>NC_088171.1:118635782-121532032 GCF_028769735.1 Zonotrichia leucophrys gambelii | reverse complement strand
GTTTTTGTATATGTCAGATTTTTCAAAAATATCTGCATAGAAGATGTAAAAATATTTTGATTATATAACTGCGTTTCATCTCTGACCAGCTTAGTGAAATCTCTCTCCCCTAAGTCCTATATTTTAGGTAGCTGTGTATTTTATTATGTGTGTGCCCCAAAATGTTTTGTTTCACTGTTTATAAAGCAGTACAACACTGGTGTATATATGTTAAAAATGTTAAAAAAAGGTGGAACGTAGAGTTTTTGACATCTTTTGTCATGACATTGAAGATTAGCTGCCTGGTGGTGTGAGAATGTATCAACTGTATTCTTTCTGTTATCTCTCTCTACTAGTGTATTTTTAGAACTGATTACAAATTTATTATCTCCATATCTCATCTGCTTAAGAGTTTGTCTCTACAATTATATTACTGCCTTGGCATCTTTGCTTACATAGGTTAATTTGCAAAATAGTTACAGTTTCTTGTAGGAGTTCTGCAGCTTTAAAAAAAAAGCAATCCAGCACTCAATATGTTATGATAAATTCTGATTTCAGAATTGAATTTTCTATGTACTTTACTTTAGTGTCTTTTTTTCCCCCTAAACCTTATCATGTTTATTTTTGCAGTTCCTCAATACTATTCTTATACTCATTTTTCTTGTTTTATCCTTAATAGTAAAGAGTCCCTCCCACAATTTCTCCCTTTAGAACATCACTACTGTATAACATAGTATTTTGTTTATTAGTAAGTTCTGCTTTCATGAAGAATAAACTTTTAAAATACTGGAAGCTGAAGTGGTAATTCACAACTGGCAGGGCTCCAGACCAGGTGTTCAGTAGTATTTCATGCAGTATCATATGAGTGATACCTTTCTCATACTCATGTTTGTAGGATAAAATGCTTTAAATACTGTGAGTTTCTTAAACTTCACTTCTTGTGCTGATATTTCATGTTATGTTGGTTTCATTTTAAATATGTTGAAGACGTATGGCCCGATTCTGCCATCATTGACTTTAATGTTTACAATTAAGAATATTTTTCAATTAATTCCTGTTTATACTAATGTATTTAAAATCAGAAGCAGACATGTTCTCTACCAAAGACTTCTACAGTTCTACACCTTCTCAGTCTTTAAGTTCGGCCTTTCTAACAGTACTGCTGTATTGTATGGCATTTGCTGTGAAGTGACAATAGGATTTTTACAGTATGAATTTAGTATATCTTTTTGAACACATGAGGTATTTGAACATATCTCAGCTAACTACATATATATATTTTAGATCTGTCACTATTAGTATCTTACCAAAGATAGTTATGAAGAGGACAGGTGATTGCATCTCAATTTTTAATTTTTTTCTACTTTTGCCATTCCAGAGACTTAAATCAGTTATCTGTCTTTCCTCGGTAATAAAAATGGCATTGCAGTCTGAACCTCTTCTCCAAAGGACAAAGTTACAGTAATAGGATTTATTATTTTCATTATACTAGTGCAACTGTGTTAAAGTACTTGTACTCCAAGGTGTAATGAGTGATTTGGGATCTTAATCCAACAATACTGTCCCTCTGAGTAAAGATACTTGGATATTTTTAATAGACCGGGAAAGACAGGCAAAAATACTGATGGTAATCAATATTTTTTATATAGGTTATTCATTTCAATAAGCCCTCCATTAGAAAGTTTCTCAGATATTGAATGGGTTTGTTTGGATTGGTGGTTTTTTTTGATAGGAAGAGAGAATTACCCCAGCAGAAGAAGCAAAGAGCTTAGTGATGGATGAGAGCTGAACCCCTGCTCTGCCTTGGCCAGCAGGACCAGAGCTGCTGCTGGGACAAGTCCCAGTTGCCCAGGCCATTTCTTGGCTCTCACAGGTTTTGTCTCTCTGTCTGCTCTGTACAGATCAGCTCACGTGTATGAACCCCAAATAATACAGTTTGTGTCCATGCTGCTGAGTAAATTATATCATCCTGCTCCTGATGGGACAGGAGAAGCCCAAACCTTTTTCCCAGATGTCTGACAATGACTGGTTTCTCTATTAATTGAGTGGATTACCTGGGATGCCTGCAGGCACCTAAACTTCTCCTGTGTAGTTTTTGCAGCAGCAGGAGTTCTCAGCCAGTAGCCCAAATTTTGCCAAGGAGCATAGTCTCAGTGAGTAATATGGAATGGTGCCCTGACCCTGGTTTGTTTATGCATGTAGACCTAGCCTGAGAACAGGTATTTGCAATAAAGAAACTAATTTGGGCAGATGAAAAGAGATAATTAGTATCTGACATATTCCTGGTAAATGCTTTAGCCATTGGGTTGAAGGCTAGTTCAGGAAATCCTGGTACCTCTGCCAGTAATTTATGCAAGGATTTTGAAGTACTCCACCTGTTGACTGAGTAAGCAGTGATTTTTTTTAAAGAACTTGCATCATTGATGGGGTTTTTTTCTCGTTTGTTTGTATTTTCTTCCTTTTCTTCCTTCCCCCCCCCCCTTCTAGTTTGGTACCTGGCCAGAAAAATTAGGGATTTTGTCTTGTGGCCTTATTTGATCTTAAGGTGCACTTTACTGGAGAAGCAATACTATTTCTTCTAAGTTTGCAAGTTTGCTATGGTATTTGGTTGCAAAGTCATCCTCTCTTAAAGATACTGGCAAGTTCTTATCTCATCTGCAGAATAATTGTGTAGAATTTGATTCTGGAATAGTAATTCTTCCTGCTATATTTCAGGCCGGGTGACCCCAACATTGAAAAGCAGAACCTGGAGCCAAAGTGTGTGGGTTCTTCTCCAGGGATGTTCTTTGGCTCTGAGCTCTGTTTCTCTGTGCATCCATTTGGAAGTAGTGTTTGCAGAGGCATGACTTTTGTGGACAGTTTTGTGACCCAGATCCAGGAGCAAAAAAGGAGTGTTGCTAATAGCACTGTAGTCATGGGACATTCAAACTGCAGAGTGCTCTGCTGATAATAAATGTATTTATTGCAGTGACAGGCAATGGCACAAGTTAAAATGCAGACTACAGCAAACCTGTCTGGACCCACCATGGCCCCTGTGGTGCTACCCCTGCCCGTTACAGCTACAAATACACTGAGTCTGCCATCCTCAATGAATGGATCCATTTCAGAATCAGCTGCCAGCTGTAGCAGTCCTACTGCCAGCCTTGTGGATCCCACGTCTTTGATCAACTCACCAGGTAAGTTGGTCCAGATATATTTTCTTTGGTGGTCAAATTAATCTTTTTGATGATTTTTTAATTTAAAAAAATAAAAATTAGGTCCTAAAGAGGATTAAAATAAAGGAGAACACCCATGTAGAAGAATGTTTTGGCTAAATAAACTGTTTACAAAGTTTAGTTTCTTTATTGAGTTCAGATTTGGAGTGAAGTTTTGATCAATGATGGAAAAGCTCAGGAAAGAACATGTCTATTTTGTCAAATTCTCAGTGTATCTTTTATAGAGAAGTTTTAGTGGGGCAGGAAGGTCTCCAAGTTTATTTCTCTTCCCTAGAACAGAATGTCTTCTGAATGCTTGGCAGTATTTGGTGTTTCCTTTGTGGCCTAATAAATGCTGTAGTTTCCATGCTGAACTGGGTGTAAAATGCAGAAGTGTTGTCCTAACAATTTAAGCAAGAAATGACAACGTGTGTGTTAGGGATAAATACAAATAATTGCAAAAACCCCACAGAAAGTGAAACAGTCTAAAGAAAGCAGAACCAAATCCTTAAAGGGGGAGGTGTTGTATGTGAGTGTTCTGAGAGTGACTTGGGTATTGTGAGAAAGGTCTAAAACTCTGGGAAGAAGCTGGCAGAAACAAATGGGGACCTCAGGGTTTCATCTACTGTATTTGTCTCATAACTCTTATGCTACCCAGTTCTGCTTCAAAGAGTGGAAAAACCATTCTGAAAGAGTAGTCAACTCCAGGAACCAGTATACTCCTGACAGTAAACTTTGGTGACACAGAAAATACAGAATATGCATATACTCTCCTGCACTGTCATCTTTCTTATAGACATTTTGGAAAGAAATAGTTTTGGGGCTTTTTAAATTGCATGTAATCAAAATTGTTATTGGGAACTACATAGTTTCATGTGATTAATATATAAATGGTATTTTAAGTTTGTATTTAGCCTATATGCAAAAGTTATGTTTTAGCCAAAGTATTTCCTTTTTTAAGCATGCTGCTTTTGCAAAGCTTTGTGAAGTTGTGAAGAGTACATTTCTCCACAAAAACTTTACAGACTCTTTATTTACAGCTCCTCTCCAAGATAACATGGCAAACCCCAAAGAGAAAACTCCAATGTGTCTGGTAAATGAGTTAGCCCGTTTCAATAGAATTCAACCCCAGTATAAGCTTCTGAATGAAAGAGGGCCTGCTCATGCCAAGGTAAGGTCACAGTTCCAGGTGATGAGCCATACCTTACATGCTGAACAGATAATATCATGGTTTGGACAAATGTGCTTGTCAAACCCAGTTACGTTTCTAGTGTAAGGGCTTTCTTCCTGTTCTTTATTTTGCTGCTCTTTTAGACCACACTTTCAGAAAGTATGCCTGTATTTCTGTTACAGAAGCCCTGTAGATCATTTTGTACTTTACTTTGTCTCTCATCTTTGAATTTACATTTGCTGGTCTTTATATAGACCTCATGAAGGTCTTTTCAGGGTGTCACCACCCTTCCTTAATCTTTCTGGGGCATTTGCTTTTTAGGCTGCATGAATCTTTCTCTGCAGTCAGCATGCCTCTGATAACTCCTCTGCATTTGTTTCATGGTAATGCAGGTGATGACAAACTTGTGACATTTTTTAAAGTGCTTATTGATGCAATTTTTTGTCCATTAAGTTGATTGTCTTTGAGTCTTGCATTCTAGGCCACAAACTTTATTACTGTGCAACTTTACACAAATAAATGTAGGGTTATACTAAAACTCCTACTGTGATTATGGCGTAGAAGTTTCTAGTGATTTGACAGCTAATTCTGGCCACTTGTTGGGTAGATGTCCAACTTAAAAAGTAAAAATTAGGATGCTTTCAGATTATGGGGAATACAGAGGAATATCCTCATGGTAATTTTTTGATATAATTTTGAATTTCCTCCCTACTTAGGAGCAAACTGGGGGAGGAAAAAATCATAGAAAAGTCTGAGTGAGACACTGGCATAATTAGTAGCTGCTTTGTATGTAGTATTTCTGGAGTGGCTAAATCACATGAGGCAGCAGGGCCAGGGTGTAGGTTAGTAACAGTTTCAGCTCCTCATGGGCTGTCTCTGCCCCTTGTTCCTCTGTTGCACACTGTGTTGCCAGCTAGTGCAGAACTGATGCAAATCGCTGACCTTCAGCTCTGGCTGGCGATGCTGAACGTGTTACAGTGGTGGAAATGATGTCAGCAGGTGTGGGGCTGCTTTTAGCATCCTTCATTGCAAATGGAAATTGAAGAGCCCTTCCTCTTCCTGGAGATGTTTGGCACCACAGGGTGCACTGGCTGGTTGATTTTAGGTTGCATTTTAAATTTGTTGGGCTTTCTGTAACTTCTCACTATTGTGTTTATTGTGTTACCTGTTTTTTCCATTTTTGTGAAAAAATAATCACTTTGACTGTGGTGTGGTTTTGGCTGCTTACATTTCTCAGCAGTAAGAAAATTTTAGTTATAGGACATCCATATTATGCTTAAAATTTTAGTAGGATAAGAAATTGTTCACATGTGGAAGAGGGCGCCCTTCTCCCATGCAATTGGCAACAGGATAAGGGAACATAACCTCAAAATGTGCCAGGGGGTGTTCAGTTTGGACATGATGAAAAATTTTTTGACTGAGAGGGTGGTTAAGCATTGGACTGGACTGCCCAGGGAGGTGATGGAATAGCCATCCGTGGAAGTTTTCAAGAAATGACTGGACATGGCACTTAGTACTATGGTTTGTGTGATGTGGTGGTATTTGGTCAAAGTTTGGACTTGCTAATCCTAGAGGTCTAATCAGCTTTATTGATTCTATGATATATTTGTTATTATTTTTAAAGGAACTGATATCAGTGAAATTACTTAAGTCTGCATTACCTGCACTTCTGAAATCCAGATTTTCAATGAATTTCTTAATTTTTCAGTTTTTCAATTTACATCGTTCTTTTAGTTGTGCTCATAGTGGTAAAAAAACTAGTTATGTGCTCTATAGACTCAGAAGGATATTGAGTCTAATTTTGATCTTTGTAGTGAGATAAAAAAAGGGAAATGAATTAAGAACAAGAGTGATATTAATAAGATTATGCAAGTTTTGACCTATGAAAAGCGAAGAAAGATAGAATTTATTATGACTCTCTTAGCAATTTAGTATCATGTCTTGCTAGTAATATGATGATATACTTGACAGAATATGTGAAAGAGACCTAAATCTGTCCTGGGAAGCAGGACCTGAAGGATGTAGTGCTGCTGTTGCTCTTTGCCATTCAAGGAGCTTCTCATATTGCTTTGCTCCTACACATACTCTGTTCCTGACAGAAATTTGTGAAAATTTTCACAATTTTCAGACATGCTCCACAAGATAGCTGTCTGTTTTGTGACCACAAATGCTAGTAAATGTTTATATCCTTTGTCCTAGTTGTCTCTGGAAAATAAGGTTAGACAATTCGGGTGAAATGGAAAACTAGAAACAGTGCAGCTGGGAGAGAAGTGGCTCTTCCTAACAGTGCACTTAGGGTTTCTAGAAGTCTGCCCTCCAGGTGGATTCTTCATCATAAGAAAAATCAGAAAGTCTTTGTTAGCGTAAATGACATTTTGGAGTACATGAGTCAGATTGATCGTGTCTTCTGTCCTTCCATGTCAGTGTCATTTCAGGACACAAATTTAAAAGGAACAGTGGCAAAAGAAAGTGGATGGTGGTACAGAAAAGAGGGAAAGGGGTAAGGGATGTAGCACTTCAAAAACTGGGAAGGAGGAGAGAAGGTTGTACACAGAAGAAGTGAGGAGTAAAGAGTTGTCAGAGCTTAGAGAGACTGACCTTACAAGCACAGCAGAGTGGAAACAAGCACAAGCATGGTGGCCTTTGCATTTCTGCTCTCTGGACATCAGGTAAATTACGTTGGGTGTAAGGAATAGAAATTTCCTCAATTGAAAAATGTCTCTCAGTCAATAGCAGAGCTGTTAGCTCTGGTATTCCAGGACTTGAATGTTCCATGGTCTGCTCCAGAGTTTGGATTTGGGCAGGTTTATTCCTTTAATAAAGAAATAAACCTACTTCTATGTGTGGGTTTTTGCAGGAGTTTTTTGGCAGATGTGTTAAGTGAGAAAGTGCTCTGACTGGCAGAAATTTCCTAAGCAAGCCCTTTATCATCTGGAGTTCCTATTTATTGTTCGAAGCACTAAGAGTTATAGGTAGATAAGTAGCCATTATTAATCATATTTTCATTTAAATTCAGGATTTTCCTCCTCCTATAAAAATATTGTACTGATACTTTCTTGCAAAATACAAAATATATAAACTTCAGATCCAGAAATCAAATTTCAACTTTTTTAGTAATAAGGATGTATGTTTGTAGGTGATTTATATAATTATGGGTATTTAGCTCTAATACCCATCTTAGCTTTCAGATGGGGGTAGGGCTTGTCAGAGTGTAAAATTAAGAGACTATTTCTCTCTTTTCTTCCATGAGGAAATTGTTGTGACTGCTGTGGCAAAACCAACATGGCAATGGGAGCTCTGATACAGGGACTTGCATTGTGCTTCTGAAAATTACAGTAGGCCAAAACTCAAGGCTGTAATTAAGACACCAGTATGTATTTATAGCATTCAGTTTGAATGCAGTGTGTGCATGTGCAGAGGGCTGAGCTGGGAGACACATACATTATTGTGTTCAAATGCTTGTTTGCAAGTACTTGCTAAAAAATATATCTGTAGAGGCAGATTTAAAGGCTGCCCACCATATTAATCTCTAAAAACCTGATCCTGAATCTAGCAAGTTGAAATAAGTGAAAAAATTAGAGAGCTGTCAAAATTAAAATTTTACTTTATATACTTCTCATACTAATATGTAGATAATTTTTTCTTTGGCTCAAGTAAGTTAGTTTGTTTTCTGAGGTAGGTGAATCTTAGTTTACTTTGTGTGTCTGACTATTAAGTCCTGCCTTTATCTAGGGATTATATGGCAAATATATTGAGTTCCTAGCTTTTCTCCCCTTGTTCTCAGATGCTCAAATTTAAACAGAACATTTATGTATCGTACAGAAGGTAGACTCTATCTAATATCTTAAACATGCATTGAGGTTTATGGGCACAATTTGCATAGCATGGATACTTGAAATAGCCCTCCATCACAGAATTTGAAATATATGGCTTTTATCGGTTAGTCCATTTCTGAACTCTGGATGTTTACAGTTCCTATCCTCATTATAGATTTTACTTTAAGAACTGCAGTTTCATTAAAAAGATGATAATTCTTTTTCTTCTTACTTTATGATTTTGAACATGCTTGAGTTGTGACTCTGCACTAACAAAAGGCATTATTTTTAGAACTCTGGGTATGTGAGAAATTATTTCACTCTGTAAAACTATCTGGGCCAAATTCTCTGCTGCCTTGAGAAGTGTGTAGTCATTTATATTCATTCACAATCATTACAAAATTGTTTTTTTTCTCAGTAGCATGTTTAGTATTTGTTTTCTACAAGTGACTAAACATACTCAAATATAAGAAGAAATGTGTTCATAGCTGACCTGTACATACTCCAGGAGCAGAGTATCAGTTTGAAGTTATTCTTACTTGGTTTAACTACTATCCTGTTCTTTGATAATTGACATTACCATTACACTATTTTACTTTGTGATTTGAAAGGCCACAAATGTTGCTCACTGATAAGGTCTCACTGATCTCTGGAAGAATCAGATGTGTTATCTGGGAGTTGAATACAATGAAAAGAAAGCACGGTTTCTCTTCTGGCCTGGAGGCTTTTATACAGATTGTTCTAATCCACAGCGATAATCTTGCCAGTGTTTACCTGTTCTTTGTCTTTGAAGATGTTCACAGTGCAGCTGACTCTTGGAGAACAGACATGGGAAGCTGAAGGAAGCAGTATTAAAAAGGCCCAGCATGCTGCTGCTAGCAAAGCATTGAATGAAACCACCCTTCCCAAGCCAACGCCTAGACCACCCAAAAACAATGTAAACAATAATCCAGGTATGACATTTTCCTCTGTGTTAGATCTTGTTGAAGTCTCAGCATCTTATAGCACTAAATAAGTAATTTTAACAAGACACTTAAATTTCTAGGATGAAAATCAACATAGCTATAGTATGACTGGATAATGCAGAATCTCAAGTAAGCTTTCATGGAAGAATTTTTAATGCACATATCTAAAATGGTTGAATTGTAAGGGAATATATTCTTAGGTAATGCTTAGATGTGTGCTAAGTGATGGTATGTGGTCAACAGTAAGCAGACTGGAGAAAAGGAGAAAACCAGACTGAATTAACTAAAACACATTTCCCAAAGCATTATTTTAGCTAACTTTCCAATAAAGCTGGAAATTTTATCCAGTCCAATCCTGTGAAATTGCATCTCTGGCATAAACAAAAGGCTGGGATTTGACATGAGAACTTTGACAGGTAATTTCTTGCATGCTGAGATTTCCTTCAGAGCAACCTGTGCTTTCAAAAAGCTTCCAGGTGGCTTTAGAAACTTGATTCAATAATAGAAAGAATGTATACTGATATCTTGCAGACTTTAATTTGAGCTGTTACCCACAAGTTGCCTTCACTGCATGCAAAACCTGAGGTACCTCTCATGCACATGCTCAGTTATCTGTTCTGTCTTGATCAATAAAGAAAAAGAATCATAACTTCATTTCAGACTAATGTAAAGGAAATCAAGTGGTGAGAATCTTTTCTCATTTTTATTTTGAAATAATCCTTTTCCCCCTCTTCTTTTCTGTTTCCCTTTTTCCCCTTTAATTTCCATCTACCCCTCCCCCTCTTTTAAAAATGTATTCTTCAGCCACTTTCTTAAACGAAAGTAATTTTGCAGTTTATCTTCTCTCTGTTGGAAAGAGAAAAGCAGGAGTAAATTTCCTTTAGAACTTGTGAGTATTATCCTGAGAGTGGTTTGAGAGTGGTGTGCTAGTGTTCTCTCTCTCCTTTGGAGATCAGTATGCTTCCTCTCCAGAGCCAGGACACTGGCTTTGCCCTGCTTCTTTCACAGTCACTGTGACTTTGGCTGCTTACAAAGCAGGAGGCTCAAACCTCTGTGAAAAAGGATCCTGAGTTTGGTTCTTGACATTGCAGAGCATTACTGAGTTTCTAGAGTTCTTTTTGGCTTTGAGCATATTCTCAGAGGGAAAATCTGATAACAAGAGGAATAGGCTTTAAGAGAATGAATTAAAAATTTTATCATTTAACACTTTAATTTTGCTCCAAGAAAGGTGCATTGTATATGCACAGGCATATTCTTATCAAAATGACATTTTGTATTTTTATAAAAAATCTGAATTCATAGTAATGTCTTGCTCTGGAAATTATAAGAATTGTTAGTATAAGTTTTTGAGTAAGTGTTGCATAAACATTTTCGTCATTTGGCATATAAAGCTTCAATGTCAGACTGGAAAATTAATCATAGTTTTTTAAAGGGTAAATTTATTTGAATCTCTCATGAAAATATTTTCAGAATATATTAACTCCTTTTTATTGGAATGCACATTTAGCTCATTTAGGATTCTCTTACAACAGTGTAAGTGGGGATTACTGTAGCTGAACGTTTTATCTAAGAAAAAAGAAAGAAAGGAGTTGGATGTAGTTGGAGTTGTTATTTGACATTTTTGAAACCATGCAAGTAGGCAAGGACTGGCTGCCTTTTATTTTTGCATTCTGTCACCAGTAGATGGCTGTAGTTGCACTGATTTCCAGGAGCTGTGTGCTCAGTCTGTTAGATCACTCCTGTGAGACCAATAGTTCTTAGACATAGTCTTAAGTTTTCAAGTCTTGTAAATAAAACATTTTTTGTCACTTGTTGTAAGATTTCTGAATGGCTTCAGTAATGCCTGTTACTTCATGCTTGTTTCAATGACTCTTTGCTCTATTTATAGTTTTATTTAATGGTATTCTGCAGAAAGACACATTATTATCTTTATAGTTATTTCAGAAAGTATCATAATGTATTGTAAGTACTTTGGAATGATGAATAACCAGCTTGTTTATTACACTGATTTTCTCATTCATATGTGAAGGTTAATCCACTGAAACTGCATAGAGAATTCACTGAGAGAGATTTTTAAATGTTCTTTCTCATTGCTTGTGATTAAGTTGGCATCTATATTCCCATCTTTTAAAGAAACTGAAATGTCTTTTCCGTTGCATCTTTTGAATTTAAGAGTAAAAAAAAATATGGTGTAGGTCTCTCTTTGTAGCTCAGTCCTGCTTGTGTGTTTTTCAGTATTTCTGGTTTAAGCACCTTACTCGCAGTGGTTTTTCTTGCAGGCAGTATAACACCAACTGTGGAGCTGAATGGTCTGGCAATGAAGAGAGGAGAGCCTGCCATCTACAGGCCATTAGATCCAAAGCCAATCCCCAATTACAGAGCAAATTATAATTTCCGGGGCATGTACAATCAGAGGTTTGTACTCTTTCTGTTATTTAAATATTTTTTTAATGTCCTAAATCTTCATTAAGTTTCTAGGTTATTTCAGAGTAAAAGAAAACTAAAAATTTTGTTAAGGAGAATCTGCAGTCTTATTTAGAAATATGCATAATTACCTCCTAAAAGAGACAGGAGCCCTAAGGTCAACACAAACAATAAAGAGGTGTAAAACTGCATTTTTTTACTTTTTAATGTGCATTAAAAAGACATTAAACAGCCATTGTAGTGAGGAGGCAGAACATTAACTTCAGAGGAAGGTTTTGCTTTTCTTTGCTGTCATGTCATGTGATTAGAATCTGTGGCATCAGAAATGAACCAATCTTTTCTTAGAAATTGAATATAAAATTGGAAGGACTGCATTTTGATAATTGGCTTGAGACCATTCTCAAGTTTCTAGTTTTTTAGCCATTCTTCTTGGTCAGCTATCTCAGTTCCTTAATCCTCAATGTATAGTTAAGAAAAAATCCTTTATTTCACAGTTTAAAAAGCTACATTCAGAACTATATCAATTTTTAATCCGAAAAACTTTCTCTGAGATAGGTTTTTCCTCATTTTACCATATTTGTCCCCAGAGGAACTATATTAAATCAGGTCTTTTGAAACTCCAAAATGAGACAAAATATGATCTGTAACATGAAAAAGGACTGAACCAAAACAGGTCAGAAAGTTCTAATCACCTGTTTTATCAGTAAAAAGTGTTACCTTTTTAATAAAGCTTGACTTGATCGATTTCATGTTCATTTTTATGCATCTCATAATTGTCAAATGGCTTGAGGGTATGAACTCTGAAGGAGTGTTTTGGTTCAAAATTACTCTTCATTAGAAATTGAATTTATTGCAATGTTGAAAATTTAAGGAGTTAAAAAAAAAGGCAGCATTTAAGAATTGTCTAAGGAAAATATTTCAATTTATTTAATTCTATTTTATGTTTCCCCGGACTTTAAAATTATGATAATTTGGTAAGTGTAGGGTTTTAACATTTCATTCTGAGTTGGATTTTTTGTTGGCTTTTAAAATTTGCTTGGCTGTTGGGTTGTGTTGTTTTATAACAGCAATATCTAGAATTACTGAAGACAAAAAACTCCAAAATAGCCTGGAAGAAACCCTTTAATTATTCTGTGGAACAGTGCCTGGTTTTTGTATCACTTGTCTTATATTTCTAGTCACTGCTGACCTGTGTCTCTGCTTACATCCATCATGGTTTAAAAAGCTAATTATGGTGCTTGAAATGAGTTTAGTTAATATTTAGAAATCCTTCATTTATTTGAGTTGCTTTTATAGTGAGATTAGCTTGACTAGCAGATATAATGCTATACTGGAAAAAATGAAAGCTAGTTAAATGTATGAATTGTGGAATCTGAACTTAATTATGGAAAGGTATTGGTGGAAATAGAATGTCAAAACACTCAGCAGTTGCTGACTCTTAATATTTCTTTTCATAGAAAATGATTAGTGTGTCTAGCTCAATTTATAAGTTTGCTTCTTTGAAAATTTTGTTTCATGAGAGCCATGTTTTGGTGTTAGGGTAAAATGATACATGAAGGTTATTTTTCTGGGCACATTAGGTAGCCAAGGCCACTTGATTTTTCTGATCACAAAACAAACAGGCTAGGTGGGACAGAAGGCCACAATCTGTGCTTGCTTTTTCATTGTGCTTATTTGAGTGTAGTTTACCCATGCAGAATAGCTAATAATACTGTGGTTAGTAAATTGAATAATAACTAATAATATTTACTAAGTAGTAAATGACTGGACATACCTGTCTATCTGCATGAGCACATACCTGCTGTGCAAACGCCATGTATGCACATGAATGCCAGAGGAAAGAGGAACCAGAAAAATGATCTGTATACTACTGTTGATGGACTACTGTGCTAGAAATAATTGTTCATTCCCCTGTTTTGCATAGGGAAGTGCTGGCCCTTTATGATCACAGTAAGAAAGGCATTTAGACTTTGTAAGGCGTCATTTAAATGCTGTTTGTTAGACCTGCAGATTTTAGAAGTGAATATTACAGATAATCTTCTATGCCTTCTATACCCTGGGCCCTGAGTGGTGTGGCATTGACCAGGACTGTTCTCCATGGGCACCACATCATGCAGACCTCAGCCTCAGCAGAGATTAACCCCTCTTGGTCATTCACACTGTTACAGGATTTGCTTACAAGGGGACAACCCTTTCAGGAATAGTCAGGAATGATGGTCCTGTGAAAACGTTGTGCTGTGCTGTCAGATAAAGGCAGGACCACGCAGGTGGTACTGAGGGGGAGCTGCCCAGGGGCCCATCTCTTGCCACAGGTCTGTCCTGTGGCCAGGGGATTTGAGCAGCACAGCCTGTCCTGTGAGCCATGCTGGGCACGGGCCCTGCAGCTCAGCACAGCCTCCATGGCTCAGCCTGGCTGCGCTGTGGGCACTGGCTGTGATGGGCACGATCCTGCACCTCCTCCAGTCAGCATTGCTTGGCACCTCGTACTCACCCTCACCACAGGCAAGCTTGGAGAGACAGTCTGCATTGTTTATAATAGCCAGTGAAGTCTGAAATATGGAGCATATGATGCAGCACTGTATTATCTTCCTGCGGTATAATATGGTACATTTATTTTCTTCTACTGCCACATTGTATTTAGCATTCATTTGCTGATTTTTGGGAATTGGGTAGTGAAATAGAAGTACTGTTGGAGTACCCAAGTAAATATAGACTATACAGACAGTTAAAAACAGGATTTGAGAATTAATGTAGATAATATGCTGTGTCTGCAGTCCCTTTGCTGATCTCTGTTTGAAGAAATGTGCTTTTCAAATAGGTGAAGATACAGACGAAGATTAGGAGATTGCATTAGGGAAACTCTGATACTGGCAAGACTAATGTATTGAGGAAAAAATAGATTATTAAGTTCATTCTAGGGCATATCTCTGTACCAGTAAAGTCTAGTGTTTCAAGTGGCACAAAAGATCCTTTTCAGTATCTCATTGAAACGTGATCTGAAAGTTGCAATTCATATGCAAAGTTGATGGCTAGATTCCCTGTCAGGCTAAGTTGACATGTCAGAGTGGCAGTGATTCCTCCTCCTTCATTTGTCCCTAGCCTTTGGGGCCCTGAATATTTCCTGCCTCCAGCACTGGAAGTTGAGCTGCTTGTCAATTAATCAGTTTTTGGGGGGAGAGTACAGCAGAAGTTACTCCTTGACTTACAGCTGTACTTAAGCATTATCTTTTCTAGTCATACAGGAGCTTGTGCCTTCACCAGAGAGGGGTAGGGTGTGTTTGTGTTAGGTTGACTTAAGTGTGTGAAGGACTACTCTCTCACATGCCATGGAGCATATTTATATGGGCAGTATGTTGCACAGAGGATGATGAAGCGGGTTTGTAAGGGGCCAACATCCATTGGCAAGGTCTGAAGCTGATGGTGTAAATTTATAGTAAAGGCGATAGCTATGTGATAGATATGTCCTTTTCATAGGGAGAAGAACAGCAAATAAGTGAGAGGAAAAAGGGAAGGTTTTTCTACTGCTTAGCATGGAAGGCAAGTGATGAGATGTCTCAAATGAGCATCCTTCCACAGGTGTTCTCTTCAATGCAACAAATGTTCTCAGTAACACTTTCCCATAGTAATTCTATGGTTTTTGTCAGGACATGCTCTAGCTACCTGTTGCTTACAGTGCTGGTGGTGCTGCATCAGGATAGGTGTTGGATACTGGCAGTTTCTAGAGCTCTGTGCATGCAAAACTCAGCATGGCAGAGCAAAACATTTAAGGCAGTGTTTAACACTGTGTTAAGGTCTTAGCCTTGTAAGTCTCTTCCTGTGCTAAGTTAGGAGGTGCAAGGCAAGTCAGTGCCCCTCTTAGGGTAGCCCAATAGTAGATAAAACACAGTCCAGCTTGGAACTGGATGAGGTATGAATGTTTTCGTGCTTGCTCTTCACTCAAGATAGTGAATGCAGTACTGCTAACTTGTTAACAGCATTGGTTCATTGCCATTATACTGCATATTGTGACAGGCTGATGAAGTCTGTGTGAGGCTGAGCTGAATCATGTGAAGTTACCAGCTAAAGTCTCTGGTAGCTTGGGTATCTGTATATGTTGGGTATCTGTTCATTTATTTCACAGTGTAGATAACAACTTGGAGTCTTCTCTGGATTTTCTTTATTGAGGTAAAATCCATGCAAGTTTGGTAAAAGAAAGTTTGATGGCCTCTGAAAAGAGAGAGCTTTTAAAAAAGTTGTCAACCCTGAATCCAGCCATGTTAGATGACTTCTTATTTAACAAAGACTTCTGTATTCCTAACAGAGATTATAATAGAGGAAAATACTCTTTTGGCACTCAAAATTTACCAGTTATATACAACCAATTTAAAAGCTCACAGGTTGGAATTTCAAGCAATTTTGCAACAAAAGCACACTAAGGCCTTCCAGTTCAAACACTATATGTTGCAGAAAAGCTAAAAATGGTGAAGATTTAATTTTTATGGCTTCTTTAAGAGTTTTCCAGGCTGGCTCAGGGGAAGGAGGTGCTGATGCTTTCAGGGCTGCGTTGCTAACTGATGTAGCTTGCGTGTTTGTCAGCACAGCATTTGGCTAGAGTCAGGAGAACTGGCACGCTGCTCAGCGCAGCCCAGGCCTTGAGACAGCGGGTCAGGTTTGAAAACTGTTGGCAGAGCTGAGGACAAAACATGTGCTTACTTTCATATCTGTAGCCAGTGCTAGAACCCATACTCCCTTGCATCTCTGGCTAAAATGCAATTGGCTTAAACCATGTAAAAAAGAATTAAAAACATGGATGTTTAAATGAGAGCAGTACAAGAAGAAAATGAGGTATCAATTCTGACTACAGGGTTGTCCAACTTGCCTTGTTACCATTGAATGCTGGTTTAATTTTTTTCTTCAGTTAGAATTGAAGAGTCATCCCTGAAGTTTAATTGTCCTGCAGTACTTTCAATTATAGAATGTCTGTAAGTGACAGAAGAAATTATATCTTACAGACTTACCTAAACAAAGAGTTTTCAGCCAAGAAATAAAACCACTAGAAACTGAACAGCAGCTTTTGATGTTTTAGTTTGGAAAGTAATGTTAAAGAGATCATAAAACCCAAACCTTGTGTTTTGGGAGAATTCAGAAGTTGTTTTCTTAATATATAAAATTCCTTAATATGTGTCTCACCACAATCTAGAGAGCTTGAAAAAATCTATATATATAGAAAAAGAGGTTTAAAAATTAAAACCACTTGTGAAATATAGGAACAAAGGGAATGCAAAACAATGACAAGCTAAAGAACGGAAATAAAGTAATTAAAGCAGTTTCTTGCTTGGTTTTAAGGAATTTGGATGGTGTGATAGCTCTGCAAGCATGTCACGCAAAGTGGTGGTGTTCCTAGGATAAACTACAGCTTCTGTGCACTTGGACAGTTTCTGCTGCACTGAGCCTTCATCTTGGTCTTTGTAGGGTTGCTTCTTCCTGCATATGTTGTGTATTGTGGACTAAAGAGAGGACTATCCCCTTTCTCCTCAGAGCATGGGGGAGTGCACAAACCATTCCCCATCTTCTCTTTTTTCATAGCTCTGCCATTCTGAGCATATTTTTCTTTGATGTTAATTAGTGCTTCTTTACAGTGCCATTTGCAAGACCAAGCTCAGAAAAATAAAGCACCAGCATGTCCTTCCCTCTTGTGGAGCCAGCTACTCTGCCTGGTCACAAAGCACAGACTATCACCTACCTGAGCTTGTAGTTCCTACCTGCCAGGTACTCAGTTGCTGCGTGGAACTGTAGACTTCTCTGCTCCTGAAGTGATATATATCAGCCCTGTGGACCAGTGCCTAAATACTGAACAAGCACTTTAAAAATGAGGGATAATGAAAGAAAGCTTGAGGGCTGGTCTTTGGCCAACTACATCTGCAGCTGCTAGCTTCATAATGGACTAACATGTTATCCAATCTAATGATCAAAGAGAGAGCAGACTGTGTGATTATTGGATAAATTACTAAAATTGTCAAGTCATATTAATAAAAGATTGTATGGTGAAAGAATGGAATAAAATGAAGAGTTTGTTTCTTTTATGAATGCTGACCAAAAGATTTAATATGTGCATCAAAGGGAAAATATTTGAGAGAAGTGTTACTTGACATGAGTGCTTAGTAATGCAGTCTAAGTCCTCACCCAACTTCATTTGTTTCACAAAAGTTACACAGTCCTGTGAGGGGGGAAAAAAGGAAAATCTAGCCAG
Organism: Zonotrichia leucophrys gambelii; assembly: GCF_028769735.1. Classification (NCBI taxonomy): domain Eukaryota; kingdom Metazoa; phylum Chordata; class Aves; order Passeriformes; family Passerellidae; genus Zonotrichia; species Zonotrichia leucophrys. Next base: position 121,514,255 of record NC_088171.1, on the reverse strand, counting down.
AAGAACAGCTGTGAAAGCCAAATTTGAAGTGCGTGGGTTGCAATGCAGGAGACAATGTAAAAATCTATTGATATTAGCATCTCCAGAACTACACCTACAGTTATACAACCCAGTTATCTAATTTACAGAAAGAGAATGAGGTCTGAAATTTTCATGACCTTTAGATGTTCTCATGTGCTGCTTAAGCACCCTGTTTACCTTGTAGTAAAAGACAGCTCTCTGCATGGAGAGCCTCATCTGTTTGAGGCACAAATATTCCGGTGCATAATATAAAACACAGTTGGATCTGAAAGAATTCTATCTCTTATTGATTAGATCAGCCAGCAGCCTGGAAAATGTAAAATCCAGATTAGTCCAGGCAGTCTTTTTGTTACTCTAGGCACATGATTAGCCTAATATCTGTTGCTGAGTTCCCATTATTGAGGTTTTATGTTGGAGCTTGCTGCAACAGAGGAGGATTTTATGCACAGCTGTGTGTAAAGCAGATTTTTTTCCCAAGCAAAAATGCTGTGGCAGATGTGGGACACTAAGTTGCCTAAACATAGGTCTCTAGTGCTGCTTGAGACATCGCAGGGTGTGTGAGACACCCACATGGTACCAATGGATTTAGCAGAAGACCTGGAGGAGACCTTTACTGGAGTGGCAGCGGAAGGTCAGGCAGAAGGTCAGGAAGGTCAGATACCCCAGAGCATTTCAAATGGCCCTGTGTAGCTAAGTTTAGGCAATTGACAGAATCCCTAAAAGTGATGTTCAGTCATCGTAGGGTTTTATATAATCCACTAGGACTCCAGCTATTTGTGAGAAACTTGTCTGTTTCATGGGTCAGTCCTGTGTCACATCATGTGGATGTTTTAGGTACATGACTGCATCTCAAGTTCTACTGTGTGCTTGAGTTCAGGCAGCTAGGTGCAGTTCTTTAGGGTGCTGGTGGGCTTTGGATCCAAGCTCAGACGCCTTTCAAATAGTCTCTGCCTGTGCATTAGAGAGTCTCAGTCTCCCCTTATAACCAGTGGAAGGATTAGTCAGAACAATTCCTAGTCCAGAATGCTGTTTGTCATGCCTTAAGCTAGGTTGTCTATGTTTTGTATGGATCTCTCCAGAGCTTCACTTTTATAGCAACTTAGTGTCTACATATTAACTAAATACCTAAATTTAGGCATCTGAATGTAAGGCTGAATCCTGCTCTGAGAAATAATCCTAAGAATGTTGATTTGCAATAATTTTATGAGTGCTATAGTGGGAGTAATTCGACTGTCGCAGTGGAGGGACTGAAAAAAAGACAAAAATCTCTCCCCAGAGAGAAGTGGGAGAGAAAAGTATTAAAAGAACAAACTCTTTAGGGACATATCTGGGTAACAGCAGTTTTGAGGAGAGGCAGGCATGCAAGCACTGAATTGCTTCTGGTTGAATAAAGTGCTGTTTTGCTGCAAGAAGCTGTTTGGCTGTGGAGACCAGTGCCCTTGCTCCCCACGTGAAGTGAACCCTCACTCCTGGAGCTTGTTGTGTTGAACTGATCACAGCAAACAAATCTCTTGGTTTGTGGGGGAGCAGTGTGGGGTGCCACAGGGATTTTTACTTTGCTACAGTTGTTAGCTTCAGACCTTAGCCATAGAGTACAACATTCTTCCCCCCAAAAAAGCCAGAGTCAGAGGTGCTTTGCCTGCATTTCCATTCAATGTTGCAAAATTCTGTCCTTAAAATTTGTATTTTAAGGATTGAGAGATGTGATGATAAAAATTTTTACTGACTGACTTTGCAACAACTCCTCTCTACATTCCTCACACTGCTCTCAGTAGTTTGGGAAAAAAAACTTGGAAGAAATATTAAAATCTACTTGGAAATAGAAATTCAAAGTTTTTTAAAAATAGGTTATATCTCCTTAAATATGCTGTTATTTAATTCTGAACAACAGATATTAATTTCAAAGGATTAAAACGGATGGAATAAGCAATAGTCCAAAGAATAATGCAAGTGATTGTTCAGATTTAATTATTCAGCTGGAAATAGCTGATTTAGACCATTAGATGGCAGCATGAATTTGTGCAAGAATTTCTCAGCAAAAGCATTCTCAAAGAAGTTGCCTTTTTCTATTCTGAAGCTTTTCATTACTTTAAAATGTCATAATTCCAGCACAAATCAATTAAATCCAGGTTTTCTGCAAGGCCTTGTCTCATCATTTTCTTCAAGTTTTCCTCTTCTATAATAATTGAGGCTTAAATGCAGTAGCTTCAATGGCCGTTTTCCTTTTTTATGTAAATCTAGTGCAAGTAAAGGATGCCAGTTTGCCAGCAGTGACAATTAAGTGTTTGGTTTATCTGCACAAAGCATGAATTCTGCATTTCATCACATTAATTCATTCCTCAGGCCTGCCCTAAAGACATTTCCTTAAAGATAAGGCAACAACTTGGCCACCAAACCTGCAGTCTATTTGTACTAAAGAAGCTTTCAGATTATTTGAACATCTCTTTCCTTGTAAGGGACTGAGATTGCCAGCTGATACTTAACTCAGTTGTGTACATTACCAGTTGAGATAGGATTCAGATCATATCTTAAAGCAAAGCCTTGTACATTACCCTTTTATTTCCCCTGCTAGTGCATTGGCATTATGGTGTAATAATCCAGTTACAGACTTTCAAATTAATTCTTTGTGTTCATCTTCTGCATGCTACATTTCACTTCCCCTGGCCTGTTTGTTCCCACTAGTTGCCTGCCTCCCACACAGACATATTGTTACAAGAAAAGTGTTGAGTACAGCTGTGCTAAGATTTTTCTTTGCTAGTATCTGTTTCTAGGAAAGGAAAAGGGAGAAAGTCAGTCCATTTCCTGTTGGTTTAAAACAGCAGAAACATCTGTTTGTCTTAAGATAGTTTTCCCAAAAGAACAGTGGCAAGGGAGCTTGCAGGTGATGAGCTTTGCCATTGCCAGTAGCTATCAGTTTAGACAATAGTGATTATATGGTTGGCTTAAAACAAAATTAGATTCCTTAAGTGGCAGAGGATATTTATTCCTGCAGTAAAATTTTTGACAGCTAATGTTTAATTTTTACAGTGTTTTAAATCTTAAAAATACATGGAGTATCTTGCATCAGAAAACCCAGATTCTGCTATGGAATCTACAGTTTCCACTAAATTCTGTCCAAGATTGATTTTTCTGCAGTCCTCTCACCCTGTTATCATGAATTTGCACAATGCACACAAAATGGGGTTGGGTGAGGTGTCCTGGCACAGGGTGCGTGTAATCCTTCCGACAAATGCATCCTGTCACTACCATCCACTGCATTAATGGCTACATTTAACCTCGAAGGGATCAATAACATATATACTCTTAAGTGTATTTACAACATTACGCTGACAGCTGTTAGAATAATGTTATGTAGGCTGAAAATCAAGTTGACAGAATAGAGAGCAAGATTTGAGGTTAGTGTTCCAAGTACAGTGTCTCTTCATTCTCCAAGTCAATGCACTTACCTGGTATCATTAAAATCTTTTTAACCTTAAATGTAGAGCATTCTAGATGCTTCATTGCTCTTTGTGCCTATAATGTGATGCATCAGGCATGGCATTTTACAGTATTGCAGCATTCTAAACACTCTTTGCTCAAGATGAAGTAGTTTTGTCAGTGACCTCTTGGCTCTATTTGTAAAGGAGCTCCTAATCCCTAATGCTTCAATCTTTTCTTAATTAATATTTTTATTCATTTTTTTTCATGATATAGTGACTTTCCCAGACCACTTGCTTTCTTGCTTATCTGCTAAGAGGGTGCCCTTGCCTTCTGTGGTCCTTGGCTCATGTTTTGACTAATTCTCCTGAAGCTTCTTCAGTGGACAGTGTGCTTTATTTTGGGTCTTTAACTTCCTCAGATTTTTCTCTGGTCTGGAGGAAATATATCTGGCTCCGGATGTGTCTCCCAAGTTTCAGATGTGATTTTTTGTGTTCTTACAGAGGCTGAAAACATAAAGAGGGGTAATACAATCCTTATCTTTGGTTTCCTAATGTTTGTCTTTCAACACTGCCCTTCCACCTGTGAGACTTCCTGTAAACCTTCTGATCCAAAGATCCTCAGAGCCAGCAGCCTGCCCTAGCACCTTGTGAATCCCTTCAGTCTGTTGGCTTTGCAACTCACTGGGTGTTCTTTCTCTAGCCTGCCTTTAACACAGCCAACTTTACTTTCAGGATATGGACAGAAGACTAGTCTGGTTGGTATGTATGAAAACAAGCACGGATTCAGAATGCTCCTCCAGGAGCAGGAATATTTTGGGTGTGTTTGTTCTTTCCACACAGTTAGCTTTTTATTCTCCCTTATCTTTTTCCTGTACTTGCACTGAACTAAGGGTATTTCAGATGGGACACCTGTGAGATAGTGAGTTCAAAGAAACAAGCTTGTGTGGCCTCCTTTCTTCTTATGGCCTTTCTGCTGTGTCCAGAACCTGAATATTGGTTACCAGTGAATATATTCTCTTTCCTTTGCCTGCTTATTTTGGTAATGACAGAGGTGAACTGCTCTTAGAGCTCAAACTTAACTTTGAGAGGTTGCCATAATTTTCCTGAGGGAAGCCAGCAGACAGGCTAGTAGCTAATTTTTTTAACAGCTTATAACTCTGTAAGATCTGACTGGAGTTGTACTCTATCCCTACAAGGCCTTTGTCACTTTTGAAATGAAAGTTCTGCCACAGAATGAGGAAGTATTAAATATTGTGAAAGAAGTTTTTAAAGATTCTTTTGGAACAGAATATGTGCAATCTGAAGGCAGAACTTTTCACCAGCAATCACTGTGTTATAGCTTCTCTTCACATCTTGTCTATTATATTGATTTTGGTGGGTGCCTGTGGTCTGTCAAAGAAAATACAGTCAACATCTCTTCTGAAATGCCAGTTCACAGGATCTTCCAAAGATCTCCATGTCTTTATAGGGTATTTTAAAGAAGAATGCCAGTTTAAGTTGGTTTTTACCATCACAGAAAGGATAGGTGCACTCACAGGTGCTCATCAGGTACTTTGGCACCAAAATTTGTTTGGCTTAAATGTTTTACTAAAATGGGGCTGAATCCCTCAGTGTTATGATTAAAAGGGAAATAATCTCTGGACAAAAACAAGCCAAATTTAGCTTTGAGGTTCTGTTCCACGACAGAGGAGAATGTGGAATCTGATCACATTATTTATTTAGATTCAAGTGTGACACTAGTGTCAGGGAAACAGAAATGAGGATTCTCAAGGAGGTGGACATCAGCAGCAGAGCCTTGGTTCCCTTCAGTAAAGGTAATCTCTATGCTGACCTTGTTTAGCTAAGTCAAACATTGTAATAACCATTGTACTAACCATTTCATGTGCTATGAGGAATTTCTTTACAAAAAGAGTTGTCAAGCAATAGAGCAGGCTGTCCAGGGAAGTGCTTCAGTCACCACTGGAGGAGGGATTTAATTTCACTTCATGAAATGGTTTAGTGGTGTACTTGTTAGTGCTGGGTTAATGGTTGAAATCAATTGTCTTAGAGGTCTTTTCCAACCTAAATAATTCTATGATTCCATTTTAACAGTCTTTGGTATCTCTGTCCTTCAAGACTTCTTTTGAGTTCCTATTTTCTACAATACAATTCCACCCCATTTTGTAAACTTTTCTTATGTTTCCTACCTTTTAGAAAGTCTGCAGCTTTCTATTTTAGTGTACTGATCTAATGTGATCTACTTTTTTTTCTTTGTTAATATTCAGTACTAAGTTTTATTCACTGGACCAACTGAGATCAGTCATTGTGCTTTGGTGACCACTACTGTGGCAGTCTCATTGCATTATGTATGCATTTTTATTAGCAGTGACTTGCTATTTTCTTGTCAGTCACCGGTGTAAATCCATTAAAAGATTGAAAAATAATATTTAATAATAAAAAAGAATATTAAAGGATATTATGCCTTCTTCCCTAGGAAATCTGCACTTTTTATGCTTTTCAGTAGAAAGGAATCTAAGCACTGAAAGGCTTCACCAATAATTTTTGGTTTCTCACCTTTTGGCTCTTTACAATCTTCTCTATGGTTAATTAAGAGACACCTTCCTTTCGCCTTCCAGGTGGAGATAAATCCTCCTTCTTAAGGCCATCCACTTTTTTGTCAGCATTCTGATACGATGTGCAGGGCAATTCTCGCTTTGCAATTGACCAAGCTCTCTCTCACATTTCTTTTCTTTGCAAGTCTGATGGCACAGAGGAGAAGATTTCTGCATAGAAGCTTTAGTTGGCCATGCATGGCCATTTTTAGAGGTTGCAGAGCTGATAACTAGCAAGGTAGGGGAGTGTGCATCTTCAATTAACTGCACTCATCTGCTGAGGAGTGGCTTATTAAATCAGAATTAGGTGTGCTTTTTCAGCTTGTTCTTGCTTTCAATCCTGCAATTTCCAGTTTTAAAGTGATAGGTTAAATTTCTTACTCATGATAATGCAATTTAATTCCTGTATGTTTACATTCCTCAAAGTAGGAAAAGAATGTAGAACAGTACACACTAATTATTTGAATGGTGAGAATCACTTTGTGAGCTTTCTTGAGCCTTCTTCCTCTGTGGACCGTCTTCCTCTTTCAGGTTAATTAATTCCTGTGAACTCCTAGCCCTGAAATGTTTTTACTAGTAACACTTTTATAAGTATTACATTACTGGCATAAGTATATGATAAAATGAAATAAGTGAGATACTTCATTCTGTCATTTACTTCGTGTCTAGGCTGGCAAGTGACATGATTTTTTTTTTTTTGACATGAGTTTCTTATGTAAGAAGAAAATGATTCTGCAGTCAGATATTCAGCATTGTTTATGTTCTTTTACTGTAATGGCTATTTGGACAGCATTCTCAGTAACCACTCTGCATACTTGTAAAGATTAGTGAGTAATACAGTTCATGGGAAATTTTATGAGTTGAAGTAGATAAGAGTATGAGATGTTTGTCTTCTGGATGTCTGCTTTAACCTCTGAAATATACAGTGTACATCACAGCTTCATTATGTTTTTCCCTTTTGTTCTTATTATGCTTGATTTTGTGTCACAGAAAAGAATATTTTCTTGTTCCTGGTATTTATCTTTTCCTTCTCCCAGCCCCCAACTCCATTTCAGCACTGTCCACTTGACATTTTCCAATGTCTTTAACTCTGGAGGCAGTATTCTTGTTATATTCCTATATTATTTGTGCTATTTTTACAGTCAATAATAAGTTGACATTTTGTAGACCATTTTCATTACTTAGTTATTCAGTTGATAGGTAAAAATACTTCTTCAGAGGATCATAAAATTTTGTTCCATTTTCTCATATTGATTCTGTTGATTTTCACTTGTTTTTTCTACCTTAGTCTTCAGTATACAGTACTTTGGGAGGTTTTTCTCATAATAATTTTTCCCGTTTTTTTCCCTATTACTTCTTCTTAGCCTTTTTTGTTAGGTTTTTTTTTTTTTTTTTTTTCTCCTTACATATCTTTTGCACCAGTTTCTCTTTAAGAGAGACTACTTGGGCTGGTTTTGAGACCCTTCTGGAACTTTGACAAGTGCTTCATCTTAACTTCAGGGGTTTCAGTTGAAGGACAGAGAGCAATCATACTGGAAGCAGAGATTTGAAATTACTCTGAAAGTAGTGCTCCACAGCTAATTCAGTATGTTTGCTCTGTTACTTGTCAGCTTAATCCATGATGGTTCTAACTCCTAAACTTAAAGTGCCTATAGCTTTCTGTTGGTTTCTTCTAATTACTTGTAATGAGCAACAGTTTTATTTTTTTACTTCTTGTTGTACATATTTGCTATAAATGGTAAACAAAGTAGTGATAAATGCAGAGAGTAAATATTGAACTATTTATTTCAGTCAAATGTCTGTTGAGCAACTTGGAATTCGGAGAAACAGTGATGTGGCAATATTATTGTCTTGTCATCACAAATTCTGCTGGGAAGATTCCAGATTAGTTAATGTTATGTTAAACTGAATCCTCCTCCCTCTTGTTTTTCACTCAGGAATGTTTCGATATTGTGATCGTGGAAATATGAGTAAATTCTTTTTCTTACTAAGTTACTCATACTGCTTGAAGGAAATACATAGCCTCTAGCTCAGGAAAAGAAAAAAAAATAGAAAAGGGAATTATCATTAGCTTCATGAAAAATTCCCAGACTTATAACAAAGTTTAAAAGAAAGTATAAATAAAGACAGACAGAAAGGTATAAAACTCAACTTGAAATTACTGTGTATTAAAGGTAGATTGTGTGTGACTAATGTGTTAACCTTACATGTTATGTGCCAACTCATTTTTTAGGTAAAGAGAGTAAAGTAAATCTTATATTTGTGGGATTCAGTTAAGCATTTTATTGCATTAGATAAGGATAATGTTTTCATTAAACTGAAGGAGAAGGGGATTTGTGTAAGAAATGCAGAGGGGGAAAGAAAAGAAGAATAATCAGCAGTTTTAAAAGTCAAGCTAAGAGGAAGATTATTAGGTAGAGTTCTTCCAGTTTTAGAATCAACCTATTAAGCTATTTTTGTTAAATGTGTTTGCACATTTAAGAAGTAGGAAAATGTTGATGAGATGTAGAAGGCATCATTGATACACAGAAAGGTCAAGATAGGTAGGAAGACTTGGGTGATAGAGAGGACTGATGTATTAGAAATGCAACAAGACTAGACTTTCCAGTCTAAAATGGAAGACTAATAACAGAGGCACTAGTAGTACTAACTCTGTTGTCACCTGAGGGTTATTCAGTTGAAAACCACAGAACAGAAGTGTTATATTATTAAGTATTTGCAAGAGAATCTGAGAAGAACTAATGTGGTTGAATTAATGGAGAGGAAAATGTGATTTTTAAGATGTGTTGAGCAAGATATTTCTGGCATAGATACATAAGTATTCCTATTATACAGAACACTGTTTGCCTTTTATTGATATGTGGTCTATCATTCTTGGCTTTTGTATTTCACAGCGGGAGCAAGTATGGGGAAGGGCTGTGAAGGATGATCAAGACAGTGGGTAGTCTTTTATACAGAAAAGTTCTGAAATACTTTAACATGTTCCCTTTCAAAGCAAAGGCTGACAGGGAGTAGGAAAGCTCATCTTGGAGGGTAAACAACTGAAAAATAAATAAACTATATAAGTTATAGGACAGTATTGACACAAAACAAAATAATGTATGTGAAAGTATAGCCAAGGTGAACAGTAGGAGATTCCTAAGTATCAACTCAGCTTCTAGATCATCCTCCCAGCAGAAGCAAGTAATCTCATTTGTTTTCTAATAGACCTTAACAGATAAGGAGGATTACATTATGCAGTTGCCTGCAACTCATGGATCTTGACTGCTTAATGTGGGATTTTCTTGCATTCTTTCATTTGAAATAGAGAAGGCATTTCTATGTTTTAAAATGGAAAGCATCTTTGTTATGTTTTCTGACTATTTTTAAAAAAAATGGACAGATGCTTTTGAATGTCTTTCTGTTAATAATATGTTTCCATCACATGGTTTTCTTTACAATTCTTACGTAGTCATTTAAACATTCTTTTGCTTAGGGATTTTCTATAACTAGGTCAAAATTGGTTTCATAAATGACCATAGCAAATACTAAATAAAGAAAAAATACTCAATCATTCAGAATTAATTAAATTCATTTAAAGTTTTAAAAGATTTGACTTATGATTTAGCACCAGCCTTTGAATTAATAATAATAATAATAATAATAATAATAATAATAATAATAATAATAATAATAATGAGTTTTCTTCTTTTAATTCACATCTAGGTAGCTGGGAGGAGGTCAGCATTCAAATAAGGGATGTCTGTGGCTAAAAATGATACACAGTGTGTGCCTTGCTCACTTTACATTAAAAATGTTTTTGGAGGATGTGAAAGTAAGCTAGAAGAGAACAGTCAGAGTAATTAATCATAGAATCATAGAATTGTTTAGGTTGGAAGGGATCTCAAAGATCATCTTGTTCCAACTCCCTGCCATAGGTGGGAATACCTTCCACCTACACCAGGTTTCTCCATGCAACCTGTTCCAGTGCCTCACCACCCTCACAATAAAGAATTTCCTACTCATGTCCAGCCTCTCACACACCAGCGCCCTCCAGTCCTTCTTGGGAGAGCTGTTCTCAATCTGTTCATCCCCCAGTCTGTGCTGATACCAGGGATCACCTTTACCCGGGTGCAGCACTGTGCACTCGGTCTTGTTAAATCTCATGAGATTCCTATGGGCCCATTTATTGAGCTTGTCCAGGTTCCTCTGAATGGCATCCCATCCCTCAGGTGTGACAACTTCCCCACTCAGCTTGGTGTCATGTACAAACTGGCTGAGGGTGCACTTGATCCCTTTGTATATGTTATAAATGTAGATATTAAATAACATCAGTCCCAATACAGATCCTTGAGGAACACCACTTGTCACTGATGTCCATCAGGACAGGGACACTAACTGCTACATTTTTGCTGCACTGTCCAAACACTTTCTTATCCATCTAACAGTCCATTCATCAGATGTGGTTCTTTCCAGTTTAGAGAGTGGAATATTGTGGAGAGTGGCTTGGCAACTAAATCCACTTATTCCCCTCAGGACTCTCTTGCAGCCCATCAGGTCCCAGAAACTTGTTTATATTCAGGTTCCTCAGGTGGTCATGAATCTGACCTTTCCTTCCAATAGGGACTTTGGTGGTGTGAGAGAGGTTGCCATTGAAGACTGGCAAAAAAAGTTGTTGAGTACCTCAGTCTTCTCTTCACTTGTTGTTACCAGTTTTCCAGCACTGTTTTTCAGCAGGGAGCACTTTCTTTGACCTTCCTTTTCTGGTTAACATACTTGTAGATGCCTCTCTTGTTATTCTTTACCTCCCTTGCCAGGTTCAGTTCCAGCTTCACTTTGGCCCTCCTCTCCCCATCCCTGTACAACTGTGCTTCATCTCTATACTCTTCCCAGGTTACCTGTCCTCGTTTCCATGCCTCTGCATTTGCTTCTTTCTCTTTAGTTTGGCTAAAGAGAAAGAAGCCACACAGCCACACAGATCTCTTGTTTTTCTTGACCAATTTCTTGTTCCTGGGAATTGCTAGCTCTTGTGCTCCATGGAAGACTTCACTAAAGATCTGCCAGCTCTGTTCTGCTCTCTTGTCCCTGAGGGCAGTCTCACAAGGGACCCTATTGATTATCTCCTTGAATATATGGAAGTTAGCTTTCCTAAGATTCAGGAGCCTGAGTTTACTCTTTATCTGACCCATATCCCTCAGGACTGGAGCTACACCAAGTTCACTGGCCACTGTAGCCCAGGCTGCCTCCAGTCTTGATGTCCCTCCTTAGCTTGCTTGCACTGGTGACCAACAGATCCAGTATCACATCCCCTCTGGTAGGGCTGTCTATTACTTCATTCAGGAATCATAAAGTAGAATCATCAAGGTGGGAAGAAACCTTTAAGATCATCAAGTACAATATCAATGTACCACTACCACTCTTATACCACTAAACCCCAACATCCAGTGCCTCTTGAACACCTCCAGGGATGGTCACTCCACCACCTCCCTGGGCAACCTATTCCAATACCTCACCACCCTGATCATGATTTTTTTTTCTAACATCCAATCCCGATTGCCCCTGTCTCAGTTTAAAGCCATTTCCTCTTCTTGAGTCTAAACAAACTCAGCTCCCTTGTCTGTTCCTCACAAGAAAACATTTTCTAGACCTTTCATGAACCTTGTTGTGCTTCACTGGACATGCTCCAGCTCCTCAAACTGAGGGACCCTAAGCTGAAAGCAGTACTTGGGGTATGGCCTCACCAATGCTGAGTACAGGGGCTTCCCTAGTCCTGCTGGTTACACTATTGATGCAGATGCCATTGGCCTTCTTGGGCACCTGGACATTCTGCTGGCTCTTATTCAGCCAGCTGTCAACCAGCACTGCCAAGTCCCCTTCTGCTGAGCAGCTCCTCCTGCAGCCCATAGTGCTGCATGGGGTAGTTGTGAGTGCAGGACTCGGCCCTTTGCCTTAGTGAACCTCATGCAGTCATCCTTAGCTCACTGATTGTCTGTGCAGGTCTCTCTGCAGAGCCTTCCTACCCTCCAGCAGAGCCACACCCAGCTGAGTGTCATTGGCAAATTTACTGCACTCAGTCGCTACATCCAGATCATCAGTAAAGAGATTAAACAGAACCAGCCCCAAAACCGTGCCTTGGAGAGCACCACTAGCAACTGGCTGCCAACTGGATTTAGCTCCATTCACTACAACTCTCTGGCCCAGCCATCCAGCCAGGTTTTAGCCATCAGAGAGTCCACCCATCCATGCTGCAAGAAGACAGTTTTTCTAGGAGGATAGTGTAGGAAATAGTGTCAAAGGCTTTACTGAAATCCGGGTAGATGACATCCACAGCCTTTCTCTCATCCACTAAGGTGAGCCACTTTGTCACAGGTGGAGTTCAGGCTGGTCAAGCAGGGCTTTCCTTCCGTAAATCCATTTTGGCTGGTCTTGATCCTCTTGTCTTGTATGTGCTATGCAATGTCACCCTGGATGATCTTTTTCATAACCTTGCCTGGAACTGAGGTCAGGCTGACAGGCCTGTTGTTCCCCAGATCATCCTTCCAACACTTCTTGTAGATGGGTGTTACATTTGCTAATTTCCAATCAGCTGGAACTTCATCAGTTGACCAGAATTGCTTTTAGATTAGAGGGAATCTTTTGGAATTCACCAGTTCCTCCATGACTCTGGGGTAGATCCCATCTGTGCCCATAGTCTTGTTGGTGTTTAATCAGCATAGCAGGTCACTAACCATCTCCTCCTCATCTATGAGGGCTTTACTCAGCTCCCCATCACCAACTGCTAGCTCTGGGGCCTGGGTATTCTGAGGACAGCTGGTCTTGATATTAAAGACTGAGGTAAAGAAGGCATTCAGTATCTCTGCCTTTTCCTCATTCCCTGTCACTACTCTCTGCATTTAACAAATGCTGAAGACCTTCCTTTTGCTGGCAATGTATTTATAGAAACTTTTTTTGTTGTCTTAAACTATAGTGGCTAAATCAACTTCTAGTTGGGCTTTGGCCCTTCCAATTTTCTCCCTAGATGACCTTGCAACATCCTTATAGTCCTCCCAAGTTACCAGATCTTCCTTCTAGGGGCGATATATTCTCTTTTTCACCTTAAATTCTCTGTTTATTCAGGCTGGTGAAGAAGTTATCCTGCATGCATTCCAAAAGTCTCCTGGATTGCCTACAGCTCACCCTGCTCCTTTCCCAGCAGATGTCAGGGTGGTTAAGTCCCCCAGCAGGACAAGAGCCTATGAGCAAAATCCTTCCTGGAACTAAAGCAACAAGGCTTCATCTATAGGCTCTGCTTGATCAGCCTAGTCTCTAGTAGACACAGTTCAAGAATAATGGACTGTAGCTCTCAAAAGGGGTACTTGCAAAAGAGAGCCTCTTTGTTCCCAGGTGTTGTTGTGGATCTGCTGAAAGAACCAGAAGGTTCACTGTGTGGAGACAAAAGTGACTATATTGGATGTTTCCTTCTTCAAATCATAGAACTCACATCTGTAAGAAATGCACATGGCTAATGGACTGCTTAGGAAAATAGGATATAGCCAGGGAACAGCTGCACGAAGCAACTTGCTCCCCTAGAGAAATTTCAAATGTTTCAGAGAAAATGTTGTTCACAGCAAATGCTCTTTCCTACTCCCCTGCATGGTCTGTGGCTCTCTATCCCTCCGCTCACAAAGCTCACAGCATTCTCCTGATTAAACAGTGCCAGCAGGGCTGCCAGCTTGATTGACTTCTTATGAAAAAGGAGCCAGGCTGAAAAAGTGCAGAGAGTAACCCTTTCAACAGAGCTGGCATCTGAAGAATGACTGTCCCATTCTGTGTTGTAGCTAATATTTTAGTGGTCTTTATCTTGGCCACTGAAATATGGTCCCAGTTCCTCTTCACTTTGCTAATATTAAGGAATGGGAATAGGGTAGTACTTCCTGTAACACTTGTGTAGTGGAGAAGTAACTGTGTTTACTTGTTCTTTTTCACTTAGTTTAAGAATATGTTGACCATTAGAAATTAGAGAAAACTTCACTGACGTTTTAGCATGAGGCTAAATCTAAATAAACTTCCTGGTTTCTGTGAGCTGCATCGTGCACTTGCTTTTTTTCCCTTTCTAAGAAGAAGGTAACAATATTTATCAAAAACATTTATGCCACTGAGGAATCCAGAGAAATGCAGGAAATGCAGTATGAACACATAACTAATACTTTATTTTTCTTTGTGTGTGTGGATTTGATGGCCAAAAAGGAAGAGGCCCCAAGGGCTCCTTAGTATGCAATTAATATTTTGGCTAGAAAAGCAGCAGATTGTTTCAGTATGCTTACATGTTATGACATCATATTCCAGTAAAATTATAATGAACAGAATTTTTGTTTGTCTCTGTGGCAAACCAAAATGAGTTTTCTAATTGTCAGCAGACCTTGGTGATTTATTTAATTATAGTGGCGCCCACTCACACCAACTTAGTTGAGGTCTGTCAGCATTTCTGTTATGAACCCCTATTTTTAGGGGTTTATAACTAGTTGTAAATATTTACTCATTGCTGAAACTTGACATCAAGGTCACATTCATAGAGCAAATATCCTTTTTCAGGTTGACTATTCTAGTGGCATTAGCTAAAAAGTAGATTTTGGATGCTGTGAACTTAAAGGGAATAAAGGGAACCTGCTTTCCAGACCTCTTATTTGAAGAACCTTTTTAAGAATCTCAAAAGTCCAAAACAGCCAGATGAAAATGAACTTGTTTTTATAGGTTATATGTGACTGATTGTGTATTATCTGTTATCACACTTTGTTTTCTTCCAACTGAATGTATCATTTCACATGCTGTTCTGTTGTCTTCTAGTCTTACAATCTTCTGTCATGTGGCTGTGTTGGTCAGCTTATGTTCTGAGGAGTGTGCCAGTATCATCTGAAAATCTCTTTTACGTAAGAATTTTCTCCAAGGAAAACCCTAGCATTTGTAGCTGCCATGTAGAATGCAGGAAGATGCATATTTACTAAATGAAGATAATTAAAAAACTTTTTGAGACCTAATGAGTCCATATGTGAGGTGTTACTGTTTGAAATCCTGACTATTTCAGTTCTGTGGCTGAATGGAGTGACAGAGGACTGAGGAATAGGACAGAGGATGGAGCTGATGAGTAGATGTTCTTATGATGAAAAATATTGTGCTGTTACATGATTGCAGAATAATCACTAAATTCTGTATAAATATTCCAAAGATTGCTAATGCTTTCAGCCTTTCCTGATAACTCATATATAGTATACTAGGAAGGTTTGTTAATGATCAATGGCAGATACAGAACTTTGCCTTTGCATGGCTTGTTCTTATGTACATCTTTAGGATACAGAATCATTCATTATTAAAACTCAGTTTAGTTGTCACACTGTACTTGCAGACTGCAATACTATGATTGCTTTTGAGGCTTTTGTTAATGCAGTCTCTGTCCTCACTGAAAAGAGGAACATGTTTTTTCCTTTGACATGCTCCTTGTTGTAGAGAAGCCAGTAGCCTCACAGATTTCATTCATTTTCTGAGCATTTCAGGTGTTCCTTTGCTCTTTCCTGGCAACGCTCATATTATCAGTGCTGTGTTACAACTCTGCTTGAGGCCAAGGAGAGCAAGAAAAATTTAATCAAAACCATGTAAAAGCCTAATCATTCTGGCAATGCCAAAGAGCTGCATGAGGCTCTAGAGCCACAGGCTGAATATCATTTTTCCTTATTATCACATAAATAGCTCCCTAAACACTCTTTAAATGAAAAGGTGGGGAGGGGAGAGGGAAAAAGAGAAGGCTTGTTGTGGGATTTGAGTTTATAAAGTGGATTAAGTTCATGTGCTTTCCTCCTTTGCAGGCAGTGGGGACAAAGGTAGGTCTACTAACTCAACAGGAAACAGGAACTTCTGATGGATATTGTATTTTCCCTAAATCTAGGTAGTTGCTAACAGCACTACCTCATTTTTTTTCTCTTTAAAGAGGATTGTGAAGTAATGAGGTGGGACATGCTATCAAGGTACCTACTGCTTTTGCATGACACAGCTTGTCTTGTGCTAAGCAGCAGCCAACACACGCAGCCATTTCCAGTTCTGCATCTTCTGGGATGGTGGGAAGATTCCTGGAACTCTTCAAGGAACTTGAGAGTACCTGTTGCTGCAGGGAAAAGAGAACTGCAGGAGGCTCTGGCTTCTGGTAAGCTCTAGCAGCTGCCAGTAAGCTTTGCCAGCTGCTCCTGGTCAAAAGCTGCATTGAACTTTCCTTCCAGTCATCTGATTAGAGAGGGTCAAGCACCCTCTCAGCAGGTACTGGGGAAGAACACATGTAAGTGCAGGGCCCAGAGCACTGCTCCCAGAGAGAGCCAGCAGGCACAGCAGATTGCACAGCAGAAAATGCAGAAGGGAGTTGGAAACTCTGCTGAGGATGAGGTTGTGCTCAGCAGAGCTGGTGATGCACTATCTGGCACAGTTCCTAGCACCATCTGGAGCAGCTCTCCTGTTACATCAGAGACCTTGAGTCAGAGCTAGCTCCAGAGCTCTAGCCAGGCTGTAGAGATTGTGGTCTTGTCTGCAGGACGTGTGCCATGTCTGAGGATTTGTGTTGCCAATAAAGAAGATGCAGGAAGATGTCAACAAACTGCTGACATCACTAGATGAAATGAGTGAGAGATCACTTGGATCCTCTCTAAGACCCTGCAAGTACAAGAGCATGAATTCCCAGCCATACCAAAGGAGAAGCAGGGAGAGTCACTGCTGGTTGGGCTGGGAAACTGGGAGGGAGTCCTGTGATGGCAAGAGATGGAAACTGGTAATTTTTGGCATTGGCAGGAAGCTTTGCTCCATCTGCAAATCTGCAACAATATCAGTGCCAAGTGTTTGAATTCCATTAGGCATGTAGGAACTTTGTAATAGTTTTCCAGAAAGTGTGGTCTGATGCTAGAACAGGTCATCCAGAGATGTTGTGGAATCTTCATCCTTGGAGACCTCCACAATACCTTGGACAAGGCAGTCTAGCTTCAGCTCTTGACCATGTTCTGAATGCTGCTTTGGACCAGATAATCTCCAGAAGCCTTTCCAGCTGGAGTTATATAATTTCATGAAAAGGTTACATAAGCAAAAGTATTCCAGGCCTTAATAATTCTCAATAAATGTGTTAAACTGTAAATAGTGTTAAACTGTAAACAAGAAAGCAAATACACACTTTTTGCACGTCATAGATGCAACTTAGCTCACTCCTCCAAGGCCCTATAGCCAGAGGTATATTTGAGCCAGTGTTATGCTTGGTTCTTGCCATATAAATGTAGTTTTAGAGTTAGGCACAAAGTTTAGGGACATTGAGGCCAGAGTACTTGCTCACACTTGTCTGCTTCTGAAGTGAGCTGCTCTCTGGTCAACTTTGTATTTTGTTTTACAGTTGGAATGACTGGGTTACATTTATTAATGAAAATTCAGAAAGTTGTAATATTCAAAAGTTGCCATCCATGTCCTCAGATGAAAATGGAGAGAGCACACTTTAAAAAGGATCCTTTAAGGGAAATAAGGAAAATAGAGTATTGTGTTTGACTGAATCTGGGTTGAGTCAGTCTAGTTTTGTTGTGATGGACCTTGCTTTTGTCCATGCTTTTGGAATCCTGGAATCCTGGGGTTTCTTACATTGCTGTGAAATATGAACAAGTTATTTGTCAAGTGAGGATCCATTTCTGCTAGATGTATTCTCTGTCATCTGACTTTGTTGTCCCTTAGAGCTGAGCTGTGATGACAAGTTTCATATGAACAATGTAACAGTCCTTCTTTCTCCATGCCACTTGTCTGTGGGACAGGAGTTGTTTCCCAGGCAGGACTTCCACTGGAATTTTGGATTCTCCTTAGGTTTCATCTTCTCAAGACTCAAACCAAGAGAGAGCAGAGCTAGGCTGTTGGGCTGATAAACAGTAGAGCTTGTTGTAGATCTCCACAAATGTAGGTGAGGAGCTGGTTTGCACATAGGAGCTGCTGTCAGAGTTACCAACTGCCTTGCTGAGGAACAGTCCATGCATTTGAGTCCTGAGTCTTATTCTGGGAGAAAAGATAATGTTTTATCCCCAAATACTACTCTATTTTACATAAAATGGATGGGTAAAATTCCTAACTTGTATTGTTGTTTTCTTTTCATGACTTCCTTCCAGGTATCACTGCCCAGTGCCTAAAATTTTCTATGTCCAGTTAACTGTTGGCAACAGTGAGTTTTTTGGTGAAGGAAAGACTCGTCAAGCTGCTAGACATAATGCTGCAATGAAGGCCCTTCAAGCTCTTCAGAATGAACCTATTCCAGAAAAATTACCTCAGGTCTGTGCTTCAGGAAAACCTTTTTTTTTTAAAATAACTTGCTTTTTCACTGCTACGTCTTTAAGCAGCATATATTGCTGCTTAAAAATTGAAATGTTGTGTCATATTTTAAAAAATACAGAACAGAAAAATTATTCTCAGAATAATCTCTCTAAATTGAAAGCAAAAATTTAATAACATTTCCCAGTCAAAGAAGCCAAGAACTTGCAAGACCTCTGGGAGTAGCTGAAAACCACTTGGGATACTGTAGGTTCTCAACAGCAGGTGTGTGTTTGCAGGAGACTACATTGAATTCTCAGTCAAGTAAATCTCTGTGGCTTGCTTATGCTGAGGTTAAGGGGCACTGGTTGCAGGTTAGCCATGAACAACACCTCTGTCACTTCATGGGTTAGAGCTGTAGGTGGCTGGAGAAGGCTTGAGGTCACACTTTGCCGAGATCATGATGGAGAGAGTACAAAGTGTTGCACTGTGTAGAGCTGAGTGTAGCTCTCCAGAGAATTGGAGACTGGTTGAAATAGAGTTTAAGGGCTGCTTGGTGCCACAGGACACCATGCAGTGCACACAGGACACCATGCAGTGGTGGGGTGTGCTTTCACCGTGGGACATGGTCCATCTTAGTAAAATTCTATTTCCTTCAGCAAAACTGGCCAGCTTGGCTATCTGTGGAAGATGATTGATTCATTGCTCCTCAAACATCAGGCAAGGGTCAGAGCCAGTGCACATCATACCCTGGCTGGCCCCAAATCCATTATGAGGTTGAGCCTCTTTCTTCCCCACTCCCTGACAGTGTGCTGCTGAGGGAGGAAGGACAGACCTGCTGGGACCCATCTAGTAATGCCATCAGTAACTCAGTGAACTTGCCTGGAATGGGATCCATGGAACATAGCACAGTAGTTACTTACTTAGTCTATCTTTTGGCCTTCATGGCCATCCTTAACTCAGCCCAGCCTTCTGTGTATTCTTCTTCCATTTCAAGCTGTCTTTTTTTTCCTTTTTATTAGAAAAACTTAATAAAGGATAAAATCTTTTATCCATATTAAGCCACTGAAATGGAGTATTTCCACCTTAATACCTAATTGGGCAAATGTGTAGAAGAGCATAAGGTGAGCAGAAGCAAGAAGCAATCAGCCAGCAGGGCAGGGCTGCTGGTGAATGTGCTCTCACAAAGAGCTATTGTGTGTCTGCCAAAGCACCTCTGCTGTCTCATAGATGTGAGGCTAAGAAAGGCCTTACAATTAAAGTGTCAGTTGTGGGAATGAGGATCAAATTTAAATCCAAAGTGTCTGAGACACTCCTGAACATATTTTATCTTCCTAAGGCTTGAAACTTTATTGCTCAGTACTAATGTCTGAACTTTGATCCTCCCTTTTCTCCACTCACTTTTAGGTTCTCTACTATGTTTGGTGGAAAAAATATGCAGGGAGTTAAATTGTAGGGGCAGAAGGGACAATGAGGGATTTTCTGGACAGATGTTTGTATTGATCATGAAAATTTAAACCATAGTTTCTAGATTAGACTATACATATCTGGTTAAACTAGAGTACAACTAGAAAACCTAAACATTCTTGGCTTGAAGGCTTGCTGACAGTCCAGTGGGCATTATATCATTTAATGTAAATTATGCCACTGTTTGATTATTCTCAATTTCAAGGATAATTTGTGAGGTATTTATTTTAGAATTAATTTAGCTTCATTTTCTATTTAATTGGTGTTTTCTTAATTTTGCTAAATGTAACCAACAGAAATCAAAAATCTCTCCCACATATATATTTAGAGATTATTAAGTATTTTTGAATTTTTTGTAGAACTGATTGTTTTCATAGTGTCAGTGCAAAGTTGTTTTTTTCTAATCAGTAGTTTGTTCTCTGGGCTATTTTTTGCCAGCTTTTTAGATTATCAGTGTCCTTTATAAAGCACAAATTTAATTGAATACAATATCAAGTAATATTCTAACTAAGGTTTTTTACAGAATAGTAGCATCCCATTCTTTATATCCCCAATTTTTTTTTTTTACTTTTAAATATTGTTCTTTTAACTCTGCTAATCTTTCTCAGTGAAACTAATCAATGCTTTGCTTGTCCTGTAAGTAATGATCTACATTCTTCATTTCAGTGATACTTTAATTTCATTATATGAAATGAGCTAGAGGTCCTACATAATTTCATTGTAACTACCCTTGTTATTTGCACAGCACCCGTTTGTTGTTTTTTTTTTCTGGAGGTTCTATAAACTTTATAATATTTTCGTTTGTATTTAGCTCCAGATCAATATCAGGCATGTAAATGGCTTTTTTCAGAATCAAAGTTTTGCAACAATTTCATGAGGCAAAGGGTGTTTCGTGTCTGCATGCTCTAGCTGAGTGCTGGATTTTTGGCCCTGTGTTATCTTAAAGATTAATATATTAAGAGTTAAAAAAGGTAGATAAAAGATGGATCAATTTCATTGTGATGTGAAGAACCTAGTGCTTTTTTAATGTTGTTTTAGAACTGTGGTATCTGGATTTTGTAGCTATGCTGGTGGCTGAAGATTTAGATCAGACTTTGTTATGTAAGATGGGAGCTCTGCAGGAATCCACCTAATTCAGCCCAAGTGTCTTTGATGTTTACCTCCACTAATAAAAAATTAGGAGTCTGGCCAAGGTTACATGGTTGTTGAGAGATCCCAGTTTGAAGTATTTCAGAGCTTTGCAGTTTGAAAATAGCTGGAAGTGAAGCCTCTGAGAACTGAGGAAATGTGACCTGGGGGACAAACACCAAAGGCAGTAGCTGCAAAAGGCAAAACTCTGACTGATCTTGGTGCTAATGGCTGTGTGAGAAAATTTAGATTTTCCTGAAGAGTAAAGCAAAGCTGAATTTTAGGCAGAATAATGTTTCATGTGCCTTTTGTTTTTTTATCTCTTTGCCTCTCTGTTTGTTATGTTCCTATGGATAAATAAATAATGTTCTGTGTTGAGCAAGCTGTTCTCTGTCACTACCTTTTCACACTGGTCATTACTCCCAGAGGGAAGTTGATGGAGGGGCCATTAAGCAGCTGGACCTGCTGAGGACACCTGTAACCTGGTGACCCAGTCAGAGTGAGGGGGTGATTGACTGAATTTCTTCTGAGAGAAGTACAGTCTTCTGTACTTGCCAACAACACAGAGTTCCTCCTTGCTTAGAAGGGGTACCCACAGAGAGCCTGAGAAATCTGTCAAAGCATCTGTTTGATCCTCATGTTTGAGGATGTGTCTGTGTACTCAGACAACTGTTATCCATGTCATTAATAAGACTAACTTCCATAATTGCTGTTTATAATTAATTTATAAATTAAGGTGTATGTGTTCCTTTGTTATGAAGCACAAGCACAATATATATGGCTTCAGCAGATGTCTGATAATGGGGTGCTGAGATGGATGTACAAATGCTGATTTACAGCCTGATGGGAGACTTCAAAAGTCTTTGAGAAATGGGGGGGAGGATGATATAATATTTTGTTGATCTTCTTGTTGATCTAAGAATTGTAGTATGATTATGTATGCCTCATTTTCAGAATGGAGAAACAGGAAAAGAATCAGAAGAAGATAAAGATGCAAACAAATCTGAGATCAGCGTAGTGTTTGAAATTGCTTTGAAGCGCAATATACCTGTCACTTTCGAGGTATGTGTTACATTTTTGTCTGTGTTACATATTTATCTTGCTAAGAAAGTATTAAAAAAAGGTGCCACTAAAACTCAACACATAATATTCATATATGAAAAATATGAATTTCAAATTCATGGGAATGATACAAAAAAATTGTCAGTGTGTCAGAGTCTAAGACAATGAATTTTTACTGGTAAACTAGATGCTCTTTCAGAACTTTTAGAGATCTAATATTTGGTTGCAAACAGTTGTGTGGCAGAAAGACAGTTAAACCATTTTCTGTACAGGGCTGTGGGATTAGAATCTGTAGCCACACTCAATCTGATTTGAAATAACCTTCAAAAGAGTTAGCCAAAGACTTTGCTCTAGCTATTGGCATTCATATGCTAGAAAAGTTCCAATTGAAACATTTCACCTTCAGTGTGCTGTCTTCAGAAAGTCATGAGTATCTTCCACACTGATTCTGTTTCGCTTATCTATTTCTACTTAAGCTTTCACGAGTTTTTTTGTTTGTTTCGTATGATTTTATCTATGAATCCACTTCTGACACCTTTGTTTACCTGAAGTAATAAAGAGCATTTGGAATAGCTCCAGTGCTATCAATGAAGCAGCTATGGGAGAGTGAGTGATACTAGCAGGAAGTTTTTCCGATGAGAAAATTCTCACAAAACCTTGTTGTAAAAATCTAACATTGTTGTGGTAGGAAGCATCAGATTTTCAAGCTGTTTTGGTTTTTATTTTATTTTTTTTAGTGCAGAAAATGCTAATGTAAGTGGCCTTTTATTATTTTATTTTTCTGCATTTTGTTTTACATTTAAACTGAGTCTGCATGAAAGACTCAGTGGATAGTGCTTATACTGGTGATGGTTATTTTAAGTATAGTCATGCATTTGCATGTGAAAAGAATCAAAACCCCTAAGCTGTGGCATGCCTTGCAGTGTGCTGTATGCAGTTTACTGACTGTCCCTGAATTGGCCAGTGTCAAATAAGCTATTTGGATCTTAGAAATCAGAGAAATCTCTCAGAAAGTAGGTAAGAAAAACAAAGAATATTATTCATGACTAAGGAATGCCTTGGTATAGCAAAGACATAGATGCTTCATATATGTGGTCTATGTGATATGGCTAATTAGAACGTTAAGAGGATGTAAAATCTAGAGGATTAAACTGGGGTGTCTGGGGCTGTTGGTGTATCAGTTTGCCACTACATGCCAATCACCCAACTCTTAGCTACGAGCAATCATAATGGAAACACATGCTTGTGTTTCAAAAAGGAAGCTCACAATTAATGTCTCAGTTTTCAAACATTATTTTCTACCCTAAACATTTTAAAATATTTGGAATAGTTCCATACCAATCAATGCACTAAGATGTAAGGAGATGTATGGTCACTGGTCACAGAGGAGCTTGGAAGCTGTAAAGAAAAGAGAGGTAATGCTTTGATTGTCTTCTTCACTCCTGGTTGAGCTTATTCAAGGGAAAGCATTTGATAAGGAGAGAGTGAAGGCAGAAATACTTTGTAAGGAAAAATCTAATGTGTGACTTGCCAAATAATGTTAGCAACATTGAAAAAAGACAGTTTTTTGCTCTCCTGACAGGTTTTGTGTTATTTCCTGCCTTTAAATCTAAATATAGGTGACATTCTCAAATAGAGTTTTGATTGAACTTGGTTCTGGCTTACTTTTCAATAAAACTGCTAAGCAATTATGGATAATCCCCAGGATCTGATGTTTCTAATAGGATTTTATTCACTAATGGTCTTGTGTTATTCCAGGCAGGCATCAAAGCTTTTTCTAGCTTTTATTTTGTGTGTGGTAGCTATAAAATGATCTGCCTTTTCTTCATCTGACAAAGCTTTAGCCAATGTTCCAACAGTGCTGGATTATGCAACAAAGTAATGACCATAAATATATATTAAGTTCCATGTAAACATGTCCTTAGAATTGCATGAGGGGTGAACAGTCCTTTTGTGTAATGAGGCTAGTTTTAATTGTCTAGGAACTTTAGGATGATTTTAACAAACTTTCTATCTGTTCATTTGTTATATAAAAACATTCATTTGTAACAAGGAAAAGCTTTACTCCATACTTGTCACTCGTGTATTATTAGCTAACTTTGATTCATCAGCTTTTAAGTCAAAATGCAACCACTCTAAGGCATTTGTGGGGGTTCCCAATGAACATTTAAAGGATTATTACAAAAGTTTAAAGGATGATTACAAAAGTGATTGCTGTAGGAATTGTTAGAGTAGCTGTAGAATGGTCAATTCACTTCTTACTTCTGCCTTGACAGTAGGCTAAAATCTTGCTTTTTTTTTTTTTTGTTTCAATAGATATGTTTTTTATTTCTTATTTGTCGGTAAGGAATAGTTGAGCCTAGAAAGCATAACTGAGGTCAACAGCTTCAGATATTAGAAATCATTGGGGTGTTTCAGATTGCTATTTTATTTTCAGTATTTTTCTTTGTATTGCAGTGTTATTTCTTTAGAATAGCAAATATAATAATGTTTTTTTCATTCTCAAAATCAGAAGTGAAGGCGTAGAGTGCCTAAACAGGCAAATTTTCTGCCCCTCCATCCCTCTCCATTGTTCTGCTGGAAAGTGTTCTTAAGTCCCAGTCCTACCACAGTAAGATTCTGCAGAGAATCATCAGAAATTCTGCATTTTGAACCAGGGACAGGCCAAATTGCAGACTCTGGGAGAATAGTTCTCAGCAGGAAGTTTCATACCTATCTGGCTTCTGCTGTCCTGGGGATTAAAGCTTTGGATGACTGACTACTGAGTAACTCTCACTTGGGTTTTGCAGAATGGTCACCCTTCTCATGGCAGGTTTTACACTTTGACATTCAGACTCTTCCTTTTTTCTTGTTTTCTTTTTTTTTTTTTTTTGTTTGTTTGGGTTTTTTTTGGTTTTTTTTTAATTTATTTTTTTCTTTTTGTTTTTTCCTTTGTAACTGGGAAAATCTGGTGGGTCTACCTGCACAAGCTCCTGGAAATATGGAAATACATTGATATGTTAATATCTTATAAATAATCCTGTATTCATAGATGTAGGTGATATGGGTTTTTTGATCTGATTTCTGTCTCCTCTAGTTTTGGGGGGAGTTCAATGTCCATTTAATCTTGCCCTAATCTTTTGAATTTTCTACCTGGCATCTTATTAATAATTAAAGCAGTGTTACTCTTTCACTGTAATGATACTTCTGTTTTTCATTTGTCAGCATGATTCATTAAGTTGAGCCAAATTCATTCTTGATGTAACTTGACCTTAGATGTGTTTTGGCCCCATGTGTTTTCTCTTGCTGTAATTATTCTTTAAATCCATGGAACAGAAAAAGAAAAGTGTATTGAACTGTCACCCTTAATCAAATTCTCAGCTTTAAATTAGTCATGATTAGGTCCACAGGTCGTATCTTTCAACTGAGGAAATAGTTTAATGTCCTAATGTGTATAGTGTTCTTAGATAGCAAAGGTTGAATTTCTTTTTAGTGTTTTCTGTCCCAAGACTCATAGCACAACTGTTTGAAATCATATGGAGTAAAAAGATCTGAAATCTGGGGTTAACCAAAAATGTTGTTAGGTAAATATTTTTTTTGCTTAATTACTAAATTTGGATGTTTAGATTGATCCAGATCTCATCTGAATCCTATGGGGTTCATTCCATTGACAGCGCAGAATTTTTTCCATTTACACGCTAAGATACAGTTTTTAATGCTTTCCAGTCAATTACTTACCTTGTGTCACATACTTAAAATTTAAAAGATGAAAAACACACCTGAATGCATTAGTTTTTTATTAAGAAATATGTTTTTGTGTATATGAAAATATAATCTGGTTTTCTTTCTCTCATATATTTTTTTTGTGTGTGTGCGCATTTATATACATATGAGAAAACTTACATAAACTAATATTTTAGGAACTCAGCAATTATATTTCTTAACCAAGTTATTTTTTCCTTTTTCATCTGGTCAGTATAGACATTCCTGTGTATTTTATTAATACATTATATTGCATGTAAAGACAAACACTATATAACAGTATTAGTAGAACCCCAGAAAGATTAAGGACCTTAGTAAGGTTAATTTAGCTATGTTTTACAGCAAGCATGTTGTAATACTTGGATAACAAAGTACAGGGATGGTTTGAGGTGCTGTAAAATCGGGTGGTTATGCTGCAGAGTGATGAAGGTGCTCAGCATGGACACGATGCCCAACTGTGTCTGAGAGCAGGAGATGTTGGCACTGGGCTCATCCCAGCTCCTGCTGGCACTGCAGCATCCTGGGGCTCAGCAGGGCTCAGTGCATTGAGGGCATTGCTGCCTTCTCATGTGGTCAAGCTTAAGTGGGCAACTTCAAAGTGAGGCAGTGTTGAAAACACTTCTGAAATGAATACCTGGAATCTTAGAGTGGTAACACTCCTGGATTACGACAGAAAAATCCCATTCTGGCATAGATGTTATCTTATTCTGGGAAAATGGGACTAACTTGTCTGTTAATTTTAATTTTGTGTCTTTTAATTGATATATGCTGCAGTAATTGTATTTGCTGAGTGAAGTTGCCACAAAAGAGAACTTAAAAAATAAATACAGGCCTAAGGAGACCTCATTACACTGCAACAGCAAAACTAAATAATGCAAGGGACATGACCTTGATAAAAAGAACTTTAATACAAAACATGTTGTAATAATGTTAAAATTGAAGGTTTGAGCACATTAAAACTATAGTTATTACACCAAGAAGGCCCTGGTACCTTTACCTCAGTTCCCATTCCCCTCCCTCCTCAGCCTAAGGACACATTACTCTTCTTCAACAAATGGTTTGATATAATTCCATCAAGTGAAAAAAAATTTGTATTGATATTGATTTTGAAGATATTATAAAGAGTTGCCTGTCAGATACTCTAATGTCTCCTTATACATATTACCTATAACAAAGATTAAATTAGTTAGCTGCTTCCGCCCATCAAACAAAATAACTGAACCTTTTCCTAAATGAGGTCTCTTAATTCCTGATAGACATTGTCCAGACCAGTAAATGGTGTGTGCATACACAAAGAGATGGATGGCTATCCTAGCACTTGCAGTGCTCTGATTTGGGGAGGAATACATCCTAGCATCAGCCTTCTGAAAGGAGATGTGTGTGTGTATGGATACATGTATGTATGTATGTATGTAAAACCGAAGACAGAAAAACACCTAAAGGAAGGTACAGAATTCAGTACCTAATTTCTTTCCATATTAGTATAACTTGTTGAAGTGAAGTATTTCAAGTGGGTTTTCTCACTTTGTTATACTAAATGTGTTTGGAAGGGAATAAATGAATTTTTTTTTTTCAGAAAGTTTTGGCTTTTGTGTGAGTTATGGTGGCTCTTCTGGTAATTCTTTTCAGTCCTGTTGGGAGGGACAGCTGAGAGTCATGGAAGCAAGAATGTGTCAGCCTTTCAAATGTGTGGGATATTGCTCTGAGCTGTGTACTCTGGCAAGGCAAGAGTTGAGAGCAGGCATCCAGCCTGCACCTATTGAGACTGAAGTTTGGGACTATGAACATCCAATGGTTTGATGAGAATTAAAAAAAATTACAAACAGGTTGAGGTAATGCCAAATTAATACAGTTTTGAATATGTTTTGTATGAAGAAATAGCCAAAGCCTGGTAGACCTTCATGGATTTAATTGCTTTAGTATGTGAAGCACCTAGCAAAGAAAAAACCTATCAGCCTTGGTCTAAATATGCAGAATTGTTGTATATTGTGTTATTCTATAAATCTTTAAAAATGTAGGTCTACTCTTACTTTCTGTGAAACACTGAATATGATGGTTAGATTTGCTTTATCCAACTAGTCCTAATTTTCTGTCCTCAAACCTCATACTGTCATTAATACTTGTCCAAATTCTGTGGAAACAATCTAATGCCTTCAGTTAGCAGGAAAACTGTACTAATAATAAGTTCATTGCAGAGATAACAAGCATTAAGTTATCTTCTTGTAGAGTGCTTTGACTCAGTGTTACTTTCTTTTAAAAGGTGATTAAAGAAAGTGGACCTCCTCACATGAAGAGCTTTGTTACACGAGTTACAGTAGGAGAATTCACTGCAGAAGGAGAAGGCAACAGTAAGAAACTCTCAAAGAAACGTGCTGCAATGGCTGTACTACAAGAACTTAAGAAACTTCCTCCTCTTCCTGTGATTGAAAAGCCAAAACTTTACTTTAAAAAGCGTCCAAAAACAATATTGAAGGTATGTGTCCACCTTTGAGACAATTAAGAATGTTTGCTCAGAAAGTAAGAGTCAGATTTAAAATCAAGAAAGGCTTATTTGTTATTTTCTGTCAATATTGTTACAGTTGCTTGCTACTGTCAATATTGTTACTTGTTTGCTTGTGCTAATATGCCTGGGCTTCTTTTAAATCCTGAGAATGCTGTGGGATCCTCAAACAGAATGGCTTGTAAATAGCTCACATCACTGAGGTCTTCAAGGGTTTGGGTTAGGTCCAGTGGAAGATCAAGCCTTCCAAGCAGCTCTGTCCAGCCATGTGACGTTTTGGCATCATCTCCTCAGAGAATCCCTTCTAGCATATTGTGGTTCCCTCCCTGGGCTCTCTCTGCTCCCCAGTTTGAAGAGGGAGAGAGATACATGAAAAATTAAATTAATGAAGCGCTACTTTAGTGCTTCAATACTTTACTAAAAGTTTGGCCATTAGAAATCTGTACTCAGGATACAAAGTGCAGAGTTCTGAAAGAGCAGCCACCAGAAAACTGCTTAAAAATAAGCAAGTACTTAGGAGAGTGCCAAACTGAATTTGGAAAATGTACAAAATACTTATTTGTCACCTTCCTCTTTCCATTTGCCTTCAATACAGAATAAGTGATTTTTCAGGAAAACCTAGATTAATTAGATACCTGTCTCCTATTAAAATCCTGCAGATCTAATTCTCAGAAACTTATATGAAAAAGTAGGCAGGAAAGTGATTTAATAGAAAACCATCAGCATTAATGCAGCTTTAAAGCTGAAAGATTAGAAAAGTCTTTTGGCTTTGGCATTCACCAAACAACTTGGAAAGTTTTTCTCAAGAAAGAGGCTAAGGGTATAATAATGAAAAGATTTCTTATATTACCATATACCATTTGCCATTGTGAACTTAAGTTTAATTGTACACAGTTGGCCTTGTTAGAAAGGGACATTATTGTCAAAATAAGCTGAATATGTAGATGGTTTTTATTTTTTGAATATCCAGACTTCTGAAATGCTTTCAATGTGCCCATTTTTTTCAATTTAACTTGCATGTGTTTTGAGCATCAAAAAAAGTGGCAACAAAAACTTCTTTTTATTTGCATATATATTTATGAGGCTGTATCTTATGGCCTGCTCTTTATTTAGCCTGCTCTGCATTTTGTCTCTGCCTGGCTTCTTGCCCACACAGCTGCCCTTGTGTATGACATTGTCTTAGCTCTTTCACCTACATCTTCTCTAACTACTTCAGCAGTTACACTATGTAGGATTTGCTGCAGAGATTTCTAAATATAATATCCCTCTCTGGTCTTTGCTGATCATTTCTTCAGTTTCCTGAACACTTGTTTGTTATTTGAGAAGCTCAAGCATGCATGAGTGCTCATCTTCTCTTAGCCTGCAAATGGTTTCATAAAAGGGAAATAGCTTCATAACATAATAACAATTTTACATTCAAATGCCATTAACATTTGCAAGTGCATTCTTTATGTTATCCCATATAAATCAGTTACTTATGACTTCAGATAAATTTTTGTGGGTCTTAATTTCTTCTTAAGATCTACCAACAAATACTTTCATAGCTATGTGCTTTGAAAGAGCATTTGCTGTGTGAGCAATAATTCATTAAAAGAATTTCAGAGCAGAGTTTTCAAGGACTGTAGTTTTTCCCCTGTCTGTATAATCTTGGGCAGACCACTGTCAGTCCTTATGTTTCCCTGGCATGAGATCAATTCCCCCACCAACCATACTTTTGGACATGTTGTTGTGAAGATTATTGCCTGTTAAGCATTTGAAATACTTTATGGGTGGTTCATCATAAGCAACAGTTCTAGGGTAAATTCATATGACACACAGAGTAAACCCTCTGCACCTTTAGTTGCAAGGTGCAACTTGCAACTAAATTTGGAACTAAACTTGGAACTAGGATGGAAGGCCTGGAGTGATTAGAAGGAAAGCAGGAAGGCTGGAAGAGGAAGCACCCTTATGTATGGCAAATGGTTTTTGTCCCTGTGTAAATCCCACCCCTTCTCAGGGTACTGCATGTTCCAGCATTGTGGCAAGCTATTTTAAGGGGTTAGGGGGAAGGGTCCTAGAAACAGGGCAGTAAGATATAACTGACTAATGAATCTGCTAATTTTCATCCATCCTTATGAGGACCTCCACAGATAGGAGAGGGTTTTTGTGGCTTGCAGATGCAAGGTATACACATACCTGCAACAGTGGCAGACAATTTTCTTTCCACAGCTTTGAGCCTGAGGATTCTTGTCTTTTGTCTCATGATCACAAAATGGAAAGTAAGTTACTTCTTATTCTCTCCAAGGGAATATTACAAAAGAGAGAATCCTAGTAAATGTTATTGAAGCAGTGTAGTAATTATAGGGATATATACTGAAATAATGGTTCTTTCCTTTAATCCTGGTTTAGACTGGACCAGAGTATGGTCAAGGAATGAATCCCATCAGTCGTTTGGCTCAGATCCAGCAAGCCAAAAAGGAGAAGGAGCCAGAGTATGTTCTTCTTTCAGAGAGAGGAATGCCTCGCCGTCGGGAATTTGTTATGCAGGTACCCTTTGTGTCATGTTAGAGATAATGGCCTTGCTAAGTATTTTGCTCAAACTCAAACAAAATGGTGGCATAATATGAAGTGGAACTCCTTCTGTTTAGCTTTTTGCCTTGCTGTCACATATACAGGAATCATATGAAATACAGAAAGCCCATCTAAACTTTCTTCTTCCTCTTAGTGAAACAAATGGCCATTGAATTATGTGCCCTCTAGATGTTTTTCATGTGTTTTGCATTATTTTACACTCTTTTTTTTATTGCACCTGATTGTTATTGTCTTTATTCCTAATGGTTCATGATTTATTTACTTTTACTTGTTTTTTTGGAAAAAAATAAAATTGGACTGGTGTTGATCCAAGGATTCCAGCAATACGTAGTATTCTGAAATATGGACATTAATATCTCCATATTATCGGGCATTTTGGCTTTATAAAATAGCGATGTAAATTTTTTCAGCTTGCCAGTTTCTTTGTGACTTTGTTATCTCTGAAATAAAACAAAAAAAGCCAACCACATGTTTTAGACTGTCCTGTGACTGGACCTAATACTGAAACAGTAGATCATTAAAATTCCTTTCAAATTTAAATTAAGAACATGTACAAAAAATTGGCATAACTGTGATATTTTGTTAGATAACACAACAGCAGGTTGAGAAAGATTAGAATCAGGACAGGATTCTGTATTCTTGTGTTTGCAGTCAAGGGTAATTTTGTGCCGGAACAACTCAGAACAGCACCCCAGCATGTTTTGACTTCTTGTCTACCAGCCACACCAAAATGTCACTTCTGATCACAAGCAAAATTTTTGACGTTCCAGCACCTCCTTCTCCAGAAAATTAGTTATGTTTTCAATTCAATCTCTTAAGTTCTTCCTTCATATCTATGAAGATAAGCTAGTGATCTTAATTTTCTTGGGCCTAAGTGGTCTTTCTTCGTAATTTATTATTTTTCTCTCTGAAAGAAAAAAAAAATATTGTGTTCTTTTGTGTTGCAGAATCTTTTTTTGAATATAAACTTGGATTTCTAACATTTTATGAGATCTGAAAGTATTTGAAAAAGAGTGATTCTGTCACAGAAAATCTCTTTTCCCATGCTTAGACCCCCATGGGACTGTCCATAGTTGGTAGTTGCTGTATGAGGCCAGAACAGTGTAACACAGTATTAGAAAGACAGGCTGGAAGTTTAGTTTTCTGTTGGAGGAGTGTCAATAATGGCAAAGTCTTCGGTTTGTATGAAAAAGGAATTGTAAAAGCAGTGATTATGTAGAAGATTCCTGTATCTAAGAAGATTGTGAAAGAAAGAGATAAAGAAACTCCACAGAGCAGTTGCTTTGTTACAAGTACTTTTAAACTCCATTTTCACCCTTTTGTAATATCTTCACACTAAAATTATTCTACTATTTATCCCACCTTCAGGAAGTCTCAGTGGATTCATTATGACATGCAGAACACCTTATCAGAATAAAATACCTTTGTATAAACTACTTAAACCATGTTTTCATTTAATTTAATTGAATGTGGAAGTAAAATATCCAGAGATAATATGTTCATTTTTATCTGTCACACAAAGAGCAAGTTTAGATGTGATGAAATGGATCCAATTACTTGTCCTGGCTACTAGATAAACAGAAGAAAACCTCTGATGACATTAGTTGGTGTTCTGTTCCCAAAGTTAATTTCAGAAAGCTCTTTCTCTTTGTAGTCAGGCCTTTAATCCTTGATAGAGGTTATAATAATAGCTAAACCAGTTTTACAGGTCTGAGAAATAGCAACACATTGATTTATTGTGAGCGATGTTATAAATTATCTTTTTGTCTTGTCCCATTAAAGTCCCTCAATTTTATTGCATAGAAACTTGTAGCAGATTGGCTATTTTCTAATTGTTATTGTGAACTGCATGGAAGATAAGGTTTATATTTCAAGATTATTAATATTTTTGGCATAGGTAGACAAATCTTTTTTGCTTAATGATGTATATATATGTACTTTGAAGAGATATTCATGATTATTATTTATTTACATTCTCTTCTTAATATTTAGAATTAGGAGTATTTAAATAAATAAGAGTTTAAACTTTTAGGAAAATACATATATTATTAATTAAGGAAAGTGAACAATTACTGAATGGCATAAGCTACTAAATTACATAAACTACTAAATATAATTTATTCTTTATTTAGCATCTGTATGCCTTTTTTAAACCATTTTTTTAAAGCTCCTTCAAAACTGTTTCTGGTCTTTGACCTCTGGGTTTTGGGTTTTTTTGTTATTCAGACCATCTTGATGATTTTATTATTTTTATTTGATTTTGCTTTCCTTTTTTGACATGGTTTTGAAACTGTGCAGTATTTTGAGACACAATTTGGCAAATAGAAGGGCTTAATGGACTGAGCAAAATACACCAATCACAGAGCTATGAATGAAGAACAGTGAGAGTGCTCATGTCACAAACCAGACATATACAGCACCAAGAGTTTTAAGAATGGTACCAAAGCCAAGGATTAAGTTGGAGCCACACATTTTGTGGATATCCATTACCTACAGTTTGTCCTTATTTTGGGGTTTTAATTTCTCCTAGTGTTATGAAAAGCATCATGTTTGTCAGAAACCCTTTGTACTGTACAGAGCACAGGTACACTGAGGAGCCTTCTTTGCAAGGACTGTTTGGCTCAAAGCTTGTCAGGTGTAAGCAGTTCCAGCCCCTTGTTCCTTGCAGTGCAACAAAGTGGGAGGAAGGCAAATATGATTTTCTTCCTTCTTTAGAAGCCACTCTCATTAAATCTCAAGTCTGTTTGTCTGTCCATTGCTCTGCATACTGTTCTGATGATGCTGGGGAGCTGCTGCAGGCAGCACTCCTTCCCACAAGAAGGAGGAAGTTCACATCCTGAGGCAATTCCAGTGTTAACAGAGAGGGGGAGAGGAAGAATAGGGGTGACACAGAGGCTGGTGGAAGAGAGAGGCAACTGTGTGTGCACTGAGATGCAGAAAAATGTAGCTCTTGGGTATGGGTTTGGTGATCTGAAAATCTAAACAAGCCCTTCTAAGTGAATACTGTGGTCCCCTTTTGCACTGCTGTGTCTTTTTCAAGATTGCATCTTCCTCAAAAGAGCTGACAGCTATTGATAGATCAGCAAGAGTATTATATGATGATATTAAGGAGTATTGCATTTGTCATGATTATGATCAATTTTTTCCTTTTAAGGTAAAAGTAGGCAATGACATTACTACTGGAACAGGCCCAAACAAGAAAATAGCTAAAAGAAATGCAGCAGAAGCAATGTTGCTACAGTTGGGATACAAAGCCTCTACTCCTCTTCAAGACCAGACAGAAAAGGTGAGAACCAATTGTTGTGATGCCCACAATTATCCTTGTCTAGGTTTTTGAGCTGTATCAGCTAATCACTTAATAAAACTGGAAGCTTAAGCTTGTGCACACCCTATTTTAGGGAGTTGCTTGTCACAGATTAGCCTTTGTTTAGCTACAGCTCTACAGCTACCCTTAATATTAAGTGCAGCCTCTGCTCCTGTGAGAGTAATGAGGTACAGAGTTCCATAGAATAGTGTGTGTGCAAAAGTGTTCATGTGATCCATGCACCTATTTCTGCTTGCAAATCAGGATGAATGTACCTCTTGCTTTTATTCCATTTTGGGCATTCATGAGAGCCCAAAGGAACAGAAAGGAACAACGTTAGTAATTTTCATATATGAAGTAGTAATCAATGTTTATCTTCCCATTGCATATGCACTAACAGGATTACAGGAAAATAATGGCCTTTTCACATTTGATGACTGATAAAGAAAATATGTGTCACTTTTTTAATGAAGAAGGAATTGCATTTTAAAATCATATGTGTTGCAAGTATGTATTTCCATATTAACTACCCGTAACTTAGCACTCCTCTCCTGTCTTGAATTTATTGATTAGGGCTTTTGTAACCAAAATTGGCTGTTATAGTTTTGCCTTTTGTTTACTGAAAAGATACTTGGTAAGGTATTTAACTAAGCTGTGGATCCTAAACAGTTTCTGTCATATACAGGCTCACTGCATGTATATATTTTGATAATTACTTATATGTTTACAGTGGCTGCACTAGGTAGCCAACAGAATGTTCTGTTGGGCTTTTCTAGGACTACATAATAAATCTGAATATAGTATATGTGTACACATCTATGTGTATGTAAATATGAAGATACTGTGTTCCATATGTTCTATATTCCTAACCAGGAAAAAAGAAATACTGTACTGGTTACTTGACCCCACCTTCTTCTGTTTCACTGTCCTTTGAGAGTAGCAGCAATATGTGTGCTGTTCACACTCACCTTCACTATCTTCTTCACTATATGTCTTAGTCATAGACAAGTGTGAAATACTCTAAACAGAGTCCTTGGTAGCTGGATGATGTTCCTAGTGAGAACACACTGTTCAGACAGGGCCATTTAAAAAAAACTTCTGACTGAGTCAAATGATAATTCATTTTCACCAGAATGCTGAGACATTTCTGCTGTAGAATACACTCTCTATGGTATAAAACTATCAACTTTTTCTTCACAGCCAATTTTATCAAATGGCTTTAATAAAAAACAAGTCAAAACAGAAAAATCAAATTTTTTATTCTAATATGAAAACATAGGTTGTCATTCTAGGATTTTAAATTGGCTGAACTAATTTTACAGTATTTTTCAGAGATAAAGCCTGAAAAAATTCAGCCCACAACATAGTTTCTTTGCAGAGCTCTACATAGTGGAAACTTGTGGTTACATTGAAATCCTTACCAAAAAATTGAGTGGCTAAAAAGGGATGCTGCTGCTTTGTTTCCCTACATTTATTAAGCTATTGCTTACAAGTGCATTGTCTTTAGAAAATCAGGCTTAATTGCATACTTGCAAATACAGACATTTCAGGATTGGTAGACTAGTGTACAATGGCCTAATATTATTCTGAATACAATGAACAAACGTTACTGTATCCAAAAACTGTGAAGTACTCAATTTTTATGTAGTGGCAGAATCATAACAAAATTTTAAAGCTTTGTTGGGTTTAAGGACATGAAATATCTAGAGCATCTGGTTTTATCTTCTGTATATATGTCTGGACATATCTAGAGATGCACAAAGTTAGTTTGTGTAGCTGAAGGAATTTTAACTCTCAATTTAAACTCTGGTGGAGAAGAGGTAATAAAGCCCTTAGATCTCTATCAATTTGAGCATTGCAAAATTCCTTGCATATAAATTGCAGAATAAGGACATATCATTAGAAAATACTTGTTTCACTGTTTGAATCCAAAATGGGTCCCAGTGTAGATTACCTGATGCAGCAGGTTGGCATCTAAATAGGTAATTTTCACCTGTATATTTTTCAATGATGTTAAAAAAGGCAATTCTTTTTTCCCCTGTGCTCCCTTTTCCTCAAGTCCTTCCATTCCTCCTCCCTTAAAAATAAGCAAAACCAAATCCAGTGGGCTTTTTTTTCCTTAACCCTGGTACATAAAAAGTGACTGTATTTATTGTTTTAATGGAGACCTAAGAGCATTATAAGAGCAATGTGTAGTGCTGACAGCAGCACAAGTAAGCAGGTAATGCAAAAAAGTAAAGGCTCTGCTCTTTTCTGGATTAAACTGATTCCTGAAAGAAATCAGTAATGGTTTTGCAGAGCCTTGAGGAGAGCAATTTGGAGGTATGCTGGGAGACATTTTGCAGATGTCAGAATTTCAGCTGTATGGATGAGAATGGAGAGTTGTAGTAATTTTTTCATGTTTCCAGCTTTTTGTTTCTTCTTGGCACTTGTCTTCTCTTAGAGAGAAGAAAACCAAGGTAGATTGCATTCATGTGAGGCAGCAGTACTAAGGATCACTTACTCATAGAGGAATTATTAAATTCTCTGTTATGATCAAGTTAATAAACAATAAAAAAGAGAAGAATGAGGAAAGCTGGAAATCTTGTCTTATTGTAACAGTGTGCTTGTGCTGCCATCGTGTTACAGATGGTCAGGATGATTTTCTGACAAAACCATGCTGTTGTTAACAGCAGTAAATACAAACATATTTATAGATTTCATATTGCTTACTCATATGTAGAACTGTTGTCACCCATATTTTCAAATATACATATTACCTGCTTCATAATATGGATAAAACAAGTTATATGAAATTAAAGTGTATGGATGTAGGTGACCAGTTTGAAAGCTGACTGTAATGCCTGTCCTTCTTTTCCATCAAATATCTCCCATTTTCACTGCACATTGCCAAGGCTCTTTGGGATGTACATGATGATGGAAAGCAGGGAAACAATCATCGAAATACCTGCTTTTCATGGTGTGCTCTCTAATCCTCTTTTCCAAGTAAGATGTATAATCTAGTGCTCTGCATTATGACATGGTAGTAATCTAAACAGCCTTAATGCAACCTCTTGAGATGCAGAGGCAGATTTCAGCTGGTTGATTTTCCTTCTCATCTCTTTCACTTTCCAACCCCATCTTCGAGAGCAAATGATTACAACTTTGTTCTGGCGTATTGCCTGCTTTGCTGTGAGTTTTTCTGTTTGCATAGAAAATCCCAGTGAAATCTGAAAAGGATCATTCATTTCACATTCACAGAGCTGCTTGTCAATAGCTCCTAAGTAATGAGGAAGATCTGACTTTTTTATTCAGTTTTATACGTACACCTAGAACACTGCTATCTTATTTACTGCATAAACCTCAGTATTGGCTTAATTTTGAACCTTTGTGTTAATTGTTCTCCTTTCTCATGTCAGAGTAATACCCAGTATTAAACATAGTAAAATTAATTTGAGGACAGTCAGCTTCCTCAAAAGTATATTAAAATAATTGAAAATTGCAATATTTTTTACTTCCACTTCAGTGACTAAATCAATTTAAAATGTACTTGTTAGTAAATATTTTTAAATTACACCCAAAGTACTTTATATTGTTTACACATTCCTTCATAGGCGGTAATTGGGATCTTCTTGTTTTAGAATGTAATTTCTCTGTTGACTGTTTATGTCTTCAGCTGAGAGCTGCTTAAAACATTTAATTTTATTTAAGTCTGATTTGGTAACACATTGAGTTGAACCTAATCCTTGGGGAAACATTTATATTTCAGTGTTAGGCAATAGTTGTTAATGTTTACCCATGAAGGGTACATTTCTCAAATAACCTGTCTTAGGCAAAAATTAGGATGAGTTAGCAAAGTTTTGTGAACAGATGTGGCAGTCTCAACTCATCCTTTTTAGTGTATTTCAACTAAATTTATAAACAGGAGTGTTCTGTTTAGGGAGCAGTTTGCTCTTTACTTACTTATCTTTTTCTACCTGTTTCAGCTTGGAGAAAACAAAAGTTGGAATGGCCAAAATGTTGGGTTTCCTGAGCCAACAAGTAATAGTAAGTATTGCTTTCTAAATTTATATTGATACTTATTTCTCTTTGTCTCTGTACGATTTGGATTATCCAAGACAATTGAAATGCTTTTTGTAAATGTTTTAGGGGTTTTGTTGCAATTAGATGAATTAACCCCTGAGTGTCCTGTGTGTGGGTGTAGGTATGAATGAGTGCAGAAACAAGGAAATTTTTATCTATTAATTGAATCATTGAATCCTTCAGTTTGTAAGGGATTTTAGGAGGTCACCAAAACTGCTTGCTCAAAGCACAGTCAGTGCAGAGTTGAGATAAGGTTGCCTATGACTTTTAACAGTTCTCTAGTGATGAAGGTTCTGTAGCTTCTCTGGGCAGCC
Source organism: Zonotrichia leucophrys gambelii (assembly GCF_028769735.1). Classification (NCBI taxonomy): domain Eukaryota; kingdom Metazoa; phylum Chordata; class Aves; order Passeriformes; family Passerellidae; genus Zonotrichia; species Zonotrichia leucophrys. The sequence goes on along the minus strand of NC_088171.1, from coordinate 121,475,817 downwards.
TGTTCCAGTGCTTAACTGTCTTCACATTGATTTTTTTTCCTTTTATTCTTGTCAGAATATCTCCTGTTTGTTTATGGCTGTCATCTCCTGTTCTTCTGCTATATACCTCAGTAATGTGCCTGGCGCCATCTTTTCTGACAACTTCTTCTTAGATATTGGAAGGCAGGTGTTGGGTCCCAACAGATTTCCATTATCTAGGAATTTATCTACCAAGACTCTAAAATCACAGCTTAGAGACAAGAGAGACACGATGTCAAAATTCTTGCTAAAGCCAAGGTAAATGACATCCACTGCTCTCCATTCATAAAACCAGTCATTTTATCATGAAAGGCAATCACACTCTGTGCCCAGAAGTGGCTTTAAGAGGACTGCATGATTTTCCCAGGGACCAGACTGAGGCTGACCAGCCTGCCTTTTTTGAGTACAATGCATTTCTCCAGGCACTGGAGATTTCTTCTCATCTCCAGGACTTTTTGAGGAGAACAGAGAGTGGCCTCATAAATGATGCAAGCTGGTTGACTCAGCACACTGAGATAGATCCCATTTGGTGCAATGGCTGCACAGGAAATTCCACCTGAATATGAGGAAGAACTTTACTGTCCAGGTGACTGAGCACTGGAACAGGTTGCCCAAAGAGGTTATGGAGTCTCCTTTACTGGAGATATTCAAGAACAACATGGACACAATCCTGTGCCGTGTCCTCTGGGATGACCCTGTTTGAGCAGAGGGATTGGACCAGGTGACCCAACTGTGGTCCCTCCCAACATGACCCAATCTGCAATTCTGAGATTTTGTGATTTATATGGGCTCATTTCTAGCTTTTCTCACAACATCCCTGACTCTGATGAGGTTCTGCTACTGGTAGTTCCTCTCTTCCTTGAGCTTTGTCTATAAGACACAAAAACCCAAGAAACCATGTTGGTCAAGATTGAATTTGGTTTCACTGCAACAGGTAAAGAATAGGACAGAACTTGGTGAGTTTATAACTAGATTTTTGCTGTTTAAAGTGGTAAAGATAATATAAATAGTACTTTTTCACTTCTTCTTGAGCCCTGGATTTTTCTCTAGAATCACGTGTAGTTTTGAACTTCTTAAGGGTCCCAAACATTATCTCCCTCAACTAAGGATTGTAGAGATATGGACACACACATGAACTACCTTCTATTTTTTGCCTATATACATCTGAAAGACATGCTCCTAAAAGCAGGTTTTAAGGAGTTTCAGTAGTGTTCCATTATTTATATGGTCTTCCCACTCACCACAGAGGGACCCAGAGACCTGAGGAATAATTTTTGCTTCAACTTACACAACACTTTGCTAGTGTTTAAAGTGGTCTTGGATGGAGCACATGCCATTGTGTTTCCCTGAAAGGAAGGATTCTACAGGATCTAAGTCTTCCCATTAATGGCTTCCTTACAGCCCTGTCATCAACCCCCATCAATACTTTTAGATGATTTGTATTTGTATTGTCAAAATCTCTAAGGACAAGATCTGTGAAATATCTTCAAATGTTAGCATCTTAGAGTTTGAGACAGAAGCATAAGACCTCTATTTTTTCTCTTGTCCTTTCAGTATCTTGTAGCAGAGATACTTATGGATGAAAACATGATTTTCTGTTAAACCAACAAGAAAAAACAATCTCTTAGGCTGCTCAAGACAACTTTGACAGTTATACCTTTAAATCCAAATCTAGAAGGAGAACACAAAGGCAAACTCATTCAACAGCAGACAAGATCAACAAGAAATGATATTTTAAACTTGTACCAAATAACTTATTTTTCACAGATCTGCTCACAGACCTTTTTGCAGCCACCAGAGCCACAGTACAGAAACAGTTTTTCATTCTGGGACACTTTAGTAATGCTTGATGCCTTCATTTCCATTCTTCTGCTCTACAAGTAAATTGGAAGTTGAAAGAGATGGAGCCTGCCAATAGACAGAGCATTTGTTCAGAGACCACTGTTCTTAGTCTCTTAACCCCCTTTTTTGAGGGTTCCAATCTAGAGGCAACATTAATAATAAACAGGTGATTTAAGTGTATAATAGAAAGTTAGAGGGTTGGAATGAATCTTAAAGATTATCTAGTCCCAACCACCCCTACCATGTGCAGGGACACCGTCCACTAGAACAGATTGCTCAAGTATTTATCCAGCCTGACTCTGAACACTGCCAGGGTGTTTTGAATAAAAGAAATCACTTCTATGAATGATCTCTCATGCACCTGTGAAGTGCAGGGTTTTAAAAGGCAGTTCCAAACAAGTTCCACAATTTGAGATTAAAAAGTCACATCCTTTCAGGTGTGAGTATACTAGTTTATTTTTAAGAACAGCACTTTTTGGAAGGTGAATTTACTCTTTGAGTTTTTAAAGCAATTTTTTAAAGTTAGGAAGCTTTAAAGAGGGCAAATAGAGCAGCTTCCTCCCTTTTGTATCCCTCTTAAAAGAGAAATGTACAGTTTGCATTTCTTGTTACCATAAACGTAACTTTCAGTGATCTTCAAAATCTGAGGCTCTGAGATTACTACATCTACCATTGGGCAGCTTTTATTCATATTTCCAGTCATTTTATTCCAGGAAAACAATTGTGTCCTGCCAGGCCAGGCTATTGTGCATCAGTTTCCTTTTGCAGACAGATAGTCTTTCTTTGTGTACATAATGCCCTGTGTTTCCATCTGAATCAAATAAAACTGGAATAGTAAAGGGAATTTGTATACTTCAGTACAACAGAAAACAAAAATCATAACAGTTCTATATTTTAGTACAGTTGAAGAACAGATTTCATGGTTCTCTGACAACATAGTTTGTTTTTGCAGAGAAATACTCTACAGTTTGTATCCTCCTAATTACTAGCTCAATATACATTTAGTATTGCCTATTAAATATTCTTGAATATTAAATTTTCCTGCTGCCCTCTATCATGTTACTCTTGCATTATCCATGTGGCAAACCTCACTTCTGTTCCTCCAACTCACTGGCAAAGCTTCTTCCCATAGGTTTACTTCTTTACCTGTCTTCATTTCACAATTTCAAAAAAAGATGAAACACAAAGCTATTGGTTTCTTGGTTTGGAATATCTTTAATATTCTTCACATGTGAAATGGCAAGAACACTGAGTTTTTTTCCCTTATGCTTCTGGAAGAGACTTTGAGAAATTGTGAGCAGACCAGAAGTATTTGCAGCCTATATAGAAGATGTTTACTGTAAACAGAATCTCATTTATCTCTCTTGATTTAAGTAGTTATCAACAGAAACAAAACATGCAACAAATAAACAACCCTATTGCAAGTGCACTTTCATGGAAACATATTTTTGTTTTGTATTTCTGGATGGGGTAATAACAGACATCATACAAGATGTGTTCTAGGAGAAACTGTAGATAAGCTATTAAAAACAGTATAAAAATAAAAGTAAAATGTTACTGTGTTTATAGATATTATAATTCAAAGAAGGAAAAAAATGACCATAACTGTTTTTACAGGTTTCCCAATTTCAGGTTTCTATTGTATAGGTTTCCTTAACCTAATTCTAACAATTCTGGGAGTCACAAAGTACTGAAAATCTGATAATTTAAAAAAAAACACATTCAGAGCAATCTTACCTCTCTGTGAAGGACAGACTCTTTGTTTTTCTTGCCTAACATTTTATTAGTAGGGATTCGTGCATGACTTTACAGTCTTTGTTCTTTGGAGTACATCTGCTCCTGCTGTTTGTTCACCACCTGAAATCATAACCATTTGTTTGTGACATCACAATTAGTTACTGGGAAGATGATTAGATTGTCACCAACAGATGATTATGATTTCAGATGGTAAATGAGCAGCAGGAGCAGATGATCTCCTAAGGAACAAAGATACTTGATCTCATACAATTGTTCTCAGTGACAAAAAAAAAAAAAAGGAAAAAGAAAAGAAAAAAATAAATAGATATTCTGAAGAGTTTCTTAAGTCTGTAATAAAAAAAAATTTGTATTTTTCTGTAAATAACATTTTTTATTATTTTTAAAACTCTACTTCAATATAAGTTAAGAAATATAAATTAAGAAATATAAAAAATACAAAAAGATTTACATTCAGATACTTTCTTAAAAGTTTCTTCACCAGCTTTTTGGAGAAGATAAATGCAACATAAATTATATATTTATGAAATTTTGCATACTAATACTATTTCGCTCTGAAGGAAACAAAATTTTTATGAACTTTGTAGTTCTGGTCCTCAGCAGCTTCAGAAAGATATTTTTTTATCTAGTCCTCTAATTGTTTGTTTTTCAACTGGGGATTTTGGTGAAGACTTCCAGTAGATAATTTAACAGCCCTGTGTTTCCATAGCAGGAACAGAAGTCTACAGTTTTGGAATAAATTTTTTTGTGTTGTAATTTGGGCATTTTTTTGTGTGTTATATTTTGCTGAAATATGTAATTCTTTTGGATATCTTTCAGAGGTGACTTATAGTGAATTGTGTGCATTTTTACTTACTAAGTACTGCTGTTGCATTGGACTTGGCTTTTGAATTGCTTCCAAATTTACTCAACTTTGTCAATTGTAATGCTCTTGCTAGGAGTTACATTGATACATCACTAAATGTTTGCTGATTATTTGCCATTCTGACTAGAAACCACAGTAAAGGAATTGACAACACCACTTACCTGATGAAAGGCCACAGAACAATAGTTTTCCATCTGTTCATTTTGAAATTTTTCTTCTGTTTTGTGGGGATTTTTTTAGCTAACAAACTATCAGGTGAGCCTTATACCATCAATGGTGCAGTTCCTTCAGCTGAGCCATTTGTCTTCACTTGATATGTCTCACAGCCTGTTCTAGCTCTTATCACAGCTGGTTATGTTTAAATAATACCTTGCCTCTGTAACTGCTGAGTTGATTTGCTAATTTTCTAATTAAATTTTCTTTCTAACTGAAGATAGTGAAAAATTAAATTTAGAAGCAGAGGAGATTTGTTCAATTTTATTTCTTTTCTAATTTACTGAAACTAGGAAATCCATGCTGCATTTGGCATTATTAATAACTGATGTGTTATTTTTCAGTTTCCTCTAACAATGAAAATAATTTTATCCAGTGTAATACCAGTTAAATGCATCTTACATTTATTTGATAGTTGAAAAAACTTCTAAACCACCTAATATTAAAAAACATATTAACAAAACAGGGAAGAGAGCGTTATTTTTTCTTTGCTGTTTTGAGAACTAGGGACAAGAGCCAAATTAGCATTTTTATGTGTGAGTGGGATTTGGGCTCAACTCTGGAGCATAAGACAACGACTGCAAGTGGTCCTTCTCTATTTCCCACATTTCAGTTAAGTGCTTAAAGTTCTGCAAGGTTTTCATCTTCAGAGATGATGATTTCTGTGCTGAGTTTAGAGTGCAATGTGTGTTTATAAGGAGCCTAGTGTTTTAAGCATGTGCCCAGAGCACTGGAGACTTAGTTTCCTTCTTCAGCAGAAGGAGAGTATTCATGGAGTGCAGAGTAATCTGGATAATGGCAGCTGCCTTTTGGAGATGTCTATCTAACATGATTTGCAGCCAAAAAAGGAACAATCAAATGCTCACAAAATATAGGAAGTACACAGCGAAGGAGTGATCTAAAGTAATCATGACTGGAGTTTGCCTGTTGATTGAAACTCTTGTGAATGAAAATGCAGATGTGTATTCAGGTGTCTCTGGCTGGTTTCCAGATATTCTGCATATTTTAGATACAGGTTAAAAAGAAAGAGTAGTGAGAAACCTGCTGCCTGGTGGTTGTTGTACAGATTGTGCATATGTGAGAAATACAGACTTGGGCTATGATATCTGTGGTTTGGGTGCCCTCAAGATAAGAAGAAGCTCAAGTCACCTGTCTGGGAGACTGCTTAGCCATCAAGCTTTTGATGTATGGAATGTATAAAGAGGAAGCAGCCACCATGGCAGGAGACAGCCAGCTCTGTGGGTAGAGATGATTTCAGATAATGCATCCTTTTGTTTTTATCATTCTCCTAAAAGGCTGATATGAACTGCATTTATTCAAGGTTGCTAGTCTATTCCTTTGGAAAAATCTGCAAATGAAGTAGAAATGCAGAGCTCTTTTTTGATGTTAACTCTCCAATTCAAATTTAATTATGTAAATATGCTAAGTATCTGCATTTGGTATTCTGTCTTCTGGTGAGAAAATGGAGCAGTATCACATCATTCACCTCAGTACGGTGTTACTCTAAATATTTTCACTTTTCTGGAGTCTTTTCTCCTTTTCCAACACCCTTCCCTCCAACCTGGAACCCACCATGTACCTCACCCTTAGTTTAGGATAATCATGTCCTTGAAAAAGTGAATCTCCTGAAGTGAAACTTTGTTGCTGACAGTGGTAAAATTTAATCCTCCACTCTTTCCTTTGTGCCCTTTCAACATCAAACACAGCTCTCTCCTCTGATTTCCTCCTCACTCATACATTTGCTGTGCTTGTTGATGGCCCCCTTGGCCTTCTTAGCTTCAGCAGCCTCTCTGTCCTTGTCTCGTAGATCTGCTCATTATTTCTTCTCTTCTCCATGTGGGTCAGGCCATTGTTTTCATCATCACCATTCTCATTCCCCTCCTAATCTGTTAATGAATGGTCTTGCCTGCACAGGTTGCCTCCAGTTGCACTCAGGCACTCTCCTAAATTGCTTTACCCCCACAAATATCACTTTCTAGCAGCTGTTACAAGCACCTTGATCTGCCAGCTCACTAGCTTGATTTGCTCCTGCTCCAAATTTGCTGATCCTCTTTACTGCTAAGAATACTGACCTTCCTTCTGTATTTTGCTTGCTTTTTTCCTGAACCTGCTCAATCTTAACATTTGGGTATGTATTACATGGATATATTGCTGGAAAATTATGATGCAGGAATTATCATGTAACACTTACAGTGTAGATGTTTCATCTGTCTATTGGAATATATCATAGAATATCCTGTAGAAATTCCCCACTGCAAACACTATGTCTTTTTTTTAACCAAAATCTTATGCATTCAAGCAGGAGTGAAGCTGGGGGAGAATTCAAGACTTTCCTCATGTTCCTTAAATGCCAAATGTATACAATTTAAGAAATGCATACAATTTAAGTGCAATTTCTGTTTTGGCCATACAGAAAATAGTCCAGCGAAATTAGGGATATCAAGACCTGGTTTTATGAAGAACTAAATAGTATATACTTCAGTACCATGGTTATTTTAAGGTTAAACAAAGCTTGTATTTTAATGAGCAGCTTTATATAACATCAGTTTGTTTAAGGTCATGTAGACGAGATCTTTTGACTGAAAGACATTGTGTAATGACAGAACATTTTTTCATGTCTGAATATTGCAGTAGCTGGTGACTTAGAAATACCACAGATAGCTGTGTTAAGTAAGTAATGATTGCAGCTTGGTATTTCAAGCCAAGATTGTGTGTAGACAATTGCTAAGAACGTAATGGCCATACTATTCAATTGTCTGAGCGACCTTTTCTGAGTTCCTATTGAGGTAATGAAATTTGAAAATATTCTAGTATATAAATAGCCTTTTACACTGAGTGGGGTATAAAACCATAATTTCTTCTTATTATAATATTTACATTTTTCAGTCTTGTTATTGAAGTAGTTATTTGGTTTTATAAATTCTCTCTTTTTTCTTTTCTTTTACAAATCGGTAGATTTGTAATGGGCCATATTTCAGGGCCTGTTGAGAACCTGCCAGTTCTAGGGAGTAATTTTTGTGTTTGAGTATCCCCCATACCTCTTAAATTCTTGTCCATTTTAATGTACAAAATTGTGAAATCAGGATTAGATACAGTTCTAACTTTTCCTTCTTACAGCCTTACTAGAAAATTTTTCCCTGTACTTTATGTACACCATTATAAGAAGGCTTTATTCAATGTGACTACAGATAATCATCAAAAAGCTTTCAGATTATGCTATCTATCGAGTATTTTATTCTGTTCCAAAAATACTTATTATTTCCTTATGAACAGTCTTTTCTTCATCTGGTGATGGGTTATTTCAGATACCAGGGTGCTAAATTTATTTCATGAGCATATCATATACAGAATCATACCATTGTTTACTCTGCATCATTGCACAAGACATGAAAACTCCTTTGTGCCATGTCCCTTATCACTGACTGTAGTGCAGGGAAGAGCATGTGCTCTTCATCAGGGTCAGGGGAAGTCATATTGCAGCTGGCACTGCTTCTGACACATGAACAAGTACAGCTTTTTTGTAGGATAAGCAAGAATTTGGGGAGAAAACTGTGTTATCCAAGAAAGAATAAAGTTGTGGTTTAGACCAAGTATAAATGTGAAAAGTCAATGAGTGCCCCTGAACCAGAGAAGTCATTGAGTGAAGGCAGAGGAAGAGTATCCCTGCACTACTGATTAAGTATAGAAGAGAAAAGTAGCACTGACATAAATATATATATATATGTGCAGATTGACAACACAAGCCTGATTCTGTAGGCCATCTTGTGGAGCTGAATGTTAAAATTGAAATCTCAACTAATAATGTTTTCTGCTCTTCCTGAGAGAAACAGAAAATTGGAAATAGGACACCAGTGGTACCTGTGTAGGCTCTAATAGCTGTGAGTGTGCAGGCAATGCTGTCATCACTCTGAACTTTTCTTAATTTAGTAGCCCACTGCTGTGGGTAAGTTGTCACTGTTCCTGTATCAGCAAATTCCATTTTTGCAGAGTCTTATTACATTGAGGCTCGTTCAGTAATATTGTCAGTTGTTGTTCTTCACCCCATTACCCATGCAGACAGTTTTCTAGTGGTTAGTTTTGTTTATCCAAACTCCAGAAAGTGGAGGACCCATTTGTAGAAATGTCCCCTTGTCTTCCCAGCCAAGGGGACACTGAAGAGAAAGGGTTAGAGATAAAAATAATATCACTCAAACAGGGCTTTTAAAGATTGTCTCTATTATGGCTGCTGTGAAAAAAAGGTACAATCAAAGCACTGAGATGACATTTCCAGGGCAAGGCTTATGAGGTTTTGTTGGGCCATCTTATATCTGATTCACACATTTACCTTGGAGTCCAAGCTATTTTGCTATTATCCAATATGTGACAGCAAAAGTAGACAATGGAAGATGAAGAAATTTATTCTTAGGTAAGAAAGGTCTTTGGTGTGTTTTCATGGACTTCAGAAGATTGTGAGAGACTGCAAACAATTACTGCAAATGATGAGTAAGACATGTTTTTTAAATGTTAGTGATTACATTGCATAGCTAGCCTGCATATTTTTGTAGCACATTTGCCCACAGGTTTAAATAATATAAATGGAAATTATTTTAACATGTTTCATAAATGTGCTTCAAAGTTAATGTCCACCAGAAGGTGCAGTGTTGTTGGTCTATTACAGATCCTGAGACTCCTAATAATTATGATTCTTCCTGTGGAGTATGGTGAAGCTTGTACAGATAAATATTTAACGGACCCAAAAGTCTAAGTTTTTTTCTTAGCTGAAAAGTGAAAATGAATGAAAATGTTGCCTGGAGGTGTTCTTTTGCAATGCATAAAGGTGTTAGAGGATAGTATTACTTTTTCCTCTGCTTTTTAATCAACTGATTTTTAGAAGACAAGATAATTTCTAAAGGGATCTTTTGTTTTGCACTTAATCCTCTGTTGTTGTTGTTTTATCCCTTGTCATTTGATAACTCTACTACTGTAACTAAATATATTTACACACTTTCCTATAATACAGCAGAGTTGAAGTAAGCAGGCAACAGTGAGGAATGATATATAAAATAACCTCAATAATACATTAAAAATAGATAATGAATTACAATTAATGTATGTTTTATAGAAGTTTTCAAAGAGATCAAGTTTTTATTGGCCTTTTAAAACATGTTTGTAAGAAGCTTTGTGAAACATAGGCCCTGAATATAAAAAGTTAATAGCTTGCAACTACATTAATGTAATGTCTAGAATATTACATTACTTTGTTTCCAGAGATAATCAATGATGGTAATATAATATCTGCCTCTCAGAGCCAATGTATGATTTAAATTAATTATTGCTTATAAAGCACTTTGAAGTCTTTAGCAGTAAGGTGTTGCAAAGTGTAAAAGTACTATTATTAATTTAACATCACCATTAAAGTCAGTACTTTAAGAGCATTTGCTATACTCTGCTCAATATCTTTCTATTCATCATATGCTGCATATTAGTTATTTTAACATTTAGAAAGCTTAGTAATCTGGAAGTATTCCAAACCATTGTTCCAGACAGCAGTTAGATATTTGGGTGGATCATGTAAAAACAGTGAAATGGCTGAGAAAGCATGTAAAATGTTTGTTTTAAGTAATATTACATCAATGGAACAGACATCTGCAGCACTGGACTTGATTTTAAACTTCTTTAAACTTTTTTTAAACTTAACATTGTACTATGTTTTTCTAAAATTTATTAGGGGGGCTAATATCATGTTATTTCTAAACAAGTAGACTGTTTTATCTTTTGTTCAGTTTACATTTCTGTTTCTGAGATATTCGTGGGAAATCAGATTTACAGTGGGCAGTTCTTAGGAGGTGGTGGACACCTGCCACTCAGTATTTTTACTGCTGTTTGGTTTTGTAACCTAACATCAACTATCAAGATGTGCATTATCTTTTTTTTTCAATTTCCATTAATCTTACATCTTGTGTAAGACTTTAAAAATACAGGCAGAGGTAGGCCTTGGAGATTACAGCCTCCGGAAAAGTGTGTCAAGTTTCTCTTCTCATACAATGTTTATGTGCCATAAAATAATGCTGTGTATTTACACAGTTGTTTATCTATTAGATTATGTTTGAAATTGTCCCAGACAGAGAAAAAGAAATTTTAGGGATCCTATCCTCCATACTTCCCAGCAGCATTGTCTTGAATTTGTGCTTAGCTCTGGAGCTCAGTGTGCTGCCTTTGGAGCCGGTTCTAAACTAGGTAAAAGCAGCCTGAATGTTCAGGATCCAACCAGACTTCCCAGCCCTATGGAGGTAGGTGGGGAGAGCAATCAGGTGAATAACAGATATGTCGTTGTAAATGATATAAGCAGATGTTCCAGATTTCTAAAAGCAATATGAATTTAAAAGCCAAATGTACGAGTAAATCAATTAAAAGATTCACCTGTAAGCAGTTTGCTGAGTCGGCACTGAGGAAGTTCCATTTTCACCATGTAGTTGAAAATGAGGATATTAATTACAGGTAATATTTTCTGAGTCTTCTCCTTGAGGTAGTCATTTTATTTAAAAGTACTACTTGCACTTCTAGGATTAAAAGAATCTTTCCTAGGTACTGGAAATTAATTTCCTCCTCTTCTTTGAATTTATTCTGCTTTCTGAGATTAATTTAATATGTACTGCAAATGAATTAAACATTGTACCCTTTGATTTCTCTTGGGATTACTAAATCAGTTAACAAACAGGTTTATTATCCCTAGCATGAAATGCCATATGGCTCAGGTTCACTCACATTATATGCTAGAAGATTAAAGTATGTTCTTAATATGAAATTACACATTTCAAGCTCATTTTCTGATGCATTAATAATAAGAAAAAGGTTTCCCTCTAGTATCAGCCAACTGGTTATTTGTGTTTCCAAAAAATGCTTCATTGTGTAAGAAAAATAGCAAACTTCAGACTTAATTCTGCACATTTCCATGCACAGGACTATCAGCAAAACTGATCAAGTATGTATTTCTGTTTCCAAGCAGGTTTAGGGTTGAGATATTTTCTGAAAAGGTATTCACAATGTTTAAATGTAGATAAATTATCCCTAATTTACATCTCACTGGAAATATTTAGAATTTACTCACATAAATAAATCTAGCTTTTTCAATGTTTACCTTAACTCCTGTTGATATTAAGTAGGACACATATGCTTTCCTTTTTCAGTATAAATGTTCTCAAAGGCAAGTAACTATTTGAAAACTATAGGATGAAAACTAGGATATGCAGCTAAATAAATAAATAAATAAATAATTAAATAAATTCCTTTTCACTGCAGAGCAGTCAGTCACATCAGAGTCATTAGCACAGTAACACTGGCTGCAGGGCAATTTAAGATTTTTTAACCCCAGGCTGCTGTTGTGATTCAACAAACTCTTTAAGCCAGCACTCTAGGCAATGCTGCTACTGCAAGGAACCACACTGCCCTTCCAACAATGCTAATGACAGAGGGTGGAAGAAATGAACAATTCCCATGGAAACCCCCTGAGAACAGCCAATACCTCCAGCAGCTCATTCTCATGGACATGCCTACATGGGCCTGCAGGTGTTGGTGCTGGCAAGAGAGCAGCTGGGGAGTACAAACACCAGCTGGAGGTGGGAGAAAAAAATTAAACTACTTCTGGTGGCAACAGTGCTGATATAGACTAGTTTCAATTATTTGTGAAAAAAATAGCCTAAATTATTGTATCAGATAGGAGGTAGAAGAATGTACGGAAATAATGATTGTGCTACTACTTTGAAGTAACATCTCTTCCTCATGGTTTGTAGTCTCCAAACATTTTTTGTTCATATTGTGTGTGGTATGCTATCCACAGTTTACTTTTAAAGTTAAGGTTAGTACCATTTTAAAAATAAAGAGTTGGGGAAGAGGAAGAAGAGGGCCCCTTCAGATCTGCTTAGTTTCTAAATATATTAGGTGACTTCATTTACAGTTAGTGTAAAAAAAATATATATATACTGCTTCTAAATTCTTACTTTGTTTTTCACTGTAAAATATGCTAATGAAAATTGTCTACATGTCAAACCCATTCCAAAGTAATGAGAATGATCTTTGGTTTTGTTTTCAGCACCAAAGGGAATACTCCATCTCTCTCCTGACGTATATCAAGAGATGGAAGCAAGCCGCAACAAATCAGCCCCTGGTACCACTGTAAGCTATATGCCGTCCAAAGAAATGAGCCAGACTTCCAGCTCTTTCTTCAGCATATCTCCTACCACAAATAGCACGGCCACCATTGCCAGGGAACTCCTCATGAATGGAACGTCCCCAACTGCCGAAGCCATAGGTCTAAAAGGAATATCTCCTGCTTCCCCCTGTTCTACAGTGCAGCCTTCAAAACAGCTGGAATATTTGGCAAGGATTCAAGGCTTTCAGGTATGGGAGGGGAAAAATGAAGCTCTTCAGCCAGAGTCGTAGCGTTGCCATCAAGGTTTCACTCTTGCCCTCTTGAATGTGGGCATGCATGTAACTTATCTTGTAAAATTAGCTGGTGTCTGAGGCAGTTTCTGGGTCCAGGAGATACAGATTTCCACCTTACATTTATCTTACTGCAGCCCATCTTTCCTCCTATGTCTCTTCTCCTTAAATAATTACAGGCTTAAATTATGCTTTTAACTTGCACTTCTTTGAGAGTCTTCACCTCTTGGTTTCTCCCTTCAACTCTGATCCAGAAGCTACTGATGCACCGCCTTGCCTTTGCATTTGTCTTCTAGGCCAGGTCATTCAAGTACTTTCTTTGCTTCCCACCCTTCACCTCTTAAATGTAACCTGATGTTTTGGTTTAGGAATGGTACTATCCAATTTAGTGTCCCACTGACACTCTCCAAACCACTGCCACTCACTCACTCTCCCCTTCCCACTCCCACCTCCCCATGTGGTGGGCTGGAGAGGAGAATTGGAAACAAAAAAGGTAAATGTCATGGGTTGTGATAAGAACAGTGTTCTAGAAACGGCAATGGGATAAGGAAAAGAACAGTAACATCAACAATGCTAATGACAGGGGCAGAAGAAATGAACAATTCCCCTGGAAACCCCCTGAGAACAGCCAATACCTGCCCATGCCCTCTGCCACGCTTATTTGACTGGAAGAGACTCCCTCCCCCACATATGGCAATGACATGAGATGGTATAGAATAATGTCCAGGTCCTAGCCATGGCCCCTCCTGGCAACTGCAAAAGTTAACCCTGTCCTGGCCAGAACCAGGACATTATCCACCCCTTGTTCTATACCATCCTGCATGCCCAGATCCTACACATTCCATTTATATATATGTATATACAAGCAGAGGTGTCATTTCCCTAGTCAATGGCTGTTCCTCCAAGATGTCTGTTGAGTTCATTTGGTCCATGGCTGTGGGTTCCATTGGTGTCAGAACAGGACACGAAATGAACGACACGCACAAGCTGAAATGTCCAAGGTAAAAAGAAGGAAGTTTACTTCTGAACTCCAATATTTATAGACTTTCAAAAGTGACCATGGATTGGAGGATGAAATTGCCACCTCTCCAGCCACATTGGTCAAACCAGCAGGCCATCAAATTTCTCTTCCTCCAGAAAGGAATGCAAAACAATCACTATTTACATGAAAAGTGTGTGAGAAACTCCATTACAAAAATGTAAACATCAGAAGGCTTAGAAGAACAGGGTGACACATCATAGATGTCTTCCAGGTCAGGAGGGCTGGTGTGCTGTCAGCTGGTTGCAGGCTGCATCACGAGTTCACTACTGGTGCATCTGGAGCAGTCCATACTCCTTGTCCATCACAGTTATGGCATACAGTGTCATTCTGCAACCAGCGTTACACAATTCAACAGCACAGACTGTTCTCACCCAAAAATCTAAACCCCTGGAGGTAGTTCATGATGATTTCCAAGATCCCTGAGCTTTTGGGGTTTCTTATTCAAGCTGACTGTATGATTAGCACAGTTCACTCACTCTATGTAGCATTAGTGGCATGACATGTGGAAGAGACTTTCTCTTGAAACATACAGCCCAGCACTGGCAGGGTGCCAGAAGAAGCTGTGCTTCAGTGCCAATCACTTCTGAAGCAGTTTGAACCCCTTCCTGAGATGCCAGTATCCCTTTTTCAGTTGTTGTGTAGCAGGCCTTGGGTCCTTTGTATCCCCAACTCCAGAATCCCAGGAGTCATCCTCCAGTGTCCCCTGGTTCTTTTTGGCAGAGACTCCAGGAAGGACCATTCTCTCCAGCTGTAGTATAGAGCACAGTTTTCACATCTTGTCCTGTCCTGACTGACCCAAGAGCTATTGCATGAACAATCTCTTCCTTAATTTGTTCAGAAGCTTGTTTTTCAGGACCCCACTTAAAATAATTCATCTTCTGCATCATAAGATATAGAGGGCTTTCAATCGACTGAGCTCTGGAATATGCACTCTCCAAAAGCCCACAGCTCCTAGGAAAACCTGTATTTGTTTCTTGATGGTAGGGGGGGACATAGATGCTATTTTGTTGACCATGGCCATTAGAATCTGATGACATCCATCTTACAATTTTATTCCTAAAGCCTGGGTTTCCTGGCAGGTCCCTTGACCTTACTTTGCTTTAAGGCAAAAACAGCCTTCAGGAGGATTTGGATTATCTTCTCCCCTTTTTCAAAACCTTGCTCTACTTTGTTGCCTCACACAATGATGTCATCAATATATTGCAAGTGTTATGAAGCCTCACTCTCTTCCAATGCAGTCTGGATCATTCCATGGCAAATGGTGGGAATGTGCTTCCACCCCTGGGCAGTTGGTTCCAGGTGTACTGCATGTCAGTTTGGGTCCTTGAAATACACACTCCTGAGGCAGTCTATGCCAAGGATGCACAAGGCCTCTGGCCCATCGCAGTGGGGTGGTTTTGCCATTCATTCCTGCAAGACCCCAGACCTCACTCAACAAGTCTTTCAAAAGGGCTTGCAGGTTTTTTTATGTACCCTGAATTAGATGCAAGGCAGAAATACCAACAAGGTATTCTCAAGAGATGAAAACAACAAAAACTTTACTGGCAAATTTCAGAAACTCAGAGAACTCGGGCAAAAGTTTAGAGCAACATTCAATCAACATAAAATGTTTTGCCAAGCCTTAACTTAGGAAACTCTAAGCCTGATCAACATAGCAAACTCCAACCAATCCAGGTTTAAGTTACTCAAACTTTGAGAAGAAGGCATTATAAAAAGGAGAGGAAAGAGAAAAAGAGAAAGAAAATATGCAGAAAAGAATGAATACAGCTACTACGGCTGGCTTCCAGTGGTCTTCCAGCTGATATTAAATCCTAGGGAAGGTAGGGTCAAGACGTGCTTGCCTGGTGTCCTGGCTTAAGTACCCTTTGGCTTTCCTGGGCCCTTCCTCCAGGTGAGAGTTCTGGTCTGGCAGCCACTCAGGAGCTGGGTTAGGGCTTCAGATATGGGGTAAGAAGCATTGTCTCCAGTGTGCCTGTGATTGGCAGTCACTATGGGGCTGGGATGCAGGCTTTAGAGGATGGGGTGTGTGGAGCAGGGCATTGCCCCACCAAGGCAAGGCCCAACCTGCTCCTTTGCCCACACACATCCCCAAACTGTTTTGAGCAAGCAATCTCCTCCAGTCTCTCACAATACCCAGTCAGGTTCAGTACATCTTCCAGTACAGGCAGCTCTTGGGATCCCCTGTCACCCCAGAAACAGAGATGGATTCTGCCCCTACTTGTCTTGGTAGCATGAGGGTACGTGGTGCACTGGTGTCAAGTAAAGCCTTAAACTCCTATGGGTCTGGTGTGCCAAGCCATCAGATCCACAAAGTCCAAGAGATCTGACTGTCCCTTTCCTCCACCTTACTGGAGTCAGGACCCCTCCAGTTCTGGTCATGGTATTTGTTGCCCACAAATTTGAACTGAAGGTACTGCAAATGGTTTCAAGCAACATCAGCCCTCATGTTCTGTCTGAGTATTTGTCTGCCGGAAACTGGAGTAGCATATATCCTTGAAGGATTTTCTGCAGTGGTTGTTCTTCCTCTCAAATCATGTACCCATGCTGCTAGGGCACAGGTGGGTTTTCCATTCCACTTCCTCATGTCCTTTCTATGGTCATGCAAGTAAAACAACAGGCCACCTTGTGGTGTGCATGCTCTCTCTCAAGCAGGGGGCCCTTGCTACCAATAGAAAGGGCCGTGGTCCCTGCTGGCAGGCCATGGGACCATGGCCATGTCCTCTCTAGCTTGTTCAGGTCTTTCAGATCTGTCTGCCATCTTGGACAGTCTTGCACAGCTGAGGTGCAGGTTGGTAGTGAGGCAAAAACATGATCTTCATATTGCCAGAGTCAGGTAGTCACCTGAAGCACTGTTTGTTCTCCTTTCATTGCCATTAATGTCAATGGCATACGATAATAGCGTGCTCTGCACAAACTTCCACCACATGGACTGTGTACTCTGGACCTCATCTGGAGCTACAGAGAGCTGCTCTTTAAAGTGCCTCTAGCACAGCTAATGCTCTCAGGTACTTTTCTCAATGACATTTCACCTGCTTGGACACACTATTAGATCATCCTTGAGAGAACGCCCTTCCCTCTGCTTGACAGGAGTCACTTCCAGAACCTGAGAGTTTCTGTCCTCTTCCCAATCTCTTTGTCAACACCTGCATCCTGTGACAGGGATTCCAGTTGCTAGTTTCATACTGTGGGACACAATGTCCCAGCAGAGGAGCAGCCAGGTCACCAGGGGCTCGCCTGGCTGGTGGCTGATGTATTTTTGCTCACCTGGTGTCGTGGTCAGGTGCCAAGCACCCACCAAAGCCACTTTCTCCTCTGCAGCTGGATGGGGGAGAGAAAATATAATGAAGGATCTATGAGTTGAAGTAAGGATTGGAGAGATCATTCATCAAATACCATCATGGGCAAAACAGGTACTCCCCAATGCTTATCAACTTAGAGATATATATGCATTGAATTTATTACTAACAAAATCAGAGCAGGATAATGAGAAATACAATAAGAACCTTGAAAACACCTTCCCTCTGTTAGAAATTAACTAACTTTTAGATGCAATTAAATGGGGATGAACTTGTGTCAAAGCAAAAGAAAACTGTTTATTAGTAATGATTTAACTGAGCCAGGTGTGTACCTCTCTCCCCTAGGGCTGAGCACACACACCCTCCCAACAGAATGGTTACAAAATATACCTTTTCCCATCTAGGGGGTGGTCCCTGACCCCCTTCCCATTGGCAGGGTACTCGGGGATTTACATTATCTCCTGACTGCCTACTCTTCTATCTCTTCCCCTCTCATCCTACTTCCTTTTGGTCAGGTCTTCAATGCTGCCCCTCTCCCAGTTCACAACAACACCCAAGAAACCAACCAAATCCAAACCACAAACAACACCACACAGAACCAACAACTTTCACTTAACAACCTTTTGGCTTCAGCAAAATATTACCTCATCTCTCATACCCTCACCCCTCCTTCCTTTCCACTGACAGCAAAGGGACAGAGGGAATGGGGGGTTTGGTCAGTTCATCATCTGTGGCTTCTCCCACTGCCCAGAGAGAGGAGCTGTTCCCCTGCTGTGCTGTGGGGTCCCTCCCACAGGAGACTCTTCTTCATGAACTTCTCCAACATGAGTCTAGCTCATGAGATGCAGTCCTCCCCAAACTGCTGCCGTGTGACTCCATCCCATGGGCAATACAATCCATGCCCAAGCTGCTGCAGCATGGGTGACTCTTCCAATGCAGTGCAGTCCTTCAAGGCCAGGCTGCTCCAGTAAAGGAGCAGGGCCCCTCTCTCCACAAGTCTCCCATGGGCTCACAGTCTCCTCTCAGGCACCCCCTGCTCCAGTGTGGGGCTCCTCCTCAGGCTGCAGGCAGATCTCTGCATCCCCATGGATCTCCATGGGCTGCAGGGGCACAGCTGCTTCACCATGGCCATCGTGGGCTGCAGAGGGATCCCAGCTCTGGTGCCTGGAGCACCTCCTGCTCTTCCTTCTGCATTGACCTTGCTGTCTGCAGAGCTTTATTTACATGTGCTCACTCCATCCTTTTCCAGCCACAATTTCAACTGCACAACAGTTTTTATCTTTCTTCTTAAATATGTTTTCTCAGAGGTATTACCACCATTTCTAATTGGCCCAGCCTTAGCCAGCGGCGCATCCGTCTTTGGAACTGCCAGGGATTGGCTCTGCTGGACATGGAGAGAACTTCTGGCAACTTGTGACAGAAGCCACCCTTGTAGCCCCTCCCTCCCAGCCCCCCCAAAACCTAGGCCATGTAAACTCAATACAGCTGGGAATAGGGATCAGGTGATTATCTCCGGCCCTGCCTCTTCCTCCTGTTATGAGAGCTCTACTTCCTTTTTATCCCTCACTAAGTGAGCTGATTTGGTTTTCTTCTTCTTTATAGGGGCAACTACTACTGGCACAGGCGATTCCTTGGGTTCACCTGTGAATCAGGCCACAGTGCCTGTAGGTCTGTTTTCTTCCTCTTTCCCCTGAGGGTGCTGTCCAGTATTGAGCTGTGCCCGGTAGAGTAGCCAGGCCCAGCACACTACAATAAGTTGCCCCTTTTTTGAGTTGCCACAGCATGCTCCTTGCAAATATTCTGTCACTTTAGCAAGATCCTGTAGCTGTTCAGGGATGAACTTCCAAACCCCTAGGGCAGAAGATTTGAAAAAAAAAACTGCTTCGTTTTTTGTCACATTTCATGCCACTCATGACTATCCACCCTTGGGGCAGATCTCTGAATGAAATTCCTGGAAATCTGTTTCTTGACTCTAGGCATGGTGTGAACTGAGACTGTGAGTCTTAGCCGCAAGAACATGTGTTCCTCAACATCCAAGGGAAATTCAAAATTCTCAAAAGCTCTTGTAACAGCTGAAGGAGGAGAAGGAGGTGAAAGACTGGGGAAAATCATCCTCCCCTGTTCCCCTACAGAGTGAGTGTGATTATTGACTCCCAAAGACAGTGCCTAAAGTAAAGGTAGGAGAGCAGCACTGAATACACTTCCAAAATTAGGCTCATTGTCCTTGATCAGTCATAGACTGATATCCCATAATACAGCAAAAAAGCAACTCCAATCCTTCTCCCTGCTCTGAAAAAGAACATCACAAGGACCACATATGGAAATATAGGGAATATGTGAATGCAGGGTTAGGTACCACAACCACATGAGCAGACCAAGCAGCATTGTGACCAGTGGCTCTGGAGTTAAGGCAACAAATGCTTAGATTGAATTTGTTTCCAAGCTGCTCTGGACGGATCTGTTGTTACCTCAACCCTTGATGCCACACACTGGGTGCCCAATAAGGCTGTAGTGATTTTGGAATGGTACTCCCCAATTTAGTGCTCCCACTGAGACTCTCCAAACCACATGCCACTCACTTGCTCCTCGCTCCCCCTCCTCCCACCTTTTGAACTGGATGGAGAGGCAAATTGGAAGCACAAAAGTCAAAGATCACAGGTTGAGATAAGAACAACTTATTGGAAACAGCCGTGAGATAAGAATTTGACCAATATTAGTGACAGAGAGTACAAGAATCACACAGAACCCCCCCCCACCAATAGAGAATACCCAGCCACTCCCTCTGCCATGATACTTGACCAGAAGGGTCCCCTTTCTCCCCTGAAGAGACTCCCTCCATGCAGCAGTGATGTGAGGTGTTATAGGATAACCTCCAGGTCCTAGTCATGTCTCCTCCTGGCTACTGCAAATGTTAACCCTTTCCTGGCTGGAACCAGGATACCCGAGAATGGTGTTTTGTTCAGAAGGTGCAGCCTAGAAGCCAAGCTGGTGTCAGAGCAATGCAGAATGTTTTTGCCATCATAGTCAATACTAGAGAATGTAAGATGAGACATGCTGGGTCAGTGCCTGAGTCCTTGAACACTGTATCCAGCAATGCCAATACCCTATATTTCATAGGGCAGCGGCAGCCTCTGTAGTACATCCAGTCATTTCTGTGGTGTGGAAGTTAGGAAGAGGAAGCCTCTTCCCTGTCCCATTACATGCAGAATTACACATGTGTATGGATAGTGGCTCATTTTACAGTGTTGAACTGTCAGAGATATGTGTAGAAATGTACTTTTTCCTGTCACAGGTTTTTGTTTTGAGTTTTTGTTTTGTCTGGAGTTTTTTCCCTTTTCAGAATTGTGAATTTGCTTCATTTGAAGAGTTGGTTTTGTATGCTTTAGCACATGTAATTTGATCATGTAACTAAATTTTAAAAATGGGAGGTTCCTTTTGCATGCCTGATAATGAACTTTTTTGTCCCATGTAATTTTCAAGGTATGCAGTTGTTGAGTGACTTTAAAAAAGCTGCTAGAATTCAAGAAATAGTGTCAGATGTTTTGTTGGTATAAGCAGCATAGTTAAATTACTTTTTCTTACATCAGATATCACCAGTTGTGAATTTGACCTAACACTGTTTCTGTCTAAAATGTGCATTCAGCTTTCTTTTGGTCTTCATTTTTGAAATGTCATTTTTGCTTCATTCATTTGAATGTCTCTTAATGAAAGAAACAGTAATAGCCTCAGCTTCACTGTAGTAGAGTTAAGCTGCTAATAGGAATTCAGTTTTCCTGAGTTCCATTTATTACCTGCCTGCAGTAGAAAAGATTAATTCTGATGAAAAGAAATTCAATCCATGAAGTTTTCACTGCTCACTTTCACATCTTGTCAGATTGCTTGTGTCTCCTAGTAATGGTTTATTTTCATAGAACCGATGCACAATTTTTGTTACTGTTTTGGGTCCTCCTTGCCTAAAGTATGTGGTTACTGTAAATTGATTAGTTGTGTTTGTCCTGGGTTTTTTTTTTTCTCATGCTTTGATTCTAGATGCTTTTGTAGAAACTGTTTTTAAAGGGTCTTACCTTGAGCCAAAAAATATAGTCCTTTTCATCCCTCAACCAGACTACTACTTTTTCCTTGGCCCTAATACAAAGCAAGGAATTTGGTACAGAATCTTGATTATTAACATCTATCCACTGTGTATGTAACTTCTGGTTTTACATCATCTTAGCATGCTTTTTAACACCTCACTTCAATAAGCCTGGTATTGATGTGAAACTCTGCCACTGCTGGATGGCTGAGCTGAGGTGGAGCAGTGAACAGAATCTCTGTGGGAAATTGCTCAGTGGCCTGTCAGGTGCATATCACAGGTCTCTTCACCATTTCAGCCTAGAAAGCTCTTTGTGTTTTAGAGTTTAAAAGCCAATGTCTTTACAGGTTAACTTTCTCAGGCATATTTACTAAAGGAGAAGACTACTGCATTTCCAAACAGCTAGCTTGTTTCATGTTTCCTGAATGACCCAAAATGATTTTTAAACTGTTAGCATGTATTTGTATTCTGGTCCAGATGATAACCATAGTTTTTGTCTTTCATTGAAGAGCATATACATTCTGTTCTGTTACAATGTATTTTTTGAATTTTTTAAAAAAATCAATAAATGCTCATATGATGTTTCATTTGTAAATGTAAACAATGTTATTTGCTTATTTGAATGGTTTTCTTCAACTGCTTTAGCTGCAGGGGATACATCTTTAAAACACATTTATTTAAGTTCTTCTAAACTGTTTGTATATGATCTCAGCTATGTTCTGTTGTAAGCCCTTAATATTAAGTTATTGGGACCAATGTATAGTTAAGTAGTAAAAAATTGCATTTTCATTCTTTATGATTTATTATTCTAAACACATTTGTAATTGATAAGCAGCAGCTCAGTGTTACTGAAGAACAGGTGTTTAGCTTGAATACTTTCAAAGGTCAGGCTTCAAATTACCTGTGATAATTAAACACAAATTCTTCAAGCAAGCCTTTACAAACTCTGAATAAAGCATTTTAGTGCTTGCTTCGTATTTATGAGTGCTATCTACCCAGTTAATTGTTTTGCAGACTTTGCCTGGAAATGGTTTAAAGGAAAATTCAGCTTTGGTAAAATTGTTTTTTTTAAGTGACTATGTGGTATTTTGGCCATTGTTCTGTAACCAGACTAGGAAAGTTACAGTTATTTCTGCTGACCATTTAAGTGTAGTAAATTATTCAGAGAATTTGTTTAAATGGAAACATTTAGAGAAGCTGTTTACACATGTATAACTTGAACCTCCAGTTTTTACTGAAGCAAAACACAAGTTGCAGGTAGTCCAGTAGGAAATTCCACTGTGAATTTCCACAAAGCAAAGATCATAGAAAAATGTAAAATGCCAGGGTTGAGTGCCCACAATCAGTCCCAGTACGTGGCTGTAGGCATATTTGGCTTGCGACATTGGCAGGGCTTGGAGTCTTAACTTTCCCTCCGTAGTGGCTCCATAACAAAACCTCACACAGGATATAGTTTCTATGTGATGTTCTCCTTTGATTCCAATGATTACACAATTTTCTTTTCCCCTCCACATTTGTTTACTCGTTAACTGTTCCATTTTATACATGGATACTTCAATGTTTTATTGTGTGGCATTTCTAAATGTCTCTCCTTTCCCCAATGCACACATTTCTGAAGGGTTGCACGCACAGGAGAGGTCCTGCTGGATGCTCTAGAGTCAGGTTTACTTGTGGCTCGCACATTCCAGTGCATGGGTTTGAATTGTTGGCAGGACTAGACTGAAATTAAACTTCTACACTTGTATTAGGGTTGACACTGAGCTCAAACATTTTCCTACAGTGGCCTTAAACAAAACAAAACACTTTGTGGAGGTTGGATTTGGAAATCAGTGTAGGAATGCTTGGATCTCACTACTGAGGTATGCATGTGAGGAGAATTTCAGGGAAGTTCTACCCTCAGTGGATTTCAAGGAAAGACCGGTAGTTTGGGTCTGATCTTTAGATAATTGATGATAATCATCAATTATGTAAAGATCAGGTAAAAATCTGGGCAGGTGAGATTTTTAAAAAGCACCTAAATACCATTTTCAAAATTGACACAGACCCTATGGATGTGAATAGGAAGTCATTTGAAGCTGTAAAATAATCTGAAAAGGTAGAAGCTGTTTGGGGTTTACATACACACCTGTGCAGATTAGGTACCTTACCTCCACTTCACTAGCTGGGGCACCCTTCATACTGTTTTGCAAACTTGGGCTGTTTATTGGTTTGATGGAGGGAAGGGTTCTGTGCACTGAATCTATTATAATGAAGATAGTTGCAGTTATAGTGTTAGCTGCCAGAGAGAGTGTATTTTCAAAACTCCCTGCAAATGAATGAATCAGAAGGTATGTTTTAGCAAATCTCCAGATAAAGCCAAAGAGAGAAAGTGCAGCAAGTGCTAAAAACAAGAATGTAAATCCAGATGATACCGTTCTGTCCTTGAATGTGTTGGCTGTGGACACAGTTTGTGGCCACTTTCAGCTTGGGACTGGAATCCCAGAAAATGGGCTAGTGATGAAGAATACAAAAGTCCCATCACTTGTTCAAAGTAGAAAACCCAAATAATAATTAAGCATTTGAAATTACAGCATCAGGCTTCTTGGCATCATTAACGTAAAACAGATTTGAAATCTATGTCCATAAAATGTTTTCAGATAAATGGTTCTTTGAAGATCCTATCTCCAAAAATTGGAAAAAAAAATAAGATATTAAAAAGTGAAGATGTTTGCATGATTGTGTTAGAGAAGAATGCTTTTGAAATAAGACTGTTAAAGACAGTGTTTATTTGCCCACATTTGAAGCCAAGACCGCCTATAATTCTATGTATGTAACTGTACATCTAACCCCTTCCCTCCCCACACCCCCAGAACAATTGGGGACTTCTTTGCCAGCAGGATTGACCAGACTGCAAATATTAGTGAAATTATTCTAAAATAGCAGTGTACAGTCAGTCTCAGAGGGAACTGTGATCAGCTGATTTGCCTTTGTGTTAACATTCAAAGGGTAGTGGGAATTATTGAACTTACATTAAAAATATAATGATAACTTATTTTAAGTCTCTTCAAGTAGCTTGAGAGTGACTGTGCTGCCATATATTATCAATACCTGCTTCTGTAAAACAAGCAGGGGAGTTGGGCTTTTGTTTCCTGTCCTGGTGCCCGAGATCTTAGTCAGGTGTACTATCACTGTTCCTGCTCATTGGTCAGATCGGTTTTTCTAAAATGATGTGTGGAATGATGTTGTGCTCTGTCTTCACCAGAAGTATTAAAGGCTGGCTTTTGGCTGAAGGGTATTATCTCCTGTGTGCTTGTACTGTGCCATGCTCAATGGCCAGTACAATAATCTCAGCAGCAATGTTTGTCTCTTACCCTGAGGGAGTATAAGCACCTTTAGAAATAGTTGACAAAGCCCTCATTATCTCAGTTTCTGTGTCTTCTGAAAGCTGTGGGGATTTTTTCTAATGGGAAGTTTGCACTTTCACCAATTATCAAACTATTGCCTGATGTTCCAATTACTATAGGCTTTTGTTGTGGGTTAACTCTGGTGGGCAGCTTAAGCCCCACACAGCTGCTCACTCTCTCCCCCCTGGTGGGATAAGGGAAAGAATCAGAAGGGCATGAGTGATAAAACTCAGGAGTTGAGATGAAGACAAAAGCTGTGTGTACAAGCAAAGCAAAACAAGGAATTCATGCACCACTTCCTGTGGGCAGGCAGATGTTCAGGCACCTCCTGAAAGCAGAGCTCCAGGACCCAAGATGGTGACTTGGGAACACAAGGGCCATAATACTGAGTGTCCCCCTCTTCCTGTCCCCAGTTTTTATCAGTGGGCAGGATATCACTTTGGTCAATTGGGATATCCCTTTGGTAATTGGGATATCCCTTTGGTCAATTGGGGTCAGCTGTCCTGGCTGTATCCCCTCCCTGCTCCTTGTGCACCCCCAGACTGCTCACTGATGGGAAGGGTTGAGGAGCAGAAAAGGCCTTGGTGCTGTGCAAACCCTGCTCAGCAACAGCTGAAGTACCAGTACGTTATCAACAGTGTTTTGGTCATAAATCCAAAACTTAGCACTATACATGCTTTTATGAAGCAAATTAGCTCCATCCCAGAAAAAAAAAAAAACATGTGCAGTCCACCCTTTATTCCATACTATTGACACTGTGCTCAGGTCCCACATTATCCAATAGATTGTCCCTCATTAACCACCTCCTCTTACCCATCTTAGAATATATACATGGAAATCATTACCTTAGTCTGGATCACCCCTTTAAAAGTCCACAAAGTGTCCCTTGAGTCCTTTTAGTCCATGTGTATTCAATCTGTTATTCAATCTGTGTTCAATCAGTTCACTCAGAACAGGAGAAGTGGTGTGATCCATGGAGTTACTGTGCACCAAAGACAGCTCAGGTTGTGTCACTGCTGTACTTTCCCATCTTGTGAGGCTTGTTCTCCATTGGTTCAGGTGGTTCCTGCTGTGCTAGTTTCCATAGCATGCTGCTCACATCCTGGGTTACAGAAGTTTAAAGGCATTCCTGTGACAGTCTCCGCCGCTGGCTCCTTTAGGCCAGATTATAGAGCTTAACAACAAAAAATAATAGGGTTTGCAGCAAACTCCTCCCTTTGCTCTTTGCCTGGCTAGCAACGAGGGGTTCCTGCTATAGTAATTCCCATGACATGCAGCTCAGATCCTGGATTACAACAATTTAAAGGTGTTTCCACTACAATCTTCAGGCCTCATCCCTTTGGACCAGACCATAAGATTCAGCATTGCAATGAACTCCTCCCCTTGTCCCTCCTGCTGTTTGAGATTACACACAGGCCCACAGTCCGCATGGGCAGTGTGGGCTTGTCTACAGACCACCATCCTTTGGGGATGTAACTGCTCCAGAATGGCAGTATCCATAGGCCACTCTCCCTTCAGGGGAGTACCTGCTCTAATATAGACTTCTCCATGGCCGTGTGTGTTTTTGGTTGTACCATCATGATTTTAGCCACAGTCACAGTCCTGTGAAGTTGAGTTCCAGCCTGTTCAGCACAGGAATGGGAGCAGTGCCCTGGCTGTCTGCCAGCCCATTCCTGTTATCAGTATCTTCCCAGGCAGAACAGAATAGGATGATAAGAAGAAAATGAAACAACAGAAGCAAAAAGCAGTCACTAGTGAGCACTAGTTACTAATCTACATCCAGGCAAGCAAGCCCCATAGCAAGCACAGGAGCCTGACAACTAATAGCTAAACACATATAAATTTGGTATAGCATGCTCTGATTGAATCAGTTGTTATTTCTCACCCCTCATGCCCCACACTGGCCAGAAGGGATTGTGCAGGTATACCCTGGTGGGCAGATCAGCTCCATGCAGCTGCTCTTACTCCCCTTCAGTGGGATGTGGGAGAACAACCAGAAGGGTAAAAGTGCTAAAACTCAAGGGTTAAGATATAGACTGTTTAATAAGGAAAGCAAAAGCCACACATGCAAGTAAAAGCAAAACAAATCATTCATTCATCACTTCCCCCGGGCAGACAGGTATTCAGTCATCCCCAGGAGGGCAGGGCTCCATCACATGTAGCAGTGACTTGTGAAGACAAACACCATCACTCCAAAACCCCCACCCTCCTTGTTCCCCTGGCTTTGTGTGCTGAGTGTGATGCCATATGGTGTGGGATATCCCTTTGCTCAGCTGGGGTCCTGGCTGTGTCCCCTCCTGGCTTCTTACACATCCCCAGCCTTCTTGCTGATGGGGTGGTGTGAGAAGCAGAAAAGCCCTTGTGTGAGCCCAGCTCAGCAATAGGAATTGGTGTGTTACCCACACTTTGGGTCACAAAGCCAAAACATAGCACTAAGCAAACTGCTATGAAGCAAAGTAGCTCAATCCCAGTCAACACTGGGTACAGCTTTTTATGCTTCAGTAACATCTTTGCCTCTGTGTGCCACTGTGCAGTAGTCAGGAAATAGGAAAGCTCCTTTTATCCATGTGAACTTACAGTCATTGTGCTCGGAAGAGAACTTACACCTTTTTATTGAGTTATTTCCTGCAAAACTTACTCATTTTTCAAGACAACTACTATTTTTGTTGTATTTAAAGGGGGAAAAGTTTTCTTCAAGAATGCCAGCAAGTGAGGCAGGATTTTTTTGACAATTTTAGGGACATTTCTGATTTGCACAACTCCAGGCTACCCGAAAATTGAGAGTTTTTACTTGGCTCTCAGAAACTTGCAGGTGTCCTGCTACTGAAAATCAACTTGACATCAAATGGCTGTGTTGTGTAGGAAAGGACTTCTAGGTCTCCAAACCTTGATTTATACATGACTAGCCAAAGGAAAGAAAATATGTTGAGAATGTGAAATAGAGGGAGAGATAAACCAGAACAAGATGATAGCAAGAATTGATCTTCAGAGAGAGCCTCATGTAAAAATCAAAGCACCTGGACTTCATTGCATTCTGGTTTATAGGTTTTCTTAATCACCCCACTTCTGAGGGAAGGTAGGCAGAACCACAGTTGATGGCAGTGACCCAAGGCAGATCTACAAGAAGTGGTTTTATAGTTTCCATTTATTTCAGAAATGATTCTGTGGACTACAGACCATCTAGTTCATATTATCCCATTTTTGACCTGAAAGGAAGTCAGAATGGTGGCAGCATTCAGTTTAAAAAGAAACATAAAAATCATTCTCATATGAGTTGCCATAAGGAAAGGTATGCAAAATGGAAATGTAGCCTATTTGTTCACAAAGCACACTGCAGGAGGTAGTATTTGCTGCAGCAAGAGTGTTTCCAAATTGACTCATGAGTATGCAGCATTAGGAAAACAAATGCAAATCTAGCACAAGCTATCCAACTAGCTGGACCAAAATTCTATCTAAACCAACTTTCTTCTATTCTCGCCATTGTTACCTTTCTCCTTATTTCAAGCCCTTTATTCAAGCACTGCTGAAGTTTTGCTCTTCTTGTCTCCAGAAAAAGCCAGGGGCCTCTTTTTTGTTTCAGTTTCTGAAAGGAAAGAAGGTAAACAGAGAATAACTGGCTACTGGTAGTGTGTGGGTCCTCAGGTGTGGTGTGGATGTCACCTTGGTAACATTTTAGCTTGTCTGCTTGGCATCTTGCAAATAAGAGTTTGAAATCCTCCCACATATCCCTGCATGTAACTTGGTCTGTGGAAAAAATGTGAGTTATATTTTGATAGCCAGTTTTAGAATTTAGGGGATTTATGTATGAGAAAGTTTAAAAGCTATCAGGATCTCTCAAAATACTGCAGCCAGCACTGAACACACCGGACTGCATTCTCTGCCAAAATCCTTCTCAGTAAATCCTAATGTGACTTGATAACTTAGCTACAGACCTTGGCTTGGAACAGAGCCCAAACTTTGAAAGACTGGAAGTTTCAGTTGGCAAAAATGTGAAGGTGCAGTGGTGAATTCATAGCAGACTGGGGTTTAGTTTTAATTATAGTGAGGGAATTCAGCTCTCAAGAAAAAACCCTTAAAAAGAGATGCAATAAGAAAAGGTGAAGAAGGAGAAAGGAGACAAGTTAGAGTTTATACCCCTCTCTGTGACTGAAGCTGAGGCTTTAAGAGAGGGTTTATTTGGGTATCTTCTCCTTCAGTCTCACTCAACACTGAAAGCACAACGGAGCAGGGTAATTTTCAGAAGTGAAATGGTTGTTTCTTGTTTTAATTAAAGAAGGGTGGTTTTTTTATGCATATTGCCCTATTTCTAGGTTAGTGCACAACATCAGGGTCTGTACCAGCATCAGATTTCTTAGCCAATTCAGGCAGCTGATTTTCTATTCACAGTTTCACACTGATCCTGTTCTCCCTTCATTAATGCAGCATTTGGGGCTTTCACACGTGGTTTGTAAACAGAGAATCATTAATGTTTGCTTCACTCTTCACTTCAGTGACAACCTTAGTCCTTAAAAAGAGTGTTCCTGAGAACTTATTTCCATTCATGCTGTTGCTAGAAAGTTATTTCAAACTCAAGCAACTTTGTCTTTCCAAAGTAACCAAGTTCCTCTCTCATGTCATCAGTTGCTCAGGTTGTACCCAAGACCAGGCTCCTCCACTAATGCTCCATACCATGCTCATCCTCAGGGTATGTTATTAGCAAAACACACCTTCTCACCTCCCTCCTACTTTTTAGGCCCTATGATGAAAACAGGAGATCTCAGGATTGCCAGTTTTTTCATGTTTCCTTTGATGTGAATTATAAAATTAATTAAAACTCCTCCCTCTGGAAACACAGTATTTACCTGTTATATGTGTGGCAGACAAGTTGTTTCTGCAAAAACCATGTCAGCTATAGTTAACATTATTTTGTAGTGCTCCGCATTGTTTTAATTTCTGAATAATTAATATATTAATTTTTATCACATTTTTATTATTTATTTGGGGGGATGATTGTATTAAGTGTTTCAACTTGGTGTAGTTAAGCTACTCTCTCCTATGTTGACAAAAAATATGTATCTTATTTACAGAATAGAGGATGTGAACAGGATAGCTAAGTAGTTTTCATTGTAAGTGTGACTTTTTTTTTAAAATAGAAAGTCCCATCCCCTGATTTCAGTTTTCCTATCAGACAAACAGGTCTCTTTGCACCTCTCTGTGCCAGCCATTGTAAACAAAGTTGCTCACTTTGCATGTGCTGCTGTCTGTATAAATACTTACCTGGGTTAAGATTTAACAGATGGAAGGTGAGCAGTAAGCACCTTACTGCATTGGTTATCCTCTATGCTATGATGGCAGCTGATTTTCTCTTTTGTGAAACCAAACATCACATCCAGAGGTCAGACAGAGCTGGGTCTCCCATGCTTGACTGAGCATAATACATGGCTCAACCTTCCAGTTCTCATGAATCACTGAAACAGGAGCTCTGAATTCAGAGGAATAGCAGGAAAAAAAACCCTCTACAAGTTTCTTCAGCTCAGAATTGCTTTGCATTTAGCAGATATTTTATACATTGTCTTTGGAAACCATACCAAATATTTTTTTTTCTCCTCTTATTTGTACTTCGCTGGTTTTTGTAGATGGCAAGTATCTGCCTTACTGTAGCCAGGAGGGTGAAATACTGCCTCAGTAACCTGTGACAATGCCTTTAGTCTGCTTGTTGTTGCCTATTTATGGCGCAGTAATGGTTTATTTCGTCGTCTAAACCCTAGGACTGTATTTTAATGAAGATTTAAGGCTATGATACAGCTGCTATTCAAACTGTGTGAGAGAGGCATGTTGGAATAGCTCAAGATTTACTGCTGAACTGTCAGTCTTTAAGCTACCAAGTGTCTTTACCCTTTGGTGCAGTAGCTACGGAGGGAACTGTACCCACTGCTGTGAGGCAGACACGGCGATTAATGAACCTGAGGCGCGCTAATCAAACATGTGTTTTCTTGGCACAGTGATTGTGTTATATATCACATCCCAATGTACAGGCCTTTATCTTTCCTTAATGATCTAGCAAGGGGGCTTTTTTAAATGTGGGTGTTTTTCATGCTCTCCTTAGATTTGTTCCACAGGGGGTGGCCGTTAAAAACATCTGACGGGCATGCAGTTAGCCAGCACCCTGCTGAGATTAGTAAAATACTATATTTAGTAATAGCACTACATCAAGGAACTCCAGCATTGCAGGAAACAGTTTGATTCAATGCTTTTTTTCTGATTTTTTTAAAAGAAATTTTTTTGTGTATGTCTTATTATTTCATCTGGGATAATTTTTTTCCCAACTTGGGCTTGGTTTTTATGTCTGTTATTCAACTTTTTAAAAACCATTTATTTCGACTATGGGATTTCCCCCCCTTTTTTTGTTTTATTTTTACTAAAAAAAGTTAAAAAGTAATTGTTAAACAGGTAGTAAGAATGAAAAGTGGTATTTTGAATCTCTCTCGTACTGCTCTGTATCTGAAGGAACTGATTAATATTTGTTGGGAAACCTCTATGGATAACACATAATACAAGGATTCATGCATTTAAGTATTACAAACTATACAGTGAAAGCTCCTAAAATTTGCTTTGATAAAATGGTTGAAATGAGCAAGTATATTAAATTTATTTCTGTCCCCAAAGTATTTCTTCATCAATAAATAAGCATGAAAGAGACTTGGAGCTCAAACAGGTTTGTTTCATTTTTTCTTTGATAGTTGACATGACTAACTGTAGATGAACAACATAAAGTGGAAGATAAAAGACCCATATGAAAAAGAAAGCTTTTCACCAGAATGCTAAAGGAAGTAAACTTTCATGAGACTCTTGTCCAAATCAAAATCACTATTTTAACAACTAATTTCTGAGCCTATTCTGGTTTTCTTGTTGCTGTAAATCCAAGCCTATGTGAAATCTTGGAAACTATTCTGTAAACTCAAGACTAAATTGGGTGCTCTCCCTTTAAGGATTAGATTTAAAGAAATACCATCCTTTGTTCTAACAAAATAGTCCAGGCTTGTCAATCCAGAAGATTTGTGCATTGCTGAACATAATGGCATTTTATTACCTAGTTTATTTCTGTCTAGCATTCTAAGACTCCTGCTGATGCTTTGACTCAAAGTAGTTTTCAGTTTGGAAACTTGAACTCCAGTGTCACAGATGACTTCTTTCTTTTGGTAATTTGTATTTTTTTTTAACTATTAAGTGTTCAAGAAAGAAAATGTTTGTCCTGACAGAAGTTGCGTTTCAAACTGTGAACATCTAAGCTGCAGTGTGTGAAAAGGGTAGGCTTTATTTTTGCTCCCCTCAGACTCTTGTTAGCTAACTCGTTTCTAAGAGTAGTTTGGGATATTATAGTCAAGCTTAATGATTAAGTAGTAGTACAGCAGGTCTCTCACCCTCCTCAGCTGTGATTCAGTAAACCACTGCCCTTGTCCATGCTAAAGGATAGATGTTCAAATTCAGACATGCACGCTGAAGGCCCAACAGACAGGGCTCTTCTTGAAGTTAGGCACATTGTATTTGCAGAATCATTTCTGCAGTTTAACTATGGCCATTATCTGAAATTGCATATTGATCCAGTTTTCAAAGCAGCTTATTGCAAGATAAATCCTGAAATATTTTTGCAGTTTCCATGAGAGCACTTGCAAGTGGGGAGGGATATTATAGTAAAGGTAGATTGAAGAGACATCTTTATATAAATATGAGAGAAATGGGAAATTTTCTGCTTGTGAAGCAACATTATGATAGAAGTACCCTAAAATGTAATTTCCTCTACAGTTTTATGCAGTGTAGTTTACTTTCTCCTGTATAAAATAATATATAAAATTAAGAATTCTGGCTATGCCATTCCCCATTCATTTGTAACATTATAAACATTCATCTTATATCTTCCTTTATATGTAGCTATAAATGCCCACCAGAATATTTACATCTCTTCAGTAATTTGAAATACTGAAAACAAGGGCCAAATTTCAGCATAAGTTGTCAAGTGGTTTCAGACCTTCACATAAATTTCTATAAACACGCCAATGAATGGCACCCATCCATACATACTCATACCATGCTGCTTGTTCCTTACTGAAGCAGTCTGTAAAATGAATATACATTTGCATGTCATGTGAATATGGAACAAGAAAACATACATGTGTGAGTAAATCTGTGGCATTGTGAAAAATATACTTCTAGAATTTATTTCTGTATTTTGGTGCCTGGGATGCCCATTGTGTTTTATACACTGAGGTTTTGTGCTGTGGAGTGCTGTGATTGGGATTCTTGAGCTGGCCATACATGATTTATCTCAGGTGTATGTAGTTACCCAGGAGAAAAGCTGGCAGTGCTGTGTGCTTTTCCTAATAAATGAGCAGTCTCATTTAGAATTATTGCCAGGATCTTGTTGTGCTGACACTGCTTTGTGCTGTGTGGACAAACCTTGGAGGAGAATTACATGTAAATCACTCATAATAGTCTGAGACTGGAGTCTTGCATTTTACTCAGAAACTTGCACAACCCTTGCTAGGGATATCTATATTCTGGCCATTGTTTTCTAACAAGATTCTAATTCTTTTCCATAAGATCTCTGCTTATGTGTTATCTAAATAAAACATTCTGAATATTAATGAGTGAAATTTCATTGCTGTTTAATCCTTAAATGCACTGAGCTAATCTGTGAGTGTCCCTTAATTATAAAAAGTGAAGCCAGGAAATTAGGTCCTGGACACAGAGAGTAATTATTTTCATAACTCTTTTGTTTCTACCTCCACAATATATGGAAAGAGAAAGTGACCAATTGTGGTTAGGCCAGAGGTCTTTATGATGGCTTAGAGTCCCAGCACTGCCAGTCAGTCCAGTCCAGCTTGGATGAGTCATTTAAAGGCTGTCCATGAAGTGTCCTTGCCTGCCCAGCAGAGGTCTGGTGAGATGGGCTGTAGTTAAGCACTCCTGACTCTTCAAGGCACAGAGGAACTTAGAAACTTATTATTGTTGTTGTCATTAATCTCAATAATGGCTTCATAATCACCATCAGAGCATTTGGCCAGCCTTCAGTCATCACTCCTTGATCACAGATACTGAGTCAGGTATTTGCTGTGCTCTGCCTTAACAGGATATGATATTCTTGAAAGAGTGTTATAGATGTTCAGATTCTTCCCACACTTAGTAATAATAGCATGGACATAGAAACTGAAATATTTGCACCATGCTGCTGGCCAAAACCCAAGAAGTGTTTGCTGCTATTTGAGCTATTTGATAATTATTTGACTACTATTATTTCTCTCTGAGTGCCTTATTTGGACATTCTGCTCTAATAGGTAAATAAAAAAGCCCCAAATTTTGGCTTGTAGAGCAAACTTGAAGGGGAAAGGAATAATGTAGTTTAAGAATGTAGCAACTGGACTGATTAATAACAAAACAGGATTACTGGGAAATTGCACATACTCATGCCAAATGTAGAAGTCTGAATGTTTCTTCTGACTGCACAAATCTGTAGACTAGAGAGATTTGATGAAAGGACAAAGTCTTATTTGTTCCTATTTAAAGTCCAGTCTTTTGTGTTTTATATCACTATTCATATCATTAATATAGAAAGTGTTTATCTTGGTTTGGCTGAAGAGCTTCAACAGAGCAAGAGATAATTAGAAAACTGTTGTCTGAGAAATTCCAAAATAATGACCTTGATACATTGAGATGAGGCCAAAAATGCATAATGAAATCCCTTTGGGAAAGTTAAGCCTATAGAGATACCAAAATTCTGAATTTATTGCCATTTCAGTGTGGGATTCTAAAGGGGATGTGAGTCAAACCTGCTATTGCAAATAGAAGTGTCATGAAATACTGACAGTCGTTTCCTCTGACTATCTCCTGTTCTTTCAGCTTGTTAGTCATTCTTTATTCCAGTGGACACTAGTGAATTTTATACTCATATTATTCTAACAAAAACTTAACTGACAAACATGCTATACAGCTCAGAAAGTGCCATTTCCCCATTTCTAGATATGTGCTTTTCTTGGTCACCAGATTTTGCCCCTTTTGTGATGTCCTGTTTGCAGCACAGGACCATCTTCTTGATCTTTGCTGCGCCATTGCTCACATTGCATTGCCACAACACAAACTCAGCAGAAAATCTACTTTGCAACTAGTTGTGGAAGCTCGATAAGCCTTTGTCATAACAGTAGTCCCTGACATTTAAAGGACTTCAGTTTATATTTGTCAGCCAAATTTCATACCTTCATACCTCTTTCAATTAATCAAAGTTAAACCATTGTATATGTGAAGGGGCCTCTTGTGGTTTCTAAGTAAGTAGTATGGCTTTTCTGGCAGAGAGCCACAAGCAATTTAGTAGGCACTTAATGTGGGGGTTGAGAGGAAGAGAGACAGGAATAATCCAGAAAGCTTTAAGAAGAATGAAATCAGTATTTCTATACATGGTACAAGACTTTCACGTTCTGTATCTTACTTTTGGCCACAGCAAAACTGTTTTGGTGTGTTGTCAGTAAAGTAATTCTGAAACATAGCACCAACTTGGTTTTCCTCTTACTCAACCAGTTTTGCACTGGTTTTGCTTCAGTTGAAGTATTCCCAATTTTCACCTGTGGCAGAGTTAGGCACAAGTGATTTAATACACAGTTTACAATTTTTATATTGTCACTAAACTGTTTCCACAGGAATAAACTTAATGTAGTTCCTAGTTGTCTTCAGAAATGGCAAGATTTATTTTGTAGCCTAAAAGTCAGGATGAGGCTTTAGCATGTACCTTTTGCCTGAGAGCCATAGAGCTGTAAATAGATACTAACATAAAAGGTCTGTCTCCAGCAGAGCTCATCTCTCTTTCCAATTCTGACAGGGGTCACATAGTCAATGTAAATTACCACCATAAACTAAATTCCACCTCTCCTGTAGAACAAAGTGCTTGATCTGCCTGTCCAGAAGTCAGAAGCTACGCAGAGCACTGTAATATTTCAACAGTTCAGCATGAGTGGCAACCTGTTCTTAATAATGAAATGCTAGCAACATTTAATTTCATTTTGTTTCGCCATGTTAAAATCAGTCCTTTCTTTAGGGGATTTAAAAGCCATCTGAAGGGAACCTGAAGACAAAGAGAATAATTCAAGTAGAAGCACTATCTTTCTCTGTATTTCATGCTAGTTCAGGTTCAACATACACATCTTGATGCCAACAGGGAATGAGTTACATTTAGAAAAGGATAGTCTAGACACCTCAAGAAGAATGCGATTTCTCCATTTTATCTGTCGTTTTGATTTAATTGATGTATGTATCATAATAGTAATGTCAATAGTGTTAGTGGATTTTGCTAGAAATAAAATTAAAATAGGAAAAATTAAACTATTATTGGCAAATTTTTCAAGGTTGTAATGATTTACTTGGGTGTTTTATAACTAAGGTACAATATGCTCTAAGAATGACATGTAGGTTGGAAACTTTAACTTGAAGCTAGATTCTTATATAGATATAACATCTTGAATTCAGTCTGAAAGATGTCAGAATCTGAAGAACTCAGCCCTTCAAAAATTATGCAACAGGCATATCATGGAAAATTGGGCCCCAGTTCAACATGTGACTATCTAGACTATTTTACACACTCCTTTTTTGATATTAAAGATGAATTCAATGTAAATGTCTGGAATTCTTCTTACAAGCTTGTTGAAAAGGGACAGTATTGTAGCATGACTCCCTTGTGCAAACCTGGTGTTTAGCAGATTACGTATGTTATTCTGTTATAGGTACACTACAGTGATAGACAAAATGGCAAAGAGTGTTTGACCTGTTTGACACTGTCTCCTGTGCAGATGACTTTCCAAGGTATCGGGAGCTCCATTGAAGCCAGCCATGACCAGGTATCATATCTTCACCCCCACTCTTGTAATTTTATTAATATCTGGTAAGGCCAGACTGTCAGCGTTAGTAAATTTAAAAATTTCAACACATTCTTGTGCTTTTCATATGGCATGTTCTTGTCACAGGGATTTGCCTCTCTTGCCCTACTAAAATCCTGATTAGATCTACAGAGTGAAATGAAAAGGAGACAAAACTATATTGCCTTTTACATATTTTTAAGATATATTAGGAAAGCCTGAAGAGCTTGCTTTGGTTTTAAAGTCAGATGTAAAGTTTCTGCAAAGGTTTTATTTGCTTTTATGTGTGTATCAGGTCTTGTCTATCCTATTTTTGTTAGAAGATTATGAATAGTTGGAAAAGCAGAGAGATGATGCCATCATCTCTAGCCATCATCTGTCACAAGAAACTGGCATTTGAGAGGGGAAAGGCATTTTTAATCAGACTGTGTAAAACTTCCATTTTGTTTGGCTGTTGCTAAAACATTTAATTCAAGATTCTGGCAAAAGCCTGAAAAAAAAAATGGCTCAATGTTAATCATTTATCACCCTGTTGCTTCAGATGGGAACTGAGGGGGACTTCCATTCTTCTTGTCTTGTCCTCCAGCACTTGTACGTATAAAAGCAAGACAAGACTTTGATACTTTGAAAGTATTAAAAGCAAAAAGGAAACAAGCAGAAGAAAACATTAAACCAAACCTTGCACCTTTCATATCTTCAGTAGATTAGAAAAATTCCCATTTTTACTTGCCTTTGCAGATTATCTTTAAATGATACTGTGTTCACATTTGCTATACATTTTATCAGACTCTATGCAAGATTCTCTAAGAAAAAAAAAGGAAAGCTGCCTTACGAATTAGCAGAATTAGTTACTTTTAGGGAAAAGTTTGGACACCCTTAGCCATGTTTTTGTTTGGTGGGTTTTTTATTGAAAGTTCCTTAGTTAGTTGTTAACATAAACTAAGCCCATTAGTTATTTACATGGTAACATGAGGATACTTCCTGCCCTTAAGTGTTTGGTGTTTTACAGTAATGGAGAGCTGTGGTAAGTCAGACCATACTTTGACATTCAATTCTCATTTCATCCAGCAACTTGTTTATGCTGCTCTAAAGCTGCTCCATTTTTCTTTCAGTAAGGATAGGCTTTTAAAATATCGTTATAACACAAGTACGATATTTAGACATTTCAATGAAGTTAAGGTGGTCCCTGTCAGTTTGGTAACAACTACATTCTGGGCTACCAGCCAGCTTGGCCTTTGTCTTAGCATTTATTTAGGCTAGAGGATGATATGTAAACAGAAAAAAGACTCTGTAAGCAAAAAGCACATTTAAGCCATCTGAATAATTATATATTTAAGACCTCTAAATGAAAATGTTGTATTGAGCCTGAAAAGTCAAGCATCCAGAAATTAGGAAATTACAGATTATGTGCAGCTTTAGTTTCATCGCAAATGTACCCATTCCATGCTCCAAATGGGATATTCTTCTGAGAAGAAAAAAATTCTGTAAAATCACAGATGAAGATTGTATCATAGCATATTCACAAATAGGTAGAATTAATTTTACTTGGGCCATTATGTAGCTGGAATTTCCTCATCTTGTTTCAATTTGAAGTTTAAAAACTGTTCATAATTGGTTTTAGTTACGTAATTTTCCACAGGGTTCTTAAAATGGAAAGATAAATGTTTTGTTATTGCATGATGGGGTGGTTGTTACTGAACCCACATCACTTGTGCAAAGATTTCATCTGAGCCAAGAGCAAAAGAAAATAATAATCTGAAAGCCAAATGCCAACCAGTGTCTCACAAAATAAATCCACTCACTGGACAGGATGCACAAATTTCTGCTCAAGCCATTCCTAAGTGTCAAAGAAATTTCATTTTCTGGGTAAGAGGGGTACTGTTGATGGGTTGTGTTTGATAAGGGGATAGCATGACTAGATTAAAGGATCATTTTCCATCACCTGAATAAAAAGAGAAAAATTAATCATTAGCAAGTCAAGGCACTGGAATTAATAAGTTAATGACAAAATTAGGGATATTAATGGAATAACTAAAAGAAAAAATCCCTTTTCTCTGTTGTTCTTATGTGCTTGGTATGTTTTTCCTTGATTCCTACAATTTTACTCACAGTAGGTTGATTTGATATTTATTATTCTTTTAAAAATAGGAGACAGAAATGGTGCACCTTTGTCAAACTGAACTTCATTTTAAAGTGTCAAATTAAATAAATGCAAGATAACTGCATGCTATAAACCTTGAATTTTAGAAATTCTTCTTTAACTTTTGTAATCTGTTACTTTTAGATCATGTCTGTAGTATTTTATTGCCATTAGGATAGGCTGATCTCTTGGAAGGCTGTGATTTCAGTGGAGGGATGGTGATTTCTGCCTCAGTAGGGAGGCCTGGCATGGTTTGACATCAGGAACTGTCGGCTTCTGTGCTTATGAAGATAATTTTTCTCACATTTATTAAAAGTATTGATTCTATAATTTCTAGAGGTTTTTTATGGAACACTTTAGGAATGAGACTCTGGAATATTTTGGTGGAAAAGGGGTGAAAAGTGATGTGTGAGAGTATCTAACAAAAAAGCTATATACAGATTTGTGACTGTATATATTGTGGCAGGAGAACTACAATAGTGTGGTACGTGTCAGCTGATAAAAAAAAATAGAAATGAAAAGGAAAAAAAAGGAAAACTACGATGCCAATGGCATCTCCATCACTGTAGAATACCTTGTAGATTGGACTTGTCTTTTGTAATGTGTCTCCCTACTCATATCCAGTGGGAGATTTGTTACCCAGCAGATACCAAAGTGGTCACAATCCTACATAAGTATATTATCTGGCTGTTTCAAATATGTCAAGACTTGACACTGCAGTTTTTCAAGTCTCTTGCTCTTTTCCTGTACTCTGTAGGGAGTTTTCATTCTTTAGATTGGTCTAGCTTGTGATTTTAATGAGTTCAAATATTTTCCCCACATACTTCATCTGAGCAATTTTAGATTAATATAAACATATCATACTGGTACACTAATTAGTGTGTATTTCGAATGTCTGATTGACAAGGCATATCTCATTTGGTCATGAAGCAGTATTGTGGAAGCAATTGCTGATCTTTCCCTTTTCTTTTGACAAAAAGAAAAAATGGAAAACATTCCTAAAGCACCACTGCAGTCTATCCTGCCACATGTTTTGTTAGGTTTTGCATTCTGATATGCCAACCTCTTTTATAAAATTTAATGGGGTTCATATTTTTTTTTTCTGAATGATTTCTTTCTATTTTTTATGTTTCCCATTACCTGACCATAGCTCTAAAATTCTCTTTCCTTAACAGCAACTGTTCTTTGGAGGGTTTTTTTTTCAGTAAAATTTAGTTACAAGTAGCTATTAGTTAAAATGGTCACCACTTTCTACTGATTTTCTCAATAAAAGCTGAGTTTTTCCTTAACGGTAGTAAAGCCTGGCATTTTTTACATTGCTGTGGGAGTGGTGACAACCTATTCTCAGGGCTTATGATGGACTTCAGGCATATATTGTAAAGCTGGGGAATGAATTGAAAGTCAAAGCAACAGAAAGGAAGTCCAGATAGTTTTTTATTTGTGTCACTGACAAAATTCAAGATATGAAAAGTAGGAGACAGAAAAGGGAAAAATTCATAGATAGGAGGCTATATAATCAAAAATAGTTGGAATGAAACAGAAAACTAAGAAAGTGCAGGGAAATGGGGCAGTGAATGTCTGAAGGCCACAGAAGAGTGATAGAAAAAGTTAGAGCTAAGCAGAAGGGGTGATCAAAAACCCCACCAAAAAAAAGACATCCACACTGCTACATCTCAAAGTACTAAAACCTGAATTTCTTGTTACTGCTACAAATAAATATCTTCCAGTTTTAGTGAGCTGTGACACATGAAGAGTTCTTTGAATTCTTGAGTGCAGGCACACTAAGAACTGTAAGTTAGAAGTTGTAATGCTAACAATTGTAGGAAATGGAGGTTTATGTTTTCCCTGAAGGACTCTAGTCAATAACTTAAAGTTGTTATAGATGCACTCAACAAATATCGCTGGATTCACTATAATGGCAGCTAAGTAAAATTTGATGCCCTATGTCAAGCAAGACAGCCTGTGACATATTCTCAGTCTTAGAAGTGACTTCTGCTATGAACAAGCCAATGTCAAACTCAGCTTCCATGTTTACATGTATCTTTTAGAAACTTGCAATGTTACCATCTTTAGTGGCTTTACAATAATTGTTTTTCTGGAGGTTACTGCTCAGAGTGACTGAGTGCTTTGGAGTATCACACTCCTGTGGTTGTCATAGCTGTGAAAGAATAAACATCTTGGGTGCATTCATAAGGCTTACTGAACAGCAGACAAATTGAAGGTATGAACATTCTTTTTAAAATGAAATTATTTAAAAGTCAGTGCTAGTGATGAGAAAGAACATCTTGGGCCCATTTTGAGATTTAGCATGCTTGCCTGTACTCTGCCTGAACAAGCAAATTTTTAACTCCAAGTAACTTAATGTTCATTGAGGAGTGACCAAGTCTCTACTTGAATTTCAGGAGGCAGATCAAAGAACAATCCATTGTCTTAAAGTCTCATTGCTTTAATTTTTTGATGATTTTGGAGGTTTTAACCAAATGCATGTTTTTTGGAGCTGGCAATACTGTCAATCTGTTTATTACTGAGTTCAGCTGTTTACTTCATCTAATTGTACTGTTAAAGTGATATCAATGCACATTTTATGCCTTTATTTTTATTCCTTGCTTTCTTAATGTTATCCATTCTATTTATGTTGTATATTAGATTGTAGTTTTAGAACTCTTCTGCACTTTGCAATGCATGGAACAGAATGCTTTTATTTTGCAGGAAGATACCTAATGTTTAATGTTATATTTAATCTTCCACTAATAGCACTTTTATTTTCAATTATAAAAATAGCTGGAAAGAGAATGAGCAGGGGCAGAAATTGTAGAAGTGGGAGAGCTACTGATAAGATAGAATTTATCAGAGAGCCCAACATGGAGAGGATGTACTGAAAGGAAGATGCCACACTCAGCATTTTCAGAAATCACTGATGGAAAGCTTGGCAGACAGCAGTGGTGAGCAAACTGAAATGTGCTGTGTATCAAACCATCTTTGCTGGCCTGCAAACAGGCATTTCTCAAGAGGGTAAACAGACATTGGGGATGCTCAGATGTGAGCAGCTTCTGGTGGCATTTGAATACAGGAAGGGCAGAAATAGTTCTCAAGGAGCAACAGAGAGGGCTGACAGGCTCAAGGGAAGGTGCTTGGAGCATTAAGTTTTGAAAAGAAGCTCCACATCTCTGTTCTGGTCTCAGAATTGCTTGTAGAGCATGCTCAGGAAGCAGCATCTAGGGAATTTACAAAAGCCAAAATAACTATAGGTGTGGCCACTGAGTATGTGAAGGATAAGGATTTGTCCAGTGATGTAACCAGAAAGGATAAATGAGGTTGTGTTTTTTGGTAAGATACCTTTCCAGGTCAGAAAACCAGATGATTTACTGGACACTATATTAATTTTTATTTTGTTTTTTTGTACCAAGAAGTTAGTATTTTCTAGCATTTTCTAGATGTTGAGATTTACTTCACAGTGGGTTTTAATGTCCTGGACATGGTCAAAAAATGAAAAAATGTCAAGGTTTTCTTTAAAAAAAATGGATGTATGGATGTTTCCTTTTTTGTCTTTTTCTTTTTCCCTTAGGTGCTGTTATATGCTTCATTTATCAGCTCATTTCTATTTTACTTACTGTAAATACATTTATTATTTTTTCAGGGTGGCTTCTTCAATAAAATGATACAATTTCAGTTTTTATAAGTAAAAATTTTCTTGCAGTTTTCCCAAAGTTTGTCAATTCCATTACAGCATCAGGACTTCTACCTGATCTTATGAAAACATCTCACACAACTAGGTCTCCTTCTCCTTCAAGGGAGAGGGTATCAGCATGACCACAGCTGAGTGCCCAATGCTCCAAAAGAGCCAGCTCATGTAGGAAAGAAATTTAACCTACTTTTGATACATAGCACCACATTTTGCTTTTCTTCTGTTCAGTCTGTTAGGTTGATGCTGCAGTAAGGAGTTATCCCATCAGGTTTTAGTTAGGCTCACTGGACTGTTGTCTGCTATTTGATATTTTTCCTCATCTGTTGTGCTCCCCACGACTGTGTGTGGAAGTCCTGGTACATTCTCTCCGTATTCTTCATCTTCTGTTTTGCATTATGTCAGTCTGCATGTACGTGACAGAACATTTGCTTTTCCCTGGCAGCTGCTAAAGTTTTCCTTGATGAGCCCAAGATCAAATGCTTGTATTTGTTCAGGAAGTGTAATCTTTAATTTTCAAAAAGTGGGTTACTAATTAACTGCTGAATGGGAAAAAAATGCAAACCAAGGCAAGCCTATCTTCTTGCCAGACTCTTTCAGTCCTCTCATTCAGGGCTTCCTGAGTGGATTCCCAATGTGACTGCTTCTTGCTGAAGATGCATAATAGGATTTTTCAGTGCTCTGTGTATGCATGTTTGTTTACACAGCAATGTCAGCAGGGTATGAAATGCTTCTGTTGCAGTCTCTGCCTATCCTAAATGCTTGGCATGTAACTCATAACTAATGACAAACAAAGACCATGTATATTTTTGGGACTGTCTTCATCTGTTGGGAAAAGAGAAAAAAACGCCGGAATATCCTCCTGACTGCTGTTGGTGAGGTTTCAGAAGAGTGGTGAGGTTTCACAGGATCACACAATGGTTGAGGTGGAAAGGGACCTCTGGAAATCACCTGGTCAAAGGCCCCTGCTCAAGCAAGGCCACCTAGAACAGGCTGCCCAGGCCATGTTGAGGCAGCTTTTGAGCATCTTCAAGGTGAGACGCTGCCTTGGTTGTTCTTTCCCATTTACTTCATCTCCAGTCCTGGCTGCTTCCTAAACTGCTGAGCTAGGTGCAAGCAAGCTCATTGAGTTGGGCTGATCCACTGGGCCTTAGATAAATGCCAGTGCTGAAACAAGGGAGACATCAGGACTGCCCACTGGAGAGGAGAGGAGAGGAGAGGAGAGGAGAGGAGAGGAGAGGAGAGGAGAGGAGAGGAGAGGAGAGGAGAGGAGAGGAGAGGAGAGGAGAGGAGAGGAGAGGAGAG
This sequence comes from Zonotrichia leucophrys gambelii, assembly GCF_028769735.1. NCBI lineage: Eukaryota > Metazoa > Chordata > Aves > Passeriformes > Passerellidae > Zonotrichia > Zonotrichia leucophrys. Next base: position 121,431,913 of record NC_088171.1, on the reverse strand, counting down.
GAGAGGAGAGGAGAGGAGAGGAGAGGAGGAGAGGAGAGGAGAGGAGAGGAGAGGAGAGGAGAGGAGAGGAGAGGAGAGGGAGCCATCTCTTTCCACAGCAGCAAGCTGTTGGCTCAGATTACCCACCTTGTAAAATGATGTTTGAAGGGGATGAGCCAAAAATTAACTGTACAGAGAAGTTAATTTCTTGTAGAAATGTTTGTCTTTAGTACCCTTAAAGCTGTTCACTGTGCAGTAGCATGACTTGGCACAAGTAGGAGATCAGGAATGGCACATGGAGGGAGGGAGTGCAGGCCTGTAGCAGCCCTGACCTGCAGAAGTTTAGCTGTTTTGGAACTGCACCCTTAGTACTTACTTGCGTTAAAATACCTTAGCAAGCTTTCAGTGCAGTGTAACATGTGGAAGTGGCAAGAAAGGCATTAACAACATACAGTGAGCCAACCTTCCATGGACCACAGGCCAGCTGTTCACTATCCTAAGTTTGCAATCTGTTTCTGGTTTGGTTGTTTTGCTGTTACTTTAGGCTCAGTTGGACAATGGTGGAATGTGAAAATCTTGGATTTTCTTGCTGCTGTGTCTGTTAGGAAAGGGAAGAAGCTTAAAAGGGAAAGGTATTGGAGAAGTTTGGAAAAGCTAAAAATGTCAGTTTACTGCCTTGTCACGCTTCAGCAGGAGATTCAGCCCACTTGTATTATCAAGAAATCTAACAGATTTTTCCCTGTCAGGGAAAAGCACGGGGAAGACAACAGAGGTAGGTTCATCTCCTACTCAACAGCTAAAAATGTATAGGCATACACCTACTGGACAGAAGATAGTAACAGAGATAGAGGCAAAAATCACGTGGGAGGAGACCCACCCCCAAGTAGCTTGTCTTGCAGTTGAGATTGAGAAAGCTCTAGGTTTTTTCATTTAAACCCCTGACAGGCAGCATTTTAATTTTAATAGTTTTGTCCATTTTAATTTCTAGGACTGGTAAAACCTTTCAAAGTTATGAATTAAAACTAACACTCAGTCAAAGCCCAGCTTTCGTAGTCACCTCTATTTTGGACAAAGAAAGACATTAGCAATATATACACTGAACTTTGTTGCCCACCCAGTGCTAGCTGGAGTTGTTCTGTGGCATTTTCCACACACTACTCAAAGTAATGCTATGTCTGTTTGGTGATTTGTGTTTAGTCACTTGTCATTCAGTGAAGTTGCTTAACACTCTAATTATATAATTGGCATTTCAAGTTACATTTCCTTAACCATTCTACAAGACAAAATAATGATTTGCACATGTGGCATCTGAGGAACTGTGCTTTTGCCAAAATTCTGTTTGCCACCTAATTTTTCCACTTCTCTTGAAATAATATCCCATGGCTGGCATTATGCATACGTCTAGCACAAATGAAATTTCATCGTATTTGGTTTGCACAATCGTCATACAACCCCTTGATCTACACAGTGCAAGCAGAAACTAAATTTGACATCCTACATCCCTTCATTTCAAGGATTCATTTCAAGAAGCCAGAATCTTGTAATAAATGCTCTGACAATAGACTTAAGGGGAAATAAATGAGGTCAGGACTCATAAGTAATTAGTAATTAGTAACAGGTAATTTTGGAAGTGTGAGCATGAGAAAGTTGTGGAGCAATGTTGATTGAGGAGCACTATGATTAAACTCAGTTCTTAGACATCTGTGCTTTCTTCCTTGGAGGCTTTTTTAAATACCTCATCAAGAAAGAGCTGAAGACTTACCCTGGCTTGATGACTAATGGTTTACCTGAGAAAATTGCTTCACTTCTCTTTTTTACGTGCTTGTCATTGATGCCCTGATGGAAAGTGTCAGACATCTGAAGGGAAAAGGTGTTTATACTCTTCCCTGTAGCTCATTTAACATAAAATCCAAGTCTCTCTATCTGCTTCCAAAGTCATTACCTGTACAGGTTTTTTGTAGTCACATTGGGTTTCTAAGATCATTGAGTCAGAACATCCCACTGTTTGAGACAGGAAGGTGTCACCAACCAACCTCTTCAAAACATCAAATGTTCAATGTCCTCACTTGGTACAGGAGTTTCTGTATCCCCAGAAGCTCTGTATGTACTTGTGCCTTCCATTTAGTAGCCCTTACAGACTGCCTTTGTTCCAATGCTAATGCTTCATTCCAGCAAGATCCTTCACATATGCTAAATGTAAGAGTGCTTCCAAGTAATTCGCTCTCTCAAGGATCCAGGACCTGAGATAATAAACACTAGAATGGAGGTATCAAGCAAAACCAAAGCAGTGAACTCTTAAGTTAAACTTTAAATTTTATCAATATTTCTTCATATTCATTCTTTTCTCTTTCCCATCATAAGAGAGACTGTGAGACCTAGTTTTCCACAGATCCTTAGGGCTGTACAAATAATTGATTTTACAGTCCAAAATCTCCTCTCTCATCCTTTATCCCCTCAAAAAAACCCCACCAGTTCAAATTGGTCCAAAATAAAGAAAAAAATGCTTCTAGCCAAAAAAAATAATTAATTTTGTACTTGGGCATTTGTAGTGAAACTAAGAAAATGGCTGAGATTTACAAAACTGGTGGGAAAGATGATGAACTATTTTACCAGTAAGCTCTGGGGTTCACGCTCTCACGCAAGATGCAGAAGATGTAATTTTGTTCTGTCCTTGTCCCCATAGGACCATGAACCCTCTTTAGGAACCCTTCTTATTCAACAGAGAGTCACAACTGGGCAGTCCCAGGAGCACAAAGTGGTAACCACAGAGCAGTCCTGTTTTTGACTCAATGAACAATTTGCTCAATAGAGCTGCATGAGCAGAAAAGTTTGGTGGAATTCTTATTTAATATTAACTCCTTTGATCTGAATAATGAAAAGAAGAGTTCTTATCCTGCTGGGAGTTAAAGATACTTAAGCTATGATTTTTCACAGTCTAGTATTGACCATCAAGTCAATGGTCTTGATGGTCTTGATAGTCTTGATGGTCAATACTTCTTCCTCTTCAGTTTTCACCACAAGTGGACAAAGCTAAAGAAACTGTAACAGGTAACTTCTAATTTCTAAAGGTATTTACAGTTCACAATGCAGAATATCCATCCTGAGTCTGGGAGCAGATTTGGCCAAAGCAAAACTGCTCCTTCCAATGTATTCCAATGTTTCCTGGAGGAATATGCTTGCTCTGCTCCGCAGCCAGCCCCATCCCTGCCCCGGGGAGGTATCCAGCTGGTGGCGGCATTGCTCAAACCTCCAGCCTTGTGCTCCTCTGGGTGGGAGTTGCCACATGGACCCGGAGCTGACACTGCCAGCTCAGGCTACAAAGGCAATTTAAGGCAATAGGACAAGTTCAGATGAAGTAACCGTGCTCCCCAGCAGTACCTGGAAAGTCTTTGTCTTCCTCCCTTGTGTATTTCTTCTAAGCATTACCTGCTGACAAAACAAGATCTTTCTTTCCTCAACATTCAGCTCTTCAGCTGTCTGTAAAAGAGCTTTACATTTGTTTCAGGATATTTAAAACTTGGTTGCATGGCATGGATTCATAAAGGGCATTTTGGCAGCTGCTGTTGCTGAATCTCTTGTATCGGCTGTAGATAAAGCAAGGCAAGTGCCAAAGCCTCAAGTCTCTTATGCTGATAGCAGTGGAGCTCTGAGCAGTCCCTGTACCCACCATGTCTCAGCCACTTAGATAAAAATAACACCTTTTGCTGATACTGGTTACAAGACTTATCCCAGTAATGGAAAGATTTTAGATGGTTTGTGAGGCCACAAAATGCCTGTTTAGACATTTCTTCGAAATATTGGGCCGTTCAGCAAGTCAGTCTTATTTCATACTCTGTCCTAAATATTTCCTGCTTCAACATTGTTTTGAATAATTGGGGTAGTTCTTTCTAGCACAGCATGCTGAATGAAATTATGAATTGAGGAGATTTTTATGTTGTTGTGTTTGATTCAATACTCCATTGTCATTTATGTGAGGTGGTATAATAATACACTACCAGTCATTTAGTGGGGAGCTGGGCATACATGAACCTTTGTGCCTGTGAGTGGGGCTTCCCAGGGTGCCTCAGTTCATCAGTGCAGATAATAGTGCAGAACCTGGAGCTTGATTTTGGAATGCCACAAAACAGGATCATTCTTCCTAATTAAATAAAAAATAAAGGCTCAGTGTATAGAACTTTTTATGGGCATCATGTGTCTGTCCATGCTTGTGAGAAAAATAATAGGGAAAAAAAAGGGCAAAGGAATGTTTGCCATAATTTTATAAGCTGCAAAATAATGAAGCAAGAAGATGTGGGTTTGAGAGGGAGTTAAGGACATTAAAAGGAGGCATCAAACATTGGCTTGATCCAGAAGTGCTTAAAATCCCATTTGCCCTTACAGAATGAAAATACTAGTGAGGAAGTCTGACATGCTGGCAAAGGCGCAATTTAGACATGTCAAACTACTTTAAGATAATTTGAAAGTTTCTTGGCCCTCATTTAAATAAACTGGATCTTGAGTTTTTTGGAAGTCTCCTGATAAGTAACACTTAAAACCCTTTTGATCAAATACCCTTTCTCAGGCAATTACATGTTCTTAATTTAGAGGCCAGTTCAAAAGATTGCTTGTTACCTTCATTTAACAAAGGTTCAAGTGCTGCAGTTTTCTGATCCTTTTAAAGAAGGCAAGCAGGGACAGTTTGCACAATAAAAGTTCTTTTTTATTCTCAAATTAATTATTTTGAAATATCTCACAGATTACATCAGTTTCTTCCTTGCATTCATGTTGCAAGATGGCGAGTATTGTATATTGTTAGTGATGCATTAAATTAGTTGTTTACATTATAAAATCTAAACATATTAGAATCTTTTGTGTTTGTCTTCAAAGATTCCTATTCTAAAAAAGCTTTCTGAAACAAGTAAGGTTGTCTTTTTTGTTTAGTTTATGCATCAGTGGAGAACCTAAAGATTTGTAGCCTCTAGCCATCCCCGTCTGTGTTTAGTAGAGTGTAAGGAAATTGTGTTTTGGAAAATATATATTATCTTTTCATATAAAAGGGAAAGTTATACTTTTAAATAAATTATTTTTCATTTAGAAAAGGTAACACCTGAGACAAATGTAGATGGAAAGAGTCAAAGTTTGTACTCTTCTCTCAAAGAATTTGTTTTGCTGCAACTTTTAGTCAGAATAAAAGAAATATGTATATAGTCCTGAAAAATAAAGATCTTGGCTGAATCCTCCCTATTTTTGATGGCTTTGTTCACTCTTTGGGTCAAAGTGTTTCTGAGTGTTAAGTGATACAAGACCAACATTCAGAAAAGAACAGTATTTAGGATTTTAAAGAAACTTTGCTGTTTGGACACAGTTTTGCTCTATGACAAATGTTTTAACAGAGTTGTAATGAAATATGAAAAAGAAAATCAAAAGCTGGTAGCTTTAATATGGCTGGAGCTGCTTGATGAAAGCAATTTTCACTTTTGAGAGAAGTTAATGACTGAAGTTTTAGAAGCAAAGCAGCTTCTCAGAGAGTCAGCAGAGCAGCATGGCAGTGGGTGTCCACACTTACCCCTTAAAACAATCCTTTTCAGTGCAATATGTCTTAGTTCTTCATCTAGAGAAATGACTGCTCTAAGATATATATATATATACACACTTATATATATACACTTTGACTTTTTAGGTCATACTGGTCATACTACATCTGCCTTATGAATCTGTGTTTTAATATGTTTAGACATACATCTTCCTATCCTAACAGTGTTGGCAAGTCGTGAGTAAACAGCAGGATTTTATTTACCTGTCAAAGCCCCAAAAAACTTGCATTAAGCCAATGACCAAATAAAATGTCACAGTTATACTTGATAGCATCTGGAGGGAAAAGTAGCAAGCTAAGTGTTAACTTCAGAATCAGATTATTTTCTGTGTACAAGATATGCCTTTTAGAATAACATGCCAAGAGCTCTTCATATCTCAATAGCCTCCAGAACATACAGCAATATAACAAGCACTGGGTTATAGTAAAACTTGGGAAATGTGACAAAATAAGCAGTGCAGTGAAGAGAACTGTACTGAAACCAGTTGCAAAAACAGGAAGGATAGAACTTGATGAAATTATGGAAAATCTTAAAGAACATCTAGTTTCAGATCATGACAGTGAGAAAAGTGATAAGGAGTAAACTGTTCTTTTTTCAATAAGCTTCCAACTTTGGACAAAAAAGCAGAGTGATTGAAAGGTACCAGAGATTTTTGATTAAATAAAACAGTAGTTTATTAAAGTGATGTGTAAAATTATAAAAAAGATAATATATTATTTGCCTGAAAGATTTACTTTTAATGAAAGGAAGCATGAGAAGGTATGGAAACAGTCTGAAATAACAGCCTGCCAGAAATTGTTTCAAAGGTTATCATCACTTGCTTAGTTATTTAGGCAAGATGTGTTCCCTCAGCTGCCTAAGGACAGTGCTGTGTGTAACAATGTAGTAGCACTCATCTGAGCAGTTTTAATAAAGGTAGAGGTTAATCATGAGACTTTAAAAATAATACAGACTATGAAACAAAGTCTAAACTACAAATCAAGGCCTTGTGAGAAAAATTAAAAAGTCTATGTTTCAAGTATACCCTCTACTTCTGGACTTCTGATTCAAGATACTTTATGCTACAGTATTTATTTAAAAAAGCACACACAGCTTTTAAAACACTAGTTCTTTCAGAATTTCTGGCTAAATGTCCTGATCCTGTAAACCTTTCTGTATTCATGTAGGTATACATATGAGGTGTTCCATTAGGTTACCGCGTGATTGGTCTGTGCAAGGTACAGTCTAAAATGCAAGTTCATCTGGTGTGAGTGGAGGTTGATCTGAGGTGAAATACTAAATGCAGCTCTATGGTCTGGGGTTAGGATCCCATCTTTGTTTTGGCTGGGCTCTTTTCTAAGTGCTTGAGACTAAACCACCACATCCCTGAACACAGTCATGTTAAGAACTGATGCTCCTATAGTTATTTTTTTTTAAAGCCCAGGGCGCGTGAAAGCTGCACTCTCCAGCTGTCTCATGATTTTTATAGTAGAATGAGTAATTTGTATTTTGAACTCCCTTTTGCTCTTTCTATATTTTTTTTTTTACAAAACATGGTAGCTGCCACTTGCATGCCCATTGCTTCCAGCTGGACAAAAGTGACTGAAGTGGAAAATTTTGTTCACAGTTGTAAAAAATGAAGTGATGAGAAGCGTAGAAAAGTAAAGACTCATTGTTGAAATCACAGGAATTCATGCTCCTTGTCCTGAGAAGAGATATGTGGCTGGCCTGTATCTTGAAGAGAAGTGTCTTTTTTTGAATAATGCCTCTTATTTCCCTCCTAAACCACCCTCCTAAAACCTTGCTCCAGATCACAAATCATTCACAACTGAAAGAGCAGCAGCCTAGAGTATCAAAGACTGGTATTTGACTGATGGTTTGATCATGAGTGCAGTTTTTAGGGGGATGGTCTTTATCAGATGGAAGAACATTCTAGGTTGTATGTTATGAACTTCTGCATTTGCAGTCATCAAGTAGAAATTGGGAGGTAAACAAGCCAAGTTACTAGCTAAAAGTGGTATAACCAGGTGCTATGCTTTGGTTTCTGTTATATAAAGAAGTTAGAATGTCTTTTCAGGTTGTGAATTGGACAGTGTGAGTAACTGGTGCAGTGGCTCTGGAATCTTGCTATAGACAGTGTTTCAGAGTGTGCATCTCAAGTTTCTATTCCACTCCTTGTCTGCCAGAAGAAAGAAAAATCTCGGTATCACTCTTACTCCTCTCTACTTTGGGGAGAAGTTGTGCACCTTTCTTCTAATCTCATCTTCCTCTACCTTTTACAAGACCTTGGTTTTATCTTTGATGCTCTTAAGACGTCTCCCAGCAAATCTCTCTTGTTGTAGGTATTGCAGGTCCACTGTCAGGTTACCCCTGCCTTGTCTCATAAGCAGAATAACTTAAGCTTCTTTAGTCTTCAAATACAGGCAAGATTTTACATCCTTACCTTTTTTTTCCAGAAAATGTCTGATCTTTCAATATACCTTTTAAACTTCAGAGCTTAGAGCTAAATGTGATCAAGTTCTAGTATATCAATGCTATCTCTACTGGTAATAACACTTTTCTGTTTCTTGATATCATTCTGACCGTGTGCCTAAACATTTGCTGCTGTAGCCTTTTCCTTACTTTTGATATACATTTTTTAATGTTGTCTTTTCTGGAATAAATGATCTGCATCTGAATGAGATGGAAGTTGCATCATTGTGGATTACCCATTGAAAGTTCCATTTGACAATGCTTATATGCCAATGTTAGGGGTTTACTCCCTTTTTATCAATTCTTACTCTGTGCTTGGGAGAAAGCAGAGAATAGAGCAAGAATGCCTTATCTGTGTTGAAAGTAGGTCTTCATAAAAGAAAAATAAGAGTCAATTTCCCCTAAATTTGATTATTTCTTGAATTCCATTCCTTAAGGACTGAAAGTAAAGTTCAAAATGTTAACATGGCGATATGATTAGGATGCTTTTGATGAATGTGGTTTGTATAAGGCTGGGCTCCCATTCAGAATCAATCAATCAGTGCCCAGTAAGTTTTCTAAGTAAATGTTGTTAAAAGCTGCATTTACAGAGAATGTATTTGTGTTCTCTAAATAATCATCTGGCATACACTTTGCATAATATCCTTATGTAGTGTCAAAAAATACAGAGAAAAGACATCTTAAAAAATGCAAATTTTCCTACAAATGTGCAGGAAGCAGCATCCATCTGAGCAGTGATGTTGAAACCAACTTATTAATCCACTCCTATGTCAAAATACTTATACAGTGTTGAATGTAATAAAATTATGAGTGTGATTAGAACAGAGTTCTTCCAAATTGCCCCAGAGCTCAAAAAAAGAAAAAGAAGAATATATTGACTTCCTGTCTGTCTACATAGAAAGTAGTGTCTATATTTTATATTCATTCTGACAGAAATTGCAAAAATTTCTATGTCATTACAAAGCACTTGTGTGAGTAGTTAAAATTAATTCACAGGAGTAACTTGTATGTTAAATCACTCACTTACATAGCATTTTCAAGACCTGGCCCAGACCATAATTTTCTATCAACATACTTCAAATACCTTGTCACTGTGGTGCTTCCAGTATGAAGTATACATCAGATGCAGAATCAAATTATATTTCACGTTTGAAATACATTTTAAATATTTTCCTTTGCTATAAATTTCTCCAGTACAATGTTTTTTCTGCTGAAATCTGAGAAGATCTCTTTAATTGTGTAGTGTTGTGTTTCAGTAATTCAAGTCATGGTGCAGGTGGTACATGCAGTTTACTGATGTTAGAGATAGTATTTAAACAACTCCATGCTCAGAGGTAGTATATCAAAAGTTTTTAAATTGAGGGTGACAGAAACTGGTGCTGCACTTTCATGTTATCCAACAATGTGGAAGAATTTTGACATATGGCTGGAATGATCAAACTACACCAGTTTTACTGTCTAACTTCATTTAACGTGCATTTCAAAGATATTTCAAAATTATTAAGTTGTATACAGTCTTACAGTTGGAAAGTTTACCTTCCTTATGGAACATTTTAATAAAGTCTGATACAAGGGAGCTTATGATCTCAAAACATTACATAAAGCTGATATATTTTTTTGTAAATCTTCTTTTATGTTTAATTTTCAAGTCATGTAGAAGCTGTAGTTTCTACAGGAGCTGTTACTATAAAAGTGAAGCATGCTGCTACTAACCAGCCCACATTATTTTGCAAGCACACTTCTTCCATTGATAGAGGAAGAGACTGGCCTAGAAATACAGAAAATTGCTTTAGCTCATCAGCATTTTGTAGACATATAATAGGTAAAATTAGAAAACAAAAGTAGGGTTAGGAAGCCCAGAGTAGTTTGATGATATATTAGAACTTATATGAACTGTACAAGCTAAAGATGAGTTGTAGAATATTTACTGGTTTGTTGCTTTTTGATAGAAAAGCCAACCGAAGTTTCTTTAAATCTCTTTGTTGTTTTGCTTAATACTGATATGACTCAAAGAGCATAGGGGTAAACATAGATATGAACACTTTTTAATAAGGTAAAAATTGTATGTAATTTAAAATTTTCTGTGAACACTTGCATTTGTTCAGGATTCTGACATCTGGGACCCAAAGGACTTGATTTACTTCTGTAGTTGCCTGAATGTATGTGTCCTATAAATGAGGATTTCAAAACCTAGGAAAATTAATTTAATTACAAAAATTACTGTAAAAAGTAATGATTGAAAGTTCGTTACATTAAAAATACCTACTTGAAAGTGGCTTCCTGGGTTTTTAATTAATTTTTTGTTGTTGTTTAATTATTATGAAGCATATCCCCACAATTTTAGCCAGCATAAGGTATTTCATGTCAGCAATGCCTTTTTCTGTCTGACTACCAAGGGCATTATTGCACAGGGATTAACAAAGGGTACCTCACCACAGCAGCACTTCATAATATCTGACAGAGCAGCGAGTGATGGTTTGGTGTTTGCCGTGCTTATCTGCAGCAATAACAAAGGATTAAAAGCTTCCTTGCTCCTGTATTGCAGTCCCCATTCTTTCCCTGCTGGCTCACACGGGCGAGAGAGACGTGTTTATACCAAGCACAAAGCTCAGCACAGGCTGGAGGAGGGAGCTGCTCCGTAAGAAGTCAATATATGTCTCATATAAGGAAAAGCAGCGTCCCGTGCCAGAGCCATTTCTGTTGAACAGAAGCCTATGGGGGAAGGATTATGACGTGTGATTGAGACACCTGTTGAGAAAATAGGCAACTATTGACAAGTCTGATTCATGACTGAGTGACTGCTCTGCTAGTCTTCACATGATCCCCACCGAGAGCGAGCCTCGACCGCCTGCTAAACAAGGGCTGTTTGAAGTTTCTTTTTAACATTTCCAAGACGTTAATTCAGCAGGACATCTCCACTGGGGTTCTCGATGTCACCAAATCAGCAGCTGTTGAAATCCATTCACTTCAGCATGAAATGTTTGCATAAGTTTTTTTCTTTTTTTCTTTTATTTGTGACAACAGCAAAGTAAATAAAACCCTAAAAATCCCGCACTGCTCAACTTGTAGATGTGTGAGAACAGCTTCTGGTGGCAATTGTAGCTGCTAAGGCAAAATATTTATTTGTAGAGAACAATGACAATGAGAGTTTATTATGATACAGAAAGAGTACTGATTTTAGTAGACATTTCTGTCACATTTTTCTATGTAAACATTCAGTTAATTTTTGTGCCAGCTGTCGAACTTGTGTGAAAAGTGTTTTGAAATGGAATTGTCTTTGTTTTTCAATTCAAAAAAATCTTAAAAGTCTAAAAGCAAATGTTTCCTATTCTTTCCAGTCAGTAAATGAAACACTGTTTTTCGTGTAGGAAAACATTTCTATCTGACTCACATTTCCCTGAGAAAACAGCTTGTATCATAGAATTAGTTTAGTTTGAAGGGGAAACAGAACAAGGCAAGACATGTAAACATATTACAAAGCTTACTTTGATATTTAAATGCTTTTTTTCTTTTTTTTCATTTCCTGGCCATCTGAAAAAAGGTGTGGTGAATGTAGTGAATTGTAAATAGAAACTCTGTATTTTCAGTCAGCTTCATTGTTAAACCCGAGAACTGCTGACCACATATGAAGACTCCCCGTTTGAGCCATCCTTCCTCTGTTTATTAAATCTGTTAAGACTTAAGTGTATTTTTACAAGTTCATTAATGTATTCCATTCTCTCTGATGTATTTTTTCCCACTATTATCAGATTTCATTATATGGGAGGAATTATCAGATCAACCCATTATACAGCCGAGCAGCGTTAAGTCTGATTGGAATTTGGGCTTCCCTCCGTTTACAGGGGGAATATTGTGTAAATCAGACTCTCGGGTTTCAGTGGGAGGCACAGGGCTGCACAGCATCCATTTGTCAAGTTGATTGCACCTCAGCAAGGCTGCATTAGCTTGTCTTTGAACAGAAGTGAAATCCTATGCGAAGCTCCCCTTTCTGTCATTTACACTAACATCCATCCTCTTAAACCAAGGCCTCAGAGAAAAAACAAAGTGATGGCACAATATAATCAGTCACTCAGGTTGTCTGTCATCTGTTTTCTTAAGGAAATGACTTTTAAGTTAGTGGAGCAGAAAATTGAAGAAAATTAGCAGAAGGTTGTTGTAGAAGCAGGAGGAATTTTTAAAAATTACAGATGTACAGGGAGAAGCTCTGTTGCATAAAGCCAAGAGAAAAGCAATTGATTCTGGTTTTTGGTTTACTGTTATTATAATGCCAGTGTACCCAATAAGCAATAATTCAACTTTTAATGAGACTTTATTCATAAACTTGAATTGGGTTGTAAATGCACAATAAAAAGCTGGTATGCACATTTTCAGCTTTTATGTCAGTGACTGTGTTTTATGATGCTGAATACTCCAGTAATTCGCACTCTTTTCCATGTGTCAGGAAACCTGCCTACATATCTCAGAAATGTTAAGCTGGAAAGGCTGTTGTAAATAGCTCTGGGAAGAGACTTGGAAGTTTATTGAAAGTCAGAGAACTGGCTTTTTACCTGATGAAAATGGCAGTAGTAAATAACAATAATTACTCAAACCAATGCACAGGGAAACTTGTAGAGTACAATGGTGACAGTTGCTACAGCGTTAGAGGTGTAAATGAAGAGAAGACAGAGACACACATCTTGCTTAAGGTAAAAAGCACCACATTTTAATAACTTCTTTTCCTCCCATCTTCCTAAACTCTTCTGTCCACTTTGGAGGTAAGTTTTTAATTAGGGGTACTTTGGTTTCACTTCAATCACTAGGAGAGTCGGTTTTGTCATGTGTATCTTAAGGGAACATTTTTCAGTGTGGTATTTTCTAAGGGAGGATTGTGTATGGCTATTTTAAGTTAGAGCAAAATAACACATTCCTAGTCTAAAATAAAAACAGTGAGTTCTTGCAACAAACTGGTGTGAATTTTGAATTTATTTAGTTATTTTGAAATAGATACGCCTTCTAACAGCTTAGCATGTAGTAAGTGACTAGCATCTGTCAAATGTGCTTCTTTCTTTTCTTTTCTCCCTTTTTCATTCTGCCCAAGGGAAAATGGCATGTGGTCTTTATTTGTTTATATTATGAAAATATAGTAGTTTAAATCTTACAGTGCAGTAATAGAAATATTACTGATCTTGGGTGAGAAACCTCTTTTCTAATATTTCTTTTTCCCCATTTTTTTCTGCTAGAGATAGGGGCACAAAACCTCACCAAACAAGTCAGGTTATTAAATTGCTCCATCTTAACATTCCTTGGAAACGTAGAAAAAGGTTACTATTTTCAATACTATGCATTGCATGTTCCTATAGCTTTCACTGTATAAGTTCCTATAACTATTAATCTCATAACAGTAGATTGAAGCTGGTTAATTTTTCAGTCATGAAGTATTAGGATTTATCATGTGTCCCTTGAAGAAAACTTCAATTGGCTTGACAATCTTGAATACACTTTCATTTGAATAATTTTACTCAAAGACAGTCAGATATATAAGGATCTGCAGGATCAGAGCATAAATGAATCAATTTTTCTCTTAAAAAATAAATCTTAAACCATTTCAGAAGGAAAGTATTTTTAAACTGAGTATGTGAAATTATATAAAAAGGTACAGAAATATCAAATGCGCTGCTCATACAACTCACATTTCATGAAGATATATATTACTTGAGGATGTTATATGAAGATGATAATGGCTACATTTTCCACTGGTTTTCCCTTTTAAAACTTAATGTTAACATTTAGGAATTCAGGAACTTGAGAGCACTAGAGATCAATCTTGATTTGTTTATTTTTCTTTGTTAAGATTTTGATAGCCTGGTAATGCTTTTGTTTGAAAGAGTATTCTTTACTTCCTCTTGTAGGGCATGAAATATTGTTACATCCAGCTCTTCCTCTGAAATAGTGCAAAACAATTTAGGTAACTGAATCTTTGATGAGGAGACCTGAGATTGAAACTTCTGGCATTTAATTGCCCTTTTACACATAATTCTTCTATGTTTAACCTCAAAGGTGATTAAAAAACTTACATCTTAATTGCATAGCCTCATTCAATCATTAGTACTTTGCCTTGAGGCAATTTATTACAACTTTATTTCCCTGAACCATCAATGAAGATGATGCTGAATTTTATATTAGCCAAATGTCCTTTTGAGATTAATGTGGCAATATAGATTTTATGCAAGCTTTTTCCGCTTTAATATTTGTGTTATTAGATTGGGATTATAGGTATAGCACAACTGTTTGGGCAGTTTGGAGAATGCTGCATGCATTGCCTCAAGAACTGGTGCTGGAGTTTTATTTGAAAATGTGCATCTGCAAGAGGAAATAATAGCAGGGCATTCTCTGATGTGCTTCTCTATAGCTATTTTTAGAGCTTGCTCACACAAAGTTTTCCCCAAGATAATAGCTGGACTGCAATTGTGAAAAAGCTCTGGGGTCAGATGGGTGAGGAGGTGAGGATGTGGGTGCTGTGCCACAAATGCCATTGTTAATGTTGGGCAAGTCACTGTAAATTGCACTTATCTTTCACAGTGGTCTTATGGAGGGTCCTACATTCTTAAAAATTTGAAAGGTTTCAGCTGTTAGGGCTGTGAAATACCAAAACCCCCTTGTGTTATTTGGAACTCATCATGAGCATGTTTTCTATTATGTTCTTTAATTCATTTTGGATAGGTATTTAAATATGACAGGTAGAAAGCATTGAGACACTTATGCTACTCTACATAACTGCCATAATTTAAAAATTCACTGTTTTTCCATACCATTCTCAGATTAGAACTGGCAGCTACTGGCATCCACTTTGCAAGCATTTCTGCTTGCTCAGAGCTCAGGGAGATTTCAGTGGGTCAGACTGGTTTGATGAATGCCTCAAGCGAGGTGCGCTGACACCAGTGCCAAAAGCACCGTCCTGCCTTTCCCCCACTCCTGACTTCTCATTCCTGACCCTCTACCACGCTATCCTGTGAGCTATCACAGCTGTTTATCCTGCAAGCAGTGAGGCAGAGGAGGCTGGGGGAGGACAGGACTGCTGCCATCACTCACTGCTCTGGTACAACCACCAGAAGTGTTGGTTTGGCTGCAGACTCTGGAGCCAGATGAGTGGGCTATGTAAGCAAACTAGAAGGGTCTCCCAGCATTCCAGAAATGTGAAATGTGTAAGTACCATGGAATTTGGTGAATGTTACATCCTTCCTCTAAGGAACAGTAAGTTCATGCTAGCAGCAGCTTGAACAGTAGCAGCCTCCACCCTAAACTCTAGCACATTTCACCTCCGGAAACAAAAGCATAAGTGAGGGTAGTCAGACACTTGAATTAAGTGGAAGAAGTGTATGACTGGATATTAAATTAATCTCAGTGGAAATTGGATATGTCTGGAAGAGTAGGGCAAAAGCAAAAGATAGAAAAAAGCGTGAGAAAAAGCATACCAGAAGACTCAAAAGAGGAAGAAATTGTGAAAATAAGAAAGAATTAGATAGTCTCTGTGGCAGTCCTACAAAGGTCTCAGTGCTGGTTGAAAAAGCTTCAAGAAGGGAAGGCAAGGATTTTTGTTGTTGTTGTATGTCTCCTGCATTGAAGGAAACAGGAGTAAAATTGGGGGTGGGTGACTTTGGAGTTTTAACTAGATATGCCTAAAAGATGCTTGACTTCATAATTTTCTCCTCCTAATAGAAACAGCCCTCAGGGCCTCAAACTTTGGCTAATCATTTAGGTCAAAAGGGTAATAATAATGTAGAAGACCATGAATTAGAAGTGTACCCTGGGGAAAGCTTGACCCAATGCAGAAGTAGAAAATAACCATACAAAACTCTGTAATGGGATCCTCTGAAGCTGAATGGGAAAATGAGGGCTCATACAAATATGCTCACCATCTAATATGAAACATAACTCCAGAAGTATGTATTTTTATTCCCTGTTATGAGTGAAACCACAGTGGAGTTACTGTAACACTGAGGCTGAACTAATCCCATCACAGGATCAGATCTTGGTAATAAATAGTTCCAGGTGTGATCCAAGGATGAGGAATGTTTAGATTTTTTTAAACTGAAAGGTGTAGAGTTTTTTTCAGTCTTTCCACTGAGAAGGGAGGATTGCATGAGGTGTGAAACTCCTGTCTCTCAAAAGACAGATTTGAGTCTTGCATATCCTTTTTTACTGTATCTGTGGTATATCTAGCTCAAATATTTTACCAAGAAAGCTGATATTATTATTATTCACATGTTATCAGTGGGGAAATGAGGGATGAGGATGCTCAGCATCTTGCTGGAATGATGCTGGCAAACCTGGCAGTAAAAACATTGTCCCAGTGCTCTATTTCATGGGTTCTTCTGCCTTCCAGGTCATCCTTACAAACTGCCATGTTATTTATTGTGGAACTTTGTGGTTTTGATGTTTGGGAAAGAGTGACTCTTGGATAGGCCCATCTTGTGCAGGGATGGAATAAGCATGTGAGTAAAGATTGTGCCATACTACACACACATGAAGGACCACACTAAGACTACACTGGCAATCTCACAGCCAGTGTCTTCATGATTCTCAGGCTTCATGGGCTGTGTCTAAGTGCTTGGAGGTCTATGAAATAGGCTTAACTTGTGTGTGAGGTTGTTAGTCTCTGTTCCTTTCCACAGGCTGTGGCTGTATTGGCAGCAGATAGATGGCATAGCAGCAGGTAGTGCTGGTTATCTCAGACACACAATTTGGATAAGTTTGCAGCTGAAAAAGGAGGTGCCAAAAGTTGTCTTTGTGGTCACACTAAGCATTTATATCTGTTTCTGTACCATCATCCCTCTACAGAATTTTTTCAATGGTATATAACCATTTATACAACCCCATGCAGCACTAGAGGCCTGGGGAGGAGTGACTTGAGAGCTGCTCAGCAGGAAGGGACCTGGGAGTGCTGACAGACAGCTGAATGTGAGCCAGCAGTGTGCCCAAGAAAACCAGTGGCATCCTGGCCTGTACCAGCAATAGTGTGGCCAGCAGGACCAGGGCAGAGATTGTCCCCCTGTACTCAGCACTGCTGAGGCCAGACCTCGAATCCTGTGCCTAGTTTGGGGCCCCTCATTTCAAAAAGGACATTGAGATGCTGGAGCAAGTCCAGAGAAGGGCAGTGAGGCTAGTGAAGGGTCTGGGGCACAAGTCCTGTGAGGAACAGCTGAGAGAACTGGCAGTTCTTTAGTATGAAGGAGGTTGAAAAGAGGTTGTAGTGAGGCTGGAGTTGGTCTCTTCTGCCATGTCTCAAAAAAGAATTGAGAGGAAAGGACCTTAAGTTTAATCAAGGGAGGTTTACATTTGATATTAGGAAAAAAACTTTACTGAAACAGTGGTTAGGCATTGGAATAGTCTGCCCACGGAGGTGGTGGAGTCATCATCTCTGGAAACGTTCAAGTGGCATCTGGATGTAGCACTTTGGGATATGGTTTAGGGGTGATTGTGGTGGTGGCAGAATGATGGCTGGATTGGGTAAACCCTGGCAATCCTGTGATTCTGTATCAGACCATCAGGTAAATGGTCACTTCCACTCATTATCTTCCATGTGTGCATTTCCCTTACAGGCAGAATTAAAAGAGTTTGGGACTTGAAGCCCAAATCCTTAGCCCCCTAATCCAGAGAGATCAGGATGAAAGGAAATCATGGTGAAATGGGAAGAGTGCAGAGATGACTGTGTGTCTGCAGCCACACTGGCACTTACGGGGAGAAAGCAAGCAGGTGCTGGAGATCTGTGCAAAGAAAAGAATCACCAGTAGGCATCAATTCTAGGGCGTCAGACTATGCTTTCCTTCAGTGTGTGCTGCTTAGCAGAGGCCCTGAGCCAGGGACAAAGTGTTCTGGGACAAGTCCTCTGTAATACTTTTAGATTTCTTGAATAATTCACAAAGCTTTTGGACACCTTTCCCCCGAACGTACACAAAGCCAATTGTGCTATAGAAGAGAGTTTGAGAAACCCTGTAAGGAAAGCAGCTTACTTCTTCAGCCTTTATATATAATCTGCATTTTAGAGCAGATTGCATTATTCCCTATTTTGAAAGAATGACAGCTGAACACGTAATGTTTGCAGAGTTAATATCCTTTAGTCATTTATTTTGGGTTATTTTTGAGAGTTACTGCCTTATTTACTGTGTAATAGTAATAGTCATGTTCTGCATATAGGTATATTGCCTTTGATTGGGAACAATACCAATTCCTGTACCAAATGAAGAAAACTGAGTACTTCATGATTTAATTACTTGTGTTCTTTGCAAGAATAATTAAACGGTCATGCCAAATTCTTATCAGAGCATGACTATTTAGCATTCCAAGACTGAAGCTATTTAGGTGGCATACTAATGACTTATTTGCTGACAAGATTCACTTTTAGAAACTCTCTCTTCACTCTTTCACTATTGATAGTTAGAAGTGTAAAAAGTGCAGTTATCAAAATGCATTAGTGGGAAGAAAGAATAAATTTTCAAGTGACTTGTGATTAGAGATGCTTCACTTTAGAAAAAATCATCAGGGAAATGGATTTTTAAGAGCCAAGCAAATATTTTCTGAGAAATCAAGGTATGGGTAGGTACTTGAAAGTCAACCAGCACTGGCACAGCTAGTTATGTTAATCCTTCTCTAAAGCTTCATCATAAATTTTTGCACTCCAGTTACTTATCTAGAACACCACATTAATCTGTAAATATTAGCTTGCTTCAGAACTGTTGCAGCTGAATAGGAGAAACAGGTGGTTAAATTTTTCTGAAAAGTTGAACAATCCAAGACACTGTAAAATTACTGTAGTCCATATATGCTTTAAAAAATAAATCCTCTATTTGCCATTAGATCTTCTTAAGTTACAAATATCTACCTGGTTATTTTTTCATAAGTGTTTTCTCTATAAAAGTAATTCATCCCTCCCCAAGCAATATATTTAACCATTTCCAGTAAAACACAGTTTTGAATGTTGCATGTACCTTGACCTACAAAGTTTATCCATAGCTTTCCTTGAAGTATATACTCACAAACATTGGTCTTTTTGCAGAAGACATTTTAAAGGATTTATCTGTAGATGCTTGAAAGAAAAACCATTTGCTAAAGTAGTATTAAGACTTAAGATTATGTTTAACATTTGAAATACATCAGTAGCACTAAGTCAGTTTGAGTGTCTCAGCAACTAACTAGTCCCAGAAAGAATTGGTGGTATCCCACAAAGTGCTGATCTTCAGCATTTTTTGTGCTTTGCAGAATTGATTTCTCAGTCCCAAGGCGATTGTCCATATCATGCAAGTGCTGCATACTATTATAGTCAGAAGCCTCCGTTTGAGAGTAATCCAAGAAAAAATGCCAGTGTATTGTTTCCAAGTTATTTTTGTGAAATATTTGGCTCCAACGCATAGCTAATTTTCAAAAGGCTCTTTGAAAGTCTCTCGTTAGAAAAATAGATGTTTTTTTATGTGTGCATAGTTCATTTTTAAACCAAATCTTGCTAAAAATTGCCACATAAGCTGTTTTTCAATAGAGGGCCAATAGCCATATTTTTGTGTCTCCACAGAAGGAATACATTTATATTTTTAAAATATAAGTATTTGAGTAGCCATATAAAATAAGCAACATGGAGGTGCCATATTGAATTCATTAAGATTTCTCTCTCATATGTAACCCCAAGTATCTAGATCCTTATAGTTTTATTGGCAGAGGGAACAAGTACATGGCTTGCCAGATCAGCTGGGCTATGAATAGCTAAACATTAACACACTTCCAAGCTCAGGTTTTGGTTTGGGTTTCTGCCTTCAGTGTAGGTTAAGTTCCCACTGATGATACAATCTCCAGACCATATTTAGCAGATGTTTTTGGCCTGTCCTGTTATCACCCCACCAAAGCCAGGAGATCCTTTGTATCCTTTGATCCTTGGTGCCTTTGGCTGTTCACTGCTCAGCTTTCTTGCTGCTCTTTGTTCACTAGGGCATAACTTCAAGCTCAGTACCATAACACACTTGCCAGACTGTGGAGCTGCCAGGCCCTAGGAAGCTGTGATTCCTATGGCTGTTGCTGTCCCAAGGATCAGTGGGCTCAAAGAAAACCAAGAGCAAAGAACAGGTCACTGATTCAGTCTTCTTCTCCTTTGATATAAGTAATTACTAGGAAACAAAACTTAACTTTCACTTCATAGCCAGAAATTAGTACCATTTTTGTTTGACATAGTGACATCTTAAGTTGTTAAAGGGAGCCCTTGGTGACTCTCAGGGATTAGTGGGGGGAAATATTTCACTTGCAGGTCATCTGCACGGCTCTGTCCTGGGGCACGGGTGATTGGCAGCTGCTTCAATGTGATGTCTGCAGGAGGCCTGTGAAGGAAGCTGCAGGTTTGGGGCTGGGTGGGCAGGTGTCAGCACTGCAGTCCCACGCTGCCAGAATTAGCAATCCCTGCTGGCAGTGCCATCACGGCTGCAGGCACCGCGTGGAAAGCCAGGCTCAGGGTGAGACCCGGGGGCTTTTTGCTGCTGGCTGTGCCTGCATGGGGAACTGTGTGAAACCTGCACCTCAAGAGTGCTCAAGTGAAGCAGGAACCTGTCCTGAGCTGCTTTGTGCAGGCAGTTCTCTTTAAGCCTGAGCATTACAGAGTGGGGCAGCTGTGGAGAGTGCCAGATTTAATGCCCTTTAATGCCCTTCCCTATTTCTGTCCCAGATTCCTTCCCACAAACCTGCATTTCACCAAGCTTTTTTCCCTTACTACTTCAGCTCCTTGCTACACTTTCCCATGCAAGCTTTTTTTTTCCTTGTAAATGATGTGAAGCAAATACCTAATGTTATCTTTAGTGCTGACACAAGAAAATTAGAGGAGGTATATTACTGTGCTGCTCAGTATTCTTTCCAGAGAAAACTGCTGGTTAGGTCAATTTACTTGGCACTGTACACTGCTTTAATCTTAACTCGAGGCCTGCTATAGATGTACAGCAGCTGGGTCTAATGTCTTCATGCATGGTTGCAAGCAAGTCAGTTAATTTCTGTTTGTTGAGAGGTAGGAATCAAGCAAATTTTTCTCTGTTGAATGGAAACATTGTGGGGCTGGTGACAGGTGAATAAGCAATACTGGATAACAAAACAACCTGGAATTTCTGTCTGAACTTTGAAGGGCTGGATTCCATAACAGAGAAGTCACAGTTTCATCTCCTTTAAAATGGCAGTTTATCCCCAAACCTTCAGTTAGAAGAATTAAAAGGAAAACTGGCTTGACAGACTTTGTTTGTGAGAAAACATGTCACCAGTGAAGGAACACTTGGCTTCAAGACCACTTGCAGGTCTGTAAGCTGCTAACTGGGGTGGTCAGTTTATTGCTAAACATTTATTCAGGATACAAAAGCTAAACAAATTGCCCACCTGTCATGCTGAGGTCTGCTCAGGCTCTCGATGACCTCTTGGGTAATATTCATCAAGCTTGGTGGCATATGTCCATAGAGGCAGCCCTGGCTGTGCAGACTGTCACCCACAGCCCAAGCTGATGCCACATTCTGTGAAGTTGTCAAAGATTGGAGCTAAATTCATTGGAGCTTTTGTCTTGAGAGAGGTGTTTAGTGTTATAACCAGTCAAACAGTTACTACTTAAAAATAGGTGCTAATAAAAATGTCCAATGTTCTGATTAAATGTAAGACATGGGCTATGGGCCTGTGACCAACAAGCTTCTATCATACTAGTGGTAGCTTAATTACAAATACACCTTAAAATGACATGTAACTCTTAATATTTTTATAAAATAAAACTTTAGATTAAAAAAAAAGACAAAAATTCTAAAAACTAGAAAATAAAACCCGGGTCTTTCTTCTCACAGATGGCGTTGTGCTGTGGGCAGGGGGGGAGAGGGAGAAATAATCTTCTCAATTTACTATCATTCTTTTTTGTTGTTGCTGTTCCTGTGTTTGTATTCATGGAACCATAAAATTTTAAGTGTTAAAAGGAACCTTAAAAATTGTCTAGTTCTACTCCCCCTGCCATGGGCAGGGGCACCTTCCACTAGATCCAGGTATTCAGAATAGAAGGACATTCTTCCAAGCACCATAATTTTCTCTAGCAAGACCTTCTTCATCTGTATAGCCTAGCTACTCTCATTTAGTGCACAGGCATATATAAGAAGTGGGAAATCTCAGGCCAAGTGGGATGCCAAATTAACCCTTCTTACTCCTCCATGGCTGGCATTACTGCTGAAGTTTCCATATTGTCAAATCATCAGGTGTGGGAAGCTGCATTTCAGAAACCTTCTACCAAAGAACCAGTAAAAGGCCATTAAAAATGGCAGCCTGCATGGGATAGAGAGTAAGCATAATCAATCTTGTAATTTCCATAGAGCGTAACTTTGCTGTTAGTTGAAAGAACAGCTAAGATGCAAAATTAGTCTGATATTTCTTCTCAAGCTTGGCTGCTTAAAGCACTTTCCTGTAAAGTTCTGTGTTTACCTAAGCCCTTAGGGGAAAAGCCACCTTCCCCTCCCCTACCCCTAGTGGAGCTAATGAGCCATGCCTGTTATCCTCCCAAAACTCTTGTTTCAGCAGAAATTAATCCACTTTCTTTGCCCAGTTCTAACACATGCCACCAAGTTAAGCCAGGAAAATGAACCTTCTTCCCCTTTTGTGCTCGCTGGAGACTGACAGATAGGTAGTACTTCTTTGAGTTTTCTTAAGTCATTATGTTTAGTTTGACCCTAAATCTAAACCAGCTTAATTGCTCACTGCTACCCAAAAAGCCAGTCTAATTCCTTTGCTGCCATCTCATTCCCAACTGCGTGACTGCCCTGTCTCCTTTGCATGGCACTTGTCCCCATGGTGACTTGGTTTAGAGTTCTAGACTTAGAAAAAGAATGAATCCTAAAAAAATACATTAATAGAATTACATCTCCCGCTGGGGGTCAATCAGGTGCCTGTGGTGGTGAAAGTCTGGGGCAGAAGCACATTCGTGGCCTGAGAGGGGAGAGACTGGACAGCCAGTTTTAGCAGTGACACAGTGTTAGGTCAGCTTAGCTGTCTTGCCAAACTAGCCTTGGTATTCTGTAGAGGGTAGCATAATTGCACTATTCCACAATAAACCTGTGGTGAGTCAGCCTGTATAACTGAATTAACTTTCCCAGTGAATCATGTTTCTAATGTAGTTCATTGGGCATGGCTGCACAGACCATCTGTTAGTGGTGAAACTGATGTGTATGCCTGACACGCCACCCCTTCTCTTGGTGCCACTCTTCAGGCCTGGAGGAAGAATGAGGTGGGAAAACTGACCAGCATTAAGCATGATTTCACTTTTCCTGCCAAATTATTTGTATACTGGTCATTGGCATGTTCTAAAAGACAGTTGTAGCAGCATAATTAATGGGGCAACACAAGGGCTGCAATGGTGATGGAGTAGTGGAGACAAAAGGAGCGAGGAAGAGCTTAAACAAATATTGGCACCAAAAAATATCATTATAACCATGGCTGTGGTAAGGATTTAGCAAAGGTTTTCCTTTATCTAAAGTGTAAGGGACATTTACATTTGGAGCAGAAGTCTGAGTTTAGCTGTATTGTCAACATGCCACACTGAATTGTTTTGACAATCTCAAAGATTAGCAGGGTAAGGCAACTTGCTTCTTGTCAGTGAAAGGGGGTGCGACTCTGAGCCCTGAATATAGGGGAAGATAAAGCAGCTGTCTGGCCAAAACTGGCAGTAAGTTAGTTTTAGAAGGACCTTCTAGGATTAGATAGCATATTCAGCATTTGTAGGTTACACAAGATGAATGGGGGAGCAAGGGGCTGAGAGCAAGAGCAGCATTTTGCAGATATCACCTGTCTGGGAACATGCATCCCTCTGAAACTTCTCAGCTGGAGCAAACATCCTGGATAGATGACAGGACAAATCTGAACCTGCAAAAGTTTGGATTTCTATACATAAACCTGCCTTGGCATCTAAAGAAGTTATGCTGGCATCTGTCTAACTACAGCTCTGTGTTTGCTGGTATCTTCCAATAAATACTACTGCATAAAAACCTGCAGAGCCAAAGCACTCTCAGATTCTCAGCAGGGGCTTACCGAAGCAAAAGGAGAATAACAGAAGAATCAATCCTACAGTATGGCAGTGATCTCTTACAAACAGCTTTGAAGCATTTGAATGTGTAAAATTTTGTGATTGCATGTAAAGTTCTCTGATGTCTTTCAGAGAAATTTAAAATCTTGCCATATGCTTCAATCTTCTTTTTTTTGTGCCCGTGGGTTATGTGCAAATCTTTAGGGTGACTGCTAGAACAGTTGTGAGCATATTGGATGCCTGCATGATTCAGGGAGCAACTTGAAATGTGCTCAGCATCCCACGCTGACTACGGCCCATTGAACCAGAGAGCTCTCAACACCTTTCCACAGCAGGCTCTTAACAAGTGGACTGCATTATGTTAACTTCCTTGGAAGGAAATCAAGCACTGCTCCCTTAAAATCGCCTGCGCCTTTCTGCCCAAATTTATAGGGGCTGACAGACTTACTCTCAAGTAATTCTTTAGTGCTACTTTGCTCCACAGTGTGTGAAGGAGAAAATTTGTCGTGGAGAGTGTCCTGGGAGCCAGACCCATAGGGCATGTCACTGCCACCTCAGGTTCTTGCAAGGCTAAAACCAGTTTGTGTCAATGCTCCCCATTAGCTGCCCTAATTTTCAGATAGAAACATGACTGTCACTTTGACTTAATTACATCATTTTCTAACATACAATATTGGTCAGGTTTTGTTTTCTTGTCTGTGCTGTGTGTGAAGTCTGTATAACAAGACCTAAAATAATGGCTTTTTAGTAAATGAAAACTGGTATTACATATTCCATTTCTTCTAGCCTTTCAAAACAGAGGCAGAGCTACCTATATACAATTTTTTGTACTCCCTAAGTAAAAAACCCCATTCATTTAATGCTAATTTTGAACAACTTTTTAGTCATAATGGGATCACCTGAAGTATTTTTCATGTATGTCTGCAGAGTGCAGCCACATGCTACATAGCATTATAAATTTTGAATATTTCATGTGTGTAAATATGTTTTATTACTAAAAGTTTGCTTTATGTACTGTGAGCCCTGATCTTTATTTTAGGACTTTTTTACTTCT
The DNA here is from genome assembly GCF_028769735.1 of Zonotrichia leucophrys gambelii. Lineage (NCBI taxonomy): Eukaryota > Metazoa > Chordata > Aves > Passeriformes > Passerellidae > Zonotrichia > Zonotrichia leucophrys. The sequence goes on along the minus strand of NC_088171.1, from coordinate 121,406,823 downwards.
AGTTGTCTCAGTTACTAAATTTGAGGCATACAGCCCCAATTCGCAGCTCAGTCACCTTCTATTTAAAAAATATTCACTTGTTTCCCCTGAAAAATTCTGAATTTCTAATTATCAAACAGAGCTGTTTATCGTTGTCTGAGGTGTTTGTTTGACAAGCAGTCATGCAGAAATAGTGCAATGTGTAGGCTCCCAGTATAAATAGAAGCAATCATGATCCAAACTGCAGATAAGTAATTGGAATAATAAGTTGAAATAAAGACGCTTTGTCAGTTTGCATTCCTTTTTCTGAAGCAGCTAAGGGCAAGTGTAGAAACTGATCCTTATCTTTAGTTTTTCTCCCAAAATAAGGATAAGACTGGATTGAAGAAAAAGAGCTTACCATATGAATTTAGGTTTATGGAGGATGTATTCTAGACTGTCAAAAATAATATGCCTAAGGCAAATTTGCTTCTAAAGAAAAGAAAAGAATGCAATAAAGCTTAGGGTTATACTGAAACTGAACTGCAATATATTATGAAATAGCTTGGTTCAGTAATTCCTGGATTGTTGCATTCAGATTTTCAGCCCACTATGATTCTTTGCTGATTGAAAAAAATCCTCTGATAAATGCCAAGGACTAGTGAAATTAAGGGTGTAGCTTTTTCTCTGTCTGAACTTTCAGACCAAGAAGTAGATAATAATTTGCTCTTACCAAAACCAGCATGGTGACCTGAAGCTATTTAATCTATTTAAAGGAGCTGATTGAGAGTAATGATGATGAAAATAGCCTCAGTGGAAAGTGACCATCACGCCTATGTAAGAGACAATGTCTGACTAAGAAAGCTCTGAAAAATTGGTCCCTTTTTAGATGCTTTTCACTCTCTGATGTAGAATCTACAGGATGAGGTCAAAGAACTTATGTATGATCTGTGCAGTGTCTAGCATGACTTAGCCTCAATGCTGCTCAAAATTGTAGCAGAACAAACTAGTCTTCTGATTCCTCATTGTATCTTCTACTGAACAAGAAAGCCTTTTTGGATTATTCTTTGCTACAGGTTTGTAAATATTCTAGAACTAAAGAATAAGCAGATGCAACCCATTTTTTTTCTTGTACTGACAGTTCTTGTTTGTAGACTAGTTGTAGAAATAACTCCAGGACATCTGACATCTTATTCATATGAAATGTGTTGGCAAAATTTGTCATGAATTGATTCCATTTCTTCTAGTTCCTTTTTGGTTCTCCTTTTTTTTTTTTTTCTTTTCTGTGGGTGTATTTCTATTTTTTCAATCATTTTGGAATTTGGAAGTTTATTCATATCTCCTTAAGCGTATAATAGTTCAAGGAACACATAATCCCTTTCAGGCAGCAGCTTTTATAGCATGTGGTGGGTGCCTCTGAATCAGCATCAAATGTTGGCATCTCCACTTCCTCCTTCATCAGAAGTAGTGAAGTTTCATCAGAACTAGAGAGAAAAAAATATTTCAAGAGAAGATAAAAAAGCGGTGTTCCTTCCTCAGGGGAAAGGAACCAGATTTAATATTAAATGGAAGAAAACAAATCCACTTTTCAAAAACATCCTGTGTACTTCCTTCAAGTTTTACACAGTAAAGAAATTAGAATTTTTTTCACTGAGGATGGATGTTGTTGATAACTAATAATGAGAATGGAATATGATTTTTCATAAACCACAGCTCCTTTCCCTGAATATTTGTAATGTGATTTGATGTTTCTTCCATGTGTGGAAACCTTAGATTCACAATATTCTGTTTCTGGCAGGTCTAGAAAAGAACAAACTTCTGAATAATGGAGTTCTTAATTTGTACAGTCAGATTAATAAAATGTCTGCCAATCTTCTTTCACCAATTTTCTGATCCATTTGATGTAACTACTGGCAAAAATATTTGAGTTCACTGTTTAGAAAATCACTTTTGAGATCCTGAGGCTGGTGCTCTGTCTGTCTCTTAGCCTCATACAGGGACAAGAAGCAGGTGCCTGGCAGCCTTCCCTCCTGCCTTCTTTGCACCCTGACTTTCCTGGGATATCATCCCTGTAGGTAGGCCAGGGAGGACTCACCAAGGTGAGTGAAATATGCTGGGTCTGGTCCTGAAGTGGGCTGAAACTCTGTGGTTGTTCTCCTGGCTGATGTTCACATCTCAGATAATTCCATTGTATCCAAATCTTCCTCCTCCAAACTTCAAACCCCATTGTTCAACAATCTGAACTCTGCAACAAATAATTCAAGAAAATGCTTCAGGCAATGGAGCGTAAAAAAGTTTATGCTTGTAATGGGATCCCAATATCACTTAAATTCATGGATAATCTGATTCTTTTTTCTTCTTTAACTGGATATTTATAAGATAGAAAATCCACAGTGTTTCAGCTTTCAGGAGCTTAGTGGGAAGAGCCTATTTTACTATAGGTAGGTATTACCCTCATCTTTCTTGCCAACCTCCCTGGTTGAAATAACAGCCTGAGAACAGGTCACTTTATATAAAATAATAACTTTGAGGGATTCATGGCTTTGCTCTTCCCAGATTATGAGCCCAGACACAAAAGTCTGACCAAAGCAATGGAGCCTGTACAAAACCTTTCCAGAGGAAGGGCTGGATGTCTAAGCTGTTTTCCCATCCCAACTCAGAGAAAGATTTTTGTGAGATCATATATCAACAAATAAACTTTTAGCTAAGCTATGGGAACAAACCCAAGTTATTTTGGCAAGTAATAACATCAGAGTTGAGTGAGGATGATGCAGAAACCTGAATTTTCAGTTCTTAATTTTGTCTCATATTTCTAATACTCTTTGAAATTAACAGATAACATTCTATCTTAGTTTTACTTTAACTTTATTTCAAATTTAAATTTTTCATCAAAGACACATAATTTCTCAGTGTTGAAATCAATATTCTGTGATAACTTAATTCCATTTCTGGATGCAGCAGACCGAGATTCCTTTCTACACTAAATGGAAACAGAGTGCAGGGTATTTAATATCCTGTCATTGAGACAGTGCAGGCTGCTACTACACAATGAGTAGTATGCAAGTATATGAATTTTGAAAATTAAAATGAGCTGGTAAGCTAACAAAAGAGTAAGATATAAGCATAGTAATTATTTTTACATCTAAGTGAGGCCACTCTAAATAATTACTAGCAATTTGAATGTTTTGAACAATCTCTGTTAGTGTAAACTGTGCAACCAACTCTTCATAACATTAATACTTTGAAATAATTGATTTTCAAATACTGAAGCAGGCAGAGCATGAAGCTTAAGACTGCAAGGCAATAAAGACAAATGAGATTTGTGTAAAGATCTATATTTTAAAAAGGCAGTACAAGTTCAATGAACCACAGCTTTTCTTAAAAACAGCCTTTGTTCTGTGCGGAAAGAGTTCTATAATTTGTAATGTGTATAGCTTTTATTTTTGTGAAAGAAATACAGTATTGCTTAAAGGGAGGTGGGCATTGCTGTTGAATTTAGGATATAAAGCTGTTTTCAACTTTATATACTATATACCAAAATAAAGTAACCACCTACTTGGGCTAGAGCAGAGCTGTAAGCAACCTGGCCACTTGCTTTTGTAATCTGAATTCAGCAGCTGTGATCGCTCCTTTGTTGTCCAGTAGCGTACTGGGTCTGGCTGGGATGGAGTTAATTTTCTTCCTAGCATCCTGTGTGAGGCTACAGCTATGATTTGTGACAACACCAGTGTTGGCAATACACCACTGTTTAGCCACAGCTCAATGGTGCTTGCATAGAGCCAAGGCCTTTTCCATCACAATCTACCTCAGTGCAAGCTGTTTGGATTGGGCAAGAGTTTGGGAGGGGACATAGCTGGGACAGCTGACCCTGCCTGGCCAGGGAGATATTCCATGCTGTTCATTCCATTATGTTCAGCAATAAAGCAGGGGGACAGTCCTTCCAAGATAACCATCACTTGGACAGTGGCTGAGCATTGGTCTGCTGGTGTGAGGTGGTGAGCAATGGCCTTTACATCACGTGGTTCTACCTCCTTTTCCTTCACTTATTAAATAGTCTTTATCAACTCATGAGGTTTTTTTCACTTTTGCTGCTCCAATTCTCTCCCCCATCCCACTGTTGGGAGAGGGAGTGAGAGGCTGGATGAGGCTTAGATACCAGTCAGATTAAATGTAACACTAATATTGGATGCTTTCAAGTATTTCAGTTCAGCAGAATATGGTATTTTGGACTAAGAAGGTGTATAGCACTGAAAGCTCCCAGCTTCAGCTCTGATATTGCTGTCAATAATCAACTTTATTCTCACAATATAATAAAGGCTAAGTATTCCTTCCTTTTTCTTTTCTCATTTTTTAACCCTATTGACTTGGACACATATTTCAAGACTTTGATCTCGTATGTATTTCTTAAACCTAATCTGCCAAGGAAGTATGAGAAGACCATGGGTTTTGAGCATGCCATGTACTGATGCCTTGAGAGGCTGACCTAGAACAGAGGCTAGACAGAGCTAAGAGAATAAGCAGGTATTTATTAAAAGGCTTTAAAGGATACACCTTGGGCAGCACAGGAGACCAGCTAGGGCTACACCCAAGATGGACCCAAAATGGTCACAAAATGGACAACCAGCCATGAGGTTTCACACTTTTGTAAGTTCTGGTCCATTTGCATATTGGGGTTAATTGTCCAATTACACCTTCAGGTTATGAAGTCCCATCCTTCTTGTTTTCTCACTTCAGTCCACTGTGGTTTATGCTTTTTTGGGCCTGAAATTTGTATAGGTTGTCCTTGGTCTCAAGCTGGAAAAGGATTGTTTTTTCTACCTACTCTGTGAAGAGAACTTACTGACATTTAATATGAAGCTCAGAGCTACACACCTAGGCAGTACAGAATCTAAAAAAAATGAAAGCTAAAACTTAAGGCATCATACTAGGATCAAAATGGAGGGTCCATGTACGTAATCCACACAGAAATTGAATAACTTGGCCTGCAGTGTATATATATACATGTCTTCATTTCAATGCTATCATTAAGTTACTCAAAAACTGGAGTCTAGGGTAAAAAATGTGACCCGTCATTTTATTATATATACAGCATTTCCTGAGTTACCTTGAGAAATCTCTTCTAGTACACAAGACTGTATTGCTCTTTCTCCACACTATACAGAAATAAACATTTCAACATTATAGGCAGTATCTTCATCAGGGGTCTGGAAGTAAGCATGAAATCATCTCTTGGAAATGTTTGCTGGTAGCATGAAGGCCAGCAGAGTGTTAAATGGTGATAAATTGTAGAATACAATGCAGTAAGCCTTGCTGGCTCCACAAAGTGCATTCTGACTCAGCTAACTGCACACTTATTCATCAAGGAACAAGGGATCAAAGCCATACTGTCAGCACAGAGAATTTTGGCTTCTAATTAGGTGATCAGGGGTCATATAGGATGGGGAATTGAGTAAGAAATCCCATTGAGCACTTGAACATGAATGTAACAAGTAATAGTAGTTATGAGTTGCAAGATATATCCCTGTATATGGCATTGGTCAAGCTGATGCTGGAGGAATTATAGTCCTGATGTCAGCATTTTTGAAGGGATATGGAAACACTGAAGTAAGTTTAGAAAACAGCCACAAAAAAGTATTTGCTTGAGGAAGTGGGGAAAATGCCTTCTGGTGAGAGACTTGGAAGCTCATTTGGTGTAATGTCTAAAGCAAAAAACTGTGAGCTGGCTTGATTCCTTAAGGAAAAATACTTAGGAAAAAATTTGGGTTTTTCCTAAGGGACTCTTTAATCTACCTTAGAAGGACATAATTAGAACCACTAGCAAAAATCTGAAGGTATGGAAATTCAGATGACAAACAGAACATTTTTCTGTTCTGAACAGAAAAATGCTTACCCATGAAAGCTTCTAAATGTCCCTAACAGGATAGGATTCCTTTGGTCAACACTCAAGGATGGTAGTATCATAAGAAGACAGACTAGACAAACCCAAATTCTCTTCTTTATGAATTAATGAGCTTATGTGCTTTATAACTACAGAAGAGCATAGAAATCTCACAAACCTGTAACTTTCATCACCAGATCAAATTGCACAGGCCAGGAAAATCAGTGCAGGTTGTGAGAGAGAGCATGGAGCTAAGCTGAAGGAAGCATACTGGGGTGTGGTGCCAACTTGCTTTCACAGTGAGGTCTCAGGTGAAATCTTAGGAATTAATTCTACTACCTGTGAGCGCTTCTTTTTGTACTTCAGTGTCTTTTCCACTCTTGTTTGGGGTTTTGAGTAGTGAATTCCCTGTGCTTACATGGTGTTTTGGGCCTGTCTCTCTATCTCCTGCAGTTTCTAGCTATGATGAATTTCTCAAAGTAGAGAGGAAGCCTGGCATCTGGCTCTGCTTAATGCAAACACAGCTCAGAAGTGCAGCTTTGCAAATGGTTTAAATCAACACAACCAGGCTAATTATTTAGCTCATTTACTGTTTTCTGGGGGGAAATCAGGACAAGTTGCTTTTTAAATTTTTATATGTAACTTAGGCCCTATTCTTACCTCTCTTGTTCAATGCTAAATCTCACAATTCTTGTGGGATTGAAGAACAGACTTTCAAAAGACAAACACTGTCATTCACTCTGGAGTTCTTGGTCCATCTAACAGGTTACTTTTACATTGCTACTACTTTTACAGCATTGGGTGGTTTTTCCTTCTTTTAGTAAAAAAATTATTAATACCTTCCTGTGGATACTTACCACAGCATATATTTCCTTACACGATATTTTTCTGTTGGTAGAGTGAGCCTATTTTTTCCCATGTTTTATGACTTGATGAAAGCTTGAAAACTACAGAGAAAAAGTTACAGGAGGTCTCTCGAAAAAGCTTGGTGACTTGGGCTCCAAAGCTGTGGGTTCAAAGCCCATCCTGAAGCTTGAACTGGCATACAGTAGCACAGTTTAGATACTTCCTGTTGGATACATCATTCAAGTGAAAACACAGACAATGGTCTGGTTTTTTATCTGATGGAACAGTTCTGTCTTTCTAAAAGTCTCCTTGCTCTCTACAAAAAGATACATTATTTTTTACTGTGACCCCAAAATAAGGATTTGAGATAGGGAGTTTGCTTGTATTGTAGGGGAATTTGTCCTTAAGCCACAGAATGGTGTAGCCTGTAGTGAAGCCTGCCCCAGTGCAGGCATTACTTTTCTTCCCCCCTTAATAATCAGAATCCATTAGCAAGGCTTAGCATATCCAGATCGATTTTGCTCAAGTTGTTGTCCCTCCATTAGCACAAAACAGGGTTCTGCAGTGTGCAAGGTCTCCTGACTCTCCCCTGCCCCAATTCTGGTTCTTTGTTTTACATACACCAAAGAACCCCACAGGCTGATTTTAAGACATCTCTGGCCACTCTGCAGAAATTAGCGGAATTTTTTTCACCACATGGACAGGTAATTTAATTCCATATTTTATAACTTCTGTGATTTACAACTACTGTGATTTATACCTATTGTGCTGGAGTTGTAATACTCAAAGCTTCCTCATAAACTATAGTCACTAAAGCATCTTGCTTACCGTTCAGATGCCTACAATGCTTCCAGGTTGGGTTAATTTTACGAGTTTTTCTGTAGTGGAAGTACAGAGAAAAGCATTTCCAAAGGCTCATTCCTCCCATCTGTTTATTTAGGAGAGGATAATTCGTAGTCTAGGGATACCTAGACTCTTTCTGTCTCTTTCTGCTCACAACAATGAGCTTTGACTATGTGCTTGGTGAATTCAGGGTTAAGTGAGGATGGGTCCATCCATTAATTACTGCATTTATTATGCAACCAACAGTTTATTGGGTTTTTTATTAAAATAAAAGATACTGCTGCTTATGAAACTTTAGCTTTATAAATAGGTATGGTTCAAGGTTTTGCAAGAGCACTGGCAGTAGTGACTCATTCTGGCATTTGCAGACATTTTGCAGAAAGTGTTTATAGGAGACAACACCTCTGTAGATCAGATACCTCTAGACCTGGGTAAATGGTACATTTGCCATTTACATTTACATTTACGTTGCAGGATTGATTTTAGGAGTAGAGTTCTTCTGAGCAGAGTCCACTTCCCTGTAGTTATTTTTCTCTAATGAAACTTTAGAGTTTTGTTAGCTTGACGCTGGGCACAGAAATCTAGCCATATTTAGCTCTAAGAGAATATGTGTTTCACTGGTAAAGGAGACAGTCGTGAGGATGGCCTGGAACTAAAGGAAAAAAATGTTTTGAAGTGGAGGGACAATTTAAATTCTTAAAGCTCCACTTGTATTAGCTACTTCTTGGCTTCTAGTGTATGAAAGCTTCTTGGCATGTGCCTGCCTGGGGTCAAGTGGGACGTGGGAGAGATTGTGCTTGGATGTCTGGAGTACTACCACTTGGGGGGGAAAATGTGTAGCATTCCAACAGATATAATTAATGACAAGTGTTGTTGTCTTTCTCCTGTGCCATCCACCCAATGGCTGCCTGGTGCTGACCCCTTGCTGTCCCGCTGACCTCTCCAAAGTTTATTTTAAAAAGGCATCCTTGCTTTCCCAAACTTTTCAGTTAGGCTTCCCTTGGGCTTCTTGTTCAGTGCATGCCCACAGACTATGCCTGTGTCCACTGCTCAGTGATCAGACAAAGTGTTTCCATTAGAGGGATGATTAATGGAAACTTCCTTGGGAATGGGAAAGGGAGAAGTGGGTAATACAAGTCAAGAAACGTGTTAAAGCTGAACAAAGAAACTTTGTTTCTTTGTTTCAAAAATAACTTATTTTTCAAGCCTGCTGCAAATTGTCCTTACTCGCTTGGGTCCTGCCCACATCAGTAAAAAGCTGCAGTTGTTTCCACAGGGGTGGGCTTGAGAGAGGTTTGTGCTTTCAACCCACTTTGTAGTGAGTGACCACATCAAATAATTCCATCCGCTGAGCTGGCTTCTTTGTTGGCAGATTTAGTAGATATGGGGTGTAATGCTGCATAGTGCAGGTGCATGGAATTTTCTATGTCTAAATGCAAAGTAATAAAACAATGACTGAAGAGTATAGAGGAATCCAAACTGGCTATTATGAGAATGCAGCTGTCGAGTTACTCCTTACTGGTAGCATTCTCCAAACAGAAAACTGTATGACTAAGTCCTTCATTTGCATGATGAGGATCACAGATTCTGTCTGATTTCAAGCTTCTCCTCATGCTCTGCTTACCCTTTTCCAATTGTAGGATGTTAGAGGCAGAAACCTGCTTCTTCCATTCCCCTTAGACACTATATTTAGCTCTTTGAATGTCCAGGGATAGGATCCGCCCTGTCAGCCAAAGCAACCTGCAGGCTGAAGCAGCACAGCAGTGAAATGGGCCCAATGACTGATATTTTGCTGCTGAGGGAATGGTAAAAAACATGAATTAGGGACAGAGGGACTAACAAACTTGGGAGGAGACTAGAAGCTCTTTACTGCTTCTTCCCAGGGAAAGCAGAGGGCTGGAGTTTCTAGAAGTATCAAGTAGGACCTTCCACAATGCTTTACAAGGAAGAAGCTTTGCTGTTTTCCAGGAGAAATCAGAGCTTTTGTTGCCTGCTCTTTTAGTCTAATGGTGTATTAAGACCTTTGAAGAGACCACAATAAAAATGTTACCTTTGCATGAAGCAAACAGCATGGGTAGCAACTTTGCCTGCCAAACATTGCTGTTCATCAGAAACAAGCAGCTCTGACTACTCAGTAAGTTGTTATTTAGCACATGCACATCATATTCTCTACTGCTGGGGTAAACATGGAATGAGTCAATTTTTCAAGGCTAAATATTGACTCTGTTGCCAAATCAGAAAAACTGGGCAGTTGCACTGTAGCAGAGCAGGGAAACTGGTGCATGGGGCTGGAAGTGATGTTTGCCAGGTCTGAAGCTCCTTTCCCATGTGTATAGAAGGAAATAAATTCATTCCATGTTTCCCCCATCAGGCATGGATGTGCCTGTGCTGGCTGGGACCTCCACGTGCCAGTGCAAAGGGAAGGCGTGCCCCTCCCCTGCATAGCAAAGGCATTCTGCTTTTGTGACATCTGGGCCACTGCAGCTGTTATAAGGAGGGGTTTGCTCTTTTTAGAAATTATTAGACAAGTAAGCATGTTGTTTATTAAAATATTCAGTGTATGTTGTAAACTTGTAATTCTGATATAGAAAATATCAGCAAATGGTTGGGAAATTTATTGAAGACTTCTTCCTGTCCCTTCTCCAGTGAAGGGTGAGAGTTATATTTGATTGAACACATGACTCAAAAAAATACATTTTTTTGCTTTTGTATATTGTCTTTATAATTCATAATAATTTTTATTTAGTTATAAACATTGTAAGTTAAAATTGCATATGGAAAATCAGGTAAAAATATTGGAGGAAATTATTTAACTTTAGTTCTTCTTATATGATGAGCTTTGATGGAATCATTGCAGTAGTTAGAACACAAGAGAGCTAGTGATCATGAAGAACAGATAGAATCTTTTTTCTTATGTTTAATCAAAAAATTTTCATGCACAAGTGTGTTGATAACTCAAAGTGCAGCTGCTGGTAACACTGATGCCAGTAGAACAGCTTTTAGTCAGGCATGATGTAAATAAGACTGAAAAAGATTGAAGGTTAGCAATATATAAGAAGCATATATGACAATATGAAAAAACAAACTTTGTGTAAATTCTGCAGAACATACTTTCTTAAGAATGAGAATTTATTAATTCTAGTACAAAATATTTTGCCATCTTATTAATGAAGTGTTCTTTCACAGTCTGTTAAATATAATAATTGTTCAATATTTTTTTCTCCAAGATTGTTGAATTTTTGTCGGCTACCATTTTTCATTTCTTCTCCTTATACAGACATTTTTTTCAGCATTTGAATGATTGATATTCACTGTATTGCTAATTGTTGCACCCTCACTGGAGAAGACTAACAAACGTTGTCAGTCCATTACTGCTTCTTGTGTTTTCTTTTTTATGATTAATGCCCATTATTGATACCAAGTTACAGTTCAGTCAATTGTGGCTTAGAAACAAGAATAAAATTAATGTTAGAGAAACATAAACTATCAAGCAATTTGCAGGGATGGCTGATTCTAATGAAGTGAGTTTTTTTACTAAACACATGCGAATATTAAATTCCTCAATGGCATAGCTAGAAAGAAAGAATGCCAGAATATTTGAAAATGGGCTTGCACTGTATCATTAGCTCCTTACTTCAGTAAAACATTTTTTAGCCTCGTGGAATCTAAATTGAGTAGAAACAGGACAAAAAATGGACATGTCATAGACCCCACCTTCAGGGCAGCTGGGTTAGTCCCCTGCTTTAGCATCCTTAGCACTGTGTGTCCTGGCTCTTGTGAAGCCTCCCCTAAGGGTGCACAGAGGTTGGCACTTTCCAGGCCATGTCTATGGAAAGAGAGCTGGACCCTTTCACATCTCTTCTAGACAGGCACATGTTGTTTTCAGGTCTAGAACAGTTTACTTCCAGATGATAGGCAAGGAGGAAAACTACAATTCTGAGGTAGAAATGCAGTCTACAGAAACACTGTATTTTACTGATAGAATGGAAAGGTTTTCAGCACTGGATCATCTCTCTTGGTGAGTAGTCCCATAGGGGGAAAAAATGCTGTTTTGCATGTGTATTTCTAAAAATGAAGGTGAATGTATCCACATAACAAATAAGGAGGACAAAAAGATTTTCATAGAGGAGCAGGTTGAAATACAAAAAGCAGTGGGGTCCATTAAGAAGTATTTTCCTTTATGGCTGGTCCTAGGCTCACTGAATGTGTTTTGCAGTAGAGTAAAAACCCACAAGAGAATCTGGGTCCTGTATCCTTAGTGTAGGGATTAAGTTAAGTTCTTTCTCTAAGCTTTAAAAAAGTTTTCCTCATTTACAGGGAAAATGGATGGTAAGTATGAAAGTATTCCTTACTGATGGCTCTTCCAGGGACTGACTTACTTTATTTTTTGTTAGAACCACTGTAGCCCTATCCTTTGCAGACTGACATTGGTTTACATCACAGTTTGGATGATCTTCTCCAGTTGTATAATCACAGGCCAGCATGGGGAGTCTGTGGGTGGTTTTAAGAGATTTTCTAGGTTTCTTTGTTTCAGGAGTTTGGTGTCCAAACATTATATGATTTGTTTATAATGATTTCATTGGGAAGGAAAGAATAAGTCTGATCTCCTCTTTACTGTAACTCAATAGCATGACAGTTATCCCAAGCATGGCTTCAGTTAGGTCCTATTTGTGCTTGAGGAATATTACTGCCTAATATGCATAACATTTCGTGTGGATTTTCTCTGCTTCTGGTAGAGCCTTAGAACTCTAGTGCTTCCTTCATGCTCTGATTTTATTGTTTATGTGACAGCTAAAATCATTAAATTCTTAGAACTAACTGAGACTGGACATAAAGTTTTAATCTCTACTATCATTTAACTTACATTAGTATTTTTGCCTTTGTTCTGAGTGTGTTGATTTTAACTAATTTAACTGTACTCTGTGATGGGGCAGTAAAATTGCTTGTATCCTGATCCTGGAAACCCTCTCAAACGGTTTGAATACATGTGCAGGCTTATTGGATCATTTGCATGAAGAGAGCTTGAATAGTGAAGGATTATTATTATTTATCTTAATAAAATCTTTTATTAAAATTGAGCTGTATAATCATGAAAGTGCCTTATACAGAAGAATGTTAAATAAAACAGCATCCTGAGGGCTTTTCTTCTTAGCTGTGGTTGGATGGTTGCTGGTGGTTTCCATGCTTTACACAGTAACATAGACTTACTCAGGAAACATGAACTCTTCCCACAGCCTTCAGGTATTAATAATTACATGTCACAGGAGACTGTCTAAATGCATGTGCAGCTATTTATCTACCTTCCCAGATAACCAGAGCCTTCACATAATAAAACCTTAAAATACTCGGGATTGCACAGAGAAAGGATGAGAAAGAATATTATTGCATCCTACCTTTTAAAGAAGCCCCCAAAAGCAGAAGTACTGGATTGAAATTCCTGCTTTTATCACTTCTGAACTTACTGCTAAAGTACCAATTAGATAGAGAACAGAAATTATCTAGGGAGCATGGGGTGATCCTCAGGACAGCTTGGTAACTGCTGTGATCAGCCTGGGGAGTCAGACTCCTCCCTTTCTTTGATCCATGTATGTTGACTTTTGTTTTTTTTGCAGCAGCTGAATCTTCCCTATCACTGATCCTGGAGGTTAGATTGTCACCTAGGAGGAAGGATTTGGTTTGTTGACCTAAAGCTAGGAAATCTGAAATCTGTGTGTCATGCTCTGGACAGCAGTGCTCACATCTGTGACACTGCCAAAAGGACAGAAAGGAGAGTCTCACTTGCACCACTTCTCTGCTGGTCACCTTCTCAATGGCAGCAGCAAGCTCAGCTCAGGTCTCTCAGAGAGCTGAAGGGCCAGCTGTCCTCAGGAGAGCACTGTGCATCTGTAGCCACCAGCTGAGCAAGCTGCCAGGCCTGCCTGTGGTCCTGGCCTTGCCGAGGAACTCCAGAGAGGACCAGGGGTTCACCCCTAGGCTTGGAGCACCTCATTGCCTGCAGGTAGCTCCAGACTCACCATGTAGCTTTCTCAGCTCATTCTTCAGAGAAATGTCTCTGATCTTTATGCTGAGTGAAAAAACTGAGTACTTAGCTTTAGACCTTTGGTTTTATTCCAGGGAAGTGCTGTTTAAAACTTCACTCTTACAGCGCCTAATTTGTAAGCACCTGAATTTTTTTATTGAATCTAATCCTGACAGGTTGTTTTGTAACTAGCAAGATTTTGAGTTAGCTCTTTTTGACAGCTATGGTTAATGAATTTTAATAATAGATGCTGGAATGAAATGATAAAATAGCCGTTAGCAGATGTCCAGACTGAACCCCAGCTGTTCAGTAAAGTTTTTGGACATAGATCTATATTTTTGACTGCAACTGTAAATGGAGTAAAAGCAGGTTCATAGATGCAGAGCTCAGTTAATCAGAGACAAGGAGTGTCTAACCTTCATTTGTGACTTACTAGCTGGAGAGGTTCCTGAATTTAAGAAGTTCTTGGGGAAATTTGGTTCCTGCTGCCTCTCTTGAAGCACTTTTTGAAGTACAGAGTACCCTACAAGTATCACTTTTACCAGAAAAACACACAGGACAGCAATCAAGGAGATGACTGAAGGTGCCACTTACTACTCTTTTTATCTTTCTACCTATGCACTAGCAGCTTGAAGTAGGTCTTAATGACTGAAGCAAATCCAGGTGAACAAGGCCAGTTCCTACTTAAATCAACATACAAACAGCAACAGAAGCTGAATCTGAGGGTAGATTTGGCATTTCCTTTAAAAAGGAGACCTGTAAGCAGTAGAAAATAGAAAATAATCCAATAATATTGCATCTACTATTTCAAAAGATGCACAGAAAGGTAATGATTTTAAGTGAGGAAAAATCCTTCACCTCAAGACGCATTTGCTAAGAAATGCTTGAAATTGTGTGTTAAAAAGCAGCTCTGGACTAGGCAGGGGGAGAATATGTATTATGAGGCTTTTCTGCAATGGTGTCATTTAACTTGATCACCAGAGTGATGAGCCACTGAAGGCAGACTAGTTTATTTCAACTCGAGGAAATACCCAAATACTCTCACAAGATTTTGACTTAAAAGGAGAAGCAATGAAGTCATATTAGAGCTCCTGCATTGCAAAATGACAAGTCAAAATATTCTACTTTAAAAAAAAACGAAAAAGATAAGATTGAAAAGGCACAGGAGGGATAGAAACAGTATAGGTTTGGTTTTTTGTACTAGAAACCCAGGATTTTTTCTTTCCTGCTTGTTGTATATTGAAGGAAAACTTGGGGGCACTTGAAAAATATTCTCATACATGAGATGGAGACCTGAGTCAGAGCATAAGGCTCAACTTCTCCTTTTCTTTACTAAGGAGCTAGACAGTGCACAGCTTTCATTTATCCACCAGATTCAGCAGCATCTTCCCACTTTTCAGATACTGCCAGAATTCTCAGACCTAAATGGTAGGTTGGAATTTTTATACATGTAATCTAAATTTTAAGAATCTGTAGAAGACATCTCTAAAAATTAGCCTTTTCACTTGCCTCCTTCTGTCAGAATATTTGATGCTTTCCATACACTAACTCTCAAAAAAACCTGGTTTTATTTTGCATTTCACCTCTAATTCCAAGCACTGAGAGCTGGGAATGCTGGACACTATGGGCTAGTAAGGAATGTATAGGAGCTTAACAGCAGGAGCAACAGACCCAGGTTAAATATTCAGTGACCAGGAACAAATGTGCCTTTTATTTCATCTCCCAGCTAAAATCCTAGATACAGTTTATTGGCTTTAAACTTTTCTCATTTAGTAGAATAATCTAAGCTTAGTGTTTCTTCTTAATCACATCCACTTAAAATGGGACATATATGGCTCTATAAATTAAGCTAGCACAGAAGTATTCTTTGTTTAAAAGACGTGGAAATTGCTTGACAGTTAACTGTTAAATGATGTCTAAAATACCTGGAATTTTCTCTGAAGGAGGTTATGCCTCTACTGAAAATGACAAAATCAAGTTTAAACCACAAGTGATGGAAATGTACCACTTGATTATCTCAAAGTCAGGAGCTAAGTGTATGTCTGAAAAATATTGAGCTAAAGTGTTTCTTCAAGGTGATACAGCAGCTTAATGGCAGGATCATCTTCTTTTGAATAAACCAGATTTTTTTATCCCACAAAACTCATCAAGAGTACAAGTATTTCCGTTCACTTTTAAATAAACTAGAGACCTGTTGAACTTTTCTCATAGAGACAAATCAGCAAGGATATGAATGTGGCAACCAAACAGTCATTAGTGCAGTGGTTATATTTTGCACTTGTCTGTGATGTTTTGACTGAAGAGTCTACCTTGGACCTAAAAAAGCTTTTCTTAGAAATCATACATTCCCATACAAAGTTTTTTCTTCGGTTAGTATTTTTCTGAGGAAGAATTTTGACCAACTCTCCACTAGACTCCTAGTTGAATGTCAGATCCAGCTGCTTACCTGTACCCCTGAAAAAATATGTACAAGTCTCCTTTTAAAGGAGCAGCAAGTTCTGCAGCATCCTTGTAATACTGATGTACTTCTTCTCAAATTTGGGGTCCTGACATAAAAAAGGCTGGAATGAAGGATATGGTGTTGCACATACCCAAGTGAAGGCAGGGAGCCAACAAAATGCTGTTGTAATTACAAGTGAACATTCTTGTATCATAAAACTGTAAAGAAAAAGCTATAAATCAGAGCTGGCCTGGTGGTCCCTGGCAGCAAAGTGCAAAAGATTTGAGCTCATTCTCTGAGCTAGCCAAGAGTGGGATCCTCATGGCAGCAGCAGCTCATTCCAAGGGAAGGGCATTCCTCGTGACTCCTGGGTGATGGTCATGAAGCAGTGATTTTGGTGGGAGTCAGATCCAGCCTTCAGCCCTGAAGGAGTGATAGTCTGTAAAGTGCTGGCCATTGTGAAAAGTAAAGCAAGCTGTTAACCAGAGGAATTTTGTCTTCAAGAGGATTTGTGTGTGTGTGTGTGTGTGTGTGTGTGTGTTTAGGAGCCTGCTGCTTTCACTGTTAGGTTTGCACTACTGTTCACATCCCAGTATTGGATCACTTCTTGTACTTGAGGATGCAAACTGTCCTTTAATTCAGGTAGTCAGTTTCATATTTCTGTACACTCACTCATGACAACAAATCATGCTAAAACCTTTGTATGGACATTAGAAAAATGCAAAGAAATTAAGTAATGCTATTCAAAATGTCATTACTGAAGTTTCCATCATTAATGAACCCAAATTTAAGCTTCAGTTAGAAATGGGATTTTCTTCTACCCTGGAACATTCTTCTCTTTTCAGATGTCTCACAAGGATGTAGATCTTTAAAAATCATTGATATATCTGGATAGTTTACTA
Organism: Zonotrichia leucophrys gambelii; assembly: GCF_028769735.1. Lineage (NCBI taxonomy): Eukaryota > Metazoa > Chordata > Aves > Passeriformes > Passerellidae > Zonotrichia > Zonotrichia leucophrys. Next base: position 121,389,937 of record NC_088171.1, on the reverse strand, counting down.
ATTTCAAAATTAGCTAAGTAGCAGAAAGGTAGGAAATTATGAAAGCTGTTATTATTGGGCAGTTTTCTAGAGACATTCTTTAATACAAACTGTGTGTGTTAGTATTTCCTGTCCCTCTGAAAGATGTGGCTTAATCTGCGCCTACATTTACAGTTTATGTTTGGAAAATAAGATGATGTACTGTTGTTAAAATAAAATAAAAAAAAATCCTAAGGGTGTGCAAGTGATTACAGCAAAACAAACCCCAAATTGACAGCTGCACAAACAACACTTGCACAGCAGTGGTAGTCAGCTACTAAGAATGACCAGTTTCCCATCATACTGGTCAGAATTTATAATTAATATCACATTTGGGGAGTCTTCTGTAATAAAACCACAATTTAATATGGTAACTCGATTATGGAAGAGATAAAGGAGAGTGGACAGAAATCCAGGATTGTTTTGCAGAGTATGTTACCTCCCTGTTGAAAGCAGTAAGAGAGCAAGACAGACAGTGTTTTCCATATCAGCCCCTCCAGTGGTTTAAGTGGTGCAATCCTGAAAGGTGAGGGGCTCTTTCCCGAGCAGATGTGACCCCCTGCAACTCTGATAAACTTCCCGAAAAGATGAGGGAAATTTGTACAGCACAGGATGTGCTCAGCACATTGAGGGATTGAATTAGTAATGTCCCTGATAATTGTGGATACCTCATTGTAGGAGTCAGTTTTTATTTAAATTTTTTTAATAGGAGTATACACATCTGTCTTTATACCCAGCAGCTTTTCTGGCCCACAAGAAGTCCTCTGTGAATTTCCCCAACTGAGCTCAGTGGGATCTCTGTCAGCTGCAAGATTTATGTCATCTTTTTCAGTCCTGAGAACTGTTCCTTAAGCTTTTCACATCTGGATTTAATTGGAAAGACATTAAAAGACATTAAGTGTGCTGGAAAAGCATATTTTAGAGAAGATCTTTATGGACACTTCCATTAAGGGAGCTGATGGTTGTAGGTTAAAATGGGATGAGGATGAGCCATCAACAGTTAGCAAAGACAAAATTATGTTACAAACTACTTCAGATGAGAAGCTTGTCCTGTTGATCTTGGGTCTGACTCTGCTCGCACTTAAATCAGCTTCAATTAGGAAAAAAAATACCAGCTAATGCAGTGAAAGAATACTCTAAGATCAGAATCAAAAACTTTTTCCTTTTGGAAACACTCAAATTTCCAATTACATGCCATATATGCTAAATATAATGCTTTTAGCTGTCAATCTAGATTTGGTACTTTGTTGGACATACATGCAGACTTGTAAAATGAGACTTGGAGAATGAAGAGGGAGATTGGTCATTAGGGCTCTGAGGGTGGAAGTATCCTTCTCTGAATGCCAGTGTGCTGGCCACAGGAGTTGAGTTTCACAGAAGCAGAGATAGGATACAATTTAGTACATGGGCTTCATTACAGATGTTGTAATGCAAGAATATACAGCCCCAAACTCCCGCATTGTTCCAGCTACAATTTGCTTCTTGAAGAAACCAATGGCCAATGCTTTGCATTAAGGGTGATCTATTGCTTTTGTCTTCAAACCGAAGTTTCTAGTCATGTTTAGACTGACAAGAGCTTAAAATTTAAGGTAATGGACTCAGTATGAGAGAACAAACATTCTTTCATTCTAAAATTGCTAAAGCCAAGGAATCTGATATTTAGGAAATGGCTCCCATGTCTAAAGCAAAGTGTATGGTCTTTAGACATAAAACTATGTCAAGTTTAAAGAAAAAAATAGGTAGTTTTGTTAAACATTGTAGGGAGAAATATACTCTTTAGAATGTTTCAGCAAAGAAAAATTTTTGAGAGGCTCTCACCAGTCATCTTCTCGTAAAAGGGAGACTTTTACTCCTCTATAGAAAATGTTTTGCATTGTTGGGAAGAAGATAACTTGATGAGTGATAGTGAAAGGAATGAGGCATTTGAATTAAATGGCTGCATGCAGACTTCAAAATTTTCTGTCATTAAATACCTTCATTCAGAATCTCCCTCTTTCTGTCTTGGCCTATGACAAAATCCATGTAAACTAGTAAAACTGATTCTTACTTTTATTGCCTGACCTTGAGCCAGCACTTTCTGTGCTCATGTTCTCTCGCTTTGATTTCCTTCTCTTTTAAAACAGCATTAATTAAATTAGCTCTGTTCTTTAGTGACACTTTGTCTCATGAAGAAGAGGATATTGGCAAGGAGAACCAAAAAGTATCTAAACACTAATGAGAATGTTTTACAAGTTCAATTTACTAAGTGAAAGAGTAACCATGTGGATACAAGTATTGAGTAATACTTGATGCCTTGAATCTTGTTGTATACTGATTTTGGCGTGGATATTTTGGAATTCATAAAAATCTTTTAATATATTTTGGGTTTTTGACTGCTCTGTATAAGCAATTGCCTAAGAAAACCATTTAAATAACAGAATAAATGCTTATAGCTCATTAATTTTGTTAAAAGAGTTCTAGCTATATCTCCATTACTATGTGGGTCAGGGCCCATTCCCTCGAGGGGAGTAACACTGTCATTTCAAGTATTGACACCCATGCAGTGAAGGCAGTGGCAGTGATGTCAAAACCAGGATGGAGCTCTGGAGGCCAGATGAAGGAAGAGGATTGTTTAACACAGCATATTTTAGAAGTCATTGTAACCTCTTGCACAATTAGGAATCTTAGTCAAATTATTTAAAATCAAGAGGTCAATATCTTCTGCAATGTATATAGGGTTAATGGCAGCAGACTTGCAACTCTGCTGCAGTGATGTGGAGAAATGCCTATAAATAAATAAATAAACAAACCAGATCATTCTGAGAACACAGCTGACAAGGATATTGTCCAGCCATCAGCGATGAGAGAGTGATTCATGGCCTTTTTTCAATGCTGGTGCAAAATTTCGCCTGAGGATATGCATTCTGCTGTTTTCAGCTTTATGTTTGAAGCTGTCATTCTTAAAATTTCCTATAATTTTTGTCTGCAGCTCCTCAATCATGCTTGAGCGTTGTCTTCGTTGCATAATTTAAACCTCCACCTACCAATACAATAATTGGCCATCTAAGTACTGTCATTTGGAAGTCTCTAATTACTGAAAGCCCCTACATTACTTAAATGTCTACCTCCTTCTGAAAGTTAGTGTTTAAGTAGCTTTTGTCTAAGGATATAAAATTAGAAGCAAGATTAATTTAGGGTTAATTGCTGTCTAGTGAAATTCTGTTGTATATAAGTAGTGCAAACACTTGGAAATTTTATTTTAAAATATTTTCTTTCATGTTCTTAAGTAAGCTGTGATGATTCGTGATTCTTTCTGTATTTGTTCTTGGAATTGCAGCCACTGAAGGAAAAATTTGGAGTCTTGAATTTAGAAATAAATTTACTTTAAAAGAACTTCCTGAATTCTAGACAAAATCTACAGCAAATACACTGAAAAGATACTGAAAATATCTGATAGAAGATTTATTTAACACTTAATGCTGTTTTAACTGTTTAAGATTTATTTTAAGTGCTGGTACTGGGGCCCAACTTTCACACCTCACTTCACCATAAGAGGATGTAGCACCTCAGTAGATACTGGCACTGGACCTGAAAGATCTTTTGAGATGTTCATGGACAAGCATCAACTTACTGGTTTCCTGCATAAATTGCCATGAAGGCAAATGTCTTGATAGCACTTGAGCACAATACCCCTTTCAAGTGCGAATATGTGTGTGGGAGGAGTCTGAGAAGATACAGATTAAAGAACAATCCCGTACAGTCTGAGTTCCATTCAGATCCTTTAGCAATCCCTTCTTCTCTTATTCCTATCTGCAAGTAAAAATACAACCTAAACTTGGCAACTAGACTAACCTCTCCATGCTGGATTAATCTCATATTCTGTTAACTTTGATGTGTTTGACTTTGAGTATCATTTATTAAATCCCCTTCATATAAAAACCTACCTTTTACTAATTTTTAAATAGGTTCTTTTCAGCTTTTCTCTCTTTGTGATTGGAAAGTTTTCCATCACCATTAGAACAATAGAACTGTCTCACCCCAGATGATTATGCAGCACTTTCTTGGGCTTTAAGAGAATGCTTCACCATTCCTTACTCCTGGAATTGTTGCATGGTCGCAAGAATGGCAGTCAGATTTTGGGTGTGGGGGTTCACATGGAAAATAAGCTATGCCCAATTGACTCTCTCTACTGTTAAGCAGTCTCTTCAATAGATGAAGTAGATGAATTTAGGTTGAAGATCAAAACCTATGGAAATGAAGTTCCATGTTGAATAGTGTCTTTCACTCCTGCACTTCTCAGCATATTGAGAGGCATGGAGGAATGAGTACACGTGTCCAATAAAACTAGGTGGGACAAGGTGACATGCATGCTGTTGATAGAAGCTCCGTTTAATATGCTGGAAAAATTGTTCAAGAACAGTTAATCCTTATTTTAGGATTACCCTCAGAAAGCTGGCAAGGTCAGGCTGTACATGGATTGTGTGTCATTTAAATTCTGGCTGCATGATTTGCCTGGGGGCAGCATTAACTACAACGTGGGACTTGTTCTAAGCTACATCTGTGAATCATCATTCTTTGTTTGAAAATAGTGAACTCCTCCTATCCTCCAAGCTCCTTCTCTTGACAGGTGCAATCAGTAGCCTTAAGTGTAGTGCCTATCAGGTGACTGTGCCTTTGTGCAGAGATTAATCAGTTTTGGAAAATGCTATTTCCATGTAAACTACACGAGTTAATCAGATTATAACCTTGTGTTTTTCATGCATATCATAAACCATATGAGGAAAGAGCTTAAAGTCATTTAATTAAGGTTTACACTGTGTGCTGTGAAAAGCCTTTCCGAACTTAATATTCAAACAGATTTTAACATTGGTTCACATGAAATCTAATCAACTGGAGAGAACAGCACATTGAAAGGAAAGCAATGAAAACTCCTAGCAGGAGTTATTGCTTGCAATACAGTAAATTCATTTACAGCTGAAGCTGTGGGAAAAAGGGATTTGTTTGCAATACTTGGGGTTTTTGTTTGCCTTGAATGTAGCCAACCTGACAAATTCAAGAGAATTAAATAGGTATGTTAAGGAGTCAAATTTTAGCTACTTTGTGTGCATATTTGTAGGTCTACACAAAGAAATATATCTTCTCTTTGTGCATTTCTCTATGCATGAAGTACTGAGTGTGGGCAAGTTAAACACAGGAGGAAGCTTAGTAAAAAATTTCTTCATCTAGAGAAATGAAAAGCAATCACCAAGAACAATAATTTGAATACATACACATTTAAATAGTTGCTCCGTTTTGGGGCACTGAACCTTCAAACTCACCTCTATAGCTGTAATATTGTTGGGGTTTTTTTCAATAGCCTTTAAATGTGAAATTAAAATCCATATATTAAAAATTCATGAAGTGCATCTCATTACTGATGCAGACAGCTTTGCTGTGATGTTATTGCATAGCTGACATTGCCTTTTGAGGGCTCAATAGTCAGGGAGAGGTAAAGAAACTCACTGATTAGGGGGACACATTTGATTTAGAGAATAAATAAACATTGATTTGTTTGTAAATACTACCAGTTTTGCTCATGCTCTACTGTTGTCTAGGCTTTTGGCTAGAAACTTAAATCCAGGACTAGAGTTTGTGATGGTAACCTGGTATGCAAACATGTTCTCAAGCCTAAACTTGAGCAACAGAGACTTGCTGATGCATATGGCATGTGACTACAAGAAACATGACCACAATGAATCATTTGACTCAGCAAACTCAGTCCTTAACTAAGACCCAGCTACTAAATGCAATAAAATCTTGTCCTTCATGAACTTCTCTAGACCCTGACAAGTCAGTCTTGCAGTTTCTGCCTGTAATTTTATGTCTTCAGAAAACACTGATTAAAGCCAAGCTGAATATGTTTTTTCATGTACTTAGAAAATTGATGTTAGGAGGCATATTGCCAGCAAAGTAACAGTATGAAGCAGTGTGTTTATTAGGATTGTCTCAGACCTCCTTGGTAAAGTCAACTGGAAGAGCCACAGAGGAGAGCAACAAACTTTTACAATTTTCAGTTTCACGGAATAAGCTGAAATGTAATATAGATTTAAGAGGAAAAACACAAACCACATACTGTGTTAAAACAAACGTGGAAATTTTATCGTGAGGATGTGATCTTAAATGCACATGGGCTAGTGGAGTGCCTGTCTGCTGCTCTTGCTAGAGAATGATCTAATGTTACTAGATTGTCATTATAAGACACTTAATCCCCAGAGTAAGAAACAGGAAGAATATTTACAAGTTTCAGTGCTATTTACTAATTGCCAATTGACTTGAGGAAAGCTAAAAAATGAATGGAAACATCCATCCCCATCCTGATACACACACATACTAATAATGGAAATGGCAGCCAAGACAAACAGCTAGCAGCGCGGTGCATCCTGTTGGCATCGGATTTTTGGCAGTGTTGTAGCTACACAGAAAACAAGTGATACAAGAAATGTGTAAAGACATCTGTTCTGTAACCTATGGGGCTTCACTCACAAAACAGTTGTAAAATCTTCTGGGGGAAAGAAAAATTTCTCTGTATCTGTGCAGATGCTCTATTGTAAGAAAAATATCAATGGAAGGAAGTGTTGAGCCTTTGAAAGAGGAAATTGTTCACCAGATTCGCTGTCAAATGTTCCATTCTTTTCTTTCCTTTTCATTTAACCTAAGTTATCTGCCATTCATAAGTCATATTTAAGCCAAGTGGTGTAAATCTATTGGGACTAATAGAATTGAATCATGGATTAAATTACCCTGGTGTCTGCTTGTAACTCTTCTTCACTGCAGATTACTCGAGCTCTGTGTCGCTCTGCTGACTATTCAGGTCACAGCCCTCTAAGCTACCAGCTTCCTTCCTGAATCCAGCATCTTCATGTCTGTCTAGGGGCATGATGGGGAGAGAAGAAACATTAAAGACATCAATTAAGATCCAAAGTATTGTTTACTCACCTGCTTCTCTTAGCTCTTCGCTTGCTGATCCTTCCAAATACAAGCAAGCTATGGGAGAAAGAAGGGGGGGGGTGGTTAGTACACTGCTAGGCTCTCTCTTACCATTCCTCTACTCCCCTTCAGCCACAACCCATGAATGAGCCTTTTAAAAAGGAAATAACTTTTCCAAAACTCAAATTTTGTTGCAAATGTTGGGATATAAGTAATTAGGCTTCCCCCACAGGTAACTTATGGAGAATGAGACATGGTTCCATGAAAAAGAAATCAGACCTCATAAATTAGGAAACTGGAAGTTAAAGAGGGACTGTGAGGTGTGGGAGATTGGGAGAACCTGGGAAAGAAAAGCTTAGCCCTGGGAGCTGCTGAAGTCCTGGGTGGGAGTGCATTTAGGAGCTGGAAAAATGCAGACTTCAACAGTGCTCACAAAAACACCTTGATACCTGTAGCTGGCAGATCAAGGATACAGGCACAGGACTGCTTCCCTGCTGATTGCTGTCTCTGATATTTGGTTTCATAAATGCAATAGGTCTGAGATTTTATCTTTTATGTCATATTTCAGTTTGGGAAAGGCATGGCTTGAACAAGAGTGAGATGGCGAAATGAGACTGCACCATGTTACAGGCATTAATATTTGGAAATTGTGTTGGTATTAAACATGCTTATCATTGAACACCTTGAGTCATATTATCATTTTATGTATTTTCTCTAATTGTTCTGCATTTACCTTATTGACAGCCATATGTTCCCATTGACACCTAGTGATCCATGCTTATAGGCAAAGTGTTCATTATTTTGTATTGTAGTACTTTCCTTGCTGTTAGAAGCAGAGAGGGGCTCTCTTGATCTGATTTTATTAAGCTGGTGGCTAATAGAAGTATCAAATCAGTATCTAGGAAGTATCAAATCAGTTTTCCTGGAAAACAACCCTGAAAACTGCTCTGTAATTTATGTGGTATGCCTTGCAAGTAGTCAGTTCTGTGAGTAAAACAGTAGTAAGCAACAGAGCTACTCACCAAATCTAGAATTTGTATGTTTGTGTTGGTCTAATTAATCTCTTGATGATTTGGGGATTTCATTTTCCCCTAATTGAGACCAGACTGTTCTGCAGATCATATGATCAATCTGTGATTTAATCTTGAATGAAACTTTACTTGGCTCTACTTACAAACTATGATCAGGGCATTTTTGTCCAAGTCATTGTACAAATAAATAACCTGAACACAAAGTTCTTCCACAATAAGTTTACAATTCACACATCAGACCAGGAAGCTAAGAGTGGGTATGAAAAAGTAAACAAGGTGGGTTGAGAAACATGTGAGGTAGCAGTTTAAATGTGTGGGAGGATCTGATGTCTCAGCTTCCTTCCCTCCTTGCAGTGCTACCTGGTAATGGGCTTTGGTTTACCATACGTAAGAAGGAAGGAGATTCTGATAGTTTTGCTAATGTGCATCAGGAAAAAATGGATGTGAGAAGACAGGAGATTATTGGGTGCTGGTCCCTACCCATTGGATTCCTTATCACAGTTGCTAACCCATGACCAATTAAAGTACAAGGATACACAGAAGCCCAAATCACTCCCCTTCCTCACATGATGAGTCGTGCTTGCATTGTGATGAAAAGGACCTGAGGGAGAGGAGGAGAAGAGAGAAATTGGGATGAAGAAATATGTTGGGTTACTGGAACAGGAAAGTTTCAAGGACAGTAGTTGAAAATCCTCATTGCCACTGGAGGAATTATTTGTGATGAGCAGTGATTTGCTGTGCAGTCAAGATCAAGGATGGAAAGATAGATGGTGGTCTTATGGGACTAGAGAATACACATGTGAAACTTGTGAAGGGACACTATGAGGTGCTAGAGAAAGAATTTTTGTGAAGAATGTAAATATATCAAAACATCAAGAAAGGCAGAAGAAATGAGGAAAGAGAAAATTCTCTCTGGAGAACTCAGTGAGTGACAAAAGTGAAAGATCCAGTAGTGGGATCTCATACAGGGGGCTCACAATACATGGTAAAGGTGGAGTGGATTGTAGTAATCTGAGGTTTACCAAGACACTTTATAAAATGTTCAGCCTTTTTTTTTTTTTTTTTTTTTTTGGTCAGGGAGCAAACCATAACATTTCACAGACTACAAAGATTCTACTTTCATGCGTGATGGGTGGGAGTGCCTTGTACAGCCTTCTGAGGCTTTAGCAGCTAGTCATTACTATAGACAAATATGGGACACATGGTCTTTTACTTTGGGGCAGCCTGGCAATTTTTGTGCTGTTATTCATCTCACCAAAATACACATTGTCTAATAATATTTAAGTTGTATAAACATACCTTTCAAGCGAAGGAGTTGTTGAGAGAATCCAGGCAAAGAATTAGTACAAAGGCAAATCTAATACTTCATTACAATGGCAGCTCCTGTTCCAGGCAGGGTCTCTGCTTTCTGAGGGAAAGGAAGATAGAGCCACAGATTCTTTCTGTCCCAACAAATAAGAAGACAGCAGCAATTGCTGCTTCACTGTGAACAGCAGTTTAGGGCCTCCAGTCAGTTCCACTGCTTGAGGTGTTAGCTTAGGGCACAATGTGGAAAGTCACCTTTTCTTTCCCCTGTGATTAGTTCTGAATGCATCTCAGGAGGAAGTGATTAAAAAGCAAAACCCATTTTGCGGTTCTGCTTTACATTTCACCTTCTCAGTAGAAGTGACCTCAGCTGTTTTATTGTGCTGGCTCTATCTTCAAAGTCGGCCATGTGATGTCAGAGGGTTTCATAATCAACCTTTTCTGAATCAATTGCAGAAAATTATTTTTTTTACCAAAGCAGATAGAGGCAAGAGAAGAAGAGAGGACTCATAGCAGATGAGGCAGAAGTTGGTCAATGAAGAACGCAATGGAAAATGTTATACAAAAACTGACTGTTCTTCTATCCCTGATTCTCCCTAATCTCTCCATATAGGCTCCCCCTGATTAGCGCATTTCACTCACTGTGTGTTAGACCTCAGGCTGTAACATTGTTCCAGATCTGACTTTGGAGTGCTGGTAGTGTCCTGCTGACCCTCTTCCCACTTCTCACACCTTCTGCAACCATTTGCAACTCAAAAGTTTCTCCATAGGATCTCTGAAAAGTGTGGGCTCTAGGAAAGTACGTGGGGAAGCTGGAGAGACTTTACAGCCAGAAAGCCAAAAATCATAAAAGTCTATCCTATTCTTTCTTAAGTGATGAAGCTTGCATTGGCACAAATGGGAGTCACTGATATCCCCAGGAAGGAGATCTCCTCAATCCATGCACAAGCACAGCTCTTTATCATGGAGCTGTTGTGCACTCACTCTCTTAGCCCTGTAGGCTGGATGGCTTCAATATACAGGAAATTATTGATTCTAGAAAATCAAAACACACACCTTCCTTCATTTGGTGCTAATATAATTGTGCCACTGGGTTTTTTGACAACTCATTTTTTCTTTAGGCAGCGTTAAGTGCCTTGAAACAGTTTTCAGAGCAAGGACTGGATCCAGTGGAAGGAGCTATGAAAGTTGAGAACGGTTCACATGAAAAGTAAGTACCATTTAAATCCTCTGCATTTTAATGCCTGTGTGGCATGGTAGATAAGAAATGTTAATTAAGAGCTTAGTTGCCCTTTTAAACCTATGCAAAATTATTTCCTCTGGAATTTACATACAGTTTGTGACAATTTGAGAGGATAAACACGATTTCAGGTTTAGTGTAACTGATAATGTTTACTAATTAGCTATGAGATAGTCAGTCCTGTGGAAATGCTAAAGAAAAGGATTTTCTTTTCATTGTATGGGTTCTGTGTAAGTAGCATAACAGGATTTTTGTCAAATGTGTTGTAGCACATGATATTGCCTGTAAATAAGCATAGCTATCTGCCAATAAGTCATTATGACTGCAAGCTGAATTTTACCTCAGAGAATTTAAAAGTTGAAATTTCTTTCAGATCTTTAAAAGCTCTGATATGGAATTTAGCTTTAAGCAGTAGACAATAGAACAGGGTTTCACACTGGATTTTCAATTATTTAAGAAAGTGGGATTGTCCATCCAGTAAAGATTTTTTTTTCAGCTGCCAGTCAGTTTATGTAAGAAAGTAGTCTTGTGTTACTAAATAAATTAGGAAGTAATAGAGTAAAATAAGTAAGACTAAAAGTGGCATTTGGAATTTCCAGTAGATATACTAGGGCTATTTATAAACTAATTTAATCAGAAACATTTTTCCATATGATCTCATCAGCATAGTATTTGAACATAAATATTGTTGTTTCACTTTAAAATGTTGCCTTCCACAGTGACCTTTGAATCTCATGTGCCATCTGGTAATAAACATGTCTTAAAGATGTGCAACCCTGGACCTTACCACTCTTGTTAATGTATTAATCTTTCAGACAAGTCAAGCATCTGGGAGAGAAAGCAGACAATAAACAGACTAACTCAGGCACCATTGCTCAGGACTGCAAGGATTCAAAGGCTGTCGTCTAGGAGCTTCCCAGCACCCACGGCTGCCACTGCATCCTTATAAACCTGTCAACACGCAATAGGGTGTATGTGTACAAGGAAATGAATGACTAATACCATTATTTGAGTCTTATGTGAAGACAACACTATTCTAACACAAGAGATAGTATACATGGTACTGTTTATTCAACTGTGGAAAAAAATAAAATTGAACATTTCCCTTAGAACTCAAGATCAGAGCATAACTCAATTGCCCAGAGGCAGAAGAAGTCTGATCGTGTTACTGGAGGTTAAAATAACAATGAATTAACAAAAAGTGTTAGGGAAAAAAAAAAAAAGGGAAACTTTACAATTGATTAAAATTGATTAATATTGAGGAAAACAAGTCAGCATTGGTTCAGTTATACAATTTTTTGTAGTGTAGTTTTAAGTTCAGCTTACTGTTTTTTAAATAATGCTTGAATATTTTAAAATTAACCAATGACAGTGCTGTGAGAATTGTAGTTGTTGTCTTCATATATAGTCATACAGCTTATCTTTTTATGCAGACATTATGCATTCTTCATTCTATATGAATATGTATGACTTTAAGATGCACTACTCAGAGTTGTATGCAAACAGAAGTTTAAATCTTGACAAGTATTTGCTTAACATGAACAGATGTTAGTTATGATCATTTTCGATATACTCCAGGAAAAAAGCAAATATGGTATTTGATTTTCCTTGCCATAATCAATTAAAGAGGCGTCTTGCCTCCAAGCAACATTTTCCCCTTCGATTCTGCTCTCTGTTGTGTGAAGCACATCTACACCCCATTCTGTGTGTTGTACCAACCCACCGTTTGCATCAACTGAGTGTTTTTAATCTCTGCATTCGGACCAAGAGCAAAAGGGAGGACTGCAACGTTATCAAGCCAAGGGTGGAAACTGTTGATGTGAAGATCATTCTTTTGTGAAAGGAGTGGCAGCAGAGATAAGACCTGTGGCTGCTCTGTACCAGCATATTTCTTTTAAGTGTGTGGCCAAATGCAGTAAAACCACATCAGTTCATGTGTACAATGACAGTGTCTTCTCTTTCTTTATCACTCACAGTTAGACAACTAAGAGAAAAAAAAGGAAAAGAAAACAATTAAAAACTAGCAAATGACTGGCTACCACACTAGAGCCAGGTTTTAACCAAGCTGTCCCCATGCCACCACTTTCTACAAAATTACTGTGTTAGACCAGACATACTGGTATTTAGGTCATTTATGTATCCAAAATACAGATTATTTCATCTCATGCAACAGATAAAGCTTAACTGCATAACAGCCATGACAGCATTGCACAAGATTGTAGAAGCACCAAAACCAGAGATCACAACTCAGTGACTCATGCAGAAAAGCAGGGGAACAGCAATGTGAGGAAATGGTGCAAGGTACAGTGGCATTGATTCACCTCTGGGATGGGCTTTTAGGGGAACACGCATCTTGCTCTGCCAGAACCAGTGCTTGGGGGCCTTTTTTTCTACTTCATGTTTCTCATGGGTATGATTCACTCTCAAGCCTGGCAGATAAGGAGTCTTTGTTCTAAAAGTTTGAAGTTTTCTAGGGTCTGACTCCATAAAAGAGTCAGGAACAAGCCGAGCCTTTCAGTTCCCACAGATTTCCAGGGGCGTTTGGCACCTGGCAGACTCGAGTTATTCAGGCAGCAGCACACAAAAATAATTAGCTCTTACACACCACCTTTCTCAGGGATATGTTACCTGCCTAATTGGCAGCTGGAGCAGAAATTCTGCTCCTTCAGCTCATCAGACAGCTCAGAGAGCTCAGAAACAGCCGCAGTCTGGGCTTTAGCTGTACCTGCCATTATGCAGGATACAAATGGCATTACTGTCCCCTCTCAGGCAGAGCATGAACAAAAGCAAGAGGCAAACCCATTCCTCTGTCCTAAGGGTGAGATGCTGTGCTTACTGGGGAGAATGTGACAAGGAGACTGACAGTATGGTGTCCCTGGCATCAACAGAACATCTGTGGTGTGTTCCCTGTCCCAGTAAATTTTAGATTAATTGCTTTGTTGCAGGTGGGCTCTGCATTGAGCACCAGGCTTACTCCAGTGCATGTGGAGTGCAGCAAAGTGATGCTCACTTCACTCTCAATGATCAAATTGCAACCAAATGTGTGCAACCAGCTGTCTAGGCCCAAGAGAGCTCATTGAGCCTCTTCAATCAAGGCAACAGTAGAGAAGGAGTGTCTCTGTGAAACTCTTATTTCACATTCTCTTGCTTGTAAGAACTATGCTTGATTCTGATTCTGACATAAAACAAGGCAAGTAGCTGAGTTGGGGGGCTCACTCCTTTTTCTCAAAACTGTAGAGACATGGAGCAGACTGGGGGAGGAGGGTCATATAGTAGCAGAAGTCCTAACTCTTCCAAAAGCAGGGCTGACTAATGATTGTTGTAATCACAAGTTAGAAAGTCTGCAGCCTTACGTCAAGTGCACACAGATGGCAGTTTCAAAGCACCCCCCAAGCCACAGGTTAAAAGCTTCATCACAGAGGCTCCAATGAAGCCTGACAGTGCTTTCTCTGGAATAATCTGAAGAAAGAGGTCCTGCTCCCTACAGGTACCAACAGCATCACAAAGACCTCTGTACGGAGCTCATCAAGATACTGCACCTGAACACCACAGTGTCATCTTGGTGTCATTAAGGCATTCCAAGGTTCCTGTGTCAGTTAAGAGATTTCAGTCTGTTCCACATGCAGCATTTATTTTCTCAAAGAATATCCTGCAGTATTCACACACATATACAGAAATGCACTTTGGTTTGGCATTATCACTAGAAACCTCCCAAGAGCTTGAACAAAATTCTTGCATCAATGATATTGCAGCAGCCACTGGACTTGTCTCCAGTCTTTAGTCTGGTTGATTCACAGCTGTTCTTCTTAGTTCCTGAGCTGTCAGTATCTGAAAGCTGCTGGGATTTAAGTCTGATAATCTGAAAATGAATATATTTTTCTATACTAACCTCAAATTTTTTTCTTTTTTTTTTTTTTTTGTTTTCTAAAATAATTGCGCGTGGAACTGAACAGATTTTATATTTAGTATTGTTTAAAAAGTAAATAATGATGGGCCACTGAAAGAGTATCAATATGTTTGAATGTTACTGTTAGTTCTAAAATGGTTGTTTGTTTCTCTGACAGCGGTTGATGTTTTTTATTTTATTTTCATTTCTAGATTATATGTTGTTTAAGGTATAGATTTTGTCCAACTTCTGTTTGCAAAGCAGCAAGTACAGTTTAGTTCCCCATTGCACACACATACCACACGTCTCATCCTGTGTCTCAGAGCACTTTAAAGATGAGCAAATGCCATGTTTTACAGAAGTGGATCTAAGGTGCAAACTGGTCTTTAGGAACTAGGTAGGAATCAGGAATAAAGCCTAGGATAGCCAATTTGCCTATCTAGCAGACTACAATGTTCTCAACACTTATTTTAAGGTCTCAGAACACAAATTGTCATCAGTTTTGAACCTATAGAACTCATTAATCAGCAGGAATTATGCTAAAAAGAAAACAGGTCACTTAGGTCACTCTCAAAAATCTTTCAACACACCTTCTAGGGGTCAGCAAATGAAGAACCTGCACAGAAAAAGGCTCATGGCTGGCAGAAGGGGGTATCTGATATGGCTCAAAGGATGGGAATACACATGGATAATCTTGTATCTGAGTTATCATCTTCAGTGGAACACTGCCCTGTTCTCCAGGGACACTCCAGACTGCACTGGTCCCCAAAGGGACAGATGTGCTGCTTCTGACAAATACAAAACACAGCAGCACCAGGGCTGTAGAGCTGCAGAACTGGGTGCAGATTTCTGTTCCCAGCCATCCCAGCATTCCCCTTCCATTCACAGTGGAGCTGAATTTACCCTTCAGCTAGAGTCCTCATTGAATTCAAGAGATAATTAAGCTGGCATTTAATTTCCTCAGATGGAAGTCATAGTCATAGGATTTAAAATATTTAGTACTTATCAGCAGCATTTTTAAAGGGTCTTTGGATGAGAGTAGAGAGGAACCTTAGGAGTAGGGGAGTAGCTGGGATGAATGACTGCAGGAATATGGAATCTCCTCCTCCTTGGCCTGAAGTGACAATGAAATCTAATCCTTCCTAAAGTGTATGCAAAGCCCTTGATCTCTCTGACAGTGCTTTACTACATGCATTTTATTGGTGGGTGGCTGCTTGTATTGCTC
This sequence comes from Zonotrichia leucophrys gambelii, assembly GCF_028769735.1. NCBI lineage: Eukaryota > Metazoa > Chordata > Aves > Passeriformes > Passerellidae > Zonotrichia > Zonotrichia leucophrys. Next base: position 121,374,287 of record NC_088171.1, on the reverse strand, counting down.
TCAGCTTTCTGGCCTGCTCTAATTCCCCATGAAACAGCAGAAGGTTTCCCATTTCCTGCAGTGAGAGTTGAGCAAAAATTTTAAGTTGGATTTGTTTTCCAGTTAATGGGCAGAGGGCTGGGTTTTTGTTTGTTTGTTTCGAAACACTAAGTAAAAAAAAAAAAAAAAAAAAAGTTTGGTAATCTTTATATCCTCTCCCAGTCAAATCCAGCATGCTCCACTCTTAGTTGCACCCTACAAACAGGTATTTATTATATTCTTTGCTCGAATGAGAATGGCCTATGCACCTCCTGAGAAAACTGAGCAGAGGATGGGAGGTGATTTTTAGTGATAATAAAGACAAGGACTGACAGAGCCCAGAATACAAAATGAAATTATGATTTTTTGTGCCTTGGGAAGACATGGTTCTGTGACCAGTGAGAATGGATAATGGCTATCTTCCATCAGCCTTCTGGCTCAAACATGGCGAGCTACCTGCCCTGGGCAATAGTGTTCCAGGTGTGTGTTTGGCACAGCTCCCCAGGGACACCTCCAGAAGAGCTGCCAGGAGGGAAGCATGTCCTGAGTAGCAGCTTGCTCTGCCTTTCCCTCCCCACGGCCGATGATCCCCAAGCCGAAGGCGTGAGGAGCTGTCAGGAAGAGCACAGGGAAATGCTGCTTCCCTTGGGGTGTTTACCTCTGCTGCAGTCCTTGCTGCCTGTGACTGCATTCCTGAGGTGTGATATGAGCTGGGCAAGTGTGCACACCGGTGGGTGAGACGTGTGTCAAGTGTTTTGTGTTATGATTTCTGGTATTCCACATGAACAGTGCTGACTCTTGTTTTTGATGGTGCAGCTTGTTATTTGCTTCACGCAGTTAGTCATGGTTGGCTGTGCACTTTTGTGCTTGGTGTTTTAACTCCATAGCACTTCAGTACAAAGGAAATTTAAAAATCAACAATGAAAATGTTTCTAATCTGTTTTTAATTAAGGAGACCTCAATAATTGATTTATGAGAAGAAGGAAAGCTAAACAAAGTGGTTGCTAACATAAAAATATAACTTATTTAAGGCCCAAATTTTCTTTTATTTGTGATAGCCAGAATCTAGGAGAGCCTGAATACCTATGAAGTTTTATCCAACAACACACAATAAATGAGAAGAAAATTATCCTGGATAAAACAGTTTATGCTTCTCACTACAATATATTAAATTTATATTTGCGCATTAAAACAGATAATTTAAACCTGCTTATGTACTTTTGTTTGTGATTATATGTGCAGCATAAATTTCCTTTTTCTAAACCAATGGTAATTGTTAAAAATGTTTAAGGACAATCATAGCAAAGTATAGTAAAGACAATAATAGTAAAGTTGCTATTATTTTACAATAATAGTAAAGTAACCCTATTTTTAAATGGTCTGTTTCCAGGCCCCACCCTACCCCAAATTAACTGCATTTGAACCAGCTGGAAATAGATTAGAATTTTTAAAATTTATTTACGTTTAAAGATAGGAGGTCTTTACATGTGGTTCAAAACAAAACAGACATGTTTAAATAGGATAGGGGAAAAAAAAAAATCAAAATGTGACATCTGTCTGTGGTAACCCAATTGCTTCACCTGAACTTTTTTGCCTTCTATTTTTATAAAATGACAATTTATTGCAAACCAAACTTGACCTGCTCCTATATGGAAAGAAAATATAAAGTAAAAAAGGTGCAGAGCCTTTTTCTTGTCAAGGAAGAAGTTCCCATCCAGCGCAGCACAGCAACTACACTTTAACCATATGAATGACAGTTCAATCCCACTGATAATTTGTAAAACTGGGAACTGTTTACAAGATGCACTAGAAATATTGTAGTTAAATATCTGGCAAGTAGGGACTACAGCTCCCATGTCCAATACATGGTGGTAGTAAACAATTAAATGAGCACAGAAATGCAATAGTTCCTTGCAAAAGAAAAGTCACCCAGCCCAAGGCTGGGCAGTCAATTTATGCAGCTCACTTCAACATAAATACTCTTATTATTGTGAAATACTTGTTGCATGTGATCAACACAGCTCTGAGAAATATGTTGCTACTATTTCAATGTTTCTTCTAACTCATAGACAAAACAACCCAGGGCCAGAATGTTAATAGCACTGACTTAGTTAAAATACACCAGAAAGGATGAGGTTTTTCTGATGTCTTCTGAAAATGTGATCCCAGCTGGTCACAATTATCTTGAATATCACCTTTGGAGTCATTTGGAAACTGCTTTTGAAATACCAGCAGATCTATTTGTGAATACTTACAAAAGTAAGCTGCTTGTTAAGGAGGAAGGGCACTGTCAAGGCCTTCACAACCTTATGTACAAAATTTTGCAGCAGAGTTTGCAGACACCCAAAGGGTAAGTGTAAGGCTTCAATGCAGTAAGGATTTCTGTCTCTTCTGTTAGCATCAGTTGTACTCCCAACTGCTGTGTTTGCACAACAGCTGAAGAAAAAGTTTCCACACATATTTCAAAAATACTGTGAAAACATTTTTTGTGAACAAGTTTGTGAGAAATTAGAGACTTAATAGCTTTCAGGATTTTTTTTTTGCTATTTTCTTTTAAATATTGGCTAGCCAGAAAACCCTTTTTTTCTACAAATAGAAGTCCTTCATATTTTTTCCAGTTGAAGAACTAAGAAAAATTGGTGGTTTTGCAAGATCTGTAAAAAGGGACCAGTAGTGGCTTTTTAAAATGGACCCAAACTTTTTTTTATATATATATATACATGTGTGTATATATATATACACATATATATACATACATATATATTTGTGTATATATATACACATATATATATATTTGTGTGTATATATATACATATATATATGTATACATATATATATGTACATGTGAATATATGTACACAAATGATCTGTCTGCCAAACTGAAAACAGAAGCACCTATAATCTAAATACACAAATGTTTAAGTGCCAAACTAGGTCACCTAACTTGGTGACAAACTAAGTACAGAAAAATCTCTGCATATCCCAGATCTAACACAAAACATCTTAAAGTGCACAGACAGACAACTTCTCAAAGCAGAGGACTGCCCATGTAAATCTCCATTTCTGAGAATGTTCTGAAGCACTTTGATCTTAGCTACATGAATTATTTCCTCCTTCACTTACTTTGGGACTCTGATGCTCCCTTTCTCCCAAGGAGAGGATACCCTATCCTGTAGATGTTCAGGGATTTTTACTGCTTTGAGCAAGATACAACATACTGGTGAAGGAGGAACTCCTGCCAACAAAAATCTGCTTTTTACTCAATAGCTAAGACTGAAGAGTAACTTGCTTCAGAGAAAGCAAGATGCTTTCTTGTTTTCTTCCTTTCTTGCTTTCTTGATACAGCCTGGTCCACCAGTAGCAGTCGCTGCTGAAACAGGGCATCATACACCTCTCCAACTCATCCTCCTCACTTTGAATAGATCTATTCTACATTTACTAAATTAGTGAGACAGGAATATGATTCTTGTTAGCTGGTGCTTAGAGTACTTGCCAGCTAGGATAGAAAAAGTCTAGTGTTTCAAGTTATTTCCATAAAATAGTGAAATATCAGTATCAGCTGATTATGAGGCAGTCACTCATGTTCACTTTTGTACTTTCTGAACCACTAATATTAAATTATTCTGTAAAAAATGGAATATTTTCTGTGGAAATGAAACATAGCCCAGTGACTTCCATGTTTTGGTGGCTAAAGCACTTTTTGAAGGTGTAAAGTTATATTCTGCCTGCTCTTAAGGGACATTGTCAATGCAACAAAAATTCATACTAATCTTACCCTGTGCAGTTCTTTACAGCTCAGTCTGGTTTACAAAAGCACGTGGAAAGCAGAGCAGCTGAATGTGAGGTAGGTGTATCACCCTCCCCACAAGGAAATGTCTTCTTCCTGAGGAGGAAACTACCTTCCTTCATGACTACTGCACTTGAGTGATAAACTTCTCTCTGAGCAACAGATGATGTAAGCCTGAAAAATGTATGACCATGACATAGAGCCTTTACAGAAAGGCTCATTCCCATCAATTCAGTCAGGAGGAGACTATGTTCCAACAAAGAACTTCAGTTTGATTTCCTTCTTAATCATAAAGGGAGTATTTTGCTTTTCTCCTTAATCCAGAAGTTGTGTTGTAACATCACACAGACCTTCAAAGTTCTGTGACCTCTCAGCTCTGTTTTTGCTTCTCTATTTGCTTTTCCTGGTTTAATCTTTTATTTTTGTTTGATAATTCGGATCTATTCAAATGCATTCCATCATATTTCTGAGAGAAAAAAATTCAACAAAATTTGAGAACAAAAAGGGTGAGTCCATTGGAAATAAAATTAGCAGCTTATTTTATTGCTTAAGGCCTTCACCAAGGAATAATTTGTGCAAAATTGCTGAAAGCCCAAGAAATCTTTAAACAAAAAGAGTCAATAGTTTGATGAAACCCAGACCTCCTGTGTTGTGCAATTAAAGGTTAGACAGGGTGATAAGAGCTTTAATTTACCTTTGGGAGATATTAATCAGATTTTGGATTAACTTAAAATATGTTTCCTGTGCACTCCTTGCCAGGTGAAGGTCCTTCAATGTTTCCTCTGGTGCAGAGGAAGAGATAACACTTTCTCAAAGTGCGAGGAACACCACAAACGCAGATATGCTATCAGGAGGCTTTCTGTAAACTCCGTAATTCTGTGATTTTCCTCCTAGCAGCCAGGAAAGCCGGGGGTACAAATTCCCCTATGTGCTAGTTCAGTGTGAGTTCTGTTATTATTAATTATTTATACAGCACTGTGCGTGTGCAGGCCTCTTTATAGACAGAAGGAAATATCCCCCAAGAGCCTGCAAAGGAACGGCCCAGTGGTACAAACACTTCTTTAGCTTTCCTAGGACATCCTACCTGGAATAATCCACCACTGTCAGTAGGCTACTTAGGTGCTGGTAAGTGCTCTGCTGGGTAGGAAGTGTTTGCAGGATTAGGCTGTAGTTAAACCATGAAGTGATGATGGGTGATGAGGGAAGGGAGGGCAAGCATTCCAGCAACGAGATCACGCTGTTGCTTTAGTTATAACGAAGGTGTCAAGGGGCCAGGGCATTTTTAATGCTTTATGTTATTTGTGATCCTGTTGCTGAGAAGGAAAGGCTCAGCTTTACAGGCCACACGGAAGAAATGAGCTGCTCACGTCTTCCTCAATGAGAGGAAGAAGACTGGCTTTGAGCAGAGGGAGAGATGGAGCCTGTCACATGAGGAAGAAGACTCCAGAGTTAAGGAGGGATGCACAAGAAGAGATGCTGACCATACACTCAGAGTGTCTCCAACCTCTGCTGCAGCTAACATGTGTCCACTAGATCTTTTTTTTTCCCTTTAATTGAGGGCATTTTCAGAAGTTTCCCAGTACATTTCCAGCTCTTGGCAAATCCCAGGCACATCTGTGACATTTAGCTGATAGCCTCCTTAGCGAAGGGAAGGTTGCCAATGAATCCTTGTGCAACTGTTTATGCTACAAACCAAAGTATACAACTGCCAGTTTCACTCTTACAACACAGAGAGCATTTTTCCTCCTTAATTGAAAGTGTGGAACACAACAAAGCCTTTAAATACCAAGAAAACAACCAGCTGAAACAAGTAGTAAGAAAGACATCAAGGGCGACAGGCACTAGGCTCTCTGCCCAGTGAGACAGGCAGGCAGGGCATGCTCTGTTTTTAAAAGGAGCCTACAGACTTTGGGAAGAATATGGGATATGGGGGTCAGGGGAGGGGGTTGTTCTAGGATTTCAAGACATTTCAGATAAATATTGAAGGGATGCTGCCTTACAAGTGAAAACACAGTGGAGATGTGGCTCCAGAGAAAGCCAGCAGTGGCAGAGAAGGCTGAGTTGCTGGGCTGGTCTCAGTGGAAATCTTTCCTGGAAGGCTTTTTCAGGTGAAGACTTTTGCACAGAGGTATGAGACTGTTGCTCTCAGGCACAAGCCTGCAGCAGAAACAGGTTGAACATCAGCACCCCCATATCACCAAGAGTTTTAGGGACAGGCCAAGTGGCTGGGGAAAAACCCAGGATTTCTGAGGGGTAGTGTAAGAACCTGTAAATTCACTGTAGGTTGGCTTTTCTGACAGCTCCAAGAGTTAAAATCTGGGAGAAAAAAACAATTATTATGAAACTAACAAAATAACAGGAGTTAACAGGGAAATTCAAACAGGAGATTAGCTTCCAGTCACTTTCTGCAGCATGAATTTTTTTAATTTTCTGCATTTTGTGGGAACCAAATGGGTGTCACAATGGTTAAATGAACTGAGAGACACCTCGCCCCTACATTTGGAGGGTGAGGATGGCACTTGCACAGAAACAGACGTCACCAACCCTCACTTTTCTGAATCCCCACCCCCCACCTTAATCCCTCTGTGATTTGTGAGACTCTTCTCTTTCCTGAGTTAGTCTGTGATACGTGACTAAATTCATTTCCATACATTTTTTAAAGTTTTTAAATAATTCTGACAGATCACAAAGGGCACTTCAAGCAAACAGATATGTGTAGGCAGATCCACAGATTATGGAACTCAGATACTCTTAATTTTGTCTGCCCTTTTTAGTATTTAACCTGTTCCAGACAGTATTACTGTTTTCTCTTACAAGTTTCACATTTTTTAACCTAAATTTTTATACTTTCTTAGTAATATGCTTTGAATTCTACATAAAAAGAACTCGTGACATAAACAGCCAGATCTTCCTGCCTGAAAAATCTTTTACATATGACAAACACAAAACTAGCCAGGAGATGGTTCTGGCTTTGAGCTCATTTTCCATACTGTACAGACAGCTTTTGATGTAAGAACCCCATATATATTTACTCAGAGCATCTGACACTTGAGATCAGGCTTTTATTGGTACAAGGTACTCTGGGCTATCAGTCACAGCCTAGTGAGCCATTGTCCTCCGAGGTGATCAGCACACCTCTCCCCTCACAAAGGCATGTTTTCAAAGCATGAGTGGTGCCACACATGCTTCCGCTGTAACACATGCAGAATAGCACGAGATGCAGCACCAAGGAGCTCTCTCCTGCTTGCAGTCAAAGGCGGGGCTGATGCTCCACAGACTTGGAGGTGGTTCCTGGTGCTCACTGCCCCTCAACAGGCAGGCCTTGGCAGGTGCCTGATGGGCTGGAATTGGTGGTGGCCTGCTCTGGTATTCCATGAGTTGTGACCTGTGTCCTCCACAGTGGAGTGGAGGGTCCAGATAGATGAAAGAACATGCAGTGGCTCTGAGTGAGGAAGGGAATGGTCCTTCAAACTCATCAGAAGGCTGTGGTGCTCCTGCCACCAGCCCTGGGAGCATCTCAGCCCCAAGACACAGCAACAGCCAAGGGGGAAAATTCACCAGGAAGAACTGTCCTCACCTTCTCCCTTCTGACCCTTGGGAATAAATGTGACATGGGACATCACCTTAGACCAGGCAAATAAAGCCTCTGAGTGCATTTCTGCTTCTCCTTCCAGGCTACAGCTATAGAATTTTATGTTAGCTTTTGCACTGAATGACCAACAGAAATCCCAAGAGATTCAGTCTCAAAAGTAAGCCTAAAGAGGGAATATGGTCTGGATGTAATTTAGCTGCCATTGCCCAGCCATTCCATAGATCTCTTTGACTTGTGACATTAAATATATGGAGCAAGCACATGAATGGATTAACATACACAGTCCTATAATTAGCTATGTTATTAAATTTGCTAAGTAGTTGGGGGGAAAGGGGCTTGTTTGCCATCTGTTTAAAAAGTATCTCTCTTTCCACTGAAATCTGGATATAAAAAACCCCAGACATGTGGGCATGACTGCCTTACATACATTACTGGGATTATTTCCCTTGAGTTAACCAAGACAAGCATGATTCATATACCAGTAGAATGTTGTGCAAAAATGTGCATAGCATTTTTTCACATAATGTTCCTTTTCCTTCCCATTATAAATTATGAATCATGTAAACATCATGAATTACAGAGTTTTTGGTTGGTCTGGGGTTTTTCTTTTTTCCCCATGACCCTAAAAACTACTAAATAGAAGAGCAATTATAATAGGCAGTATGGTAAATTCTGCCATGAAAATTATTTTTTAATTCTACTCTTGTCACTACGTAACAACACAGTCATTTGCTGTAATTTCCCTAGAAGACTTGAAATAATCAAACTGATTTTAGAACCCAGACACACACACATACACCACACACATTTCCACTGACTCTGAATACAGAGCATGTTGACATCACGAGAAAGAAAAATTGGCACTGGTTAGAAAAGAGATGCATATTAAATATAAAATTATTAGCCTCAGCTATGTGGAAATTGCCTAGAAGTATGAAAACAAGCTGAGCTCTGAGTAGCTTAGAGTAAGGCCCTGGTTCACAAACTCTTCAGTAGAGCTCTGTCACTCGATCAGGAGACTCACGAAAGCTTGTACTGTAAGAGCACAAGAAAAAGACAGCATAAAAGAAAAAAAATCAACAAAAAGCACTCAAACTGAAGGATTCCAGAGTATGGAAAGCTCTCCAAAATTGTAACTGAGCAGTACTTTAAGCCACTATTTCTGTGTAGAGTCTTACCTTTAATGCCACATTTCTTTAGAGAGACCAGCAAGCATTTGTGATTTCCAGTGAGCCATTTACATCAGTGTCTGCAGCATGCAGACCAAATGTTTTATAAGCTTTTTTTTTTTTTAAACAGTGCATATGATAGCAGTACAAAAGCACAGGTGAAAGCAAGGGAACCTGGATCTGAGCAGTTTTAAAATTTGCCTCAGGCTAGCTGAAAGTATGTTCCGTTAGCTCAGAGGCAGAGAGACCCTCTGGAACATTATGAGTTTGGGGTTCAGTCACACATCTGCAATAATTTATCTGTGATCAATTCAATAGTCACAATAAAGCAATGGAGAAGGCACAGCACAAACCAAGAGAGGAACATAAAGGGAAGGGAGCTGTAAGGTACCTCAACATGTACAGTCTAACTCCAGCCTTCCCATACAGTCATCGGAGAGGGTTAAGCTTTCAGCGTGGGTGCTCTGAGTCACTGCCTGGAGGAGCTCAAGAGGTGATTATTTATACAGCACATTAACCACACAGGACTATATAGGAGGTCTAAAGTTCAGGATCTGAACATGAATACTCCCCAGAAGGTGTGGAGTTTGCATTTCTTTCTATTTGCCGCTATCCCCATGGTGCCTGTGAGCTCCTCCAAGCCATGTTATAGAAGATGAAGAAACTTTCTAATTTACACCAGACAGAAACAAGTCCTATCAGAGATCAAGGCTGAAGATTCTCTTCCTGTGTCTTCCTCTCTGGCAGTGGCCAAGACCAAGTTATATGTTGGATGTTTGTCCCTGCACAGAATAAAGTGGTCAAGATAAAGTAGCTGGGTCTTAATTGCATGCAAAGAAAATTAAAACCAAAAAAGAAACTCCCTACTAAGGACCCTCATCCATCTGTTTTTCTTTAGGGATGCTTTAACATTAGCTAAATATCACTTATTTACACCTGAAGAAGTTAAATGATCTTGTTCCCATGAACTCTCTTACAAATGCTGTCCTGGCCTGTGATTTATATAAAAGTAGCTGTTCCCTTAATTTTATTCACAATAGCTTCATTCTTACCATATGAACCTGCTTTGTCAGTATTCGCTTTGATTTATGGAAGATTTCAAACTACCAAAATAACTATCCCTTTTCTTTTCATTAAAGCTAATCCCCACAAAGACACTTTCATCTGCTGATTAGTCATGCTTCAGCAATCCTTGCTAACCAGAGGCTAAGTTATTGATGTGTTAAAGATGTAATCGCAGAGATTCAAGACCACTGAAGAAAATTCAACGTGTTGTTTGACAGTGTCAGAATTTAGCAATGTCTTGGCTTTTTGAACCAGCCAGGGCAGCAGCATGGTCAAATCTCTTCAGTTAAGCTACAGGCCAGAAAGGCTGTGTTAGGAAGTGTTTCAAGTCCACAGACAAGCTGCACTGAAGATCATGAAAAGAAGGGGTAGGGATTTCCAAAACACTTCAGAGAAGTTGGAGCCCCACCTCATTCAGCATTAACAAACTGAACTTCAGTATTCATCAGCACTGTACCCAGCTTTTTAAGTCAGAGGCAACATATTTGCATTATAAATTGTACATGTAATTTATCATCATGGCTCATGTTTCCACAGCCTTTTCTCATCTGAATGTTTATTTAGAAATTATTTAAGCAAACCCATCTTGTACCTTTTCATGCTCTGATCATTGTGAAACAATAATTTCTTCTTGGCCATCACTCTAAGTGATTTTACATTTAGAGAATGACAAGTTCAAATACTAGAAGCAGTTTCCCATGAACTGATTATCATAGCAAATGTTTAATAGAATAGTTTGATGTGCTGTAGATGTGCTAAGGAGAATAAGGATTCGTAGAACTCTAGAACCTTTTTCTAAAACCTAGAGGTAATGGAGGTCTTCAAGACTAATCCCCCACTGAGTGAAGCAGCTTGCATTATGCTTCAGAAAAGGGGACACGACAAGCCTGAAGTGCCACTTCCAGCAGTCAGGACCTGTCTGACTCAGCTGTGATTGGCAGCTACATGACACACATTTAAGTTCATCAGAATACACCCTTGTCACAGCTACACCACAGCTTCCTCAGGTATATGTGTGTTCATGGCTGATGCTTCAGTATCTTGAACTTAATAGCTGTGTGCTTTTTAAGAAATTAAACATGAATGAGACCTGCTCTAAATCCCAACTGAGTTTACAACTGGCATGTAGAGGTCTCCAAGCAATAATCAGCCTTATTCTTGTGCAATCACCTTTTGGGGCATAAACATATATAAATAAACATAAACAGATATAAATCACATTCAGTCGCTATTACTCATAATCATCAATCTGTACTAAGAACCACTTCACTCGGGTCTTCTCCATATTTGATGGACAATTGGAAATTACTGACAGCAGGAGGCCACCATGGATGCCACAGTCAGCCTGGGCTGGAAAATGGCTTAGCTGGTTTTGGGTAGTAAGGATCCTGAGCAGATGCATACTGCTGAGCCTGAGCCGGCTGCCTCCTGGGCTAGGCCAAGTGTCCCCAGGCTAAAGGAGGTGACAGCATGGAGACCCCAGCACAGACACACAGGTGGGCCCTGGCCCAATTGACACCAGCACAGGAGTTGGGCTGGCTCAGTGCACCCCTCAAAGCATCACTGCAGGAGTCCTTCTGAATCCACTTTGTGCTGCTCCTCTCCCACAGCCCTGTTACACAAATAGCCAAGCACTGACTGCACTACGATGCCACTTTGTCCCATTTTCAAAACTGCTGCGTGGATGAGCCCACACTCCCTCATCACTCGTTCTGCTAGATGAGGCTCACAGGCTGCTCTAGGTTTGGAGCTTCTGTTCCACAATCTTACCATTACTTATGCTTGACCTGGATCAGCACAGACATATGCCTTTCCTGTCTCCTGTGATTCAATCTCAAATGCTCTTAACTGATAGACTTGGTTCTCATTTCCATTTTCATGTAGTGTGATAGAAGACACCAATGATGCTGCTTTTGCCATGTCCAGCCTTGTACTCATAGCACTCTTTTTTATCACTGTGTTTTCCCCAGGGTTGACATTTCACCCATTTTACGTCAGTCTTCCTTACTTTGCAGCATAAACTCATTATGTGTCCTTACTGTTTACTAAATCCACGATCCAGATGAGAATCCCCCTTTTCCTCATGGATATTAGCACAGAGCAGTATGTACAGGGTTCATGGAAGTCAGCTTTCTGCCTCCTTTCTAGCAGCTGCTTCTTCATCTGGTATATTTCTGGACGGACAGCATCCAGTTCCAGGGCAAACACTGCTCCGCAAGGAATGTTCTTGGAATCCTCTGGCTGAGCTTGGTCTGTGAGCCCAAATCCACTGAGCACATATAAATTGGTCCATTGTTAATTTGTGCTGGAAAGCCCCGCTGAGCATAGGAATATGCCAGGAACACAAATCTCTGAGATCCTCTTTTCTAGTGAAATGGCTTCCTCTCACTCACTCCATTCACCTTTCAGCTTTATTCTGGCCAGCTAAGACTAATGACTGCTCGACAGAGCATATCAAAGATTTGCTCCATCTAGGCACAAATCACCCTTGGAAGGGGCATTGAACTGGACTGCAACTGGACCTGGTCCTACAGATTTCCTCCTGCTGCATGATGCCCTGTGGAGTCCTGTGTCAGCCACTCGTTTGGTACAGCTATTAGAGAAAAATAAACCAAATGAGCTTATTGACACCTTACCCCTCACTTATAGTAGAGTTCTGCATTATCTGCAGCTGGGACACTCTGACCTGAGGCTGTATGGCAAATGGAAAAATCCTACAAACTCTTTCAGTGCTCTGACTAAATCAAGTCTGCTCGGATTTGTGTCAGGGTCACCACTCATATTTGTTTTGTGATTGCACATTTAAGCAAGAGTTTAGTTCCTATACCTTGTGCAGCCTAAAGGGAAGACTTAAGAGATTGACTTCCCTTGTGAAATACCTTCATTTCTTCAGTTTGAGGAATGATGAGATACTGTGAGCAACTAATCAGATTAAAATGTACAAAATCACTCATAATCTGTATATGTCAAATTCCTAGGAAATTAGGCTATTACTACTGAAGAAAGACAGCACAGAGGAAAAGCGTGTTTTCACTGTGACCTGGCAGTTCACTGACTCAGAGACAGGCTATCTGTACCAGATCTGTGAAGCAATCCAGAATATTTCAACCAGCTGGGTTGGATAATGCTGACACACACGAGACTGAGCCAATAGTTGTATCTCACAGAGGCTGTAGCAGTCCTCAGGGTAACTAACAGGTGGTGTGTTGTTCCAGAGGCTTTGCATGATTCCACCCTAGTTTGAGTCTAATGAAAAACAGCATAGTTGGCATCCATATTGATCTCTGATTTCTGTGAGTAGGTAAGCATTGATTACACAGGTAATCAGTTTGTGCAGCTCTTTGAGTGACTCTGCATCCTCATTGCAGTGTCTGGAAAATCACAAATGGATATGGTAAGGAGTGTGTCTTGCTGCTTTAGCCCAGGCAGCATTTTCACCTGATCCTGAGATAAGCACCCAGTTCTTTCACCTCTTTTTTGCAGATGTCATTGAGCAATTGATTCTTTCTGAAAGGACACCCCATTATTCAGTTTGCAAATACAGATGTATATCACTTTGCCAGTGGCTTATCAACCTTTTCTCTTCTTGTTACCCAGGATGATTTGACAGATATCCTCATAAGATCCTGACAAGATCTCTTGGTAACAGTATGACCAGAAAGGTAGCCATTAAGTGACTTTCTAAGCCCTCCTTTCTTCTTCTTTCAGGTAGTTTTCCTTATGTAAAGTTAAATTTCAGCAGGAGTGGTCTTATCCTATGGCACAGGTGTCACTAGCAATAATCAAAAGATGTTTGCATCTTCAGGTGATACACAAACACAAACTGAGTGCTTCTGCTTCCACATGGCCTGGACCACAGCTAGCAGCTTCTTTGTGATGGCACCTGAAAAAGCCTGAGGGCTCCCAGACTCAGAGTAAAATTTACCCATGGCAGACAAGCTACTTTCTCTGTTGAGTACTTGGGCATGTTCTTTGGCCTCCTTTCTTGCTGTTTTTTCTCCCAGAAAAGTGTGAAGTTTGTCTCCAGTAGTTTCCTGGTACGTCTCCTGTAGTCTTCCAAAACATGCTGGGGGTTTCACTAATGAAGTAGGAGGGGATGAGCAAAAATATTTTCTCTTTTTCTGTCCCAGTAGCTGCATCTATGTTGGTATCTCGAACTCTGCCAACCCTGAGACCTAGAGGCATGTTCTAGCTACATCCATATTCCTGAGCTTTCTTGCCACCAAAGCATGGGACAGGCGGATTCATTCTACCTATGGATCTAACTCATGTGCCATCTCCTGACATAGGCAGGGAAAATTTTGGGAGAATTTTACTTAGCATTAGCTAGAAATATGCCAGGAACCCTAGCAACAATTGAGCAACATAAACACAATTTGGTGCCTGGGAACATTTCTTGGTACTATTGTTTTATTTTTTCCATTATATTGCTCAAAAAAAAAAAAACCTTGAGCACTTTTTGAATGCTTTCCAATTGAATATCTCCTAGATCCAAGATCTAATTACTCAAGGGTAATAATTCCTGGCTGGTAAAAGAAATCCTCCTGGAGAGCACTTTGCAGACAATCTGAGTGACAGCACAGAGATTTTTATTTGTTTTTCAGGGCATGTCCAGCACTTATTGATATAGCTGAAACATTCTGCTCATGCTTGGAAGTCAGTGGGACAGGAATTCCTGGTCTCACCTCTTGTTCATATTCTTTGGCTATTCATGGCATAGAAATTATCTGGCTGTTGTGAAGTCTTATGGAGAAGGTAGGATGAATCATACTTGCAGAGTGAATGTGTCTTTTATTCCAGCATATTGTCTCACTGGAGAAGTTCATAACTGGTTGGGTGTAGGGAACTTGAATCTGATGTTATGCCATCTGTATAATTTCTGCTGTAACCCATAAATCCACTAGTGAATTTATCTCTTTCATGTTCCTTGGAAAACAAAGGCAGCCTAAGTTATTTCAAGGGGGCATGTTGAAGCCTTGCTGCTGTAAGTGCTACAGGGTAGTGTAAACCATCTCATTGTGCGACCGTGGCAGGAGATCCTTAATGCTCATGTGAATCCAGGAATGGATGGTAAGAAATGTTTTGTCTGGTGCCTCTTCATCAAAGTTAGTAGGATAGCTACAAGCTAGGGTGTTTCTACCTCCTCCACTCCCATTATTGCTTCAAATCAAGTGCCAGAATAATTAGTTCATTGCTGAAGAACTTTACAATGCTTTTCTTAGCAGATCTCATATCCCGCACAAGGCAACAACTCACAGGTCTTAGTCCAAGAGGGTATTCCAGCTGGGACTGGGAAAGAAAAAGCCCTTAATGTGATATTACTTGAAGCCAGTTCATGTAGTCCATATCCTCCACTGGAGTACCACCCACCAGTCCAGATGACTCTGGATTCATCTCATACACTCCCAATAGATCATAGAGGACAGACAACACTCACAGTGTACATAAGAGTGGTAAAATTCAGTTCTTACATCCATGTCAAAGGGCCTCAGGCTGTGGATCACAGATGTAAATGAGAGCAGCTGAATGCTTTTCCATTTTTGCTTTTGTTTTTACCATGGGGTTTGAAGTGTCACATTCTGTAATATAACTTCCCTTTTCTAGTCACAAACAAATGACATCTGGCCACTTTCAATAATAAACTTGAAGAGAGGGGACATTTCCTTTCAGCTTGTTGTGCCCCTTCTTAACCTTCAAATTCCAACGAGAGCTGAGGAGAAGGAAAACTTTTTAAAAAGTAATCCCCTAATGATTAAACTTACCGATGGAGAAAAACTTTGCTTCGAGCCTCTGAGTACCGTTTGCTTCACACAATCTCAAACATCCTGACACAGTTAATGCTTGAGGAGCTGTTTGCTGCTCCCACTCTCACTGTTACATCATACAGGAAACCCTTGCAGGAAATGAAAGTTCAGCCAGCCTTCTCCTCCCTCAACACCTTGAGCTTACCAGTCTAAGACAGAAAGCATACAAAGAAGAATGAAGGTGGGGTAAGAGCACAGGAGAGGCAGGCCAGACACAGATAAATCATATACCTTGATTTTCCTGTCTGGCACAACATCCAGTTTTCTTTCTGGAGGTGCTTCGGTGAAATAATCTGGGTTTCACTGAGCAGGAAGTTTTCACTATCTATCCCACATGGGGACTTGTCATTCAGGGTTGTGTAGGCTGAGTCTGCTTTGAGCCCGTGTCACCTCAGCAGGCATTTTAAAAGGAATACAAATAAATTAAATAACTCCCTTTTTTTTAATTAAAAGGATGGGCTTCCATCTCTTGAGGTACCCCCAGTCTGAATGTTCTTGTCACCACAAGGATGTGGTGAAGCCCTTTGTTTGTGTGGAAAAAAGTCTGCTTTCAACCAGACTCGCCCAGCTCTTTCAAACTGGGAGCAGAGAATGGCTGAGGTTATCAAGATGAATAAAAACTGGGAAAGGCACTGGAAGCAGAGGAAATGAAAAGCTCTTTTCTTCTTCTGTTCTTAGTCAACAGAAATACCAGACACATAGTCTTAACAGTTCAGGCCAAACCACTACCAGTGGAGCAACATGTAGTACATCCAGAAGAGGCAATTTAGGGACTGTGAATGGAGCTGCAAGGCCTCCTCCTGATGGTCTACAAGAGCTTCTTTCAGAGTTGATTCAGGACAAGGGAAAGATTCCCTTTGGTTTTCCTATGGCCCAGATAGTGGCACCATCCCTGCCACCACAGATAGCTAAAGGTTTACTAGATAAATGTTTTTCTCTTTCCGATGAAAACACAATATATGGAAGCCAATTTGTGTTGAAAATTTTGAAATGCTAAATGGAAATGCACCATTTCTGCTTCCTGTTCTGCCTGCCTGCCCAGCCAGCTGCCTGCTCAGCTCCCTTCTAACTCCCTTGGCAGGTGCAGGACTTCTGTCTTGCAAAGTGCTTGTAAAAGCACCTTTTGGTTCCAAAACACTAGGAAGTGCCACAGCAAGAGTTGTCTGTTTTTGTTAAAGCAAATGTACAGCTATTGCCAAAGCAAAGCTAATGAGGACTGCAGGAACCAGGCAGAGATTCAAACTTCTGGACTGACATCATCACTATCTGAAACAAGAAAATTTATTTAAAAAATAAAAGGTATGACACTTTCCCACGAACTCACAGAACAGTGGAAAGCCCTCCAGGTTTCTGTGGAATCCGAGGCCTGCTTGTGGGTCTCCCAGCAAAAGGCACAGGCAGGCCACCCCGGCCCAGGTGGGTTCACCAGCGCATGACTGCTCCTTCTCAGCGTGCAACCGGCTGTGCCAGTGCCCTTGTGCAGTGCAGATCACCCAGATCTCTTTAAATGCAGCCCTCTCCTTTGGAGACAAGTTGCATTCCCCCAGGCACTCCCTGGGAGCGCATTTCCCTGCAGGAAAATGCAAGTGAACCTCTTGTGGTGCACGAAGGAAATGCCGTGTATCGATCCTGCCACATCCGGCAGACCTGGCCAGCTTTTATCATTTTGCTGCACGTGGCCCCTGGGGCTGTAGAAGTCTCCAAGGCTCTCCTGATTTGTGGTGTAGAACTCTCTAAAGCAGCTGGGAATTGACAGTGTTGTTGTGCAGGCTGCAAGACTTTGGAATATTACCTGGTAACACGTGACAGGAAAAATCTACAAATCTACCAGGGAGGTGTGGCTCCCTGGCTGCCCTTGTTTCCAAGGTTTGTGTCCTGGCATGTCATCTGAGAGCCTGCCAAAGAGCAGCCTCTCTACTAGCCTTGCTGCAAGGGCATACACACATTTGGAAATGAGAAAATAGCTGTAATATCCATGTCCATCTACAGAAGAGTCCACCATGGGAGCAAGCAGCAGGGCTGGTGAGCCTACTGCCATTGTGAGGCTCACAAAATCTCACTTCAAACCCACAGATCTGAGATTTAAACTATTATCATAAGACTGGTCTCTTCCTCTGTGCCTTCAGAGGCTGCAATCCTCCACAGCTTGTGCTTCTCACAGCTTCTCCTGCTGCAAGGCTGCAAGGGAGAAGAGTATGGAATCTCCTAGGATGAGTCACAACACGTAGCCACACTGTTCTGTGGTGACGCAAAGGAAAACACAGCAGTGCTGGTTAGAGATAGTCAGCTTTAACCCCTGACTCTGCCCGAGGACACAAAAACTCTGGCCATGTCACCGAGCACGGGTGGCTGACTTCAGAGCAGTTCATACAGTTCCCATCTCCCCTTCAGAGGGGATGCTCTGGGAGTCAGCTTAGCTTTCTAGTCCAGGAGAAGTTCACCCATAGTTTACATTTTCCAACGTTTTCTTGGTGACTAACAGTGTTAGTGAACTCTGAGGAGAACAATCTTTCTGCTGCTGGGTGACCAGCTTGTTTTGCAGGTCCCAACCTCATCTCTGGCCCTTCCTGCTTGCAGCCTGTTGTCCAAACAGTTCCTTTGTCCCTGAAACCCTGTGGTCCAGTGCTTTACAGACTGTCCTACATCTTCCTGACCTGCTACAAAATCTCTTTCCAAAAGCTATCATTCATCAGTTTGTTCCTGATAAGAGTCGTTGATCAAAGCAAAAATGTGGCTCGTTGTGCTTGCCACTATCAGAGAATCCCACAAGGCATATCTGATGTGAGCACCCATGTTCCCAGCAGCCAGGGAAATTGTAATCATGATTAGATGATCACACACTGCCTCCAGAAGAGGGCTTGGCTGAGGCTAGACAGTTATCTGGGGCCCCTATGGGGTGGAAACACTGGCTGTGCATGGAGAGAGAAGGAACACAGAGCTCCCATTGGCATTTCTGGATCCGCTGCAAAGGGCCCAGAGCAGAGAGCTCATGTGGGCACTCAGAGCTCCCTCCCATCCATTGCAGTGTGCAGGAGCGTGGTCTGGCTTGGAAAATCACAGTGCAAGTACATTGCCTGACTGACACAGAAAAGTTTCTGTGTTTATGGAAAAATGACCAAAAACAAGGCCGGAGTGGATTCTTTCATAATCAAGATCATTTTCTCTCCCACAAGCAGGAAAGCAGAGGGGCATTGCATGAGAGGGAGATTTTGCTAAGCGGATTAACATATTAACTAAAAATAAAGATTGGACATATTTGGAATTCTAAGATAATCTTGCTTTTCTGGTGACAATAGAAAAAACTCAAGCCTCTTTCCTTTGCTTTCTGTGGTGCTCCAATTCATTCTAGCCTGTTAATTCATGAGTTTATCTATACTGTACATAAAAAAGAAATGTCTGTGCCTAGAGCACATACTGACATTTGGGTACAGATGATCTAGTGATTGGCATATTTTGATTCATCAACCCAATGCTGCATACATTACCAGAAGATTTGTTTTGAAATGAGAAATTGTTCTTTTTTGATTTAATTACTTCAAATGTTTTCCCCATATAGCATCTCCCTTTTCAATTTATCCATCCAACCTCTGAAACCTGATCAGGGGAATGGATTTTTTAAAACTCCTTATAGCCTCCACTGAGCCTGAAGTGCCAAACCTCCCTACCCTTCTAACAGCAGTCTTGGTGCTGTGCTTGAGTCCACAGCAGTCTGAGCAGGGGAGACATCCCTTGGGGGTAATGCTGTCCCTCCTGAGGCTGTGCTGTTTTGCCCTGGCCAGTTCCAGCCCTGGAGGAGATTCATTGCAGCTGTCTGGGGTACCTGCTGATGCTGTGTCCTCCATGGCATTCACCACACAATGTGCAGGCACACACAGGCTTTTGCCCTACACAGTCATAGCCCTCCTTGGCTTTTTGGCTGCAAATACTGAGCAGGGAAGCAGATACATGGACCTCCAGTTTCTCCATGCTCCTTAGGGTGTCCCCTCCCCAAGATCAAGGCAGAACAGTCTCACAGGTGGCTGGAGGATCACCCCAGGATGTTGGCCTACGGGATTATCTATGGCATCCTTTAGGACAGTGCCCAGAAAGCCAACAGCTCCACGGGGTGGAGGAGACTCGGTGCCTGCACTGCTGGTGTTATCTCCAGCCTGTGTAAATGAAGGTAACTGGTTTGTTTTCCAATCTGTCAGCCCCAAGGGGAGCCTTTTGGGGCACACACCCAGTGCAGGCTTGGTGACCAATTTCACCACTGCAGTTCAAAGTTGTGGGATTTCAGACCCTCCTGCCCCAGTCTAATAGAAAGCACAAGATGCCCCGTGGGGAGTTATTCTGGGGAATTACCCACCAGTGGCACAGTCTGGCTGCAGTGTGCCTGCTGGCCAGCAAGTACTTACCTTCCTGTTAGGGCAGGTCTCTCCTAGGACTCCAATCAACCCTATTCTCCTAGAGCTTAAAATATTTTCTTCGTTCAATCTGCAAAGACAGCTGAAATCTCTCAAAAATTAATGAAAAATAAATGCCATAGCAATCTTCCCTAGGAACCTTCCAGTGGGTTTATATGCTATGTGTGTGTGTTTATGTGTACACACATGCACACACACAGATTTCACCATTTCAGCAGGGGACTTTCTATTTTACATTCTTCTCGGGCTAACACTTGCACTTTAATACCAGATATCACTGTGAGACATAATGAGGGTCATTAAATGTATTTATTAGCTTATTAAAATGAACTGCCTTCACTGCTGCAGCTGGCCTGTGTTTTATAGAAACCCCAGCAAATCCCCAAAGTCACACAACAGGAGCCCAACACACTTTAGCTGATGACAGAGTAAATATCAAATTTACTAGGGCTAGCAAGTGGCAAACACAGTTCTGGTATGTTATTTGAAAACCTGCCATGAGGCATAATACGTAATTCTCAGCTCATAAGGGTAGAGTTGATTTGGAAGGAAATATGAGAAGAATTTGATAGGATTTAGTAATATTTTCAGGGATACAGTTTAATTATAAACAGTCAGGAAGCTCTTAGATACTAGCTGTGGGTCTCAACCATTAAGGGCAGAGGAAAAACTTCAGCAGGCTATATGAGCTGATCTAATGTGGATTTTAGTCATAACACATGAGATAGACACACCTGAAGTGCCCATATCTTCAACAAAGTCTATGTGGAAAATAAGTTTATATTGTGAGTACAGTTCAGGAAGAACAGAAAGACCCAGTGGGTGCTGATTGTCTAAACAAGGTGCACCTGGGAGTGCCCAGGTAAATGCATTTATGTTTTTTCACTAGGCAACCTTCATTTCTCACAGGCTGTAATCTGTGAAGCAACTTTTTTTTTCTGATTTTTAAGACATGAATATTTCTTCTTTCACACTGGGGTTCCTCAACCCTCATTTCAAACACTCCAGGGACAGCAATAGCAGGGTGTTCCCAGTGACCCAAGCACAGATGGGTGCAAGAATGATGCCAGGGCAGGATGGGGTTCTGCTGCTCCTCCCAGGAGGCTGTTTGGGGGAAAACACTGCTGAGGAGCCCAGCTGCAGTGAAGCCCCTCACTGTGGGGATGGGCAGAAGCTCTGCCCCAGCAAAGCCCCAGAAGGGGGGTCACCCAGCCCCACAGATTCAGCCAAGGCTGGGATCCTGAAATTGTACCAGGACAGTGCTGCCCTTTAACCCTCACTTTCAGGTAGTCCTGCATAGATGAAGATGATGGGAAAGGCTGCAACTCTCTCAGACATTTCTTGAGCTGTTCCTCGAGGGCAAAGGTAAATCAGCAAGATAGATAGATAGATAGATAGATAGATAGATAGATAGATAGATAGATAGATAGATAGATAGATGCATTATCAGTAGATGCAGTATCAGTAGAAGCAGAATCAGCCACACTTCTGGCTGGAGATGGCTCCAGAAATCAGAAAGGGATTAATCACAAGGAAGCAGATTTTGTTTTTAAAAGCTCCTCTCATCCAAACAGCCCTCTCAAATCTGGTTGGGAATAGTCTCCCAGGACACTGGATGAGCAATGAAGCCAGGTGAAGACAGAAGAGCTGCTCAGCCTCTGTGAGATAGCTGTGACTAAGAATGATGACCACTGTCTGCCTTAATCAAAGAAAAAATAATCCTGTGTCCCTTTTCACTCCCATTACAAGGAACCCACGAATGGGTTTGCATCATTTTCCATAAAGCAGAAGGAAAACCCCTGCTGAGGTATTTTTACTCTCACTCTATCTCACTGTCCTGCTCTAACACCCACAGTTCTCCTGGAGATACAGTCACTGCTTATTCAAAGTTCAAGTGTAGGGGGACCCTGAGCTGTTCTGCCAAAAGCTTTCCCCCTCCCCCTCCACCCCCGCCTGAATCACTGGCAGCAAACATAATGGCAGAGGGTGTCACATTCTTCTTACCGTAATTCTGAAAAGCAGACTGGGATATTTTCCGAGATTTCTTGTACAGCTGGATGCAAGCAACGCTGTGTGTGTACATGTGCGCGCACCCAAGTGCCAGTAAATC
The DNA here is from genome assembly GCF_028769735.1 of Zonotrichia leucophrys gambelii. NCBI lineage: Eukaryota > Metazoa > Chordata > Aves > Passeriformes > Passerellidae > Zonotrichia > Zonotrichia leucophrys. Next base: position 121,352,339 of record NC_088171.1, on the reverse strand, counting down.
ATCTTAAACTCACATGTTTGGAAAATTACTGGTTGATTTGGCTGTTTTCTCATAACTAAGTGTGTGTATTCAAATTATAATTGAAAATTTACGTCTTCAGGCTTTATTCTTCCAAGTTCTTTGTTAAATTTCATATATGAATAACACGAAAGCGTATCCCAGATAGCCGAAAGGCATGAATTGTAAGTGCCCACACCTCTATACACACTTTTTTATAATGGCTTAGGCTGACATGAGCCAGGAAATTCAGAGTTTGGTCTCACATGGTCTTAATTCATACCTTTGAACACACAAAATCTTCTCCCTATAGGGTTATATTTTAAAAATAGCCAGTGGGATTTAACCCCAAATTTCTGTGCAACTCTGATTACATTGGCTCTTTCTTTTTCAGCTTTATCTTTTACAGAGTTTCTTGCTCATTTTTCAGAAAGATAACAATTAGAAAGAGAGATTGGGAAAATATTAATTAGTTTTCTATAAGACCAATGTTATTTTTGAAGTGTTAGTGTATTTTTTTCATTTTAATATATCTTAAGCATGTTTATGTTTTATATGTTCTTATCAACACAGTGAAAGATGCTGTAATGAAATGATCCAAGGACTCAACAGTTAAGAAATGCCAGAATAAATTGCTTGCACAAGTCTGTTCACTTTTCTTACACTTAGGTCTGAGGAGATGGCTTGCACATTGAGATGGTCAATGCACTCTTCACATTGCACAATTCACTCTGGCACTTGCCCTTATCAGATCCCTCTGCCCGCTGTGTCCTCCTGGGTCGCTGTCACCTTGGCCAGTCAAGGCCAGTCATCCAAAGTGATCATCACATCCCAGCCTCTCATCCCTCTTACCCTGTTTTCCCATGTGTCTCCTAAGCTCTTGGCCCACAAAAGCCAGAGCAATCTCCCAGCTCTCCTGTGAAAGGGTGGATCTCACTGAAAGCTGGCACATCACGGTGGAGAGAAATTAGCTGTAGATCAGGTGATCATTTTTCACACGCACAAATACACCGTCTATCAACAATGTCCCACACACTTCACCTGCCACCTGCCCAAGTCAGTAGAGGATACAGCTAATTCCAGTTTGCTGATGAAGGCAAAGGAAGGATGTAGGGGCTAAAGACAGGAGATGAGAGTTTAAAGCCAACCCACATTTGCTTGAGCTGAGCAGCCTGGACACAGGACAACGTATGACCACACAGACCTGACTGTTTATCTGCTGCTGCAGTCAGCAATTTGTCAGGGAGCTGTGCACATCTGGTTGCCTGAGCTGCTCTACATTTGGAAATTGAAAGATCTCTAGTCACACAAAAGAAAAGGCTTACAAGTCTGACTTTTGCAAAGAGCAAGAAATCAAAACTGCAAACCCTTCTATCCACCCACTTTTCTCCTTGGGCAGAAAGATGTCCCATCCCAGCTTGCTTTGAATGTTCATTTGGCCCTTAGGCTAAAAACAGAAAGAAGAAAACTGGGTTCCTGACAAAGAGTAGGTCTTTCTTCTAGGAAACAAACCTGAAATGTTCTGACTGAAGAAGGAAGCATTAGCCAGAGCTGTGCCAACCCTGTCTGCAACAGGATCTTTCCCACCATGTAGCTCCTCAGAACCTCCCTTAGCTGAAGCTGAGCCAGAAACAAATGAGGCAGCATGGACTGGACTGTGACCCCACAGCTGAATGTGCTGGGACTTGCCTGGAAAGCAGCTGAATTCTGGTCGCTTATTCAATATTTTAATTTTTATCTCAGTGACAAGACAGTCTAAAAAATGCATTTCCAAGACTCCTCAAATACAGGCTACAGTGTCATACCACTTCCTATGTTGCCTGGGTGGTTCCTGCATTGCTAAATTTGTCCAGACATGTGATTCTCAGAAAAGCCTGGGGAGAGGCAGTATCCCACACTGAGCACTGGCTGACAGCGATGTGAAACAGGGAGCAAAAGGACTGTCACCTGCAGCTTGAGACCTCCAGAGAAAGGATAGTTTCTGAATTTTTTTTAAAGTAAACAGGATTGTCTCAGAGAGACAGCTGATTCCATCTTCTGTTTCCTATGCAACACCTGCAGCTCTGCATTTTTGGCTAAAGTCTGGGTCAAAAAAAGGGTAACATTAGTATAATCAAAGTAATGTAATGGATTTAACCCAGTGAATGATTTGTAAACAGCCCAAGGTCTTTTGGGCTGTGGACTCTTGGGATTTGGGACCTAAAACTTATTAGTCTTTTCCAAAAATGCCACTGGCCATTTAGGGTATAGAGTATAACTTCAATGACGGCTTAATTAACACTATGTTCCCAGTGAGCTAGAAAGGCTTTTATCTACATGGAGACATTTCCAGTGCCCCCAAAAGTTGTGTTTTAGAGCTTCAATTCTGGTTCTGTCCCTCTCCCCCATTTCACACTGGAGAGAGCAGGACAAAGAGAGCTGAAGACCCCAGCCCTGGCATTGCCCACAATACAGCTGATCATAAAGAACATGTAGGATTCTCACCCTGAAAAAAAAAATCTCTGAATCATATCCTGAGTATTCCCTAAACTCTGTATCATCTTACTTACTTTTTCCAGTTTCCTCAGATGCATTTTTATTCCCAGCTTTATTCATGGCATCTTCCAGAGCTCTGCAGGTTTACCTCTATTGAGTAGTTCCTTAGTTTACATCTCTCAATACAGATCTTGTTTGTGACTGAAAGGATGTCCCTCCACCCCCTCCTAACCCTACATATTCTCATAAATCTTTGAAAAACCCTGTTGATAAAGAGCAGCTTGTTGGTTGCTCTCACTGCCTTGGCAGGTAAACCAGCCTGGAGGAACAAGGAGTTCTCTACCCTCATGCCAGTGGAGGTACAGCCTCCCTTCCACTGCTGCCAGCAGTCTCCAAGAGTACAGAATAACAAAAAAGCACCCCTAAAGAGCCAAGGAAATGTGACACTGTCTAAATTCAGGTAAAAGGTTTTTTCACACTGGTTGCTTTGTGTGGTGGGAAGCACTGATGGGGTAGGGAAGCATTGGAAGCTCTTTCCTTGCCGTTCAGCAGAGGCAGCATCGATTGACTGGGTTTAATGTAGTGTCACTTATGAGACATGTATGGAAAACTGTTGTGAGCAGTAGCAAACTGCTTGCCACTGGGAAGATTTTACACAGAATAAGCCATGGATTCTGGATGCTGACTGGGGGGGCTGAAAGAGAGGAGGCAAAGATGAGAGCTGTGGCACATGTGTATCCATACCCAAAACCCCTCACTACAAAGCCCAAACTAGAAGCTCTACCATTTCAAACAGAGGAAACTCTAGAAAATGCAGCCATTAACAACTGCTCTGTGAGAAAATAACAGATTTAAAACCTAAAATATCTTTTTCATTCTTTACTTCTAGTCCACTCAAGTTTCAGTAATTTCAAAGGATTTTCTTAAAAGAATGAAAAAACAAAAAACCCTGAGCAGCAATTTGAGCTTATACTTTGTGTAACAGCCTCTAGCTTGAACTCGTGAAAGTATTTTGCTTTATCTTTGATTCAAGACACAGGCTACTCAGTTCATTAACACATGTCAGAGCTTACAAGTTAACTCATGGTTTGCTCCTGCAACCCAGAAAGTTAACAGAAGGCTCCATCCCACTGATCTATTTTTATTATTCTGTTTTTTTGTTTATTTCCCAGTAGATCTTTTACAAACTCATTAATGGACTTTTTGGGTATTAGCTACTGAGATGTTGAATGCACAAGTGCTCTGAAAAACATGAAGTATTGGGTTACAGAATTACTGATGTGATTTTTGGCTTTTGCATCTGATTATTAAAAAATAGAAAAAAGAAGAAAAAGCATAAATTGTCTATATTTCATTAGAGCTTTTCATCCAGCAAAGAGGTCAGCTGAACTTCTTAATTCTAGGCTTCATTTTGGGACCTTATGTGTAATATCAAACAGAGTGAGTGACTTGCATCAATCCCTGATTCAGCACATGTAAACCCTTGTCGCTGAAGTTTCCCAGTCAATCTATCCTCTTCCCCCCACCCCTGACATAAATAAAGTCAGGAGAGGGAGATTCCCTTCAAGGAAATTTATCTCTTTGACAGTCAAACAGGTGGTGAAGTTAACGCAAACCCTCAAGAGAACTTGGTTGGTAAGAAGGGCTCTGCAATAACTAACCACAATGATTTACAAGGGACTAAATTGCCAGATTAGGCCTTGATAATTTTTCAACTCTTGACTTCATTATTACCTTGTGGATCTGGATCTTACATCACCTCTAGGAATGCCTGGGATCAAATTAAAGTGGAAACACCTGGTTGAAAGTCAGTTCAAAATACAGATTTAAGAACTAGGGGGGTATTTGTTTGCTGGATCTGCTTTTCATGCATTGTAGACAGCTATAAAATTCTGTTTCCCTGTGCTCAAGTTTGGTTTTCAAATGCCAGTTTGCTTTGCATGTGTGCTTGCTAATAATCTTTGCAAGCACACTCACTGCTTAGAGATATACAGAACTGTCATGTGAAGCAGATTTAGAAGTTAAATGGAGTGACAGATTGGTTTGAAAATCTGTGGTTTGACCTAACACAGCATGACTGTCTAAGGAAGAATGCAGAGGTACACATGCAGCAAGGATTTGCACAAAAAAAAAAAAAAAAAAAAAAAAAAAAAAAAAGATGCTGGAGTTAAGATAGAATGCAAATAATGTTTTTTTAAGTAATGTGTGAGAACAAATAATTTTTGCCAGGAATCTGTAGCTGGAACAAACCAGTGGAACACTCGAACAGTAGACAATGATTTAATGTCACAGTACTGCTACTACACAGCTCTGTTTGAGAAGAGTCTCCTACAAACCTTTATGCTTTTCTTCCCTCTACATCTTAGTTGTCCTTCACCAGCTCTCAGTTGCAGCCAGTACTCATGGCTGGATTTCCATGAGTCAGGGAATTCAGCACTGGCACAGGAGAGGCAAAGCTATATGACACTACAGCAGTAGGAACCCTTCACAGGACACCAGGTGGAAAGCCAACAATTTATCTAGTCCAGACAGCTGCCAGGCTGCTGAAGATGGATATTTATAGAGCACAAGAGAAATCCTTCCAGTTAGTTCTGCTGCTGGCACACAAGCAATGGCTGCTTCATCAGAGAAAGTGACCAGCTACAGCAAGTCCTGCTGATTTTAATGGGACCCTGCCTCAATGGCTTCAAATGCCAGTTCTGGCCTAACAACCTTGATGGGTGAAAGAACTTCAATCACATTTCTTACATGGAAAGACTTAATTTGATCTGGAACCATTCCTCAAGGGTGCCACCTCACATGGCTGATGGCAAAACTGGGCATGATGTGCCATTCAGAGACCAGGGTACTGGTGAAGCTGGGCAGGACTTGTTGCCAGGTTTCAGCAACCAATGCATTGCTTGGTCCTCTTTAATAGGTGAGATTCTCCCATGTGTGGTTCCTTCCTGTTTGATAGTGATGCATTGCAACAAGCTCCTGCCTCGGAAGAAGTCAAATGTTCTTGACAGAAAATTACTGCCCATGGGCACTGGAGCTCCCTGCAGATATGTGCTCCTTGCCTGTGTCCCCACGTTTGACTTTTCCAGGACTAAAGACACTTTCATAGGGCTCTAGGTGGGCAATGCAGCACAGAGGCCTGAGGGACAACTTCTCTAGCTTAGAAGGCTGGGCCTGAAAAATCACCTCCATGCATGGACCAGACTGCAAGTGGTAGCTCTCTCTCCTGCTTTGTTGAGGGCACTTGAATCTTCCTGGTGTAGGCTGGGAGAGAAGCAAAATCACAAAGATGATGGTGAAAAACTTCCCCTGATGAAAATCACACGACAGATGGGGATCTCTCACACTGCCCATGCAATTGGGTTCCCGGTCCCCTGGGACCAGAGCTGGCAGCCCCGGCAGGAAGAGGAGGCCAGGCTGCAGCACCTCGGCAGGTGAGAAAGCTCAGAATCCTGACCAGGACACTGGAATTGTCTTCAGGGAGTGAGACTCGAGGAAAAGCTCCAGACAGTGACAGAGCAGGAAGTTACAGCAGCTGTAGGAGCTGCGGTTAATGAATTTCCCAGTGGGGCTTTAGCTTTTGCTCTGCCTTGCTCCCTCTGGCCCAGAGTGCCGTATTAGTTTCTCCGCTTCCCAGCCATCCCAGTCCCACAAGCTGTTTTGTGTAAGAATTTTTAAGGCAGCAGATTGTGTTATGAGTCCCCAGTGAGAGTATAATTTTAGGTCCGTTTCCAAATATTTAGTAACAAAGGCTTGACTTCCCAAGGTGAATCCCAGGAACACTGACAGGATCTCCACATCTGATCATTCAAGCATCGGGGGAAGGAAAAAAATTAAAATTTGCAGTTTTTTTTAGAAAACAAGAAACCTGGGTCCCACAAGCTCAAGGGTTGAGGAATTTCATGTGCAATTTTGTCCCTTCAGTAAAAAGGGGTTACCTTGGCTGACCTGACTGCTCTTATTAGGTGCTCTAGGTCTTCAGAGGAGAACCTCCACAGGGGACTGCAAATATTTATAATACCAAAAAGGTAAAAGCTGCTTGTTGGAGACTCTGGGAAGAACTACCTCCAAGTCTAGGCAATAATTTCAGCTAAAAGTTAGCATCTTTTCCAGGTATGAAGAACTTGGGGACAAATTATGTTCTGGTCCTTGTCCCCATCTCAGTCCCAGCCTCAACCTGGCCTGGACTGTGGCTCGGTGAAAGTTACTACTGTTCCCTTCAAGCAAAGGAGAAATGAGTTATTTCCTTGAGAAAACACCATCTACCAACAGCTGTGGCTCAGAAATGCTCTGCTTATAAATAAGGATTCCATATTAAAATATAGTTAAAATTATTTTTAAAACATACTCCCAAAGCTTATAAACTCTTCATAGGCCTGTTGTTACTTAGTTTGTTATCCTATCTAGTAAGAACAACTATACATCTTCTAATTGCTTCACTTTTTCTAGTTTCTGACACAAAATAAAAATGTAAAAGAGACTGAATGACTGCTTGAATAACCTGGATTTTCAGAACCATTCTAGTATTTCTCCAAAATTCCCAGGTTAGTCCTGGGACTAATGGAGTACCTTATTTTTCACATGCTAACAGATGATGTATTACATGATGTTTAGTTTTAATGTCAATATTTTTAAAGAACTGAACAAGTGATCACTTCTGTAATTCAAAAATAAAATACAGTTTACATTATCATTGTTTAGAGTCACTGCAAGCAGAGAAAAGCTGGCATTTCTTTATCAGGTTGTTTGCATTGTGGATACAAAAGATGAGGAAATCCACATGTCAATACTTTTGCTGGACTGTTCTAGTTTCTGATGTCTCCAATGGAAGCCTTGGTCCCATCTGCCTCATGCTTGTTTTCCACCATGGTGAGGACTTGCTGGATAAGAAGCTGGCAATCCTCAGCATTTCAAGCACTGCAGCTCACAGGCAAGCCCTGGGAAAGCAGAGGTCTTGAGGAGATACTGGGCCCTTGGAGCTGTATCTGCATGAAGGCTCCCACTGCTGCTACCGTGGTGAATTAATAGGAGCCACGAGACAAGACTTGATGGTGAGACCTCTGAAGACACCAATAAAATGAAGAGCACTGACACTAGCTAGATTTGGAGATATTTGGGAGACCTTAATTCCACTCGCTGCTCCAATCCTACTGTTGACATATAACTCCTTACCTCACATGCCAAAGGTTTAAGTAGGGAGAAGCTCTTCTAAAACAGTGCAGAGGTCAATATTCCTGGCTCTCAGCACGGCAGGATAAGCTAACATCCTTAATCACTGTGGGATGCTTCTGTTTGCCCATTAACTACTGATCTGTGTAGAGACCTAACTTGTATTGAGTAACATTTGTTCTAAACATGGATCCAAATGCACTTGCCTGTTAAGAAAATAGAACAAGTTTAAGCTAACTTTGCTTATCTGTATCTTAAGTGCTTGCATCCGAATGAAAGTTTGTAATTATCTTCTGAGGGCTTGTTTAGATGTGATGGTTGATGGAAATGGCAGTGTGACAGGCATTCCAAAGGCACTGGCTAGTCCCAAGTCCCAGAGCGCAGAACTTCTTGCTCCAGAGTATCCTTCTTGTTTAAGTTGGGCTGGAACAGTTTATGCCTATTGCAAGATACAAAGGTAGCACACACACACAGAGCTCTGCGCACTTAAGTGCAGCTATTTCAGAATAACCCCTGTGCAGGGCTCTGTGTAGAAGAGCCCTGGTGGATGAGCTCAGGGCTGGGGCTGCCTGCAGCTGCCATGCGAAGGGAGGGCTGGATGTCAGCATGAGCAGACACTGTGCATGCACACACCCTGCAGCAGGAGCTGCTAGAGCAGGCACAAAGGAGAGATCCCTGGAGCCATCTTAGCACCCCATTCTTCCTCTCCCACTAAGAACCTGTCCCTGCATACAGCTACTAGCTTTCCAAATGCTTCAGCATTAGCTGTTCCCCATATCTTACTGCCACAGCAGCTTTTAATGAAAATTGGATTAGGAGAGAAAAGCTCCAGTCATTCCAGTGCCATAAGCACTGGCCCAGGCATACTGTTTGCCAAAATTTTTCAATCAGAATAGATAACATTTTAAAGGCAGTTTGGTCAGCCTACAGACAGGGATGTGTTTAAAGGTTTGATTTTTTTCCAAATACATTGTGGCTCCTTAACTAAGTGGTACAATTAGCCTGCTTAAGAAGAGGGAACCAAACATCCCTTAAGAAGAGGGAACCAAGCCAATTTAACTTAGGTATGAGCACACACAAACACTTGATCCTGACTTCTGAACATTCATCATTTAGCTCAAAAAAAGAAATTGTGGAAGAAATTAATTGTTTGTGTATTGTCAGCACTAAGCAGATAGATAAGTATGTAGCTGGAATGTTATTTCTAAAGTTATTTTAAATATTTGGGTTGTCTACTTAAGCTATGTTTAAATAAAATTACTATGAATTTCTTCATTTCACTGAAGCCATTATAAAGCCACACTTTCTGTCATTATATACATCAGCATTTAATGGTGAGGGAAAAACAATGGCAGGCTAATTAGAATACCAGGGGGCTGGGGTTTCTGCATTTCTAACTTTGTTGGGTAGTGTCCCTAGACTCTCCAGCCTTTTTTTGCAAGCTGCGGGACTAAACATCTGAAATTTAGGCTTAGGGGCCTCAGAATAAAGTAACACTTAAATAGGTGCCCTCGTCAATGATTCTGCCTGATCTACTGTTTCAGGGACTGTTAGAAGACCTCATCTCTGTGATAGTTTTATTTCCTATTTGTGGACTATGAATTTGGCTGCAATGGAAAGCTGAGCAGAGTCCCAAAGTGTCTGTACTGGGTTTTAATGGAAAGAAATAAACTCCTGAGGGTAAACACTTACTCAACTACCATTTGCATTATGATTATCCCTTTTTGTTGAACAGAGGACTTATCTACCCAGAGACACACAAAAAATTAGGAATCAAATTCAGAGGTTAGGTTAATGACTTTATATGCATCCAATTCTTGAGCAGGCGCACACTTTCAGAACCATAGTGGCCCATAACTTACTCCTTTATGTGCATTCACTACACAGCTCTGATCCCTCTGAATTTTCCTAAGTTGCTCTTGAAGATAAGACTCATAAGGGTTTGTCTATACACAAAAGTTAGGACAGATTATGGTGGCATTTGAATGTTAAGAATAATGGTTGCTGCTGAATTACTTATTCATTATGAAGCTAAAGGGTATTGTTCCTGATTAGCTCACCTCACTCAGACCTTCTGCACAAGTCCTTATGAGGTAAGGTAAACATATATATATTGTGTGTTACCAACTCTAAATACCAGACCTAATGGGGGGGAAGAAGAAAATTCATACTACAGTGGGCATCCAGCTTAGGTGCCCCAAGCTGCAACTACACTAATACATAAAATAACCTACGAGCACATGATACAGGAAACAACTGACACCAAAACCAAGGATACTATACTTGTCTATGTCATTACAATGGCTGAGTGGGTACACCAAATTCAGAGACCTGGCAACCCTAGATTCTTTTTAAAGACTAGAGGAAAAGCCCTAGAAGCCTCCTATAGATGAACCAGTGATGCAAACTGTCCTGCTCACTGGGAAGCAGACTGCTACAGAATGATCTTCAAACACCTTGTTTACACAGCTATAAGCTTAGGCACCTCATGAGAGCTTTCTCAGAAAGCTCCTATCTTAGTAGTGCTATCTCATCAGGTTGTTACAGCAAGACAAAAAACACCAAGAGGTGCACCCACGTCAGCTCATCTGGGTTTAACAGTAATCTTTCATGGCATTGTCTTACAGAATGAAGGAAAAAGTCCCTATATTAAGCTACTAGTCTAAAGTATTAAATTAGAACTTTTACTTAAACTAGGCTGGCTCTATGTGAATTAGCACAGTCTATCAGTCACAGCCCAGAAGAGACATAATTTTCATAGTTTCTGATTGCAGTGCTAAAGGAAGCTCTCACCATCACATGGTATTTGCAGCAATTTAGGGTAATATAAACAAGGGATACCCCAGTTTCCACTCCATCCTGTCACAAATCTCTTCCTGCTCTGTAGGAATCACCCATTCAACTGGGAAGTGATACCCAGTCAACAGAAAACCTTCATGGAGAACTGAGCTTGACTTCTTTACATGATTTTTTTTAAAGTACGACTAGAGGTGACAGGAGTTTTGGAATTATTTCCAAAATAGCTCATGTGTATCAGAAAAACTAACAAGCTGAATTCTTTTGGAGGCTTGAATTAAATTTAGGCTCAGTCTCCCACTCTGCAAGACAAGCACTACAGAGACTCAAAGATTCTCCCCCCAAGCAACTCTCACTAGATCTACAAGGCATCTGATATTCCCTTTCTCTATGTGTATCGCTGACATTTGAATAGAAGATGAAAAGTTAAGAGAATGAGTTTTAGAAACACGCTCACAGAAAGCAACAGCCACAAGCCACCCCCCAGCCACACAGCTGAAGAACAGAGAGAAAAGGTAGCAAATTTAGAGAAACCAGGATGATCGTACATCCAATAATGAAGTAAAACTCTGCAAGCCTTGAAACTTGCTCTTTAGGTAAACAATGTAAATTGGCAGAATGACCACCAATACCAAGGTGTTCTATAAAGCAGTTTCTTATTTTTCCTTTTCTGTCAGGCTAGTTAGTGTCAAGTATCAACACATCAGACTTTAAAAGTTGCTTCTTAGTCTGACAGACCAGCAGAGATTGAGATGTCTTAGAAAACAAAAGTGCAATACAATGATGCTATGCAATAGAATAAATTTGTTGTACTTGCTTTTAGTGACTTTGCTGTAAGAACATGGGAGGTAATTTGGCCCTGGGGAAATCTTCTAATGACTTTTGAAAAGGAGCATGGATTTTGGAGTAAGGGTTAATGTAAACATTTTCTTCTACTTTCAATTAGTTTCTAAATAGAGTTAGTTAACAACACTGTTCTTGACACAGATACCAATTTTTTTATTTTATATGTGTGCTATGTATATAACTACAGTAATAGCTACAGCTGTACTGAAACTACATTTACTTTTCAACTCACTGAAACTGCATCCACACCAGATCATTTTCTCAAGACCTGAAAGCAGCTCTATAGAACACCAAAATTAATACTCTTAATAACCTCTTGAACCACCTACCTCATCAGTGAGTTTGGAAGACAAAATTGTCAGAAGCTCAATTTCAAACTACCTACTGATAGCCTTCAGAAGATTACACTGTAAACCATGTAGCTGACAAAGTGGATACAGGAGTTGAACCATAAATATTTGATCTGTGTTGACATCAAAGAGTTGTGGAACAAGTAGTTTGTGTTAGTTCAATCTTTAAAGGAAACATTCCAATCACTGTTTTAAGGAAAAAGTGGCTCACTTTAATAACCACAGGCATTGGTCACTATTTGACAAGACATTCTAAAAAAAGTAATCACAATTTTTCTGATAGTAGTTTACAAGTGGATGGTATACATTAAGATACAGAGGTAGAATTTCACTTTTACAATGCTTCACTAATACAGATTACCAAATTCAAGGCACAAAATTGTTCGCTTTACAAAAAATACTGTAAAAATGTCATTTGCTGTTCTACAATGTGAGTACAACTCAAAAAAAATCTTTACACCCTTTCATATTCTGAATGTAGAGTTGCATCAGGCATTATTCTATTTTTCCTTTGCTAATAATTGGCATATGACCAGCACTTACATAAACAGTTTGTATCTCAGCTGAGTTGCTTTGTCTTTTAGGCACAAGTCCAGTTAGAGAATTCAACACAACAGTTTCCTTGGGGGGGTGGGGGAACTCTGTCAGAAGTAAGAATGAGGAAGAAGAAATGAAACATGTAGTCCATAATAGTAAATTGGACTCTGACATATAGAGGGAAATGGAACACAGCATATTTCAAATTAAGTCAACTTGGAAAAAAAGTCAAATGAAATCACTGACTGCATTCCTAAAAAAAACCAGATGCCCAGTACAAGTTTGCTTTGACAGTATGTAAGACATTCATTTGCCTTTGAATCGGCAGAGATTTACAAATTTCTTTTCATCTTTGTTTAAATAGAACACACACAGTTGCAACAAAAGAGAATTACACCACAATTTGGCCATGTGTCCTTTAGAGAACGTGGGTGAACGAGTGGAGAGATGCATTCAGAAATTGTCCTTGAATTTGCTATAAGATCATGAGCAGTAGCTTAAATTGCAAGACTTCCCTCCCTTCCTAAGTAACGTAAGGAAAGTCAAACCACTTCTGAAGCATTCCATCTTCTGGCTGGAGACAGCTCTTAGAAGCCTTAGCGGACTAAGGAGGAGATATCACACAGTGCATCCCTACAACAAGTAGTATGACTAGTTTACTGTACATACAGTGATATTCTAAAGGACAATGGTGGCAGCTACATTGTAAATTCATTTGAGTTACCTATCACATTTCCCAAGTACTCTAGTCAGTTTTATTTACAGTATATAAAAATCCATTGATTTTTAGAGTTCAATACACAGGTTTAGGACCCAAGAGAATGCCACAGTAAGATGTTGACATTTGCATCTGTTAGATGCAAGTGCACTTTGCAATTCAGTCATGTAACATTATTGCATTCACCTATAAATGTTAGTCCATCCAAAAGTGTTAGATTCCATTTTTTGCTTCATTGTTGTTTGTAGCCTGTTTCCGTTGAGCGATGAAAGGATACATACACTTGTCTGCTCCCAAAAATCGATACATGCATACCACAGCTTCAAATGGCAGAATACTGGAAAAAAGAGGTTATAGATTTGTTAGAAGACAGCATGAGACAAAACCTCTGCTTTTTTGTATGTATGTATGTACTCTGCATGTACTTAAAACCACACTTTTAAGTACATGTGTTTACACGAACTATGTACTTGGTCTCCCTAAAAACAATGTAATACCTATTGGAAATTCTTCTTAAAAGACTTAAGGGATTTTTATTTCACAGGGATACTTTCAGAGAGAACTAAAATTCTAGAGTCCCAATCATACAGGCAAGTAGAAAGGAGAAAGAAGCTGTTTATTCACATGCTTCCATCTTAGACCAGATTTTCTGTTTCTTCACAAGTGTGATAGCTTGTTTTAAAGAACGGGGGCAGGGGGGATAGGGGGGCAAGGGCATTACAGAAGGCCTGGTAAAAGCAAGGCATCTGCTAAAAGCCACATCAGCAGAGGTCATCAGACATCGAAGATATTCTTTAATGTGGGATTAGTGTTAGTTAATGCCATTCTTTGATCACCAGATGTCTTGTTGTTACCTTGATTTATATTCTAAACTCAATCATCCATCCTCAAGAAGAAAGGTCCAAAGTAAAGAGCAATTTCCTTCCCCCCCTCCAGATAAAATTCCAAGAGGTCATTATGCGATGGATACCTGGCTACAGATCCTCCCCTTGTTCCCACATGAACAAAATATTGTTTTTATTTCAAGTGTAATACTCAGGGGCTCTAGTGAAAGAATAAAATGGGATTCCTCAGGCCCTGGGAATAGCAGCAGGCACTTGTTCAGTGGCAAGCAGTACAGTTCCAGCCATTAGGAGTGATGACCACTGAAGCACCAAGAAGTAGATGTCACTGGTACAGGTGTCTCCAGTGCCAGCAGCACTGCTTGTGCAGTGACTGGAGGGCCTTTGATCTAAAGGCTGCTGCCTGGGGCACAGATTATGCAGAAGCTTTGATCTCCCTGTTGGAAGCTGAAGTGTTGAACCAAGAAAACCCAAAGGGCTTTTGATGTGGCTGCTGCTGCTGTAAGGCATCGCCTGTGCAGGAAGCACTGAAGCACCCTCTGAGCTTTTGGGTGAAGGAGTTAGTTCTTAAATATACTGACAGTGGCCTTCATTTGGTGTCACAATAGACACATACATCTCTCTTCCAGGAAAGAGATGAGCAGTCAATATACCTCTATTTTTTGGTGACTCTGTCCACCAAGAGACACTAGAGCCAGAGGAGAATAACCACCTTGTAAGTGGAATAAAAAACACCAAGGTGCTCAGTTTCAATCATCACTTGCAGAAATAAAATAATACAATACTATATTTTATATGTTCCTCCCACACACTACAGATTTAAAACAAAACACAGATGCCTGTGAAGCTGTTCTCCATAAACTAGAATTCAAGTGATGTTATATCACAGGAATTGAAGCAGCTCCTGCATTATCTGGCATCACTGAAATGTTAGCCTGGTTACAGATTAAAACAGTTTTCATTCTAAAACTGCAGTGTGTTAGAATGAAAGAAGTAATTCCTTTAAATAGACCTTTTGCCAAACTTAAGACTCTGAAAATTAGTTCTGAAAGTACCAATTTTCAGTTTATCTACTATATCTGTGCAAGTTCTGAAGAATCTGCAGGTAGGAAGGGCCTCCTCACACACTTGTTCTAGAAACAAGCAGCTAGACATTCCTCTGCTGAGAGCTGCCTCATGCCCCATTTCTAAAGAGGAACTCAAACAGTGGAATTAATAGTCTGTTAAAAAGAAAATAGGAATCCAAGGAGGATGGAAGATGCAAGAAGGTTAAAACAAAGATGCATAGATACACAGGACCTTGGTTAAATGAAGCTTCCCAAGCAAGCAACCTACAAGCTTGCAAGCCAACAGAGACTTATGAATTCTAGCAAAATGGCACCTATGGCTTGTGTGGGTGGGAGGGTGTTTGTATCATGAAACTGGACATGCTCAGGAATTTTGTGATTGCATTGCCAAATAACTGGCACTTCAGTTCTTACCTTTTCATGAAGGTGACCATGTACATGAGGCGAGGTGTGCAGATCATTGGCTGGTCTGTAAGGATGGCTCTCATAGCCTGTTTCACACAGTACTCAGGTTTCAAGGGTGGAAGGAAAGGCTCAATTTCTTTTCTGGAACATTTGATTAGGACAGATTAATATGATACCCAAAGGACTATAGACCCCAGTGAACAGTTCATTAACTCAATTTATTGGAACTTGTTTATATTCACTGTTAAGTTACAAAGACTATAGCTCAAAACTTGCATTGTCTGTGTACAAAAGGACAGAAGACAGTGAATTCAGAAAGTCTCTTTTTGAGTCTAACACTAACATACACTAAAGCAGATGTAATATTTAATATTTTTATGGTACCACTTGAGTTATCTTTTAATACTTTTTGGCACTACAAGCACAGAGCAGAAGGAGAATTCTACTCACCTGATCCTGCACCCTCTAAACATTCCTGTATCTACAAGATAAGGGCAGACTAAAGTAGTTTTAATTCCATCCTTTTCAGCAGCCTTCAATTCATGGCTCAAAGACTCATGGAAGCCTACAGCTCCAAATTTGCTGGCACAATAATCCTGTGTTGGCAAGGAACGAAGCAGAGGAAAAAAAAAGGGACAAATATGAATGATGTTCAAAGCCAGCATACCTGAGGTGATTCTGCACAGATTTTGAAAGCAACAACAAAAAGACACCCACTGAATAGAGCGCCACATCAACTCATTTATCACTTTACTTTTGAGGTAATTAGCACAGAATCATGAAAGCAGGAAAGCTGAATGTAGGAGGATATTACCTTGGATTCAAGTCTTTGAATCAGGCAGGCTCACATGACAAGTTACTCCAATTACCAGTTTGCTTAATAATAAATGCTGCAACAAAGGACTGAGATACCTAATACTACCTTGGGCCAGATTTGAAAAAGCTTGAAGAGTTGGCAGGGCATAGGTGTAAAAATCTTAAAAGTGTTACTTTTAAGGTTAGTTTCAACAGAAGATGCAACCAAGATTTGAGTTTTTCTATGAGATGCACAAAACCACTACTGCTGTCTATGCAATAACTTTTTATTGTTGCTGAACTTAGTGTGTTTTCAGTTGGATGTGTCCATCTCTGTTGGTGGTCACACCCAGTTTAGGAAATTACTTGTAACTTTCTCAAGACAGTAAACACTCTAAAAAGCCCAAAGTTACACCATCTTCCTTCATTTAGGTTATGAAACACTGCAGTTTAAGGTCCTGGATTGAGCCTTACCTGTATGCAAAGAAGCCTACACTTATGGGGTAATAAGACTATTATTATTTTAGACACCTTAATTAATTTTCACTAACTGAATGCTTTTTGTTCACACTTGCATTTGTACTAATGACTTTAAAAAATGACAAGCTGTAGTCCTAACTTATTTTTATGCACCAGACAAGTCTCACAAACTGGAGTTTTCAAACACCTGCTAGTGAAGCAGGTGAGCCATACATTCTAGAACTTTTGCAGTCATTTCCCCACAGAAACAAGAAAAGTTACTTTTGAAAGCCCTTGCCTTTGGCTTCAAGCTTAGCACTGCATATCTTGACAGGAATAGGCTAAATGGTTCCTTTCAAGCTCCTAAATTCATCAGGTAATTCAAAGATAACCTGGCATTCTGAAAGCCCCAGCCATCCTAGGATTTTGCTCTCAGGACCAACTCCACCATCCAAGTAAATGAATGCAATGCCTGCCCAAGTCCTGTGGCTCCCACTCACAGGGAGCCATGTGTTGATATGGTACTCAGCACCATAATCTCCAAGTATCTTTGAAGATTTGACCTTACTTCCTCTAGCTGATAATATTTAAATATCTTTGGAAAAAAATGCCAAACTTTTTGTTCATTATAGTCTAACAAACCTCCACTCCAGCAGTACTGAATAGCCCCAAGGAACTTGCAACTGTCACAATGTGTCCATGGTTCATTTCCAGCATCTTGGGAAGGAATGCTTTAGTGGTCTACAAAAAGAAAACAACAAAAAACAAAGTACACATAAGCAACATAAGGAAAAAAACCCCACTTCATGAAGTTACACTAGCAATGAGTTCTCAGAAACTCTCAGTTTATTATCAAGAATATAGAAATACAATCATTTTACAGGTTTTGAACTTGAGTTTGTCAAAAATGCTAACAGAAAACCTACAGCTTGTTTGTGAATCCAGACAGCAAGGATTATATCTGCAGAAATCCTAAGGTTAAAGGATCAACTGAGCTCAGACGTGTTTATTTTACTAGAAGAGACTAGTTATCAGAAGGAGATAATTTGACCTTAAAATGGAAGCCACATTTTTTAAAAGACAGAAAATGAAATGCAAAGTGTTTAATTACACCATCCAGCACATCTCTGTTGAGACCAGTACCAATTATCAGTTCTAATTATTGACAGTGTTTTTTAAGTTAGATATTGCTAATTTTATCCAAGTAACTTACTGCCTTAGGACCTTTATATTAAAAGAAATGCTACAGGTGGAGTTTTTGCTGTTGTTACTTTTTACCTACAATAGAGCCAATATCTGCTAGTTTAAATTACTTCCCATCTTTATTAATATCTATAGCACTGCTATAGCTAAAAAGACAAGATATACATTTGCGTTACTAATTCCTTAAAAGTTTAAAAATGAAATAAACTCAAAGCAAGTCTCAAGATGAAACTTTAATTTTAACCTCCAATTTTTATACTTTGGTTATAACAAAGTTTGTTTCTGTTTAAAAACCTGAGTCAGAGTTAACCCCTTAAAAAAATTAAGTTTTAAGCAACACACATTGAAGGTACTTGCTGGAAGATCACCCCTACCAAAATACCTATCTTTGTCATCTCTTTTCTGAAGCTGACTCAACACTTCCCCATTAAAAATAATTATTAAGCAGGGCACCATATTTACAACAAAAATCAATGAAGCAGTAAAATGGTAAGTGTAGTTATGATGTACTTCAGCTTTTAGGGTGTCAGTGTACTATACGAGATCACTTCTAAATTGCCCAAGAACTTCAGACAATGCTTTTTAATCACAAACATGCCTAGTTAATATGTTAATCTATTAGTGACAGAGCTACTAATTTATTCCAACTCACTCAATACCATGAATGCTTTATACTCCCAAAAACCAACTCTTCCCATGTAATTTTTATCCAAACTCAGAGAATGCAAATGCCCCTTAAGTATTTCCTACTTGCTTAATTGTTGGTCTGAGCCTTGTCAGCTGCATTCTTAAAAAGACATGCAAACTACAGCTGAATCCATCTAATTCCATTCTTATGCTGTCTGCATTTTCCAATCACAGACGTCAGGACAGTTTTGCTCTAATGATTTTCACATGTTCTTGTACAACATTTTTGCCTGCAGGTGTTAAATGACTAATCCAGACCTCCTAACACCACACAAAAGAGTGTTTTCACTGGACAGCTGGCAGATGATAGAAGATTAACAGACCTCCTGACTCCTTGCCTTTTCTACTGTTGATTCATACAACTCCTAGATTCTGTCATAACTACATAACAAAGCTAATTATAAAAAAATAATCTGAGAGCAAGCTGCCTTGTGTTTGTTTCTTTCCTCATGGCAGGGAACTCTAAACCTCTTACAGAGAGCCTCTGACAAGAATTCAGTTTGCTGTTAAACTAATCTGTGCCAGGCACACAAAGTTTCAGCCTCTCTTCCCATGTTGCATGGCAACAAAGCCGAGTCATCATCGGGCATGGCCACCCAAAAAAGAGGCTTCGCTTGCACAGCACTGAAGTTTTACAGAGCGCTCTTTCTTTGCAGCCTGCCTTGCACACTGCAACACCATCAGTGTGTATGCCAGCCCTGATCCTCTGTGCTATCCCTGCACCACATCCACACTCCCAGCTCAGTCCTGCTAAACCATTTACTCCACTCCCCAACATTTGTCAGCTTCATCAGCACTTTCCACTTATGTCTCAGCTATCTGTCCACATCACATTGGAATGACTGATTGCCACCTCACATTGCCAGAAAGCTTGATAATGCAGACTGAAGTTCTGGCTGCAAACCACAGCAACTACAGAAAAGGGGCCTTGAAGCTTGTCTTGGGGTAGGGAAAGAAGGGAAAGAAGTAGTGACAGATTTTTTTTCTACTACTTTCAAGGCATGAGTCAGTATTGTCTTCCAAGAGATGAACAGACAAGTGCACCAATTATCTTTGCTATGGCGCTGCTTTTTCTTCTCCTTTTTTTCTGTTGTTTTTAATATGGTGAACTATGTGTCTTTAAGTGTCTATGTTTAGCTTGGCTGAGGAAGAGAATTTCCAAAGTCATATATGTGTGTATATATATATATATATAAATATGCAAAATAACCAGACTAGTAAATTTCAGAAAGCCCATTCAACTATGCTATACTATGTCAAAGCATAAAGATTATAAAAATTGAGTTTTCAGAGCTTGTGGCTAGAGTAATCCATTTTCAACCAGATGAAATTGGCACATGAAAAATACAGCTTGTTGAGGACACTTTTGGGTGACGTCTTCAGCATCTCAAGTGCAGACTTGAACAACTCCCAGCAGCAGAACTAGAGCCACTTCCCCTAAGTCACCTCTTAAAAGCCATTTATGGCTCAATTGGAAAAACCCCACAACTCCTCTGCTTTAAAGACAATTAGAAATGCATGGAAATCTTTGCATGGGACCTCAGTGTTCTGAGACAGCCTGTTCAGATCAAGCCCTACACTTTGTCATGGCATATTATCCCAAAAATCCACTTAAAATCTGAAGTTAAGGGAGTCTATAAAGATAGTATAACTATCATACGTAGAAAACTTAGCAGTCCACTATCAGCATCTCCAGTAAATGGATGTTAGAGAAAGCCATCTCGATTGCTGCCATTCTCCAGCCATCTGCAGCAGCTGGGAGTCAGCACTTGAAAACAAGCACTGTCAGAGGCAGACACACCCTACCGGGGGATGCATTTCCAGGCTCAGAGTAAATGCTTGCCCACTGCTCCTCCCAGCCTCCTCTCGCTGGGAAAAACAATCCCAAAGTGAAGTTATTCTTTCGTAGTATAAGCAATCCCTAAATAAATCAGTGTTCTTACTGAGCTTCTGGCACCACACACGTCCTTGATCAAAGCAACTTCCTCCATACTCTGATTCCCAGTTTTTCTACCCATTACATAAACCAGATCAACCTAGTTTCTTGTTTCTAGTTTCTTTCAGCTTCAACTACATCTGCCTACCAGACCTGAAGTCTTCTGTGTGCTTGTTGTGCTGCTGACAAACTAGTTAAGAGTATGACTGGTTTCGGGCAAGATGCCTCCTGGGTGGCCTTCCCATCTGGAGCTTGTCTGAACAGGTACACAGACCACATTAGTCTTCTGAGGTGATGCATGGACATGCTAATCCTCCATTTAAAAAAAAAAATTAGAAGACACCAAGCAAAAGATGGGTTTTGTCCATGGCATTAGAGGTCATGAACCAGGTCCCCAAAATAATTCAAATCAAGTCAACTGGTTTAATTGAACTATCTGCCTTCTGGTTTGATCCTCAAAGCTTCAGTTTTACCTCTCACAGCTGCACAGGAAGACATTTAACCAAAACACAGAAGTATTTAAAGTCAGAGCTGGGTCATTTATTCATGACAAACACACCACAGTTCTCAACACTGAGGAGAAAACAGTAAGTAGAATATAGAGGATGAAACGAATTGTGATGCATCAGGGCGAACAGTCAGGGAAGTTATGCAAGTGTTCAACATTGAGAAATGCAAGTTAAGCATCTTCTTCATCCAAAATTACCTTTTTCTTTTTTTAAGGGGAAAAAAATCCCAACAAAAGCCAAAATCAAAAAGCAAACCCCAAAAGCATAGTGGGAAAATGAATTTTCTAACCTGCAGTATACTTTAGATAGATAGAAACTAGGTAGGAGAGACAGAATGTATACAGCTGTTGTGAACAGAGTAGAGCTAATTTTTTAAACTAGCTCAGCCTTTAAGTTTTTTGGAACCTAGAGATCAATTTCTAATCTTGTGAGCATGTTCCTCTATGCTTTTGAATATACCAGTAAGACCAAACTATTCCCAGTAGCTGTAACCAAACTTCTATTTCATGTGCACACAGCTTAAATGACTTATTTCTCACAAGTGTGAAACTGAACAAGCATTTACATGTCACTTCATAGCTTTCGTAATCTGTTCTCAACATTTTGGTTTACGGCAAATTAACTTCTAACAGTCTAGCACTTCTTCCCTCCCCTTCCCCAAATTCTTTAGTTCCATTCTTAATGAAACAAAACTCCAAAGATTGTGAAACACAAAGAGCAGCACAGCTGCAATGTCAAGACAAATTAGTCTAAATACAGCAAATGAGAATATGAAGAAATACTGTGTTTGGGAAAGTGATTTTTTTAATTAAATTTTGGATTAATTATTTTTAAAGAAGAAAGCAAGCATCCACAGAAAACAATGTTAGCTGTATGCAGCTCAAAACAATGGATTCTGAATGCAGAAAGCACACCAAAGTAGAAAAGTATGTGCTGCCTCATGTTTAGAGAGTCGCCTTTATAGCAAAGAAAGAAACAAACAGGTACCAACACATAAGGTCCTTTAGGTTTCTCTTTTTCAATACAGTACATTTCTTCATACTTTCTGCCTTCTCTCAACAGCCTTTCTAAACTATTTTAATGGCATAAACAAGCTGTATTACTGTAAGGTTGAAGTATCTTTATGCCTAAGTCTATGCCAAAGCTCATTTTCCACACAATTCCTTCAGGTAAGGAGCATGGTTATTCTTTTGAATATCAAAGGAGGTGAGTTTTCACATCACTAGTTATACACAACAGTGGTGTACTGGTATAACAGAGAAAGCATTTTCTCCCAAGCCACAGCTATTCCTGATGGCCAGAGCAACTACCTAACAGCACAAATGAGTGCACTTTTGGGTAAACGTATTGTTTCATCTTCATATTAAAAACTATTCAGGCAAATCCAAGAAGCAAAACTGGTGTGGTTAGACAAGGACTCACATTCAGATATCTCTAGGAACTAAGGTACCAGAGAGCATAGCAGCTTGCTGCCCCACATTTGCTAATTTGTTAGTTTAACAGTGACAAGAAAAGTTTTTAATCTAAAATACATGTTATACTCTCCTTCTCCTTTAGCATGGACATAGAGTCTTTTCTTCCCATTCTTCTTCACAGCCTACAGCACAGCATTGCAAGTTCTCTTACTCTTGTGCAGGACAGCATGTGCCCACTCCATCCTAGAACCAAATTGAGATTTCCACATGCCCCAGCTCCTTGCTCCATTCCAGTAATTGAGAAGTGCACCAAGGTCCAAAAAAAGAGCACCTCTAATTTTTCTGCAGACCTACCTGTAAGGTAGTCCAAACTATGTGGTATTGCACTAATGCACCACTATATATGTTGAAAGGGAAAGGAAAGTGCCTGAAAGGCAGAAAACCCCCATGGCAAGCTTATCAGTAAACACACTAAAGTTATTTTCAGCTACAGTCATATAGCCCAACTCCTTTCAGAAGACAACCCCTTTATATACAGTTTATAAACACAGGCTAAAACCTCGCTTACAGGATTACAGGGGAAGTCATCATCAAATGGTTTAAGAAAAGGCCTTGAAAATATACCCTAGAACTCTTTCATAGGAGGATTTATCAAAGTTAGGCATGTAATATCCAAAATGCATTCTCATGCAGCAAAGTATGAAGTTGCAAGCCTGTCTTTAACCATTTACTTTCCTTCTAGCTTTTTTATTTGGTTCCAAAGAGAACTGAGAATAATCACTTCTCATTTGTACGATCATCTCAATTACTTTTCCCATATAGTCTCCACATCCTTCCTGAATTATCCTTCTACAAGCATCTCTGAAGTGTTAGCTTAAAATGGGAATAGTAACTGCACTATGACTACATGAAAATACCAAGTAGTGAGTTGAAGACTAGAGAGACCACACAATACAAAGGATGTGGCTCTGACAGTAACAGGCTGAATACAGCAGGCAGACAGAAGTCTACAACTACTGTTGACCTTGCTAACACAAGGGACCAAAGCTGTACTTTAAAGGACCTCAGATGTCTCTACTGACTGTTTTCAAGAACTGCTGGGCCCCTTCTGGATAATTAGCCACTGTCTAAGTAAATATTTGAATAGCTGTGGAAATTAGAACGATTTTTGTTCTTTGGTTTCTATTCACAAGAAACGATAATGAACTATAGGTCAGAATTACACAGTCTTCCTAAAGTAATGAATTAAAAAATAAAGTCACATTTCTCTGAATTTTTTTATAGGACTACCCAGATCCTTTTGAAGCAAAAAGGATCAGGAGTTTTTGTGTTAAAAGCAAAATAGGAAACTATTCACGGATAGTCCTCAAGTGTGCCTTGCACAGGCCCTGCATTCAGAACAAAAAAGCTAGACCTTCCAATATTTCATCTCAAAACAAGTCCCTTTGTTATTTATCTCCTAGCAGGCAACACAACCTTTAAGTTCTCACTGAAGGTTTATTTGTCCTTCACATAAAAACCCACTGTTTTGGGGCCACGGGGATTCCTTTAATATTGAACTGCACCAGCAGTTAATGCTTCACATACATGCACAGTAATAATGCTACAATTGCTGTGCAACCGGGAGCCCACGAAAGAACATGACAGACTTAAACAAAAGTCTATAATGACGAGTTGCACAGAAGCAAAGCCACACATACACTCCCCAATACCTTGGATAGCCTACATTAGTAGACAGAGATAAATCTACTCAGTTTAAGAAGTGAAGGTAATAAAAGAAATACCCTCAAGACGTTAAGTCACAAATGAAAAAGAAACATCAATTCATTTAAAACTTTTTTTAATTTACTGAGAAATAGGCATACTTCTCTCCCAACTCTGCATGAAATACTGCATTGAAGTACATGAAGCCTTAGATTAGTAAAAACATAAGCTATTACTTGATTCACTTGGTTTATAATTTATTATTAATTTATGGAAGCAATTTTCTCTACCCTCATGACCAATGCACATACACAAAATCCCCCATTTCTCAACAGACATATCAAATCAGCTGAGAAGCATTAAAGTTGTACAAAACAAGATTAAATCCTATTTAGGGAAGTTTGTAAGTGAGTTTGTTAGTAGAAATAAGCATCTGTCACACCATTTGCAGAAGAATAACTATGCTACAGCCCACATTTACATTACTACATTGTTTAGCATTTGTATTGTTGAGGGTTCAGTTCCAGAATTTCTCCAGTCTTCAAAGCCAATAGTCACCACTTATCCTATGAAGAGTTTCGTTATCATAGTGGTTCCTTTTTTACATGGAGCAAACTCATGTTGAGTTTATCAGACAAAAGCTGAAACTGAATTAAATAGTTTCCTTAATCAGAACTTAGTGCCACAAAGCTGTTTACAATGGGTAGACAGTAAAGATAAGATAAGTAATGCTATTAAACAAAAAAAGCACACAGGAAACTAATACCACTAGTTATCTCTCAAACATTAATCATTGATTTCCACTCTTTACTACTAGAACTAATTATGCTCTGCCTAGGGCAACTGAACATTGCTTGACTAAATTGTCTTTTGTATAGTTTGTTAGCAAGGCTTAGTTGAAACAGGCTGTGTCTACAGAGAGAGGGATATGAGAAATGCTTAGGGAAGGACATTGCAACAGAAACTTTTATTATTGTTGCCTTGTCACATCACTACATTGTCCCCCCTCCTTCCTTATAAGGACTTAATTTCCTGTGATCTTACCCCATACTGGAGCAGAAAACAGCTTTGCTCTCCCTCTCATCTAAAGTGTAGGTTAAGTACTCAAGAACACTACCTAAGAAAGACAATTCTGACTTCAGAAACTTGCCTCTTGAGCATCAAGGTGGAAAAGGTGTCACTGTAAGCTTTATAGTGCTCTGCCACTAATCAGACTTCAAGTTCTCTTCAGTAAAGTTTTTCTGCATTCCCCACCACTGCATCAAACTAGATTTTTTTGGGCACCATAACCTAGAGCAGGGGTTTAGGTACATAGAACACAGGCAAAAGCAGCCCTAATTTCTCCTAAAGAACACTTTTCACATCTGTTTAGGAGTCACTGCTATATATAGTTTCTGGGCATGAAGAAATTGAGGTATTCAAGCTGAACCACTCTTGTTATCACTATACCAGCAAATGGAATTCAGAGCCTTTATGTTATTGGTATCAGTTTTCACCTTTCTGCTCCCAAGAACTTCTGTATTTTTTTTTTTCTAGGAGATTTTAGATTTATCTGCTTTTTTAAATGATTTCCATCCTCAGATGCCAGGCCTGTCCTGCAAAGTGTCCAATCTTTCTAATGTCTATATGTCACCAGTCATTTTTGCACAAACATCTAGTTGCCTTTAAAGGACATGCTTGTACCTACACAAAACCATAAATGCACACCAACTTGTCCATATCCACCTTGCTGATATGGCTTGGCTGATGTGTAAGTGCTTCCAATGTATGCAGCAGTACACTTCAGTCACTGATTATATATTTGGACTTCTTCCCTCCAGAGTCTGCAAGTCTTTGATTTCATACAACTACGAGAAACAAACCACATTCTCACTGGTTGCCAAGAGAGATGGTGAAAATCTCCATCCTCAGAGGAATCAGAAAACTGTTTGGGCACAAGCCTGGGCAACTGGCTCTGGGTGGCCCAGCTGGAGCAGGGGAGGTGGACCTGATGACCCTCAGAGGCCACTTCCCACCTCAGCCATTCTGTGATTCTCCACTTAAGTACACTAATTCCCTGTTCAACAGCCCATTCCCTCTTTCTCTCACAGAGGAAGAAGTTCAGAAGCCAGCAGAGACCTTGCACTCTTCATCACTGTGTTAACTGCAAGTTTATCCACTCAGAATCTTAACCAACTGGAAAGAATGCCAACTCCTCTGCTACATCTCTCCTGTATCTCTCTGACAACACTTCTTGCCTGTAATAAATTATCTTGATCTGAAACAGTGTCTCTTCAATTTCTCCTTCTCCTTTGGTCACAAGCCCCTTCTGCTGGAGGGAGGGCCCAATGAAACAGTGCAGAGCACCCAGCTGAATTTCTTGAGTAAAAAACATACTTCAGCCAAGTTCAGCAAATACATGTTCCATACTGTTTTCAAAAACTAATTATGTCCCCCTGGCTACCAGAAGTCCTCCAGTAACTACACTACCATGCCAGCTTTTTTAGGACATTCTGAGCCCTCACAAACAATTTTTTGCACTTTGAATTTTAATGGTTTTAAAGCTTGGTCAGACCAATCCAAACATACTGGATTCTTGACAGCTAGCAATGAACAGTGAAAAAGAGCATCTCTGCCTAAGTCATGTAAAAGTGCAAAACCTAAATTGCCAATGACATTTGTTGTAAAGTAATCTAGAAGATGAGACTGAATAATAGAGGAAAGATGGCATAGTAAGAGGGCCATTGGAGGCCCAGCTATGTGTTTGATCCAACTTACACATAAAACAAGCAAGTCTAGACCAAAATGGAACAAATGTATACCTGCAGACTTCTCTAGACAGCACAAATTTAGGGCATAAATGAGCACAAGAACCGAAGGTTTCAAAGTACTCACTTGCAAAAAGCTGGCCTCTTCCCTCCTGGTCAAAGGCATTTTATTAGACAAGCTAATATTTATTCTCCATAAATATTAATCTCATTCTACTCTCAGACTATCATAGCTATCCAACCACAATTACTATTCATTTAAATGAAGTATTACACAGTTGGCAGCCACTGAAAAGTAAAATGCATCTTAGAAAGTGAATCCTTCTGCTCAAATCTTCCAGGTCAGTATTTGAGCTTTCTACAGAGCCATGACTAACAAAGAGCTCCAAGGTGGCTGTGACAGCACAGATATACTCCTGCAAATTCAGGAATTTAAATTACAGTCTGAGTAGGCAGCAGCACCAACTTTGTATTCTTCCACAGGCAGATCTATCAGTAAAGATGACCTAAAAATAGGTTTATTGAAATGTCAAATTTGAAATTACTTTAGAGTTTTCTACTCAAGTAAAACAGGAAGTTAACACTTGCCTACTCTCCTCCACAAAAGGTGGCTTAAGCCCTGCTGAAGTCAAGTCACTAGAAATTCTGCTTTGTTTATATACTGACAAATGGCTGTGTCAAAGGATTTGTAGTGTTTCAGAGCTATGTTGACATTAGTGCAACAAACACATTAGTTCCTCACCTTCATTAGCACAAGCTTGCAGCAAATGTCCAACCATTTGGAGAGCAGTTATTTATTGCCAGCTATTTGATAATCTTGACAAAAATGAAAACATGCCCCTATGAGTCTGCGAAAAATCCACATAACAAATTCATTTTAGAAAAAGCTATTAGATAAGAGCTCAGAATATTTTGTTCAGTGAACAAGAACAGAATCCAACTTTTAAATCCACGTTTTTCTCCAGCTTGCCATAAGCTTAGTCATCTTCTGGACTATTTAGTAAAGCTTGGTATTTTAGTCTTCAGGTTTCCAAAACATTACTAGAGAACAGTACTGTCAGAACCACTTACGGAAAATATGAAGTCATCATTCATGTTTTATGATTTATGTAGCAGGCTTTTTAAGAAGTGGCTAAGCAGAAAGGGACTGCCATATTTTATAGATACCTTAAGGCCAGTACCTCTGTAACAATACAATTCCTAGAGTACTTGCAGGCAGATGAAAGCTGAGTCACTTTACTCATCCTGCCCAACTCAGTCCCCAAGTCATTGTTTTGAATAATTTCCTTCATAACAAGGAAAGTGATTATGCTACAACTGAATATCTCACAAGAGGAACAAGACTAGAAGGAAGGTTTCTCTTTCTACATAGCAGTCTTAGTGGAAACAGAAATCTAGGGAAGATGAGATTTAACTAGAGATTTAACTTCAGCGTTTCTTCAGGAAACAGTAAGACCCTAAAAGACTATGACTTCCTACAAAGTAACTCACTGAACAAGAAGTAACATTTCTAAAATGCATGAAGCTTTTAGGTTTTAAAAACCCAGGTGTTTATGTTTCCCACTTCTCCCCACCCTTCCACAAAAGGGTGTACAGAAAATAAATAGTCTCAGCAGGTAAATTTTTTGCTTCATAAGCCAACAAAGGATAAAATGATCAAAAGACTCCAGCTAATACAGTGACTAAACCAGCAACTAATGCAATTTTCAAAGATTTTGCTTGCACAGGCATTTTAAACAAACATCAGCAAGCTACTCACTTTCTTAGGGGGTGAGTCTTCAGAGAGAGAAATACTTCCTTTGCATGTCTATGGAAACTATGCTTATTTCCCACAAGCTGAAACATGGCTCCAGCCTGGGCTTTTTTTCCACATTCTGTGTTAGTAAAACTGATTTCCAGAGAAGTCAAACAGTGCAGTAGGCACAGAGATCACGGCAATCATAGTATTGTTTCAAGGTAAACAAGCTAAAGCTGTTAACACAACATTATCTGATGTGTACAGAAAACTAGCCTACCTTTATCTAAGGGTTTTTAACAGTTGTAATTAAAATACTGCCATCTCTTTTGAAGTCAAGTCATTATATTCAGACTGTTATGCCAGAGGAGGATTTGTTATAGCCTGGAATCATTCATGACTACTTAATTATTTAGAGGATGTAAATCCTACTCAAAAAAAAATTCTAAGGATGAGGTTTCACTAGGATAATCACAGAGGCTCATTGAATAAAACCACAGAGCTGCAGGTTTTCAGCTAGGTGGTTTTATCCTATTCCTCTTCACTGTTTCTCCCACACATTGGCTACTCCAAGTCTGAAATGCTGATGAGGTGATTCCAGCCTTCAAACAGAAAAATGAATCAACTTGGGCAAGAAAATTAGCAGCTTTCCTCCCTGCCCTGCAGACAAGTTAGTGAGCTGAACCAGCTTACCCTAACAGCAGCATATAAAAACTAGTGCAAGGTAAGATACAGATTCAAGGGATGGTCCCACAAGACAGACTGCCACCACAAAGCTGTCTTGTAGTTTCATCTTAGATCAACAGGACTTTTGGACAAGTTACTTTTAAACACACACTTGTGAGCTTTTTCAAAACAATGCTGAAAAGGGGAGTGCTTGAGAAGCTGTCACACAAGTTCAAACAGATGGCAGAAGCAACCAGCACCAGGGCACATTTAGGTGCAGAATTCAACAGCCAAACAAACTTGAATTTCAAAAGGCTCACACTAAGGCAGTCACCTCAGCTCCACAGCTGTTCCAGCATATCTTGGCCTACCATGCCCTCCCATCCCAGTTGTGATAACTCACTCAAGTGTTAATTTGACTGACATATAAATCATTTTACTAATATAATTATTTACAAGAACAGTGTTCATTCAAAAGTGTAAGCACAGATGTAAATCTCCCCCCATTTGTGACATATCTGCTTTCAAACTAAACTCTCAACCCCTAAGATTCTATGAATCTCAAAGTCTATGCCTACTCACCTATACTGTAACTGCATTTTGAAAGACTGAAAGACCAATTTTTAGCAGATGAAGAAGTCTAAGACCACAGGTAAAAGCACATAGCATCACATGCAAATCAGCTTCAGCTTGCCTTTGCAGAAGGACATCTGCCATTTTTCACAGACGACAGAGAGGTATCAGTAACTCAGTTTTACCATCAGTGTCAATAGCCAGAAACCTCAAAGGTCAAAGGGAGCAAGGCTTATCAAGTGAGTGAGGCACTGGTTTTTACATACAGAGAATTGTGGAAAGATTTAGTACTAGAGTACATAACAAAATCCTTTCCTCCCCACAAAGAAAAAAACCCGGAAGCGAAATCAAAGCATGAGAAGCATTGGGAGAGAGTAATAGTTCACAGCTGATAAGGATAAAAGTAGAAAAGATTTAAGAAGTGCCGTGCTAAAATGACAGAGATGGTGCTAGAAAACATAACATTCATCTTTCCTCAGCCTGTCTAGTCAGAGTAATTGATGACACTGAGAGCTATGAAAAAGGATTGCTTACCCACACAGATCAGTTAAGAAAGGTCTTAGGCAGTGTTGCAAACACTGGGTTAGCAGGACACTCGGCTGCATCATAATTGGGATTGCTTTTCCCCACCACTGAGCACACGAACACAGCTGTCTTCTCCAATTCTGCTACAGTCACTTGGTTATTACAGAAAGTAAATAACATAATGACACAAAATTAACTTAGCCAGCTTTCATAAAATAAAGGTGGATGTTACCTGCAGATGGAAAAATATGGAACTTTAAACTCCATTGCCCTCCTAACCTCTACAGGACAAGAAAGGCATACACATGGCCTTTTAGATGAGTATTTCACTGAAACACTGAAGAGCTGCTCTCTCCACTTGTAACAAGGTTAGGCACCACACTGGCAAAGACCATTGTCACATTCAAGGTTTTCCTGTCTCCCCACATCCTTCACAAGTAACTGCATAATTGCAGACCAAAGCCAGGTCAGAGGTTTTTGCTTATTCAGCTGACCTACTGTGTTCCATAAGAAGGAGGAATATAACCATCACACTGATCACTCATCCAGGACCATGCCTTCAGAGAAGATTAGCAATCCTGAAAACACTCACACAGTTGGCTGACAAGTCTCCAAGCCTCAGAAAAAGTCACTGGACACCAAAGAGTGAGATTTTCCCAAGTGTCTTACCTCTATACTATACTGCAACTCCAACTTCATATTAGATGGATGTAGAATTGCAAGTCACTTAATTATTAATACTTCAGATATGTTTCAAGTAGTCTTGGCATGGTCTCTTCAGGACAACTTTCCCTTTCCTTAAGTGAACTTTCACAATGCTTTTCTATGAAGCATTACGGTTTTCACTGTATTTTTATACAGTTTAGTGAATGGAAGTAAATGGCTGATCACACCTTGTGCTACCATCTTGGACACCAATCTACAGGCAACAAATACTCCATGGGTCACAATCTGAGAACCTCTATTTTCTATTTCTTGAGACTCTAAGATCTGTGTGCCTTTCAAATGGTGCGGCAAATTAAATTCCAAAGTATGTCTGAGAGAAGCTGTCACAAAAGCTTAGGTGTAACTGAAGCAGTTCAAGGAAAACATTATGGAAGGTCATTTTAGAGCTGTTAACTGACTGGAATGAAAATCAAACACTGTACATCATTGGTGAAAGGGAAGGGAACTGCACAAATTCAGCTGTCATTTGAACAAAAAAAGTCAGCATTCTCCATCACACAAGGAAGATGCTCCAGCACAGAAAGTATACGTAGGAAGGCTGGTGTTGTAACACATTCAAAAAATCTTCAATATGATTTTCCCACAGCCCTGAGTGTTGCTAACTAACCAAGAGTGCTGTAATTTATTCTCTTCACACTCCTAGATATGTAACTACTTATTTATCATCAAGATACAGTAGACAATGAAGAACCAGGACAGAACAGACTCAATAGCCCTAAGGGAATAGAGCTGAGAAAAACGTGGAACAACTACAGTTTGGTGGGCAGCACTGTGGAATCCCAATTATAGATGCTCAAACTCATGATTCCCACACAAGGCAAATGAAGAGGCGTTTTGCATAAGACTAAGACCTACCTAGCACCCCATCCCTACACACTCAGTTATGTGTGTTGGCTCTTAGATGAGTACATTGCCAAAAGACTCATTTTTATCCTCTTCCATTACTATTCTGAAACTGGTGTAAGAGTGGTGCTATGGTCAAAGCTCAAACATACCGGCACCTAATTAAAGGGTCTGGGTTGGTGTCTGCATAAAAAAAAAAAAATACTTTAAAAAAAAATTAATGCTTTTTAACTGATCACTATACCTAAAACATGATTACAAAGCTAAGATACAGATATACAAAAATTGCAAGATACAAGATCTAAAATTAAAGACTGCATGATGGTAACTGACAACTGTGCTTGACACAATGCTAGTCCTCATAGACCATAAAGTAAACCCATGAAGAAAGTTCTGAACCAATAGCACTGTGCCCATCTTAACTCCAGAAATATATATACACCCCTTTATTTTCCAAAACTTGTGCTAAGTACACTGCTTTATAAAATGGGAAAGTGTAGTTTTCTAGGGCCTGCATCTGGAAGATAGTATTTTCTCATTTGATAGATTCCCTCTCTTTTTTTGAGAAATGAACGCAGAAACAGATGAACAGCAGAACCATACCAAAGCACTTATAAGTTTTAAGTATGACTAATACAGCTATTTCCATAGCTAAGAGTATGATTGCTTTTTCCTTCATACTCACTACCCAGCATGCTACCACAGTATATGAAACACATGTGCTGTCCAGGGTAATTTACTGGTGGCATGGAGTTGGAATAATTGAGCAAGGGAAGAGCTAGTTTTGATGATACTTTTTGGATCACATACAAATGTTTTGCTTGAACTTGATCCGGCTCATTTTTCAAAGAAATGAGTCAAGAACACATAGATTAAACTTTGTAAGTGAACTTAAGCATCTTGGGGTGCATCATTAAAAAGAAAAAAAGATTTAAGCTAACTTCACTCATCTGAAATACTAAATATAGCTGGGTGGCCTGTTAGTGGAATATTCTGTCTATATTTGATCATCAGTGCTAGAATCCTAAATTTGATAGCAAGAACTAAAAATCATGCCAAGAGGCCAAAAGACTTATCAGAGTATGGACCCAAATATCATAAGCTGCATTTTCTTCCATAGAAGATTGTGTCCACACTATGTGTAATACTTCTGTATTTGAACTAAACAAACTATAGGCATAAGTGAGCTTTATTTAACACCAGGGAGCTTGAAGAGAAGACAACAATACATAAATACTGATACATTATAGATAACTATAGCCCCTCCAAGGCTTTAGCAATCCTGTGAGTCTAATGAGACTGATAAGTACAGCAGCTGCATCAATGGGTATTTGATTTATTAACTCTGCATTAACCATCTTCCTAAGGTATATTTAAATTTTAGAGGTTTTCATTAATGCCCTAAACACCTTATTACTGTTTCCATCTCTAATCAGTATTTATCTCCCCCTACCAATGTCAGACCATCTGAAAATTACTTCAATTCCTACAGAGATGCCAGCATATCTTCAAAAAAATCAAGCAGCTGTAAATAAATGAAAAACCACAAACAATCCAGACTAAGAAAGCAGTACACAAGCCTTTAAACTCTGGGCCTTAGTCACTCTCTATATGGATTTCTTTTTTTTTTTTTTTTTAATATGAGAGAGCTGGAGCAGAATGCTTTTGCTTCCCCCTTATGGTAAGTTGAAGAGAACTCCAGGAAAAAAGCTTTAAGCTGAAATATTTGGAGTATCCCCATGACAGGGAAACACAGATCACTGATCTCTTAGAGCTGAATACTGAAGACCTGTTGTACAGGAGGATCTTCATGTCACAGAATTTCAGAACCTGCTCATCACCCTGCACTGGCCCTTCCCCCATGACCAAAACTAGAAGGATTGCCCAGGTATTATAGTGATGTCCAATACTAATATTTACTTATCCAGCAATAGATTATTTTTCCAGAAGAAGTGTTAGAGTAGGTACAAAACTCTCAAATTGTCCCAAAATTAAGAGTTTGTAGCTTTATTTGATATGGTGCCATTCTCCAAACCACAGTATTTTTTGATACTTAAGCTTTATTGTAAAACTACAAGAAAAAAGTCCAATTCCTATATTTACTAAAATCTGATTTAGTAAGAGCTCCAAGCTATATTGTGACAGCATTTTTGAAATTTGCATCCTGACACATCATAGAAAGAAAATTTCTAGTCTGTAGAAATTCAGCTCTAATAATTGACAAGTGCAGCCAAGTAAGTTATTATTCTTGCAATAGACTGGCAGGAAAGATAGTGTTACACTCCTGCTACAATTTTATGCATCTGCAAATTATAGTAAACCAAAGCTGGCTTATTTCAAACCAGGAATGGATTTTGTCCCTATGTTTTCAATATCAGAAGCATTCAAGTTATCACAGCATGAAATAACAGGTTTTTAATACTGCAGTGGATTTTATGCTGTGGAAATTGCTACATGATGCAGTGGTGACATTTTTATATAGAACACTCATAGGAAGGATTACACAAATCATGCATGTCAGCAAAATGGAAAGCATCTGTTTAGGCTGTTGCATGCTGCTAAGGCTCTCTGGACTGCCAGCTTGTGATATGGTGCACAGCCCAGTTGGAGTCACAGCAGCAAAACAGTGACAGATTTTCATGTCACTGCCTACTGCAGAAGTTGGGCCTTCGACGGTAGCTGCTTGCATAAAAGCAAGATCAGATCACCTGCATTCTGCACGGAGAACAGGCAATTAATCTGATGTCAAATGTTTCAAGGGACAGTACTAGAGCCTTATTTTCAGTTTTTATGTAGAAACACATCAAGGCTTGATTAATGATCAAGGGATGAAAAAGAATTTCCCCCAAACCACATTAAAAAAAAAAGACAAACACCAAAACCCCAGAAAGTACAGACACTTAACTACTGAAGCAGTATTACATGCAAGATCCATGTCTTTACAAAATCCATTTACAGTTTTTTGGACTAAACACCCTGCAAGAATACTTAAAAGCCTACATAATGCTCCAGAGTATTAGCTTTGCTTTTGGACCACCAGTTCAGCTGACACGGAAAAGACTAGCTGTATAAGACTTCACACATCTAGACACATTGTTCTATTTAAGTCAGCATTGACTTGCATCAAAAAAGTTGGCTTCAAATCAGCTGATTCAGATGATATCTTATGAATTAAGTAGTATTACTTTCAACAGAAGTCCACCCACTATTGGTCCAGCCAATCTTTTCTGGGACCATGAAGGGGAATACAAGGAAAAGAGTTTTGCCAACAGAGAAAAAAAAAAAAAAAAAAAAGAAAAGCAAAGCAGGACACAGAATCTACAGGAAGTTTACATATGAACAGATCCTCAATTAAATCTAAAGGGTGTTGACTACTCCTTTAAAACTTAAGCCAAAATCTCAAGTTCCGCAGTCCAGACATAGCTATACCTTCTTGGAATATTTTTTTTTTAAAGCCCCTTTACACTAACATTTAGAGCTAGATGAATGGAACTGTTATGGAAACCCAATCATAGCAATACTAGAATCTAAGTTTAGTTTTCTATTACTGTAAGAGACTTAGAACACACAGAGTGCTTTAAAAAGGTCTCTGAAACCTCTGAAACTGTTATTTATAAGTGTATGACTTAGGCCTGAAGGAAGAACAGCTGGAGAATTTAGGATCCTCCCATATTTTAACTCATGGTGATGTCATAATTTAGAGTTCTTGGAAACTGTCAATTCAACATTTAAGCCACATCAATAACAGTCATTAAATCTACTACACATCTCTATTGGCTTAAGCACCAATTTAACTTTCATTAAGGGGAACACGCAGAACTCTTAATTATAAGAAGTCACATAAGCATTCTCAGAACCTCTCAGACTGCTTTAAAATATACACTTTGAGACTTTAAAAGAGCTTCTAAACATACTATCTCCTGTGCACTCTCTGCAAGCTTTACAATACATTGGAAAGAGACTGCTCTGCCATTAAGTGTTGCACAGTGCAGATTTGAAGGGGCTCCTTTAGGGTTATGAAACAGCATTTCATTTCCATGTTAAAAAGTTAGCTTGTGAAGGCCTTCTAAGTTTTGAAGATGAGGCCCTTTATAAAATTGTATTATGAAAAACCTTGTTTGACTGATCTTACCTTAAGTCAAAGTATATTTCAGATTGCCTAATCCTTTCATTGTTATGCAAGTGTATTTCATAACCTTATTTGAGGAATCAAAGAACAGTTTTAATACTAACAATGGTCTCAGTCTGACAGCTAATGCTAACCCAAGTGTGCATCATGCCCTCCTTCAACACTCCAATTTATGTAACTCCACACCACTATGGGTCTAAAAATAAACCACATGGGAAAACAAGGTTTAGATGGACAAAAAGAGTAAGACCACATACTTGTTCTCCTTAATTAGCACCTGCTAGTTGTGGAGACAATACCATCCCAGAAACCACAGCTAAGATTTTCTTACTTCTACAAGCAGCCTCCAGAGAAAGCTATGAGGATAAATACACAGAATTCCTGAAAAAGTGTTCCTGGCTTGATTTCTTGAGAAATCTTTTTTGCCTTTCCTCCCAGCCTTCAAAAGGAACAATTTGCCTCTAAGGCAATTCAAACAACATTTTCAAGGGGTTTTAAAGATTTTTTTCCCTGAAATGTGCAAGTTTGCTATTGTAATGATCATTAAAACAGTATATTAAAGCTGCTAATGTGCTGGCAGAAGAGTATGTGAGGAAAGAAGTCATTCATTAGCAGTAACAACCTTTAAGGAGATTCTGAGATTATTGCTTGTAAAGGATTTAATATCCAAAGCTACAGAAAATGACCACAAGACTTAGAACTCTGGATTCTAGGAGGATGCAGCTGATTTAAAATGATTTGTTAACAATCTTAATACCAGCATTCCTGTTATACAGAACAGTCAGTTCAAAACAAGAAATACCCAAAGCAGTGATCCTACAAATGAAAAAGAACAAGTGCAAACCTCAAGGAGACAGGAGTTCTGCAACAGCAGTTCATTTCCCAAAATTAATTACCAAAAAGGACAGTAGAAAGGAGCTCATAGTTACCCAGAAGTGTGCGTGACAGTTAACCATCATGGTCCTCTCAATAAGCTCATCTGGACACTCCAGAAGATGGTGCCCAGAGACCACACCAGCATTGTTAACCAGGACAGACACCTCGCCAACCTCCTTGCGGACCCTCTCAGCTGTCAAGTAGACATTCTCTCTTTTGCCCACATCACAGGTGTACGTGTAAACCTGCAAGTTGCAATGGGGCAGCACATCTTTCTCTCCATCTCCAGCCACTAAAAAACACAGATAAGAGAACAGAAGGGGTGGGGGGGCAATAAAGTTCTTGCTCATATTTTGACATTCAAACAAGTAGCTCAAGCAGAAACAGCAAATACAATTTCAAACCACCAAAACTTCTATTTACTTTGGTGTCATTGCAGTACACCAGGAGTCAGCTATTTACTATCGCTGCTACGTGTTTTAGGAAAAGCCGCAGGTTTTAAAGCAGCCGCCGGAGTCCGGGGCTCCGCGAAGCAGGTCTGCGCTCACAGGGCCGGCTCTGGCTGGCACAAGCGCCGTCGGGGCGTCTGATACCCCCGCGCCCGGCGGTCTGCAGCGCGGAGCCGCTCTCAGGGCCGGCCGCAGGTGAGCGCTGCTCCGGGCTGGAGCCGCAGGGCGCGCAGCCCCGGCTCGCTCTGCCCCGGGCCGGGCAGGTGAGCGGCGGGGACAGCGCGGGGAGCCCCGCCGCTTACCTCCGGGGGCGGCAGCGGCCGCCTGCTCGGCCATCTCCCGGTAGATGTGCCGCACCATGCCCGCCGTCTCCTCGTTGCTCTGCGTGTTGATGTCCCACAGCACCAGAAGCGCCCGGCGCCGGGCGAACTCCAGGGCGAAGAGGCGGCCCAGGCCGCTGCCCGCCCCGGTGATCAGGCACACCTGCCCCGCCACACTTTTCTCTTTGGGCCGCACCAGCCACTTGGCCGCGGCCAGCACGAACGCCCACAGCACTCGGAAAGTCACCACGAAGAACTCCAGCAGGATGTTCATGCTGCCGGACCGCAGGGCCGGCGGCACGGAGCCTGCTCGCCGCCCGGCTCCCCGACCTGGAGCCGCCGCTGCCCGGGACCGCCCGCCACGGGCACCGAGGGAGGCTCCGCTCACGGGGGTCCCGCCGCCGAGCTCCCCCGCTCCGTGCCGCTCACCCCCGCAGCCCCGCCTCAGTCACACACGCCGAGGACGGAGCCCGGACACGGTGCTGCCCGCCTGCCTGCCCTCCACCTCCCCGTCCTGCCCCGTCCCGCCCGCGGCCCCGCTACTGGCAGTGAACATCTTGCTCGCTCGGCCCCTCTATATAGGGCGGACTGGGCTGCCGAGCCCCTCCCCCGGGCCGGCCCATCCCGCCCCGCATTCCCGGGACCCCCCGCCCCCGCCCCGCTCCGCCCCGCCGCCGGGGGAGGTCCCCGACGGGAACGGGGACGGGACGGCCGGTGCTTTGCGCCGCTCGGGGCGGGAGTCCCGGCGGTTCCCGGCGGCTCCAGCCCGCCCCAGCCCGCCCTCGGACTACAAGTCCCGGGGTGCGCCGCGCCCCGCCGGAGCGCCATCTCGGGTGCGGTGCCGCAGCGCGGGTGAGAAGAACGCGCACGGGCGCCGAAGGTTCGTGCTCGGGGCTAGAGACACAGGGAAGCTGGAAGCCCACAGGAACCACCGGGGCACCGCAGGATGCACGATGCCCGCGTGCCTGGAGATCCTCTGCTGAGCTGTGAGAAACCGCTCAGGAAAACCCTCATGGCTTCTTGGTCTGTCTGCCAAGTACAGAGGTCACTGATATCGCACCCGCCACCGACTGAAATAGGAGCTCACAGGTGCCAGCACACGGAAAGTATTTTCTTCGGTGCGATAACAGCGGCCGCTCCCTGTAGCTGGGCACCCTGCGGCCACTCGGCGCCGGAGCATCCCGCTCCTCCGTTCGCCAGATCCAGAGGATGAGGACCAGAGCGTGCCCTTGGATTTCCCAAACATGAGTGTGCAGGACTCATGCCACTGCCTCTGCTCGCCTGCAGCCCTGTGTCTTAAGTGCACGACGCTGCGCTTTCTCCCCTGTGTAGCCGCCAGTTTTCAGAAAAGTTGTGGGAACTTTGTCAACGCTGCCTCTCGGATTGAGCACAAATTCCGATTAAAAAGTTGCAGAAGAAAGTGCAGACAACCTCTTAAGTATATGTTGCAGGTGGTTTGGCTTGCTGATTTTAATCCACCCTCTTTATAATATTGCTAATGAGATCGAGTGATACAAACGTCTGTATTAGCACAAAATAACACTATTGTAAAAAAGTGAACACTGATACACCTGTAACTACGATCCAAAGCACTCTCAATAATGTTCTCGGGCGCTAATGCTGTGCGACACCTCTGCGTGCTTTTAATTTGCAACAAATAAAGTCACTAAACGCAGAGCTCGGCATTCCTTATGTCTACACGGTTTTTTACACCGGACAGTCATTTGCTGCTCAGAGTTCCACTAATTTCTGTTCTTCCCGTGTGTGTGTAAGGATGTGCCGGTGTCTCCCTGGGTGATTTTAGGCGCGCACAGGATGAGACTTAGGAGCCACAACCCTGAGCAGCCTTCCAAGCTGCTGTGCCGGGCAGCGCTGCTTCCCGAGCCGCCCTCCGTGCTCCACGGTGCAGTTACTGATTCTGTACGGCGAACCGAAAAGATGCCCGGCCTGATGAAAGCACACCCCGGCAGGAAGGCAGCCCGGGGTTCCCTTTCCCTCGTGCGTCCCGGTGCAGGGAATGCGGGCAGCATTCCCCCCCAGCTCCATTCCCGCCGCGGTACTGAGCGCGGGCGGGAGGTGGCGTAAAGGACAGGGGTTAGGGCTGGAATAAGGGAAATCCTGCCGCATGCAGCCCGCTGGCAGCCCCGCCACACAGAGCTGCTCTCAGCCTCCTCAGGGAAGGACGGCTCTGGTGGCGGAGCGGGACCCGCCCGGCCCGGGACACAGCCGATCCCGGGATACAGCCCGTGCTCGGGACATAGCCGATCCCGGGATACAGACAGTTCTGAGACACAGCCCGTGCTCGGGACACAGCCGATCCCGGGATGCAGCCCGTGCTCGGGACATAGCTGGTGCCCGGGACACAGCCCGTGCTCGGACACAGTGCTCGGGACACAGCGGATCTCGGGACACAGTCAATGTTTAGGACACAGCCGACCCCGGGACACAGCCAATACTCTGGAAGTAGCGGGTGCCCGGGACACTGCCAGTGCTCGGAAAACAGTTGATCCCCGGACACAGCCCGATCCCGGGACACTGCGGATCCCGGGACACCGCCGGCTCCAGCCCTGCTGGGCCGAAGCAGTTCCCGGCCGCTTTTACCTCAGGCACTTCCGGGACACCCCAGCGCTCGCACAGCGGTCAGGCACAACAGTGGACGTCCAAACTCGGGGTCCTGCCGGCGGGCAGGGCCTCGTCTACGCGGGCGAATGAGCTAAGAGCGCGCCGCGCACGCGCACGCCCCTCTCTTCCGGCGCTGACCATGGCGGACAAGGAGTGAGTCCCGTCCCTCCCGCCGCCATCCGCCGCCATCCGCGGCCGCCGCGCCGCCCGAGCCCTGCCCACACCGCCCCCGGGGCCACCGCGCCTCCGCCGGGGCTGGGAGCAGTGGCAGGGAAGGACCGGCGCGGCGGAGATGGAGCCGCCACCGGCCCGGGCCTTCCGCGGGCGGCGGCTGCGGCCGCAGGCCCTTGGCGGGGTGGGGAGGGAGAGCGGGCCCCGAGCGCCGTGGCGGCCGGGAATGGGGGGCCGGGGCGGCGAGTTCCTCCGGGCTGGGCGGGCGAGCAGGGCTGTGCTGGGGCGGGAGCAGGGAGTGATTGTGCGCCGGGCTGGTATCGGCGCTCCTCAGGGTGGCTGTGGCTCTGTAAACGCTGTTCTGGCAAGTTTTGTCGTGTCTGAGACTTTTAAATTTCCGGGACGGGAGGGAACGGGGCACAGTGATGTCAGGAAGCTCTGCCTGAAGTTAAGGAGAAGCTTCTCTTCCGTACGAGTCACCATGGACTGGAACAGGTTGCCCAGAGAGGTTGTGGAGTCTCCCTCCCGGGGGTGTTCAAAACCATCCGGGTGCAATCCTGTGCCATGTGCTGTGGGACGATCCTGCTTGAGCAGGGAGGTTGGACCAGGTGACCCACTGTGGTCCCTTCCAGCATCACCCACTCTGTGATAGTCTGAGCAAGTTGAGAGTCCTGTCAAATAAATTTCACAGTACTTTCAAATAAGCTTTTGCTGCTCAAGTACCTGTTAAAACGTTCATTGTCCAGAGAGAAGTTACCTTGAAAGGTCTTTGTTTTCTTACCAGTTGTAGCAAAGTAGAACAGGTCTGTGTGTTCATGGTTGTGTGCAGCTCTGGTGGGTTTGTCAGGGTTTCTTGTCTGGCACAAAATGTGGGTGGTGCAGGTTCTGAACCAGATCATCACCCTGCTCAGTGCCAGGGAGCTGTCCTGGGATGCTGTTCCAGGCCTGGGAACAGTGAGGATGAGGAAGATGCAGTGAAGTGGCTCAAGGTAGCAAGGCCTGCACACATGTTCTGTTTAAAAGTTTTGGTGTTTGTCACGTGTACTGTCACCGTGTTTCTTTCCAGCAGCTAAAAGCTTTTGTTTGTGCTCTCATGTAGAGTAAAGAAGGTGCCCTCGGTGCCCGAGAGCCTGCTGAAGAAGCGGCAGGCCTATGCGGTCATGAAGGCCAAACGTCAGAAGAAGATTTTGGCTATAAAAAAGGTGAATATTCTCTGATCCTTTCACTGAGATTGCTTATCTGCTGCAGTAGCAGCTGCTGCTGCTACTGGTGTGATGCAGTACAGAAATTCACAGTGTGTTGATATTTCTGGAAGTTTTGGACTGAAAGAGGCTTTTAGAGGCTGATGACAAAGTTCTGGGCAGAGTTAAGGGTGAAGTGCACGGCTGTCTGTAAGGTACGGGGCAGGGGTTATAGCCTTTGTAAGGGGAGCTTGGTGTGTGATCAGAGAATCCTAGAGCTGTAGGGGCTTACAAGGGGCCTTTAAGATCATCTAGTTCCAACCCCTGTGCCATGGACTGGGACACCTTCCACTCGACCTGGTTGCTCAAAGATCCAATCCAGCCTGGCTTTGAACACTGTTAGGGTTGGCCTATCCACAGCTGCCCCGGGCAACCCATTTCAGTGTCTCACTGTCTTTGCAATTCAGCATTTCTTCCTTATATCTAACCTAAATTGTCCAGCTTTCAATTTGTACCCATTACTCTTCATTACCACTGTGCTGATGGAGAGTCAGGAATGATAGCATGGCTTGCTGTGTAGCAGCCTGCCAGCTTCTCTGCAGCATCACTGAGGGTGTTCTGAGCTGTGTTACCTGGGGGCAGTTCTGCAGTATGGCATGTTACTTGAAGGTGATTTTCATGTGTCCAAAGGCATTTTCTGACTTTAAGCAATTTCCCATTTGTTGCAGTACCGCAAGGCACAAAGGAAGCTGATCTATGCGAGAGCCCAGGCTTACCACAAGGAGTACAGGCACATGTACAGGCAGGAGATCCGCATGGCCAGGATGGCCCGCAAAGCTGGCAACTACTACGTGCCAGCTGAGCCCAAACTGGCTTTTGTGATCAGGATAAGAGGGTAAGCTTGGGTACAGAAATAAGCAATTTTATGTTCAAGAGTATTGAAGGTGGCTCTCTTGTTACCTCTCTGTTTTGAGGGCTTAAATACATTCATAAGATAAAGCCTTCTACAAGAGGCTTGAGAAGTTGTTGGTAGATATTGTACATGCCCTTGAGGTGTGTTTAATTAAGGGCTATGTAATTTTGCTGCCTACTGTTCTTGAAAATCCCTGATTTTTAAGAAGACAAGGCTGAAAATACGTGCAGACAATTATTCTTTCTCACCTTTAACTTGATAAAATTACATGCTTCTGTTCCCAAACATTCTGCTGAGCTGTTCCTCAAGTGTTTGTTTTGTTCTACTCTGGTAAAGTGCAAGAGAAAACTAAAACAAAAGTGTGATTGGAAGAATTACATTCATGACAGTGCAAGGCTAGTTCTAAATTGTTTCAGTATAATACTTAGTTCTTTTCGTGGAAATGGATGTTTTAACTTCCTACTGAAATACATTGCAATAGTAAATTAATTTACTGAGCTTGCTTT
Source organism: Zonotrichia leucophrys gambelii (assembly GCF_028769735.1). NCBI lineage: Eukaryota > Metazoa > Chordata > Aves > Passeriformes > Passerellidae > Zonotrichia > Zonotrichia leucophrys. The sequence continues at coordinate 121,309,450 of NC_088171.1, read as the reverse complement.
GTGTAATTCATGAACTGTGTTTTTGTATGGGAGCAGTGCTGTTGTGTTTGGGGTTGTTTTTAACCTGATACCTTGTGTTTCTGGGATGTTGATAACTCGGGCTGTTTCACTTTGCTCTCCAGTACCAACGGTGTCAGCCCGAAGGTTCGCAAGGTTCTGCAGCTTCTTCGCCTGCGGCAGATCTTCAACGGCACCTTCGTGAAGCTCAACAAAGCCTCTATCAACATGCTGCGGATTGTGGAACCCTACATTGCCTGGGGGTCAGTGAAAGGCACGAGGCCCAGTCGTACCTAATCAGGGTGCAAGTGTTGAGTGGGTTTTGCATTTTGCTATGCTGGACTTGCAGGGGTTTTTAATCTTCTGTGTGCTTTCCCATCTTTGAATTGAAAATGTGGTTAAGGCAGTGCTTTAAAGGTAACGACTGCTAGGTATGATTGCACTCTCATACTGATGTTCTTGGGAACTTGGTGTGAGATTTGCTTCTGTGTTTACATGTGGACATGCTGAAATGATCTTTAGTTATTTGGTATGGAAGTCCAAGTCAGGGATGTTAAAGCTGCCATGAAATGAGGCTTGCAAAGACTTAAAATTCCTTTTTTGAATGTGACTGTTTTGTTTCAGTTACCCCAACCTGAAGTCCGTGCATGAGCTGATCTACAAGCGAGGTTACGGCAAGATCAACAAGCAGCGCATTGCTCTGACCGACAACCGCCTGATCCAGAAACGCCTTGGTAACTTCTGCTGGGCAAACGGGGAGATCAGTGCTTGGCTGGGCAGCTGTCCCCAAGTGTCACTGCAGTGCACTGCTGTTCAGTTGTGATCTCTACTTCTGTCCTAATTGTTTAATGCAAAACAAGCTGGAAGTAACTTCCATCATAAAGTATTGAAAACAGGCGTAAAGAATCAAATTTTAGCCTTTTAAATTTGTGATGGTAAATGTAGCCTCCTTGACCTTTATGGGGTCAGCAAGTCTTTGAGTAAAGAAAAACCACTGTACCATGAAGGAGTCATCATAGCTTTGAACTTTAATATTAGACATTTTGTCTTTGACTTTTGTGATCTGGTAAACAGACTTTTTAAAACTTGTTGAAAGAACTAGGTAGTATAGTGATCAGTGTATTCTGTAAAAGCAAAGCATGGTGAACAGTTAGGATACAGGCTGCTCTGGAAAGCTCCCTTCTCTTGCAGTCATGCCAGAATGAGTGAAAGTGACCACTCAAGTATCTCCCTTTTTTGGGCAGTTAATTTGCATTTTCCTTCAGATTAGGCTGTGTCATGCCTCTTTCTTTTCCTGTGCAGGGGATAAGCATCCAAAAGATACATGTATTCTGTTGTAATCTCTTTTTAGCACTGTGTTTTACAAGAGTTACCTTGTAACATATTGCTGAAGACTCTGGAAAAGCATTAAGGAAACATGCTTTAGCATTTATTCAGCAACCTAATAGCTAGTGAATTTCCCTGAGTTAAACATTGCAGTGATTTAGGTGGATTTAATCTAGCTTTTCTCCAAAGAACAGTGTTTTGCTAAGATTCAGTAGGTGCGGGTTGTTTTTTGTTGTTCCTCACTGCTGCCAGCAAATATTTAACAGTTGAAACTGATGCCTCTTGCCAAGTATGCCATCTAAATGTTTACTTGGCTGGAGATAATCCATTTTAATTGGAAAAGTCAGTCATTCAGTTTCATGACAAAGTGAGTGGTTTTCTGACTTCCTGAAGTTTATCAAATTAAGTAAGCATGACAGTAACAACATGATAATTTTTAGTTTGTTACTGACCAGTGCCTCTGAAGTCTTTCTGAAAACTGTGTCTGAATTTTAGGAAAGCTTGGCATCATCTGCATGGAAGATGTGATCCATGAAATTTACACTGTTGGCAAGAACTTCAAAGTTGTGAACAACTTCCTTTGGCCCTTCAAGTTATCCTCACCTCGGGGTGGAATGAAGAAGAAAACAATCCACTTTGTGGAAGGTGGGGATGCTGGTAACAGAGAAGACCAGATCAACAGACTCATAAGGAGAATGAACTAATGGTGAGATACTGCCCAAGGCTGTCTGGTGTTCAGCTCTGCAGGCTGCTGTCATTTGTCAGACATTCAGGTTTAATAGATGCTCACTCATTCTTGGGTGGTACCTACAGTACAAAGCTACTTGAACAATATGGTGTTCTGGATTTATTTTGGAAGCCTTACTAAAGCTTAAACATTTGGGAAGTTAAATTGTCAGTGTCACTGATATGTTTAGGAGATACAAACATTACCAATAACTTGTTTTAAAGCCTTATTTTATGTTGGGAAGCCTTGAGATCTTGGCTGAAACTTTTAAGCTTCATTAATAACTTGTTAATATGATTGAAATCTTGTGATTGCAAGTACCATTTTTTTTTCAGGTTTTCTAGAAAAGCCTGATTAAGACTGGTCTAAATTTTCAGCTTGTTCAAGCTTCTGAATGATTCATTTAAAGCTTTCATGTATAGTGGCCAAGTTGGTAATTTTGAAAGACTGTTTTGCCCATTTGAGTAGTCTGTCCTTTAGAAATGAGAAGGTCTACTAGCACTTGAAGTGATTTAACAGTGACTGCTGAGTCCTAAATATAGGACCTACTCTAAACAATGTCTTATTTATCTATTGTTGTCACTCTGCTGTTCCTGCTTTGGTGAGAAGTCTGTACCATTCAAAGCCAACACATTTTGCAGAGTTCTTGTACTTCGCTTTGCTTTTTAGACCTTAAGTGTTGCCCATATCTTGGTTTCAGTCAAATATCTTTTTGGTTTGACAGGTATGCTGGCATTGTCTTAGGGTGTTTGGAAAGGATGTCAAACAAAAACCTAATTTTCCCCAAACTAATTCCTCTAGAGTCAAAATGGTTTTTTTTTTGTTTGGCTTGTTGGGATTTGTTTGGTGTAGGGCTTTTGTTTGACTGGTTTTTGTGAGATTCTGTTTTTTCTTTTAGATAAGATACACAATTTTCAGATGAATTTATAGCTTCAGAGGATTGTTACATAAAAATGAGTAGTGTTGTGACTTTACAATTTAAAATAGGTACAGTTCCATTTGGATGATTCAGAAATTGAATTTTTTGAAATTTGGAAATTAAAGTTTCTGAGGGGAAAGAAGTTTTATGTTTTGTTTTGCTACTTTGGGTTTTTTTTTCCCTCCAGTCTTTTAAAAATACTCTTATAACCAAGGCCCAACAAATTGAGCTCATTGGGCTCTGCTTTCTGTCTAAAGAGCTAAAGGAGATCTAGGAAATACTTTCCATTTGATTGACAGCGTTAATTCTTGAAGCGTTTTTGTAGGCTGCTGATTTCCTCAGTTCAAGCTCCTTGCATGTTGTGCTGTTATCTCCCATCTGTGAAGTCAGAGTTTTAAAGCGCTGTTTACATGGCATGTGGAAATTCCAGCTTCAGGAAATAGTTCCTTACTGGGGACAGTGTTCTTGCAAAGCTTTTTAGCTCAACTATAGGAGGATGTTGGTAGCTCTGAGGAGCAGAATTGCTGTAATGTTTGGTGCCTGGGATGATGTTAAGGTACTCCCACTACCATTCTTGTAGAAATTTTGCTGCTGGTGGCAGAAACTTCAGTACTGGCAAATGTGTCCTTGAAGTTAGTGCATAAGCAAGGCTGAGGAGGACTGTGTGCTCCTGTCTGGTTTCTGAGCATGATGCTGTTTTTCATGGAAACACTGCAGCTTTTCTTCAGTGTAGATCCTTTCTGCTCTATCTTCCCTGCTAAAGGAAAGGCAGATCTACACTAGTAGTGTTGTTTTCAGGAGCATTCCTAGAGATGGGAAGCTTCTAGCTCACTATTGCAGTTGTTCTAAGTGCCTGTGAGGGTTGGTGTTTTGGCAGAGAAACAGGGGATATTCATTCATGTTTTTCACTGGACTTGCTCAGCAATGCCATATAAGTCGCATACATTAGAGCTTTACTTCATCTTTAATTTAGGAAGTGACCTTGCAGTTTCTTATTTTATGCTTATAAGCAGTTGTTATGCCTTTCCTGCAGACTAAATCTAAGATAACTGCTTGTTCTTGTCTCCTCAACTTTCCTTTCCTGCTGTTGTGAATAGAGTGCATGTTTAAAATTCAGGTAGCCTACATGTAGAAAGAAGAATGTTGTGGTTCCTACTGAGGCTGTGGGCAAACTAGAGTAGTAGGTTCAGGTGACATACAGGCAGTACTTTCTCCAGGTAATGTCATTATGAAGGGCTGTGTATCTGAAGAAGAGTATTCCTCTTTCCTATAAGTAGATTGTTTCCTGCTGTTTGTCTTTATTTCTTATTCTATTTGTCACTTACTTCTTAAGTGATATTCTCAAGTGAATGAAAAAATAGACTTCCAGTACTGATTCCTTTGTATAGACTGGGAGGAAAGAGCATAGTACTTGAAAGCAGCATATTTGCTGTATGTTGCTTGAAAGCAACATAAGTATTGGCAACATACTGAATTTCATCAATTTTTCAAGCAAACTTTACAGGAACTGGACTCAAATCAGCTTTTCTGCTTTCATTTTTGCATGTAAACAGTCTCTGAAATGTGCCAAAAATGAGAGTGCAGCAAAAGTTAGAATTGCACAATATCTTGGCATGTCTTTAAATATCAAGTATAGGTATCAGTGGTTCAAGGTGGAAATGTTCATCCTGTTAGGTTTGGTACTCAAAATCTCAGTTTGCAGTGAAGAGATGTTAATGTAGAAATTAGTTACCGTGTGTGAGACTACTGCAGTCTTAAATCCAGTGAAGCAAAAGGAGTGTTTTTAGCCAAAATTACAAACTGTAAAAATGTATTACACTTTCATGTTTGAGATCTACATGTGCCTAATTATACCTTTTTCTTCTTTGCCTTACAGGTAAAGATGCCCAGCTGCAATATTTCGAAGTCTGGTCTGTTAATAAAACAATCTTGCACAAAACAGTCTGTTGTCTCGATTGGTGTCTTTTTGTGATCTTCTTCTGAAGTGGCAGCGTTTGTGAGATTCAGTTTGGAGTCATGTGTTTCAAAGAACCATAGTTTGAATTAGCAGTATGTAGATACTGCTTAACATTCATTTGGAGGAAGAAAACTTGGAAGCATTTTGCAGGTAGTAGATGAGGTTTTTTGTTGCAACAATAAATCACAAACTGAGCTGTGTGCTGTTGTTGAGTGGGCAGGGTTCCTGCTTAGTTGTAGTGCACCAGAAAGCTATGTGAAAATCTTTTTATGTAAAGAAAGCAAATGTAAATCTGTTCTTAACATCAAAGAATCATAGAGTGGCCTGTGTTGGAAGGGATTTTCAAGTTCTATTTTCTATAAGATCTAGTTTCCATGCCCCTGCCATGAACACCATTCACTAAACCAGGTTGTTCAGAGCTCCATCCAACCTGGCCTTGAGCACTTCCAGGAATGGGGCATCCACAGCTTCTCTGAGCAACCTATTCCAGTGCCTCATCATCCTCACAGTAAATAATTTCTTCCTAAAATCTAATAAAATCTACTCTCAATTTGAAGCCATTGCCCCTTGTCCTGTCCCTGCATACCCAGGTAAATAAGGCTTATTGTAGGCTCCCTTCGGGTACTAGAAGGCAACAGTCAGGTCACCTTGAAATCTCCTCTTGTCCAGGCTGAATAATTCTGGTTCTTTTAGCCTTTCCTAATGGGTGAGGTGCTCCATCCCCCCTAATCTTCCTCATGACCCTCCTCTGGACTTTCTGCAGTCAGTTGATGTCCTTCCAGTGCTGGGAACCTCTGAGCTGGATAATTCAAACTTCGAACATCTTCAGGTAATTTTTGCCAAGGAAGTATAAAGTACTTAACAAAATAGTACTTTTTTCCACATTAAATGTAATCACTCAGTTTAATGACATAATTTGTTTGCAGTGTTAGACTGCAGGTACTATAAAGTAGAAGAGCACAGTATTCATGAGGATATGAACAGTTGCTGATAAATGTGTAGGTGTAGCAGAGAACAGATTAGAAAGCCAGAGACTGGTAAAACATGTAACTCGGCATTCAGACTGATTCCTCATCTTGCAAGCACTTTACTGGAGGAGTCTTAGCTTGCTGAGGCATTTGGTGCAACAGATCAACAAGTTGTGTCTACTCTGACTGAAATATTTGGGTTTTTTTCAGATCAGGTACAGGCAAGCTGTATTAAAAGTGCCAGTGAAGGCTCTTCTTATAAAATTCACTGTCATTGATTTTAATAACAATTTCTGCAAGAGCCTAGTTCTGCACTTCAATTTAAATAAAACTTAACAACAGTTCTAGTTTATTAAAGTTTCTCAGAAGCTAGTTTTTAAATAACATAGAAATTTATGATGGCAGCTTAACTAAAAATAGTTGATTGCTTTTATTTGTGAATGTGTTTGGACATTGGCAAAAGAGCTGAGTGTCAGTCACTGGGTGTTTCCAGCTACTTGAACAACATTGTTCTAAAACCAGAACTAAAAATTCCCCTATACTGAGCCAAGCTCCAGAATGTAGTAACACAGCTGCTTGTGCCTAAATACAAAAGTACCAACACCTTGGTCCATTTAAGCTAAGTGCACTAAATCAGAAAAAATGAACATTTCCTCACAGCTATTCAGTGCAAGTAATAGGACTACATGCTTGAAAGAGGTTTAATGTGTGAATGAGTTTGAAAGCATAAAAGTATTTCATTAGGCATCTTCATAAAGTGAGTGATAAGCTATTTTACAAGGAAGAAAAGCATTTTTGTAAAGTTGCTGGATGAAGGGGAAAAATGTTACAGTGAAAATTAGAATAGTCACTTTGCATGATTAATAGAATTGATTTTGTAAGAGTACAGGGTTACTTCAGTTTAGAATTGCACCAACGAGCAATGAATTTTGCATGTTGGGGGGGCTGTACCCAAAGAAAGTCGTTGACCTTGGTATCCCTGTTCATTTGTTACAGTTGGAAGTGTGTTCACTACTTCCCCACACCATTTTCACTTATTTTCCTCTGACTCACACATGTTATAGTATCTTAACAGACAAGCATTTTGTGAACATAAAAAAGCCATACAAATGGATCACAGACATTGTGTGATAGGTAGAGAGCATAAAATATTAGCTCATTAAGTTAATCGGTTCTGTAGAACCTTGCTTGTCTGATAAGAGTGCCCTATAGGTCCCAGATTTTGTTTAAAGGAGTACATTGTAAAGCATTAGTGAGGAGAAAGTTAATTTGGTTTTCATGGTACTTAAGCAGCTCATTTTTCTTGCCTGTCTCTGAAATCCTCTTTCAGGTAACAGCTGCAAAATGTTAGTACATAGTGTGGAAACTAATACTTAAGTGTAGCTGTGTTTGAGGCAGTAATTTGGTGTAATTGGTCGCCTTTAATAGGATAGCTTTCAGGATTTTTGGTGTTGCTTTTCAGCATGTCCCATAGTAGGTGTTTACAGAAACAGCTCATAATCTGATAGCTGAGGTCAGAATTTGCACTAGAAATGTGGCACAGTCTACTTAATGCATGCATTTTGGAGCATTTATGAGGCAATTTAAGTTTAAAATGTAGCAGACAATGACAACCCCTAAACAAAAAATAATTCAGATCCTTTGTCAATGTTTTATGATAAAGTTCAGGTTCTTGGAAACATGTTGTTACTCGTTCACTGTCCATAACTGCCAGCTGCTGACACGTTCTGAAATAAAATTTCTGTGAACTCCTCTCCCCTTTCAGAATGACCAACATCTTCCTGTTAGTTCCTCAGAACTGAAGCCAGAAGCTTTACCTAATAGCTATTGGAGGAGCAACAGGAGACTGAAATGCTAACAACTCACAAAATTTTCAGGCATGCTAAGGTTTATACGCTTTTCAGTTAATTGATGTGCCTTTCTTTGCTGGTGTCCAGCTCATACAGCCTGTTTCACTATCACCAAGTGTAAAGTCATACATCTGGAAATGGAATGGGAGCCCATCCCAAGGATCAGTGTTTCGAGAGAAAGTTCGGAGACATGATGGATAGTCAGCTGAACATAAGCCCCTACTTGGCCAAATGCAATTCTTGGATGCATTAAAAAGGGAATATCAAATGGTATGGGGGAGGCAATACTACTTTTGTTCCAGTAGTGCTTACACTGGTGCCAAATGCAGTATCCAGTTCTTGTGCCAAAAATCAAGCACATGCCTTGTAATACTCACAGCCCTTACTTTAAAGGCAGACATGGTTACAAAATGAGTATCTACCTATAATTGCCTTCATGAAGAAAAGTAGTTTGATAATAGAGAATTCTTTGATCTAACAAAGCTATAATAGGATGAAATGTCTCGAAATTGAATCCAGATAAATGTTGGGCTTTAAGCAAACAATTTTAATGGAACATAATTAGACACTGGAACATTTAACCAGTGGTGTGCCTGGTCCTTTGTTAGTGGTCATTTCTAAATAGAAGTTTTGGATTTTTCATTCTTTGAAATATATGCTATATTTCTAAGAGATTTGTTGAGGGCAGTCCTGGTGGCTCTTGCTCAGCAGAAGTTACTAAATGCAGGCCATTCAGGCACTTGAGAGATACAAGTTAGAGCCTTGTTTTAAGGTGTCTGGCCCCCCAGAGTGACATTCAGAATGGTTATTCAGAGTGTTACATGCTTCATAGGGGAACTTGGACTACAAAGTCCAATCATAGTGCACAAAAGGGTGAAACACCTAAACCTCAGCGTAAACATTGCTCAGGAGAGAGATGGTAGGACTTCATATGGGGCCTCTATGTGCTTTGCTGCTTCTGTCTGTTTAAAATCCAGATCTGGCAGCTGTCTCCTAAAACTGGGACCTGTGTGCTCTTTCAAGAAATGAATAGTGTATACTGTCCATGTTGAGTCCCAGCAAGCAGAATGGTGTTCCTGCTTTATCCAACAGGTTTGCTTACACTTAGGCAATGGGTTTGTTCAAACCACTCCTCCCATGTCCCATCTTCCAGAAGACTGTCCTTTCCATAGAACTGTAGGTGAGAAAATCTCAGCATGTTGCTCCTTCTTAAAGCTGCACCAAAACTCTAAGGCAGGCAGAAGATTAAAGTTTTAGTTTAGATTAGGAAACTGCAGAGCAGACAGGTACGAATCTGAAAACAGTCAAGCTTAGAATGGAACAAAATCTTAATTTCCCAAATCCCAGACAAAATGTTCTACTTAACTAGTTTTGTCAGGTCTAAACTGTAGTCAGGATTTCTTTGTCTTTCTGGATCTTTTGCATGATTATGTGCAGGTCTCTTCTATAATGTTCCCATTCTTGGCATACTTGATTCTTTCTAAAAGTATTTGTACTGCACCAGACTATTCCAGGCCTTTTTGATCCCTAAAACATGCAGGTTTTGATATAAGCGAGCTTTTACATGTTGCAGTTTTTCATGAGTGAAAAGCCTGAGAAAGCACTGAGCTCATGAAGTGCAAGTGCTAAGAACTAGGATGTTCAGGAACTATTTTCTACATGTAGTTTTTTAGTTGGTCTGTAGATGATCACACCAGCCATTTCTAGTCTAATTTGTGAAAACTAAGTACTTGTGATCTTGGCTATCTTGCAAATAAGAGCAAATTTTTGAAGTCCCAAGCTGTAACAATATTCCCCGATTTATTTTTCTAAAGATAAAAAAATCTGCTTTTGCATGTTATTGCAGTATGAATACTGCTAAGTATTTCTTCATATAAAAAATAATTGCAGAAAATATCTTTCATGATGAAACAAGTAGGTACTTGGAGGAAAACAATGAAAAATAAGGGCATGTGCAATCATAGGGCCATGGGCTGTGTATGGGGAGGAAGTCACGTGCAAAGTTAAGTAGAGGAGGGAAAGGGAGCAGAGGGAGGTGTAGGCAGCAGTGTAACTCTTCACTTGCTTAGCACTGTTTTGGCAGTCCAGAGGGGCTGTAAATCCAGTTGAACTGGCCAACATGCTACATGCTTTACATGCTTCCCTTCCTGAGTTGCTCTGGCAGTCAGAGGCGTGTTGTACAACTTAACCAGTCCTTGGAGCCTGCCTGGGGTGCTGGATGTCTCCTGGTGTGTGTGTGCTGCCCAGGCCCTGCAGCCCTGCCGTGGAGCTCTACCCGTGGCACATTTCCACTCCTGCTGCACTTTGTTAGGGGCTGTGCATATCTGATGGTAGCTGTTATCCACAATATTATGTTCTTTATTGCACCATAAAATCCAATAGAAGATTTCAAGTCCTGATCATTCCAAATATCTCATGAATAGAATAACACAGTAGTACCTCATAATTTCAGCGCAATGCATGTTTAATTTTTTGATGCTAACACTGTATTTCACATGTCATAATAACAAGGCCTCCAAGATAAAAAGAAATAAGATACAATGAGCCAAGAAAAGTAGGAAAATGGGATTCAAGGAAGGCTCTAAGCATACCTGGTTTTAGTTTGAAAAACAGACAGACTCTATCTTCTTTTGCTAGGTATTATTTAACAACTGAACTATAAGAGAACACGTTTAACTAGTAATATTGGCCTTTTTAGTGTCAATCCTAAATTTCTAATTTTAAGTACTCTTTTTTAACCTGAATTGCTTTTTAAAAATTTTGATATTCCCTCCTGCTTCTGAAATACAGTGGGTGAGGCTTTTCTTTATATGAATGGTCTCCTGATATGCACTTACACACATGCTTTGTGGGAGAAGCCATCAGAATTGCAAGTGCATAATCATAGAATCATAGAATCATAGAATTATAGAATCATAGAACAGTATCCTGAGTTGGAAGGGAGCCACAAGGATCACTAAGTCTGACTCCTGGCCCTGCACAGAACCAACCCCAAGAGTCACCGTGTGCCCTAGAGCACTGTCCAAACACTTGAACTCTGCCAGGCTGGGACTGTGACCACTTCCCTGGGGAGCCTGTTCCAGTGTCCAAACACCCTCTGGGGGGAGAACCTTTTTCTAATATTGAACCTAAACCTCCCCTGGCACAACTTCAGGCCATTCCCTCGCGTCCTGTCACTGGTCATGACAGAGAAGAGATCAGTGTCTGCCTCTCCTCTTCCCCTCCTGAGCAAGTTGTAACTGCAATGAGGTTGTCTGTGTATATTCAATAATTTTCTGTGACTGAGATGGGTTCAAATTCACATGTATAATTCTGCAGCAAAAATTACCCACACTTCTGACAAATTGAGTTTTTCTGAGTAATGGCCATGCTTTCTTTTGAAGTTAGCATTACATATGGTTTGAATTATCCTACTGGCTTGAGTATCTTTTGGTCTATAGACATCTATCATGGATGTTAAATAAATTTAGACTTGATCTAAATACAGAGATTCCTTGCCCTGCCAAAATGTGCTTTACTCTGGACAGGCACAGCAAGACAATTGTAGGAGACAATTTTGGCTGCTGCAGTCCTGCAGGACTGAGCTTGTAGTAATGCTTTAAGTACCAGTTTGGGTACCTATCTGCAAAGGGACTGTGTCCAGACCCAGGTCTGAGCCAGGGGTTTTCAGCTGGAGTGAGAGGTGGTCTGGACCAGCAGAGCGGAAATATTCCTGGCCTGCTCCCTCTTAGCTCTGCTCTTTTTTGTTTGTTCAAATGAACAAGACTCTTTTTCGACCACAACTCACTACTTGATTTTTTTTAACTTAAATTGGCCTAATTTCTTACAGGTTCTGCCCTTGTGTTTTGTGAAAAGCTATGGAAAAACAGGGTATGAAAATGAAATAACACTTTGATTTCTATCTCTTCCCTTGACATGTTGGTTTAAACCAAGCTCATTGATTCTTCACTATACAAGTAATATAGATTAATAATTTGTTGTGTCAGACAAACAAGCAAAGACCTGAGATAAATTTGCAGAGCTTTTGTTCTGGATGCTGTATGAGCACTTTCTGTAAGACCTGTTGTACTGAAGAATCTATAAACTAAAATAAGCAGAACTTGTAAATCAAGTGATAGCACATACATAGCACATGTGATCTTTAAGATACAATCTTAGTGAATCATGTTATATTAAAAACATTGATATGCAGTCAGATTTAAATTCACTTTTTGCTAAATGCCTTGATTACTACTGGTTTTGTTCATTCCTTTGTCGCTTTCTTTTTTGCTTTCACAAAGCATGCATGATTGAGAAAAATAGACTATTTCTGCCTCAGCTATACTTTTTCAGAATGCAAATTTTGATTCTTGTGTTTCATTTCTCCTCATGTTTTCAATCTGAGTCTTCCTGAACCAAAATTTAACAATGGGAATGAACTTCTTCTAACTGTTGCTCAGAAGCTGAACTTTTGAAGTGAATATATATATTTTTTTCAATGGTAACCTGTTACTTCTGAAATAAACCAAATAAATATATTCAGTTTTTCTTCTTATTTTTTATGTGATATTTTTTTAACAGTATAGATAAAGCTGAGTGGGTAACAGTTGTCCTACATGGGAAATGGACAGAAATTTGTCGACAAAGTCCATGTATCTCTGAAGAAAAGCAGGTCATTTCTCTGTCTGGGAGTCAGGATGATTAAATTCTCCCTACACAGATTATTTTTCCCAAGGGCTCCTGTTACTTAGCCATCTGCAATGTCTGCTCTTGAAGTGCTGAACTTAAACCTGTGTCTTTGTAATACAGAAGTGCCATGAGTTGCTCCTGGGTCTTTAGGACCTTCAGGACCCTGTCGAGATGCAGAAGTTGGTGGTGACAGCTCTATCAGACAGAAAGGCTCCTGCAGTAACACGCTGTGGAAATGCTCCTCCTGGTAACACCCTTGTACAAAGTTACACATAGCTGAGGGCTATTGCTCCAGTGTGTTGAAACCATTTTGTTTTAAGCAATTGTGCTTAAACTGGAGTCCAACAATACTACTATTTGTTACATGAAATTTCATTAGAATTGCATCCAGAGCAGGCCTCAGTTGGGAAGAGAAAATAGCCCCCAGTCCAAAAGCTGCCCATTATCCATCTGGAGCCTTCACAAGTGAAGTGCAGATCCTGTAATCAATTTGTGTTTTGGATGCTGATGAATAAAGTATCAGAGCACATGTCAAGCTACAAACTCTGACAAAGGTTTGGTCACTTTCTGAAAGTTCAGTTGGAAAGAACAAGGCCATTTTGTGGGGTCTGCATTCTAGGAATGGCTGGGAAATGCAGGGCACATGGTTTAGAAGAAAGTAATAACCTAAGCACTAAAAATAGTTGTAGGTACTCAACACCATGTACCTTTTGGTCACTTACACAAAGCCTGTAGGGACATGGCAGGTGACTGTACCACAGTCAGTTTGTAAATGAATCTCTAGATGGAGCCAAAACAGATCTCATGCCTGAGTGTTGCAGACAGAGAAATGATTTTTTTTCTACTGAAGGCTTACAGCTATGAGAAAACATTCAATTCCATACCAAATCTTTGTATCCACCTGTAAATTACTGAAGTTCCTTACTGATTTTGTTTTAGGGCTTAAAGCCTAAAAAATTGCAGTGCTTGTAGTCTAAAAAATTGCGTATCGGTACATTTTACTACATATTAATGGTTAATGTAGTGTCAGAATCCCTTATCTCACAGTCAATCTTCACATATGCATCCATTACATAGATAAAATCAGTAGGAAAAATTTATGATGCGTCTTGTAATATTTGCCTGCGCATTAATGATTTTTTGAATTGTCAGCTTTGATATGTGCTAGTCATACACATTCCCTTTTGGGGCTGTGTTTATGGTGTGACATCTGTTTTACCTGTCATTTACTAGCCCACTGTTTTAGAAAAGAATTTACCAGCTTATATGTTATATGTGCTGGCTTAACACTCCTCTTGTCTGTGGTATCTATTGACAGGTTAGGACAGAAAAATGCTTAAAACTCTCTTTCCTAGAGAAAAGAAATTGCGGACTGCAAATATAACATTGAGGGAAAATAACCCCTGACTGGTTTTATTTGTTATTCTTTATTATTTTCATAATGTAGACAATATAATAATAAAGAAACTCTTTACAGTTGTGTTTCCTTTCATTTATCCCTCATAAAACTTCATAAAAATATGTGATTTCACAGGCTCACAGTGGTCACTGATGTATGTGGAAGGGTGGGAAAGCACTTATATTAAAACTGGTCAAATTAAAACCAACTTGGTAGGTCCTTTTTGGCACAGAGTCTCCTCTATCCTGCTGTCTCACTGGAGCTAAAGGTAGCTGAGCTGTGGGACATTGCGAGTTTGGTCCACATTGGATTAAATTAAGAGATAATTACAGCTCTCAAATATATAGCATTTTGCAGTGTCTGTGAAAAACTGCTTAGACTGCATGATCTCAGGCTCATGAGATAACTGCAGCCTCACAGTTGCTTTCCTCCTTGGCAAAGAGAGAAGATGCCAGCAGTTACTGCGCTCACAGGTGCTGCAGAATGCCCCGTGAAGCAAACTGAGAACCACGAGCTTTGCCTTGCTTGGGATCCATCTAGCACTAATCCTTGAAACATTCAACTGTGTAACTCTTAGTTGTTCAGCCAAAAGTCCTGCACCACATCATTTCATTTCTGATTTCACTGCACAAGATAACTCCTCTTTTCAGAGAGCATTACATGCTGAGTGACCCAGAAAGTTTTTGTCCCTAATAGTGGAAGATCTTTGCTCAAATCACGGCATTGACTGATAGAAGAGCTGTAAGCATGCCCATCTCATTGCAGTCTCAGTTTCAGGGCAGTAACTGCCTTTACTCAATGTGTCACTGATGAAAAGTGTCCATTAGACACAAAATTATGGGAACTTGGTCAAGGTAATAAACCCACAGTCTGTTACAGTGATTTATTCCTATCATAGTGACCTGCAAAGAGAGAATGAGGTAGGTCTCCCTACGTATGCAGAGAGTGGCTTTGCCATGGTTGCTGTTGAATATGGGTAACTGTACTAGGTGATATGGCAACTCTGTTTCTACCGTGGCATTCCTTTATGATCCCTGACGAAGCACTAAAAGCCAGAAAAACATTCACAGTGAAACGTCAAAGAGTGGAACTTTCATCTCAGAGCAACAATGAAATGTGATTTATGTGAACAGAAGAGTGTGCTCTGCAGTGACAAGGGGCTAACTTTAAAGTAAATGAGAACTTGGATAACTAACGGAGACGAATAATGAAAAAAAATAGTTTGGAAGGAAGCTCTTGAAGTCAATCATCTGCTTAAAGTACTGTAACTTCCAAGTTAGATCAAGCTTTCAGAGCACTGAGTTTTGAAATTCTCCTGGGATGGAAATGATACAGCCTTTCTACATGATATCCAATTATTCTCACATAACTAATCTTCCCTCTTGCAATATGGCAGTTGCCTCTCCTTCCATTGCTGTGCTATGATAATGGAGTCTGTGCTCTTAGAGTCATTCTCTAAGCTCTTTTTAAATATTTTGAGTTTGCAATTTTCTTTGTTCTCCTTTAGTGTTTTCCTTGAGTTAAACTGACCTGGTTCCTTCAGTCTCTGCTAATATATTCCCATGGTGTAGATGTTGGAGCTAGATGATCTTTAAGGTTCTTTCCAGTCCAAACCATTCTGTGATTCTATGGTTCTATGATGCTATGCTCCATCTTCCTGAATTACCTTAGTAACCCTCTAGATTTCCTTTTGTGCTGGCATATCTACTGGAAGGTCCCAAACTGGGCACAGTACTCCAGAGGTAGCTTCATCAGTGCTAGGTAAAGAGAAATAATCTCTTTCTTCAGCCTACTCGCCATGCTCTGGCTAACACTGATCTGTGTGCAGTCAGCCTTCACCATTGCACGGACTCATGCCCACCAAGAATCACGTTTTTGCTAGACAAACAACATCCACAGCCTTTTCCTCACTCACTAAGTGGGTCACCTGGTCACAGCAGGAGGTCAAGCAGGACGGATAAAACAGATCATAAATGGATCCCATTCAGCCCCACAGAGCCCCACATGTGTGTGTGATATAGCAGGTTGCTGACCATTTTCCCTTGGATTATGGAGGCCTCCTTCAGTTCTCCATTCCTGTCTTGCAGCTCAGAGGGCTGAGTACCCTGAGGACAACTGGTCCTATTATCCCTCCATCCACAATGTGGGGCTTGGGATTTTGTCTCTCTTTACAAATGTCCTTCCTTCTGTTCATCTTCTCTGATGCTATTGTATGCTCAGCTCCTCTGTTGTTCCTCCAACTTGTTGCTCACCTTGTGCCTCCCAGCAGCTGGCACTGCTGGAAAGGGTGAAGCACAGGACTGCAGACAGTCACCTCACACCCACAGCTCAGCTGCCTCCTGCTTCGAATTGTCTTGGTCCCTCTAACATGACTGCGTGCACTGGCTTGCCATTGTCTGTCAAAGGGACCTCAGAATTCGGCACTGTGGCCTTCCTGCTCCTTTTCCCTATGTTGTCTCTTCTCAGCCCTCCAATCTGTTTGTAGCCCTTGTCTCTAGGCACAAACAGAGTTTGTGGAGGCAAGGACACTGGTTTCAGAATTCCTGTGTTTTATTGCTGATACCTAAAGGCAGCGTGTAAGAGACAGAGGTTCTGGGAGAGAAAAATGCCTCAGTTCATACTACCATGAAAAATTGAATTCCACTGTATTTAATGATTGCAACTGTGTTTTTCCTAATTTTCTAGGTACCTGCCTGGACGTCTCAGGATATTACTTGCAAAAGCCTTGAGAGCTTGCAGTAAGAGTAATGAGATCTACATTTTTGCATATTAAGGGCTACTCATTGCAAGTGCCTTGAACAAACCAGATCCAGCATGCCTCAGATTAGGCAACCAAAATCAACAGGTATTTTGAAATGTACTCTTTGTGTGGAACAGCCCCTCTTTTACAACAACGGTGAAATAATTCACTTTGTGGAACACATGCATGCACTGTAGTGAGAAAAACTCCTAAGAGAATTCATAGCTCTTTCTTCAAAACAATATGTATTAAATCATTTGGAGGGCCACACACTGAGTATCAAAGGGAAACCAGTACTGGATTATTGTTCATTAAGTGAGCATCGTTCATCTGATGCACCAAAGGAAGCAGGAGTGCTGCTGAATAAAAAGCCTGTAGCTAAATAATGACACTACAGCTTAGTCCAAGGGTCAGTGAAGGAAGAACAAGACTTCCATGATGTCAATTCTAGTATTAGTACACTATGGAGAGCTTATGCTGGATGTAGGCTTCCCACCAGAGTTAAGCATAGGAAAGACTTTGCCTTTTTGCTGAATGCACACCAACCCCAGGATGTTTTATACCACTTCCTCAATATACAGCACAACAACACTCCCCACTGTTGCCTTTTTAGTTACACCACTAATTGTTTAACAGCCTTCCCTGCCCACCACCCACTCATTTTTCCATCCTTCATGCGTTAATGACCTTAATTGATCTCAGGAAGATGATGACAGTGACAAGAACATAACTATTGAAAAGAAGCCAGTAAGATCATCAGGCTTGTCAGCTGGAGCAGATCCTGGCTTTTTGGGGGCTGGAATTTGTGACTTTGTGTCTGTCAAATTTGGTTACTTTTGTAAGGCTGAAAGCCTAAACTAATATTTTCTGCTTTGCTGCCTTTTTCTGAATGGTTACATTTTCATCATAGTCATCACCTTTTTCTAACTTGGGTGAATTTGAGTTATCTGTCCAGGATGAAAGATGGAAAAAAGAAGGAATGATGACAGTTAGCAAGCTGTGACACATCCACTGAAACATCTTGGCTACCAAAAAGCCAGCATCTCCTCCAGCAGATGATCCTGCTTCTGAGCCTTCATGTTCCACCTCATATGCACTGTTCTTGTGTATTTAAATTGTACTTAAGTCACTGTATGCATTTTCATTCTATTACCTTCATTCTTATGGTGAAACCTGCTTTGCTCTCTGCTGACTTACTAAGAGCAATGATCCACTGAAGTCAGCCTTTTCTACCAGGAGGAAGATGACTAAACTATATGGAGAACAGAAACAAATTGTTTGGTTTTAAATTGTTTGGTTTTGTTTAATGGATTCATAACAGGAAGTGAGTGAATTTCCATGCTCATATGAGGTATCCAGCTATTATAAGGAATGCTACAAAGACTAATGAATCCAGGTTTCCTTTAGCAGTCAAAATCATGGTGCTGGCTCCCTGTCATATGGGATAAAAGATTCACATAAATTTCCATGTCTCTTTCTGGAATAGAGGAATACTTTATTTTGGGGACACACACGTACAAGTAGAAGAAGTCACTTCCCATCATCTTCATACCACATGTTCCTGGAGAACTCAATATTTGTAATAATTTTTTGTCTCCTACCCATGTTTACACAGGGGAAACATAATTAGAGGTTAGGATAAAAAAGGCTCTAAGAAAGCAAAACAATCCAGCAAAGAATTAGTAATTCTGCTGTATTTCTTGTTCCAAAAAACAAATAACTATTCTTTACTGATGTTGCACCACAGGAAGGGTGCAAGAGCAACAACACAGATCTTGGGCTGATGTCATTGTTTTCCATGACAATAGCTTCTTGAGGTAGTCTCTTTAGCAGTCAGGTCTTATTGCAAGATCTCATCTATTACTGGTGAGAAAGAAAAGAGAACACCCACAGACACTCTCTTCTGGGAAGTGGGCAAAATGATGGTCTGGTTTTCTTCCAACAAATAAACTAACAGCAGCTAGATTTCAGTCTGCTGTAGAGATTTCTCACAAGCAGATTCTCCCTCAATGGAATCAGGTTAACTCTTTTTGCTTGTTCAGTGTTTTCTTTTAAAAACTGCATGGCTTTACACAGGAAATGTTTGGTATTTACAAAATCCTTCCAAAGGGAATGTTTTAAGGCTTTTACCTATAGGATTAATAAAATATTTCAAGTAGTGCTTGATTCAAATAGAAGGTGAACATTTCTTAAAAAAAGGTTAAAGTTAAAATCTTTTTCCAATTAAATGATTTGAATTTAAAAGAAACCTGGACAACTCTAATCTTTGACAGAACAGCCCTCTCAGGAAAGCAAAAGCTGATGTCCTTCCCCACTGTCACAAAGACCAAACCAAAGCAGCTCAGGATGGTTTGTCATGAGATCATCATCCAAATACACTTTCACCAAAGCTCCTCCATCTTGACCATCTCCTCCCTCCTATTCTAACCTTAGGACTGAAAATTTTGAAGTTTCTTTTTTTTCTACCTTTCCTCCTTTCACACATGCTTCTCTCTCTTTAGTGACACAATTCACAAGCCTTAAACAGAGCTTTGAAGAACAGTGTATTGGTGTGTTTCTAAAGCACTTTCACTGTTTCAGTCATCCAACTGAATCTAAATGCTGTTGTCAGTTATTTAGTTGTGAATAACTCAAACCAGAATGATTCAGTTCATACAGCTGGCACAGATTCAGGAAAACCAATAGGCTGAACTTGATCAAATTTTTATCAGTTAAAATGTATTGAGCTTTTCAAACATAAAAAAATATTGCCTAATAAAGGTCAGTGCAAAAGCCCATGTAATGACAAGAAAACGTTATTTTTGGATACTAATGTATTGTCTATCAATTCTTTATTTGCCTTGTTTAGCAAAAACTGGAAGAGGCATGCCACAGCACTTATGCATGAAACTAGAGCTAGTGCTCTTTAAACAAAAGAATCAGCATGAGAGCTCTGAGCATGTTCTAAAACCAAAATCATTAAAAATGTTGTTGGTATCTTAAATATTTATTTTAAGGCTGAATCTAATTCTAGCTTTCAGAGACACAAGCCTGTTTACCAAATAAGGCATCAGATTGCTTAGTTTCATTGAGATAAGCCATTTATTTCAATATTATTTAATGCTAATGCAATCAACCAAAACTTGACATATTTGGATCCAGCTGTTCTGAATTAGAGGCCACAATTTTCCCGATTCCAGCAAGAAAGTTAGGAACAAAATTATGTTGTTTTGGGTTTTTTTTCCTGTATTGTCTATTATTATTATAGACTAGCAACTATGTAAGTTAAAAAGCCCCAAGATTTTAATAATGCCAAACACTCAATTGACAGCATTAAAAATACCATTTTATGAATTAAATTTTGTCTATCAGTTGAAACCAAACTCTATAAAAGACTCATCTAAATAATCATGGAATAGGCCTTTACAAGAATGAAATGAATTAGTTCTGCTGAAATGACCAAGAAAAAGATCTAGGTGTTCAGGCCTTGGTAAAGGCTTTGGATACTTTAGCTAAGGGACCAAGGAAAAGCTTTCCACCTTATCTCGCTAACACACTAGAGAGATAAGTATTTTCCTGGGTAGTCAGTTTTTTAGAAATAGTTTAGGGATGATTATGCAATAGTTCTCAGATATTTGTATCCTAGAGATTCTAGGAAGGATTCCTAGAAAAAGTTCTCTGTCCTAGGGAGCAGCCGAAGAGCCCAGTGCAGGGCAGAATGTTAAATGCAAGAGAATGTTAAATGCAATCAGCTGCAATCCCTGGTTCAGGGAGCTCTGCCACAGGCATCAGCTGGACTGATATTTCAAACAAAGTGAAGATATGGAGTGGAGAAAACAGTCTAAGGGGCTGAAGGGAGAGCAGGAGAGGGCAGCACTGACATCCCAGCTGATTGCTTCCATGCAGATTTAGCCTTAGGCACAGAGGATCAGAAGCAGCATTAAGGATAAATAATTTCTGCACTCTGTTTGATAAACGTGGTCATGTCAAATGGAAAGAAAGTTCCTCAGGAAGGAGGATGTCCTCAGGATCCATAAGTTGACCTGCTCATGGTTCAGATTTCTTAGGGGACTCCAGGATGCTGCATCTGACCAGCAGGATGAGGGGGAGTATGACTAGATAAACACCTGAAATTTGGAAAAGCTAGAGAAAAATTATAAATAATTCAGCTACGTGAAATAACAGTTCTACTTCTCTGAATGAAATATATGAGAAGGAACACACTTTTATTGCAGCAACAGAACTATACCATGGGCCATATGTTCAAATATTTGTTACATGTTTAAGAGTTTTCTGAACCTGTGGTGGTTCACTCTGAGAATTTGTACATCCAAATCCCTAAAAAAACATTAGTGGAAAACATTAAAAAGATATATTTGGCTAGGACTGGAGCATAGACTAATGCAGGTATCTACATTTCATTTGGTGATCTGGATTTTAGCTGTCAGAGAGAATTAGTTAAATTCATTTAAATGCAAGAGTGAAGAATATGTCTTTCAGCTTTAAGTACCAGTTTTGAGTCCCAGTTCAGCAACCCTATCCAAGAATTTGGATCTAGACAGACACCTTCTTCAACTAAAATTGTACAAGCTAAGAAAATTTTTGGTAAGGCCTCTGAAAACAGAGTCCTGACCAGATAAAGTTACAATAAACTGTCTCAAAAGTAGTGGTTTTCTCATTTTATCTTAACTGAACAGAAAAATTAGTTACTGAGGAAATACTCTAGAAAACAGAACAGAGTTCATTAAGCATGCAACTTATTGGCTGGATATCAGAACTGAAATGTCATGAAAACTTGTAGCGATCTAGTCAAGTGGAAAATAAAACCTTGACAAAGTCTTATACAAGTAACCTTCAACATGTAAGAGAATGACCATATCCACCTGCAAGATTCACCCTCTTTGAAACAGAGACAGATGAAAGTACATGAAAACCTTGAGATACATGAGGCAGTTGACAAAATATTAAAACAACACAATACAGGTTTTTCAAATTATAAAATCCAGGCCTGGTTAGCCAGTCAATTCCCTTTATTGGCAAAATGTCCTAAGGGTAATTTTGAAAATCATCCATAAGTATTCCATTTAGCTACACTGCAAGAAGAAAGAAAAATACATAAAAAGAAAACAGAAAAAAAGAAATACCCCATGAAAACCCCACAGCTTTAACAGCTTAGTCATGAGGATACTCTGTCAGAGAAGGACAGAAGGTTTATAGCCTGATTCCTGAACACATTTCTTTGCAATAGTGAGATACAAAGAACAGATTGTATGGATATTTATATAGCAGTTGGCAAGGTATCGCAGCTTAATTTATGTATGATCAGCTTAATTTACATGGGTTTACCCATTTCATTCACTTCCATGACCCATAGATGCTGACCTGAAGTGGAATAAATGTACTTTCTGACTTAGAACAACTATTCAAGAAGCAAAATGTAACTTCTGTTACAAGACCTGGACAAGACCTAATGATTTAGTCACCATAATTTCTTCTTTTGATAGCTGTTGATATCTAATATTTCAGTAGAAGCAAAAGTTTATCTCCCCAACAATAAATTACCTAACTATAGGTCTTTTCAGTCTGCACATTACCTAGTCATTTAAAAAATTCAGTCTGTGCCTAAATTTGGGCTGTCCTTCAGATCTCCATTCCACAGTTTGGCATTTGATTTTGTACTACTGTGTTAAAAAACTTTTAGGTATTTTGTGATTTTAGCCCTTCTTCTAACTTCCAACGTGGTAATATTTACATGCATGAAGATTGGACTAATTTACTATTTTTTCATATTCTTTATGTATTGCACCTATATTTCTGCCTGGGTTCTTTAATATACTTAATAGTTTTGTTTCTTCAGAAATATGACCACATTTCTAATTAATTCAATAAAAATGCTTAGCAGGTTTAATGTCCCCTGATTGTTATGTTAACTTGTCTGAATTTTAAAAATGTAGAGTACCTGCAGCTCCTACAGACTTCTTCAGAAAGCAGAAGAAAGCTTCTCTTTTTTCCTCCAGAGACTGATATCCACACAGTGAAACTTGGCATATTTGGTTCCCCACAACATGGCACTACATGTTAAAGGAGATACTAGCATTATCTTCCTAAACCAGCTAAATTTAGGGTGAAACCTTTGACAGTTCTTAAAAGGTCTGACTGGATTTCAAAACAGCTATCACATTGTGTCAAGTTTCAGAGTTGGTTTGCATATTGTGACATTTTTCTGCAAATCCTTCAGAGTCCTCTATGAATCGAAGGAGATGAAGAAGTAAGTCACTAAAGAGAATATTTATTGCAAAGTTTTGATATTAAAGATGCCAATTTCTTGGCAATAAGATAATTGGCATTAATGTGCTTTACTTAAGAACTAATCTGGTTTCTGAGCAGCTGTCCACAGATATGGAACATTTAACAATGATATATACCCATTGCTTTTCTACCCATCTCATCTGAAAAGCACCCTGAACCACAAACAGCTACAATGCAAAGGGTGTATCAATGGTGAAGTATATATCAAATTTAAACTCAGTTTCTCCGGATCTTCAGACTGATTGGTGCTACACATGATTAACAAAATTCACAAGAGGTTTTTTCTGCTTGTTTTTTTTAAATTTTCTGAACATTTGCATCTCTTGCTTTGGAGAACTGCACTGTTGCCCCCACAACAGATTTGGATAAAACACTGGGAACAGGGGGAAGAGGGGGAGCAGGGACAGAGCATGCCACCAGTAACCAGAAAGTGTGGAGAAAGAAGTTATCATCAATAATTAGAAATGAGAAGCTGCACAAACACTATGCACCAGAAATTTTCTTTTTGTGGGTTCAAAGAGGTTGGCAAGCCATCCAAAGGCCTGGAAGCAAATGAGGAAATAACAGATTTCTGGCTGTGCACAATGTCAAGGATCACTTCACCAGGTTTCACTGAAGAATTTAGAGGAAGATTTGACACTCAACTTTTAAGCAATTGGTGACTTTTGAAGAGGACTAGGGCAGTACATGTTTCATGCCAGAGTGCTGCCCTAGCACAATGCCAACAGGTCTTAAATATTTTAGTTCCCTCTCATCAAGTAGCAACTTCATGTCAAAAATATTGTATAGTTTCTTTGTAGAAAAGTAGGCATCTAGTTAGGATCAATTCTTAATATTCAGGTTAAGAATATTCACAGAAACTAGATTCAGGCACAGAATGTTGCTTGCTCTAATTGATGAAATGATGGACACATTTTTACAACTTGGTTTTAAGTTCTACAGACAATTCAAGCAAAAAGATCCTTGTTACCCCCTAATTAAATTTTCTTTTTTTTTCTTTTTTTGGTGAATATTCCCTTTTTTTGGTGATGATTGAAGTTTTTACTTCTCATTTGAGATTCTAAGAATTCTTCCAGCATGGCTGCAAGGTTTTTTTATTGCATTTTGCAACCAGCTGTAATCTGTAAATCTATTAGAAAGAGTGTCAAATGCCTATTGTTCAGTCCTTGAAGAGCACAATTCTTACATTTTTTCTTTGTTTCCATTTTCAGTAATACTGTCATCTCCAGAGAAAACTTCATAAATACAATCTGTCCTATACAAATAAATTATGTTGAGTTGTGCTTGTTTCCCCAGATATCTTGGGTGTAAAAGGAGAAAACGAAATAAACCTACCTAGCAATTCTTCTCAGCAGAGTCTTAAAATACTCAAGGCAGAGACCATCTGCACACAGCCAGAAATAGATGGAAGGAACATGCTTCACTAGGAGCATTCTCTTACCATCTATGCCATCAGTGTGTGAGCCATAGTTGTGGCAGAGAAGCTCAAAGCTCCAAGTTTGCTGCAGAATCTCAAGTACTGGACTTTTTTTTTATGGGAGAAACGATGCCACCCAGTGGAAGTTTAAAATTATACATCTAAAAGTGCTGAGGTGGTAAAAGATTTCCTAGGTATTTGAAATTAAGAAATTAAACCAATAAATTTATTTAGTTAAAAGATTGACCATCAAAAGATAGCAAAAATTATATGAGGAAACTACTATGATTCTCACAGCTGATTTAATTGGCATTGGACCAAAAAAAAATTTTTGGTAACTGAGACTTCCTGAAGACATCTGACCAGACCTTTGACTGCAGCTCTGTCTGCCACGAGCACACCTGTTGGAATATGGTGCAGCATCTCCGTTACCCTGGAGTTTCTCTTCCATGGAAAATAAAGCTCTGTGTGTGTGTGTGACCAGGGAGGGGAGAGAGAGAGGACTGAGCAAGCCTTCATTGCACAGCACAGAATGAACGTGTTTAGGGCAAGCCTAGACCCAGAGAGACACAGGCACATCCAGAACCACCAGAAATAGCCAATATTTGCTAAAATTTTGATATAAATAGTGTTATAAAATATGTATTTACATAACTATAATTATTGATGTAAAGCCAATATACATAAATACAAAATTCCATAACATCAAATGATGGTAATTATGAATTGCTTCCACTGGCAGGGTTTTAAGGAAAAGTTATTAAGTACCATACAGCACAGGAAGATAATTTTTGGATTTCAGTGGTCAGAAATTCTTAGTTCCCAGAATAATATTCTGAACAATGAATTATTGTTTATGTATTATTCAATGTATAATTCATTTATTCTTTCCTGCTACTTTGCCCACAAGCCTCTCTTCTTTTTCTTTTGTAATTGTTTTGTTTCTTTCCTCAGACACTATTGAAGTTCACCACATATTGAAGTTGGAGGGGAGACGACCCACCTTGCGTTGGTCAGCATCGACTCCACTTTATTGATCAATCAATCACCTTTTTTAACAGTGTTAATCAAGTTCATGCATATTGCAAAATCTGAGCTCACAATAGGTCAGAGATAACATACCAACTCCTCCTTATGTTTCCAATACCAAGATTTGGGTTCTCAAAATTATTCTTGCCTTCCCAAAACAGCCAAAGAGAACATCCACTTGTTATGAGAAAGCTGCCTGAGAACTCTGATGTGCAAGGCTCTCAAGGCCTTCATGTTCGCCACTTTTACCTGTAGTTAAAAATAACCTGAGAACCTCTGCTGTTCACAGAAGCAGGCTGTGAGAATCTGCTCCTTACAGCTGCTTTCTAAGCCATCTCTGAAAAAAATCTCCAACAATACACATTTCTACATCCTAATAAAGCTGTTTCAGAAAGTCTTCAAAGATATTCAAGTGAAGCTTCATTTAAAGGATCTGTGTAATGGTAGCTAAGGGAAAGCCTCAAACCAGGAACTATTTATTGCATCATGCATAATCAAGTACTTTACAAAATAGTTAGTTCTCATTAGTATGATCTGGGACTTTCTTTTGTTCCTTTAGTGGATGATTAATCTAATACTGAATTTTGGTATTATGGCTTCAAATTAGACCTTAATATTGGAAAGTGAAGTTACAGCAAAGCTGACAGACTGAAAGAGCTTACCTAACACGATCTCAACAGAGTAACTACTTTGAACCTTAAAGTAAAGACAGAGGACAAGCAAATGTTTTGAAAAGGTATGAAAATGCAGTTAAAATATTTTCTACAGACAAAATAAAGATAATTAAGTTTGAAGCTTCTGTATTTTATTTTCCCTGCCTCTATTGCTCTGCAGGCACTTATGATCACTTTGAGAAATTCTACTTTGCCAAAGCACTTAAAAAACCCACTAAGAGTTTCCATTTTATTTGTAGATATTTTCTTTCATTCATGAGTCACTGTATTGGGTCTGGCTGAGATGTTGTTAATTCGCTCCATAGAAGGTCTCATAATGCTGTGCTAGTACTGGTAGCTGGAAAGGTGTTTATAATAAATTTGTATTTATACATTTGAATCTTCTCCATATTAAATTGCTTTCAAAGTGACTTTCACAGTTTCAACTCTAATATGTTTAAAGTCACACAAAAATGTGTGTGTTCATAGTACAGTAAAAATATCCCTTAAATGAATGCACACACTATTATAACTGGGGAAACTATTAGAAAAAAAGGATGAAATTGTGTATAAAAAGATACAAATCTTTTTGGCAAATGATGGTCATTGCAATTTTTACAGAATTCTGGTTTTAACAGAATTAAAGTAAGAAAGACTATTGAAAACATAAATACTATATGTACTTTTCTTATCAAGTTTTTGGCAGGGCTCTTCTGCAAGTAGGGACGAAGTAGAATTTTTGTGGATTTATTTTTCTTGCACCAATAGCTGCATTAAAACAAAAAGTCCTGAAATAAATGTATGTGTAATGGCATCGTACTTAAACATAAAATACAACGTTGACTGCCTCTTTGGGTGTGGTTATGCTGCCTCCTCCAGTGCCCATGGCAAAGTAAGGAATTCCTGTTTTCCTTCCTGCCCAGTGAAGGGATTTCACTCCTGTACTCCTGTGTCTCACAGGTGTGTGCTCAATCTGTAAGCTAGTCCTAAGTGTGGTGCTAAATGAATTATCACTGTTTAAGAAAATTCCCTAGAATTTGGGGCAGAATTTGGACATGCCATATACACATATTCATGCCACAAGGGAGAAATAGTTGCTTCAACTTTCTCAGCTGCAATAAACTTCACTTTCTTTTTCTGGTGGAGTATGTAGGAGAGGAAGGATTTTGCATGGTGGTCAGTATGTCTCCTTGCCTATATAAAGTTACAACCAATTTCCTAGTCAAATTCCAGGGTGGGAAATTACAGTACAGTAAACTGCAGTGATTTCTGTATTGCTAAACAGCCTGTTAAAGCCAAGCCAGAGATGAGAGGATTTTCTATGGTATGTTTTGTATTATCAAAGAATGCACCGCCATGGCAATAACAAAAACTATTTTTGTAGGAACTCATCTTTCCTCACAGCTATCCTACTGTGTTTTATATGGATTCTTTTCTCACCTTATTCTTTCCAAATTTTTTTACCAACCCTTAAGATGTAAATATGCAGCACAGAAAAAGAGAGATGGTCTGGCATTCCTCTGACCTCAGTGAGCCTGTCTAGAGAAATAAACACAAGCTGTTTGTTGCTTCTCTCTGCAAGACCTTACTTTCCTGAAGTAGCCTAATAACTGACATTCCCTTCCTATGAATTAAAAGTTTATTCCCCTGTATATACTACAAATTAGACACCTTTGGTTTTCCATCTTCCCTTCCGCCATGTGTGCCTCCAGTCCTCCTAATGCTCAGCTTCAAGGATTCTTTCCCCCCACCTGCAGATCGGTCACAGACACAGCTCCCCCACAGGGAACAGTCTCTCTGATACGGTGATATGAGAGGACCAGGTTTTTATTTTGATTGCTATTATGAAGAAAACACGTGGGCATTCTCTTTTTCACCATTATTCCCTTTCCACCGAAGCCAGAATGGATGACTTGCATGGGCACACACTTGTCAGTTAACACAAAGAGCAGCTTTGAAGTGTAAACTGTTCTATTGTTTCAGTGGGTGGAAACGGAGGCACCAAAGACGAAGTCAATATTAGATTACCTAATGTCTAAAACAAGCACGTAGAAAGAAGAGGTTTTATGAAGACCGTAAGAAAACCTAACATTTGCCCCAGACCTGAAAGACACACAGGGGAAGGAATGCATAAAGGGATAGAGAGCCAGTGTGTCCTGTTTCAAAGGAACAGGTAATAGTGAACTCAGCCTTGAAAGCAAGCTAATGAATAGACAACTGAGCTGTTGTTTGCCTGTAGGTTATCTACGCCCTGAACACTCCTGGTAGGAGAAGTACAAAGGGTGAGAAGGGCTGAGCTCAACTATTTGGATTTTGTTGGGTAAATATTGTAAGCACAATATTGCTTCTTGTTATTGTGAGCATGTAAAGGAAGGACCTGAATCTCTTTGGACAATGCATGATAGCACCAATGGTACTGGAGAAGTTATTTCACTGCTGCTTGGAACACATGGGGTCACATAAATATATCTAATCTGTTTTTAGAAAGCTAAGAATATTTCTGCCAAGTGGCAGAAAGGACAGCAAGTTAAATCCAAAACCCCCTCTTTATAGTAAGGTTTCTTCAGTCTGCCTCATGTCAAAGGCTGAAGTATATTCTGCTTAAAATGTGTGTTAACAGACACACACAGAATGCTAGAATCAGATCATAACAAAGATATTTGATATAATAAAGAGTTTAAGCAATTAATTTCTATTAAACTCTTACTATAAATTTAAAATCAGAGGGAGCTTTTTGTGCGAAAAAAGCATTAATGTAATGGGATGGCAAGGTTAGTATAATAATGTGAAATGTTTAAAAATAGCAGGAAATGCAAGATGTATTAGTAATCTAAAATAACAGTCCTCTGAATTAATGTGCTGAAGTTCTATAATGTCCTGGGACTACTGTGCCTTCTGCCATTAATTTCATGCCCAGCACACTGTCCCTCTGACCAGAGCTGCTGTGTGATCATTTCCCACCTTAATTTCATAAAAATTTTACAGAGTTAATACAAACTGGTAGGTTTCTGCTAAACTGACTTGTTTCTGTCCCTCAGACAGTGATCAGGGAGTGCTCATATAAGCAACTGGGTGGCAGAATGTGGCAACCTTTAGCAGAGCAGGCAGCAAAAATTCAATTCAAGGTGGGTAATTAGTCAGCCCACACAGACCCTAATTACTTTCTAAGGAGAAATTACTTAATGTGGAGAAATGGACTCAGAAAAACACAGCAATTGGATCTCATCACCAAGTTGTCCAGTGGAGTCACTGGAGAATTATGCAATATAAGAAGTTGGAAGGGATCCATAAAGACCATCCAGTTCAAATCCCTGCTCCTCAGAGAACTACCAAAAATTAAACCATATCACAAAAAGCAGTGCTCAGACACTCCTTGAACTCTGATAAGTTTGGTGCCATGACCACTTCACTGGGAAGCCTGTTCCAGTGACCAACCCTCCTCTTGGTGAAGAAATCTTCCATCAGACTTTCCCTTGATGCATCTTCATTCCAATTCCATGTGCCACTGGAGAGAGAAAATCAGCACCCCTCCTCCACTGCCTCCCTTGAGGAAGTTTTAGACTGAGAGGTTGCTTAAGTGACCCACACTGCAGTTCATAAAAGGACAAGTTTAGCCATTTACCTTGTTTCACCCTCTGTGGCTTTAACACAGCACTCCTCCAGCTACTTTGAAATGAAAGCACACAAATCCTATTCTTGGTGCAATCTTTTCAGTCAGATATCTATGACCAGAAATAAAACCTGATTTTTGTTCCCAAGATGCCCAAGATAAAAATTATATATTTCAAATATGAAATTAAAAAAATAGAGTAGATGTGCATAACTGCTTAAATTTATTGGCTTTTTTTTTCAAAAGAACATGTAATATTTCCCTTTTGTGCAGACATATTGGGCTAGAGCTTCTCAAAATCCAGTCTTTCTCAGATTACTCTTAGGCGTATTGAGTTGTGTTTTTTTTTTTTTTTTTTTTTTTTTTTTTTGCAAACCAATGCATATCAGTAAATCTAAAGGCAAGGAAAAAGTGGGAAGTGTGCGAAAAATCAATTGTTCTTCCTCAAATTCACACCCAGACAGTCCATGTTTACTTGCTTCCTGTTCTTTAGAAATAAAAGACTGGATATGCATGTCTGCTTCAGATCTGATATGTGATAGTGCCAATAAATGCAGTAGACAGACAGAAACTGTTTCACAACACGCCTTGGGAAGCATGACAGCCCCTAACAGGCACCCAAATAGGTTCTTCCAAATTTCCATGTTTGTTTACTTTGCTTGCCATCCAGCTAATGTGTTTTCTTAATGTCTAATGTAATAAATTTCTTTCAGTAGTCAGATGATTTGCGGTTCACAGTTACACAAGACTGACATTGATGGCTGATATAATTTTATATTTTTAAACATAGAAACTGATTTATGTGTATTGATAGTTGAAGCAAAGCAAAGCAAAATTTGACATATTTTCAATGAAAATAGAATTGAATCTATCAATAAAGTTTTCCCTCTACAGCTGAAACTTTTCTGTTTACCTCTGGATAAGTCATTTATGTGCCACAAATTCACAAATGAAGCATGACTGAGCATGTAACTGCTATGAATACACCATGGGTATGAATGACCTGCATTGACTCAGAATCCCACAATCCTTCCCATGAAAACTTTCTGCAATGATAAAGTGTTCTCTCCTGTCAGTAAAGACTGTCATTAAAAGCATTCAAAAGATTCAGAATAGTACACCAGTGCAATAATACAGAATAAAATGGGAGTTTGCAAAGAATGTTTTCTGTGGTTTTAGCAAGGAACATTAAAAACCTGTCAAAACTAGTTAAAATAATATAAAACTCCCCATTTTTTCTTGAAAGGGAAAAGAAAAAAATCTTACATTGACACACATCCTGAAATCCTCTGGATATCAGTTGTGTTTCTTTATGAGTCAGAACTTGTCTGAGGCTGACTGAGCTTTATACTGTTTTTACTATAATGACAACATACTGTTCCAGCAAGAACACAGGATTCTTAAAGACAGGATTACTCAAGTTACACATTGGGGAAAGAACAGACCAGCACAGAAAATGGTGATAGAGCAGCCATTAAGGTGATTTTACATCACCCTCAGACATTAAACAAATAGTTAGAACATTGGCACGTTAATGGAAAATTGTTTAAGTTAATAAAAAGAAAAGCTATTAAAAAACTCATAATGTCAAGAATTTCTTAAAGCTCTTAGTGATGGGAAACAGAATCATGTGGTGGAATGCAAACAAATGTTTCTGTCAGCTATAAAGAGATCTGGTCTCCATTACTAAGGCTGTCATGACATCTCGTATTTGTGAGGTGGACTCTTGAAGAAGTCAGGTATCTTTGTCAATGTAGAACTGCAGGTACCACCTGGATCAGCTCTGTCCCCCTGCAGTGTCCACGCTGCTTTTGAGAGAAAGGAGCTTTGCAATTTTAATCATGTTACAGAAACTTGCTTCTTGCCCACATGCACAGTACCCTTGCAGACAGATGAGTCAGATTAATTAGGGCTGGATGATCTCTCTCATTACACATTTCAGGTCTGTCTGCACTAATTGCAACATCTAAAGCAAAGGAAAGCTGTGAAGAGCGTAGATTTTGAGAGTTCTCAATTCTTTCAATGAGACGTGTATCTCACCACATTCTTTGAAAAGTTCTGTCATTATTTTCTTGGGGCTTAAAAACTTTACAGGGGAGACAAGAAGTGGTGACAGCAACATAGGCAGCACCTTCCTCAAGGTTTTAATATGAATTGTGCTGTCCACTTGTTTAGTTTTGAAAACCGTCTCTATAGAATAAATATTATTTTTTCTTTACTTTAGCATGTGAGAATGTCACTGAAAATGGGTTACTATACACATGGTATGTGTGCAAAAAACGAAGGTTCTGCCTCTTACCAATTCAATTCTATAACTGTATTTATAAGAAAGAAAAGAAAAGAAAAAGAAAGAGAAAAAGAAGAAAAAACCCCTCAACATTACTACGTTTTAAATCTGGAAAAGGTGCAGCCATGTATGAACCAATCCAAGAGAAACCCTTACTTGTGAGAAAAAACCAGAATAGTTTCCTGTGTCATGGGCCACATGAACAGACTGATCCTAGAGCCACACAGTCATGATGCTGGGTGGAAATGAAACAGGGGGAACGGGCTGCTACAGCCAGAGCAAGGCTCTGCAGAGGGTGCCAGAGTGGGTGGCAGCAGCTCACTACTGCATCGTGTCACACCTCCACACCTCCCACTGAGGGACACACTGCAAAAAACTGCAGGAGTGCCATGAAAGCCTCTTTAAATTTCTAGAAGTGTATCACAGCTTTTTGGAAAGGAGATGGCATGGAGAAGTGGGAACCTGGAGAGAGCAAAAAGCAAATAACCCACTGGTGTATTCCCCTGAGCTGGCGGCCACAGGCAGAGTGGAGCTGGGACAAACTGCCATCCTCACACGGGCTGTGACACGGCAGCACACACAGCACAGGACAGTGCCAGGGCCCTCCCAGCCTTCACCCATGATCCAGAGCTGCCTCCCTCCCTGCAGGGCTGTGCAGCCTGATACACTCAGAAAGCAGAGATATCTGGCTGTAGCACAACAGAGCCTGAAATCCCTGTGTGCACTCCAACCAGCAGTACTGCAGAGAGGGCCAGACTGACACAACTGCAGACTAACTACAAGAAAAGATGCTCTCTGGCTTTGTAAAATTCCACTTATTTTGTGGGGAAGTATCAAGTTGTTTACATTACACACCATAATAAAAAACTCACCTTTCAGAAGGAAATTAAGCATCCTGGGTGCTAATTTTTTTCTATATGATTCTGAGATGCAAAAGGCTATAAAGACAACATTTAGAAAATTACTTTTAAAGCATTATCCTTAATAACATTTCAAACAATTTAAATGTTAGTTAGCTTTTAAAGTGAACTCATCACCTGTGCTCAGTCAACAGCTTTATGGTTCATTTTCCTGAAGATCCTGCTTCCTGTGAATGCATACTGATTTCTTTCCCAAATGCCCTGTGTTCCCAATTGCACAGCTGATATTTCTTCCTTGATGTGGCCTTTGTTGTGCAGTGTGCTCCATGCCACTGCTAAACCTCACAGCCCTGTAATAGGCTGGGTTTCCAGTCACTCTCCCTTT
The DNA here is from genome assembly GCF_028769735.1 of Zonotrichia leucophrys gambelii. Lineage (NCBI taxonomy): Eukaryota > Metazoa > Chordata > Aves > Passeriformes > Passerellidae > Zonotrichia > Zonotrichia leucophrys. The sequence goes on along the minus strand of NC_088171.1, from coordinate 121,276,370 downwards.
GCCCTCTCATTACAGCATTCAGGGCCTTGTTCTCAGTGGGGAGATGCTGCCAGGCAGCTCCAGTACCTCTCACATGAAGAAAGACCATCACTGAATTTCAAAAACTTTGTTTTGTTTATTTGTTTTGAGCTATCTGCCTAACCTTCAAGCTTAACCCAGAATTCTTTCTGTATCTAGCATCCTCCTCATGCCACCCCTAAGCTGAATCTTCTATGAACCATTATACTGATCTGATGGCCCCCACGAATTATCACTTTGGGTCTGAGCAGGCCTGGGGACAGCCCATTAAGGGTTTAATCCTGATGGAGCTTTCTTATTCTCATTTTTCAAAACCTAAGATTAAGAACTGTTGTGGGGTGCTGGGATGAAACCGAGTCTGAAGTTTGAGTCTTGACTCAACTAAAGGGTGAGCCTTGCCAGCCTCATGAGGTCTGTTGATCTGAGAAAAAATAGTAGAGAACAGTTTATACAATTTTTAATAGGCCCATAATCTGATTTATTTTCATTGTTTTCCCCATGCTCAAATATAAAAGAGATTTATAATATCTCAGAGATGAAGTGATGCTCCCACTCTCACAAAGTATTGCAGAACAAGATCTGAAATTCCAGCTACTATCTCTTAATTCATAACCTAGTAAAACATGTTGTAGTTTGTGTATGCTTATCTGAGCTTAGTTTTTAACTTGCTGTGCCTGCTATAGCAGCAACATTTCTTGCACTTGGGACATTGAGAAGAATTTGAGAGAAATAATCAAAACCAGATTCCTATTATAAGATGTAATTACATCATTTCCTCAGATTATATTTCAACAAGATACTGTAAATTCCTTGTTTCCACTTTTTTTTTTTTTTTGTATTATATCAGTGTTATGCCTCTGACCCATGAAAAAATATTTTTCCATTAAACAGGATGTTAATTTTTCCTGGCACCAGCAATTCCTAGGGCCCTTTAAAGAAGTACCAGGTTCTCCTTGTTCCTTTCTTGAGTCCTAGCCTCAGAAGTTGTGTGCTGCAAGATTTTGTCCCTGTAAAAAACTCCTACATGACTGCCAGATTGCAAGGAAACAACAAACTCATACCTAGCTGTGTATGACTTATTTGGTTACTCCTAACACCTCCATGAAAAAAAGCAATTGGTTAAAAGTTGCTTTTAACAGAATTGTACACTCATCTTGTTTCTTTAAAATGGAGTCAGCCCAAACCACATTGGCTCTCTGATGTGCTTTTTGCCCCAGGCAGCCACACTTTACTGACTTAAGGTGGACACTTACTAAGAAAATTCCTGCCACACAGTTTTGCTTGTGCCAGAGAAGCTGTTAATTCTGTTGATTGAAGCTGTTAATTCTGTTGATTGCGCATTCACCAAGGATGAGTTATTCAAGCACTTAGCAACTGCCCTGCCAGTCTCCTCAAGCAGGAAAAAGCATTAGAAGTACATGAATGTGACAAAAAGGGAAAGTTACATGACTACCTTGGTGCTGGTTGCAACATGGAGTATTTAATTGAGTTATCTGACTTGTGGAAGCCACTGAGCCTGCAGGGTGAGCACAAATTTGATACCTGCAGGTATCAAACAGGGTGAATATTTTCCTGTGTGGAAAGGTAACATCAACATAATGTGACAGTGATAAGATTCCACATGCTTTATTTGCTCTTTTTTTGGCTCTAACAGGAAAGTTCAAGAAGTGCCCTGAAGGAAACAAGAGTAGCAGAAAGCACAGGAAGAGCAGAAAGGTCTCACCACAATAGGAGAACTTGCTTCTCTTACAGCTTTTCCCTGCATCCTCACTACATTCCCTTGCACCCCTGCTCTCTCTGGAAATTTTCAGATCCAAAGGGGTGCTGTGGAGTGTGTGTGCACTCTGGGGGCAGTGTGAAAGGCTGGCTGTAGCTTCCTGTGAGGTTAGGCTGGACAAAACATGGTAGAACAGATTTTGCAGGAGAGTTTTTGGGGAGTACTGGAAAAGATGGGAAATGAGATAAATAAGCAGGAAGATGGAAGGCAAGCATTGTAAATATAAGGGAAGAAATAAAAGCATTAAATTTCTGGTAAGTTTTAAGTTTTCCCCTCTTCCTCCACATAGTAATCAAATGTGATTTCAAACCAAAATTAATCATCAAAGTTAAAACACCACACAACCAGGGCATCCCACTCAGTACCTTTTCTCACCAGATTTTTATAGAAGCTACATCTTGTAATTCTCTGCATTATTAATTTTATATCACAGTTTAATTATGTACCTCCTGAAACCTAAAACCAAAAAACAATATAAATATTGCTAGAAATTTTTGTATCAGTTACACCTGGAAAAACATCCAATCTTCAGATAAAGCTGGGCAAGAAAATCTCTTGAAAAGTTTATAAATGGGGTTCTGCAATACTGAACAACTGCATGGATGAAATTATGGAATGCAAAGCACAGTCCCTACGTGTTGCATCATTGTGACAAGCAGGTAGTTCTTTATTTGGAAATTATTAGGAAGGCCTGCCTTCCCATGTAAATGATCCTTACAAGCTCCTTTTGAACAATAATACATTTAGTATAAGAATTCAGACTCTGGAGTTACTGAACTTTATGAGGTTGGCTTGGTTTCACTGTGGAACTTTTAGCTTAGAGCGTTTCAGAGTTCTGGCTTTGTAAACACATGTGATCAAACTTGCCAAAAATAGAAGTGAGATGCCCCTCTGCTGTTTTGGGGTTTTTTTGGTATTGGTTTTTGTTTTTAAATTCTTTTCTATCATTAAGTGTTTCAAGAATCTTCCTGCCATAGCAACAAAAGAAAAAGTCTTGCTTATTAGATTTTATATGTCACAGAGGGGAAATAAAGCCAAACAAGCATTACACTGCACATCAAACCATGCACATATCCAGCACATTAAATCAGGGGGAAAAAAAAATCTAATAAAGCTGGATTCTGTCTCATGAAACAGAGAAGCAAAATTGTTGGAGATACTGCCCAGATATTCAGATTGAGCCATCCAAGGCTATCCCTGGGAGGCCTATGCAGTCGAACAGAATAGCTATCCAGAATACTAGTGTGTAAGAAAAGTACCGCATGCCCAAAGAAATAGGTGTTGTATGAAAGTCTGAATAAAAGGTGGGTTTATTCTCCTCAAGAAAAGTCTTCTATAAGCTTTTTTCCCCCACAAATGAGAAGCTTATTCAGCAGCCTTTATGCCATTCTCACCACCTGCAGTCTCACTGCGCAAACAGTGCTATGTAAGCAGTATCACTTACATTATGTACTGAAACAAACGTGGGTGGACCTCCATGGCTTTGTCAGTCAAGCTTCACAAGAAGGTTGGGAAAAGCACTAGGCACAAAAAATTGCAAGAAAATAACTTCTTCCCAAAGATACTCTAAATAATAGCTAGGAAATCTATTTAATTTCAAGGAAATAACAGGTTTAGAGGCTTTTAATGTCAGTTCACAGTTTGCAATGTACCTCAAACCTGCAAGAACCTTAGATTTATTTCTCCCACTGTAATTGTTGAGATTAATTTTCACTAATTACTAGCTTCTCTAGTCAGTTCCAGCAGTCTTCTCATCAACAGCACTGTGATCTTCCACTGCTTCTTCAGTTAGCAACTAATTTCAGTTATAAAGAAATTGTTCCAGTTTTGAGAGGAACCTTACACAGCCATCAGCAGGAAGAATGAGATTTCATGAAAAAAATGTATAAGAAGAAGGAGGAACCTTTCCCCATTTGCCCACAGGTCACAAGCTTTCTTTAATAAAACTAGGGATAATACCTATCATCTAACTTTCAGGTGAATAGCTAATAACTGGTATCTAACTGCTGAAATAAAGAATGCCTTCAGAAGCTGTATGTTAGTAACATTCAGCTGAAGGAAAAAAGAGTCTTCAGTGTGAGACATTAAAGAGCATAAAAATCTCATGGAAAGTGAACGTAGGTCTGCATTATTGAGAAAATGAAGTAGGGGACTAATGAGTGAGGACCAGATGTATTGAGAAATTAAGAGTTCTCCATGAAGTCAGCATGAGCCTTAGTTGTTTAATATATTTAAAAATCAAAATCAATGTATTTAAAAATCAAATCATTTTAATTATAAGAAATAGAAGAAATAGAGTGTGGGAGGTGAAGAACAACTTCCTCAGTAAATATAGATCTTTGTTACCAAAACTGTAGGAAAGCAGACTTAAACCTTCAGTCATCTGAAATAAAACACACTGACAACTTGCTATCTCTCCCAGTGGCTTAAGGGTGGAGGTGGCATTCCTTTTTCCAGCTTTCAGAAATGCGTGGAACAGCTTTTTACAAAAGATGGATGTTCAGTACTTGGCAGGATAAGACACATTTCTAGATGCTTGAGAAGTTTGAAATTTCTAGTGAATATTCTGTGCCTCAAGGGTTCTAATGCTAATGTCATTCTAAGAATACGATTCTCATATTATGTCCTGTGATCACCCACCATTGATGTAAATGCTGATAAAGCATCTGTGTCTGGGCTCACAGCTTGGTGTTAACTTAATGTGGCTCATGCCAATCTATCAACATGCAGCAGCTAAAATTAAGGTTTCAGTTCCTTTGTATTGCTGAGATCAGTGGAGAGAAATAGGGAACACAAGGGGACCTGACATGTAGGAGATGTTAAGTTAAACACCTAGTTCTAGGACCCACAGTAATTTTTCAAGTTGAAGAGGGATGAAAATGTAAGAAGGCGGCTACTATGGTATTTCTGTTCCAGTGTGCATTTTATTCTCTGTTTTTCCCAAATCAAATATCACATGCAAGGTTCAGCTGAGTCACAGCCAATACCAGTTTTCTTACAGTGCTGTGTTTCTCAGAACAGCACTGAGAGCTGGTTGGGTAGTGGGGGTATCGACTGTGAGTAAAAGACTTTAGCACCTATGGTCTATGAAAGATATTCCAAAGCCAAAGTATATGGTATAGCACAAAAATGTGTAAGAAAAGGGTGCAAACAAGGGCAATTGTCACAGGCCAGCCTCTCTTTGCCTCGATGCAAGTATGGTAAGAGGGAGAAAAATCATGGTGTCTATTTTGCTTTGGCTTTCAAGAGGAGATGCTCACATTCCATTTCAGTTTTCTTTTAGCTGTCAGTAGTTCAGTTAATGCAAATTATCAAGTGAAGAGACTGACAGATGAAGTAAAGGAAGCTGGCTGTGGAAGAAATGCAACCTCCTATGGCAACTAAAGATGTAGCCAGCGTTATTCAGTGTCATGATATGTATGTTGTTACACATCAGGTCAAATTTCTGGCACAATTTGTGTGCATGGGTGGTTTGAGGTATCAAAGGGAATTGCTGCAGATTTATTTCCACAGAAAACAGGGGGGTTTATCCTGCCAGTTCCACGCTGGTCTGACTTACCAACATATGCTGCCCAATTGTTAGCCACACATGTTGTAGACAAAGCCGAGCTACTCCAAACCTTTATGAATCTTCTTAAAAACCTGCCAGAATGCCAAAATAAATAAATAAAAATAAAAAAAAATGAATAGTACAAGTTTTCAAAGTAACAAATGGATCTAGTTTGTCCTGAATAAGCAACAGTAAGATTTTGCTTAAGACTCAGCAGTGTACACCAAGCATTGAAGACTTGCAGACTCATTTTCAAGTTTGTCAGCAGTTACACACCTTTCATTGACTGCACTGAAAACATTTTGATAAGTAACAGCCTGACAGTGGGAGTAAAGGGTTTGCAATCTTATGAATGTTAATTATTAATTACAAACTGAGACTTAGCTTGCACATTTTAGTTAACTCCTCTGTGGCTGCCTGTCATGATGATACAGCCCTGGGCTTAGTTTGTTTAGATCTACGTAGGTTTTGGTAAACAGTAGGTGGATGCTTTTAGGTGAAAAAGATGCCCATGAGGGCCAAGCACTTAATAAACTTCAGGTGCTTTACAAACAATGTGTACAGATCACATTTCAGGGATCAGAAGTAGCATAAATCTTGATGGTTTTGAACTTCTCCTTGGAAGACTGCAGTGGAATTACCCACATGAACATTTAACTGAGAACCAAATAACTGTGGCAGTCATGCTCCAGAGAGCATAAAGCATCAGTAATAACCCAACCAGTTTTGACATGCCAGTCTGTCAGTCTAAAGGCACTTTTAAAACTCTAAATCATCCTTCAAGGGAAGAACAATCCACAAAGGAAGTTAAAATGTTTCACCTTGGAATGACATAGAGGAAAAACTTGGTCTTAATTTTTGTTTTTGTTTACTAAGATACAAAAGAACATTTTTCAAGTTACTTAGTGGCCTCTGATGAACATGGAAAAAAGTATTACAGATCTCAGTCCAAGCCCTAGTCAACTTAATGATTTCTGTAACCGCACTGAACAAAAAAATGAAAAAAAAGACAAGAATTGTGTTGCTTAGTATTTACATTTGGTTCAGATCAGCTCTTTAGAATTCTTTGGAAAATTTATCAGCCTGATAATATGCCCATCTTTCAGCATGCTGGCAGAAAACAAGGGGGAAAAAATGGAGATCATTCTGCTCCTTTATTGGGAAAAAAGACAAGTTTAAAAAAAGTTACTCATTCCTTCCTAACCAACTTTTTTTTTTCCCTAGGGCCAAGTGAGTAAATAGAACCATACAAAGATGACAAATTTTCAAGTACTGAGCAGTGTAAATGTGCAGACAATAAGCACACAGCTTGGTCACTGGCTTACCCATGGATATGTACGACCTGCAGAGCTCAATACTCCCCTGGTACTGACATTAAGTAGTTGGAACAACAACTTTTGCACAGGCCTGAAATTTGTTTATGTATCCCATTTGTTGTAATTCCTGCAGGATTTATCTCTGAATTTTACTCATACTCTCACACTAGATGGGTAATCTTACATTCATGCTGTGAGGTCCTTTTAACCCTGAGCTTTTTCATTGCACAGATTATGTGATGCTGTTGCAGCTCCCTCAGATTTTTGGCGCTTGCCTGGGCTGATGCAGTGAATTCAGCTGCACTTTAAGGGTGGAATCACACTTCATCAGTACCCATTTTTATGTTTGTTCATTTTATACACCATATGCAAAAGCAGTGTGGCCCAGCTGCCAGCACACAAGTCAGATCTGGGTAACTGGATGCTTCCCCCTGGTCCACTGCCACTTCTGAAGAGCAAGCAGAGGAGAGCTCTCTGGTTCCTTCACTCAAGCTGCCTCTTACTGTGCTTGTGAGCATATGTTGTGCTCCATGAATGAAGAAGGGGATGTGCTTTGAAATGCATCTCCTGCTACAACTGAATGCAGGTCTGGCTTCAGAGCCAGGAGCTACCAATGGTACAGTTACTCACAAAGGTGTCCTCAAACCCAGGGAGTTGTACCTTGTGTGGTACTTGGTGAGAGGAGCCTTGAATTCAGACCTATGCAATCTGGAAATGCTCAGCCAACTCAGGCACTGACTTGGGAAACTGCATTTTATTTTTCTGAAACAGAAATGCTCTCCAGTCACTGCTAAAGAGACAGGCAGCCCGCTAAACTTTGACAAATCTCATCTGATACCTTTAATTCCTCCTTTTCGAGATCTGGTTTCCTTCTAACATTCTTCCCTTTACCAATGGGTTGTTCTTACCTGTTAGTCTGGCAGTGACCTACTCAAGTGCCTCCCCCAGAGGCACACAGGTGTGTGCATGTTCTTTCTTTCTTTCCAGTGGAACTTATCCAAAGATCCTGCACTTCCTGCCACATTGCCTCCACTCCTGCCTGCCCTGTCCCTTCTATACAGAAGAAGCAGAAGTGTCTCTCTTTCTTGCTTACAACCCTTTATTAACATTACAGTTTTTCTTTTTTCTCCTTTGTCTATACCAAAGACAGTCTGTGAAATCTGTCCCTCCCTTCTCCTTGAGTTTCAGTATAAGGAGATTCCAGAAGGTCAGTTCTGTGCTGTCCATAAAGCAGGTACCTCACTACCTTTTTTCATCCTTTTCTTCCCAGTCCTGCTATATCCTTTCATACCATTTTTCTAGCCCTGTGTCTGGTGCTGGTCTTTGTCAGAGACAGCAGAGTGAAGTACATTAATCATGGCTGAATCCTAGATGAGGCAATTCTGTGTTTCTTTTGAACATTTTTTTTTTATTATTTATGGGAGCCTACATTTTTTCCCATGGAGGTGCTCCTATATGGTGAGTTCAGAGTTACTGATAATGATTTTGCTATTTATAGCTACAGATGGCTTAGAAGTGGGTCCAGAATAAAAGAAGTTTGCAGAAAACTTGAAAACCAAAGCACAAAAATTATATTTGCTTTTGGGCCCAATCCTAGAGAAAGCTCCCATTAAGTTCACCTGCACAAGGAATGGAAGATTATCCCCAATGAAGTTTTATAGGAAGTCTAACCCCACCCAGAAAAGAAAGTGTTTCCAGTCTTTCTTTCATATAATTATTTCTATCTGTCCTCTAAAACATGTGTGTTTCTTATGACTACAGTATATTCAGTCTTACTTTAAACAGTGATAAGTATATTTATAGATCTGTGTAAAACAAAATATTACTAGCATGTCAGCATTTGGTTGATCTTCACATTCTTGGCTTCAGAACGATTTAAAATAAAACATACACACAAAGCAGGGTTGTTTTTTTGGCTCTGGTTTCCTCATTTTTGCCCACAACAGACCTGGCAGATGTGGGATAGCTGGAATGTGCATATCTAACAATTCTCTTCTGTGCCATCATTTGAAGCTGTAGGAGTGCAGCTATTTGGCTGTAGCATGAAAAAGAGTGATGAATGTGATGAAATACAGATTTCATTTATAAGCAGGGGATAAATACTGTTCAGGTCACGAAAACAGATTAGTGCTTGGGGACAAAAAGTTCATGAAGAGCTCCTTTTTCAAGGTGGAGGTAGGGGTACAGAGCTACAGCAATTAAACTGAAATGACTAGGTAGTTACTGAGAGTATATAAAAATAAATACAAAACAGGAACTGCAAAGGGAAGAAAGTTTGCTAATTGCTCTGGCCTTGTGACAGCTTTGCTGGGGAGTCACAGTCAGATTAATCACGATAACAGATAAACTGGATTGCTTCACAGGAGATTTTATATTCATAGTTTTGTAGAGAAGTTTAAATTTGTTTCAGGGGCCTCATATCCAAGATAAACCCAAAACAGAAAAGAAATCAGATAGCTGTAAAAATGAGTTATGAACTTTCTCAGATGACTATTAAGTCTTGATCAGTTTATAACAGATCAAAGAAAGAAGTCCCCAGTGGAGGCAGGACTGTTACAGCAGAAATTGTGCTCTTATCAGTGCCAAATCCTTACCCTGAATTCAGATGTAAATGCAAGCTTGAGAAATGAATCTTTTTAAAAGATGACTACTAACAAATATAAATTTCAGCAAAGGTGTTTCAAAGATGGGTTCGTGGCATATAATGTCCTGCATGTGTATGCTGGATCAACTTAAAAAAAAAAGGGTTTAAAAGATACAGTCTAGATGAGGGTCAAAAACCAAGGAAAACTCCCAATTATTTTAGGAATAGAAGGGTATTCTGCATTCCTCATGAAAGTGATTTAATGGGAACTTTTCTTTGAGAAGAATATCAGTACTGAAGAGAGAGATATGACAGGTCAGAGAACTCACATTACTGCTGAGATCAAACCCACTAGATTTAAAAACAAACCTGGTTTTCAGTTTGTGTCTTGCTGAGGTTTTTAAACAGCTCAATTATTTCTTCCAACAGAAGATGTCTGTACAGTATTTTCCTTAGAACAGGGCTGGCAAGTCAGTGAAATTACAGCTATCCAAGTTCAGAAGCAGGGAAAGAGGAAATGTTTTCTGAAGAACTTTTACTGTATCCCATGTATTTCAAAAAGGGTGTGCCTGACTGGAAAATCTTTCATATGAGAGAACAACCTGATTGTGTGAGGTCCTTCTCACAGATGTCCAGGTGGGGAATAGACTTGGTAGTTAATGCTGGAATGATATGACCCAGTAAAACTGACAGACAGAGATTTTCCTCCCATGCTGGAAAGTTTAAATATTGTTTTGCCTCTGGTCAAAAATTTAGTTGATCTGGGAGGGAAAGAGAACAAGCCTTCACTGACTTGGGTGTGCAAGGACAGGAAGAAGTGGAGGATTCAGCCTTTTCTGAAATTTCCTGCAGCTTTGGGCTGTGTGTGTCTCTAGGAAAGGGTATTGCTTATCCCAATCACAGTCAGAGCAGTCTAAGAGCTTCACCAGTCTCTTCACAGCTCTTGTATCAGGGACAGGAGCCACAGGCTCTCACCATTCTGAGAGCTGTTCCCTGTGTGCAGGGAATACTCTCAAATGTCAGGTTCCATTAGTGTTATGGTCCATTTTCACATATCCAGAGACCATCAGAATGTACAGAAGTCATATGACTTCAAAAAAGAAAGGTGTCCAAAGCAGAAAGACATGGAATCTTTCTTTTTGAATATATTATAAAGTACAAGAAGGACATAACTCTGGGCTGAAGGAAATCCATTAGCTCATAATTTCTCTATTGGCTTTGGTGGAGTTAGTCCAGGTTTTAATTGAGCAGTTTAGCATCTGGCAATGTTTGCAGAACTTGTCTAATCAGATCCATTTGGATTTGCTGTTTTTAGCAATTGAGACCTTAAACCATTTCACCACAGTCACCAGATTCAAGTTCCATAAGCAGGAAGTGAAGACATCACTTGTTTTACAATGTCACACATTCCTATGGGGAAGTACATGTCTTTCTGGGTTTTTTCTTCAATTCCTTAAGCTATCCTATGACCTGTGCTCCATAGTCAGATAGTTCAACATGCATTTGTTGGATGACTCCTGAGCCTGAGATTTTTTTAATCACCTAATGATGACGACCGTCCTCCTCCAAAACCACTTAAACACAACCCGGTCCAATTGGTCGACTTTGTCGGAGTGCTGAGCCAGCACGTTGTTTGAGTGCCAAGAGTCAATGAAGCCAAAAATCAGGGTCAAAAGTTGCTGTTAGTTGGCACATATCTCTGGCAGGCTTTATAGAATACCCTGATTAAAGCATTTGTTAAACCTTTACTGAATTTTTTCCCCTTTATAGAGTTTCGTCAGATTTCATTTTTTACTCTCCATGCGATTTTGTGAAGAGCTCTGTGGTCAGAATGTTAGAAGAGCAGCCTGAAACAAAAAGCAGGATTGCTGCCATGCCAGGGGGATTTGTGTTATTTTACATCATTAAGTAGTCTGGTGACAGGTGCTATCTCCTGCATTAGCCCAAGATTTTTTGCAAGGTCAGCAGGGAGAGCTGCAAGCACCGCTGGAACACTGGGAGCTGCTGTTGCATCGACTGCAAAGAACCACCAGATGGTGCACAGAAATAATTAATAGACTAGTGGCTTTGTGACATAGTTTGGGTTGGAAGGCACCTTAAAGATAGTATATTTCTGACCCCCTGTCACTAGGCAAAGTTGCTCAAAGCCCCATCCAACCTGGACTTGAATCATCATGAGAGGAAAAGTTTCCAGCTGGCATTTTCCAGCTTGGCCACAGCTCAGCCGCTGCTTGGTGAAGTTTCATCTCAGTTTTGGTGGAGATAGAAGAAGTGAGCCCTGGCTGAGGGAAAACCAGATGTGACTTTGTGGTTTTACATCAACCCAGCAGACTTGTAGTCAAGCTAGATTTGCTTTCAGATGTTTAGATGAAAAATTTAGACACTGACACAAGGAAGAACAATTGACTTAAATTTTTTGAGATTTAAACAGAGTTCATTGAAGTGTGGAAATTGATGCAAGAAGTACAGTCCAGCTGTGTTTGGTCATCTTTCAAAGTTCAAATCCACAGTGAATCCAAGGTTAATTGATGGATGAAGTTTTTGCATCCAAATGGTGAAAAACCTGCTGATTTTTCAGGTCTTGTGAAGTTCTTACTTCCTTGGGTTTGATCTGGAAAAAATCTGGCAAACGCATTTTTTGTAGTTTGTGTTTGGCCCAAACTCAAAAGTTTGGAGTGAAGCTTCAATCCTTATGTGTGAGTCCAACGTCTCATCTAGGCATTTGGCATTTGGCTTTTGGGTGCTATTTGGACTGAACTGATCCAAATATGATACAACACAGCTGAGCATGTGCCATTCTGTCACAAGAGGAGGTAATCCAATGGTATGTGTCTTCAGAGCCTTCCTGGTGAACCAGAACACATTAAAAGTATCACTGATAATGGCTGTCTCTTTAGAATAAATCTCAAATACCTTATTATTTACCTCGTGTGTTTTACATTTGGAGGCTTTACCTGTGTGACTAACAAGGACTGCACTTCATTAGGCATCCTTGGCTGGGGAATGTTTTCCTTGTGCACAGGGGACCTGAAGTACAGTATTATGAGAACTTATTATTTCAGGAGAGGGAAGCAACTGGAATCCACTTGTTGCCTGTGATCAAACCTTAACTTTCTAAACCAGTTGAACACAATTTAAAGTCATACTTTTAGGAACTTGTAAGGTGCAGAACCCTTTTTGTAAATACAAAGAAGATGAATCCTTGTACAGATTATGGTCATTATCTTACCCAATTTGTGCAAAATTTAGCCTATTGTGAGTGCCCCTTTATAGTGGATTTTGGAATAGCTACAGATAATGCAATAACAGCAGTATTTACAGTGATAATGTTTCTCTATCCCAGAATGCAGAAACCAGAAGTGTAGCCTGAAATAACCCACCCAGGATTGTCCACTCAGCCAAAACAGACATCTCTGTTATGGAACAGCAACATGAACTGTAGTGAGAATTAGACTAGCTATGGAAATCTTGTGTAATACAGGCTTTTACAGGCAAAGGGTCAGAAAAAAATCATCACTGGAATGAACAAGAAACTTAGGGAGCATGCGAATACCAAAGCTTTAGGTGGGCAATTTCATTAAACTCTTTCTTTGCCTAATGCATGGCTTTGGATTTCTCCCCACAGGGTCTGTACCTCTTCTTGAATCAGGTGCAGCAATTTAAGTTTTGACTCTTTTTTCGGCACCCTAGTAAAGGTCCTTGACTGTCATGGATACCTCCAGTGATGAACACTTTCTTCCATATTTGGTGTGATGTAATACTAGGGAGTACAAACTATTTTCTTATGGGAATAGCCTTCTTTCCTTTTCTTTCTAAAAAAAAAAATTAGAAAAAAATTAGAAGAAAAAAAAATAGAAAAAAATTAGAAAAATTTAGAAAGAAAAATTAAATGACATTTAATTAGGCTTTTTTCCCCTAGGATTTTGCAGGACAAACATTCATCAAGAAACCAAGTAAAAATCCCTCTCCTAGGAGAGTTTACTCCAAGCAAGAATATTTTTTCCATCTTTCCTTTACAGGTTTATTCAGATATAAACTTGCCCACTTCCTTTGGAAAGAACTGTAGGACAATTGGAAGCCCTTACAGCACAGCCTGGGCTTTTCCTGCACTGGTAGCATTTTACTGATTTATAGTGTTCCAATAACTAAACCCACTTTCCATGAACATTGAATGCAGTAGTATTAAAAACTTGCATGTTGAGAAATCTGAGCATTATTTGAGCACGTATCTAACTTGTGATATCTAAAGGATGCAATTCAGTTGTCGTAATTTCTATAGCAAATGGCATATATAAAATTAATTACCTGCTTGGGTAATTAAAAGAAGAAGAAAACAAGGCAGCTGCTTGTAAGATTCCACATTTAGAAAGATATGAGATCTGCAGAATAAATTATTCCCTCAAAATAACATCTCTAGCCCTAGTCTTTAGAAAGTTTCTGTGCACTTAGATCTTTGAATTGGCTCAGCCCTGGGTAGAAACTTCAAAAATCCTGGATGTAAAATTTCCCTTTGCATTATTATTAGTGTCTGGCATATGTCCCACATTACAAAAACCTCAGAATGAAAGGCTTAGTTTTGCACCAGAACTACATTTAAAAGAATGAGATGAAAGGCGCTTGAAAAATTACTTTTAGCTACATTACTTACTTGTGTCTTTAAGGAGAACCAGAAAGAATCATGACAGACTAAGGTTCTAAAGGTCCTTACTAAATTAAGAACTAACAGGTGTTTTATCATGAACATCCCTGTTTTCTTCTCTGGAAGTCAAGTTTCCAAGGAGTGTCTTGGATCAAGACCAGTTTCATAGAAAAATTAAGTCACTGCAGCAATACAGCCAGAGAGGATTTTAGAATTGGCTCAAGCTATGCAAATTGTCAAACATTGAGGTGTTTGGGGGGTTGGTAATTTATAGTATCTGTCCCTGAATCTGCGTGGGGAGCTTAGTCCCCCGAGGACTGCCTCTGCTCTACCTTTCAGGGGGGACCTGCCTAAATTCCTCAGCCCTTCTTGCCAGGTGACTCCAGTGTGATGGATGTGTATCCATCTGGTGCCTGCCACAAAACTCTAGCTGTCAGAAACATCACAGCTTTTTTATACCCAAACTGTGTTTCTGAACAGAGGGAGGGACTGGAATGGATATTAAGCTCTTGAGTGGTATCTTAAACGGGTATTAAGATTACCATATGAAATGCTGACTCCAAACAAAGGATTACCCACTTTAAACCACTCTAAAATGTCAACACCATTATTTATTTTTCACTATCAAAGTGCAAATGGTCTCCCTGTAAAAGAAAGACTGACCTTACCATTATCATAAGGTAATCACTCTCTCAGGGACCTCTGGCTGCAGTTGCTGCCTCCCAGAGCTCAAGGACTGTGGTGATCTCAGGATATCTGTACTTTTATTTTTACTGCTTCTTCTGTACTGTTTAATAAGCAGCAGAGATATATTCAAGAATTCTTTCTATACCACAAAATGAATGTAAAGACTACAAGACAGATTCTCAGCTGCTATTTTACCTTTCAGAATTCTGCAGCACCATGTTGTCACATTTCCTGAGGCTACAGAGAGCTTACTGGAAATACTCTGCAGAAGAAAGGATGGTTTCCCTAAGCTTTTCTGTTTAAGTCACTCAGCCACAAGAATCCTTTGAATGGACTATATTATTTTATAAAAAATATATTCAAATAAAAAAATACTATGTAATCCTATTAAAAGTTATCCTCTGTAGCTCCACCCAGCTGGGATATACAACCTCAGAGGAACTCAGAAACTGCTGTCAGTATCTACCAAACCCACAAATGAAGTAACTAAAAAAAGAGATCTGGTGAAAACACACAAAGAATTGACCTAAGTTCACCTGCTTGAAGAGAAATATTCAAAACCACAAATAATTCTCTATCTTAAGGACCAGCTCACCTCCTGTTCTGGAATTAAGCAAAGCCACAAAATGTCAGGATTGTGTTAATGTATTTTTGTCTTTAAAGAAGCTATTCCCACTCCACAGTTTATATAATGTGCAATCAGATAACTTCAAATAGGATATCATGATTAATAAACTTGTGACTACTTGTGGTTATAAAGAAAAAATTCTGAAGATGTTCTAAACAGAGAAACACTGTGCTAGCAAAAAAACTTCCCTGTCCACTCAATAATTATTTCTCGCCTAAGCAATACGATGGCTCCCTGTAAATTGTTTGGCCTGTTGGAACCTCTGTAAGGTGATAGGAATGTCTGAGCACTGTGCCTGCAGAATGGAGGGAGAATGTTTGTGCATGGTGTTAAAGAGCCACAATCTGTATGATCCAGCTGAAGAGCAATGAACCTTGTGAAGGTAGATGCTCCAGCCCTCAGCAGAGTGTGAGAGGAAGAGCTGCAGGAGACAGCTGGCTCACAT
Organism: Zonotrichia leucophrys gambelii; assembly: GCF_028769735.1. Taxonomy (NCBI): domain Eukaryota; kingdom Metazoa; phylum Chordata; class Aves; order Passeriformes; family Passerellidae; genus Zonotrichia; species Zonotrichia leucophrys. The sequence goes on along the minus strand of NC_088171.1, from coordinate 121,260,726 downwards.
GGGAATGATGTTGTTAACAGGATGAAGAAAAACTGATGCTATTCACAAAACCAAGAAGTAGCAATGCCACTGAAGTAAAAGATGGTCTTCAAAGACCAGTGACAGCAACCTGAAAGATAAAAGGCACTTGTGGGTGTTCTCCACACCCACAAAAAAAGGAAAGGAGCATCCAAGTGCTCAGTCTGCCTCCAGTCCCAGTGACTTGGTTAGCCCCCAGACAGCATGGGAGACCACTGAGGCCAGTGACTTGAGGAGATTAACTGAGCATATATTTGTTCCTGCAAGTAGTTTTAGCTATAAAACTATAAAGGGGCTCTTCCCCACGTAATGAACTTGCTTATTTAGGATACAATATCTACTAATGTTAAGAACTGTTGGCACACATAATTGCACTCAAACCTAATATTGTATCTTGGCATTATGCATGCATCTCTCTTCCTCATGCTCAAACTCCTTTCATCACAGTAACTTTCAGAATTTTTGCCTATGCAACTGCAAAAATTACAATCTGAGTATTTCATTTTTGCTAAATGCTAGCCACGATCATTCCACTAAAAGATATGTGCATTTTGTGATCTGACTGGAATATTACTATAAGTGTATTAGGTTATATTAATTGAATCATAGAATATAATGAGTTGGAAGGGACCCATAAGGATCATCAAAGTCCAACTCCTGGCCCTGCCCAGAACCACAAGGATCACACCAGATGTCTGAGATTATTTTCCAATACTCTCTTAAACTCTCCCAGTTTTGGTGCTGTGACTCCATGTCTGAGGGCCTCCTTCCAGTGCCCAAACAACCACCTGGTGAAGAACCTTTTTCTAATATCCAATTTAAACCTTCCCTGACACAAGTTCAGGCCATTCCCTTGGGTTCTGTCACTGGTGGCCAGAGAGAAGAGATCAGTGTCTGACCAATCCCATCCTCTTCTCCTTGCAAGGAAATGTAGAGAAAGGATGTCAAAACCAATAGTTGGCATTTCTTACTGTGACAAATATCTACCTGTTGCTACCACACTTTAAAAAGTATTTTGGAAATAAACATGAGCTCTTTCTTCCTGTCCTCTCACCTGGCATAATCCCATGGCTAAGAAAGCTGACAGACAGTATTTTAGTGATGTTTTAGGGATGCATTTAGCATAGCCACACAATTCTTGTCCAGTAGGAAGTGTGAGCTCATGCCCATCCTCAAAGCTTTCTGCTGAATTTCTCTAAGCCTAAGAAAAAAGTAGAATAATGTACATTGTTTACCACAGGAATAAGTTTGTAGATTTTAAGGGTTAATCTTATCTCCCCTGTGTCTCCAGATCTGAACCAAGTCCCTTTTAAGGTACCATTTCTCACAAAGTATACTATTCTGATACCTTGTTCATCTCATTTGTCTTTGTCAAATCATGTTTCCATCCTTTGAGATCAGATCAGTTGGTCAGAGCCTGGTGCTAAAAATACCAAGATTGTGGGTTGAATCCCCATATGGGCCATTCACTAAGGAGTTGGAATTTATCCTTGTGGGTCCCTCCCAACTCAGAATATTCTGTGCCTCTGTGATTCATGTAATGTGAACCAAATGGCTGCCTGTTGAATAGCAAGGAACTCCCATTTAATACAAATTAGACACAGCAGAGTAGAGGTGCCCCAGTTCAGCAGCATTTAACCTCCTATGAACACACCACTGTAGCCTCCTACTCCTTCCTGCAGGGAGGATATTTAGCTGCTTGCAGTGTTCCACACCCAGAAGTGTAAGTCTGTCAGTGAACTAGACCAAGTCTTGCTCTATCTGAAATCAGTTTGACTTTTGCTTAATTGTAGGCAATTTTAAATGCAAGATATAAAATTGTTTGAATGCATTCAAAAAAGTTTATTTGAGCAATAACAGCATAATTGAAAATTCAAACACATTTCAATATTGCATTTCAGGAAAACTTTCAAGCACTGCTTTACTGAGTAATAGCTAAATCTTTATCTTTGCTGACACATATTCTACCTGAAAGTAACTGGAAGGTCCTTTTCAGATAAGCATTTTGGCAGTTAATGCTGTATTGCAGTATTCTTATTAGCGCTGAATGAACCCCTCAACACCCCTCAACAAATAAATTAGAAAGGAATCATCAAACCTATCTGTGCAAGTAATAACCCTAAATCATATTGCAAACTAAAATGATTTTATGTTTAGCTGAACAAATAAAGCTTCTCTCTCAGCCCCCCTCTTCTCACTGCAGTATAATCAGCTCCTTTGTTACCCTCTTTAACTTAACAAGAAGTAGCAGGGTGCATTGATCAAATGGATGCTGCACGAGAGTAGAAACCACTATGTTAAACTGTCTTTCCTTGTTAGGGAGATTATTTTTGTCCTTCTATTCATCTTCTGATTTTCCCAAATCTTACAGGTACTAAATGTTTTGGAGATTTCTCTCTCTCTTCTAGCATACTTTCAGTTTTTCAAATATATGAAAACTCTTCATCTCTTTGTCAAACTGTCTTACCAAAATATACCTGAAGTCGTCAGAAATGTTCTCCTCAGTTATTTGTGTTACTGTGGAATGCTGCAAAAACACATTTCAACATTTAACACCTCTGTCTGAAACATTTGGAAGATTTCTCCCCACCTTTTATTTTCAAATCAAAATTGGCAGAAGTATATTCCTACTGTTCAATGAAAATGTAATTAAAATTAAATGCAGTGTCAATGCAAGATGTTCAAGAATTTATGGCAACAAAATTGCTAATTCTTTGGACATAGTTTTGTGATTTGGCCATTAGCTTCAGCCAAAGTCCAGCAGGACTGCCCCATGAAAGTGATTTTAGAACTGCAGCTGGGAAACCCTCAGTGTTTCCTTGTCATTTTCAAACATTAAGAAATGTGTTTTGCCACTTTTCTTTTAAGCTTTCCAAGCTGATTTTCAAGATATTGTGGAAGCCTTCTGCTGCTGGCACAGCTACACAGAAATGGATGTATTTTGAGGAGGAAGGAGAGATTGGTCCCCTATGATCCCCTAGGAAGGACTGGGGCTATGGAAAACATGCCAGAAACGTGCTGGGAGGAAAGTGGGCTATTGTGAGGTCCACTATTAGCTGGACCGAGCACTTCTTCCCAAAGGTCTGCTGCACTAGAATCAAACACAGTGGGAATGTTTTGCCCATTTCTAATCCTTGCAGGAACAATTCACTGTTGCTGGAATGTATTAGCCTCTGGACTAAGAGGATTCATGCATATCAACTGGGTCCAAGGCACTTTGGCACAAAAAAAAAAGCCAGAATAAGGTTGGAAAAAAGATGTTAATTGGTACTCAGCAGAGAAATAGCAATAGTATTGGCACATGAAAATGTATTTCAAGAAGTGGTCTGGAATCTCATTTGCAGCCTTTTTGGGCAGGGATCACGCTTGGATTTTTTTTCTTCATATGAAGGGCATATGTTATATACAACATGAACTCTCAGCTACCAGTTCCTTTATACTAATGGAAGTCTAGAGTTAACTCCACAGGCTTCTGAATCTGGATTATGGAGCTTGTTCAAAAGAGCTGCTTAACTCTTCTCATGCATTTAAGGGGATAGCAATATAAATGGAGTGAAGGAAAAAGTGGGTCACAACTTTGGCACCCTCTTTCCTTCCCTGCATGTTTGGTCTCAGAGTTAAAGCCTTCAACATTTCCTTGTATGGACAAAACGATCAATAAAGAACCAGATCTTTTAGTGGAGGCAACCACACAAATAAAATGACTTGACTTTACCAGTGAGGAAAATACATAAAAATGGGCAACAGCCTGGAAAAGTCCCAATATCATACCACATATGGTGTGAACTGGTAAAATTAACATAGTTGATCTACAGATAATGCCTGTGAAATGCTAACAGTAAAACTGTATGTGCTGAAGGCCTCCAAAGTTTAAATAAATATTTTGAGTAAATGTTATGAAAATCTCTACTCTTTCATGAGCACCTGTTCCAAGAGGGTTAAAATAAATATAGTTTATTTATATGAATCCCATTCTGATCTTCAATAAAAATAAAGTAGAGGCTGTGTTGGACTGTATGATATTGCAAATCCAGCAGGACAGGGCACAAATCCTGTTAGTCTCAGAGATACGTCCAGCCTGCAGAAATAAGAGATATTGACCTCCCAGGAAAGTGAGACATATTTTGTTCTACATGTTCCAGTTCTGCAGGCTCCAGAGTGCTTAAAAATGCAGGTTTGATTGATTCTCCTGTAGGAGGAAATCCAATTCAGTTTATTGCCTCTAAGAAAGCTATAAAAAGCCAAAGGGAATGGAACGTGTTCTGAAACACTGTGTTGAGGGAGGAAGGTGGAGCTGAAATGCTAAAGCAGAGCCGTGCTTTTTCTGGGGCTGGTGGACCATTAGGAAGCTTTAGTGGGGAGAGATATAAGAGGCCCTGCAACTGAGAGAATATTTCTTGAGAAACTCCAGGAACAATGTTTCTTTCTTCATCTCCCACCTTCCCATCAAGTCTTTCTCTTGCACAAAATACCCTGTCACCCTCCTGTACCTCTCCACTGATGTGGCATGTGTGGCCAAAGGAAAAGGGTGGAAGAGGGCAAAAATAGGGTAGAGAGAGAGAGGGAGGGACAGAAATCCAGCTGGGCCAGTGAGCCCTCAGAAGAGCCTCAGGTGGATGTCCTTGCTGGACTCTGCTGCTACAGAGGACAGAAACAGCTGGGGGAGGGAGAGGCAGAGGAGGAGGAGGATTTTTGGCAGCTGGGGATGGGCAGGCTAGGGCAGAGGGGAGCAGTCCCTCTGCAATCAGGGCGCAATGGCTGGCCTTGCTGCTTGAGAGTCTTCCCAGGATTTCAGCTTGGGCCTCTCCCAGTGGGATGAAAAGAGAGCTGATTGAAGCTTCCCTATCACTGCTCCTCTCCACCCCTGCTGCACCAGACTTCATTTGTGACTAACCATAAATCCCACTGTGTTTTATTTATAAATTAACAAATTCCTCCAAAGTCCTGGACCAAGAGTTCCATAACTCCCGACTTCCAGTGGAAATGGCCCTTTCAACATGGTGGATGATCAATGCATATGGGTTGTTATCAATGGCCTTGGGCAGTGGGATCAGGACTTTGTACTGCAATCTCAAGACATTCTGGGGTGCTGCAAAGGTGGGGACAATACAGGAAGCAAATGGAGGAGCTGGGACCATGGAGAGGGCAAACTGCTTCCCTCAGGTGTGGCTTGTCTCTCTGTTTGAGAGAACTACGACATTTCATTCCCCTGGAAAATCTTTTGCTGTAGATACAAAGCACGGCACTCAAGGGTCAGTCCTGAGTGATTCACATTTTCAGTTCTTGATTTTTAAAGGCTAAAAATCAGAAATCACAACAGAATCACAATTGTCAGGTTTTCATTTAACTGGACATCTTCAGTTTCCAAAACCAGTTTTCTTTTGGGTGTTGTGTGGGTGATACAGTGGGTGTTGAGTTTCATATTTATGACTGAGTTAAAGATCCTGAATTAAACAAATAATACAGAGCCATGAACATGTACTACTTTTTGCAGCAATATTTACTTTGTAGAAATTTAAAAAAATAATTTGCATTTGATTAGCAAATTTTAGCTTGGTTGCATAACTGAGTCATTTACTTTTCCTTGTGTTCATTTAGTATAAATTAAATGGCGGTAAAAACCTATGTCTCATGATCGCCATGTAAATTGCTCCAACAACAGTTTATCTATTTACTAGATAAACAACTTGCTGCTTGGATTTTTGTGTAGCATAAGTTATGGGGAATAGTTAAAGACAGGAAACCTTTATTCTTTTCCAGGCTGTGGGTTGCTCTATAAAAAGGTGAAACTGATGGGGGAAATAACAATGGAAAATGTTCAAAATATTGGTTTTTCACTTTTGGCTTGTGTTTATGCCTGTTTTATGCGTGATTCAGTTGTTAAAACCTGAACTCTTAGGAGCCTGTGAACTGTACATTGTCTTTGATAACATAATAAATAAATCTAAAATAATAAAAGAATGACATTTCTGAGGAGTTTCCCCAATATTAATATTTGAATGACTAAGTTTGCTGCAGGTAGGATAGGATTCTCTTTTATTTATATACATTGTTACATAAGATATTTCCAGATGATTCACTGGATATGGAAATTTTACTAAGTATCTTTGACAGAACAAACAGCAACATTTTAATTTCTGGAAGACTAGTACTTTCCAAAAACCTCTTTGTAGTATTTATAGATTACTGACCTTCATGACTTAGAGTTAAAAAGAATATTGAACTGAAATAAAATAAAAATATCAACAACTTGGGTATTTCTTAAACATCATGTTGCCCTTGACAGAAAACCAATTTCATTCATCTGCACCATTTCCTTTCATTTTTGCTAGTTTGGAGTCAGCACTGTAAGTCCTAGCCCTACTTTTTCAATTTGATAGGTCACACTGAAAACTGATAAAAGTTGCCTATGTTTTTCCTGCTACATTTTCAGTGTTGCCAACTGCAAACTTAGAGAAAACAAGAATATAATCCCCATAGCCTTTAAATGGTGTAAAAGTCATGAAGAAGAAAAAGAAAAGTGCGTTATTCATAGCTGACTTGGGACTTTTCAGCCCTGAAACTGTAATTGTCTCACATTCTTCATACTTTGCCTGCAAGTAAAAAAGACAGCAGCTTTGCTTTGAATTCAAGGGGAGAGTCCCATGAAATAGAAAAGTTTTAGTTTTCTTTCAGCCAGAATCTTGAGGTTTTAAGAAAACCCATAAGTAGGGAGACTTGTGATGAAATTGTGAGACCTGGCAACACCTCAATCAAGTTTGTTCTTCATTTCCATTGAAGCTGAAAGGAAAAATGCCAAAACCATACTTCTGGTGCAAAAAGTGATAAACCAGCAGGAAATAGTCTTGCCCAGTCAGCTTTTCCCCTGAAATGAAAGACAAGCATCTTGTAAAAGGTCTGCTCAAAGTTCCAGTGAAGTCAAATTGCAAAATCAGCTCTCACTGACTCCAGTGTTGAAATAGCTAGCTCACTTAAGGAGTTCTTCAAGGGAAGAGAGGGTACTCTGCTACCAAATTGAAATTCAGATATTCTTTGGCTTGACAAACCTGTAGCTCTCTAGAAGCTGGCAGACACACACACAGATATTTTTTTTATTTCCTCCTTACCAATATGAATTTCTGCTACTGGCTTTGTGGTGAAATACTGAAAAGTTATACAGAATATAGCGTGCTTCTGTTTATTTTTAACAAAAGAAGAATTTATCAAGTTAAGTTAAATGTTTAATAGAAGTCGAAGTGAGTTCATTGGGTAAGGGGTATAACAGTGTAAGTTTAAGGGTAAATATGTCACTGCAGTGAAGAGCATATAAGCTGTGTACTCATGATCTTTAAAACTTTATGGCAATGCTAGTGCCAAGTCATATTTGGCATCGCAACATGCTTTTTAAAGGTGGTTTCTTCATCCAGTTCAAGGACATGTTGCCATCAAAAATGTCTGTGCAATAACCTGTGCTTCAATCCTGTGCCTACCACATCTTTCTCATTAGCACTGGCAATTATGCAGTCTCAGAACTGTTGGATCTGCTTGCACAGCTGCTTGCACATGAAAATAGTCATGAAAAGAAAAAAAAGTTAACATTTAGCTGAATCAGTAAGCTGATTTGGCTCTTTGCTCATCCCAAAGAGCAGAGATGGGGGTAGCAGTGGCACTGGAAAGGCAGGATTTCCCTTTCAACAGAAGCATGGTCTTACAAAAATCTCAAGTTATTCTTTAAATTGGACCTCTACATCACAAGTTTGCTCAGGGTAATTAGGTCTGTCTCATTCTTATTGCGCTGCCTTTTCACTACCTTGCACGTTAGGAAACCTGTGCAAACTGGGCTTCAAAACCAGGGCAGGTGAACTGATATTTCTCTGATATTGGTAGTGTATTCTGTCTGCTTTCTGCAGGTATAAATCACTACACCATGTGCTAAGCAGAAAGCCCAAGGGCTCCATTAATATTTCTTTCTTATGACTATTTTGTACTACTGTAGTAAAAATTAATGTAATCGTAATAAAAAGTTGTTTGCATAGTACCAGAATCCAGAACTTCAAATTTTAGGGGATCATTTACTCTTTGCTTTATTTCTACCTGTCTATATCAAATTAATTTTATGTTAAAGACATGATTTCTATTATGAATCAAAGTAATAGTCTGAAATAGCTTCCAACACATGGTTTTGTTACTTACTATAGCAGGGAGTTGAATATACTTTACTGAAAATCTTAAGCCAGTAAGTTTCCATGTCCCAGAGAAAATTCCCCACTGTGTTGCTTAAGACTAAACAAAAAAAAACAGTGCTTGAAAAATTAAGGATGAAGAAAATTCTACAATATAACATGATGCTTTTTGGTAGAACACAAGGCAATTGATCTATTAGTGCAAGCGAAGGCCTGAGGAGCGCTGCTGTGCCTTTTACTTTGTCACTTTGCCAGGAACAAAATGGGTGTAGTGAAGTCAAAATTAACTGTATGCTGTAAATGACTTGTCGTGTCCAGATGTACACCTGTTTGATGTGAGCAACCAAACACACAGCAGTTCTGAATTACTAGAGGCAAAACAACTGGTTTTTCCTCATCAGAAAGAAATCATACACTTGAGCAATTGAAATCCCTTCTAAGACAAATCCTTTGCTAACCTAGAGAACATGGTAAGGAAATATGGTGTATCTGTAGTTTCTGTCGTTTTTCACTGTATAGCAGGCTCCTGTCTCCCTGCTTTGCCTGTTCCTGTTCACACGGTGTACAGTTCATAGGAACACTGTGGGTAAAACCTAAATGTCTCCATTTACTCTCTGTAAGCCCGCAGTGTGTACTGTGCAAGGCCAAGCAACATGTAAACAACACTCTTTTGGCTGAGTTCTGATGACTCTGAAACAGAGAAAACAGTCAAGGTCACTAGATGCTTCGCAAGCTGTGAAAGGGATACTCCTCAATTCCTACCACTACAGACATCTGTTGATTTGATTAAGAAGAGAGATTTATTTAAAATTATAAAGCAATATTAGTCTAACAGGACATCCAGAGATCTTGCCCAAAGCATGGCCAACTTCAAAGTTACATGCCTGAGGTCTTGTCCAAACTAATTTTGTGTATCTCCAAAGATAGTGGTGACACCACAGCCTCTTGAACAATCACTTTCAGTGTCTCACCACTTTAACCATGAAGAAAGTGTCTGTTCTTCCCCAGAGATTCTGTCCAGAGAAAGAAGGGATTGCATGAAGCATTAGAGCCAAAGAAGAGGGGCAGCACATGTTTTGGCCAGAATGCTGGAGGGACAGGTGGCACCAGAGACATGAAGAAGATGGCCCCCAGGACTGTGAGGTTGTTTGGGTCACTTGCTGGGTGATGGCAGTGGGAACACCAGTGCTGTGCAGAAATGGAGGATGATGTCTGGGTCAATGAGAAAGAGAAAAAAAAATCTGAAAAAAAAAAGTGATGATGTATAAAGAAGTTGAACACCATTTTTAAAATCTTTTTTGATTCAATTCCCCACTGAGTGCCTGTTGATTTCAACAGAGTAGTACAATTGATTAATCTGGTTTTTGTGTACAGTAAGTCCTATTCTGTAAACAAATAAACATCTGTTTCAGAAAAGTGCTCACCACATGTTTTATCAAAAAACTTTTAAAGAGAATGTGAATTGATTTGAAAGGAGCTCAAGAAAACAAGTAACAAAACAAAGAAACAGTATCTTTTTTTCTTTTAAAAATTTTTGCAGAAATGCTTGCTGAAAATATCCACTTAAAGAAATTAGGGTTTTTTTATCACTAGAAAAACTTCAGCAAAATCTGCTTGAGGCCTTGTGTTTTGCAGCACAATCAGATGCTGCCTGTGGCAGAACTTCCAAAGTTCCAAACCAATTTTCTTTTCCCTGTAAACAATCAAGTCCCTTTTTGTTTGAAGCATTTTATATCCTGTGCTAAAGAACTCCTCTCATACACACATTTAAACATATACATGGAGTAATGTGCTGGGAGATTTTGTTTTTTCCTGAGGCCAAAAAAAGGCAAGGGTGGAGACAGTCTGAAGTCTCTTGATGTCAGTGATGGAGATTTAAAGGTTACTGGATAAGCTCTGAGTCTCTGTATGAACATCTTAGATCAACTGAAAATGTGTCAAGACCTTTAATGTTTCCTAGAAACTTTAATACCTCTGTAGATTAGGAAAACCATTCCCACAGTTTACTTGTTCCCATTACACACATTTTAGAGGCTCTAGGCTACTTCCTTCTGACAGTGTAATTTGGACCTCATGGATGTTAGATGATTACTTAGATTTAATTCCTAGCTTTACCTTCATCATGAATCTTTGCAGAATAAGAAAATGAGACAGACCAATTTTGTACTTATCAGCTGATGCTCCTATAATTTTAGAAGACAGTTAATTTTGACATAGTCTATTCCAGAAATTACATCCAGTCAGGAAACATGGTTTTCTGTTGAGCCTGAGAAAAAAATAATTAAGGGAGGAAAAAAAATATATAATTCTGCTAACAGTTTGGATAATCTTTACCAGTAGTTAGAATGCGAGAAATAGAAATGAGAATCGTCAGTCTTGATACAATAACGATTGCAAACGTAGCCCAGTATTGAACTTCAGGTCAAATAGGATTACAGAAATGAAGGAAAAAACAAGTAGGCTAAGAAACATACAACAAAATTTTCCAACCAAAATTACACCCAAGTAGGAAAAAGCCGCTGTGTATGATGTTGTTTGTAAAACCAATGCACTACCTTTCGCAAGCAAACTGATTATTATGTTTTTCAATTCCAAATAGTCTGATCACTTACCCTGGGAGAAAATGCTTGTTGGAACTTGCTGCATTTCTACCAGACTTTTAATTATCCTACTGGGATGCAATTTACAGCCCTTCTTTTAGGGTGAGTCTTGGAGGTGCAGTTCCCATTAACATTAATGATGTGTGCACGCTGTGAAGATAGCTATAATCCCTTTGAAAATTAAACACTTGGTGCTGTCAAACATTTTGCTAATGCTGCAAATCTGAAGGCATTCAAAATGGGTGTAGGGGTTTCTTTATTTTCCATATGAGTGATTGCAGTATTTTTGATTTCTTTGGATGAACAAAAAGATCTCTCTGAGACTGATGTTGTCTGCCAGAAAGAACAGTTATGAATAGGTATCTTGGTTAATGTAGGTGTTCAGAATCTTCAAAAGTCACACCAAAGAGTATCTACACCATATTCTCGTTGGAGCTAGTGAAGTTTAGGTGTATAAAAGCATACAAATTTGAATTTTTCAATTTAATTTAAATTCACTACCAGATTGCTGGTGGCCCATTCTGTATTGATATACATTCAGTCGGCAGGAGGACAGTTCTGTGAGTTTCATGAGTGGTGGATAAAGCTGAAATGTTATGCCTTGAGAAAAGAAATTGCTCTGCTTTCTGATATAAAAGCTTCTCCATGCACTAAGTGCACTATATCTAGTTTTGCTCTCCATGGATATAGTTCTAGCCGAACACAAAAATGATGTAAAAAATTTCAGCATCAAATTTGTAGACATGCTCTGCTGGTTTACAATCAAATTAATGCACAGATAATTGTACAAAGAATTGATAAACGTGTTTCAGACAGAGCAGCCTAACTGCAGGCATCCTCTGCCCTAGAGACCTCTGCTTTGTAGCTAAGCCAATATTCAAATCCAGAGAGAGAAAGAAATATAGCTGTAGTACTCACACATGCAAGCTAGATAACAAAATCAGACATTTAAGAGAAAGAGATACAAACAAATCAAGACACGATGTAGCCCTAAAATTAATAACCTTTTTATATATTATTCAGTTTAACCTGTTTATATACTATTCAGTTACATGTCTGACATGTACATTTAATTCAGGGATATTGAGATAAATTCAGAGCCATGGATAAGTGGGTTTCCCAGGTGGGAAAAGCCCTCACACTTGTAGGCACTGCCTGCTCTGCTTCATCTGCTACAGGCAAAGCTGAGCTGACTCCTCTTGAGTGCTCTATCTGCCCTTACCACACATTCACCCAACAGAATGGAAAGCCTAGCCACATTGATCAGCTCTGTCTTCTTCCAACTATGCAGTGGTAGTAACTAAGTCCTAGATTTTCCTCATAAGCAGGGAGACCTAGGAGTCAGTAGCTACCATCTTAGAATCCATCTGAAGTATGCTTGAAGGAGATGAATTGTCACAGGTTTGCACCCAAATTGCCACCTGTTGGTGGTGTGATATAAAGAATAAAATCTTCAAAAATGGCACAAGAGTAAATTTGTTTTGGAAAGAATTTGGCTCAGGCTGCATAAACTGTTTGTGCTCTTTAGCACTGTTCAATGTTTTATGAACCATGAGTACATTCTGGGTTATCTCCATTTTAGGTGACAAAGATTCATGCAGACTGCATCCACACTGGGTCAGACTTGGTGCTGTTATTACTGAAGAAGGAGCAAAATTACATGAATCTGTCCTGAGTTCTGATTTTGAATTGGAGTCAAATTCAAGACCTCAGTAAAAAAAGATTGTTTCTCACTCTTTATCCCCAGCTGGCACTTTCACTTCCTCACCTCTTCCTGCCGCCATTTGGGAAGAAGGCTCCTCCAAATCACCTTAATTTGAAAACACCTTTTGAAAAGAAGGAGAGCGCATGCAGGTATTACACATCAGGAAGAAACCCACATTATTTTATGAAATGCAGAACACTGCAAAAATTTCTGAGCATGTGAATTAGGTAAAATATGAAAAGGCAGACCTCTGTGTAAAAGAACATATTTCCATGTAAATTAGATGGAGTGATGCCAGCTGAGACTTGGGATTGTCCTCTTATTTAAATATTATATTATTTGTCTTTAAAACAAAGCATGGGGTTTTGTGCTTTGTGAGTGGAACTGCAAAGCACTCAAGAATATTTGCATTGCAGCAGGAGGGACTTTTGATTCTGTGATCACTGCCCCTGCCTGCACTCCAAGTTAGTGCTTCTAGAAATAAGGATATAGCCCAAAAGAAAGAGGCACATAATAGTCTTCTCAGTGAGGTAAGTGCTAAGAAATCACTAATCCACTCTCAGCCCTTCACGTGCATTCCTCCAGGAGAGGCCACTCACTCTGCAAGGACAGGCTTTAAAGAAGGGGATGGGAGCGTACCAGCTGGAAAGTCATTCAGGGTCTCTGCAGAAATTTTTTTTCCCAAGCCAGCTGGCTGCCTCCAGCTGAACTGCCCACATGGCACAAACCCATCAGGTGCTGCAAGGGCAGTGAGTGCCCATGGCTGTTGGGGCAGTGCCTGGACATGCCACAGACAGAAGGAGCCATGTGGAGAAGGTGGTAGGAGGCAGTTTGGTGGGCAATGCAGTCCCAAGGACAGCTGCAGAGAATTTCCTGAAAGAAGCCTTGGTGATAGTGGAGTGATCTTCCTACACTAGATCTTGCTGCAAGCCTGCAAGTTTAACTGGTTTTTTTTGGCTGATTAAGCTAATTTTTTACCACATGCACGTATTGTGGTTTTGTGGCATCTTAGTCAAAGGCTATTGCTACCAAGACAGGTTTGAACACAAGAAAAACGTGCTAAGAGCTGGACTAACTGCATTATTTCTGAGCTTCTCTCTACTGCTGAGGCACCTACACATCCCCTGACGACTTCAGGTCCTGGCCCTGGTACTTTCAGGCAGAAAAGGAGACTCCAGTCCTGTGGTAATGAACGACCAGAGTTGGCTGTGGCAGATCTAAAGCAGATCCTCCAGCCAAGCCAAGCTATGAGGCTCATCCCTGGCCCTCTCTTCTCTCTCCATGCAGCCCTATCCCATTTTGGCTGAAGGCCACCAGTGAATTACAGCAGGTTTGGTAGTTATGCTGCTGGCAGGATTCAAGGATGGGAGGCTGAAAACACAGCTGGACACATGAAAACACAGCTACTGGGATTATTGTAGGATCTGGTGACTTGTCCATTATTTCTGGTCTCTAAACTAAAGCTCTTTTTGCAGAGGTCAGTGCATCTAATGGAATATTTTAGGGACTCAACCTGAAAATACCTGCTACTTGCAAAGTAGAGCTACTTTAACTGCAAGTCATCTGCCTCTGCAAGGGAATTATCTGGTGAAGTGTTAAAAGCCTGCATTGCACTGATGACAGATGACAGGAGATAATATTTTTTTCTCTCCTTCTGAAATATTTGTTTTCTTTTAATGAAAATACTAACCAGACCCATTTCATATATGCAGCAAGGATAGATTCTAAATTTGACATGTCTTCCTTTTCTGGTCACCCTAGTGTTGGATAAACTTTCACAGATGTGTTTAAAAACATGGGTAATAGCTATCTTTTTTTAAAATGCAAGTCTGTACATTGGAGCGACTTATTTTTGTAGCTTTTGTGGGTCTTCTTGGTAAATAGATATGCTTCTTTTTAATTAGGCAAAATCAAAGAATGCAGTTATATTTGGAGTTCAGGAGGAGCTTGGTTCTTTGGATAAACTCTGTATTTCCTGTGGATTTCTCCTCTGATTCCCATTATGGATAATACTTCCACACAGATAAGCTCTACCCTGGTAATAAAGCCCTCATCACATTAGAGGAATTTAATGGTTGGCTAGTGTGGGACTGGGCTTCAGGCAACCATAAAGAAAATGGTCAAGACTGAGCTTGATTTGAAATTCTGAAGGGAACTGATATGGCTGGGCTTCACAATTTGTCTCTCAGCTGAGACTGTTGCATATGGAGGAGTATTTTCTATTTCTCCCAGGCTGAATTAGTGGGTCACAAACTCTCGCTGCACCTTTACCTGCATGGTGCACTCAGGTGTGTGGACACATAAGGGTAGAAATCAGTGCAGCTAGGCTGGCTGCAATGCAAGGACTTTAAGATCTCTTAGCGCTGATTAGATGAGTTACAAAGAGGTGGTTTATCAAACTTCACATTTGCTTAAGTCATCATCTGACTGAAAAGTTTAATTCGTCCAAGATATGCATGGAATTTGTATGGAAAAAAAATTCAGAATGCTCGAGATTCTACAGATTCTAGTTGTGTGTAGTTTAGAGTATTCCTCTGCAGCTTGAGAGACAAAATCTGCCCTGTGCACTGACACAACCACATTCGCTTACGTGAAGTGACATGGCTGTAACTAATTGGACTAAGCAGGCAAACTTTCACTGCACACAATGATAAAAGCCAAAGATAAACTGCCTCCAAATATTTCTCCCTGAAAATATTTTCATGGTACCTGGCCTCATTTTAGTCTGAACAATACATTTCTGTCTCCAGACACTAAAAATAGTTCTCGTACTAATTAAAAAAAAACAAGCTGTGACAGAAAACAATAAAGGCAAGGAAATGGGAGAGCATTTTTACATAGCCAGCAGCTTTCCTGGCACCATTTCTAGCTATGAAGAGGGTTATTAGCAAGCCCAGAATTATATAAACAGTTCCCTCTGCCAGCCAGTGTACACCAGAATCATCATTTACTTTCAAGTTATTCAAGTCAGCAGAATTCATCTTTTTATCAGTCCAGTGGAAAGATTGGCAGAGGTTCTCAAAAGTGGGATTATGATAAGAAAAAAATTACTCTTTCTCTCAACAGTTCAGTGCCCTAATTTAATAAACTCATAGTTATTCCTGCTTTCTTCATTGACAGAAATGTGTGTTTATTCCTGCTAACAGAGCATGCTCATTCACTGCAGGAGTGGGAGCTGCATTCTCTGCAAAATGCACCATCATCAAAATCATCCAATAATTCCAAGATGAAGAATCTTTGCTACTGGATGTGATAATTGAGAAAGAAAGAAACTGAGTGAGTTTTGGACTGTGCTAATACTGATTACAGTTTAAAACAGCAGGGAAAATCAGCTCTGGATTTAATGAGAAATAAAGTCTTAGCTACTTTTTGCATGAATTTAATAGTGGGTTTGAGGATGAGCTATTCATCTCTTTGGCTTTATATGCTGACAAAAAAGGAGCTGACTGGGCGCAAATCAGGGCTATTGTTTGCTCTAGGTCTGGCAGAATGGCGTGGCTGCTCAGAGGTAGTGCATGGAGAGGCCGGTGGCTGCAGAGTGAGGGAGCCGAGCCTCGGAGCCCTCCGGCACACCGGGAGGCCCCGGCTCAGTAAATCCTTCAAGATTGCACAACCTGGAACAAGTGAGCAGTCCTATGGTGGTGTTATTATGTGCCTTGGGTTATGCAAGTGCTTAAGTGTTTTGCTGGATAGGTGCCCTAATCTGTCAGTATCTTTTTATCCCATCTTTAAAACAGTAATAACTACTCCTACATCAGGAAGGAAAATAATTTATTTAGTCATGATTGCAGAAAAGAGGAGGTCTGTAAATACTAAAGAAAATAACTCCAAAGTAGGGGAAACAGGAAAGTGTGGGGCAAAACACCCTGGGATGCTTATTTGGTAAGAGGCAGTTCTGTTTTGGAAAGTGTTAAACTGCCACCCTCTCTTACTCTGGCTGATCATGTGCCTCTAAAGTGTAAAACTACCTGGGAAACCCTGCAGGAAGATAGCTAACAAACAGGAGTCAAGTGGACTGTGTTCCTCACACATAATGAATAGATGCCTTCATATCTCAGCAAAGCCTTTGAAAGCAGTGTCCTATTTGGCCTGAAGAACCAGAACAGATTGTCTGAATAACAGGCTGACTTTCCAGGATCAGGAGAGGAGTTTAAAAACACATAATTGGTTTTCCAAATACAGCCAGGTACTCAGTATGTTCCCTCATGAGTGACCCCTGGGGCAATATTTTTCTCAAAATTACTAAGACAAATGAAAATTGGAACACTAGTGACTTTTAGATTATATAGCATTTAGAATTAAGATGAAATAAAAACTAACATAAGAAAATGTACTTATTAATGCACTACTACTATTCCATAAGCCAGAGGCTGTTAATTCAGACAGGAGATGTAGCTGTAGCCTGATAGAGCAAGGGGAAAGTTCTACCATGTGCACCAGCCGAGCCATCTTTAACTGCTGCTGCTGGACACAGTTCTGCATCCTTCTGCCCTGGGTTACTTCCTCTTCCTCATGCTGGCTCAGGTGCTCCATTTCCTTTTGGCTTCCTGAATCTGTAAATGAGAAATTCAGGGGAAAAGACAGAACAAGGATGGCTTCCAGTCCTTACATGCTTAGGCTGGACACACAGATTTGCCTGATTTTTTCTGCATGGAAGTTCAACAGCAGCTCTGTGTTCATCACACTACTTGGACATTTCTTCAATAACTTACAGGGAGGGTGAAGGCCTTTAAAAATCAGCTGAAAATATCCTGATAGATAGTTCTTCTATATTTCCATTAACTTCTCCAAGTCAAACAATCTTGTGCATCATTACCAACTCCAACCAAAATCAGTGGTCGTAATTGAGATGCAGTAAGCCAATGCATCTCCCATGACAGACTGGTGCTTGAAAGGACTGCCAAGGCGAAGTGGATGCACAGCAAATGACCTCCCTCAAATACAGCCAGGTATTCAGCCTGCCCTCTTAGGAGTGATGCAATGGAGAACAGCTCAAGCTAGTCATTGAAACAGCATCATGACTTCTGTATAACATCATGGACCATGAAACCCTCTTTCATGTATCCTCTGCTGTGTTTCTATACAGGTTGATCATTTGTGAAGAAAAAATAATCCTTATTTCTCTTACATACAAAATGTTGCTATTGCTTTAAGCTGTCAGCTACACTGGCAAACACCATGATTTGGTTATCCACCTTAGCAGGGATTATTTCTTATCAGGAAAAAGTCCACTTTTTCAGAACAATGGGAACAAGGGCCTTATATGGCAAATGACCTTGTAGCTGACTGTGGGGCTCTTGGGAAGCCTGGCCCTGTGCAGCAGTAAAGATACAGCCTGTAGCCTTTGTTGTTACATCAGTCACCATGCTGTCTCAATGTAAAATGCAAGCAGGTTGCTTTCGGAAGGGTATTTCTCTCAAATAAATAAAGCTATGTGCAAACATGAGCCTGAAAGAAAAAGAAATGCCCTGCAGGATTTTTGAAGTCCTCTCAGTTTGATGCCATTGGATTAACTTCCCTAGCAGCAAAGAAAAATTAGCTCTATTTGTGCAAGTTTGGACCTTCCAGATGGTTTGCTAGTGTGGAGGTGTGGTCATGTGGAATGCTGCTGGCTGGCAGAAAATATATTTGTAAAAAGACTTTGAAGTTTACTTGAATAGACCTTACATCAGGCACTCAGAATCACTGCAGTTGTAAGTTCAACTTGAAAAAATAAGAAAGGTTTTTCAAACACGTATTTTTCAAACACGTATTTTGTGCCTAGTCTGAAGCTTTTCCCACTTGCAGCTGCTTTCAGTCTTCTAGCTACTGTTATGGGTAGATGTGTGCCACAGGAATAGACGGAGAGTAAAAGCTTGGCTCTGCTTTACATTCTTTATATAGACAAAGCATAAACAATCATGGTAAATAATAAGACTGGTAAGCATGGTAAATAACAGAGACTAGTTCTCATTCTAATTTACTGTTGGAACACACTTGGCTCAGTTTTGTATTTGTGATATTTTAAACCAGGGAGAACTCCATGTAAGGAAATGGGGACACTTGGATTGGAAATAAAACAATGGAACAAAACTCACTGGAACTGTATACATGTTTGAAAAACTAATTTTTAAAAATGTTCACAGTCTTGGTTTCTTTTCCCCTCTTTAGTTTGGGAATCTGAGTTTAGAGATTCCAAAGCTAAAATAGAGCAGAAATAGAGAGAAAAACGGCTGACAACTTGAGCTTGATCATGGTTTTCAAAATCTCAGAGCCAACAGCAACACCTGTTTTTGAGAGGACTACAATATAATCCTTAGATTTCTCCTTACCTCTGGGATTAAGAAGTATTTTGGCATGAAGTGCACATGTGGAACAGATGCCTGATGACCTCTGCTCCATGCAATGCTCTTCTGTGTCTTACAAGAAAAAGCAAGGACTCTGCATGTTCCCTAAGCTTACCTACACGAGCATTTTAAATCTCTGCTTTTCTTGTAAAGTTATTTGCACGACAAAAAGATAACCAACAGCAGGCACTGAGCAACACCTACTTTCTGTGGACCATCTCATGTCAGACTGGAAAGAAATCTCTGCCTGTTTTGATGGAATTGCCTGTAAGGGTTTCTATGCTGAGTCACTGCTGAGGGAACATCACTGTGTTTCTTTGTCCTTCTTAGTTACCTAGTGCTACTCCCAATAGAAAGAAATTGACTAAAAGAAAAAAAACCACAAAGTATTTGCTGGAACAAACTGAGTGAGCTTGTTCTCTCCTTTAATTAAGATTTCTTTTTTCCTGGTTGCTCTGAAGAATCTGCTTTACTATATCCAGTAGAAATGATAACATTTTTCATTTGTATTCTGTTTTCTTTTACTAGACTATGCAGACATATTTTCTTGTTTTTTCTGTAAACATATCCATTAGTAGAAAGCCCCTCTGACCTGTTCTGGACTCATCCAAGTTTTATTGACTCATCCTTTCAGCATAAGTCATCTGCACACAATTTATCCACCTACAAAGGTAGTTTCTACTACTATTGGCTAATATTTTGCCTTTCTGTTGAAGCACAGGAATACAATAAAGGAGAGGAAAGCATAAAGAGGCGTTCCTTCTCTCACACTGCTTTTACCAAGGCAGGTTGCACATCTTGTTCTCCTCTCACTCACCCCAGGAACTCCCCCAACATTTGCTATTCAGGAGTTCAAGTTTTAGGCTGGCAGAATGCCAGCAAATTCATTAGTGGCACACTGGATAACAGATCAGACCCAATCCTCAGGGATTTAAACAACATTTTAACAGTAATATTTGATGGCTAGAAGAAATTAAACTCTGTCTGGCCTGAGCTGTCTCAGGGGGTCCAAGTACCTACATGTAGTAGATAATATAATAAACTGTTACCTCCCCTCGTAGGCAGCTTTGGGAGACCAGATGTCTCTTGCTTTAGTAGCTATCTGCAAATTGAAGTGTGCAAAGCTAACATATTTTTGCAGTCACCTCACTACTTACTTTTGAGATTTGACTTTTGGCTAAAATTATCAGGTTCCATTAATCCTGAAAACCTCTTAGCACTGAAGTGAACTGAAAACCAGAATCCAAACCTCTTGTTACTAAGAAGTTACTTGGGAATCCACCCCGCTTTTCTTGTGCACCTGCAAGAACAGCTTCTTTTGTTTGTTCTGGAAACAGATTAAAAAAAAAAAAAAGAACAAAAATGAAAAATGTAACACAGACAAATGCTGTGTGGGAAATGAGAAAGTGCCTGTACCAATAAACCATGGCTAGTGGCACCAGGTTCCCACCCACGGGGCTGTGTGGACACGGCTGGGGATGCCCAGGAACAGCTTTGTGGGTCACTGTGACGTGAGTCACCACTGCACACGGTGTGGCTGGGCCGTTCACAGCTGTGCAGGACACTGCTGGTTGGGACACTGCCGTGCCTATCAGTCCTGTGCAGGACACGACAGTGTGACAGCACTGTGAAGGACATTGCTCTGTGGCATCGCTGCATGGGACACTGCTTCGCAGGACATGGCTCTGTGGGAGGGACATCACTACGTGAGGCATTGCTGTGGAGGGTCACTGAGTGTGGGACACTGCTGAGGGGGACATTGCTGTAAAGGTTGTCAACATGTGGGAGACACTGCCATGGGGAGGACATGAAGTCATCACTGTGGAAGTCCCTGCAGTGGGACATAGCAGTGTGGGTCATGGCGTGAGGGCCATCCCCGTGCAGGACATTACCACGACGGCCATACCTGCGGGAGTCCTGCAGTGTGGGACATGGTTCCGGCTGTGCTGTATCCATCCTGATACCGAACATCGCGGTGTGGCAGCTGTCCTGCCATGCGGATCCCGCGGGAAACACCCACCCACCACCTGGCAGACACCCCCCGGGGACAGGCGGGGACAGGCGGGTGTGTGATTTCAAACTTACGAGATTTTAAAATTTACGAGAGATTTAAAATGCACGCTGCCGCTGCCCCCGCACCCCGAAGCTTCGCCGCGGCAGCTGCGCCCCTGCCCAACCGGGCAGGGCAGGGCCGCGCCGGCCGCCCCCCGCCCCCGCCGGGCGCCCGCCCAGACCGCCCCGCTCTGCTCCGCTCTGCTCCGCCGGGGGCTGGCGGCGGCCGCGGCGCGCAGCGGTGGCGGGGCCCGCACGTCGGGGCGGCGGTCGGTGTGGCGGTGGCGGTGGCCGGTGTGGCGGTGGTGGCCGGTTTGGCGGTGATGGGCAGCACGGCGCTGTCGGGAGCGCTGTGGCTGGGGCTGCTGTGGGCCGGGAGCGGGGCCGGGGGCAGCTGCCAGGGAAAGTGCTGCCAGGGCCGGGATGCCACCTGCGTCGGCGAGGGCTGGAGGGAGGGAGGCGGCTACGGGACCTGCTACTGCGACGGAGGCTGCCGGCGAGCCGGGGACTGCTGCCACGACCACGGCCAGGCGTGCCCGGGTAGGTGCGTCCGGCCCCGGCCCTGGCAGGGGTTAGCGGTGTTGGGCGGCCGGCGGGACCCCGCGGCCCGGCTCTGGCCTCTCCCCGGCCCGGGGGCTGCGTGCCGGGGCTTCGCGGGGTGCGGGTTTCGCTGCGTTCGGGCGGGCATGGGCTCAGGGCTGCGAGGGGGCCAGATTCCTCCTTTCCCAGCCGGGCACCAGGCTGGCTCAGGAAGGGAGACTGAGACTCTTCTCCCACTAGAGAGAAAAGGTTTCCGGATCAGCTGTAGTACAGTGACAGTCTGAAGTTATTTTCCCTCTAAAATATGTTACTTTTCACTCCGGCAAGTCCCAAACACAGATTGATTGCAGGGGGGGATGTGCGATTGCAGAGACAGCGGGGAGATTAATTCAGCACCCCTGTGTCTCTCAGCTGATTCCTCACATCCTGACAAACAAATATCAGTGAAATAATTGGGGAAGTCCCCACGGTGAGGTTTTGTCCAGGAGCATGAACCCGCAGGAATTTACTGTGAAGGCAAAGGCTTTAAGCACAGGAGCATGAGTGAGAGGGTCCTTTGCCAGCTCTTGGGGAATGGCAAAGCCTCCCAGTGAGCAATGGCAAGGAGGGAAAACTATCCCTGTCCTACCAAACTGTCTGCTTTGTAGGTATTCACAGTGCCTCTTTCTGTGGGATTTCTACCCTTTGCAGTCTTCACAACTTGAAGACCTCTCTGTGCCCTGGGATGCAGGACACAGACCTTGCTTTGCAGGTGCAGTACGAATACTCGGTCAGCTTAATGTCTCTTCCTAGCTGGCTGGATGCACGCCAGTCTCAGCCAAAAAGTCATGAGCCTCTGCTGCACAGTCCTGCTAATTAGGGTGTATTTAGCAGGCTCAGTGCCAGGCTGACATAGCCACATAGCTTTGGGACCCAAGTTGGCTTACATCTGCCTGGACTGGGAAGGGAGAGTACAATTCTCAGATGGTGTAGACCCATCCTAAGGGGTGTAGAACTGCACAGAAGAACTCAGCAGAGCAGAACTATGACCCCAGGTCTATAGAAGGAGCATGGTCAGCTCCTCCACAGCTAAATAATCTCCTCAGAGTAACAGAAGGGAAAAAATGCACCACAAAGTAAGACAGAAGGTAGCATTTTTGAAATCAGCATTTTTCAAATAGATTGTTCTTTCTTTCAGGAAAGTCACTAGAGGGAGAAATGTCAAGATGCTTGTCCTACAGCCACAGCATATTGCATCTTTTCAGTAAATAAAATTATTATTTAAGCATGAAAGGAGAGAGTTGATGAACATGCATAGTGTTAGCATTAAAACAGAGCTGAAATTCTTCAAAAAGAAGCTCAAGATTGTGCTTGAGAAGTTCTAGTTTGAACACTTTCATTACCATGACTTCTCTGGCACCTGATGATGCCCTGCTGTTATCAAGATTTTTTTTTTTTTTTTGTCTCAGGCTCAGGGGTAATTGCCTTGAAAGGCATTGTATGTCTACAATATAAGCACACCACGCTTGCACCCTGTGTAGGGGGTGAGTGCCCTAGATCCAGTCAGGAAGATGAGTTCCAGTGGAGCCTCCCTGTCTCACTGCCTCTCCTGCACCAGAGCTGGAATTTGCCAGTCTTTGGTGGCCCAGTTCAGGGAGCTAAGCTCACAGGGAACTATTTCTGTTCTCCCTATTGCCTGTTTCTGCCCGGTTTGACTCCCTGCACTGCCTTGCTGCCCAGCTGTGCAAGCACCAATGCAAACACAAACAGAGGGAGCGGCACATTTTGCATTCATGGATGTTGCATGGGAGGGCAGAATTCTGGCACCCTGGCAAGGTGGTCCTGGAATTCATACATCCACAATTCTAAATTTATGAGAAGTTGTTCTTTTAAAGGCAAATTATCATATATACTCTGTATGGCAAGTAGTCATTAGCTTGTATTCTGCATAGACAGAAATTCTAAATAGTTCCAGTGGAAGTTTTTATTGATTTACACAAGTGTGGCTGAAAATGTTAGACTCTTTTTTATTCCTATTGGGTGTTATTCCTATTGGGTGTTGAGGTCTCCCCATTGCGTCTTGTTAAAATCTACATGTTTAATGACACCAGGGGTGTTCACTGGCATAGTTCATTGTTTTAAATGTAGAGTTCAAAACTTTAAAATAGAAATGTGAAGAAAGGGGACCAATGGTTCTCATGCTACTGCTTGTTTGTCATCCTGTTCACAACTCATGATTTCAGTGCCTGCAGAAATGACATTTCATCCTCTGGGGAAAGTTTAAAGTGGCTCAAGTGTAAGTTATCAAGAGATGCTAGGATGCAAGAGTGTAAGGAATCATACAATCAACGCTCCAAAATAAAAGAAACCTCTGAAAGAACGAACATCCTAAAGCTGCCAGCGGCAGGGTTAAATTCTGTCATGTCTAAAAATCGTTGTAGGTTTGGTACTTTATAAATAGATGGCTCAGCAGAAGTTCATGGACTGCTGAACCCAAGTTCAAGAGTTTTAAAATAAACTTCTTTATAGTTCTAACAATGAAGAATATTTTTGAATAAATGAAGAATGTTTTTGAAGAAAGAATATTTTTGTACATAGCGTTTTAAATTAGAACTACTGTCCAATGAGAAAGACTGAGAAAGGAATCAGCTCACCATTTGAATCAAAGTGGTTACTCTGAGAAAAGCTGGAGATCCTTACATATTACAATATGTGTTGTGCAATGAACATACTACAATCCTCCATTTTTCTTTTTCCAGAGATGGGAAAAAATTAAATAGACTTTAACTCAGAAATCAAAGATTTCTGAGAATCTGTGTTTCATAGTGCTGCAAATGGAAGACAAAACCAAAGTTTTTGCTACTCAAGCTGTCTTTCATAACATAGCAATGTAATTTTTCTGTGATTTTTTTTTCTGTGATTTTTTTTTTTTTAATTTCAAGTGTTGTATTAGCTTCCACATTTTGGCAGGTACCTGAGAACAAATCCCTTCCTTCAGTTTCCTTTGACTTGCATCCTCCCCGTTGTTTTAAGGAATCACCATTAAACATAGTTAAAATCGTCGTGCTAACTAAGCTGAGCAAATAGCAGCACAGAGAGGGATCTATAAAGATGTAGCTATGGATCCCTAATACTTCTTTTTGTGTGTCAAGAGATGGCACCATTCCTTTTATGTCAGCTCATGGACCCAGTCTCTGTCATGCTGAGGAATTTGACATCTTTCCAGCAAGGCACAAAATCAATCCACTGTCCCTTAACAGTTTTTGGGTACTGACTGCAAGAGCGACATTATTATCTCACTGCCTAAATTCCATTCTAGCAACCCAATATTCTTATTTTTCCACATGACTAGGGCAATTCATCCTTCTTACTCTAAGTCTTGATAACCATAAAATTACCATATATTTCTGCAGATGACCAATATTTAACTGTCAGCTTGGTTTGATTCCAGTAAGACATGAAGTCATCGCTTTATTTGTTATGCACTTAGTCCCTTTGGGAGTTTCTTCATGGAAAATTTGATGTTAGACTGATGTTATCTGCATATCAAGGTGCTAAAATGGGATTAAAGTTCTGTGGAAATTCTTGTTTATGCAGGTCATTCATGTAGCCAACTTGGAAGAGAATCAATAGATAAGGAAACAGGCTGGATACTTACTGTCCTTTGGATACTTGGGTAGAGCTAGGGTGTGTGATCAGACATTGAAATCTGTGCTTGTACCATAAATCAAGTGGAGTCAAGGACTTTGTGGTGCAGTGTCAGGTGTCTGCATGTGCCAAAGGAGGCTTTTTCTGTGATTGTCCAGCACAAATCATACTCAGGAGCTGTCTGGGAAGGTGTTCCTCAGTAAGTAGAGGAAAACACCAGAGAATACTAATTGTTGAGGAGGATGGACAACTGGTGTCGCAATACCCAGGGCAGCCCTGTGATTCTGTATCAGTGGAATTCCTCAGGGCGTGGGATGCAGCACCCTCAGCCACAATACACCTGGTGCTCAGGGCTCTCAAAAGTGGGCGAGTTTGGTCAGAACAGCTGGTGCACAGTGAGAACAGAGGAAGGGAATTTTAGTGAAGTGGTAAGGACATCTGCCAAGTAGCCTTTTTCAGAGGTTTTAGAGGTTTTATCTGCTTTATGATATTGGTAAGGGTCCAAGAAATTAGAGATGTAATGACAGAGCAAACACTGCAATTTTTATGTTTTATGAGAAGAGTCACAAACCCCAAGGAGGTTATCATATTCTACTCTTCCTTCCCAGTGTCTTGTACTGGCAGAATCCCAGAGGGCATAAAATATTTTCCTGAAAGACTAGTTTGGTCCCATCACTTTCCTGCAACACTGATACAAGGATGTGACTAGTGGTTAAAATGTAAATCTTCATGGGGATTTAAATTGGAATTCGGAAATGCAGAAAAAAATTGAAAGCATGTGATATGTTCCATTGAAAGCTAATGAGAAATAGTACACCTGGGAAGTGAAAAGTTTTATTTAACTAAATAATGAGAAGCATGACCCAAAACAATCCATAACCAGTTTAAGATAGCCCACCTATTGATGATAATGTTTTTTCTAACCTGGAGCACCTACCAGGTGGCCTGCTGGAAAAAAGGCTACTGGGAATGGATCACCAGTCAGATTAAATGTCCTTGTAGGCCACAAATTGAGGATGACTCGTGTAGGGAAATGATTGCTTATCCTCAGAGAACTCTTCCACTTGATGGATACCTATGTGTGAGACATTTTTCTTATCTACTCTTTCATGGCTCCTCCTGGCACAGCTGTGCAGATTTGAAGCTCCCAGATGGAGAGGTTGTGTTTGTTCCGTCAGTGAGCATCCAGAGATCATCTTGATCTAACCCCTCAGGGTGCAGCCTGCAGTGAAGCTTTGAAAAGTTGTAGTATTCATTCTAACTGCTAGGGAAAGGGAAAATTTTTAGGTTATACAGTTTTCAAAAACAGGGACTTGATGTTCCTGGAGATGAGGCTGAGGAAAGCAGTTTCATGAAGAAGTAAAATGGCTGTATGTTCTTTACAGTTGCGTATTGATTTAATGGAAAAACGAAGTGAAGACTTCTGTGTTATGTAGCTTCTCACTCAGGAATAAGGTATCTATCACGTGTTTTTGTATTATGGGAATGACACACAAAACCTTTTCTTCCCTCCCTGAGGGAAATGCAGTTTCTTATAATTCAAAGTTTACTTTAGAAATAATGGTACTTTCCCCAGAATTTTTGACCAAGTTCAGAGGAAGTTTGTGATCCATGAGAATTGAAATTCAAATATCCAGTGGACTGTTCTGTAGTTGGATATGAGCAGGACCTGTGTTAAAACAGGTGGCAGTGGATACAGTAAGTGTTGAAGAAAAATTAGACAGAAATTGATCTGAAGGGAATCAAGCATGATGCTGTTTAATGTTCCAGCCTTTAAGCAAAATCTAGTGGTGTAGGAGCTGCCAAAGAATATCAGACCAGTCTGGTGTAGGTAATCCATGAACTGGTCTCCTTTGAGGCTAATGCTTCATGCTTCAGAAGAGGGTACAGAAGAGCCCCACAGCTGTTTCTTTGTGGACAAGGGATGTAATAGGGAGCCAAGCATTGCAAGCAGGTTTGAACTTTCAATTTGAGTATGCAAAATCCCAGAAGAGCATTCAAACCCATATAAATAAAATTAGAAAAGAAAAAGTAAAAAAACCCAAACCAAACAAAAACCCCTTCAAAATAATCTGATTATCTCAAGATTTTGAGAGCAATTAGGATAAAAACAGAAGTCCTGACCACTGATAATGTTTTAATACTGCTTTGCAGCTATTCCCTGTGTTGTGGGGGAGTGGAGTCATTGGAGTGGCTGTGCAGAACAATGTCATCCTGGGCTGCGGGTCCGTCGGCGCTATGTACAACAGGAGCCTCAAAACGGTGGGGAGCCGTGCCCAGCTCTGGAGGAGAAGGCTGGCTGCCTGGAGTACCTGACTTACCAGGGGGAGGACTGTGGCCACGAGCATGGTATTCTCAATTTCATCTCTCTGCTGTATATTGTGTCCATCACAGCCATCACAAATTTTACTGATGTCAATGAACGGCAAAAAACCAAGCATCTGTCTGCAGTTAGCTGGTTAAAATTATAATTTAGAACTTTCTACTGACATATTGCTTTTTATTCAATAATTTGTTTTTCTACTCTAGCTTTTCTTAATTTCTGTGCAAACAACTATGCTGTGTGCATTCCTTCAACTGAATCTAAGTATCAAATTATCTCTGTGCGAAGTTAGAACACAAATTCACTATGAAACAGGAAATAGTACTCCTTGTGGGATTCCAGTACATCCTCTTTCCTCACTGGCTAGATAGCATGCATTATTAGATTTTTTTTTTTCTGAATAAAGAGAGCTTAGCTGTAGGGAATGGGGTTGAGGTCTAATGTTGCCAACATTTTATCACTTTTTCAATAAAGTGAGCTAGCATCACCGTCCACAAGTTCCTGATTCCTTCACCCACTGTTACAGGAATTGCAATATGACTCAGCTGTGCCTTGCTGTTTTACCATAACTGTTTTTTTCCTCAGTCCCTGCTTTCATAACTACCTCTGAATACGGTAAAGAAAGAAAAAGACGAGCAGCATCTTCTCTCTGGCCTTCAGACAAAGAAGCAGCAGGGTAATCTATTTATCATATGTATGTGGGTCATCTTGTTCAGCAGAAAACAGCTGTCTACAGAGAAAAATGTAATTAAATTTGCAATCATTAAACAATAAGCTATGGCTTGTACTGGTTTTCTCTCCCGCAGCTTATTTGCATGTTCTACATATTGTTTATTACTTGCTAATTGTCCTGAATTAGACATTGGGATC
This sequence comes from Zonotrichia leucophrys gambelii, assembly GCF_028769735.1. NCBI lineage: Eukaryota > Metazoa > Chordata > Aves > Passeriformes > Passerellidae > Zonotrichia > Zonotrichia leucophrys. The sequence goes on along the minus strand of NC_088171.1, from coordinate 121,232,503 downwards.
ATGGCAGGTCTGATGATAGCTGCTTTTGAAAGCCAGCAGTAAACAATGCTAAAACAAAGCTGAATGTATTGTAAGTGTAAGTCTGAGAAATTAGATGTAGGTCTCTGAACAACATGGGCTGAATGGGATTGGTCTCAAGAGACCTTTTTTTTTAAACTGTTTGACACAAGCAGTAAAAAATTTTGTTTAGTTACCAGTAGAGATGGTAATGAAGTTTAAATTAGGCTATTACTGGGTCTGTAATGTTTTGTCCTGTGCTATTTTTCCTAGAACAATAAAACTCATTGATATTCCTAGTCTCTTTTCCATTTTCTTTCAGCAGCATAGAAGAAAAAATATGGGTTACTGAGATCTGTTTTTCAAAATAATTTAGGAATACAGAACACTACCAGAAAGTGAGATTATACATTAAACACTGGACTGGGGCATAGAGTGAGAAATAGTTTGCATAATGTTTCTAAGAATCCACTGATTGGGTTAGGGTCAGAAGGAGATTTGTTAGCAACAACGATGTCTAATTTGCACCAACCACCCTTACGATATGTAAGTCCATTCAAAGTGCCTACTTCGCTCGTGCTTGATCTCTCATGATTTGGTGCTTTTCCTCCGGAGCAGATACTGCGTGGAGTTCCGGACGGAATCCCTTTCCCAGCACTGTGCTTTGGAGACGCGCCCGCACGCGCGCTGGATGCAGTACCTGCGCGAGGGCCACACCGTGTGCGTGGCCTGCCAGCCACCGGCCATGGGCCCGGCCACGCGGCGCTGCTCCGGGGACGGCCACGGCGCACACGGGTGAGCCAGACTGCTCAGGGTATCTCATTAGAGATGCATTAAATGGATCTAAAAGATGGAACAGCTCAAACCGTTTGTAGAGCTCAGAAGTTTTATCCTTTTGCTTCTCACAGAAATTGCTTTTAAAACCTAGATAAAATTGTGAAGTCATTTTAACATAAGAGTTTAATGCTTTATTCACTGTTGTGAAGAAGTGATGGAATTTGTGTAGTGGAAGAGGACTTTTTACAGTTGTGTGCACTTTTACTTAAAAAAGGTATTTCCTGCCATAGTCCAAATCTGACTGCAGATTTAACAGTGGTGGATTGGTACTCCCCTCAAGCATATAATACCTGGTTTTTAGAAAAGTAATTGTGAAAGCAGATATTTATTATTAAAGTAGATATTTATTATTCAGAACTGATTTTTATTTGATCCATACATTTATTAATATGCATACTACTTAATACCTGTACAACCAGCTGCTCAACCCACCATCCTGGATATTCCACTTAGTAATAGAATGTCTGCTCCAGAAAGCATTTTAAGAGCTAGATGAGTTTAGTAAAGTCTTACATGATTAAATCTTCTGACATTTTATACAACACAATCCAGAAACACTAAATACACAGCTTTACTCCTCTAATTTCATATTTATTCTCATTTCAGAGATAAAATCCTACACTGGGAAGCAATTGGCAACTCTCAGTGCCAAGGAACCTGGAAGAAGATCCGGCAACTGGACCACTGTTCCTGTCCCCTGGTGCATAGTTTTATTTTTACATGAAAGTTTAAATGGCCTTTAAAATTGCAACAAAAAGACAAAGAAAATTAACACCAATGCCAAGAAATCTATATATTTCTGCTGCATTTCTGGAGCCTTAACAAATTTTAAATGAGTCAGGACTTCAGCAGAATCATTTCAGGAAATTCTCTTTGCCTTAATACAAAATGCAAAAACTGATCTCTGTATTAGAACACTAGAAGCATGTTACCATGTTTCTCTTTTGTAATTAAAGAGCTAATGTTTCTAACCATAGTCATTGCTTTCCTTTAGTTCTCCATCTTTACTGGCCATAGCCCTGTCTCCAGGCAATGCTCCTGCTCAGTAGTGAGCCAGTCAAATATTTTCAAGTCTGAGAATAGTTACTGTCAACATTTAAGAGCAAGGGAGAATAAAAATGAAGTTTTTGAAAGCTAAAACTGATTTCAGGTTAGGTACTTTGTTACTGTCCATATCATCTAGACAATTTTTTACACTATAATTTTGTAAGTATTCTTCCTCTACCCTGCAGTTTTCACGTTCAGCCTTCATGAAGACATAGACCCAGACAGCATTGTTAAGGAATTGGTCTCCTCAGAACTTCATGTCAGTAATACACATTGTAACTTCTCTGGCAGATGAACTTAGACAAGACCTTGTGACTAAGGCCTTGGCTAAGAGTAAAAAAATTACTTATTACTAGTTAAAAATGCTCATCTACAATGACTAACATATGAACCTGCAACAGCTGAGCACAGGCAAGACTGCTATGCAGGTGGAGAAAATATCCTGTTAAGATAGGCAGCATCTCTCCATACAGCATAAAGACTTACTAGGAGAAGCCATAGAGTCTGTTAGCCAGAATGAGGAAGGTGATCTGCTTGAGGTTCTGTCCACAAAAAGTGTGTTGTGAAACAAACCTTTAAACTGCATTTTACTATTTTATTGTAATGAATGCAAGCCTCCAAAACAGAAAGCAGAGATTATTTTAATACTTTCTGAATGTTTCAGACTTCATAACTATATGTTTTCCTTTTTAATGGGGAAAAGTAGCTCAGAGAGCTTTGTTTTAATATGACCAATTCAGACAGGTGCTTGTTCTTAAAAGGTTCTTGGAAAATAAAAACCTTAGCCATGAAAAAAAAGTACAGAAAATATCTGAATTCAGGGGATTTCGCTCTTAAAAGAATGCTGTATTATGTTAGTTCAAGTCACTAGATTCACACCAGTATGACAGTGGAATGCATGAGTTTTCTGAGATTGTGGAAATCTCTTCCAAATGATCTGAATCCAGAGATAGAGGCTAGTGCCATCATCCATCTGTCCCAGTCTCCCATGAGCAGGAGAGTTGCAGTGGCCAGCAGAGACCTTGATAGTGACCTCCATTAAAATGTATCTTTGCTGTCACTGACAGTGTAGACTCATTACTGAGCCCCACTTTGGCCATGTGTTTTTGCGCTTTCCCTTTCCTGCTGGTCTGGAAGAAGGCACTGATCAAGACAAGGTAGGTGTCACAAGCTAACCAAGAAATGCTAAGTGCTAGTGTAATAGGGTTTCTTTCCATGTAAAAAACTAACCAGTCCCTTTGTTACTTAAAAATATTATATGAATTTACGCTTTTTAACTGCAGAAAAAAAACCCCAACAAACCATCATCTCAGAAAATTAGCAATACTAATACATACATACTTTTTGGTAAAACTTATAGAAATGTCAAGTCTGACCTAAATTTCAAAGTGAAGCAAAACAAATTAGAATGGGTTATATGGCAGGAAGTAAAATAATGAAAAGGTCAATCTAAAAAGTGATACAGCCCTTTAAAAATACAGAACATTTGACTTTTTATTAGCCTCCATCAAACTAAAAATGTTGCCAGTCAGATCTAATACCCCTATTTACATAACAGACATTTCTTAAATCACTACAAACATTTTCACATTTCAGAATCTAGGTTATCTGTTATTGCATGTAGCAAAAAAGGCCAGACTTTACATTTAAGTCATCATTACCAGAGTAGGTGAGCTTACACAAATGTTTTACACGTATTACTATTCTGTTTCATGTTTTATGTCAGCAGCACTGCTGGACACACTGACACTAAAATAAGATGTTATTCTGAAAAGCTAGAGTAGGTCCTTATGTAGGGAAAGGTCAAGAAGAGTTGGTTCCTGTAGTCCAAATCAACTTTGTTTGATCTTGCTCAATGTTCTCCACCGGTCTTTCAACATGACACTTGTTCGGTTGTCGAAGTCACCATGGGCTAAAATTTTAGCCCAGTTACCCACTCCAAACTCCTTTACTCCCAGTTTAAGCTCCAGGTCTTCTTTTGGAGTCCATTTCTAGGGCAAGAAAAACAGCAGATTTTTGAACAGAGAAAGGTATTAATGTGAGAGCTTATAGCAAATATAAAAGTAAGCTTTCAAACAGCTCTCTAATTGTTAGAGTACACATGTCAGAGGGTTTTTTTTGAGCACCATATCTTGAAACTAGAGATAAATGATACATTTTTAACTGAACCTTTAGAGCTTTATGGGGGCTCCCAAAGGGGATCTGTGTTAATAAAGCCCTGGGTTAATTGGAGTAACAGGACTGGAAGTAAAAAATGTTTATAGAACATTACAAGAGCCATAAGAATTGTAAATGGCTGAATTTTACAGCCTAAAATTTATAGCTTGGTGGAATAAAAGGTTGGTTTCCCAGAGTATGTATAAAACCTCCTCCTATAAGTAACAGATCACTTCCAGTTATCAAATGGATAAATGGCATTGGCTATGGAGCAGAAGAGAACTTTACAGAATCATGTTATGGCTATCCTTTACAATTGAAAACTTCAAAATTGTAAAGAACTGGGCACAAAGGGAAATGCAGGTGCAAAGGAATAGCCTCAGCTTAAAGCCAGCTAGTAGATCTGGTAAGTGCAAGGAAATGTGAATTAAAGGGGGACAAACATCACTTAACTCTGAAAATAATGTACCCAGTGGAAATGTAAATCTTATGGCTGCTGCCATTACACAAATGCATACCCTCCTGCTTGTGCACAAAGGGAGGATGAGCAGCAGGAACACCCAGCCAATATGACTGTCAGTGGCACAAGAACCCATATCCATGGAAACAGGAGGAAAAAATAAATTTATTTCTTAATGACATGGAACCCCTTTGGGATCTTAGAAAGATTCTGCTCTTGTAAGCATCATCAGTACAGTCTCTGGCCGAGTGAAAATTTTAAGTGCTATTCTGCATCGTTCCACCCTTCTGTTAATTTAAACTTCTAAAAATTGCAGCAGGGCTCAGACATGCAAGACAAGGGGGAGTCACTGAGTGGGAAGGAACTTAGATAACATTCAGCCTCAAAACTGTAACAGATCAAAACTGTATCCTGGTTTTTCTCCAAAAGGGGAAAATGTGGCATCTACACAAAGTGCAAACTGAGGTGTATAAAGACCAAACTTCAAATCTCAAAGCTGGATTTATTCCAGCTTAATGCAAGTATCAGGGTCTTTTCAGTAAACTCTGATCACTGACAAACTTCACTAAGCAGTGAAAGAATTACAAGTAATAGTAGTTCAACTGTATTTCTACACAGTTAGGAACCTAAAACTTCACTAAAGTAGTTTACCCTTTATCAAAAATACTTCCTTTTTCTAATTCTTCCTGTTCCACAGATCTTTTGCAACATTAGCAGTGAATAGCTTTTTTTTCTACTATTATTAAAAGGCCACAGATTCCATTGGAATAATGTAGTTCATCTCATTTCAGAGCATGCCAGAAAACTTCACTAAATAAAATCTTTATTCAAGTAACACAGTTATGCTTGACCTACAGCACCAGATAATTCAAATACTTTCATCAAAAGAGACAATCACAGCCCTTGTTACTTGCAATGATTAATTACATTTGCTGTTAAAAGGGATGTTTTTAGCTTGTTTTGATTTTTAATTGCTCACATTGAGCTTTTTAAAAAAATAAATTTCTTCCATTTATTGTATAAATGAGGGCCTGCTTTACAGGTAAATCAGGGACTGACTCTTCAGTGAGGAACAGAACAGAGCAGTAACTTGCCCCCTGCCCCACTCACTGACCAGCTCTCTGTCCCTTCTGGGACAGAACTGATGTAGATTCCAGCTCTGCACTGTTACAGGAGTGGTTGAAAGCCTGGACGTAATGCAGCACTACGCTTGAGCTCACATCAGCACAGTGCCTGGTCCACAGCAACAATGTGACATCTGGCCAGCTCTGAACACCAGCAGAGCAAGCTTCACTTAGCCAGGCAGAATGTAAAGACATTCGCTCACAAATCTGAAGATCTTGTTATTCCTTTGAGTCAGTTCTGCTCTAGTAACCTGTCTTCCTTTATGCATTAGGGGACTCTGCTCGGAGTCAGAGCTTTTTCTCCTTCAGCTTTAAATATATGATTTTTTTATTCCATACAAGTCTGACAAAACTCTAAACATTCAGATTTTCAGACACATTGCTAATTTAAATCAAGTATCATCTAGATTTTAGACAACTCAAAGGACTTGCCATATAATTGCTGGATATAAAATTGAGTACAAACAGTTCTCTAAATTCTGTGACACTTGCATCCCCTAATTTAGGAATGAGAAAATAAAGTATGTGTCCCTTCAATAGCACTGCAGATTGTTCTATGCAGCTAACTGAAAACACTGCAATGAAAGGCTGAAAATGGGCACTGAACCATTGCAATGAAATGCCATTTACAAAACAAGAGCAAACAATGCCAACATTGAATGAGGGACTACATGGAAAAGGAAGTTCTAGAAGTCAACAGCTTGACATTCATTGCATTCTTTCATGCATGTGGACAATTTTATAACCCAGATGATTAAGAAGAGGAGCAGATTTATTGTTTAAAAGGCCAATTATCATTGCTTTCTATAAAACATTTATGAGGTTTTAGTGGTAGGGAGTAAGGCATAAATATAACAGAGGAGCAGATGCCTACAACTTTTCTAAGCGTTGAAAGAAACACAGTTCTGAATGTTAAGTTTCATTTAAGTTCTCTTAAAATTTTCAATGCCCCTGTCAGATGCAGTTCTCTACAAATTTAGTCCTTATATTTCAATTAAGGCTGAACTCTAACAACATAATTAAGCAAACAACTCCTATTTTTTTCTAACAAGATGTGTGTGTAAGCCCTAGACCTAGACACAGTGCTTGTAGGTGACCCCGTAACAGACTAGCTCAGCACAAAAATATGTGACTACAAAGCTTTCATTAGCTCTGTGTCATTGTGGTCCAAACAGTTTAATTCTTGATGTTGAAAACAAGCTTGATGGAAGGGCTCATGCTTACCAGCAACTGCCTAACAAGGTACCTATCCAAGTATATGCAGGAATAAAGTAATTTTGTCTTTAAAGGCAAATCCAGTAAGTGATGCTTTTTTTTTTTAGGGCACTGGTTTTATCTGCAGCTTTTAAACAGATTGTCAGTGATCTAACTATTCCTGAGATTTGTGAAAAAGTGAAAAATCTCTTTATAGGGGCTTAAACTTCAAGAATGAGGTCTCATTAGGACTTCAACTCATTTGAGGACAGCATGTAACTGAAGATGTAATCAGTACATCAACTTCAGTAAAAATGCTTAAAGAAATAGAAGGAAGTATAACTCTCCTCCAGAAAAAAAAAAAAAAACAAAACAGATTTCGTCTTCCCTGTTATATGAAAAATGAAATATCAAAATGAACAACAGAAAATGAAACACCTCACATCAAAATGGATATATGATGTCAACTTGTACTATAATCTAAACAGAAAGACTCCACATTGCTTCCTAAGAGATATTATGAAGAGGAATCCAACAATGGCAATACACATATTCAATGTTAATTTCTTCAGTTACCATGATAAAATGCTGAATGCTCATGAAGGAAAATTGGCTATAATCAAAAATCAGCTTGAAAGACCCCAACATCAAATCAACTTCAAATTGCATTCTATTAAGGCATACACTTCTGCACATCCTATCAATGGGAATTCTAGCATTAGTGAACCCAGTAGGGTTATTTTAATATAATTCAATGAAGTAGGCTTACCCACGAAGAGTGCACAAAGGACCATTTGAAATGTAGCATTATAAGAAGACCCTACCATTTGGTTTATACAAACTAGAGCAGTTTCCCAAGTAAATGTTTTTACATCACATAAAAAAGTATTGAGTTATAAAACTGCTAAATTTTTAAGCTTTTAAGATGGAAAATGAGTTGCCTCTGATAATTGCCCAAAATTCTCACAGGCAAATGACATCCTGAATTCTTTAATCCAAACCGTGGAAAGAATTTTTTATTTCACACTAAGCTTTGGTAATGGTGTATTTCAACAAATAAAAGCCTTGGAAGCATTAGCAACAGCAGTACTTGAGACAGTAAAAATATGTTATATTTCCTGTCTTTAAAAGAAAGGGACTGTAACAATTTCAGGAACTGTAGCGCTTGAGTAAGCTACAGAGTCTTAAATCTAAGCACTAGATTTAAAAATTAAAGCTGAGGAAAAAAAATCCGTGCATGCTGATTCATTTTATCTCTGTTTAGAAGAGAGAATAGGTACAAACCTGTCTTCTTCGGCTACATGCCAAAGAAACTTCGTTTTGTCCCACATTTTGCATGTTGGTAAGACCTAGAAGACAGTTAACATAAATCCAAAACAAAGAGGAGTCAACATCAAGGCAGCAGTTTTGCATTTTACTATTTAGACCTGACAAGATGTACACTATTTTGATATGCTTTGACAGATTGGGAAAATTTCAATGTCTCTTTACATACATACTTTTATAAATGAATACACATGAACCTTGCCATAATCCAAGGGCTTCAAAAAACAGACTATTGAAAAAACCCACCCTAATTTCTATACAATAGAGCTCACAGAATAATATTTTAAACTATTAGGTAAAAATTGGTACATAATAACAAAACATTTAATTTTGGTAAAAACATTTTTACTATATGCACTAGTTTCATTTTACATAGAATGGGAAGTAAGAACCAATGAGAGCTATGATTCTTTGTATACAAATTCCATCATTTCCAAGTAGATTTATCAGGTTTTAACTGCAACAAGCACTCAAGGCATCTTAAGAGTTTGTTCTTCTTTATACAACATGGCCTCGTGCAGGAACTATAACATCATCTTGCTGTGGTAAGAGGGCGCTAATGGTCTTAAGAACTTACTTATAACTATTATATTATCTGTGTTAGGTTTTTAAGAAGTAATACCAGGAAATCACACAAACATCCTGACTTTGTACATTTTACAATACAATTTGTTTTTCCAATCAGCTAACTTCTTCAGTTCCTTCCCAATCAGGTTATCTAGCACAGAATTCAGAAAGAAATGAATTTCAGTACTGCTGTCAGCTTTCTTTTGGACAGGATACCATAAGTCCTGTAAACCAACCAAGCAAACCAGAAAACAGTCAATGATTTTGCAAAATTAATTGCTGGAGAACCTTAAGCCACTTCATAGCTTCGTAAATATGGCAACCACCAAATCTGCATTTGTGCAGAAACCATACACAACTTGGAGTGTTTTTATCCACCACAACCATTTCTGCATTATTTTTAAGTACTATCCAATGTGATTGGATTAAGCGTTTGAAATTGTAAAAATAAACTAATACTCACTCTGAAGAACTCTGCACTCTTTGGGCTTCTGTCCCGAACATTTCCTGCAAAGAACACAGATCTGAAGTAAAAATACAAAGTACTTGATGAAAAGTCTGTGACCAGAACAATAACACAAATTTCTTCACCTTGCTATGGGTTTTTTTATGACTCCAGATGACTTATTTGTGATATACTGTTTCTCTTTCACCAACCTTAAAAAGAAAAGACAAAAAAAATTATTTCCTAGGCAGCAACTTGCCATTTATATAATTCAACAATATTTTAATGAAAGAATCTTCTCTGTAGAAGCAGTGGCATACAATAACTGACTGCATCAATGCATTCACCCTCTTAACCTTGCCTCCCTATACCTGGAGGAGAAATACAGAATCTGCCGAGTTGGAAGGGACCCACAGGGATCACTGAGTTCAGCTTTTACCTCTGCACAGACATCCCCAGGACTCACACCATGTATCCAAGGCCACTATGCAAATATTTCTTGAACTTTATCAGGTTTGGTAATGTGACCACTTCCTTGGGCAGCCTGTCCCCAAGACATTTAAGTTGAAGATAAGAGGTATTTTGCACTTCTATTTTTCATTAGGAATTATTTCCATAGGTATTTTTGAACGAGTCTTTAATCATATCTCTCAGATGTGTCAGAAGCTGCCCTTCTAAAAAAACAAATTAAAAAAAATCTTATGACTTGTCTTCCTCTATACTGTCTGCATCAGTGTCTTCTTAACTAAATGATGCCAAGTATTCCAAGTACAAAAATGAAGAAATAGAGACTCTATCCCAGCTAAAGCCAGCAATTTATTCACCCTGAACAAGTGGTGATAAATCTAGAATATTAGCATTTTCCAAAATAATCATGTAATTGTTCTGAAGGTTTGCACTGTCAGAATCATGAAGCAATGTAACTATTTCCCTCCACACTAGCATCATTAAGGGTTCAGCTGTAAGAAAAATGCAAGACTTAATAAATTTCCTTATTCTTTTTCTTCTTGAGATGACCTATAGCCTGAAATTAGAACTAAAAGGAGTTCAACCAAGCATTAAAAAAGCAAAGTCTTTTTTGTACTTATATTATAATGGACTGACAGCTGTTTAAACTGCAAATTGTGCAACCTCACAAATAATTAAACTTAATGATGAGCTTTTTCATGTAAATGCCAAAAGTAACAACCACAGAAGAACACAAATTTAAAGAAAATAGAGAATGTGCTTGTAACTAATTTTCTATTGGACAGCAATTTGGAATTTAGTGCCCCCCTCCCTTTTACCTACTCTTTGATCTACAAGTTTCATGTCACTGTCCAAGTACATCCCTTAGCAGTATAATACTTAATAACAAACCTATGTTTTGTTTCCAAATCACTTCTGCCATTTTCATTGACTTTCACAGGTCTGTTCTGCAATGCTGTTGCTCCCAATCCTTTAGACACCACATGTTTTGTGGCTTCCTGTGAGAAATACAACTGATATGTTAAAATTAAAGCCAGGCAGCACCTAGATAGGAGTTTGCACTAAGTTTAACATGCATACTTTTTATTAGAACTAGCAGTGCTTATTTGACAGACATTTCAGAGGTATTAACATTAAAGAAGTAGTTTCAAAACAACTTTAGCATGTTAAGTTGAAATCCATAAAGATCTTTATCAACTAATAACTTGGAGAAATTTTAGTCATAGCTGCAACTGATTTTTATATGGACACAAAGAAATACAACAAATAGTCGCATAATGAGTGAACTTACGAATGTGTTAAGTAAATTACAGAACTTAACTGAGACTGCAAATACTATCAAAGTACTCCAAATCTGGTTTTTATAACTAGGTTAGAAACTAAAACTGACAGGTGTCAAGTTTATCTAGTTCTGTAGCACATGGCAGGACAAAGCATACATGTAGCATGTTCAAAAGACATGTCTAAGCAGACTTGAGGCTTGTAATAGAACCTTTTTTGCACTGGCAAAAAATATTTCTAACATCCTGCTCAAACTTCTAGCCACAAACTAGGATTATTTCTCCTCCATTGCCAAGAGAAGGAAGTAGTAATTCATTACTCCTTATAGAGTACCTAAAAGGACCTCCTACACTGAATAATGATGGGACTTTACCTCTTACCAGGGCTTGTAGAGGTAGGACAAGAGTTAATGGTTTTAAACTAAAAGAGGGTAGATTTGGATTAGATATAAGGAAGAATTTTGTTTTGTTTATGATGAGAGTGGCAAAACATGGAACATTCTGCCCAGCAAGGTGGTTGATGTCTGATCCCTGAAAACCTTCAAGGCCAGGTTGAATGGGGCTCTAAACAACCTGATCTAATTAAAGATGTCCCTGCTTACTGCAGGGTTGCTTATTGTGGGTTGGACTGAACTACCTTTAAAGATTCCTTTCAATCCAAATTACTCTATGATTATACTTCTACATCTGGCACTAGAAGAAAGAGAAATTAGCAGTTAAAGCTAGAATGTTCTTCTGCAGAGAAGACAGGGTGCACTGCTGGGAGACCTGAGTGCTGCACAGAAGTGGGAATTCCTCACAAAGTTCTCTCCTCCATGTGCCAGAGTAACTGTTCAAAGTAAGATTTGCAATGTGGGTGACAGCAGGACAAACATGCAGGCAGTGGGGATGCAGGCAGCGAGGGCCTTAGGCATGTTAGTATGGAATTCTGGGCCTTCTCTGACACCTCCAAGCCTCCACTTCCTCTTAGACTCAAAGAAAGAGCCTTGAAAAATAAACTTGAAAACTGACATTCAAGTGAAACCATTAAAAAGTATTCCTTGTATTATACTTTGAGTGTATGTAATAAGTTGTCCAGTCTCTCTGGTAAGAGAATGAAAAACACAGAGGAACTTCAGGATTGTTTATTTAAAATTTGCTTCTTATTACCTTTAGACGTCTGTGCTTTTGTAATTGAATAATTCAATATTCTTTTATACGAAGTAAACATAAGAGAAATTCTTTACAATCCTCCTGAAGATGAACTGAAGAAGGAATGTTGTTCTTGCCAATTTTAAATCACTTTTGAGCGAGACTGTTTGTAAGGAACATTTGTATTTACAGGAAAACAGCAATAATAGTTTTCTATCTCCTAACTCCCCTGACATTCCTAAAGCTTTTATTCAAATTAACAGGTCTTGATTTTTTTTATCTTTAGTATGGGAAGACATGTAGGCTTAAATAAAATAAGCATTAAATATAAAGCTACATTTTTAAAGGAGTCCCATATCAGAACTGCATCTCTTAAGCAGCTCTCGTTTTAATTACACTAATGTCCTAACTATTTTTCTAATCAAAAAGTTGTGGGAAAAACATTCATAGAAGATATTTAAGAGGAGTCTCTTTCCTACTAACTTCCTCCAAGACATATTAATTATAACAAAAAGGTTGAAAATAAGACAATCTAAAGGAAGGCAAAGTTTTCTTTTCATCTAATACAGTAATTGAATATTGCCTAAACAACTCCCTTGGAAGGAGAAATCTATTTAACTGTATCAGGTAAATTTTTTCAAAAGTTTTCAAAATACTTTCAACATACCTGCATTAAGAAGTTAGTTTCATTTTCTTTCATGAAAAGTTCAATGTAAGACTTGATTTTACTTATCAAAAGACTGTAACTGAAGCTTTGGAGAAGAGGAACATATGGATCCTTGGTTTTAATTATGGTTGCCAGCTTCACCCTTAAAGGCTAAGAAAAGCACAGCTTTATACAACACAATCCTGCAGCAAACTTGGTATCTATGCTAAACAGGAAATACAGAAAGCTCAACATGATGATTATACAGTTTCCTGCATATCCCTATACAGTTCTGCTGCAGTTTGAAACAGTTCTAGAGTCACCTAGACATTTTGCCAGTTATTTACCTTATGTGCTCATAAATGATCAAGTGTAACTGACCAGAGATTTACATTTTCATTTCCTTTATGAATAACACTGAAAGCAGGGCTGTCAGTGGAGGAAAAACACTCAGAAAAAGCCACCCATTACTCAGTTCTCTCTTCTCATTTGCTATCTCAAAAAACTGCCATTGAAAGGGGTGTACAGTATTCAGGAGAAGGAAAACTTAGTACAGCAGCATTAAGGATACATCAATATTGATAATTATAAATTCTCATTTTGTCTACCAATCCCTTTGAATTTTACAGAAGCCAATCCAGCCTGTGTATAGGTTACATTTTTATTCATGAATTTGAGCACTATTACCACAATCTACACTTTCCAAACATCCAAATGCTCTGAATGGAAGTGTATCTGAAGAGTAAGTTATACACAGGCTACTACTTACATAGAAAACGTGTCCTAATATACCAGTTGAGGATATAGGAAGCATTTTTAACTTCTCTTCACCTACAGTTCTTCTGTTGCTCTTTTCTCTACTCCAGCAAATTCAAGTGTGTGCACTAACTATTATATTAGAGAGTTATGCACCAACTATTATATTAGAGAGTTATTCACTCAAACTTGCAACTTTCTGAATGACGCAGCCAACTTCAAACCAGGAGGTGGCCCAACATATATGTTGTCTTTTCCTGTCAGAGGCATAATAGCATTCACTCTGTACTACAGAAGCTAATGAGTTTTCCTTCCCTGGGATGCTTTGGTATATAGAACACTAATCAGAGGTGACAGAGTCCACTACAATAGAAATCTGCAAATTGGCTGTTAGTAGTCAGCACTATCAAATTCCCAGAATTTGTAGTGCCATCTCACTCCTCATATGAAGTGGAAGAGGGGATGAAAGACAACTCCTGCTAAAAGCATTTTACTCCCACAAAAATCATCCCATTTGTCTATCAATATCCTGGCCACAAATTTCCTTTTGTATTCTAAAGAGACATAGGTATGAAAGTGACTGGACAGACAATAATGAGATTGAAGTTATGCAGGTAGGATTTGCTAGCTTTGGAAACCAACTCCCCTTTTTCTCCTCTGAAAGTCAAGACCTTTTAATGCAATTTAAACAAGTTACTACCTTATCTGATTCAGAGTCTGTGAACAGCCTTTCAAGAACTTCAGCAGCTTCCCTGAAATACCTGTTTTCCATATGGACTGCCACAATCTACAAGAAATATAATTAAAAGATATGATTAAATACTTTCCACCTGAGATTCAGAAAAAGCAAGAGAATTCACAATTCTACAGTTTTCTAAGACTCCAAAAATTCAGTTTATATATTTAAGAGTTACTGACACATATCTACTTCTAACAGTTAGTTCTGAAATTAGTTTTGAAATTTTTTTCAATTGGTATCTTTTTCAGATTTTACCAGTTAAAATTTGTTTGAAAAACTGCCAAACAGGAACTATATGAGATAAAAAAGGTGCCCTGTACAGATCTATTTACTCTGTACTAAAACTGAAAATTCAGTTCAGTCTGCTAATAGCCCAAGATTTTGGTAAAAAGGGCTCTGTTTTACTAAGATAGAATTTTTAAGGCTGGAAAAGACCTTTAAGGTCATCAAGTCCAACCATCAACCTATCACACACCACCATGTTCACCATTAAACCATATCCTCAAGTGCCATATACACATGTTTTTTTCAAACACTTCCAAGGATCATGTCTCCAGCAATTCCCTGGGCTGTCTGTTCCAATGTTGTGCAACCCTTTGTGTGAAAGTTTTTCCTTATACCCAATCTAAATCTCCCCTGGCACAACTTGAGGCCATTTCCTCTCATCCTTGTCACTAGCCACCTGGGAGAGGAGACAAACTCCCACATGGCTCCAGTCTCCTTTCAGGCAGTTGCAGAGAATAACAAGGTCACCCTGAGCCTCCTTTTGTCCAGGCTAAACACTCCCAGCTCCCTCAGCTGCTCCTTGTAAGGCTTGTGCTCCAGACCTTTCACGAGACCTTTCCCCAGCTCCTTTGCCCTTCTCTGGACACTCCCCAGCACCTCAAAGTCTTTCTTGTCCTGAGGGGCCCAGAACTGAACACAGGATTTGAGCTGTGGCCTCACCAGCACTGAGCACAGGGGACAATCACTGTCCTGGTCCTGATGGCCGCACTGTTCTGGATACCAGCCAGGCGCCATTGGCCTTCTTGGCCACCTGGGCACACACTGGCTCTTGTTCAGCTGCTGTTGACCAGCACCCTCAGGCCCTTTCCTGCCAGGCAGCTTTCCAGCTACTCATTCCCAATCAGTAGGTAGCATCCTGAAGCATTATGAGTAAGTCACACAGACCTGAATTTGAATCAAGCGACGAATTTCTTCATGAAGTTTTTCCAGTTTAATTTCTTCCCTTTCAAGTAAAGTCCAGAAAGACAGAGCAGATTCCAAAGGTGAAATTCTTTTATCATTTTCAAACTGTAATCCTTAGAGGGAGAAAAAACCAAAGTACTCATAAAAATTAAAGGAAAAAATTAAATAGATTACAGTATGCAGTAATATGCAGTAAAGTAATACGTGCTATACAATTTCAATTCCTTTTTCCTCAAGTTTTAGGTGTTTAAGAAACCCAAAGCAACTGTCTTCTTTTCAGAGACTGGTTCTTCCTACCCTTGCTACTAACATTACTGATGCATTTTCAGGGGCTATTATGTCAGCTAATCATTGTTCACTTAAAATGCCACTTGCAATTAGGTATTTGGTCTGGCATTAATAATGCATTAAACTTAGCATGAGATTTCACAACATTTGATATTGATACTATTAATTTTGTAATACAATCACCATGGTAAGTTGTTTTTTCTTCCTGTGTCTATCACTATTTCCATGTCTTAACTTTCTGTTGCATTTGAAGTGCTTAAACCAAGAGGGAAACTCAAACAGGTCTACACAGGAGTGTCACTTAAAAAGCAGAAGCAAGCCCCCATGCCACTGTACTGCTGGGCCAACACCAAGGTTTTGCAAACTCCCAGCAAAGGATCAGTGACCAGTTCTGGCAGAAATCTAGTCTAGCCCAATATTCATCCCCTTAACACTCAAGCAGTTTCCCAGCCTGGTCATTGCACACCTGCACAAGTGAGTGTGCCAATGTAACAGACGCAGGAGGAGCTGGCAGGTGCACAAGTGCTTCTTTCCCATGGCAGTGTCGGCTTAATTCAAGATGTTCACTGAACTACAGCCTCACTTATGTCTTCATTTTATGGTATCAGCAGAATCTCTCTTAATAACTGATCCCTTTCATTAAGTATTTTTCAGACAGAAGGTAAGCAATTTACACAATAATGAAGAGAAAAATTATTTTTTATCCACTACAATGTCAAACAATGAAATTTCAAACAGTATTATGTGCATGTACACACATAACTAAAACAAAAACGTCTCAAGTAACATGACACTTCATATTGTTTAATAGTGTGAAACAAAAGCGTTGAGCTCTTAGAGAGCTGAAACAGCCTCGTCTGTGTGATCATCACAGATCAAATATTTTAATAACTAGAAAAATAGCAAAGCTACCATACATTAGCTTTCCATATACACATGCAATCTTCCTCACCACACAGATAACTCTCCACTGATAAGAAAAACACACAGTGAAGTAATATTCTCAAGTGTTATATGCAATAATACAATTTAGAGCATTAGGACAAAAATTTCATAATTTGTATACTATTTTAAATAATTTTATGAACTATTTCAAATATTAGAATTTGATTCCCAAGCTAAACTAAATCAGGATGCCATAATACCTGATAAACAACATAGGAAATTTAATTGTATAAAAACAAGACTTTGCGGCATTGCTAGGCTAGAATACACTTTTTTCTTCCATGCTTATGCTTTCAAGACTACTTCTGAAGTCTTTACATTCCAAAGAGCTTTATCAATAAAAAGAAGTTAGTCTTCCAGAAACTCAAAACAAAATTATTTTGGCTAAACCAACAAGTTGCAAATGCAGCCAAACAGAAGATGGAGTGAGTAAGAGCCCCAAGGACTTGCTGCCAGCTGAGATCTTAGAGTCTTCCGTAGGAAACATGGGCAGACATCCTTTTCATCCACCTTCTCATTCCTGCTGTCTGTCCTACTTTAATCTCTAGAGTGAAATGTGCAGAAAAGAACACATATCCTGAGTTTTAAACTTGTAAGTATTGTTCACTAAGAGTCAGTCAGGTCTTTCCAGTATATTTCTTTTGTTGATACTACTCTGACAAAAAAAGCCTGGTAATTTAAGAAGTATATGGTCATTCAAACTCCATGCAGCTAAGTCAGTCAGCACAGAGTAACACCAGTGCTGCAGACAGCTCAGTCACATGTGTAAAAAAGATAGTCCAAAAAGTGAAATTTATCCAATTTATTTATATATAGCTATATCTATATTTTAAATATATATATATGCATAGTAAAGGCTATGTGAAAACATTTCTAATTTACCTCTGCAAAAGTTCATGCAGTTCAAAGTATTTTTAAACACTTGAAAAAAAGAACCTGAGTATTTACCTAGGCTTTTTCCTTGTGCAATTCTTATCAAAAGCTGACAAAGATAGACTGTTTTTTTCTGATGTGGAGGTATTTGGGAGAGGCCACTAATAAGAACTGGAAAAGAAGAGAAAAGTTAAGTCAGTTTTGCTCCAGCACTGCCACAGTGTGGCTAGATATATAGTAGACACTGTGTTACCAGATTTTACTAAATTTCTAATTCCTCAAGAAACCAATGAATCCCACTTAAATAGTATTCTTCCTTGCTAAAACAACTGAAATAATATTTAAGAGCTTGACCAGAAGAATATATCCTTTTCTGAAGAAACAGCAGAATTAATCACAGGCTTATATTCATCCAATTCAAAGACCATAGTATTAAATGTAGGGGTTTTTTTTTGGTAAGTAGGGTACTACAAAAGACAGCTGTCAGCTCCAAAGAGCACTTCCAGGGAATGCCCACAAACCTTGAGCCACAGACAGACTGGTATAGCATGTTGCTATAGCAACTTACAGAAATAAAGCAGTAAAAGCTACATGGAAAGCTTACTCAGAAATGTAAATTTACAAGGAAAATCCTCCTTGCAAGGGTGGAAGGTCACAAGGATTATTACGTATTTTAAAAAGGGAACTATCATGAGCTTATTCCCATCATTCAGGTTACTGTGAATTTCTTATGCTAATGTGCTGGATATTGTAATTCATCTTCACAGCATAATACAGAACCATTCAAAATGAAAAGTGAATCACAGAACAGTTGGGGTTCAAAGGAGCTGCTGGGTATGATCTGGAACCACAGCCTTCCTACCTTTCTGCACTTACTTCAATTTGAATTTACTTTCTTGTTGACAGCCAATCATTATTTCTGTAGGGTCTCCCTTTGTCACAAGAGTAACAATTCTGTGTTTCTACGGAAAAAAACACACCTACTTTTCTATTACAATCTTATGACTGTGCTAAGCTTTTCCCAAAGACTTCTACAATATTGACTTAATAATCTTAGAGTGCCAAACTCTTTCCTCTGTTGCTGAACAGAGTAGGAGCAAGTTCAAGATTTGCTATTACTTGTTATTTCCACATGGCCTTGAATTCTGTACAACTTTATTAATAGTTTCTACTAAAACACTCAGTCTTCCCAGGAGATCTTTTCACTCTGCTTTTGCATTGACAGTATCTCTGCTTCCCACCTGCACAAAACCTCAGTACAATTCTCCTGCTGAGCTGCAGTCTAAAGGCCACACACCGAGAAGCAACATAAATAATTTAATCTAGCAGCCTCCTATTCAAAGTACTGTAGTAAGTTATCATTAGATTTCTTACCATATCCCATATCAACCTACTTAGTAATCCTTCTGTGTGCCATTGTATTCCATTCTTTGCACAAGTTTAAACAAGTCATACTGCTATGTTCCCTTGAGTCAAGAAATGAACACAGACAAAACATCCCCCAAAGCTCTAACCTGGTATCGTCAGGAAAACTGCTTCTCACTGAAGAAAACATCAAAAATCCATCAAATTTATCTGAGTCTTAGACATTTACTTCTAGTTGTCAACCACTCTCACTCTAAAGTTTATTCCCCGTTTTAAATATATATTTTTCCATTCAAAACCCAGTTACCACACTTCATCTCATCTCAGTCTGACAGACTATAGTTCTCTGAAACATTTCCAGCACTGCTGTATTGCTGTCGTGTGCGAGTGCTGCCGATACTACACCTGCCCTTCACAGCCCGGGGATCTCCTGAGGCCCCCGACAGAGCTGAGCATCACCCCCAGCGCTGCTGACCACGGTGGTCGATGGGCAATGAGTGTTTGAGTGCCCGGCGTGCAGGAGGGCGCTGCCCCTGCGGCCCCTCAGGACTCGCTGTCCTGGGCGCGGCTGCGCAGAGCCCGAACCGCCACCGCCCCTCACCCTGCGCAACGTCCCTCCACCGCCAGAACTCCGCCCCGCTCTGCTCCGCGAAGTGCCGGCACAGGCAGGAGCAGGCGAACTCCAGCATCCACTCCGCGGCCACAGCCTCCAGGGCCTCCGGCGTGGCCGAACTGACGGAGCTGCTCACGGAGCTGCTCACGGAGCTGCCGCTGCCGTCCATCACTCCCGGCGCGCCCTGGGCCGCCGTCGCCATCTTCAAACCGCGCGCCAACGGCTGCCGGCCCTGAGCTTCGCCCGCGCCGGAGCCAATCAGAGCGATCGTACCGCCCCGCCCCGCTTCGCACCCAATCAGCAAAGCCGTTCCGCCTGGCCCCGCCCCGCTCACCGAGCCGCAACCAATCAGCACTGCCGGGCCTCACGGCCCGGGCCGTCGTCGCCGCGCCCTTGTTTTGATTCGGAAGTGCCCTTTAGTGGTGGAGGGTGCGGGGCGGAAAGCTGAGGGAGCGCTGTTCCGTGCGGAGCGGGGCTCTGAGGGCTGCCCTGTCCCATGTGGAGCGGTGGCTCTCAGAACTGCCGTGTCCCATGTGGAGCGGTGGCTCTGAGAGGTGCCGTGTCCCATGTGGAGCGGCGGCTCTCAGAGCTGCGGTGTTCCGCGCTTCCTGGAAGAGCAAAAGTCGAAACGTGGATGTTTTCTTGCATGTCTGATCCGAAGGGCTTCTCTTAGCGCGTCTTCGTGTGGGCTCTGGAGAGAGGAGGCTGTGGGAGGGAGGGGAGGGAGCGGGGACAGACCAGAGCCTGGAAAAACTGAAAAGTGGGAGCTTCGACTTGGCAACGAAGCCGTGGATGGTATGTGGAGAGCGACGGTATTAGTTTGAGTGTGTTTATCTGACAAGTCAACTGTTTGTAGATGTTAAAATGTAAAACCCAGGGAGGAAGAAGGTGGTCTGCAAAGGGCAAGTGCTGAAGGGCAGAAGAGTTTTCCTCTCAGAGATGTGGAGGTTTCCATCTCAGAGATGTTCTAGGTCTGGTGAAAGGCTTTAATTTGAGCTTTATTTCACTCCATGGAGGAGCAGGGTGGAGTCAGAGAGCAGGAGGTATCAGCTGATGGGCCTTTAACTCCTTTGACTCCTGTGCTCACACTAAATTACACCCACAGCAATCTTGCTGTGGCATTAATACATTGAGGTCAAAGAGACAAGAAGACACATAATTTAACTTAAAAGAATCTTCTCTTTGGACAGCTGTATTAATAGAGTGCAAGACTTAGGTTTGCACTTTGGAAGATATTGTGGCAACTTCTTAATGCTGATAATGTCAGGAATGAAAATTCTTAATGTTTGACACAAACCAGGTGGACATAAAAATGATATTATTATGTATTAATGTTTAATTGAGTAGATTTTTATAAGTTTTGTAGTAAAAACTGGCAGGAAGGTGGATCAAATTACCTGATAAACAACAGCAGGATCAGTTTGCTGAGTGTAAGCCCTGCTCAGTACTAGCAAGATCATCTTTGTTATCATCTCTGTGTCCAACACAAATCCAAAACACAGCTCCTCACCAAGCCACTGTGAAGAAAATTAACTCTGGCCCAGCCAAAAGCAGCATAACACCCAGCCCCGAGTGTCCTTGAGGAGTCCCTAATATGTGGACAAATGGATTTCAGGTACTATCCCAGGCCTATCTCTTCCCCTTGACAGTAGAGGGAGCCTGAAGTATTTTAGAAAAGAGGCCTATCTTGTAGGTGTTTTGAGGTCAGATGACTCTTGTGCTGGGTGAGCTTGCAGCAGCATGAGAAAAGGTACTCTAGTGTGGCAGAAAACGTTTTTATTCCTATGAATGAGGTAGAAACCCACAGTTGTTCAGTTTAATTCCTAAACCAGTTTTTTCTTTCTCTTGCAGGTGTTTCTACCAGTTTTGTCTGTGATGGTGGCAATGTATTTCTTCCCAGATTTGGCTCCTGTAGCCTCATCTCCAAACCTGCAACATGTTTACACTTTCCTCTTTATGCTGGGAAGTCTTGTTATTTATCTGCCTTTTATACATATTAAATTGCACTTTGCATTTCTTGATAAAATTACAAGCTGCTTAGAGTTCCTGCTAGAAAACTCTCCTGCTGATGGGTCTGCCAAGGGCAAATGTGAATAGTGTTTAGTCCCAGTATAACTAAGAGCCAACAGAAGATTTTGTTTAACTGAGAGTATAAAAGGTACAAGTTACATGTGATACACAGGTGTGCATGTATGTGTGCATATGCATATATTAGATGTAAATGAATGTACATGTATTGCATACCTATATACATAAATAAATATATATTTATAAAAGTATAGGCATTAGCATAGGGAGTTAGTATGTATATATTTTTGTCACTGTGGATACATTAATGTATATGAATGTACATGTATTGCATACCTATATACATAAATATATATATATTTATAAAAGTATAGGCATTAGCATAGGGAGTTAGTATGTATATTTGTCTCTGTGGATACATTAATGTAAATCCATAGCAATTTAATAAGTGCAAGGAGTCTCACCTAAACTTGTAAAATCTGTAAAATGCTCTCTCTTGCTCCTGGACACAGTTAAAATAAGAAATAAGACTAAATTACAACACAAATAACTACCACTATTATCATATAATAAATGAGTAAATACATGCTGAGCAGCATAATTATGTAAATATACTTTTGGTCTCCAGACTCAATCAGTCTGGATTATTCTTGGTTCGTAGTTGCTCATTTATTAGAACTTCCATTTTAAAAGCCTTTAGTCTTCTCTTAATTTGCTAAATTTTTTTGGTTTGAAATTATTTTTAATAAGAATCTTTAAGGTACATCATAAAATTGACAGATCTTTTTTAATCCCTGAAAACAATGCATTTTAGCATTTTAGCTATTTTAGAACAACACATACAAATTCATGATGAAATCTTACACTTTATTCTTCAATTTCTTTTTGGTTACTTTATTCTTCATTTTCTTTTAGGTGTTATTGGGAAGTAGGAGGCCCCTTTCCTCCCATTTTTATTTTGTTTATGAAAGTAAAATAAATTATTTTTTCTTTGGATAAATGGTCCATATTAACTTCATACAGTATTTAATCTTAAGAGCAAAGAACCATTGCACAAGAAACATCACATACTTAGGTGATTAATACATTAATATGTGCTGTTATTTTTATGAATGCAATAGAATTACATGTGTAAAGCAGTTTTTCAAATTTGTCAATGAAAGCTCAGCAATACAACCAGTAGATGGCCCCAGCCTGACATCTCCCTTGCACAATGGTGCTCTGGTTTGCTGGATGGGTGGGAAATGTTCTTGCTAGAATACTCAGTGCACCGATGTATGAAAAATAGGGATCAGAATGATGGATAAAGACTTTATCCATAGCTGCCCAAATGATAGGGTACCCTTCTATAAAGCTGGGAACCAACTGAATGTTAAACTGAACATTTAAGGAGATTTGACTTAACACAAATGAAAAGAAGTGCGTGAAGAAAGTGCCTTTTCTCACAGGTGGTAATGCACACAGAATGAAAATTTGAATTAAAATTTAGAACATTTAGAATGCTGTAGGGAGTAAATTTTGTGCAAGTGAGAAGCTGAGCTGGAGATTGGATCCCGCTGAAAGCAAGACAAGAATCAATCTCTAATTTCATTCAATATTGCTATTGGAAAAAACATTTCTCTTGCTATTTAAATTTAAAAAATCACAGGACTCAATGAAGTTTTCCAGCAGTAATATTTTAAGAATTGAATTCTACTGAGTAATAAAAGGAAGGAAGGATTTTACTGTGACCAAAGCACCAACCAGGAATCTATAAATTCAGGTAGTGCCTGGCATGCCACAGATTTTCAACTAATCTTTATAAAATAATTTATTTAAACCCATATTTTAATATGGAAATAAAAGTGAAATTTACAGGGAACAAAAAGTGTATGTGACAATAATATTGTGGTGTAGACCAGATGGTTAGAAAAAGCAAGCATCAGAGGGAAGTTGTTTAGTTGGATGTGTAATTTCTTGTATCTTGTTCATAAGCTAATTCCATGAACTGTTGAGTACTAGTGGATACATTTGTCAGGGTATGCTTGGGTAACTGGAACATGTATCTATCTGGTAAAGATACAAACTTTGAATTTAGAGATTTAGCAGATTCAACATATCAGGGAACTAGAAAGTCCCAATAAAATGTAATATGAAATAAAGTGCATTCGTGTATCCATTCATGCCATGTTTTAGATGGAAACAAAGGAAGTCTAGCCAGAATTATTCACTGACTTCGGATGCCTTGGACCTGGTATTTCATAGAAATTCATAACTATAGGCTACCTATAGTCCTCTAGAATCAAGTTCCAAGAATACTAAAAGAAGAAAGAAGGACAAGTTCTCTCGGTAAGTTTGGTTTAGATGAAGAATAGGTATCCTAAAGCTCGACTTCTGACTGTGGATAGCTGCAATTCCTTTATGATCTGAAGTCTATGAAATGTTAAATTACAACAATGAGATCTTAAGATTCCACAACCCAAGCTGGGTGGATTTAAAATAGAGTATAGAAAATGAGGAAGACAGAATTAATGACCATTTTTAAAAAATTATGATTTAAATTATTCCAGTATGGTTTTGGATTTTATAGAGAAAGAGAAGTTTGAATGTCTCTGGGCAGTACTCAAATTCCTTAATCTGACAACTGTTCTGCAAGTGTTACCTTATTCACTATATCAAATACTTCTACAGCAAATGAGGGATTGGCTACCTCTCATTTAGCATCTTCTTCACCACAAACTGTTCACTTATTGCCAGATATAAATGAAATGGGGATCTTCTGAAAGAAACCCTCTCATTAAATGACCTGAAAAGGTATTCATACAGCTGAGATGAATTAACATTGTAAAAGCAATGTCAAATGTTTCTGATTTCCTAAATGAGTCACTGATGTTCTCTTAATGTGGCCTTTCTTTTGCATGAGTTTGTTTTGAATGTGAAATCACAAAGAAGCAAATACGGAATTAAATTTATAATGGTTTCTTATTGTTGCTGGATCATTACAGATTTTAAAACACTAATTGTGAAGAACACAATTCAATATTTTAACTAATATTAATGACTGAAGGCTAGGACAATTCAATATTTTGATATTACAGCTTGTTTCAGTGGCACTGGTGGGTCTCAGCTGCTTTCCTACTTGAACATGCCTCTGAAAATACTATAAAGAAATGTGACTGTTCTAGAATGCATCAGACATTAGTTTAAATTTTTAATTCATTTTTTTACCTGTGACTTAATAATTCTTTTAATTCATACTTGCATATTTTAAAAGTTCAAGCACACAACAAATAAAGATAAAATGTGGGGTTTTTTTTTCAATATTGTACTGGCCCACATTGACATGTAATCTCCCTTTTTTTGTTTCTTTGTTTCCTATCACAATATTTGTGTATATATCTGCATTACCTTTCTTTTATTCTTTATCTCCTTAAAAACACAGCTTTATAAAGAAATTATTATCAGTTCTATTTTTTAAAATTACTTGTAGTTCTCCATCATGCTAACTCCATGTGTGTTGACTGCTTTACAAAAAAAACCCACAGAATAGAAGAAAAAAAAATCCTTGGAAAATTAATGCAAGATTTAATATGAAACGAATCAATAAATAATTAAAAGTGAATAGCAGAATTAATGCAAATTCATTTGTGTTTATGCAAAGTAATCTGTATTGGGTCTGGCTTAGGTAGAGTTCATTTTCCCAGAGCAGCCCTCGCAGTGCTGTGCTCTGTGTTGGTAGCTGGAAAGGTACTGATAACACACCTGTGCTTTGGCTACTGCTGAGCTGCACAAACTTCACCTTTTCTTTCTTTCTTTGGTAAATGGCCTTATCTCAAGCTACTAGTTGTTCCCCATCTTATTTTCGGTGTCCTGTCACCCAGGGCTTGGTGGCTTGGTGGGCATCTGGCTTCAACCCAAGGTCAATTCTATTGTATATAGAATATAATTCTATCAAACCATCTTTACATTATATTTTCTGTAATACTGGTTGCTTAAAGGATGAAGAAAATTTTGATTAGAGGATTTAGAGGTCTGTTGAAGCTGTAGACTTTGACAAAGTTTTACACCACTATAAATCTGTCTATTTTGTTTTGCAGTCCTAGAACAAAGTAAGTTGGGTTTTTTTCATCATGCAGAGCTACTGAAATGAGCCTTACTAGCAAGCCTTTGTGCTGGGCATACTACTGGCTAGGGACTTTCTTTTGATGGCCGAAGATGTTTTTATTCCTGGCAGCAAGTGGTAAATGCATACATTGGTTGGGCTGAGACCTCCCTATGTGCCACTATGTATATGGTAAATCTTTATTGTGAAGGTGGCAAGGTTGTCCAGAGAACCTGTGGTTGCCCCAGCTGTGGAAGTGTTAAGGCCAGGCTAAATGGGGCTGGGAGCAACCTGTCCTAGAGGAAGGTGTCCCTGTCCCTGGCAGGGGTGTTGGACTAGATGGTCACTAAAGGTCCCTTCTTACCCAGACCCTTCTATGGTTCTGTGACTGCCAAGTGTTGGGCATCAGGTGCCAGCCACTAAAGTCCCACCAGGGACTTGGGGGTTGGGCATGATCAAGCTTGGAACTTTGGGGGGGCACTGCCAAGCAACCTGACAAACATTCCATAAACGTTCCACTGCACTTGGTCAGGTAGTGTGTCCTGCTTGCGGCTTCTCTTAAGGTTTACAATTCACAGACTGTGCACAGGAGGATGTATTTGTCAGGTGCTTTATGTGTAAAGATTTTGGACACAGTCAATGGTTAAATTGGCCACCAGTGCCTTCCTTTTGGTATTACCAGTTGTAGAGAGATCTTTGCACCAGAGCATCTTTTATATGTGGGCTGGTTTCTTGAGAACTAATATGACCACTTCATGCCTAGACTTTCACTAGATGTTACCTTGCCCTCTAAATTTATCTTCTTGGCACCAGCATTGGCTTAATGTTTAATTAACTTTTCTTTCATGCTTGCAAATAGTGTCTTGTTAGGAAATGTCAGAAAGTTGGATACAGGCAAAGTGAAGCAGTCCTACATTTCTGCTTGTGTGTCTGTGACTTGATTCTCTTTGCTCAAATTGAGGCCCAAATTGACATTGTTTTCTGAAAGGTTTTCAAAGTATATCAACAGGGATATATTATTTTTTCTAGTGTGTATATTCATGGAAAATCAGCATGAGACCTTAATTCCAGTTAAAAGAAGACTAAGGAACCTGTTGTCTGAGAACTAAAATTCACTTAATGCTATCATGCTGAGCAACTTAAGTGCTGTGAAAAACTGCCATGATTTCTTTTTGTTATCTTCATATGATCTTCAGAATTCTTTTTTTTTCCTACTAAATGATATTCTTTTTGTACTGTGTTCAGCAAGAGGGGAAAATTAACTCAAAACAATTTATGTTTGCAAATCCTCTCTATGAAAAACTGAACATTTTACCTATTTTTTAAGTAGTGTTGAAAAACTTGGTGAAGTGTTGATGACTCTTGCTTTATGCACACTATATTAAAATATGGTGCTAAGTACTTGTGTTGTTTTCAGTGGGGTTTTTGTGCTCACCTGTCTGTGCTCTTACATGTCAACTTTGTATCTTAGTACTGCAGAGGCAATCTTACAAAATAAAGGGATGATGTAGAAAAGACACCTAGACAGCAAAGAGACTGTGGGTGTTCCACTACACAAAAGCAGATACCAAAATAATTTACTATTTTTCTATATGAATGGTATTTCATGTAAAGGAATTGCTTACTTTAATTGTAATTTAGCTGAAAACTTTTTCCAAAGTTTAGTGTTCTCTGATTATAATTTAACATCTTACTATTACAGTCATGCCACAGCTACGTTCTAAGGTGGAGGAAATACCTTCTTTAGAAGACAAGAAAGAGTAGTGAAATGCTGAAACATATAATATACTATGCTTGCTGAATTGCCTTATGATATTTGAATGGATAAATAAAACCCCCAGCTTTTTACAAATAGCTGTCTCAGGGCTTGGGGTTTCATTTAAATCTTACTAAAAAGTGAATTTACTGGTACCTGCTTTATCTGTGTTTGTTCTTGTGCCAGTTTGTTCTTGCCTGCAAACTCAAGTTGTCCCCTGTACCAAGCAGAACTCATGTTAAAATTATAGACACTGATCAATATTATTTCCTTGTCTTGGTTTTGCTCTGTTAAATCAAGGTATTCCACTGTCTGCTTGAATACCAGGAACTTTGTTTTCTATACACATCCATATCCTGATTTCATAGTTAGTTTTGGTCAGATATGAATTGCTTTGCATTTTGTTTCAACCAGAATTTACCATAGTACTTTCTAAATCATCTCGCAAATGCCAGTATGATTTTTTTTTTTCTGCTAAGAATTGCTTTGTCCTGGGTTTTACCACACTCTTAGATAATTAACCTGTGACTTATTGATACAGCCAGTTTTGTATCTGCCCAAGTGTTTAAGTTTCACATCTACTAAACCCTATTTTAGAGTAGAAATCCTTGTTATTAATCCTGGGTTCTTGAGTGGTGTTTCTATTCCCTCTTGCTGTGTGTTAGTTTAATCTTTTGTATGTATGGAGTGCCTTGAAACTGATACTATAAAGGCACCAGATATGCTCACAGGTTTTGTGCATGTTTGTGTGATTTTTCCTGTTTCTTTTAATTAGGAAAGTCTACATATGGAAACAACTGGTAAAGAAACAACTGACAATCCAGGTAGCATTGTAAGCTACTTCTGTTCTAAATTTCCTTGACTTTACCCCAGCCAAAAGCTTTTTCTTAAACATTTGAGATGGACTGAATTACTGGGATTTTTTCATCTATTAAAAATCTGTGTTGCTCTTGACCTTACAAGCCATAGCCACAGATTTCAGGGCTGTACTGGAAAAGAGCTCATAGGTATTCAGACAAAAATATTCTCAGTGTTTTTCCAAAAGAAGCGCATGATAAAAGGCTGTGGACAGGAGGGACTACCTGTAGCATAGGGCATTTTGAATATATCATTATTTGCAACAGTACTTAAAGAGTTTAATGTTGTGTGCAGTAATTTCATCATAAGGAAGTGAATCAAGAAGAAAAAAGCTTTGCTTTGTTGAGTGCTATCAAGATACATCGGAAAGTACATTTTAGCCACAGTTTTTCTGAAGAGCTAATTTCTTGCATGGAAGCAAGATTTTTTGAAATAAAATACATGCATATTCTCAACTTTAAATTTCTTACCTTCATTCTGCCAGCACCTTTTCTAAAATGTCTTTATCCTGTGTACATGCTATTAATTTTTAATTTTTTGGATCCTTATTGTTTTCCAGTAAAAATATGACCTATCTAGCCTTGAAAAAATAGTAATTAAAGAGACTTTATATTCTTACTGAAGTATTTTACCGTTCTCATTAAAAATCAGGTGTGTGTTTTTTCACTTCTATTGTGCATTGATTAACCCCTGCCTGCCTTGAAACTTCTCCTGAACTTAGAGATGGGTGATACACATGCTGTCTTCTGCCTCTTTGACTATCCTGCTTTATCTTAAACTTGTTTGTGACATTATTCTAAATTCTTTGCTTTCAACAGCACCTAGAAGATGTGAGACAGATTCTTCAGTCCAGTCTTCATCTGTCTCAGAGAGAGATTCATGCAAAGGGAACAAAAGGTTTGTGTATGGTTAAGTAATAGTTTTTCTGTCTCAATAGTGCTGACTCAATAATGCTTTCAAGGGGTTTTGGACCGGTGGCAAATAAGATAATTATTATTATTGTGGTAGTCTAAGAGTATAAAGAAAACAAGCTGGCAGTGGCAGGCCATTCTTTTTACTAGCCATCAGATCTTATTTGGGAATGCAGTACTTATGGTCATTGATAAGGTGATGATGAGGGTTGTGGCTAAGATTGTGTAACTGAAGTTAATTTGTTGGGTAACTGAAGCCAGAATCTCCCTCTGAAAACCTTAGACTATTTAATCTTGAGAGATGAAAGTTGTTTTCTTAAAACCAAAGACAATTTAGTTAGAGGGAGAGCCTGCATGGAAGTTTTAATGGATTTTTTTTTAATCACTCAAACACTGATTCTGATGTCTCTTTGGAAACAGTTCATGTTTCTGTTATGAAACTATCCTTAAACCAGAAAAATATTAAATGAAAATCTAATTTATGAATTGCAGTATTAATAACAAAGGAGTGTCAGATCATTCAAACAGAGCACGGAGAGTGCCTTCCCTTGCTAAATAGGAACACTTTGTTTAGTATCATTGAAAGCAGACAATTATGGAAGGAAGGGGTTTTGAAGTCAAGTTTTTAAATAAGTTTAAAATGTTGATGTTTCACAGAGTGGCTACATAATGCTAAGTGAAACTCGATTTGTGTGACTGAGAGAGAGACTGGATAAAAGGAGTAACATGATTGAGAAATTTCTTTGCACACTAGTGATACATTTTACCTTCCTAAGAAAAATCAAATATTGCTGTCACAAGGAAAATCACATAATGTGCTTTGAAATAAGATAAAATTTCCAATGATCTGAAAACTTTGTATATTTCAAAGTACACGCTGAGCTAGTGTTCACTTAAATTTTGGTATTACTTGGAGTGCATTTTAATTTTTTACTTGTTTGAATGTTTCCAGACAGAGATATGGAGTCCTCAGCAGTGATTCCTTTTCCTCTTCTGATGATGATGAGGATTTTGAAATACAGAAGAAGAAGAGAAATTTAAGGAGGTTAATGAAATTAGTGAATAGGGGAGGGAGGAGTGTACCTGGGAGGACTTTGCATATTCCTAATTATGAAGTGTTGCTATCTTAATCTTGTACCTTTTCAAAATTATCATACCTGTTGGTATTGACAACTCTAATTGGAGTCTCTTAGACTGGATTTTTAGGATTGACTTTTAATAAGAAATTTAATTTCCAGGTGGGGATGGGAGGAAACACAGAGATACACATGTTGATGTATTTTCTTGATGTAAAACTTCATTGCTGCTGTGTTTTGCTGTTGTTGTTTCAAAGCGAAAACCACTATAAGAGAAAATAGGGGAAATAGATTTTGTTACTTAACAAATGTTCTTGGAATATTAATTTAATAACAGTCTAACAAATGGATTTTCAGCTGACATCTTTCAGATGTGTATCTTCTGGCACACACATTCCAAAGTCCTCAGGAAAGCCCAGAGTTGAGGGCAGCCTTTATAATGTTAACACCCACTGAAATAAGTGTTCTGGGCTGTAACTTTTTGAAGGTAAAAGCTAAAACGATTTGAAAGATGTCAGTGTGTTTGGGAAGGGGAGGAATTCTTCCATCATAATAACTGTGGTCAGTCCATGGTCTCCACATATGGAGAATTGTTCTAAGCTTGAATTCCTATATGTGCTGTGTTAACTGGCTTGGATATTCATAAGTGGTAATGTTAAAATAATTAATTCGTTTAATGTCTGGAGAGACCATTTTCCTTTATCTACTCATAGCCATTAAATGTAAAACACCGGAATGAGTATTTACCGATTTAGGAAGTTCATGCTGATTTATAAGGTCTTTAGAAAATCAAAAATGTTCTATCTGCATTGTAAGTTGGAAAGCACCTTTTTTCCTCACTTCAAATCAGATCTCTTCTGGTCAGCTTTCAGAAGTGTGCCTCAACAGGAGCTGACAAGGATACCATGAAAACTGGAGGAAGTCTGGCTGACATGGAACAAATGCAAATAGATGGTTCAGTAAGTATTTTTGATTCATTGTGGCAGTGAGACATTTACAGTATTTATGAAAGCTTCTAGTAATGGTCCATCTATACCTTCCTTGAGTTTTCTCTCAAGCAATCCAGCTTCTCATGGAACCTTATCAAGGCTGCACCTTTCCTTAACATATAAAATGTGTTCTGTTGACTTCATCTTTAGGTACAGTTTGATGGCGTGGGTGGTCTTGCTGACCACATTTCATCTTTAAAAGAGATGGTCATTTTTCCATTGCTTTATCCCGAAATCTTTGAGAGATTGAAAATTGAACCTCCAAGGTAATAGACACTGTTTAAAACTCTTAAGTTCTAATTTACCTATTTTTAGGAGAATTCAACTGGGGCATCAATTAGTTTCATGCTTCCAAATTCTCAGCAGTTGATATTTTTTCAACAGTAGTAAAATGTAATTTAAAAAAAAAAAATAGAATCCATATATATTATGTTGGCCCGAAGATTTACTGCAGGGTGAGGCCAACCTATCAAAGTGTCTTGCCTTTCAAAGGCAGAATTGGGGATTTTTTCTTTATAGCTCTAAATGGAAGTGGACTCGATTTGTTTGTAAGCAGGAAGTACTTTCTACTCAAAGTCAAATGTTTGTTTAGTGAAAGTCCACTTGTCTCTGTCACCAACTCTTTTTTTTTTCAAGTTCTCAAGTATCACTTTTGCAACTGATAGGATATGCAGCTAGAAACTTGCAGTATTTGTTGTACTTGAGCTAAAATAAGAATCTGTCCTCTTTTTGCAGAGCTAAGTGGCTTCTGTGTTAAAAAAAATACCAGTGTTTTACTTGTTAGCTTTATACATTCTTGGTCAACAAAACTCAGTCATGGCATATTGAATTAGGACCTAAAATTCTTTGCCTTCAGTAACTTAAAAAGTATTTCAAAATAGAAAGAAAATATTTCTGTGCTTTGCTTCTTCATTAATTGAAATTCTTTTTTGAAGCAGCAGTGCTTTTCTAGTTGAGGTAAATGCAGAAATGCAGAATATCTTTCCAGCTTTAGAATACTTTTTCCTTTATCACCAGCAAAGGGAAGCCAATTCCAGTAACTCAAAGCTTTTCAAAGGGGAATAAAATGTTTTACTGTAAAACCTTGACTTATTTGAAAAAAAAAAAGAATATGGAGTGCATAATTGAAAAATGAACCGATGATTCCTAAGTTAGCCTAGTCTCAGATTCTGCATTGGAAGTTTGTTCTTGTTTGGTTCCAGCCACCCCTGCTGGATTGCCAGAAGTTTTGAGAGTGGCCTTTTAGGATGCTGCAAGCTTTTATCAAGGTTTTATATTTCCTCATTATCCTCTTTACTGATTTTTTTGCTGCCTTGGAGAATTGTGCAGGAACATTTTTGACTTTTCTTATACTTCAGCAATTACTGCAATCTTCTGCGTGAGGTGTTTTATTTAGGAGAGCAGAGTTATGTGTTTTAAGGATGGGGTTTGTAATAGGTGCTTTTCCATGATGTTTTTTTCTTATGTGACTTTTTAAAAATTTTTTTTATTTAATTGCAGAGGCTGTCTATTCTATGGTCCACCGGGGACAGGAAAGACACTGCTTGCTCGTGCACTTGCTAATGAATGCAGTCAAGGTGACATGAGAGTGACCTTTTTTATGAGAAAAGGTGCTGAGTGCCTGAGTAAATGGATAGGAGAATCTGAACGACAGCTTCGTACATTATTTGAGGAGGTAAGGTTCAAATTTGGCATGTGTTCTGTCTGAGTTGGAAATAAATTTCTATGGTCTACATGTTTTGTCAGCTCTTTTCACTGAAATGAGATTGTCACTGTTTCCTTTTTCAGTGAAGTTTTAGGGGTTGAAATCTTCATATGTATTGGGAAAGATTAGTAAAGGAAATAATAAAATCCTGCAAAGCACCACCACTACCACCCCCCTCTCCCCCAAAACAACAAACCCAACAGCCTCCCAAAAAGTCACAAAAACTGTTTCAAGAAGTAAGATGTGGTGGCTTAAGATCAGAGGGAAAGAGATGCAGGCTGAAAGCAGGGTCATTTAAACTGAAAACACAGAGTTGCTTCCAGAACCTGTAACTTAGCTAAGTCCTGTCTCTGTTCTTGTGGCTGCCAGTAAAAACTTCTGATGTGGTTTGTTTCTTGTCACCGAGTCTCCTTGAGTCAATGGAGACTGCTGTCTTCTGTTACTCATTCCACTTTACTCTGTTAGCTCAGTTAAGAGAGTCTGTAAAATTTAGTTACCTTTCCAACCATGATGTTTTTCATGCATTTTCTCTTTCAAATAGGGCTGTTTTCCTGATGTCAATATTCCTGTGTTTTCATTGTAGGCCTACCAGATGCGACCTTCAATTATTTTCTTTGACGAGATTGATGCTCTGGCTCCTGTACGGTCCAGTAAACAAGACCAAATTCATAGGTAGGATATGTTTTGTATCTACATAGAAGCTGCTTTATATTTTTGAAAAAGAGATGGCAACTTATTTAACTTCAAGTGTCACATTTCATTTTTCCTAAAAATTAGTAATTCCATGCAAATGAATCTCAGAGATTTTTAAACAGTAATTGAAAACAGTTTGCTGAGCTTGATATCAGCAAAAGGTCTGTGTTACCTTCCCTGTATTTTATTACTACTTAAAATGAGTCTTTTTCTAAACAGCATCTCATCAGTAAAAACTTGTCCTTTTTGAGTGATCATTGGACAAGGTTACGTGTAACTGAAGAAAATTTACTAAGCTGGTGAATGAAAACCATATTTTTCTGTTAGCTCTATTGTGGGGACACTTCTGGCACTTATGGATGGCTTAGCCAGCAGAGGAGAGGTTGTGGTGATAGGAGCCACCAACAGACTGGATTCTATAGATCCTGCTTTGCGAAGACCTGGGCGCTTTGAACGAGAATTCCGCTTCAGTTTGCCAAACAAAGAGGTCAGAACTTCAAATCAACCTTGCGCTTCTGTGGCAAAGTCCATCTTCATGACAAATCCCTGTAATAAGGCAGCATTGTGCTGCAGTGCAAGTCTCCATCTGTAGTGTACAGTTTGGACAAAGCCATAGGGAGACAAAAAGGGATATTGGAGAAATTTCATTGTAGTGTACAGGACAGACCTGGCACTGAGTATATATGATTAGGGTGATTTCAACACGTAGTTGATTCTCTACTTAGTTTTGGTTTCTCTGTGACTGGTGAAGAAAATGGGATGCTGATAGTGACTGAAATGTTTAAGAATGGGTATATTAATTAGTTTTAAACTACCCCTCTAGCATCTTGAAATCAAAAGAAAGGGTGAGAGAATGCCTCCTTGGTAGCAAAAACTTTGATCAAGGCTGATGCTAGAGCTAATTAAATATGTTGGGATCTTACTGGAAGTTATTGACAGGGACTTGGAAAAAGATGTGAAGGATACTGCACAGGTGCAGGGCTTGGGAAGCTTCTATGGCAATAGTTAAGTAATATAAAAATGGGTAAAATAAAAAGATTGAAAGGCGGGAGATAGCATGCAAAACTGGTGACCTCTTTTTTGTGTTTTCTCACTGGCTGTCTCTGATATTTCTTATCACTTCTTGGAAAAAGGACAAAAAGGCTTATTGGATTAAAAACTAGTAAAAGTGCACAAATATTTTTCTCCAGCTTTCATTGGCTTTCAGGAAGAGGAGATGAGGTGCCATTAAAAAGATCTAATGCATGATTCTCTACTGTGATAGAGTTCTATAAATCTGCCATAATTAATCTGTGTGCTAAAAGTTTCATGAAATTTTACTTAATTTGAGAGAATTTTCTTTGATGAAAACACTGCAAATAAAGATTTTACAATGATTTTTTTCTTTGGAATCATTGGGTCTCACACATGGGAAAACTCACCTTTATGGTACATGTAAATGCCTTTTACTTTACTGCAGCCCCCAGCAAGAGTTTAATGTAACAAGTTCAGAATTCTTAAATTTCCTGCTTGAAGAAGCAGACAGTGTATTTTAAAATTTAAAATACTAAAAGGTTTAGCAGATAAGAAAAGCATTTGTATTGGTATGAGGGATTTTGTGGGTTTGTGTTGTCATTGTTCCTTTAAAAGAAAACTTAAAGCAAACTAAAATGCAACTGTTTCCAGGCAAGAAAAGAAATTTTCAAAATTCACACACGAGACTGGAAGCCGAAGCCATCGGACCACTTACTTGAAGAGCTGGCTGAAGAATGTGTTGGTGAGCTTGAAAACTGTGGGTTGCCACATGTGGCTTGAGTCCTAGGGAACCTGAGCTTGTAGCAGGCAGCACTCGAGCTCTTGTACCTTGTGGCAGAGGGAGGCAGTGAGGAGAAACTTGGCATGGGAGCAAATTTCAATTTTCTTTTTGTCTCTCAGAACATTGAATGGGTTTGTGACATCTTTCCCAGGAACAAAGTTTTGAGCAGCAGGCTGCTGCCTAAGTGCAGGATATTAGGCTGTGAGGCATGTAACATAACTTTTCTGTGGTGCAGCTACTCTTTAAATTGTCTCTTAGCCTGGTAATTTTTGGCTGCATAAAAAGTCTTTCAGTGTTGCCCTTTAGAAGTATTGGCCTAGAATTCTGTTTTGTCTGAGATTGGCATAACATTTGATTCCTGTTTTGTTTATTAGGATACTGTGGTGCTGATATTAAAGCCTTATGTGCCGAAACTGGTCTCTGTGCTTTGCGGCATCGCTATCCTCAGCTATACGAAAGCAGACAGAGACTGCAGATAAACATGGATTCAATTAAAATAAAAGCAAATGATTTTTCCATGGCCATGCAGAAGACTGTTCCAGCTTCACGGAGGGCTGTGCCTTCCCCTGGGCAAGCACTATCAGCTATTTCAAAGCCACTGTTAGAAGACACCCTGGAAAGGATTTTACAAACCTTGCAGAGAGTATTTCCCCATGCTGAGCTTGCACTAAAGAAGGACCAACAGCAAGGTAGAACATCTACATCCACTTGTTTTAAAATCTGCCAGAGCAAAAGCTTGTGATCTGGGTAATCAACATACACAAATGTACTCAGATGTACTAGCAGCACAATTTTATAATTTGTGTGTGCCCAGTGCTGGGTGGGAGCTGTGAGTGACATGCAAAAGCAGTCAAGAACTACACATTCTCTGCTGGAGACCCTGTTTCTGACAGGAGCTAACATCACATTTATTGCTTGCGGAGAGGAACCTAAGCTTTAAATTATTACCAAGTCTTTTCAAATAAATGTTTAAAGCAGGAGAAATGTTTTTCAAGTGTCTGGGAGCTACATAAGTTGTTCCTAACCATCTTTATTCTAAGGAGAAAAACTCACAAGTTTTTGTCAACAGAGAGATAATACCTGATGCAAATCATGGGACATAGGACAGCTTTGTAGAGACTTGTGCATTCTCTTTTGATTTGTGGTAGAATGAACTCCTCAGGAAATAGCATTCAAAGGATGAAATACAAGAGAAGTGTTTTTCAGCACCGATTTTGAAGGTGTATTAATGCAAGACAGAGATGGACTATGCAGGAAAGTTAACAACCCTCTCCTCTCTTTAAATCCTATTTTAGGAAATTATGTGATTGATAGTGATGAGGAATCACCATCAATCTCTGAAGAAAAGCAGACTCATAAAACATGTGATCACAAGAAGGCAGAATTCCTCACTTTCAGCAGGTACGTTTGTCCCTGTTATGGCTCTGTTTTTAAGACAGCTGAGTGTGTAAACTGTTTGGTGTGAGGGATGCTAGATGAAGGAGCTGAAGGGTGTGTGTGGGGTGATCAATATTTGCCAGACATAAGTGTGAAGGTTCAGCTGGTTACTCCTGTTCTGAGTACATTGCCCTGACCCATCAAACTGAACTGTTGTGTGCGTATTTGGCTGGACAGTCCCACTCTGGGATTTAAGAGCTGTTACTTAAACCCAGCCAAAAGAGTTGCAGATCTGCTGGGGACTGGCAGGATTTCTAGCAGAGGCAAAGTACCAGTTTATGAGAAAGTAGGCCTTGATAGTTTTCCTGTTCATAGGCCAGCTTATTATTTTGTGGAACAGGGAGAGTATTTACAAAACAAAGTGCATAGGAAAAAAAATTAATGTCTATTTTCCTATTCATCACTCATTTTTAAACTTGTTTTCTACTTATTGCTGTAGAAATCCTCGTGACCAACCAACATCTTACAGGCCACGCTTCTTACTAATTGAAGAGCCAGGATCTGGGCAAGCTTCTGATTTGGCAGCTGCAGTAATACATTCCCTGGAAAAGTTTCCAATTTATTCACTAGATACACCAACTTTGTTTGCTAGCACATTACCAGATGAAACATGTGTACAGGTAGCTTTTTTTCTTGTTAGTCTCATAGGATTAGTGTATAAACTAGTGAAGTAAGCAAAAGTCATTTTCAATATAAGTGGCCTGATTTAAACGTGCTGTTTTGTTTACTTTTGTCTGAAAATCCACTTTTCCGATAGAATGACACCACGTAAGGATTTTATACATAGCCATGTTATCCATTTGAAATGTAACAGGGAAAACATTACTAGAAGCTCAGGAAGATGGGAATTGCTGCTGATAAACCTCTCTTTGTGGCAAGAAATCCTGCTGGTCTCATGGGGGATTTAGAAAGTTGGTTTTGCTCCTTCTTAAGAGTCTGTGCTACCAGTAGATGGCTCTGCATCGACCTGACAGCATGTCAGTGTACATTCTGTAGCCTCTTTTTTTAATTGTTTGTAGGGCAGCCAAGGTTTTGAGGCAAATAATTTTTTCTTTGTTTGGAGTTTTTTACATATGCAGCTTTTAATGCTGCAGTACATGCAGCAAAAGTGTTAAAATTCATGGAATACTTAGATTTGTATGGTATTGAGTTTTCATTAACTAGGAAAAGGAAATGTAAACAATGTAGTGCTGTTTTGCTTTTTTACTTTTGGGCAGTAAATCCACTTTCTTTTTTGGCATCACTGTGTTAAAATATTGTTATCTCTAGTAGCAGCATTTCAGAGCTGTACAAGTTAGATCAGACACATTATGTGACTGGATACTCATTTGTCACATAGGAGGAGCAAGTCTTTTTCAGATTGTTAATCTGAAGTGGTGCATGGAGAAGTTTGTTGTGTGAAAGGACTGTTCCATTTCCCTCATGCAGTAGATGTGAGTTGTCTTCTGTGATTGAGGTGCCATCTGTAGGCAGTGGCTTGTGTTTTTTCTAAGCCCACGTTTGGTAATGAGAGGCAGTGAGTGATTTAGCTCTTCAGACAGTCTAAGGACTGGTCACCTCTCATAAAATGTGCTTGAAGTTATGAATTATAGCCAGGCACTTTGTACTGTGTTAGCCCTCATCTTTTCACATACACCTTTGTTTGTTGAGCCTGTGCTCCAGTCTGAATTGGGTGTGTGTCCCTTCTGAACTGAAAATTATGTAGCTGCAGTTGTGTAGTGATTTCTCCAGGCAAATACATCTTGCTGAAGAGTTAGCTTTGGGTTTTTTTAGGCACACTACTACACTGAGTGAGGAGTTCTTAGGCTCTTTAGAGTTATTTTATAACTAAGTAGTTTTGAAATCAGGCAGAGATTCAAATCTGTTACTCTCTGCATAAAAATGTCCATATTGGAGTCAAAGTGCAAATTTTACCTGATTATTAAGGAGTATTTTATCAATTTGTCTTCATGTCTTGTGTTTATACTTATTTCATAAGGTAGTTTCACTGCTATCTACTTATTTAGTAGTCTGTTGTATGTGGTGGAGTTCTTTTATCCAAAAAACCTTTCATTTTACTAGTTGATGAGAGAAGCTCAGAGATCAGCACCGAGTATCATATATGTCCCACAAATCCCTTCATGGTGGGACACTATTGGAACTACGCTGAGATCTGTTTTTACAACACTACTGCAGAACATCCCAAGGTTTACTCCAGTTTTATTCCTTGCAACATCTAATGTACAACTGAGAGATCTCCCAGAAGAGGTATTACAGCCGATACTTTTCTTCCTTTGTTACTCAATTCCTTGATAATTTATAATTCCTGAAGCATTAGAGTTACATGCCTCTCTTAAGCAAATTCGTAGCTGTTACTCAAGCATCCAAACCCAGCCCCTTAAAACTTGCTTAGACAAAACAGTGCTGAAAGCATTTGCCTAATATTTTCTGAGTAAAAATTGACTTTGATCCAGCTTTTTCTCCCTTCTCACATACTCAAGATTATTAGACAGATGTATGGACTTGCTTCCAACAATGGTTTTGGTGGTTTCAAGGTGGTTAGCTGTGTCCTTAGTGAAGAGTGTGGTGCTTGAAAAGTAGCTAGGAAAGAAAGACTGTTTTTCTGAAAAGATTTTTACTGAAAAGTCAGATATATTTTTGCTGAAAAAATACAGAGGTCACAGTGTTATTGATGGAATGTAATTTCAAATGTAAGCTTATTAAAAAAATTGCTTCCTTCATAGAGGTGAGAACTCAACATATTAGAAAGCTAAGTTTCAGTTTCTGTTTAAGCAACTTGGAAATCAATTTTTAGGTGTATTCTTTAACAAAATTCCTCAAGAAGACATGCTAAGCCTTGTAGACATGTGAGACTGCCCATTAAAGGAAGGTGTTCAAAATGTGAATGTGTTGCTCAGATTATATTGTCTGAGTAACAGAAGTTTTCATACTGTTAATAACTGCCTTCTAAAATAAAGATTGAAATCCCTTCCATAATTTTTGGTAGTAGAAATAGAAAAATGGAATACAACTTGGAAGTATTTAAATTGAGACACTTCATTTAAATTAATTGAAAATAAAACCAGAGAAAGCCCAATCACCTTACTAAAAAGCCAGCACTTTTCCTCTGAGCCTTGCCATTTTCCCTCTGTAGCTGCCATAAAGATTCAAGCCAAAGGACAGCAAGGCACATAAATGGAAAATAAGCAGCCTTGGGGATGGTAAATCCCCAGTCACTCCTTTCTCAGTTGTTTATCATTCAGTTTCTTCATGGAGTTTAAAATCTAGAATGTGATCCTTAGAAAAGGCACTTGAAATTGCCATGCTATAAAAACCTAGTCTTTTAAGGCCACAAAGATAACTGTCAATTTATAGTCTGCCCAGATAAGTATTCAGTTTAATTCAGAGAGGTACTAATTTGTTTGGAAGAGAATATAAGAAGTGTGCATGGCCTTGTATAACTGAAGTATATTTTCTCTTCATGCCTTAGATAAAAGCATTGTTTAATAATGAATATGAAGAAGTTTTCAGAATCCCGCGTCCGACCTGTGCTGAGAGAAGACGTTTTTTTGAGGACTTAGTTATGAAGCAAGCTGCTCAACCTCCTGCATTAAAAACCAACACAAGTGAGGAGGATACTCTACATATAATACTTTGTTAACTCTATGTTAACAGTTAATACAGTATTTGCTTGGTGATCATTTTCTATTAATGAATGTGCTTGTATATGAGTGCCATCAACTACCTACAACTTTCTGATTCAATTCAGCTTGCCAGCCTTTGGAAGTGCTGCCTGTAGCACCACCACCTAAGCCTCGAAAGCTGACAGAGGAAGAAATAAGACAGTTGGAAGAGCAGGAAGAGGATACATTGCGTGAACTCAGGATTTACTTAAGAGATGTGGCTCAAAGACTTGTCATTGACAAACGTTTCAAAATATTTACAAAGCCCATTGTCTCAGAGGAGGTTAGTATTGACTTATAATGCCATTATAACTGTGTGTATTCATAATTCCTCTGTGTTTATGTTTCTTGGTGTTCTTGTGCTCTTTCTAGGAAGGTTTATCTTTCATGTTAGGACCATACTATTCTGATTTTCCAAGAAGAAAGAAGTGAATTTTGCTTTTACTTGACTCCTTGAGACTCTCAAATGTTTATTATTTGTGTATTCACTGAAAGTCCTATGTTCTTTCTAAAAGGTCTTTAAAACTTTAGAATATTTCAGTTAGAAGGGATCTACAAGGAAGGTCTAGTACAAGTGCCAGTTACACCAAATACCGACACAATTTGCCCATGGAAAGGTTTGGATACATAGGTATGTTACAGCACTAAAAAGCTGAGGGATCACTTTATATTTATAAAAATACCTAAAGAGCTGCTTTAATAAAGTCTAAAGCTCTTTGATTAAATAGTTTCTGTGAGAACAGAAGCAACAGTTTGTCAAATGAATTTTCAGATACTATTCCAGTTTCATCTGTGGTTTTTCTCAGTACATAATCAACCATGAGGGCTGTTGTTTTTCTTGCTCCCATACACTTCTCATTGAATATTTTTTCTTGCTCCCATACACTTCCCATTGAATTTATTGAATAAGTCTCTGCCGGGGCATGTACTTCAAAGTCAGTTGTAGTTTTAAGACAGCTGTGCATTTCAGCAAAGTCCCATTCCCCTAAGCATCCACTCACTTTTCTTTTTCTTTCCTTTAGTTTCCAAGGTGTGAATAACCTGTAAACATATAGATCATCTAAAGTAGTCATTAGGCTCCTTTTAAGCTCTAAGTAAAGGAATTGACTTTTCTGGGTCCAGTTATCTCATTCTAGAGTAGATGTTTAGGACAGGTGCTTCAAAGGTGCAAATCCTGCAGTTTTTTTCTTGCTGCCAACAACAAAGAGAATCCAAGATGACATTACTGAGAAAGGTTTCTCTGCTGTGATTTTCTAAAAGGAAGTGAAATGCATCCTGCCAGTTCCCCTCTCTGCTCCACACATGCTTCCGACCACCCTGCTTCTTTTTTCCCCCTCTCCTGGTTTGTCTCTCCAAAGACCCCTGAAATACCTTTTCTGTTTTCAAGAAGCTGGTTATTTTCTGCATCTTTGAGGGTGTTATAAATATTTGGGTCTTTTATGAAGTCCTTTATTTGACTTTATGAAAGTCATTAATTTTTGTAGCTTAAATCTCAGAGCATGCATATTTAATTTGTAGGCACCCAATTACAGGGA
Organism: Zonotrichia leucophrys gambelii; assembly: GCF_028769735.1. Taxonomy (NCBI): domain Eukaryota; kingdom Metazoa; phylum Chordata; class Aves; order Passeriformes; family Passerellidae; genus Zonotrichia; species Zonotrichia leucophrys. The sequence continues at coordinate 121,190,531 of NC_088171.1, read as the reverse complement.
CACCATTAAACAGCCCATGGACCTCTTGACAGTTCTCTCCAAGATTGACATGCACCAGTACTTAACAGCAAGAGATTTTCTAAAGGACATCGATCTAATCTGTAGCAATGCTTTAGAGTACAAACCAAATAAAGGGCCTGCAGGTATGGGTGTATTTTTATGCCTAATTTGGAAAAATTTCAGATGTATAAATTGATTGATTTTGTCTGTGGAAATTTAGTAATCCCACAGTGGATATGGTATCACATAAATTTAAAGAGCCCCATTAGACAATTTTAAACAACACCAGAGAGCATTTCTTGCCAGGTTGTAAATGTTTTAGTATTAAATATATTGTTTGGGTATGGAATTGTGATAGATATGTTCATTGATAACTAGTGCTTTTTCTTAAATAATAACTTTTCTGGTTTTATTCTGAAAATACAGACTGAGATAATCTTTCAGAACCTGCACATGAAAAAAAAAGTCATTCTAATTAACCAAAATAAAGAGTTTCATTGACTGGTAGAAAATGCTCAGTTCTGGCTGTAAAAATTTCAGATCATTTCCTGAGGCACAAAGCTTGTACTTTGAGTGATACTGCATATTCCATAGTGAGGAATGAAATGGATGAAGGTTTTGAGCAACGCTGCCAAAAAATTAAAGACTCTCGTAAGGAAAGAGGTATGTTTTTTGATGCTCAGGATTTTAAGACTTGTCTCATGCTTTGTAACCAGCCATACAAGACCCAGTTCTTCGCACTGCGGGTGTAAGAAAGCAAACCCAAAGTGTAATGAGAAATGGAAGATGCCCACAGCACCTGTGGACACTGGTACTTCCTGCTCTAATGGCTAGTTGCATTTTATTCAGTCTTTTTTGGAGAAGTTGCTAAAGTCACTGCTACCTTCTCTGTTCCTGTGGCCTAAAAGCAGGTTCCTGTGATGCTTGGTTCTTCACACCAGAGGCATTGCATTTTTCATTGTACTGCTTCAAATTGTGGGGTAAATCCTGAGGTCATTCATTCAGTATGGTTCTGAAATTAATTGCACTGGCTGCATGACATTGTAAGAGCCTGGCCTTGATGTCACAACTGACATTTAATGGCACCTACATCTTGAAGTTCCAAACATTGTCTGTGTCTGTTTTGAATATTTAACTAGTTTTCAGATACATGAAACTGTTTTTCCCTATCCTGCCTGTAATATCTCTAATAGAGAACTGATCTCGTTAACTTGCAACCTTTTCTCTAGACACACGCAGGGAGATGGTACTGAAGCTCCTGTGGTTATTTTCCTTGCAAGATGCTGCTGCTGCATTTTGAAGAAAGAACTGCTTTGGGAATGTTTTGGATTACGGTTTTTTTGGTATTTCTTTGTAGATAAGTCAAAAAGAAAATGCAAAATGAAGGAAGACTCTTCAAGTGTCTCAGTAAAGAAGGAGAATGTTCAGTTTGTATCCTCCCAGGACAGTCCCATTGAAGAACATGAAAATGTACTTCAAGGACAACAGAAAAATGTGACAGAAAATGAAAGTGTGAGAGTGACCCTTGTGGCTAAATCCCCTGCTGGAGAAAAGAGTGTCATGCTTCCTGAATGTTCAGACCTAAGAGAGGAGAGTGAAATGCCAGATTGCCAAATAGCCAGAACTGTTGAAGATGCAGGTTCAAGTGGTAAGTGAAAGGTCAAACAGGTAATTTAGCTCCTTTTTGTTCTTGAGGAGGGTTACACTATTTATTAGGTTTTAGCCTTCTTGAATTTCATTCTGTTACTTCTTTTGTGTCTCTCTCAAATCAACACACAGTGTTCCTTGCATAATGATGTTTCTCCTGTAGTTACATTGGCTACAGCCATGGTTTTTTACAGTGGCTGGTTTTTTTTTTTTTTGATTCTACAGCTTATTTTCAAATGCTACCAAATTGTACAAGTTTCTTCCCAGTGATAAGCAGCCTAAGTGTAAACTGTACAGCTGTACTTAAAAGAGTGTGGACCCAGAGAACCCTGTGGAATAGAAGAATTATGTCCTAATATTTGGAATGTAAGATGTGTAGATGTGTTTCCTAACCTAAAATACTACTTTTTTAGACCATATTTGGTTTTTTTAACTTCAGGTTTACTGTGCAGTGCTGGAGTGGCAGCATGAATATTTTTTCTTAGTTTTACCATGCCTTTTTTCCCCTAGTGCTTTTTTTCATGTCTGAGTTCCTAGTTTTTATTGAGCAGCGCTAGAAGGATAGAAGTCAAGCATTTCTCTGTAATAAAAAATGGATAACAATTCTGTCTCTGTTACTGCAGAGGGCTAGTCTTTTCCAGGTACAGGATAATTCACTGATACTGTATTACAGATAAAGAAATCTTGATTTCAAAAATATGTGTAATTCCAGATTCACAAGTACATCATACAACTTGTGTGGGACATTCTCAAGTGGATGAGCAACTGCAAGTATGTGGAGAAGCAAAGAAAATTCACACACAGGGAGTGTCTGTGGATTACTCTGAACTTAGAGTAAGTCTAATTTCAATTTTGTTGATACTAAAGTAGCTTGCTTTCTTGCTACCTGTATGGTTGTCAATTAAGTCACTTGTTAACCAATGCCAATTCAAACAATGAGAGGGATATATAGCTTGTGAAATAATTCAGCCTGTAATGACTGTTGTTTCCAGAGCTGGTGTTGGTGGCTGCTTTTGCTTTTGGTGAACTGAATTTTAGGAGACTGTTCTCTTCCTAATTTTCAATGTAAAAATATTTGTTAAGTTTTAAGTTAGCTCACTGTCAACCTGCTACTGCTGTTGGCTAGCAGTTTTTATGATGGACTGGGGAGATGGGTATTTTGGTTTGCTGTTTGCATGCTTTCATTAATTAGGACCTGGAAAAGTACCTTGATTTTTAGCAGTGATGACTTTAAACCTGAAATTTGGAGGTTGATCAAAAGATCGTCTTGGATAAAGTACTAATATCTGCTTTTCTCAAATGCTTTCAAAATTCAGTGTTAGAATTTTACATCCATACAGTTACACATTTTTTCTAGTCCCCTGTAGGATAGAAGTTGTTATCCTAAGGTATAGTCAGGGAAAGGATCAAACATGGGCCTAGCTGCAGATGGAAGAGGAGGTTCCTTTGCATGAACTGGAGAGGGTAGAAGAATGACCTGCCCTCCAGGTGATATAGCCACAAGAAAAATTCAGGAAATTACTGGGTTGAATTTCTGGAGGTCAGTCAAAGCAGAGGAAGCTGCTGTTTACCTGCCACGATGAGAGGGAGTATTACTTGGTTGTTTCCCTTGTGCAGGGAGAAAGTTCCTTTGGTAAAAGGGCTCACCAGCATAATTTCTGTCACATTTTTAAGTGTTGATCTGAACTGTAGAGGTTGAATTAACTTTCCAAGGTGGCTTCCAGAGGAAGCAAATTTCAGGGGGTTGTGTTGTTCATGACTGCTTGTATATTAAAAAAGCTACATGGTTTTTTTCTAGAATCAGGATGCTAATGGCATGTAATCTGAATTTACTGCCTACTGACTGGAGAAGTGGTAGGGTAGAGCCCTTACTGATGTTTCTGCTCATATGTGTTTCAGCTGTGAAGAGAGGGCTGCAGCCATGAAACACATATTTTAGAAGTCTTGTTTCCATAACATGGGTGTCACTGGAACTCACTGCTTGTAGCAGAGAGCCCCTCCAAAATGGATCTGCTTGGTTTTGTACGGGGTTTTTGTTTAGTTGATTTTATTTGTTTTCTTGGGGGTTTCCTTTGGATGTGTGTTCACTTATTTGCTTCATATTAGGTGTAGAACTCAAATCTTGTGATAGCTGACATAAGGGAGGCTGAGTCTGATGGCAAGCAGGTGTGAGGCTATAATATTTTTGTTTGGTGTGGCTGCTCTCCAGATACATCTATACAGCCTCCCACTACACACAGCTACTGAACAGCCCCAGCAGTGCTGCTGATAGCTTGTTAGTGTTGCTTTCCCCAGATTACCACGTTCATGTCTTTGGTAACACAAGGAACTGTGTGAGAGACTGGTAATTTCTTACAGACTGCTGTGCTAGTTCATCGAAGGGTAGGAGCTGACTGATGTTAGTCACAGCACTGATTCAGCTAATGGGGGAGAGGTGAGCACCTAAAGATGCTTGTTTCCACCTGGCACAGCTCTGTCTGGGAGATCTGTAGGCTTGTTTCTAAAAATACATTTTCTAGGGCCCTGTATTGCATTTGTAATGAAATGCAACCATGACTTCCCTGAGGCAGCTCCTCAGTGACAAAGTGGATCGTGTCATTCTCCACTGTTCTAGAAGTAGTTGAATCACAGTTATGATCACTGATGTCATATAGTGATGAGTAAGAAAATCCTGTCTGAAATGTAAGCTTTTTCTCTGACATGTGGAATATTAATTTGCTTCCTCCAATTAAATCTTAAAGATACTTAATCAGTTTTCTGAAGTGCCACTTCTATTTAACAATGTAAGAAAATAGGATGTATCTTGTGCAACCCTGAATTGCAATTTCCATTTTTTTGCTTCAGCGAGTGCTGGATTTGGTCATTGTGGCAACTGAGAATGTCAGTATATCTCGCATGGAAAGACTCTATGCTCTTCTTAGTCAGTGCATTTACCGACATCGGGAGGACGATGACAAAACTGAGTTAGTGAAGGTAAATTTTTTGTCTTGTAGCCCTTTGTGTCACATGCTATTGTACATGTGTGTGTGGGTGTTGTGTATGTGTGTGGGTGCACTGTGAACATCATGCTTATTCAGCATTACTCTGTACAGCTCACTTGCCTGTCTCTCAAGGCTTTCATTTCAGCCTGGAAGACATTTATTCATATTGCAAAGCCTTTGTTGTATGTAGCATAATTTTTGACAGTTTCAGCAGGAAAAGGCTTGAAGGCAGAGTCCACCCACTCAGGGCTCTCAAACCATTTAACCTCAGTCTGTCAATAGTCTTCTCCAGAAGCCTTTCAGGGGTGGGAGATTGTAAAAGGAGGGTGCATTTCTGAGTGTGTCACTTCCTCTTTCTCCCCTTGGAGGCAGGCACATGTGGTAATGCTTGTATAGTAGTAATTCAGTTCTTGAAAAGAAATTAAGGATACAGCATAACAAGAACTTGAGACTTTTTTCTAGTCTCATCAGACTTTATTTTTAACTAGCATGGCCCAAGCATCTTTAATTTGACAAATGCGGAGTTTTCTGCCTATGATAGTTTGCTAATGAGTCAAATTCTCTAGTCTTTCCCTCTATGAGAGGATTTCTGAGTTGTCAGAACTAGGCAGAAATCTTCCACAGGCACCCATGGTCCCAGTTGGACATTTTCAGTTCATTAAGATAGGTTGGATATTCAGTCCTCAGCTTCAAGGCTTTTGAATCCCTTTGTCTTTCAGATGCTTGTGCCTGAGAATAGATGAAATTTGTTATGCCTCTCAGTCTGCCTTAAAAAAATGAGCAAGCCTGTTCTCTTTGGCCCTAGCCATCTTAATCTCTTCTTCCACAGCTGATAGTTAGAACAGACTCTGTTCTGATTGTGCAGGCCAGTCCTGAAAAATGCACCCACCCTTTTCTCATCTAGCATAATGATGTGGTGTGGTGTGAATAGGGAACTACTTGTGTTATCTCAGTGCTTTTGAGCTTTTGTGACTGGACTTGATTTTTTGATTTGTTTTCTACTTCTATCTTAACCAAAAAACACCTCCTCTTCAGAGTACCTTGCATGAACTGATCAGGGGCAACCTTTGCTGAATATGAAGAGAGAGACTTTAACAAGTACTTAATCAGAGTGCAGAAAAGAACAGTTCCAGCTTTTAGTTGTGGTTCTTTGGGAACTGCTGCTTTTCTCATTGTTGAAACCATCATTGATAAAGATCCATAGTCCCATAATATAGATTCCTCCAGTCTCTCTAGCCTGCTCTGTATTTTGGGTGCCTAATGATTTGTTTGAAGCTAACAGGTCTAGAAAGATGTTAGCACATGTATTGGCTAAACATGTATTGGCTAAACATTACTAATAATTTTAAATATCAACAGACTCTTGATTCTTTTGATGAAGAAGGAAACAAGGTTCTCTTGCTTGCATTCACACTGTGACTCCTGATTTGTCTTTTTTTCTTGTTAGGCAATGGTGAAAGAAATTGCAATGTTAAGTTATCTGTGATACTTGACTTCAGTATATTCCAATGTTGATGTACTTCTCCCAAATGGAAAAATTATGTTTAATGTCTCAGTAATTGCAACAACTAAGAACAGAAGAACAGGAGAAAGAAAGATCTTTTACTGTATGAAGGAAACCAGACATAACCTCCACTCTGACTATGGATCATCTCCTTGGACACTGGATGAAAGCCCCTTTCAAGACAACAATGTTTACTTTCCATGGAAACATCATGAAATTCTTCTAAAGGGTCCTGTTTCTGACTCCTGATATTGTCACAAAGCTTCCAAATATTTTTGTCACTGTGAGATGCGGGGACTGATTTTATTTTTCCTTTAACTTCTTCCTCTAATTTCTAATGAAGAGAAGTGAGCTGGGATGTTCTGGGTTCTGCACCTTGGATGCAGCAATCTTGGTTGTGTGTACAGACTGGAGAATGAGATGCTGGAAAGCAGTGCCACAAAAAGGACCTGGGTCCTGGTTGATGGTTGAATCTGAGCCAGCAGCCAGGAGGGCCAAGCATGTCCTGGGGTGCCTCAGGCACAGCATGGCCAGCCAGGCAAGGGAGGGGATTGTCCCACTCTGCTCTGCACTGGGGTGGCTTCCCCTTGAGGCATGTGTGCAGTGTTGGGCTCCTCAATATAAAAAAGACATTAAATTACTACAGAGTGTCCAAAGAAGGGCAACCAAAATGGTGAAGGGCCTCGAAGGACAGCTGTATGAGGAGCAGCTGAGGTCACTTGGTCTGTTCAGCCTGGAGGAGCCTGAGGGGAGACCTCACTGCAGTCTACAGTGCCCTCATAAGGGTAAGAGGAGGGGCAGGCACTGAACTTTCCTCTATGGTGACCAGTGTCAGGACCCAAGGGAATGGTCTGAGGTTGTGTCAGGGGAGGTTTAGGTTGGATATTAGATAAAAAGTTCTCAACCCAAAGGGTGGTTGGGCACTGGAATGGGCTCCTCATGGAAGTGGTCACAGCACCAAGCCTGACAAAGTTCAAGAAGCGTTTGGACAATGCTCTCACACATGTGGTGGAGTTCTTGGGTCAGGCTTGTCCAAGGCCAGGAGGTGAACTTGATGATCCTTGTAAGTCCCTTCCAAGTCAGAATATTCTGTGATTCTGTGAGAGGCAGTACTGAGATCAGCCTCCCAGCTGTGCCACAGGTTGGCAGAGGACGCCACTCCTGCTTGTGACCCTGGCTACCCTGTCACCTCACAGGGGTGAGGGGAGCACTCACTTGCCCCATCCTTGTCCCCCAGCAGCCCTTACCAACAGCAGTGGTGCAGGCACGGGCAGGTTGGACCACACTGCTGCCTTGCAGGTGGCCAGCACAGGAATGTTGGAAGTAGATGATATTTATTTATTTTCCAACCCAAACCATGCCACAGAATGTGTGTCCAACTGTGTATATGTATGTGTGTGAATATTTATGTATAGATATGGTATATACATGTGCTCTCTCTGCATGTGCCTACTGAGAATAAAGCTTTTGGCTGCTTATCAAGTGAGTATTAACTATTAACATAGCATGAACTCATTTTTTTACAATTCTCTTCTGGCCTTTAGAAGGAAATAGATAAGGAGAAACAAGAGATATGAGTATAGCACATGGGTAGTCTGAACTTGACTTTAAATAGGCCTGACAGAACTCTGTGCTGGAACGCAGAGCTTCTTCAGCAGGCATAAAGACTATAAAGTTTTTAGTCTCCAACAGTGCTAGATTAAGTAGTTTTTTATATATATATTGGAAAATATGCTGAGATGCAATATTCTTTCTTACTACTGTTTACATCACATCACTATTTTGCACTGTTGCTGCAAATGTGGTTTGGAATGCATTCTAGCATCTCAGGAGTTTCAGTCCTCCCCAAACATTCTCCATTGTTTGTTTTTTTTCTCCCACAAACACTAGAAATTGCAGTGGTTTAATTTCCTTGTTCTGAAGGCTTCCTTTGCTTTTACATATCTGCATGAATTGGTCTTCTATAATTTCCATATTGCCTCAAGTAGAATTAAGAACCCTATTAAAAAGTACTTACCAGAGAAGCTAAGAGGGTGGAAAAAAGAAGCAATCCATTGAAAACTCCGAAGTCCCCTATCAAAGTTTTTGCATTGTTAGTCCAGTTTAGCACTTTAGCTGTCTTTTCTGCCTAAAAGGCACACTTTCAAAGCTGCTGAGCTTTTTCAGGTGTGTTGAATTACAGTCTTTTGTTGCATGACAGAGCTACTTCTTGGCTCACAAATTGTAATTCCTCCTAAGTATGACAGCACAAGTTCTTTTTTTAAAATCTTGCTAGGAGTGCTGACCCATCACACAAATTGAACCAGCAGACTTTAGAATGAGATATACTAAAATTCTCACAACCATGAAACATACATTTAGTTATAATAGAGGTTATATCATATTATATGCAGTTATTTTGGAACAAAGGGGAAGGAAATTGTTCAATACTCTTGATATATGTGTGTATTTTAGCATCAGCTAAAATGCTGCTCTGCTGTAATTACCTTTTCATATTAGTCAATGGCAATAGTTATGAGATATAGAATGATGGAAAAATTGAAGTAACAAAACTCAAAGGTTCTTTTAAAATAACATTACTGAAATTATTCATCATATATAGAAATACAGGACAGACCAGACTTCTGGTAGAATACTGAGTAAAATAATAGATTTGGAAAATCACATCTGCCTAGAAACTACTGGCACTTTCCATTAGGTGAAAGATTTTATTTACAAGTATGCCAAGATTATGCAAGGATAATACCATGTAGACATTTCACAGATTTATGGGTGTTTTCCTGAGCCAATAATACAGAAGCAATTAGATGCAGTAAACTTATGAGAAGGCAAAAAGACATGGGTGAGGCTGGTCTGCAACAGAAAATAGTTATAGCTCTGAAACCGTGTTCTGTCTTTCCTTAGTCCTCTGGGCATGCATCTGCTGTGGTTTCAAACTGTTTGGACTTTACAAAAGTGGCAAGGCTGAATTAATGACTCCCTTGTCACATTCACAGGCCATGTGAGTCCTGGGGAATTCCCATGGTGAGGTCTAAACACAACATTTCTGTATTTCAATAGCTTCCTTGGGAGATCTGGAGGTCTCTACCTAAGCCTATGGCCCCTTTGAGGATATTGTTTCTTCCAAGGGGACAGCTTTCCTTATGGAACTTTGATCAGTGGGAAGGGAAGAATTTTCTGATTAATTGCATAGAGAAAGTAAAGAGCAAATGAGTCTAATTTCCTGGGACTTGATTAGAAGCAGGGTATTATCCAACATATATGTTCCCATTTTACTCTTTCTGACTTAGATTTCTTGATTCAGTATTAAAGATTTCAACTGCCTTCTTGTCAATAAATGCATTTTATGGAATAAAATGAAAGGGCAATTTAAAAATAAATGAAAGGCTAAATTTCTCCTGTTGACAGTACTATTGGCACTTGTAGGATATTTGTATGACTTCTAAAGCTTAAACTATAGATCTTTCTGTATGCTTTAAATATTAGACATTTTAATGGCTCATTAAGCTAATACATGTATGAAAGAATAAAGGCTGCATTATTCTCAGTTAGTGTAACGCAGTTTTAGAGACAAATGTATTACAGTATTCAATGTTATGAACTCAGCAGGGTCTCCTCCCCTTTGCTGAGACTAATTCATATGTGGAAAAGGAACTGATAGGTGTTTTATTCTGTCCCAGCTGAAGAACTACATGAGACTTGAGTTAAAGACAATGTAGTTGCTACAATACCACTAGCCATGTTCCAATGAACACATTCACATCACTGAATGTAAAACCATTGTGTTGCCCTAGTGTCTGGGACTCCCCCTAGAAAGGGGAAAGGTAAGTTGGAATGCTGTGTAGCACTGGCTGTGGTCCACCTTGCTTGCTACCAGAAGCATTTATTTCTCATATTTTGTCTTTACTCGATGTCTCTTGTTTTAACCAGGGACATGCTCTAACAGCCCCTATGCAAAACTCCTGATGAAATTACATGGAATTCTCCTTGTCTAGGATCATAGAATGCTTGGATTGGAAGGGACCTTAAAGAACATCTAGTTGTAACCCCCTGTTGTGTGTAGCTGCACCATCAACCAGGCCAGGTTGCTCAAGACCCCATCCACCTTGGTCTTGAACAATTCCAGGGATGAAAAGTCCACAGCTTCTCTGGGCAACCTATTCCAGTGCCTCATGACACTCAAAGAATTTCTTCCTAATGTCTAATCTATGCCTGCTCTCCTTTAGCTTACCACTGTTCCCTGTTGTCCTCTCACTATATGCCCTTGGGAAAAGTCCCTCTCCAGGTCTCTGGTAGACACCTTTAGGTACTGCGTGTCTTCTATAAGGTCCTTTGTGCCTTCTCCTCCCCAGGCTGAAAAACCCCCACTATCCCAGCCTTTCTTCATAGGAGAGGTGCTCCAGCCCTCTGATCAATGCATTTAAGTAAATTGTACAAATCCATAGTGTTTACATGCTTTAATCAATTTAAATTATGTTTACAGATTATCTTTTATGTAAATGAAGATTTTCTCATAAAAACACATTGAAAGAGCCCCTAAGTTACTGGCCAAATACTGGCATCTCTGGTATACTGAGTAATGACTGACATTTGGCACCATTTTCTGTGGAGTTATACCTGAGATACACAGTTGCAGCTTAGGCAACTGTATTTCTATGAAATGATCATTAGGGGCCTCTCAGAAACTTTGCTTGTTTAGAAGTAATAATTTATTTATGTGTTTGTTCATTTTTCTAAATATGCCAGACAGTAGGAACTAACAGCTTTGCAACTGTTCCTACTGTGAAAATAAGGTCTTGGAAACATGATTCTCTGGCTCTACTGATTAGCTGAGCATTGAATGTGTTTAGCAACCTGGAAGAAAGAGGATGAACTTGGAACAATGTTAAATACTGAAACGTTAAATGTGAAAATATTAAAGAGAGACACACTTTATTGTATATCTATAGAAGTGTCAGAGAAATCAATTGTAATGAATACCAGAAATTCTGAGATTCATTTGAATGGGTGAAACTAAATCTGTAGCTCTTTTCAACCCACGCTTCCACATGAAGAGGAAATAATTTACTGTTGTTTAAAAATGGGAGGTTGGTAGATTTCATTAGATTTCTTATGCTGTGTAAATAGCTATTGTGACAGACAATACCTCTGAACACATGCACAACAGCAAAGTACTTTGCCTTGATCACTCATCACAATGAATGTCAAATTAATTTGCAACATCAGTACACTCCTGGAATTACAATTTTATTCATTCTGAGCTCTGGATACATTGCTGACAGTCCCTGAGTTTTAATTCTGCAGAAGACATGACTAGAAATTCCAAGGGAAAAAAATATGCTGATTATACAGAAATCATTTTCTGTTTTAACTGGGGAGAAACACTGAAGTGAAACTGTACTCACAGAAAGCAGAGGTAGTGGAATATTTATGCAGTGGTGCCTGTTTAAATCTGTTTCTTCTTTATTCATTTTATGTGGGTGAGAGTGAGATTCAGACATGAAAAACAGTAGCTACTCTTTTCTGTTATATTTTTAACACTATAAAATTGATTTTCTTCCTGTGTGTACTAAGATCTATTTCTTTTGATTACTGAGAATCCTATTTTGTCCTCCCCAAGAAATGTGAGTAGCTTTTGATTTAGTTTTGTAATATTTAATAGAAAAGTTGGAGCTTTTCTCCCATATTGCAAGGTAAACATGTGAAACCTGCTTGAAGTTATTAAGCAGGACTTGCTTATGTGCTTCTGATGAAAAGGGTGGTCAGGCAAGCAGGAGTGGCTGATAATAAACCAGTGGTTGTATTGTTGCTGCTAAAAGACACTTCTTTTGGAGATGTAACTGTTCATACTAGAACATGAAATTTTGGAGATGCTTAGTGTTCATACTAGAATGAAATTATTCCAGTCTATGTATGCTTTAATTTACTGCCAGGTATATAAGCCTTGTAACAATCCCAGTGATGTGCAGGTTAACACTTCAATTCTTCTGTGTGAATGGAAAATGATGTCCTGGATATGTGAGTTGTTTTGAGTATGAATTAGAGTTGTGAGAACTATGAGATCTTTCTGCTGTGCCTTGGTGAACTTGGTAAGAAATCTCTAAATTGTGGCTATATCGTAGCACAAATGCAAAGTATTGTAGGGTTTTGGTTTGCAGACCATGGTGCTAAGACAGTGCCACATTCCATATGTGCTCTGTGCATGTGTGGGTGTTTTGTGTGTGTGTGTGTGTGTGTGTGTGTGTATATATCTATATATGTACATGTGAAAGTGCTCAAGTGGTCAGCAGACTTGCCACTGGAAGATGAGTCACAGGTATAAGATGTTTCTGTTACCATCCTGCTAAAGGATTGAAAAACTGAAAACTTAGTTCCTTTCTAAGAATGGTCCAATTATGCCAGCCTCTGTATATATTAAAATGAAATTATTAGATCAAAACCAGTAAGAGATTAAGAGGGGAAAAGTGGTAAATAAAGGCAGTTTTTTGAGTGGCTGAGGAAATAAGTTCTACTTTATGGATCGGTGGTTTTGGTCATTAAATGCCTCAGTGTTCAATAGAAATACTTCTAGCAGTTGGAGCATTCATAGTGGCTCTTATAACTGGGGATTGTCCAGATTCTAACTGGACTAAAGTTCACTCAAAGCTCTTTTCCATAAGGACTCCACTAAATTGCAAAAATATCTGAAGAAGCTTTTTTAGCTTTCATAGCATGGATATGAATAATGTACTGATACTTGACAGCTGACAGCTCGCCTCTTGCTGTCTAGTAGAAACAAACTGTTGCGGGAAGATATTTTGAAGAATAATGGCAAATTGCCATTTGAAAACTGCAACATAAGAGAAGAAATAATAAAAGAAAAGATTTCCTTTGCAAAGGAAAGCAATAGTTTCATTAGTAGTTTCAATACCAGTGAATGACAACAGAACTCAACCTGAATGTTTTGCAGTAGGAATACCTAAAATGTAATTTAGCAGTGATTCACAATAAATTGTCACTGTGCTGATTTCCAGTGGGGGAAAGATGACAATCTGTAGAATGCATGAGAATGAATGGTGAGAAATAACAAATCAAACTTATTTATAATAACATAAAAACGCTATTGAATGGCACCATGCCTTCTGATGCCATATGCATGGTATGTCTTTACTTTCTGCAAATAAATAAGATTTTATGGTTATCATAATTCAACATCATTAAATACTTTTTAGGACTCAAAATGATTTTGTAGCAGCCTTGAGTAAACTCGTATTCCCTCTGGGCTTCCTGATGTTAGCTAACAAAACTGCAGATAGTTTTTCCTCATCATCTGATTAATAGTGTCTATTTTTCACTCAATGAAAATTTGCATTCAGAGAGTCAGCAGAAACATGGTTTAAGCTTTTTCAGTAAATTAAGGTTTAACCTGATAACCTGAATATTTAGGTTGCTTACTTTCCTAGTATTTATATCTAGAAATGCTAGGGATTTTTTTTCCCTATGAATAGATTATGGTGGGATACTTTCTGGCTAACCTAATGCTATCTCAGTATTTTGTCAGTATTATCTCCACTGACCTGCTCTATTCCTGGTCTGCTAAGAATACATCTTTCTTTAGGACCTAATCCCAGCCACATATCACACTTGCAGGTTATCATAAAATAGTTCTCCTGCTTTTCAGCTGGATTTGTGTCCAGCCATAGGTCAAATTGCATCAATAAAATAGTGGAGATTTTCTATATTTTATTTTCTTACTAGCATCGAGTCAGTTCCTTTCTTGGGCTGCTTTGGGTCTGGGATGAGATGCTGGGGTTCTTGACTTTTTTTTTTTTTGAAATGTGCTCCACAAGAAAAAATAGATGGAGAGGAGAAGATGGAAAAAGATGAAATGTTTAGAAGAGAAATATTTTCTAAGCTCATGGTATGATTGAAGAGATATTGAGCTAGGAACTACATTGGTGTATTTGGTGCTTTGAATCTGCTTTTTAGAAAATGCTCCCACTTTTTTTTTCTTCTATGTGATTTAATCTCCTTTCTGCACAATCAAAATCTGAAGAGGCCCAGGTCTTGGTGCAGGATGGAACCATGTGGAAGCTGGAATGTTCATGTAGAACTGCAGTTTTGCAAAAACTCCTGGGTACCATGATTAGGTGTGTGGGCTGCTTGGTTATTGAATAATATATAACCCCTGAAATCCTTTCCTTAAAATGCAATTACTCACATGAATGCCAAGAAGAAGAGATTTGGACAAGCAATAAGAAAGGTGTGGTTTGTTTTTTTTAAAGGAAAAAGGAAGTTGGGAATGTGTTCAAGGTAGAATAGAAAGATGGAACAAATTTAGATTTATGTACAGTGCTGCACATTCATAGAGGGAACCCTTAGATTAAAAGCTGAGAGGGTAGAGGTTCTGCAGCACAGTGAATGGTGTATTAAGAGATGTGTAGCACAGTGAGGCTGTGAAAATAAAGTGTCTCTATGCTCTCATCAAAGGGATGGATTTGGACGTCCATTTTTGCTTCATTGCAGCACTGTTCAGATGTTGTCATTAAAAACAGCTTTCTAATTTGAGGGTGAGGGCATTATAGTCCTACTTTTCTGAATGGTAGAGTTGCTCTATTATAGGTGTATTTGCAGCAAAATTTTGCCTGTAAAAAGAAATCTGTCATTTTCATGAGTCATCTTAAAAAAGTAAAATAATTTCCACTATAATCTAATTTTTCTCTTACAGTTTTAAGGTGGACAAGAGATTGGTTTATCCACTATGCCTGAATATTAGGCTGAGGTACCTAGGTTTGACTAGCCAAAAAAAGGGTGCCAAATCTTTCCATGCTTCTGCTTTCCATCCTGCAGGCAATACTATTTACTCACCCTTGTAAAGTCATTTGAGGCTTTGTATCCAAGACAGTGTGAGTATAATTCTGAACAGAGAGGGAAGAAAAAGGCTTAGAATCACTACATTTCATTTTTTTTATAAAAAAGCATGGATTCTGACTTTATTTGCATAGCCAAGTGATTTATTTCTGTACACATTGTCTGTCAGAGATTCCTGTATAATTTTGTTGAGCAATGACACCTAAAGACACTATGGATAATTGTTTTGGTTTATATGCAATGTTCAATGTAAAGCGGTTTCATGAAGAGAACTTAAATGAGACACAGATGATTCATTTACACATTTATTTACTATCCTGCTTATTCTATCAGACTGAAATGGAGAACAATGCATTTATTTTAAAGACATTTGACATAAATTAAACAGATATTTTGATGTTGAACAATTGTACAGACTACAACATGCATATTAATATGTAGATTGGTGCAGAAATACTTAGTTGATCAGCAAGATCTAGTATGACAAAAAATAATAATCACATTTCCTTTTTTATGAAGTTAAAATGCAGCTGATATGGAAACATTGATACGTATACCACTAAATGTGAGAAGTTATTAGTCTAATGAAGTCAAATGATTAGTTGAAAAAATAAAGCTATTGTCAAAGTTTTATCTACAGAAAGAAACTAAATCAAAATGTTTCTAACAAATACAATAATAATGAAAAAAAGCATGTTTGATGCAATTACCATTGCAAAATGCCCTATTATTCCCCTGCCCCACCCCCAAATACAAACAATGCATGAAGCAAAAGCAGCATATTCTCCCACAAAATGTCTGGGGCATTTTGTAAAGGCAGATGAATGAGATTAGACAAGACTCATCACATATGCTTTTATCTCCTAGTGACATTACTTTTAAAGAAAGGTACGTTATTAATAGAGCAATGTATGATGAAATGTTGCTAAATCTGTAAAACTGAACAATAGTGAAGACACTGCTATTGCCCCAAGAGAACTTGAAAAAATACTGTTGTGCTTTTTTTGTTTGCAGCATTCAGAGCATTCACAGAGGAATACAAAGTAAAGTTCATTAAACTCCATAAAACTAATAATAGTCATGCTACTGTATCTATGAAACTAACACAGTAATAACATATAAACATGAATTAGTACATATTTAATTTGATATTTACAGTGATCTTAAAGCAATAGGCTATGTATTCAATGCTCAGCTTCTTTGTACACTAATCCCTCCATGTTTCAGCTTATCAGCATGGCTCCTTTGATTTTTGAAAGAGTTGTACAGTTAAAACTCTGCAGAACTCTGATAATTTAAACATATAAATCCAGAACTCTGCATCCTAGCAGAAGTACCCATGATTGTCCCCAATAGCAGTATTTTAAATTTCTTTTTTAATGTATTTAGTAATGTGTTAGAAATTGTTTCCTTTGCCTAACACTATAATATATTGCTCCATCCTTCATTTTTATACAGGCAGAATTCCCACTGGCGTTCTGCTTAAGGACTTTAAGAACAGGGATAAATGTTTTGTACTCTGAACCTTCACAGAGAGATGCTATCTGTGCAAAACTTAGAGCAAAAATATCACTACAAGACTTACATCCTCCACCTTGAAAGAGTTAAAAGAAGTAACATAAGGAATAGGTTTTTTTCCTTGCATTACTGTACAAGGTATGTCCCAGACATCAGAGCAGCAAAGCACACAACCAAAACCCTACTAGTTCCTCAATTTAAAATAAATTTCAGCTGGTGATCCAAACAGGAAGATATCTAGATAATGGCAAATCAGCACAAAATATTCAAGCTGGGCTTCTGATCCTCCATCAATGCACAGCAATTTGCTTTTATTCATACCAGTATAAAGTCAGGGTTACTGGTTAAGTAAGGGTTAAGTGAAATAAAGCTACCTGCAATAAGTTTAATCATTCCACTGACTTAGGAGTAAGTCTAGTGCTGTCTGTACTGTCTTCATTAAATGTAACACCAACTTAAGAGCAAATTCACTGTAGAAATATGCAGTATATAGAGTTTGGTCCAAACTACAAAACACAACTTTCCAAAGGTTATCAAGAATTTATTGCTTAAATGATTTTATGTGGGTTAACTTGGGGAATGCAATGGGAACAATTTAATCTTTGGCTACATATTGCTTTTTTATGCAATACCACTGATGAAAATGGCAAAATTCACTTGAATAAGTGATTTATCAAAGAGCTACATGGGCTGAAGAGAGTAGCCATGCTAGAGATCTATGTCGACATTAGCAAGTTATGCAATAGGAGGAGATTTGTTGAGGACAACAGTTTGTGCTGACAGTTTACACTATTGGGGTACAAATTTTGGACTCGCTCTCATCTGGTATCAGGGCCTGAATGCTTTATCCTGCCTGCAGCATAGCTGGTGCCCTCATGGAAGAAGTTTTCTGGGTCAACTTCACCTAAAAGTAGTCCAATTTCCATGGTGCAGGATTGCTTGGTTATGTGAATCAAAGCATGAGAAGTGAGGCTAGCTGAGAGATCCATGTCAAGAGATCTCTCCTGATTTTCTCTAAGATGCCAGTGTAAACTTAACCATAGACTTCCAGATTTAGAAGTGTACATTATTCCTGCTGATGCTAAATATGTATTTAAATAGTTATTTGAGTTAAAGAATTACCCTAGTGAAATCAATTACACAGACTGCTGTTAGATTATTGATTTATGTGAATCACAGGACTACAGTCGATGTCTAAGGTAATGACAGGTCACCATTCTGTTTAGTTGATAGGTATAACTAGGAAAATCATCTTTTTTGGATTAAATGTTAGCTAATACCATGTTTTTTTAAATTACTTTCAAGTAAAAAGAGCAGTAATATTTGTGTGCTACTTCCTTGTTCCACAGAGGTATTCATCAGGATCTGCATTAGGTGTTATAAAAGAAAACAAAATATCAATCAATATTAATATAAGATTAGAAAGTATCACTGCTGTTTTGGAAAAAATCTCCATATTACTAAAGGGTAATGGTTCCTAAATATCATAACTCAGCATTTAAAAAAATACTGTTTAAACCTGGAACAAAATAAATACAAAGACAAGTTCCTTTCCCCCGCCTGCAGATGTCCCATGGTGTATGATCACTGAACAAGAAACCATCACACAATGTAAACAAAATTTTTTCTTTCATTTTTGCCTGCCAGTTACCTAACCTTCCTTTGTTAAGGAAACTGACAGAGAACAACTGATCTGTTTTAGAAAGCATTTCAGCTGGAGTTAAAGCTGAGCACCTCTAAAATAACCAGGTTGGACAAAATACAAATATTCACACCTAGACCAATGGCTCTCTTAACAGCATTTACCAATCAACTGCTTTTAAGAATGTTCTTGCAAGAGCGCTGAAAGCTCCTGTGTGAAGGATGGGTACACTGTGGGGACACTGGAGAATTCAGAGCACTTTGCAACTACAAAACAAGGAGAAGTGACACTCAGTTCTTGTACCTTGGTTAAAATGCAGCATCTGGCCATTTGCACCACACTCCCAAAACACTTTCCTGACAAACAAGACACTCCCGTCATCTTGTTGGGTGGGCAGCCTTCTGACCACTCCCAAGAAGAAGAAAAGATTGATATTGGGGAGGAAATGGGAAGAGATCCAAAGATCAATAAAGATACCAACAGGTGATATCTTATTTTTCAGGAAAGTCTTCTGAAAAATTATTAAAGATCAGATATTCATGTGGCAGGCAAGTGGGTAATGGCATCACTGAACCTGTTGGTTCTAGGTTAAAATTATGATGGAGGAGTGGAATTAAATCTTTTGCTACTGGCATTTTTACCTCATTTAGTGTGAACAAGGATTCTTTTACATGTATTTTATTACATCTCTTTTTATATAGTACACTAAAACATGCCTTGTTTACTTACAGTTTTCTGCCCTTCTTTCCCCCTTTGTTGTGTTTGTATTTCTTGCTTGATCTGTGCTGGCTACTTAGAAAAAAAAAAAGGCAAAAGGCATATTTGTTGAATTATTTTGCTTCTAATATATATTTTTATGATCAAAATATATATTTTCTATCCAAGTTATTAAAAATTATTTGAATCAAAAAGCCAATCAGTTAAACCCTGGACATATTTGCCAGTCTGACTATCTGCAATAGAGAGTCAAGAAAACAACTGTCGCTTTTACTGGACTGTGGTTTGGAGATAAGGTTGAAGCAGTTAATGAATAAATTGAAGGTAAACCTTGAAGGAAACAGAAGCTCAGTCAATATGAAGGGGAAGAGGTCTACTTTTAAAAGAATTCATTGTTTTTCAAGGAATACAAATACATTGCCCAGTATTACCTGATAGGAAATTACTCATGGAAGCCAATTGTCATTTAGATTTATGAGTGTTTTAGGCAAAAATACAATTGTCTTTACACATTTTGGGTTACATAATAGTGTGCTAAAAGGCTCTTCATGTCCATTGCTCTAGTGTTAGATCAGATATCACCTCTCTAGCATCACTAATGTTTGAATTTTGAGACCAATTGTGAAGTGAGGACACAGTGCTTTAGATTGCTGCATTAGCACAGAGGCTTCTATAATCTATACAATGTAGCATTAAAAGGCCTTTTGTGTATTCTTTAAAAAAGTGTATTTTATATAAATTCGGTAGTGCAAAAACTTCCTACACCTTGTTACATTCTTTACATGACATATTTCCCCTGTAAACAGCTTTCCTGTAGGAACTTCCTTTGCAGTTTGTGCGATATATTATTTCCCCCTACCCTCTACGGCCCACCCAGATTTGGATTTATGTGATTATTACTCAAAAGCTCTTCTAATTACTCTGTGAACTTTTTTAAAATATGTGCATTTGGTTTCATCATTGAAAAGGAATTAAAACTTTGATTCACAATTCTGCAGTTAGTAAAAAATATAAAAAATAGATCAATTGCAAAGCTATCTCCCTGAACATTCTTCATTTTCCAGTGATGCAAGGAGTCAGACCCCTTTCAGGTGCACAAAGGAGTCACTTCTTCCTAGGACTCCTTAAGCTGTTTTGAAACTGCACAGCTGGCATTAGAGACTGACTCCAGAACTGAGACACATTCTCCCCTTACTGTGGTGAATGGGTAATAAGTCTGAAATGGCTTCAAAGTTGTAGAAAACCAGAAAAATATACTTGTGTAGTTTTGCATAATTTGCTGCATATCAACCCATGATGAATGAAAGAATCCTGGCCTGCACTTCTTACACCTGCTGTACTGGATACAAAGCTAGGTCCAGTCTGCAACTGCTCAGAAAGATGTTTTAATCAGGAATTATACAAGTTTGGTATTCAGAGGTGGATTCTCTATATGCAGTCAAGACTGGAAAAAACACATTTCTAAACCTGTGCTTCTGGAAATAGTTTTCAGCATAGACAAAAGTAGATAACAAAATTATACCAAAAGCACTTCTAAAGCTTAATCATTTTGCTTCCAGTATTTCAAAAAATAAAGCATCTGTTAATAAAGTGAATTGCATTTCTTTCAAAATAAATGTGCTTCTCTGAAAACATTTAAAATACAGCAGCAAATAAGGGCCTGGTCTTTCATCCGATTTATATAATTAAAGCTCCAGTTGATTTTCATCAAGAGAAAGAGACTATTGTTTTTCTCATTTAGATTTCAGTCAGTCCCTTTTTCCACCAGACTCCCATTGGCTTCAGGGGAAAATCATTTGCACAAGAATCGAGGCCTTGACTTTACTCCATTGAAATTTGTAGTGATTGTAATGGGCTGGAATCAGGTTTGCGTGAGCTTTAGCTCAGGAGAGCTTTAGGAATGAAATCTCTGTTCCTGCAGTAGGTTCCCTATGGCTGGACTCCTCCCTTTCCATCAAGTGTCATAGGTCTAGGGGGCTTTTCCAAAGTGTAAGGGTCACCTGGGAGAAAAAGCACACAGAAGAAACATGACAGACCTCAGTCTTGCCAAAATAACATTATTGTCATTAATGGGAATTTTCTGTGGATCCAGAGCATGTGACCAGGTCCCATTTGGTCTCAATCTGGACTTCAATAGTTCACTAGGATGAAAAGGCAGATCAAACAGGCCCATGTGATTTCATAAAACTGCACATAAAAAATACAAACCAACAATTCAGGCATATAAAAATTGACTGGCATTTAGTTTTAGTCATCAAAAATATCTAGAAACTAAAAAATAAATGTAGAAGAGTAATGACTATAAAATATTAAAGAACTAAGTTTGGGGACAGTGAGACACGACATGATTGAAAAGTGTTACGCAGAATACAATATAAATACATAAAACTGAATGCAGCAACAAGTTGACATGAACTGCAATTAAAGACAAAAAAATAATTTTTATTTTGAGAATTAATGACCAGACATTGTTTTAAAAAAAAAAGACATATTCTCAGGTATTCAAATGACTGAAGAGACACCTCAATATTATCTTGTTACAGAAATAAGAAATCTGATGAAAATATAGAAAACTTTTTTTTAAAAAACCCATCTAAATGCTTGTGCTGTGCTCATTGTTTGGCCCAGCCATCAGGATCAATATTTTGGGGCTCTTCAAACTTGACTCTTTTCTATGTGCCAGACTTGACTGAGGTCTGTGGCACTGGCCCAGCCATTTAAGCAAAGGGCCACGTTGTAATAAAAATGGTTATTCCTTTGCGATAAATGCATTAGGTGCCTGGTTGTTACATATTCAATTGACATAAAAAGACTCAAGTAAAAATTAACCTACTAACCTAGGATAAGTAGAAGCCTGCTGTTCCAAGCCATGCATTGATTGGTCTGTCTTCCTTACCAAAACAAAAACAAAAAACCACTCAAAAA
Source organism: Zonotrichia leucophrys gambelii (assembly GCF_028769735.1). Taxonomy (NCBI): domain Eukaryota; kingdom Metazoa; phylum Chordata; class Aves; order Passeriformes; family Passerellidae; genus Zonotrichia; species Zonotrichia leucophrys. The sequence goes on along the minus strand of NC_088171.1, from coordinate 121,168,747 downwards.
ACCCCCCAAAAAAACCCCACAAAAAAACCCCCAAACAAAACAAAAGGGAACGTTTTCTAGGGCATGTCTGTGTAACTGCTTACATTTGCTTATGATTAGAATTCATGAACTAAATAAACTTTCTACCATTTTGGTAATTAAAGCACTCTAGAAGCTTTAAAAAATATTTTGTAGCATAAGAAGCTATGGATTCTGGTTAAAATAAAAATAGCTTTTTCGAGACAGTGGTTAGATGGGTACTTTGAATTGAAGGCTTTGGTTCAGCATCTTTCTTTTACAAAACTGGAGAAATCAGAGAAATGAAAGGTGCTTAGGTAGTTGTCAGTGGAATGACATATTCCTTTATTTAAGTAGAATGGAAATCCTGTACTCCATTTCAGAGCAGCTATGGAAGGATGGGTTGAGGCAAAGTTGGCAAGTCAAGTGATATCTTCTGTCAGTCCAAATGATTGAACTGAAAAACACAAACAAGCTTTGGGGTATGGAAGACCTGAGGCAAATCACATGTAGTGAAGGCTTTTCTTCTCCAGCCATATGATTTATGATAACAAAAGGTATCACTTTCCCCTACAAACTTTGTCTCTTATGTCCTTACAGCTTAACAGCTTCAACAACATTGCCATTACTGAAGTATGTGCACTGCATGGAGAACAAAAGGTAAAAGATTGAAGATCATGTAGAAGCAAATAGTGTTAAATCAAAGGAAAACTAAGAGTTTGGGAAACATTTTTTTAATATCAAGTTATATTCTATGAGGTTGAAAACTTTTGGATATATCTGAATAGCCATTTGGCACTGTTTATTGCCACAGAAATAACTATGATTTTTAAATTTTAAAATGGAACTTTTTTTTTCTCAGTTATGAAATGTTGGCAATTTTCTATAAAAATATCGAATGCTTCAAGTTCTGGTCATTAAATCTTTGCTTTCCCTCACAGGATCATTAATTAAACTGACAAATGCAATAACTGAAGTTCTGCAAGTAAAAAAAAAAACCCATCGTGATTTATAACACAGATAAACTAAAATACTGTAGTTCTTAATTAACAGATATACTCATGAGCTTTTTAACAGAAAGCAAGATACGTGAGACGCTTTAAGTAGAAGTTGCAATTTTGCAACATAAGTCTGTACAAAACCTCCAGGCAGCACGCTGTGAAGGAAGTACCTGTGTCCCAGGAAATGCTTTTTCCATAAATCCTTGTTAACAGTAGCTTTCCCCCCAACCCCAAACTATTTACAAGTATATGCATTTTGCAAGCTCAAAGCACCTTGTTTCACATCCTTATGAATGCATGCATTGACATTTCATCCTTTCATGTGCAAATTCTAAAATTCATTATAACTGAGGGAAAAAAAGAAAGTTTAAGAGTTCAAAACCTGTCTACAATCATAAGTGAAAGGATCAAAAATGTCAGATGTTGCAGACCACTGGCTCCTAATAAAGTTCTCTTTATTATATTCATCATTCTTGAGTAATTTTTTCCCTGTTTTTTCAGTTTGTTACAAAAGCAGTCTTTTTCTTTTAAATTAAACAGTATTTAAACTAAACAACTCTTCATGCCATGCAAAAATAACATTTTATGCACTTTTGTTGAGGCTTTCCATGTTTTAGTTCATAGGCATTACTAACTGTGTTTTAAGAAAAGATATTTTTATTGCTTCTGTAACTAGTCACATGCTAGTTTCACGTGTAGGACAATAACCAGTTTCTCCTGGACTTGAATGAATTTCTGGAGCAAATAAATGGTTTTCCATTTTGTGACCTTCTTGATTATTGTCTGGCTTTACCTCACCCACAGCATGGTAAATGTCTTGAGTACAGTTGTGGCTCATGCTTTTGGGTGAAGAGCTGACCTGTGGCTCCCCTGGTAAATTGTTGCCATCACTGTGTTTATCCCCACAGCAATTTGTCTTGATGTCCTGTTTTTTCTCGTGTTGTTTCATACCGTGTAACTCCATAAACTCTTCTTCTTCTCCAGTGTCTATTTCAGTGAAGCTCCTCCTCTCTTTTGAAGGGAAAGTGAAAATTTTTTGTTTGGGAAAGAGAGGGGATGATTTTTTAGCGGGTCCCTGACAAAGTGCAGGTGCGTCAGCACCAAGTACGGGCCGTTCACCTTGGGGGGAATTTTCTTCTAGGAGAATGGTGCTGATGTGCTGAGGGGTGGCCTGTGTGAAATCTGCTCCTGCTGTCACTGGCAGTGGCCTGGCGGTGCTTGGTGGAGTTTGTGGAGCGCCACCTCTATTGTCTTTAAAATTAACTTTAAGGGATCTAGATTTTAATGGGTTGCTACCTTTCAGGGAGCTTTTGGGGCTTTCCATGGCAGTGTCAAAATGAAAATGACCATGTGAAACAGTTTGGGACCCACTCCCATCACTGATACCAGCTCTGTTGATTGGATTATAGTCAAAGGTGACATCAGTTGGAGAAAATCCTCTGTCTTTTGCAAATGGTATAAACTGAGAACTTCTTGCTCTTTGGTTTTCTTCAAGGTTAACAGCATCAGCTGGAAATCTCATTTGCAAGTGAGAGCCAGGAAACAGAGAGAGTGGAGACCTCTCTGTTTCCGTGAAGTCAGTTGCACAGCTGGCAAAACTGTCGATACTGGATGTGCTTCTCATGTCCATTACGATGTCCGCAGGCCCCGTTGGCAACGGATCCCTCTGACCTATAACTTCCTCCATTTCTATTTCTTCTTCGTAACTGGGTGGCTTTGCTGACTGGTCTTGGTAACCAGCATTAAGATTAGGCTGAGACTGGGTTTTGGTAATTTCATTATACAGCATCTCCAATTTTTGGGCACTGAGGTGCTGTGGGCTGGAGGATGCTGCAGCATTATTTAATTGCTCATGGGAGTCTTGTTGACTAACTTCTTGGTACTTGTTCTCATAAGATTTGTTTGAGCTTGTTTCAGACATCGTCCTTCTGGCCCATTTCCACCGGCTTGGGGACAGGTGGCTATTATCAGATGTCTCCTTTGGGCTGAGTGGTTCTCCAAGCTTTCCTGAATCTACTGCTACATCTATCATTTCCATACTGCGAGCAAAGGCATCTTTCAGATTCATGGAGACAATACTGCCGTTTCTTTTAGCTCGCTCAAGTGCTTCTCTCCTCTTAATTGCCTTCTCCTGTCTTTTCTGCTCCTTATAAAACTCTGAGAAATTGTTCACAATAATTGGTATAGGCAGGGCTATGACCAGCACTCCAGCAATACAGCAGAGTCCTCCAACTATTTTACCTAATAAGGTCTTAGGATAAATGTCACCATATCCTACCGTAGTCATAGTGATTGTTGCCCACCAGAATGACGCAGGAATACTTGTAAATTTTGTAGCATCCTCATCCTTTTCAGCAAAGAATACAAGACTTGAAAAGATCATTATTCCCATGGCTAAAAATAATATCAACAAGCCCAATTCGTTGTAACTCCGCCTGAGTGTAAAGCCTAAAGACTGAAGGCCCGTTGAATGTCTGGCAAGCTTAAGAATCCTTAGGATCCTCATAATTCGAAATATCTGAACCACACGTCTGACGTTTTGGAACTGCAGGACACTTTTGTTGGACTCTGTGAGGAAAATGGTGACATAGTACGGCAAGATAGCCAGTAAGTCAATGACATTTAATGGGCCTTTGAAGAACTTCCACTTATTTGGTGAGGACAGAAAACGCAAAAGATACTCCATGGTAAACCAAGCAATACACACAGCTTCAACGTGTGCTAGCTGAGGGTTGTCATTTGGCTGCCCAAATTCATCCATTTCTTGAAGTTCTGGCAGCGTGTTAAGAGACAAAGCAATAGTGGACAGGACGATGAACAGAATGGACACAATGGCCAAAATCTGTAAAACAAAATAAAAATGTTTTGGTTAGACTGATACAAGTGTGCTTGTCAGGGTTTGATTAAATCCTTTCAAATACACGTGCGTCAAATAAACACAGAATGGTGGAAGCTGTTTTTTTCTGATGTATTCATTATTTTGTTTTATTGTTTTGAATTTTGCACAGAGAAAACATTAGACTTATCTTAGACATGGTCAAAACCTGATTGTGTTACTGCCTGCAGTAAGCCAATTCATTTCAGAAAGCAGGCCATGACTGGTCTTACCATTTTTAAATTACAATAGGAGGTGATGTTTATTAGTATAAGTCACCAAGTGAAAGATATATCGTCCCTGCTAATATGCAGAACATTTTTAATTTTATGCATTAATTGTAATTATGTAAAACTGTACATAGTGTGGAGAATTGATTGGGGAATACCATATGTAAGATGGTAATTCAGTACTACATAATGCACACATTATGTGTGCATTATGTAGCACTGAACTAGTGTGCCTCTAGACAGGCATACATTTACCAGCTGAAAAGTCAAGAAGAAAAAATTAAGAATAAACAGGAAGCACTATTCAGGAGCTAGTCCTGCTGAATTCTCATGTCTGGACAAATTTCAGATGATACAAGAATTGAAGGTAATGGTCCTGAATTAGGTTGACAGCAAGATTTTAAAAACTAAGTAGTATGAAGGTGAATTGAGTTTCTCATAATTATTAAAATGTGTAAGGAGACAAAGGCTTCCAAGAAATAAAGTTTTACTTTCTGTCTAAGGAGATAGGTTTTTATAATATATTTTGTCACTCACTTTCACAGAGTCTTAGAATGACAGAATGACAGAACCATAGAAACATTAGTGTCAAAAAAGATCTCCAAGACTCTCAAGTCCAATGTTTGACTGAGCACCACCATGCCAACTAAACCACAGCTCTAAGTGCCACACCACTTTCTTGAATGCTTCAAGACCTACTGACTCCTTAGGCAGCCATCTCTAAGTGCCACACCACTTTCTTGAATGCTTCAAGACCTACTGACTCCTTAGGCAGCCATTCAAATGCCTGATAAGCCTTTGAGTGAAGAAATTCTTCCTGATATTCAACCTGAACCTCCCCTGGCACAGCTTGAGGCCATATCTTTTCATCCTGCCACTGGTTGCCTGGGAGAACAGGCTCTCCTCCACATGGATACAGCCTCCTTTCAGGCAGTTGCAGAGTGTAATAAATTCTCTCCTGAGCCTCCTTTTATCCAGGCTGAACAACGCCAGCTGCCTCACCTGCTCACCATAACACTTGTGAGCTGCTTTGTGCTCCAGACCCTGCCAGCTGGATGCAGAACCTTTCACCACCACTCCCTGGACCCAGCATCCAGCTAGTCCTGAACCCAATGAAGAGGGCACCTGTCCAAGCTGTGGGCTGCCCCTTTTGGACAATGCTGTGGGAGACAGTATCAAAGGCTTTACTGGAGGTACACAGCATCCACAGCCTTTCCCTCAGCCACTAGGCAGGTCTCCTGCTCATAACAAAAGATCAGGTTGGTCAGACAGGACCTGCTTTTCCTAAACCCATTGTGGCTGAGCCTGATCCTCTGGTTGTCCTCTTCATGGTGGGTGATTGCACTTAAGATAATCTGTCCCATAACCTTCCCCAGCATCAAGGTCAGCTGAGAGGTTTGTAGTTCCCTGGACCTTTCTTCTGACCATTTGTGTAGATGTGTGTCACATTGGACAACTTCCAATCGTCTGTTCTTGAGCTCTACACAGTTGAAACACTCCCTGATGTACAGACACCCCCGCCCCCCCCACCTCTCCTTCCTCATCTGTTCCATCTGAAGGGCTTATAACCATCCATTGCCACTCTCCATTCTTGTGAGTGCTCCCCTGGTGCCAACTACACCACAGCTCTCCTGCTCTCGATGGCTCCCAGCTCCTCCTGTTTGCTCCCCAAACTGTGTTCAGCCATGCATGCGCACTTCAGGTGGGCTGCTCATTTCACCTCTAGCACCAACCAGCTTGCTCCCCTCAGGCTCATCTCTAGTCAGCCTGGTCCTATTCTCTTCCCCCTTCAAACCTAGTTTAAAGCCCTCTCAATCAGTACTGCTACAATACTTTTCCCCCTTTTCCCCCCCACCTGTCTCCTGCAGGCCTGGTTCTGTAAAAATTGCCCTATGATGGAAAAAAGACATTTTGATAAAGTTCAGACATCTCTGCACCTCACAGCCTTCCACTCTGCCTGGAATACCTGGTCATTGTCTTTTTCAGAACCAATATTATGAGAAAAATATTAATATCAAAGAACCTCATGGCTTTACCAGAAAGTTTATTTATTTACACTCTAAGGAATATGACCAACTTTGAGACAGTGAGCAAAGTGTTAAAATGATATAAAAATTATTGAAAACTTGGAAAAAAGATATTTTGGTTGGAAGTCCTAATTAAATCCAGAGTTTTATTAAAAATACTAAAATAAATAATTTTCTGTTTAAAAGATCAGTTTAAGCTCATTCACAAAAGCATTTACTTTCATTTCTCAGAAATGGAACTGTTAAATCCATTTGGTGATGTTCCAAGGATGCGTTAGGTCTGACAAAATTGCTGGAACACCCAAGAAGAATGAAATGAAGCTAAGAAGAATGCAAGTGTGAAGAGGGTATGCAGACAGACTGGTCACAGTGGTGATAGAGGCTCTAGAGATAGAAAGGTCACCTCACTGTAGCTTTGAGAAAAACAGCAATAAACTTGTTTAATCTATGGGTTACCAAGTGGATACTCAGTTCTTTAAGCACAAACAGAAATTGCTCATGGTGTGTGGTGTGTATTTGGCATAACGTTGTACTATCTTTGGCCTTCTTCAGCTACTAATAGTACAGAACAGGTATGCAGGAATCACCTTTCATATTCTAAAGTATTCAAACATATTTATTTGAATTTTTGAATTTTTCTCTACCAGTGCTGCTTCTGTCCTTTCTTTTTTATTGGAGACATAAGATCCCTTCATTTCTTCTGCCAAATGAGTTATGGAGCATCTGTCTTCATCCTTTGTACAGCCAATTCAGAACACATCCTTAGGTTAACCCATCCTATTTAGAAAGGCTATACATTCCTTTAAACCTTCTGCTACCAACATCAGCAAAAGAAGCCAATCTAAGTAAAGAATGAGAGCAATAACAGTGCATATGTAGGCAGCGCTGATTAATGAAATTTGTAGCTAGGACTGAGGCAGGCTAAAGACAACACTATAAGAGAGCAACATCTACCTTTCAAACTGTGGAAGTTGCCTGTATCAGATTTCTGTATTAAAGTTGGAAATTTGAATAAGGTGTACTGGGTTATCCACTTAACCTAAATGACTGTGAAACAGCTAATGCAGGCTTGACTCCTCTAAAATACTCAATAACATAATTATACTTTTTGAATTTACAGAACAAATGAACAAGGCACAGGTTCTGAACAGCTGAGCTTGCAGTTTCTGTCAAGCTGATGGAGCCTCATTGCGACCAGAATCAGAATGCAAACAACAGGATTAGTAAAAGCTGCATAATGCCAGGACCAAATTACTTGACATGCATTGTTCTTAAAAAAAAAAAATAATAGTAAGAATGTATCTGCCCAACTGTCATAAAACTGATTTTAATTAGGAACCACTGGCATTTCAGTCTATCATAAGGGATTTATTTTATGCCTAAATGTCTGCCAGCATACAAAAGATCCTAGAAAAGAGGTGAGTTAGTGAATAGCACCCTCTCTTGCACTATGTGACATTGCTAAAACTCCATGCATTTTGGGTGTTTTATTGAAAACAAGCATCCATCTGTTTGTTCCAGCCATTCCTTCATGTACTGCTAACACAAGCCTGAACTCCCCCAGCTCTTTTAATATAATATGCAGTACAGCAAGCCTGGAACCTTAAGTGATTTACACATATAATCTATAAGCATGAGTCTGTTCTTAGTGAAAAAAATTTACAGCAAAGTAAAGTAGTTTAGTTTCTTCTAATGTAAGAATCTCAAGCTTTTATTTGTTTGGGACTTTGTAGTGTAATTAAAGCAGTGCATCACTCCACACACAGTATGTTTTAATTATTGCAATTGATTAGATTTCACAACTCATTAGGCAAAAAAATGCCAGGGGAAAACTTGGAAGAACAAGAGTAGCTATGAGAAAAAGAAGAAAAGAAGAACTCCCTATTCTGAGTCTACATAAAGAATACTTTGCAGATATTACTATGCTGGTAAATTGTCATAGAACAGATGCAGGTTGTATTAAGAGAAGCACAGAATTTATAAGAAAGACCTGTAGCAAACTGCTAGGCTGCTTATGCTGATACAGAAAAGTAAAGAAACCACCACTGACTGAATTTTTCCCAGCAGAACTTCCTGTTTATCATGTAATATTTTTTAAACTATGTTCTGGACTGAAATGCCTGGAAAATTTGCACACTCCAAGTCATTAATCTATGACCACAGTTCTTGACATAATATTTTTAACCTGAATTTCAGAATATACTCTGTTAAATGACATATTCTGGCAGGTTATGTCATTTAGCTATGGTACTACAAATGCATATAAAATCCAGATCCTCTTAATCTTTAAAAACATTTCCTTGTCAATGACTATTTTTTCTAAAAGAATGGACATATTTTGAGTTTTTTTCCTATGGGCTGGATATGAGGTATTTGAATCTGTTGATGCAATGAATAGAAAAACATTCCCTGAGTTAATGATGCAGTCTTAACAGCCTCTGCCAGATGCTGTTATTTTACTTTTTGGGTGCAAGGACTGGTAGCAATCTCCTGAAAATTTAGTTGTTTCCCAGTATTAAATTGCCACTAAAAAATGGCTTTTTTTTTCCCTGTGCACCCCCTCATTGCTTATTACTGCCAGCAGTGTGAGGAATTCTGCATAAAATGAGCATGCAACTGAGGCAGAAAATAAAGGTGAAATAGAATAGCCTTCAAATTTTGCCTTGCTATTCTGCAACAACTGATACGATACATGAAATTATATGCTATATGAAAAGGCTTCTGCCATAACTGACAAGCCAGTGTAATTTTTATGTGCAGCAGAGAAAAAGTATGCATCAGGTGCACATTAAAATATAGCTGCTGAGGGGAATTTCCATTAAGCCCTACTGATCAGCCAGTACAGTATGTTTGATAAATATAGGTTTCAGTCTGCAATCCACTAAGGCTGTATTAGCAATAGTGTTTCCTTAGTCTTTTTTTTTTTTTATCCCAGGGTAGGATCTAGACCATTTAATAATAGCAGTATAGTCTCATACTTTTGAGATTTCTAACCTCCACAGACAATGAAAATTATCAGACTGTCACACATTCTTCCCTTTCTGTGTTGAAATTTATGATATTGTCCTCACATAAGACCTACCCTGGCAGTATCTTTAACTCTGCCTTTAGAAAATCTCAGAAAAAATTGCTGTTGTTCAGCTTTTGAAAGGCTTCTGGAGAACTTTATCAACTTTCTTGGGTATTTAGCTATATATTCTCAGAAGCATCTGCTCTTGGGAAAGAGGTGTCTAAATTTGAGCAGATAGATATCTGGAGTTGTTCTAGGTTCTTCAGATCAACCTGGGAGCTACCAAGTGCTATAGCCTGCAGGTCATGCTGGATCCTGAATTGAAGTGTGTGGTATTCACATACTCTTTGAACAGAGAGAGACATAATTCTCTCTCCCAGGATTTTGCCTAGGGAAAGCAGTGAGAAAGCTCAGAGAGAGAAAAACAAAACAATTCTTATCTTTATTTGCTGCACCAATATGTGTTGTTTGGCACATATAGAATGTGTTATGGAGATTGTTTACCAAAAGGGATTTGTTAATTGGCCACTGGTGATGGTTGTTTGGATTGATTGACCAATTAGGTCAAAGCTGGGTCCTGACTGTCAGGTAAGTGTCCCGGGTTTTTCTTGAGTAGTATAGCAGAGTATAGTATTAGTATAGTATGTAATATAATATAGTATAGCTTGCTTTGATAAAGCAATTGTACAGCCTTCTGAATCACGGAGTCATTCCCTGGCTGGGGGTCACCTTGCATCAATAGAAGTGTCCTTAGCTTGTAGCACAGAGCTCCCAGCTCTGGCCAGACAATCCACAGACTCCACACTGGCAGGCGCAGAAGATTACATAATGGATGCTTTCATTTTTCTGAGGGAGTAAGCCCATGACAGTGAAAGACATTTATGGAGGTTTGATGAGAAGTTTATAGAAATTAGTTTACTTCAGCAGCATCCTTTACTGTCAGGTGTCTTCAGATTGTGATATTGAGTTTGCAACTGAATGGGCAGAAAGTCTTGCTGAGTAAGAGTGCTGTCTTGTACATCTGTCTAAATCTGTGTGCGTTCTGTTCTTGACATCTGGGACTTTCCAAATGAGAGGCACATTGGAGAAGAAAAGACAACACTACAAATTGAGTCACCTTGCAACTATAACTATTACCACATGAGGAATTTTAAGCTTAGTCAGGACATCAGTCTGTAGACATTTAGGAGAAGAGGTCATTAAAATATTCTTCTGTGATGCAAAGGATGAGAAGGTGGTCATGGTACAACATCTTGCTCCCTGGTCACTCCATGTTCTCCCTCCAATGTGTTCCTTGGACTTCCCAGTTACAAGCATCACCTCTTGTTTCTGACCCACAGCTCTATCTCATGCTGCTTTGCAGAGGGGACTGTGCTCAGCTCACACCTGTAATTCTGCATTGCCATGTATCAGTGTGCCATAGATCACATCATGAACAGTCTGACAGACTTAAAATTATTCTGAATCAAATGTTTCAACAGATCACTTCTGTATTTTCCAAATTTGAAAAAGTTCAACAAAAGGCAAGACAATTTATTACAGTCCTTTACTGGCTATTGCTCTTTTTTAACATATGTCCTTGGTCATGGGACATAAAAATGAGACAAATAGAAATGAATCCTACTTGGATTTACTCCAAACTAGAACACAACGGAGCTATAGCAAACGTTAAGCATGCCAAATCTAAGCAATCTCAGCACTCCTGCAACACTGAGAATTATCTAAGAAGTATATGTTTGCAAATGTTCCTTTTTTTAAGTGGTGGAAAAATTATTTTCCAGTTACTAAAGATTTAATTTTTGGAATGTAAGACAGGGGAATAATTTAACAGAACAGCATAAATTTAGTGCAGCTTACAGCTCTATCACTGTTGCCCTTTCAGGAGCACATCTGATTATAACTCTGACAGCCTGTGTTATCACTGAACAGCTTCTTTCTGCTGCTCTCCATCTCCTTCTTGATGACATTATTTAGAATTCTGACTTTTCATTTTCCCCCTTTTCCTAGAGTAGCATTTATATTAATGTTTTTAAGGATTTGATTTGACTGTATTTCATTGCTCTTTCAAGGATATTCATTAAGCCTCACATTAACTACATATATGAAGGTTAAGCCCTCAGTGTTATGTTTATTTAGTGTCTAAGGGATGCGGTCTTTTATTTTGGTCTCTTTGCACTGTGATGACTCTCACTTAAGAAGCTTGGTTTAGAAATACTCATTTAGGAGGTTTTCACTAAAGATTTCATAACTAACTCCATAAACACTCAACATACTTTTAGATATGAGAATTATCTTCTAGTTCATCAGTAGGTAAAAAAGCTCTGTCTCCAGTTAAGCTTGACAGACAAGTTCCTATGAAGACAGTGAACTCAAGTGCTGCTAGATGTTTATTCGTGGTTCTATGAAGTTCAGTGGTAACTTAACCTAAGGAGTGGCATATGTCCAGGGATGTGCAGTCCTATCAAGCTCACCCAGACTGGGAGCCAACATGTGGGACCACCTTTGTTTCTGTAACATGGCATCCTTCAAGTCTCTGTCTGAGGAGGTTTAAGGCAGGTAGGAGTTTGCCGCCTGCCAGTTCCAGTGTGCATGGCAGACCAGTGGTGATAACATCAGCAGGATCATAATCATGGTAATTCAAGTGGAAAGCATGATAAGAGGTAGTTAAAGCTCAGATTTTGCCACAAGTTAATTCAAACTTCTCCAAGCACAGCTGTAGTCAAGCAAGGTATTTTAAAACTGGCTAAGGTAGGTCTGACTAGAGAAACTGCTTCTGCCTTGGCCAGACCTTCACTTCAGGAGTTCAGTCATAAAGCTGATATACTTCCTGCTTGAGAGCACTGTACAAATTCCATTTTTTCACAAAGCCTTTCCACCACTTTGTGCTGATCTTCCCGTTCCATAGATGAATATTTGCCTTAGAAGATCTAGCATTTCAGAGGGAATAAACCTGTGTAGGAAAGGATGTTTTGTTCTTTGAGATTAGCAAGCATCCTTCTGGTTTAAAGTAACAGTAATAAAATGCATCTGTCCTGCAATCTGTTGCAGGTAGATTATTGTTTATTGTATTTATGCTATTAGGATAACAGCAATGTAATACACCCCTCGTGCATTCTGGGGTGAGCTAACTGCATTTACTTAATGACTTGATTATTGCTTTATGGAAGGGTGGCCAAGGGGTTTCTACCACCAAGATTTTCAGCATAAGAATTTAGTTTGGGTTTGAGAATTTCGTTATGGCTGAGTATCGCGGTGGTTTTGTATAAGGCAACTCCGTGGGTAATGTGGCAAATGGGAACCCTGGGAATGGACTGAGTCACTGTGAATCTGAGCACAGGAACCACTCAAGTCTCTTAAAACACTAGGGGCACATTAGGTGCGCAGTAGAAAACTAAGTACAACACTGCAAACATCTGCAGGATGTATTTACTAAATATTGCAACCAAAAAGTGATGTTGGAGACCAGAGAAATTGCAATATGCACAAGCAATAGGAAATGGATTGCAAATGGGACTATCAGCTTGAACTTAAGCACAGAGAGAGAAGAGAAAACAAACACAGCCCTGATGAAACCTGCTATGATTCCTTATAGGGAAAAGCTGAGGTTAATTCTGAGGGCATCTGTTGGACTGGCAAAGATGGGGAACCTCAGTCACAGATGAAGACAGTCTTCATAGTTTGGGAAGAGACAAATGTATTTCGTTTAGCATCAGTGGAGACAACCTTGAATACTGAATCAGCACAGAGCTAATAAGAATTTTTTTTTTTAACATATTAAGATCCATATCAAGTCAGCTCTAATATTTTTTGCTGTTGTTCAACAGCAAAAAGCTATTTCAGCGGGAGACATGAGATCAATTATTTCATAATAAATAGCAAACTGTCCCCTAGGAATTAATGTAGAAGAAATGGCAGATCCAGAGTAAATATAGGTGAATTACTTTTTTTTTTTTTCACTATGCAATTGGATAAGCCCATGAATTTGACTGTCATATATTGACAGAAATAGAGCTAGGACCTGCTTGAAATTATAGTGTGGCTAGTTTAATCAATTAAATAATTTAATGTAAGGTAGTTTACAGTGAAAATAAAAAGTTCATCTAGCTAATGCTTTCTTTACTCTATAATAATGTGAGAGATTTAACTGCCTTACGGATGATCACAAAAAATTAACTTAAAGAGTCATCTTAGAGGCTTTATTTATATATAGATTTTTGGCCTCCTAAGTATTATTTCGAAATGGAATAATTTGCTTATGTGTGAAAGAAAAGTCACCTACATTTATCAAAAATGAATGAGATGTCTTTATTAAAGCTCCTGCCTGCCCTTGTTCAGAAGTTTTCCAAGCTTTTGACATATTTCTTCATTGAGGTTGTGTTTTTCAGTAGCTGTCTAATTTTTGGGTAGTGAAAGCTGAGTATTATTACTTAGATGAATGTACTAGACTCTCCAAAATTTGCATCGAAGTCATGACAAGAAGCTTGCAGTTTCCAATCCTTCTGCGTAGCAAACCATATGCAAGATCTGTTCCGCGCTACTTCACTCACAAAAACATTGGCTTCATTACAGGAATTTCATTAAAAAAAAAAATACCCAAACAAACAAAAACCGACAAAACCCCACAGCAACTCAGCGCAGCCTCCATAGCGGAGGAGAGAGGTGGTTTCCAGCAGCTGGGCTGGGGGAGGCCGAGGGAGCGCGGCTGGGGCGGGCGGCGGCACCGGGAGCTGTCCCCGGCCCGGTGCTGAACGCGGGGCCGCGGCAAATGCGCTGCACCCACATACATCCTAAACCCCTTTTTTTCTGTCATTTACCTGAAGGTATGCAAATGATGCAGTCTAAAAAGATAAGGATGGGAAAATAAAGATAGCTCTGGCATAATATTTGTTTCTTGGAAAAAAAAAACACCGTTGAAGGAGGCAGGAATCTCACCAGAGGTGAGATATTTCTTTTTCTGCTTGCCATTTAGTAAGTTATTACTAACACCCAGCAAATCACGCTGGAGATTAACAAGCAGGAGTAATGAAAAATCAAACCCCGATTGTTTAGCTGTAAGGAGTTTTTGCATAGGCTGTTGAATGGATTTAATGGGGGAAATCAGCACACCTGATATACAGATTTATCCTGATGTTGCCTATTTTGATATTAACATTCAACTTAAAGAAGAAAGCTGGATGTAACTGATTTTTAAAACGTGGAAACTGGAAACCAAATTACTTGGTTCTCACTTTTTCCATTTGTCATTTAGTTTTAATGGAATCTGCTTTCACTTGGGACCTCAGGTTATTAACCAGGACTGTACACTTGAGTCTAATTTGCTGAAAAACATATTAAGATTTTTTGTTTGAACTATTCTCATTGTGTCATCTTTTTACCATTGAATAAGACTGTTTTTTAGTCATATAACACAATGAGTAGGTATGGTCTTCCTGAAGGCTGATATTATCTATCAGACTTACTTGAAATTATGACAGGCCCAAAATTCTTTATTCACACTTTAAAAATAATTTCTATATCTTGGCTTCATGTCAATTTCTATACACATTTCAGAACAAAGGTTCTATATAAAATATCTATATTAATCTATGGTTTTATGTAAAGGTTAGGCCAGTATTTCCTAAACTTGCAGAATATGATAAATTTTTAGGGAAAGGAATCCAGCCTGCTGTCTTTTTTCCAATACAGTAGTTAAAGGTCTGCATATCTTAGGTGTCATTTCCTTATGTTAGCTGTCACTCCAGGATTACTTTTGAAACTTCATCTGTAATATTGCAGTTTCAAACCCTTATTAAGGTGTAATGTATGCTGTAACATACAGAGAGTACCAGTGCTCTTCAATAAATATGTAAATGTCCTCACATCACATTTAGGAAGGTCAAATTGTAATTGAAGACAGATCTGATTCACAAAATATATTATCCATTATTAAAATACCATTAAAAGGTACTGCTCATGCTGCTGTGAGCTCAGACTAAGAGGACAGTATATGAGAAGATGCCTGTAAATTACAGGAACATTCCAGTTTAGAGCTGTAATTCAGACTCTGCTTTTGGCACAAATTCCTCAGGCAGGTGCTGAACAGAGTGTCCAAGGAATGTCTGTGACTTGGACAGAAGAAGGGCTGACTGTTCCCTGCTCTACAGAAGACTTTGTTTTGTTCAGTCACAAATAAATGTCTGTTATGCTTATTGTCTATTAGAATTATGGTCAATCAGTGTTACAGGGTCTGGCTTTTTCTCATGAAATCAAAGGGAGGTTTGCTGTTGTCTTTAACCAGAATGCACCAGTGGAGTTTGAATATTTTAGTCAGCTGTACTGGGAAGCAAAGGAGAAGCAGTCTGACAAGGCTTTGTCTAATGTTCTGCACAGATTTTTGTATTTTTCCTATTTTCTATTTTAACCAGTAGATGTCTCTGTTTTATCATGCAGCTGTTGACAAGGACACACTGCTCCTGTTGTCACAACACATATTTAGTAAGAGAACCATTTGTTTCCAATGGAATGAATACACGTGAACGCAAAAATGCCGACTTAATGCTCTCAGCATAACCCTAACCAACCTAAGCCCCAGCAGCTTTGGTGAGAGCTCTGGTTGCCAAACAATATTGAAAATCATCTTTATGCAAATGTTCCATAGGATTTTAAGAGGGCAAAAGGGGAATTGGTGGGATTCTATGGATATTAATTTAAAAATAGGTAATAAATTTAGAACATCTTTTTTTATCCCATGGGAAGGCTCACAGAAGCAGCCTACGGAACAGTGTGGAGTGTTTGATTTCTACACAATGCCTCACGAAATTCCATGTTGTGATAGATGAATTATCTCCTCTACTTCACAATTGTGTAAGATGACATTATTTCTGCATCTACAGGCATGAAGAGTAGCAATGTAGATTATTTGAAACTCTTGTACCTAACTGAAAGTATCATTGTGAAACAATTTGATTCAGACTTCTGTATTTTCCAAATTTGAAAAAAAATCTAGGATATATACAGTTTTTCTAAAATCTCTACAGAAGAGATCAGCAACTTAAAAATTATATTCAAATTCTATTATTTTAAATATATGAAAAATGAAGATATATTATTTCAGAACTTATAACATTTTGATTTTTAGTAATTGTCTAAGAATGTGATAGGCTTCCATCAGTTGTTTCCTGGCCTTTTTGTTGTTCTCCTAGGGCAGTTGTCAACACATTTAAAAACTTAGGAGCTATTTTTTCTTGTCTCTGTTTTCTTGGATATCTTTATATTTGAGATCCTGGATTAGGTCATCTGAGAGAAAAAGTACTAGACTGGGTCTACACCGAGCCCTGAACTGCATCAAAACTTTTGTTTGTTTTGATGCTCCATCTTGGTCAGTTGCTCCCTTTTAGAAATCCCTACAGAAACTGTTAGGATCTGTTGTTGGGCCACATACTTATTAAAGTAAAAAAGCACATAATCTTAGAGAAGAAAAAAGTCACCTCTTTTAGGTGGCAGCTGTTCCCGCATGAACAAACAGCATGCTGGGGCTTTTTTCCCCAGTAATACCCATGTCAATGTTGGAAACAGAACTTCTCTAGCTGGAAGGAACATGCTCCTTACAGATGAATGCATGTCACAGACTAGCCCTGTGTGTTCACACTTCCAGCCACTGTGGCTGTTTCTCCTGCAGTCAAGTGGAGCCAGAGGTGAGCTATTTTTTAGTCCCCATTTTTGCTCCAAATGCACTGTGATGAGAGGAATAGATGGCCAGTGTGAGTCATCAGTCCCATGTCACTGGTTCCACTGGCTGGCCACTTCTGGAGCCAAGCAGAACACTGTGTAGCAGAAATATCAGGCCTTACCCTGAAATGGTTTATTATTAAATGCAGGTTTTACCCAAATGTCTGAGTTGACTGTAGAGAGGGACATGAGTGTTGCCTGCTTTCAAAAGAAGGACCAAACTGTCAAATCTTCCTGGTTGTCAAGCCGATGGCCAGGCCATAGAAACCCCATATGTTTCCTTGACTGCAGCTACAGCAGAGTTTCTACAGCTCAGTCAGGCTTAAGACAAGAAATAAACCTGGAAATAAATTTGTCAGGTACGAACAGCTATAATGCAGCTATCTGCAGCAAGCCTATGGACAATAAAATTCATCTTCAAAGAACCCTTGAACGTGGAACAAATACATTATATTCTGGCTATGCTTCAGGAAGTATAATTCATAGCTGACAATTTCATAATACATATATTTTTTTTCTTTTAACTGTCAGCATCTGGCAATTTATGATAAAGACTTGGAACAGAGTCTTTGGGGTATTTACACACTGATTAAATATATTTCTACTTCTGAAAGCCACATAAAGCCCCCACACCCACCACCAAAACCTAAAAAATGTGCTGGAAGGGCAATGTGATTCTTTATTTTGCATGATCTTTATGATAAGGGATAGAACTGCATGAGTAATTAAAGAAGAAAAAGGTTAGTGTTATTATTTAGAAGTGCTAATCAAAACAAAGTAAATATTTTTTAAAAATCCCTTACTGTGGAATATATATGACAAAACCATATGGCTTTTAGTAATTACAGTAATGGCAGTACTGGAAGAAAACATTATAATTCCAGCATCACCTGGAATAAACTGGAACCACTGTGTATAAGGAATATATGTCATATTACTATATGCTGTTATATATGTTTTCTCTGAGATGTAAACATACAGTTATTACTTTCAAAAGGATTATTAATCTTATTGATCTTGCAGATTATATCTGCTTCTGCTTTATTCTGGGTGCTTTATGTCCAATTATTTTTCTGCGAGCTGTATAATTAGAAACACATTTTTATGGGGAAATACCTGATTTACTGTATCTAGGAGCTCACTGGCAGTGAAGCATTTCACTGCTATTAATAGAAACACCACAATGACACCATGGCTGAGGTTTGTTTTTTTCAAAATGATTTATCTTAGCAGTCCTGGCAGTGCACACTCCTGTCATTGTCCCATGCTCCTTTGAAGGATAGGAAGTGGGACAGAGGTGATTTGCTGCCTTCAGTACAATGCATTTGACATTATAACAGTTAATGTTAGACTGAAAGGAAATAACTGGCACTACTGCTTTTACTGTCATATAAAATGGAGAAATGAATGTGACATGGAGATTAGGGAGTCAAAACATAGGAGTATCTGGAGTGTTTTGCAGAATTTGGGATCTTGACTTCTGAACTGAATTTTCAGCATCTAAGAAAACAGTCTTCTTCTTTGAGGTCCTGTTTATATTACAGAATGTTATCCTTTTGAAATATTTCCATTAAGACAGAAAATGAGAACTTAGTTTGACATAAAATAGGATTTAGAAATGTGGGACTATATTACAACGACTGAAGGAAATACAACATCCTCCATCAGCTCTAACATCATAATTTATGGATACATTTCTGCTCAAACAATTAGCTCCCTGCTTCATTTCCACATCCTGGTTCACTTCTAGGTTCTTTCTGGAGGCACATAATCACCTTTGTGTGAGACGAGATCAATATTCTTGATAATATACCCCAGGAGAATAATATGGATAATATACTCCAGGAGAATAATAGGGAATAATATACTCCAGGAGAATAATATTTAAAAGCAGGAGCATATATTAATAAGCAGGAACGAAGATGTTTAGACCAGATTTGCTCATGACCTCCACCTTTGCACAAGTGCCCCTCCTGGCACTTCTGGAATGGGAGGGACTTTTGAGTAACCCGTCTTGGTGCTTGGACAGAGCCAGAAGAGACATTTTCATCACTATCACCAGCACACTTTCAAATGTACCTTTTATAGCCCCAATCTGACACTGAATCTGATTTACACAAGAAAGCACTCATATAGCAACTGTGTGGTGCTGCTGTACATAGCTAATGCTTCTGTTGGGGGAAGCCTGCTATATGTAACTCAGCAAGATAAACAGTAATTTCTCTGGATTTTTATCTGCAGGAGGCTTGTTTCAGAGCAGCATGATTTGGGTAAGCGATTCCCCTAAAGGCATGTGAAATTGTAAAGGAGGAACAGCTTCCAAATCTCTCTCTATGGAAATCAGAGAGCCAAACAGCGAAATGGTGCCAGTAAAGAAAGAGAGGAACAGATGTACTTTCATTGTCTGCTCCTTCCACTTACTGTTAGTCTTCCAATACGATGGACACCATTTCTAACATAAAAACATACAAATAAAGCTGCATTGAAAATGTCAAACATCAGCAGTGTTAGTAGGGTCATGAGTTTCACACCGATTCTGGAAGCTGGGATGAAAAGAGCTTATGATTTTTATCTTTACATCAGAGAAAAATGTGTTCTGAAACACCCTGTCAAAAGGAAAACATGCAATTCCCTCTCTATTACAAGCATTGGATTTTTATTAAAATTCATTTAGTGTCTAACTTTGTAGCTGGAAAGAAAAGCAATATTTATTTTGGAGTTGCCAATTGCTTTTGATTTTGACAAATGACTTAAATTATTTGCTTATCAGATTTACTTTAGGAATGAATTGTATATTTTTTTCCAGAGGGTGTTACAATTCCTAAAGAGTTTCATCAATTTTCCATTAGTGTGCCAGTCAGTCTTAAGCAATAATTACAAAAGCAGAAGCATCATATTAACCTCTTGATACCAGAAGTTGGAATTAGCATATTAGCACTTAAGCAATGTAAACATTGGCCCATTGGTGACAAGGGATTAAACTGCAGCATGCTTTGTCTGCTGGGAATGAATTCACTACACCTGGCCCAGCATATTTTCTGCAGTGCACAAATCCTTCTCCAGATGCACAGAACTCAATTTGAATCCTCATAACTTCAGGAGCCAAACACCCATGTAAAGCAGTAGTCGGGAATAAAATCCTACCCCAGTCTGATGTATCTCAAAGCAGCTCAAATGAATGAGCCTTTAGCTTTTCTTATGTTTTCTTTTCCTGCACTCTGTACAGTAATTACATTGCAGGGAATGTACTGTGCATACTATCAGCAAACATTTTTGATCGGTAATTTATACATCAAGATATGCTTCAAAATCTTATCCCCACAGTAATCCTAGATGTAAGAACCCCACACTAAAATACTAAAAAATGGACATGGTAGAATTATAGGAACAGCAGTATAATTTTAAACAGAAATTTAGTGACTCGATGATTTTTTTTTCAGTGAGAAATCTGTCTCAACAGTTATAATTTGTTTTTTCTTCCAGTAATATTTATCACATCACAGGAAAAGAAAAGAAAAGAAAAGAAAAGAAAAGAAAAGAAAAGAAAAGAAAAGAAAAGAAAAGAAAAGAAAAGAAAAGAAAAGAAAAGAAAAGAAAAGAGAAAAGGAATCAAACATATAGGCATAGTTACTTTGTATAAGAATTTCTAGTATTTATTAAGCAGATCACAATTTTACAGGAATAAAGTTATGAAAGGAATTTGTTGTTCTGCATTATTATTGCCCTAAGCTATGATGACCTGTGAGTTATCAAAACTTCCAGGTAGGTCCTGAAATTGAAAGCCAGGTGGCCTTTCTAGATATAAGCTGTTTAATTTTCAAGACAAATGGCAAAGAGCTCCTGGGGAAGAATCTGGAATATCAGGCCTATGGCCTCAAATTTAGCTATAAATTTCCTGTTGTATAAAACTTCAACATAAAAACTACTGTACAGTAGCTGCCAACTTTACATTGGTCTTACAAGGATTACTTAATTATGGCTGGCATTTGCTACACTTTCAGAGATCAGTTCTCATTAAAATCACAGCATCTTGCTGGTTCTTTCTTCCAGAGGAATGCAAGATGGGGTGGGTTATTGTTGGTCATGTACAGCCACACAGGCACTCAGGGTTTGCTAGCCATAGTCTAAGCGCCTGCGTTGATATTATTAATTCTTAAATGATTCTGGAAATGATACCACATTGGACCAATAGTCAGCACTAACCACAGATGTGCTGCCTCTCCCAAGTGTCCATTTGTATGACATGACTTTGGGGCACTGGATAACTTGTTTTCCTTATAATTAATCATTTACCACTGTTTGCATAGCATTGTTGGAAGAATCCAGTTCCCTTTGAAGCGGGCTCTTTACAGACCATTGGCAGACTCTTTTCTGCATCTAGATTAATCTTGATACTAGAATGAACACAATAAATAAAATGGAAAGATAGGAAGATAGGGACACTGTCTTTACCATTTGAAGCTTGGTATCACATATTATTTACTTTATATGTGTTTTTTTATATGAGTGTCTGCACAGAGAATGGGGGGCTTTATGAGCTCAGGACATTATGTAGCAACAAGTGCTCTTATGGTGCATTAAAAATATGATTTATTATTTTCTATGACAATTTAATTCTGTGTACGATTTATATATGTAAGAACTTTTTGCAACATAAGAAAGACAAAAAAATCCTTTAGACTGAATGAGAATTGTGTTATCAAATTAATAATAATTTTGATTTCCCCACAGTGAAATAAATAAAATCCCCAAAGATAAGGGCAAGATTTGAGATGAGTAAAGTGGTCTAGAGGCCCATAGTTTTTATAGTTCAATTGCTTGGAGTGGATTATATAAATTCTGTTCACCTGCTCCCACAGCTCTAACAAATATTCCAACAAATCATTCACTTTCCCTTCTTTTCCATCCTGAAAGACACTTGTTTGCAGTTCTTCCAAAACCATGAAAACATAACAAATGCATTTATTTTATACATCTTCCATGACAGAAAGGAGTTGAAAGGATCCCATTTGATGAAATACCTATTAAGAAACTTGAAATGAAAAACAAAACTTTTTTTTTCTTTTTTTTCTCCACTAGTCTGTGAAGCAGGAAGACTGACATGTTAAGTTTTTTTCACTGGACCATCCTCTCACTATATTTTGTAAGTACATTACAATTCCAGTTTATAAGCTTCCACTTCAGCAATTTAGATGAAGAAATAAGTTGTATGTGCCTGTAACTGTGGTTATCTATCTTAACTACATCATCTGCAAAAGCAGAAGCCTTAATTACCTTAATGCAATCAGGAAAGGAACTTCTGAGTCCTTTCAATAGAAATGCCCTTTTACTGGCTTTTACAGCTGATCTTCAGAAGGCTGAGTTGAAACATATGGGAACACCTGATGCTGTGCTGACAGACAAGAGGTCAAATCTTTGCAGGGTCACATATGTTACTGCTGAAAGCTTAAGCAATTGCTTGCACGCAGGATTATTTATAGTGCTGAAGAGTGAACCAGTAGTTGGTCCCTGATCCATACCTCATATTGGTAAACCAAACTGAATGCCAAATCAGGGAGCAGATGTAGGGGAAACTCGTCTGGTTGACAGATGCCATAAAGTTTATTAAATATTAATGGCCACTTAGGTAGATTTTCTCTGCTAGTTTCTCTCTGGAGCAGTCACAAAATCCCAAATTATCTGGACTGCATTATAGTCCATGAAATATGCTACTTCAAGGTCTAGGGAAGGTGGAATCTCGAGCACTTTCATCAAGAACCTTCTTCTTTCTGTATCCCCCACAGGTGTCAAAGTTCTTTCTCAGTTGGAGCAGGACTTGTATTGGTTTCCCTTTGGCACATTTTTAGGTTTGATTATCCTACTTTAAAAACAGTTCTTGGATGCAAATATGCTGCTTGGTTAGGAATACAGCAATAAAACAACAACACAATGCAACAATAAAACAACAGTACAAATAATATGTCTAGTTTATGAATAGCAGTAAAATCCCTTTGCTTGGACCAAGGATTCTTAAACTGCACAACACTTAACTGCCATGAAAGATGCATAAATAATTCCTGGGAAGCCAAAAGCTTCCTTTTGAGCAGAAATGTGACTGGGAACTGCTGTCGTTGCTCCCAGCATTACCACAGACTGTACATGAGAAAAATAAAGTTGGGGACTTCTAGAGCCCTTTGTGTTTTGCAACAGATAAAACTGTTCAGTTCAGAACAATGAGCAGATTCTCTCCAGGACACATGCAGGAGGCTGTGAAGCACAGAAGCAGAAACTTTATATATAATGAGTCACTTCACGTAGCAAAATATGTGGTAGCCTCTCATAGCACAGTAAAATAATTCCCCCAGTGTGAGCCTTATTTTAAAAGACATCTGCTTACAATTGAAAGGGATAATATTTTGCAATGATAGGGAACATCTGAATCTTGAGCAAGAGAGCAAGAGACTGGAGTATTGGCTGTGACTACCTACAATTACCATTTCTACTCTCTCTTACAAAGATGCACTTCCAGATCTCCACAGCTGTTCATATATTCATGTACTGTAGAGATGAGGAGGACAAAGATATCTGCTCAGACTACTTACCTCTCACAGGTAATTTTTTTTAGATGCTTTGGGTAATCTCAAATGTACAAAGCGTATTTCTAAGACAGAAGAACATTGTCTCAAGATTACAGTCTCTGAAGAAAATACACCAAATATCAGATTTACTCTTTCTCAAAACTGCCATTTACAAATCTCAAGATTTCATGAGAGCAGCAGATGGTGAAAATACATTTTTAACTCATTTATCTTCCGTGTGGTGGGATGAATTCTTTTGCTCTCCTCTTAAGTATACTCCTCAATACAATTCTAGCATTTTTTCCAAAAGCCAAAATTGGTTATAAAGTTGGGGGTTTTTTCTCCATTTCATTTTGTATGGCTTTTGAAGTGACAAAGAAGAAAAGCCTCACTTGTATTTCAAATGCAACAAACACCTGTCAGCTTTCATATATATTGGACATATACACACATATGTACATATACACACACCTACACATATATGTAGATGTATAAGATAAGTATGTACACTTAAGCCTAGAGAGATCTCTGCTAAATATTTACAAATCTGAAAGGCAAAAGCTTAATTCAGGAGCATTTAGGGTTGCAGGCTACACTGCTGGCATAGTGCTAAATTCAATTTACTAAACCCTTTATGCAATGTTTTATTACACAAAAAATTGTAGATATGCCAAAAGTAACAAAGCGGATTGGTGTGGAAGATTTAATGAATTCGTGTCACTCTGGAAGCCTGAACCAAACATGATATTCCTGAAGCTTAATTTGGATTGCTAGTGCTTTTTAAAGTAATTAAGAGCATACAGTTAGGAGACATTTGAATTGGGCTGGAAATGCTCTACAGAAAAATACAATTTGTTGCATATCTTTTCTGCATTGTTATTTTGGGTTCCTTTCTATTTTTAATGCATAATGCTCTGTCCAAGACTTTGACTTTCCTTATATCAGTTCTCAGTTCCCACAAATTTCTGCAAGAATTGCACCAATGGAGAGTGGCAAGAAAGGAAGCTCAAAAATAACAATAAAGTGCTTACGTACCATGGCAGAACTCCATGGGCACTGAGAATTGCAGGTAGATACTTGTGTACCAAGTGCATACAAAGTGATTTTTTGTTTATTTAATATGATGAAATACCTGGAACACCCTTCTCCACAGTTCTTTGATTTTTTTTTAATCAATTCACAGTATTTCCTGATTTGCTTCACCAATCTGATCTCATTTCAACAGTTCTCTTTGTGAATAAGATGAAATGTTGACCATCTTACAGAGTCAGTTCAGTTCAAAATTCAGTTACACAGAAATGTTTTTAATGTAATATTGTGCCGTGATTTATATCCATTTAACAAAGCCAAGCATTAATAGACTCAAGAGAAAGAAGGAAAGAATTAAAGCATTGGTGGACCTTACATTAGACCTTTTCTTCACAAAGAAAAAGCAAAATGAAAGTGTCTCTGGACTGACCTGTATATTAAAAGAGTTAACCACATAACATCAATATGTCAAAATTAGGAGTATCTACAGAATACTGAATGAATCCTGGAGATACTTCACCAGTAATTTTATGTTCATTATGCATTATAAATATTGATCACTAGAACAGATGGGGAAGGATTTACTAAGGAAAATTTTGAGAGAAATGAAAATGAATAAATATTTCCTCCTTGCCTTTTCTTCTGTTCTAATGGTAAAAGTATTTTGTTTAGAAACCAAAATGTCAGATATCCATTAAAAATGTGAAGACTTTTATTTTACTTTTATTTTATTTTTATTTTTATTTGTTACTTCTCTAAACAAATTTCAAGCAGTAAATTTCTGGCTCTCTCCATTGCAAACTACGAGTTGAGCCTTAAGAACCTGGACAAAATATGAGAATATTTCTGGGGACATTGCATCACTGTCCCTTGTGGTCTGAGTCACCTGCTGGAATGGTCACATTCCACCTTCCCAATTTAACTACTGCTTTGTCTCAGGCAGGTGAATCTCGGCACGAGTGTTTAACAGATCCATCACAAGGGTGATGGGCTCCAGTGCACAGCAAAATACCCAAACCCCTGAAAACAAGGCTGACTCAGGATGTGCAGAACATCACCTTCTGGGCTACTTGCACATGCTCAGGCACAACAGGCAGAGTGCCCATCTTTCCTCTAGCCTGATTTTAGTGGGATGACGTTATGACAACACTATTAAATGGAATGAATCAGAATTCTGATGGTCATGATATTCCCTGATACTTCATAAAATCAGTAATTTGTATATGATTCTGTAAAGAAATTAAGATTAAATAGTAGGCACAGCATATTAACCTTCTCTTACCCTGTGTATAATATAATATAATACAATACAATACAATACAGACTAATATGTATGGTAATGTGTCTGGGAATATTAATAAGTTCACTTTTTTTAACTGCAAGAGAACTCTCTGTTATTCACAGGAGTATTCCATACTATTCATCCTCAGGCTAGAATATACAGTGGAGTTCACTATTTGTCCGAGAGAATGTTATGATGGACAGAGTCAAAACACTTATTAACATTCACTAATCTCACATCCACCAAGAGAGCCATGCTATTCCAGAGAGGTATCAGGTTAGTTAAGCATGATTTTCCCATTTGTAAATCCATCTCTCAGTCACCTTCATGTCTTCAAAACAGCTGGAAGCAGCTTCCAGGATGATTTGCTCCATGACCTTCCCAGGGATTGAGGTGTGGCTGACCAGTCTGTATTTTCTCCTTGCCCTTTTTGAAGTTATGAGTGACATTTGCTTTCTTGCAGCTCACATGACTGATCACCACAACTTTTTAAAGATAACTGAGAGTGGCCTTGTGGTGGTATCACCCGGCCCCTCATCACTTGTGGGTTTATCCTGTCAGATCCTACCCATTTGTGGATGCCCAGTTTGTTTAAATGTTTCTTAATCTGATTCTCCTCCACAGAGGGCAAATTCTTCTTTTTCCAGAACATCCCAGGGTTCTCACAGATTTTGTACTGCTGATGGTTGATCTTAGCAGTAAAGACCCTCTGTGCTGGCTCAGGCAGCATCTTCAACACTGCTAATGTGAATTGTATGATCTTTCACTACTAATGGATGGGTTGGAAATAATTTTATTTGACATTCAAGTTCTAGGCTCATTTTTTTACCAGCCATTAGCCAGAAAAGCCTTATTTTCCCCTACCAGCAGAGATTTGCATGTAGAACTCCATTCATTGTGGTGAACATATGGGACTAGAAACCTCAGGATATGCAGGTTTGAAGGAATAACTCTTTGGTGAATCTAATAGCACACCACTACTTCAATGCTACTAGTCCTGAACTCACTAGATTAAAACCAGCAAGTTCTATACATGCGACAATAACTCCTACTATTTTTCAGAATTCCCCCAATAACAGAGAAAAGACATGGGATGGCTCATAAATAAATAATATAACCCACAGAAACAGTTGCCATAATTTTTTGTTTTATTTTACTGCTGAAAAACTTCCACTCTGAAGACCAATTTTATGTTCCATAGAGAAGAACATCCTGTTACCACAAAGTACCAAAAGTCACACATTCTGAATTGTTAGATATGGCAGAAATTGAAAGAAAAAAGCCACAGCTGAATTGTCATAACTATAAACTGCACCTGAAGAGCACCATCGCTTTTTTTTGTGTGTGTTAAGTGGTAATACAGACAATAAAATCAAACGCATGTTGGAGTGAAACAACTCAACAAATAAGTAGGAATTGAAAGAGTTTCCTGGAACTGAGAATGGCCAGAGTGAAAATAAGAATGAAACACCATTATAATAAAAAAGAATACTTGGAAAACACTTATTGTTTGGGATACTAAAATCTTTTTTAGTTTTTTCCATGCTGTACTAGCCTGATTGCTAACAAATTTTCCCTTTTATATAATATATTCTCCCTACAATTTTCAAGTAACAACTTTTCTCGCATTGTTGTTACTTGAAAATTGTAAAGAGAATATATTATATCAGGCAAGGAGCACTTCCTTTGCCAGAAAATACCTCCCATTTGTTTAGAGCTTCCCTAAGTTTAAATAAGACAACTCCCATCACAACACAATAAACTTTTGCATGCTCATTTTTATGTCTTATTGACATGATGGAAATAAATCACTGATAGGCAAATCTCAAAAATATTCAGAGCTAGCTATATCTAAAAGGATACTTGGAAAGTCACAAGGCAAAAAGAAAGCAGGCGTTGCAGTGGCAGGGATCTGGGGAGCTGTGCTGACAGTGCCTGCACATGGGGGTTCACTGAGTGCACAGGCACAGCAGGGAGCAGTGGGGTGCTTGGCTCTGCAGTCACAGAAAGCTTTTCCCTTTCAGCCCTGCTCTCCAGAGCCTGTGGTTAATGCCAGCAGATAACAGCTCCTAATGCGGCTGGGATGAGCAGAGGATTGGCTGTGTTTGCTGAAGGGCAGAGACCAACATGAGCCAGGAACAGTTGAGGCTTAAAAGAGAAAAAATAGCAGGAAATATGCTGGGGCAGAAGGATGGCACCTTTTAGAACAATATGTTATTTTTCTTGGAGATAGAAACAGAAGACCCGTTAGGAAAACTGGGGGCTGGAATACAGTACCCTGTTTTTGAAGCAGGGCTAAAAGCTACTTGCTTAGCACTAAACATCTCAATTTAGCATTCACTACATTGCATTCACTAAACATCTCAATTTAGCAACTACATGTTAGCAAAATATATAAATGACATTTCTGAACTGTCATTGGTGCAATATGATATTTCCCCATAGCATATGGAATTGGAAATGATCTTCCTTTCCATTGGCTGGAGCAAACGCTTCCTTTCCTGAGCCTTTGGATATATTTACATCGTAGGACTGTCACTCTACAGCCCACACCTAAAGCCCCAAGGTCATTAATCACCTCTATGAAAGATATAAAGCTACTGGAATAGAACACTGTCACCAGACAAATTACAGCATATTTCCGACCTTGTGTCTTAAATATTTATCATCACTGTAAGTAGATTTGTGGGGCTGCTCTTTTTGAGAATCTGAAGAAAGCTGCAATGAAGGGAAGCTTGTCACTTGTTCTATGAATAAATAGGGCACTTCTAGATCCATCAATCTGATGCCTTCCCAAAGCAATAAATTTAGCTTCAAAAGGGGAAAAACTTCCACCCTCAGCTGTTGATTTAATTTGTCATTATTGTAGGTGTATGTTTCCTTTGATGGTTTAAAAGCAAATTCTTAGTGACAAAATTTGGAAAAAACATGAAAAGATTACCTTTACAAAACATAATGTTGTGTTTCACTTTGAAATCTATGTCATTATGCTCACATCTATTTCCACACTTTATTAGGGTGTGTGGTAGAAAAAGCCCATCAAATCAATCAGAACCTTTGAAGAAAGGTTTTTCACAGTTGTCATTTATCCTGCCTGGTTTTTGACTCTCTTACAAACAACTAGGAGAAAACACTCTTATCCTTAGTGAACTTCTCTTGGTTGCTTCTTTCAGAAACAGGAGGTATCTAATACTTTCACACCTCAGATATGAAATACAGCTATGTCATGAGACAATGCACTGCAGCACTGCAGAGGTCAGTCCCCACGGGAAGGAAGTGGTCATTTAACTAGAGAAAATATAGGATTTTTTCTCGGGTTCCGTTTTTCCGTTGGTTTTTTTTTTTTTTTTTTTTTTTTTTTTTTTTTTTTTTTTTTTGGTTTTTGGTTTTTTTTCCAAGGAATTGTCTGAAAGAAAGCAGAAGAAAGCATTGCATGAATCCTATGAGATGTTGTCTTCTCTGTGCGGAATGAAAAACCCTTTAAATAACCAGAAGCCTCCTCATGGGCTTTATAGGTATTTAGATGGCTATTTGAAGCACATCATAAATATCTTCCACAAGAGGGGAAGGGAAGGGAAGGGAAGGGAAGGGAAGGGAAGGGAAGGGAAGGGAAGGGAAGGGAAGGGAAGGGAAGGGAAGGGAAGGGAAGGGAAGGGAAGGGAAGGGAAGGGAAGGGAAGGGAAGGGAAGGGAAGGGAAGGGAAGGGAAGGGAAGGGAAGGGAAGGGAAAGTGATATTGGGCAGTGAGTGAACTGGGTGTAATGGACAGCATATGTGTGTGTGTGTGAACCTTTGTATGACTACCGATGAGATCAGGAGGAAAAGAAGACCAATAAATATTTGATTTTTTTCTCATAGCCTATTGTGGTTACAAGCCAAAGTGATCAGTCATGAATGAGAATGTTTCCTCAGGCTTTTGCCTGCTGATCAAGGCTGCCTGTATAATTCAGTGCACATGCACAATTCACATCCCTTCAAGGACAACTGTCTTTTCTGCTAGAAAACCTGTGCAGAGTGGCAGGTAGAGTTTAATGCAACTTATGGTCCTGTGAAGGTCTGGAACTAAATCTTGACTGGCTACAAACATGACAGAGAAACTGAAATGGCACATTGCTATTCACAGAGATGTTTCATATGATTTACATGTGTGTAAATCCATCACATGATGGAAGTGTGTTCTATTTTGATATTCCATGCAAATCAAATGGGTCACATGGTTTGCTATTCAAAAGCTCAAATAAATAGTGTAATATTAACAGTCCTGAAATAGTATCATGGAAAGGACAGGTATGCACAGCTAACATAAGACACTGATTTTCACAGAGCAACTTTGCTGTTTAATAGCATGTACATTTGCTGGCTCAGACTTTGTTCCCTCCAGCCTTGCACTAAGCACACCTGCAGCAAGGAGTTACTTGCCAAACTGATAAGCTATGTTTTTCACATCTTCCAGAGTCAGAAGCATCATCCTGTATAGTATAATACAGTGATAAAATCCCACCCTTCAGGTCTTTTGAGTATTCCCTTGGACAGCTCCCTCCACTGCTGAGAAGTATTCACAAGCACATTAGCCAATGCATTTCTGAATGTGTTTATGGGAAAAAGTAGTCTGTAAACTGTATATTACTGTGCACTGACACCAGTGAAACTCTTGTCCTCCTCTGCTCTGCTCTCCTGTGCTTTATCATGGCTTTAGGGTGCTATGCCTCATTACAATTTTAGTCTGTTCAGAACAGCAGTTGACCTTTCCTTTTGTTATGGAAAACTCCATGCATATTCCTGGAGCTCTCCAAATGACAAATAAAAATCACCTAATCCCTAGCTGCATCACCTAGTCCCTAGCTGGTGTGCACAGAAACTCTCCATACTACAATTTCTACTATCACTATCTCCCTAGGTACTCATTACTGTGAACAGTCAATGATCAGGCTGTAACCTGGATAAGTTTAGTGAAAGGACACATCTGAAGCAGTTCAGAGTAAACACATAAATAATTTACTTTCCAGAGTTTTCCAATAGAAACAAGAGTCTGTACAGAAATCTTGTTTTACCTCTCTACCTCTGTTCTTTTAGGCTCTTTTTCTTGAAGTTTTAAAGTTCAGCCTCATATGCATGATCTGTTTGTTTTAGTCCCCTAGTACCTAATGCATGACATTTAATAAACTAATACCCTGCTAAAGCCTAAAAATGGTTCTCTTTTAAGGTACTGTTGAAGAAACATCAGACAGTTTGTCATCCTGTACCAGGAAAGAATGAGTAAGTGCTAAAAGTGGCTTCACATCCTTTCTATATATAGAAATCCTATTACAATTACCCTTAACTGTCCTTTGCCTTGCTGTAGTAGTTTCTTCTGTGTCCTCTGTACCTCCATAAGTAAATACAATAAGATGTCAGGGTTTGTTTGTGTGTATAAAAAGAAGAGGCAATCCTGATCCACTTTTAGTGTATAGCTAATTTCCAAGCAAATGTGTGGTAAATCCTCTTCTATCTTTCCCTTTGTTTCACAGTTTGTATGTGCAGTAACAGTTCTTGATGCTGTATCTATTTTCACATTTTGAGAACTAAACTGTTTCTCAGAGTATCTCCCATTGCCACATCTTGTGCTTGGAGTACAAAGTATTCAGAAAAGGAGTGTTCAGGCAGCATTAATAGCTTCAGGAAGCAAATCTGTGCAGAATTCATGGCCTGCATAAGGAATGAAGGTGGGTTTTAGTGAAAGACCTGTCACAGATGGATAATGATTATAATAATCACCAGTGCATCTAATCACGTTTTTAGCAGTTCTTTAAAGGCTTTTTTGTTGACAAAGTTTTTTACTCCCTTTGCTGTCAGTGCAGAGTCTGTTTCTTTCCTTCTGAAGATTAATGGTCAGTTAACTGCTCCTGGCTGAGCAAGGCTCATTAAAGGAATATTGTCTAATCATCTACAACACTGCCTGTCTCTCCTTATTCTAAGCATATCATTTTGCAGAAACAGGATCAGAGATTAATTGAGTCAATTAGCAGCTAGATTTGCAGACAGTTTGGGAGAACTAAGATTTCCCACTTACCGTATTGATTTGTGTGCAAAATGGCATCTAATTTTCCACACTTCTAGGACTGGCAGGCATCCAGTCTGTTATTTTTCTGTCCTAATGGCTAAGAACATGCCATGTGATCTTTGCCCATAAATTGCATTTCTTTAATCTTCCTTTTAAATGCAGTCATTCTATTTAGGTATTTGGGGCATTGTTTAATATATTTTTCAAAAAATCAAGAGATGTTGGTAAAATACAGGCCCAGCCAAGCTTAAATCTAAGACATTAGCTCTAAATCAGGAGTCACAGTGCTTACCTGACTGAAAATGGGCCAACTTCTGTACTAATTGATAACCTGTAGATTTATGGTGAATCACTGCTTTTCACAGAAGAGGACAAACTAACATTAAATTCCTCAGTATGCATATATAGCTTGAAAGTTTAGGCTGCTCTCTCTTCCCACATCTGAGCTTTGTCATTCCTTATCTCAAGGCAGAGCTCATGCAGTTGATGGATAGATTCTGGCCATTGATCAGGACCCCAGAGTGGTTTCAAGCATTCAGAAAAGCACTGCTGCCTTCTTCCTGGGTGTGCTTGAAAGTACATGAGAACAATTTCATAAAGCTAAATGCTGCTGCTTTACAGGTGAAAACTCTGGCAGAGTTTCTATTTAATCTTTTGTCTTCCATCCTAATTGTGCTGAAGTACTCCCCAATCATTAGCAGAAAAGACCCTTTATGTCTTTACAAGATGCAGAGAAAATCAATCATTTAATCTGTAGCTCTGTTTGTGAAAATAAATTATGAGGAGCTTTGACTTGCAAGAGTAAATAGGTTTGTGACTATCTCTGCTGAGGAAGAGCACCCCAGCCACACAGTAATCTCCTCTTGCACCAGCAGAAAGTGTGCACTTACTCATCACTCTCAGCATTTCTACAGGCTTGTTTGACCTAAAGTTTCAGGAAAAAACTCTTTAGATACAACTTTTCCTGTAAGCACTGGAATATTGTGAAGACCAGCTTTTATGTTAATAAGAAAAGGAGTGGACATTCATGTGTTTTTATGAATGACTGTCACACATTTATTTCTGTCTAAAATAGAAATTAGTAAGATGGAAGAGAAGGAAGGAGGAGAACAAACTTCAGTATCTGATTCAGATAGCATTTAAGTCATTGAGAAGTGGGTGACTCATTTGAATGGACTTTCACAGGAATGAAGGGACCTCATCCACAAAACTGAAACTCCTCCAAAGTCATAGAACATGATCACCAACTACACCTACTTAGTTCCTTATAGATAGCCCTCAGTTTGGAAGGTCAAGGAAGGCTTTTGGAAGCTCTGCAACTCCTTTAGTGTTTTTCAATAGAATAGGCTCTTTGTTACTCAGAAGACAATAGTAATTATTTGCTCCTCCTTCAATTACTCTTCCTTCAGCAAGGAATCAGATCCTCAGTGTCCAACATTTTCACATAGCAGTTTTTTCCTGTTCACATGTCTAAAATGAAATTGAGAGTTTTAATCTGCTTGTTTACTAAGGTTCCTTAACAGCCTTAGTATCCACCTCCTCAGTTTTCCATCAGCAAGTGCCACTGTTCAGCAGAGTGGAGAACAGAGATAATTGCGTGAAAGACAAAAACCACAAGTAATGCAAGATTGCACGAGCCAGCTCATAAGCTAGCGCTCTCTTCACTTCCAAACTGCAATTCAAAGCTCTGGGCCAGTTATGCACGTAAATTTTCATTCCTGGGGATTATTTAGTGAAGGTGGTGGGAAATGTGCTATTCTAAGAAACCACAGCTTTCATTTACTTAGTGGGTGCAACAGATTCTCAGCTACTTTGTGTAATCAGATTTGCTTCTTTAGCTAAATCATAGTATCCTGTTAACTTAAAAAAAAATACAGGAAACCTGGTTTCTAACCTGGCAGTTTTCTGCCTTTCCCTCATTGTTAGACCACATTTCCTGCTTGCTGTTTTCCTTCCAGGACTCTGATAGGAAAGCATCTTCTCTGCTGGTTTCTTGAAAGGAAATGTTTGACACTGACTCTTTTGTCTCTTGTTTTCCTCCTGTTATCAGCTGCCCTTTTGCTCCATGGCAAGTATTCTTGCAGGTGAGAAAGCACTGCTAGGGAAATGGGGAACTTTCAGTGGGATCAATGAATCTGAGTCTGGTGTGGCAGAAGTTCTGGTGAAAGCTGAGCCCACTGTTGCCATAGCACAGACTGCTGAGTAGCCAGATATTAAAAATTGCTATTAGCCCCTGTCTTTCTCAAAAGAGAATCAGCAATTTTATGAAGATGGTATCTGAAGTCTTTCATTGTACTGAAAAACAGCAAAAAAAGCAAGCCTTTCCAAATTTTGCCTCTTGCAATGGAATTAAGAGTCTTACACCTAGTATGCTCTGATGTTTGTGCTGCATTTTTCAGTACAATATTAATTTTTTTAACTCAGTGAAGCAGGCTATTTTAGCCAAGATTAAGGGTTCTAAGGATCATGAATACTAAATTCCATTTATATAATACCAGAGTCACAGCAGACATACAATATTACAGGCAAAGAAGAGAACATCCTGTAGGTAAAAGACCTCAGTGTATGAATAAAAGGTTCTAAATAAAGTGCAAACTCCTCTTTCAGTTTCTTTAAACTACTCACACCCTCCAAAGCTGTAGCAAAGACCAAAAACGTCAGGTCTGTAACTATCTCAGGAAGTGTTCTCTATTATTTCTAAGAGTGGGTATTAGTTGTCACTTACAGCACATGGCCAAAGCCAAAAAACCCTGCCTGACACTGGATTTAGGTAGATATTTGTCACTGAAGTGCTACATTACTTAAAAAAATCACAACTAAAGGAAGTACCTGGAGGGACCTAAACTCTTTTGCTACTTTCCTCTCCACTTCAATGCCTCTCCTCTGATATACAAACTCTAGGAAACAGAAAATATCTGTCCCTTGTGATCTCTTTGTTTAGGGGTCTCTTTTTAGAATCTGACAAAATGGTTTGGGGTGCTTATAATATCCCAAATTTGTAAACCAAACCAATGTCTTAGTAACACAATGGAATTAAAAATCCCACTGTACTTATTTGACCAGCTTTAAAGTATGCTGCTAAACACTCTGCAATGCAAATGAGAGGCAAATTAGCATATCTGACCACAGACAGTCACTCTCTGAAGAGCAGCGTGTTTAGATAGAAATGATTACCCAGTAATGAAATAGCAGCAGCAGTGATGAACCTATTTCCTCAGTTCTAATTACATAGGCTCCAAAGAGGTCTAAGCTGTGTTCCCTGAAAAGCTAATTATTCTACCAAGAACACTCTCTGCATTACAAATAAATTAATCCCCACAGGAATAACTGAGCTGAAGCAAATGTGACAATGTTTCTGCCATAGGGAAAAGTATTTGCTCCAGAATTTTTAACCATTCAAACACTGGAAAAGCTCCATTTGCCCCCTTGAAAATACATAAATTTTGGTAAACTGTTCAGATTTTGCAAGGTTCTTGATCTCTCAATTTGGTTTTTCATGGCAAGGACCTTTTTAATTCCTTCTACATTTTCCAGAAGACATTACTTCTGGTTTTCTATCTAGTTACTCCTTACCTTTAAATCACCTTAATAAATGCTTTAATATGGGGCTTTAATAAAAGGACTTTACAATAAAAAGGTCCTAAAACTGCAACAGAACTGAAGATATCTTCATATAACCTTAATGTTGTAATAAAAATTACTAAAATAAAATTGATCCCATATGTAACAGCCTATTGCCTAGAAGTAAAAGAAATGCTTATTGAGAGCTCAAAGGCTCCCTAAAATCAAAAGGTACAAAGGGGAAATTGGCACTTGAGTTGAAAGCCTGTGTTTAGAGACATACTGCATAACACTAAGCAAAGCTGTAAGACTGCTACTTTCCAAATGCTGCTATTTGAAAATAAGCAAACTAAGTTGTCTGCAGCTTTTCTTCCTGGGGTACTTTGTATCCTTTCTCCTCCTCATCTCTTCCTAAGATTAGCAGCAACACAGGTGGAAAGGGAGGGAAGGGTCAAAGCTTCTCAATATCTCAAATTTCCAACTCTTGCCCTCTTGTTAGGAAGAGGATGTATCCATGTATCCAAATGGAGAAGCCAACATATTCTAGCAGGGTCAGAGAGAATTGTTATGTTCAGTTCTTGCAGAACCTTGAGACCCTTTCCCCTTTCTAATTTCTGTTTCTTTTATTTCTCAGCTTTGTGCATGGAAGACATCCAGCAACTCTGGATTAAAGTATGAAATTCATAGATACTATATTCTTGTCTTTAAATGGCTGCTTTGTCTTAAGATAGGCTTAGGAAATTTCTTGAGATAAATACCCACCAACCCACCCTGCAGCTGAGAGCAAGGGAGTGAGCAAGGTGCTCTTTTGGCTTGTTAAAAAACCCAAAATATTTCCATGGAAAAGCAGAGGCATCTAAAGCAACACTGCTGCAAGAGTTACTCACTAAGAAGCTGCCAAAATATATTTTGACTGTGCAAGTTATAGTATGATCAGAATGGGAAATGGATTCAAATATTTAAGTTTCAACTGACAGATTGGGGAAGAGGGCTTATATTCATTGCACACGATTTTATAGTACCTAATTTTTGTACTTAGCATTGCAATGAGGATTGATAGAACTAATCCAAACCCTTCACTTAAAATGAAACAACATGAAAATGAGAGGACATATGATTTAGAAATTATGAAATTATGCATAAGATTAGAGCTTTAGGCCTAGGGTAACAAGCACAAGAAATATTTATTTATATTATTTAATTTAAATATAATGTATTTATATAGTTCTTTAAATATTAATTTATTTAAATATTTAATTATTTAATTTTAATTTTTATTTAATTTTCCTCTGATACAGAGTCCTTATGGATCTCTCTGAGATATTTGACATAAGAACAAATTGGAAGGAAAGAGTTTGTTGAGAGGTTAGGGCCTTTTCATGATACTGAAATGCTGAACCTAGTTTTTAGAACAGCAATTTGACTAACATAGAACTTGAAGTAAGATGAATGAGACTTCCACTTAGTTTTCTCTTTTAAAATCTGATCCCTATTTCTTAACTGAAAACCAGCAAAAAAAAAGGAAATCAGAAATGTAATTGTTTTTCAGTCCATTAGATAAAGAAATGTGTATGCCATTGACTAGGTAATAGCTTTCCCAGAACTAATGAATTCTCAAGATTCAGTCAGGTGGTGATGCAGCAGAGGATTACAGCAAGGAAAGGAAATATAAAATGTCATGTAGAAATCAAATATTTGAGCTGAAAGCAGAGGGAATTTTTTTAAAAATGAATATGCTAGATCTATAGCACATGCAGTCTCCTGTAAAAACAAACTTTCACTGCTTAGATTTAAGATTAAAATCACTTTACTTGAAACAGTAAAAACCCGTGAGGAAAAACATACTTGATATGCTCCAGGCTTAATCCAAAAAGCTGTTTAGTTAAATCCATGCAAGTTTTTGACAGACCTAAGTGCCTTGCCTATGATTATCAGTCCACCGGCAGCTTTCAAGCCTTCATCCCTTACTGACGGCTCTGACTATGGAAATGCCTGATACCTCCAAAAGAAACTACAGCACTGAAGGATGCCAGGTAAAGCAGGGTGCAGAGGCATGTTTTCCTCAGCATTGCTGCCAGCCACTGAAAATGTGTCAAGCTTGGTTGCTGTGCTTTACATTGTCCCCTGTGCAATGCAGAACCAGGTGAAGGTCACAGCCTTCATTTTTGAGGTATCTCCTCACTGAAACAAAAGGTTTTGTTTACAATGGTGCAGAACACAGCTGACAACACTTCTCATATGGAATGGAATAATATGCCTACAGCTCATCTTTACAGAGACAAGAACTGATATTTAACAAGAATATCAGACGCCTAAAACCTAAAATAGAAAGGTCATTTCTTTTACCTTGCCTTCTTACATAAGTATTAATGATGTTGCTCTGTTAATGTATATGAATTTTCAAAACCAGACACTCAAGTACTCACTTCTATGTCTGGGGAAAGGGTGGGAGAAAAAATTGCCTCTCAGTCATTAGATACAGTGCTTAAGCAAGATAATAAGGTACATGTCCAGTTCTGGGCTCCCCAGTACAAGAGAGACATGGAGCTCCCAGAGCTGGTCCAGCAGAGGGCTACAGAGATGATTAAGGGGCTGGAACATCTCTCTGATGGGGGCACCCTGAGACAGTTGGACTTGCTCAAACTTGAGAAGAGACAACTGAGAGGGTACCTCCTAAATGTACATAAATGTGTATAAATATCTGGAGGGAGAGTGTCAAAAGTCTCAAGCCAGGCTCTGCTTGGTGGTCCCAACCAGTAGGACATGAGGCAATGGGCAGAAACTGATGCAAAGGAAATTCCACCTCAATGTGAGAAAGAACTTTTTTACTGTGTGGGTGACCAGGCACTGAAACAGATTGCCCAAAGAAGTTGTGGAGTCTCCCTCACTGTAAATATTCAAGAACTGTTTGGATGCAATCCTGTTCAATGTACTTTCTAAGACAACTCTGCTTGAGCAGGGAGGTTGGACCTGATGAACCCACTGTGGTCCCTTCCAACCTGACTGATTCTGTGGTTCTGTAGCTGATTTCTGTTACAATGAAAAATACAGCCAGAAAACAGAGCAGGTTAAGATGAAAACTCTTGGAAGAAAATAACACACAAAGTTGTTGGGATAGAGAAGGAGAAGGACAAGGAGGGAAGAAAAGGGGGGGAAGAAAAGGACTGACAAAAGCATGCAAAATATCTTCCTTGTATTTCTCTGATTTCCTGCATTCTGCATTCATTAGCCCTTCTTTCAACAGACATAAGAAGCATTCAACTTTGTACAACACAGAATGGGAATGGGAGGAATAAAGAGAAGTGCCCTTGAACCATCCTAGATGCAGAAATCACCTATGCCTGTCTTTTGTTTTTCAGTATCAGTTACCAAGAACAAGTAAGCAATTTTTTGCTATCCTTGGTTGGGCAGTTCTATTAAAAATGGCTTCCTTTTGTAACACATAATCCACTTTCTAAAAGAAAGGGATGGATGGCTTTGAATAGTGAGCAATTCTATCTTAACCTTGAATTTGTTTTGTTACTAGGACGAGGCAGATTGCTAGTCTAACACTGCAAGCAAACATAAAATTGTTTGATAGAAACAAGTCCTTTCTTTTCCATGATATTTACAAGGGGAACAGGTTTATAGTTCAGGAGATAGTAGCTCTCTTCTGAGCTACTGGTGAAATTTCTCCCAAAATCCTATCCAACAGCATGCCCAGGAGTTGGTTCCTGCTCATCTGTGCTTTGGCCATCTTTGTGATGAGGGCAGGTAAGGTGATCTTTGGTTTCACCCAGTACAGACTTAGAAACTGATTCTAAAATTACTGATAATGACAGTGAATGCATGTAAGATTTATTGCAGATCATTAATTTGCTTATATTTCACTGTAGAAAGGTACTCAATGTTTTTTAGGACAGGATCAGTATCTCATTGCTTGGGAAGATCTGTGGCATTACACTGTGTTTCTGAAGCCTGGATAGATGAAATATAAAGTGATGGATATTTCCAAACAAGAATCTAAAATCTTAGCGCAACAGTTATTGAAGAGTGGATGAGGCAAGACAGAAAATTATGCTGATCAGTGAAGCAATGTCAGTGGAGGAGCTTGTGGTTCTTCAGAGGTTAAATCAGTCAAGTGACAGGGATCCTGTAAAATCTGTATTTCAAGTGCTTGCTTCCATCAAATTGTGA
The DNA here is from genome assembly GCF_028769735.1 of Zonotrichia leucophrys gambelii. Lineage (NCBI taxonomy): Eukaryota > Metazoa > Chordata > Aves > Passeriformes > Passerellidae > Zonotrichia > Zonotrichia leucophrys. The sequence continues at coordinate 121,129,256 of NC_088171.1, read as the reverse complement.
TAAAAATCTGATTGGTGAAAGCTTACAGGATAGCTTTAATGAAAAACATATCTTCTGATTCTTAATTCTCAGATTTGAAATTCAAATTCAACAGTTTATAAGACAGAAAGTATTTTCTTGCCCATACTTCAATAAGTTTACATTATCCTGTCAGGATGGCCAAAATGAGAGTCTAGTTGAAGCACACATTGAATTCTGCCTAACTTCAACCAGGTCCAGCCAAACTTTTCAGTACAACACTTTCCAGAAAGTAGCAGCAGAACTCTGGATAAACAAATGCAGTAGAAATACTTCACAGGCATCACTTTTTACATATTAAGGTATTGGAAAAACATGGATAGCAGTTATGTGAGGAAAAAGAATAAACTACGGATTTGCTGGAAAATAATTCATTCTGATGTAAAAATCTCTTTTTTGCCCCCCTTGCAATTTTATCATGCACATACTTCCCACTGTAGTAGCTGGTTCTTTGATGAATGTCAGCAAAACTGAGCTGCCAGTAACCTTTCCTCAGGTAACTGAACTTATTTCAGAGCAGTGTTCATCTGGTCACATCTGCTCTTTGGCTTTTTTTTTGCAGAGGACTGGTAGGGCCAAAAAGCCATGGGAACACCTGGGAGCAGCTGCACCAGGTTGCCTGGTCATGTTTTCTCCCAGTGCAGCCTGCTCCGGGGGCTGTGCTGGCTCCAGCTCTGATCACTCCTGCTGAGTGTCCCCAGAAATTCTCCAAGCATCTCTGCTAACACCAGCTGCTGGGCAACTAGATAAATTCAGGCAGTCTGTCCTATTAACAGAGATTATGATTCATTTAAAAGCACAGAGGTGAAGAGCAATTAGTATTAGTGGTGTTATTAAAGTGAAATTCTTCTGGAGAGGAAATACTAGGAGAGAGAAAAATTTTTTCCTGATGTTTTTCAGTTACTGAGAATATTTCTAGACAAAAATAAGTGATTCACCCTAAGCATTTTTGTCACTTGTTATTTCAAGGGAATTATCATGGCTTGGCATTAGTTCTGAGGTATAATTCATAGTGTTTAAAATAATAAATACGTAAGATCCTCTTGGTAAACAGATCCATAGAAAGGGCAGGCAGATGGAGGTCTGCATGCTGTTTTGTTATACGTCCAGCATTACTTACATTTGGTAACTGCTGAAACCCTTAAGCTTTAAATCTCCTCTTTCTCTTATAAAATACTGTGAGATTAGGAGGTCTGCACTAATCAAGTGCCAACAATAAAAAAACCCAAACCCATTGTGGAGCAGCCAAGTCAAAGGTGAAGGTATTGGGGCCCAAATCCTCAATGATAGACCTTAAGTATATTTTTCTCTGCTTAATGTGATTTGTAAAATACAAAGGTAAAGGTGTTTTTCTGTGCCTGGTTATCTGTTGAGAATAATGCATTAGAACAATGAGCATAAAGAGAATAATGCATTAATTGCCAGGAATAAAAAGACCTTGTTGACTTGAATGCTTCAGAGTCTGAGATTCACACTCTGATTATCTCTGATGTATTTTGAAAACAAATATTTGTTTTCTTTTTTTTTTAAAGTTTCTCCATCTTAGATTTGGGGTACACTAAGTGCCCTGGTTGTAGGTGCACAAAGAAGCAGATAATAGCAGATGAATCTCTGAGTTGAAAAGACGTCTATTCTAAGTGGAATTTCAAGTTGGGGACATGTTCACGTTTTTTTAAAAATATCACAAAATATTTATCTAAACACTTCTGTGCCTAAATGCCTTCCCTGGTTTTCTTGTTTGCCAGGTAATACTGCAACAAGACATGTGAAATATCAATTAAATAAATACAAAAAATAGGGTTCCATTTATTGAAAGACTTGATTTCTGACATTTTCTAAGGGAATGTTATTTGGTATGTGGAAGATGCAATTTAAAATAATAAAAAATATACAAAGAGGTACATCTTTCCAAGCTGAAGAAAGTGTCCCTTTCATTCAAGATTAATAATTAAAGTTTTTTACTTTAATGATTTCAAACATGAAATTGAAAAGTCTACAGTTACTAAATAAAAAAAAAAGTATTCAAAATATCCAAATGATTGTATTGATGTAATATTTACAGTTCTAGCTTGCTTGGCTTAGTGTCAAATCTTTATCATCTTCTAGGAGATAAAAGAGAGTATTTCTTTGAGAAGTGCTAATGGCAGTTCATTCAAATCCTGTGACCGAAGGCCTTGAGCTGAATATGTGGCACATTTTACCCTTAAAAATATTACCCCCATATTAATTGAATTTCCCAAACATCCTTTAAGGAATATCACTATTATCTTACTTCTTGATTGAAGGCAAAGCCCCTGAGTGTTTAAAATGAGGCCAATTTTGCTGCATTAAGAATAATGATTATCAGTTATATTGAGGATAACACTATGCCACTTTATATTAGCTACTTGAGAAGGAAAAATAGAATTAACAAGGTCTATACTTCTCTGAGCCTATATCAGTATAATAAAATTTGATTAAAAATTAACTTTTTTTTTTGTTCAACTTATGAGCCAGAGGCTCTTTGGATGGCTGAAATTTGGAAGAAAAACTTTTAGTGTGATGTATGTGCATTGAATGAGATGTGTTGAAGCCAAGAATTCTGTAAGTGACTCAGTTGAGTAGCACGCTCCAACTGTGAATGAAGTTCAGGGTAGTTTATTGGCCTCTTGACTAGTAAACATGAGATGGATTCTGCCACATAGCAGGGCATAGCATTCAGAATGTTACAGAAGTCATCAAGGAAAAGAAGTACAGCACAGAATTGGTCATTGACTGAACATTCATTTCAGTTTTGGTTAAAGCATGAGCACATTTGCATGTTCTCATGATGCATTTATCAGAACAAACAATTAGAAATGGATTCTGAACTCCTCTCATGATTTCTCCTGTCCACCCCACACATCAAAATGTTTTTGGGCTGAAAGTCAGCTGTAAGCAACAGATGCAAAGTAAAAGCTAGTTTTCTTTATAATGTGAATATCTCCATCCCCACCATACTTATTTTAGCAGAATGCCAGAGGGCTAAGAGAAGATGGAGGTCAGTGCAGTGAGTTTTTATACCTATCATGGGTATTCTTGTTTTTTTTACATTGAAACAGTTTTCACGGGAAATTTTAAAAGCCAAGAGTCATCTGAAAAGCTGATGGTTTGAAGTCAGGAGTATCCATATAGTGTAGCATATTAGAACCTGAAAGTGGAAAAGCTTATTCTCAATCCCCCATAAAACACAGAGATTTTCAGAGGTACAAGCACTTTCATCTTGCCCTTGCAGTTAAGAGATCTTGTCAGTCCTGGAATTCAGAAGAGGAGGTTTTGTCTTGGCCATGAAACATACAGCACATGAACATTTGAAATACAGTTCAGAAAAAGATCTCAGTAGGATTGGATCTGAAACCCATTTACATTAATTCCTGATTCAGAAACACATCTGTAAGACTGATCTCTCATTTAAAACTAAGGATTTAGATGCAAGTATGTGATGAATATACCACATGAATGGTTACAGAAAACTTTCCAGAAAGGTCAGCTTTTTGGTCTATCAATCCCGAAACAGTTGCTTTGAGCAGCAGGAATTATCAAACATCTCCAGATATTCAATGTAAAGATGAAGCTTTTGATGCCAGTCAAATAAATGCAAGTGTCAGCTTTCAATGGCTTATAACCCTCACAACTGTAACAAGCAGCTTGGAAATGTGACAGAGCATGGTCACTGACCAAACACAGCCAGTGTCACTCAGGATGCCCTTCTGGACCCTGACTGGCCTCCAGCTATTGCTCCACACGGGCACAGGTCTTCCATTGCTCTAATGTCACATCTGCAAGACTCCTGCAGATACCCTGGATATCCCACCAGGGCATCTCAAATGATACTATCAGCATTGAGGCAACTGAATGCAGTTCTCTGTGAGAAAAGCATGAGAGCCAAAGAATCCAAAGCTGGTATCTCAGATCCATAATTATTTTAGAATTGTTATGAGAAGTTCACCAGTGATTTCAGGATGCTTCAGCTGGCAAGTATTCAACTGGAGTATGCAAAGTTATTTTTCACATGTCTGCAATTAATTAAGCACTGGAAGTATTCTGCTAAGTGTTCCCTCAGATGAGCATTTATAGAAAGGATAACATTTTGGTGCAGTTCTTTTACTAACAGGCTGCTTGGAAAACTGCAGTGTTTTGTGAAAATTTTGGACTGACTGCTTCAAAACCTTGACAATATGTTTAGTCTGCATAAATGAGGGAAAACATATTTTGTTTTGTTCAGCATGCTCTGAACTTTCACAGTTACATAATTATCTGCTCAGATGGTCCCACAGTCTTATTTTGACTGAAGGGAAATTGGAAGTGTTGATAAAATAAACCCAGGCTGGAAGCTTGGCAGCTCTGCCATTTGTTGGAGAGAAAAAGACCGAGGTTCAGGACTTTCTTTAGCATGTGATGTTTTTCACTGCAAACCATTCCCTGACATGGTGATAGTTAGCTGCTACAAGGACAAAAAAAATGGCTGGATTATACTTTTCTGGTCTTCTCCTGAATAAAGATATTATGAGAGTGTTGAGTTGAATATTGTGGGACAAGCTGAGATGCTGGCACTTCATACCACCCAGAATCTGAATCAAAGTACTTGATCTGATTTTGAAATGAAAGAATCCAGGATTTAGTTTCAAAACTTTCAGCTCTCAGGAAGCCTCATTTTTTTCCTTTGCAGTACCTTGTGTGTAAAACTAAGGTGTCAATGATTTCCTCTGCAAAGCATGTTGGTGATATCAATTCTATGGTATCACCACAGTTGTGATGAGTAAAAAGGGAAAGGTATGATTTGAGTCATAACAAGCTGGTAAAAATAAAATTGAATGAAAATTTTTAGATTATTTCTTGTCAAATATTTTACAAACTCAGTCCCTGACCAAAAAATGGATTTCAATGTGGGAAACTTTCTGCTGTGAATCTCTGAAAATTATTGTAATTCATTAGTTCTGCAAAAGCTCTTAAGGTGAAAGGAAAAAGGAAACTAAGAGCTTTTCCTTGCCAGCCCTTCGCCTCCATATCAGCCAAGAAAAAGATGGTCTGAAAGTGTAACTGTCCTGCACCTTTAATTATTTTCTGTGCTAGCAAAGAGTGAAATCTGCTTCTGGAGCTTCTGTTGTTAAAGCACCTTACATCTCTTGTTCCTAGGGCTAGATGTCATCATGGCACCCAAGGCAGCTGAGGTTTGCTTCATTAATTTTTCACATGGGCATCAACCTGCCATATTTTTCTGCTTATAATTGCATTGATTTGTTCTTGACAGACAATTTTTTCCCAGAAAAATCTGAACTGTCTCCTACTGCTGCAGCAATACTGAGGTAGGCTTTGGGCAGATCTAGAAGGGAATGCACACATTTTGTTTTCTCTTCCACACAACCAGTGGTGTGTCTGCTCACTATTCATGAATATGTGCAAAGCACAACTTGATACAGATTTCTTAATTTCTGGGACTGCTAAAGAAGGGCATTGCTTTTGGCTCCTTGCATCTTAAGTTTCACACAGTAAAACCTCTCTGCTTACCTCAGTTCTGGTGGTTTCATACATCCTTCCTTATCAGAGAGGCTGAACAAAACTGCCCAGGCCACGAGGCACTGTCAGCCTTGCCCATCCCTGCCCAGCCTCCCCAGGAGCCCCCTGCCCATGGGGGGAGCTCCCACTCTGCTCAGGGCACAGGATGCCAGTTCGGCCTACTGGGGCCCCCAGCTGCCATGGGCTCAGCTGAGCCAGCTCCCCTCAGCCCGGGCCCCACAGCCCAGCATGACCTTGTCCCAGTGCCTGGGAAGGTGCCCAGTGTCTGGGGCTGCCCTGTGCCTCCCTGCTCCTGCCTGGTGGGGCTTGTGATGAGCTGCCAGGCCCTGCCCTGCTGCGCTTGAGGTGCCCTGACAGGACCTTCTAAGCTATTATTAGTGGCTGAAACTAAGGCAGAAGGAATCCATATCTTCCCATGGTATTTATTTGGGAATGCCAAGTCCTGGAAATGGTTTAACATGCAATGGTCCCAGTGGAGAATCACTTCAATCATGGTACTGGAACACCAAGGCTACATACTGTTAATCCAGACTAGGCCAGGAAATGAATGTCACTTTCTCACAAAACCCGTTGAACATCCATGGTCTCAGAAGAGCACAAAAGCTCTGGTTAAAATTATGTAATGTTCTTATATAAAGAAATTAAAATTGAGGGGAATGGAGAATACTGGAGTTGGGGGTCCTCTGGATATGAATTGAACACAACTTTCCACAGGCTGGCAGCCAGGTGTACATATGGTATATCTCTTGATGGCTTTCTCTGGTATTGACTCTTCATAATTTTTGGATTTAGTTTGGGATGAGATTAGGTGTGTCCACCATGCATAGCCAGACCTACTGTATCTGCCTGGAGAAGACCCTGCCCATCAGGACTCACCAAGACACAGGCTGTGTCTTGGACTGCACAGGCTACCCCTTGGCATCCACCAACAGCCCTCCTACCTTTCTCTGGAGACTTCTTGTGCCTTCATACACCTGTGCATTTAATATTAACAGGAAGCTTTCCAGAATTCAAACTTTGATTATTTTCCAAGGAGCCAATCTAGAACCATCATGTGTCCTTTCTCATGATTGAAACAGTTACCTTGAAGACTGGAATGACAGAACATTTTTTATTTCCAAGAAGAGCTCTGTGCTGAGAGCACTGACAACTTCATTCTGCTTAGGATCTCCATTGGTCTACCCGTATTCCAGACAGAAAAGAGCAATAGGGCTATACTTTCTTGCAGACATTCAGTGCTAAAACAATCCTAAATCTGGTGAACAGGGATCCCTGGGAAATGTTTCTCTCTTCCAGTGCAGCCTGCGACCTGGCCTGAGTGACTTTTTCTTTACAGATATTCTGCAGGTCTTATAGGGGATGTTTTTGGATTAAAGAAACATCTTTAACTTACATTATTTTTCCTTAGATGGGCATTTAAGGGATAAAGGCTTTAAATTTCTCGTCTAGAAGCTTTTCTGTCAGTGGGACACAAATATCAGGGCTGCAGGAACACATCAGGACATGCTTTTGCAGGACACTTCTCACTCCTCAGAGCAGCATACAGTTAACTTTAAAAATACAATCTGTTTTCATACTGCATAATGCTCATGATTAAATGTGAATTTCTCATAGCTGTTAGAGCCTGGGGCAGTCACCAAGCCCCAGCTGATAAATGTTGCTTAAATGAAAAGACATTCTTTTGTTAGGCTCCTGGCAATTCAATAATGATGTGGACAAATCTCTGGCAGGGTAACCAGCAGACCCTGCAAACTTTCAAGGAGTCTCTTTTCAAATGTCACGATAACAATAGGTCAAATCCCTAATTTCTGAACCAGAATCACATGCCACAAGGATAAAGCTCATTTCCTTATAACTCCTACATGACACTGCAAAATTTCCTTTTTGGTTTTGGAAAATGTACCAGGAACATTTGGAAAATGTACCAAGAGCTGAAGTAAGAAATAGATATATAGGCCCTGATAAATGGCACGACTGATGAGCCATTTTATTTTGTGGTAACACCTCAAGGCCTCTGACAGGATGAGGTCCTGTGGTGGGAGGTGCAATGGGCATGCAGCAGTAAAACCCCATCTGCTCAAAGACTTTGCAGTCAGAAAAGCAATTTGCAGCACAAAGAACAATCTAATCCCTTTTGTATATCCTGATGAGTGAGGTGTAAGGAGTGCCTTTGGTAAGCATGAAAGGGGAATAACTTATTTCACTGCTGTGTAGGCTCCAGCATTATAATTATATTATAAATATCATGTCACGACACAGGATGTTATATAGTCAAGTTTGTTCATATATCCCATTGCTGGAGCAGGGAAAACTGTTCCTGATGAGTAAGTTAAATTTTCAGCAGTTTTAACTTTTAGCATTAATCATAATGATAATAAAGTTCATGCTAATAGATGCATTCTATAATTTAGGTATCTAAATATAGCAGTTTCCTGAGGCTCTGACAGTGTGAGGTATTAGCCTTTCCTGACTGGTGTACTGAATGGGGCTTTCTGCTGGGAGCAATGTGAATCATGGATTTAATGTATGTAAATTCTTTCATGTCGAATCTTTTCATGGGTTACAACCTGCCTGCTTAGACTCACAATCTGTATTTGATATGGCTGTGATAAGAAGTTCTGCAGTATTTTGTTATGGTGGCATACCACGAGGGGAAAGGGTTGTTACAGGGGAAAGGCAGAAGCTGTGTGCTCCCCTTCGTAATTCAAAATAAATGAAAATGAAAAACAAGTGCAATCTCTGAAGCACTATTATTTTAAATTTATGAATCATTAGCTTTCTAGTACAATAAGAAATAAACATAATTTAATAGGCAAAGCATAACAAAGGGAACTCTAAACATGTTTAAGTGATTAAACAGCAGAGATCAGCAGGTTTCAAAATGAGAAATTGTTTTAAATATATTTCATTAAATTATTAAGTGGATTGCTTCACTAATTAGCTTAAAATTTTTGTTCCCCAGAAATTATATCTCACTTTCCAAAGAAGATGTATTAAAAGAGAAAGTACATGCTTTCTCTGCCATGATGAAAATTGGGAAAGGATGCCCAAACCTCTGCCTTATGTAAAGGCTATTGCCCAACCAAAAGAAAAAAAGAACAAAGAGGTTTTTTGTTGCTGATACAATGTGCTGTTCTCAAAGAGGTGACAGGAATTTGTTTGCTGAACATACAGCATGTCTCTGGAAAACAATAATCCCCTTCACTTCTTAATCTTACTGAGAAAGTCTAGAGCTAAGAAGGAAGACCTAAATTTAACCAGACTCAAGAATTTAATCAATTTTGGGTAAATTTAGCTCTCCTTCCATGTAATCTGGTGGCAGGCTGGTGAGACAGCAATCTTGTGACAGGGTATGTACTACTGAAGTAATGAATTCGTGACCACAACCTGACCTCAGATTGCTTCAGCATGAGCAAATGGGCAACGCTCTCCCCTGGACGCTTGTTTCAGTACCACAGGAATGAATCCAACAAATCTCACCTCCAATCTGCTGTTCAGTGCTCCTAACCAAGGGTACCACACGGCACTTCAGTCCCACTGAAGGACAGAGATGCCACAGCTTAGAGGCACCTGAGAATTCCTCAGTATGTAGGGAACATTGACCGCTTCCAGGGTCCTGCAAGAAGCAAACTGAGGGGCATCAGCACACAGCCTCTTTCTCCTTTCTTACATGCAGCAGACAAAATTTCCATTCCAGTATATCCTCTTTTTTAGGGATGTGACCCAGCTTCATGGGATATTTATGGTAATAGTAACAGCAGGCATTAGCAGCATTTCCTGGATGCTCTCCAGATAATAAACAACGTATGGGATTCCTGTCAGCAGGCTTCCACTCCATAGCCAGGGGGAGTCAGCTGAGATGCCCAAAAAGCACAGCTTGGTCAAATGGTGGCCCTCCATGAAGCATTAGGACAGAGGACAGAGGAGCACAGCGAGAGCAAATGCTATGCTGGTGAACATATGGATAAACTCTAGAAAACTGTCCCTTAATTGCCGGGGAAGGACGGGCAATTAGTGCCAAGAATATGTTTATTACTGTGTGTGGGTACAAGAGTGCATCCCGGTATTCTGGCTGCTCTCCAGGACTCCCAGGGTCTCTGGGTAATTATAATAGACACAGAAGTGTGACCTAACTACAGGTCCCACAAATTATCCTCTTGCATATTTTGTTTAATATTTTCTTAATGATTTTTATATATACTGCATATACAGTTAAAGAAAGTATCTTTATCCTATAACAACATTTTACTATAGAAAGATCAGAGAAAGAAATAATTTAAAAATCACGATCAGGAACATTTATTTCTGTTATGATTTCTTTGCCCATATTTACCTAATGCCTATTTAACCTTTTAATTATTACCTTTCCTGGATCAGTCTGCTATGTATAAGTTTTGTTAGTTTCCTCGAAGTAAGAAATTTTAAACAATGAGCTTCAAAAATATTTTTAATTCTGAGCAGAAGTGGTTCAAATTGAAATGTTATTCTAAGGTGATCAAAAACCAAATGTAAAGCTGAGCTTTTGAAAATTATCAAATATGAAAAAAACATGAACTACTCAAAAACCTGATCTAGACCGGAGTTTTGTGTTATTAGATAAGTTATAGCTATTTCTATTTTTTACCACCAAAATAAAAAAAAAGTTAATTTAAAATTCTCCTTTCATTTCAAAAGTCTTCTTTTTTTGAGAAAGAGAGAAAATAAGAAATGGTACAAAGTTTTTTCTTCCATTTTTCCTACAAATTTACCAAAAGTTAGAGGCCAGTTTAAGCAGAACTACATTAGCATGCAAAATCTTTTTGTATCATAACCCTTCCCCATAAAATATAGTGCTCTGTATACTTCTGAGTAATATAATATGAACTTTGCAGGACATAATAATGCTACATCAGTCAAAGCCTCAATTACAACATAGGAACTCAGTTTGATCTAAATTGTCTAATAACATAGCCAGTGGAATTTTGCCCAAGCTACACTGATCATAAGTTTCCTTTATAGTTCAAAACCAAACTGTTTCTTCTTCTTTTGTCACTGATGGGCTAAAGTGCTTGAAAAATAGAATAGAAATTAGTCTCTGAAGGACTTCTGTGATGGGACTTGACAAATATAACTGTGGAATGAAGTCAAGATCTAGTGCAAGATCTATAAATGTAATAGATTTCTAATTTCACATTAAAATTTGTCCATTCACAGATAAGGGCTAGCATACCTTCAGAAACAGGGAGGTTTTGTCTACAGGCACAAAATGTGTGGGAAGGAAGTGCCTGACAGAACATGTTCTAGGTAAATAAGGCAAGGGGGAGAAAGTAGGAGATTTGGGACAATGACTGCCTAAGTCAGGAATGAAGCTCAAAGTACAAACATTCAGCTTGAAGTCAGCCTCCAACCACCACTTTGTGAATGGTTTGAGCTTTACCATATTCATTGCCTTTGTATGTGAATCCCTGTCAAAGTCTTAGCAGCTGTGGGGATCTAAAGGAATCAAAAGGAGCCAAATCTGAGAACCAAGAACTTGATATTCCATTAAGAATAAGCACTTCTGCACTTTGATCTAACATACAATTGATTTTGCCATTTTTCACTGCTCTAATGCTGTTTTTCACTTTTAATTTAAATTTGATTACATTTTTAATGTAATTTGCTTTAAATATTCTTAGCAATAGCAGCAAAATGAGGTATGGGAATGATGATAGCAATGTGGATTTTGAACTGATAATAACAGTCCTCTTTTATTAGTCTGCTCAACAAGAGAATAGTAATCAATCCTTACCACAAGGTAGTTATGGACCTGTGCAATCTCTACTGCATTTGGTTTGAGCAAATTTTTTGGTTTTGCTTCTTCCACTGTAAAAAATAACAATTCTCATACCGTGTTTTGTTATCGTAACTCATTTTCGACTATGTCTTTATACCACAGCACCTGAACTCCTCTGTGGCTGCCATTAGCCAGTGTCAATAAGAAACTATTATGTGTTTCAAGTCATATGGGTGATTAAAAATGGGTTCTTAGGGTCTTAGGCCCAGCAATGAAAATCACAGGTAACTTCCTTTAGTTTGTCTCAAAAACCTGTGGCAGGACCTGAGAAGTTCAGTCCATGATTGCTATGAAAACTCTATGAAATCTCCACAGATTATACAAATGAAAATTCAGCAAAACCTGCTATATCCCAGAGACAGGGATTTGTTCTCGAATTATTGTCTGGAAAAACTTTGTGTAATTATCTTGAGAATCTAATTCTATACTGTGACAAGCAGTTTGTGGATGCAATTCATGCATTTGTTAGTACTCCTTCTAAAAACCCAGATATTCCTCATTTGCTAAGGAATCATTTTGATACCAAAGTATCAGCCTGGTGTCACAGAAATGCATGAGAACCCTGGCTGAATGAATTTTAGGTGGATAAACACGTCTCTGTAATATCTCTTATATGTAGAGAGCATTCAATGCCCTTAGCCCAGCAAAAGGGCTAACAAATCACTGCCCTGCAAAGCAAGAAGCAAGCCTGGAAAACCTGGGAGAAGTTGGGCAGAGTGGCAGTGTGCTGAATGAGTGCTCCAGCTCTTAAAAGGAGATTCAGGCTACAAACGACAAACTTAACATCTGCTCCCTCCAAAGATCTCCTGGCTTTGGACAATCTTACCCAAAACCAAGATTTCCCAGTCCAACCTCCCCTTTGGTTCTACAAACAGTAACTTTCCTGTATTTTCTTTCAGCCAGAAAAAAATCAAAGCGTCACACAATGTGCCTTGGAAGGAAGAAGTTCTGACTGCTGAGGAGGCAAACTTCAAGGAGGAAGTTTGGAAGGAGTGGCACCTCCAGCTGTTAAGCCCAGTCAGCCTTCTGCCCAGTAAATGCTCTAGATTCCTGGCAAAAAGGGAGCATCACCACCCAATTCCATGCCACTTGATAATTTTTTGCCTTACAGCAGTTTGTTTTGGGGTATCACAGACATGAAATCATTAGTATATTACACAGGAGAGCAATGGTGCCACTGTAGCTGTGGCAGCCCAAAGATACAAGGCACAGGGTTTGCAGTGAGAGATGGCATCTTTTGCTAGATCAACCAGCACCATGTTAAAAAAAAGGACAAGCTAGTGAGTGTAAAAATTGTGTCTTTTTTTTTTTCTGATGGCTTGATATAATCTCCTCAGCCTCTAAGAACTCCTATAAGAACTCCTATAATTAAAAAAAAAATTATAGGATAATTATTAAGGATGACAATGTTTGTTGATATTTAACTATCATGTGATCAAACAATAGTTAATTCTACAGACCATTTAGTAATGTATCATGTTGCAATAACAAAAAGAAGAACAAACATTTAATGAAACATTAAAAATCAAAGTGAGTGTTGACATTCATCCTGCTATTGCCCAGATTTCATCAAGTTTTCCACTGCTCTTACTAGTTCCAAAGGTTTTGCTCAATGTTTCATTGTATTATCTCACATTGTGGTTGATGACTGAAGGATCATAAAGAAAATAAAATAAGAAAAGAGGAAAGATAATATTGTTTGGAATTGTGGTCAATTATTCATTTGGGACGGCTGTTGCCATGAATGATGTCACGTAGATCTCACTTAGAAATAATATACAAATAGAAAATATTGTTTCACCGAATGCAAAGTACAGCAAATTATGTAGATAATGAGTTTTTAATGACTAAATTCACTTTGTGCACAGTCTCAGAAATGTCTCTGTAAATGTTGTTTGCGTCATGAAAAGGGCACATTAGGTAGAGTTAACCACTCTGTACTGCCTCCCTGCACTTACAGCAAAACCATTAGAGAAGGGACTTGAAGATATTTGAAGCCTGTTAAAATTACCTCACATGAAAGAGAAGTTTCATACCAAAATCCAGTGAGAGGGACATTTTGGTAACAATGTAAAGTCAAAGTGCTTCAAAAGACCCTAGAATTTCTCAAGCATTTTATCCTGCTTGTAAATATAAAAGGCTACAATTTTATTCCCAGTTACAAGAACAATTCCAAGGATTTAAAAACCTAAGTGGTTCATTTTGCTTGACCTTCAATTTGCTACTATAGAACTAATTATGAACATCTAGCAAATTTTTTTTTGGAAGAAACGAGGATGTACATACAGAAATTCGGTTAATAAGAGAGAAGTAAGAGAATAAAAGTAAAATTTTGAGTTGCCTCACTATGACAGTAATTTTAAACTAGTTGAGTCAATTTTATACACATTGTGACAACCTAGGTTTGATCATATGAGATTTGCATCTGTTTCACTTGGAAATCAGAAGCATTTTATTGTGATTTTAAGGCAATTCATTATATCTTTCATGAAGAAAATGCTGAGTGCATTGTGAACAGACAGTGCTTTGTACTGCTTGCATTGTGTTTTTAGAGAATGTTTGCTGATTTAGTCAATTGTAAAAATTCATCAATTTCAGCAATGTCAAGGTACTAAATACCTTTGACTAATGTTTAGTGACTTCATAATTGCATACTGATATTTACAGCAGTATCATTTGAAATGTTTTATTTAGACAAAATTAAGCCTTTTTGTTTAATTTCTAATTCATACTTACGGCATAAAGTTTTAAACAAGAGAAATTTATTTTCAAATACATATTTTTTCAGAACATTTCAAGGCTAAAATGTCAGTTTATGGTTGTGGTTTTTTATTCATAAATCTGTATTTCTCAATGGAAAAATCTTCAGTTTCAAAATTTCCTAATGAGCTCCTGTGGTAGATATATTATATAAAAACTACATGTCAACTAGTACTCTTTTCTAGGGCAATTTTGCATGGCATGATTATTTTACATTTCCTTGTATATTCAAGAAAATAAGAAAACATTTAACCCTAATTGTATCTTCCCCAGTAAAAGATCTAAAAGTTTACAAATGTCTTTATCTTGAGACATTATCACAACATCCATCCTGTATTAAATGGTTAAAATTCTTCACCATGTCTTGGCTTTACTGATCCTGGTTTCCAAAAGTTGCTGGTTTTCTATTTTCATATAACCTCACTATCTAGTGATCACCTGTTTCCTTTGCTGGGATTTTTCATCACTTCTATCCCAAGAACATTTTTCCTCACAAAACACTTCACCAGTCTTCATTGCCACTTTGTCAGCAATTTGAAAATGCCCATTCAAGCACAGAAAAGAAATCAAAGGAGTCAAAAATTTTGAATTAAAGTTTCTAAAGTAGCCTAAAATGAGCGGTAGGGTGTCCACAGTGTCCATATAAAAGACCTGAGAATGAACTCTTTGTTGATTGCTAACATATTGATAAAATGTTTGCTAGCTGTGCTCTCACCTCACTCCATCCCTGTGGCCACAGATGATTGCTTACTCACAAACCTTTTGAACCCAATTAGCCACCACAGTAATTATCAGCAGTCCCCACAAACCCCACTAACTTTGTAACAATACACCAGAGCCATTTATGGGACTTTGTGATGATGAGCAATACCCACAGCGTTTTCACCCTGCACTTGAAATGTTTCTTTTCAAATGCAGACAATTTGAGCCACAAAAGCAATTTTGCACACAAAAAAGCCAGTATCAACTAACTTGGACAGAGAGCTGGAGCTGCAGCAAAAATGTCATGTCTGTTCCCCTGAGAGACTTGGAAGTCATCACATTCCTGCAACAGCAAACTTAAACGCTCATTTAATTTATACTGGATGTTATGAAGTCCAGTTGGTTGAGAAATTACAGCTTTGTATTGATTTTCTACTCCTTTTAAAAGGCTCTACCAGAAGTATTAGTGTTATGCCATCTTCAAATTAATGACATGCTAGTTTTTATAGCCTATGTCTATCATTAACATAAAAAAAAAATAAGACCACAGAAATAGCAAGTCTGTTTTCTTCTGTACAAGGAAAAAGACTGTAGTCAATATTTTGACTGGGCCTGTGAAGAATAACACAAATAAGATTATACAAAAAAAGAGCTCCTGCTTGAAAAGAAGGTGTTTTTGTAAAATGATACACAATGGGTCAAATCCATTAGGAGGAAAAGGAAGTCCCAAAAATTGGCTGGGGCAAAGACTGAACAGCATTCATAAATTAGCTGATGCCTAAAACTGTTATTCATTATGCTCTATTTATCAGCTTGTAAAGGCTCCTATTTTAATTTATAATAACACTCCTCCTCACTTATCACCCTTCTGCCACTTTTCATTACAATAGAAAATTCAGTTTTGTATAACTTGTTCTCCCACAGAGAAGCAGAAATTTATTTTCCTCCCCATGTTTTGATTACAATATGCATTTTCGCCTAGATTCTCCTGACTTTCATTAGCGCAATAATTTACTGGACAGCTCTCTGCCACCTCAAATCTGTGCCCATGAACACCATGCTGCATCTTGATTTGTCTTCTTGATAGCAGAATATTGAATTCAATTCCGAAGATAAAAATGCCATCCTGTTTGATTCATCAAGTGGAATAAAGCCCTCTTGCTGAGAAAGCCATTTGAGTGAGGGTTAACTGTGACCTGTGCTCCTCCACAGTCCTTGGAACATCTGGCCATATGGGCTGTAAGCAGATTAACCCAGTGCTTTGCACTCTCCTCCTTTAAACAGCTTAAAGGTTGCTGTTTAAATAGCACGGCATGCAATTTTTTAAAAAAAGATCAGCAAATATTCAAAATAACTGGGACCAGATGACTAAACCTTCTCTATGGGAAATTTTCAGAGGACCTGAAGAAGCAAATTATTTGGAAATTGCTTCATTTTGTTTCAGTCTTACGGTTTAACTTGATACATCTAAATTTAATCTTTCCCAAAGTTGTCAAATCCTATCTAGCTTACATGATTGATCCAGACATACAACTTCCACTACTCCTGCTCCTGACAATTGTAATAGACAGTTTTAAAGTCTGGGTAAGAGAGACCTGTAGTAACACCAGCTTGTCTGGATGAAGCCTCTATGCCTTGGTGAAGCGTCCCTCCCAGGGTGCTGATGGCAATGTACTTTTAGCTTCAGCTGTAGCTCCAAAAAGCTGGAAAGTTCACCCTCCCAGCACTGACCACCCAGCTGGTGCCTGCTAGTGCCCAGAGCTATGCAAGCATCTCGCTTGACACGTCCTCTGTGGTGCAAGCAGAGGCAAGGCTCTGGCTGCCCTCCTCACGCCGCCTGATGCTTTTGGCCGCAGGAGCAATTGCAGATGGACTGCACTGATGAACCAGAGGTCATGTGGAGGACACTATTGCAGAGGCTTTCTTTCCACCTGGGTGTTGGATTTTTCTTTTTTTCCCAACAGCAAAATAAATTGCTGATGCTAAAACAACTAATACGTTAATTCTGTTTTCTTAAAATTTATGTTTTCTTGGAGTTTTTTTCCCCACTGAAAATGGAAACCTCCTCACAGGTGGAATTTTGTTTATATTTGAAAACAGGAAAATCCATTTAATTTACTTTAAATTAAAAGGTTTCACATAGAAATAACTGTTTTAAAAAGAAATCAGATTGAAGACAAGTTCCAAGCCATGTGAAGTTGGTACTTTTTATCCCCATCTCTGTTTCTAGAATTTTCTTTGGTAAAAGCAGAAGCTAAACTCCACAACACCAAATGTTTGCTTTGTTTGAAATTGCACTATCAGGTTTTGTAAAACATCTAAATTCCTATTTGTCTCCTGATTTCCAAGCACTTTATCTCTCAGTTCTTGTACTTTGTAGTTACTGCAATAGAGATTTAGTTCTTATCACTGTGCTTTTGGGAGTAGCATGACCAGTCCTGGCCAGTATTGTTTTCCAATGTGAGTTTGAAGAAGTGTCTTCTTCACAGGTGCAGGTGGTCACTGTGGCTCTGCAGACAAGCTGAAGTCTTATTATCTTCATTTTACGTAGCTACTAATTTTGAAGTTGTCCATCATGATTAGTTCTGCGACTAAATCCTGTCAATTACCAACCATGGTGATTTCAAGGTTCTCTCGCTAACTTTAAAGAGAGGAACCGAGGAAATATTGATGATATCCTCTGAAACAATATTAGAAAACAATTTCTGAAGTTGGAATTCTTATTAACATGCAGAGCAGCACACTGTCTATTACTCTGCATTCCTAGTTAATGGAAAAGTTATTAGCAGATAGCACTAAGTTAAGAAAAGGAATGATATTTTGATTGAGTTATTGAACTGGCTCTATTAAAGAAAACTCCATCACTGAGCTGACAATCCTCCTCCTCATCCTGTTGTGCATCTTCTAGGAGGGGACCTGAATGAGAGCAGAGTGCCAAGGCTGAGGACAGACTGCACTGGAGACAGACTGCAGGAGCATTACCACAGTGCACAAAACACTAAGGCAGTGTTTTAAAGGCTAGATCTCACCTATTGCTTAAGTTGTAGGTATTATGTACACCAAAAGGCACTCCTGAAACAGGAAAATAGCAGCAATTCTCAAATTTTGGACTGATGATGCCACTGGCAATACTCCACCAGCCAGTTCAGGTCAGATGAGTGTGTGATGCATGATCTTTGTGGATAATTAACAGTAGACTTTTTTAAACGCCAAAGGCCCAAGCAACTCTTTCTTTCAAATAAAACATATGCAGCACTGACACAGGAATTCTTTATTCCTAGACCATGGTAGAATATAATTTTTCAGTCCTTTAGAAGGTTTTAATTTTTGATTTTTCCCATTCCATCTGGGTTGAAACGAAGGCCTTTCCAGTGAAAGCCCAAATCTCAGAAGATCATAAATTAGGATCTTTGTGTAAAATAGAAGATAATCCACATGAGCCTTCTTCAACTCCCAATTTCTGCCAGAGATTTCTATTTTACCAGCTCAGCTGGGATTCCTGACTACTAGATTACAGACTTGGTATCTCTTGCTGTGCCCTAGTAACTACTCAATTATTTAAATATGGAATAGCTCCAACAGATGCTGTTGCGAGAAACACATTCTCTAACAGCACAGCCAAGGCATTCATCTGGGACACTGGAAACCAAGGGTCAAGTCCTCGTACCAGACAGGTTTAAAATCTTTATACAAAGAATTAATTTTATGCTAGACACACAACACCACTGGGTCAGGGGAACATAAGTTCAGGGCTAGATTCATTCCTAGGATGGAGTTAACTCCACCACTGGTTATTGGGAAAGTAATTTAACTGTTGAATTTTGGCAGAAATAAGCTCTTACATCTTATAAAATGGCATCCTAAGAAGGAATAGACATCCTCCCTAATCAATGATGCAAAAGTCTAATTGACAGGGCTACAGACGCTGATATTTGGTATGAAATCAAGATATTTTGTGGAAGTGCAGAAGTTTTACTAAAATAATAAGGCATTAAAGCAAATTTCAGAGTTCATGGTGGTGGTTCACATTCTCAGCAACTCAAAAAGCATTTTTGCAGTGCAAACAATAGACAAAACTGCCTTGGAACTAGATATTGAACCAAATTCCTGCTGGGCAAGGGACTCTTGAAATTATGGAAGTTCAGTGAAGATCCATGCAGGTCAATAGAACTTTGTGACTTCACAGCTATTAGAAACCCAGCACACAATCCCTTGGCAATCAAACCAAACCTCTAGAAACTCAGCTATAGTCTCTGGGGGAAAGGCATTTGCCTTCAGCTCATGGTGAAACTGCTGCTCCAAGGCTCCTAGGAGGGCTGGTGGTGTAACCCCCCTCACTCTGGAGGACTTTCATCATGCTGATGTTAGAGCTGCAGGCCATAAGTCTGGTATGGCTCTCAGGCTGTGCAGGAGCAGCAGCAGCACTGAATGAGGCTGGACCAGCGTTCATGAGCTGGGGACCAGCAGTACAGCCACTGCCCACCCCAGTACAAGGGGCTGCAACTGCCTGGCCACTCCTGAGGGCACTGAAACCTGTATGAGCTCAGAAGAGCAGGGAGATGGACAGCACAGAATCATCCCATATGAAAAGCCCTGATTTACAACAACTGGATGCGATTTCTTCTTTCTGCAACTTTGTGATTTCATGGTATGAATGATTCTCTGACTACTGCTAAGATAATGCCTTTGTTCAAACTGATACCCTGCAATAATTTATATAAACACTGTTAATTACATATTTGCACTGTATATCAATTTTGTCTGTGCCCAATGATTTCTTTCACAAAACAGAGAAATAAAACTTAACACAGTTTTCAAATACATCACCAGCTGCCTGTCTGATTTCTTAGAAGTGAACAAAAACAGTGTAGGTGACAGTCAAGACAGGCAAACTCAGTCACTCCCAAATCATATTTACCTTCCAACACTGCCTTTTCCTTTCTGATTCATCTATAATGAATATCCTCCTCTCTCCATTAGATCCAGTTACTGTTTCTTTGTCTACCGTAACATAATCCACATGGTTTAAAAACACAGCTCCCTATCTCTATTTCTTTCCCTTTACCATTAGTATAATTGGGATGAAGCTTTGCCCGTGAGACCTGCAGATGGAGTTTGCAGTAATAAGGTATTGGAGGAGTTTAAAAGAGAGAGACCTTGCAGACAGGAGGAAACACTGCAGCAGCTGTTCAGATGAGCAAGCCTGGGTTTTGTGAGGCTCTGAGTGCCTGCTGCTGCCGCGTTACACATGAAGAAATAAATGTGATGCCCAAAGGCAGAGTACGTGCATTTGACAAGGTAGGATGCCTTCCCCCACCTGGGTGCTTTCAGGCACAGCTAGAACAGGGCCAGCTCTTGAAAGCCACATGGCAGCAGCTCCTCAGCCACTGCTGCTGCTGCCACTGGTTTTTGGGAGAGGACGACAGGACTCGGTGAGCCCCCTCCTCATGGCTTTCAGAGATAGCACTGCAAGATATCCACATATAACAAGAAAGACGGGAGAAGATTTGTAAAAGAGGGAAATTGTAAGATTTCGATACTCTTTTAAATAAATCTCTTACCCTGCACAGTGACTTATCTTTCCGGGATTATTTTCACAGCCACGGATTTCCCTTACTTCTTCACTAAGTGAATATCCAAAGCGAGACTTTAGTACTAAGACATATGGAAATCAAACAAATCAAGATCCATATAAGCTGGTGTCCTCTGGTTGACCTGTCATGTGTGGAAAGCAATGACAATCTTAATCCTCAGATTTTGGATTGTATCCAGTCTATAAAAACATGTGAACTGAGAGGAGAGGATTGGGAAGCTGGCTGAGCTGCAACGGGCAGTAGATGTGGATAATGCTCAGCAGTGCCCTCGAAGAGCTAAAACCCCACAAGTCTGTGGGATGCCTCCCTTTCCACTGCTGCTTCTGTCCAGTTTGGCTTGTGAGAGAGAAAGCCTTGAAACAAAAAGCAACTCTCTGCTGTGAGATCGGTAGCTGTTAAAGCCCATCAAAGTGTAAAGGGAATCTCAGGTCTCATCTCTGATGCTGGATGTTAGAGTTGGCAAAATAGCACTACATCACGTGTTCTGGTATTTGTTTCTGCCAGCTGTGCTCTATCTTGTATTTTGGAGGAAAAGGATTGAGCTCTTTATGAACTCAAGGAGTTTATTTCAGTTCCTTTGCCTTTATAGAACAGAATCCAATATGAACAGTAAGCATAATTTGAAAACCGTTTAAGAGGAATATATTACAGTACAGTAATGAAGTGGTCCCTTCTCAGCATATTACTGCCTGCTATTTGACAGCATTTTATAAAGCAGCAGCTTTCCCTGTTCCATTGCAATGTGCATGCCTGTATCCTGCCTGTTACAAAGAGAGGGCTGGCTCAATCTGTTTGACCACTGTGTCTGCCAGAATGCCAAAATGCTGCTGTGAGCATCAGAGGAACATGCCAAAGATTAGAAAAAGAAATCCTGTGTAAACCAGCAGAACAAAAGTGCTCAGGGCCCTGTGAGGGAGGTTTGCTCTTTGAGCTGCCCAGCTTGCCAGTGAGTCTCTTCCAGCCCATGCACCACCAGGCACAGAAACCAGGACCAGGGGCCAAATGCAGCCCAAACCAGAGCTGGCAGCCAAAGATGCTGAGGAATGCACTGGTCCAGAGTCCAGAAAGGCAAGAGGCAAGGCCTGTGTGTCCTGTCCCCTGGAGGAGCCAGGGCAAGGACCAAGGAGCAGAAATGACTGTACTAGAGGAAGGGTGAGGGACAAGGCTCAGTAGCAAGAGGAGTACACAGCTACTGCCAAGAGACAGGAGAGCCAAGGTTATTGAATCCTCTACTAAATGAGCAGGGTACATATTTAGTAGCTGGATTTAGCAGACCATTCCAGTGGAAGAACTGGGCTGTGGAGCTCTGAGCTTGGGCAGAACCTGTTACCTGAGCCAGAGCCCATGCTGCAGTACCAGAGAGAGGATGACATAATGAGGGAGGAAGATTACAGCTTGAGCAACACAGCTCTTCCCTGCTAAACCTAGCCTTGCTTACGGAGAGCTGGAACCTGCAACTTTTTGTCAATAAAGGGATGAGAATAGTGAGCCACCTCCAGCTCCTGCACGCCTCACTCCACAGCCCTGCAGCACAGGGGGCACAACCCATCATACTATAGAAAAACCAGATCTTCAATGAGGCCATGCTGCCGTCACTTTTCAGAAAAACACACTGGTGTGTGGACCAGTAGCACACAAACATATTAGGTCCACTCTTTTAAAAAAACCTCACTTGAACTCATATGCATTTTTTGCCTTTTTGGTACTTAACAAAGCTCTCAGATCCCTTTGAACCCTCATTCCAGCTCTTTTAAGTAATAAACTCTCACAAGACAGGCACAAGAAGGAAAATATTCCTTCATTAAAGAAATCCTACATAAAACACTACCCTTAGAATAGGTTTTAGGTAAGAAATGAATGTAGCTGAAAATGGCAGAAATGTAGAAGCTCTAATGTAGGATTTTTCACATTTCATGGAAACACGAATACAAAACAGCACATTTGTTATTCATTACATGAATCTCCATAAAACTCCAGTCTTATAAAAAGTAATGTCAGGAAAAATCTGATTAAATGATGCTGTTTTCCCTCAGGGAAAACCTACTTAAATTAGAAGAAATTGTGTTAAAGCCTGAATTTCCTGCTCCATTTCACCTTATTTACCATTCCAATAAATTTATGCTAGGCAAAAAAATTGCAAAAACCACTCAATGTCGGAAGAACACAAAAAAATATAGCATTTAATATGCTCACCTATTTAGACTTAATGCTTTTCAGTTGTCTACTTTCAAAGCTAAAATATTTTCTTTGGGCTTAGTTTTGTCATCTTGACATTTTTAATAATCTGAATATTTAGCTACGTTAGTCTCTAGCATAACTGGAGCTTCCTGCTTTAGTTTTGCTCAAGAATAGCCCTTGAAGTGGATAGTCAATGTGGTATTTTGAAATTACATTCAAGTATTCTTAGGTATTAAGTGTGAAATTTGACTCCAGATTAACAAAAATCTTTGTTTACCCTTTGCAATAATTGCATCAGTATTCATTTAACTTTGATTTAGGAAGACAGTTGTATGTGAGTGATTAGATGATTACTGAGAATATATCTGAGGATTATCAAATAACAATAGATATTTTGTCTTTTCCTGTCTTTGAGTTTGTGTCTATTATGCAGCTGAGAATTCTAGTAATTCTTCTTACTCTTCAAGTTGCTACTCTGTCAAAATAGAGCCAGCTTTAAAAACATTAGCTAAATTCATACCTTAGACCACTGACACACATATAGAGGTATTAAAAAATAAAGCTTTATACTTGTCTCCTTAATATCCGGATGTTCATGTGTCCTGTTGCATATGCTGGACTGCAGGAGAATATGTGTATGAAGTGTGTGACATCTGCTATGGCTAACAGATATTAATGAGCTTGCACATGTGTTCTCCTTCAATTTACTGGGCTCATGGCAAAACTCTGAAGGATGCTGCAGAGGCAGATTTCATTGACTGCTTCATTTTCCACAGGCTGGAGGCAGCTCGGGGAAAACCAAGGCTGTCTTCTGGCAGGGTAGGGGGTCACTGAGCAGCCAGGTGACAGTCATCACTGCAATTGAGCAGAGTTCAGTTTCCTCTTGAACTCCTACTTAGGTTGTCCCTCCCAAATTCGTGCTCCCCTCCACTTTAAACTTTGTTCATGTTTTACTGGTGAAATTTTTGGTTGCTTTCTAGACTCATGAATCAGCTGTAGGGAGGGACAAGGACATGCAATACTTGCTGATGCACGACCTGTTTTGCAGCTTTAATTATATCAAAATCTCAAGAATATGCACTTCTGGGCAGTGATTTTCATTATTAGAATGATTTCCTGATTCAATGAGTTTTTGATAGATTTCAGTTTCTTGTCCACCTTTTTGAACACCAGGGAGGGGCCATTTTTTAAAAAAGACCATTTTTAAAAAAGGCTTAGGCATTGTTCAAATACTTTTTAGTGTAAAAACTTAGAAAAAGAAAAATTACATATATTACATATCCAACTTTTTCTGTGCGCTGAATGATAAAAATAGGAATTCACTATGAAAAAAAAATCAAATAATTCTTTGCTTTTAACTAATCAGAATTTAACTTTCAACCTGTACATAGAACACAGAGTTTAGCAGAATGCTGCAATGCAATGTGCAAAATATTAATCTTTGAATTTTCACTGAAATCTTTTGTTGATGTGCTGAATTGTGGTAAGAACTTTGTCACTCTGGATGCTGAGTGCTGGACTTCAACCTAAAGGAAACTTCAAGGTCTAAAAATGGACAATTTTGGTTGAAAACACACCAAAATTAAGTGTCAAAATAAGGTAACATTTGGAATAAAACTTAAAAATAATAAACAAGGCAGAAAGGAAAAAGAGAACAAGCAGGATACCACAGATATCATAACCAAGTCCAAGATAACTGATAAATAAAAAAGACAGGTACAAGAAAGTGATGATTGGCATAGACCCATTTCTATGTAGATGGTGTATAACACACAGACAGGACTGTTTAGCTCATTTTTTTCTGTTTTCACAAGAAAAATGTTTTTACGAGCATGATGAAATACTTTCTAGCACTTTCAAGAAGGATATCAAACAGCATGTACAGGAGATAAATACTTTTCAGGCTGTAACCCTGAAAAACTCACATAGAAGATCCTATTTCTTCTGGAACTCAGTCAAGCTTTTGAGTAGAAGCAAGCTCATCTGCCTTTGATCAAAACTTTTAATTCAGTTAGTACTTAGGTACCTAAGATTTTACTTAAAATGCAGACTTATAGCTAGTCAATACCTTGACTCCAAATTAATGCACTGTACATGTCTCATTAGCAAATTTGGCATGACAGAAGAAGATCAGAAGATCAAAAGACTTGATACTGTGGTTCCTACATCTTTGTCAGAGATGTAGTTGAAGGAATTTACTCTGAAGCAGAGTTTGTCTGTTTCTGAGAGTGAAAGTCTCCACCTGTTGGGGCTCAATGCTCCTCATGGACACATACCTCAGAGGGAGGGAATGACATGTATTCATAAGCACTTGGACGGGATTTTCCAATTTAGCTTCCTCCAAAAGAAATTTAAAATCCAAAACTGTGATCCTAACTAAACCAGAACACACTAAATGGAGGAGATACAGGGATTTGCTTCAAACCAGCCCAAATAGCACTACAACTGTAAGCATTCACCTTAAGCAACAGTTTCTTGCTGTGCCACCATCCATGTCTCATTTCCAACCCAGTTTCTTGCTGTGCCACCATCCATGTCTCATCTCCACAGATTTTACCTAAGCCCTGTATTTCAGAGGATGATTCACAACATGACCAACATGTTAGAGAAAAAGAAATCAAGCTGTATATGCCTCCCCTGTGGTTCTCCAGAGGATCACGTCTCCCTTTGGCAGTGCTGGTTCCTGATAGCACCCTCTAAGCTGGGAGGCTGAATGAAGCACTTGTGAAGGTGCCTTGAGAAATGTCTTCTGCAGATGACCTACCTGAAGACAAAAGCTATGAAAGGCTTCCTTTAAATCATTTTGAAAGGCTATAGTGCTATGGCCAGTGCTGGAAGGCTTTACTGCCTGAAAAATATTGTCAGGATGTGGAAGAAGAAAAAGCAGCAATTTACACAACTTCTTCAGGGCTAAACTGCTATCTCATATTTAGGAACTCTTGGCATCAAGTATCCTTAGTTACCCGTGGAAACTAGGCCTGTGTGAGTCAAAACCACATAGCTGAACAAAAATAAACACAACAGAAAATCTTCATTTTAGCTGTTGCAGATAATAATTTTTCTCTATGCCTTCTTTAGTAAATTGAGATGAACATTTGAGAGCTGTAATATTTTTGGGGCATTTATGATAAAAATAAGAAAATAAAGAAATTCTGGACTCCTTTTTTAACAAGAGTCAATTGATTTTCAAACACCAAGGAAGATGCAGCTGTGCAAACATGCACAGTACCACCATACTCTGGAAGTCAATCTCTCCAGCAATTAGCAAATCATTTCCCAGGCAAATCTGGCCTGACTGATTCGTCACAGAAACTGGAATTCATAGATGTCTTCTCCAAAGACAGGACTCTAGCCATCAGACTGTAAGTGAAGTACAGGCAATGAGGAGACTCTAGTCTCTCTTCTCAAAGCCACTGAATTTTGGCTGAGCTTTTGCAAATAAAGTTCAATTGATTGACATTATGGCAGAGAGAGAAAATGATGTTGAGCCTGTAGTTCATGTGCTAATAAGGAAGGTCCACCAACATTTTCAGTTGAATTTAAAAGGTTCTAATTAATTTTTTGAACAGCTCTTAACGAAAATAAGCTTTGAGTAATGGAAAAGTAAGATTTATTTTTCTAGAAAATATTCTTACTTCATTGCTAATAGAGCCCATGGATGTCAACTTCCTCACTTGCATCTGCCCCTTCTGTGAGAGAAGTTTTCAGATAGATGCATGCAAAATGGAAAACGTAAATTACAAATTGAACATCTGTAAGGTAATCATCTGGTGAAGACCAGTAAGCCTTCTCAGGAAAGTACAAGAGTTCTGGTTAAATTATTATGAGCTGCAGAAATGGGCTCTTGGGTGTCTGTGTATGTGTATATATATAAATAGACACACACATCACAATTCCAGTTTTAGCAAGGGGAATATGCACATCTTGTCTCATTACTCACATTCCATTTTCTACTTTGCCTAAAATATATTTAGTTACATCCCAGCATGGAGTATCTTTGAATTTTTGTTTGGAAGGAGTACCCAGATTTCTAAACTCTTACCTGGCTAAGCTCTTTTCAGAGGAACAGCTCTCAATCCCCTTTTACACTAGAAGTACAGTAGAAGGAACAATTAGCCAGTCTATGTGCAAAAAGCTCTTATACAAAGAAAGCTTTTGCAGGTCTGTTGGGCAGCATGAAGGGAACTCTTTGGGTCAGCACTGAAGCCTTCTTTTGTGTGTAACATTAATGGCTTGTCTTGCTAGAACCTTCCATTTTAGAGGCTGTAAATTATAATGTATTTACTGTTGGTAGGATAAAGTATTAGGGTATTTTTGGACACTTCATCCTGTGCATACCATATGTAAGGAAAACAACCCTAGGTGCAACTTAGCCTACGTACTTCACATTTAGTCCCATATTTTTTTAATACAGAATGGTCTGGCATATTTTTCTTCAACTATATGCAATTTAATGTTATGGCTTGCCAAGTTATTTTAAAGAGATTTATAAAGATGGCTCATAACATCTTCAGAGGCTGAAAAACTGTTATATCTGTAGGAGGGATGGAAAGGAATCTGAAAACCATTTTCTGGAAGGGACTAATAGCTGAGAGCATGAAAAGAACCTAGGAACAATTTCAATGGTATTTACAAGAATGCATTTTTCATTTAGCTCTTGGAAGAGGCTCTCACATGGGTCAAATGTGTCTTGGCAATTTGTCAGTAAAATGCAATTTGAGTTTGAAGCACTCTGAACTGAAGCTTCCAGAGTCTTACTTGTGGCCTGATGAGGAAGGTTTAATTTCAGTAACTGCAGGCCTGATTCTCTATTTCCTTTCTTAAACCACTGATGTCACTAACTGGGAGAATGCACTCCCAAAGTGGTACAAAGAGCCCTTCCTGAATGCCAATAGTAGAGCAACTGTCACCAGAGACACAGGACAACTGGAGAAATTGTGTCTGGACTTCTGTCATGTCTACATACAGGAAAAGACAGAGGCAAAAGCAGAGGTGAAAGAATCACACCTTAGGCACAGCCTTTATTGCGTGACCCCTCACTGTGGCCCAGAGCATTTTACTCAGTGTCAGTTTGCTTAGTCTCCAAGGCAGCTGAATTCTGTGGCTGAACAATTTATTCCAGCAGGTCAGAGGAGTTCCCCACCAAACAGGCTGTACTAAGCAATGACCCAAAACAACTAATGAAGGTGGTAGGCTCACCAAAAGCATTTATATGAGAACAGAAAGGAAAACTTTAAAAAAATTCTGCTCACAAAGATGATGAATCTCTTTACAAATCATATGACAATTGGTGGTACATCCACTACCCCTGTTGCACACACTTTTGTGAAATAGCTGCTTCACAGTCACACAGAGGATGTTGTCCACTGCCCACCACACATCACTCTCCAGAGAATCCATATGGAAATCTTTATGTCTATGCCCAATTTCTGGTCAAATAAAAATTCTTGAGTTCTAATGCTCAAATGCTAAAGGGATGATATTACTTCCTTTCCATGGCAATTACGGGGAACTCTCCTCAACAACGCAGCTTGCTGATGTATTTCGATGATACTATGACTTTGCTACATAAACTCATGACTGTATTTTGCAAACATCCATGCACAATGAAGTGTCATTGCTTTTTCTCTTAAGTAGGAAAAAAGATTTAGTCTTGATTTGATTAAAGAGCATCTAAGAAACAAAGTATGGTTTCTACTCAGAGAAAACAGCATTAAGTTACTTTTATTTTTCTTCTAACAGTGAGAAAGAACAATGACAAAAATGCAATGAAAAGACATGATATGTTTTAATTTCCATATAAAAATCCTTATCTAACTGAAAATGATTTTTCACTAACCTTGAAAAGGTTAGCTGGCTGCCTAAACCTCAGGCCCCTCAAGAAAAAACAACTGCCAGTGGAAAGGACATAAAGGTAAAAGTGCTGTGTTGGGTAATTCATTTACATAACACATTTAAAATGCTATTGTTTAGGAAAAAGATTATCTTTGTTAAAAAATAAAAGCAGCAAAAATCCTTCTGGCTGTTATTCTGCTACTATACAGACATTTGGTGAAGATTAGGACTATTACTCTAAGTCGCAGTCAAGCAGTGCTTTTAAATACGTCATTACATGGAACACTGCAATTACACAGAACAGTGACTTCCACAAAACTCATTTTAGACTCGTCAATTCTAGTAATTTATGCCTACCATCACCATAAGCAAATGGGATGAAGAACTCATTTTATGACTGCTAGCTGAAAGAGGATACAAGAGGACTGGAAGTGATTGCCTGGACCAATATTTTATTTAGTTTTTCCTCACTTACAGAATGGGTCTGCTAGAGAATCTGTAAAAACATGGAAATGGAATAACACAGTACATTGACTGCCCAAGGTTGGCAAATGTTATGTTATAAAACAATACTATAAATATCTATATATCTCCAAGTGGTTAACCAATAAAATACCAATGGAAAGCACTAAGGATAAGTAGAGGATTTTCTGGGTTTTGTAAAAACAATAGCAATTTTGACTGCACAATGCAAATAGGCTCTTCTTTGCAGTCCTTGATCTGGAACTCTTGTCGTGCTCTGTAGAGAATGTAATGGTTTATCCAAGCTCCCCCAGAGACCACACATAGAAAAAGAATTCCATTCCTTTGATGGAATTTAGAAAGGTCAACAGCTCAATTTCTAATCCATGATCTGCTGAAAGTCAAGAAATCTTTAAAGTTTGTTGGGCTAGTGAGATGTTTGTGTAATTCTTTACACAAGTAGTAAAGAATTAATGTGTAATGATTCAGATTGCTCATAGAATAAGGAAGGATAAAGGCAAGAAAATGATGCTTGATGATCTCATTCCATGAGTGTCATTTTTCCTGGGATTGAAATTTTTCCAGGAGTAATGTAGACAATCATACTGATTTTGAACAACCTGACCCACACTGTAGAACCAGTTAGAGAAGAAGAAAAGAAAAATATTCCATTTTCTGATAAAACTCCAGAGGGAATTTTATTGATGGGATGCAGAATAGCCATTTGATTAGCATCAAATAGCTTTTTTGACAAATTCTACAATATTTTTGAAAACTCATTGCCTTTCTATGCCCAGTTTAGAGGTCTAGCTGAATCACTCACAAATGTATTTCCGAATATGTTGTTCAATGTGTTCCATGACATTTTACGTAAAATATACAATGAATACATTTTCCCAGTTCTCAGATGACTCAAGTAATTAAACAAAACTGGGACTTGGCCAGGACATGGGAACTAACAAAATTACTAAAAAATGTCACGGGAATTTTTAATAACACAAAAAAAAAATTATAATACAGCTTTGTCTCTCCTTTCTGGACTCATGGGGGAAGATTAATTGGGTGCAGGCAGAGAGAACATGGTCTACTGACTGAGCAGAAGTACTGTCTGGGTGTAATTACTGCCAAGCTACAATATAATTACCCTGAAGCGTGAGAGGTGGAGAGATCCCAGTGTGACATGTCAGCCAGGAGTACAGGGCAAGGCAGGCAACCTGAAATGTGGAAAGCAGAGATGCCTCCACACTCATTCCCTGCTTCACTGGAAGTGTTTCATAAATGTAAAGATATTGAGCACTGAGAACTTAGGGAATGCTAGAATTAGTGGTTTTTATTCGGTATTTGTCCTTATTTACCCTTCCCCTTCAAGGCATAAGGATAGTTTTTAATGACTTGAGCCCGTACAATTTTTTTCATAAGCCTCCTATCTCATTGAGTGAGTGCATGAAAGGGCACTTGATGTTATCTCCTTGCTCAATATATTGTGTACATTTCAGTGGAGAAACTCTTTCCCTAATGTAAGAGATACATTCCTGGGCTGTTCTGTAGTACACAGAGGACCATCTGGTGATTCAAAAATTTTATTTATATATTTTCTTGACCTGTAAGGTAAGAGATTCGATGCCAGGACAATTTTACAGATGTGTTACTAAGTGAAATAGAAATTGAGATTACCTACCACTTTTAAGCTCCTTTTGAGATGCCTCAGGACTGACTTTTCAGCAGAGGTAACATCGTACAGTGGTTAATATATTCTGAGAACAATTATTTTAAGTTAAACTGTATTATTAAGTATTGGCAAATCCAGGCCAATACTTAATAATACAGTAAACTGTATTATTAGGTATTGGCCTGGATTTGCCAATACTTCCCCAAATTAGAACCATGCTGCTCTCAGGCAAGGCACAACTGTAGAGAGAAACCTACAATTAAAGGGTGTGACAAGTCTGGTTTGTGTGACTTGCTCACTAAAGCACAAAACGGAGCAAGAACTAAAGAAAGAATCCTATTTCCTTGGACCAGAGTCACCTTAACTAGATGAGTATCCTACCTCCTCTAACAGCTCCATGCACTGCACCCCTCAGCTCCTGCAATGACAGAAACAGTGTGCAAACAGCAGTCATACTTAATCATACTTAATCATACTTAATTCTCCATTTGAGTGAAGGGCAACACAAAGAAACACTCTCTTATGAGAGACCAAGAGATTGCCCTTCTCAAGATTGTGAACTTACCAGGAATAGTATGACAAAAAGCACAAATTGGTTTTCATTAAAAACATAAAAATAAGATAAGTTGAACAAGGTATTCTAAGTCTTGTAATAAATATAATTCATATAGGACCTGTTTATCTTCCAGTCTGCAGCAAATGGAGAAGGGGAACAAAGTTTCACAAAGCTCTGCACTAAACAAAGGATGGTGGTTCATACGTCCATTTTAACTTGTATCTTGAGTTTCCAAGCATGATTTCCAATACATGCAGGAACAAGTCTTAGGTGAATTCATCAGTTCAGAGCACCTGAACTGACTTATTCACCCCAAAATTTATGATGATGTGAAGCAGTTGCAGTCTATTCCCTTTATGAAATTTCACTATTTAAAAAACAAAATATTAATTCTATCTTTCTTTTAAAAACCTAGTATAGAGTTTGTAAAAGAAAGATAGAATTAATATTTTGAGGGGTTTTTTTGTTCCAAATAACTTAGGGCAGTTGAAGTCTGCTGCCAGCCTGTCTCCCTGTGTCTCACAAAGTATTAACAGAACTATTTCCTGAGCCTCATACTTCCCTAGTTTTAACACCTTAAAATCAAATTACAAGCTCAAGGATCACAATCACAGCCTGGTACTGAAGCCTAGCTTCTTTCACCCTATGAAATGAATATTGCTTGAGAAGGAAATCAATACCAAGCCTTGTATAGTGAACAGGAAAGATACGAAAGCATTGCTCCTTTTCTGCTCCAGCATTGCATTCTGAAATCAAAATGAACACAACAGCTTTCCCAGCTAATGGGCTGTGCTGGTGAGCACTGCCCTGCTCCTGTACAGATCTGTGCACAAGGCACTGCAAACAAATCTCATGACAGTAGGTGAGATTTGTCAGAGGCAACTCTTGTTCCAATTGACATTGTATTCTGGTGCTGACAGCTGAAGGCTAAAATTCTAATTGATTAATTTTCCTTTCACTATAAACATTTTCTTTTTCCTGAGAAGGTCCATTTAATCCAGAAAACTGATGGCCCTTGGCAGTACTGGTTATTCTAATGTGGTCAGTAAATATGCAAGAAGGCTTTGACTTCTAATTTTTCCTTGAGTTTTCAGCTCTGTCTGGATCCTGCTCAAGGAATGAACAAAAGCACAGAGTTCCAGCAAGCCAATAACTGACGTATTTACAGAAATGAACAGTTCTGTTCTCTGATCTGTTTTTTGGTCCCTGCACAGTCAAACAAATAACTTAAGTGGGAGTTTTCCCTATGTAATGAATTTAGGAAGCCTTCCAAAATAGGAATAGGATGTGTGGAGAGCAGCAGTGCAATAAATAGCCATGTTTTTTTCCCCCAATTATCTCCAGAGAAAGAACAGACATTGGACTGAGGAACAAAATTCAAGTTTCAAATGAACAACAGAATGAAGATATTCTGATATACTTTATTTCTGACCTCTGAACCGCCAAAAGCCAGATACAGGCATTACATATGGAAACTGAGAGAAAGACTACCACTATTTCCTTTGACTCTTGGAAGCATTTAAAAAACTATGTAAAATTAAATTATTCACAACAGGACACATTGAGCTAGATCTCTGTCCTGCAAATGGCAGGACAAAAGAGAAATTCCAGATGGGCAGCTAAACCCTTCCTGAGTTGCAATCATATTTTGTCAATATTTACCATTTCCCAGATCACTGGCTTTTTCTTGGCTTTTGTACTCTTTGTTTTGCCACTGAGAAAATACTGTGCAGTGAAACTGTTCATTAATCTCTGCAAACATGTTCTGGAAGAGAATAAATAAAGAAAAATGCTGTTTACTTAGATGAACAATCATAAGCAACACGGGAGAGTATAGCACAGAACTACAGTCTCCTTTATCCAAAGTAAAGGCCATTCATTGTGGGCTTTAGGATAAATTTCTAGAACTCTTGTGAGTTCAGCTTGTTTTTCCCTAAGCTTTTATGGAAAGCACAAGAAACCTCAAGCGCCGTTTTCAGTTGAAATATATGTTTCCTTCAGCTGGAAAGGAAAGGAACCTAGAATTCTTCCTGACTGAGGCAATATGAAATGTCTGTCATGTTGATCTGCCTGATGTTTGGTTTTGATCTGGACACTGAACAACAAACCCGAAAAATCCATTGTTACATTGCCTTTGTGAACAAGAATTAGATCCAAATTGAGGGGATTTTACTTTGTTTAATGACACAGTATCCACAGTGGTGCCAGCGATTTAAGGTAAGGATCTGGTCAATGCTAACCTTGTCAAGCCAATGCTTTCATGTTAATAAATGATATTATGAAGAAGAAGTAAAGAGCCAGGTAACATGGGTATCTAATCCTAAACTAATCCTGGCCCTGGGTGAAGATGTCAGTGCCACACAGAGAATCCCTCCAGACTGGATCTGGACACTCACTTGCACACAGTCCTCAGCCAGTACCTTCCTTTCCAGATGACAAACTTCATAAGGGGTCCCACAGTGCGTGACCAGCCTGTGCAAAACACTAGCCCTTAATGGGAGGGGAGGGCTGCTTGAAGCAAGAATTTGATTGTTTGGAACAAAGCTTTTGGCCCAAACTGCATGACTCCATCCATTTACATCATTAAATGCTATAGTAAATCTAAAACCACATTATCTTGCCCACTGAGCAGTCTTTTATAAAGTGTATTATAAACTAGTAAATAATACATTTGGAAAAAAACCCAATGCAGTGAATAAAGGGGATTTTCATTTTACACTATCCTAAGAGACATCTGCAATTTCTTTGAGATCAACACTCTGAACAAAAAATACTGATTTCAATGGGATTTATGGAAATATAACCTCATATGAGTTCTGTGCAACAGACAGCTTGAAGTATTTGGGACCTACATGCTTGGGGTTTATCTGCCAAAATACAAAAGGTAACAGGGAGGGTGGTAAATGCTACCAAGTAGTTTGGGAAGCAGGGATCCTTTTACTTTTCTCACTTACACACTCTTGGGCTGGCTGGCAAAGCACTAATGTACTGTCTAGACATTTATATAGAAGCAGATTTGGTTTGTAGGAGAGTGAGCCATATAAATGACTAATTACCCTGTATCTTACATGAGCCATCTTCAACTGCCATATATTTTATTGAGATGAGCATATTAAGAGGCATAAACTCTATATGGGAAACCCTGAAATGCCCCATGTAACTTAATTTCATAGATAAGAAATGCAAAGCAGTCTTTCCAGCGTACCATGACTTTCTGCAGGAAGTAAATCCATTAGAAAATGAAAGCTTTCTAATGAAATGACAGGGTGCAATCTCATCATCTGCATGTGGGACTGGCACTCACAAATTATTGTTCCAGCTGCCACCAGGCAGCTCTCTTTATCAGATCTAATTTACTTGTCTTTTATCAAGCCATGTGAGAGACATCTTAATCATGAAGGACAGGATTTATCTTACCTAATGTCAGTTTTCTGAGGTTAGGCAAATGGAACTCAAGGCAATCCTTAGGGTCAGAGGAGTTGGGCTCCTCTGTGAGATACCTGCTGTGGGATTGGGTCCATGACTCTCCAGTCTCTTGCTGCTGTCATGAGATCAGAGACAACTTTGGTTTCAGCCTTCTTAAGCAGGTTGGGATGAATCCTGTGTTTCTTCCTCAGAATACTAATGACAGAGGTGAACCAAGGTTTTAAAATTTGGAACCGGAGACTCATCTTTTCCCCAGAAGATGACTATGTGATACCTTTTTTTTTTTTTTTTTTTTTGTTAAGTTCGTTACAGAGAGGATCTCACAGGTATTTGAACTGGTACTATCCTCAGGTTAAACTGAAGAAAATGTCCTTGTGAGATATCAACCACCCAGTTAATATGATTGACTGATCTAAAGGCAGCTGAAAGCATTAGGCACTAATACAGTATATGCCAGTTTGCTGCTCCCATGGCTGGTAAGCACAAAATCTGACATGAGAACAAAACTATCAAGCTGAAAACACCTGATTTCCCTTATTGTCTGCAGAAGGTGTTCCAAACTGAATGCTTTATGTCTATCTGATGTGTTGTAACACATTTTTGAATGCAAATAAATTGAAGTAGCCATAATATGAAGGCCATCAGATGGTTGCCTAGATCATGTTTGGTACCTCAGAGACAGCCAAGATGAAGAGAATGGTTGAATGAGAACATGAAAATATGTTTAGTTTAAATATTAGATATGATTTTCAACAAGGACTTGATGAAATCACATTCCATCTGGCCCTCCTTAAATAGTCTCCTGCTTGAGCTTTGCTGTGCTCTTGAAAGCAAACAGGTTGAAAGCTTCTCTAAAACACAAAGATTCAGCAGCACTCAGAGATGCTGTGATTAAGAAGCCAAGCAGTGCACAGTACATAATGTTACATCACCCTCCTTAACTGTTAATGCCTTATTAATACGTATACAAACCATGAGTTTATGTTCTATAATACTGATTAGGCTAAATATATTGTGACCAGGTTTTACTATTCCCAAATAGAAAGCTCTGTGTATTAAAAGAAAAGTAAATGCATGTATTTTACTAAACTATATGTGTGACTGCTTCAGTAAAATTACACAAATTGACCTCTGTGTTAGTCAAGGCATTTTCCCAAAATGTTATTTTCTTATCTTTTCCATTTTCGTTTCCTGTAAATCAAGTTAATCCAAATATAAATAGTGTAAAATGGAATGAATAACTGCTGTGAGGTCAAAAGTGGGTCAAAGAAGGATAAAGAATTAATCTCAAGACCAAAGGCCATTGTATTTCAGATATGCAGCTCACAATGGGAAGAACTCTATAAATTTTAAATGAAATTTGGCAGGCTGACCCTCGTGTGATTGACATCTTTTTCTAGACACCACGGTCTGAATTCAGTCTGTTCCTATGCATGTCCACATGTGTGAGAAACTACTGAAGTGAAAACACAACCTACTATATGGGAATTGATGGTCATCATCCACAAGAAATGCATTTATTTAATTAATTTAATGAATTAGTTTTATTCAAATACATTGATTTTCCTTCTTTTTCTGGGCTAGATAGCAATATTAATTCATTATAATATGCCAGAGAAGTATATCCAAACATCATTTAACTATAGAAAGCTTGATGTCAGCTAATATTCTGCAGTTCCCAGTAGCTGGGAAACCTATCTCTAATAAAGTGACAAGACATATAACTGCTTTTACACATACCAGTACCAGGGATTCCTAACATGATTCATCTACAAAGGGAAGTTCTGAATACCTGCTGATGCAATATAATAATCTTAGAAATTTGATTAAACCTTGTTAGCGGCAGAGTCCTTCTTTTTCAGATAGTTATCACAGCCCAATATTGGCTGCTTTGCTAAATGGGATAGATCCTCCTCTCAGTTTGTTGTTTGAATTTTCTTCCTTTTTTGATATTCAGCTTGAGAATTGTAATAGCAAACACAATGAAAGTACAATACTGCTGGAACACTGCTTACAGAATCAGCCCAGGGGACAAGACACAGCAAGGCATTCTAGTCAAAGGTAATGGCTAAAGATTGATCCTAAGAAAGAAAATGAAGGAAAAACTGGTAAAAGGCTAAAAATCCAATCTGATGCTCCAGTACATGTGCAAATAGATATACTTTAATGACTTCATTTATGGAGGAAATGAGCCTTTCGAGATAATGCTGCCTTGCCTAGCATAGCCTCTTCTCCCTCAAAAAGGCATTCACTTGACTTTCATGACTGAGATTCTTTACTAGAGTTAATATCCTGTGATTTACCTCACACATCACTGTAGTGGACAAGAACTTCTACATCCTCTAATAAGCAGCAACTCTAAGTTTGTGACAAACTTCACAAGAAAATTTCAGAAACTTGCTTATTTTTCATCTTTCCTGTGTTCTGTACCATGCTCAACTATGATTTAGTTGATATATTTCTTCTGCTTGATTTTAAACTCTGGTTTAAACCTGGTTTTAGAAGCTTAGCCATTTGTCTAGATTTATTGGTAATGAATGGTGATTTATCCTGAAAAAGAAGCCCCAGATGACTGGACTTCAGCACAAGAATACCAAAACTTCATATGACAGAAAGGCCACTTTACTTTAGAGCTGGGGCCTGATGCCATTCCTCAGCTGGACTCAATTGCCATCAGACATCTCCTTTTGGCAGCTGGGATGTTCCTGTCCAGCTGGGAGGTCCTTCTAGCACTGAAAGAGAGGAGTGGATAAAACACAGTGTGCCACTGTTTGTCTAGAAGATGAAGACTTGGTGTTTTTGTTTTTGTGGCAGAACATGTCCAACAGGGGAGATGCCCACTGGACCCTTTCCAGGGGCCTTTATCAGCTTCTCAGTAAAGGACTGTGAGACAAAACTCTGCTCTAAACTGGCTCCAGGACTAATGCTTGCTTTAACACTTTGTAACTAGTAAAAAGTGCTCCACCAGTGTGGAGGAGGATGAGCAGGAATATTTTGGTTCACCCACTCCAACACAAGCAAATAGTCAGCCCAGTCAGTGTGGGACTGAAATTCCTCTGCTTGAGCCGTAAGAAGAAGGAACCAAGATTTTGTCAGCAATTTGATATGCTTCAGATTACTTGACTGGCTACTTAGCTGATTAAAATCAACATAAACCAAACTGATACCTTTTTGGTCAGGTATAGTCAAGGTATACTCACTTTTTGGGAAGTATGCTATCCATTGTATTTTCTAATATTGAAATATCTGAAGTAAAATGATTAAAGTATTTGTCATCTTGATATCTCAGCCTAATTAGCTGCACAGTCCTGACAGAGTTACAGAGAAATTTCTTTTTTGATCATTAGGTGCCAGACATAAGAACAAATGTAATTTCTGAAAGTGAAGATGAATATATAAACTACAAAAACCGTTCTGAGAATTTATATAGTGCCACAGAACATTTTCCCTGAATTTGTATTTAGGAATTAGGGTTTGCTGCGGTGACTGAGCCCAGGTGCACTGGCTGACGTCCACATGAGCAATTACATTCAGCTCAAATTCCTCTTTTCAGAAGAGCAATGCAGTCTCTCTCCATCCTGACACATTGTATGGTGGCAGTGCCTATTATTTCAAAGATGCACCCAGCCTCAGAGACACCTGTACTTTATTGATAGCTGAAAAAATCCTTGTATCCACAGCTCATATTCTCCTTCAGACTCTGCTCTAATTCACAGAACAGACTTTGTATTGCAGGTCTTATGTAGAAGTGCCTACCCTGTTTTGCAAACCACTTTGAGAAGCACAGAAGAGCAAGTGAGTCACCTAGGTGACAGCTAGTCCTCCCAAACAGTAAGAAACAAAAAAGCATAAGGGGAGGGAAAATGAGCTCAAGATCATAACAGCCATCTCCTGTGTCCAGAGACATCACAACATCCCTTCCTAAGCTTGCCTGGAAAAGCAGAGAATAGCTCACATCTGCCCCAGCCATCAGTCAGTGAGATGTGCACAGAAATCTAAAATACATTCTTTTTCCCAAAGACAAAAAAATTCCTCAGTCCTTTTCCATGTCTAATATTCCACCTGGAGTAAGTACTATGTAGTATCCTTATTACTCAGCCTGCTCCTGCACTAGACAAACTGTGCTGCCACTGATCTGTGAGAACTTGCAAGGACTGGAAATGAGAAAAGTCAAAGGGTAAGACTAGAGTATGATAACAAGTACAATCTTACCATTCATCAGTGTTCTGTTCTTAAGTCTTTCACTTTGATTTGTCATCCTCCCTCCCTTTTTCCTTCCTCAGCTACAGGTTTCTCAATGCTATAAATTATTTTCTTGGTTTCATTACCAAGAGGGGTTTGCTTGTAAATGCATTAAGTGTCTTAAGATGTTTAGTCATAAGGTGTGGAAAAGGGCACTTTTTTTTTCATGGAAGTAGCAGCACTTTGCACTGGTATCTGATGGAATGCCATTTAAACAGTGGGCATAC
The DNA here is from genome assembly GCF_028769735.1 of Zonotrichia leucophrys gambelii. Classification (NCBI taxonomy): domain Eukaryota; kingdom Metazoa; phylum Chordata; class Aves; order Passeriformes; family Passerellidae; genus Zonotrichia; species Zonotrichia leucophrys. Next base: position 121,090,237 of record NC_088171.1, on the reverse strand, counting down.
CTCTATTCTCTTCTTCAAATCTCTGTCTTCCACTTTTTAGTGTTTTCTTTTTTCCTTTATCTTATTTAGTATCTGAATCTGGTTCAGCATAAAAACTATATAAAGGCAGTGCCAAATTCTACTCCAATATATGGCTGGCTGCTAATAAATCATGACATACTTAGCTTTTACTTCATTAGGAGTTTACTAGAAATGCTGTTATTACCCATGATGCCATAATGGAATAACAAAATATTTTTAGGAAAAGGATACAGGAAAAGTTGTTCCTACACAAAAAACTGTTGACAAGTATCTTTATTGTATTGTCATTTGACGTATGGGAGGGGAAAATAAATGCAATGGTAAATTTGCCAAATGGAAAAGTACCAACCTAGTTAAATGGGAAAAATTATTTTCAGACTTCTGACAAGATTTTACAATTAGCAAAGAAATATAAAATTAAATTAAATAACATACAAAACCCATGCAATTTTGCTATTTTTTGCCCTTATTGTTTATTCTTCCTAATAGCCCTGTTTACTCTTTTTTGCCTCTTTTGATCTGACTTGATGGAGTCACCACCCATTCTCTGGATTTCATTGTAATCTCACACTTGGCCAAAGAACAGAGGAAATGAACAAAGCTGTTGATATGTAAATACCAGCTTTGAAGATAGAAGTACCAGATTGTTCCTAAAGAGAAAAATGCAATTGCTTTCCTTTTACCAGATTAAAAAAAAAAAATCCTGATGTATTATTCAAATGGTGACTAAAATCAAAGATTCCATTATCTCTGAAGAATAATCATTTCAGTCAAACCAGGTATTTCCAGAGAGCCAAGGAAATTGAATTAAGAGTTCAAAATGTTACATTCTAAATGTTGTTGCCAAAATTGCTTATTTCAACCCTATTTCACTTTCTGAGTATTACATTATGAGTGCCTTTTAGCAGGATGTTTTAAGAGATGGGTTGATTTCCCCCTGCATAAAAGCAACTGAGGGCCAAATTCTGATGCCTCAGCTCCTGCAGGTGATGTCTGAACCACAGAGTCACAGAGCTGGAGGGTATCTATGGAGGTCATCTGGTCCAACCCCTGCTCTTCAAGCAGGGCCACCTAGAGCTGGTTGCCCAGAACCATGTCCAGAAGGCTTTTGAAGATCTCAAGGATAAGGAATCCACCACCTTCTTGGGCAACCTGTGCCAGTGCTCATTCAGCCTCACAGTGAAAATATGTTTCCTGGTGCTCACAGGAAACCTCTTGTATTTCAGTTTTTGCCTATGTATGTTTTCTCTGATCCCAGAGAGAATCTCTCCTGATCACAGAATTTATGATAAACAGGCACCAAAACTCACTGCAATCATGTCAGTCAATATTTCTGTATAACTAGAAGGAAGAAATTAGGTTCATTTACTTGGAAGTGCTATTGCAGTTTGCACTGCTAAGTCCATATTTCTGTATGAAGTGTGTTCATGGAACAATTTCACTATTTAGTGAGATAGCCCAATGCCTTAGTCCAAACACGCAGTTGGTGGTATGCAGATAATGTGCAGAATATGAGTGGCATGTCTGTAAAGATTATAGAATGAGCCTTAATAATTGAAAAGGGCTTAATGCAAAAAAGCCTCAGAATGGAATAATTGGAATACCCAAGGAAAGCCTTATTGGTTGTCCTTCTGAATAAACAGGATTCAGATACTGCTTTCTTGAACTACCCAAAATGAGTAAAGTGTCCTGGTTTTAAATCTTGATACTCAATAGTGAATGAGCGGAAGTGAGCATGTCTGCCCCATCTGTTGTCTTAGAGATACATAAGGTGTCTTCATGTGTCAAAGTGTGTGTCAAAGACTCCCTCCCAGTGTTCAGAAACAGTTACATTTTTACCTTTTGGAGAAAGCCCTGGGGAAATTCAGGAGACTCTCAGGTGAAGTTCAGGTAGTTCACAAATTTTGTAGCGGCCTCCCCCAAACAGCCCAGTTTGCCTCTTCTTCAGGACACTTTGATGTAGACAGCTTGGTCTGTTATTGATTCTGTCCACATTCTGAAAACTGGCAAAGTGATGCTGACTACTGCTTTCCAAAAGGTTACAGTTCTACATGATGATAAATGATGGGTAAGCATTACCATAAGTAAACAGCCAAGGTGTCTGATAGAGAAAAGTCAATGAGAGTAAACACCACATAGCCTGATTAAGTTGGCCCCAATTTAGAATTAAAGGGACATAAAATTATCTGCTCTTATCTGGCATGGAGGCCTATTAACTACATTTGTTTCAAAACTGCAGATATAGAAAAGACAAGCTCTACATTGCTTGATTTTTCTTGCTTAGTGACTGTCAGCAATATGACACTATAGCATGGTAAGCAACAATACAAGTTGGTCTGGGTTTTTTTCCCCACAATGTTCCTTTTAATAGGAAAGTAAGACATCTTTGCAGTTCCCAGCATGAGCAGGTGAAGAAGATGAAGATTCAGGAAGAAAAGTAGCACATTTTTTTCTGACAAAGGTGTGGCAAATTGGATGGACTTAAAAGCAAGGAAAAGAAAGACTGAATGAGAGAGATTCCAAGAAAGTGAACACAAGTGGTAGTGCAGGGACACAGGGTAGTGTGGGAGTACCTGGCTGCCACGTTGAGCCTAAAAAGTTAAGAGAAGAAAGTAGAAGCTCATTTCTACCCTTGGATCTGTAGATGTAGGAGTATGGGAATATCTGCAGTCTTGGAACAAAAGGAACTTTATGCAGGTAGATCCCAGCTGGGTTTGATACCCAAGGTCCACTGTTCATCAGTGTGAAGATGAGCAGAAAGATGATTAGAGAGATGGAGCACCTCTCCTGTGAGGGAAGGTTAAGAGATTTGGGATTGTTGAGCCTGAAGAGAAGATTTTTGGTGACCTAATTCCTGCCTTCAAGTACTGGAAGAAAGGCTACAGGAAAGATGGTGACAGACTTTTTACAAGGGCATATAGCGATAGGACAAGGGGTAATGGCTTTAGACTTTAGATTAGATATTAGGTAGAAATTCTTTACTGTAAAGTGGTGAGGGACTGGAACAGGTTGCCAAGAGAAATTGTGGATGCCCCACCCTTGGGAGTGTGCAAGGCCAGGTTGGATGGGGCTTTAAGTGACCTGGTCTAGCAGGAGATGTCCCTCCCTATGGCAGGGAGTTGGAACTGGATGATCTTTAAGGTTCCTTCCAACCCAAACCAATCTGTGATTCTGTCATTTACTCAGAGTCATCAAGGCTTTTTTCCCTCTGGCATGTCTACCACTGGCATCAAGACAGCTGTCCTTCCAGGCAGTGCAGAGATTTTCATTTCACTTTGGACTTCCTGGCTCTCTGTGTCCACCCCCTGAAGCAGCTGAGAAGGACAATCCATCTCAATGCAGGGGACAAGGGCAAGGTGGAAACTACCACAAGCAAGCTCTGCAAGAGACTGCTCAGACCAGAGCATTAGATTACACTTCTGTCTGAAGCTGCTGCAAAACTATGTGCTCAAGGCTGAATCATTCCCCTGAAATGAATTCTCCATGTGAGGCAATTCAGCAACTCTCTAGTGGGGTATTGGGTTTTCTCATCTTGTTCTCGGGCTGCAAAAATGTCCTTGACCACTACCAAGCAGTTTAGAAAGGAGAAAAAGGAGAAAACCACTTCTCACAGAGTTCATTTGACTGAAACTGGAATTAAATCTATTCTTCCCGCCTCACAACCCCCAATTGTATCCAAGTACAGGGTAAGAATAAAGTATATTAAGTCTATGCTCTTCAGTGGAAAAAAAATTAAAAAGGGGGGGTTTGAGAAATTTCAACTTGCTCCCTTATTCCTAGCATGAGTTAAAAAAGCTTAAATCTCTGGCTTCTAAATTCATCCACTCACTCCTAGGGAAAAAATATATATTTCATGGCATATGCTAGCAATAATCCTGTTTACCTCTGAGTAAACTGGAAGATTAAAGTTTCTGCCAATCTAGTGAGTGAGCAGTCAGGCTGCAGCCCTCTGTATATTACAAGGCAATCAGAGCTCCCTTTTAATTAAAGTACAACCTGGCAAATATGGAGACAATTATTAGACAGTCACACATTAGATTGTCCCAGAAATGGCACAAATTTAACCTGAAGAAGCAGTGGTTTAGTTAAGCAGCACCTGTACAAGTTTAGGCACACTGTGCATGCCTAAAGATGTCTGTGGATGCATAACACAAAAGAATCTCAGCTCTGATGTGTCCTTCCATGCTACCATGAGGTAACATTTGCTACTACCATGAATAAAATTTTGCATCTATTTATTTATTCAGATTCACCCCAAAGCAATCTCCCTGAAGGAAGCTGGGGTCTGGAATATCACCCATTAGCACCAACATGATTATATAACGCACAGAATATACAATATATTTCAAAATACTTACAAGGTGTTCATCAAAAGCCTTTACATGTTTTTATCTGTGTATTGCAGCAGCACATCTGTTAGGTTTTTACACTTGATTGGATGGATTTTCTAGTGTATCATTGGTTAACCAGGTTAATTAGGACAAAAATGTCTAAGAGTCTAAACATTATATTTATGCTTTGAACTTGAATCTTTCACAAAAAAAAAAAAAATTCTTGCAAGGACCAAAAATGGTACTTCTTATTTATTTAACCTGATTCTAATAACTGAAAAGAAAAAAAAAAACCCAAAACAAAAATGGGTGAAAGCCCACTAGTGCCAGTTAGCATTTGAAGAGAGCCTTTTGTGAACCTTGCTATTAAAAAGATCATGATAGTAGGAAGCAACTATAATTTGGCTATGAATCACAGAGCTATTCACAGGAAGACTCTTAGCAAAGACAAAGGCCCTGCTGTCCATTATAAACCCATGAACTGCCTTCAGATAAATGCAGCTTGTCCTTCCATGTAAAGCTGCTCGTTGCAATCCAGCCAGCAGCCTCCATTGTTCACCCTAATGAAAATGCACTGTGGAACACTGAAACTCTCTAATTCCTTACAGGGGAGACTAATTTTTTTCCAGCAACTGCTTTGTACTGAAAAATTTAAGAATCCCTAGTGAAAGCAGAAACATACTTTATTTGTTTTCCGCACAGAATTTAACCTTTATTTGCAAATGGCAAAAACACCTTTTCCTTAAACGGCATTCCTTTTGTGTGTATTTAGCAGAAAGGTAAATCTCAAAGAGCTTTCCTCTATACCACCTTTAGAAAGAGTCTTTTTCTCTCTTTTTTTCTGGGTTTTGTGCATCTACAGAGGCTTTGAACAAGACAAAGCAATTTCTTTGGCTGCATTTATCTTCCTCCAGACTCCTTTCAATTAACATTTGTCTAATATTTGTTAATTGCTACTAAAGATGCTGTATCAGGTAACGATTTTTTTTCCAACCTACCGAGCTTGGAACTGCAGGATAGAAATTGTATCTATGGATATGCCACTGTAGAGTAGCAACAATAGCTTTGGGCTACAGCTGCTAAAAATAACTTGCTCTGTGCTGCAACTCAGGCATGAGAGATTCAGACCATTCATAAGAATTGCAATTAAAAGCATCAAATGGAATGGAAATACCCTCCTCCATCACTCTGGCAATTCCTTTTTGATGAGTCTTTGCAGTAGTGGAGTTTTCCTCTTGTTTTGTGTGTTTCCTCTTGTTTTGTGAATGCTTTACTGTTATATGAAATGCATGGCATTTTTTTCTTTTTTTTGCTGGGAACCAGTAATTTTAGAGTAGAAAAAGGGAAGTGGGCATAATTTTAATTTCAGATAGACAGCAAGGAAGAAAAAAAGAGAATTTTTCAAGGACAAACAATGTTAAGACTGCTGGCAATTTTTAAAAAGCAATTAAAACAGTATTCCTCATAATAAATAAAACCCCTTCATCATTTAAATAAAATGTGGCCTCCTGCACATATTTAATTAGCATATTTTCCTTCACAAAAAGTCTCTGTGGGCATGGTTGACCTACTCTTACCAAAGCACACATCCTTGAAAAGCAGTCCCACTGAAGTTGAAGAGATTGATCATGCAAATAAATCTCTCATCACCTGGGCCTCAGAATAAACTCTGCACTGTGAAGTCAGAGGAAGAGCTGAAACCCTGCCTGGCAACCTTGCTGGGAAACTGGCTGTCAGGGAACCAAGCAAAAGGAGGGACAGCAACTTGTACCACACGCTGGGATGGCTCAGGGCATGGGGACAGTTCTTTTCCTCAGCTTCCTTCCTTCTCAAAAAGCAACCCTTTGTGAAAGGCACATGCTTGGTGTGACTGGAGCAGCTGCTGGCTTGCAGCAGTGTTGGCTACTGACTTTCCAAGGAGAGGTGGGCAAAGCTCTTTCGCTGTGTGCTGAGCAGCACAGCACAGTGTGAGGGCAGCTTGCCCCTGTTACCCCTCTGGCAGCAGCACCCCAGGGGAGATGCCACCAGGGACTGTGCCGGGGCTGGTGGGGCACTCAGGCCCCACGCCCTGCACAGGGGCAGGCAGAGCAGAAGCCATGACCCCTGGCCAGCTGTCCAGCCACCTCTCTTCTGCCCAGGCCACAGGTCACTGCCCTGAGCTGGGAGGAAGCGGCTTAAATCAGCTCCAGCGGCGCATGATTTATTCACCCCAGCACTCGGGCTCCTCTTCACCTGTTCTACCTGTGCTTTGTCCCTTCTCCACCATTCACAAAGGGGACAGAGCTCCTGGATGGTGGTGACAACTGTTGCTGTGCTGTTTTCTTCCTCAGGATACCCACTCTTTGGGATATGGGAAGAGATCTTCTCTGCTCCATGTTAAGCAGCAGCAGCACAGACAGAGGTTCAACTGTCCCATCTATATCAATGATCTAATCAGGACTGAGAGTGCCAATAAAAAAACAATTCGTTTTTCTTTCTTCAAGTTGGAACAAACTGAAAGACATCTCTCCCCTCCCTTAATTTTGTTCTGCCAACACAAAACAAAACAACTTCCTTATCAACATGTCTTTGGGTCAAAACGTCTCTTCATTCTGAAACAAAATGTTCCATCCTGTGGCAAACATCCAAAAAACAACAGGGAAGAAGGACTGGCTGCATTTCCACCAGTGCTTCCCTCTTCCAGAATCACCTGTGATGAGGACACTTCTGGGACCTGAACTCCAAGCTCTAGACCCAGTTCTCACTGAAAGGGCTCCAATCTACACCTCTTGTGAAATGGGGCAGCCACTGTGCTATGCCACTCTCCTGCTCTTGACAGTGAATGGTTTAGTACTTATAAAAAATGTGTTTCAGAGTGGTAAATATCCAGCAAACATATATTGGGAATTTTTTTTTTAAGGCACTGTTGAGACAAGAAAATTATAGTTCAAATCAATACAGGCAGCAGTGAACACAGCTTTACTACATTTTGCTTGACAACATTAATCACTGGACACTGAAAAAGCAGAAGTGACATTGACTGTCCCTCTGTCAAGGTATGATGCCTCCTCAACAGCCTCATGTTTACAACTGAAAGTACTTGGCAAATTTGATCCAAGTCCAGATAGATTTTAAGCTCCACAAAACCACCTTTTGGCAAATCTTCTATTTGCACTACTTGTAAATTTAAATCCTGTTTTGCTATACTGTTGCGCAAGAACAATGACTTATAAGGAATCATTCAGAAAAAAAGTTGTATATTTATTCATATTTCTGTGAAAACTGAATACGTTTTGCATGTGAAATATTTCCTGTGTTAAATTCATTCTCACAGTGCTGTTTTCCATACTAATCAGTACCCAGTATATTCAGCATATTCAGACTGATATATCAGGATGATAGTGGTTTAGTACAACTACTAAATTATTCATGTGAAAACATATGCTGCACTAACACTGCCAAAGTGTTTATAAGCAATATGTCTAGGGAAAAAAAAAAAAGAGACAAGAATTATCCACAAATTAAAAACGAGAGATTTTGCAAAATTATCATTAATACGATGTAGTAGTACGCTAATGAAAATTGCTGATACTCCAAGGTAGGAGGCAATGCCCATTAGGTAAGAATTTAAAAATCACATTGGAAAGAGTGCTGTTAAAAAACCAGGATTGGCCAAAAGGGAATATGGCAAAGCTGAGGGTTATGTTCACAAGTTGTCTATATGGTCTAATCAAACAAGGGTCAGGTAGGAGAGCCTGTGATATTTACAAGTAAGAAACAGTCAGTGGGCAGAACCAGTGACACTAAGAAATAAAAGGACACATTCAAACTTCCCCTAAGCCAGGGAAAGCACCAAAACCATAGATCCATGCAGTGTCTGGCCAGTGTGCTAGGACCTCAACACAGAGCCTTTTCTGACAATCCCATTGCTGTTACAGGACAAACAGACTCCCTTGCAGATGGCACCATGCATTCCTAAGTTTCCTGCCCAGGAACAGTTCTTAGACAGACATATGTTAACTTCCAAAGGAAAAGCACTGCTAGGGTCATCTGTTTTTCATAGCTGTCATAAAGTCAGGGATAACATCTGAGGCTATTTTGTGTTATTTCTAAACTCTCCAATCCATCTTTTACAAGAACTTTTAAGGTCAGCAGAGAGCAACACGTGCAGCAAACAGATTTACTGGGCAGATTAGCTAAGTGACCTCATAAAGCGAACAAAGCATGCTGCTCTTTCAATCAGCATCTTTTTAAATCTGTTAACTAGCACTGAAATATTTGCTTTGACATGAGAGTTTGCTGCAAGTGTTTCCATGGTAATTCCTGGCCTCTCAACTGTGGGGACAATTTCAGCTAGCTCCAGCAGACAGAATGGGCTTAAGGATATCTTCCCAGATAGCCTTCAGACTATATTCTGCACGGACCCCAGCAAGAGCTGCAATACAGATAGAGATGAGGAAGAGGGTGGTCAGCACCCTCAGCAGGCTGTGAGCTCAAGGATGATCTTTGGTGTAAAGGGCAAGGGGTGCAAATGTTCCTTCCCACTGATCTATCCCTAAACTGAGATTAAAGACAGGAGATGCAGGATGGTATTTTCCCAGATTTCCCTGAGCTCTGCCTGTGGCTGCAGCACAGCCCTCAGTCAGCACAGCAGCTGGCTGTGGGCTCCAGCTGTGGGCCTGCAGCCCATCCTCTGCAGGCCAGCAAAACCCCTGCTCTTGGACGGCCCTCTGCTACAGACAGCAGGAAGACGTCAGGCCACACGAGCAAAATCCTTCCTTCTAATCACTGACTGCCAGCTAATCCTACAACAAAAATTCTCATCCACCTTTCCAAACAGCTGAATTGCATTTGCTTGGATTGCTCCTTCCAAAACCTCTAAAGTACAGCCACATACAAATAACATCTGGACATTGCTTTGTGCAACTAACATGATTATAATTTTTACACATTTTATACTGCAAACTGCATGTGGTCAATCTTTGACTTTTGCCAAGAGGGTTTGAATTGTTTTTCCAAATTTCTTTTGAACTCAGTTTTTTGCAACCACTCACTAGGACCTGTGACTTCTGCATTCTATTGTTTTCACATTGTTCTCAAACTTATTGCAGCACTTGAGGATTGCAGAAGGAAGAGGAAAACTGTGGCTCCAGTAGGATTACAGGCTTGTGAATTTCCCTCTTTGACTGTCTCACTGTGCACCCAAGACTCTCTGCTCTAAAGCAAGGGGTCATCCTTGCTCTAAGCAGGTATTCTGTCAGAGCAGTTTGATTACAGGCAACAATGTAGCACTCACTAAGTCCATGTAACATTAGAAGATAGTGCATAGGTTTCCTATAATTAGAAAGAATTACAAATAATTCTCCTGATTACAAATTCGGACCACTTTGTATCCTGGGCTGCATCAAAAGAAGTGTGGCCAGCAGGTCTAAGGAGGTGATTCTCCCTCACTTGTGAGACCCAGCCTGGAGTATTGTGCAGAGTTCTGGTGTCCTCAACAAAGGAAAGCCATGGAACCACTGGAGCAAGTGCAGGGGAGGGCCACAGAGTGCAGCATCTTCTCTATGAGGGCAGGCTGAGGAATTTGGGACTGCTTGGAGACCCAAAGAGACAGCCTGGAGAAGAGAAGGTTGTGTCAGACCTCACAGCAACTTTCCAGTATCTGAGGGGGCCTACCAGGAAGGCAGAGAGTGACTCCTCATCGGGAACTGCAGTGATATGACAAGGAGCAAGGGATAAAAAATGAAGAAGGGGAAGTTTAGGTTAGATATCAGGGAGAAATTCTTTACTGTGAGAGTGGTGGACAGGTTGTCCATGGACATTGCAAATACCCCAACCCTGATGATGTTCAAAGGCAGGTTGGGTGGAGCAAGGTCCATTTTAAGTTTCATTAAAACCCCTTAAAATTCTATGAAACACATAATTAACAGGCTTATAAAAATTATGCATGTAATAGCACAACAATATAAATATTGGATCTCTTTTGCAAAGTATTATGCACACTATATATACTATTATACATCAGTAAGACATCTATACACATAAAGATGTACAAACCTGTGTACATCTATATAAAAAGATTATGGAACATGCTATGAAAGCAAAATTATTTGTTTGCTATAATAATGAAGAGAGCAAATATGCCCTTTAATAACATCTATGCTGCCAAGTGGCACAGGAATAAAGATTGTCTTTAACAAGCCTTTGAATGTTAATGGTATAAATTGTCTCTGCTGTACCTTCGAGTGGTTTTATAGCTGCATGTCATCATGACACACAACACCTCCAAATTTCTATCAGCATATTTCACACTGGAGTTACTTACATGTCCATTGGTTTTTGGCGTGTAATACTTGCTGTTTCTTTTTTATTCTGTTACTTTGAATAGGGTGAAAGAAACTCAGAATGGAAGGCTAGGGTCAAGTCACACAAGTATTGCATGTGTGGTGCAGAGAGCATTTCCATTTTGCTGTCACAAGGCTGCTGCCAGTTAGCACAAAAGCCCATTGCCCAAGCAGGCAACCTCACAGCTCTCACAGGTTCAGCCTGCAGCTCTCTGTGATGGGATGTTTCTGTTTGTGGGGTTGTTCACACCCTTCAGCTTTGGGCACCTTCTCACTCTGAGAAGTAACACACGGGAAGGGAAGAGTCAGGAAATGGCACCTGACCTGCCAAAAGCAAAATGTGTCCTGACACATTTACCAGCCTGAGCAGAGCCACAGTGTCACCAAACAGGAGATTCCAGTTGCTCTGCGTCTAACAAGGGAAGAGCAAAGGAAGAAATATTCCCCACTTGGTTCCTCCCATCACCCCAGTGCTGGTCCCCAGGAACAAGTGCCACTCACCCTGCCAGCCCCTGGGAAAGCCAGAGGTGGTCGGGGCTCTCAGGAAAAGGTGATGCAGGGCAGGGCAAAACTCCCCTCATACACCTGTCACTGATAAAGCCAAACTGAGGAGCTTCCTAAACCTTATCTTTCTCCCGGATTCTTCATTCTGATCTCTTTAATTTAACTGGGGGTGAATGATCTGTGATTTGATTCTGACCTTCACAGACAGTCCTGAATAATGCATTTATCTGAGATATAATCAATTATGGCAACCAACAGGACTCTCTGGTTCCCTAACGACTTTCTTTCTCTTTTGTTGTTTTATTTTTGGTTTCGTTTCCATTCATCATGCAAATAGTTTATTTGCATTATTTCCTTGAAATAAAGATATTTTTTCTTTTAATAATCTCCAGACATGAGCTATTACATACTAAATAAATACTGAGTATTAAGGTGTTAGATGAGAAAAATCTCTTGTAGGCTTCAGTATGAGATTTGTATAACCTACAGAATTCTTAATGTACTTGCAGATTGACTTTTATCTCTGTTTTTAGCCTTCCTATTTAATTTGACTACTTACATAAAATAAAAATGAAACTTAAAACGATGTCCAGTTGAATATTTGAACCTTGCCATCATGCCAACATAGCTGTCTAAAGTAAAGCTGAAGCAATAGGGGGAAATAGAAAATTAAACACTTGAAGATGATTATACTTAGAGAAAGGATATAAAAAAAGCAGCATCATTTTTCAGGAAGTTATGCACTAAGAAGAGCTATTACAGACGAAATGAATTGTTACTGCTTGGAATGAAACAAGAATATTCCTGGTTTTGACATGTACCATCATTTTCTACCAGGAATGTTTTTACTAGTGTCTTTAGAATACAAATAATTCTTGTTTCTCATCTGAGAAATATTTTGTTTTAGTTTTGTTTTGCTCTCCTTTGCAGTTCCAAGCCAATAAAGAAATATGACAATGCATTTAATTAACTTACCATATATGATATTCTCCATCAGTAAAAGAGACACCAGCAATAACCACACCAAATTCCAGTCATAAATCATATTGCTTTCAGTCCTTTTATCTTAGCATTTATATATTATCTTAGAGTTTGCAGAATTTTACAACAGACATATGGTTTTTCATCTACCTGCTGATTTCACATTGAGAGATTCACTATGGTGACTATAGCAGCAGTTGTGTTTAATTAGAGCATTCTTGTCAGCTGGGGAAGGTAGGACAGAAATTATTGGGTAAAGTTTCCATATAAAATGTCCCTGGTGCAGATAAGTGCAAATAACAAGGAGAACCTCAATTCTCTGCTCTAATCCCCTCTTCCTAGGGTTGTTTACCACTGAGAAGGAGCTCAGTGGTAAAACAAACAGCTGGTTTTCTGGGAAAACACCAGGATGCAGCAATCTGAGGATGTGCCAAAGGAAGCAGAGGATTTGTACTTTTTTTCTGCCAGCATCTGTGGGCTGCTGATGTGGTCAGCAGGCTCTTGGGAGGAGTGGCTGTGTCACAGTGTCATCTGGGGTGCAGAATACTGTGTATTCCTGAAGGTGCTAAACCTGTGAGCTCTGGGAGGTACAAATCAAATCTAGCCCATGACTCTCTGTATTAAGCTTTTTGTTGGTGCCTTGTATTGCTTTCCAAAACTATATATTAACACTGGTTAAATTATTACTGGATCACACCTGGGACTGTATTGGAAATTCTTTTAGCTTTTACTATTCACACCTTTATGAAATCAAAGTTATATCAACATACACACAGGTAGCCATGTGTACGTATGGAGGTTTCCACAGAAAAGTGATCTCTAAGCACCCTGTTTGTAGAGATAAAAGGGTACACGTGTGAGTATCCATGCACCAGAACACATTGATGTGTTTGCATATAACACAGTATACACAAACCTGTAAATTATGCATTCAAACACAAATAAAAGTCACAAATATTTCAAAAAGTTAGGATTTGCACCACATTTTGTCTTTCCATGTTGATTTTTTTTGGGGGGGGATAAATGAGCAGTGAAGAATGATCGTGGCCCTGGCTGAATAAAACCACATCTACTTTAAAGTTATTTTAATCTAAGAAAGTATCTAATGGTGCTTTGGAGAGGTGCGGCTATGAGGGGAGGACCAACATAAATAGAATGGTTAGAACAGAATGATTAGAATATGAACAACAGGGAAGGATCATCAGAACATAAATGAAAACAAAAAACCTCTCCCTTTCTCAGGAAATGTAGTATCTCTGTCTGTAAGATGTGAAGCTCACTGAATCTGTGGTACTGAGAGAGACTGATATATCCCTGAAAATGGAGAGAAAAGAGAGCACAATGGAGAAGGCTTTGATAAAAAAATAAAAACCTTCTGTCCCCCAAAATATCATACTCCAAAACAATTCCATGTTTCAATAAATATCATATGTGTCCTATTTGTCTAAGTTTATTTGAGTTTTCATAAGAGATTTCATCCTTAGATTTTTCTGTTCATCCTTAGATTTTTCTGTTCAGACTCCTGAAAGTTCAGTCACCATGTTTACAAGACAAAACTTGGTTTAGATTCAGACATAAACACCTTATGGAAATTCTTCAAATAAGGGTGAAGAGACCACCCTTACTTATGACAGAAGCAAGACTTACTTAGTTATGGACTATTTCTAATATCAGATAGCAAGAAAATTAATGGGTATATTTTTTCCCAAATCTGTAATTTCAGAGCTCTGTTTTGTCTTTGAACACATGATTAATCTCAGTGTAGGATTTACAAAATCCGCTTTTAGCTATAGGATATACTCAAAAAAGAGGAAGTAAAATGTGGATTGTGCTAAACTTAGCAACTTTGGCAATTAACGCAACTTTATTCATTGATTCAGTCAAGTGAAATAGTTTGCTACATAAGTATATGAATTGTTCTGCAATTTTGAATGCTATTACATATCCAGCCACATGGGCTTTAGGATAAAGAAGCCAGGGTGATTCATTTGTAATCCCTTTAGTTGCTTTTTTATTTGTTCTTTCAGATTGCAGAGACTAAAGAATATCACACTTACCCAAACCCTTGGATTATTTCCACGCAGAAGATTTGACCTTAATGCTCTGTGTGTGTAATAAAATCAGATGGGTTCAAAGGATCCCGGTACAGTGACGCATTCTTGATACTGTCTACTTATTTTAAGTATGCAATTCTGGTAATGTATGCCCACTTTTCCTCTCACAGCACATGATGGGGCTCAGGTTAACCTTTAATAAAGGATTATGTGATGGCAAGTCTTATACTGGAAGCATGATGAGCAGGGGGATGAGCTGGTCAAACTCCCTTTCACCACCCTCAGAGTGTCTTAGCTATGTTTTTATTTCAGCATCTGCCTCCAGATGTATTTCAATTAAAATGAAGTGTGGAAGGTAACTGTGATTCCTACATTGTATATTCTTCATCAGGGAGGAACCCAAACTTCAATATCCATTGGGAACAGTTTCCTGCCCAATGCAATCCCCTACCTTTTGTCTGCTCAGACCCCAGCCCCACTGGCCTCATCCTTCTCAGGCCATCATGACCTCTAAGAGCCCTGATCAGAAGACCTCAAGAGGAGATCTTTGATGAGACCACACTGAGGAAATCAACAGTCCCAATTGCTGCAGCATTCCTCTCATTGCTTTGGGGTGTGTGTAAGGGATGAACTGAGTACCCAGGGCTTTAAAATTAATTTCATCCAGAATGGAGGATGAGCTTTTAAAGAAAGAGAGGGAACAGAAACCCTGCTAGTTCAACAAATAAAACCACAAATAATGTTGAAGGAGTATAGTTTTATTCTGTATAATGCAAAGAATGAGGATGGGAATGAAAACATTTTATGAACATTTCTATGCACTAAATGGAACACCTAACATGATAATTAAATATAAAACCTGCTTTTAGCAGAAGTAAGTGAAGACCCTCAAGTTGTACCCTCAGTCCTAAGAAAGATAAGCATCATCTCCCCATGTCTACTACAGTGTCATATACTGAAAAAGCTATTCTACATTTTAGGTTACACTTCAGAGTAAACTATTTAAACTATTTTACAAGCATTCAGCATCTCTGCTCATATTTCACACTGAGTATGTGGGACTAGAAAATTAAATGGTTTGCTGGAAGTCACTTGAGGTGGGCAGTGGTCCAAATCTTGTGCAAGTACTTTATTTTGTCTCCCCTGATTGTGAAATTATGGTAATATTGACTATTATTACCTTCTGCTGTCCCATAACTTGATGTGCAAAGATACACTAAAAATATATGAAATGTTCAGGATCACTTGTCCACAAGGCTGAGTAGTGAGTACTCCTGTGTAAGAATGAAGGCTGTAAGAATGAAGAATGGCTTGCAGTACACACAGACTGACCTGGCAGATTAACAGTCACTCAAACTTACCTCCGATGCCAAAATACTCAGAAAGAGGCCAATGCAAAATCTGCTAAAGGCCACTACTAGTATCAGGTGCAAGATAAAGACAGTCATCATGTTCTCAAAGAGTGGAATAAAATTATGTGGCAGCAAAATCAGAAATAATGGCTAACTTTGCATCAAGTCCTCCGTCTCAATGTATCTGTGCAATTCTGCCCTATCTTTGCAGAAATATATGAACTAGAGGTCTTTAGATCCATCTTGAGTGCCTAATCCTTTTGTTTTCCCCTTCCCAATAACAAGGAGCTTGCAAGAGTAGTAATGATCTAGAACTATGAAATAGTGGACTTTGAATTCCACTGCTGAAAAATTCTGAGTCATCTCTGAACATTTTTATTCTTACTTTCATTAATTTCCTCGTATTGGGGCAGGTGCTTTTTATGAACGATGTAATTATACATAGCAATCCTTCACATAACACAGTTCTCTTCTTACCACTTCTTGTGCTAACATCTATATATGTCATTAAAGTGTTAATAATTATGGATGTGGATCCCTAACTATGCATATTAAGGCCATAAGTTTTCTTTTTAGATTCCATGCTTCTGATTAGGATTAATTTCACACCAGACAAAAACTTTTTCCAAGGTTATCTGCCAAAAAGCTCCAGGCATGTCCTACAGTTGATCATTTCTCATGAAGTTCACTAGCAAACACACTGTTTAAAATAGTTCAGAAGTGATCTCTTCCTCTGTTGCAGGAGTTTGGTTATTTGTTCAGGGGTTTTTTTTAATATTACCTAATGGTACTAGACAAGGACATAGAGGTCAACACTAGTCTCAGTAATGTCCCTCAGAAATTGTTCCAGTGTGTTTCAAAGACCTCCAAGAAAATTAGATGCAGCTCACTTTTGTACAAGTACATCCCCTGAGGAATCATCACCTCGCTGTCTTTTGATCAACAGCAACACAGAATCACAGAATGATTTGTTTTGGAAGGGATCTTAATGATCATCTAGCTCCAAACCCCCCTCGCCACAGGCCAGGGACACTTTCCACCAGACCAAGGTGCTGAAAGACCCATCCAATCTGGCCTTGAACACTTCCAGGGATGGGGTATCCACAACTCCTTTAGGCAACATGTTCCAGTGCCTTGCCACCTCTGTAGTAAGGAAACATAGTGATCTGATCAATTGCATGGAGACAGATTAAAATTGGGGTACAGTAGCTTGCTCGGGCTCTTTCTTGCATAGATTTCTCTAGCTGAGACTTTTCTGTAGCAATACAAGTAATTTTACAGCTTTTTCAGGTCTAAAATCATCAAAGAGGTTCACTTTTCATGCAAGTTGTATGGAAATGTGCTACACATGGTGGGAAGGTGATGGCCATGTGGTTCCCCCAACTACCTTTAGCTGATCTGTGCTGGGCAGCTGCAGGTGGAGCAGAAAGAGCTGTTGGGGCCACTGGCAGGACATTCTGGCCATCAAAGCCAGCCAGCACC
The DNA here is from genome assembly GCF_028769735.1 of Zonotrichia leucophrys gambelii. Classification (NCBI taxonomy): domain Eukaryota; kingdom Metazoa; phylum Chordata; class Aves; order Passeriformes; family Passerellidae; genus Zonotrichia; species Zonotrichia leucophrys. The sequence goes on along the minus strand of NC_088171.1, from coordinate 121,073,189 downwards.
ACCATCCTCCCCTGGCCACATTCTCCCTCCCAGGGCTTGGTCCTGCACTGCTGCAGGGAGACCAGAGACAAGCAGCCACTTTTGTCATTGGGGATTTAGACCCCTCTAGGCAATGCTTGTAATATTCTTCTCTAAGAGTAGTGTTTACACAAATCTAAGCTGGATAACTGAATAAAGTATTTAGGCCATCTAATTAAATAAGTTACTAAATATTACCCAAGCCCCAAGCCCAGGAAAAGAGGCAGCTACTTCTGAATGGAGCAGAGAAAATAATTTGCTATCTGAAGAGAGGTCAGAGTCTCATGTAAGGAAAAATAAGATGGTTCCTGGATATCGTAAAATTGCTTACCAAAATAAATCAGAGCACTACTAGGAGCTTTAGAAATCTATCCCAAAACATTCAATAATCAGTAAGTTCATTTATTAAATCTTCAGATAGGTGTCTCATTTAACAAATGTGATCCGTGAAAAGGACAGAGACCTATAACTTCTGTTTTACTCATGGCTACTTTCAGGACCCATGGATACGATCATCTGGACAAATGCAGTAACCTAGTATATACCAGTAATATTATTTATAACATTCTTCTTTCAATTATTCAAAGAAACAAGGTCATCCGAGATATTTCAGTATGTTAGCATTCAAACATCCTAAATCAACTTAACCTGTTCTCTAACTTCTTTGTCTTCTCAGGATTGCACCAGAGAACAAAATGGTCCCCTGTATCTTATGAAATATTTTATAATTCAACAGTAACCATCCTTCTTAAAAATTCTCCTAAAACATCTACATCAAATTCAAGAGGTGAAATTGTCCTAGAACAGAACTTCAGGCTATAAAAATAAATCTACAATATAATTATTTTGGGGAACAACTGGCAATTAGAAAAGACCGAATTCAAGGACAGTCTGGCACTTTGTGTCTTTGCTAAAAGTCAGAGGTATGATTTACTTTTTCTGTTTGATTAGGTCATCAGAAAAATAGCATAATTAGGAATAGTAATGAAAACTTTGATGTTCAGTCCATAACTTTCAGCCAACTTTCTCTCACAAAGAGGAAACATATGTGCCTTTCAGCAACCCATAACATTAAATATATTTCAGTGCCATATGCTATCTTTCCTCTTTGGATCCTATCATAGAATCTGTAACCTCTAAAAATGTTTTGGGGCTTTTTTTCACCAATTGCTTCTTTGCATCAGTCATAGTCACATTTTTTAATCATAAATTTGAATTTTGGCCATAATTTTTTTGTCAGACGTGACAGGGTCTTAAAATCAATTCAAATGAGCTGTGCAAAATTAACAGATGAAATGGTGTGTTAGGTTTGTTTTCACCACCATGATCATTAAGTACAAGGCTGGCTCATTATGGGAAGACAATGTTTAATCATCCTCCAAATTCTGCAGATGGATTTACGTCTGTGCATATCCCCTTCTGTGATGCTCAATAGCCAGGCACAGTCTGTTCCCATCATCTGCAAACAGAGCCCTGTTCAGAGGGCTGCCCTGGTTTAGCAAAGCATTCCAACAGTCTGAGTGGGTCTTGCTGGTTTCAGAGGAGTTTAAGCCCATACTTAAAGCTAACAAACCTACACTAAGACCATGGAGATTGGCCTTGTGTAGGTGCACTGCTGCTTTTGAGAGCTGGAGTACACCACGAGCTTTGAGGACTAACAGCGAGATGGAACAATCTGGCAACTGCGCCTTGATTAGCCAGTGCTGCTGCTGCAAATGAAAGAGTGGGAAGAACAAAAAAAACCTAAGAATCCCCAGAGATCTGAAAGCAAGAACAAATGTTGAATAACTATTTTCTCTACAAGATTAGAAGACATTCCAAGAAGAATTAAAAATATATATCAGCCTATGCTTACCATTTCCTTGTCACATTCCTGGCAACAACTTGAGGTTAAGTTATGCTTAAGGGAATTTTATTTTGGTCTAATTTCTCAGCGCAATTATTTCCCTCCCAAAGGGATGACACATGGGGGACGCACTGCAGTGCTTTGAGGTTCTTTTCCTCAAACAAGACAAACGAGAAATGACACCCAGGATTTTGCCATTGGGACTCTGTTCCAGCCTTGCCCTTCAGCTTCCTGGCTGGAGAAATCTGGAAAACCATAACCTGGCTTCTCAAAAAGGGAAGTCTCAGTGATGCTAAACCTATCACTCAAGCTACATTTCTAAGTTTCTGCTTACGAGTATCAGATTTTAATGATGACTTTAGAAAACAGACATGACTCCTTGGACAAAAATTGTTGGCTAGTATAATTCTTCTATTGCTATTGGAGGTATACAGAGCATGGGGTCAATTTTCTTTATTTGACTATTTTATTTGCTTTAAAAAGATACATTTCTTCAAATAATTCAGGAAGAGTATCACAATTAAGAAGCTTATTCTCACTCTGTCATTGTGTGCTTGACATTGTTGAAATCTCTTGCACAGCTATAAAGAAGGGCACAGCAGTTGCTTGGTGTCATGGCAGAAAAAGGACATCTGATATATGGCTACCATTGCCTAGCAAGAAGCGACCAGAAAACCTAAGCTGTTGTAAGGATACAAAGCATATGACAAAAAGGCAAGGGACTCAGGTTTTGTTTCAATCCTGAGAGGGAGTCTTCAGGACAGTGGGTTTCTCAGGGCAGTGAGGTCTAGGCAGTGGTCATATGACGTTTGGGCCATGCAGCAATCAAGTGATAATTCAAATGCTTTACAGTGGCAAAGCTATTTACTGAAAGTCAAAGCTTTCTCATCAAAACATCAAGACAGACCACTCTGTACATTCATAAAGAAGAGATGATTAAAGGTGTGGTACTAACAGTGCATGATGACAGGAAAAAATAAATCAAATTTGGAAATACAGTGGCTAAAAGTAGATGTTCTCCTGAGAACTCACACATACCTGATCCACTGAGGGATGGATCTGACTCACGGTGAATAACAATGTGAACTGTGACTCAGTTGAAGTACTGCAAGGCCCTTTTACTGAGTATTAACCAAGAAATAAAAACTGATTCATCTTCTTACCTAGAAACTAAGGTTGTTACAAAAACTGGGCTATTGCTGTAGCTCACTGGAAACCAGGAGTGTAGAACAAGCTGGCCCTGGTGGCAGTAAACAAAACAAATATTGGCAGGTATAGTAAAAGATTAAAACCTTTTCCTAAATGAAAAGTATAGAAAAACCATTTAACAGAGGAGATCAGATGAATTGTATGCTTCTATTTGTATTATCTGAGGATATGGCAGATATGGAACATCCAAATGTAAACATATAAATCCTACACAAATGACAGTAAGATGATCCATTTGACCCTGAAACTGGTACTGTTAAGGAAGCTTCTTACTCTCTAATCTTTCGTAAACTTAGTGATAGAGCTATGGTGCAAAGCACCTTTCTCTTCAAATTAGTGTTATAAAGTAACCAAGTTGTTCATCTTGATTTTATCTGGTTTTTCTTTTTTTTAAATATAGGCTACCATGTATTAAAAATAGAAACTTGAATAAGATTATTTTTTAACATTTTAACATAAAGTAACATGCTTTGGTGGTATTTTCAATAAGGATAAATTTAAAATAAATTATTCAAAATTTCTCAAGTTGAGCAATCTTCTAACAGCTTGCTATCTCATCTCTTTCCCTATATTCTTTATAAAGGTACATTTTATGTCCCATTACTTATTATATTTAGTAAATGTTAATAAAATTATTATTATTATTATTATTATTATTATTATTATTATTATTATTATTATTATTATTATTATTATTATTACTATTATTTTATTATCACCATCATTATTATTGAGTTAATAATGTTATTATTAATTATCATTGTATTTAAATTCAAATTATTATTACATGTTATAATTATTACATTTAAATCAGGTAATAAAGATTAGCAGGGCCTGCACCTCTGCTGATTCTGCATTTAAGAGACTTATAGATTCATACTCTTGCTCTAAACATGAATCAGCCAATACATAAATAATGATGCATTATTATTTTATTATCATTAATAAATAATAGAAACAACAAGAAATTTTGCCTGAGTCAGAACTCCATAATTTGAATCCAAGACTGAAGTTTATTGTCTGATGGGAAGAGAACCTGTAACAATAGGATGGTGCGGACCAGAATACGAGAGGCACCCATTTCATCTTGGTAAACCCCTTTTTTGCCCAGGAGAGTGTTGAAACAGGAGAAGTGACTTGATGCAGGAAAGCCATAGGCTCATGTGAATATACCTGTGCTGAAGGTGCATTCTTGTGGGCATGCAGAAAAAGTACAACTGCAAGCTATATGGAAATAAACCCATTCTTCCACTCCATCTCCCTTACTTCCCAGGGAGAAGACAGCCTTTTAAATAGACTTGAAAGTAGGTTTTTTCATGCTGAGGACAAATTAACAACAGTCAGACACTAGTTAATAATGTGGGCATCTGAGAGAGAGGTCTTGTTATTCAGCTACAAATAAAAGAAGGGGACAGGCAACTTCTATCTATTTGCCAGTAAATACCGAGAAAAATACTGGCCACACCACGAACTAGGAGCTGGAAAGACTAATGTGATGTTTTCCAGCAAGATGGCTCATTTCCCCAAGCTCTAGAAAGGCTCCATTTAGAGTAACAATGATTTCTTTCCATTTCTAACAATGGTAAGAGGAGGATTCACAGCCAAGAATCCATTTCTTCCATCCTAGGGTGTGCTGAAGGAGCACGCATTGCTTCCCGACATAGCAATCGGGGATTTGTTTTGCAAATCAAGCCCCAGGTTATCACACAGGGACAATACCCAGAGTTATTTCTGAACAACCACCATGTTCAGTCATGGGATTTGGAGGCGTACCTACTATTGTATCAAGGCAAGAGAGCGCTGCCAGCTCTGTGACTACTCCAGCTGGCAGCAACACTTCAGGGGCGGCACAGGCAGAACTCGCTGTACTTCATGCACTGAGGTGCTGCTGGGTTTTGCCTACAAACCCAAAGTGCCAGGTGCTGCTAAAGGGCTTAGAGGGTGAAGGTCAGATGAAGCTGCTCAAGTGTGTGCTGCCAAGGCCAAGTACCAGGTTGTCTTAGGGGGAATGATTCAGCGACACTAGTTACGAAAGCCAAATGCAGATCAATCCCAAAATGTTGAAAAACCACACAGAATCTCTTTATCAGGCGTTTTATAAGGTTAAATTTCAGTGAACTGTCAAAACTTTAAAAAGCAGCTGAATAGCCTGGTTCTAAAAGAAATCAAGTGATCACAACTGCACTGCTGTCTGGTTTGTGGAAGGAAACATCACACTTGAGTCTCAGATGGGTTTATTTCACAGGGATAAACAACAACTCGCTTCAGACAGCTTGTGCATTGCTTTCTTGGAGGAAATGGCAGGTCAAGTTTAAAACTGTTCTAAACATAACAGCGCAGAAAAAGGCAAAAAGGTGAGGGGAGAAAGAACATTGTTTACTGTGTCTTACATTTCTTTTCTGGGGCTATTAGCAGTGTTAAATCTGCAGTGGCATCCAATGGTGTATCTCAGAAGAAATCCCCCTGTTCATTGTGGCTCTGGGACTGTCATGACAACCTGTCACCAAAACACTGAGGGATCTGAAAGACAAGGTTTCCTTTCAACCAGCCTTCAAAGTTCAGCCTTCCTACGCTGTTCTGTATTGTCACCAGAGACACTGGGATCTGAATCCCTGCACTCACACAATTTGGAACAGGTACTGATAATTAATTTCTGCCAAGGGTTCCAAACACTATCACACTTATATTTAGCCTCTTCATTATAATGTTTTGATAGACCATATGATCTTTAGGCAGCTAAAATAGCCATGATTCCTCCAAGCTGGATGAATGGCCCCCATTTGCCCTGATGAACAATGCAGCAGGGCAGCTTCCTCCGCGTACCTTTTTCTGCAGCATGTGTGACTGATGCTGTCAGGCAGAGCAATGTTCCCCATGCACTTCACGTAAAATTAAAGGGCTTTTACAGAGGATTTCAGCTCACCTCCCACACTAAGCCGAAAATTCTGAAATAAGCTCAACTTCTACAAATCAAGAGGAATCCAGATAGGAAGCTCCCTAAACAGACACAATCCAAAATTGAAATAGGTTGAGGAGGGCTTTTTTATCTTTTTTAATGATAAACAACTTCTATTGTATATTGCAAATTGACTGTCACAATAACAGATTGGGTTCTTCTGCAAGAAGCTAACTAGCTAGATGTAATAGAAGTAGACTGATTATTTGTGCATATTGCATTTTGCAATTCTTTATGTTGATGAGTTTTTAGCCTGGTACTTTGAGAGATTTGTCAATCTCTCTTGGAAAAACAATAGATGCTACATGTAATATCACATTATGCTAACAATCAACACTGACTACTTTTCAAGACCAATTTTCTTCTCTAAAACATGAACTGAATTTTATAAATGTGGCCATTTTTCTCTTAAAAATGCAAATTTCCTGCTGTTTTCCAAGATTGTATATTCTAAGTCTTCCAATGCATAATGACAGAATTATTCAACCAGGGTCCTGTAATGACTTAACATTATTTAATTATTTCCTGTTGGGCTATTTCCTGGACTTGTCTGTAGCATTGGAAAAAAATTGCTTTCATTCAGGATGTCTCTTTCATTTATTTTGATATGACTGATTTAAAAATTGCTAAATATGGGGGATTAAACATTTAGGAAGAAGATACACAGAAATAGATTTCAATCTTTTTATTTAATGAAGTAAGCCCACTGACAATAAAATAACTAATGTAGACAAAGCAGAGCTTAGAGCAGGACCTGGACTGCTGTATTTATTGAGCTCTCTGTCTCCATTGGAGCTTCTTCAAATTTCACTTTCCGGCTTATCTATGAGGGGGTTTGGGCCTACTGAGGCTGACAATTTATTAAAATAGATAGAGAAATTAATTTGCCACATTTGAAACTTATTTGCAATAAAGCTCCAACTACTGAAACTTCATCTATTCTGTGGATTTACCTTTCTCCTTTTCAGCCCCAATAGTGTGTAAGAGGGCTTCAGACTTTCCTGAAATCTTCAGCTCTCTGTATGTGAAATGCCTTACTCTACATCCTTTGCCTTAGCATTTCTGCTCTCATGACCTGGGGCTTGTGTTAGGTCCAACAAATAGCCAACAAAGTGCTATTTGGGAGATATCAATATAGGGAAAACACAAATAAGCAGACAGGAAATGGGAATCAGGCCCTTTTAGATACAGAATACATCTCAAGAATTGGCTTGCATCCAGTCTAACTCTTCCTTCTTCCAAACTGATCTTCCCCCTCCTCATACAAAGCCTTTCTGTTCAGAGCTTCCATGGTTTAGTTAAAAAATGAAAAGCCCCTTCCAAAATCAGCAATGAAGCTCTTGGTCCAGCTTGTTTGAACACCTGAAATACATCATATATACTTGTTTACATCTTGGTTACATGGTCTCCTTAGAGAAGCAGGAGATTATTTTGAAGCTTCTTTTAAAAGAGGACTGCCAACACCTTCCCATGTTTACTGAAATATTTGTAGGCTTTCCAGTGTGGGTGGCAGCTCAATTGTGCTAGTTAGCAAGTCTTTTACAGAACTTGGCACCACTGCTACAAACATGCAGTGGTATGGAAGAAACACCAGTTAAATGTAATTCAGAAGCACTATAAATACTGTACCACATTGTTTGTAAACAAGCATCAGCAGGTGGAAAGTATGGTCTGGAAAAGTCATTCTGGGAAATTGGTCACCAGTGAGAAGACCTGGGGAGAAATAATGTGGCTTGCTGAAGGTTTCTCATCTATGAATGGAGACTTTTTCAGCTGGCAACATCTTTCCAGTTCACCAGAACTGGTCCAGAGCTGTCATCTGTTCTCTCTTCACTTTCCTTAGCTGCTTTTATTCTCTGATTTCCTCCAGTTCCAGCCTTTCTGCCCGCTTTTTCCCACCACAAGGCCACTTGGCCACTGTCACCATGTGCTCCCTCTGCTCTTTTTCCCTTGTCATGACTCTTGTTGGACTCCAAGCTGGACTTCATCTCACCTGGTCTCTGTTGAAAGGTAAGAGTTTGATCTGAACTAGTCATCCACACACCCTCTGTAAGCAATGGGGAGAGAGGCATTCCCAGAGCATGGGACAATCCATCCTAAGAGAGAAAAATCTACTCAAACTCTCAAATTAAAGGCAAATGCCATCTGTAGCACTTAGAGTTCAACCATGTTTAGCTCCACCACCTCCTATCCCACTGCTACAAACCAACAAAAACCAGCATTGAGGGACACTTCCCTGGGAATATCCTAGCCACTACATCTCATAAATTTCCAGGGACTCATATTTCCTTGGCAAATTTGTTCAGAATTTCTTCACAGTGATAATGGCAATGATGGGGAAAAGGATGCAGTAAAATGCAAATAAGCAATACAAATGTCTTTAGGCAACACAGAAAGGAAACATTTGATTGAATTTTAATAAACTGCTCCTTACTTAGCTCTACATTCATTTATACTTCATCCATACATACAAATCTACAGTTTATATCTTCATCATTTCATATCTCAGTGTTAAAAGTATTTTTCTTTTGCCTTTTTGACCTCTCAAGTCTCTTCTTTTCTGGTAGACATCACAAGCTCTACTGCAAAGAAATGGTTTTCTTAACACTTCGAGTATGATTAATCTGCACTTAACAGATATTCTCTCACTCCCCCTTCTCCAAAAGATGAAGCATCATCTGCTTGAAGTCTTCCCCATCTACTTCTAGTCCTTTCACACATGCTTCACATGTTGATGCATGTAGAGCCAATGACACCTATCACATTCAGTCGGCTTTGAAAGGACCACCTTTATCCCACATATTTCTGTTAAATCTTCACATCCTTCCATTACATAGTTCTGTGGAGGCTAAAATCTCCCACACCCTCAGTCAGCGGTCTTACTGTCCAGTTTTGGGTGCCAGAAGGGAGCAAAGCAAATGATCAGCTGTTTAAAAAATTAGCCATGAGGAAATATGCATTAGCTATCCTATCTGAGAGAAGGCTGAGAGCAATTTGCATCAGATTAGTGAAACAGGACTTTTACAATCAGGTCTCCACATCTACTGTGGAAATGACAAGATGTAACAGACTTAAATTTCAGCATGCAGGAAAATTGGAACAGATTGCCGGGGATGGCTGTGAAGGTGCCATGACTGAGGGTGCCCAAGGAAAGATCAGAAGCAAAGCAAGTGTATTTGATTCTGTGCCCACAGGATTAGCTAAGCACTCTCTTCTTGTCTATTCAACTTTATTACCCTATGACTCAAAGATAAACATCTGCCGCCTAATTTCATTGTGCTTCTTCAAACATGTCTATACAAACCTCATTCATCATAATCCAGGAGAAAAAAAGGCCCAGTGCCTATCATAATTTGTGCTCCCTTCTTCTACCCCTTCAGGCATATTAACTCAGACCATTTGGATCACCTTTCTCTTATCACTGACTGTACTGACCACATTAATAAACACAAGTCCCCAGACCTGCACTGTACAGCACAATGGCATTCAAGAAAGACAGCCCTGAGTGGGATGATAGATCACCTTGAAGCCAGACACACTCTTCCCAAAGCAGGATACAGATTATGTAGAAGCAGCAAGTCACTTCCAAAGCACTCCATTCCAAACCACTCCCCAAATGTACTCAGAAGCATTTGCTGTCCTGCAGGCAAACCCAATTTAGGGAAAAGTAATTACAATTTTTTTTATTTTTAGCTTTTTCTTTGAAACTGCAGTAGCAATACCAGTGCTGTAGTAGTGAAGGCTCCTGTACCCTTGTCCATTTTTTCCAGCTGCTATCATCTGGTTCAATACCAGACATTATGTCTCCCTGGAACTTCTGCTTGTTGCTACTTTTTTTTTTTTGTTTTGTTTTTCAAGCATAACCAAAATGCCGCACAAAAATGATGTTGAGAAGATAAATACTGTAACTCACTTAAAGCTTTTTACCACTGAGAACAGGACACAGGTTTTTTTGGAACATCTTTCATATTGATATAGACAAAACAAACTCACAAATAGCGATCTTAACTGACATTTCTTACAACACTAAAAGCTCCAGGACTCCTACTTTGAATTTTTGCAACAGCTGAGGCTTTTTTGTCTGCTGAAGCTCTGACTTGTGAGATTCAGTAACTAAATCATTCCTCAATAGCCTTGAATCTCAGAGGATATGACACAACCTTCAGCATTGCAGTGGAGTCCTGTAGGCACCAAGCTGCTCATTGGTAGTGAGGAGGTGGTCAGGAGCCTCAGGCACTGACTCTTTCTCCAAGAGGAGATCTCTGCTCACAGACCCAGTATGGGGCTTATCCTGATCTTCCTTCTCATGGGACTGAGCCAAATCCATCTCGTCTCACCTAATCTTTTCCTACAGCTAATATCCAGCCTTCTGGTGTTACTAGTGTTTCTTCTATCCCATTCATCCTTTTGCAATAATGAGATGATCTGGAGGAAGGTGATTTGGTCTGCCAACAAGCAATGCTTACTGGGATGAAATGTGGTTTATCTCCTTTCAATATTAGTCCATATTATTTACCAGAGATTCCCTTAAGTTTTCCTTATTTTCTTTTCACAATTGTCCCTCTTATGTGATGCAGCACCTTTGAATGAGTGCAAACTATAAATGCTAAAGTGATATTTTTACAGGATAGATAAAATTGTCAGTTCAGATTCATGTTTATGAAAGCCAGAGAGAACAGGAAGAAAGCTGTTCTGGCACTAATGCACCTGATACTGTTGGACTACATGAAACAAAGTTAGTGAAAACAGATAACACCATCCCCAGTGGGCATGAGCAATGGATTACCACCCTTCTTCTTACCTACTTCTTTTGTATGGCTTATGAGCACTTTATGCAGGTTTGTGCTCAAGCAAAGGAGGTTTGCCACTTAAAATCTTGTGTTTCAGTGTGTCAGTAATGTGGGCTACATCGGCATTAAAAAGAGGATGAGGGCACCTGAATAAAAGATGCCATAAAGTAATTTTGGCCCTGAGCTGCAGCAAATCCAGGCACAATTCCACCTCTGGCCACATATGGGCACTATGAGAACCCTGCCAGGACCGGCTGCACAGCACCAATCCACTCCATGGAACTTATCCTTCTCCAGATCCACACCCTGCAGGAGTCAGCATGGCAGATGAGGACATGCTGGTAAAGCACCAACATCAGAAGACTGAGATAGATGGAATTGCCTTATCTATTGACTACTTCATTGAAATGCTCTGGTCTGAGATGGGGATACAAAATGGAAGATAAATGGCTTTGAGTTTGCTGAGATTTTGCCCAGTCTAGGAAATAAATTGATTTGATTAATATTACCCATAGAAAAATTGTCAAATGATGTTTCAGAGTAAATGTCAAGAAGGCAGAGGTTAAAAAACAGAACTCTGAATAGGAATTAAAAGAGTAAAGGACATTGATAGTACTGCTTAGGATGTCTGACCACTGGAAATAAAGAGCTGATGAGCACATCAGGATGCAAGAGAAGAGCAATGGGAATAATTGAAAAGCTTCATTATTTGAAATAGCTGATCACCAAACTTCAGCATGAAGGGAAGGCTGAGAAAAGCTATTGTTTATTTTTTTGCCTGTTAATGATAGGTGTAAGAGACTGAGAGCTTTTATATTTTATCAAGCAAATGTCTGTGTACTGACAGAATCAGTTACGTTCAACTGGAATTCAAATTCCAAGTTTGATTTTTTACCATTCTATTCTCTACACGATTTTGAACAGCTAAGAGCACCTAAGAGCAGCACAAAATTTTAAAAAACCACAGAAGCCAGACAAGAGTGACATGCCCAGAGAGCATACTACCATACACCAGAGTGCTCAGTGAGGCTTGCTGGAAAGGAAATATAGTCTAGTTTTCTCACAAAATTAGAAACATTCCAATGTATCTTTGTGTACACTAAACCCTAAGGGATTGAATATGCTGTGTGAAGGAGATAAATATAGTCTCCTTGATTAATCCCTACCTGAACCTCATGTAAAGCCTCCTCACTTTTTTTTTACAATTATTATATTCTTATGAGTTTAAAAATTGCTGCTGTATTGCAGAGGGGTTTTGTATAAAAATCAGAGCTTTTCAAATGTTTGCCTTAGAAGTATATTCTAAATTTGGATTAAGTAGGTACTTTATTTCTTTCCACAGAAAGAAATGGGAGCATTGATATTGATAGGGATGTCCTGAGATCAATGTCATCCTGCTGAAAGCAGGGTCACCTAACAAAAGTTGCCCCTGACCATGCCCTGTATTTAGGTGCCAGATCATCTTATTCATCTCTTATTTGGGAAGAAATACTTCACTTTGGTACAGAATATCCACAAAGAGCTTCATTTGATTTAAAAGGAAAAAAAAAAAGGCAAAAAAAAAAAGAAAGAGGAATTGCATTCGGTCACTGTACTGCCATGAAAATATGTATATTGATCTGAGCAGAAGGCCCCAGAAGTCCTTGTGTATCACTTATTTGGATGCCATTGATCTGGCAACCAGATCTCAACAAATCAAAAGAGAGGGGGCTGCCATTTGTCACACTGGTTTCCATCTCTGAATACATATTTTCTGCACCACTTTGTCATTCCAGTTGAATTAGAGAATAGATTACAGTCAAATTAGAGAATAAATCTACCCACAATTATATGTCCAAACCCATTTCAAATTAAGGAAGGCATAGAGTCTCCCCTGAAGGTCCTCACATAATTATTGTGGATTTCAATTACCAAACAATTCAAACTGTAGGGATCATTTTATAAGGGAACACTTAAAAGAGTATATAGGGCTAGCTTGGACAAATACAGACTCAGTTACTTGTCTTTCAACCAATTCCACAAGAGAAACATATTTAATGAGCCTACTCTCATGGTTAGAATGAAGTGTGCGCTCATGAGATTTCAGGATTGAATTTCAGGATCTAATCCTACAATTTTTTTCCAAGTATTCTCAATACAACAATAAAATTACATCCTGCTACATGAGTCTTCAGGAATGTGTTTCCTAGGGAAAAAATGATAGCAGCAAACAAATACTGATGACTTTGAGAATAACAATATGGAAGAGGATTTTCAAAAGCTCATGACTAAAGATTATGAATAATATTTGATGCACAGCAGAAAAAGCAAGTAAATATTTTAGTGGGGATGAAGATCCATTAAAGTGTGGGGAGCTTTGCAATGGTTTCCCTGACATGATTTTAAATTATATGGCATTTCAATAGCACTAACAATTGCCAAATTTTCTTCTGCTGTTGGTGACTTTAGAGGAAATGTAACAATGCCGTGCTAATCTAGTAAATACAACTGGAGTTTTAATGGCAGAATAAAAATGACAGTGTTGTTACAAATTACATTAATTTCAAACCAGCACAACTTTATGAAAATGAATGAGAATTGTTAGCAATTAATTTTAGTTTATGCAATTTGAGGTTTAAGACTAAAGAACTGCTTAACATGTTTATGATGAAAAACAATACGAGCATCTATAGCATCTGATTGATGCTGTGTGAATAACTGTGTTCAGAAACTCAAACACCAGAATTCTACAATGGACAATTTCTTCACAAATAAAACACAGGCTTCAGGTAATAAGCTTCTCTCAGTCTTCTTCTAGTATGTGCTAAATAATAAATGGCAACACTTTGGCCAAAATTAGAGAAAACACAGAAGTGAAATTCTGTTCATGACATAGCAAGGTATGTGGAAGTTCTGAAGCCTACACAATGCCTTTTGTTTGACCTCCTGTTTTTGACTGCAGAAAATTACAAGCACAAAGGAGGCAGAATATGCCAACTGAGCAGGCTAAACGAGAGGTTTCTAATGCATGTACAGAAATAGCCTATATATATGGAAATAGCACCTACATACATACATACATAGAGCTTTATTCAGGCTTCCTTCCCATACCAGTGTTGAATTCATTAATTCCTAAAAATAGCCTAGCAAAAGCTTTTTCCTTACAGGAACATAAATGGTACCAGGACTGTCTTATTACAAGCAATGGTAGACTGGTGTGCTTCTACCAGCCTAAAAGAAGCTGATGTGGCCTTCAAAATCTTCAACTCTAAAGGACATAAAATCAATAATAATTTATGAAATGGCTATCTCAAGGAAAAGAAAAACTAATAAACAGTTATTTAACTCTTAGAGCACCAGAGTCCTCCAGGCTGCCAGTAAAATCAGTGTTTTGGAAAATATTTATTGATATCTACATTTACTCTCCAAGGGGTTACCTTAAGTATTATTAAGCAAAACTTGACAGGTTGAATGATTGCAGCATTAACAAACAGGTTCTCCTTGGCAGACAGGAAGGCTTGTAATTCATGCTAAGATGACATCTGCCATTTATAATTGCTTAAAAAAGACAAAGAAACCCTACTACACTGCTGCAAAGTCAAGTGTTTTATCTTCTACCCTGATATCCTACACTTTCAGCTTGAAAGCTATTTACTTTTAATACCTACAGAAAGTTCCAAGTCTAGAAATGACAAATATAGACCTTGGCAAGGTGACAGTGACATTTGGTGCTTGCTCTTTTGCTACCATTTGCTAAATTTTTAGGCACAAAAAACTCTCAGGATGGAAACATTCCGTAGGAAATTATGTCTTTCAGCCAATCAAATGTTGTTCCAATGAGTACTGCCTTAGAATACTGGCAACAGAGCCATGATCTAACAAGCTCTGACAATGCATGCAATATTGTCTTGTTACCCATTTGATGCCTGTTGATGAGAAATACTCACAAAAACAATTTGGCCTCAAGCCATTCTAGAAAAATCTAAGAGAGAGATACTTGGACATATTCATTAAAAATAAGTGCCTATAGGAAGTGGAAGAAAAGGAAAACTCTCTTTTAATATGCCTTTTGTACTGATGTCCACATTGACACCAGTTTCAGAGGTCTCTGCAGCACAGGTATGAGCTCACTCACACACAAATCAGAGACAAACCATAATTTGCTGTTTTCCCCACTCACACTGGCCACTAGCTGTGAGCCCAGCTAACACCCACAGCCTCAATATGCTGCTTACATCCCTGCCCTGCTCAGTGTGCAGATGCCTTGGGTGGAGAAAGATCCAAAAGAATGGTTCTGACATATTTTTTGCTATGTGCTGACCTTCCTCCAGCTGCTGTATTGCCTACTGGCAGCAATGTTTATTCTGAAGGATCATAGTAAAGCACTTGCCCGGGTTCTCTGTGTGCAATAAAGATGATAAGCTCATCTCTGATGAATACATGATAAACTCATGCTACTTGTCCTACAGAGTGTTTGGAGCAGACTAAAATAAATTAGTATATGATAGAAATCCATACATAATACATACTTCCATGCAGCTTTACTGAATAACTGTGTGCTAAATGTATCATTTCACTCTGGATTACTCTGTAGTAACTTGACTGAAGTTCTCTCCACATCTTTATCTGCCCTGTTATGCAAGGCTTCTTTGCAGTTAAAAACCTTTCTATGGTTTACCCAGGAGCTCAGTGTGATCACATGCTGTGTGACAATGTAGGAAGGTCTCCATCAGGCAAAAAGTACGGAAGCCTGTTCGTGGCAAGACTTCCTTAAAAAGTCTTGCCTGCTGGATTCTAACACTTTCAGGGACTCTTACCGAAATGATCTTCACATCTATTTTGTTGTCTTCTTTGATAGGGGCTCTCCTGCTCCAAGAAAATTTGAAGTATGAATGAATAAGCTTGGCCTTGAGTGCCACTATGTGTTATTAAGTACTTGCCTATGTGAAAAAGATGGGCTGTAGAGAGAACTGGTGATAAAGTTACATTCTGAAATTGCTGAGATCTCCCAGCAAAGGTTTAAGTCTGGGGTCATGTCTGATAGAGTGGTAAATAGTCACCACAGAGCTGACTGCAACTATCTTGGTTTTATAGTGTTTGCTTTTGATAGAAAGTGTATTAGATAACTTGCAAAAAGCAGGGGTAATCCTGCTTCCCATGGCTGCAGTTTTGTTTTGGAATAACCATAAAAAGCAGCCCCAGAGAGACTTCTTCTCCAGGCTTTTTAATTAATTATAAGATCAGAAACCTGCTGAACTTTCTGGTAGTTTCAGCACAGATGTCAATTCATTTCTATCCCTACTCACTTGCTTAACAGCACTGGATGTGTGTGAGCGGGAGATCTGTGTGTGAGAGCTGCTGGAAGCTTGTACACAACCTGAATTCTCATAAAATAATAACAACAAATGAAAAATGCAATAAAAGACATGACATGGCTTTTACTAGCTCAATCTAATTCATAACCCAAAAGCTTCCTTTAATATAAAATGCCATCAGGTAAAGACATGGTTATAAAGCTAATAGCCAATGCAATGGAAGGAAAAAGAATTCAGAGAAAACCTCCTTGGAGTGCTCAAGAATCTTCAGAGCTCATGGCTCATCATTAGAACTTCTACAATTTCTCAGTGCCTCAATATCTCCTGTAGGAAAATACATCAGTTACATTTTTTCTCTGCCTTGTTCCCTGCTTTACCTATTTCGTGCCATATTGTGCAACTTTTATTCAAATTGTGGGACTTACGCTGACTTTACAGAAATTACCTATCAAACCCCTTATCAATCTAAGACAGGGTTACTTGGTTCATCAGCTGTCTGAGGTGAGGTACTGTTTATTCTTATGGGTTTCAAAAGTATTTAACAAAAAAAGACCTAATTTTCATAGGTCCATTTTCTGTGATCAAAACACCAACAAACATTTTGCAGGTTTTTACCCCAGGCATTCTTTTTTTGCCCAGTCTATGCATGTGACTATCACCTTCTATAGGGTAATTTTGCCAATTTAGCATAACAGATTAACATTAGGGATCAGTTCTGTGGAGATACAAATACTCAACTGACTGGATGCACTCTAACACAGACACTAAAAGGCTGGAGGTAAGAGTATCTAGTCAAATTTATATGTCAGCAACATTTGTGTTTCCTGCCAAAGCCCTGCGCAGCTTTGACGCTGCTGCCAAAGCACCACGCTGCTGCTGGTTTAACACCAGCGGCTTGTGCGGCTCAGAGCTGCCTTCCCCGACTTCAGCAGGCACAAAGGTGCCATGGATCGCAACATTAAGGAATCTTTAGCAGCGGGGAATTAACGACAACTGTTAGCACTGGATGCTGAGCACCTCAATCACAATTTTCTTTCGCGTTCGCAGCTTTAGCATTCCGACTTCCCTGGAAGTGAAATGTAAATTTTGGAGCACTTCCCAAAAGCAACACAGTTTCCCTTTCTTTCACTAAGTTGTTCCAAAGCAGTGATTTTATGTACTGTTATGATCCCCTTAATCAAAGGCTGAATAAGAATTAAACACATGCCCTAACTCCTAGCTACTGCACATGTGAACTCTAGAATGAAAAGAAACATTTCAAAGCAGAGAGGAGTGTCTTGACTGAGTGGTAAATGTCAGTCTACCATTTTTGCTTTGGATTTCATAATGACCACTGTGAATCACAAGATCCTGCTCCCCAACCACTTCTGCTACTCTCATGTCATAAATATTCTAAGCTCATGGAAGCAGATGCTCATTTTACACAGAGGTCACATATAGTTTCCTATATAGTGCTTGTCTGCAAGGAAAAATAATCTGATTTGTTTAATAAGCAGAATAACATTTTATTGCTGTTTATGCCTGCCACATAATCAGAGCTCAGGTATTTAAAAAGTCAAAAGTTATCTGTCCAAGAAATAACTGAAATTCAGATCTGGATATAAATATGACCCTGCGACATCAACTAAGCTTTTGGAAGCCCTCACAGATTGGGAAAATAGCTGTGAAGTTCAGGAAACAACATCACGAAGTGGGGTTGCAGAAAGACAAACCAAAGAAAACACTGCATTTCAAAGCCATTGACAATCCTTTTTCTTGGCAAGTTAGCTGCAGTAATCTCCAACCAAAAGTGCCTTGAATAATAAATGTGAAGAATTGGATGGTACATGGAATATATCTATAGGGAGGGGGCAGAGATGCAATTACCAATAACTTCTCTGAGACTGTACAGGATGCACAGCGTAGGCAATTTGGGCACTTTGCCACGAGTCTGGGTTAGCATTAAAGTTTTGCTAGTAAACCATGACAACCACTGTTTTTATTAGGTTCAGCAATAGATTGTATCCCCTTGCCACACAGCATTACATACAAAGCACTTAAAAATGGGGGATGTTGCTGCAGCCTGAGGGTGGGGTGAAATAGCTAGAATGAAGCATGGGAGCTACAGTAAAGAAGGCTGTAACCCCCTCAGAGGATTTTTAACACACCGGTCAAGTTGACTGAGGTAGCAACGCTCATTTAGCACCACTCCAAACACGTCACATCTGCAAGGCCCACGCTGGCAACACGATATCAGCACCTCCCTTCTCATTGGGGCACAGGCACCTCAGCAGAGCAGAGTGGCCAAGTCAGCAGTTGGGGCCAGGCTGACAGAAAAGAGGTCTACACTCCTGCCAGGATGCCTGCTCACTGCACAGGGGCTCCGGAGCTGATGGGGCTCCTCTAACTCATTTCCCAGTGCATCATCCCCTGAAACAGGGGTGTGTGGTGTGAGGTCCCCAAGATGAGGTGAGAGATGAGAATCTGACTCCATGTTCTCAGAAGGTTGATATATTATATTATATTATATTATATTATATTATATTATATTATATTATATTATATTATATTATATTATATTATATTATATTATATTATATTATATTATATTATATTAATTATATGATGCTATACTATACTAAAGAAAGAGAAGAATACAGACAGAAGGCTTAACAAGAATGAATAATAAAAACTCGTGCCTGACTCCTCAGAGACAGTCAGACACTCCTCAGACACTGACACAGCTGGATGGTGATTGGTCATTAAGTTAAAACAATTCACATGTTTGGATAAACAATCTCCAGACCACATTCGAGAGCAGCAAACACAGGACAAACTGAGGCTTCTCATTTTCCCAGAAGAAGAATCCTGGCGAAGGGATTTTTCAGAAAATATCACGGTGACAGGGGTGCTGAGAGGCCCTGTATTGTCAGCCAACATATGGATGTCTCTACCTCAGGTTCTCCAGGTCTGCTCTCCACCAAATCCCCAAGGGGAACTCACACAGGTTTATCCAGCCACACTGCCGGATTCCTGAAAGCACCTGAAAATTTTCCAGCCTGCCTGATTAGGAAACCTGAACCATTTTCACTTTTACTTGTTGGACATACATGGGGTTTTTGATTTTTGTGGCGAAAGCCAGATTCTCAGAAGCAAAAGTATTGTAAGTTGCAGAGATATTTCTCACCCAACAATGCATGAATTAGAAACTAAAGTAACCAGTCTCACATGAAATACTCGGTAAACCATATCATGATGGTAGTTTAATTAGGATAAGATTAATTAGGATCCAGTTGACTACCATACAGCAACAGAGCCTTTTCAGTTCTCATGTGCTGATTAGGACAAAATTTACCAATTAAATGACTGTTCTAATTAGAAGCTGAAAAATGTTAGCCACCACAAGCAAACTAATGACCAGGCAACATGCCATTTTGGGGAAAAGTAATCAAAGATAACCCAGTGATTTTTATAAGTAATACCGAATTATCAAAAGTTTCAGCCAAGCCAAAATCAATGGCTCATCTGGGGAAAATAAAATAAATATTTTTCTCACTCACTCTTTTCCAAAACAACTGGTAATTTTTTCAAAATATTAAAGCCAACCTAACCTTGCAGCAGGGCATAGCTAAGTACTCTCCAGCTCCATTTCTGAATATGATAGTGCTTCCCAAGGGAAGGAGACAGACACTGTCAATCTGTACTTCTGCAGTTCCCAAGACAGAGATGTGTCAGATCTAACAGTTTGCTATCAAAAAAGCTGAATCCCAGTGCACTCTTTTCCCACCTTTTCTGCTCCTAATTGCCAGCTTCTGCTGCTTCTCTTTACAAGGCCCAGTGCTCACTTGACCTCACTGTAAGCTGGTTCCATTCATTATTTTTGGAGGAAACTAGCAGAATGAGGCAAAAGAAAATTAACAGTTTTCTTCCATGCCAGGTAGCTGAATTGTCTCTCCATAAGGTCTGACAAGGGTTCTAACAGAAAAAGCAGGATTGTATGGTAGGGTTAGGAAGAGGGTCAGAAAAATGGGGAAAATGGGATTTCCACTTTCAGCAGCAAACAGCTGTAGGAGCAGATGTCATCATGTCTCTAGGATCACATTCAGTGTTTCTGCAGCCAATAGCTCTGCTCCTGCAGCAGTCACTGGCTTCAAGTATTCCAAATGACCAGAGAACTGCTATCTACCTTTAACTGCTGGCAGAAGGTCAAATGTCAGCAATTCCAGAGCAGAGGACCAAGAACAGGCATCTGAAACAGGTGCTGCAGACAGCTCTGCTCCCAGTCCTGGTGGAGGGAGGGGGAATCTCTTCTAATTCAGGTGGTCATGCATGTGTGCTGTTTTAGTTTGGGTAACATGCTGTGTATGGTGCACTCTAGCACACACAGCTCTAAGGCAGGCAAAGGCAGCTCTGGCACTCAACTCTCAGTACAACCACTTCTCATTCCATGGCTTGCTTAAAACAAGCAATTCACAGCCAAGTTGTGCACAGTGATAAAACCTCATAAAAACAGCTCAAAGCACAGCATTTGGTGACTTTATGGCGCCAGGGAAGACTTATGAGGCAAGTCCAGGTTTTATGCCACAAAAGCACTCAAAGGACAGACCTTCAGAGAACCTGCCATGGAGAGGAGTAAGTTGTGCCATCTAGTTGTCTGCAGGCAGTGAAGCAAATGGCACTGACTCCAGTTATTTATAAGGACCCTGGCACTCTTTGTCAGGATGACAGTAATTTTCATTTATTTGTGTGCACCCACAAGTTTAGAGGTGTTCAGGGTGGGGTGCTCCTAATCAGATTCTTGCCAAATAAAATCAGCACTGAAATAGCTGAGTGCACTGAATATATATATGCCTATTTCAGGTGTTTCCTTAGATTATAAAAGAACCCATTTTATCATTTTCAGATGAGGATAAGAACAGATACTGAAAAGATAACTGCACTGCTTTTTGTTTCACAATTTAATTTGCAATGTTCAATTAAGAAGTTACTGCTTTGCTATGTAGTACAAACACTATTAAACATAAATAATCAGAGACATTGCACAACTTCCATTGAACAGCATTATTCCTATTGACTAGTCCATTAAGTAACAGTATTTAGATCACAATTAATTGGCTAAGGGTATGGGTAAAATTTTAAAGTGTCATTAAGAACATGGTTTCTAACCAGAAGGAGAATTTCAGTTGTTCATCTGGGAGCCAAACTCAAAATGAAGTAAACTACATAGTTTTTAGGGAAAGATATCCAAGAATAACTTCCCATGATGAAGACACGATATAAGTAAGGGCTGCCACAGCGCAAAGTTTCCAAGAACTCCTTACATTTAACATTAAATAGGCCAGATGCATTTTGAAATTAAAGGCCCTTTTCTTCCAGGACAGATTAATAAATTTGATATTCCATACTTCTCTTAATTGGGATGTGCATAATTAGAATAGCACCTTTTGAGGATACATCCCAGAGAACCTTTTTGGCTTAATGATAGTGAATGATCATGACAACTGTTTAGCTAGGATAGTATTAGCAAAAATTTCCCCTAATGGGATACATGCAGATTGTGTCAGCGGGTTAAGTGGTGTTTAACTAAGTGTGAAATTCCAAGTCCATGTCCCTTAATAAAGAAATTGTTGAATAATAATTAACAGAAGAAGCTGAAATGAATAAAATCTGACACCTTGTGTTTATAGTCAGCACTAGAGTAGCAGGTACAAACAAACAAAAAATGCTTTGGAAAAACTTTTTTTTTTCCTTCCTGAACAGATTGCTATTTTTTAACTGTTTTCATTAATTAAGTAACTGAGAGACAGTTTTGCAAATAACTTTATCTGAGGCTAAAGTGGAGCAGTTTTTTGTGGGGGTTAGCTTGCCTGCATGTAAATGCCTTTACCTGGATAGAGAGACCACATGATGAGTCGCTGATCTTTGGCTGGATGGGCATAACATAGAAGTGCATTTACAATGAGAAAAGCTGATGAATGAATTTCATTATCTGATCATGCTCTCCAATATTGGCTTAGGTTTAATGATTTAAAGTTCAGTGAATGCTCATCAGTAAACCCATTAGCCAAGAACCCTCATGGTAAGAAATGAGCAAAGCTGCATTGTCAGGCGGGAGGCATTGTATTTTACACTTCAGCGACAGGCATTTTACAGAAAACTGTTTCTAAAATAAACTCAGAGGATGTTGCTACCTTGTGAGTGAGGTAATAGTTAGGCTCCACACCAGGGAGAGCACATCCTCCTCCTCTCCTCAGCCCCTGCAGCCAGGCACACACAGGAGGAAGAACAAAGCTCCTTGCAGTCTCATCCCACCTGACCACCCTCAGTTTAAGCCAGTCCTGAGGATGCCCCTAAAACAGGACACGCACTGAATGGGGAGCAAGTTGGAAACTAAGTGTGAGTCCTTTATGTGTGCTAGTGAATCACAATCCTGCCTCAAGAACAGGACTCACAGGGAAACCACAACTGAGCCCTTCCTCCCAGCTAACATAATTTTTGTATGACTTGGCATCTTTCAGATTTCTTTTATGTCTGCTTCAAATCAGGACAGCTTAATGAGGGATGACAAACAGTTGATAGATGTCCTCATTAGCAGAAATTTAGTACCCTATTTCTACTGCAATATGTCTTGCTTTGTAATTTTGGAAAAAGCTGGCATTTAAGATTTAAAATATTTTAAAGTTAGCTGCTGAGTTGAACACAGTGAAGTTTTGCCATCAAACTGTCCAAATTAATATTAGTGGGATGTGCAAGGGGATAGTTGACAAAGTATATGGTTCAAATACTTTTCAGCTGAAGCAAGCTGTTCAGCTTAACTGTTTACGTCCAATTTAGAAGTGTTTCCATGTGATACAAGTAGTGGCATTATGATACGGCACCCATTTACACAGGTGAAACCACAATTTTGGAGACTCAGTTGCATATCTGCAAGAGTTCTGTGACGGTGTGCTCCCCCATGCCCAACCTCACCATTATTTCCCATAGCCCTGCTGCAGGGGTAACACCATGGGGTGGCTCCAGGGGTAGTTGTGCTGGACATGAGGTTGTGATGGCTGCATCTGCTCAGAGTGCTTTCAGGGGAGAAGGGAACAACACATTAGCCCATGGCTAACTGGAGCAATGAGCCCAGCTAACCACAGTGCTGATCAATGTCTGACTCAAGACAAATTTGAAGGAAATTGACTTCTGCAATTGGTAGGCAAAAAGGACTGTCTCAATCATCTCACTCCATAAAGAGTGGACAGTCCAGGGAGGGCCCACTAAGCTCTCCTGCAAGGCTGCATGCCATGATCTCCCCTTGGGTAGGGGCAGATGTCAAGGTTACACCTCGATCTTGAGAGAATTCTTACCATGTCAGATACTTGGTAGGTCAATTTCAAATAACTGTGCTGAAACTTTGGAATCTTAGCTAAGTGATAGAAATGATTGACTGTGCACATCTAATCCTTTAGATATAAATCACCAAGTCTGGGACTTAGTCTGGATCCAGCCTCACCTAAACTCCCCTCTGAGGACAAGTTTAGAACTCAAGGGGTTCCTTCTGAACCTCATACCTCATTGGGAAGGTTCCCCTTACAGTTCTATCTGACCCTGTCCTCTATGCAGTAAATAAACAAGTGTTTCCATTGAACCTAATTAAACCACTGTCATATGTACTATCGAACTTTGTTAAATCATTGTTTTGTATCAAAAGAAGTATCTCTACTTCCCTTGTATGAGTGAAGTGTGCCACTCCATCTATGAACAGCTTTTCACTAGTGTAACTACAATGTTCAAGGACAAACACCTTGGAACTTTTAGCAGGGGCTAAATTGTAGTTAGACATCTGTCATCAGATATTGCTTCTTCTACTTCTTCTTCTT
The DNA here is from genome assembly GCF_028769735.1 of Zonotrichia leucophrys gambelii. Classification (NCBI taxonomy): domain Eukaryota; kingdom Metazoa; phylum Chordata; class Aves; order Passeriformes; family Passerellidae; genus Zonotrichia; species Zonotrichia leucophrys. The sequence continues at coordinate 121,049,235 of NC_088171.1, read as the reverse complement.
CTTCTTCTTCTTCTTCTTCTTCTTAATTGAATGAATAAACATATCTATACAAGATCAGCATTTGGACAAATTGTACCAAGACAAATGCATTTACATGGTTTTGTTATATTATATTTGGTGGTTTTTTTTTTTTCCGTTCCATGAGCGTCCTCTGATGTAGAATTTCTGGTTAAAAGTAAATAAAGAGATTGCTAGTGCTACTGAACAATACAAAAAGGTTTTTTTTTCTTTAAGGTTTTCCTGAATGAATCTTGAAAGCAAGCTTTCTATATGCCTTAGTTCTCATCATAAGCATACTAAATTTCAGTTATTTATTGATAGGGAATACAGGGATATTTGCTTGGATGGGTTAAAAATTGTGTAGTCTTTATTACAAAATTCATGCTCATGGATGAGTTGGCAGGCTTATGTCAATGCAAATAAAATGCTGGCTATTGTGCATCACTCCTATTTTTTATCCTTAAATGGATAAAAATAGGTGGATGAGGTAAAAGTCTTTCATTTCAAATCCATCAAAGCCCAATTATTTTCTATGGACTTTCTTATTCTATCAAAATATAATCAAATTATTCAAAATTATAAATGGTACATAAACAATAAAATATATCAAATTATAATAATGTAGAATTGAATAAATTTTATCATTATATATCATCCATACTACACTGCTTCAAGATAAAAAAAGCAATGCAATATTGCTGCTTTTATTCTTTTGCTTTTTCTTACTCTTTGTTAAGAAAAAAGTTGTTTCCTTTATGCATTTCATTCTAGTTCAGAACTTCAGAAATGACACTTAATTTGTCTGATTATCTCTTCAAATTGTACATCAGTGGAGTTATTTCTGATTTACCAAGCAGGAAACCAATATACATGCTGAAAAGGTCTATCTATGGAATTACTCCTCACACAGCAGGAGATCTGGATGTGGTCCACTCATCACCGGGCATTACTTGTCCCTCTGTACTCTGGAACAGAGTGGAACAGTGGATCCATGTTTGTGATAGCCCTAGATACAAAGATATTGAGATGTAGTGGGCAGCTGCAAAGACTGAAACTAATATCTCTGGAGTTTGAAGCTCCCAGTCTTAGCTAGGATAGCAGATATTACAAAAGTGGGAGTTGATCCAGGGATGAAAAGCATTTACTATGCAAAAAAATATGAATGATGTCTGTGGAAAGTAATGTGGATAATAGAACATTATTGTGTACAAAAATAATTCACTGCAAACAAACTTCTGAATTTGTGTAAATCCAATTGTTCCTCCACCTTGGCCTAACAGAGATAAGAATTTTTTTAAATTATTGTATGCAGAGCATCTTCAAGTGCATGTGAACACTGTCATACTGCTGAAGTCACACACCTTTGTCCACCAAACTAAATAAAACATCACACCAACAATCAGCTATGGCGTGACTGCACATTGCCAGGTTACTTTTATAAGTGCAAAACTGCAGCAGTCAGTCCATCTGATTTTAAACCGCATCTTACAAGAGCAAGACTTTGTAAGGCTCCAGTAGGATAACTGCAGTCAGTCACAATCAAACTAAGGCTAACCCTGTGGATTACTGAGGCATACAGTCTGTTTTTCCTATGACATTTCTGTTGTAATGAGCTTCTCTAATCTAATAAACAAGATACATTGTCTCTGCTTAGACATTTCTGAGGAGTATCTTGAGCATATTCTGGATTGCGTGAGGAAAAAACCCATAAAATCACAAGGAGACAAGAATGATGGAAAGGCTTGCACATCACAGCTGTGCAAACTCCAAAGCCTGGTAATCCACAAGGGTTCTCCTGCAGGCTGGTAATCTTTGTGATGTGTTGGTTGAGTTGCTCAATCCTTGGATAAGCCAGCCCCGAGACTGCGCCTGTGGAGGCAGGAGCTGCTGGGGCGGCAGGGACGGGATTGGTCCCGCGGCCGACTCGCAAAGTCTGATTAAGCGATCTGCCACTGCTGAAGTCCTTCAGTGACCTGCCAGCTATTTCTGTGTCTAAGACATTTGTGAAACAGCCCCAGCATGTGATGCCCTTGCTGACGCATGCACACACCAACTGGGCAAGGTGGCCAGTGGCTTTTGTCTTACAGCTAGGAAAAAAGCCTACGCACACCTATTTCCTCTCGCTGGCTTCTAATCCAGGGATTGAAAATGTCATGTTAGATGCGAATGGAGCTTCATAAACAATAAAAACAATAACAGAAAAAAATTAGGAAAAAGAAGAAAAACAAAATCAAAGATATTTCAAATTAATTTTCAAATCCTTTGATTATTTTGAAATCTTTTCCTTCCCACAGCAAAACTCTCAGTCCATTTAAGAGTACCAAACTAGCTTCAAGCATTACACTCAAACTTTCTGCTTTTTCTCTGCTTTCTTGCATGCATTTATTGGAACCAGACTGACAAAAAGAAAAAACTTTTGAATGCTAAGATGTTGATACTTCCACGACAAAGATGTTCTAGGACAGAGACGTCAAGAAACTCAGTTACCAACAACTTTTACTGGTACCACACCAAAAATCTGTGCTTTTGTTCTCTTGCACAATGTGATTCTCTTGCAATGCAGACAATTCAATAGCCTGCACTGTTTCATTTTCTCTTTGCAAAGTCTTTATCTATTTTGGTTTTGGAGTGGGGGTTCTGTTAGATGCATTTAAACCAGTATAATACACCCAAAGTTAACTCTCTAATGAAGATTACCACACTTGAAAGCATTGACACAATTTTTTGCTTTGTAGATAAGGAAAATGAATGCATTTCTTAAAAGTTTTTAATTATATAACACATTATAGTGATTCACTCAGGAAAAAAAAAAAAAAGAGGTACTTTGTATAGTAAGTCACTAGAACTCTCCTAGCAAAGATAAGCTGATTTTCACTATTCAAAATCTTCTTGTGCCGGGTAACTGTCTCTAAGCCTTACCCCATTCATCAATACTTAGGTTTCCCAGTTCTAGGGAATCCTTATGACAGTGACACCAGAAGCACATGTTGACCACACTATACTGATATTATGAATGGTGACCTTTCAGTTCTGGGTGCTCTGTTAGACAGTGGCTACAGCTATAAAACACCTCCATCCAAGTAAGCTGCCCTGAAAAGGTAATTATTGCTCCTTGCAAATTTCTGTACATCATCAGAATGGCAGAGTGACATGATAAAAACCAGTGCTACTCACAGTGTCACTCAAACACCTGATCAACACAGTAATCTGTGGCACAATCCAATCAATTTTTCATAGCACACCATGAAAACGTAATTAGATACACAGATTCCTTTAACAACTACTTAAGTGATTTGCACTTCTATTTTTCTGCACACCAATTGAAATTGTATTCAAGACAGTGAATGATTATTTTATCTTCTGGTATCTAATGTAAGGCTCACAAACATTCCCAGTTTGAGTTTTAGGAAATTATTATTCCTAAAGGTTCCTACAATAGTTTGATATCTATTAATATCCATTTCATGCCAAGTGTTTCTGCACTACTGAGGACAGGTCTGAGGGTAGATCACTCAGAAAGAATGGTCAAAAAATGAAAAGAGTTATTTGCCAGGCTGTAAAATTCTGAAATTGGTATGTCTAGCAAATGACTTTAAAAAATGATCAGTTTTGTGTTCTTTCTCCTACCCAAGGTCACAACTTTGTATTCACTACCTGTACAAGAAAATAACATAATCTAAATTTTGTACCTAATTTCAAAAACACTTTTTATGGACTTCACCATTTCAGAGTACTTTCAATCATTCTGTAAATAGTGGCACAGGCAAGTCAGTCTGTCTTATCTAGAAAGAAACTGTGTGACTTGAGTGTGCCCATATTTTTCCTTGTAAATGGATGCCAGGTCTATGAGACCACAAGCAGCTGAGGGAGCCAGAGCTGGGGAAAATTATGTTAATCCATTTCACATAATACTAGCCTTCTGAGGAGCAAGCACCTAGCTGTCTAGGCTTCTCTATAGAGATGATACTTCCAAAAGGCATTTCCTCCCTGTTTTTGAAAACAATGCCCTTTACAGTGGACCTCTAACTATGAGGCAACAAATTCCTTTACTAAGTGCTTCACATAGAAGGAGACAGATAGCAGAGTTTCAAGACTTCTGCTTCATTCTGCCTTGGTTTTTTTTGAAAATAACTTCCATTCCCAGGACAGTTAAGAAGCACGAACAAGTTAGTATCAGTGTTGTGCATGAAGAAAAACATTTTCTACAGGAAAAGGCAATTAAACCCCACTTTTACCATATTTTCAGTGCTCTCTAATGTAGAAAGAGCATTGTAGATTTCCTTACAGATGAGGGATCAGTGGATGTTTGAACAGAGGGCTGCCTCTGAGACAAGATCACATACATTCTCTCAGCATTTCATTTGCCCTAATGGCAACAAGAAATTAAGAGTCCTTAAAACATGCAATGGTAAGGGCAGTCTGGTTTGTCAGGAGTGCCAGTTTTAGACAGGCCCTCCCATCTTACACATGGAGAGCACCTGCATCTGAGGCTGAGCACTGCAGCAGACTCCTTTAAGGCACAGAGCCTGTCAACTGGGATTAAACTGGATTATACTGGTTGAAGCAAGCGTTACCTGAGAAATGACTCCTTATGCTACTTAAGATTAGACCAACTGACTGTACAGTAATAGAAGTAATTTTACAAGGAAAAATAGGTCTGTATTTAGAGGATGAAGCAGCCTTTAAAAGGATGTGGTATGCTATAATGAAAAGAAAGTCTTGTGCAGGCTTTATTATTTTATCAGGTAGATTAATAAAAGGAATGAAGGGAGCATGGCATGTGCTATTTGAATTTTAGTGAGGCATTTTGGAGTCTCTCAAAACAAATCCTAATTTTCTAGTTAATACAAATTACCATGGATATAAACAATATTATGAGGATTGAAAACTGGCTGAAACAAGAGGTGATGATGAATGACAATCAGTAGTGAGAATGTGTCTACTGAGGATCACAGGTATCAGAGCAAGGCATGGTTATTGCTAAGCACCTCCATTAGGGGAAGGAAATACTTGTAGTAATGAAATTTCCACATAATGCAAAACAGAGATGAGTTGAGTAGCCAAGTGTTGATAATAAAGTAACACAAAGGGGTCTATAACAATTAGGAATACGAACAGACTGGTGGTGAATTATGACTTGCTCAGGGAAAATGCAGAGCCATTCAGGAACAGGTGCCATAGGTGGCAGCTCAGACGTGATTTCACAATGCAAAATTTCAGCAACACTGTGCTTAAGGGCACTCAGCATTCACAGCAGGGGAAAGAGAGGTGGCCTGGTGCTCCCTGTGGTGTTCCCTTATGTAAGTGCCTCGCATGGCTGTCCCAGCAAGGTGGCACTGAGCTTTGCTCGCTGTCAGAAACACTCAGTGCAGCAGAGGGGCCTTGGAAGAGAAGGGTGGAAAGCGCTGACTCATGAGCAAGGACCAGAGGAGTTAAACATGTAGCTGGCTAAAAGCAGGCTGAGTGGGGAACTCTGTAGTACTTTATAAATATATGACTCTGGAGATGAATTTTCTCAGAGTGACACTAGAAATCATGGCATGCAGCTAAGAAAGGTAATTTAGAGTAGGAGCCAGATAAAACTTCCTGACAAGGAGCAACATTAGCTTTGGCAGACCCAAAGGGAAGATGAAGATATGAAAACTCAGCCAATATATGGGAGATTGTGTAATCTGATTTTCTGGGCTTGAGGGGAAGGTGAATTCCCAACAGGAACCACATCTAGTAGAAAGCAGAAATTGTTAATATTTGACTCTGACCTCGAAGAGACCAAAGCTACAGTGAAAGTCTTTAGTTTTATGGGGCTGTGCAGACACTGAGAGTTTGAGGATTCCCTTTTCCAGAAGGGCCACACTGGACCTGGACCTCTCCTGCAGCACAGGGAGCCCCGAGGACAGTCCTGCAGCCCAGTCATATACAGAGGAGCATCATTCCTCTGCCTTGCTCTATTTAATGATGAATTCCTAGTGTGGAGACAGTTCTACAATGCTCAAACAAATTGAAAAGGATAAAATTTAGACACTTGCTGTTATTTCTTAATTGAAAAGCCTGACTGACACTTGTGACTGTTTCTGCTGTCAGGAGATAAACCAGGAGCACGAAATCCTTCTACCACTCCTTGGCCTTACAGGGGGCAAACACACAAGGTGGGGTAGCCCTCTGCTGTGGTAGATGCAAAACTAGGGGCTTACACCTACCTGGATGATAAAGTGGCACTTTGCTCAATTTGTCATGCTAATATTCCATGCTGCAGCATGGAAACTGTTCTCTAAATAGGTTTCTAATTTCTGTACAGATTAAATGCAACCAAGCTACTTTACTTGCTGACAATTTATCTAATACCTCTTAGCTGTGCAGTCACATTCACCACAATGAGTTAGACAAGGAGATATCAGGTGTCCTGTGGAAATTCAGAGAATTACTAATAAAAGAGCAGCCTGCTTGGATTAAACATACATTAGTACTGTACTTTCAGGCTGGCACCTCTAAATCCTCATTCTCCTGATGTCATTGCTACATCCTGGCCTGCCTGTCAGCATCCATCTCACGCTTGCTAAATTCCTGTGCCACATACTATCTTAGCTAAGCCAACCTAAAGAAAAAGGGCTGAGATATGTTGTAAAGGATCAGGGTTCATGTCACTGTGATGGAATGAAAGTCTAGACAAGCCTTTTCAAGGAACTAGCTGAAGTGTCACCTAAAGTTCAGCAGCCAGGAACACCAGGAACATTTCCAGCAGAAAAAACCCAAAGAAATAATGACTTGCATGACATATTCAACTCATCCATGATCTTGTATGACTGAAGTTCTTACTCTCTGGGCAGCAGTGAACCCTTCAGGATCACACATGAGAACAGCATATGCTTTGAAATTCTCCCAGGATTTTCTTACAAGGATTTCTACAAGGTAGAATGATCTTGCCTTTAAGTTTAAAAATTGCAAAATTAAAATAAAAGGTCTTGACTAGTTTTTTTATAATAGGTGTATCTGTACAAATAAGAAGTAGAAATAGTTCTACTTCAAAGCCCTTACTGTGAACTTACTCAATTGCAACTGGGTTCAAAAAAAAAGTTGCAAATAATTCCGGAAATCAAATGTATGTGAGAGTTTCTATGTTATTTTGTACATGAGAAATAAGGAGCATCCCCAAGAGAAGAGTACATATCTCAATATCTCAAATATATGATTTTCATGTCCCTGCCATTGAAAAATATAAACAGAAGAAAACCCAAACAGTCAGACACTTCTGCCTTGCTCTGCAGAATGGATGCATCCAAAGTGCTTAAAGGAGGCTGAGAGACCACTGGAACACTTGGCCCAACCCTTCCTGCCCCAGATCTTGCTGGTGGAAACCTCCACAGCTGGTGCAGAGGACAGATACAGCAGGTAGCACTAAAAGCCCAGGAGCATCTCTTATGTAAGTCACTAAAGGACTTAAATGAGGTGACAGGAAATTAAAATTTTTTTGTTTGATTTTTGCTTGAGTTTCTTTTTGTTAAAAGCATGAATATTGTTACTTGTTTTTCCTCTGAATACTCCTTGCCCTCCTACTTCATCTATGATGAGAAGGCTCTGTTTAGTCTGTATGTTACTTTTTGCAAGAAATTATTGAAATTAACTTAATTAATGAGAAGTAGCAAGAGATGCTTCTAAGTCCCCTTTCCATGTAGGGCAAGGCAGATATAGGGAAAAACATGTGAGGTATAATTATCTATCACTTATAAACAGCTGTCCATATTGTCTTTTAATTCTATTTTAGTCTGTTTCATCCTATTTATTCAGCATTTCAGAAAACAAGCAAAGACATTATCTTAGAAAGCATTTCTTCTTGTTTATTAGGAAAGAGTGATTATCTCAAGTAAAGATGGTGCTATCAGTGATTTAAAGAAAAGTGACTATTGCTGCCTAAAGCCTGCCCCTAGAGTAATGCCCAAAAGCTATGGTGGTCTGGTGATCACAGATCACTGTTTGCTGTGAGCCTGTCTGTTTAGGGAATAATAAAATAAATATTAGAGGGTCAGACATGTGGCTAGTAGCTAGCACATGCTATGAACAGACGCTTGCTAGTAAAGACTGGTAGTTCATTCATTTTGAATTAAACTGTAAATCAGGGAACTATGAATGTGTGGGAGGAGTGGATTAAAAATTTAACAAAAAAGCTTTTGGTTTCTTAATTCCATGATCTGTCATACCTCTCCATCTGTGCAAAATTAGTGGGTGTTGCAGAAAAAAACCTGAAAGGGTGGGATGTTGAAATGGTTTACACTGAGGTTCCTGTGCAGTGTGGCTGACTTCCATGCTTCCCAAATAGCACCATTCCAGAACACCTCTGCTTTTCTACAGAACCCACCCAGACATATTTATCACCAGTCAGACAAAAAGCAGTTTAAATAGCTGGACTGAAAATGGAAATAAAGACCTTATCATGCTTGAACAATGCCATTGACTTTAAAGGGAAGTTTTTTACATAGTGAGCACTAGCTCAAACATTAACAGAAAGGGACACCACATACATTCTGCCAGTTTGCATTGAGAGATTCTTAGGCAAAACAAAATCTTCCCTTGGACAACCAAAAAGAAAGAGAGATTATACAACACATGTCCGAAAGAAAAATGACAAATGATTCCAAGATCTTATTGTAATTTTACTCCAGAAACCGAGCTTGCTATTCCCAAGCTCCAGGTATTGATTCCTACACATTTTAAAACATCATGAAAGGGAGGCTGATCCTTAGAAGTGCTCTCTGACAATGACGTACAGTGCTTGGAAACTGACAAAGTTAGCTGAAAAGTTAATATATTTTACAGTGAAAGGAATAGTTTTAAGTGCAAACTCCTGAAATAACATCATGTAATTCATGTATCTCCCTGAGTTGCTGGATCTGTTACTTATTTTAAACTGTCTGTATATTCAAGCACAGAGTCACTCATTGAAAATGTGAAGTAGTTCGTCCCTAACTATAGCTAGTCTCTGTGCAGGGAAAGACCACAGGCAAGCTCCTCTCAGCTTTGAACACAGCATGCTTTCATACAAAGGGACTCTCAGCAACACAGCTGGCTAGAGCAACAAAAGCAGTACCAGCAGAGTCTGGACAGCAACAGGTTCCCATCTGCAGCTCTCCTTCTGTCATGAACAACCTCCATGTCCTGAACACCAGCCCATTTGAATGAAAAAACAGGGAAATAAAAATCACTGGAGTATTGAAAGAGTGCAGAGCCAAACCAAACTGGCTCACAAATTCTCCTTCCTACACAGGGATCAAAGTAGGGAAGATTGGTTGAGGTGTCTTCTTTCACTTCAGAGCACGTGTATATCCCTTTCAATGAAGAGAGGTTCTATTAATCATGATCTCCCACTCTCTCCTAGGCCAGATAATTCAAAATTCCCATCTGGCTGGTGTTTTGGAAGTTTCATTATGGGCCTTTCATATTTCTGGTGTCTCATTATCTCTGGAGGAGTTTCTTACACTATTGGCAGCTTGTCCCTAACTGTGAGACTACTCACAACATCAAGGAGGGAGAAAAATATAATAAAATAAAAACCCACTCAGCAGAAGCAAATGATGATAACTGGAAGAAGACTACACTGAGAATGGGAAAAGAAAGAATCATTTGAGATGTGGGCTGCGTGTGGGAAAGTCTCCTCCCTGGAAGCCTAACTGGCTGGCCAAAAAGTGGGGAACTGCAAGAGGATACCTCCAAGACAAATACAGGAATATGCAAACCAGAGAAACCTTTCATCAAAAGAGAAAACTAACCATAAACAGAGATGGTAATTCCATCCCTTCTCTCCCTCTTCCTTTTTCTCTACCCTCAATGTTTAAAATTATGTCTTAATCCCACGTATACATTTGCCTACTTGTGAGCTGGATCTGAAGCCTCCTAAAGCCAGTGATTTCAAAGGGCTTTACTAGGCTCAGTGAGGTCTGGATATGATGGCTTTGTTTCATAGGAAAATCCTTTCCAGCCTCATGAACTACCAGAAAAGAAAGAAGAAAGAATCCTAGGAGCTCACTATCCTTTCTTCCTGCCATCTGACAGAGTGAGAAAACAAGACTGAGTGAGACAGAGTGAGACAACAATGACTGCAGAGACCAAGATCTGTGGGGATAAACCCGAAATGGCTTTTACAAAATGGCACAAAAATTGTCCCAGGGTGCAAAGCAGAGAAATACAGAACAGCTGAAGTGGGAAGGAACCTCTGGGGATTATTTGGTGCAACCCACCTACTCCAGCAGGGCCAGTTGTCCAGGAGCATGTCCTGATGGATTTTGAGTATCTCCAAGGATGGAGACTCCACAAACTCCCTGGGCAAACTGTGCCAGCTCTCAGTCACCTGCCCAGTGAAAAAGTGTTTCCTGCATTTCAGCGTGTGCCCATTACCTCTGGTCCTAGAACTGTGCACAAAATCCATTCAAGAACCTTGAAGAATCCTGAGTACTGAAATTTGAGCACTGACATGCTTGTTCCTAATCTGCTTAATTTAAAGGTACCCTGAGTTTGCACTTAACCCATTTTAGTCCTACAAAAATCTAAGGTTCAAAAGATAATCTATGGTTTTTTTTGGTTCCCTTAAGCAGTAAATTAGGTTTAAAATATACTTTTCTGGTCATTGTTGTACTTCAATGCAGCATTGCAAGTAGGTACCCTCCAAAGTTTCCTTTCAGCTGCAGTTGTGTGGCAGTCAGACAGGCATAGCCAAAAAATATGATGCAATAACATTAAGAAGACTCCTAATACTTTCATATAGCATATCTCTGAGGCAATGGCTTCTCCAACTACTTCTTTGACCATGACAATAACCTTTAAAAGCAAAAATTTTTGCATTTATATTTCATTCATTAATTTGTTTTCCATTATGTTAGCACTTTTAGGCCTGCTGCATCTTGTTATTCTAATATTCTAAATAGGATCAGGCAGGGAATATTTACATTTTAATTAAAAAATATTGCAATAAACTGGAGCTTATTATTGGAAAAAATGGGGAGAAGGAAAAGCAGGTTACTACTATTTAATTCAATGGCACTAATCAGGGTTTTTTTTACTGTGGGTTTTCTACAAACATCTTAGTGTGTAAAAGTATTTTTTGTCATGCAAATCATTCTGAGCTAATATTATACAAATTTATTCTTGAAATACTTCAATTGCTTTCCAGAACAATAATAAGCTTTAAGTGCTTTGTATCTGAAATGGTTTTTCCAAGCCTGGAAATCACTGAAAGGAAAAAAATGGATAGAAAAAGTTCAGTTCAACAAGATCACAATGTGAAAAAAACAGGTCTAATTCTCATCACTTTCTGCCACTACGGCAGCATTAAGGATTTCTGTCTATCTGTTCCCAGGCCCTGTGGAGCTGCCTTGCCAGAGGGATGTCAGGTAAAACTATCTTGATGTAAATGCAAATCTCTTTCTCCATGTTTGTAAATTCCTAGTAAGATGTATTTAGTGAAATGGAAAGAAGAAAATGGATATCCCAGTGTGGCACTTCCAAATGCTTCTGTTCCACAGAAGAAAATGGACACAAAATTGGTAGAAGTAGCACATGTCAGGTTGAATGACAGGAGGAGGGAATAATTTCTCAAAAAAGTCAGCATGTGGAATGGCTATGGGGTCCCTCCATGGCTCCCATGGAGGGTCTAAGGGAGTGTAACTTATCAGTCTAAAGGAGCTGTTAGGTCAGCAGCAGCAAGAGCAGGGAGACTTGCCTTTCTCCAAGAACCAAGTTTCTCCGTTTTGTGTCAGTCTTGTGCACTGTGAAACATGAGCCACCGTGCAGACACTGGAACCTGAGCTGTAAGGTTTACAATAAACAAGCAAGCTCAGGACATTTAGGCTAGTCCTGCACTATCATTACATCAACATGGCAAACAAGGAAGTGAGCAATTATCTCAGCCCACCAAAGGTTGCTTCAGTCTCCTCCAGGAGACAAGGAAATGCGCAGTTAACACTGGAAAGAAAATCAAGTTTCCAAACCTCTCAAAATTCTTCTAAAATGACTAACCAGAGAAAAATTACTCAAAGAAAACTCAGTGGATATCAGATAATGACACTGTTGAGTCAGGGACAGAAAGAAGACTCTAGTCTTCAGGTGGCTCAGAAGGCAAAAGCATTTAATGAAAGTAGTGGGTCTTTTTATAATGTGACTTGACTTGCTAAGGTGATTCTTGATTGGTCTCAAAGTAGAAATATCTCACATTATTGGTGACTATGAACAGCACACTCTAGAGAACCATAATTATAAACAATGGTTACAGAAAGAGAGATAATAATGTTTTAATTCTTCTCCTCTAAGATTCCCAGGCTCAGCCTGGGAGAAATTGTCTCTGTTCTTTCTTTGGCTGAACTGAGAATATCCACAAGATAATATTTGTTTCAGTTCTTTCTGTGGACACTTCTCATTATTCCCACATGAAACCTGAAATTATGTCCCTCCTGTCTCAGAAGCTATACAGTATTCCACTTCTCCTCCCCAGAGATTTTTCCTTAGCTCAGGGTTACTCAGAAAAAGCCTGGAACCCACGGGGGTAAGAACTGTCCAGAAGTTAATGGTTCTAATTCCATGGTCAAGCCTATTGCAGTAGCAAATGATGCCTACCTAAAGGAGTAGACAAGCCCCACTCAGAATATGGGATGCAAGACACATACCAGAACTTAAACACATCTGGTATCACCAGTATCATATTTTCTGCCCATATCTGGGTATAAAACAGACTTCTTTTTTTTTTTTTTCCAGCTCATTGCATCAACTTGCAAGTCAACCGTAAACCCTTCCAGAAAACATAAAACAGATTTAAAAGGAAAACAATGACATGGTTTAAAGAAAATGGATTAGCCTTCTGACTTTGTGCATTTGGGCCATGCATTTAAGTTTCTTCCCTCAAATATAACAGCTAGAATATCACTTAAAATTACAGCAGAGGTTCTTACTTGGTATCAGCTTTGTATTGAATGTTTCTGAGCTTTCCACATTGAATATCATAAGGTTTGAAAACACCTGGGAAGATGTGGCACCTTTGTATGAAGCACAACTTCTGGATTACCCTGAACTCCCCTTATGAGTCTCCAGATTCTTTGGTTCATTCCTTGAGCAGTACGAAGGAGCTCCCTGGATATGTGTGTGGATTACAGACGTACTCCAAAAAGTGGTTTTGCTGTGAGAAGCAGTTCAGTGCTTCCATAACTGCAAAGTAGGCAGGCGAGTAGAGTCTGCCACTCCAGCCTGGAACTACACAATACAATTCACCTGTTTCAAAAGCATCACCTCAGCAAACAGTGCCAATTATTTAAAGGTAAAGTTAAAGGGATTTAAATAAAAAGCCTGGACACTTCACATAGAGCAATTCTTCAGGGTCAGGTTCAATGGAACTTTAAGCAACATGGTCGAGTGAAAGGTATTCCTGCTGATGGCATGGGGTAGTAGAACTAGATGATCTTTAAGGACCCTTCCAACCCAAACTATTCTGTGATTCTACGATTTTATGATTCTATGAAATATTAGCTGAGAACATGTTCAGGATTAAAAGCTCAAATATGAGAAACTTATGTGTAATTTTATGTAATGGATGCAATTTCATATACAGTAATAATAGCTGAAGTATCGAGAAGCCAATTATACATCTCAGTGGTCATTTGTATTTGCAGCAATTATTCCAACAACACAATCATAGTAATTAGCCCAGCTATTGTCCCCTATCTAGATGGAAAGCTAGGTCTACAGCTTGTATTTTTTAAGCTACCTAAATGGAAATCAGGACTTTATTTATCCATTTATCGCAACTTACCATGTCATTCTTTTAGAGCATTTGATACTACTGTTTACACAAAGGCAGAGCAAAATGACTGACCTGAAATATTCTTGCCCCTAATGATGTATTGCAAGAATAGCCTGGAAAGTTTTTAGAAAGAAAATTAAGTTCTTTATGTGCACTTAAAAACCATCAATCATATATATTTGTAGAAACACAATAGTCACCAAGAGTAAAGCTTCACTGCAGATTCAGTCATATTACTTCTTGGTGATTAGAGAAAATAAAATATAATGTCAACATAAGGTCATTGGAGATCACAGGTTTGATTCAAATTCCACCAGAGTCAAGACTAATGTTTTCCTAGGACTTGAGGAAACTTTAGGTCAGATTTTGTGGCATGCTTGTAGAGTTGGGAGATGGGTGAATGGTGCTCACCAACACAAGCCTCTGATTCAGCATTGCACCAAGCTCAGTGTATGGTTGCAGGAGCACATGTAGCAGTCCTGTTTCCCTCATGCTGGGAAACCCATGGCATTGGAGCTGTCTGGGAAGAATCCAGGGTCAGGTATTCTGCACTATCTGGAGCCATATGGGGTGTACATGGCCCAGCTGGCCCATGTTTGTCACGTGTTGGGGTAACCAAAAGGATGGACTCACGTCTCACCACCCATAGGTGGCTCCAGTAAACCCCACAATTCCTGCAGGGCTGAGCTTGCCTTCAGAGAGAAGAGCCTCAGACAAACCTGGTAGCAAATGCAGATTCAAGCCTATGCCAATGTGCATTATGAATCTGATGCATACACTGCCTTGAAGGACAAGCTTGAAGGGAGTACATCTCCTTCAAATTTTGGAATAGGATAGGACCCTGCCTTTTTAAAAGAGGAGCATGAGATGAAAGCAGAAAGGACTCTGCCTTTTTTTTCCTTTACCCTTTACACACTTCTGTACTAGTTGAATTTTCTTCTTTTCCCTGATGGCTGTCATCTCCTGGGACCCTAGGAAGAGTTTATCTTAAAAAAACAAAATTTAAAAGGTCATAAATATTGAGTTGTCTTTACAGTTAAAAATACTGAAGTGTTGAACTTAACATTAAAGGGTCATCCAAAAGCAGCCATTAATTTTTAGATAGCAGGTGGGATCTAAAACATAAATAGGATCTATCACATAAATGTGATACTGAAAGGATTTTGTTAACTTCTCTAGACTATTAAGCAAATTTAGAGACTGATGTTACTTAAAACTAGAGGAAAAGGTTAATCTATTTTTTCTGTTTTCATAATCTTCTGCGATACTATGCAATTTTCAAAAATTTTTATCAGTTTTTGCAAAATTTCTTCACATTTTGGTAATTTTTACTTTTTAAAGAATTTAGAGAATTTCTCATTTTCATTGAATCTGAAAGATGTATTTAAAAGATGAGCGACCATTTCTAATACATTTCTACTAAAACACTGTTTAATGCTATTAAAAACAACATCTGAAAGAGCTCTGACCTTTTGCATTTCCCATTTTTCCTTTCAAATGCTTTGGCTAAGTCTGAAAGTACTACAGTACTTAAGTCACTGTAGAGTTTCATTAATGAATGTTTTAATATGGCTAGCTGTAAAGAATTCAGGTGAATACAAACAATAACATAGAAAATTCATCAATTAATTTCTTTACCCTATGCTTTTTCTCCTCTATTATTTAAATCTTGTGATCCTCAGAAACTCTCCTTTTGCATATGTTGCATATATCCCTTGTGGTAGGAAGGAGACTGGCCAAAAATATAAATCTGCATTTGGTCAAATATCTGGTGAGGTGGCATCAGAAGATGCTACATTTCATTAAATGCTTTCCACACAGAGTGAGTCAGGCCCATATTTTCTAGCTCTGTCTGTACAAGCCTGCAAGAAAGGGACTTTCAACCTTTTAAATACCAATGCTTAGAGGTGGATGGAGGAAGGCCAAAATATTCAGCCTCCAGGACATGTCCAAAGACACTATGGCTGGGAGGTGATCCCACAAAGGTCCTTTGGGCCTTTGGAATACTTGGGAGTGAAAAAATAGGGGAAAACTCCCACTTTTCTATTGGTCTAGCTCCTGACATGCAGGCAAAGGTGTCAGCCCTTTGGGCCTTGCTGCTGTGGCCTCCCAGCCTGGTGCTGCAGGTGAGGGGAGAATGTCCTTCACTCCCCTGACCTCGGCTGGCTGGAATCACCACCTTGGGGCTGCCTGCTCTGCAGTTGGGTAAAATAGCCAGTGATAGCCCACTTATTTTGCAACTCTAATTGCTTCCATGCCTGCCTCAAAATACATCTAAATGAAGCTCAAATAAATCTAATGACTTAATGTCCTTGTTATCATGAACCTCAAACAAAGACAAAATGCTGAATAGCTGCATGTTGCAATTCAAACTTTTATTACAAATAAATTTCACAATAATACTCTAGTACAGTCCATTATTTTTATATTGCCTATTTTAACTCTGCTTTTAAATGGTTCTCATAAATCTGCAAAAGATCATTTATACAGGTGTCCTAAAAGAGTCACATATACTGTGAGCAAAAATTGAGAAATTTCTAAGCACATGTATGTATGTATTTTGTTTGATTAGACTTAAAAGATATACTTGGGTTGTAGACCTTTTATAAACATATATTGGACTACTATTTTCCTAATACAAAATAGTCTTCCAAGTTGGATTGCAGTCATCAGTGGCACATAAAGAGAGTAATGAACACATTTGCAAAGCAGGCTGGAAGATGGCTAAGGAGACAGAAAAGACTTGACAGAGCTCTAGTTTAGCAAGAGAATTGAGTTGATATTTACTGAAGAGATCCCTCAGTTATGACTAAAGCAGTACATGGCACTTAGAAATACTGAAAATTGCATTTGTTTTATGGGCATTATGCAATTACTGTCTGAAAAAATATCTTTCACTTTTACTGCATTATTTACTAGGCAGTTGTAAACTTTGAAATCTCTTTTTGTGTGTATTATATTTAAAACTTGCAAACTTTGCTGTAACATCACAGTTTGCCAGTGGTGAAGAGGGAACTTTATCCCACCTAGAAAGTCTCTGAAGTCCGCTGCAAAGAAAATCCACACAGAAAGAAGCTGGATGGCAACAAGGTGCCTTCAACTAGGTACTGCAATGCCTGAAACATGTGCTTCTTGCCCCGACAGGGTTAGCACCAGTGCTGGATACAGGATCCAGGCCACCCTGCTGCCATGGGGAGCTGGGCACTGCCCGAATGCCAGGCAGAGGAGAAGGCACACACAGCTGGAAGGCAGCATCCAGGCTTCTCTGTACTGGGGTGCGGCAAACAGTGGCCATTGAATTAAATCACTGGGGTTATAACGTAATGTAGATTTATTTTATAAATTACATTCATTAGCAAAACTCCCAGGGGTTAATATTGGTGCAGCATCTCTGCCCACACTGAGTGCCTCAGGAAGGCACCCAAAGGCTCCCCAGAGCAAACTGGAGAGCTGCTGTAAGTTTAGATACTCCCTGGGCCAGGTATTTGCTTAAGTGTCCATGTTCTAGGCATCCTAGGCAGGAAACTTCCCTTTTTTACCCCTAAAATAAATGTTATTGGTTTGCTACATCGATCCCAAAGCCAAAATGAGTATTTCTACCTGTGTTCGTTTTGAATATATTGTTTACCCAATACAAACATAAATTTATTTCTAGATTAAATATTCATACATTCTAAATTTATAAGTATTTTAAAATATTATATATGGATTTATACATTAAATCCATATGTCTATATATAGGTATTGATATGGATGTATATCATTTTCATACTGCCTCCCTGACAAGAAAAAAGGTATAGACTATTTTGCCAGGAATTTTTCTAATCTCTGATAAAGTATACACACCTGACAGGCAGCATGTCTCACTGCATTACAGCCTTTGAAGACTCTGCAGTGCTTTAGGCATCACACAAATATAAGGATCGTGAGCTTGGGCAAGAGCTGGCAACATGCAAGCAATGATGCTATTTTTCTCTTACTTCAGTTAAGATTTCTTCTCAGCCGATTGGGGGGTTTTTTATCCCCAAAGCTTCTAATGTAAAATATTTTCAAGTATAATTACTTCAAATTGTGACCTGTCATATCAAGAATTTATTTACATATGAAGGAGACAGTAATACATCTGCTTAAGAGGAATAACCTATCACTGCTTCTCCAAAGCCAGAAGGCAATATAAATTTCTTGCTCAGGATGTACACATAGGTCACAGCTCAAAGGCTGTCAGGCTCAGAGCATGTTTTTACATATATTTTATTATTATATAGTACTTAGGCAGATTAAAATATTAAAATATTTTAAAAAAGGGCAAAAGGCCAGCATTTGCAAACCATCTCATTGCTACACTTTTGCAAAGCAGAGCTCTTTTATGGGCTTGTTTTCGGGACTGTTGTGCATTCACAGCTGCTGGGTGGGCTGTTACTAGCTGGCAGAGTGGGATCAGCTGGATCTGCTCACTCTCCGTATCACCAGTGGGATTTAAAATGTCTCTCTCCAAAAGGGATGACAGATTTCAGTGAGAATACACTTGTCCTCGCTGGAGAAGGGATGGAGAGGAGTGGGGGAAGCCCGAGTCTGGAGGATGTGTGCGCCCACCACCCCTCCGAGAGAAGCCGCAGCCACCAGAAACACTTCCAGGCTGTCAAGGCACAGAGCCTGATGTGCTCTGCCACAACTGGGTTGTCATTATCATTACTCTTTTATGGGTGGCATCCTCTCTGGATCACCCACTGGCACTGCTTGTGTGGCTGTGCTGCAGCATCCCCGCGCTCAGAGGGCACTGCCAGGCACTCTGCTCAGGGCAGGGGTGGCCAGTGGTGATGCTGAACCCACTGCACAGGGCACAGCCTCCATCTGGGGGATGCAGCAATGAAACACCATGCAGGGACATCAGGGGTGGCAATGCTGAACCCACTGGACAGGGCACAGCCTCCATCTGGGGGATGCAGCAATGAGACACCATGCAGGGACATCAGGGGTGGCAATGCTGAACCCACTGCACAGGGCACAGCCTCCCTCTGGGGGATGCAGCAATGAGACACCATGCAGGGACATCAGGGCTGGCAATGCTGAACCCACTGGACAGGGCACAGCCTCCATCTGGGGGATGCAGCAATGAGACACCATGCAGGGACATCAGGGCTGGCAATGCTGAACCCACTGCACAGGGCACAGCCTCCATCTGGGGGATGCAGCAATGAAACACCATGCAGGGACATCCCAGTGTGCTCCCAGCTACAGCAGCCTGCTTGGAAAAGCAAACTTGGGCGAGATTGGCAAAGGCCTGAAACAGGTCAGCAAACCCGTACCCGAGCGACTGGGGCTTTGTGTGGATAGCAGGTACCAATGAATGAAGGTAACTGCATCTAAAAATGGGCTTAGGATGGAATATGAATCTCTAATCTACCTAATAATACCTGGTATTTGTATCAAATAAAATCTAATACTGTGCATTTATAAAGTCTTTTCCTGAGTCAGTCTGACCCTGAAAGATCTTTCTGAAGACAATTAAACATCAGGAAAAATGCACAGCACTACCTTCCTTGGTGTCAAATCAGTCACAGAATCGTAGAACAGTTTGGGGTGGAAGAGACTTTAGCAACCATCTAATTCCAATCTTCCTGCCATGGGGAGGGACTCCTTCCACTAAACCAGGTTGCTCAAAGCCTCATCCAACCCGGCCTTGAACACAGTTGGGGGAGTTTCTACTTTGATGTCACTTAGATATTTATACAATTCCTTCAAACTCACAAAATGTCAGAGGGTCAATACACTCACAGGAACCAGAACCACATGCAAATCTTACATAGGATCTTGTGAAGACGTGCTGCAGGCTTTCTCACAGTGCTCCTGCTCCCAATTTTAGATGCACATCTCCAGTACATGCTCTTTTTAAGCAAGTATTTCTCAAATTCCTACTGGAGGTTTGCTGTAAAGTACTTTGAACTAATTAAAAATGTCATGTAGTTGCTTTAAAATTGTATGATGTTGCCAGAGAAATGGCTGCATGATGAGACAGCAACTTCCTTCATGAAAAAGTAAAAATTATCAAGAATTACTTGTTCTGAATACAAGATAGAGAAATTTTTGAGATTATCTCCTGCATATAAAGACAGCCAGCATGGTCAGACTCTTCACGTCCTTTCATGATGGGGACAGATCACATAAGGATCCCTCTGAGGACTCCTGTCACCCTCAAACATTCAACCCAAACCTTCCTCTACACTACAGGGGAAAGTCTAGAAGAGACTGGATAGACTGAAAATCTAGAAAGACTGGATAAACTCTGACTATCTACTGATCTGACAGACATGATGTAGAGACAGAAAGAAAATTAATTAGACAAGAGACAGGGTACAAGATATAAATGACAAGTTACGTAAAGAATAAATTCAGCACACGTTTGGGAGGAAAAACCAAAAGGGCGTGGAAACTCTTGGAAAAAGACAAGGAGAAGATGACTTGCACTGGAGCAAAGACAAGAAACTGGGCCAATGGAGGACAACACAATTTGAAGAAAGGAAGGAAAAAATGAAGCATCATGAGATAGGATAAAAAGGAAAAGAGAAAAAAAGAGGCAAAATAGGGAAACCTATACTTTTCAGGAAAGAAATCCTTGCTACTCAGAGTATGCTTCTGTGGCTCCTCAGTGAATACAACTGCTTTCTCAGTGCGTGCTAGACTTAATGTGCCATGAATGATAGATTTCAGAAGAACTTTAGAATTCAATATGTACTGTGAAATGTTCCATGCTCAGCCACTCCTGTAGAGCTGGGAAATGGCAGGAAATCATTTTGAACAACAGTGAGTGTTATTTTGAGGGAGACATAATGGCTTGTTTGGTTTGACATCCAAAACAGATATAACTGTGACAAAGGCATTTAAATGCTAATCTGTCATTTACAGTGGGTAAACAAAAACTAACGTGCATAAAAGCTGTGGTGCTTGTGAGACAGTGCCCTAGAAGCCTGAAATACTGCTTAATTCAGAGAAGACAGGGATCTTGGCAGGCACAATTTATACCCAAAATATATGAATGTCGAGAGCAAATTTTAGCTACTCAAACCTTTCTTTCCTGGTGCTGGATTTGGATCATACAGTTTGGGTCTCAGACAGGAGTGATTTTTCATTTGCAGTGTATTTTTCAGAGATGGAGATATGCAGGAAGGTATTTTCCAGGAGCAGTCAGGACCTGTACAGTCCAATCAAAATGTACCCCATATGTGCAAATTCAAGAGAGACAGAGAGATCCTAAATTGATCACAAGGTGGCTCTGGGTGAGTCAGGAAGAAATGTTTGCTTTATTTTTTGGGGGGGTTTTTGGTTTTTTTTCGGTTTTTTTGTTTTGTTTTGTTTTTTTAATATTCTTTTCTTCCTGTTAAGTCTGCTTGTATGTGGAAGTCTTCAATACACACAAAGACAACTTATGAAAAGTCTCTACACTGGACAAAATGTGATCTGTGACTTATCTCAAGCAGGCAAAATGACAGGAACAGAAAGAAACTCAGTCACCTGTTCCTCCTCCTTGTAACATGGTGTGATTTATCTCCTTACTATCTCATCACGTGGCTTTTGTCACGCAAGTCTCTTGGATCCTGAGAGCTGCTGAGTAACCTGTACAGAAACCACACTTCCACAGAAATAGAAAAATGTGTTAGTTTCTACATGATGATTGGCTAAAAAAAAAAAATAAAAATAAAATAGTGCAGTAAATAGGATATTCTGTAATGATCTGTTTGGATCTGACCTTGATATGGATGGTCAGGCACTCTGGCAGAACTGTTTCTAGTTCTGGACCTTCACTTCTTAACTTTGTTTTGTCTTTTTCTTAGACATACTCTTCTGCAATACAGGAATAAGCTATGTGCGCTCTTTGGAGAATGTATGTATGATATTGACATGTCGTGTTTGTCAAATGAACATCCCTGGAGTATAAATGTGAAGCTTCTGTTGAGCAGGCAATTTCTCCAAGCCCCTCAAAGGGATGGTCATTTGCTCTATGCAGTACTTGGGTGCTGGTTCATGAGATGTCATCTTCTGAACATCCCTTCTCCAGTAGTTGCTGCTTGTTCTGTGACTAAAAAGGGAAGAAGGGAAGTCTATGCCTGTCCTACACAGAGCCTGTGTGAAAATGTACACTACAGACACCAGCCTGGAAATCTGAGATCATAGCTGACAAGTTTAGAATCAAATCGTCCTCCCCTTATCCTGAGATATGTGTCCAAAGGAGCAAGAATAACCATTCAATTAAAAATAATCACCAAAGTCTGATGGTCTTTGTGCTAGTCTACTTGTGGGCTTTATATCACTTATTTGAAAGTACTGATTGGACAAAAATTGGCAGAAACTTTATTTTCCAAGAAAATTTTCAGCTGAGTTTCAAGTACAGAGGTTAAAGGTATTCTAGAACTGTCTTAAAAACATTCTGTAGAATAAGGAAGCCAACACAGCATTCAGTTTTATGTTTTGAGAGTCTGGAAATTTATTACTGTGCTTCAAAATGTTCAGTTATGCTTGTATGGGCTTTGACATTGCTCTTTCAGCTGACAAACATAATCTCACAGTGTATCTAAGCCTCTCCACATAGATCTTACAAGCTTTACTCTGTTGTCAATATCCTGCCTTGTGTTTCATGACCTCAGTTCAGTGAATACTTCAGGACATCCAGCACATGGCATCAGACATCTTGATGACACCAAACCTTGCACACTGCTGTTTAATGACCTCTTGTATTATTTTTGTCTGTTGACTTTCTAAACCCATCAAAGCAGATTACAGCCACTTACAGTGTTCATGTCTTCTGAGTCCTCTGCTCAGCTTAATACAGCAAGGAAATCACCTTATCTGTCAGATATTCACTGTACCCCAAAATCTCTCTAAAATACATCATAATCCTTCAGTTGGTCTAAGAAAGGATCTCTTTTGAAAGATAATTGCACAATCTGTTTTAAACATCTTTTTCATTCCTGTGTTCAAAAAGGAACAAGTTTTACACTTTCTTAATCTATTTTGTGAGCAGTTCACTGATGCCAATGGTGTAGGTATGAATGTAAACAGCAGGCTATGACTTTTGGTTATACAGTTCTTCTAAAATTCCTTGAAACTGATACAAGCTAAAAGCACAGAGAAATTGAGTCCAGGCACTACAGGTTACACATATTTATCAGCCATAATTCCTGACAGTCTTGCATTCATATACCTGGGATAAATTTAGCTGTGATAAATACGAATGTGTCTGTCTTGCTTTAGACAGCCACTTTTTTAATTGAAAAGATGATTACAGCAGGACTACCTGATACTTGTTCTTGCACTCCCATCCTCTGTTGTTGCCCATTCTCATGTGAGGAAAATTTAACACAAATAAACACACATGTTAAGGTGGTAGCAAATTCAATGCTTTACCATTGCCAAGTGTCATTTCACAACATGTGATTGGGATTGATTGGAACAAGGGGAAAATACAAGAAATAATTTTTTCAGCCCTTTCTGCTGGGACATATCTTTTCTCTGTATGCAAAATCGGTAACAACCATTTTATACTCATGAAGAAAAACTAAGGCTAAAGAAAATAAGAACTTTTTTAAGGAGCAGCTGATGTTCTGCTTTAGCAAAGAGGTTACAGTGAGCAGTATATTTAGTTGTTTTGTTTTCTCCTCAGTGAAAGATCACATGCTGCATTTCTGCAGGGAAATTTACTGCCACCTGACTAAAATTAGATAGTCCACACTTATGCTTTGAGTTTATGTCGTTATCCTGGGAATGGTGTGGGAGTTTAAATCTATAATCTCTGCATACTCACGGAAAGGCTGAGGAGTATTCTGAATAAATGCAACAGCACTGGAAATTCAGGCCTTAGCATTTGAATCATTTTTTTAATGAACTCTTTTAAAGCATAGGTGCCGGAAAGCAAAAGAGGAGGGGAGAGGAAGGACAGGTAAGCAAGCATACCATATGGGTACTTAATGTATCTGGCAGCCTGCTGTTTTGCCACTCTGGAGCCTTGTAATAGCATTAGCTGACACAGACGTGTGACTGTGCTTATCAGACGTCACTGCAGGGCTGAGGGACACGCTGTGGTGACAAGCCCCACCACTCCAGTTTACACTGCATGCTGCAGCTCCTGCTGCTCAGACCTTCAGAAGGCCAGCTAATTCACAGACAACAAAACACTGCCAGGTGTAACTACACTAGATAATTTTTTTTCTCTTGAGTTTCTGTTGAAAAATTTTGCTTCACTATGTTGGCTTTTTTATTTTTTTAAAGCAAGCTAAGAGCCCAGAGCATTTGCAGTCATTGGCAAAACTGTATTGGGGGGCAGTAGGAAGGGAGATTGGGAAGGCAACAGCAGCTCCCAGAAAGTGGCACCAGCTCTCAGTAAATTAGTTGTGGGGATTTGCCAGGCAATGAAAATTTTTACTTCTAATTCTCAGACCTCTCTTTCTATGGCAGCTTCATATACTGTAGGATATTACTTACTATCTCTTCTCTCTATGATAGGCTGTAAATTCAGAGAGGCAGGAAGTAAATACCTAATCCAAGCCTAGTGTCAGTGTTATTTTGCTTGGATTCCACTTCACTGCACTCAACTGCACTCTATCTTTCCAGAACTGAGCTCTTACAGTAAGCTCCTTATATAAAAACCAGTGCAAAATATTAAAATTAAATGCAAAGTATTGCCGCTTTTATCAGATGTCTATTTCCAATCAACCTGAAAAAGAAAAGAACTTTTTCACTCACCTGATATGTATGTCTATTTGTAAACCTCATATCCTATTTTTGAGACCTATCATAAGCAAAGTGGTTTGAACTGTGACACAAATCCATGATGATGACCCTTAAACAGCCTTAAGGATAAGTCATGAGCCTAATGAAAACTGCTTGCTCTTTTCATTCACTCAAACATCTGTGCTAAATTCTTAAAAGAATATTTAAAGGATGTAAGAAAGTTTTCAGGAATTCCCTAGAGGCTGGCTCACATCTTACAAAAGCAAAAGCAACTATTATCCTAGAGAGCATATAAACAAAAAACCATTAATTTAAAAGCCAGATTACAGCAGGACTCCATTATGAAGCCAATTCTGGATTAGTAAAGCCCTACTTTCTCCTTATTCTATGTAATTTCTCCAATTCTTTCAGTCAATATAAAGTCAGAGTGGACCAGATACACTGGTTGCTTGTTTTTTCCCATTAAACTATTAACTAAGTAGGCAAACAAATGTTGTGCATCATTTTTGTACACCTACACGTGTGTTCATTTCTATGAGCCTGATAAAGTCTTTTCAGTAAAATTAACAAGGCAAGCCCTGCAAGACTAATTAGTTTTTCTTGCACAAAACTTTGGCAAGAAGTCAGCATTTCTTCCTATTTAGCATTTTGGATCCCAACTGGCTCCATTTCTGCCCAAGTGAAAATCTAACTTAACTGGTTTTGGCCACAATGGGAATTTCAGTCCTCAACTAAGAGTATATTTCTGACTCAGTGATTCAGTTCCCTGACCTGTCTTTTACTGTGCATGGTCAGAACAATGCACTTCATTTCAGTGGCCAGTCCTGATTTAGTTGGAAGAGCCACGAGCCAGACAACTTGAAACATGTAGTAAATTCTGGGTTTTTCCAGATTTAGAAAAAGATGTAATTTCTGGGATTTTTTAGCTGTCAAAACAATTGCCTTTCTTCCTTCTGTCAGGTGTTCTTTGATCTCTATCTACTATTCTGTTGTTTCTCTAAGCACAGTATTTTTCCCCCCTCAGGTTAGATGTCAGCAAGAGAAGGTTTTCAAGTTAGAGTGAAATCTTTTCTTTCATGTGCCTTACACTGTCAGTTCAATACACAACAAGTGTTAGATCCTGAGACTCCCTCTGATCCAAACCATCTCAAAGCTAATAAAATAAAATTATAGCAATGGGATACAATTGAGAAAAATATAGAGCACTGTCTGCCCCTATGTTGCTCAACAGAAACAGCAATAGGAAAGTTTATGCAGACTAGCAAATTATTCTCACAGCAGAAGACATATGACTGAATTAAAAATGAGCACATATGCTTTTATTCCTGGAAGCGTGACATCCACAGTACTGGCAGTTTGGGACCCAGTGTAACAGATTCTTAAGCAGTTTCCACCCTTCTGGAGTACCAGATTAATTCTCCACAGATGAATATGATGTAAATATGAAACATTTGGCTCCAGCTTGAAGCAGTCAAAAGTGATTTGCTGACTATCCCACCAGTATTTCAGGATGCTCTGAACTACCTTATTATTCTTGTCAGCAAACCCTCAGGTGGCCAATGAAAAAAGTTTCTGTTTCCTTCCCTACAATGCAGCAACC
This sequence comes from Zonotrichia leucophrys gambelii, assembly GCF_028769735.1. Classification (NCBI taxonomy): domain Eukaryota; kingdom Metazoa; phylum Chordata; class Aves; order Passeriformes; family Passerellidae; genus Zonotrichia; species Zonotrichia leucophrys. The sequence continues at coordinate 121,023,142 of NC_088171.1, read as the reverse complement.
ATTCATGAGATACTCAGAAAAAAATAAAATGAACCCCTCAAAAGTCAATTAACCAGTTCAATTTCAGATTGTGTCACTGAAACAAAGTCAGACACCTGAGAGGATGAAGGACCTCTCCGTACCCTCAGAATTTAAAGTTCTGCATCAGCTGTGACAAGGAGCTTTGAGAACAGCCATCATCAGCCTGTAGGTGTGCTGCTTATGTGATGTACTTGCAATGTAATTTTGGAGTGGTAACTGAGGAGAAGAAACTACTATTTCCATTGCCAATACATGCTTTGATCTATAAAAATACCCTACTAGCTACATCTGGGTAGGGCAGATTAATTTCCTAAGTTGACTACAAAACAGATAGATAAAATACTACACTCGTGATAGAAATAAAGCACCACAAAAATGGCCAGGCTAGTCATAAGGTGACTAGTCTTGCCACAGGCCATTAATATCTACATGAAAATGAATTTTAGAATTTTGTCCCTTAGGCATAACTTACACATAATGACATTGCCACAATATCTTTGACTCTGCTTTAATTTTCTCCATGGTGTGGTAAAAACTTCTTTGATTTATTTCTATTTCTTTGCCTGTGAGGACCATTTAACAGTACTATTTTCCTGATTAGAATTCAGCATGTCTTTAGATAGTTCTTGGAAAGTGAAATTTTATCTTAAAGGCAGATGAATTGCAAAATCTATCACATCTGTATGAAATTATCAATAGAAGGAAGTTTGGATCACAACAAAGTTGCTGTATCTCATCTCTGTTTCACCAAACCAATCACTTTAGTAAAATTCTAGATTTTAAGAGATAAATTGCAGTTAGGTACATGCTTAACTGTAAGTAATCTCTTAAAATTTAGCATACTAATAATATGTATATTATATATAATACACAAGTAACATAATGTGATGAAAAGAACAAGGCATTCCTTATTAATTCTGTAGACAATGTGATAATGAATTTTTATATTCATTGTCATGGTTTCAAGGAGGCCAACTATGATAGTTTCTAAGAAGTGACATATTGTTTGTATGTCACCACATTTACTGCTTTAACAGGGCAATGCTGCAGCTTGTGAGAAGGAACTTTGTATGACTAGCTGCAAACCTTTTCTTCTGATGGTAAGGACAGCATAAAATAAAAAAAATAAAATAAACCACCAAAAACCAAGGCATAAATAATGCTTTTGCTGTATTCTAATACCTGGATACATTTCTGGGGAGCACAATTTGTTCACTGCTGGGTGCACACATTAGATGATCTCGATCTTCCGAGACAAACTGAACTCCCATTTCTTTCAGGCACAAACTGAAGATGTTGTTTGCAGAGAACCTTTGAAGCTCTGTGCCAAATCCAGCTCTTTCCAGTCAGCATTCTGGAAAAGCTGCAGCTTCCATCCAAACAGTAGAGAAGGTGAGAAGCTGACATTGCTTCCTCATGGGATCAGAAAACTGAGAGGTTGTTAGAGCTAATGCAGTAAATGTGCAGCAGGACAACAAAACCTGTTTTGCCTTCCCTTCCTCCTCCCTCTGGTGAAGGCAGACATGCTGCTTTTAAGCTTTTGAGAGATGTATTTGGTGATGCTGCACTGAAAGATGACTTTGCAGAACTTTATCCATACTGTGCAGGTGCTCAGACCAAGGTCCATCCTGCTGAGTGCCTGCCTGGGACTTGAATTTCTCCTACAGCCAGTGGAGAAAGACATGTTACCTAAAGCTGCTCTCAATCCCACTGAGCCCTTTTTTTTCCTGACTAGGTGACAGAGCTTTAGACAACCAGACTACTGATCCAGGCCCTTTGGTTTGGGTGCTGGAGGCAAAAGGGACGAATCCCTGGCTCTCTTGCAGCAGGACTGGGTCTGGAGAGCCAGATGAACTCCAGCTACTGATGTGAAGGAGGGCTGAATTCAATCTCAGGGCTGCAGATTTCACATTTAGCAATGTTGCAGAGTAATCCAACCAAGTCAATTTTTCTAAAATGCGTGGAATATCTCAAAGTCAACACCTAAATTATTTTGACCCCTAAGCAAAACTCAATTACTGTAAAACACTTCAGTGTGAGTTTAGATGAGTCTCCTCTTCCTCTTCAATTCTTTACAATTTTTTGCAAGTGAATAAAAAACAAACCTTGGAAAAAACATTCCCTATACGTAATTCCATTTCAGCAGCAACTGAAAAACTGGAGTAACAGGAGTTCAGCTACCAAGAACTTATGGAAGAAATATGATAAAGTGGGACACCTTGGGATTTATGTCAAAAATATGTCTGAAAGAATTGCTTGTGGTATTTGTCTTCTCCATAAGATAAGTGCTGGAAAGTGCCAACAAGTATTATATCTGAATATATACATATACATACATACAAACACAGACATATATATATATATATATATATATATATATATATATATATATATATATACACAAAAACTTATGTATAAAAGGACAGAATTCACGAATTCACTTATGGTTTGAAAGCTGGACTGAAAGAGAACACAGGGCAGGGCTGTCTCTTGTCTCCTGGGCTGGGGCTCTGGGGGCCACCAGTGAGGGGCAGATCAGGGTGCTGGGCAGGTCACCCTCACCCACCCAACAGCTGCAGAACTGAGAGTGTGCTACTATTCTCCTTCTGGTGTTGCTGTAGGAAACATCTCATGCCTCCTATAGCTCTTTTGTGTCGAGAAATTGTATGTAAAATCTCATTTTTGGCTTTATACAATGTCTCTGGGCATTGTAAGAGTGCAGAATACCAGTGTATGAGATCACTCCAATCACATGAACTGCTGACACTTGAAATGCTCTTTTGATTCTTCTTTTATTTGCAGAAGTTGTTAGACTAAAGAGCCAGACACCATATCATTTTCTCACACACAGATCCTCTTATTTCCTATTGTTAGAGAAACCGAACTACCACATATTGTGTCAAGTGACATTTCTTAAATGCTGTAAAATAAAGGAAAAACAATTTCTTTTCTTTTTTAGATTGATACCTTGATTTTTGTTTCATTATACTAAAATCCTTAAGTCTACTGTGTAATAGATATTCCCTTACTAACCCTTCTAAAAATTATACAGAGACTAAGATTTGTGCCAAAGACATTTGATTCTAAAGGACAAACAACTGAGATTATTTTTATTTAGCAGATTTCCTAATCACATACTGCCTTGGCTTCCCTCAGTATATATGAAATTCTATAACCATATTTCATTATCTCTACACTTCTGAAAGAGAACTTTTATTAAATCAGTGTCAAAAATCTGAAAGACAAGAATTCAGATATGAAAAACATAAACCCTCCTTACAGTATTTCAATTGTTCCCCTATTTTTACTCAAATGTTTTATTCTATTCTAAGAACAGTACAAAAAATTACAAATTTTATTTATGAAATTATTTTGAAAGTGGTGAGGTGTACCTCTAGTTACAGGGAGTGAGGGGGGAAATTACTGGACTGTCATGTTCTCTCCAGGCTTCAACTTGTTCTCTATGGCTGTCAGACTGTATCCATCTATCTGAGAAACTGCAGGGGTGGAAGCAAAGGGGTAATTGCCTTCCAAAGGAGCCTTGGTGTTCAGCTAACCCCTAATAAAATGAGCATCTGTATGACAGAAAGAGCACTACTGCACAGTGCAACAAAGAAGGTTTCCACATCAGCCTTGTCTGAAAGCAGACCTGACACAAGACACTCCCTAACATGCGCCTGCTCAATATTTGCTTTGCACAAGGACTATGATTAATGAAGACTCATTTCTTTGCTATTTGTCAATGATTCACACTAGCACTCAAAAGAAAAAAACATTCTCTTTTATTTCTCAATGCCAACATTTTATGGCCTTGAGAAAGACTAGTAGTTAAATGCTTTCAAGCCACAATAAAAGCCCAAGACAACAAAACACAAAAAATCCCAAAGCCCTGAAAACGCAGCAGACTCAAAGGATCAAAACCTGGCTTTCCTGAAGAAAAACAACATTATCTTTTGTGGCTCCAACAATGCAGAGGAGATGGTTACCATCTGTGCAGGAGCAGTGCAGCATCACCTTCTGCAGCGCTGGACACGGATTCCAGCTGCGCTTTGTCACTGGCCTCGGAACAGGGGGAGCTGCTGTCATGGGCAGAGCCAGGGAGGGACACATGTTCCATTTTTCTTGTCATTTCCCTTGGGTGTCCTTTCATAACTACATTCCTGCTAATCAGCTTCACCTCAGAGTTGGGCAGGGCAGCTAGTTTGCCTTCAGGCTGCAGAGTTTCAAGAAGTCCCTACAGTCGCACCTTGTTTGATCAGCTCTGTGGGTATGAGCAGCACAAGGACACACAGACTCACTAAATAAACTCAAGCAAGTGAAATAGCACTGTTTACCAGAAACAGGCAAACAAAAACCTCAGCTAAGGGGCCATTTGACCTTCAAATACACAAAATGCAGTGTTCTCTCACTCAAAAAACTCCCAGCACAATGCAGTGGTGGGGATGTGAAATAGGAATATGAGCTTTCTCATAGCTGAAATTGTCCATGCTAGGGCACAGCAACAGCAACACACATCTGGAAGCACCCAATGCCAGGAAACACCCAGTGCCAGTGAGAGTACAAAAGGGAATATCTCATAAGGTCTAAACATCTTCTCTTTATTATGTGTTTTTTGCACTTGCAGTCTTTTGGTTCCCTTCACCTTTTCACAATCCCTGTCCAGACCCAGATGGAGCAGCAGAGAGAAGAGCTGTAGGTTTTCATTCTCTCTGTTTAGGTCTGGGATTGCGGGTTTTTCCTGATAGTGTGAGCTCTTCACTCATGAAGTATAGGAACTCTACTCCAGTGGCAAATTTCCTCTGTCATTCATACATACTTTGTACCTTTATGTTACACGATTTCTTTCTATCAAGGCTCTGAAACACTTACTTGGCTGACATCCTCAAATAAAACTAGGCATTTCACTTCATTTGCCTTGTTTTTTTTTAAACCTGCATGGCTTACATAGCACCTTAATTGATTTGTCTGTTTATATATATATATGTATGATATATATCGATTTGTCTGTTTTTACATATTTGGCTTAATTGGGACTTTGCTAGCACCGGGTTTTTTTACTGACATGTTTCCTATTCTTATTTAAGTGATTTTTTTTATTATTTTCTCTCAAGTGGATGATCACCTGGATTTTGTGTGGTTTTTTTACATGATATATTTTCCTTACTTTTTTTTGTAAAAAATTATCATGGTGTCTGCAGTTCACTGTTTCGTGACACAGAGCAATAACTAAATGCAATGTTAAGGGAAGACTTCATTGACGTTTACCTCCCACATCAATTCTGTTCTTCAGAATGCCCAGTTCAGACATTTTCTGAGCTGTACAAGAGTGAGAAATTGGAACCAGGTAAGGAAAACTATGAAAAAAAGTTAATTCACAGAAGTTTTACACATGTTGTCCAAGAAAATGCCAGGCACTATGGAACCCTTTGGCAGCCCAGCTGCAGTGCTCCAGTGGCACCAGCCACTGTAACCCTGTTCCTGCTGGATGCCATTTGCTGCACCCAGGTTTTCCCTCTCCTGCCCATCACTTGCTCAGCCTGTGAGGTCTCTGGGATTGCACACTGATATTCTCCACTGGCTGGTGCAGCTTGAGAGTAATGGAAATGAACTGTCACCACATGTCACAATGAACAGGAAATAAATGTCTCCATCCAGACAGCAGCTGCAGGACAGGTCCAACAAATTATTTACTGTTCTGAAAGCCAAAACTGCTGTCTTGAGTGAATATACAACAGCCATAGTCGCTCCTTGCACGCTTGCAATAAACTCTGTTTCTTCTCCTTTACAATATGATGAACAAAAACTGCAGAAGACTCAGAACTCCATGGATGGAACTTCCTGGAGGAATCAAGTATCACTCAGTGTGCTGGTCCCTCCACAACGCACAGCAACACTGAAGCTGTCAGCATGGTCCTCCTGCATGCAAGTTAATAACTTTTGCCTCCTAACCAAGGTGAATTACTATGAAAGTAGCACCAAAGGGTGATCTGACAACCAGGCTTCCAGTCCAGGCTAGAGCAGCTGGAATTAATTTAGTAACTTTTGCCCTGCAACCCATTTCAGAATCTGGAGGAAGCTGCCTGTACCCATTATAAACTCTTGCTGTCTAAAGTGTACTGGAAGTGTAGGCCGATTGCAGCATCTCAGAGGAGATATTTAATATTTGCTTACCAAAGCCAAAAGACCAGGATGGAATTAAGAATCAATAACTATGGATAAATATCTAAAGCAAAATCTGGATGCCTTTGAAGACTTTCTTACACTTTTATCTCAGCTCTTAGCATTTATTTTTGGTTTTCCACCCACAAAGTCTTTTTTATTGACTGAAATTAAATATTAATTCACTTTTCAAGCTACACTGTAGAAACCTGATCAAAGGCAAATGGTTACTATAATAAGTACTAGTTAAATTCTATACGTATAAAGTAATTTATAAATTTTCTTCTAAATTATAGCACTGAACTAAACATGTCAAAAGGCTCTGGGACCAACTGACATGTACACCATTACACAGACACACCCAGAATATATTGGCTAAAATAGCTTATTTTCTATTAAAAGGAATAGAAACAAGGCAGCTGAGTCTAGTAGACTTGTAAGCTTTCAAATCACTGCCAGCATTATTAAATGAGAACATTATTTAATTACTAATGGTATGAGAGGATAAACTATGCCTGTTCTAAGTCTAAAATATTCAAGACCAAATTTCCACAGAAATAAAAGATGTTCCAGGTGAAAGGTCTGGATCCAGCTTCCCACTTTGTCAGAAATTTTTTGTGGGACCTTAAAGCACATGCAGTGAACCTCAGGTCCACAACTGTACCACAGGGCTTCCCTACACTGTCAAACGATTGTAAATCTCAAATCACTTCAATATTACGAGGAGCTCAGTAGTAAAAAAATGACAGTAGGGACAGATGAGAACATACATCTACTTGTCTGCATTTAATTTGTAAGCAAGGCTTATTAACTTTGCTCCTCACATACAACAAAGTGCTCATGCTTTCTTTAATAGATGTCTTTTCATCCCAGAAGTAAGCTTGTGGCACTAAATCTTTACTAGGATTGATTTACACAACAAAAAAGGTGAGAATATTCTCAGGCACAATGTATACCCCTCCCTGGGGTGTCTTGGTTTTGGGTTGGTGTGGTGACATGCTGCCATGACTGAGCTCAGCACCTCCCTTTGCACGGTGATTTCTGCATGCATACGCCCAGCACACACAGAGAAGCTGTCAGTAAACAGGCAGGAACAGCTGTCCCCAGCTTAATTTAAAATTCTGACCTACACAGCTGGAGAAAACACTGCTTTGCTTTCACAGAAGGAATAATCTCACTCACAAGCAGGCTAGTCATCAGACCTCCTCTCTCAGGAGATGGCTGTCACTACTCTGAAGTTCCTTGCTGTGAATTAAGACATGGCAAACTGGAGACCCTTTGTATGGCCACTGCCTATGACTGAAAGGTCTGACAACAGAAACAAAAGTTATTTGAGATAATGTGCTAAGAATTTTTAAAAAGAAAGTAGTAATAATGCAATGGATTTTAGGAATAAAAACCCTAATAGGCATTGGGATTTCAATACATGTAGATAGTTGCTGATTATATTTCTTTTATTTCCTACCCTATCTTTGGTCTTCTATTCTGGACTGCCTATTTATTTTCTTTTTTTTGCATCCTTGTCATACGAAGCAATGCCAGCTGCACAGCTGACATTAGGTCACTTATATAGGTGCAATTTAATGATCTAAATTGCTTACTTATTCCAGCCAACACACATCTTGCTCCTGATACACATTTCCTGCCTTTGGCACATGACAAGCCAGGCAGAGCTCTGACACCCTGCTCTGTCCCCAAGGCAGCCTGTCCCCAAAACAGGCTGCAGCCCAGCTGCCCCAGAGTGAGCCCTTGTGCAGAGCCCTCCACTTGCCCAGGGCTGTTTGCTGGTGAGGCTCCATGCAGCACCAGCTGCACTGCAGAGCCTGAGCTCCCATCATCACCAAGCCTGGTGGCCTTGAGGGTTTCCTACAGTCAAAGAACAATATGGACACACACAATGCTGTGCAGAAGAACCTGAGTGCACTTGCGCAACTGGGACTACAGATCTTGCATGGAAGGGGAAGGAAATACTGCTTTTGCTGTTCAGACACAACCTGGCTCTGTGTTTTTTATGTTCATTATGATCTATTATCTTGCTCCCATTTTGTTTTTTGAGTATTGTAAATGTCCTTTGTGTTTCAAGATAGCACCTTAAATCTAGAATCTACCTTAGCTGTGAAAATTTACCAAACAATGAATGCCAAAGAATTTGACATCGTTGAATAAATTTATCAGCATTTTTCATCCACAGAAAAATGTATCTTCTTTTTTTTCTTACACGCTAGATCAGTGTTAAATCGGTGCACATCAGTCGATGGTTGGTTGCCCTTCTATAAACACAGAGATATCAGGTGAATTACGTGAACACCCCTCTAGAGGGGAGGTTTCATTCCAAATATGGTTTAAAGCAATAGTTATGGTGATATTAAAAATAAATAAATATTTTAAATAAATATTTTAATATCCATAAATAGCTATGGATATGAAAAAATAAACATCTAGAAAAAATGTAAAAATGCTGAGAGATTCTTTTGTTTAGACCTAAAGTAAAAAGAAAGACTGGCTTGACTTCTGATTGACTCCTTCATGCATTTACAATAGAGAAAAGAAAAATTTAGTTTTGGACGGATGGGAAAGGAAAAAGGGGAAATCCAATTGAAAACCTCTGTTCCTCTTTTGCATTTTACTTATGTCAACTCTAGGCAGGTTCAGTACCATTTCTGTGCCCAGAGGTGCTGTTTCTCTATGGCACTGCACTAAGAACTGTTCCTCCACCATCATCACATGGCTGGAACAAGGAAGGATTTCCATGTGTGCTCCTGCAGCAAACTGATGTGCCACAGGGACCCACGACTGGCACATGTGCAAGCTGTTCCCCCTCTCAGGAACACTAGTTCAGCCTAGTTCCCAAGGGATAATATTCCTTTTCACACAATTGGAATACGAGAAAAGGTTCAGAGGTTTTGAAGGTTTTCTTCCCATCTTCCATTTTAAAAATGGAGGGGGCAAAGGCATCACAGAGCTTTGCAGTTGTGTCTCACAGGAACCCAGGTTCTCCTGCTGCTCCCATGCTGGCTTTCAGCTTGGCTTCACAAGGAGGAGACATCTGTGCCTGCCCTGTGCCCTTTCCAGCTGCCTCCTGCCTTCCAGTAAGGCCCTGGGGGAGGATGCCTCCATGAAAGCAAAAAAACCCTCCCAATAACTGCACTCACTTAACCACCTCTGTCACACACAGCCTCCTTCTCAGGAACATGGGTTTAGGTAAGGGCTGGGTTTTGTTATTAAACCCATTTAGAGAGGAAACTGATGCTGGAATTAGAAATGCTGAAGTTACATTAATCTGAATCATTATTGCTGAAATGTTTCAGACATGTTATCAGAGATTCAGTGCAATAATGGATATTTCTAAGATTAGGTTTTTTCTTTCAATTTCATACCCGCCTAAACGAAAAAATTTGTTTTCAATTAACAACAGAAATCAGACTGAGAGGGGACACCTGTGAGTCAGACATAGCAGCTCTCGTCATCAAAGCATCTCATCATCATCAAAGGAAATTAATTTGCTTTCAGAAAAGAGGAGTATTTCAGAAGAGCTTATTCTTCATACAGACATTACTAACATCAGTTTCACAATATTGTAATAAGACTTGTCCCACCATTCTGCGTTGACACGTACTAAGAATGCTTCCTAAAGAGCACATCTAGCCTTCATCTACTCCCTCTATAATACACTCATCAAGCAAATTATTTTTCAGTCCAAGAGCTCTCATCTCTAGCTACTCTAATTAAAAGACCTCCTCTTCAACTTACTTTTTTAATCCAAAACTGCACATATATGTATGTAGCAAACTGCGTTGATTCTTCCTAAATTCAACAGACTGAAGAAGCACTGAAGGAATTATTCACCATTTCACTATTACTGGAGCACCTACAGCATTTTGAGTAAATTTGTCATATGTAATTTAGAATTAAATCCATGAACACCAACCTCGCGATCAGGCAGGAGAATATATCAATCTAAAATGCAGATTACAATAAATTAGTATCAAATTCACAGAATTATTGACCTGAGTAATGTGTCCATCCTGCTTCAATTCTAAAAAAAGGCGATAGAGTTCAGTGAAACAGGACTGGCCTCATCCTATGTACTCTTTTCATATAACACATTTTGCCTTTTGTGCAAAATGCAGGTAGCCATAGCCATAGCCTAAAGAATTTTGAAGTCAATGTTAGTTACAACTGAATTCAGGGGCACTAACCAAATTTTTCTGTGCTATCATCTCACAAAATGAAACTGTATGCACACATGTATAGACCACAGGCCAAGATACTTTTGGAACAGTTTTTTTCAACTAGTATTTAACTCCACAAAAGAATTTATATTAATTTTTTAAAAGATGACAGATGAAAATACAAAAGCTTTGTGAAAGTAACAGAAATGGAAATGAGTTCCCAATTTTTCTCAGAATAAGCCTGTAACACATTTATCAGTCTTCAAAAGAACAGCCTTACCTACTTTATTTTAGCGATACCCATTGTTCTCCAGAAAAACCTCCCCCAAAGTCAAACACACTGGTGGATACTTCAGTAAAACAGAACAGATAGGTCATCCAAGGATCCTTCAGTAGGCAATCCAAAAGGAGGCTATAGTGCTTGGGAAACACTGTGTGAAGGTGAGTTTGTAACAACAAAGCTTGATGTCATTTCTGTCTGTCACAGAAATGCAACTGACTGGAGGAGTAGAAAAAATTGAACCATCTCAGGAGTTAGCCAAAAATACCATCCCTACGAATACATGAAATCACAGCAAGCTTCACTGTCCCAAAGCATGCCAGCCAGCAGCAATCCCTCACAATGGGGCATTTTGCAAGGGGCCAGTGGTACCTGAAACTGTCACTGCCACTCACTTGTCCTTGGGACAGCTCTGCCCTGTGCTGGAGCTGTGCTCCTGTACTGGAGCTTTTAGCAATGTCTGACCCTTGTGGTTGCATCAAGAGGGACTAAATGATGGACGATTGAAGACAGTGAACTCTGGCTAACAAATGTGCCCCAGAATCCTGCAGTGAGGCTCACTGCTGCCTTGGAAAGGAAAGCTCCCCCTTTATGAGCTTTTTTGTGAAGAACAGCTCTTTTTGGACTTTTCATTCTTATCTTTTAGAGACGAGGACAGAATAGCTTAGAAAACCCCAGAAGATTTTTCGTTAGTTTGGTGAAGCACCAGTTTTTAGGCAGAAGCTTAGGGGAGCAAAACATCATTTCCACAAGCACCAGGCATAAAAGATTCGCAGTGAGGAATGAACTTGAGCATCAGAGGTCAGGTAAGACTAAACTCAGGAGTTCACCTTTTCATTCAGATAAAAGCTTCCTCAGATTGCAGGTTTGCATCCCATGGCTCCTGTCTTTCCCTGCATTTTAGAAGAAATCTTGTATGAATATTTATTACAAGTAGCTACATGATGATCTGAAAATTCAGCAAATATGATTCAGGCAGTTTGCAGGCACTTAAATACTGAAATAAAACTACTGCTCTGATAGCTTCAGCCATCTCATATATCTTCTTGATGTGCAATATTGTGAGCAATTTTTTTAAATGGCTCAGCTGTCAGTGTTGTATACACTTATATATAGTGTATGTGTAAGATAAAGTCCAATAAATCCAAACATTTATTTTGGAAATAAAGGCTAGCTGGTAATATTTAGAATTAATGGTTACAGTGCCAGAGTAAGCATGTTTTTCAAAGATAATTTTCCCCCTCCTATGGCTGCTCAAAAACACCAGAAGAGCTGTCTCAGGTATGGTATGTGAGTACAGGTATTGGCTCACCTATCATGCTGTAACACTCATGTGAAAAGGATACTGCATGCTTATGAAATTACTTAAAATGTAGAACTGTTTTCTGAGTCCCACTCAGTGTAAATCAAATTGACTCATCCCACCTGAAACCCTGGCCTTTTTTCATGCTTTCCCACAAAGAGAACGACCAAGGCATGTTAGGAGCAGACTGTGGAGGCTTCACATAAGGACTGTACTGGGATCCTGTTTTAATCTCAAAGTCATTTTGAAACAGCTGTGCCAGTGTCACTTGCTTGTTTTCAATATTCCCTCAAAGGACCTGGTTTTCAGTGCTATGTGTCAAATATTCACATATCTTCATCAAATAGAAAACTCATGAGTCTGCCATATGTCATGCTAAATACCATGGGTTTTTTTCTGAAATAAATAACATGCAACAGTCTGTTTGGCTTCCCAGTCACTTGGGAGCAACTTTTTGTTGTTCTGCATCTTGCAACAAAATCGGAGAGCCAAACAAAGGCCAGTCTGCAGGGGATCATATGGATTTGTTTTGCCTCTCAGCTCTGCAAAAGCCAGACAGAGCCTGTTTATCCAGACAATAAGATGCAGCCCTTTGTGTCCCATAGATTTTGCCTGGATAATGTTTCATCATTTAATTCATTACTGTATCTCCCTGACATCTGATTCCTTCCAAATATCTTACATGAGAGAAGACAATACACTTGGCAGCTGCTTATAAAAACATGGAACGGAAATGCAACATTTTTAGGACATATGATCTGCCTCTGGGTGAAGGGAAAGGCGCAACAGCCTGGTCTGCCCCCTCAGGCATTACCCAGCTTAAGTGACAAGTCACAGCTGAAAATCCAGCTCATGAGATGCCTCTGATTTTGTGAGGGGCATGTAATGCCCAAAGCATCACCCTCCTAACCAGAAATACTGCAGGACATATTTTAAAAGACATGTACCATTGATGCTACTCTACACTCAAGAGATAGTAACAGCATAAAAACAGGAATATGATCTGTGGTAAAAAAAGCTGTTGTTGTAGTTAAATTACTCTCCTAAGTTAAATTAAGTTAATTTGCCCTCCTAAATTAGGGGTGCAAGGTGTTGGGGTAAATTGGAATAAATGCTTTCTATCCATTATGGCAAAGGATAGCTGCTCTCACGCAGATGGTACCTGCTTGTAAATCACTGTAATATCATATATCCCAAATTCTAGTAGGTTTCTCTGTGCAAGAGCTACTGTGTAATTCTGTGAATGGCGTCACAAGTGCAGGCATATTCTGTTCATTACTGTAAAACTTTGTTTTGCAAAACATTACCAGTTAGATATTACCAAATACGAAAAATGGATTTCGCCAATTTTTAAAACAATTATTCTTGCCTTTTTTCCCTCCCTTTAACAAGGAATCCCCTTTGATTTTCCTTAATGTATCCATAAAACCAGAGTCAGGGAAGCCCCTTATCACAGCTACAGAAGTACAGCTCTCATCCCCTTGTTCATACAGGGAATGGGGATATTCCCTGGTGCCAGTGCTTGATGCCAGTGATGGACTGTTATAAAATGAGTCACTGCACCTTTGCCCTTGGCACTGCTTCCACAATTTCAGCATCTGTTTTACTGAGAATTAAGTGCCAATAATAAGCAATGGGGTTCAAATGACATTTTACTCATTCCAATAGCAGTTTTGGGTAAGTTTTTTAATAAGTTTGCACACCACTGATAAAATCTCAGGGCTGAAGGGAACCTGTATGTAACTGAGGTACTGAACACCTCTGAAGCAAGACAGATCAGATGGTAGCTGTATTCCCATGACACCTTAAACTGACCAAAAATGCTGAATCATGGGTTACATGATACTTCATATAAGAACTAAATAGAAGGCAAATAATCTTTTGATGACCAGCTCAGCAGTGAGCATATGTAAGTTCTTCAAACAAAATCAATTAACTACTGTCATTCTTCTTTGTTCCTTGATATAATATCTATTGAAAAAGCAATAAATTCCCTTATCTTTCAAGACATTAAAACACTTGAGTTATTAAATATGAATGACTAGGATCCAATATAATCTCCTTGTCTTACAGTCACATTGACTGACTTTATCGTTTGGCACAAGAAATAACTTCACCTTAAAAGCAAAGTGTGGTAATGAGTCTCCCTGGAAGAAACAATTGTGAAATGAAGACACCTATTTATTACCAGTGACCATTCTCTGTGCTTTACTGTAACTTATTTTCAGCAGTCAAATTTCTATAAAGTATTGGGAGTGACAATGCAAATTATATTATTCCTGGTAGTCCATTTGAATAAAAGTTTGTGACAGGATTGCTCCCAAAAATAAGTTTAAACCAGAGGTCAGACAGAAGTTCAAGCCACATACCAGCTAGAAAAGAACACTTTTCTCCAATTAATATCCTGCCCTGAGGTATACCATAACATACCAATAAGCTAAGTTTTTCTAAAGTACTTTGAGTGTATATGGTTTACCTTCAACCCAAAAGGAACCAGTAGCATAGCATTAATTAGGGTTTACCTCTGAATGAACACTGTGACAATCCAATTTCTGAGGACTTGCAAAGGAAAAATGAAGTGTCCTGTACGACACTCTGCTCTGTTCCGGTCATGCATAGTGACTCTGCTAATTTCCACTCACTCTGAGACCACTTTTAAACTGGTTTATAAGGAATAGGCATGAGAGTAAGTGTGAATTATACATAAGACTGTGGAAAGTAAGAATCAGGTCCCTAATGTAAAATAGGTGTCTTGCTTCTCTTGGCAAGTCACTGTGGCAAGCCCAGCCAAAATGCACGTGTAGCTAAATAAATATTGGTGGCCTAAATCTCCTCTTGTGTGCTCCTGCTTTTTTTTTTTTTTTTTCCCACCCCAAAGGAATTTTTGTTCACAAAAGGGATTAGTTACTCAATACTGCATACAAAGTCTTCACAATTTCCAGTCAGGCTTGGGATAATTATACCTTCTGTAATCCACAATCCACTAGGTTAGCTGATAAATTAGTGTGCTTTTTACAAAGAAGTAATACTCATGTTACAATTTGTAACACAAACCAAAAGAAAAAATCCTCTTAAAACTAACCCAAAGAAAAACAGAAATCAATAAAATAAGGAAAAATCAGCAATGCAGTGAAACAAACTTTCAACCCTATCTGGTTTCAGTTTAAATAAAGCAAACCCCATACTGCAGAAACACAAAGGCCAATGTTTTCCCCTTCTATGTATGTACATCAACAGGGGTTATGCAAAAATTCAAGGACAGAATGTGACTGAATAGTAATTTTTTAAATTACTTTGTACAACCTTTTATACTTGATCATTTAGTAGTCACATTGATGCAAATATTCATATGAGAAAAAATAACTTGCATAAGAAAGAAGTGTAGAATCAATCACAATCAATTACATCCTAGTTGTATTCAAAGGGGCAACATGGGATATAAAACACAAATTGGAAAATGTGAGTGATATTTGTTGATAATGTTACTGTAAGGTAATTAAAATATTCTTGTAGATGAAAGGTGATAAGTCAATATCAGATATCTTTAGGCAGACATAGGGTCTTTGTTACTCCTGGATATTCCACTTTTTTCTTGTTTCATTCACTCTATATTTACAGTAAAACATCTTGACTAGATGTTTAGGATTTAGCCCAAAAGAGCTTCATCAGTATTAAAAACAAGAGAAAATAATCAGGCTGTTGGACCCACTAAGCAAGAATGAAAGGAAGAGCTTGTGCATTAACACTTTGAAAGACACACTAAATGTGTGGGTTCATTTGATTCACACTCATTCCGAAGTAAGGCTCCTTTGATTTTGGGAGCACTGCACAAAACAATGTACCTCAGACACACCTGACATTGGCTCAGGTAGGCGCTCTCCTAAAATGCCAGTTCCACAAGGCGCTGACCATAAACACTGATGCAATCCAGCTGCACAAAGTTCACATCTGGCTGAAGTCAGTGCTCAGTCTGGTATGTGTTGAGGACTTTTACACTAGTGACAGGTTGGTCAGAGCTGCTGCTGCACTAAGGAGACTGTTATAGGCCCAGCAGCTGCAAATAAAAGACTAAATGATGGCTGATAGCATAAGTAAAACATTATTTTTAAAGGACAGTTTTCACAAACTACTGGTTACGCAATAAGTATAAATAAAAGCCTGGTCTAAAAACTCAGATGTTATTCTGGACCAAAGAATGCCAGACACATACAAAACTCTGTGGTTTGGGGACCAGGCTTTGGGACTTCTCTGGGATGTAAAATATGCAAAATTCCTGTCCTTCATAAATCCCAGCACTGCTTCTCATTCCATAGCACTGTACATGTCTGAAATGGCTGGACTTCTGCACATCTTTATCTTAATCCTACTTAAAAAGCTTATGAATGAGAGCGCTGGAAAATGGAGGCAAATCCTGTTTTCCTCAGCTGAAATGTCTACTGAATTCACAATTGTTTACTGAATTCCTGGGATGCAGACAAAGCAAGAATAGCTATGCCTCTAATATGGTAATTAGTGACTGAGATGAGGTGCACATATGCATTTACTAAATAGAAAAAACTCAAAAAGTTAATTGTGTCTGTACTGTGCAACAGTACTTGACCTATAATATTCCTTTTTTTACTAGCTAAACGTAGTTTTAATTTCTTGCCACACATTCTTCTTGCTTTCTCCTATTTATTGTGGCGTACCCTGTAAAATACATGCTGCTCATTCACTGTCACCTTGCTCTGTCTCACCTTGCTGTAAGTGAAGTCAGTGGCAAACCTTCACTGACCTCAAAAGGAGCAGGATTTGTCCTGAGATGCCTAATCCAAAGCAGGACTCCCTCTTAATTCAGTAAGCTTTGGATCAGACCTAGAAGGGTTCTTAGCAGAATCAAGAAGTGGCAAGACACAGTCACATATCAAAACCACATCCGAGTATTTATCTCACATTTCTAATCTTTGATGTGAAAGGGATTAAAAAGCAAGCTGTTCCTGTCAACTGCTTGGATGCCACACAGGATTTAAATGACTGAACATGAACCTATAGGATATTTATGCACATTCATATGGTTTAATTTCTTCAAAAGGCAGCTAATATTTGAATTTGAGGCTTATGGTAGTATTTCCTCACTTTCTTCCCAACTTGCTACTGTCAAAATCCCACCATCCTTTCTATTCCTACAGAGGAAATAAGATGGTTGTGCCTCTTGTCTCAGGATAAACTAGAAACTTATTTGACCAAACACAAAAATGAAAAATCTAAAAGAGGTATTATCTAAACACTTCAGACAAAATCTTGCCAGTGATCCTAACGCAGTCTGTTTCAAAATGCATCCAACTGATTCCACCATATCTTGTTTTATTTTACTAAGGTAAAATGTGTTGTGATGGGCTTTGCCCTCCTTTATGTCATTCAACCAATGACATAAAGCTGTCTGAGCTGCCATGGGCATATCTGACAATGATTTTGGCTCATATATGTATTTACAGACTGAAGGTGACTAGATAGAGAAACCGACTGCATGAATTATGGTGACTTCTAGCTACCAGAACCACAGAAACCACATCAAATGGCATTAACTTAGACAAGAGGCAATTGAAATAATGAAAATCATTACACGTGTACAAATGCAATGTGAAACTCCCTGTAGCAAGAAAGATCTATAACATTGAATCAAATTAGAGCACGAGGGGAAAAGGAAATAAAAGGTTAAAAAATAATTATTTAGACATTTGGGGAAATTGAAGAAATAGCCACATCTATCTGCAAAATCTGAGGAGAAATCTGCTCGGAGTGACCAAAGGGGGATTTTCTTAAAAGCTGAGGGTCAGCCTAACTTCTTTTAAGCAAATGCATGATGGGACACTGTGTAAGTCATAAGAACAGTTTGATGAACAGCAGGCACTCATGCAAGTTTAACCATCCTATATTTCTGCATTTATTCAACATGCAAATGAATGAAAGCAAGTCACAGGCAAAGAACGTAAAAATCAGTATATTACTTTTGTTTTATTCATCTGCTTCATCTTGCTGTGTTGACTCCTACCCAGTCTTACGGAAAACACTAATTCAGCATATGTCTCAAGCCTCAGAGACAACTGCCTTGGTTTCTGTATATGAAAGAGGAAACATTTCACACACAGATCTGCCTGCGGATGTCTCTGAGGCAGTGCCGTGGCCAGGTGATCCCACAGGCCGCGCGCAGCGTGTTCAGCAGCGTGGCTCAGACAGGATTTCCTCCTGCCCGCAGCCAGGAGGAGAAGTCCCTCATGGAACACACTGGTGACATTCAGGGTGTGCAGGACTGAGAAGGTGGCCCTGAGCCCTGCAGGCAGTGCAGGAGCTGTGTCACAGAAGCGCTGGCGGGGGCTGATGGATGTTAGCTTGCACCAGGGGATCACGGTGCGTAACACGGCCTCCCTGAACCCTGCTTGGCAAAACTTACACCCATCTGCTTCCCCTCTGCTCTTTCTCCTGGAGAGGAACATATGGCCCAGAATATGTATCTTGGAAGCAGAAAATGTATTCATGTAGTTTTCTAAAATATTCTGAATAAATTTATTCATGTAGTTTTCTAAAATATTCTGAATACATTCATTTTTCTCCTATAAGCTTTTATTCCACTTATGAACCTTAAATTCTGCCACAACATTTTTTTAATAAAGTAAGTTCCTTGCTTAAAAAGTTAGGCAGCTCACAATGAAAATTAAAAAAAAAATAAAATGTATTGTGCCTCAATAGTAAGAGTTACTATTGCACGAAAAATCTTTGCCAGAATTCTCTTTTTTTTTTCCATTGCAGCATCATATTTAATACTTACCTTGGTCCAACAGCATTGCATCCAATAACAAACAACAGAAGAAAATATAGCCACAGTTAAGCTTAACATGAACATCTAAACATCAAACATTTTAGAGTCATTCAAACTGGAGATGAGCTTCCAAAATTTACCTCACGTTAATTAGTGCATCACACCACAAACAGAACCACTAAGTTCCTCAAGATGGAAGAAAATCTTTCTTTTAAATACCAGTACCAACATCTGTGTGTGCAGTCCCATTTCCACAACCAGGGTAAACTTTTCCATTGTATCAGTGAAACTTCAGCCAACTTCCCTGTTTGGACATAGCAGAACTGGACCCAGGATTCATCTGAATTTGTTCTCACTTATGACTAAATATATATAAACTTCACACATATATATTTGTGTGTGTGTATACATGTATAGAACATATACTTGTTTATATACATATACCTGTATATACATAAATATGCATGCATATAAATATATATATATGCATTAATATTTTAGTATTTTTATACAAAACACTCTAATTCTTGATTGCAAAAATGTATAAGATAAAACATGCCATAATAAAACCATGCCAGAGCAGATGGTGATTCTTTGATAGCTTATCCAGCACAACCCACCAAACACTGATACACCACATATGCAGTGCCTGTGATGGGACAAGCAACACTGAAATGGATGTTTGTCATAACCAAATACTTCTCTAACAAACAAGTAGATAATGTACTCTGTCTGCATTTTCATTGAAGGGTTTCATATGGAGTCTATTAAGAATCACACAGATGTTTCTCATCACATGCAGCAAAAGCAAAGTACAGTACAGTAGTACAGTAGTTGCCTAAAAACAACTGAACTAAACAGGATTCTTTCTGCTGATTTCAGTGGGTTTGGGACAGATTTGGGTGTTTTCACTAAATGATATGTAGATTTTTAGGTTCTTCTTTTCTCTAAATATTTTAACAGATGTTGTTGATTCCTACAAGTCAGATGCATGGGTCATGAAACCATTTTCTACTATCTTTGTATTAAGCCTATTGTTTATCCTACCTTTGCCGCAACAGATGAGTTGGGTTTCTCAAGCAAGTCCCAAAGCTTCTTCCTTTTCTCTGGGCAGCAGGTATTATCAAACTCTTCCCCTTCTCTCTCTCTCAATGTCTCTGCCTCTCTCCTCAGTTCCTCATTCATTTGCTCTTTCTTTTGATGGTATCTTGCCTGGCAACAAGATTCTAAATATATTTCATCAATCCCCCAGTAATCAAGCTCCTGGCCAAAAGAGAGAGCACACATTTCTTCCATCATATGTAGTTTCCCTGTCCTGTAGAAATTCAAAATGGAAGTGAAAGCCCCTGGGTGTCGATCAAAAAAATACTCATTTTCATTCAGATTATAGTCATCACATACTTCTAGCAGAGATTCATGGGTATTGCAGTCTCTGAGCTTTCCCAATCGTGTCCTTGGAAGTCTGTCCAAAGTCCTCCACAGCACTTCATGGTTGAGTCCACCAACATTTATTTTAACTCTCCGCGAGCAGGCTTTGCTCCTGATGATCTCCACTGGCTCCGGAGGGAGAGAAAGGGTGGACCTTGAAGACTTTTTGGTGATCCCTGGTGGAGCTTTCTCAGCCATTCTGAAAAAGATGAAGTTGTAACACCAGAGTCTGTAGGAAAATGAGCTTGGAGACTAGGAATATTTGGGCAGAATCCTCTTCAGACAGACAGCTCCATTCCTGAAGCTGAAAAAGACAAAAAATTAAAATATTGCCAGGTACAATGCATCCCCCATTCTCTCCCACCCTCTCTTTCAATACTTCCATATGCAGATGAAAATTTAATTATTTTAATTTGCCCTCTTTATGGTGATACTCTTTGTGGTAATATCCAGAAGCACTGGAACAGCTGGAACAGCTAAAAGCACTATGCTTAAGCAAAGGAAAAACTCACTGAAATTCCTGTATTTGTGAAAATCAACTGTTACAATTTGTACACAGGACTTGGGTTTTTTTCTTTTTTTTTTAAGAATCAGTTTCTGATGCAGCTGTGTTAGCTTAATCTGATTACTTATCTTTCAGTGTGTGAGGTGTGCAAGTGGAAAGATTATAGGGATATCTACAAGTAAAGACACAGGCTAGTCTACTTTTTATTGAAAAATTTTATTGAAAAATTCAAATTTGGGAGACTGAAATGGAATAAAACAATCACAGTATATCAAAATCTCCTCACCAAACTGCTTCCCTCCTTGTTTCAATTCAAATCAATCTGTATTATTTCATGGGTAAATGTTATTTACCAAACAATTCAAATGCCATCCTGAGAAGTCATATTTTTTACCACCACACAGCACTTACTTCTTTACAAATGAGTGAAAAGAATCCTAGATCTTTTGTGGCCAACTGACCAGCAATACATGTTATACAGGCAAGGGCTGTGCATGCAGTTCTCTGGATCCTCTGCAAGGCTCTTCCCTGCCCCACTGTTCACCTGTTACATTGCTGCAGACATGACTGCATGACAGCTATCAGTGACCTCAGTTTCAATAATCCATAAGTGCATCCTCACTCACTGTGCCCAGTGCTTCAGAGAACTCTGGGGTGCAGCTGCTTGTCACTAAATGTAGAATACGAGAATCAATCAGGAAGGAAACCCACCCACCAGCTCTACTGCTGCCAGCTGTCAGACACAGCGCTTAAATATTCACCTAGCAATAGTATCATGGCCCAAAGAATGCTCAGACAAGGCTTCTGTTTCAAACTTGGAAAGTCCTCAGTAATTCCCAGAATTGACATCTCCTCCTCCTGTTCTCAGCAAATCAACAATTCAACAGTCTGGTGGGTTGTTTGTTTTTGTTTTTTGTTTTTTTTTTTTTTTGCTTGTTTTGTTTTGCTTGAAGTGAAATAAGTCTAGCAAAAAAAAAGAATTTGAAGTGTACAAGAATTTGATCCTCTTTGCAGAGTAAAGCATGAAAGTTGTGCTGGGAGGGATTTCTGCTTATAAATACAGCAGGAGTGAACACCTGGGAGGGGTTTGAACTGTTTGTACTGAAGTACCAGTTGGCACAAGAACAAATAGGTACAAACTCATAATGAGGAAAGGCAGAAATTTGAAAGAGAATTAAAAGGTCACATAGACCAGATCCACACCAGAGAAGTGAGGATTTCAAATAACCCTTTACTAGAAGTATCAAGAAAAACAAAGAATAGTTCCAGAGTGTCCTCTGACATGCCCATGACAGTATTGGCTATGTTGCTGGTATAAAATCAAAATTGCTAAACTTCATAATAGCTAAACTTTAAAAGTTCCTCCACCAATAGATAAAATAAGACACAGTCAACTACAGTCCAGGTATGACTATGATTTCCAAAAACATCGGAAAAGAGGAAAATTACTTATGAGAAAAATACTTACATCTAAAGATTTACTTCTTTGTTTTGTTTTGTTTTGTTTTGTTTTGTGCATAATCACAAAATTGCTAAATTATGGCAACAGCCCAGAACACCATCATTTTAGTTACCAATTTCACTGGCAAGCTGAACTTCAAAATTCTAAGGGTCCAAATATTCTGCATCTTCCCATCCAGCCTCCAGCACTGCATTGTGAAGATCCTTCCTCATCTCCCAGTGGAACCCAGAGCACTTCTGTGCCTAATTACATAAGGGTTTAAGCCTGTAACATTTACCTTCATTCACAAAAATTATCATCTGATAACTTCACTTTCAAAGATAAATGTCCTATCAAAATCAAAGCCCTTGCATCAGTAGGTTTGCATAATATATATCCCTTTCTTTTGTGCTTTTTTGGTTTTTTTCCCTCTTGACCTTAGGCTGATTTTTTCCCTCTGGTTTTACCCTCCTCCTCATTGCCTTATGTGCAGGGGGATGATGTTGAGGCTTCTGAGAAGTGGGGGACTCCAATCCTTGCAAGATCTCCTCACTTAAGCATTTCCTAGTGATCTGTGATGCATTTATCAGTCTTCTGACATACGGACAGCTACACAAAGAGTAAACAGTTATGAGAGGATATTTCTCTACACAGGAAATATTTGCGAACTCTATTTTAAAAAAATCCTTTTAGATTTCAATGCACAATGATATTTCTCCTTTAACGGTTGTCTTACTTAAGAAAACATAAGAATTTAAGAAATTCATACAGAGGTTTTGTTATTCTTCATGAAATCAATCAAGTCTTCAGGCATTTCCTAGAGAGGTTCACTAGTTTATTCACTATTGTATCTCAGGGATTTATTTTTCTGTTTTTAAAATGAAAATGTGTACCCTAATATTAGCAACATCAAGTAACAATACAACAGAGATCAAGCATCTCATCTGAATAATTTTAAGTTAACCATATCCTTATTTATTTTTTCTGATTGCAAAAACAAAGGATTAACAAGACTATGCATTGTTTTAACTTTTCTGCAGTGTAGTTACCAGGCATATTTTTTAAACAATGCAAATACTCTAGTGTCACCATGACTGGTCTAAAGCTGATAAAACATTTTTTGATTTTTCAGCAGAATTATTGGTTGCATTTTCCTACTTGAGGAAATGTGGCTTTTCTAAAAAACTTTCAAAATCCTGGTGGTCATACTGAAGTCAGCAGTGAAACATTATTAAGTTTAGTGTTGAGAATGCGCTATGTACATATGCATGTACCAAGGGATGAACCACCATTCAAAAAATGAAGCATTCTGAAAAGATTAAAAAAGCACATTGTCCCAAGTGAAGAATCTTGAACGATGAGGCTGATTTTATGCCTTTTTTACAGAGCTCATCACTGAAATATGCATTGAAGAAGGAGGATGTATAACTTAAATAAATGAATTATTTTAGTTTCCTTCATAAGTGCTTTTCTTCCCATCTTCTTTTATTCTTCATACCTTCTTTAGTTCTCTGATGATAATTTTTTAAAAATTTCTTCCTGTGCAGCTTTTCCCCAAACATTGTCTAAAAAGCCTGGTTTTAACTGTGCCTTTAACAACAACACAATCAACAGCCTCTACTTTCACAGTCAGAGGGTCCCTTTACCATCTTTACAGCCCTCCTCTGGGCACTCTGCAATAGTTTTATTATATTGTGTCACCCAAAACCGCCCCCAGCACTCGAGATGAGGCTGCCCCAGCTCAGAGCAGAGCAGGACAATCCCCTCCCTTGCCCAGCTGGCCATGCTGTGCCTGTTGCCCCCAGGACAGGGTTGGCTCCTGGCTGCCAGGGCACTGCTGACTCACATTCAACTTGCCATTGAGCAGGACCACCAGATTCTCCTTCCACAGCACTGCTCTCCAGCCTCTCATTCCCCAGTCTGCACATCCATCCAGGGTTGTTCCATCCCAGGTGCAGAATCTGAACACTACTCCTTGTTACACTTCATGTGGTTGGTAACTGCTCATCTCTCCAATTTACCCAGGTCTCTCTGCAGGGCCTCCCCGGCTTCAAGGGAGTAAACAGTTCCTCCCAGTTTGGTATTCTCAGCGAAATTAATATCCCTTTCAGTCCTACATCCAGGCAATTTATGAAGACGTTGAAGAGCACAGGGCTGAGGATGGGGCCCTGCAGAACCCCACCAGTGACAGGTGAGTCTGCTGTCATCCCATTTACTGTAACTCTTGTGCCTGATTCATGAGCCAGCTGCTCACCCATCCCATGATGTGTCCATCCAGCTGTGGGCTGGACATTTATCCAGAAGGATCCTGTGAGAGATGGTATCAAAAACTTTACTGAAATCTAAAAAAGATCACACCCACTGCCTTTTCTCTATCAACTAAGTGGGCTACCTTGTCAAAAAAGGAAATTGCCTTTACGTTACTATATAATATTTCCAACTTGACAAGCCACATAATCAATTTAATACAAATCACCAGATCTTTCATTATAACAAAATTTTACAAGTGAGGTTACCTTTACAATTTATTAAATTATGTTTCTGGATTTCAGCTACTGTAACTAATTCAGAAGATTTTTTTTTTTCATAAGAAGACTTAAAATACTTTTCAACTTGGCTCATTGCCTTAACCTTCAGGCTATGTGCAATTCCACCACACACTTTGTCCACCATGGGCTAGCAATAAATGTAACTATCACTTGGGAGGCAGGCAAAGCCAGCCTGGTGATAGAAGAAGCCAGCCAGGTCTGAAGAGTCTAAGATCAATGTGCTGGATTTCTTCATGTGCAAAAATGCTCATCAAAATCAAAGATCATCTAGGGAAAAAATTGTTGCTTTTACTAGTTTAGCTGTTAAAACTGACTAAAGGCTTAAGAATTTCAGGGTGTATTTAATGCAGGTATGTAACACTTTCTGGGAAAATTAGCTTTAGGTTTTGTAGGTGTAATGACAGGGGAAATTCTGAGCAGACATTAGGAAAAATTGATAGAGAAAATTGGTAGAGAAAAAGACAAATTCTACCCCCATATATAAGAGCAAATCTAGATAAACCCTGCATTCTTCCTGTGCAATAATAAAATTACTTTGTAGCAAAATACCTGTAATATTACATAAAACTCTTCAAATCAAAGTCAATTCTTTGCATTAAATAAAAATGAGAACTTCAAAGAGTACAACTCGAGAAGCTAGGGAAAGCCAGAAGGAAGGTTAAGTGCCCTCCCCCGCACCACAGACATGCAGCTTTTAATGGTGTGACTCTCACATCAATCCCTTCCTCTTTACATGAACGGGCAATTATTTACCATTTCTCTTCATCTTTCTCATTCAGTATTTGGCCTCTGATGTTATTCAGCTTTTCCTGCTGCAAGGCCTGCATTACACACAAAGTGCTGAATTCCCCTCAGGGAGCTCTCCCTGTCCTACCCAAGCACTTCCAGGGTATCCCAGTCTTCCCTTCAGTAGGAGGCCATTGCTTTATAATGTAGAAATGAAGGCCATACATGCCTGAGGTATCCAACAATTTTTGCTGCTCAGATTGAGATAGCTGCTTTTTACAGAGTCCCCAGCATTTTCAGCCCTTTTGATGGGCAAGCCTGACCAGATTAAACCCTCAGGCTGAGGAACCCAGTTATATGCGCTGTCACGTTGCCGGAGCATTGCCTGCCATGGCACAGTTAGGACTCTCCCAAGTCATTTGCAAAGATGGCTGGAGAGCCCACATGCTCCAAGGCCTGCTCCTAGTAAGTGGTTTGTTCCCAGCCATCTGCCTTGGAGTGCAGGGCAGTGTAACTGCACACAGGGAGGCTGCTGTGCTGAGCAGTGCCAGCCCCTTCCATGGACTCCATGTGCAAGACCTCTTCTCCAAAAGGGTTCACATCCCAGCCACTCTTGCATGCCTTAGTCATAAACATCTCTCCCAATCTTTGCCATACAAATTTTGCCAAAGAGGATGGAGAAGTTACAGTACATAAGCACGCTTCACTGCTGGAGCATGTCCTGCATTTAAAGCAGAGAGGAAAAAATATGCAGTACCTAAGAAGAGGTTGTATCATAAGGACCCCAGGAAAAGTGAACAATTTTGCTTTCTTCTGACTTTTAAGGGACAAACTTCTACCATTTTTGTCAGAAGATGTCTTTTTGTCAAAATCTGTCAAATTGTTTTCAAGAAAAGATTTGATTAATTAATTTCCTTGCTTTGAAAACAAATGGAAGAGTTTTTCACAATTTGCTGGAAGTGTTTTCAACATTTTAAAACAAAATCTGGTTCTAGATGTACTGATATTTAATTATCTTTTTAAAAGTTCAAGAAAACTCTGGATTAAAAAGAAGAGATTGTGAAATTATTAAACATTAAAGAAATTATTAAATGGGTTATTCTATTCAAAGTATTTATTTTCAGGTCTTAAGAGTCTAAGATCAATGTGCTAGATTTCTTCATGTGCAAAAACACTCACTGAAATCAAGAAAGATCTCAGGAAACAATTGTTGCATTTACCAGTTTAGCTGTTAAACTGACTTAAGGCTTGAGAGCTTCAGGCTGTATTTAATGCAGGCATGTAACACTTTCTGGGAAAACTAGCTTTAGGTTTTGTAGGTGTAATGTCAGGGGAAAATCAGAGTGGACATTAGGAAAAATTTCTTCACCCAGAGGATGGTTGGGCACTGGAACAGACTCTCCAGGGAAGGGGTCATGACACCAAGCATTTCAGAGTTCAAGGAGCATCTGGTCAATGTATTTAGTCATATGGTTTAGTTTTTAGTTTTAGATAATCCTGTGAGGAGCAGGGAGTTGAACTCAAAGATCCTTATGATCCCTTCTAGCTGGAGAACTGGAGGTACTCTGTGATTTAAAAAAAACTTTAGAAAGCCTGTGCTCACCTCAGCATCTGATTCTTAAAGCCTACAAATGAGATCCAGCAAGTTAGCCAAGAAAAGATGAAAGAAGTTGGTTGTGACAAACCAATATATTTTTACTGAGCAAACACATTTTTGCTAACTTATTTGTTTGTATGATTCTTCTTTCAGCGTCTGCTTTGCTGTAATCTCTCTGCTGCCACATCTTAGCTCTCAAATGTCTGCTCTTTGTTTCAAAATATAAGGATCTTTAGTTTCTTAATGGTTTGCTGTGGGATCTTTTACTAGAATTTCCCCTTAATTTCAGTTTTTAAAAAGATAGCTGAGGTGATAGCTAAAACTCTGCATAAAAGCATCCTGCTCAAATGAGTTGTTAGTTATTTCCATTTCCCACCTCTAAGAGAAGTCACATCTCATATAGTTAAGGATTGGCAAGCTGAACGCGGGAAGTGTCAGGAAACATGTCGAAGAATTCCTGAGCATCCTTTGTACGTCTCAGATTCGTATCTATATGCAAGACCACATGCATGTGTGCACAGGAGAGAAGTATCTGAGCTTTGGTTATCCAAATTGCTGGTGACAGCTCTTGGCACAAGTCCTCAGGGGCTCCAGTGGATGACACCACTCAGAGCACCATGGTCTGAGGGGGCAAACATGGACCTCAGCCTGTCTCCCCTGTGACACAGCTTCTCTGTGAGCAATGCCTGGCTCTTGCCAGACTACAGTCATGGGTAGAGCTGTTACTGGAGAGCTGAGTCTTTCCATGAACTAAGACAAATCCCACCTGTTGCTTTGACTGCTCTGTTAACAGCTATAGAAGGGCTGGTCTATGAAAAGTAAGATCTTGCTTTAAGAGTAAATCCTGCAAAATCAGCTCTTGGGTCTATGGCTAACAGGTCTGAAATGATGATTATTTCTACTTCATAACAGATCTCACCAGTTATTTATTTCTGGTATGAGAAAATTTAAACTTTGGCTGCACGAAGTCTTGGAGATCTGCAGGAAAAAACTCAAAAAAGATGAGGCCTTTTATAGACCAACTTTTCAGATTGACTAAATCAGTCTGTCTGCTAACTCGCTGTTCTCACCATCTTGAGCACAGAGGTGTCTTTTAGATGGATGAGCTGAACTTCATCAAGGAGCAGCAGACTCTGAGACTCTATATATTCCCTAGGAGCCTTGGATAAGAAAACCCAGACAGAAATAGGTAAGGTGACAAAAGACAGAAAAAGAGGGAAAGTATAACTGATAAAATGTTTTTAAAGTCTTGCAGTCACACAAGCCTGGCAGTTTTGGCTTATCTGAGTTTTCTAATACCCCAGTAGCACTTGTAATCACTTACTGAAGCTCTTATGCAAGGTAAAGCCACGTGGGTGGGCTCTAGACACACTACAGGTGATGCAGACTGCTTTACAAAAAGCAAAATGCTCTTGAGAGCATTCAGAGTAATTTTACTTCATGGAATTAGGGCTCAAGTGGTCTTTTTGAGTAGCACCTCTTCACAAGTCTGTATCTGAGCACTGGGATTGCAGCATCCCCTCAGCCTGCACTGGGGTCTCAAGACAGCACTGAACATGGTTTTGTAGCCCACCCAGTGCTGAATCAAGATCCCCACCAAACTTTATTTCAGATGGGCTCCGATTCTCTCTTTCCTTACCAGCAGCTCTGCTGCTGGTGTTGTGACAAGTGTGGCTATATGATCCTTACAAACAATCCTGATGCATTCCTGCTCAGTGTACAAAAACCTTTCCATTTCCATTGCAGATTTAAACATCTCTCATTTAGGATGTTGTTGTTGGTCATGTCTGCACTTTACTGCTCATGTTTACAATTGGTTGCTAAGGGCTGTTACTGCTTTTGCCAAAGATACTGTCTTTCACTGCTTATTTAGCCTTCCCTGGAAACTTCTGAGGAGATGAGCTGTCACAGAGAAGTACAAGGCCGAATGGCAGATCATCTTCTTTAATGTCAAACAACCTGATATTACAGAAATGTGATTATGTAAGGTCCTCATGTCAGGTCTAAATCAGACTACATATTTATATCCCAACTAGCACTCTGGATCCAAAGGTTTGATTGGTGCTTCCATACAATTCTTTGAGAGTCTACAGATGTTACATGTTCAGGATACACTAATAATAGCAAATACATTAATATTAATAAATTAGAGCTTTGAGTTGCAATTTATCCATCCACTACCTGATTTTCTCTTCTAATTGCATTGCAGTGCATTAAGATGATGGAGGAGATTGTCAACACATCATTTGTTCTTTCAGAAGGCACTAATGTAACCAGTTGTCCTAAAGCAATTGGTTTTAGGGTTATTCTAAATATGTTAGCTTCTCTAACCCTTCAATCTTCCACTGCTCCCTGCCAATAACAGTGCTGCCAAGTAGCTGAAAGCAGTGAAGAACTTCACAGATGTCCTTTTGTTCTGCTGAAGAAAAGCCTGCACAGTGTAGTAATAAATGATGATTCTAGGTTTCTAGGCAGGGAAATATTACACAACATATAATATTATCCTATATATATAGAGAATGATGTCTGAAGGCACATCATACAGAAGAGTCAGGTTTTATCCCTCTTTGAATGAATTTGCACCCAAAATTTTGGAAGTTGCATTTTGGTCAGAATCCTGGTATACTGTTGAGTTTTCTAATAAAGAAAAAACATGCAATGCCACCGTCCCAAATCTACAATTAAGAAAAGCAGAGTTGTGTTCTTAAGTGACTTCGGAAATTAAAACATTTGTGTTCAATTGCTGCTTCTGTCAAAATTTCATTTTCAGCCATTTCTAACAGGACTGTTCCCTGATTCAGTCAAGGTGAATAGTGGGCCTAAACCTACCTGGACCACAGACAGGAAGAGACTTGGCCAAGAGTTACAGTTTGAAAGAAGCAGACTTACTCAAGAGACATTTGTCTCAGCCAATTAGGAGCCCATCTCAAACTCCTATTGTTGGTGCTTTACAGAAGCCCTGAAAGCAGAACAAAGGAATGAATCAGGCCTTGATTTTTGGGAGACTCAATTTTTGACAAGTGCCTTTGTTGTTTGTTTTTCCATAGCTGGAAATGTCCCCGAGGTCACAGCATCAGCAAGTCTTTACAGAAGGCTCTTATCATTAAAAATTAAGACAAAATTTCATCTAATCTTGATCTGAAGAGTCCAACCCTTCAACATCTTGATGTCTTCAAATATAGGATGCCTTGGAAAAACATCCCAAACTACTACTACGAACTGCTGTGCAGAGCCTTGGGGAACCCAACATCTTCTTTTGCCTATCTGAGGAAAGCAGTCACCCAGAAAACAGAAAACTTTGCTTCCTGACCTTATCTATGACCTTATGAGTTTTGGTTCCACATAATGCACAAAGATACAGTTGGTCTGGGGGTCAGTAAGGGGAAGCTGTTCTTAGGAACTCCAGTTTAACACAGTAGAGAAGAAGCTACACTGACTTTTAGTCCTACCTGATACCAAGAGTATTGATATTTTTTGACCCTCAAACTGACCTGACAATAGAAAAAAAAAGTGAAGACTCACTATCATGCACAACCCTATGCTACTGTTACTATAATTCTGAAATCAAGACAGGCTAAAAGGAACAGTTTTATAAAAATGCCACTATAAATTAATTTATTTACTTCTATCAAGCCAAAATGTATTTTTAAAAGCCACAGCATCCTCTTAAAAATGTGCTTCATCAGAGCCATTAGTTCAGGGTTTCTAATATTAAACACCCAAGTCCCAAGTTCAAAGAAGGGTGTGGGAACCTCTAAGGCAGGATCAACACGATACTTCACAGTCAGGAAGAAGAAGCTCTTAACTTCCATCCAGGCCCTGTGCATAAGCAGGATCAAAAGAGACAGAACCCACCCACATGATATTCTAAGCCTGGAAACCTCCTCTTACAAGAGGTATGTAAAATAGTCCTTCCAAATACACCTTGAGGTGGTGGCCTTGGCCCCACCTTGATGTCATTGCTTGGTCATTAAACATTCACTGAAAGGACCACACTCATCTCTGTGACTCAAACCTGTGGTTTACGTCTTCCAGGCTCCTGCTGCTATCAGTAATCCCCAGGACAGCTGCAGTGATGGAGACCATCCCCACTCCTACTGAACAAGAATGAGGCAGCCTGTGCTTGAAAGACAACAGACACGAATGAGTCTATAACTGAAGGGTGTGACCAGTCCTTTGGTGGGTGGTAATCTTGGACTACAAGAAGTGAAATGTTTATTAGCATCATGTTAATCTATGAAAGGCCTAAAAGTTCAATTTTTCTCCATCAGTACCCAAACCACAAGATTACTGAGGAAAAGCAAGATATTATTGCTTCTACCTGGGTTATCTATTAACATGTTGAAGCAGCTAAACATTCTCATCTCTTCTTCAAAAGGAGCAGAAGATACTGCAGAAGCACTGCTAATGCCACTTTAATGGCATGCCTAAATAGGGACCAAAGTGACTATCAGTAGCCAGGCTAGTCCTGAGAATAAATTCAAGTACAAAACTTACCCAGTTAAGAGGTTTGCTCTGTGTCAGCAATAAAAAGAATGAAAAAAGCATGAGAGGAAATATTCCAGGAGGCAAGACCTTCTAGACAGCACTCCTGTCAAGGTAGAGCGACTCTGTGCTGTTAATCTCAGCAACCACTGAAAAAGCACGTTCAATACTGTCATTCACAGTTGTGTGATTTCAAGGCTAATTAAGCCTATTCACTGTTTTGAGTCTGCTTAAATACATTAGTGGGATTCTTCTAGCTTCTGCAGCTTGCCAGCACTTTCTGCTCAAACTGTCTCAGAATGTCTCTGGTATATGCAAATTTACACTGAATGAATGGCTATAAATTATAGCAGGATTATTCTGCCATTTGAGATGAGATGAGGTCAACAACCTTGTAGGTAACCAAATCTTCATACCTTAAGAGGGCAAATGACACAACTGAAAACTCTGTAAAAAGAAACATTAAGGCTTCATTTTGAGTTCTTGCATTTGACTGGAATTTTCATCCTTATATATATTGAAAATACAGCTAATTTTCTAAAAGTTAACTATTGATGAGGCACTGTGAAATATTACTTTATGAACTGCCTTACTAATGCTCTGAGGCAAATTTATTCTGTATTTGGACTGTACTGCCATAACTGATTTCTATTTCTTAACTTGTTAGGCAATCAGGGGGAGAAGCTCATCTCCAGTGTCATCAAAGAAGATTAGGTTTGAGAGCTTTGTTCAGTTAATTATCAGCACAGCTTTGCATTCATTTCCTCGTAGCGTGGTTTTACCTGAAGGGCTGACATTTATTTCCTAACAAGCTAGTACCTGGAATATGAGGCAGCGAGAACACCACGCAATAGCAAAGTCAGATTTCCTAGCAGGAAGCACTTTCCTAGGGGTAACAAAAACCTAGGGGCTTATGCATCACGTGCCAGTGCGGTGGTGAGAGAGCTGCTCAGCCCCTCTGCCTTGGCTCAGGCTGCAAATGCCCTCACACGGTTTTACAGTGCACTGGGCTCCCCTGTCAGGGTGCTGAGAGGGGCAAATTGGTGAATTGCCATTGCTCCCTGTAAAGAGTTCAGCTGCTCTTTATCGCAGCCTGCTCCTAAATGCTCAGAGCTGCATTATGCCAGCATTACATATATTATTTATTAGCTAATAGATTGTTGTTCTGACTCTCTTGCTGGTGCCAGCAGTGATGCTACTGACTACTCTTTATAGTCATCCAGAGAAGGAACAGGGATGTACAGAATCCAGACACCTAAGTCACAGCTGATCTATCATTATGGCTAAATATAGATTTCCTGCATTAGAAACAAATACATTTAAAACCCCACTGATTTTACTGGCCTGAGACTTTTCTTTTATTGTTTTCCTACTGTTCATACCATCATCCAGGAAGAAGTGCGTTCAAAATAATATTCCTTGTTTTCTGATTATGCCGTTAACATCATCATATTTTCATGCTGGTGAAAAAAAAGTAGTTTAAGACAATCATCCTTTAAGAAATTCATCCATTAAGAAACTCCATCCCTCCAGACTTGGAAGAAGGAATGTATTGCACAGCAAACAAGTGAAAACTTAGGAAGATGCCAATGTGTGACTTGTGTTGAAATTTCTGCACATTCTGTAGCAAGCACTGGGACAGACAAAAGGCAAAATAGCCTTTGCTGTCCTTCCAGATTTTTATGAAGAATACAGGCAGGTTTAAGCCTGATAGATTTTAAATATCTTGACTGATGCATACTCTCCTAAGGCTTTTATGGTATGTAGTGGTTTGGGAAGCTTTACTGGGACTGACTTTGTACAGTAATCAAGATAAGAAACCTCCAAATTCTGTTGTTCAATAAACACTTGAGTTGTTAAGCTTCTCTGTTCAATTTTTTAAAAGAATTTAGCCATATATATGCATTTTACTTGGACTTTATTTCAGCATGACTGAGCACTGTATATATTATAGCATGCAATATGACACCTCTAATTGCATAATAGTGAAGAAAAAAATCAAAATAATGAAATTCTTTCCATATCTTTTCCATATAACCAGAGAAGTACAGATTAAAAAAACATATGAAGCTATGGGATTGCACAAAAATCTACATTTGCAATAGGATTACATCTACTCTGTAATGTCCTAAGGAATTTCTTCCACATTATCCCATAGAACACTGTTGCACATCTGAAAAAATCTCTGCAATTTAATATTGGAAAATTTATTTTGGTTTGAAGTTAATATTCTTGTTACAAAGTAAACACGCATTTCTCCCTACTAAAATGTGAGTTAAAACACAATTCCAAAGATTTATTATGAAATCCAAGAAATCAAATACCCAGTTCCACTACTCCAGCAATAACCACAACAAAAAGATGCCAACTACAGATGGGAAATCAAAAATATTTTCTCTTGGGGTGCTTATACCATATTACTAGAAACAGCAAAATACAACAAAGTAAACTACAGCCTGTTTTTTTATAATGCGTCCATTATAATGTTTATTTTTATATTATTGTTTAATATTTATTTATATTTGTTTTATATTTATGTTTATAATAAATATAGATAAATAAAATACAGTTCAGATACCCCTTAGCTAAAAAAACTTTACTCTTAAAGATGATATAAACTTACTGTTGCAATATTAGACAAACATGTATAGTCCTCTCAGGGGCAATCATTGCTTAATTCCAAGAGCTGTGAGCATTGCTGGGTCAGAAGACATTATGCAATAAAATGATGAATTAATAGAATTGACCCCTGAAAACGTCCAAAAATTCATTTTTAGGCTGCATGTATGTCTACTGTGATGTGGTTGAAGTGAAGTGTTGTACAGCTTTAAGTGCTTCCCTTTCTGGCTGCCATCTCTTGCTGTGGGGAGCAGCAGGTCTGTACTCTGGTAAAACAGACAAACACCTCCAGGAGGGTCTGCAGTGGAATCCCACTGCACTGACATACTTCCTGTCACAGTCCCCTTCACCAGATATCTCAGCTCGCATTCCTCCTCTGAGCTGAGACCAGACAGACAGACGGAGTAAAACACTGACTGAAATATCCTTCAGCAGGTAGCTTTAAATACAGGATCATCATGGAATATACTTTACCTGCACATGTGGTTACATGAAGCTCCAGGAAGTCACATAAGATCAGGATTTTTTTTTCTAAAAGTGACAGTAGCAAACTGTTTGGCAAAATCCCAGCTGTTGGCAAGAAAGCTATTGCAAATCTTGACCTCTCGCCTTGCTTTGAATGGCAAGCCAGAATTTGCCAATTAACTTTCACTCAGAAGAAGAAAAAGGCTGAGTGTGAATAAATATATGTGATATGGCATTGTTAAGGCAATGGGACACTTCAAAATGCTGGAGCAAATGGAGATGTTCAGGCTGAAGTGCGCTGCTCTGAACAGCACCTCTCCCTCATCTCGAGCGGAAGATGTTTCACTGCCTGCACACATCTGAGTGAGGGCAACCTGCTGAGCTCCAGCAACAGCATCCAGCCGAGAAAAGAGGGAGAGAAATTTGAATGCTGTGGTTAGAGCAGCCTGCAGAAGCACTCATTGGAAAAAAAAAAATAACAACAAGCCAGCTGCAAGTTCTACTAATGCTGAACTGAGAGTTTATCAGTTGTATCAGATTTATCAGCTGTTTGAACAGAATAGACAGAGGTGCTAAAAACCAGAAACAAACTATTTTTTTCTGTACTGCATCTTATCTCTCTGGGAAAGACTCCAGAGTTTTGCTAGCACATCTTGGTGATCAGAGAACAAACAAATCCCATAAGTGGCATGTTCTCACTGACCCTGCTCCCCTGAAAGTTTCTAATAAAACTCCCTGGAGGATCATGTCGCAGGCTTGGTGGAATGTTCAGTTTCGCAGACCTTGCCCAGCCTCTGAGGCTCGGTGATAGCCCTGTTTTAAGCTGGACAGAATCGCCAGCTGAGCAAACTTGAACTCTTGGTGTTTTTAATGCAAAACGTTACCAGACAGGCTTTTCGCCCCCCCAAGCCTGCCCAGTCTCCCTGCTGTTCTTCCTCTCCTAAACCAATCCTGGCACCTACTCAGAGCTCCAGGACAGGGTCACTGAAATCCTTCACTAAGGTGTGCTTTTAATAGCAAGGTCTTGATGACTATGTATTCGCTAAGGAACGTTGTGTCCACCTGATGCTATGGACACTTGCTTTCTTAGACAAACATTGAAAAAGTGACAATTTTGGCAATGTTGCTAGAGTCAGTCTTTTCTGCATTGAATTAAAATGTCCAAGAAAATGCATATATATTGCCTATTGTATCTTAATCATTATGTAACTTGAATTGAATGAAGTCCAAACCCTACTATAAATATGGACAGTACATACACAGGGTATAAACAAAGGTCTACCTTCACCCAGGCAGTGAAATTCTGACGGAAGAAACAACACTGAATGGTTTGTAGAAGCCATGCAGCCAATGAACATGCCTATTCATAAAGACATTTCGATTTTTAAATCCAAGGGCCAGCATGCTCCCTACCTACAGAAAGCATATATGACAGTATATTTTAGACTACCACAATGCTACATGTATTTTCTTCTGTACAGGGGGTTTTTCAGTCCCCGGGAGGATGGGATAATTCCAACGACAGCTACCGAGAAGGCTGAGGTTTTGTATCATCAGGTTTCCACAAGCACTATCAGAGCATCGGAAATAAATGACGAGCCTTTATCGCTAGAGCTCACCCACGGCAGGAGGCAGAATACTACGAAATGTCATTCCCTCCCTCCCTTTAGCAGCTCTGAAGGAACAAAAACACAAGCCACGGTTTCCGAAGCGCTCCAGGGTGAGGGTTCTGTTAGCCAGCCTCAGAACGATCCAGGCAGCCGGGGAGAGCCCCGCGGCTCCGTCCCGCCCCGCCGATCGCGCTCCGTGCCCGGGGGCGCTCCCGGCCGGGGCACCCCGGGGCTCCCGCGGGAGCTCCGCGCTCCCGGCCCGCCCGGGCGCTCCCGGACCGCGGGCAGCCCTCGCCTCCGCGGGCAGTCCCAGCAGGGCGGCAGCTGGCCGTGGCTCGGGCTCTCCAATGAACACAAATAAACGCAAAAGGCAGCCCTCGGCGCAAGAGGGATGCCCTCCCGCTTACCTGGCTCCGCGGGCGCCCGGGGCGCCGCCGGGGGCTGCAGGAGGGATTCCCCAGCGCTGGCAGGGGCTGCTCGGGCTTCCCCGGGCACCGCGCGGCCGCCACAGCCACGGCGAGGGATTTGTTTTGGTCGCTCCTTCCCGGGGAGGGCTTTCCTCTACATTCTCGGCTCCACATCACCGCCTCTCCCGGCACGGAGAGGGCTGGGGGTGGAAAAACCACGGCAAAGGCATCTCCCTCCTACCCCCGGAGACGAAAACCCGCCGGAGCAGCCGCGCGGCGAGCGGCTGGGGTGTCGGGCGGAGGATGGGGGGGGCCGAGGGGGGGATAAGAGTGGAGCCCTCGCTGCCCTCGCCCCGCTGTAATCCGCGGCTGCATGCGAGCCGCCGGCTGCCGGCGCGGCCGCCCGTGTCTGCGGCTGTGCGCGGCGGCGGCGGCGGCGCGGGGCGGGGGGGCACGGCCGCTCCCGGCCGGGGCACGCGGGGCGCCCCCCGCCCCCTGCCCGCCTGGCGCGCTCCCGAGCGCCGCGCGCGCCCCCGCGCCCGCCCCGCGCTCCCCGCACGGCGGGGGCTGCGCGCTCCCGGCACTGCCCCGGCGGGGCGCGCCCCCCTCCCCACACCGCGCCCGGACCAAGGGGGCGCATCCCCCGCACCCTGCCCGGGCGGGGATCCGCGCTCAGAGACACCAGCCACGCACAGACACCGCGCCAGCGCCTCGGGAGGGGTGCACAGACACACAGACACACTGACAGACACACACATACACACTCGTGCACATGCATGTACACACACTGACCCCCAGGCGGGGGATGTACACACACACAACCCACGCTAAGGGCACCCTCCAGGCAGGGGATTCCCCTCTCACACACGGCCGAATCCACGTTAACTTTCCTACGTATTGGATGCACGCACCTCTCAGACCTCCCCAGACAGGGAATGTGCGGGCTTGCACACAAACACACACACACTTCCATGTACTGTCCCCTCCCACACACACAGACACACTCCACCTTCTCCTGCTCAGTAGTGCATCCACAGCATCCCTTCCCAGTTTTCCTTTCCCAGCCAGGCGCTGGAAAGCCCAGCAGGGCACACACGCAGAGCACACGGCACAGGACTGTACCCAGCCGCTGACCCGGCCGGCCCAGCCTTGCTATTGACATCCTGAGGGCCTGCCGAGGGCTGAAGCCCACAGCAGAAATCCAGTGCCTGGAGAAGCAGGACCCTTCACCCCTTCATGGGGCAGGACTAATGCATTTTTGTCATCAAGTCTTGGCAAGGTTGCAGGCTGCAATCAAGACTTCAGCTACTCCTGCTGCCTCCCATAGTATTTTATAGCTCTTTATTGTTTTTCCTTGATCATTCCAGATAATGGGAGGAAGTCTCTTTCCCTCATTCATTAGTGCCCCACTATATTTCAGGTATCAGATTAGAAAGCTTTTTTCCTTTTCAAGCTCTTCTCTGTTTCTCAGGTTTCATAACAGTCCATCTGTAGCTTTGCCCTCTGCATTGTGTTGCTCAGGCTTCATCTCATCCTGTGGCTCTGAGATTCAGCCTTAACTGTTGCACATTTTGCTGCTGGGATGAAGGTTTTCCAACAAAACTTTTATCAGCTTCCTTTTTTTTTTTTTTTTAATTCAAAGACCTCCTCATTCTTTTGAAAGCTATCCAAGAAAGAGATTGGGCACTATTTGCCAACATGATTTTAATTACAACCCACCAAAAAATAGGTTAAACTGTGAATGCTCATTTACTGTTCTGATTTTCACCCATATTATGTGAAAATAAAATCTCACTGTCTTGGGGACATATAAACGTATGATTTTTAAAAAAGTTTGCCTACCTTCTCCCAGCCTAACTGCAGAAGTTTTCTGAATGGCAGCCTCAGCAGTAGTCCTAGTCAGTGCTGAGTTCAAGGCTAGATTTCTATGAAAGCTCCAGCAGAATGTACTTTTTCTGGAACCTGGACACCTGTGGCATAGGCATCCATGCTGCTCAGCCTAGTCTTACTTACCCTTATGGTCAATCAGGGAAATTCTCTTCCACATCGTACATGTGATAAACAAAGCTCCATAGCAACCCATTCCTCTCCTCAGCTACTCCCCAGTTGAAATGTTGGTATCTCTGTATTTCATACATGCATCCACGTGTCTCATTAATTTTTGAATGCACCAATCAGTTTCAGCTGAGCAAAACTCTCAAAGGCAATTAAATTACAACAAGTTTAAGAAAAAAAAAAAAAAGAAGGCAGATGGATGAAGTTAAGTACCTCTTTGTGCTCAGAGCATGGCAAAGGTGACATTAGGAGTTCATGTGCTGTAACATGCCTCAAAATCTGCATGTACATGTGACATCAGTGAGAAAAGTTAACTGGAGCATCTGCCTTCTTAGCCACTGTAGTTCAGTAAAGCCCATGAGGCAGAGCTGTAGGAAACTGGAGTTCATTCCTTCAGATTCTCATTAAATAATAGGTCGTGAGGAGCTCCAGTTCTCCTCTACTGCTTTTCATGATGCAGTGAGTGGTTTTGAAGCACTGTGTTTTCTTGAGATTTTATTACTTGATTTTTCATTTTTGAAAAAGGAAAAATGTCATATCTCCCTCTCATACACACACCCCCAGACACTAATAAGTCTTGCTTATTGGGAAAACTGACAGAAAGTGCAGTTCATAGGTGAGTTCCTGCAGTTCACTGGCTGCAGTGGTATGCATGCTGCTAGACACTGCTCCAGAATAAGCAACTGATCTGCTTTCAACAAGGAGA
This sequence comes from Zonotrichia leucophrys gambelii, assembly GCF_028769735.1. Lineage (NCBI taxonomy): Eukaryota > Metazoa > Chordata > Aves > Passeriformes > Passerellidae > Zonotrichia > Zonotrichia leucophrys. The sequence goes on along the minus strand of NC_088171.1, from coordinate 120,983,818 downwards.
AGTTATTCTGGAATAAAAAGCTCCTTATTTTGCTAGTATGTCTGCAGTAAAAGTAATTTTATTCTAGGAAATTATTTTTGCACACAGAGGTACATTATCCTGCCTAAACTCATGTTTACATCACTGCATTTTTGTTATTCAATTTTCCTTTATAAAGAGATGCTAGCAGTTCTTGGCTCACTCCTTTTTTAGGCTTGGGGCATTTATGTTTGTGAACACTCATCTGCTCTTAACAGCATGCTTGGATATTGAAGGGAAGCCTTTGCTGGCTCTCTAGTTACCCGAAATAAATGCAAAATGTATGTCCATGCTGCTGAACAGTGTCTTTCAGATCATGTGGGAAAGATTTAGAGGAGTTTAGTCTCAGTTGGTCAGATAAGGGGAAGAAAGAAACAGCTTGAGAGAAAGAGAAATCTCTTTTCTACCAAGATTCTGCTGCAGGATTTTCCCCCCTCATTACAGCAATGTTCTTCAGAATACCTTTCATCCATCAAGACCATCCTTGTAAACATCCTGGGCCTCTTCCTTCTGACTTAACACCCAATTTATATAGATGAGCCTGCTAGGTCTCTGTGAGGCAGTGCTTCCTAAATGCCTCCCAGCAGTGGGAGGAGAAGCTGTTTAGAGGAGGGCATGGATGGAGAAAGATGGGCAGACATGTGGAAAAGAAAAACTTAATATTGCTATGACCAGGAGGATTGTTCAAACTCACACTCTAAATGTTGCAAGAAATAATTGTCTTCTCCACTGCTGAACACCTTGACCATGCCAGTGAACTCATGTGAGCCCCTCGTTTGCTTGCTTTCGAAGGAAGAAGAGTGGGCTTATGTTTGTCAGGGCCTTGAAGGCATGACCAGGACTGCTGGCCCCAATCCACTTTCCCTGAAGACTTCCCAATCCCTGTCTATAGTCCAGGACACCATTTCAGCTCAACACAGGGCTTTCAGTCCCTGCCTCAGAGACACTTCCCTGTGGAGAAGGGAATAATCTACTTATAGACTGGTTTAATGGCTATTCCTTCTTGTAGGAGCAGATATTACATTAAGCACCAACAACAGCAGGACTGCTGTAATCAGCATCAAAGCTGGCCTGTCTAAATAAATGGTTGATCATTTTCCTGAGTGTAATCATATCAGTTGTTGCAATGCTGAAATATGGTTTGGAAATGTATCTTAATTTCCCAGCAGTGTGTCTAACAAATGGCAAAAATAAGTTCTAGAAGAGTGAAGCCCATCCCAGTGCCCTTTGTAGCACTCAAGACTTGCAGAAAAAACAAGTCAAACAAAGGCAGCTTCTTGGCCAAGTCCAATATTCTCTTGAAATAAATCACATTAGGAATAGCATCTGGCAGTAGCATAACCCACCACAGTTCAGACCAAGTCTTGTCTGGATTAGGGACTTTCTGATTATTGGAATAGCTTTCCATGCTTCCTATTGAGTGGTTGGGGTTTGTTTTGTTTTTTTTCCCCCTCTTTTATTTAAGTTTTGGTTTCCTTTATCATATTTCTCTAACTCAGAAAACTATGTTTTCTATTCTTGTTGCCACAGATTAGGCTCTGACACTCTTTTCTCCTCTTCCAGAGGGGCTCCTGGAAGTGTTTTCAGCCCTTTCCCAGGCTGCAATGGGACAGCAGTCTCACTAGTGTTTGAAGGCTGCCTTGTGACACATCCAGGAGTGACATGCTGCTGCACACAGGGACAATAGTGGCAGCTTTTCCCTCTTTAGTTCCCATTAAATGGAAATTTACAGAGCTGGGTATCCCAAAACCAGCAACAGAGATGAGCAAGAGCATAGCCAGGAAGGACAGACCATGGGAAATACGCCATTGTAAAACAAGCCATAACTTGGATGGGTTTGAGGGTGGTTTTTTGTCTATTCATAAAAAAATTTTCATTGTTCCTTTCTTCTCTAGGTGGATTCTTGGGGGGTTTGTTTGTTTGGCTGGTTTTGGTTTTTGTTTTGTTTTTTGCGGGGGGATGTTTGGGGTATTTTTTTGAGGGATTTTTTGTTTGTTTGGTTGGTTGGTTTGGTTTTTTAGTGGTTTGTTTTTGTTTTTGTTTTTATTCTGGACAAATCTGCATAAGAGAATAGTAATTGGTGTCAGGCAGGGCTACAATCAGTTGTAGACATGGCAAAACACAAACAGAAACCAAACTTGAACTAAACAAAGGCATATCATTATGATTAGAGATGAATTATTAGAGTTAAAATTAGAGCTGAAACTGACATTTCAAATTTAGGCATTTTCTCATATGCAGAAGTCAAATAGATAAGATTTGCTGGTTGGGTTTTATGGCAAGCAAACAAGATGCCTGCTGAGTGGCTCCTGGAGCTCAACACTGCAACATTTAGGTTCTAGGGTGTAAGGCTCTCCTTTGTATAACATAAGATAGTGATGATTTCCAAAAATTCAAAAGTTTTTTCAACCTCTTGTAGTAAGCTAATGCAGCTTGCATTTTTATTTTTAAAAAATACACATTTTGTAGGGCAATTTTCATGGTTTTATTTTTTTATTAGCATGAGCTGACTGTTAATACTGCCTGACTATTAAAATGTTATCTGGTGTTATTCACAGACCTTTAAATGGAGATCCCTTATTTTGGCCCTATGCCAGATCACAACCTGAGAAATAATTAAGCTTTTTTTTGTGAATCTCAGGGATGGTACATCCCAGATACAAACTTGGTCTACTATTACTTTCTAGAAGTAGCAGTGGTTTGGTCCAAGTTGATGCAACTGAGCAGTCTAATAAAACCCAATCCTGTCACTACGAAGAGCTGGCACTTGCTGGTTACATTATATAGGAGATGCTTATAGCCAAAGCTATATTTAGCATGAGGCTTGTTTAGGTGATCCAATATTGCCTGCTAACTTTGAATTCGGCAATGAAGAAATATGTTTCCTTAAATACCATGTCTGAGAAGATGGCTTTCATGCCTTCCTCTGCCACTGCCTCTTCCACAGTCCCTCCCTGCTACCTTCTCCCCCATCCCTGTTGAGGCAGAGCCTCACAAGTGGGGTTCTCCATTCCCAGGAGGGCTGTTATGGAAGACATCCTGTGCAAGCTCCTTTGAAGTTTTGCAGTACCTGCCTGGGGTTTTTGCACCAGGCAGAAATTTTTCTGCTTTTCCCCAGTCTGGTGAAACGGGAGTCAGAATTTTCAGACTTTATGTTTTGGATTATTTCTGCTCTATGTCAAAAATGATTTAATGATGGATTAATTAAAAGTCATCTGTCACAATAGTTTAGACATAAGCAGAAGGTATTTTCTGCACAGGTCAAAACTGAAGGAAAACAGCAAGGACTGGAAGAAGAGATGTTCAACAGGTGCTCAGAATAACCAGCTAAAGACTCTCTTTATTAGTAAGGGAGAATGCAACATGTAGGAGCAGAGGATTTTGCAATGGGAAGATGCCAATTGCAGAGAGAGGAGGATGAGATTGTGATAAGCTGTGAGAGGTTGAAGCTTATAAGGGCACTCTCCTGCAGCTGAGTAGAAGAGGATGGATAATCTCAGCAAAGTTATAGAGCTAGGCATGTGGGAAGAGAGCTTCCTCCATATCTTGATTTTTAACCGGGTCTTGGGGGAGCTATAGGGAGGTGAATTTTCCTGAAAGGCAGTTTGGGCCTTTCCCTGAGCAGGGCAGCTCTGCAGGTACCAGGCACTGAGCTGTGCTCAGGCAGCCTAGTGCTGCCATTGGGATGGGAGCTGGGAAGTCAGCTTCCAGGAGATTGGACTGAAACTGTTGTCAGCACATCTGATAAACTTGTTCTGCAGTTAAATATGATAAATTACATGTGGATAATTTGTTTAAAACTTACTGTATTCACAAGTGAAGGCCTTGGAGCTCTCGTTCACATCATTATTTTTCATTTTCAATATTTTCCCCAGGGATTAAATCTTAGGACTGGAATGCTGAAAACCTGTGGAAATTTCCTCTTTTAATGAAATATCTAGATATCACCAGCAAACCCTGAGCAAATAATAAACCCATATTTCTCCAGCTGTGAATAACACATGACATAGAACAGTGCTCTGCTCCTGGCTTGCAGCTCAAAACAACCAACAAGATAAAAAAACCCTCCAATTTCTTTAAACTATGTTTCAGGCATTAGATAAATTTGATGATATTTTTTGGTTTGGTTTGGTTCTGTTTTCATTGTATGGGATTGTAGACAAATCTGATAGAGTAATAAATTAACCTAATTGCTTTTTTTCTTGTTTTTTTTTGTTTAGCATTCACCCTAAGAGTTCCCTACAGTGTTTTCATCCTTTGTAATGTCTGGAAGAGAGTGGTACTGTGATGTGTAAATGGAACACTGAGCCCAAGTGGAACCTCCTTGAAGACAAACAATAATGAATTTGTTGCCAGGTAGTGGTTTCAATTTGTAAACTCTTTTTGGGAAAGAGCTGTAGTTTTTCTTACAGCCATGTGGAAAACAGAGTTTTCTGCTCATGAGGACTCTTGCTTTTTCTAATGATGAATTGCAGCATCACAGCTAAAAAAAAAGGTGCCAGCTTCCTGGAGAAATTTTGCAGATTAATTCAGAGGTGGAGGGTGAGCCCTGCGGGGGACACACTTGCACAGTGAGTCTGTGTAAGTTTTTTCACCTTCAAACCTAAGGTGTATGAGCCCAAAAGCTTGGGGAGTGGGTGCTTTCACTGGCTTCCACTTCTGAACTGTGGCTGCTTTCACTGGCTTCCACTTCACTGCTGGAAAACTGGAGGAAATCCCTGTTTGGTGGATGGTTCCCAGATTTCCAGGGTCTTGCCTTAGGGAAATCTGAGCACAGACCAGGATGTGGGGATCAGCACTAGCATGGGGCACTCCAGAGAGATACAAAGCTGATTGCTGATTGCTTGTGGCATGGCAAGCCAGGCTCCTGAGCAGCTTTGGTGATCTTTGATGAAGAGGTCCTTGAAGAGAATCAAGGTTTCTGGTTCCAAGGCATCTGCCAGGGAATGGAGTTGGTTTGAAGCTCAGCTGAATAAAATGATAGAAATTCACCAAACCAAAGGAAATTTAAATAAGCATCGTGATACTAACACACTGGCTTTGCTAGAACATTTCGAGAGCTCTATGCTCATAACCAGCTTCAGAAATATCAACCAGTAAGTGATCAACTTTTTGAAGTAATTTCTCGGGTCATGCACATTTCCTTATTACACAGGAATGCTCTGATTTTGGTACTGGATGCTGGCTCTGTGGGGTTTGATTAATGCCATGGGGTGTTATTTAAGTCAAGGAAATATGACTTTTATAAAATTACATGTCAAGTCCTCAGGTTCCCCCTAAGTACATCAAATCTCAATTGGTGGGTTACACACCGTAATCTCTTCTGAAATATTTCATTAGACATATTTTATACCTACTGTGGCTGTTTTTAAAATCTCCTGTAGTGTAGGATGAATGCAATGGCATTATGTTTAAAAAACCCATCTTGGAGGTGTAAATTTACATGTTCACATTTTCCTAACTTGGCTAGAACACATTTCTTCATTGTTTCTATTAAAAAACCCAAAACCCACAAAAATCCACAAAAACAACAAAACAAGAACCAAACAAAAATCAAAAAATCTTATTCTTAATTTGAATATTATGTCCTTTGCAAATCAATGGAAGAATGCAAAAGGTATTGTATAGATACAAAAATGAAACACACTGGTTTTGAGAAATGTAAACTAACATGGTGATTCAAATATGGAAGCTGATTAAGACTGTGGAAGCAGAGTCATGAAATGCCATATTCTTACTGTAGATTAAACAGATTGGTTTTGAAGTGACTCTTGTTTTATGTTTTAGTGACCTTTATTTCTGGCTACCTTCAATTCACTTGGAAGTTATTCCCACAAGCTCCATTATTTCACACTCCTGAAATACTCCTTATCCTGCACAGATACATTCAGTATCCTCCATCCACTGTGTCCCATTCCCTAGCTGCTAGTGACATATGCTGTGGATGGTTCTGAATTCTATACACTTAAAGGTCAGTGTTTCTATTAAATTACTCAAGTAACAGAAAAGTTGTGTTGCAGCCTCAGCAGACAGACTAATGTGGATTCCTTTCCTCTCCTGTCACTGTTTTTCGTGAAAGTTTATAAGATGTTTTGAAAGAGGCTAACAGATGTAGAAGTGATGGGAAAGAGATTATGGGGAAAAAAATGGACCTGAAAGACCAAGACATAGATTTTTCCCCAGGAAGTCAGGCTGAGCTGTCAGATGCCAAGCTGAGCAGGCAAAAGTGGTCAGTGGAACCTCTTTCCCAATTTATCTGAATACTTGATTGTATCGCTGCAGTGACTTTGAAGCAGGTAAGAAAACCTACCAAATTTGATTTGAAAACTGTTGCATTCATTTTGCATGGATGGAGATGACTGTAGAAGATTCAAGTAACAGGAAATTGTGCCCCATGCTTTGCACAAGCTTGCATTGTCATTATTATTAATTTGTTTATAATTAAATTTACTTGCAAATTACATAGACAAATATCCTGGTTTAGGAATTATTTGCCTGGGGCTTAGTTCTTGCTTTAAATGTTCATTATTCATGTCTGCTATTTGCATAGTGTTCTGGAATCAAGGCAAGGCACTGTGGGCCCCATGATATAATTTCACTCCCCCACCAGGTCATTCTCAAACCCACCAGAGACTCAGGATGGCAACATGACCCCTGCACCATAACACCTCTCTGCTGTTGTGGGCACTGGTTATGAGAGTGAGGATCAGGTTCAGTAGAGTAGCAAACATGCTACGTTATTGCTACCAAAGGCAATTATGAGGTGGAGAAACACTGTGACAAAGTTAATTGTACATTTACATTTGGTCTGGTCTGAAGACCTGAGAAAGAAAACTGTGCCAGTAATCCAGTCCTTCACAACAGAAAAGGCTCAAAGCCTGTGTGTTTTTTTGAGGCAAGAGGTGACCATGGCTGTGGAGAAGGAGGATGGCTTTATCCACCCAGAGAATGGGATGTGGAGCAAGCCATGTGGAGGATATAGCTCTTTTTCTCTGCTTTCCCAACATCTTTCTTTCCTGGATGTGTCAACTCTCTCCTTTATTCTTAAAGTAAGGTGTTAATATCAGCTGTGTTACATAAAGAATGGCTAATCTGTTAGAACAAACTCTTGGACTTGTATTTTTGGTTTTGTGGGCAAACATGAGATTCTTACAGTAAATGGAGTTTTCTGTCTGTACTGCTTACTGGATATACATGATCTTCAGACTGATGGATGCCTGTGATCCCCAAAGCAAGAAATGGTTAAGACATGGACTTGTGCAATTAACTCAGGGTGTTCAGAATGAGCCCCAGTGTTAATTTTCAGTGAGACGTTTCTGTCACTTGATGAAGCTCTCACTTAGAGAATTGAACCTCTATACAAACTACCATCATTTAAGGCATAACCATCCATTCTATAAACTGACGATGAACTGAATTTTTTTGACAGTTCTGAGATAGGAAACCACTTTCATGTCTTTCTTCTCTCTAGTGAGAGATTGGCTTTCTGTGAAACAAGGAATAAGCCCAAGCAGACTGACAATCAGAGCAATAGGATCTGTTTCTAATTCCTAGAGCCAAAGGTTACTTTAAAGTACACACTTTTTGAAAATAAGTAGATTAGAAAAATTTTAAAAACTACAATATTGGACTGCTGGTTGTGTGTCTGGATAAGTACACAGTCCTTTTTCCTTCTAATATCCTGGTTATTTAATATGACATGGAGCAACATTTGAACCTCTTTATAAGGGGAATGCTTCCCAGAAATTACTTTATCTTTTTCATTTATTACTATTGAAATTGTCTAATGGTTTTCACCACCTGAATATTTTAAGCAGGTTCACTCTGAGTACTTCAGGTCTGCATTATTCTATTTAGCTCCTTTTAGCAGAATGGTCCCTTAGTGAGTGAAAGGCCCTAAGGCAGAAGCTGGATGCAATTTTAAAAGAAAATCTTGTGGTTTTCATCAGGTAGTGGAAAAAAATATCTTTAACTATGGAAAAAGCTGGAGTGTGAGCTATTAGGTACCAGAGAATTCACCCTAGAGAAGCCCTTATAAATATCCAGAAAAGACTTCTCATGAATATTAAAACTGAGTTTTCATACTAACGCTCAGACGCAGATTTTAGGAAATTAGGCTTCACTGATTCAAAGAATTGCTGTTTGCTGTGTTATCTCTAAGTAAAAAATGTGCTGAATGCCACTCATGCTTTTCTTTCAGAAAAAAAAGTCTCCAGCTGTCTCTAGTAGAGCAGTTACATATCCAGTTTGTCTCATGCGCAGGAATTTGGCATGGAGAGCTACAAGTCATCTGGGACTTGGATGTTACAAGGACAGTGTCCAAGGTAAGGAAAGAAAGGTGCCTACAAGTGAGAACCGTATGAGCAGGACAAAGGACACATGGAGAAAAATTAATACCTTAGTAAATGAACTTAAAGTTCATCATCATGATTAATGTTTCCCTAAGCTCTTGAGAGTGCCTGAATAACGATGTATTAAATCAAGGAGATTTTTTGAGTATGCTATATTGGCAGGTGTTCATTAGAAGTATCCCATTATTAAGAATGTATATATTTTCTCAAGATCTTTAAAGATTAATGGTTGCACATATACATCTCTCTCCCTACCAAAGGGGAAAAAAACAAACATTCTTATACTGCAGTAGTAAATATTGGTTTAATTTGCTCAATTTTTTAGGCTTCTTGAGTTGGCCTAGACTCATTACTGGACTTCAACATATAGAAAAGTGTTATGTTTTTCTATAATTAGATAAGAAATTCTGCACAAACTGCAGATTACAGATTGCAGATCACTCCTAGATTATGTGTATTATGACTCCTTTGAGCTTCCTCATTACATTATCAGTCTTATTATGTGTACTAGTGCATTATTTTAATGTGACATTGAATCAGCGCAAAAATTTGTTATTTGGGGCCTGAGCCATTGTCTGTGCTCTGTCTGAGATTCATCATGCTGTGCTACCATCTGTGGGCAGCCTCCAGGGAGAGAAGGCTGTTGTGCTGGCGCCGAGGGCACTGTGACATGCATGAGACACAGCGGTGAAGGACAGAGAACGTGTGCGTACCACGATGAGTCACAGCTGTCTGCAAGCTTTTGATAAACCACATCGATGTTCCTATGCCTCAGCAGCTCTAGAATCTGGAAGTGTGGAAGTTTCAGCTTCTAAAATTCGTGCTGGCAGTCTCCCACATGGTTGTACTAGAGTTGGGCAGTGCCTCACAACTTGGGCATAGCTGCGAAATGAGCTCAATACATTTCACTGTGTATCTACACACACAAACACTAAACTTCTGTGAATATCAGACTAGAAAAAACTGCCCAGTTGAAACACACTTTCTGGAATGTTTTTGTGATATAGGCAGCAGTTGAGATATATCACTATAAATTTCTGATATATGATACGGTTTACAATACCTAAAATATTTGGGTATCACAGGAAGGAACTGCATCAGGCCTTTGATTTTTTTCTAAGTGTTCAGTGAATGCACCCTAAATTGCTATAGATAGTTTAAAATTCCTTTTGTGTTCACGGAAGAGATGTTAGCACCACTTATGATGCTGAGACTTCTTTTAAGACCTACATTTGTTTCCTACTATTTTACTCAGCTGAAGACTTGATAGACAGTATTAAAAAAAAGAGGTTCAGTTACAGAGAGTTTAATTTGCAAAATGAATCTTTCTGCTCTGAAAGCAGAATAATTTGATTAATTCCACTATTAATACTGTGCCCTTACATGTGCATTTTACATGCAAATATAGGTGCATTTTGTGAAATGGCAGGTACTGATAAAGATGTCAACTTTCAAACAGTCTGGAGTTCAAGGTTGGTAATGAATCATTTCCACCGTCATCTTTCATACCCACTTGAAAATTACAAGGAAATTTACCTCTCTTTGATGCAAAAAAAAAAATAGAGGTCACAAAAATAACCCTCCAAGATCACCAAAATTCAAATTTTTCCCACTGATTCTCAGTAAGAAACATCTGCTTCTCCCATTCACATATATTAACAAGAATCAGACATTTATGTATGATGGGGAGCATCTTGCTTTTTTGATTGATTTGGCATGGGGGAATGAATTGCTACTTTACCTAAGGCAGAACTTGCTGCATATGTGCCCTTCTTGGTGGTGTTCTTGTTACGTTAAACTCTTGTTTCAATGCCTTGGCTATTGTTGCGGTCAGAAAGCATAGACTGAGCTTTAAGGTGTTAACCATTTTATTGCAGTTTCATGGGAACAGTTATACACATTTTCTCCCTCTCTCTCTCATTTTAAAGTCCTGAAATCAGACTGATGGCAGCCAGATGAACTTACAGAGGCTGGTGTAATTTATATCTATGCTCATGGCTCATTTCTCCTAATTGTGGGAGAAATCCCTTTGGGTTCACTTTAAAGGATTCACAATTCTGTCTCAATCTAAGATGTAAGTAGATCAAAATGCAAATGTACTTATTGTGTTACTCTGGTCACATCCTGAATTGGTTGGAATTACTGGTACATGTGTCCAAATCAATTTCTGTGGATCAAAAAGCCGAAAACAACAACAACAACAAAACCCAAAAACCAACCAAACAAAACAAAACATAAAAAAACCCCCAACCAACCAAAAGAAAAAAACAACCAAGGGAAAAACCCCACACCATCAACAAAAGAATTACAGCATGGTATTTTTTGTAATTTCTAGGAAGGAGGCAACAATAAAAGAGATATGGACATTTTTCCTTTTTCCTTTGAAACCAAGATGAGCTTCAAATATTTCATAGGTTATATGCATTCCTATTGGTGTGAATATTTGCTCCTTTCCAAAGGAAAGGGGTGATGCCCAGGGAAGCTGTATTTTCAGATTGTAAGAGGTTATTGGGCTGTTATCCCTGTAATAAAATTCAGTACATCAAGTGAATGACTTGTTGTTTAGTGAAACATGGCACAACATCGATTTAAGGTACCCATTAAGTCAAGACATCAAATATACCCTTGTGGCACTGAGCTAGGGATCACTGTTGAAATTGCAGAACTTGCTGGTAACAGCAACTGAGCTCAAGATAAACATTGTCCTTAACTCATGCCACAGTGACATTAATGGTTCATGATATCATGCAGTGATCAAAGCCTTCTGGGAAGACATAGATGCAAAAAGACAATTTTCTTGTTGATCCATATCCACTTTTTTATTGAAAAAATACACCAGATTTGAAATTGTATAGATATCTGCTTTAAAATAGCTAAAGAAATTCTGTGCTGTAAGCTCTTCTATTTTCTTTCCAAGCTTTGCATGCAAACCTAACCACTGATGTCTCAATATGTGAGAGCCATCAGAGGGTTTTGTCAATTAAATACATCAAGAAAAGAGAATAAATGCATTACTATGCATTGTCTCTCAAACTGCAAGAGCTTTTCTGAAAAAAAAAGTGTTTTTCTACGCTTATAAAAATACACTCATAAATTCAAATTGTGATCATGGTCTTCATCTTGAATGCCTCATTTGAATACCTTTGCAGGAAGCTTTTTCTTATAGTATTTATTCTTGACAGGATTGATAAAAAGCCAAAATTCCAGGGTGCAATTCCGTTCATGTGGATACCACCAAAGTACCAACTGCCTTGTTGCTCCCTTGAGGTATTTATCAGATTGCTGATGGGCTATACTATCACCACCTTTCCTCCTCTGTAGTTTTTTCTTGTCAAGAAAAGTCAGATTTGAATACAGCTTGGGATTCGAGGACTTTGCATAGACACCCTGCCTTTCTCCCCATCTGACCATCACCATCCATCTGTGGCCCTGCTTATGTCTTGGGAGTGTTTCGGCAGGCTAGCAACCCACAACAGATATCCCATCCATAACACACCTCACTTAATATCCTCACAGTCTTCTAAACCAGATTTCTGCCCACCCCAGTGTTTTGCATATAAATGGAATAAATGTGATTTTACCATTATTCCTGTAGTAATTATATTTGATCCTTCTTCTTTTTAATGTGTTTCTAATGCACACTTGTGTTTGGAAACAGAGACTGTAGAATTGTCACATGGAAATACCAGATTTAGTCACAATGGTTTTTATATGTCTGGTTTTGATAGTTGGGTGTAAATTAATACTGTTTTGAGGCCTTCCTTGTAGCCTCCTGAAGCAATTTACTTCCCTCAGGGAATAGTACTACCATTAAATACAGCTCTGCTTTTATAGAGAACTTTTAATCCATTGGGGAAAAACATATTAAAAAGGGAAGAAAATATTGTCTTCTTTGTGCAGGAAAGACACTATAATACCCCTTTACATTTATTGAATTCGAACTTTTTTTAAGTAGGAAGTTTTATTTTTTCATTCAAATACTTCATGAAGAGTCTAAATTTTCTATTCATTGAAATATGTGATAGACAAAATAAGGCTTACATTTATTGGAAAAAATAAGCTACACACAGGATTCCATTTTTTAGATATATATCTGAAACTGTTTAGAAAATTTAACAGTCTCGTACATTTATAGAAGTGCTGAGCACCAGACTTGTCTGATGGTATCATAAACAGCTCTTTGATAATACCTTTAATTTCTAGAAATACTCCGAATCCTCGACAGTAGTCAAATAATGTCATATTTATGTTTTTAGTCTTGGCACTCTTTATCCTATTTGAATATCTCATTAGGAATAAATACTGCTATTTATTAGCATCATCTGAAGAGCAGTTTGCTGAGTAAGATCTTAGAGGTCTCAAAATACTTGATTTCCCATTGCAGACTGGAAATGCAAATGTTTGCAGAGAAATAACCAAAGCAATCTGTAGGGAAGCTCCACAGTAACACCCAGCAAATCCTGATATTCCCCAGAGGGGCCCGTGAACTGGAATAACAACTTTTGTTTTCCATGCAGCTGAAGAGATGTCAGCAATGAAACCACAGAATGGAAACGTCGTCGCACTGCCCCACCAGAGTCATTCCTCAGTGCTGGACCCTGCACGTTGCACACGAGTCATGGAAGGGTATTCCCAGCTTTGGAGGAATTCATCTTGAGATTATACTTGTCTGCATTTTAACTATTTTCTTTAGTGTCTCCCTGTCTCCTCTTCGTGTCCACACACATGTACACATTTAATAAGGTTAATAACAAATAGCTCCATCCTATTGTTACTCAATCAAGCCATGAGTTTAAAGAAAAATTTATTTACACCTGCTTCTTCTTTTCATGATTGTCCCTTCCACAAATTGTTTTCTTATTTTAATACACACTTGCTTTAATGTACTGAAGCATTTTGAAGACCAAATATGAAAATGACCTGTACACCCAAGTAATTTCATCACCATGAGATACCACAGCAGTAGAAAAACATCATCAACCACTCTTGGCAGTTCAAATATTTCTGGGCTTTATCTGGTTTTTGGTGAAGTCATTGCAAATATATCCATTAACACGAAGTAAACTGACACTCCAAAATATCATCTGGGAGTTGCAAATATTACTTTTGGAAGGAAAAATTATATATTAGATATATAAAATGCCTCCAGTTGGCAATGGAAGAAGAAATGACAGAAGTGCTAGTGATTAACATACTGGAAGATGTCAGATTCTTTATGATATACAATAAAATCCCAGGAAAAAATTAAAAGAGACAGAACTAACATATTTGAATAGCAAACTGAAGATATAAACTGTGACACATACCCAAAATGCAGAAGTGTTTTATGAAGCATTATGCTTTCTGAGTGTCTTTTGTTTAATCCCAAATCTTAAAATTCAGGCTAAAACAATAGGTGTTTTAGGAGGTGGGATTCTTCACTGACTGATAATTCATACAAAAAATATGAATTTACAAGCTCTTCTTTAGTGAGCAGACTTTAGCAACATCCTTTGGAATTACTATAATCAGCTCAGCTGTAGCCTTCCTAAAACTCAGCCAAAAAAATAATTTGTTGTTTCTTTCATGGAAAATCAGTAAGTCTTTTGTACCAAAAACTACATATACATTAGAAGGGATGGTAACTTTATTTTCCCCCCAATTTCAAAGTCTTTTGACACAAAATGCCTTATTTTGAAAATGTTAACACAAAGGTATATAGAAGTTACAGTTCAAATATGCTAGTCATACCTATACTTTCAGTCCTAGAATAAAAGCCTTTCTTGATGGGCTCCTCTTCCCATAAAATGTCTCCAACTTTCCATCTTGCTGAACTACTCAAGTGAATTAACTTTCACAGTGCATTATGGGGCCTGGGCTGCTTCACTTTTCAACAAAACCGGCATATGAGATCTCATAAGTATGGGTTTTCATTGCATTGTTTATTTTCTGGTTTTGTCTGAAAGTCATAATTTTCCACACAAAATTGTGAAAGATGACATTCAGAAAAAAAAAACACCCACATTTTCTCTAAAGCCATCGATGAGAATTTCCAGTTGAATTTAGCATTCACATGGTCATGGATCCCATTTTGGTAAAGAACTTGATGTGTGCTACTTATTCTGTGGGAAGTGAATAATATGTCTTACTAATGGAGATAATGCATCTGTAAAATATAAAAAATGCATTCCAATAACTTCAGGTTTTCATTTACTGCTGAAACCAGACTTGAATTTGGCCCATTATTCTTTTTAACTGAAGAGGAGAATAATGCCTTGTGTTGTCATATGGCAATATATCAAATTGTTTCTAGCTATCAACACCAAAATCAGTTGCACCCTCAGGGATTTGGCCCTGTGCTTATTAAACAGTAATATCTTTGTCAACAGATGGGTTTTATACTGCTGATATCCTGACAAGTCACTAGAATGAATCTGAAGATTCCCAGCCATAACACAATCCTATTTTAACCTTGGTTATTTTTAAAAACCCAGTGTAAAAAACATGACAAGCATCGATGCTTAATGCAAATGCCTAGCAATGCGTGTTACCTGGTAACCAAATGGATGGCATGTTGGAGAGGGAAGTGGCAACAGCAAGGGAACATATGCCAAAGCAGCTCCTTGCAGATATAGAGGCGGTCACCATGGATTTTGCCACATCAAAAGAAGAGATGGTCATGACCTAGGCTGAATTAATGGAAGAAGAAATCAGGTTTTTCTTCTTACACACACCCATGGAGGCTGAGGACATGCATAGTCTGTGGCATCAGAAGTTGCTAGAAATGTCACTTTTGTCTGGAGGGACAAAACTTCCCACAAACAAAGAAGAAAATGTCCCACATTTGTCCAGTGAAATAGGATTAGAAAACTTAACTGCAACATCACAGGAGAGCCAGGTCAAAGTCTAAGTTTCCTGAGTAGCTAACAAGGCTCCTTCTGCTTTGTTGGCCAAAACAGAGGACTGTTTCTTAGAGAGATCAGGATTTATTTTCTTACTGTAAGTTCAAAGATTTGTTTCTTTGCTTTGGCCTTCTCTCAAAAATTCATTCTGCTGGAAATTCATCATCTCAAAAACACAAGGCATTTCTTTTGGTTGGGAGAGTCAATCTGAGAGCTCTGCCACAGAGGCTTTCATCAGAGGTCAGTGTAAAAAACTACAGTAAAAGTTTGAGGTATGATCATAGTATCCAAATAGATTGTTTTCTGTGAAAAGAGGAAACCCAAATATTTTTTCTAAATAAAAGTTTTCTTCAATATTTTTTAAAAGAATTGCAAAAATAGCCTAGAATTTAAGTAGAAACTAAAATTATGTGGATAGGAGCTAAAATACTGGAGCATCATGAAAATATTTCTATTTAAGGAGGTATCGGTGTATCTTTTTTATTTCCCAGTGATATACAGGACAACCACAGTTTACACTGCCTTTGAAGTGTTTGGGTTTGCAAAGCAACTTTGGAATGGCTTCCAAAAATGGCTGTTTTTCTGAAGCTATTCTTGGCTGATGCCTTATGTTGCACCACTTTATACTAATGCTGGGAGTAGAAATGTCAAATTCCAGACAGTCTGCCATACCTTTACAGATGTGGCACACAGTTCTGGGCTCACATACTTCATTCTTTAAGCTTGTAACAAGTAGCACACTCTGCACTTTTATAGAAGCTGCAGAATCCAGCCCATCCCATGTTCTCTGGTAGATTTCAAATAATCTGTGTTACTGGGGAATGTGCTGCAAATAGCCACCGTAGCATCTGATTTCATCTACAAAATTTCAGAAAAAAGAATGAAGTCCAACTGTTAGCAGAGAAGACACAAAATTGGATCACTAGCACAATTAATGATAAGTAGAAAAAGTCCAGAGCCTGGAAGAAAAAACAGTGCCATTTCCCTAAGGAAATTCATTTTCACAATGGATGCTTTTCTCTCATAAGATCATGGGAGCACAGTTTGTGCTTGTTCAAAACACAGTCAGAGCAGCTTACTTCATTAAGATGTGTATCTATCTGTTCTTCAGCTACCTTTCAGATTTGTCAGTCTGTCCCATTTATTAAATATATCCCTAATAACTAATCAAGAAGCTTTTAAGAATGTTTACATGCAAAAATGAGGAATAAATTATTCAGTACCTGGAATCTGATTATACACAAATTTCTGGAAAGTACTTAACTACGTGCTTACATCCTTCCTCAAGAACGCAGCCGGCTCAGGGCTTTTCCACCTGGCCGTGCTGTAGTGACTGAGCCACAGCCATAACCTGGAAATGCCTTTTATGCTGTTTTAAGCTGTGAATTTCCAGACAGGCTCTCTGTAGGGGGAGAGAGGCTGCAGGGCTGAAATTTGCAAGAAAAAGTTTCCCTTTCCTCTTCTGTGGTGCTGCTGTCCCTCCATGCTTCCTTTCTAGTCTCCCCATATTTTAGGAGCACTTCTGTCCAGACCACCCTGCCACTGATGTTCAAGGATCCTCTCTTGAACATGTGCTACTGGTTTCATCACCAGATTTTCTTGTATTTAGGCCTGGTTGGCACCTAAGGCACCTAGGGCACCTAAGTGATGAACCAAATGTCTTTCTGTACTTGTTTGAAAACACTTAAGCACTTGAAATCAGGTTTGTGTCTATGCCAGGCCCTATACCATGGGAAATGCTCTCTGTTCTTGGTTTTAGGAGGGAGGTCTGAACCACAGAAAAAGTCTGCTATTGGCAAAGCATATGAAAACAAGCAAAAGCAAAAAAAAAAATAATTGTGTTGCTTTTCAACACACACTTGGACGATCAGCGCCAGTATTTTCAGCTAGACAAGTTTGACTAATACTGTGATGGCAGTCCTAAAAATGCTTGCAATAATAAGGGAAGAGTATTTACAAAACCTTTTTTGTCTGGAATCTGTGGGCAGAGATCTCGACCTGGTAACTGAACAGGGAAGATTTATGTGCATGCAGCACAGCAGTTTCTAAACACGTTTCCAGCGTTATTTCAGGAAACTGTGACAGCTCCACCGTGGTTTATTAACTTCCTCTATAGATTGACTGATTTTAGCGTGGGGAGTGTTTTGTCATTGCATGTTAAATGAGTGGTGTTGCTGAAAATTTTGCTAATGAGGACACCAGACGTGGAACTTCCCCTGGTGCCCTTGGCTATAGGGATTTGTTTCTAGCAATGTGTCATCTTCACTTCAGTTCTCAGTTACATCGAAGGCATTACTCAAGTGACAAAAATAGAAAGATTATTGCTCATGTATGTATGCATTGGAGTTATTTGCATGAGATTGACAGGGAATGCCTGCCTGTCCTTACAAACAAGCCAAAAAAGGAAAATGCCGTATGATGTTGCAAAATGGCACGTGAATTACCTCACTTTCTCATCTCAGTCTGTCTCTCACTACAACTCATGTTATAGACACAGTGAATACTCTAAAGCTTGAAATGGATCTGCCACTTACAGCCAGAGGACTCTTTTAAGCTTGCTAGTCCATTGGAAAAATAGCTCGTTCCTTTGACCGGTGGACACTATCAATTGAAAACAGTATAAACACTGAACTTTAAATAAAAACATAGATACACATACAGAAATATACATAAATTAATATATATGTGGGGTTGAATATTATGTTTATATACACATAAACATACATACATATATATATTTATATTGTGATTTTCTAGGTATCTCACATATAACATATATCTAGATACAGAAACCAAAAGGTATTCTTACAAAATAATGTGGCTGTGAAGAAAAATCACTTTCCTTCAATAGATCCAATCAAGAATTATGGAGCTGCCAGTAGGACAGTTAGAACCCCCATATGGAGGTAAAATAATTTACTTAATTTTAATGACCTAAGGTGAATAAAAAGCAAGGGAGTAAAAAAAGCAGCAGAAATCAACAAATGCATTTTTATTTTTAATCACCTACCAGCTAAATAAAGTTGGACTTGCAGTTATTTTATATATATACAGCCCTGCCTTCTGGAAGGCTGAATATCTTCTGTGAGAAGTTCACCAGATACAATTTTTAATGTCTAACTATAAAGGGAAAAGAATGTAACAAATGTCAAGCATTAGTGGAGTTGGGTGCATGGCGATGTGCATGTGTAGGGGTGTGTGCATATGAACTACACATAAGGATGAAAAGTAGGAATCAGAGCATCAAAATGATCTGGACAAAAGAAAGAGCAACTTGGCCAATTATTTGTTTAATGGCAGGTTGCTATTATCAAAATTTACTGACAGTTTCTGAAGTCAGAAACTAAAGGAGTTGGTTCATTTCAGGCTGAAGTGAGAGCTGAAGCCTCTCTCCCTCTGTGAGCTGAATTTCAGATGGGGTCATGAGAAAGCTTAGCCAGTAATGAGTGTTAATGAAGGGCTTGCTGGATGTTTATGACATCCACTTTGCAGCAGTTGAGGAGAAGGCAGAAGGTGTTAGTACAAGAGTTATTTACCAACTTCTCAGGCAGTTTCAGATGTGGTTCACTTCTGAATAGCCACAACTCTTTCCATCTCACCTGTGATCTCAGCATGGAACAGAAAAAAGTCATGAACATCTGACTGCCAATAAAACCCCTCTCTTGTGCCTTTCTGTTGCCTTGTGAACAAATGAGATGTACAGGAGAAATAACTATCCTGGACCAGTGATTCTGTCCCCCACTAATCACAGTTCCTAGAAGGCCATTAAGAGCAATGAAAACTAAATGTAGGGTTGTCTTTGGGTTATCTCTGTAATTGCAACTTCTCAGGCAAAGCAATTTTAAAAGCTTGGCATCGGAGATGTGAGACCAGTGCATATGAATGCACACGATCGTTTATGGAAATTTGTTGGTTGAGTATTTCCTTTCATGCCTTCTGGCACAGGAGACTTAGGCACATAGAGTTTATTTTATTCTCTCTACAGCCCACACTTGTAAATAACAACTAAAGCAGTACTGAAGGCAAAGACTTGGCAAGCTTAAAAAATGTAGTAGATGGTTACAGTGGCAGCAAGAATAGCCAGTTATAAAAGCAAACACTAAGAAAAATAAAGTGGTTTGGATGCATAAACCCCTCAGGTTGTACAGCTCAGTTTTAACAGTATTTATCAACTGAGCTGATAGATTGACTTAGGATAAATTCTAACTGCAGAATGCCTGTGAGCAGATTACAGCATCCTCCACTGCCTCTCTCTCACTCTTTAGGATGGATTTACTTGTCTTAATGGCTTGGAAACGGAGATGATTTCAAGTGTAGATTTCCATGGCATAAGAGAGTAACACATGATAGCAAAACAATTGAGATATAAGGACATTAAACTGGTACTAGCAAGCAAAGGTACAGACTGCTACATGTATTTTTCTGAAATAAACCTGAATTTCTCTTCTCTTACTTTGGTAACTTAGCCAGAAATGCTTTGGTAATGTGGTAAGACATGAGATTTGTAATTTGCAACAAATCAATGGTAAAAGGACCTTGTTGCTCTCCATTTGACTCTCCAATGACTGTGCAATAGCATAGGGATAGCCTGTGGATAGCATGAATATTTTCCTGGTCTGCAGTTGGCAATATGGAGTTTTGATCCTTCGCCTGGGGCAATCAAAAGCAATTGTGCCCACCTTGATTCATATGCATATCTAATTCTACTGTTTCAGACTCATTTTCAGATTGTGACAGTGTGCCCCTCGGGTCACCAGGCTTCACCCATTAGGTTAAGCCAGCCTGTGAAATTTGAAAATTCACAAAGTGGGACAGTGGAGCACAGCTTCCCACATTGACAAACCATCTCATATTCTTACCCTCCTAAAATCCATTTCCTTTCAATTTCCATGGCTGTCTGTGCTGGTGCTTGTTCTTATACAAGGGTCATGACTGATTTGCATTAGCATCTATGATGAAAAGTTCAGTTTAGCAATGAGAGGTTTTTTACAGACAGAAGGACTTTTCTGAAGTTTTTCTAAAGGTCTTCAGAGTATATTGTTTGAGAGCCATTCCTGAGTGAGGGTTAATGATTTTTCTGGCTCAAATATATTTCGATATCCCGATCACATCTGGGTACAATGATCAGAGGAAACTATGGGAGGGTTAATTATGTCCTGTCTGTCATTCATGACATATTAAATGCTTCCACTCAACATTACGGTTTTCAGATTAGATCCAACTGCACCTACTGTGGCAATTACTGCTAATGTTTATTGCTGAGATGGGAGAGATTAAGCTTGACATTATCAAACAGCATGATATAATCAGGTGTATTATGGGGAAGGTTTAAAGTAACACATATATCTTAGTAATTTGTTGTTAAGGACCTTTTAAAGTTATTTATTTTTAATCAATTCTGTGGGGTTTTTTTTTCCTGACTGAATTGATAGATCAATACTAATTGTAATCAAATTTCGCAAAGTTTTATCTCTAACATGTATGAATCAGCATTGTCATATAGTAAGTGTTATTTCAATATGAATATCTGATTTCTATATGAAAAAAATGAGTTTATTTCCATGTGATGTGACAGAAATAATTTTTAGCAAATATTGTTCCTAAAATAATCTTTCCTTATTTTTCTTTTATTTTTTGATAAATAATACTGGAAATTTTAGAAATGTTATAAAATACCCAGTAGCTGAAATTCCTAAACATGTTTCACTTCTGGTAGTAGTTTTATTTTTATAACAGTGTCATGCATTTGTCTGAATTTTTTTAACTCTCTACAAACATAAAGAAGAATATATTTTCTTTTTAATTTTAACACATTTTCATCATGTAAAGGCATGAATCATGCAGAATTTTTGAAGCCAGGCTAAGCTTGAAAGCCACATGGTTAACTCAGCAGTTCTGGCAACTGTTTTGCTATTGTTAGTGGTATTGTATTTTGCAAAACAATTCAAAGGCTATTGTCTTAGGATAGCCTGTTTGGAAAAATATGACTTCGAAGTTACCTACCATTAGAATCCTGGATAAATCCTTGTACAAGAGCAATTGCCTTGTGTTCAAATTCTATACTACAAGGTTCAATGCTATAGATAACAGATATGACAAATAATTTTAATTCAGTGCTATAAAATGATGGGAGCAATCTCACAGATGCTCACTGAGAAATCACTTTGTTTCAGCAGTCCTGAAAAGTTAGAACTAGACAGTCAAACTTCAGCCTATTTTGGTTTTGCTGCAAAGCTGCTTTTTGGGCTGGGTAAGCATTCATTGTGTGCTGCAAAATTAGACCAGAATTTCCCCTACAGTAAAATCAAAACATTGTTTTCAACAACATGTTTTTCACTATTCAAAAAGAAAAGCTGGCAAATCAGAGACAGCTGGTGAGCAGCACCAGCGGAAGGCTTAGAATAATCACTGGGGCTCCAGAGCTCCTGTGCGTGTCCATGAGCCTCGCTGGAGTCAGGGGGCAGGTGACAGCTCCAGGCACTGGGGAGGAGGGTAAGTCTTATGCCACTGAATGGTTGCCCAGATTGTGTCAGCCTGACTTAGATGTTGGATGAGATGATTGATGTAGGTCCCCTCTCCAACAGAAATGGTCCATCCCATTCCATTCCATTCCATTCCATTCCATTCCATTCCATTCCATTCCATTCCATTCCATTCCATTCCATTCCATCCCATCCCATTCCCATTCCATCCCATCCCATTCCATTCCCTGAGGGGCTTTAAGGAATGCAGATATTCAGCATACACATCATGGTTTAAACCAGCTCTTGGTTTAATGGTGAGACTTGGGCAAGGATCCAAACTATCCGGTTTACAGAGATTTGGGGTTTGGTTTTGATGGGTATCGCACAACCTCATTGTAGGTTTAGCCCTCTTGAGCAGATTCCACTTTATTCCACCTGACTCCAGAAACACTACAGAAAAATTAATGTTTGGAAACACAGCAGCCGGGTCAGACACTCAAATTTTAGTTCTCTAGGGTGGGATCTAGCTTCACTGAAATTCATGAGAATGGGATTTAAACCAGGATGTGATCCCACAATTTCTGTCTTGGGTTACCTTTCCATGAGCAGAAAATAAGCCAGCCTCTTTTAACGTCCAGAAACTGCCTGTTTTACACGAATATCTATTTTAAGCATGGTATTAAAGACAAGTCTAGACAACATTAAACAAAACTAGACCTTTACATATGACACAAAGGAAAATGGGAACAGTCTCCTAAGGCTTCAACAAAGTATTAAAAGTGACATATGAAAAAAATCTGCAGTAAAATGAAATTGTGCAGTGGACTGCATTATTAATACTGTAGTTAAATGTGAACAAATAAGGCAGGGAACTGAATGAATAAATAATCAATTTTAAAAGGTCATTTTAATAGTTCAGAACCTCTCTATGGGATAATTTGGAAAGGAGAAAATACTGTATTTTCAAGCTGCATTGAAATAAAAACATATTTATAGCTACATAAAGAATACCTTTAGGTGAACGTATAATGCTGGAATGTAAGTTAACAGCCTAGAACCCCCTAAAACCATAGAATCAAGCACTAGCAAACTAAACATGGACCTTTTAACTTTCCTTGTTAGATCAGTTAAATTCCATACAACTTTCCAGATGAGAATTAGGGGCTTCAGTTCTGGAATTCTCAACATAGTTTTGGTGCTCCCCAGTCCCTGACTGCACTTGCATATTTTGTTTTATGTTTCTTGTTGCTTTTTCAGTAAGAAAAATAACTTTATGTTCGCAATTCAGATTACCCTTACAAATTACTGATAACTGAAATTTGTCTGCTGTATACTTGTCAGCAGAAAATGAAAATGTAACTGAGCTGCATTTAGAGGTTATGCCTTCAAGAAGAGTCATGGCTTTCTTTGGCTTAGGTGTGGCCTCAACCACATTTTTTAATCAACTGGCTCACTCTTAGGTAAAAACTCGTGTTAGTTACCTAAAGAAAATATTGTTTGCCATGTTCGAGGATACCAATAGACTGCCTTCCAACTAGGTTTGCCTCATGGAAATTTTACAAATATTGTAGTCTCTTTTTTTTGCTAGTTTTCTCCCTAGGTATGCCACGGTAGGTACAATCTCCTGTTGATTGCTGTCCTGACATAAACTGTGTACAGTTCTGTTGTGAAAGGCTCAAAGCTGCTACTGCTCTGCAAGAGATGTATTTCTGATTACTTTATTGACATTTCTAACAGCTTTGGTCTGAGAGGACTGCATAACTGAGTCCAACTCAATCTGGAATTGGAAAAGTTTGGATATGGAACTGGAGTCAGAACTTGGCCTGGTATAAGTTGTTTTATAGATATAAAAAGGCCCCTAATGGATCTTTTTAATGGAACCTCAAACTTCTGAACATACACATATTCTCTCATAATTGATCTCAAATGGATGCACAATAATGAATTGTAATGTTACACTGGAAAATCCTTAAACCACTCCAGATGGCCATAAATCAGAAAAGCTGGTGTTGGCTGCTGGCACTGAACTTTGTGACAAGGCTTTAACTTTTTTAATCCAAGTATTAATAGGAGTAAATTCACCCAGACCATTGGTATTTTGGTAGGTTCAGAAAATCATTGCCGTCTACAAAGTACCTTTTATATTTTGGCAGGAAAATATTAATATATATATTGGCAAGAGCTCTAATGTATTATATTATTATAATCATATCTTGAGCACTGTCAGGTTCTTTAATACCTAAAATAGTTGATGAAGATGAATGAGCTGATTAAACAAAGGGTAGCTTAATATAGCTCAGTAGTGAACATCACTAGTAGTAGAAGAGGAAATGCAGAAAAATGCATGACATTTTAATTGAATGTTAGGAAAATATACATTAATTAAAAGGTTATTGTGCCTCTACATGCCAATGTTCTTCATAATTTGTTATAGCTTTTGAATAGTCCTCTAACAAAAGGATGTTATTGCGAAACACTGTAAGAAGACACATTTTTCACTGGTTTTTTGTGGTTCCCACTGAAGACTACTCATCATTCTATATAAATGGGAGGGGAAGAAACAGGCTACAGAGAACACTGAGCTAAAGAACAGGATGTTCTATATTCTGAAGTCCCAAAGATACTGTCCTGTATTCTGGGCAGGTTAAAGAAAACAGCGAGCTTTCACTGGGCATCTGCTTTCAAGCATAATTAGGATACAACTTATTTTTCATTCCAGTCTTACTGAAAATGCTATTTGAAGTGATAATAATAATAACTCTAAAAACTAAATGTAAAAAAAAAGTTCAAACAAAACACAACAAAAGGTTTTCCACTAATTTGCTGTCACAGAGGTTGGAGCTGATTTTGAATTTCTGGCTATGGACCAGAAATAAAAGAAGAAATAAAAACCAAAAGCAGGTAACGGAACCTGGGACAATGCAGTGGGACAGGGCACAGTTATTATTACCTCAATGGGAGTGATCAGACATTAGCTCTGATGGAGTGCAGGGAGGAAGGGCTTCAGGACAGAACATCTGGTTGTGGCAAACACAGCTGGCAGTCCCAGGTGGAGGGGCTGCTGTCCCCTGATTTATGAGGAGCTTTCCAGGTTTTGGTGGTGGTGGAGTGAAAGCAGAGGTGTAGGAGAGGACTCTGGTCTGCAACAGTGAATGACATAGTCAATAACCTCTGAGTTATGACTTCCCTTCATTGCTGTGTAGTGTGAAGAGAACAGTGCACTGTATACTGTGCACCTCATCAGTATAATTGACACGATAACATTATCAGGGATAAAAGCAGCAGGAAAAGTAGGAATTTCTATGAAATTATACTTTTTGATAGTTAAAAGTCTATAGGTATCAGACCTGTTTCCACAGTCTCTTTGGTATCATACCCATACCAGTTAATATGGAGCTGTTCAAACAGATAATCTGTCTTCCACTGAAACACTGTGTGAAAATGAAACAGTCAAGCTAATAAGAAATGATCAAAATGTCATCCCTGAAAGAAAGTGTTTCTTATCATGATTTCCTTCTTCTACTGATTCTGATACCTTGTGAAGGCTGACCTAGAACAGAAGCTAGACAGAGTTAAAGAATAAAGTAGATAATTATTAAAAAGTCTCAATGGGTGCACCTTGGGCAGCACAAGAGCCCAGCCAGGGCTACACCCAAGATGAACCCAAAATGGTCACAAAATGGACAACTGGTCACAGGGTCTCACACTTTTATAAGTTCTGGTCCATTTGCATATTGGAGTTAATTGTCCAGTTACAGCTTTAGCCCATGAAGTTGCATTCTTCCTGGTTTTCTCTCTTCAGTCCACGTTGTTCATGCTCTTGGGCCTGAGATCTGGATCAGTTGTCCTTGGTCCCCAGCTAGAGAAGGAATTGTTTTGTCTTACTTCTCTGTGGAGAGAGCTTACTATCCCCTAATATGAAACCCAGACCCACACAGTAAAGCAGTCCAGAATCTGAAAAATACAGAAGCTAAAACCTGAGGCATCAATTCAGGTCTGTTTCTCTGAGTTTAAAAAGTTTTTCCCAACATGAATTCCACCTTGATAAACTGTTGAAACCCTTCTATATGTTTGGAAAATATAGTTCCACCAAATATTTCAGGTTTTCTAATTTTTTATTGAGACTTGAATGTTTTGCTACTGTGATATTTTGTTGTGATAATGTCACCATGTCATACAAAGTCTAATTAAAAATCTTATATCTGTTTGGCTTACTCTGCCTTCCTTTTACAACTTTTTTTTTTTTTTTTTTTTTATTCACTGGGATAATTCCAATTTCCTTTGGTGTAAATGTGAACAGAATATGACCTAATGGATGGTAGTTATTCCTATTATAATTCCACTTAGTTTAGTGGCTTAGCTAAAGGGTATTTTTTTTCTTACATATAATTATATTTAATTTTTATAGAGAGGTGAATTTTGAAAAGGAATTCCAGATAACAACATTTCTTTTCATTACAGCAGACAGTAGCTGAGATTTCCCTGAAAATACCAGAATTTTTGAAATACCAGAAATAACAACAATTTTGCTTGTTCTTGCTTCAATGCATTTCAATTTTAAAACAGCTTTAGTGTTCTCAGAAGAAGACTTTTTTGTAATCTGATTTATAGTGATTCCAGTTACTTGGCTAAAAGCAAAAGGGGGAGGAAGAAAGGAAGCAGTCTAAAGGGCAAAATCAGCTAGGATTCAGCTCTATTTATAAACAGAAACACCATAATATGATGCCTTCATTGGCAGTTGCCTCCATGCTGAAATGACATTATGACCAGTTACAAGATCTGAAATGAATTATAAAACAATCAAAGGAAATTAGCTTTTACTGATCCATTCAACTAGATCAATAGCTACAGCATTTTATTTCTATGGGGTGATCTATGCTGTAACTTGTTTGTGTAGAACCAGACTTTTAATGACATTACCTATCATTTTTAACAAGGATGTGCCAAGATAAATTCTGCAGCATGCTACAAAATGAATAGGAGTACTAATTAAACACTCTTGCTTGGTATTCCTCTCTTTTCATGTGCTGTGCAAAGAAAAACTCTGAACGAGAGAATAAATACCATTACACTATTCCAAGAAAAGGCTGTAGCTGCAACAATGTGTATTTTTCAGATGTGACATTGTTAACACCCAGCGGATCCTTAAAAAACGCCCCACCATCCATGTGGTTATCCAGGCAACAATTCAAAAGCACATGAAAATACTTAAAAATACAGAAATATAAAAGCCTTCAGAAGCTTCCTGTGTAGTTGTCACAAAATCTTTAGAGCAACCTTCCAAAACCTAGCTAAAAACTATCAGAGTATTCTTTTCTTAGAAACTAAATGATAGTGTATACATTAAAGATTTTCTAAGCCGAGAATATAATTAGTACAGTCACAAATCTATGCACTGATCATTTTTCTATTATTGCTACAATTAAATTCTGCTTTTGAACCATTTCCAAACTGTAGATAGAACACGGAGAATTTTCAAAGCATCTTTTTTCTTGGAAAAATACATTGTCTTGGTATTGTCTGGTTTCTCCCTAGTGAAAAGGCAGACAGCAGTAAACGGCAAAAAGGTAAGACTTCCACAACTCAGGGTGACACTTCCAAATTCTGTAGGTGCATATGTGTGGTTGGCATCTTTTTTCATGATGTCAACAGCACCAATCTATTCAGGCTCTAATATCTTACCCTCTTTCTATACAGCAAAGATTAAAAGCACCTAAAAGCAAGAGATTTAATGTGTAGGACTCAGATGTGGGTCCAGATGGGAACTGAACACTGCTTTAAGAGGACTGACAGAGGAAAATGGAATCCTCTTCCCTGACATTTTACAGACCTTCATTTTATCCTCCATCTCCAGGCTGAAGGCATTTATTTTCTTTTGTCCTTCCTCACATGAAAAATATACTGTACCTCTGACCATTTTTCTACTTTTCTCTGAAGTCTGATGTTGCTTTTGTATTTTCCTGAAGATGGGAGAACCAGCAGCAATGGCCAAATAAAAAACTCTCTTCATGCCACAGCCATTCCATGCACCTGATCTCACTGATACCCAGTTTGGCACTGTGGAAGGCTTAGACTGGACTCCCATTGCTGCAGCCCCTTCTTCAGAGCTGTCCAGCTTTTTGAGGAGCCATCATGAGGAAAGTCAGGTGTAATATATCCTCTTTATCTGAAAGTAGCAGGCACGTGGTTGGTGATGATCAGACCTTCATCTGGGAAAAAGAGGACTAACAAATAGGGGATGGAGAAACGGGTTTTTGCAAACTGATATGCAGTTGAACTGAATGAATGTAAAGAACATTACATGCAATCAAAACCAGGTGGTAGTGTCTCACCTCCATTTGAACAGGTAAAAACTATTCTAGATGAGGGAAAGTGGTGAGAAGATTATGTCTGGAATTCCAGAAGAGGAATCATAGGCCACAGGTTTTGGATTGGGCCCATTTCTTCAAAAATTCACTGAAAAGTCTGCTTTAGTTCTTAGGATAATTTTTCTGCTTTCTTTCATCTTTGAGATTTCTCTTCAGACTTTTTGAAAGAAAGAAAAAAATGTTGAGTGGAAGAAGAAAAGGTAGCCAAAGTAGTGACAAAGAAGACAGAGGAGACTACACAACCTTTTAGCCGAGATGCATATCTCATATCTTCTTGTGGCTGTGATACTCTGAATGTGAGAGCTGCTTGAGTTTTCCAGTGATAAGAGTGATTAAGCATGCACTGCATTAGAGATCCTCAGATTCAAAACCAATGGAGTATGTCTAAGTTCATTCCCAGAAAAAAGCCAGAGAAATGCAGAGAGCTGCATTTCTGCCTCACATATTAAATATTTTGGCTTTGAAAATAATGAAACATATCCCATTCATGAACAAGTTGCTGAATAGGTTTATGCTGTATGAAAGCCACTAAGAGACCGCTTTCACAGCCATGCCAGTATTTAAAGTAATTCATGGGAACTTCAGCTGATCAAATAAATTTCAGTTTTCTGACATTTATGGAAAAGAATATACTTTCAGTATTTCATATTGATAGAGAAGAGCCAGGATTTCATTAAATTGTCCAGACAAATCAAGTATAGCTATAAATTTGCTGGGTAGCTTTCCCTGTCTTTTAAAGAGGCACATACTGAAAATGGATGCTCTACCCAAGAATGTGGTTCTGGAAGAATCATCCCATTTTCTATATATTAAGACTTCAAGTTCCTCTGTTTCCCCTGTTTATCCAAGCATATGCAGATATTTTTTGCCCTCTTCACACCCAGCACAGCATACAAGTTTATGTATTTTTCTTCTTTATAGGATGTGGCATGATTTTCTACTAGCAGCAGAACATACAGCAACTCCTTGTTAGTCAGGCTGCCAATCACACAATCAGAAAAGAAGCACATCAACTTTTAGGGGTGAATTAATGCTTCTGATTTTAGGTTGCTTGTAGTGCAGGTCCCTACACAAATCTATACCCATCTCAGACTTTTATCTCCAATTCCTTACAGTTTGATAGCCTAATTTTAAGACTGATAGCAATCTAATGGGCAGAAAAGATGTTTCCTTGTGTATTCAACATTAGCTGTCCTGCTGAGAGTTTGTGGGATGAAATGGGCAGCTGCACAAGGGATGGATGTCATGCACAAGCCATGAATATATTTCTACGTAAAATACATAAAATGGAAAGAAAATATTCAATGCCAATACCTACAGTTGTCCAAAGGCTGCATGATTTCCCTCCTTTCCTACTTCTATCTCCTGAAAGTTCCTTTTGGATACTTCATTCTGTGATCCTTTATGCCCTCTCTTCATCTATATCTGTGTGTAAAAATAACTGATAAAAAAAAGAGTAAGAATAATGAAAGAATTTTCTGGATGGAACAGAAGCTAAACAAGAATGTCATGAGTAGTTTTATGTTAACCAGTACTGAAGCAGGGAATGCTACAGCTGTGACAGCTCAGAGCTGAGAAGGAACCCATTTGAAAGCATTCAATAACTAAAAAGCGAGGATCTGCAGAAGACCTGGAGGGAGAGAAAGAAGAATGAGGGAACTTGCTATTAGGAGCTGTAGCCATAGGTGTCCTGGAGACAGGGACCATCCATCAACAACTTGCTGACAGGGCAGAGAAACAAGAGTTTTTTTTCCATTCAACCTGTTCCACACGGAAGGCACTTTGCACTTCTCATTGCAAAAAGTGACTTATATGCGATAGCAGGAATAATTTGGACCCAGTCAGAAAGTATCTAGGAACCAGAACTTTACATCCCAGTGCCAAAAAAAGACTGGAACCTTTGGTAGGAGACACATCTGAGGAACTGCCAGTAACTGGGAGTGGGGTATGTCCTTGAGGATCATTTTTGCTTTTTTTTTAGTATAAACACTTCAAATGCTGGGTACTAAATACTCCTCTCAGACGGGCACTCTTCAGGGCAGGAAAGTATTCAACTGAAATGGCCAGATATGTCAAAACATGTTTTATTATCCTGTAATGAATGGTATAGGTGAAGTGGACCAAAGAGAAGAAAAGAATTACACAGCAAAATAGGCACTTACTGTACTATGAGCAGCTGTATGGTTTGGGAGCTTATATAAATTATAGTGTATTGGATTTCAGACAAGGTCACCAGATTTACCCAGTACAAGACTGATGAATTCAGAAGGAAATGAGAAATATTACTGCAGCACAAAAAGAACTTCAATCCATCCTGTACAGTCTTTCCTTTTGTGTACTGCTGATTGTGTTACTAGTTTAGTCAGGGAATTTCAAAGCAGCAAGTGAGGTGCCACACTGCCATTGAAAGTGCCTCCCTTTTACAATACAAACCTTAACAACAACTGAGGCTTTATTTAAAAAAAACCCTTTTTTATTTTTTTTTTTTAAATCTCCCTGGTTTCTGGTTGCATCATCTTGATTTGATTGTATTACAGCATCTGCTTTCAAACTTGTTTTCTTAGTCCATGAAAGGAAAAGCACTAAAATTACACAAATGGAAACTGCAGGTAGTTTTTCAAGTTTTCAATTCTTTTGTGCTTGGCCTGAACAGATATAATAAACACCTTACAAGAAGCAATGGGCTGGACAGAACTTTCTTGTTTGATTCACAAGGCATCATTTAGAGTTATCAGAAAAGAAGAAAGGAGAAAGGGCTCTGATCAGTCGTTTCCTTTTTTCCTTTCTTTTTTTTTTTAGTATATATTAACAATGAAGGTACTGAGTTTCACAGCCTGAAGAATCCAATAAGATCAACAAAGTAACTAAGATAACTGTGAAAACTGTCCAAAACATGAAAAAAAAAAAAAAAAAAGGATGAGCAATAGAGAAATGCTTCATATAGCTCATTATGTTTCTGAGTTTTTAATGGACAGTTATAGTTCAGAGCTAGGACAATTGAAACAAATGGAGTATCTTAAGCAAAGGAGTAGCTGTCAAGCCTACTATTGGGTTTGTGTGTTCCCAAACTCATTTATGCATGTTGCTTTACAGGTAATAATAGATAGCATCAATGTCCACAAACAAAAGGCATAGGTGCCTACTCTTTTTTACAGAAGACCTGTGTGCAAACTGGGATTTTTTCTGATTTTCTGGACACTTTTATGAGATTTCTGAGTTCTTTCCAAGCCTTGAGATCCAAAAGGGAATTATTTAGGTATCAGGAATCCCCTTCAGCAGGAAAGCAGCTCAGTACATGTGTGTTGGATGATCAATAGGCCATGAACAGGAGATGCCATTCCTCTGAATCTCAAAGGCAGCTCTCCCCTTTATCTTAGCCTGTGAAGCACCCTGGTCAGAGACACAGCTGCGCACAGAACCAAAGGCAAACGGTAATTGCCATTTTTGATGCACTAGGAAGTGACAGAAGGTTGCAGGGCCTGTCAGCCTTCCTTGGTGAGCCAGCAAACACTGTGGTGCTCGACAGCCCTGCTTGCAGCTTGAAGCTGAGAGCAAATCCCAAGGTGCTGCGGAGGCTGCCTGGCTCCGCTCTTGAGTGGCATCTCCGGCGATGCCAGTGGGCACTCAGCGCAGGAAATGCTCTGCGCCTCGCCACATCTTCCCCCAGAGAGCAAGGCATGGAGCCTCATGGAAATAATGCATTTGGAGATTACTTTTATAGCAGGAATCTGTTCCGATCAAACTAAATTTTTGCTTCATGAAATATTAATTCACAGACGGATTCCATTTTTTCTCAAAACTTTCAGTCAACATACTGCATATACTTCAAAGGTGACCTTACAGAAATATTTTGGCACTCTGTTGTAAATGACCTAACCTGCTTCTTCTTGGTCACTTTAATGAAACTTAATGAGAGTATCCCACCTATACCTGGTCACACAAAGCTGTCTATTGGGATATATTATATAACTTATTTTGGCATGTAGAATTTACATGGAAAGAAGGAGGTTCTTGCCTTTTTATCTGCTCTGCTAAATCACAAAACCACTATTAAACTGCAAAAGGTTAATGAAGTCCAGATTTGTCTGTCAGGTTCCAAAGTGGGAAAAATGTCAATTGCTGTTACTTAAAAATGTCATTAGCACATCCATTTAATTATGTATGAGAGACATAGTTACCACAGAGACTCTTGTGCCATGTGAGCAAAGGAACATTTTTCAGAAGTGAGGCTGAAGTCCCTGACTTACACCCTGCCCACTCTTGCTGCCCCAGCTCTGTGCATGCAAGCAAGCACATGTATGTACATTATGGTCATTACTGGTGAGTCTGGGTAAGGAGGATATATGTGAGAAAGTAAAGGAAAAATATGTTTGGAAAAGGGATGTTCAAAGTTTGGCTGGAAAAGGCTGTTCCTTACAATTTTGTATCCACTCTCAGAACAGAATGTGGGAAAAAATGAAATCATGGGACTAAAGAGAAAAATACCTACCTTCTTGATCCAGCTAATGTTCTTTCAGATTTATCCAGCTCAATACACGTGGGTGGCCAGTACTCTTTCCATGCAAGACTGCTCATTGTGCATGACAGCATTAGGGCTGCAGCTGGCGATGGGTGTTCTGCTGGGCTTGAGTGTCTTACATTTGCCCAAAGCAGAAGGGCTACATTTCTGGCTGATGGCACATCTTGCCAGCAGACAGATTTTGATTGTAAAAGTTATCTTCCTTACCATAGGAAAAGCAATGACTTCAGATAACAAGATAAAACCACAGAACAGTGTGTTACCCTTGCTTTGGAAAGAAATCTACTTATTCAACATTTTTGAGCTTCAGAAATCTTCAATGCTTTTTAAAGATAATCCTTTGCTAATTTTAAGGTTTTCACTATTGATCTGTTCTCCTCACTGTACCAAGAGGAATCATAGAATGGAGTTGAAAGGGACCCTAAAGTATCATCAAAATCCAGCTCCTGGCCCTGCACAGGACAGCCCCAAAGCCACATCATGTACCTGAGAGCATTATCCAAATACTTACCAAACTCTGTCAGCTTGGTGCTGTGACCACTTCCCTGGGGACCCTGTTTTAATCCCCAAACATCTTTGGGTGAAGAACCTTTCTCTTCCTAATATCCAACCTAAACCTCCCCTGACACAACTTCAGGGCATCCCCATGGTCCTGTCCCTGCTCACCACAGCGAAGAGATCAGTGCCTACCCCTCCTCTTCCCCTCATGAGGGAGTTGCAAACTGTAATGATGTCTCCCCTCAGTCTCTTCATTTCCAGGCTAAAAAAGCCAGATGAGTGACCTCATCTGTACTCATACAGCTTCTCCTCAAGACCTTTCACCATCTTTGTAGTAGTAATTTCTTGAAAAATTTCTAGCAAAACAAGAAATCCCTCCTGTACTTAGGCAAAATCTGCAGACTTTAAACAGTATCTAAGTTAAAATATAAATATATATGTGAGAAATCTATAGAAGTCTTTCTTGAAATGCCAGATCCAAATCTGGACTCTGACTTCTGTCCTAGCTCCAGATGGTGTTTCCCAGTATAACTCTGTTTTCAGTTGCTTTTACTTTTGTCAAACTTGAATGAAGCTGAAAACGTAAATCACCTAGCCCATGTGCCATTCAACAGTACCACAATGATGGCAGGATTTTTTGGGTTGTGACATCTGTGTAGAATCAGGTCTGCTGCTTGGTGCTGTGGTTGCTGTCAGCTCTGTGAGTCACCGAGAGGCTGCGGGCGGTGCAGAGGAGCCCCCTCACTGAAGCTGACTCCTGTACTATAGTTTACACACATTCCAAATGTATTTTCTGGAACTGGCAGCAGGTGCAGCCCTGCTGCAAAGATAGCCAATCTGCAGCTCCTGTATGGTGCAGCTTGGAAACAGTCCTGATGCACCTCTGGCACCACAGCAGTGCTGCCTGGCTGTGCTTGTGCAAGGATGCTGCTCTGCTCTGAGCCTTGCCTGCAGGCGCAGCACGGCAGCCTGGCTGCAGGGAGGAATTGATCCCTCATCACCATCCCTCACCAGGCCATCCTTTGCCCCTGGGGTAACTCCACTCCAGAAGTAGCCCACAAAAGGGTGCCCCATGCCCTGTAGGGTTAAGAAAATTGGTTACAGCTGTTGGTTAGTGAGAGTAATGTACCCAGAGAGTCATAGTTTTCACTCAAGGAAAATCATTTTTCACTTCAGATTTTTACTTACATTGAATCACATACAGTAATTTTTTAACAGACTAAATATTGAAACAGCTCAAAAGGCAGTCTTCTTATGGAGGAGGAGGTGCTTTCTTCCAAAGGTTATTTCTTTTTACCCCACTGAAGAATGACCACAGAAATCTACTATTTCTCTGTCTAATCTCTCTGTTTAGAAAACCTGGGTGACATCAGGGTCAGGCTATTCTTCAGTGGCAGCTGGCTTGCATAATCACTGTGTCATACTACCTGGTTCATTTTCTGTTGGTGACTGAAAAGCCTGGAGAAGGTAATTGGAGTTGACTATGGGAACATTTTCATTGTATCTGAAGAGAGCCATTACAGCTTTGCTATTGAATATACTTGTCTCATCTCACTATGCTAAAAAAAATCATATTTGCCTGGGGTTTTTTTTCTGTTCCAAGTGCTAGCTTTTCCACTTTTTGATTATGTTTTTCTATGGACAAATTTAATGGAATGTGATACCACAGTGTAGAATAGTGTCATGTTGTTTTAATGGCCTCTGGCTCCTAGCTCTTCCCACCCAACATTGCGTTATCTTTTATTGGTAAATGACACACTCATGAAAAATCAGTATTTTTATCCTCTGAAGCAAATTTAATGGTGTGTGTACAAGAGGATTTTGTTCTCAATCAGAATAATGTAATCTTTGAGGCCCTAGATTTTCATGACTTCAAAATATTTTTGTCAAAATGGGTTTGCAGTCTGAAAAATCAATACTGGGAGCAGATAAATGTCTTAGGCAAAGTGGGGAAGAACACCAGTTGCATGAATACCAGATTTCACTGAAAAGAGCATGGGTAATAAGCACCAGATCCTCTTTCCTCCTCCTCAGTAATAAAGCATTTTGTACTGCTTAATAGCAAATCTCACACACTTGCAAAACAAACACCATATACCTTGATTCGGTGACGAATAAAATTAATTGTATGCCATTAGTTAAAAGCACTAATTCAGGCTTTTAGTGTTCCAGGGTTTTATTTCTTGTCTTCTCTAGAAAAATTCATTTGAATGGGATTGCACATTGAGGGCAGAAATAATGACTTGCGTTATTCTCATTGTTCTGTTTGTTCTCACTTCTTGTATTTTCTGAGAAATCTACATCACACACTAATGACAGCATCTCCTTTTCAATAAGAAACAGACTTTTTGAGAATTCATAGTTAAAGCATACAAAGGAAAAGTGTGTTGAGAGATTTCTTTCCATCTTCAGTTTTGCTATATTTATCTTCGCAAATCCTTTGTATGTCAATGAATCAGAAGTAAAAAATCAGAAAAATAGGCCTTTCACTTTATCAACTTAACTTGTGTATGATAATATGCATAGGTTGGGTGTGAGTCCATTTCTTTCTTTCAATGCTCCTGTTTGGGGAAGAAAATGTTCCTTCTTTGGGTAATAACTATTTTGAGCTCTGGCACAGAACTCAGATTCTTAAGAGATCATTTATATTACAAAGGCTCACTCTGTACTTCCTCAGTGCTTAGAGGCACATTTCAGCTTCCAAACCAAAATCTTTTTATGGTTTTTTAAAACAAATTAGGGGTTTTACTTAGGGTTTTTAAAAAGAAGAAAAATCATGTATGAAAGCCAAATTAATATACTAGTCTTTCTAAAACAGAGAGAAAGTTGTTCTATTCTTCTCTACTTTTCCAACAGTTCTCTGAAATATATTTGACCCTCACATAGTGTCTCTGTAAAAGGGATTGTATTTCTTAAAGCCAAATGGGAAAATTATTCATAACATCCTATTCAAGATGACAACTGGGCTGATGGTCTAGCTAACTACATATCTATTTCCAAATGTACTAAATTTAAATGGATGTAATCACAGTTTTTAGTACATACGTGATATTGCATGACAGCCAGACAGATTAGATACATTCTTGCCATAGAAGAGTCCAGTGCATAAGGCAGTGTTTATTCACACAGCTCAGACCACCCCATTCAGCCTTTTTTACATAAATGCTCAGTTCACTTGTAGGCCAGAGACTGTTTTCAATAGGGCTGATGAAAAATGCACTCAAAAAATAAGGGTGCAACATGGCAAATGCCCTTTCTTGTTATGAAAGGGATTTCTATTCTGATGTCTAAAAGCAGCATTTTGGTCTTTGGTATTGATTTGGTAAATTTTCAAGTATTCTATTTGACCTTTCATAAAAAGATGTATTGCTGCTTGAGCTGATATGTTATCAAGGTGGAAAACTGTCCTTCTTAAATAACCAAAGGAAAGAATGAACCTCCTGTACTGCAGATAAATATAGTTCAATGAGACAGGAATAGGAGGAAGAGAACCTCTTTGGAAGTATTTTAAGACATCCTTTCTTTTCCATTATTCGTGCTTGATTCCTGCCATTTTTCTTGACTTAAATAATTAATTTACATCCAGTTTGGTGCTTTGAGTCATGTTTATAAACTTTAGTCTTCATGCTGTTACCTGCTTTCAGTTTTTGAGAAAGACTCTGGGCTCTGTCTGTCCCAGATGAGCTGTGTAAGAAATGTTTGCCATGGGCAACTGCCCCTGACAGAGCAAGCCCAGCTGCTCTGCAGGATGTGACTGCAGGTAGAGGAAGGACAAAGTAAGAACAGAACCAGAAAAGGAGAATAAACCACCCAGAAGCTATTTCATAATATCCTGAGGAAAGGTGATTAGGGAGGAAGCTGAGATGCTACAGGATCCCTTTCAGGATAATCAGATCAATAGGAGTGATGGATAACTTGTCTCCAAATTATATTTAGGGAAAGAGAAATGGTAGAGATGGATTTAGGAAAAAAAAAAAACCAAACAAAAAAAACTTTTGGAGCAAATTTAGCCCGTCTAATTAAGCTCAACAATCACTTCACAGGTTTGATTTTGCCCCCCATTATTCTGGTTAATAATTTCTTACTTCTTCCATGAGGGTCAGCATGATTGAATCTTTGTGTGGACCTGGATGGCCCAAGCATGTGAAATTTCATTTATTTTGTATTTGTGCATGGAAATACAGAATCATTTTACCAAGCAGGAGTCAGCTACTAGTAGAAATATCCAGACGTTACACAATAAATTTAAAACAATTAATATCTTTTCTCTTGCATTGACATACACTTGTGGTCATTCCTCAGGAGTGTTTTAAATAATGTAAAAACCTGTGTGTTCTTCTGGGAAAATCTTTCCCCCTGTTTTAATTTTCTATGCCTGTTGTCTAAGTAGCTTCTACCTACTGTTCTCATGCATCTAAAAGACTCTATGTGTGCAAGCCAGGTGGGTACTGGGGCAAACCAGCACAGGAGAGACACCAGCAGATCCCACTAGAAAAGGCTCTGTACTTCCAGCTGAACCAGGCTTAAAGAGGTGTGAGTTATGTTTCTAATTTTATTGCTTTATTGACTTCCACTTGGGAGCTGTCAGTCAAAGCCACAGTGCCTAAAAGCCAGCAGAGGCTTCATGTTGATCTGAGAACGCTCTCAAAGCATCTGCCCAAGGAGATGGAAAACTGAAACTCTGTCAGGTAAAGAAATGTACTGCTGGCATGCATGAGGCATTGTAGAACCTGGGCCTTAGAAATGTGTTACTGGTTTAACCCCAGCTTGCAACCAAGTACCATGCTGCTCCACACTCACTTTCCCCTGGTGGGATGGGGAGAGAATCATGGAATTGTGGAATCATAGGATGTTAAGGGATCAGAATGGACCTTAAAGATCACCTAGACCCAAATCCTTGCTGAGCGCAGGGACACCTCCACATAGACCAGGCTGCTCAAGATCCTATCCAACCTAGCTTTGCACACTGCCAGGGTTGGGGCATCCACACCTCCCTGGGCAACCTGTTCAGTATCTTACCATCCTCGCAGCAAAATATTTCTTCCTAATATCCAACCAGAATTTGATAAGTAGAAGTGGAAAAACTCATGGTTGATACAAAAGTGCTATACTACAGGAAATAAAGTAAAAATAATAATAGAGTTAAAATAATAACAATAATAAATAACATGAAAAACAGGAAGTGAGAGAGGGAGAGGAGTAAAAGAGAAAGACCAGTGACGCACAATGCAGTTGCTTCACCAGCTGCTGACTGGTATCCAGCCTGTTCCTGAGCAGCAATCTGCAGCTCCCAGTCCACTACCCCGGTTTAAACACTGAGCATGACGTGCTATGGTATGGAACATCCCTTGGCTAGTTCAGGAATACAGCTTTCCTGGCTGTATTCCCTCTCAGATTCTTGTGCACCTGCTAAATGGCAGAGCCTGGGAAACTTGAAAGTCCTTGACTACTGAGCAACAACTAAAACATCAGTGCATTGCCAATATTATTCTCTTACTAAACACAAAACACAGCACTGTAAAACTACTAAAAAGAAAATGGACTCTATCTGAGTGAAAACCAGGACAGTGGGAAACACAAGCAGAGACACCTTTGTGTGAGGGATTGATGCAGCTGTAAATGTGTCACTGCTACACCATCTGCACATCACTCATAACTGTTTTAACTGGGGAGAAGTTTGGAAATAAAACTCTTCATACAAATAATAAATAAAAGGCCTCTCTCTGTTTATTATTTCTCTCATTGCTTGGGTCCTCCAAAGTTCTGCTAATATTACATTCCAGGCGCAAAAGGGACAGGGGGGTTTCCCTTCTAATACAGAAATTTTTTTGTGAGGTAAACGCTCCCATTTTTTGTAAGGATTTTGATATGTGAGGGGTTTCCTTCCAGTGTTTATTTACTGGTAGCTTGAATCACTTATGTCTCAGTTTTGGATCATTTTATGAGATTAATTAAATTTAAAAGGTCATCTGAATCACAAGGCTGTAATCTAGAATTTCAGATGTGCAAATTCTAAAAATGTTTTAGAAATCTGTTTGGTGGGGTTTTTTGAGATTTTTTTTTTTGGTTGCTTGCTTTCACACTTGGCTTTGTTTTATTCAGCACAGATGTAGTGCAGGTGGATGCTTTGCAAATGTCTCTATGGTATTTGGGAAGGTATCTAAACAGTGGCCAATGCAAATTCATCTTTTAAGATTACAGAGCATAAGATGCTGTTTAGATCACAGTGCAACTGAGGAAACATTTCAAAAGGAAAAGGAAAACACTATAGGGGAAAACAAGTATTTTCCTGTAGCAGGTGTGCTCCAAACCCAGTGGGTGTTGCTGTAAAATACCTGGACCTCATCTGAGTATTGATACCAGGCCAAGATGAGTATTTGGGACTGTGATCTAAAGTAACATGACACGTGACATGATTTCTCAAAGACCAGTGCTTACCTATTTTCTTTGAAACCCACCAACATCCACTTTGTTCTGCTGTTTGGATGGTCCATCTGTGATTCCAGCTCATGCACTGGTAACAGAGAAAATGTAACTGCATAACCTGTGCAGCAGGTGAACACAAACTTCTCTGCATCATCTACACAAACAAAACATAGCACAAACTACCTCAAGTTAGATACATCCTTGAAACATCAAGGTCAGCAGCAATTGCTTTGTGCTTCATGTAGCACCAGTGGTGAGGAACAATCATTGCAGGAGGTCACTCTGGTCTTCACATCTGAATGCTCTGCAGAAATTCTTGTCTCTCTCGTTTGCCAGGCTCTCCATTGTCAGTAACTTAGCTCCTCCTTCCAAGAGATGTTGCTTAAAGCATTTGGAGGCAAACCTGATCACAAAACCTGAGGCATTGCTGTGAGTGGGAATACCAGTAAAAGTTTTCTGAAATATTCATTCTATTTTTCTGTGGCTGAAGCCTGATGTTGATGTTTATTTCTAAATAAGAGGAAAAGATTGAAATTACTACCCCTGTATTTCCAGTAGGTGTTGTTCTCTTCTCTTAAAAAGTCCTTTCACACTGCTCTGTTTCTGAATTCATTGGAAATTATCATTTGGGGTACTTCAATAGAGGAAAGAGAGGAATAAGGTGTTAACTACAACACATTAAAATGTAGATATACTAGATACCTGCTTCACTCAAATGGGAATTATATATTCCCTCAATTATAGCTGTATGAGACCACACAGGCCACATCTGTTTCTCTTTACATCAGTTTTCTACTACAGATCATTTGATTAAGTGGGATTTTGTGTAAAAACCTGTTCTTGAACCATTAAGAGGAAGGTGCTAATGGTTTCTTTGGTACATTGAACTATTTGCTGTGTGCTTTTCATGGTGCCCATGCTAGGGGGCAAAGTGGCAGAGGCTATGATAGATATGGACATTGAACTATTTGCTGTGTGCTTTTCATGGTGCCCATGCTAGGGGGCAAAGTGGCAGAGGCTATGATAGATATGGCTATCTCCATGCACCCAGCAACAGGGCTGAGCACAATTTCTCAGCAGGCACACATAGAGCACAAGTACACATTACACAAGTGCACATATACACAGCCACAGAGAGAATACACACAGAATTGTGGCTGTGCTCCTCACACAAGGCTCTGCCCAGCCCTGTGTGCCAGGGAAGGGTGGCAGAGCAGTGTATGAGAGGCAGGAACTGCAGCAAAGGTGGCTGAAGAAAGAGTTTCAAGGATTGGAGTGCGAGCTGTGGTGAGTCTTCAAGACTGATAGCCCATCTTCATCTATGTTGTCATCCATTTTCTTTAAATAATCAGCTACTG
The DNA here is from genome assembly GCF_028769735.1 of Zonotrichia leucophrys gambelii. NCBI lineage: Eukaryota > Metazoa > Chordata > Aves > Passeriformes > Passerellidae > Zonotrichia > Zonotrichia leucophrys. The sequence continues at coordinate 120,942,935 of NC_088171.1, read as the reverse complement.
GCTTTTTAGTTTCCATTTATCCAGTTATCGCTCTGTCAAGAATTTCAGTATATTATAAGTTTCGTGCACCACATTAAGTAGAACTGATAGATTAATGAAAAAATTGTTTGGGAGACTGTTGACTGAACAACAATCTGATTAGCCTATGCTTGCCTTCGTATTATTCATTGCTTATATATGATCCAACAACTGAAAATGTGGTGTAGATAACTATTTTAAGAAAGCAAACTTCATGCTTTTAATCATGATTACTAACAGCAAGAAGTTATTCTATCATTCAACTTTTGTTGAAGCCAAAGTAATTTGTTTTTTAACAACAGTTTTCTGTAACAACACCTGCTGCTGCAGGTGCTGAAGCTCTGCCCACATCAGAAGCATTGTCTTTTCCTTCAGTTCTGGTGCATGAGAAAAGGAAATCTGCTTTCCATCACTGCCAGATGAAATACGTGCAGTCATAGCTCCAGTGATAAGGCAAAATCAAGTGACTTTTTAAGTGACTAATGACAAAACAGAAGTGCTTTGATTAAATCCAGCTTTGATTAAGCACTTGAATAGTCACTATGATCAATTTATGAATAATCCAGGGATCAAAGAGAATCATGAATATGCCTGGTCTAACCCTTCCAAGTAACAAATATGTCAGTATAAAGCAGGATCAGGAACAATTTGTGAACAGAGAAGTGTTAAATCTGTCAGTTAACTGGTCATAGTGAGTAATATGACCAGCTCTAAAAGCAGAGAAGAGACTGAGCACTTTCAAAATAGAAAAATCCTCTTTTTTTCTGGCAGGATCCAAGAGAAATCTGAGAGAGCTGCATCAAATAGCAGAGTTGAAGCAACCCCATGATGAATATACCATTAGTGCTGCAACACTGGCAGCCTAGGAAATTACTGAGCAGAGGTAGTAAGGGTTCAGCTCCAGGGCAGAGCTGCCAGGGAAGTCTTCCTGAGCAGACCCATGATGGCTCTGACAGGTCTTGGGTCTGCCTCTGAGCCTGGGGAGCGCAGCCTGAGGCTTTTGAAGCTTTCCTTGGGTTCACATGCGCTTCACTCAGCCTTCCTCAGTGCAGTCTTTCTTCCCCATGCTCTTCTTCCAACAATAGCTGTATTTCAGGAGAAATGACTAATCATGAAACTGATATGTAAGGGCTGAATTTCCTTCCATAAAACCCCCAGACATATCCATTCCATGTGGCAGTACAGGACACCTGATGCAGAGAATCATGGACAGAGCAGAGACAAAGGAGGGCAAAGGCAGAAGAATTGAGGAATTTCTAAATTCAGAGTTAATTTTCAAATGCCTCAGTGCGTCTGAACTACCCACAAACAGCGCTGTCAACTTTTTTCTTTTCTTTTTTTTTTGTAAAATACTCCATTCTTACTCCAAATGGAAACATAATATCAACTACAGAATGAAAAATGCAGCACCAACAGCAATTACCAGATCATCCCCAAAAAAATAACAACAATTGCAGCTGAAATCCTCTGTGAAGCAACTTTTACCCCAGAAAGGGAGGAGAGCCAGAGACATCACAAAGGCCATTAGGACATAGTTTCTGGCATATGCAAGCATGCAAATAACAGCTCATGAGGTCTGAAATTGCCAGCAGGTATCTCTGGATGATATCAGACACGACTGAATGCATAATACTTCCGGATGAAAGCATATTACTGCAGAATATGTTCCAAGATAGATCCCTGGCAGGACTTTGAAATTACTTACCACTAGAAATGTTGTAAGTATTCAGTTGCTGAAACAAAAGCCTCAGCTCAGATGTCTAAAATGCTTTTGGGAAGTGCAACCCTATGAGGTTAGGAAGCAAAAGTAAATCACTGGTCAGCAGATATAAACAGGTCGCTTTGGACTGTGCCAGGACAATTTTACTGCTCCATTGCAAACCTGGGATGAGCTCTTAGTTTTTATGGTAGCTTTTGCCTTTTCAAGCTCTAGGTTCAAACTTTGCAGTCATAGTTTTGTCAGAGCCTAAAAGCCTTCTGGATAAAATATATAGGCATAGTTCTAGCTTCCAGATATTCAGTTTCTGGTTTATTACTGTAAAATTTTTTGAGTCTCTGAGCAGTTACTTAGTCACACCTTCTAACCAAGGCTAATTGCACCCTGACAAACTTCTTCATTAAAGGGGAGGATAAATGTTTCCTTAGCCTCCTGTTTGTCTCCACAGAAACAGCCAACCTGCTTTCCACTAGGCTCTTTACAGACTCCCACTGAGGTTTTGGCTACTACTGTATCCCCTTCTCCCAGCGAAATCTGCCCTGCACTTGGGTCCTGTATTTGCAATTGCATTTTGCTAATTGGTATTCCTTTCCCCTCATTGAAAATGTGTGATGCTGCTCAGCAGGAAGTACTACTGATTTTTTACTACTTTTTAGCCATCCTTGCTAAAAGTAGAATGCAGGAGCTAGTAGAATTCATGTATATATTCCTTCAAGGCTTAAAAAAAATAGGATTGCTTTGATTCATGTTGAAAACTCAGAGGAGTGTGAGATGGTGTGGTTAAGAGCCTGCATTTGTTCCTTGATGTGACATCCCAGTCCCTAGAGGATGGGGCACCAGCAGGGGAGCAGAGCAGTGTGGGGAGCTCCACTCCTTCTGCAGGAAAACCTCCTGGAAGGAGGTCTAAGAATTCCCCAGAGTTACATTTCTGCACCAACACTTCCACCAGACTGTGGTGGTGCTGCAGCTCCTCTGCTGCCCCTCTCCTTCACAGGGTTCTGGTAGCTGCAGTCCTGCCTGCAAACACAACCTGACCTGCACAAGAGAGGAAATCAATGATCCTGGGATATGCTGCAGCGTGGGATTGTAGTGCTTGTTGGCTTTACATCAGTAAAAGAATCATAGCCTTTGCTCACAATTCAAAACCTGAGAGTAGTTACAACCTGCTTTTCTAGCCAGAAAACTAGAAGGAGAAAGTAAACAGAAAATACCTCTCAGGCTTCAGTAGCTGATGCATGATATTTTTTCCAGATACATGATTTGGTATACGGGGACCTCAGCAGTCCCTCACAATTAAAAACTTGGTCTGTGCGTGAGATTTCATCTCCCTTCCTTTACTTGCTCTGGGACCTTCCATACCATTCAACTTTAAAATTGTGCCTTCTTCCTCCCTTCCTAATTAACCCCCTGCATGAGCCTGAGGAACACAGGAACACAGTTATTTTTGTGTTCATAAAGACGTAGGGAAGGCAGAATTAAAACATGCTGACATATGCACATCACAGCAACTGCTTTCTCTGCATGATCCCAAGGCTTCTGATAGCAATTTTTGACCTTCAAAGTATAGGCATTTTTATCAGATTAAAAATTTTCCTCACCAAGTGAAGAATTTGCAGCAGGAAAAGTTTATTGGAGTGCCAACATACTTTCTGTGAGTTTGCCTTATGGTGTGCTGCTTCTGTGGTGTGTCAGGCCAGCTCTAATCAGCTATACATGTTTACCATTAAGTGACTTTCACCTTCTATCTCTGATTAAAGACAGAAATCTTGGAAATACATTTGCTTTGTTCAATTAAAAAGTTGGTTTGTATGACATGACATTAAAAATATACCTCAAAATGAGATGCAGATACAGTAAATTTTAATAGGAGTCACAAAAACTGTCAGAAGCTGTGAACAGGATGCCCTGCAATGTATTTCAGCCTCTGTGCCAGTTGCTCTTGCAGCTCTTTGGTGACACTGTACCACCCACAGTTTCCAATTTGAAAGATTATTTCTGCATTTACAAACTTGTATCAAACAATGAAAACTAATGAGAGCAAAACTTCAGAGCAAAACTCAAATGAGTCTCGATTCACCAAGAGAATCTCCTTCCTTTTAAAATTTACAGCAAATTTCACTTGATTTTTGCCTCTTCCCTTTTGCTTATATAATAACCAGGATGACAATGTGATTGCAGATAGTTTTTGACATTTGCTGATCAATCCTCATTTTGCTTCTCTGCCTCTGTTTTGCAATATTTTGGTCAGTGTAACCAACCAAATGAATTGTGAAACAGGAGGGAGGGCTATGCAGGAGAAGAACGGAGCCACAGAAACTTTGGTTTAGCTGTGCTCACAGTAACAAGCCTTAATACCAAATATAAATGAACATCATGAGATTAAATTACATTATCTTTTGCTGAGGTATTTTTGGAGATATTTCCTCACTGATCCTATTTTACTTACATTCTGAGGATGCTGATGTCTGAAACTAGATAAATATCTAATCTATTTTTTTTCCTAATTAATCAGCATAAACAAGCTGGAGTCAAAGCAGCCTCTAGTTGCTCCTAACTATGCAATCCTGCCACAGTGGTCTTACTTTCAGTTCTAGCATCCACTATGCTGCAGCTGTGTGAGAAGAGATAGATGCATTTTTGAAAAAGTGAGATGGGAAATTAGGGATTTAAAATTTTAAAAAATCCAGTTTGAATATAAAACTAAGCTTGTAGAAAACACATATTTCTGCAACAAAAGAACAACAAAAAAAAAGAAAAAAGGTCAGAAATACATTACATTTGGGAAGAAAATGGAAACTATTGACATGCTGATAATATTTTTTGTGTTAGGAATGCTTTGAGCATAGAGTGCAATTACATACCTAGTATGTCAGTTCAGTACTGTCTTCTTCACTAATATGAATGCATCTAAATGAAATGAAAGAGCAACGGTAGGAAATACAATATTTGTATTTCACAACGTCTGAGTGCTATATTTGCTATCAACACAGCAGCTCTTAGTAAATCAAACCATGACTTAGTGTGGGGCATCTTCAATGAAAGATAGTCACAGCCAAAATAAAAACCCATCCAAAACCCACTGGGCAGTGCATACCCATAGCAGCACGACTCCTGTGTTTTATACCTAGAATGTTCTGTCTAATTTACTAAAATGGACTGATGTTCCTTCCTAACTTGGGAGATAGCAACATGCAAAACATCTGATAGCAACAGGGCTAGCAACATGTTTCATCTGATAAAATATAAAACAAAATATGTGAGCTAGTTTTGTAAATTACAAAATAAAAACAAAAGGACACCATGAGAAAATCCTAATTGCCTAACAGATTACTTGAAAGATGGAGACATCTGTAACAGGCAGCACCTTCTTTGGTCAGAGGTTTGAAAATATGCAGTCAGAATGATATCAGCAAGAATGAGGACACCATGAGAAAATCCTAATTGCCTAACAGATTACTTGAAAGATGGAGACATCTGTAACAGGCAGCACCTTCTTTGGTCAGAGGTTTGAAAATATGCAGTCAGAATGATATCAGCAAGAATGAAACTGGAGATAGATTCAGATATATCTCATCTGGCTGAATTGATTTAACAAAAATGTAGTTGATTTATTACTACTTTGCACTTTTCCTTCTGTAGCTCTTTACCCCTCATATGAGAAAACCATTGAGGCTCAGCATTTTCAGAGTGCTGAGCCTCAAATCATCCAATAATACACCTCATGTCAGAAAAATAACATTACCTTTATGTAGGACAACCCTCCAGGCACAAACACGCAATCAACTTAATTTGGTTTACAGAGCTGTGGTGTGTCGGCTGAGCTCTAGTCACTGACTGCAACTAAGCTCCTAACTTCCAGCAAGCTCAAGGTAGGATGTGCAAGTTCCAACCATGTTGTGGGGAAGAGAGATGCTCTGTGCTCAGTGCACAAGGAAAGTTCCTCATGTACTAACATGAGCACTTGAAAGACTGTATGTAGTAAAAATTTCAGAACTTGTATCCACAAGAAATATTTCCAACATTCCTGGAAATGCCTGCCAAACTCATTCAAGTCCCATAAAAGTGCTGGTAAATAAAGGATCAGTCTGCCTGCTCTGTCTCATCAGGTGTCTAAGGTGGCTTTGCTAGGCTCAATCAGTTGCAGTGGTTGCAGTCTTCTGTATGATGCCAACCCTCTGCTCATTGGAGCACCATCAGGACTCAGGAACTTCAGTTCTTAGACAGTCACAATGTGGAGAAAAAAGCAATGGGTTTATGAAATTCTTGTTGCATCTTGAATGTTTAGAAGTGGCAGATCCATAAGGGTGAAATAGAAAGAAATTTCCTTCTGGGTTAGGCCAGGAGGATAATGGGGTTCTGGTCCCTTCTGCCTAAATTCTTTCTACTTTCAGTTTGGGGGTAGCCTATAATTTTTAATGGTAAGTGTACTCAATTATATTTTATTCTATTCCTTGTACAGACCGTGAATCATTTGGTATAACTACTGCAATCACAAGAAGCTCCTCTTTTCTCAGCTGCTCCCTATGGAAGAATTTTTCCTGTATTGTGTTTTGTTTCATAGCATTTATCCTTCAAACAAGCCTTTATCTAGGTTCATTTATCTAGGACTGGAGCCTTTATAAAAGTTCATGTCCCTTTTAGATAGTTACAGGATAATAGGTACGGGACAGTTACATCCATAGAAATGTTGCCACTTAAAAAATTAGCATGTTTGATATGCAGTAGTATCTACTAGACAGACAAGTACTAACCACTGCCACTTTCTAAAGGATTGTCAAATGAATAACAAGGAGTTGAACAGGCATTTGGACAGGTCCATTCCATTGCTACAGGAGCATCAGGGGCAACCCAGAAGTTATAGCAATGTTGGCACTCCAGCTCTGATCCAGGATGGAATTTTTTTTTTTAAAGTGGTGCTGAACAACAGCCTCAGTGGCTCTGTTCTTGAAATTAAACAGATTATCTTCATCTCACATATTTATGCATGAAGAGTTTGCTCCTAAGTAATTACTAATTCAGTGCCTACAGCTTGCAGATATCTCATTACATCAACAATAATTGCTGCTAAATCTCTATTATTTTTATTCTGTTTTGACGGGCAGTGATTGAGTCATATTCCTTTACATTAGTTAATGAAATGCTGAAGCTAACCTATATAATAATAAGTTACTAGTGAGACTTTCAGAGGACTTTTCAAGTCATGGTGGGTCTGGCTTCAGGGATGATTTACATGGTGGAAGAAGGAGCTGTAAAGGACAGCTGCCATACTGAGGAAGGTCAATAGGGTTGCTAAAAGACAGTGAAACCGAGTTTCAGACTGAATCATTCAGGCTGTGAAATAAGCAGTAGACACTGTGCAGAAACCAGGAGCTCTCTTTGCCAAAGCACATGGAAAGACACCATCAAGGTTGTAGCCCAAGGACAACTTTTAACTGAAACCAGCTGCAGATGGGCAGGTGAGGGGCTGTTAAAGAACTTTCTGCCATTTATGGCAGAGGAGATGTCTACAGGCTGACATATCTCTTCATATAATATGGGGGAGATGTACTGCACTGGGTGGATAGGATGTACATCACCTACACCTTCAGGACCTCCTCAGACCTTTAATATGCACCACAAGCCACCTGGTCAAATAAGTGAATGTTCCACCATGTTAAATCTTTGAGAAAATTAATGTTAGGACATTTTTGAGTCCTTTTATATAGTAGGCACAATTAATAAAAAACATGCAGCAGATTAAAAAATGGGATAAAAACTATGATTCTGTTTTTAAGGACATCAGAAATGTGGTGAGCACTGCTGTCTTATGGAGAAAAGGTTTGCAAGTATGTCTGTATAACAGAAGATGTAGTTACCAGGGGTTACTCAGTATATGAAGTCTGCAGCCCTACAGAGTAGCAAAACTGCAGTTTAAAAGGATAAGTAGCTCTTGTGCAAGAGAAATCTATTTCAAATTGAGGAAGACACCTATCTTCTTCCACTTGAGTATTATTATTTTTAGCCAACCTTGGTTGTCATTAGTCACATAAGAAATTAATCTATAAAAATTGCTAAATCTGCATTTGATATGGATTGTATCTATAAAAGGCTCAAGAAGAGATACATTTTCTTCCCTCATGCTGCATCTATCACTCCACCAATTTGCAGATTGCTCTAATGGGATTTGGGTATAGATTTGAAATGGAGGACAAGTGGAAGGTGTTTGTGTTTTATTTCAAGGAATATGGTACCTTCTTGTTTGTTTTTACATGTCCGGAGAGGCAATAAATAAGATGGATCCTCTCATCTGTATTTTTCTGTCCATTGCTCCAGGCTAAGTGCTGCTATCAGACCTTTGTGCCACAGTCTCTTCCCTTGGCTGTCCTAGCTAATCTGGGAGACTGTGGCTGATTTAGTACCCAGGCTGTTCAAGTGCAGAGCAGACCAAATGTGAACGAGGTGACCTGTGATTCTCCTTGCCAGCTACCAAGCAGCTCCAGTCCTCCCCCTGTCACAGCTGCCACTGCTGGAAAACAAACTGAGATTCTAGAGCAGTTCTCCCATTTGTATAGAAAGCTGACATGCTGAGAAGTGTATCATTTTGCATTTTTGACACACAGCCTTGTAGGAAGTGGCTTTGAAGTAATTTTTGACAGTTACTCTTTTTTATCAGTCTTTGTTTCTAAGTTGAAATATTAATCAAAGAAATAAATTAGCAAAACTAAAAGACAAAGGCTGTTATTCAAGCTTTTTCAAGTACTCATATGTTAATTTAAATGTTTTAAATTGTTTGAACAGGTAGACCTTGATATGCATAAACAAAGCTCCTTTAGTATCTGAATTGCTTTGTTGCCATCAAGTGGTTTAAGGAGGCATTTCACAGCATCCTGGATTGATAAACCAAAAGTATTGAAGTTATAGCAAGTCAACCAAAATTAAGAAAAACTGATTCAAAATGCAAACAAACTTGTGTGGTAGCTCCTCTTTGGATTAACACTGAGTAATTCTGATGATAGTGAACATCTTGCACTCCAGTAACAATCATTAGAAATAACCATTATTTATTCTAACTTTCACTTTCTTGGCCAAGCATAAGACTTGGGGGTATTGCTTGACAAGAAGCTCAACATGAGCCAGCAGTGTGCACTCCCAGCCCAGAAAGCCAATTGTGCTCTGGGCTGTGCCAAAAGCAGCATGGCCATCAGGGCAAGGGAGAGGATTCTTCATCTCTGTTTGATGCCTTCTGAAAGCTGACCTAGAGCAGAGAGTAGACACTGAGAGCTAAAGAATAAATTAGGTATTTATTAGGAGGCCTCTTTGGATCCACCTTGGGCAGCACAAGAGCCCAGACAGGGCCACACTCCAGGTGAACACAAAATGGTCACAAAAAATGGACGACTGGTCACAGGGTCTCACACTTTTATAATTCTTGGTCCATTTGCATATTGGGGCTAATTGTCCAGCTACAGCTCCAGCCTATGAAGTCCCATCCTTCTTGCTTTTCTCTTTTCAGTCCACATTGTTCATGCTCTTGGGCCTGAGGTCTGGATCGGCTGTCCTTGGTCCCCAGCTAGAGAAGGAATTGTTTTGTCTAGCTTCTCTGTGGAGAGAGCTTATAATCCCCTAATATGAAGCCCAGACCCACACACTAAAGCAGCACAGAATCTGAAAATATAAAAGTTAAAACCGAGGCATCAATTCCAGTGTCATGAGACTCTACCTGAAGTTCTGGGCCCAGCTCTTGAGTCCCCAACATAAAAATATGTGAACCTGCTGGAGCAGGTCCAGTCGAGGCCACCAAGATCATGAGAGGGCTGCAGCATGTCTCCTGTGAAAAAGGGCTGAGCTGGTGTTGCGTACTCTGCAGAAGAGAAGGCTCTGAGGAGATCTTTTAGGAGCCTCCCAGTACCTACAGTGTACCTAAAATAAAGCCAGAGAGGGACTTTTCACAGGGATGTGTAGTGATAGGACAAAGAGTAATGACTTTAAACTAAGCAAGAACAGGTTTGGATTAGATATTAGGAAGAAATAGTTCACTATGAGGATGGTGAAGCACTGGTACAGGTTGCTCAGAGAAGTTGTGTGTATGCCTGGAAGTGTTCAAGCCAGACTGGGTAGGGCTTTGAGCAACGTGCCTCTGCCCATGGCAGGGGGTTGGAACTAGACAACCTTTAAGTTTACTTTCTGTGATTCTGTGATATTTGCAGGTGAACATTATAGACAGAAAATGTTATCCAGCAATGATTTTTCTGAATTATCATAATGATAGTCATCATTATCATGCTGATAATCCAGCATCTGAATTCTGTCAAGTCAATGCTTATGTTGTTTATGTTTTTCATGAGTTTTGGTGGTTTTATCTACTTGGGAAGATCAACTAAGTACTTGGTCCTTACAATTAATTGTACTCTTTTTCCAGTCTCCTGTTGCTCTCATTTTGTGGATGAGCAATGCTTCCTAAAGTGCCATATCCTCAGCTTTTGTTTCTATTTCCTTACAAAACTTAAAGCACAGAAGAACTTTACTAACTATAGCGGTGATAAGATTTCTATCCTCAAATTGTAAAAGCCCCTGTGAGTAGCAATAGAAAGACTTTTCTATTTTTCAGTTTTGTTGGTTGTTTTCCAGCTCATCAGTTTTGTTGGTAATTTTCCAGCTCACCAGAAATTTCTGGTGTAGTGTATTAATACCATTCAATGGTAAGGCATCTCTTTCATTATTTACACATTTTTCCCCAAATACATCACAATGACAACTTCTGGGATTTTGCTACAGATGGAACTGGGAGCAGCCAAACTTACAAGACGTGAGACTTAGGGGAAAAAGTAAAGAAGTTCTTAGTATAATCCAGCTTTAGACTTTATATAAGCACCACACAGACACAACTTAAAAGAAACTATTTATAAGTAGTCTGACAAAGGGTGATGCAAAGAAAGCCAAAGGAAATTTATGTACCTCTTATTCTAATGAAGTAATTTTCCTTGTGCTACAATAAAAGAGCCAAGGATGACTTTAAGAGACAGTTGAAGGCTGGATAACTAATTCACATGCTAATAATTTATTTCATTTCATATTTAGCCATTTTTGTGCTCATGAGTTGAGAGCCAATAGGTTCAATGTGCAAAAAAAAAAAGATCCTTTGAAAATAAACTGTGTTGTTTTTAGAGTTTGTGAAAATAGCTGTTTGTGAGTATTTGATATATACTGTGTGCAGTTTCTTTAAAAGAAGAGAAGAGTGTTTGTAGTTGTAGTTTATGATATCTGGCAGCTTGAGTAGGTTTGATTCTTAGAATCAACATATGGAAGCCAATTTAAAAGGCCTGTTGACTTCCCAAGGACAGTTACTAATAATTGCCTGAAATGTTTTGGGGTTTTTTCCTGCAGGCAGGAAAGTCCCAAAGTCATGCTGGCAAATAAAATGAAGAGGTCGAGATGAAGGTGTAGCTCACTTACTTCTATTTAAGCAAATTTTAGAAAAACTATTCTATAGAATCATAGAATCATAAAATTAGCTGTGTTGGAAGGGACCTATCAGGATCATTGAGCCTGACTCCTGGCCCCGCACAGCTCCTTCCCCAGCAGTTCCAGCATGTGCCCAACAGTATTTTCCAAATATTCCCTGAAATTTGGTTGCTGTGCTGTGCCCACTTCTCTGGAAAGCCCATTCCAGTATCCAACTCTGGGTAAAGAACCTTTTTCTAATATCCAAACTAAACCTCCCTGACACAACTTACTGGCCCCCTAAGTCTTTTCCAATGATCACCACCCTTGGGCCCAGCCATTCAGACAGTTTTACAGTTTTCCATCCACCTCACTGTCTGCATATTCAACCCTTTACTGGGTTCTTTATGATGATGATTTTATGAGAGACAGTGTCAAAGGTCTTCCTAAAGTCCTAGGGAGACAACATCAGATGCTGTCTCCTCCTTTACCAGGCCAGTGATTTCACTGTGTAAGTTCATTAGACTGCTGAAACATGACTTCTCCTTTCCATTAAAGATGAAAGACTTACTTTGAAACCAGGTATAACACAGACACTTGCTGGTTTTGTAGTTTTGTAGTATTTCTCAAGAATTAAATAAATAAATAAATAAGGAGGAATTACCCAGACACAGGCCGGTTTGTCACTTCCTAGAAGAGATCATAGTCATTTATGTTAAGTAAGAAAAACCCCAAACTTTACTTCTTTCATGAGAGTAACGACTCTAGAACATGGAGCCCAATGGAAAACCAAGCCTATACTTCAGTGCTACAGTCACTCTGTCAGAATTAGGCATGAATTCTCCTAGAAGCTAGCCAGTTGCATAGTTCTAGGTATTTCCACATGTATAGCTAAAATAAAAAAAAAAAAAAAACTTCACCTGAAATATAAAGCATGACTGAGATTCAGTTAAAGACTGTAAAGAAAAGAGTTGCCATAAGGATGCTGCAAATTTTATTGAATAATCAAAAATAATTCTGCAAGATAAGTCAGGCTTGCAATAACTTAAATGTGTTTTACAAAAAAATATGCTTTGGTGATTATTTATACCTGTAGTAAAAACCACTATTAAATATAAATATTATTACCAAATGCAGTAATGATTGGGTCATCTTTGAAGTTCTGATGCTGGTAAAACTCTCTGTGAAAGCCAAGGCATATCCTTCTGGCTAAGTTATTAAAACAGGTGGTTTTGTTTCACCCTTTTCTTAATTTTAGAATGCCTTTGATTGGTTTTAATATATAAATATTTAATTTTTAATATATAAATTATTTCATTTTAATTTAATATATAAATAAAAGTTACAATTTCCAATGCATGATCTCTATCAGGAGAACAAATGCCTTTTTTGGAGGGGGAAGGCAGGTTTTTCATATTGCATATATTCTTCCAGACAGATGCACAGTTTCTTGAGAGAGATAATCTGATGATCTCTGCTGTTTTTTCTCTTTTAAATACAGCTCAGCTGATGAGTCAGCTCCTCCACAATCTCTATTGCCATCTGTTTTGATTTAGAAATTAGTTTAAATTACAGATATGATTTTGCTCTATTCTTCCTTTTTCCTGCTGTTTTTAAAGTAATGCATTTCTAGGAGGAAAGGAAGAAAGAAAAAACACCATCTGATTAGCAAATGTCAGTAATAGATATAATCATTTATTACTGTCAGAACAACTTAATTCTTCTTCCTCATTTTCTTCAGTTGACCTTAGTGGAGTACTTAATTACTTTTGATTTCATAGAGAGCATTTGTTGGGGTTGTTTTGTCAGCTCAGCTAGTCAATTATATAACAAATGAGAGATAATTGAATGAATTTCAAATTTCTAATAAACATCTGACAGGCATGTGTGTGGGTTGGCTAAGCCATGTCTGGGTTAGCTGTCACTGTGAGGTCTCATGGCCATGTTTCAGGATTCTGAAAGCAGAACTCAGTGGCTGCACATGAGTGGCACACCATGTTCATGCTGGCACCCCTGCATGTTGCAGCAGCAGCAGAGGACACAAAAAGGGGTCTGTGCTGTCAGTGTTACCCGTTAGTCACCAGGCTCCAGCAGACCTTTTTCTCTCTGCAATGTGCACTGGACAACAGGATAAAACTAAGCCATGTGCCTGTGCCTGCAGTGTCAGGTTTTTTGGTATATACTTGGTAAGATGTCCTCTATAGATTTAAAAACTTGAAAGACCACTGCATGTTTTCCTGTTTCCATTCCCACTCGTTTCTTTGTTGATGATTTCTATTAAAGTCATTTGTAATAAGCACATCTGTTTTGTTGAATACTTGAACACTGGAAAATATCAGAAGTTTCTATTCTTCTAGACAAGTATATATAACCACAATGATGTTTTTATGATTTGAGTTAACTTAGAACTATAAATTCAGGAACAAGAAAAGAAGATGATGTTGCAACACTAATTTTCACGGCCATAGATCTTGTAAGAGTACCGTAAGCTTGTTTGTAACAATCTTTATTTTGGAAATAGATGAAAGAAAAAAACCCAGCAGTATTAACTAAAGATTACCAAACAGATAAAGAACATGTCCACAATGCATAAAGGAAAAAAATATTGACTAATAGTTAACAAATTCTTACATACATCACATAATTATTTATGGATGATAAACTGTTCTAAGCATTTAGCTGGCAGCACATGAAAAAGAAGCCTGCTGTTGATTCTGGCACAGAACCCTAAGATTACTCAGCAACATAGTTATGAGCATTGTAAATACAGCATATGGAAAAACCAACAAACCACTCTTTAGATGCATAAGTGATTAAAATTCTGTGTACTTACTGTATAAGGTCAGCTGTAAACACTCATTAAACTTGAGTCTATGGCATCTCAGCTGCTTAGTCCTTGATTCGTTTTTTGGAGTCTCTCCACTTATTCACCTAATCAAGCATCTTTTAAAGAGTCCTCTGATTGTGTCCTGGTAGAGGTGAACTACAAATCTCCTAATTATCATGTCTGGCTTCATATTTCCTGCCTGGATGTCAGTGGTCCTGTCTAGAACATGAAATGAAGTGAATTCTCAGGTGAGCCACAGTCATGGCAACAAAGGCCATTTACATCCCATATTTGAGCATTGTTTTAAAATGGAATATGCTTGAGATGGTTTTGAATGTAGAAAAGCTATCTTAACATTGGAGATTTTTTTATTTGGAAAATAAAATGATGAAGAATTTCTTTACTGTTGGGTGACCATTCACTGGAACAGGTTGCCCGGAGAGGCTGTGGAGTCTCCCTCACTGGAGGTATTCAAGGGTTACCTGGACGCAGTCCTGTGCCAAGCTGTGGCAGAGCTCCTGTCCCATCTTTTGTAACACTAACAGCTGCCACAAAGCGTCATCTCCACCCCTCTAAAAAGAAAGCAGCAGCCTTCTTATGGAGGAGTACAAGATGTAGATATGTATCACTATAATTAAAGATCACAGTAATGCACAACAGTGAGATACATTCTTCATGACATCTTTTTACTCATTAAGAAAACCCCAAACTAACCAAAAATAGTAGGAAGTAAATTTAGTGTAGTCTTTTCTTTAGGATGATTATTTAAATAATAATTAGAGTCCTCATTTAAATAGGATTAGCTGTAACTTTGGTAATGTTCATTACAATTAAATGTTGATTTAAATGAATCTAAAATATTTGCCACCTGTTGGGGTTGAGAGGTTTTAATATGAGTGAAAAGTTTGAATCCAGGATCTATGGATAGTGATTAGACTGAGAAACATGTATGAAAACTGTAGTCCAGTCAGGGAATAAGTGTATTGAATTAATTTTAAGCCTTCTGTCATGGTACCAGATAAAAAGCAGGTTTAGCTCTGATGTAACTGGGTGGTGGAGAATAGGCTGCTATGCAGGGATGGTTTCATGAACCATTAAATAAGTCACAGACACCACTGGCCAGTAGCAAGTGGATGGGAAAAGTGACTTGAGCCTCTCTAGGCTGTTGGAGAGCCATAGCTTAGGTGTAGATACAGGGGAAATGCTGTGTCACTGTTTATTTGTCAAATATGCTGCCTCTGGCCACAGGCAATACCATGTGCTTCATGGAAAGGAAGTTTGTAATAAGAATTTTGTAATAGGAAATTTAGACTATGCTGTAAATAAAATTCCTTTCCTGTAGCAAGCTGTCATCTGTGACGGTGTTCACAGGGGTCCGAGGATGAGGGAAGAGACAAGGATCTGACTCCATGTTTCAGAAGGCTTGATTTATTATTTTATGATATACATTATATTAAAACTATACTAAAAGAATAGAAGAAAGGATTTCATCAAAAGGCTAGCTAAGAATAGAATAGCCAAGAATGATAACAAAGATTTGTGGTTGGCTCTCTTTCTGAGTCAGCTGGGCTTTGATTGGCCATTAGTTAGAAACAACCCACATGGCCCAATCACACATCCACCTGTTGCATTCCACGGCAGCAGATAATCATTGTTTACATTTTGTTCCTGAGGCCTCTCAGCTTCTCAGGAGGAAAAATCCTAAGGAAAGGATTTTTCATAAAAGATGTCTGCAACAGTCATCATGCAGTAAGACAACTCTGTGATATTTTTGTGGTTTTATGCCCTGTTGGAGATGAAATACACACAACTGCCCACTCAACTCCACCTCTCTTCCCATAATCCTGGTGGAATGGGGATAAAATCAAAGTAAAACTTGTATGTTGGGGTAAAAACAGTTTAATAATTGAAAATAAATTAAGATGTGATAATAATTGTAAATAATATTAATGATAATAAAAAGGGATAAAACAAGTGATGCACAATGAAATTGCTCACCACCCACTGATCAATTCCAGACTTCCCTTTCCAAAACTGGATCAGCCCCTCTTTCAGATAACTCCCCCCAGTTTATATACTTGGCATGACATTCCCTTCATTTGGTCTGCTCAGGTCCCCAGTCTCCCAGCTGTGTTTCCTCCCAATCTCTTTTGTGCACCTCCTCACTGATAGAGTGTGAAACAAGTGAAAAAAAAAAGTCCTTGACTTAGGTCAAAGACAACTTAGTAAAAACACAAAACATCAGTGTGCCATCAACACCATTTAAATTCTAAATCTAAAACACAGCACTGTAACAGCTACTGAGACAAAATATTAACTCTACCCTTGCTGAAATCAGGAGAGATGCAAATATATATATTCGTGTCATGCTGTGAATTATTATTCCAATATTTCAGTTAACACGTATAAATTAGTAATGGAGTAGCCTGACAGAAGACAATAATCATCATATACAGCTGGATTCAGTTTTGACCTTCATGCAAAGGGCCTGTTGCCTCACACACATGAGAAAATCCAAGAGATTCCAGTCTGTATAAAGGACACTGATCTCAAAGGAAGGGACATACCAAGTGCTGTCATGGCAGCTGAAAAGGCAGCAGCTTTTGTGCCTCCGCTGACTCAGTTTCCCTTGATACCAAGTGATAACATAGCCTGGCTACTAATGAGGTTCCAGGCCTTCATCTCCTACTTCCCCTCTCTTCCCCAGTTCCTGCAAAATTTGTGAAAGGCATTGTGCATCCATTTCCATTCTCAGCATGTGGCCAATAGATGTTTTCTTCTTTCTGGTGTGTTCCTTTGGCACCCAGCGGAGGGGTAGCGTTGGGAAGGAGTGGAGGATGAGGAAGCCACTCCCCATCCAGAAAGGAACGTGGAGTTCAAGGCTCACTGTGCTTTGCAAGCAGGACACCCATCTGGCAGTGATGGTGAGAGGAAGCTGGGGCTCTGTAGGGGAATAGAATATAAGTAAATAAAGGTAGTATAGAATCCTACCCCCTAAAGAGGGGTATACCTCTCTTTAGGGGGTAATCTTACCCCCTAAAGAGTTGCAGTTGAGCCAATTATTAGAGATTGGGAGCAGGCCTGATTTTAACAGGCCACACCTTTAGCCAATAAGAAGAGTGTTATAAAAGAGTGGATTGGTTGTTTGAGGGGCAACTGGAGTCAGTTGGCTGCTATGAGGACAATGAAGAGTCAATGCCTAGAGGAGCTGCCTACAAGAAACATCAAGGAGGTATGAAACTCTGGCAACATGGAACCCTTGCAATGTGATGACAATAGAACTCTTGCTACATAATGACAACAGGCCTCTGTCCATCCTCTAAGAGCTGCTCTGTCTCCTGAAGCAGTGGATAAAGGATGGGAGCTGCCCTCACCTGTGTGGGTGGCAGGGAGGCACCCTGCTCTGAGCCCATGGGGAGATGGGGTGGATGAATTCCTGCTTCCAGAGCTCACTTGGATTGGACTCAGCCCAGCCTGAGCTTCCTCATCATGAAGCAGACGCAGAGGGGGCTGCCTGCAACAGGGGGTGACCTGGGGGCTACAGGATGGCCAGGCTGGCAGGACACCTGGGGCAAGAGCAAGGGTATGAGCCCTCTCCTTACTGCAGGTAGGTCCCAAAGTACATGGGAAAGGACTAAGAGAGGCCTTTTCTCCCTTGGGTCCTGTGGCACAGGCAACTAAGGCCCTCAGCAGAGGAAAGAGGATATTCTAAGCACCTCAGTGTCTTCAGTGCTGCTGGGCAGGACTCCTCCATACCTCAGACTTCCTTTCTCCCTCTGCACTTGCTGAACTTCCCCAGGGACACGGTGATGGATGGGGGCTGGCAGGACAGTCCCCTGCCACCTTTCCTTTTCCTGCACATCTATGCACAGCCAGCCATCGTTTGCTCTGAAATATTTGTTTTGAAAAGTGACAATAATGAGATGACATGCTGCAGAAAGTACTTCAGAGTTGCCTGGGGAACAGCAACAGGGTTTAAGTAAAGCTCTTTTTGTTAAGTAAAGAAGTACAAGGACAGGAATGGATAATGCAGGAATAATTGAAGATTAGAGAAAAAGACAAACCCTCTGAGCTTTGACCAGGAAATATCTTTTTTCAATAATATTCTCCTACTGTGCAACTGAATTGTGAAAATACTGCCATCATCTGGATGATTAAGAATATAATCCTTGTTTTTTTACCATTGCTTGGAAAAAAGATTGAGAAAGTAATAGCAAATTTCTGCCCAAATAAAAAAAATTGCCTAATCAGAACAAAGAATAAACAAAGAGCTTTTGAGATGGAGGACTGTGGCTCTATTTTTGATAATCTATGTTTGCAATGATGACAAACTTAGAGAGCAATTCCGGTAGCTGTGTGTTGGGGTATTCTCTGTGAGGAACGGGGGCAGATAACTTCAGTGAAGCATAAAGTGCTTGTCTGCCCTTAAAGCTCTTACCGGGCACGCCTAATTTTGAGAGAAATTAAAATAAAATGCATGAAGCTTTGTAGTTTTATTCTGAATGGAATCTCTCTTGAAAAGTATGTTTTTTCAGGCTTGGAACCTGATTTTTTAGATGGCATTTCCTCCACACTCCTTTTCCTCTGTTTCTTATGTCCACTGAAAGCAAAACTTGTAGGTATTTACCCATTTAAAAATTCCTAGTATTAAATATTGTCACAGATTGAAATTTCATACATACTTTGAGGTATAAGACTTGTAAAAATTAGTGATTCAAATATTTTTAGGTAATGTATGAAACTCGGTTCTGCTTATTACATCTGTACTCAGTAAAAGACAGTGGCTTAATTACATTTTAAAATATGGAAGATCCTTTCATACTTGTACTTGAACAAGTTTGTTAAATGAACTGAACCCTTGTTGATTTCTTAAATTACCAAGGGTATAAAAGACTTGAAGAAGGGAAGCTTGCTTTCTTTTTTTTCTTTTGTTTGGTCAATTAGAGAAAAGCACAACCCTCCTACATTAAAAAATAAACAGACTTATTAATTCCTTAACATTTGAAGTCAATCCAAATGGCACACTGCCAAGATAGATAAAATGAGAAAACTCCATATTTTATATTCATTTATACTATTCTAGAAAATATATGGCTTTCCAAGAAGGGCTGTGAAAATGTCTTGTGAATACTCTACAGATAAGCTGCATAGTTTCAGAAGAAATATTTCCACAAAGGGGCTTGATTGCCACAGCATCATGATATTGTCAGCAAGCTTCAAAGGATCAACTTTCTACAGTCCTTCTGAAACTTGGAGTTGTTGACTGAATTTCACTTGCCATGTCTATATTTGAGTGTACAGTAGATTTTTTACATTCAGGATATCACATATACACATATATAAATTATAAGAATAAACAGGGGAGGGGCAGGAACTTAAATCTAAAATGTTGGTGGCTCCAGCAGGATAAAGCCTGAGAAAGTGATTGCAATAATTGATCCTCATATGTCATTTGCTATTGCATACTTGTTTAAGAGGAATTTCCTTACCAGTCTGTATAAGCTCAGCTATCTGAAATAGCTGAACCTTCTTCATATGGAGAGCAATTAAGGAATAACTAGTAGCTAAAGGGTAGTAAATATAAATCAATATATTTTTATAAGAGATGATTATCCAATACAATAGAAAATTGCTCAATGTACGTGGTGAACACAATGTGTCTTTCAGGGGAGGACAGAGGTGGTAGGAATACTGTCATCATAAATCTGTTTAAGCCCAGATAAGGTAACCACTATAAGCTATAGGAACTTTCTTGTCCCAGAGCTAGGTGATCCTACACCAGCAAAACTAGCAAAGCTCAGAAAACAAATACTAGGAACTGCACTTTGTTGTATTCATAGATGTAATACTGACAAAAGTCAGAAAATAAAATAGAGGATAAAGTTTAGAATTTTAGAAAGTCTGGAAATTTGAATTTTAGAAAAAATTATGCAAAGCATAAGCTTGGCTTTAAAAAAAAAGTTGGCTTCCTACTGCCTTTCTCAAGGACAACGTTATGCCAAGTCAAGTGAAATACTGTGCTAGGGGTGCTGAAATAATGGAGTCCTGGGCTGTTGTATTTCAGCTGGGCATGTGGGAGTAGCTGCGATGTGACAAGGGGGCAATGAGTAAAGGAGCTGGTAGAGTTTTGGAGAAGATCAAACATCCCTGTGCTTTCTGCTAAAAAATGTAAGCAAAGATTTTGTGGCATATATCTGTGGAGGATTGGGCTTTTTTTTTTTTTTTTTTTTTGCAATAATCAAGGTTGGTTCCTGATTATGCTCTGCTTGCTGAAACAGGATATTTCATATAAACTGTGGCTAACAGTTTTGAGCGGATGGCAATTCCAGGGGTCAAACTGTTCACAAGGAAAATACTCAGAAAACATTTTCTCTTTGTTGAAATGTTGTGTATTCACAATGAAATTGTAAAATTACTGTTCCACCGACAGGAATAAAATAATCCTGAATGAAGTTTTAAAACAGTTTTTAGGAAGTGTGAGTTTTGCCAAAAGTCCTGAGATGAAATTGTTCAAAACACTGATGCCACGAAGGCTGGCTTGTGATAGGAATGCTTGAGTCTGCAAAAGGAGGAATGCTAAAGGGAGATGGGAAAAGAGCAGAGGAGCTTTAAACATCTGTGAGAAAGGAACATTCTTATGCTCCAGTTCATCGGTAACCACCTGAGTGGTGCCACTCCAAGAAGGAGCAGCAAAAGCAGCCCATCTCTGACAGCCTTTCTAAACATTGTACAGCCCGACTCAAATCACTTCTCCAGGCCTTTTAAGGAATGAAACTAAATGCATATTTTTATTTAATTAAAGTGAACCTTCAGTGCAGAGGTGTGGTTTGACTGTTCAGTGTATTGAGCCTTGAAAATTGATAGGCAAAATTCATTTTAATACAGTGAATGCATGTTTTAGTGAAGTTTAATTAAAGGATTTCTGTAAAGCCAAACAGGTTGTACATCCCTTCTTTTTAGTTTACTTAAAATATTTTTTAAGAAAAGAAAATAAAAATATTGTATTTAATGGATCTGTATGCTTTTGGCTTTCATTTGCTTGTCCCATATAGCATGTCTTGGTCTAATCTCTCAGCTCATTCTAAACAGGCTAAATCTAATTTGGAAGTTAATGCACTGCTTTAAACAAAAGGAGTCTTGAAAGTAATTAAACCTATTTAGATTTGTATTTGGGAAGTCTCATTTATTTATAGTTTTATGTAGAGAATTTAAGTATATTGATGAGTCTGTGTCCTTTAAAATAAGTTAATTTTAAAAACTTATCAAAGCTAATGCCTTTCTTTGAGTATTGTCCCACAACTTTACCAAAATGTTATTGCTTATTTCTCACCACCATTGTCTGGAATAATAAAAAAGAAAAGCAGACTAATAGGAAAACACCATCAAGGAAGCAATGAAATTCAATATTTATAGGTAGTCATTTCTGTCTTTGGCAAATGTATCATTTTCTTAGCATATAAATCCTACTGGTATATGAAGGAGCATGCTTTCAGCATGAGCATGAAACAGGAACCTGTCATCTATACCAAACTTCTACATAATTTGTAATTTGGGCTGTATAATAGTTTTAATAATCAGTAAACATTGTTAAATAATAATATTAGAAATATCTGCTGTTTTATTTTTACATTTCTCTGAACTTAGTAAACAACAATGATGTCAACATTGAAATTCTCATTCTTTTTTTTTTTATTTTTAGTAAGAAGCAGAGGGCAAGTGTGTAAAATGATCCTCCTCACTGCCAAAAGGAATTTCATCCAAGGCCCGGCAAGATCAATAGTGAATGCAAGTCACATTTTCCTGAATCATTAGAAATATGTGAAATGAACTGCTGGTGGTTTCCTTTTTGTGCTGGACAGATGTGTTTACAAACTACTAGGAAAAGGAATTTAGTTGGCAGCAAATTTAACACAAAAGTGAACACAAAATGAGCAGCAAATGTGTATGGAGATATTTTAGAGCACTTTAAAAGCACTATAGGACTAAATGCAGAAAGTTGCATTTCTGAGTTTCTTCAGCTTTTGCACATGTATGAAAATTGACTCTAAATTATTTTTCAGCTTACTGTCTATGTATATTTTCCATTAATATTTTAAAGGGGTATTCAGTTAATATCTAGACAACATCCAAAGATAGATGCAGAAAAGGGATTGAAGCTAGGAGGTTAATTCTTCTAAAGATTGTATCAGAATTTTGCATTTTTGCCTCATTAACAATAATAAAGCTATATTAGAGTAAATTAAAAAATAGATGAGAAAGAAGAAAAACATAAGAAAATTTAAAAATTACTTCAAAACACTGAATGAAATGGAGCTAGGGCTGGATGCGCTGCAAAAGACAGAAAAAATACAACATTGCCTCATGGCTCATAGTCCAGACTGAGTATACCGGTAGGACATTTAAAGCTTCAAAGCCAGTATGAATGAAAGAACCTTCAGTCAGATACTTTGCTCATCATGCCCCATCCTAACACTGCTGCATCACACCATGGGAGCTGACAGGAAAGCAATCACATAAAAATCCTAATAAAGTAAAAGACAACATCTCTTCAGACTTCTGTATTAAAACCAGAAGTTTTTATGACACATCTTCTTTGATTTAATGGTAATTAAATAAAACCATAAAACACTCTTCAGTAATGAACTGAAATAGAAAATTAAATACAGATCTCCCTATCACATCTTTCCTTATTGTCATGGTTTAGGCCTGGCACAGAGCCAGTGCCCCCATGAGAATACCCTCTCCCTGGTGTCTGCTGTGAGATGTGACCAGGAATAAGCAAAGGAGGCTCCAGCTTAGAAATAAAGAAAACTTTATTACCTAAACTACAAGAAAAGAAGGAAAAAACTATAAGGGAAAAAATTGAAAACCTTACAAAAAAACTTTCCTCCTCCCCACCACCAAAATTTCCCAATCCGATACATTCCCCCAAATCCCCAACTGCCCAGTCTGGCACCACCCTTTAGAATACTCAAACTTCAGTCCATGAAGAGGAGCGGAGTCCTTGCACCATAGGCCTCCCCTGGAAACACGCTGAAACCTGTGCCATGTCACTCGGCACCACCCGGAAAGTCCTTTTGCCGCCTGTGACATCTTCCTTCCATGCCCAGTGCTCTCACCACTGTGCATGGACCAGAGCTGCTTCTAGGGTTGTCTTAAGGATGCCTTGTCTCACTCCAAAAAGGCACAGTCTCTGCTTTGGGACATCTGTCCCCCCCATTTTTTTTCCAACCCCCTGGGGCCAAGGGGTCCCCACAATGAACCCTCCTGGTTCTGAGGCACTGCCTCCCCCTAAGTGCCGTCTCTATGTCACAGGAATAACACTGAGTCTATGGCTACACAAGAAAAGTCCAGCCAAAAGGCCACTCCAATCATCTCTCCCCACTCAGCCAGGCTTCTCCACATCCCTCGGGCCTAGTTCTTGGTTA
Organism: Zonotrichia leucophrys gambelii; assembly: GCF_028769735.1. Lineage (NCBI taxonomy): Eukaryota > Metazoa > Chordata > Aves > Passeriformes > Passerellidae > Zonotrichia > Zonotrichia leucophrys. Next base: position 120,919,525 of record NC_088171.1, on the reverse strand, counting down.
TCTCATTTCCTATCTTTCTTCTTCTTCAGCTCCGAGGAGGATCAGCATTTTTGCGAGGTCCCAATCATGAAAGAAAGTGTTAAAAATTCAGTCTCTGCCTGTCCCAGATCTCTGGCACTCCCACACTCGCTGCTGCTCTGGCCAGGCACCTCCTCGCTGCATTCTCCCCCTTTTCCTCCTGGGCCGGCCACTATCAAATTCAGACGCTGGCTCTCCCTCCCTCTCTCTTGGCGGGGAGAGATGGCTGCCCGATGTCTCTTGGGGCTCCTCCACCCTTCCATCCTCAAGGGCCTCCTCACCCCCCATCTCCGTCCAGGCCCCGGGCCTACCGCATGGCTGCCCCTCCCCCGCCCAGCAGCAGCAGCTGGACAGGGGAGGGAGATCTGACATCTTTGCCTCGACGTCCCAAGAGGCCTCCCAGGGCCGAAGCTCTGCTTTTAACTCCTGTGTATTCTCGGAGGTGTGTCCAGACCCCACTGGCCACGCCAGGTGCCAATATCAAAATCCAAGCACCCATTGGTTTGACCACAGCATCCCAGAATTCCCACTTCTTCCTGGTCAAACCACCACACTTATTAAAGAAACTTTGTCAAAAAATGTTTGCATTGTCATCTTTCATTGAGGCCAAGAGAACATAAATTCATTATATTTATGATCTTGAAAATCAGTCCTTGCCATTCCTTGATCTGTGATTCCGTGATCCTATTTATTTCCAGAAAAAAATATGTTTTGCACAATGCAAATATTATTTCTAAATAAGTTTGTTTTTCTGTTCTGTATGCAGAGGTTCAGACACTAGTTACCTCTTATACAGCAGAAGAAAAAAAGCCCATTGAGCTCATAACTATCCCTTAAAATCATATTCTTGTGCTTTAAGGATATTGTTGTCTCTTGTGGTAAATGTTAAATTTCTAAGTGGTCAATAATGTTCTTTCTTTTTGTTGAATAGTAGACTAGACATTTCAATATATTTCATTTTAAAACATTTTAAAGTGGAAGTTCTGTATTTCAGCAAGGATGCTGCTTTATAAGACAATAAAAGCTTTAAGTAAGACATTTCAAACTTTCACAATAAAAGCAACTAAACCCTAATCCCAGGGTTGCCACAGAGATCTGAGGTTTTGTGTAATAGCTTAGGATGAGGGTTTCAGCCGTAATTGGAAACATCTTCCTGAGTTTCTTGACTATTGTAAACTACTTCAGGAAATCATTCCTTTTTTGAGTGGGCGACAAAAATGTTTCGAAAGAAATGTAGAGCAGAGTCTACAAAATATTGTCTGTTGGCAAAATGGAAGATGGAAAATGAACCCAAGGGTTTAGACACTAAAACACACTCCATGATCACAAGAAAGATCCTCAAGATGCCTGTCTCAGGTGGGTGCCTGGCAGGACTTCTGCTCATGCGCTTGCACAAAAAGCTGTCCCATTGTCCTGCTATGTGATGCTCAGCCTTGTCTCTAACACAGCCTTTCTTAGAAAATTCAGTTAAATAATCTATTTGCCTATTTCCTGTGGCTGACCCAGTCCAGGAGGTGAACTTGGGATATTGTCCATGTTTGCTGCCCTAGGTTCCTTACAAAATTTTGTTGTCACATCCCATTTCATTTGAAGCAATATATCTTTGTAATTTGTACTGTGTGTATTGTACTACTCCTTAGGAGCTTTTTTAATAGCCCGCCCATGCAGGAAGTGAGAAACTTGTATTTAGCTCTTTCTTAGTGCGGAAGACATCCAAATCTGTATTTCACAGATATCTAAATGGCAAAGCAAGAGGGCGGTAAGGATTCAAGTATTCTCTGGAATCTGTTGAAGCCCTTCCAGAGGAAAAATGAAAATTCTTATGGCCATGGAGCTGAAGCACAGTAAATAAGTTTTAAGATGAACAAAAGTGCAATTACACATTTAATGTGTAATGAATATTCAATTTAATTCTGAAAATTTAAGTCCAAAAATGTGTCAGTGCACTAAAGGTCTAAATGTAAAAATGTTTGTTTCTGTGCTTCAGCCCAAATTTTATGTTCTAAAGCCGGGTTGGGATCTACGATTTTAAGACCCTAGGGCCTATAGTCAAAAATTAAAGTCATAGAAAAGGAGCCCAGGTGCTGAGGAAGACTCTTTAAGCTTTTGTCCACCTACATTTTTCTATGTAGGATCAATATGCTATGTCCTCATAGTGTATCACTGAATTATAATGTGGTTTCTGTTTCAAGGGACTTAAAAATCCCTTAGTTCCAAGCCCCCTGCCATGGGCAGGGACACTTTCCACTAAAACAAGTTGCTCAATGCCCATCCAGCCCAGCCTTGAGCACTTCCAGAGATAGGACATCCACAACTTCTCTGGGCAACAGGTTCCTGCGCCTCAACACCAGTTGAGGTTATGAATGTCTTCCTAACATCTAATTCAATGTTCTTTCATCTTAAAGCCATTACTCTTCTTGAGTAGACCTGAACCAGTTCCTTCTTATTCTGTAAGACGAAGTCAGCTTGTAGGCTACAGAATGTGCTACAGATAATACAGTTGGAAACAGTATTTATACCATTAGCAAATTTTCATAATAGCCTTGCCTCCTGTCTGTCAGAAGAAATTCTTGCAACAGATCTTAATCCCCACATCTATTAAATGGAAAATCTGCTCTCTAACTCCAGTGGGAAGGTACCAGGAATGTAAATATTGCCCTTTTTGACTTTTACCTTGTAGAACAGTGTTCCTCTCATCTTATAAAATAGAAGTTTTGATATGGATGTATGAAGCAAGATGTTGAATTCTTCATAAAATCTCAGGTATTTTAGTGAACTTTTATAAAGGTCCTACTGCATTCTAACCAAGTGACAGAAGGTAATTTATCCTGGAGAGTGTGACATTTTTGAGACTGAAAGAACTCAAAATTTAAGGCACTTTAAAACAAAGCCAACAAACCAAAATCGACAAAAAATATGAAAGAGTGAGTAGTGTAGTGATTGAGGTCAGAAAAATTTCTAAATTGGTTTTAAGTAACTTCTTCCTAATCCCTAAGGAAACACAGAGTATTCTTTCTACTAGAAAATGTAGAAAGAATGCACTGGGGGACTTTCCTTCATTTACTGGTCTTCAGTTTCAGCATCTCCTTAGTTTTATGCATTTTGAACATTGTGAACCTTGCTCTGATCAAATCCTACTCTGGGTAATCCACTGGCATGAAGTTACAGAAAGGCATTCTGCTTCAGCACTTTGAAAGACTTCCATGATTAAAAACATGGATGTCATAAAAACTGGAATATTAGAAATGTTGAAGTGCTTAGGTTGGAGGTAATGTGTATTTTTATCTAGATACAACTATAGACTAAATTTGTGTTCAAAAATATCTTCTATCTCAGCACATTTCATAAAATTAGACTATCAGTTAATAAAACTGGACTGCACTTTAATGGAGCTTATGGAGACAAAAGAATGTATGAACACAAACAAAATCCTTGAGGTTTGATCTGCATTTCAGAGAAAGATTCCTTAGGACAAAAGAATAAAGTAGTAATTGCTTCAGACTCACTGGTATTCTGGTGGGCTTTCTTACCTGTGGCAGTATATCCCACCCATGCAGGTTCTCAGGGAGCTGGAGGTTCACATCTGAGAGCCCTCATGTGGGTTGAGCAGACACATTACTGACTGCACATACCCTGCGAACCAGTGAAACAGATTTTGTAGATGCAGCTCCTCTTGACTCACATCTTTTGCTTTTCTCCTTTGTAGTATTTCGTTATGTCTTTCTTGCAATTTTGGGTTTTTTCCCCACTCTTTTCAATTTAAAAGTGTTCGGTCTTCCTTTCTACAATAAGGAGGAGAGGGGAAACAAAAGCTTGGGTACTGTGAACTCAGATTTACTGTGCAATGGCAGCTCCATTCCTCATGTACAAATGAACCCTGCAAGATGCATTTCTGCTTTTCTGTTTTCATTGACATTAGCATAAATTGTGTCTAAAGGTCTGACACTTCTTTTATGGACCATTTGGATGAAAATGTTTTTCCATACGTGCACTTCACTGCCTGTACAGTTTATATGGATGCAGCTTTTGCTTCACTGGAATGCATACATGGGTTTTCAAAAAGATAAGAATGTTCAAAGGGTAAGCCTATGGATGGGAAAACATTCAAGGAGATTTAACAACTAAACAGAAAGCTAGATTAAAGGATGGCATCTTTTCACTGTGTTCCTTCCTCGGCTAATGTAAGCTCTCTCTCATTTCCACTCAAATGTGGCTGAAGAAGTAGATCAGTCTCCTGCAAATGGGCTATGTCAAAACAATGTAAAGTAAAAGGAGCACAGGAACATTTACTGCCTTTCTTATTCCACCATAACCCCTTAGCACATCACACCTGGCAGTAATGTAAATATTGTAGTCTCACTGTATTTAAACAGACATTTAAAGTATAAATATAAGAAGAGAGAAAATACCTAAAGAGATGTTTAGAAAAGTGACACCTTTCTCATTTAGAGGCCGATGATTAAACAACAGGTGTTTTCTCATTTGGTTTTTGGTTTGTTTCTTCTTTTGAGATATGTTGGTATTTCCCCAGATATATTAGGTTGATAAGAAAATAGTTTATTTCTGAGCACTGGACTGAAAGCTAACATTGCAGTGAAACACTTTTTCCTTCCTTGACCCTATGGAAGTTGTTTGACCTCTCTGCCCAATCTAACAGGCAATCTGTAAAGCCAACAGGAAGAATATCAACTCCCTGCCTCAGTATGATATTTGAAATACTCAGTATTAGCAAATTACTTTGAACCAGAGATCAGTCGAGCATGAATACAACTCCCCATCAGGGGCAGAAGACAGTAGCCTTCCACTGCTGTAATATCTCATGGAACCTTTGTTCTGCTCCCGCTCATGCTTATAACAGAGTGATTACTTTCTCTTTTCATCCGATTGATAATTTTCTCTCTTCATCTGATCACTCCTGATTTCTTTGGTTAAGAAACATGGTCATTAACTAAATGCTTTTTGTGTATCATCTACAAGAGAATGATATATTCAGCTACTTGAAACAAGTTTTTTGAGGTTCATAAGGATTTTAGGAGATTTTTTTCTGTCCAGTTTGAAACAGAGAAGAGAAAGTAATATTTTTTGTGACCGGGTAGTTCAAGCCTAATTTTAATCTTACAAGAGAAAGAGATTTTTTTAAAATTTTGCCCTCTACATTTTCTGTTTGGTTTTGTGGTTTTTTTTAATAATTAGAAATTCAAAAAAGCTGTTTACAATGGTGCAATCTGTGAAGTCTTTGGAAGATGAAAATGGGATATTTTCCATTTTGAAGTGCTCCCTACACTTGATTATTTCCTGGATTTCAACACTGACATGACATAGACTGAAGGAACTGAAGCATCTGAGGTGCATTTTATTTGCTGAATGAAAACCACAGCACCAACGAGTTCTCCCATATCCTTGCTGGTTTTGTATTTCCTGATGCAAATTATCTCTAAGTATTGACATGAAATCTCACGACCATAGGACAAGCAGTTGTGAAACTGAGGCGTATCTTTGGAGGGAATTTGTTAGAAAACCAGTGACCATAAATCCTCTGAAGGCTGCTCAAGCGCCTGCAGCTGCAATAGTACAGAGCCTTTCCCACAGTGGAAATGAAGACCAGGGTGTGGTAGTCTAGAGCTCCTCATCCCTATGGAATTAATTTCCAGTCAGTTATCTGCATGCCAGGGCTACTGACAGGGCTGCAGAGATAGCAAAGCTGAGGAAGCACTCTGGTCTATGTTAGACACTGTGGAGTGCAGCAAAGCCAGGAAGCTTATCTGTTATCTGGGTACATCACACCCTGTAATGGCAGTGTCTGCATCATCAGACGTTCCGGACAAAGATAAGGATCCACGTGCAATCAGAACCAGACCGACCATCCAGGAAATTCTACTGTCACTCAAAACAGCCTGTCCCAAATACCAGACTGTTTTATTTCCTCAGCATCATGAATGTATTTACATATTGCTAGTGCCATGTGTTGAATATCGACATACTGTTAGCCCAATACAAATCTTTCATTAATTTTAATTCCTTTTTTAACCTCAGTTTTTCAAAAGGCTTCATTCTGCTTTTAGTTTTGCACTTTGTTTATTCTGGGTCATAATACTGAACATCAAAGCATTATTCAGAAATTTTGTTACTTTTTGCTTTATATTAGAAATTCAAATTGAGGGGGGAAAACCCCAAAATTCTTTTTCAGAATATATGGAGAAAAAAGCAGCACTCACATGATGTTTCTCATATGACCCGTAAGAAATGCATGTAAGTATTTTCAGCCCAAATAATAAGAGGCCAGACAGTTTTGTGATGATGGGTAAGGTGACAGCTGGTGATCATGGGGAGCTTCAAGATTTCATAGTCACTCCCACTACAAACATTTTCAGTTTCATTAGTACAGTTGTTCATGACAGTTACCTAAACACGCCAGTGGATTGCACAAGTATCTGTTCATCCTGGTTTCAAATTATGTTTGGTGTTTCTCCATCCAAAGTTTACATGAGTTCAATCTCAATAATCACAGAGTCAGAGGATAAATAAGGTTGGAAGGGACCACAGAGGGTCACCTGGTCCAACCTCCCTGCTCAAGCAGGGTCATCCTAGAGCACAGGGCACAGGGTGGTGTCCAGATGGTTCTTGAATTTCCCCAGTGATGGTGCTGGATAAGGACATTCTGTTCTAAATCATAGAACATGCACAAAAGATGAGAAGACATGGTGTCCTAGGTTGTATTCAAATTTTCAATTATACAAGATTTAATGGCTGGAGATACTTCCAAGTTACTGCAGAGAATATAATGAATGTTACATTTGCCCATATCAATACCTCAGAATCAACATTTAAATTGCCAAAATTACTTAGTCTACCTCATGGGAAAAATGTTGTAACATTAAACTAAATCCTCAACTACTTTGAAATGCAGAACAAAAACCTGGAATAAAAGGCACTGAGAATCTGTTTTGAATATGTATTTCAAATGTTCTTTTCCAGACAATACACAAAAATGATCAAGAAAAGTTAATAGCTAAAGTTCTGTGGTTTATTCTTTATTATGTTGATGGAATAATGTATGAGACAAAGATCTAGCTCTACCAAATATTAGAAACCTGAGTCCACTCCTAGCTCCATCTGCCTTTGAAGCCAGTGTGATGCTAAGTACAAAGTGTCTTCATGGATTTGGACTGCAAATTTTATGCTGCTTTAAGTCGTGAGCTGAATTTTTCAAGGGGTGCAAAAAAGTAATAGGGGTTCCTATTGGTACATTGGCCAGAAAGTGAAGGTCAAAGAAAACAATAAGACAGAAAATGTGACAACCGACATGGAAGAAGCTTAAGAACTCAACCGTTTTTTCACTTATTTTCAATGGTAATCTCTCTTCCTACATATTTCAAGGTGGAAGCAGGGGCAATGAAGTCCCTTCTATTTTAGGATGAGACCAGGTTAAGGACCACCTGATGAACCTAAGCATATATCACACCATGGGACCTGATGAGTTGCATCCCAGAGTCCTGAGAGAATTGGTTGGTGTTACCAAGACACTCCCAAGGATATTTGAACAGTCATGGAAGTCAAGCAAAGTCCTCAGTGACTGGAAAAGGGAAACAGCAAGCCCATATTTTTAAAGGGTGAAAAGGATGACCCTGGAAACTACCCACTAGTGAGTCATATCCCAGTGCCTGGTAAGATCATGGAACACATCCTTCTGGACATGTGAACAAGCATGTGTGATGGGGAACATATGTCAGGTGAATAGATCTCTTCACAGATGCTGTGGACTTTAATGAATACTTACATGAATAACATGAATCCTTACATTAATCCTTTCTCATGGAGGCAGTAGTAATAACTCTCAGGCCAGCATGGCACAGCTAAAAGAGTGGAGATGACAAAAATGCTTCCAAAATCTTCTGAAACCACTAATTTTTGGTAAAACTGGTTCTCTATTTGACAGACTTATGTACTCAAGGGAGATAGCATTCCTGATCCTAAGAGCTACCAACCAAAATAATTTTGTATCCAAGAGTCTCAACATACCCTTGGATGAAGTGTGAAGATCAGCCATTTGAGGACTTCAAACACAGGCAAAAGATGTTTATAACTCCCTCAGGGTTAAAGATTTCAGGTCCAGGTGTCTTGGTGGATCTGGGCATATGCCAATGTCACAGAGAAAATATGGACAGTCTTAAAAGGCTTCATGGCTTGGATACACTAATGACTTGTGTTTGCCACCCTAGGGAGTCACTGGAAAAGCAGATGACTGAACTTCAATCCTGTCAATGGCAGGCAAGTGTCCAAACCAACAGATTCATTCTGTTACCTTGGCTGTTTTTGCTTAAAGTTGTCATGTTTAGAAGATTTTGGTTTTAATGCACTGTCCAGAACATCCATGGAAAAGTTGGATACCTTTTGCTGGTTTGGGCTGGGGAAAAGTTGGAAACACAGAACTTTCAGTTTCCTCAACCTAAACCAGCCATGGGTAAGCAATGCCCTGTGCAAAAATGTGTTGTGGTTTTAGCTTAAAAAAAAACAAAAACAATTTTAGATAGAAAAAATGTTTCAGATAGAAAAAATGGTGTAGATAGAAGAAAGAGTTATAGAGAGAATAAGCTGGTAAAACCTTGCCTATTTTCCATTGCTATACTGCACAAACTGGGTAAGAAATTTTCTGTTACTGCTGAGATCTGTAATTATTGACTTCAAAAAATTCTATTAAGAAGCCATTATATTTTAAAAATTTGGTTTTAGACTATAATCTGAAAATACTTCTATGGCAAAGGCCAGTAAAAATCACCAACCCACAAGGACTTACATTAGCTGTATTCTCTCCTTACTCCTCCTACCTGCTATATCCTACTTTGACGTGGATTGCAAGGCAGACGAAGTGACATCTGTGGGCTTGTACAGTGCATAGGGCCAGGAAGCCAGGATTATAACATCTGGATTCTGCCTCTGAACAAAACAATTGCTTGGGGAATCTGCTTGCACTATAATTGAATATTGCCTATAATGGACTGTGCTGTACTTGAATTGTCTGGTTTCAGAGTCTCCTGTGCTCAAGCATCTGCTCTTCAGTAGCCTAACCCAACCAATTCACAATTCAGCATAGAATTACTGCATTTTTTCTTGTTTTATTTCTCACACACTGTGCTCCCATCTTCCCTAATGCACAGCAACATCACTGAGGTGAAATTTCTCAGTGCAGTCCTTTTTGTAGCCACAGGCCTTGGTTAGCTGTTGGGCTGTCAAGTCATAGCAACGTTTTAGCTGCAATTTTCTGCTGCTTTCTTTCTATGAAATTAAATACTTGCCCATCTGGATTGTATACTTGGCTTGTCTTTCTAAGATTTTCTTTTGCCTTTCTGAAGTACATTAAGAATAGCACTTTTTTCATGGAAGATTACATCACACAGTTTGGAGCTGATTACTATCAGATATATACAGCTGTATAACATACTACACATCTTGGCCCTATTTAAAAGCAACATATGTAGCTAAATGTAAATTTGTAAATGCATATGTATAAATATTTTTCTTTTGATTATGTAATCTTGGGACATTTTAATCTCTGATCAAAACCCATATGTAAATACATCTTTTTAAAATACACTGGTGAATATATTTCACATTATCTTGTGAGAATTTCAGCCACCAACTGTGACAGATCCAGCTTTATTTCTCTTCTGAACAAGTATCAACCACAAAATTCAAGTATTGACTCTATATTGGAAAAAATCAAGATAAGATGGATTTAAAATGGAAACACTGAGCCCATTAGCTAGGACAAACAGTACTGAGAGAGAATTTATTTGATCCACATAGTAGTGGACCTATTTGTAAGGAATTCTAATGGACTGGCATGCCATATTGGTCTTTCTAAGTGGATATTCCAGAACAATCAAGGTTTTATTCTCAAAACTGGACTGCATAACTGAGGTTATTTTCTTCTATTACTGTTATCACTTTCCAATTACATTGCTCTATTTCCTCTTTTTCCTTCAGTTTGTCGAATCCTGAAGCACAGTCTATAATGATTATGCTGCTTTCACTAACTAATAAGACATTCCACTGAACTGAGGTTCATCAGCTTTATTGCCCCAAAGTTGATAATTGTTTTACACCAGTTCAGTGTAGGTGGCTTAAGCAGACTGATGGCTTTTTGCAATTGCATGTCAGGTTTTCATTTCTGTCATTAGGGAAGTGCAGAAAGAAACTGTGTGTATGTACTGAACACTTCATCATCTGGGATTTGCTTATTGTTGTATTGTTTCCAGCAGTACAATTTTTAATTTAGACTGAATCGGGAAGTAAATGAAGTCAGTTTACCGTGTTTGTAAGACTACTATTAATATCCAAGCTAATATTTACAGTCCTGACACAATCCATGTAATAAAGTTTCTACTAACATTATAAACATTAAAAGGGCCCCAATGTAAATATTTAAATCACACAGATCCTCATCCAGCTTCAGATAAGGTATATGGAGGTGACAGATGCAGACAGTATTTCAAGCCTGATAGCCAGCTTCTGACAGAGGCAGGGCATGACCTAAGGCTGATGGAGAAGTTGTAGAGCCCATTTTTCCATCATCTGATAACTTGTTATTATGAGCCAGTTGAAAGACATGCAGCATTTTCAGACTTTCAGCTTGTATATCTGAAAATCTTTTTTGACACAAACATCTTACAAATCTCTCTAAAATGTTCTTATTTTTTTCAGCGACTCTCACTTGCATTTTCATTTTTTCATGGCAAGACATTCTCATCTGGAGTGACCAATTATCTTCGAGAAGTTTTAAGGATACTTTTAACGGAAAAAATATTTTTCAAATGGCTTCTGACCTTGACTAAACAGAATGAGTCACACTAACAGATGTGGTAATGCCTGTAACCAGATGTAAACACACTGGTGTCTTGTGACTTCCTGTGCAACACCATTGACGGGCATATGGCTGTCGTCCTATTTGTGGCTCTGTTTAAGCAATGCAATCACTATGGGCTCTCCAAACACACGTCTGGAAGTTCAATGCAGTGGGCAAACTGAGAAGCAAAGCATTTCAGAGTGTCTAAGACAGTTACAAACCTTTTTTTTAGTGGGGTATTTATGATGCTTTGAGCAGCCTGGTCTAGTGGAAGATGTCCCTCCCCCATGGCAGGGGAGCTGGAACTAGGTGGTCTTTAAGGCCCCTTCCAACCCAAACCATTCTACCATTTAGTCATGTGGGGATCCATGAAATGTACCAATAGGAAAAAAGCAAATTGGCCCTTGTCATGGATTAAAAAATACCATAAAAGTCTGGATTGCTGGATACTTATAAAAACTGACGAGTATTTACAAATCAATTATTCATTGCCAAAGAGGAAGAGACAGTGTAGAAGCAGTAGTGGCCAAGAATTCTCCTTATCCTCCCCCTGACCTGCCTCCCCCTCCTTCCTGCCTTTGGCCAGCCTCACTCACCCTTGGCCTCTCTGCCTGTCTTCCCTCTCTTTCTTTTCTTCCTGTCTCCCCTGATATAAGCTTTGAAGTTTTTCTTCTCATTTTAGAAATATCTGGTATTATATGTATAACCTGAAGTCCTCTGTGTACTTATGAAAGACAGGAACTTAACACTCTACTAATTATCTGTCATTTACATGTCATTCCACTGAGTTTCTGACAAAATGAGAGATTTTACAGTTATTTCATTACCTAAAAATCCAGTGTCATTTCAGTTAAAATTACTGCTAGAATGCACTATAATAAGATCTCCTATTTTCCAGTAACTAAAGAGTGACTGTTGCAGTTTTAATGCATGATTACTTAATAATAACAATGTTAATATAGGTTTTTAATTTTATAAATACTCCCATAAAATCTACAGGTTTTGACAACAGCAAATATAATGGTTAATAATATTGGAAACAGTTAATTAACCTCCTTCTTGGTCCTGAGACAAAGTATAACTGAAGCTTTTCCGAAAGTCTGCTTTCACATCATATTTCATACAAATTAATGCAAACATATATTTTGACATGTAAGTTTCTTACTTGAAACTGAGCAAATTTGGAAAGAAGACAAATAAACTATGCTGATTGTTAATTTTAATTCCTGAATAAAAATACAGAATCTCTCTGAGGGTCAATATAATATGCTCAGGGAAATCATACAAGTTGATTAGACATAAGAGGAAAAAAAAATCATAACAGCCCAGACTTTTTTAGCACTGAATGTAGACTTTTAGACAAAACACAAATATTTGTGAAGTACTAATATCTACAAAATTAAAGAATAAATAGTTGTTGCTTTAATCTCTTTAGTTTTGAAGTTAAAGATTCGGTTTCCATTTCCATTGAAGGTATCCTTTTCTGGTTTTCCAGGTTGGTGAAACCCCAAAAACACAATGGACAGTTTTATTTACCATGTATTTGAGAGTTTGAGTATTTGAGAATCCTGTGCTAGGAAAGAAGTGGCTCGATGCCATCCTGCTTTCCCAGGGCAGTTGCAGAGCATGCTAATGTTCTTGGTGCTGAATCAGTAACAAACCCTGGAACAGCCATTGTATTACTGGAACAGTTTTGATTTCTAATGAATGCCAGAAATCTCACTCAAGAAGAAATGAAGGATTTAGAATTTTTTTTAAAGATATTTTCCAGTTTGGCAATAATAGATGGGGTGTTTCACAATGATCTGTATTGAAGGAGTTCGATCAAAATGTGAGAATTCTTTAAAATACATGCTAATGCCTTAAATACACTGGATAAAATATTTCACACTGTCATCCCATTGAAGTCACCTGCATTTGTAGTTATTGGAATTTTCCCCAAGTAAAAAAAAAATTGTATCCAAGAAGCAAGTGTGTAACACACTGTTTGCAATGTGATATTAACTATTATAGTTAAATTAAATTAAGTGATAATTAAATTCTATATTTAAAAAAATCTGTTTTTTCATGAAAGTCACATATTCATTGAGAAGATAGCACAGTTCTAACAATAAGCTTGAGCTTAATACGGGTTTTATCTTCATATACACTCTACACAATTTTAGTAATAATTATCTTGCTTCTTGCTTTGAAATCTAGTGCAGTATCTCCACTCCAGAGAGCCAAAATGAAATCATTAGGAGAGGAAAAAATTGTAAAATAAATGAGAAAATTAGCTAGGGTGTGTTCAACTGGATGTATTTAGACAACATTTCTGATTAAAATCTTCTAATTGTGAACCTTCCAAATTGTTTCACCTTTTACAGTGCTGAGTACCTGGTGTGTTTTGTCACTGAGCATGCCCTGTGCATAGGTTCCCTCATCTTCAATTTATCATTAATTTCATTAAAGCACAACTTGCCTTCAAGAAAGAAAACACTTGAATACTTTTAATACTTTCTTAACTCTTCTTTGCTCTCCCTTCCTCAGAGCACCACCATATAAAGACAACCTCATAACTCCCTTTACCCTTTTATTCATTTTTTTTAATGTTTATATAGTGAATCTATGAATCTCAGCTCTGTACGTACTAGAGGGCATTTGTAAAAATTTTCCTCTGACTTTGCCACTGCTAATCTGCTTTAGGTGCTGTAATAATATTTTATTGTTTTCTCTGATGCAGTGTACTTTGCTTTTCTGCTTCTCTCTGTATATATTATCACCAGCTGACACATGGCACTGCTGGTTCCATCCCAACCTCTCCCTCAACTTGTGTCACTTCAGTGACAAGAAAATAAACTTTTCACAGGTACTTCTCCTAATCCTTTTGTTTCAGTTTTAAAAACTGAATATTTAAAAGTGGGTAAAAAATACTTAAGCAACTAATACCCATTCATTTCAGCAGAGCTTACCTTTAGTGTAGCACTTACTGGCATTTAAATTTGAAAGAACGCTTTTGATATTCATATGACAAAGTATATAAAAGATGCTGCAATGTTTATTTCCACATGTATGCAGCCTGGGTACTCCTCTAGCTGACGGAGTTGTATCCTGGAGGTTTTCCTTCATCATGTTATACTGTCTCTTCCTTGTTTTTTCCTTAAGACTGGTCTCTAGGAATTAGGGGCCTAAACATCCCTAGTGCATGGATCCCATAGTTCTCAGCCTTCACACTTGATTTATAAATCCCTACCCCCAGAGTTATATGAGAACAGCTGACCATCAGTTTGGCCATCAGAAAAAGAGAGAGAGAGAGAGACAAGGGAGACACCTTTGAAACACTCCTTGTCTATGTCTTAGAAGTGAAAAGCATGACTACAATCTCAGGACAACAGAAAGGGTGCAACAAGTTCATTAGTCCCATTAAATGTTCAGAAATTGTCCTAATGTACACTCAGAATTCTTGAATGTGCTGTCACTTGCACAGCTACCTATTTTAATATTCACAGAAGTCAAACTCTACAAATTGCCAATTTGGAAACTGTAAGAACGAACAGGTCTTGAGAGACTATTGGAGTTTTTGAAAATAAAATTAACTATTTGGTTTGCTGAGTCTGACAAAATCGTGGCTGTAAAGGGCTGTATTGTCCTCTTCCAAGTAAATCAGAACATAGGGAGAGATACCACAGCGAGGGAATGCTAGCTTAAAACAGAACACAGTGTTGATCAAGAGGAAATTATCATCCCTAGATCGTGAATAAATTTAATTTGGGAGTTACAGAAACATACCTAACTATGAAAGCAGTAAGGTGTTAGGGGAAAAATAGAGGCAAGAAACTTAACAGGTTTCAAAGTAGACACTGTTCACTTGGTGAATGATATGAGGGAATACCTGGGCTGTCAGGTGACTGAATTTAGTGAAAATCTCTTTTTAAAAAATTGTTCATCTTGAAGTTTCCTCAAAGAAAATGTCATGGTGACTTGGCTTTTTAATTTTGAGAAAAATAGGTTTTCTATCTGGCAACCACTATTCAATATCCACAAAATTCCAACCATGTCCACATTAATAAACCAGTGCACTGTATTATTTCGTTATCTTCGGTAACAACAGCCCATGAACACAATAAATACCATGCCTCAAGAATTAAAACCTGTACAGCAGCACTGGAAAACCATTCAAAGTGCACTGGTAAGTTCACAAAGTCTTTCAAGACCATTCTTTCTTGGTTCTGTGGTGCTGTAAAACTTCAACTAGCACTTAGACTATTTTTGTGTTCATATCTACTTTGTATTTACTGAGATAGAGGCTTCATCTCCAAAGAGACAGATAAATAGAATTACATAGTGATGCTAGACAGCTTTTGTATGGAGAAATGTCCATGTTGCTTGACTGTTGAGAAGTTAGGAATCTCCATCTGTCTCCTCAAGTCACTAAGCAATCTGGTCAAAGCCAGATGTACTAGCATGACTGAGTGGCAATGCTTGGTGGGTTTCAGCAGGCTGGGCAAAGATGAGCCACAGAATGAAGAGCCCAAGTCATCCTTAGCCAATGTCAATTTAGAAGACTTTTCTTAATTTTTTTATCTAAAAATAAATTTAAATAAATTTTTATTTAAATTTTGAATAAGTATTTTATTCTGAAGATTTTATTACTGCCTGGCTACTATATTATCAAAATGGTAGAAAACTTGAAAATGTTACTCTCTGAACCATGACTCAATCCTTTGTTTGAGAATCAGCAAGGCTTATGGATTCTGAAAGAGTATGAAATCACACAGAACTTATATTTGTGATACTGCTTGAAGTACATGAGCTGCTTTCCCCTGACTGCACAATTATGTATTCTAGTATATGTGATAAGACAATGTAATTGACAGGCGCTAGTACAAGAAAACTTTGTTCTTTATCAAAATGCTGACCACTATAACTATTTCAGCTTCAGGAAACTGTGTAATCTTGCTTTCAGTCTAATGCAGATGGGGCCAAGGAGTCCTCTGAGAATTAGTTCAAATGAACTGAGCAGTATTGTGGTACTTTGAAAATAAAGTGCAAAAGACAAAGTAAGATTTATATTTCAAAGAGAAAGCATATGCAATTCTTACACTGTTTCATATTGCATTAGGAATTGATCACAGTCCACTACTTTTTATATTGTAATTCTAATTTTTGAAACATTTATTAGTAAAGTGAATTTCAAAAGCAGGCAGTTTTCCTCTTCAGTGATGTTTAGATTTTCCATTAAAGGCAATTAGCTCACTGCAAATAGGTAAACAAGCACCCTCCAGTGACTACCTGACAAACTGAAACTACTCTAAGATATTGCATTAGAAAAAACCTTCTTGTATGGAAGGTACATTTGCAGACAGAACTTAAATGGGGTTGGATTAGAGGTATTAAAATAGAGAGCTTCAAGGATGCCTTGATGAGCACCAATGCTCCTCCCACCCTGAGCAATGCATACCTGCCTCTTTTAAATAAGCATCTCCTTACACAAAGTGAGCCACCAGATAACACAACTGGTGGCTTCACCTGCCACAAGAACTTACTGATATAAACATCAGATAAGGATTCAAACTGTCAAATCTTTGTGTTCTTTATATATGTGTTGCTTCAGAGAGAAATCATCTGCCAACTTCTTGAATGGTAAGCGTAATATGGTTTTCGCTCAAATTCTGTCACTCAAATTTTTGTTGGGCCTATTTTTCTTTTGCTTTTAGGGAGAATTTTTTTGTTAAAAATACAACATAGAAGTTTTTGGATTCATGTTGAAATGTAAATTTGGCGTAATTTCAGATAATTGGAAAAATGCATATACGTATTTCATTTGATTTTCATAAAATCTGTCTTTTAAAAGTAGGAAAAGGCAAGTAATATACAAATAATATTACATCCTTTCATGTTCAGTATGGACTTTACATTTCTTTTTATTGGCAAAAGTTTTTCACAATCTGTATTTTTTTCTTTTTGGCCACCATTTATTTTCCCCAAGATATCCATATAAAAAAAACATTCTAAGTATTGTACCTACCTTAGTGGTAGATATTAATTATATTTCCAATTGACACTTGTAAAAAAGGAAATATTTAATTAAATATGCTTTAAATAGAATAAAATAGACTATTACTGATGAGACTCTGCTCATAGTATCATAACTACTAAATATGAAATAGAAAATATATTTCAAACAAATACCCATACCTACTCCATCTAATAAGCCTACACAACCTCATCTGAGGCAGTGAGACACAATGTCCGACTGATTTTGACTTAGGTACCATCCTTCAGTTAGGACAGGAATGGCCAGGGCTTGCGGAAATCAAGTCAATAGTCAACAAGTCTTAAAGAAGAGCTAAAATACCCAGTTACTGTACTCATAGTACAGTACTGTTCAGTTTCATTGTTTTTGCCTATTTCCTCTTTCCTGAATTATAGTTGTTTAAACTGACTAATTTAAAACAAGACTATGTATTTTAAAATTTCAAATTTTTTTTAGATCCATGTATGTGAGCATCATTTTTGCTTCATTATAGATGTAACCATTTTCAAGATAATTTTTTCTTTTATTATATAATATTAATATATATATATTTATATATATAGCTTATGTGCACCATATAACTTACCTTTTAATAAAGTTAATTTTTGATTAGACTTTTTTCTAACCTGATAGAAATATAGTTTAATATACCAAAAATTGTCCTCCTGCTTTCAGTGCAATTGTATGGGTAATTCATAGAGAAGAAATAGAAGTGATACAGAAAACTTGCAAAACACATTGTTGGTATTTCAAAGAAATGAAGACCTGAGGTATAACCTCACAACAAAACTAGAAATTGCGTTCTATTTTTAAGAACATGGTGCAGTCTGTGATGATCCATAGAAAGCGCTTACTGAAGATTTCTAGTGTTGCCAATTCCTGCAAAATAGAGTCAGTTCATTATTCCCAGTTACTTTAACAAGAGGGTCAGGTTAACCACTGGAAAGTCAGGATCCATATCTCTCTTCAGATATCAGAAACCGTGGAAATGCTTTCAGAAAATGTGCGTCCCTAAGAAAGTTAGAGAGTTAAGTGAATCCGCTTTGTTTAAAAAAGGAGAAATTAGAGTCAGCAGAAGTTAAGAGGAAGACAGACTTTTGATGGATAATATGAACAGAAAGAAAATAATGTCAGGGGAAGAGAAGACAGTCAAGTAGACTTGAAATATAAAGAGAGAAGCCAAGGGAGAAGAACAGAAAAGATAGATAATAGGAAGGATAAAGAAATTGTCATAAAAATTAGTTTGAAATGCCAAGATGAAGATATTGGAGATCATTTGTGCTTTTGCTTTACTAATGCTTTACTTTTCCATGTTTGAGATTGTCATTCTTCATTTTCTATATTTGCAAACTGGTGGCAGGGGAAACATCCATGACATTATCCAAAACTAGTTCCCAACAACTTATAGCTTATAGCATGAAAAGGTTTGAGCTCTCTGGTTCAGCAGTGAAATGTACACTGCACTCTGAGGAAATATATGGCAAAATGAGGGAATTCCAAGATAGCGAGCTTAAAATTTACTGCATATTTTCATTATAAAATATGCATGGAAACATTTGACAAAATTATAAATATTGCAGTTTATATACTTGTGATAATAAATTATTCCTATTTATTTTGTCCTTCTGTTACTGCATATGGTAAATACAAGTACATCCCAATAGAGAGCTATGAATTACTAGGACACATTCTGGCAGTTTTCCTTGATACAGTCATTTTTAAGAACTCCCACCTTTAAAGACATTTATCAATAACAGCTCAGTATCAGTAACCACCAAAGACTATATCTTAGGAATGACAAAAGTAACGTAAGGCTCTTTTCAGAGATGGAGAGAGAGAGTAGAAGTTGTGTGTTCAAGATGTCTTTGTAGAGGACAGATTTGGCTGGATAGGATGTCCAAAGGAGAAAAGGATTTCTAAAAGGACAAACTAATGAATGAAAAGCACTATTGCAATGGTGATGCTGTGTTCCCTGACAGGCAGATAATATACAGGAGGAAAGTTCTGTGGATGCATATTAGTGATGCCTTGGTACTGTAAATCCCACAGCTGCTGAGGAAAGACCAAGCAGCACAAAGAAATAGTGTTTCTGAATGGATTACTGGTCATCAGGAAAGTGCTTGAATTAAATTGCCGGTGAGATTTGGGTTTCTGAAATCTAGGACTGTCTTGCCCCAAACAAGCTCTTGTCTAACTCTCATATGTATAAATATCCTGAGGCACCAGTATCTTCAGTCTGTATCTTCAGATGTAGTTGAAGATAGGTTGGATTAGATGGCTTTAAAGATCCCTTCCAACACAAAGTAATATTCAGTTCTAGATATTTTATCAAGATTCTCCCTTTTTTTCCAGATATGGTACAACTGAAGGTACATCGCCACAATCTTCAAAATCAAAATAAGTTCATTCAAAATAAGCAGTGTAAAGCTTATATTCAATGCCTTAGTCTCATTGGACTGAGGGATCAGAAAGTTTCTGAAGCCTGATAATTCAGTTTTTCCTAAATTTCATGGTTAAGGAAAGCCCAGGATGGAGTTCCCCAACTTCACAGATGGTTTCTGGGTCTGGTCAGTGGTAACTGAATGTGAAACAACAAAATCAGTGCTGAAGGCAGGAACCAGAAGATGAGATTTCCAGGGTGGTGGAGAGTCAAACATCAGCACTTTGACCCAGTCTCTGGCTGTACATGGGCACAGCTCCAATAGGAGGAGGAGAGAGCATTGCTCAGAAAGCAAGCTGCCATTTGGTGACCATGATTGTATTTATTATGAAGTAGAGAGAGTGTTTTAATCTCTTTAATTTGAGGGAGAAATATGATGCCTGCTATGTAAGAGGCCCTTCACTTGTTTAAAAGGTAGTTTGCAAAGGATGGATCAGCTCCCAGGAGGATTTCTGTCTGAAATGGGTACTTAAGTCACCCCTCACCTGTACACACTCCACTCTGAAGCATCCAACCCGCCCAAGGACAGGGGCTTACATTCACTTTTGCTACCATACCCCTAAACTTCTTCTAGATCCAGCATAATGTTTTTCCTCCAGGAGCTAATTTGAAGCCAGTAGTTGGTTCAATTGATTGCTGGGCTGCACTGGATACCTTAGGAAGTATCCTTACCAAGAATGTTCTCGTGGATTGACACCTGCTTATTAAATAGATACTAACCATAAAATCAATTTATACTATCTTTCAAATAATTTTATTTTATAATTAGATTTACTCTGCAGGCCTCTACTTAAATTTCTTCTTGTCCAAAATAGTCAGAATAGGACTCAAAATCTGTAAGATATTATTTCATATCTTGTTTTATCATTAGAGAAAAAAAATACTCTGAAGGGTAATAAAATGAATTATTGCTTTCTATACCCCCTTTTTAATTTTTTTTACAATTAGGCATGTAACAAACCTGTCAATAAGTTAAAGCCTTCTGCTGAGCATAGCAGCATATTCCATACTAGAGCAAAATCTCAATAACAAAGAATACAATGAAAAATCCACAAGACATAAGTGTAAAGTGTTAGTCAAATTGACCTCGCTTGTTTGACAATGACAGTAGCATCTTTTTCTTTCCTTGGTACAAGTATGTTTCTGAAAATTTGTAGAAGACAATGTATTCTTGCTTGTCAAGGCAGTAACTCAGATTAATTTCTGAATGACTGTAATTAATATCTAAAGTAGCATCATGACTTCACTTGGCTTACTGAATTAAGCTGATTCACTAAATCCTAATGATCATTTTACACATCATAATTTATATCATACTGGCGCCAAATAAATCACTTCCAAAGCAAAAAAACATACAGTGCATCCTTTTCATTACTGCCACTTGCTTGAATTTATGGTTCCTGGGTCTGGAAAATTAACAAAATTGCAGTACTGTGTAACTCAGGCTCCAGTATTCTAATGGTGCATATTTGCAGTATATACAATTTAATTATTAAACAATCATATTTTTAATGAAATGCTGTGGTATGATTACCCTTAGTGAATTTTGCTAGTACTAATGGATCCACTCCCTCCATTAGCAAGATCATAAAATGGTATAAATGTATTTTAATCCACTCTAGAGAAAAACAGCTGTAGGAAGGGTTGCTCTTCAACTACTTCTGTGAAGTAGTTCCTTATGCCAAATCATTTTGCAGAAATAAAAGCTGTGGTCAGACCACTTAAAATTCCATTTGAATCCTACTGGGAATGGAAAACCTTTGTACTATTTTTCATACTCTGAACATTCTTCTGAACACTTACTAGAAGACTAAAATGTAGCAGTAATTTTAAAAGAAAGGAGCAGTATTATCAGATTCAAGCAAATTAGTAAAGCTATGGTTGGTTGAGGTTCATCAATTCTATTGTTTCACAGTATTTCTTGGACTTCAATTGAGAGGAATTTAAGAGGAAATGGATGATATTTTTACTAATTTTTATTGATATTTCAGTGACACTTCTATTTCCAGATAATGATTCCTACAGAAAACTGCATTTATTTTCTTCATACAATACCCAGATGTTGAGTTTAATGTCTCATAAAGAGGACTGTGGGCAACAGAAAAGTCAAGGGCAGAGAGGAAATTCAAAGGGATCTCACCCCAGGAAGGTGAACATGCTCACCAACTGGGGATGCTTCTAATCAAGGCACCATGAAAGCAATGGGAAATACAGAGATCTCCTCCAGTTCTTAATCCCAGGTCACACAATTAGAATCTCTGCAGGCACTAAGAGCAAGTTTTCCTGAGTATAGCTTTCTTGCTATAGTATAAATATCCCTGTTCCTTTTGGTCCTAATTAATGATGATGTAGCAACAAAAATATACATTAATGCACTGCTGTTTGCAATACCTGTGGCTACAGCAGCTTATGAGGGGAAGAAAGTTTTTGCCTCGTTTTTAAATGTTGCCCGATAATTGACAAGAATGAGGGTTTATACCACAAGCACTTAAACCCCCCCAATTAATCTTAGAACTATTTAAGTTTATGGTTTTAAGGCTACTTAGTTAAGGATTTGTAATTTCGGCAACTTACAACAAACAATTCAGGAGTTACAGGCTCAAAAAAACCAGGATCAAAATAACAAACAGCATTTGTATAGAGAAGTCTGGTGTTATGCACACCAGTGAAACTCTCTGAAGAAATCAGCAAGCAAACAAAGGTACAAATGATGCCAGAGATAAGTGGATTTGGAAAGTTCTTCAAAAAGGTCCCTTCTTGTAGTCTTTTAATGAAACTAAACTGTCATAGGACAGGCAAGAATGCTTTTCTGAATTTGGTTAAGCACTCAAAAACATGGGGTAGGAATACAACCTTGTAAAGCAAGGAGGTCCTTGGGACCCCTTAAAGTCAGTGATTATATAAAACTGCCAAAAAACATCCTGGTGACTTGGAAGGCACTACTGAATACTCAGAATGGCCAAAAATACAGATGATTGTGGCAGATCCCAAAAGATTCGTGATACAGTAATGAAATGTCAGATGAAATTCAATGTTGATAAATTCTAGGTGAGTAGCCATAAGAATCATAACCCTAACTAGCTTCATATAAGTGTGTACCTGAATGTTATTTATTGATACTATCACCAACTAGAAAAGGCACTGTGGCAGAGAAAATTTCTATGGAAACTTAGCTCAGTGGCATACAAAAAACCCCAAATATATTTGTAAGCATTTATGAGAGGAATGAAGAAAAAAAAAATCAAACAAAAATGAACACCACTGCCTGAATATACCTTAACCATGTAAGTTTTCCCATTCCATTTCTAAAGGAACATGGAAAAGATTCAGAGTAGCAGAATGTGGCTATTCAGAGCTAAACAGTGGCATCTGTAAGAAGGAAAACCACATGTGCAAGGCCCCATCAATGAGCAAAGTGCATCAAAGCGCATCAATGACTTTGTGAAATAATGAGCACTAACGGGGATGAAAAAAAGGGGGAAGAATGCTCCTTTTTTCAAAATAAAAACACTAGGGACCACAAAGTGAATCCAGTGGTAAAAGAAAACAATTTTTTCACAAATATGTAATGAAATTATGGCACTTAGTGCCACAGGATGTTGTGGCACAGACAGTATAAAATGGATTTTAAAAGGGAATGAGAGAAATAATGGAGAATTGCTTGTTGACAGCTATTAAATAGGCTATATGGGGTGTGACACTTGGTTTTGGCAGTCCTTAAGCTGCCGCTTGCCATAAACCATGAAAGCATAGGCAAAAAATCACCTCCTGTGCTTCCCACTGCTGCTCCCAACCCTCTGTCCCTTCCGCTACCTTAGCAGAGCTACACATCTCACGTTCAGTAAAGTAATAAAGTAATACGAGTTACACGTATTTCCGTAAAGACTGATTCAGTTACGGGCTCTTTAGGATTAACTCTTTGAAACACCTCACGCTCCTTTCTCTACTCTTCCTACAGCTATACTAAGCCTCCCCAGACTGTCCGGTCAAACAAATTCTGCAAGAAAATGTTATGGCTGCACAGAGAAGCTAGTAGTAGCAAACCCGACCCGCTTTTTTCGGGGCGGGAGGGCGGTGCAGGGCCGGCAGCATCACTTGGGGCGATGCCTCCCGTGGGACACGGGCGCTCCGCTCCCGCAGGCCCGCCCGGAGCTGCGGGATGCCCGCCCCGCCGGGATCGCCCCCGCCTGCTTTCCGTGCTCTCCCCGCTCTCCCCGCTTTCCCTGCTCTCCCCGCTCTCCCCGCTTTCCCCGCCTCCCCGCGGGCCGCGTCCCGCCGTCACTCGCTGTGTCGCCCTCAGGTCTGCGGAGCGGCCCGGGCCGGCGGGCGGCATGAAGCGCTCTCTGCTGCGGCTCTGCCGCTCCCGGGACAAGGCGGCCAACTCCAGCGCCTACCAGGGCGTCGTGTGCGAGGCCGATGCCGCCTCCGTCGCCTCGCAGGATGTCTTCAAGGTGCGTGCTGGGAGAGAGGGATGGAGGTGGAGGGTGAGGTGGGCGAGGGGGCGGAGGGTCCCTGGAGCTGTGCGGGCTCGGCAGAGATGATGTCCCGGGGATCCATTCCCCCGTGGCACCCTGCCCCTCGCTCATGGGACCCGGAGGGAGGATCGGTGCGGGATGGGAGACAGGCTGGGAGCGTCCCTGGCCGTGGGCTGTGAGGGCACAGGACGCTGATGTGGTGCGGTGCGGGCTGAGCGGCAGCGTAGGGAGCAGGGAAAGGAGGATGTGGGGGGCAGGCTGCTGAGGCAGAGCTCACATTTCCCCTCGGCACAGGAGGAGACCCCCTCTTAGAGGGAAGCCGAGGTCACGATGGAAATGAATAGATCATCTTAGCAAAAATGATACGAAAGAGTTTAGAAGCACTGGAACTGTTACAAAGGGAAAGGGAACCATCAGTGCAAGCTACACGAGTGATATTGCATCCAGAAAGGACAGAATATCTTCCCATTTCTAACAGAGATTAGGATGAGAAGTCATGAATTTGTGTTGCTGCTAGGGACGCCTAGACCAAACTTTAGTACAGCCTTTTTAAGCATAAGAATAATTAAGCAAAGGAAGAGTTTGCTTACAGGATGGAAGACTTGGATAACTTTGGAGATTTTTAACAGCAGCCTAAACAAATTTAACAAAGTTTGTTAATCGATTAAAAAACCTCCAGAGGTCATTTCCATTCACATATGTTTTCTGTGTGCTAGCTGTAGACCTGAGCAGCACCTCTTCAGCATAATACAGCTGGTCACTCTGGTGGGTGATCTACCACTACAGAGCTGTTCAGGCACAGGGCAAAGGAGCTGCTACTGTTTAAAATAGCTTGCTTTACTGAGAACACCAAATTGACTTCTTTCTTCCTTATTTTGTTAGTGAAACTCTGCAGGATTGGCTGATAAATCTTACTTTGATCAATAGGAATTATTGTCATGCCACATTTTTTCTTACACTGAGAAATAAATCCAGTGTAAAAGTAGAAAAATGTGGTCTTGATCAATAGAAATAATAAAGGCAGAATGTTAGAAGAAATAGAAAATACTGGGCTCTCTAATAAGGTTTTCTTAGCTTTTTGGTGTGTTTAAAACGTATAGATGCTGCATGTGTAATTGAGCTGTTATTTTTGTGACAATGGATTAATCTTAACTGTCTTTTCCACAATTATATCATGTTTTCAATTACCTTTTTCTGATTGCACTATTGAAGCTGATACCAGCCCCGTATTTGGCCTCAGTCTTATAAATGTTTAAACACATTTGTAACATTATTGACATGAGTAACCTCACTGAGGTCAGTGGGACCATTAAACTGAATGAAGCTAAACACGTGCTCAAGCACATGAATGAGCTTGCCCTGTAATGTACATTTGCTTATGGCTGGCAAAAATTGTGTAGTCTTTGACACTCAGGGCATCCTGGAGAACAAAGTTTTCTTTTTCAGATGTGAAGTGATTATAGGGAATTCCCTCTTTTTGTTCTTTGCTTACTTACACACCATTTGATGGTTTGCATTTCTTTAGATAAGCATTTTTTGTCCTTTTTTTCCCACCCAATGTAGTTGAACTGTTTTACTTTTTTATTCTCTCTTAATTTTTAGCATCTGTTTGTTAAATTCCTGCCCATTATACTGCAATCATGTTATTCTATCACTTTACATAGAGATATGGGATTTTAATAGCTTTAACAAAAATATTTGGAGAATATAATAAAATAATAAACAGCAGAGTTTCCGTAGTGGGCTTTGGTTGTAAAGCAGAGTACCTGGAATATATCAAGCTGTCACTGGGTTCACTGGGAAGATACTGAGTTGTTTCAGGCTGAGATAATAGTCTGATGTTCTAAGCATGCTGCTGAAATTAAAAAATATATTGATTTCTCTGACACAAAGAACATCACAGAACCCCAATGGCTGAACTTGAAAGCCAAGAACATAATCTCTGTAAAAAGATCTAAAGAAAGGAATTTATCAAGACTATTTATTTTCTTCTCTGTTGGATTCATTTTACATGGCCACTGTAAGAAAGAGTATAAAAAGGTAAGTGATGAATTTGCTAGAGATTTTCCATGGTAAAGGAAGGATCTTGATCTCACTACAGAAGAGAGAACAGTGTATTCAAGATGATTTTCAGTTTTGTTCATTTTGCACTGTTTCTCATATGGGTCTTACAGTCTCTACACCAACAACCAATCAGAGTTTCACTGTTGGCTCGATCTGATCAGGATTTGTGAACTTCTCTGTGACCCCAGACAACTGGGCAGGAGTTATTGATTGGTAACATGCCCACAAAATCACATTACAGCATTGGTAACTTCCTGCCTTTTAGGAGAATGAGAAAATGAGAATGTTTTTACCCAAAACAGGTTATTTCAGATGGAAGTGCCTGTAGGCTCCGGAGCTTCATTAAGAAGAATCGTTCTGGGCTTACCAAAGTGGATGAATTAAATGCCACCCCGCTGCATCACGCTGCAGAAGGAGGACAAATAGAACTCATGCAGCTGATCATGGATGATTCTTCCTATGAAGGTAACACTCATTTTATGAACTACTTTATTTAGCACAATAAAAATGTTCAATAACCAAGATGTCCATTACCCAACTGAAATAGGACTGATAGGTGTTATCTCCATTTATAGATTCAAATCTATTTCTAATTGTCTATGGCAGTTTGCACTGTCTCAGGTGTGTTTTGGGTTGCTTTTGTTATGTAGGACAGTTTTCTCTCTAATGCAGTAAATCAATATGTCTTGCTTTGTTTGACACTCAGATATATAGACTTCAGATGTGAAAAACTGGAATTATTGAGCAGAGGACTTGACTTTCTGTCCTCCTTATTCATGTTATGTGCCACTGGTATAATCAGCCTTGTGAACTACATCAGACTCCACTGACAGACTCTATGCTACTGAGTAAACCTACAATGGCCCTGAACAGCTGGGTTTTTTTCACCTGTTGATGGCCAATCTAATTTTAGATCAATCGAGCTGGAATATATATATTTTTTATTTATAATCTGTCATTGTTGTCTTAATTTTTTAGGACATTTGTAGAAATTTATCTTCAGTTTTCAAGCTCAAAATGTATATTTAGAACAGAACACTTTTTTAAACTGTGTGAATTGATTTACCTTTGTGTTCTGAAGCAAAACAGAGTAGATATAGTCTTTAATTTTCTTGCAATTTGCAAGCACTCTTTTGTTACCTCTTATTTAGGTTATTTGCACTCATTTATTCTGTGCTGTCTCTAAAGAAATTGCTGTGAAGTCAAATAAAATAGGAAAAAGAAGAATCAAGTAGAGAGGGAAACCAAGTAACTCTTGGGTTACTTGAGAAGGAGAAACATGTATAATAGTGGGCAAGAAATAGACAGGTGTTTCACCACTTCCATTCCTCTCACCAATACTGTATATTCAGTGCAAAATTTAATCAATTTAACACAATGCACTGCATCTCATGAAATCTTTACCTTTCCCTTTCCAAAGAAATGCAGTAGCACAGACCTAAACCTGACTCTGAAGACACCTTTTTTTTTAGTGCAGTCAGAACATTTGATGGTTTTGCTTTGTGTTTTTTTCGTTTTGTCTTCTCTCCTTTGATCTAGCATTAAATGTGATGGATTCTTCTGGAAATACCCCGCTGCACTGGGCCACAAAGAAAAACCAGGTCGAAAGCGTTCGCTTGCTTCTCAGCAGAGGAGCCAATCCAAACATTCTCAACTCCAATATGATGGCACCTCTGCATATGGCTGTTCAGTCCCTGCACAATGAAATTGTGAAGGTAAGTCTCAAGTCTGCCTAAATACGCACACTTGATGAGAAGCTCAGGCAGCAGAGCCATGTGCACCAAGGCCTTGTTGATATGTGCCATATCTCCTCATGTGCTCTCTTTAGCAAGCAGGATGTGTAACATGATGATGCCTGTAAAAATGTTGGTGTCCTCTTAGCACTGCCAGTAAAAAGTAACTTACTGATTTATGGAAATACTGAAGTTTGTGCTATAATAGTAGTCCTTATGTTTCACAGAAAATGCTATTTGATTTTTCAGACACAAGGAACTTTCTTTAAAGGTTCTTTTTAAAATGGAAACTTTTGGAAATGGAACTTATGTAGGCATGTGTATTTCAAATTATAATATCCTGTTTCTTTTTTTTTACCATTGTATAGGGTGTCTTAGAAGTATTAACATTCTTGAAACTAGTGTATTTTAAAATAAAAAACAGATTAAAACTAGTCAGAAAACACAGTCTTTAGAACCAACATTCTAATAATCAGTTGAATGGTAGCAGAACTAAATCTGCAATTAAAAATCACAAAAATATATTGTAATGAAATTACCAAAGTGTCCAAGTTGAGCCTTGTAAAACAGTGATAGCTATGAGATTTTAAGCAGCATAATTTTTTACCATTTGTCTAAATGCAGTGAGATTTTTTTCACTTCATGTTCAGCGTTTTTAAGTTCTTCAATTTTTTAGATGAATACAACCTTAAAATTGCAACACTTCCTTGTCTCTTTAAATTTGTCTCTTTTTGTAGCTCATCCATGCAAAAAAAAGAAGTACATATTATCTATATTCAAGACAAATAAAGAGTTCTTTGGAAATGTTTCAGTGTCCTCAAGTCTTTTACAAAATCTGTATTTATTATGAATTAAGAACAATGAAATCTGGAATCAATGACATTTTTAAAATGGGCTTTTTATCAGTTTCTGTGCTTTGGTTCTTGTCTAAATCGGTGCTCTCATTTTTTCTCCACTCAGTTGTTTATGCAAACTAATTCTCCCTTGGTTTTTGTTGCCAAATTGCCTGAGAGTGATTAAATGTACCAGTTCCTCTAGTGCAGAAAAAATAAATAACTGAAATTACTGAAAGACAATTAAATAAATATGTAGCTAGGGGAATAAATAAGCCAATATGGTCATTATAATTTCCAGATCCTTTGCTTCTCAAAAAGTGCAGGAAGCAGCCATAGAGATAATTTATTGTACTGATAGTTCAGTGTCAGCTGTTAGCATAGAGACCGGAGCAAGATTTCAGGACTGCAAGGTCCCACTTTTCATCAGGACCCATCTCCCCTCATTTTACTGTTCAATTGAGCAGATTTCTAATTGAGCAGATTCCGAAATATTACCATTTGCCAGGGAATTTTCTGTTGAAAACTTCAGTTGAAAATCCTTATCTGCAATGTGCTGCAGAAAATACTTTCTCCCATTATTGATAACTTCTAAATTGGACTTTAAAATACTTTGCAGCTATGTACAGAGTTTAACTTAGTTACCTGGCTGCCCACTGGAAAGAATTGTACTTCATATCTGTTCATATCTGCATTTTTCACCAGTATATTTTGGCATTCTGCAATTTTCCCCCTCATCTGCCAATGCATTGTGGGCCTTTGGCATGCCAAACGAGGAAGTTGCAAGGGTTCTATGGATTGTAAACAACAAAGATAATGGAATAGGCTTTTATTGTTGTGTTTGCCTTATGATTGACTGAATGTTTTCCTAAACATTTAGGTTTTAGTCCAACATAGCAGTACAGATGTTAACTTGGAAGGTGAAACAGGGAACACACCTATAATAGTAGCATGTTACAAGGACAATCCTGAAGCACTGACACTCCTGGTAGGTATAATTATCCATCATTTTTTGAGATGATTCTGTACCTTGATGCAGAGTTATTCTGTTCCTGGGTTTGGTCTTTGTTCAGTGCAGGAAGAGTAATCATGGACCTAGTGTTCAACTGGCTTTGCATGGGTTGCTAAGAAACTTTGATCTTTTAAGAGGGTATATTATGTCTGTAGCTATCTGACTGGCCAACTCAAGCAAAAAAACTGATTTTGAAGGTCATGAGAACACAATGAAGCATATGCATTGTATGGCTATAACATGCAAAAGACATTTGTATCAAAACTTCATAATCCATAAGTATTATACATTAAAAAAAGGAGACAGCTTCCCAGGAGACTATATCTATAATAGTATATTCATTTGTAAGATTCTTCTGTATGTCAATAAGCTGTATTGAGACTTATTTTTCAGATTGAAAATGGAGGAAAAATATGTAAACGAAACAAAACGGGATGTATGCCTATCCATGCAGCAGCATTTTCGGGTGCAAAAAAATGTCTGGAAATTCTTTTGAAAAAAGGTAAATACAATGCTCCCAAGTAGTGAGTAGCAATTTGCTGCTTTAGTTCTCAAATAACTGTGAAAACAAGAATTATAACTGTGTTTAAACTTGCAAGATGTTATTACAGTTTTTCCTATGGGTGATATATGCTGACAACTTTTGTATGATTGCAGCAGCAAATTAGCTGCTTTCCTAAGTGTATGTTCTCCATTGTTAAATGGCAGACGTGACAGGTTCTTGTTTTGAGAATGGAGAATGTTATTGCACACTTAACATGCTTGTTTTCAAAGCCTTTATATCTTCTGCTATCTCATTCTCACTTTAGAAAAAAATCCATTTCTTTTCATCTCTCAGGTGAAGAATTGGGTCACTCTGCTAAAACCCACATCAATTTTACCAATAATGGAAAGTGCAGTCCACTTCATTTGGCAGTTCAGAGTGGTGACCTCGAAATGATTAAAATGTGCATTGAATTTGGAGCTCAAATTGATCTAAAACAGGTAAAACTCAGACTGGAGTGAAATGTGTTTTTGATACAACCTAGTACTCTCTAAATCTCTGAGTGGTATGAAAAAAAGATGAGCAGATAATCATTGTTCATTCTCTTTTCCAACGCAAAGCAGAGGGAGCAGCAAATGAAAGCAAGTCTTTGGTTCAAATCAGGCAGAATGTTATGTTTCTTTACACAAGTTACATTGGGTCATCCCTTCTCAGAAGTGGAATCTTAAATCTGCCACTTTCTGATCATTCTTCTCTATCATCAGCCTTGTCTTGGCCTTTACAGTTTCTGCTTTGTAAGCAAACACAAATTTGTGATACTACTACTGCTTCCATGGTGTATGACTGCTGGTGTAAGGGTCTGTGCCCAGATGCATTCATGAATAAACATTTTTAAAAATATCTATTGCTAATCAAAATGTTTGCAAGGATTAAATCAATTCATGAGAGAAAAACTAAATATAGTTTTGCCTTCTTTTGCTGGTTTGATTCTTTGAACACACAGAATTTTCAAATTAGGTGATTTATGCTGCTAATTTTGTGATGGGCAAAACTATCTTGAGAATGCTTATGGCATTGTGGAAAGGCCCATTCCAATGCATTCATCAAAATGGTCCTGCTCATAAAAATGAGATATATATCAAAGCTGGTTAGTCCCATCTTGCTAAACAAAGATCCCATTTTGGCAAATATTGTTCTATTAATCTGTGTATTGCTTAATTATTTTGTAAGTCTAGTTTATAATAGTTTTATAGCATATTGGACAATGCTTTTTTTTACCTGCAGAAAAGTTGATTTAAGAATTACTTCTAAGGAGGATTCAATTTTAGAAAGTAAATGAAGTTTTAAAATAATGCATTTTCTGTACAATATAGGCCCATTTGTTTGCTTATTCATTTGTATTGGCCTAGATATGATTTTCTCTATCTTTCATTTGTTTCATCTCCTATATTAAAGGTGCTGCATCTGTCTGGTTTTTAATTAAACTACAAAAGATTGCTAAGAGTATAGTTATCTCAAATCTTAGGGACTTCATATATCATATAGAGTGATAAGAAGCTTTGTAGTAGCTTTAAAACTTTCTCTTTAGTCTTTTTTGGTTTTGTCAATCTCTTTAGAATTCTACTACGTTTGAAAACTAAAGCTTTATTGCTTGCATAGAAATTTAGGCATTTGTGAATTACAAATCCTGGGCTGGTTGACCAGTGTGTTTGACAGATTGGAAGTTAGGTTTCCGAGGTTTAAATATTTGTATTTTGTCTTGTTTCCCCGTTTATAGAATGAAAAATGCACAGCACTTCATTTTGCTGCCACTCAAGGAGCGACAGAGATTGTAAAGCTAATGATGTCAGCCTATGCTGGGGAGGAATCCATTATTGATGCTGCAGATGGGAATAAGGAAACATTGCTTCACAGGTAGGAAGCTGCTGTGCCTGCCAGATTTCACTATGAATTGTTAGCCATGATATTCTTAGATATTTCTTGTGTTTGGAGCATCCTTCCATGTAATTTGGAACTTCTCCGTGGTATGGGAGATGGTTGTTGTGCAGTATGAAAGAGGAAAAAATGTGGTCAGAATGTTAAAAATCTTGGTGCTGATACCAAAATAAAAACAGTTCCAGTTACCTTGGAACCATGTCAAGGAATGGTCACCAACAGTTTGCATTGAAAACTTACTCCAGTAAAGTTGTAGGGGAACAAATTTATGGAATTGTTAACACCTTCTGACAATGTGGAAGAAATGCCTTTATATAATCACTTGATGTTCTCCAGAAAATGAATGAAAAATAATATGAACTGTTTAAAAGAATATTTTCCTTTATTTTCAAAAAAACCTTATGCCTGATCAGGTAAAATGAAATGTTTGTACACTTCCCTGTGACTTGGAAGTTGCAGAGATGATGTTTGTGTATGTCATAATCCTTAAGATTTGTAGTCTTTCATTTTCCATTTAAACCCAGAGCACTAGACTGTGAAGTTTCCTAAATCCTTTGTAGCAGAAAGGTACTTAGTTAAGCAAGCTGGCTCCCAACTCTATGGAATATAATATATTTCCCTATCTATACATTTTTTGCAAGAAAGATATGTTTCACTGCATTTAACTGTAATAATTTGACAGTGTTATTCTACAAGTCTTACAGTATGAAGTAAGTGGTAGAAGCAGGGGAGATTATTTTTCTTTGGACACAGTGTAAAGTGGAATGATTCAAAGATAATTGAAGATATTAAAAGAGTTTCTTGTAAAATTAGGGTAATGTTTGGGTACACTTGGAAATGTTACCATGGCAGAACATGATTATAGATAAAGTGATGACAGAATGCCAAATCAAATTGCGCAGACACATGTACTATTTAACAGATAACTGGCTGCCTTATCTCTAAAAATTATTGTCCTTGAAAAAAGCTCAGCAAAAAGGACAACTCTATTTTAGTCCCTGTGTCTGTGAAACAGTAAAAATTATATTAGCAAGAATAATCATGAAGGTAGAAAGTCACCCAGATATTTCAGAATATAAAAAAATACTGAGTAGGAACATAAGCAACTTGTTGAGAAACAAAACAGCAGTGAAGGATAGGTAGCACTTGATGCTTTTGCATTCCTACTGCCATGTTTCCAACTAAATATTTCATAAAATTACTTTGCTTTCTTTTCAGTCACCTTGGAATTTATTTTAGCATTTGTGAAGCATTCAGTATTAATGTGTGGCTGGAAAGGTCCACTACAGATAATGGAGGCATCTCTACATATTTGGAACCATGACTTGATTTTTAAAACATGTCTTTTGAGCAATCAGTTCTAACTATAGTACACCCAATGTTTTATTACCTCTTATAATGCTAAGGCAACTGTTAT
Source organism: Zonotrichia leucophrys gambelii (assembly GCF_028769735.1). Classification (NCBI taxonomy): domain Eukaryota; kingdom Metazoa; phylum Chordata; class Aves; order Passeriformes; family Passerellidae; genus Zonotrichia; species Zonotrichia leucophrys. The sequence goes on along the minus strand of NC_088171.1, from coordinate 120,886,255 downwards.
CATCTGAGATACAGTGCAACCTTGGAACTGTCCTTCTGTGTTGCTTATAGGGTCAAAATATTTCGCAGAGGTCTGACTTGAGGAAATGTTTTTTACTGTGCTATACTTTCATGCTTTGACCATTTTTTTCCTGTAATACATAATTCAATGCCTTACTGTAGAATAAAACCTGTATAGAATATAGAAAACCTGTAGAATAAAACCAGATTCCAAATGTATAGACAGCTTTAAAATATTTCTGGTAAATGCCATAAACTTTTTATCTGTATATGTAACTAATGCTACTGACTATGCTCCAAATGCCCAATTTATATCAGTTAGTTTGTTCATAATTTTTCAAGTCGACTTGCCTGCCACAGTCAGAATACATGTTTAGACATTGCCATTTTAACCTCACACTGGCATTATTGCACAAAATACTTTTGTATTTTTATATAAAACCAAATTATTTTTGAATAATGAAATTAACTTGAGGCTCCAGGCATGCTTGGAAAAAAACTGCATATGAAATTTATGGAATTCTGTATTGGCCTTGTGTGGCACACTGAATGATCTGACATATGAAATTACTGTTTCTCCTAAAACTCGGTGGTAAAATACCTGTTTACCTACCAATAAGGTCTTTGTTTCCTGCAGTGAGTTTTGAATGTAAATAACTGAACTGAACTTAGTTTGAAAAGAGAACTGCATGCAAAAATATAAAACCAATTTATTAAGATGAATTATGTAATAAGGGTATACCTCTGTCTCTTTATTTTAAAATTGATTTATTTGAAAATATTAGAAAATGGAGAAGAATGCTATTCTTTGGCTTGAAACATCTTTCTAATATTACTGTATTTTTGCATTTTTCTCTGCAGAACAGCACTGTTTGATCATTATGAACTGGCGGAGTATTTGATTTCAATGGTAAATATTTAATCAAGCAACATGTTTAGAGAGATAATTGCTATCTATTGCTGCAGGTCTGCATAGAGAAAATCATAAAGTAGAATGTGTTCTCAGGTATAGGCTAATTAGATAGGTAGATATATGCATTTCATAATGTATAATTGAGAGTTAACAGTACAACAGTAGTTGTTGATCCATAATATCATCCCACAGTTACAGAGGATGAAATCTTACATTTCTATTTCCATTTTACTTACTCAGAAAAATTTCATAAACATCTTTTACCAAATATGGTGAAGTGGTCTGGTCATTCTACACTCTTCAGACATGAAATATAAAAATAAAGGCTAAACATGCATAGAATTTCATCTGAATTTTGTCAAGATATAAATCAGTTCTTTAAAGAATGTACATACAATTAATATGGGAACATAGCCATATATCAAAGTTTGTGTATGATGCAGAAAAAAATTTTATTCCGTGTAGTTTGGTTGTATTTCTTCAGTGAATAATTATGAAGAATAAAGAGAAGAAATATAATGAGGCATGCTACTGGCTATGTTCCCAATTTGTCCATAGCTACTGGCTATGTTCCCAATTATGTCCATTTGTGCCAATTAAACTATGTCTCATAATCATTTTGTGCCCCTCTCAGCTGAGGTCATTTTCAGAAATCATCAGATTTCTTTTTTGTTTTATGTGTGTTTTGCTTCATTTCATGGCAATTATACTAAAAGCAATTATCTTTTACATACAGCTTTGCTTTTCTCAGAAAGTTTGTTATAGAGATTTGATTTTGTTAGAACTAGATGTTGGGCTTACTTTTGATTAAAATGTGAAATGGTGAGGTTTGACTACTCAAACTTATCTGACAAAAACACCTGTCAACAAAACTTATTACCTGAGAAATGCAGGTACAAGGTTTTTGCATGTGGAAGCTTGTGTATGCAAAACATTTTATCATAAATATCTTTAACACTGCATTTGCTAAGAATAAACTTTTGTTCCTTGAGCACATTTTGACTAGTTTAGCCTAGGGTGAAAAAGAAAAGGTGCAGCAAGGTTACTGCCTGAAAGGACTAGCAAATTCCAGTTCATAAAGGTTTTCCAGTTTTAGTAAAGAACAGCATCTATTTTACACATTAAATATTCAAATTTTGCTCAAAATAAATAAGCAGTAATTTTGCATATTTTCTTCCCATTTTTTGGACTTTTTTCCCCCTTTTCCTTCTTTTGTCTTTTCTGAAAGGAAAATGAAAGATCAAATAGGTATAAATAGTAATTGATATTTACAAAATTGGCATGATTTTTTTTATATTAATATCTGTTTAATTAATTTATGTTAATGCATTTGGGGCAACAGAAATGGAAAATTAAATGAAGTTCAAAAACTATTTTCCAAATTTACAATTTAGCTGTATCATAAATAACGTAAATATATGTGGCAATATATGTTACTTCTTACTGAGATAAGTATTTATGAATGCTGCAAAATTAATTTTACTGAAAGCTGACCAATTATGTTAGCTGGTGAGAAGGTAATTGAATATTACATAAGGAGCTAGAAATTGCTGCCCTGTATTCATTGAAGTAAATGACACACTTGGACACAAAAGATCTGTTTTAATAAAAAAAATCATTTTTAAGATGTTGTCTGACCTTATGGAAAGGTAAATGGGGAAAGGGTCTTGCATATATTACTCCCAAATATTTAATGAACATACATTGTAAACTCCCTATTCTCTGTGGTAATCTTTGCACATTTATTATGTGCTTCTTATTACCACGTTACAGGTGTTACCATTCTGGAAAGTAAATATTACTCAGGATTGTTATTAATTCTCTCTCAAATTAAGACTGGACCCAAAGATGATTCAAGTTAATGGAAAAACTGCCATCGATTTTTTTTTCAATCATCTTTGGATATTATCTGAAATAAAATAGATTTTTTTTGTGTACTTTGTTCAACTCATCAAGTTTGACTTGCAACTCGGTATCTAGAAAAAATTATATCTAAACTGTCATAAAATATACATACATCTCATTGGTTCATTTGTGTGTATCCTCCTGCTCCCTTGGTACGATTTTTTTGATAAATATGTTTATGCTTAAAGTAGTACTTTGCAGATATGACCATAGTGATACTGTGACTATAGTGACCATACTGTCCTGGCAATATGTGTCAGTGCAAAAGCAGACAACACAGAATAAAATATGCCCCTGTTGATACAGCTGCTTTGGCATCAAAATGGACTTGGTTCAAATCACTTATGCTGAAGGATAGAAAACTAATATAGATTGCGCTATGCAGATTGAACTATACTAAGTTCTGGATGCATTACTTCTTGAATTGTGTTCATACAGTGTAGAGGTTTAGAAAGATCTTTTTCTGGTAATTGTTTGGTAGGTAGGACCATGTCATTGAAAGGGACATTTTTGCATTTTTCCATAGCATCAATCCTGGTATTTTCAAGTTAGAATTTTCAGTTTGGAATTTAATATTAAGAATACATAGAAAGGTTCTCTAACAAAAGATCATGAGGTGTAAGTTCAGTACACCTAGAAGTAGGCCACTGTTATTTTGGCATTTGAATTTTTATATATAGATGACTGGACTGTGGCTGATGGTTAGAAAGCCTGGTAGTTTTATGGAGAGATATAATGTGTTTACTTATTTTTTGATTTTTTGTTTGTTTATTTACATAATGTGAAATTACTTATCTGGACCATCTGGAATTACTCAGAATGCCTGTATTTCTGCTGTGCTAATAAAGGGCAGCACCATTTTAAAGTTCCATTTATTCGTTATTCACCATAAACTTGGAATTCTTTTTCTCAGGGGGCTAATATTGATAGTGTTGACATAGAAGGTCGATCCCCACTTCTGCTGGCCACTTCCTGTGCATCATGGAAAATTGTGAATTTACTGCTTTCAAAAGGTAAAAAGGAATACACACATACTACATATACATATACATATGTATATACATACTTTCTTTGAGCAGGGTTCATTCACTTAAAAATTCTGCATCCAGCTTCCCTCTCAATTTGACTTTAATTTTCTTTAAAAACCTTATAGTAAGTTTTGAAACTGCAAAAAGGTTACAACTTTAAAGATTAGAAGAGATGACTATCTGCATCTTTAAATTTCCTCTTGATTTGTGGGTGATCAGCATCTTGGAATGTAAGGGCCCCATATATAAAACTTAGTGCTGCTTAGATGAAATATAAAATGCATTCATAAGAAAATGCTGAAAGCTGAGTATAATTAGGAGTGATTTTTTTGGGAAACAAAATTATATGTTGGAAGGTTGACTTGAAATTTTTAAGATTTTTATAGATTTATAAAAATTTTTAATTATAGATTTATAAATAAATTTTATAAATCTATAAATTTTTATTTATAGATTTATAAAAATTTTAAATTTTTATAGATTTATAAGAATTATTTTGTAAAATTTTATAGATTAATAAGCATTAGTTCAACATTTGTTCCTTTGTCTTAAACATCATCATGTAGTGCCAAGAACCAGCAGTTTTGAAGTTGCTGGTATTTATTTCCATATTTGTTTAGGAGCAAACGTGTCATTAAAAGATCACCTTGGTCGGAATTTCTTGCATTTGACCGTGTTGCAGCCTGGAGGACTACAGCATCTGAATGAGAAATTTCTGCAGGTACAGTGAGCTTCAGTTTATGTCTTTGTTACCCTTTCTAGGAAAATGTAAAGAAAAAAGCAACTACCATTTTATTTTGGTATGTTTGTAAAATTTTTTGATAATTGTTAAATAGTCTAGTGTCACAAAAAATGGTTTGAAGAGGTACATATCACATACCTCTCATGAAAACATTTCAAAGCAAATAATACAGTTTTCTTATTACCAGGCAAAGGAATAACATAATCCCATAAATTATTTTGCTCTTGGGGGATTGAATAGCTCAAGAGGTAGGCAATAAAATATAGAACTTCTCACTTCTGTTTTCCCAGCTTGCATGCAGTAAAGCTAGGAGACGTCCTCATAATCACTCAAGATCTAGAAATTTAAAAATAGTTTGCAGCATATTCTGCAGAAGCTTTCTGTGGACTGGACCATAATGAAGTCTTGGATTTGGTTTTTAAAAGATTTCAAACATAAATTTGTATTTGGCTATGTTGAAATAAAGCACTCATATTGATAGAGCCCAAGCTTGTCTGAAAAAATTAAATTTGCTGGCCTCCAGAGCTCCAGAAATAGCCTTTTAAATGTAAATCAAATATAACTCATCTTACAACATGTGCTGAAATCTGTGAACACCTTTGAGTGTAATTCAGAATGGATTTAACCTCCCAGATGTAGTGGATCAGTTTTAAAACAGTGATGATAAGCCTCAGCATTGACTTCCTGATTATTGATCATATCAATAATTCAGAGAAGTAAGTGGATAAGATGGTGGGAGGAGTTTTTTAGTTGCTTAAACAAAGGTTGTAGGATAGGATTAGACAAGGAAAATGGGGAAATGAATATGAAAAAGAAATAGGGGAAACAAATTAACACTGTACAACAGTGAACTGCTGGGTTTTGACAGTCAGAGGTTTTGCTACTGAATGCAGACTATAAGACTGCCTTTAGGTTTGGTACAAGCCTTCTGCTGTCAGCAGTGAGCATTGCATTGGAATGGCAGCAAAGAAGAATTTCCTTTATTGTGCTGTGAATGGTTTACAGTGAGGATGCAGGATGGTAAACTCCTGTGCTCTGTGAAGAGTAGTTGTTTGAAAGAATGGTGACCCACAAATCAGCAGATAAAAACGGTGCTCTTTGTTCCTAAATGCTGTTTTAAATTTATTTATTATTTTTAGATACTGCTTTAGAGTATTAATGCTGTTCTTGCAAACTATTAGAAACTATGGAGCAGAAGAGATATAGATGTAATTCTGTGCCTTTGGTTTTGGTTATCTCTTGTGGGATGACAGATGGAACACATTAAAAATCTTGTAGTGGATGAAGATAATGAAGGATGCACTCCATTGCATTATGCATGCAGACAAGGTGTGGCCCTCTCTGTAAATAATTTACTCAGCCTCAACGTTTCCATCTACTCCAAGAGCAGGGACAAGAAGTCGCCCTTACACTTTGCTGCCAGGTGAGTAGCGCAGTCCAGGCCATGGAATCCATGCCCTGCCTTTCATCCCTGTGTCTCTGACATTAATTTCTGTGCATTAATTTTGTGCATCTTGCAAAGCTATGGGCGCATCAATACCTGTCAACGACTTATCCGAGACATGAAAGACACAAGACTTTTGAATGAAGGTGATAAGAAGGGAATGACTCCCCTTCACTTGGCAGCCCAGAATGGTCATGAGAAGGTAGTTCAGTTTCTTCTGAAGAGAGGGGCTCTCTTCCTCTGGTAAGTATACAGATTTTCATTCATTAAGCCAAAAAAAAAAGCCCTATCCCCCTATGTTTTATGTTCATCTGCTGGGAAGTTAATGCAATACAAATATAAATACAGTATATTAAAATAATTGTTATATTAATATATGCAAATACTAACATACAATGTAAGAGTATGGTTATAAAATACTTGTAAAACAGAGAATAGCTAGCTGTAAAACCAAGGCTTCTAATGCTAGGTTTCTCTAAATCCAACTGAGGGAAGATTATTGAACATTTTCATGAGAAAAAAAAATTGATTTGGAAATATTACAATAATTTCAACTTCACTCACAGGCTTGAGAAGGGTTTCTTAGTTCACAGGCATTCTGTCTTGCGCTGTAAGTTCTGCCCTCAGGTCAAAGATCCTCAGATCTCAGAAAAAGATGAAAAGGGAGAGATCTAAGTACTCTTATTGAGTTGAGCCTTCTGCTTCTGAGTGGTGCATTGATCATCACAGTATTTGACAGAATGTATGGACATCTCTGCAGCAGTCATGCCAAAGAAAAGAGGTCCAAGTCAAAGGAGCAGGCATTTGTATTCACTTTAAATTTATAAAAAGTTTTTTTATTTATAATTTCTAATTTTATACCATTGCCTGTAAGTGATTATAAAGGCTGGACAGCCCTGCACCATGCTGCCTTTGGAGGATACACTCGCACAATGCAGATAATTTTGGATACTAATGTGAAGTGTACTGACAAAGTGGATGAAGAAGGGGTATGTGTTAACATTATTTGTTTCTTGTCTGCTCTTACTTCTAGAAGAAATGTCAGGGCTAGGCTATTGGTAGTTTTCCACTGTGCATTACATGTGTAATATTTTATTTCCTGTGGCAGACTCAGTGATAAAAGATTTCTTGGATAAATATATGATTGCTGAAATTTTTATCCAATTCTTTTAAGCAGGAGATAAAATAGATTCAAATATTCTAATAGAAAGCATGAATCACTGAATGTATTAGACATGTTCCTCTTGCCCCCTATACAATGCAAGAATATTTTAGCAATGTAGTACAAACACTGCTAATGCAAATTTAAAGAACTTACAGATGTGAAAAAATCTGGTATCAGCTATAGCTCATTAACATGTTGTTTGAAATCCACTGCAAAGTGATGTCCAGCAAAAACAGCACCTGTCTTGCTCTGGAGTTTGGACAGATGTAGTGTGTTTTAGGTCAAGACAGAATCCCTTTCAAGGACTGAAGGCCTTTTGTATGAACCTGTCCCACCAGAAATAGAGCTTGATCATTCTAAAGAACTGTTTAATCCCCAACACAGAAGCTGTTGCTGATTTATCTGAGAACTGGTGTTGAAAGCATTTAGATTTACTAGATTAGAAACAAGTCTTGACTATAAATTTATGAGAAGCCTTAATTTCAATTTATGAGAAGTCCTTAATTTCAATCAGAAAAATCGGTGTGCATTCAGAAGATTCTCAAATGTCAGTTTTAGTGTACCTTGGTTCCTAAACCACTGATTCCTTTACTTTTATGAAAACACCAAAGAAAAAAATAAATATTCCACTTACAAAATTGCGCCCTCAGATTTTCTTGCAGATTTTTTGTAGGAGCACATCTGGATATAATTGGATGCTTCTCTTCTTGATTATGCAGGTGTTCTGTGTCTATAGATACCATCATTTTTACCTCTTTATGACTTGCAGTTCATTAATTACAAAGCTAAAAGATATTAATGAATTGGCTTTTGTTACCTATAGTGAGTTTCCTCTTCAGATTTTGCCCTAGTGTAGCTGTAGACATAAAGAACATGTCTGTAATCTCTGTCAGAATCTGACAATATTCTAATGTTTTGTGTTGCTAGTGAAAGCGTTTGAGACCTGCAGCTGAGAAAATCATGTGGCTTTTCAATGTGGGAAAGCACTGAAATGTACTTTTTTAAAATTACTCATGTACTGCTTGTCTGCACAGAACACAGCTTTGCACTTGGCTGCACGAGAAGGACATGCAAAAGCAGTGAGGTTACTTCTTGACTATGGTGCAAAAATTCTGTTCAACAAAGCAGTGGCTTCTTTTTTCCATGAAGCAATACACAATAGGAGAAAAGATGTGGTGTCTGCTGTCATTCTGCACAAAAGGTAAAGTATAGAGAAAACGCTTCTTCAATTTGTTTGCCCACGTGTTTTGTTTTGGTTTTCTTAAATGAAATTTAAGTTCTGAAAATCTGTTGTTTAATAAGTAAAACTGAGTACTTATTTTACAATTCAAGAGGTTATGTTCTGTTCTAATGAGCACAAATAAAAAATGGCATAATTGTAATGGACATGAGACATATGGCAAGTTGTTTTTCATATTGCATTGAGTATTTGGATTCTGTGTGTAAAAAACATGTAGAAGCCATCAGAAATAATTTTGATCTTTCACATAATGCTTTAATGCCTATAAAATTTTAATCAAAATGTGAATACAACTGAAATAATTCAAGAGATTTAATTTAAAATCATGCTTTTTAATGTTGCAAATATTTTAAATTGTAGCATTTCAACTGCAGTTTAGAAAATTTTAGGTTAAGGCATAATGAAGCCCCACTTTTGGAATAAAGCAATGCACCATTGCCTAATGATGACATCTTTTGGTAAGAGTTACAGGAATACTGACAGGATTTCACTGTATTTATTATTATTTGCGTAATTTTGTAACCCAAGATTCCAAAGTTCATTCCAGTTTCATATTTTTTAGGAGGCCTTAGCATAGTTGAAACATTTCTGTTTAATTGATAACAGAATTTAACATGAATCATTCTTACAAAAGTGTCCAGAATATTATTCAGCTACTCCCCAGACATCTAAGTTTCCATTTAATAGTGCATAAAATTAGCACATTATATATTAAGCTTTTAAATATCTTAAATGAAACTCAAATAATCTAAAAGTAGTTAATTTAAAGCAGATTTAATTAATTAATTAATTTTCTATTATCTGACATAATTTTTTGCAGATGGGAAGAAGCTGTTGTGACTTTCTCTCACTCTTCCAGTGCCAATAAGTGTCCTTTGCTGGAAATGGTTGAGTATCTTCCTGATTCATTTAAAGTAAGTTTTCTGCACATGTTAAAGAAATAACTCCACAAAATAACCTTTGTTGTTCTGCATTCATTCTTCTGTTTGCTGTGCTCTCTAATACATACTATTATAAAATAGAAATAAGTGCACAAAATTATTTAATAGCACTTTAGTTATAGTCTCAGTTTTTCCAGTTTAAATTCTTCAGTATTAGAAAAGTTCCTAGCTTCCTGAGATCAATGGATTTATAAAAGTAGCATAAAAATTATGTATGGATGGAATGAGAGTCATAAGTGAATTGGGTTCAAAATCCTCTGAGATATTTTCACTCTCTTAGCTAACTGCTAAATGACACAGCAGAAATGATTTTTAATTAAAATAGCAAGTGGTGCATACATATATCACTGAGGGGATTCTGGGGACAGGCAAAGGTGTTACAGAGACTCTATCATCAGAAGGCATGGAAAGGCACTTTATTATTAAAAATCTGTAGTTCTTATAGAAACAATAGTGGACCTAAGACCTGACTGGCTTTTAGGAATCTTCTCTCACACTATTGGTGAGCTATAAGTAGCACAGTCCAGAGAACTAAATCTATAAACAATGGTTACAGAAAGAGAGATAATAGTTGTTTGAATTCTTTCCTCTTAGTTTCCCACAGCTTCTAAAATCTTGGGAGAACTATGTCTCCCTCTGTTCAGAGGATATGTAATTACTGCATAGGTATTCATAAACTATTCACCCTTCATACTGGTAAACTGGCATGTAGCCTTGTAAACTGCATTTACATTTAACTCCTACAGGAAAACTCTAGAATTTTGTCTTCAAAATCTACATCATAAAAACTGACTGTCATCACTTCTGTTAGCTGATCATTGTATTTGACAGTCATTTTCTTCTGGTCTAAACATGTTCTTTCTGTTGAACATTGTCTGTATCACCTTAATTCACTTTTCTGTTCATCTGCAAAGCTGGTGTTGGACAACTGCATAATTGAGTCTTCAGAGGAAAAGACAAGTCGAGACTTCTATGTAAGTAGATGAAAAAGTCTGGGAAAGTACAAAACATATATTTTAATGTACATGTCAAGCTCATATATGTAAGGTACTGTTGTAGATGAATCTCAGATCTTTGCACAGAACACAGGAGAAAGATTTTATCCTTTGGACTGTAAATAGTTTGAAGTTCAGTTTCTGTAATCTTCATGCTTACATGTTTTAATAAGTGTGACAATAAACTTCTACAATCTATAAACTGTATCTTTGCTGTGTTAATTTTTGCAATCAAGCTGGGTATCAGAGGTTATGGGTATTTCAAAATAGCAGTGAGAGAAGACCTGAAATATCTATTTATGAATATTGAAAGTGTGCTTATAATAAGTAGTGCAAATGTCATCAATACTTTTGAGTTCAACATGTTTCTTTGTTTTGTAAATACTTGTTGAAAATCGTAAGCAGTAGATTGCTTTTAATGCTAAGGAGACATGAATGTTCTCCAGTAATGTTACCTTTGAAACCATATTGAAAACCACCTTATCAGTGATTATATTGGATTGTGTCCACATCATTAACAGAAAACTTGCAAATATTTTGCTACTGTGCATTTTCTTTATATTGTATTATCAAAGCCATATAACTTTTAAAGACAAGCTTTTCTTTAAAGTTGGCATTAAAAAATCACGGTTATGAAAATGACCTTTCTTAATTGTAACATTTTAGCAAGAAATGTACACTTTTTTTTTAAATTGAAAATGGCTGTTCATTTAAACACCTTGCAGTCACAGATGTGTATCTTGATGACATGTGTTCAGCTAACAGTGAATATACATCTTGATTCTGACTACCTTGACACAATATGCTCTCTAAAAGATAGACTTTTTTGTATTAAGAACATCATCTAAGACTGAGATAATAATTTGCATTATATTTAACTTCTGGTGTATTATATAGATTGAATACAACTTCAGATATCTTCAGTGTCCCTTGACACTTAACAAGAAAGTAAAGGATGGTGAAGATATTTTCTATGAACCACTTACCACTTTAAATGTAAGTTTTACTCTGACATCATCGCCTGCTGTCTTGGTTTAGATAAAATGAAATTTTTCATCATAATATTTCTTCTCCAAAGCCCATAACTTTGTATATTGAAAGGATATTGAAATTAAGTATAGGCCAAAGTTCTAAGTAATAAATAAAATTTCTTTTAGATTTAGATAAAGCTATGAATGCTCAAGATATTGTGCTGTACGTGCAGGTAGTACATCAAAGAAAACCACACTCCAGTCATTCCAGTGACCATGCACTGGAATGTAAGGCACTAAAAAACCTGACAAGCTGATTTGTTTCATATGGTAATTGCAAAATATTTATAATATGAAACAAATTTGCTAGTTTTGTAGCATTGCAATCTGTTCTCTCATTCTTTGTCAGAAAATGTCTATATAACAAACTTTCTGGCTTAATATATTTGCTTTTTGGAATTCCTATTGGCAATTAGTTGTTATACAGTCTAATAATAAATAAGTAAATAAATAAATATTTTTCTCATTAAATGTAAAACTTGGTCTCACAGGTGTAGTTGAAAACAGTCTGTATAATTTTTGAAGCTTGAAATAGACTAACAGAGTCTCAGCAGAGAAACTGAATGCCTTAGCAGGCAGAGAGGGCAAGACAGTGATGGGTTTGGGCCAGGTGCTTAATCAAAAGAACTTTGCAATATCTTACACATATTTTACTTTTCATTAGGCTAATAATCAGGTAAAAAAGGTGGCCTAGCCAGTTTTTTTAAACACTTTGCTTGCCTGGATGAATTAAGTTTGACCCTCCTGTGTTTGTGTTTTGCAGGCCATGGTGCGCCACAATCGCATGGAGCTACTCAGTCATCCTGTGTGTAAAGAATATTTGCTTATGAAATGGTTGGTCTATTTCAGTGGATATAAAATATAATACTGCATGTCAAGATAAGGACTGTTTTGCCTGAAAGTTGTTTATTAAAATGTGCATGAGTATAGAGCTGACTGAGCAAATGTCTCTTCCATAAAGTACAACTTAGTATTTAGTAAAGTTTTTTTGATATTTACAACAAAGGCAGCTATTATCTTTGTTTCCTCTTTGTTATAAAATATATAATTAGGTTGCCAAGTAAAAGTGAAAGGAATGGTTTTTCAGAGTGGCAAATACACTTTTGTCCACGTAAGTGTTGAACATATTCATCACAAAGGGACATTTCAAGAAATGATTATTCCCTCGTCTTGAAGACATTAGTGACTGTTAAATTTGAATGCATGCTCCTCTAAATTTGAAAAGTGTTGTAACTTTAACATTTTCACTTTCAAGGATGGCCTATGGGTTTCGAGCACATTTAATGAATTTAGGCATATATTCTCTTGGTCTCATCCCACTGACTCTTCTGGTCACTCACATCCAACCAGGAAGACCTTTGAATGGAACAGAGCTCTATGAAGCAAGACCATTAGAATATGAGGTACTTTTATTAGTGGTTACAATCTGTTTAGGATTTTTACAGCAGAAAGGTATGATTAATTAAATAATGTCTAGATTAATTTATGATCTAGCAGCTCTGTGGAATAAAATTGAAGTATACATTTCTAAACATTCAGCAGCAACCTCTGCCGATAGATAATCTTCAGTTTAGATAATTTTCAGTTCTCATTTCTTTTTTTTTTTTGAGAAATTTATATTTAGTACATGGTTACTTCAGTGAATAATATTTATTTAGTATTCAAGAAAAAAGATTCACACAAGAGAAAAAAAATAAAACTGAAACAGGAACTCAGAAAATATATGCTAGTAGAAATATGAAATAAAATAAACTCAAGGGATATCAAAGGTTCATGAAGATATCCTGATCTATGAAAAAATCATGAGAATCACATATACAGCTCAACCCAGAACATGGATTTCACAGTAAATACTAATTAAACAGAATATACATAGTAATAAGTATATGATACAAGCTAACAGGCAATATAGTGTATATATAATAGGTAGAGATCAAATTAACATTCCTTTAATAATTTCTAATTTCGTTTGTGCTCTGATTTTTGTTGCAGGACTCATATTTCACAAGGGTGTGTATGTGTTTAGTTTTAATTATGAGTTTACTGGGCATCTGCAAAGAAATATTTCAGCTGATTCAGCAGGTTAGTACAGAGAGAAATAATATTAATCAGACAATGTACTTGCATGGCAATTTGTATGATACTGGAATTATCTGTTTTTTTCCTGACTAGAAGTCAATTTATACTTTTTAATTTATATATATAATGATTAAAACGGATTTTGAATGGTGAATTTAAATAGTGTATTGAACTCAGTGTTTTAATGATGGATGACTGGTAAATATTAACCTTTCTCTCTTAAATCCTAGAAACTGAAATATTTGTTGGATTACTCCAATCTACTGGACTGGACCATTTATACTACAAGCATAATTTTTGTATCTTCTTTATTTATTAATACACCAGCTCATTTGCAGTGGGAATGTGGAGCAATTGCTGTGTACTTGTCTTGGATGAACTTCTTGCTCTATCTTCAACGGTAAAAATACTTTACAGGCTTTACAGTAAAATATTTTAATATTTTCAGATATGTTACATATCCCAAATTGTGACAGATCAAGTTTGAGAGTCCCATTTTGTATTTTTAGTTTTTTGAAACTATAGAAGTTTCCAGATTAGGATCACAGGAATTTTTTATCTCTGATGAACTGTAGAGTTATTTTCAGTGTTTTTCATGTAGAACATCACAACATATGTTATAGCAACTACAGAAATAACAATATTTATTTTAATGTTAATTAAGCACAGCCATGCTGAATTTTATCTTTTTTTAAATCATCTTTCACGACACTGTATAGACTTTGACTTTAAAAGAACCCAGAAAGATATGAATTATGAATGGCATTAGGAAGTCAGGTTTTATGAGTAATACCTGGGAGAAGGTAAATTCCTTTATCATTTCCCATATGAAATGGCATGTCTGACTTTACGCCATAATGTCCTGTAAAGGAATTGCAATTGACGTAATTGTAAATTTCTTGAGTTGACATCATGTCTGTTTATTGCCCTGTACAATAGTTTCCAAGAGTTATGAACTGCAGGAGAGCTGGGTGGAGGAAAAAAATGTTGTGGGTGTAGTGCTTAAGACAAATTAAACACATTTGTGTCTGAGCAGGACTGCATGTGGTAACACTGCATAAACGTTCTTCCAATTCTTATTGTACATATGCACTAATCACTGCCACGAAGTCTTGCAAACAGACAAACACAACATTTGATTAATTTCAGGGCTGTTTTACTGTAGTAGGGATGTTTAAGGACGCAGTTTGTGAGCAGAGTTAATGTCAAAGAGAGGACCTTTGTGGTGTAGCCTCTGCTGCGAACCTTGGCATCATCCCCAGCCCCGTGTCTGATCTCAGGTGACCAATGAATGGGTGTGTCCTGTCTGCTCCGGGCAAAATGGGGGCTGAGCCTGAACAGGAAGAAGTAAACAAGTGATTGCACAACCTTTCTTCTGCTGTTGGCTAAAATGCCTTCCTGGCTTGACTGTTATTCCAAATGTGTTGCAGTAGAACTCTACACATGATTTTTGCTACCTCATTCAGGCTCTTTTCCCAAAGCAACCTGTGATTCCATTGACTTCAGCTGAATTTTGCCTAATATTTAAGAGAATATTGGGTTTGCTTTATTTCCAGCTTGACCTTTTCAGTCTTGCACATAATGCTTCAGAGTGAAAGATACCCACAGGGATTTTCACAGTTACTACTGTGAGCTTAAAAAATCTCATGGTCCCTGGATTTGAGAGAGGACATAAATTCACATAAGTTCAGGTTTGGAAGAAAAAGTAATTTAATCTGCTTTATGGTAATTCCTGTTTTGATATTTAGTTTTTGTGTTAACCAATTGTAGGAAAGGCTTGCCAACAACAGATTGTTGTTGGGAACACAGGTGTCTTAAAATTGTGCTATTCTCCTTATCTTCCTGAGCAGAGTGTTTCTTTTTGTTTGTTTGTTTTCCATTATTTGTATTACACTAAAACTCCATAATATCATTTGTTTCACATCTTGTAAAAAGTGAAATCTTTTAAATCAGGCATGTAGCTGCTACATGGATTATGGTGCCAGTTGTCCTTTGTTCTGGTTGCTACTTTGCTTTGAGAAGCAGAAAAAAGTTGGATAGTTTGCTAATGTTTTTATTCTGAATGTAGCAGTGGTACAATACTGTACTGCCTATGCCTGTGGAGGGAATAAATGTTACCCATAAAAAATACTATCTTGGAAATTGTTCTTGTGCATTGAAGTGTAAGATTATGCAGTTTAGAGTTGCTGTGTGTAGGATCACTTGCACTCTTTTGGATGTGAAAGTAGAGCAGGTTTGTTACTATCACAGAATCTCTCAGAGAGGCAGTGTCCCTTTCCACAGATGAAAATCAGTGTTACTTACTGCCTTACAGAAATAACTGAAAGGGACTCAAACTTCAGTATTTAATGCTTTAGGGGTAGACTTGGCAGTGCTAGATTAATAGTTGCGCTAGATTAATAGTTGGAGTGGATTGTCTTAGAAGTTTTATTCTATGACTGATTCTCTATCTTTTTTGTTTACTTATTACCTAGATTTGAGAACTATGGGATCTATGTTGTGATGTTCTGGGAAATTTTGAGGACCTTGATTCGGATTGCTGTGGTTTTCTTTTTCCTGATACTGGCCTTTGGGTTGAGTTTCTTTGTCCTTTTGGGTTCACAGGTAAGTTCAATACTCTGGTTAAGCTTTTATCATTATAAATATTATCTTTGACTAAAGCATGTCAAGACTTTATTTGCGAATTTCATCAGTTGGGTTTTTTCTTTATTTTGATGTTTCTTTTTGCAGCAAACATACAGCACACCTCTGCTTTCTGTAATGAAGACATTTGCAATGATGCTGGGAGACATTAATTACCATGATGCATTCCTGGATCCTTTACTAAGCAGTGAATTGCCATATCCATTCCTGAGTTACACAGTTCTCATTATATTTACCTTGCTTATTCCAATCCTTCTTATGAACTTGCTAGTAAGTATAAACTATTTATTAATATACAAAAGTGGTTAAACAAAAATATGTATAGAGAGCTCTAGAGTACTAGTAATTCTAGTATAGAATTACTTCAATAAGTGTCAGCCATTCATCATTTAACAAATATTTTCAGAAACGTATTAAAATGTCCCCATTCTCTGCACTTGTTTTCCATCCAGTGTACTGCTCTGTGTATTTTCCCACACCTCACTCCTGCAGGAGTATTTTGTATATGTTTAGGTAATAACTTTGATGGAATTTGAATTGAGCTGCAATGTATTATTCTGAAGTCTTGATAAAAAAAATTGAGGAGCAAGGATTTTTGTTCAATCCCTTGTTGTGTCATAACCTAACCCTAGCAATAATTTAAATTAAAAAAATAAAGCCCAAATTCAAATCTTCACTGAACACAAAACAGCAATCAGAAGTAGCGATAGAACTAACTAACAAACCTGACCTGAAAGTTAAGAATCAGAAAACAAAATAATGGTGGAAAGGGGGGAAAATATGTAATATATCTTCAACCACGTTCCACTGAATAGAAATTTTATTTAGGAAATCAGATTTTCGCTTGAGCAGAGCAATAAAAGTCAAAAACCTCATGTTTTTTAAACTTGTTTATTGCAGCAATGATTCTGCTTAATCAAGAGATCAGCCAGTTTCTTAACATTCCAGCAGTAATGAAGAATGTAAAGGAAGGGATGTTATTCTTGGCAAAAGTAGCACTTCAGTGCCTTACCAACAGAGTGTTGTCAGTGAAAACACTCTCTACATTTATTGATACATATTTTACAAATATACAAAAAATATTTCCAAATTCAAGTGCAAAAGTAATTTAACTCCAGAATATTTTCTTCTTTAAGTGTGAAAGAGAAATCACAGACTATGAAAACGTAGATCATGAACTATTTCTCTTTCTCCTAGATTGGTTTGGCTGTTGGTGATATTGCTGAAGTACAAAAATATGCTGCACTCAAAAGGATTGCAATGCAGGTGAGTAAAAGACCATAAGAGCACCAAATGTTGGAAGTACATATCATTGCTAGAACACCTTTTAGATAATTAGTTGATTTGTCATCACATTCCCAACTGTCTTAGGATATCTGTAAAGCAGATTTGGCAAATTTGAACATGGCATATTATTCTGAATCTCATTTTCACTCGTACGAGTCATTGCCAAGGAAGTGCACAGGCAAATGCATTTTTAAAGAATTTTTCAACCATCAGTTCAAGAAATGTTGAGTTTTTCCAAAACCAGAATCTCAGAATCAGTCACTGCAAAGCCTGAAATTGCAGTTTTCTTCTAGTAGAGAGTCTATGCAGTGGAAAGAAAGTACACAAAAATCAAAAGGATACCAAATTCATTCTGCTGGACTAAATTCTCATTTTACTAAATTAGTAAAAAGAGTGCACATCTATGTGGAGAAATTAATTCTGCTATGATACTCAGTACTGGTTATGACAATGTAGTTTTAGTGTCTGGTTTGGACTATTCAGGTGTTATACCACTGTTTGCAATGTGGAGTAGTACTAGTGAATGGAATAAAATGGCATGATGGTTATTTTCACATATAATGTGTATTTATCATAAGATAACATATCTCATTCTAAATGCAAAACCACATTTAGGTTAATCTTCATACCAACTTAGAGAAGAAGCTGCCATTTTGGTTCTTAAGTCGGGTGGACCAGGAATCAATCACTGTATATCCCAACAGGCCAAGATACTGTGGATTTATGGTAAGATGTGAATATTAGATAGAAGGATTCTTATCAAAAAGGGAGATGATTGAATTTGTACACACACTGTTAAGGACATTGTGTTATTAACTGACATCAAGGGAATTGTGATTAGACCTTGACTAAGGTCAGTGCAAATGATAAATCAGTTTGGGTGCAGCTGTATTAGTGTTTGAGTAGTCAGTGCACTGTAACTTTATTAAGTCAAGCTACAAAAGATGTTCAGATAAAAAGTAGAATTACTCCCTTTTGGCTTTTCTTCTTTTATTTGAGCTGTTGTTGATAGACTGAATTTTCTTATAAAACAAACATTTTAATATATAAGCAAATAACATCATAATAGAAAATCTTTTCAATGTTTACACTGTGTGAACAATGTTCACATCTTTAATCAGTTCACATATTTATTCTGTTGTCAGACTATAGGATCTATTAAGTTTGATTCCATGTTTCGTTTAGAGCGTGTTCCAATATTGCTTTGGGTGTGAAGACTCTACCACATATGCACAGAGCCCTGATACTACACTAGAATTGGAAGTTCTGAAGCAGAAATACAGGTATTTTTGTGATATTTTACAGTTGTAAAAATAAGTAGAGCCAATATTACAAACATACTCCTATTTTTAAAAGTATTTCAAAGCTCCATACTGTATCTAAAAAGTAAAATTCCATGTCTCCAGCCCAAACCAGTGCAGCTTGTTGCTCTTTAAAGTAATCTGAACTAATGTGGAAGATGGATTTTCATTTTATAGAGTTGCAAATGGAAGTTTTCAAGGGTTATTCAGAACTCCCAAGTGATGTAATTCCAGTTGGTTTGCAAGTATATACAATCTGTTACTGACTTTCCACTGGGTGAATCAGATTGAGATTGTTTCCCCAAAATTTGATTGGTATTGATTCTCTCTTGAACAAAGCATGTTTCCCAAAGCCTTGGAAGGAATTCTTTGTACTTTCTTGATTTACTTGTCATACCAACATATCCATAAGAATGGTTTCAAAAAAGCTTACTATGAATGTACAACTAGAAAAACACATTGTATCTCACTCAGTCTCACTTTTCCCTGCACTTGTTTTCTCTCCATTTTTTTCCTTTCCCTTTTTTTTTTTTTAATGTACCAAATTTTTGTCCACCTGCACAGATTCAGATTGAGTAATTCTTTTTGCGTGAAAGACTCATCAAGAGTTGAAGCATGGTGAGACTACACCCTACATATATAGGCAAATTATGGACTTTTAGCAAGTCCTTCTTCAATTGCATACTACATCATTATAACATAAAACAGCATAAAACAGACTCTTCCTTGGTTGGGATTTTTTTTCCTGCAGAGAAGGAAGAAAACTATAATTTTATAAAATTATTTGCAATAGAATAACTTGTGACCTTATCGCTATGGAAAGTCATATTTAGTACTCTGAAAATATTGACTGAAAACTCTTACTACATTGCCAGTGTGTTTTTATCAGAGTTCAAAACTGAGTTCAGTTACTACTGGAGCTAGTGTCAGTGCTGGGTGTACAGATTTTTGCATTTTGGTTTGGGGCAGGGTTTTCTTTTGCTTTGCATTTTATTACTTGTGATTTTCACATATTTTAAGATGTATTACCATTTCTTTAAAAAAAACCAACAACGAAACAACAAAAAAACCAAACTATATCTAAAGCCCCTCAACTGTTCTTCACAAAGACCCTTTTCAGTCACACCAAATTTCTTGTTGTAATTTTGTGAGTGTAGACATTCAGAAAAGTAGATTTTCAAATGCCTCTTTGGCAGTTCTGTAAAGACAGTTTCTAGTCACAATTTCCATTTATTTCCCTCTTTCCTTAAAAATAACAGATACTGTGTTCTGTATGTGTGATGCTGAATTAGTTTAACTACTTAATTGCATCAATTGCACTTTGGATAGCGCTTTGAAAAAGATCAGTGAGTGCCTCATCAGTATTTCTCATATGCTGTAAAAGTGATTGCGAATTTCACTAAATGTTTTTGGTTGCTGGCCTTTTTCTTACAGAAATAGGTTAATAGGAAAAACTTTTGATAGAGCAGTCAACAACTTTATTTTAAGAGTGAAGTTGCTTTTATATATATATTAAGTTACTTTTCACAAGAACCACAGATTTGTTCTTTTATCCTATTTCCTGTAACATGGAGAAGAACTTCAGCTTAAAGAATTAAATGTATTGTAAATAATAGTCTTTGTTAGCAGAAGGGTTTAGTTAAGTACTGTCAGAAGGGTGAAGTACTGTCAATTTTTGCATCTGTAATTTTAATGACTTAAATGTCCTTTGAAATCAAATGACAAAGTCTGATGTGTATTTGTTTGTTTGTTTGCTTTTTAGGCTCAAAGATATATCAACATTGTTGGAAAAGCAACATGACCTCATTAAACTGATTATCCAAAAAATGGAGATAGTATCAGAGGCTGAGGATGAAGACAGCAATGATTTATTTCAGCACAAGTTTAGGAAAAGGCAGTTAGAGCACAAGAATAGTAAATGGGATACAGTGTTAAAAGCTGTTAAAACAAATGTGCCTAACCCAAGCACAGAAAAGAACAATACCTTCTTCTAGACTTGGCTATGATATCATGTTGTATTATCATTTTGTTCTACTTTAGGGTCACTTCTCTTATTGTCTTTGAATAATGTTAATGTGATACATCATGTACTCGAGTATAAAAAAAGGCCAGATCCAAAACCAGGATGCAGGTGCTCAAAACAGTATTTAAAGAGACTGGAGATGTCTACGTCCAAAACTGTGATCCTAAAAGTGACTGGCTAATCAGGAAAGTGCCTAACTCCACAGAGGCCAGCCTTGCTGTCCTGGCTTCTCTCTAGATCTGTTCCTGGGTTTGGCCCTAGTACACTTAGGTCTGTATGTAATTACATTATTTCCTGTTACAAATATTTTTAGAATTTCTAAATTTTTAGAAATTAGATTCTAGTCATTTATTATTCAGATGTTTGGAGAGAGCCAATGGGCTTTGTGTAGCTTAAAGAAAAAAGTACAAAACTAATCTGACAGTGCATTGGAAGTTTTGCTGAGTAGGGACTGCAGGATCAGGCCTGAAAGGTAGGAAATCAAGGATCATGAAGTTGTAATGTAAGGGAAGAACTACTTTCTTTTCGAGATAGTGGAAGCAGTTCACAGCAGGATCATTTGTACTAGCATGCCTGTAGCAATGATTGAATGACATGTTTAATATTAGACATTTACAACTTGCTGTCCTTATACTGCTAATGTGATTTTGCCCTTCCTGATAACCTAAAACTGATCTTGCTACTTTTATCTGCACTTTGGTTTCATTATTCATTTACTGAGTATTCAGTGCATTATGTAATATATGGTAATATATTAAATTTAGTAAACATTAATTAAAATGTGTTTGAGTACCTGAATATATTTGTTTCAAAACCAGTGCTAATAAACTAATTATGACTATGCATGGTGGTAAGGCTCCGTGGTCTGCTTTTGAATTCAGACATTTTCTTTAAGAACTTAGTATACATTATTCTTCTACATATACACCAATTATGTGTATTCTTCTCATAAACACCAAATATGATTCCTATTTATTTAAAAGGTAGTCATTAGGAGGTAATTCACACTGTACAGAACTTGTTCAGTCTTCAGAAATCACTGGAAGCTGCACTGTAAATTAATGTGACTTGTGCCTTAAAATTGCCACAGATGTTCAGTAGGCAAAATTCTTTCTCACCCAACTGCTGTATCCCAGCTTTGAGACTTTAAATCCTTGCCAGGTAAAACAGAGAAGGGAGGAGGCTTCTGGAGGAGCAGCTCTGCTCCAGGACAAGCCTGGTGTGACACAATGAAACAGGAAGAGAACATGTAAGCAGAGTCAGAGCAGAAAAAGGAAAAATGTAACTATAGTCTCTGAATTTGTGGTGGCTCCTAAAGTCAGATCTATTCCTGTGAATAAACTGTTCAGGTTTTCTGCACTGCTGTGCATCTGCAGCTCCCTCTGTCAGTAAAAATTGGCCTGGTTCTGAGGATAGGGCCAAACTTGAAAAATAGTAATTTTGAATTCCTGGCAGTCTGTGCCATTAACACTAGATGGCAGTGAGTGATAGCATTTTTGGGTAAGTAAATGGGACCTAAATGCAATGTTTTAAGTGAAGAACAGTAGTGTGGGTACAGCAGGAACAAAGCAGTCAGCACTCATGTCTTTAAAGTCTAAGCCTTTCAAGCCTCTTTAAACAGAACTCTAATGCCTTTAAACAGAATTCTAAGGCCTGAGCTGCTTCTCAGCTTTTCTGTGTTCACAATTTGAGAAAAGTTTTCCTTTCCAATTTTATATAGACAGATAGAAATAAGTTATTTTATAATTAGCAAATATTACAACATTGAATTAATGGTGTAGCTTTCTATGGAAATTCTCATATAATAATAATTCTCAAATAAATAATATTATTTATTTGTATGTGGTAGAATGATCTAATAGAGCCTAAGTACAAGAGATGTAGAGTTTAAGGAAAAGTACAGCTGGAATACAAATCATGATTAACAATTTTTGTAGACTGAGCTGAAGATGCTGGGCCATTTGAGCAATCTCTAGAAGCAATCCTGTTAGAATCATTATGGTTGGAAATGACCTCTAAGTAAGGAAAAGACCATTGAGTACAACCATTAACTTTACACTAAACCATGTCTCTAGGCACCATATCTACATGTTTTTTAACTCTTCCATTGACAGTGATTTCATTTTCCTGGACAGCTTGTTGCCATGCTTGACCACCTTTTCATGAAGGAATTTTTCCTGATATACAATATAAACCTCAGCTGGATCAGCTTGAGCCAATTCCTCTTATCCAATTGCTTGCTGCATGGGAAAAGAGAGCAACCTCCACCTGTCTTGATGTGTTACGTGGTAGGTACAGCTAAATATATGCTAACCAAAAGTGTTACAATGTGAATTTTTGAATTCACACTTAGGGATTGCTATTCAAAGGAAATGTATCCTCTGGGTGTGAATATAGAATCTGCAAACTGTGATGGGTGTGTATCTGTATTCGATACTCACCCACTTCCCTTCAGTCTGTATAGAAGTAACACCTTTTCAATTGGGGTGCTGGCAGTTCTGTAGGCACTCATAGTCACTGTATATCAGATATTGCTGATAGTGAGAGTAAATATTCTATTTCATTTCCTGCTGCTCATCTGTGCTGTCTCTGTTTTCTCCTCAAGATGAATGGCATCATGGTTCAGGCAATGGCACCATCTCCTCCCACCAAAACCAGATAATTCCCATAAACTCCTGTTGGGAAAACTGATTTGTGCCTCATCTGTGTGACACACAGGAGGGTCACAATTTGGGACAAGAAATGACATTTCTGTGTGAGTTGGTAGTCTGAAACAAGACAGCAATCCTTTGCTGAAACCAAAGATCCAGTTGCCTGCCTTTCTAGCATCTGACTCTCGCTAATAAGAAGGGCTATCAAAATACTTTGCCCATTTAAATTAAAATTAGCTAGAGCAATAAAATACACCCTTAGCAGAAATCTGAAGTGCCCAGATTTGAAGTGGATTAGAGGGAGACTCTTTTCATTACATAAGAAATAACTTGCTTCAAGCTGTCTAGTGTACATACTGGTGTTCTCCATGATATGCTGCTGGACCAAAGACAAAGCCACTCTGTAAGTGAGTCTCCATAATTTTTTGACTCACTTTTTTCTTCAAAGAAATAGCCTTGAATTCTCCTTGCTCTGATATATAAAACAATTTTCTTTTCTGCAGCACACTGAAAATGTGGCTTTGTGAAACATTTCACAACAAAATGCTGTCTGAAAATTTGTGTTGTAGAGGATTGGTAGGGGAGAACATCCCCACTCCGCAAAATCAGCCAGGAATGATTTCAAACCCTTGAGGGATACACATACTAAAACATAAGAGGAATCTATATGAACAAAGAGGTGGTCCTTCTCACTGGTTGCGTTTTTTGTTTTGTAAGATGAAATGCCCATAAGCAGAGCATGTAGTAAGAGAAAGAAAAGATGAGAAAATATCCTTAATCTGTAGAGGAAAACCCAAGAGAAGAAACCAGAGACAGATTTTCCCTTATATCAATGGCCTTTTACCCTGCCCTGTAGGTGTAAGGAATCACTTAGGCTACAACAGGGCATGCATCAGTTGTAACCTGTCTTACAGACTGGCTTTACTTTGTCTGTCTGTCTCACTGTGGGCAGGAATTAGGCCCATGTAATGAGCAAAGTATAGGAGTGTAGCAAACCTCACCCTGGAGCTGCAGTCAGCAGGAGAGTTTTTTGAGCTTTCTCTTTTAAATGATTGAGAAAATACAAAGAATGACACAGGAGCTGAGAAAATCTCTAACAAAAGTAGGAGCACTGCTTTAAAGGCAGCATTTTCTGAGCAGTAAAAAGACACTGGTTGGTGCCTAAATGTAAATCCATACTGACACAGGCACTGCAAGAGAGATTTGTATGAGCCAGGGCTTGGGTTGATTCATGATCTCAGGCACATCGGAACCTCTTTGGTAAAGATACTTGCATCCTTGTAGAAATGCACCAAGACAATTTCACAGTAACCATGAGAGAAGATGCTTCAGAAGCTTGAATGAATCAGTGCTGTAGAGATTAACTCTATCCAGCTGAAACCAGGACACTCAGGCAGGGGAAAATCTAAGCAATGGTAAGATTTGGTTTAGAAGTCAAGACAGAAAGTAATGAAAGTGATGAGAAGTGATGCATTTTGTGTTGCTTTGTAATTGGGAATCACAGCTTAAAAAGCAGAGCCAAGTTTAAAGCTATTAATTTCAGAAATTCTTAGTCCTGTTGTTAGTGTTTATTTATCCAGAGACGTGACTGCAGTCAAAAAATTGACCAGCAGCAGGAAACAGGACTGTAGAAAACAGAAAGTTCAACCAGGCCAGTAATTTGGAGTAAAAAATAAAGAAAAGTAACTGGGACTGACATCGACATTAGTGATCACATTGGAAAGGACAGAAAGCCCCAAGGTACCACTGGCCCATCTGAGTACAATAGTGCTGCTCACAGCAATGGCAAATTCAGCTGCATTCAGCCACATGGGATCAAGGATAGGGAGAGTTAAGAACATTTAAGCCTTTAAAAGCAGAAAGTGTGCTTCCCAATTCAGTCCTGATGCTAATCCCTGGAGCTGGCAATGTCCATGGGAATGATTCAGCATGGCAGCATGGATGCTGTGAGAGATAGCCATGATGTACCTCAGAGTGGCTTCTCATCTCCTCAGCTGGCTCACTTCCTGCAGAATCAGATTTTACCTTTTCTTGGGTATCTGCCTAGTTTGTGAGATAATTGCAGTTGTGTTAAATGGCTGAAAGTCACCATGGTTCAGTGGTGCCACTGGCACTGTGACTCCCACCCCAGGCAGAGCAGTCCATGGAGCTCTGGGACAGGCTGGAGTCTGGCACTCCAAGGACCACCTGAGAGAGACATCTCCCCTTGCTGGATTTTAGTTGTGGTGGTGCCAACATGCAGCAAAAGGAAAGGTGACAGCTTGGATCTCAGATGGCTCTAGTGAGTCTGCAGGGTGCTCTGAATGTGCTCACCTAATTTAGTTTTGAGGAGACGTAGAATTAGTGTTTCAAACCTGTGTCTGGTCTAAGTTTGGGCCCTGACTATTTCTCCCTCAAGAAATCTGGCTGATAGCCTTGTGAAATGTTTTATGGACAAGTTTCACACACAAAGGGAAGGTCAGGGAGTCTGCATCATTTCAGCCTTTAACCTTAACCCAAAAATCTTTGAAGCTTAATAGAGCTGGACTGATTTAATTTCATTTTATTTAGATTTTATTCCCTTGTTATTTAGTATGTAAAAAAAAAAAAAAAAAAACCAACAAAAAAACCCAAAAAAACCTCTGTTATTCCATATTTCTTCATAAATTTATAAAGCTACCCAAAAGATTTCTCTATTCTCTTCATTCCTTCATCTGACTCAAATAAATGATATTTTGCTTTGAAAAATTTTCTAATATTTTGTAACATAAGCAAATGAGTACTGGGGTTAAAAAAAAATACATGCTACAATTAGGTCAGATAAAGCAGAGGCAGACGACCACAGTCAGAAGTGTGCACATTTACCTTCTCACCCACAACTGGAAGATGCAGGGGCAAAAGTGAGGCTGATACAACCACAAAAAACATTTGGAATAGTGAAAGAAAGTGTTTCCTGCATAAACTTACAGGAATGCAAGGCAGAAATACGCATTTCTAAACACTGTAAAAGGAGCTTAGAAAGCAAAGGTGGCTGCAGAAATCCACCTCTGCTGCCCCCAAGATACAACATCCGCTGTGGCCTGAAGCTGGGAAGTCTCCCATGACCTGGGAGATTATCCTAATTGTTGCTTCACAGCAGCTGAGGTGGATCTGGGATGCCTCCTTTGCCTGAGATCAGTTGTGTGGCTGTAGCTGTTGTTGTGTAGCTGTTGTCACACAGAGAGGTCACACACAGAGGATGCCATGTCTGAGTCCCTCCTCCTGGCCATAGCACACCCTGAGGTGCACAATCTAATATCACTTTCTCCAGAAAGCATGAGCAAATGAACACTCACTGTTAAAACTTTCCTTAATTGTGAAATCTATACATATGAACAGAGAGGCTAAGAAAAAACAACGTGGAATAGTGAGTGTGAGATGAGGAGGAGCTGCAAATAAAAAGCATATCTGACCCAACCAGGGGAATCAGGCAATTATGGCAGATCTTAAAGGAGGGGAGAAAATGTGTAGACATGTGTGACACTGGCTCAGAGGTCACCTGGGACCTCTGGGTTTGGGACAGCAAAGTCATCAGTGCTATTACAGGTTCTTAAATTTCACTGGTGAAAGAAAAGGCAAGGCATGCTGGGGGAATTAAGGATGGAGCCAAGAGTCCACAAGGGCTGTGAGTCACAAGGGAGGATTTTCTGGTTTCCAGAAGAGATAAAAAGCATTGTCCACTTATCTGAATAACAACAACACCACACCAATTATTCCTGAGGAACACATAAAACATATTTTAATGACTCTAGAGTGAAACAATGGAATCCTCGTTCCAGCATGCATATATTCTGATGTAAAAGACTGCTTTTTAATGTCTAAAATCCTAACTTACAAAATAGCTTTTAAATAAAGACTGAATAATTGGTAAAGAGCTTACTGTTGAATTTTGAAACAAAGCATAATACTTATATAGGTCTGTGGACTTTTTCCTCCTAGACTTTAAGAAAAGTAAAAACTTTTAATAATAGAGGCTGAAGGAAATAAAAATGGACATCACAGAATCACAGAATGGCTGATGTAGGAAGGTGCCTCTGCAGATCATCCAGCCCAAACCCCCTGCTAAAATAGGTACAACTGGAGCAGGTTGCACGCAATCTCCTCCAGGCAGCTTTTGAATATCTCCAGAGAAGGAGACCTCACAACCTCTAGATAGCCTGTTCCAGTGCCCTGTCACCCTCAGAAGGGCAAAGTTTTCCTCATACTGAGATAGAACTTCCTACATTTTAGTCTGGGCCTGCTGCCCCTTGTCCTGGCCCCAGGCATCACAGAAGAGTCTGGCCATTGAGATAAATATTTGTATGCATTGGTAAGATCCCCTCTCAGTCTTCTTTCTCCAGGCTAAACAGGATCAGCTCCCTCAGCCTGTCTTCATGTCCCAGCCAACTAATCATCTTTGTAACTCTCTTCTAAACCGGCTCTAGTAGTTCCTTGTCTTTCTTGTACTGGGGAGCCCAGAGCTGGACACAGTACCCCAGATGCAGCCTGAATACCACACCAATGTGATGGGAATTGAGCCCTCACCCAACACAGGCAACCTGCTCTGAGCCTGTTCCATACCAGAGGTGCCTTCCAGGTCCATCTCTTTACCTGTAAGCCAGCAGAGTGGAATATGCACTTGCTCTGCTGCTTTACTCAAATGGAACTGAGATCCTTAGGGTAGTTTACTTCAGATACCCCATTTTTTCTTTGTAAGAGGTGGTTTTTGCAGTTACTTTACTGCCACATTTACCCTTCACATTGCCTAGGAATTTAGGAAATGCTTGAAGGTCCTTCTTGATTGCAGGTGGTAATCCTGGTTCCTGCCAGGGGACACACACTGGTACTTTCACCTTAGTTAAGGTACAGCATTCCCAGCCTGAAAAACTTTAGAAATGTTGGAGAAGTTCATGCAAACCTTCCAGCAAATTATGCCAGATTTCAGAGCATGTGTAGGATGTCTGGATACATCCAGAGGAGAATTACCACCGACATTTTGCCCTGTGCTACACAATCCCCAACCAAGACCATTCTAATATGAAGAAGCAGCAGACCTGTACTTCTGCCAAAGTGTGAGTAGAGTATGAGGCTCAAAATGCCTCAACTGCCACCACTTCCATGCTAGCACAGCACTTGGCTGTCCGCTTCTATCAGCAGAATCAGGTCAGCCAGTGCAGGCAGAACCCACAGGGATGTGAAACACAATCACCAGGCACCTCCCAGACCTCTCATCTCCATTTGTGGGGTGCACTTAACAACCAGCAGCCAGGAAAACCAAACAACAGGTGCTGCAGCCTGAGTTATATATTCCAGGACAAAAATAACCTCCCAAAGTTGTGGTGGCCCCGTGGCCGCCCTGAGCAATTAGAGTCTTCTAATCTTCTATAGAAACTGAGCTTCTGCCATTTGGCTTTCACTGATTATGTGGCCTGCACTCCTTCTGCAATGCAGCCTCAGAATGTTTATAAGAATATGTATTACTGTGGTAATCTTATAAAAATAAGAAGATATTTTTCAAGATCACCTTCTACACCAGAACCAGCAAGGCAAGGCAAGGCAGTGACTGGCAAGACGTGTAGCAGGTGTCACAAGTACTCCAATATGTGTGGTCTTCCCAAATTGAGGCCATATGATATTTTCTGAGAGGCTTTCAGGCTTGCAGAGCCTTGTGGATGCCCTTTCTGCAATGCCACAGCTTGCAGCTGTGGAAGTGGAGGGATGGTGAAGCTGCCTCAAAACCACCAGTGACTCTTCATTCTTCCATTCATATTTTGCTGTTAGGCTAACTAATAGCTGCTCAGAAGTAATGACCATGGCAGAAAGTCCCACAGATCATTGAAAACAAAGTTCCATTTTTACTTCGGAGAGTTTGAAATCAGCTTCCAGAGGGGGCTCAATGGGCAGCAGCCTGAAGAAGATTCAAGCATAGTCAATAAAATGGGTCAATTAAAGGAAAGCAAGTCCCAATAGAGACGGAGAGAAAAATAGAAAACTGTTCTTCATAATTCCTAAATTAATTCAGTTGTCATTGCAGACTAAGATATGCCTTGATTTCCTTCTCTGCTATTCTGACCCTGAACAAGGCTCCAGGTTGTTCAAAGTTTCCCTTGGCCCAGCACAGAGCAGTGACACCCATCACAGAGCCTTGCTCTGCTCACAGGGAATTTCAGACAATAATGTTCACCCACAGAAGGTTAAAGCAGGCTCATGGAACCCAATTCACCCTTTGTGCAGGCGCAGCAGGGCTGGGTAAGCAATCAGCTGACTGTGGACTGAGCTGGTGACAGGGCTGTCAGGCTTCTTCCCACCCTGCTGCATCAGCCCAGTGCAGGATGGAGAGCCCTTGGTAACTGTGGAAACTGACCCTTAATAAATTGTCCTCTCTTTTGTAAATTTATCCTGATCACACATTTGCCTGCTGGGGCTGTGCATAACCTGGCCAAACATAAGCTATCTGTAGCCAGTTCCCCCCACACACCAGTTTGGTGTGGCAATCTCTGGGAGCAGTTAAAACCAGTTTAATTATTTTTCTATTGCTGTGGCTGAAAACCATAGCTATTTTTTATTTCCTAGCCATGACAGAATTTGTGTTTGCTATTTTGTTTTCCTTTTTCCCATTAAAAAAAGATTGGTCTCTTTATATAAAGATTTCACCAAATGCAATAAAAGTTCCCCTTATTATAACCCACATAAGACAATATCACTAACCCTGGGATGCTCTTCTTCCTGCCTCAATTCAGTAGAAATGTAAATTGGATATCTGACAGACAAGGCAGTAGTATCAGACTCTTACTTCCTGTGAAAAATGAAGAATTAAATCTGGATTTCAGTCAATCAGCATGCACAGATTGTATGGCTGGCTCTAACCAGTGAAAATTTAGCAGCCTGAAAGATGCCTCTCTGTACAGCCTGAGGAAGGTGACATTGCTCAGTTTGTACTCCCCTCCCCCAAAAAAAAGAGTGAAGATCCAAAGATAGGGCACAAGGCCAGCTCTCTGGAGCGCTGTCTTAAGCCTTTGCTGCTCCAGCCAATGTTTTAGCATGATTGTATCAGGGAAACCAGATAAAGAAAACTCTTTTGTTCCTCCTGCCAGCTCTCAGTTAACCTCTGAGCCCTCTGGATTAGCAATATAGTGAGGATGTGTGCCTTGTACATTTTTTGCTGACTTCCAAGTTGCTCTGTAATTCTTCTTTCTGGGAAAGTGAGCAGTGAGGACTGGCTTAAGGGGAATTTCAGCTTGATGGATGTGGGAGGTTTACATGTTTGGAAAGAAATGTCCTCATTTTCTTCTGATTACTCTTTGTATACATGCCCAGAGATGTGGCTACAGGCCCACTTAGAGCTAATGAATGAATACATTAGAGGCTTTGGGTGTTTTTAGGGCAAAATTAACCTTCTTAAACCCTCACTACAGAGTTGTAGCACCAAGAGGTTTGCTAGACACACTTTTTGTAGCAAAAGCAGCATGGAAGAGCTGGAGTTTTCCCTCCTCATTGCCATCTCCCAGTCCTGTGCCTGACATTCATATTAGATTCAGAGGAGAGTGTCAGCATTAGCAAACCAGCTGCCAGGAGCCATCAGTGGCTCTGCCTGGCATCCTTTCCTTCTTTCCTCCTGGGCCTCTCCATCTGCCCTCTGAGCAATGCTCATTCACTGCAGGACATCAGCCCTGCTGTTCCCTCTCCCCTGCCCTGAAGGACACTGTCCTTAAGTGTGACACCCTGCCCCTCTTCTGTCTTCATCAGAGAGCCCAGGGAGCAATTAAAATGCTGTTCTAAATCATAGTTATTAGCCAAGTGACTCATCTTACAGCACTGAGAAGGAATCTCCAATCTCAGGAGTGCTGGGTGTCTCTTACAGAGAGGGCTGGGGTGTTGATGAGTCTTTATGGTATCCTTATCTTGCATTTCCAACAGCAAAATCCAACCTGTGTTTTAGTCATGCTGTTTATATATCTAATCAAAGTGGGTCAGGAAATGTGGAAGACAGCACCAGGGCTGCCTGAGAAACATAATATTTGTCAGAGAGCATTAACTCAGCCTCCCTCTTTCAGGGAATGATAGATGAAGTGTGCCTGAAACTCTGTTTAGATTATGTGAAGTAATGCACTGGTGGTTACATTCATCCTAAGCAAATCATTTTCACTCACTTGAGCTGCCTTGCAGAATTTTCCAATAACACTTTAAGCAGCCTTAAACAAAATGAAGTCCTCACAGGTCACTCACGTGGGAGCTCCTCCTGGTGCCCACTTGCACACAGACAGGTTCAGAGGGCTCTGCACCTAAAATAGAAGTGAGTCCCAGGCTAAAACCTGCATCAGCATCAGCGCCAAAGTTTGAGAGGTGCCAGGGCTGGTGTCCATGTCCACTGCACAGTATTTTATCTGGTTCAAGCAACAGAAAGACTGACACTAAAGAAACCACAGCAGCTCTTTACAAAAGGATAAGGTGACCTTCATGAAGGCTCTGAGAACTCTCTGAATGCCTGTGGTCACCTGTGTCAGGGCAGCTCCCCTCTCCCTGCTGGGAGTTGTTCCTCCCCTTAGTGGCATCATTCTCGGGTAATAAATAGTGTGGGGGTATTTCTGAGCCCCTCTGTTCAGGGACCATGCCTTCAGGTGGCCCTGCCAGTGATCCAGCTCCATGAGCTCTTGGGGAGGAGGATCAAGCCAACCTGATAGTGCAGGGAGCCCATGCCAGGTCATACACCATTCACACAGCCAGCCTCGAGACCTATTCCTGCTTCTCCATAAGAATAAGTGAAGGGGTTGCTCTAAAACTCAGAACATCCCTTACTGAAGCCCTGGAAATCTTACTAGAGATAATTATGGCTTGCTCAATTTAATAATTACAGAGGGATATATTTCATTTGCACTCAGTGCCAGTTCTAAGATGAAGCGAATATACTTGTTCAAGTTTAATATTTTTTAGGGAGGAGAGCTACAATTTTCAGGGGAGGAATGCAATTAGATGAAGCCTAACAATGTTTCTGCTAGCCTGCGTATTTTTAAAGCCTTTTGCCTTCATCTTTTTCTAAAAGGAAACTTTGTTGATATCAGCTCCTACTTTGATACGTGCTGTGGCCCCAGCAATTAAGAATTCTAGGGATTAACTAAAAAGTCCCATTTAAGACTTTTCAGAAAATACTTTGAACGAGAGGGGGAAACCACTTCAGTCAGCTGCTTCTGTGCATGTCTTTTTGTGCTATGAAATATGACTTCAAAGAAAACCCTTCTCTTTCCATTTCAAGGTCTTTTTGTAAGGCAAGGAAGATAGGCAACCAGGGCTGGAATGCTGCCACTGGGAGATTTATTGGAAGTCTTGAAGGGCTCAGTGGACTGGGAAGGTAATTTTTGTATCCTACTGCACTCAAGACTGATTTAATTTTGTGTCAGTTCTGGAACTGCAACCAGAATATGAGCTGTGAGTTTATAAATTGCTCCTCTGAGAGCCTGACCTTGCAGGGGAGGAGACTCTAGAAGGAGTTAGAAGATAAAGAGATCTTACACAGCCAACCAAACACATTTCACTGGGTCAGTGGACCTCTTGCTTGTGCCTCATTTCACCCTCAAGCTCTCTGGCTTGGACAGGATACCAATCTCCTTGACAGTATCCATGCTGCAAGGGTTCCACTGTCTATCAGGGTACATCTGACATACAGATCAGATTTTTTTGAACAGAGGACACTACTACTGCAACAAACAACCATCATTATATAGGAGTATTATAACAATATCCTATATAACAATCATTATTAGGAGTAATATTTATCTAATTATTGTAATATGTATAAATCTTTAACTGAAGTGGAATTTCAAAGCAAATATTTAAAGACAGAAAATTTAATTCAAATAGGAGTAAAAAAACATTAATTAGTTGATTAGATTTGGGAATATTGTCTAAAGAAGAATGTCAGGAGTTCCATCACATGAGTGATTTCAAAATATATTAGACAATGATTTTGGGAATGCATTTCAAAAAGCAGTGTTCTTTTGGCCAAAATTAAAGAGAAAATTACCTAATAGCACTGCAGGATTTTTTGTTGTTGTTGTTCAGTTCCAGCTCAAAAGTCTATGATTCAAGTTATGAAAAGTGTAAAATCTATGAAGTCCCATTGGAAGCTAAGCTTCATTTCCAAAGAAAATTTTATTAGAATAAAATGTGCTCTCTTGGCATTAAATCATTGCTCTTCATAAGATATGATGCACAGGGTGACTGCCTTTGAAAATAACTTCAATAACCTGGCATTAATATAAATTCTACACTATAGTTGCCACAAGTTTTGATTTCTGCACAACTGATCTTCTCCAAAACAAGCAGAGTGAAGTTTAAATAACTCAGCACATATTAAAATAACACAGTCCTATTGTAGACATGGTATGAGCACCATGACATGGCAGAGCCTCCCCGTGGTGGATAAATGACGCAGGACAGGGACCGTCAGCAGCAGTCCCTGAGCTGTGGCTGGCTCACTGATCACATGCTGCTGAATCCTATCATGGTTTCCATCCTGTATTTTTGCCAAAAGAAAGCTAATTTATGCTACAAATGTTGCCTGAATATCAACTTACTGTGTAAGCACTCATTGGTGCACCAGGAGTGCTGTGCAATCAGTAATGGAAAGCCAAGTGATCTATAAGCTATGCTGGTGAGATAGAAAAAACCAAAATCCCCCTGCTCCATATCAAATTAACAAAGCCTTTCTGTATTATTTACAGCTCATTTATAGGTGTCACGTGTGATTAGCAGTGGTGGACCTGTTAGGGAAATACATTTTCTGCCTTTGTATTTGCTGCTTTGTCCATTTCAGCAGTCACTTCACAGTTTTATCTTTTGAAGGAGTTATCTCAAGACCAGGTGGGAGGGATACCATGTGTTACCTTCTGATTCCCCCACATCTTGTTCATTTACCACTGTGAACCAGAGGTAAAGAATGATTGGCACAAAGTTTTCCAGGGAGAAGTGTCTCCAGCCTTGAGATATGTCACCAAAATGGGAAATTCCCTAGAAAAGTGACAGAAAATACACTACACTCCTTATACTCTTTATCTTTATGGGGTCACCAGACTCCGTACATCTGTGGCTATAGAAATGTGCCAGTCTGCAATACTCTCCTTTCTCTTTCCATTCTCCATTTCTTTTTATTTTTGTGATCTCTTATTGTTCCATCACTTTTGAGATTTTTGGGTGGAGGGAGGGATGGGTTATTCTTGTAGCTGATCTATTGCAGCACTGATACAAGAGTCTGTTGCCATCCAGAGCACTGTGCAAATCCCATGTGAGATAATCTATCTGATATCATCTTGGGATCCTTTGAATTCATTTACTTTATTCCCACTGGCATTGGGAAGTCCAAGTCATGCAACATGCTGTGGAAAATATCTGACATGATGGTTGGTTGACTTTAGCTGTTACTAGCAGTGGAAATAGCAAATGGAAATTAAACATTTTTTTGCCTCAGATGGGGCTGAGTGCCAAGCTTCTCACAGTCATGATGTGATCATAGCGCTGCACTTGATTGTGGTGACATTTTCTATTTCATGTTCAGAAGAGTGTAGAAGACAGTAGAACTCAAAAGACCACTATTTAATTCCCTTTAAATTGGAAGCTGACCTTTCAAGTGTTCAGCGGGACTAAATGAACCCCTAACTGAAAAACACACTCAAGAAAGCAAATGCTGCAAACAAGAATCCTTAAATAAAGTTTTTGTTATGTGCAGGCCTGTGTTTGCTAAACATACCTGTTCTAGCTGAGAACTGCAGAGGGGCCACTGAAAACTGTGTAGGGACCAAGTCAAAGGAGATGACACAAAGCCTAAAGCTTTATTGTTACAGCTGAGTTATCCATGCCATTTTTCTTGGCTGGATACAAGCTCACTTCCTCATCAAGTTAAACAGAATCTGTCAAATCTCCACAGAGGGCTGAGATCCACCCCCATTTAGGATCCAGGCTTTTGTTTCCATGACAAGTATTTAATTCTAGGTGCTGATTTTGCAGGTGTCTTCTCATTTGAGAGTGTTATGTGCTCATGTTATGAATGAAGAAAATAAAATTACAAAAGAAATATCAGAGAAAGAAACATGACATCACCTGATGCACATTTAGCATTTCCCCCATACTCCATCCACTTTTGCATCATCTCTAAGAGATCAAGAGATGCAAGCAGCTCGGAAAGGCCATGTCTGTCCAGGCAGAGGTTACCTCCATTAGGACCCTTCAGGAGACAGTTGTGAGTCACCTGCAGAGGACACCAGAGGCCCAAACTATAAGTACACATGATTCTGGTGAGGTGGAGCTACATCTCTAAGGCTTCAAGTGTTGATTGTCCCTGCTGAGAACACCCCATCTGCTCAAAAAAAAAAAAAAACAAACCAGAATAAACAAACCAAAACACTGCCCTATTCATTTGAGAGAAAGGTGAGGGGCAGAGAGGAAAAACACTACTGTCAAGCTCATTCTCCCCTCAGTGTGGTTTATCAATACATGAGAAAATTGCCAACAGGATTTAAAAGCTGTTGCATTGCAACAGCTTTAAGGATATTTTTGTGGATGCTTGGTGTTCAGATACTTCCTTTTGGTGAGATTATTAATGACATATTCTAAATGAAAGTGTCAGGCACAAATTTAGGTTGGAAAAATGTTGTCTTTGCTCAGTGTGTAGAGCTCTGAAGCATTGCAGAAAATTGTCTATGGTTGGCAGCCAAATGAAATCTCCAGGCTGTGTCTGCACTGGCTGTCTGTGCACAACACTGATGTCTCCTTTCTGCCTGCCCATACTCAGGCTTATTCCACAAAAAGTGAAATATTTTTCCACTGTCTACCTACAGCGTCTGCTCCTGGCACATTGTCAAAGTAGTAGCTGCTGCCTACTCAGCTCTGCAAATATGTGTCTCTTTTGAAAAAGGCTGCTGCAATTGCAATATTAGCTGGACTCCAACATGAAAGCTGAATTAACACTTCCATTAATACTTAGACCTGTCATGCCCAAAAGAAAGCTCTGAGATAACATGTTTGTCATGGTTTTGTATGCAGCAAAATCAAAAATCATGGTGTTTAAACTGAGACATAGATTGATGTTAGGTAAACGTCGTCTCCCATCATGGTTTTGTGCCTGAATGGAAGCTCAGCAAACAGAAAACCTTTGTAGAAGTGGCTCTGATGGGTATCATTAGACATTGGCTGGCACTGATTTTACTAACCTTGCATATCTGCCCTTTATTTTCTGATGTGTTTTTGGAGAGATATGCCTCTTGG
Source organism: Zonotrichia leucophrys gambelii (assembly GCF_028769735.1). Lineage (NCBI taxonomy): Eukaryota > Metazoa > Chordata > Aves > Passeriformes > Passerellidae > Zonotrichia > Zonotrichia leucophrys. The sequence continues at coordinate 120,849,617 of NC_088171.1, read as the reverse complement.
GATATTGCATGTTTATAATAGGTAGCAGCATTGAGGAATTCTCTATGGACTGGCAGCTCACCAAGGCTTATGCAGAGATAAACATATTGAAATACAACTACTTCTGTGGCCACAGACTGGAAGATCTTTTCCATTTTTATTCTTTACTTCTCACATTTTGATTCATGTGCTGTGTCTCTTGTGTGAGCAATTTGCAATGTGGGGTTATGCATGCAAAGAAGAAGAAACCTGTCCTACAGCATTTTATGGAAGAACAAAACAGCTTGTCATTTTGTTATTATGGGTCTCCCAATTAACTAGCTACTTAATGTTTCTCTTTTGCCTCCCCCAATCTAATTTCTCAGGTGTAACCTGGGATGTTTGACAAAAAGTATGTTCTGGAAAGAAAAGAAAAAATATACCCATGCTATAAAGTCCTTGAAAAATCTTTGTTTTGGCTCTGTGGCATTACTATTTCAGTTTTCACATACATATTTTTCTTCCCAAAATGAGCAAAAATGTTACATGATATTCTGGTTGGTTTTCTCTCTTGGCAGTTACAAGGAACTTTCACAAGTGGTTCTGATAAGTATTAAGTATTTTTGTTAAAATGAATCATGTCAACTGGCTAAAGCATGAAAAAGCAAACTTAAATAAATATTTTGGGCAAAGAAGGGGAAACATTTTGAAAATCCTGCTTGTATTTTCCTGGTATCTGATCTTTTATTATTTGTCTGTGAGCAAGCTGAAAATCTTTTAGCTGCTTCTAGCTGAATTCTATTTTGCTTTACCACTCTTCCCAGCTGTTTATTAAAAACTATAAGTGATCCTTGGATATTTTGCTAAACTGTTATTCAGTCAGAGGATGAAAAGTCTGAGGAATGCCATGGGATTATTGTAACAGTATAATTAGCTGCAGACAGCTCTCTTCTCAGCAGCTTTGAAAAGCTCTTCTATCCATCTCACTTACCCACATAATTAATTAAACACAGCTGCAGACTAGAACAACTGTTGCAAACAAAAAAGAAGTGTTTTCCATTTGCTTTTCCTGCTCACTTCTAGGCAGCAGGAGCAGAGGAAGCCGTGTAGGAGCAGTGAGGACAATTAGGGACCGTGTGCTTTTCTCCATCGCCTCAAATCCTGTTATGGAGGAGAGAGGTGCAAAAGCATCTGTGGAGCACAGCTGTTGCTGTGGTCCAATTCATGCCTGAAGCAGGGGCAAATCTTTTAAAATCACGTGAGTGTGTCCTGGAAATGACCCAAGGAGGAAAAGCCCTGAGCATCCATGCCAAAACTCCCGTGTCGTGTCTTTTTTACACGGTGTTAGACATAAAGTACATAAGTGAGAAAAATGGAATAACTGAAGCAGTCTGAGTGGGGAAGGGAACTGGCAGGAAGCTGGAGCAGGTGATTTTAATGCTTTTGAGTGTTCCTGGAAGCCAGCAGTGCTAAAAAAAAGTAATACTGGAAATAGTGCTGTCTTCTCAACTGTTATATGTAGCAAGCTTGAAGGTGCAGGGGTCTTACAAGGAAAGTTTTTGGGATAACTAAAATAATCCACGGAAGAATGTGACTATGGAAAGGTGTATTTCCTGTCCAAGAAGTGATCTATGAGGACAAATGACTGAATATTGTACATTCAGTTATATGAGTGTATAACTCTTATTGTGTATAAGAGTTGTACAATAAAAGTATCATGAAATATGAACAGTAAAGCTGAGATAACAGGCACGCTGAGCAATACATGGCAGCTCTTTTATTCCTTCTTTTTAATGGCATCTACCTGCCAAACATAGCAAAGACTGCAAAGACAGCTTAACTGTACCACCAACAGTAGCCAGTGTTACCTGGTTCCTGCAACAAGAAGCAGCTGTGGTTGTAAAGACTTGAAGAGTGAATGATATTGCATCTTTGTGGTTTTTCATGCATTTGGTGCTTTCCTAACAGAAAATTTAGAGAAGGGCAAGAAGCAAGCATTAGTTTTTCCAATGGCCTCTCAGGATGCCCATGTAGTGTCACAGCCTTTGGTGTTTCACAATTACAAATGGCCTACTGCTGCACAAAGTATTTTATGACCTGTTTGATTGCTTTTCCACAAAATGCCAACACTGTCAAGAGCTAAGGAAGCCCTATATCCAGGGTTTAGCTTTTTATTTGTATTTGCAGTGTATTCAATGGCAGTGATTCTAGTTTAAAATGAAAAAGGTATTTGTCCTGGAAGAGGAAAAAATTTATCCTTACAGGCACAGGTTTTGCAATGTGTGGAATTTCATCATCCATGTACCATCCAGCTTTCATCACACTCTCCATGATGGTGGAAGTCCTGCCTGCTTGCCCTGAATGAGTCAGGGACTATAATGAGGTTTCCAGAGGCATGGCTAGAGCCTACAGCTCTTTCCAGACACATCTGAAGATATTTTAAGGGCATTCTAGACACAAATATACTTGTCATGAGTTCTTGTGCAGACATGAGGATGAGAGATGCAATTCAAAAATCAGTATTTGAAAGTACATGTGTAGGCTCTAAATAAGTACTTGAGAGGCTTTTGCAAATTTTTATTTGTGAATCATTGAATGGATTGCGCTGGAAGATATCTTGATGACCCTCAGTTCCGACCTTCCTGCCATGGGCATGGTCACATTTCATTAAACCAGGTTGCTCAAAGCCCCACACAGCCTGGCCTTGGCCACTTCCAGGAATGGAGGATCCAGAACTTGTTTCCTACATGAGGTGTACAGAAGACTTACCTCATTTCTCCTAACTGGCAAACAGCACTTTATAAACCACAGTGTTTTTCACTGGTGAACTAAAGCTACTGTGAATGAGATATTTGAGAGGTAAAGCTGGAAACAAAGTATAGGACTGGCTGCCCTTATATTGCATATTACTAGTGGTACTGAGTAGCATTGTCTCACAGGAGAGGCTCAGAAACCACAAAATTAGTTAATAAAGAGATTAAAATGCAAAAACAGGCCAAAACCCAAATGGCACCCCTTAGTGTGCTTCTTCAGGGAAGGAGGAATTCTCCAAATAATGTATTATCAATAGGTAGCTGGTACTCAAATTACACAGTTCTGGATTTCCCACAGGAAGCAGGAGGGAAGAATGCCCACTGCAGGAAACCATCTCCCTTCCCAAGGTCCTGCAGTGGTGTAGCTAGTGGGATCCCAAAGCTCTGCTCTTTCCAGTCCTTGAGCTCTGACAAAAATGGGGGTGGGATAATTTCCAGACTCCTCAGAGAACACATCCTGAATTTTTTTCAGACCTTCCTTAGCCAGTGTTGATGGTTTATGCTATTCCCCCTTGCTCTAAGTTAAAAAGCAGGCTGTATCTGATCTTCAGTGATTTCCACTGTTACAGTGTCATTTATGGCCTCTCTACACATTTAATGTGCACAGTGCCCTCCTTACAGGATGTGGTAATAGAGACTCAGCTATCTCCTTACAGTGATTCTCCCCAGGCTAGTTAATAAAGCCATGCTCTGGAGGCTGAGGATGGAACTCCACTTCTCTCTGTCCAGCATCCCTCATGTTCCTCCTTTACTGGTGTTTAACTGCACTATGTTTTACATGAAGGCCCCTATTCCATTTCTTTCCTCCAAGTCTGTACCTTTGATTAGAAGCCAGCATTTCTTTTCCAGTGTCCTACACATGCTGCTTGGATGGCAGTGCCTCTGACAGGGACACTTATTGCACCTTCACAATGCACCAGCAGGACACTGAGGGCATCCCTCATTGTGATTCTCACCATCTGGAAAATTTCACTCCCACTGCAGGCTGGGTGCCTTGGTCTCCTGCCCCCATGTTTTATCCTGAGTCAGGCTGAGTACGATGACAGGGAATTATCAGTAGTCACAGTGCACAGCCATGGCACAACTCCTCAGGAAAACTTCTCTGTCAGCCCTTCCTGCTTCAGTCTCTGACACCATGCAGAGAGCAAATGGAAAGTAAATAATCTGTGTGTCACACCTTTACAGGTAAAGTGGTGATAAATGTGTCACTGCCAGTGTTTTTCCACTTCCTCCCATAGAAATCAGGTAACCTGATCTGTAACTCCAAAGAGAGGAACCCCAAGGACTGAAATCCAAGTATTGACTTGTCAAATGGATATGCCAGCATCAGTGCAAGGTCCTGTTGGTGCTGATGTTACTCTGTTTTCCTGAGTAGGCCTTTGGAGATCTCTGATTCTGCAGCAGTGACAGTGGGCACGTTCTGGCATTTAGCATCCTGCTGAGGCTAGCAGATAGAGCAGAGGTTACAGCAAGTTTTCTAAGCTGGAGGGGGTCTCAGATCATCCACCTTGCCCACATAGGCTGTAAAATGTAAGTTGTAAACAGCTCTCAATATAGCTTGATTCTAAAGTCAAAGAAAGAAAAGGACTTAAACCTGGAATGCTCACTGTGTGATGACTGCTTTCGTTATAAACACATTCAGAATTTAGTGAATTCAGAAAACCTCACCCATTAATCAGGTGCAGGAGATTCAGCTCAAATATGCCTCTAAACCACTTTATTTGGCTTCATTCAAATATCTGGAAAAAATAAATAAAGCTAAGTATAAATGTATCTCAATTTCTAGCTCTGTACTTACTCTTTATGCCAGTTTTTATTTGCAGTGAAGGGAAAGAGATAAAATATTGGGGTGGATCCTCACTGCCTTAGTCACCACATTCTGAATGAATCCATTTTCTACTGCATACCTGCTTAGTTGCAAGTATTTCTTAGATTTTGATCTTTGCTCTCTACCAGACTATGGAGAGGCATATTAAAAATAGGGAGCACATACAGTTTTTAGAAAGTTTGATGCAAATTTTTCAGCTTGCGTTGCATTCTTTTAAACATGCCCACTAGTTTTTCCTGTATTTTTTTCTGTATTAACGTACTTAAGATTCCATTTGCTCTTCAAGAGCATCTTGAGGTCTCAAGAGTTTGCATTACCTATGATTGTTTGGCAGACAGACTATGGGCACAAACTTTTAACAAGTTAGAAAAAGGATAGGTAAGAAATGAAAAAAAGAAGATGTACTATCCCAGAATTTAAAAATGTGAAACAGAAACACAGGGAAATCAGACACCTGTCCAAAACCACCCAGGAAGTGTGGCAGAATCAGAAATTAAATCCAGGTCTTCCCCATTCAGATCTAGAAACTTGTAAGCAGGCTGGCTACCATAGCATATACCATAGAATATAAGATTTTATTCTGGACAACCTCTACCAATGCTGAACATTGCACAAGTCCCAGCTGACACTTTCTGGGAGGTGTGCTCACATGAAAGTGAATTTTGCATCCTTTCTCCACATATTCTAAATTAATTAATTGAGCAGGCTGTATTTCAATCATGAGCTTGCTGCCGTTCACAAAACAGCTTAGGCTGTCCCCTCATAGTTTATGATGTCAACAGGCCCCTTGATTGAAATACAGCCTTGAAATCCACCTCTTTCTTCCAGACTCCAGTATATATTATTCTTGTAGTTTTTAAAGACAGCTGTGTGAATTAATGAACTGATCTGAGAATCGAGGTTGGCCAAGAGCACCATTTAAAAGTCATGTAGATGACCTCATAAAAACTGCAAAGAATGCTTACAGCTTGCTTGTAAAACAAATCTATTCCTTAATAACTCAAAATGCCCACATAATTCAGTACACATTTTGACCCGAGTGAGTGCTTCATAAGAGAAGATGAAAATTTCCCATGAAAAAGACATTTAACCAGTACAGGCAACTATAAACTTTAATTGATATTTCACAGTATGTACAAGTTTGCTCTCCAGGGAGTGTAGAATATCATTTTTGCACCTGCACTCTAACTGCAGTCTTATAGTATTTCAGCCATTAAGCATTTTTCATTAAAGCACTTCATATAGAATTAGTTTAATCTGATTTTAACAAAAGCATTCTATATTTAGGTTTTTCACACCATATTAATGCATAACTGTTAGAACTGGAGAAGCAGTATTGTGCAGGCAAACCCCAGGTTTCTATGCATGGTCATTAGTTAGGGTGGTCTCTGTACTTGGAGCACTATTAGTAAAACATATTTATGATAATGTATTTGACTGTATTTGAGAAGAAAAGGGTTTTGAATTAATTAAGGGGGGTTTCCACTTTTTTTTTTCTTTCCCTTGGTGCTAGATTTCCCCAAAGAAATTGCAGAATCTAGTGAAATAGCAGTTTATGGTATAGCACAATTGTATCACATTCTTTACAGCTTCCATCCTTGGCAGTCATAAAACCTAACAGTAGAAAGGGTGTTTGCATATTGGGCAGCAGAGGGAATATTTTTGGATGGCTATAACCTAGCAAATCTGCAGAAATATTTGTCTTATGGCTTGCATTTTATAGCTGTTATCTAGCTGGCAATAAGAGGTGAACAGCTGTGCAGTTTTAAGATGTATGATTTTAAAACAATGAACTGGAGGCTTGCTAAATGGTTCAAATTAGATGTGGGTAGTAGCAAACATCACAGGACTTTTCACCTTGTGCTGGAGACAGAAACTAAAGTTGAAAGTGCTCTACAAACTCAGTGAAAGCAGCACCTCTTTAGTCATTTTTAAGAGACTCTGGAGAATATCTGCAGGTTTGCATGAAAATACTTTCTGGGATTTTGTGAATCTTTTACATGCTGTTCCCTTCAGATAGTTCTTACCCCAAAACACGTCCCCCTGCAGAAGAGCTAAACTTCATAGGCATTACTCACTATTGTCAACTCTCCAGTTGACAAAAATTTTAATGTTTGAGCAAATGTCTTAACTGAAAAATGGAGAAAATAAGGTACAAGGATATACATCTTGGTTTCACAAATGCCAGTAAATCACAGAGCTTCCATCACACACAATGTATGATTTGCACAGGGCTGCAGGGAATTGTGGTTTGCCTGTGACTGTGAGGAAAATATGAGACATGTTTGTGTTTATTGGAGGTACAGGGAAATATAGTTGTTTTGTATGAAAATAACTTTCTCCATACCCCAGAGATTTACAGAGGAGATGTATGAAAGTGTGACTGATTGACTCGTGATAACCAGCTTCAGACCACACACAGGAAATGCTTTAGTCAAGGCTTTTTTTCCCATAAGACAAACACAAAATACAGTTTAGGATTTGCAACAGTCCAGAAAATCATAGGCAAACACTGTAACAAAAAATATTGAGAGGGTGGTGTAGTACAATTTCCCATATAGACATCTCTGCCATCACTTTCTTCAAAGAAAATCACTTTGCTTATAATGGGGAGCTGGTCAGATCTATGCTTGCAGAATGAATTATACACAGATAATCTATGTATTCTTCCTTCCATTGTCCGGAAGAAGAAGGTTTTAACTTTCACAACCATAAAGACAGTGAGTAAGATTGAATTTTGGTCTGGTTTTAGCATCAGATAAACTGCTTAGAATTTACAGCTTACAGATGATGTCCCAAAATGCTTTGAGACGAAGACCTTGTACCACACATTAAAAAGTACAGAAACAGCCCTTGGGATTAAAAAACTGAGAGTTAGCTGTGGTCTTGTCAATATTTTGTCCCTGGCCTTCTCCCATTCATGTGGATATTGAGCAGCCTCCTCCTTCCCTGTGAGTCCTGGTGCATGAGCCAAGGTTTTATGGTATTTATACTCTTACAAGATTTTTATCCTTCAGGAACATTTATACTGGGTGACTTCTCACATTAAATTTTTAATAATGCCTGTCTTTTTTAGCAGTCATTATCAGTGTGTTAAAACAGTGATCTTGCTAGGAGCATTAAAGATCTCTTCAGCATGAGAGACAGGTAGAGCTTAGGAGACTTCTCATCTTAGCAACCACAGGGCAAGGCTATGCTTCAAAGCATTCCCAGTACTCTACGCCACCAGAACAATTCCATACTGATCACTTCACTGTCCAGGACTTGCTGGGTTTCTCTCCTTGTGCTGGGCAGGCTAACAGAAATGTATCATTCCTGTGAGATTTTTTCCTCTTATCCTGGATGATTATTTCCCTCTGTGGGACAAGGTGGGGTTACATATCCAAAGCTATTCTGATGCTCACCCAAACAAGATCTCTGGGTCTGAAAGGTGATGCACATGTAGGGTAATGGCTGGTGGGGTAGGAGAACACAATCCAAAGATGATTTTTTTGGAGCCTGCTGAGGGCCCAGGACAATGCTTCTGATGGGCTGCAGGCAGAACAAGGTGTGAGGGCAGCAGCTCACCTCCTTGAGACCCTCCTCTCATCTGAGCTGAAATGATGACATGGTTGATTGCAGCTCAGAAGAGGGGATTGCTAAGTGCCTAAGGCTTGTTGTTGAGTGACACTTATCCCATAATATATTGGAAGATAACGCACCTCTCAGAGCAAGGTGGGGGGAAAAGGCAGCAACAGGACCAAGCTGGGGCAAAAAGCACTTCTGACAAAGGTTCAGCGAAAGTGGGTTTTATTGTTTTAATGCAATAAATCTTACACAAAGGAGCAGTAATTTTTTTTTTCTGTTTGAGGGTCTGATGCAGTGTATAAAGAGGCTGGATGGAACTTGGAAAGCAGCACAGCTGGAGGCCCCCACTGCTCCCCCCCATTTGGTGGCAGACGTTCCATCCTTCAAATGTGTGATCAGACTCACTCTGGTTTGTGGGTGAGGGTTTAAGAAGTTCTAGTATCTGGGAGCCCAGGCAAACAATCCTTTTATAAATATCACTTGTAAGGAGAGGAAATTACTTTCACTGCTCATAGAATTTTCAAACAACAAAAAGTACAAATGTTGTCTGGCAGATAAACTACGTCGGGTGAGTTCAACTAGCAGTACAACCTGTGGGAGCCTTTGGGAGATATTAAATTTATATAATTCTCCAATTAAATTTGGGGAATTTTGTTTTGTTTCATCTTCTTTTTCAACCCATCAGCTACAGACAAAACTAGTTCCCTAGAACATCCCAGGGAAAATACAGCATGCAAGAAAAATTCCTTATTTAGGTTATTAGCTCTACTTCTGGAAGCTGATTGAAGAGTATGTTTTCTGGACAAACTCAAATACAGGACAAAGCAGCACACTAGCCATAGCAGCAAAAAGTCATAGAGGATATTTGGCTGTATTGAATCATTTGCTTCAGCAAATCCCTCTGCTGCCTCTGTTACTACAATGAGTTCTGCCTCCTTTGCCTAGGCAGATGATAATAGATAGAAATTATGGATTGTCTCTCATAGCAGGTAAAGCAAAGAGAGGTTCTGACTTCTGCTGGCACATCTCGGCACTACTGCCATATAAATGCTCATTATATGTCAGTAAAATTTTGTAAAGGGGCTGTTGTAGAAAAGTCACAGCAGTTGAAGGATGATGACTAAACATCCTTGACTTCAATGGAGTCAGAGTTTTAAATTTAAAATTTAATTTTTAATTGGGTAAAATATTTCAATATTTTATTTATTTCTAACATATTTTTAATCTTAAATCATGCTCCAAAAGAGATACATAGAGTATGCAAGTCTGACTCTGTGTTGTTGCTGGCATTTATGTCACTTTATTATGCTTTTCATGCTTTTGTGAAGACAGAGACCAGCATAGTATTATCTTACTGTGTTCACAGACTGTCTTGAACTTCAGTTGCTGATATTCTTTTGGAGCAGCAATAGTATATGGCCAATGTAAGGTGATCTGTTAATAGTAAATGGAAAACAAAAAGTTAAGGAGAAAATAATGTGTTCATAACAAACTTTTTATTTGGAATACTTTTTTAATTGCATTTCTCATGCATCTAGAACAACTTTATTATTATTCTTGAAACTGAATTGATTATGCACTTATTCCCATATTTCAAATGTTAATTTTTCTTAATTATGTGTGAAATGAGTTTATCTATGGAGTAATCAATCAGTTCTGTCCATTTGTACAGTTCACATCTGTGATGGCAACCACTTTTATAAATAAGACACAGTAAATTCCATAATCTGTGAAATAATTTTAGCCCAAACGAGTGGTTTGTGCCCTTCTGTCATGGAGATTGTTTAAAACAAGGCACACATGTTTCAATAGTAACCGTACCCTTTCTGAGAGAGACAAGTTTTGCATACTCTCTTAAATCAATCATTCTTGCATATTTGAATAGGGCTGGGTATAGCAAGCTGAGCAAGAAGCTAATTTAAGTCTAGCTCTTTCTTTTCTCAGGATCAGGAACTTACATTTCCCCTCTACCTGACTGCTTTTTTTTTTTTTTTTTTTTTTTAGCTTTAGCCACAAGTTCCTGTAACATTCCTAACAGAAGTGCAGCTGCTATCTATTGAAATATAAGTCATTGTTCATGGATTGCATTTATAATCCACCCTACTGGTGAGATACATAATTGCATTTGCCATATGTGAAAGCAATTACAATACTTTTTATAGAAGAAAAGCCTCCAAGTGTCTGCTTGGCTAACTAAGCCTAGCCTGAGCTGTGTATCTGAGAGCAAAACTATATTTTCTTCGAAGTAGCTGTTGGTTCCTACAAATGGGCTAATATTGAGAATTTAAAGTATGTGTACAAACAAACAGGCTTTTTGCCATTCTGGTTTTCTTGCTACACCCATTTTTTTCCATACCAAGTTTTTAGCTTTCAGCTGACATAGTTATGCTATACTGATTCCAGGAAAGATATATCAATCTATTTCAGCTACAGATCTGAAGTCTAATACACAGATTATACCTTCCCTTTAAAAATGAGATTTTGTTTTTCTCGTTCTTGACTCAAGTCTTATTTCATTCTAAAAAGATGAGCTTCCTATTGATATGTTTTTGATGAAGGCTGCTTGTCAAGCTCTGATCTCATTTTCTCATGACATTTCTTTGCCTGAAGATTTATTCATAGACTTTCCTGTAAGTAGCTACACCATTTTAAAATGTCAGAAGAAAACCTTCAAAAAGATGTCTTCAAAAAGTCCTGTCTCAAATTGACAAGGAGTGTAGCACTTGCCATATTTAGTGTAAGTCAGGGTTAGAGTTTTGGTCTTCTACCATTCCCTGCTTTTTTTGGAAACAAATATTCCAGAATAACACTTCTAGGGATCTTTTGCTCAATGCTGTGTAAATCACCTCAGTCTTTTTAATGGGAATTTGATCACATAACTTAATACCAGAGAACAGCTCTCCGACATTGAGTAGGTCAAGGCTTTACATTTTAATGCATCCTTTATGCTCATTCTGCTGCTCTACTGTAATGATTCAGGGCATTAATATATCATGTTGCCACCTAACCAAGTATACAAGAACAGCTTTGTGGGGTTGATGTTTTGTATTATTCCATGAATCAGGTTAAAAGAGGTTGCCACAGTATCTGCCAATCTCCCATAGGGTGACTTGGAGTTAGATTCTCCTGGGCTTTAACCTGCAGAGTGTAAGGGGCTTAAACATTCAATGGGAACCCACTGTCTGCCAGAAGCTAGCAAAATGAGGGGTTTAGTTTATTCTTTTGACAAAGCAACATATTAGATGTAGTCCTGGGGGATTTCAGGTTTCTGTCTACTATCTCTGTAGTTTTATATTCAGATCAAAGAGTAATGATGTAAACTTCTTCCCTACTGCCTACAAATGATTGCAAGAAGGAAATCTTAATTACTTAGGACATAAAGTTGTAAAGCACATATTACATATACTCTTGCATGTCCAAAAGGATTAAAGGTGTATCAGAAGTTTATTGAGTATATTTTTAAGACCTAACCCTAATAAAACAGGGCACACTCATTTCCCAGCAATATTTAAAACAAGCATATACAGTGCTGTAGAGAAGCTTTGTGTCAGCAGACTTATGTCCTACTCCTTATTAAAGAAATCTGCATTTTCTGAGAAGCAAGAAATTCTCTATTGTTCTTTTCAAAAAACCGTATTTTTTAAAGCAAGCAAATTCCATATCTCTAGATTTGCCCTACTAAATTACTTCAGGGTGATGAGGGAGGAGAATGAAAGACAAAATCGCAGGACTGCAGAATGGGTAAGATTGGAAAGGACCACTGGAGCTCATCTAGTCCAAGCCCCCTGCTCAAGCAGTGCTCCTTAGAGCAGGTTTCTCAGGTTTGTGTCCAGGAGGATTATGAATATCTCCAGAGAAGGAGGCTCCTCAACCTCCCTGGGCTACCTGCTCCAGTACTCAGTCACTCTCGCAGCAAATTTCTTCCCCATGTTCAGGTGGAACTTCCTGCATTTCAGAAGATGAGTTTTCAATATTGTAAAAGATATTTTGTTAACTAAAATAACATTGAATCATCATTTCATCAGAAACAATCTTGTCTTTGTACAGCTTTTGTGACAAACTATTAGATGTGCACCTGCAAAGGCAGGCACTTTTCAAAACTGTCCTCCCAAGTTAGTGATGCAGTTTTCCATTTTTTCACCAAAGACTAATGTCTGGCAGAGAACTCCAAAGGCATCAGTGTGCTACAGACCTCACTGTTCTGAGGCACAGTACTTAATTTTCCTTTGGCTAACAAAGCAAAAAATGGATAAATACTGTAGGATCAAATGCCTTCAAGCTATCAGAGTTGTGACTGCAGGCTTTAATCCATATCAGAAGTGGAAAAGAAAAGAGAGCTAAAAATTGGAGCAAAAGAATTTTATTTGTTGATGAGTTGGCAATGAGAGATTAATGCCACTGACAGTGCAGCATCTTAGAAGGGCTTTATGGGAAGGAACACTGCCACTGAAGATCTTGGTTTAAAACACTCGGAGGTATTCAAATAAATTATTTAATGAGGGTTTGTGTCATAACTAAATGAGAAGTTTTTTTACCTGCATTTTCACAATGAGCATAGTACTGCCTTACCCTGAGTATAACAATACTGTGGACTATTGCTGGACAACAGCTTGCTGCTGTGTTGCAGCTCCAGATGAAGTCTGGCATGAAAATGAACTTGTGACACTGCTGGCATTTTAGTGCACAGTTGCTGCTGTATCTGCAGAGCAAATTCCTCAGGGAAACAAGCAGCCTCATTTTATCCTTAAATTTAGGGTCCTTAAATTCTTTGGAGATAAATTTTCTAAATTAAGTCTGAGGAAGCCACATGACTGTTTGCATAACAGTAAATAATTTTAAGCAGGCAGCACTTTCAAGGCTAGTCAGCCAATTACTGTATAAAAAGGAGGCTTAAAAAAAAGAAAAGAAAACATAACGTTCAGAAATCTATTCTTCTCGTCCATTAGAGTCTTGTTTATTGTTTTTAGATGTTGATACAATAAGAGTGGAAAAATATGAAGAGCATAGACCTACAGAACAGTTCCTTCAATATGTCTGGAGTCTCTATCAACTTCTTTCAAAAAAGACAGAGAATAATAAAAAAAAAACAAGACAATATTTATTGCATATTTGGAAAATGCAACTTTTTAAAACAAAGTTTTAAAGGAAATGGCTCATACCTTTCCTTAAGAAAAAAAATGTTGTTTTAAACTGAATGCCTTTTTTCATAAATTGTTTTTGTAGTGGAATGACTTGCAATGGTTTGAGAATTAACAGTCCAGTCTTGGCTATAGGTAGTTTTGAGTAAGGAACATGTGTGTGCTGTCTCCTGAAGAAAACATTGACAGAAAATTGAAAGGGGATAGACAGTGTCATAACAAAAGTTACCCTGGGTGTGTGAAACCTGGGCCAGGCAGAGACAGTTTTTATCCTGATCTTGCCCATTTTTCTACCAACTACAGACCAGGTAGGCAGTGCCTGGTCTGGCATGTTGGAAAGGGAATTGTGACTCTTGCCAACAGCCTGGTTGGGGCACCCTCTCTTCTCTTCAGACGGTGAGGACCTCTGCAGTTCTCTCGTTTTCAGAAATAAAACACATCTTTACCACTAACTTCAGTGAGAGCCTGAATACTATTTAAAATACTTCTTTTTTGTGGACTCATTTGCTCCACCTAAAATTGCAAAAGAGTTCAGCTGTATGGAGTTCTTTGCACTAAGCAGTCTTTTCCTCCGTCCCTATTAAAAGAATAAAGATGTTTTCTTTGGCCAAGAAATTCTTGTTTTTACTTGTGTGCTTTCGTATACTTTCAAGGTCAGTTGGGGCTGGCTTGTCTGAGCTCACAAGAAGTTTTTGATTAATTAGCAGAACTCCATTTAAAGATGTTGCTAATAATTGGTAAGGATGAACAAAGTCTTTTTAAAGGAAAAATCACTGCTCAGCTAAAAACAGAGAAACATTTACCCTACTTCACCGAAAGATAAACTATATGCTTTAAAAAAACAAAGGGAAGAACTGTGCTTATTTATGTTAACTTACAAATCTAAAAGATCAAAGAATTTACAAACAATTTTTAAAATTCTCCTCAAAAATTTGGTTTTATCTCATTTTTGTATTTTAGTCTTTTAGACTCTTTAACATATTAAAGTAACCATAATTATAGTGAAAATTAAATTTTGAACTGATTCTGATAAAAAGCAGGTAAACTTCTAAACTTCCTATATAATGGAAGAATTTTGTTTTCATTTCCCAGGTCTATTGATTTGCTACACCAGTGGAAATCCTTAAACTGATGCAGCTATAACTTGTCAAGATCAATTTTTTTGCTTAGTCCAATTTAAAGAGATCTTAACATTTGTTTGTGAATGCCAAATATTTAAACCATTTAGAAGGAAAAAAATATCATATAAATTAATTGAGCTAAGACCTTCAGTCCTATCTTTCTCCAGATCTTTAAAAATACTGCATTTTTAAGAGATTTATATTCTGAGACTCTATAAAACATAGCAGCACTTTTTAAAACTTGATGGATTTGGTATGTAAAGACAAATAAAGATCACAATGAAAATGTTGATTTTACCATCTTAGGGAAGCCTGCTTTCCCATTTCTTCCTCTGCCTAATACATCAATAGCAGGAACTCTGTGTCCAATATGAATATACATGATTATTGATAGAGATAAATTGGAATTTATACAAAATCCACAGACTGCTTTGCAGCATTGCAATGTAGAGACAGCTTGACAACAAATTCACACATCTGTGAATTGCTGGGTCCAATGAGATGGTGCAGATGGTGCATTCCTGGATATGTTGCCACCCAGACAAGATGCTCCTGGCACTCCCATGCCAGCCAGGGAGATGATGATTGGAAGGAATAAGCTCCCAGAAGCATCTGGCCTTGCAGCAGTAGGAAACTGATCCAGTGGGATCCTACCTGACAGCTACAGCAACTGGGTGAGTCTCAAACTCTCACCTCCTGCCCCTTGGAGAAGGGGAGCAGTCTTCCCAACCCTACCTTTTGCCACAATTACCATGTTCTTACTAGCCCAAACCAAACTGGGCCAACTTACCCATGCCAAACAGCAATTTACTTCACCTGGGGTCCTATTTACCCCCATGAACAATGGTTTTGGGAACCCTGTATACATCCTTTAAAAATGTAGTCCCCTATAGCACCAGTCAACCAGCACTGCCCATCCTACGGCTTATTTCCAGGCTTTCTTTTGGGAATCAGGAGGAAAACAGAGATGTCCAAGACAAGCACTTCATGAGAAAACAGCAATTTTACCAATATCTCAAAATATTCCTTACATGTGGATAGACTCCATGACATAAAGGTATTTTCCAATCTAAATGATTCTACAATTCTATGAATGCAAATAAGATTTCTGAAAGCCAGTTTAGTCTACCCAAACAAAGCTTACATCCAATATTTCATTTAAATCAGATTTTACTTGCTTGCACATGTGCTTTTAAGGACAGAGATCTTCATTATCCTAAAATCTTAGCTCTACTTCACAGAAATTCCTGCAGAAATTTACTCCAGAAGAAAACCATTTCCCCACCCTGCTGCTTCAATGCCTCGCAGGGTTTGATTCAGTTTATAGTGACAGGATGAGCTTAGCCCAAATGAACAGAATTATTTATTCATCAATTAACATGCTATAGCATATCTTTTTTGGTTGTATCTATGGCATATAAGGCATTTCTCTTTTATTTAAAGTCCCTATAGCACTCTTAAAGGGGGCTGCCACCCAGTTTCTACTATCAAAGATCAGAGGGAACACACAACATATTGAGAGCACTAAGGAGGTAAGATTATTACTCTTTTACTTTCTTTCAAATTATTTGTTCCCTCCTTTGGGTGTCATGATTTCCTGGACAAACACTCTGAAAGTGTTCCCAAAAGCACCTTATTTATCTTGCCAGTGCTGCCCTTCCCTCGCATCTGCCAAGCCCAGCTTCATTTCTGGTCAGTATTCCCTTTCTTTCACCTCTACAAACCATGCCTGTGTGGATAGTGAATAAAACCAGCAGAGATTTTGGACAGTTTCCCCAGAACTGCTGGCAAGAACACAGCAGTGTTGTTTCCTCTGCCCTGGGTGGATGTTTTATGATAGCTATGAGCTATTTCTTCAGTAACTATGGGGTAAGCATGGGGCTGCTTGACACATTTCAGGATTACTTCACTTTTCACATTATCTTCTTCTGTTATCGTGGGACAGCTTCCTCTTTCACTTGGACTGCTGGAAATCGAGAGTTATTTCTATTTTCTAGTAGTGTAACTGAGTAAAGACTGACATTTCTCATGCCTGGCTTGATTAATTCAGCAGCTTAATTTAGTCTTGTACTTTCTGATGTTGAGGCATGCTTTGGGCCATGTTGGGTCATCCACAGCCATCACTGTGGGTTCCATGAACATGTTTGCAACTGGCTGCCACTGCAAATCTTTTCTGTCTGCCCAGTGGGCCTTTGCATGAGGGATGGCATCACTCTCTGCTTGATGCTGTTTTCATCGTGCCAGAGCAGGAGCAGCTGGGATGGCCTCCAGGTTGGGCAGACTCCAGAGATCCAGCCCAGCCTCCTGCTCCTGTGCAGCACCAAATACACAGCAAAGGGGACTTTCCTAAATATTAGGAAATATAATATGTTCTTTATATTCTTATATTCTTATTTTCTTTTATTCTTTATTCAGGACCAGTTATATATACCCAGTTTCAGCAGTAATTTCAATGGAGGGCTCTTGTGTGTTGACATTCCATATCAAGAGACAATCAAGATTTGTACTGTTCTGAACTTCTCTGCAAAGATCAGAGGATTACACAGAATCACAGAATGTCCTAGGCCGAACAGGATCCACGAGGATCATTGAGTGACCCTCTTGAGTGAGTGTCCTGTATGGGGACCAGCGACCTTGGTGTCATCAGACCCATGCTCTGACCTAGTGAAAAATGTAACAGCTACTCAGCTTCTTTCCACAGATTCCAGGGGCCTCTAATCTCCCTGTGTTTGACTTTTTGTTGTCTGCAGGTACCAGATCCATCTTGGGGATCACTTTACTCAGTCAATTAGTCCCACTGATTGAAAGGGACTAGTGCTAACTCTGCTCAGCACAGAATTAAGTCTCTGGCCATGCACAGCCATGTAATTTAGGTCCTTCTCAGTACTTTCCTTACATATTAAACTTTAATAACCTTGGTGTGGCAGGAGTTCAAGTCTACTAGCTTTTAGTATTTTTCTGAATATTAATGCCCATTTTCAGTCCTGCTGCACAGGAAAATGTCTGCTGAAATATGCTAAGGACTTCCAGTTGTAATTTCTAATGCACCAAACACCATCAGCTTTTCTTGGCAGCTTTATAGTTTGTTCATTCATCCACATTTCATTAAGAAAATCTTCAATACAAATTTCATTGTGTTTTTTTATGACAGTCACCTGATATGAAATTTTGAAAATTTACAAACATCAATTTTAAAGTGTACCCAGGGGTCTCATTTGCCTGCATATGAATGCTGCAAATACTTTGTAAAAGCACAGAAATGTTTGGAGTTGCACATGTGTCATTTATTGTGAGGCAGCAAGTAGGCAATTTAACAGAGGGTCCCACACAGACATGGAATCTGTTCCTGCTGAGATTTTGCCCCTAAATAAAACACACACTGAGTTCCATAAATCACTTGCAGGATCTTTGCATAACAAGTGGTGGATGTTATGACTGAGGCTGGATAGGCAACATGAAGACAAATTGAGCAACACTGTGATGAAATTAGCAATTAATTCTAGAGCAATCCTTTTGGAAGTGTTTCTTGTGCACTTAGTCCTAGTCAGATTAGCAGGTAAAGAAACCCATTAAATATGTTTGCTTTTGTGAAAGAACAGGAAGCATGTGATTCAACTGAAATCCACAAAAGCTAAGGAAAACAAAACTTAAGTCAAATGAGGAGCTCTGTCCATAAAGCTGGAATTCATATCTGAATTTGAACTGCCCTAAACTGAAAGGATTTTGGTGCTCAGGTGATTTTGATTTGATACATATCCTGAAGGGAGATTTTCTGCCCGATTTAAATACACAGCTGGACATTTAAATCTAAACTCAGGCAACTCATGGCCATTTTTACTATAAAACCTAATACTCTGTGATCACTTTTCATTTATAGATAGATTACTGTCAATGTGTCTGTGTTGCCTGTACCAGATTCGGTGTTGGGATTGGATTATAGCAATATGTCTGCATACATTTTTTATACATTCTTCTACAGGCACCCAAAATCCCACATAAAACTAGAGATACCTTAAGCATTCTTTCTTTGCTTCTTAAGGATCCATGTGAATCTTTTGGATTTCATATTTCAAGAGTTATTGTAACTTGTATATTCCTGAAATATCTCTTATCAGTTAGATCCAACACAGAAGACATGGAAATATAGAGGGCTGCCAAGCATGGTTACCAAGCCAAAATTCTGAACTTTCTACTGAAAATAGTAGATCTAAGTTTGACTGTCTATGATGATAAAAGTATCTTTCTTTCTATAAACTGATTGATAATCTCAAAGTAAACACTTTTTTATGTTCTTCTAGGTAAAAATTTAGCACTTTTTAATAAAGTATTGCATCAGAGGTCACTGGACTTTTATTTGATGTATTTAAATATAATATAAGAGAAAAAAAGACAACAGTGAAACAAAGTTAGCTTATTCCTAATTGGTTGCAAACTGAAGGATGACTGTATTTTAACCATGATCCTGATACTTAATTGCTAAATAAGGAAGCTCTGTTGTGAATTTTTTTATGCAAAATCCCAAATGACTACAAGAATATAGATGTAAATTATTGCCCATATTGTACTTCAGAAAATAATAGGTAGAAGAGAATTTTGCCCTAATAACATATTCTGCAGTAAATTCTGTTCAAAGCATCCCATCATTCCATGCAATCTATATGCAGATATTTTAAACATGAACATGGAAAGCAGCAGAACCAATGAGAAGGTAAGAAATGGGATCAGCCAATGTTAGTGTTTGACAGGCTTTTCTCTCCTTATCTAATCTCCTGCCCATTTTAGATCTTAAGGTAGATGCTGTGGCTCACACACTAGTAGACTGTCCAACTATCTGTCCATCTATTTGTGTAGGTCCCACGGATAAATTACCCATGAACTCTCTAAGTTCTAATCAGTTTGGAGCACCTTCATGCCCCATGGTGAGGAGTGAAGCATGAGGGAGCATCTGGAACAAACCTTGCAGCTGTGATGGTGATGTACAGCACAGTTTTAACACTATTTTATGATAAAATACATTTGTGGAAATTTTAATAAGTACTGCCTACTGAAGCTCACAGTCTGTAAATGATCTGGGTGTCCCTTCTGAAATAACCATTTCCTGCTTTTGGGGAATAATCTGAGTGATCCCTGTGATTATTTCTACTGTGAGTGAAGGCAGAACCAGGAAGGCTCAATAAACATTATTTCTTATTTGATTGTCATTCAGAGATGAAAAGTCAAAAGGTAATAGACTAAAAAATTAGAATTGCATTTTTTAATGATCCTGTGCTATTTGAAATTATATATATATAAAAGAATAAATCGAGCACAGTTCTCTGATTCAGGGCATCAGATTCCCAGATGGTTACAACGGTTCTCTATTACCTGGCATGTTTAGCTAATTATTTTAAAACCCATAGGGTTATTTGTAGTTTCAGTCAAATAACACTACTCCATTTTCATGTTCATGGGCTGAAGAATGGGAATTGCTCAGCTTTCATTTCTAAATCACATAAATGGTGTTTTGTTTGTTTGTTTGTTAAAATAAAACCAGTCTACTACTGAGAAGAAAAAAAGAAATAATTATTAACTTTTCTAACATGTCCTTTAAAAATCCACAAACCTGTGGATGTGACCAGTTTCAACCTAACAAAACAAAGCATATGCCCTCTCAAAATATATCTGAGTCACCCAAGTATTGCTAACTTGCTACTTGCTAATGGTTCTATTTGCTAGCATGGAGTTGGAGGGTGCTCTAATTTAACAGGGCAGAGGCAAAGGTTACATTAGCCTGGTGTGGGTAGACATGGAGCTCTCAGATAGGGTTGCTGGGAGCAGACAGAACTGAAAGGAGCACCTGGTTTGGACTCCCAGCAGTGCATTAGTTAGAAACAGGAGAGAGAAATAATTGCAGCACTAATGAGCCCCAGGTGAAAAGACTGGTCAGCTAGATGAGGGCCTTTCTATTTTTTTTTTTTTTTTTTTTTTTTGAAAATGAGAAAGTTTTGATTGATGAGCCAAATTGTTTGGAATTCCTAATTGTTCATTGCAGTAAAACATAGCTTTTGTGTTCATTTAGAACTTAGGTTGCTTACCATTAAAAACCCACATAATGATTGAAAATGAAAAAAAATGCCAGACACACACTGGAAGCCACTTGGTGAGATAAAGCTCTATATCATATCCTGTGTTTGCTGAGTGTTTATGAGTCAGAGTAGTGCAGTGGGATTCCTTGAGAGTTAAAAATGGCTTATTAAGCACTTAAAATACAAATTTTCATATAATTGCTTCTTCTGAGAGTTTGGATTCCTCGTTTTCTTTCAACCAAATTACTTTTTAGTGTGTCATTAAAATTTCTTTTGATAGCCACAAATATATGTATTAAATTACTTACGTGTCAGTGTAGACAGCTTTACTCTGTCAAATTATCAGTCTACTCCATATGTTTATGTATGGTGTGATTTTCTGGCTAAAACCAATGGTTGCTATTCTTTGACAGCATTTTATTCTTTTTTTTTAATTTTATGGATAATTATTTTAGATTTTTTGGCAATAAGGAAAAGTGTAAAATAAATGTTCCAGCAGAGGAGACCATGAGAATGAATTTTCATTCATGAGATTAAAAAAATTTCATATTTTTCTATTCTTATTTTTCAGTGTCATGTAGCTTTTGGCAGCTGAGAGGATCCATATTTGCTTAATTATGGGACAGAATCCAATTTTAATCAATGTGGTGGAGAATTGTGTAAATCTGTAATAATGCCTCAGCAGAGTCACAGCAGGTCACCTCCACAGAGCTGGAGCTATCCAGGTACATTTCTGGGTAAACTGAGATCAGGATCTGGCCATGAGTTTGTTTTCCAATTTCCCCAAACTGAAGTGATCAAGCCAGGGCTAAAAATGAGAACTTCCGGCTCTTGCAAGAGGATCATTGAAATATTTTCCTGATATCAAAATACAGAATATTTCCCATTGTCCACTCTTGCTAACTAAAGTTGAACCATTCGCACCATTTAAAATTATGTTGAGAAAAATCTCCTTGACATACAGTGAAAGGATTAAACACAGAAAAAAAAGATGTCTCATGAACTTTGGTTCTGACCCAAATTGCATTTATTTCTTCTAATTCATATAATAATTTCACTCTCTATACTTTAGCACAGAGAAAGAGCTTATTTGAATGGTGCAATGAACTAGAACTTATTCAATATGGGGCTCATGTTGTCATTGCACAGTTGCTTAGTGCCATTGGGGCAGGGATGCTTATGAGGGCTGCCTCAAAGCTGGTAGGTGTCACAATTCCAAGATTCTGTTTCTATGATTCATTCTTGGCCAATGTTTTTCAAATCAGTTGTGAGTGGCAGTGGAACAACCATGGCAGAATTCACACCTGGGCAGTGACACCTCAGTGCCTGCTAGCATGAGGTGTCCCAGTGATAAAATAAATCAGTGGAGTCCATCATTGCTGTTGAAAATGAGGAAAAGCCTTAAAAACAGAAATGAAAACTGTGTGAGACTGAGCAGATGAGAATTAAATATCAGAGAATGTCCACAATAAAACATTTCCAGGGTGAGATTTATTTCTTTTGCTAACACCAGATCAAATCAATGTGAATGAGGTCAGGGAAATTCACTTTGCATTCACTGAGGATAATCCTTCATGATTCTTATAATAGACTGTATTCATTATGAGTGGTTTGAAAACAGACTACCATTTTTAGATAGAAATATTAGAAAATGCACATGTTGATAAGGCACTTCAATTTAAATATGTCAGGGAGATTAAATGGGAAAAATCAGAATTGTGAATCATCTCTATAACACAAAACAACTTCCTAGTCTTCCCCACAGGAGAATAGTGACCATACCAAGCTTTACTAGCTTATCTAGACTATGTTCTGCTATAACCAAAAACTCAGCTGCCAGACAGCTGCAAAAGATCAAGCTCATTTTTTTTTCTTGACATTGAGTTTGAAGGGTGAATCCAAAGGCCTAACAGATCCATTCCATTGCCAAGGGTTTGGGTTGGTTTTTTTTTTTTTTTTTTTGCCAGTTGATATAAGTACACATTGGATCTTCAGAAATTTCTCATTACCATGATGTCAGTCAGCCAAAATATAATCTGCTCAGCAGCAGAACTGTCACACACTTGCTCCATTTCTGCACCAGATGGATGGGTTCACATGAATTCTCTTGGTCCCTGGACTGGAAAACTCACATAAAAAATGACTTTTTAAAGGCTTTTGTTTTTACGAGGAAGTTCATCCCAGTGAGTTTCTTGTTGTCTTCCACCCGGAACAAGAACGTGCTCGTATCCACGTAGTGTTCTTCCCTCCCTGCCCATGCAGAACAGCAGTTTGCTCTCCACTGCAGGCACTAAGCTGTAGGCCTGCATTTTGTAGGCTCTCTACATTCATCTGTCCACTTCAGGAAAAATTTGCTTTTCCCAAGAATGCTTGTCTTTACTTACATTCAGGCTCATTCCCAAATTTTATTGCTTAGATCTTCAGCTTTGACTATGTTGCAGCTGATGATTTTGTCTTTCTCATAACAACTTTGGATGAAAATCCCAACAATGAGTCATCTGAACCAGATTTGCCCTTGCTAATTTACTGGCTGCTGTACAGAACTGGTTGATGAAATCTGGCTTGTTAAATAGAGGCAAAGCACAAAGTTAAGGATTTCTGGAACAGGGATTTTATTTTTACATTGAAGAATCCTCACACAGATGACCAAAACCTTAGTTAAATTAAATCAGTTCTTCTTACACTACCAATTAAGAATTCATACTGATAAGTGTATCCTGTTAAAAGAATAATGCCACATTTAGCTCACAATGGTACTCCAGGGAGCCAGCAGCAAACTGCAGGCACACTGCTGCGTCAGGGAATGTGGCACTTGAGCAATGAGATAGGAGATAATATAAGACTAATATAATTTAATATAAAAAATGATCCTATTAGAAGCATGATGAGATCTCGGCACCACTGGAAATGAGGATATATATTTACACAGAGTAATGATATGGTCGTGGCTGCTATGTTATACATCTTAATTAGATTACCTATTGCAAGAAGAATATTGAAAATGTTTCACTGAAGGATGACAAAGTGGCTAGCAGCTGGGTAAGTAAGTTCAGGCGCTGATTTACATCAGAGGTGGATTTGGAGTTTTTTAACCTTTAGCTGGATGCATGAAAGTATGTAGAGAATTTGCAAGATAATTTCAAAATTTCCAGGTTCGGAAATTTAAAATTATATTCAGGATTTTTTTTTTAATAAAAACTGCTTTTCCTTTTTTTTTCATTTGTCTCTTTATATATTTTGTGCTTCTGTAGATAGAACATTTGACTAGGTTCATGGAGGAGCTCTAAGGTATAAAATTCATGTGAGTGGTTATGGAAGTATTGCCGTATCTGGAGTAAATGTTTTTTACTTTTTTTTGTCAGAATGAAAGAAAGTCAATTTCAATTTCAGCAATGCTGAAACTTATTTTAACTTCAAATAAGTCAATGGAATTGTAACTTCAATAGATATATGCATAAACATGTGTTTGAGTGTATATATATGTGCGTGCCTCTGTGTCTACATCCAGGACAAATTTTCCAAATATAGGACCGCAAGTGAGTGCTGGTTTGGGGTCTCAGAGTGATATAACTCTTTTATCAGTGCATCTTTCCCCAGATAAATGGCTGTATTTGTCACTGGGCTAATGAACATGTGGATGTGTATCTCTAACACCATCCACTTCCTCATCAAGGGCTGCACTGTGGAGGCATATCTCACACAACTAAGGGGTTCTATTTTCTCTAAAAATCCTGTAGGAAAAGTAGTCCTAGACAAAACATCTGAGCTTTTCATAACTGTGGAATTTCTATACTGGGGGAGGGGAAAGAGCTTTGGCTGTGCACACTAAATCCACTTATGTTTGAAAGTGTTTTCCTCATAATGAAGACAATTAGACCTCTAGATGTTGTTTAATGTCTACATGAACATTTCAAATATAAACATTCTCAACAAAACTCTGTTTTTTAAAATCCAAAATATAACTCATACTTAAAAAACAAACTTGCACAAAAATAAACTAAGATCACAAAATCAGAAAGGACAGAGAAAAATATAATTTTAAAATATAATTTCTCAAATGTAAAAGCTCACCTTACTCATAGTTATTTTAACTGAGCAGTTAAAAACACTGTGATACCACCTTATACCTAAAGGAAGTAACAAACAGTCATAGGGATTCCACAGATGGGTGTTTGACAGTCCTTGTCTCAAAGACGTGTACACAGGATGCCTTTGATATCTGCCATGGACACAAGTGTATATTTTTCTCCTTAACAAGAGTTCACCTAATCAGGAGCAAGCTGAACAATCTTTTTTTCCAAGTTGCTGTAAATAGAGGGGTCAGGGAGAAGGGCAGGATTTTCCCTGAGCGCCTCCCTCTCTCCTTAACCTTGCCCCAGACTGCTGGGAGGTTTACAGGAGTTCTGGTTCTCCTCACTCTCGACACAAGGAGTTGGATGCTCCCATTGCACATCCTATTATTACTCAGACTCGATTTTGCTGCAGATGCACAGTTATAACCAGGGAGATAAGTTGAGAAATAATTGAGAGCACAACAGCTGCAGCCTCTGCCAGGGTACTCAAATTTCTGGTAACTAAGTCCCAGGAAAGACATTTTTCAGTCACTTGGAGATAACTGCTACAAATGTGATTACCCCAGTTTGCCCATTTAGAAGTCAATTTTTAATCTTTTGTTCATAAAAGTTCTTTAAAATAAGTGTCTAGGTCTGCTGAAGGGCACATGAAGGGTGGAGCAGTCTGTGAGAATACAGCATGGAAGCTCTGGGAGCTAACCAGCTGAAGGGCAGGTTTTCCAGGGGATGGGTTTAGCTGGAGTCCCAGCCCAAACAAAGAAACCATCAGAGCAGGGGGAAGGAGAATGCTTTCCTCCAAAACTAATAAGTGCAATTGTTATACTTAAAGATGAGTTGGCTTTCCTGCCATGGATATGGTTATACTGACTCTTGTCAATCTAGCTGCAACAGATCTTGTCTGAGGGACTTCTGACTGAAGTAGCTTCTACTTCTACTGAAGTTACTTCTACTGAATTAGCAGTCCTCTGCCTTTGCTGGGAGAGAGTGAGAGGCACTGGCAAAGGAAGGAGGTTCTGCATTTTCAAGCTTTGATTTAGCAGTGCAGGATGAACTCTGCACTTTCAAGTTTGGCCTTTATGAACAGAGTCACGATAAACTTCTCCTACACTACTTTTACTCCCATTCCTTTAGCACTAGTAAGAGAATTAATAGTTCTAAACTCCAAAGGGAATGTTTGGCTCCTGTAAACACTCTTTTTAAAGTACATGATGTTCGTCATTCTGTGTTGCACTCCAGTGATTTCACAGTAAATATCCTTGGAGGCGAGTCTGAGAAACATTTGCTCATTGTATAAGTCAGAAATTTGCACCCTTTAACAACACATCTTTCTTCCACATGTTTATTCTGTGAGAAAAAAATATAGAGATATGTTAGAAAAAATTATTCTACTAGTCAGCTCAAAATGTAAAAATCTGTAATTGAAAGGGTTTTTGTATGGATTCTCTGCTCTAAAAACTTGTTCTACTCAGATAATTCCCATCCCAATACATCTAATAAAGCATATCCTGGTGGGCTGGACTTCCTCAAACATAGACATAAAAATTAATTCAATGTGGAAATCCTGATGCCTGGCTATTTATTTTAACTAGATTGATATAAAAAATTATCAAACAGCACTGTGACACTGAAGATAATCTAACTATGAAAAAACACATGATATATTTAGAAGTTGTTTAGACTTCATTTCAACCAAGTATGAACTAATCTTATGAAAATACACTGACCCTGCTCATACCTTATATCTCAAAAGGAAAAATGTTAACCCATTCACACTCCTTTATGCTGTTGGTCATCATTCAAAATAGTAATCTAATTTTTGATTTATTGGTTAATATTATTATTACCTTTAGGAAAAAAATATGAGCTTGGTTTGGCTCATAAATTGGCCTGAAATTTTATCTGGCTCTAATTTCAATTATTAAATGTTACAAAGCAAATATATTTTTATCACTACGTTTGGCAGTGCAAAGAATTCCCAGTTAAAGCTGGAAGGAATCAGGGTAAAGAGATCAGTTAGGAATGCATCAGTTTAATCTTAAGAGTATTTATATGAACTGGATGTTCAATATTACATTTTATAGTTAGTCAGTTGTGTGTGCAATGCAATGAAAACCTTTTATGATAGCCCAGAGTAGTCTATGCATAGGGTGATTCAACAAACAAATTCAAATTATTTTGTTCTTATTGGTTTGGAGGATTTTTTATGAACATGCAAAGTGCTGAACCCTTTTAATTATAACAAATGCAAACTCTCAACATCCAAGACCAGTCTTCCTAGAATATTTTCAAATAAATGGATGCTGCTAAAAGTCAAATGTTTAATAAAACCAAATCTTCTCAGCCACATAAAGGATGACCAAGTGAAATGCTGAGACAAAGCTCATAATTTCTTGGCCTTAGTTTGTCAATCCCATGCCAACTACCTATTCAACAGCTGTCCTAGATGTCTAGAATGCATGCAGGATACTTGCATGGAACAGCTGGATAGATCAGAAATCTTAGCTATTCTTTTTCCAGTTTTTCACTTAAAGGTTTATTGATCAACACACCAGGAATGTGAGGCACACAAAGCAACATTTTACCTTGACGGTCAGCCACAGACTGCAGGAGGACACTGAGGCAGTGCTAAAGATCAGCCTGTCTTGAGAGAAAATCAGTGCATTTTTGCAAAATGACTGAAGACATCTGAAACTCTGTTCAGCACTTGTTTTCCTTCCCCTGCTCTGAAATGATATCACTTCATTCTTTGCACCTAACAGATAGGCCATGGGATTTTAAAGATCAGTGGAAAAATATCCTACTACCTAGAATGACCGAAACCAAATCTAAGCTACATTAAACACAAGAATGGAATATATATAAGGAATATATATATATATATATATGTATGTGTGTGTGTGTGTGTGTGTGTGTGTGACCTCTGGAGCTCTCTTTGGAGAAGGCCTGCTGTGTTCACTGAGTTTTTGTCTAACTCCGTCCAGGGTCTGCTTAAATGAAACAAGTTACAGCTTGTGAGGCTTTGCTAATCCTGTTTGTTCATCAACTGTTAGCACAAAATTTCTGTACTTGTATTTTTATCAAATTCAACACTCACATATTCTTGTTATTCTAGTACCAGCCTTTCCACAGCATGAGATTATAATGCAATGCACCAGGGAAGAATAGCTAGAAACAAAACTTTTCCATTTACCTTAACACAAATTTTGTCATTTTTAAATGACCAGTGCCCTTCTGAACCTTTCACTCACCAAAAACCAAGAACCACAAGTGTGCATGCAACTGTCCTCTGGAAAAAAAACAGAAGAGAACAAAAGCATGTGCAGAAGGAAAGAAAAGAAAATCGAGGAGAGGAGAGGAGAGGAGAGGAGAGGAGAGGAGAGGAGAGGAGAGGAGAGGAGAGGAGAGGAGAGGAGAGGAGAGGAGAGGAGAGGAGAGGAGAGGAGAGGAGAGGAGAGGAGAGGAGAGGAGAGGAGAGGAATCTTCTATTATGTTTGGCAGTAGCCCAGCAATATGTGGAGGAGGACATTCATCCCAGAATACACTTCAGGCACAGCCCCTAAATCTCAGTAAATTGTATCTGGGTTCTTATTTTTCTCAGTTGTAAAATAGGCTTAATTTTAAAGCATGACAAAAGGTCATTCATCATCTGCCAAAAAGCACTTAGTTATTGCATGGCAATAAGAGAGAATGTGCAGAGTTATTGGGATGGATGATTTTATTGGTGTGCATTTTTTGCATTTTGTAGAGACATAAACCTTCAGCAGAATCTGGAGCAAGCAATTTTTTTTTTCCAATCTAGTGAAGAGAATGGCTACGGCTCATTTCCCAGGGGCTTGAGGATCACACATCTGTAAAGGATACAACCATTCTTCAGACTTTTCTTCTCATACAGTACTTCAGTTCAACTTCCCTTCAGCACCTGCTGTAAGAGCACTCAGAACTACTCTTGAGGGAGATATCTGTGTAAGATGATGATTTCCCATATAAATATGTGGGAGCAATTCTGATCCCATAGTGCTTTCTATTTACACTTACTAGGCAGAAAGAAAACCTTTGAATTTGTGACTTTATTTCAACAAACTTTATCACAATGGAAGACCTTGTAGCATGCAAAATGTAACATTTTACATGCAAATCCTTTTCAGACCATCTCTTCATGTGGTCCATTGGACAGTGCCTTCCAGCTTCAAGACTGATGAATCTCATCTAGCACTCCTAAAACCCATCAGCTGTTTTGAGATGATTTTTTAGTCTTTTAGTAATTAATTATCTCTCAGAAACATTCAGGACTCCTTGTTTACTCTCTGAACAAATCCAGAGACATTGGTATGTCAGAAGTAAAGTCTTAGGTGAAAGGATAAGCCAAGCATTTCACTTTAGGCTAGAATTTTAATTTGTTATTGTCTCTTTCTGATAGTTTGGGACCCTCTATGCTCAGAAATCATGAAAAAGTAGTCAGAAATCTTCCCAAAAATTATCACCTACTAATATCTCAAATCAAAATTGTACCACAGTACATTCTGGGAATTAGGCCAGCTAACAAAGCCTTTACTTAATTCATTGTTTTATTACTCTGTCACTTCAGTGCCACTTAAGACTTTAAAACAGTTGTTGAGACTGCTCAGTTTATTGTACATTTGCACAACCATTACTGCCAGCTGTCAGTACCAGGAGTTTGACTCTCTCAGCTGTGGTGAACCTGACTGTTGTGGGTGTCGCCAGTGAGACAGTTCAGGTTTTCATGGTTTATCTGCCTTTCTCTGTGGCCAGTAGGTAAAAGGAGAAAATTATTCTGGTCCCTAATAATTCAGCTACTTCAGAACTAATTTTTTGCAATCTCATCCTCTGCAAGCAATTTTATTTTGCTCATCTGAGTAATATTGTCTAAAAGGGAGTCTCACAGATTTGTTTGAATGAACTTTTCAAAGCAGCCATCAGATAAGAGGTATGAGTGACCATTTTCACTTTGAAAAGGATGTGTGGTCCAGCCCAATGGGTTTCACTTTGAATGCTGGGCTGTGGATGCCCTCTTTAGGAGTCCGACCTTACTACAGTTGTTTATTGAGATCACTGTAAGGGCAGGATTATTCTTTCCCAATGGAGGTGACTTCAGATCAGATGCCTTTATCTAAGCTAGTGTTCTAGACTCCCATAATATTCAGCACTGAGAGAGCAGTAAAAAGAAGTGATTGCTGCACTATAGTCAGCACTGGCGCAGCCTCAGGATGAGTACTGCCTGCAGCTTGGGTCTTGACAGCATGAGAAGGATATAAAAATATTATAAAATTTCCAAAGCAGAGCAAAAAAGTGAACAAACTAGAGTGCTTGACTTATGAAGAGTGTCTGAGGATATTGGGTTTATTCGTCTCAGAGGAGACTTATGGGAGACCTCATTGTTTTCTACAACATCCTCATGATGGGAAGCAGAGAGATACCTGGTGTCTGGTGATGGGACTCAAAGGAATGTCTTAAATTTCTCCTGCTCCAGGGGAAGTTCAACTTGGATGTTTTTCACTGAGAATGTGTTCACTTGAAGAGACTCCCCAGGAAAGTGGTCACAGCCCCAAGCTTACTAGTGTTTGAACAGCACTCTTTATCTAAGCTTTAACCTTTAACCTAAAGTCAGGAGTCGGACAGGATGGTCCTTTTGATTCCCTTCCAGCTCAGGATATTCCATGATTTTATAACTCTATGGCTAGTACTTTTAATGTATGGTGAATTTCAGCCTAAAGTAAATGGGTCCAACAGGTTGTCCTTCTACCCAAGAATTGCCTGTTTCTCTGCAATATAAACCAAAAGGAAGGTACTTTACATGGCTGCACTGCAGAGTCTCCAAGTCCAACTAGAAATATATTCATAGAGAGGTAGAGTCTGTGCAAGAGATTTCACTTCTTCCTTCAGTTCTCATACATTTTTTGTCTGGAAGTCCTTTTTTACCTACTCCTCATCTTGATAATGTTTGGACAATATAGCATAAATGTGCATCTCTTCTTGACAGGATTTT
Organism: Zonotrichia leucophrys gambelii; assembly: GCF_028769735.1. Lineage (NCBI taxonomy): Eukaryota > Metazoa > Chordata > Aves > Passeriformes > Passerellidae > Zonotrichia > Zonotrichia leucophrys. The sequence goes on along the minus strand of NC_088171.1, from coordinate 120,819,050 downwards.
CATTTTTTGTGAAATACACTTCAGCAGAATTCCAAGGAAAGGGTTTGTGATCAGCTCACAGTTGGTTCAAATTAGGGACTCACAGGTTAATCTGAGTAATGATATATAAGTTTATGATCTCATGTCTGAGTTATCAAGAATATAGACTATCTAGTTGAAAGGAGGGAAATCAAGACTCAAGAACTTAGAGAAGCATATACGGGCAAGAGAATATAACCAGTATTGTCTAAAATATAAAGATGTAAATAGATACATCTTAGAGGTATCTGGATGTAGATAGATGTAAATGTATATTTAGATGTAAAGTTACATCTAAAATGAAAATCTAAATTCTTGTTGACCTCTACTTCTGTTCATGTCTGGACCCCTATCTGAAAGACTGGGTTTTGGATACTCTCAGTATAAAAGACAAAAGTTCAGTTTGATTTCTTGTTTGTTTTTTCTTTAATTTCGTAGGCTGTAGCATTGATTGTTGTGTGAATGCATTTATATTTTACAAAAATAAATGCTTCCCATATACTTTAAAACATCCTCAGCCTCTTTCAGAAGATATTTTATATTTTATGGCAAATACCTCTGAGGATGGCAGAGCACTTGAATAGGTTTCCCAGTCAGGTTGTGCAGTCTTTTCTCTAGAGATATTCAAAACTCCCAGGACACAATCCTGAGTGACTGGCTCTAGGCTACCCTGCTTGATGACCTTCAGTGGCTCCTTTCAACCTTTCTTATTTCATGATTCTGTGATGGAATACAATTCCAAACACAGTTTTTGCATCTCACATTTGAAGTCACAGCTTAACACCTATCTGATGGGTTGTGTTCAATGTTTAGACATATGTATTGGTTTTGTACTATATCAATTTTTTTTTCAATCTTTCTAACTGTAAGTATTTGACTGAAAAGTTTTCATTCCTTGTAGTAACTTAAGACAATCTTTTACTGGCTTAATACATAATTTTGTTTTCCTTGACAGAGTATTAGATTTACTTACTCCTAAGACCATTTTGGAAAATGAAGATTGTTAAAGGGCAAACATGAAAGCTTGAGGGAACTTGTGGAAAATGTTTTCACTCCTGCAGTCTTCCAAGTGCAACATACTTCTATTAGGAGTTGTGGTCATGACTCTGCATCACTCCTATATTCTGCAGTCACAGCACAGATTGTTCAGCACTGTACTCTGAACAGAGAGCAACAATTTCCTTCTTACACCATTTGCCTCTTTCATCAATTGAGTGTAATGAAATTAAATTTCCTGCTTTAAAAATGTAAGATTCACTCTTAAAAGTTTATTTGGCACAAAATTAGATAAGCAACATGCTGTCCAGGGAAGAGACGTGCTTTACTCTCAATAAGTTATAGGTGTGTACAAAAGCAAACTAGATATTTTTGCATTTCTACTTTCTGTTTCTCTCTATTAAAAAAACTCAACTGTCTTTTTTTCAGCAGCAGAGTACATGAATGAAAGGGAAATCCTTGTTTAAATGCTGAGGGACAGAAGCTTAAAAAAAAATTAATTTATATGCAGACTTGATACCATTAGAACAGGTCTAAAGAACAGGATTTTTGTGTATATACAGACTTAATTATGATCCTTTAATAACTGACTGATGCAGTGATTGTGCAATAATTATTTTGCTGCTTATGGAGATTTGAAATGGACAAAACACAACAAGAATTAATGCACTGTTGGATATTTTCCCTCTTACTCTTTAATGAATGGTCCAGTATTTAATTGAGAAAATACTGTTATGTTTAAGGATGCTGCATGATAATGAAAAATGTCAGAGGGAACCAGTTAAATGAGATTCTCAGATGTTCACTCCTCCTTACTTCAGAGATGACTGGTCATGTCCACCTCTCTGGGACACAGCTCCTCTTGCATGCTTTCAGTTACTCTTCCTACAAAGCCCTTAAGAATTTATTTATTCCTTTGCTGAATCAGGCCCCCAGTCAGTCCTTATCCCATCATATTCCCAGACTTGGGAGCAGTTAATTCATGCATCAAATATAACAGTTTTGCACATAAATCCAGATCTTCGCAGGTAGTATAATTTCACTGTGAATTTTCTTTGAAACAGAAAAATTATTTCCAGAAGGCTTTTTTCCTTGAGACAATTATTTCTAATAGCTACTGGCCTGAAGAATATGTAATTCATCAACATTATCCACTCTGTTCCCTTACAATTTCGTTCTGTTACATGATACCCCTAGCTCCTGCTGTAGGAATCTTTCCTCTGAGCTCCTCTCTCACTGATTCTTCTCCTCTTTGTCTTTCCCTGTTCTGCAACTTCTTCTTTCTTGGGTCTTGGCCAGCTTGCTCCTCTATGATCTTCTACTTTCTCTTTCATCCCCATCCCAGACTGACTCTGACTCTGTGACTGCAGATCCACTGACAGTTTTTAAATATACAGCAATGCAAATCAAGCCCCGTGAGGAAAGCCAGCCAATTATGTACTGACTCCCTTGCTGATACCAAGACTCAGTTTCTCTCATCAATCACCCCCAGGACTCTCCTGATTATTAACTCCTCTTGTGTGTAGTCACTCTCCTCCATGCCCTCTTTGCACACTCTTCCTTTAACATCTTATTAATTTGCTGAAATCTTCCTTTTGAACATTGGCAGATTCATGGATCCACTATTTATTTGAGCCAAGATGCAGAAGTTCAGCTTGATTTACCTTCAATCTTCTTTGGCCTGTTTTAAATCGACTGCTGCACCCTGCATTCTCTGTAGGTTCTCACTTTGCTGTTAAATGTTCCAGTCATTTGGAGATTTTTCCCTTGTATTCCAGTATTGTGAACTTTCTTCTACATTTCAGGGCATTTGGTAAGCTTGTTTCTTCTTACCCATGATTCTTCTGGTTTTGGCTAAAATGCTGTCTCGTTCTGTTGCTTTGTCCATTTATTTCCATCAGCCCAGGCTCCTCAGGACAGAAGTTTGTTTCTCTTGTCTAACAAGGGCTCAGACTCACCTAGAGCACAGATGTGAACCAAAAGGGCTCCCTTTGTATTGGGCTGAGTCAAAGGCAGCTGCTCATGGGACCTCTTGGCAAATTTCCCCAAACACAGCAATACCCTAAAGCTGGGATCTGCAGCTCTGAGGCCACCAGGAGCCTCTTAGTCCCACCTTGGGCAGATGTGCAGCCCTGGGTGACCCATGAAGGCTGTCCCAGGGCTAGTGACACCAGGGTCTCAGTGCCTGGAGATCCAGGCTGGGCACACTGGAGTATGTGCAGGATGTGCTCCACTGCAGACCTGAGAATCCCACAGCCCCATGGGGTTTTCCTGAGCTGCTCACCAAAGTGTAGCACATGGGCCCTGCACCTGGATTCCCCCAGACACAAGTTCTGCCTGTTCAGCTGTAAAAATAAAATGGCACAGCCTGGAATGAACTACCAGGGAATGAAACATCACATTCATTTATTTAGGAATGGCATATTCTAAGTTTTAACTCCCTGGGAAACTGAGAAGTTGGTTTTTTGTTTCCATCATAAGCAAAATACCATTATGCAAAACTTGTACACAGCCAATAAATCACTTTTTTTGTAACTTTGACTACTACTCCAAGTGTCAGTTACTGCATTTCTACTGTGTATTACAGTGTTATAGAGTCATTGCATTTTCATTCCAAGAGTTACTGAAGAACATCTGTTTTTTTATCTTTTCCTCAATCTTCTTTTTTTATCTTTGTTCAGTACAAGAAGCAGATATTGTGACATAGATGGACATTTATTGATGGCTGATGAATTCTGCTTGATATTATTATACAATTGCTAATATAAAAAATGTGTTAATGTTGATAACAGTGCACAGCTTTTGACAAATTCTTTGTCAGGCCAAAGGATAAGAATTAGGTCATTAAATCTTGAAAGTTAAGAATGAAAATTCACGCTGAATTTTCTCTCATTAGTCATTAGATATGGCAGTTGCTACCCTTTAAGCTCACTATTATCTAAGACAACCTCAAAAAAGGTGAGATCTGGGCAGGGAATAGTCTGAGGGTATTTCACAAAGCCATGGGTGAGCACTTCTGTGGCAGGGACTTGAACTTAGCTGCATTCAAGTTTAGCAGACTGCCAAGTAAATAAACTATCTATCGCTGTGTATGCTGATCCTGAACAATACAAAAGGCTTCTCATTCACCTGTTTAAATGTTATGGAAAAGTGAGGGATTTGAGACAGGGAAATTAAGTTCAGAATCTATTATTTTTGGTTAAATCTGTATAAATTGAATGTGTCAGCAGCCACTAAATATTGTCATTATAGTACAACAGTTCTATTATTATTATATCGCAAGGATTCCACATTGCCAGAGTTTCACACCTCCTTGATGTTTCTTGTTGGCATCTCCTCTAGGCATTGACTCTTCCATGTCCTCACAGCAGCCAACCAATCCACTCTTTTATGACACTCTTCTTATCAGCTACAGGTGTGGCCTGTTAAAGTCAGGTCTGCTCCTAATCCTTAATAATTGGTTCAGCTGCAACTCTTTAGGGGGTAAGATTACATTTTATACCACCTTCATCTACCCATACTGTATCCCTCTACAGCCAAAGTTGGATTGCAGTGTGCTAGCAGGATATATTCAAAGTGTAGACTAAGTATATAAAATCCAGAACAGGATACAAGAACCATTGAAACTGCATTTGTTAAAAAGGCTTGCCTTTATTGCAACACTACTTTTTTCTTATTTTCTGAGTTAGGATGGAAATAAGAACTATCCAATATTGAAAAGCTAGTTTTAATACAGTGTATGAAATGTGTATTTTCTTAATACACATTTCCTGGGATAAGGAGTTCTTATTTCCCAGTCACCAAAATCTAATTCTGTATTATATGAGGCCAAGTTACACAATGACCTTAATTACCTTAATCAGTACAGCACAAATAAAACAATTCTTAAGATTTGATGCTTACATCACTAAAGTCAGCAAAAAGCATGGAGGAAAAGAAAATGGTGCAATGTAACAAAGAAGATAAAGACAAGAATGCAACACACAAGGATTATGCAAAAGCAGAAGAGGAAAATTAAATAGCCCATGACTTCTCACTCTCTCTTCCCATTCCTTCATCTCCTTTTAAAAACCAGGAACAAATTAATACAGGTCTTTCTTCCTACCTGATAGAAAGTCAGTTTTCTTTCTTCTTTTCCATTGTGAAAAAAATTGAACAACTAAGGAGAGATAAAGGAATACAACAGACTCAAAACATTCACATCTTTTGTCGTAAGAACAGAAGAAAGCAACAGCATAATTGTGTGTGTCTAAGATAAGTATTAAACTTTTTTCGTTTACTACACTTTTCAACTCTGCAGAAAGTTCTTGGGCTCAATGCTCAGATTCTTGGGGGACTGAAAACCCAGAGCCATTATGGTTGATAAAAGCCTGCAACCTCCAGCCTTATATGGCTCTGTGTGCTGCTTGAACATTCCCTGCTCGCATCTTTTCTTCGTTCTCATTTCACAGGTATACAGCACGAAAAACAGAAAAAGAGGATATCATCAGGTTTGGGATCACTGGAAAGAGTTTCATGATGGCTGGATGGCTTGCAGAAAGCAGCCAAAATCCACAGGGAAGCTTACTAGAGAAACTAACTCATGTTAGACAATTAGCATAGGCCCACAGAAGCCTACAGAGAGATTGCTGCTGACTACAGCTTCAGAAAAACCCCAGTTTGGATCTGAGTGGAAATGAATTAATCTGTGTTTTTCTTGGTTCATTTCTCATGCTCCCATTGGTTTACAAGTTAGCTCTGGAAGCTTCCCACCCAGCCACTGTTTTGGAAAGTTTTGTGTTTGCTGTGGAGTATTTAAGAACTTCGTGTCCTTGGCAGTGTCTTTCAAGTGACAGAGGCATGTCACAGAGTTGTGCCTCGTCAAAAGTCACTTGTACGCAAAGTGAACCAGGATCGTACATATAATCACACATCTAATCTCCATAAGCTTGTCTTATAGCAATGTACTAGATGACTGCTTTGAACATGATCTAGCTTTCTTTTAACTAAAGCTTAAAAATCTGAGACAAAAATATCTACCAAAGAGTTTCTACAATTCCTATATTTATCAGCTTTGATGCAGAATTATTTTTCATTATAACATGAACACATGAGCTGGGTCTTTAAATAGAAAAAAAAAACCAAAACCCTACATCAAGGTTATCAAAACAATCCTTTTCAGGAAGTTTTCACAATTTTACTTAGGAAATCAGCAGCCTTTATAGTTTAAAGCCATGATCTTCCTAATATCTTACAACCAGTCAACATAGGATGAAAAATCTGTCCATGGAAAATCTTGTAGAATTTCGATAATTATTAATAAAATAAAATCTTCATAGTAATGAAAGCATTAAGCTCATTTGTCATGGTAAAGACAAACTGGGAATATACAATTCTGACAGCAATTATTGAAGCATTCAGTATTCCCCAAAAGAAATCCACAACACTGTTATAGAGACTAAATAACATTTCAAAGTGGTTTTAATTAGATTTGTACTTAACCTTTTCTGTGACCACCTCTCTGTAAATCCCTTTTACTTCCTGCTACCATGCTGTGATACTGCTTTCTCATAAATGAGACAGTAAACCAGCTGTGTTGAATATGTGAGTGATTAGGGAATAGTTTACTATGAATTATGGATTTGTTAAAGGAAAGTGGTTTATACCTGTTCCAGTGTTTGAAGCAAGGATTTTAAAAATTCCCTTTAACCAGATTCTGTGACTTCATGAACTTTCAGCCTATAGAAAATACATGGCTGATGCTTTATTTTAAAATGTTAATTTACAAAGATTTATGCTTATATCACAATTCTGCCATGCATATGTTTCATCAAGAAATTCCCAAATAACTGCAAAAATTCTGACATTAATACAGAAATAGAGCACTGCAATAGAGAGTTCTACTTATCTTCTTGCTTAGTACCATGGTGCTGTTTCCATGTGAATCCTAGATGCACAAAATTTCTTATTTTCTTTGCTGCTCTCATTTCCATTCAAAGCATTCAGCCCCACAGCCCACAGCTTTCCCTGTGTTCTGCCAAGTTGGGTAATCATATAAACACAATCCTGGGTACATCCAGGTAAAATACTCTTGGTAAAATATATATATACTATCTACCACAAAATTTTCAGTCAAGATCTTACTCGTGTTTACCACTCTAAATTTTGCTTCTTCTAGACAAACTTATTGATTTCTACAAGTTGGAGTGCTATTGTTTTTCATTTATTTATTAGAAGAATTACTTGAATGTAATCTTTCATATTGGATGCCAGCTGAAAACTCTAATTCTGAAATTCAGTAGTAACTTAGCATGAATTTTTTTTAATTGCCTTAGTCCACACTCACCTTTCATCAGTGATGGAAACAAAGGGATTTATAATGCACCCAAAGGCTGGCAGAGAAGAATTGCTAAAATGGAAGATACCTTACAGCAAACTCTACACCATCATGTCCCTCTCAAAGAGCTTCAACTTCATGAACCTGTATCATCAGGATAGAGGTGCTTCACTGTCAAGGGAGGAGACTTTAAGATTTCTAAATTAAAATCCAATTTCCATCTGTGTAGGTGGACACAGTATGGGTAAATGAAGGTGGTATAGAATGTAATCTTATCCCCTAAAGATCTGCAGCTGAACCAACTACTAAAGATTAGGAGCAGGCCTGATGTTAACAGGCCACACCTGTATCCAATAAGAACAGTGGTATAAAAGAGTGGATTGGTGAGAGCTGGAGTCAGTTGGTTACTGTGAGAATAAGGAAGAGTCAGTGTGTGGAGGAGCTGCCTACAAGAAATATCAAGGAGATATGCAACTCTAGCAGTGTGGAACCCTTGCACCATCGTGACAACACATCTGGGTGCTAGAGCAAAGCCAAAGCTATCAATAGCAGGTGGAGTTACAACATCCCTATCTACCAAACAGGCTGCAATATTCTAAATTGTTCTGAGAACAATGCTGAATTTCAAGTGCCTGGCACCAACCCAAGCCTGCAGTGAGAACTGTGTGGAGAATCATGTTAGGGAGAGCAGCAGTGCCTCGGGAGCAGGAGCTTGCCAACACTGGGTGGAGGTATGCCATGGCTGCAGCTCATTCCTGGGTGTACCTCAAACATTTCTGCAGCACTCTGCCCCAGACTGTGCTCCAGTGGTGACTGCAGCCACCCTGGAGTGGTGCTGACTTACCTTCCTCTCCTGATAATGCTTCCTGGGCATTATTTACATGTTTTAGTGTAGCTGACCCTCTCTTACTTCATCCCAGAGGAGTAGTTTGCTCTACTCCTGTAGGCCCAGTCAGTCAAGCAAGTAAATTCTTTACTGCGGGGATGGTGAGACACTGGAATGGGTTGTCCAGGGAGGTTGTCCATGCCCCATTCCTGGAAGTGTTCAAGGCCAGCCTAGATGGAACTTTGAGCAACCTGGTCTAGCAGGTGTCCCTGCCTATGCAAGGGGGTTGGAACTACATGATCCATAAGGTCCCCTCCAACTCAAATTATTCTCTGATTCTATGGTGATGGTCATAGATAGGCAGAGAATATCAGCAAAACTAATCCTCTGCAGACTGGCTCTTCTCAAACCCTCTGGCAGGACCATGACAAAACCAATCAAAGCAATGGGCAAAACAGGTCATTATATAAAAGAAACCCATGGGTCTATATAGTTTGGAATATCTGATTTTTTTTTTGTTCAGTTCAACTTATCAAGACAAAAACTTAAAATTTCCTTTTGGCATTACTGACATTGGAAAAGAAGAAAATAACCTGCACATGCTTTTGGAAATAAGCTCACTGACACAGATCTGTTATGATTGAAATGGGTGCAAAGTCAGTTATTAAACAAGTATCCTCAACCCCAAACTATTTCTTAGGGCATGATGCGGCTGAACCATTAAGTTTTGTTCAGCTTGGTTGGAAAGAGCCCTTAGGCTATGTCTATTTTAGTAAATTAAACATTCTAGTGAATTACTAGCTTTAGAAAATCTTCCCAAGAAGTCAAACTCCATAGATGACATGGTTACAGGAATGGTTGTAGTCTGGACCAAATATCATTCCCTCAGACAGCTCCCTGTCATCACTTGGGAAAATTTTGCAGGTCATGGGCACTTCCTGGTAGGCAGCTGCATAAGACTGGCCTATTTTGAAGAATGAGACGGTTTAACAGCATGGACACAGGTTCTATGCTAGCTGGCTTCACAAAAAAAGTATTTTTGTGTAATTTTCTATGATAATTAATGTCTTACAATTTTTTGGTCCTGAAAACAACTAAGTTATTGAAATGCAGGTGACCTGACAGGGGTGTGATGTCTCTAACAGGTCCATGTGAAGTGACAGCTGAGATCTCTCCTCTTATCTCTCTCCACTTGTGACAGCAGGAGTGCCAAGTGGAGACACATGTGTTTCCCCACAGAATATTCAGTTCCTGGCCTCCTGATTTTATACCCAGGAGTGGATTCCAACTTGTGACAGTTCAGAAGCCCATGTTCCCCCTCTCAAGTCCATAACTGAAAAACCTGATGTGTTAGTTTCATATCTTGTTTAGTCAAAGGATGTTTTCTGCTAGTGCTTGGCGAAGGTTCCAAGGTGTCTGGGTGCCTGAGCTGCTCTCCACCTGCAGTGGGAGGACCCCCAGAGCCCTTCCTGCAGTTGCTCAGCTGTTCCTGGCTTAGCTCCTGTAGGTCCCGTTTCAAGTCAGCCTTTTCCCAGCTACTGTTTCCTGGAATCCCTGCTGCTGCAGCAGCTGTTCACGTCTCTTGGTCTCCCTTTTCTGGGAGAGGTTTGTCCTTCTCACCAGCTGCCCTCTCCCGTTCCCTGAGCTGTTCAAGTCCCAGCCCTGCACGCTTATCTCTTCCCAATTGCTCCTGCAAGCACTTCCCAGGCCCAGCCACTTTCCCTCCACAGCCAGTCAGGAGGGAGCTGGCTCTGCCCTTGTAGCTCACTCACCCCCTTTGGAACACCGACATTTCCCTGCCTGTGCAGAGCAGGATCCCAGTCATGGCTCTGCATGGTCTTGTCCAACATTACACACTTGTCCAGAGCATTTTGTTTCAGCAGAAAATCCAACTGAGAGAAAGGACAGCTATGTGAAAAATGTTGAAAAGTATTTTATCTCTTTTGCATAGAAATTCAAGTTAAAAATGCAGTTTAGCTGGTCTAAAACCTCTTGGGGGAGCTATAAATGCTCTAATAAGAAAAACACCCATTTTGGCTTGCAGTATTCTGCATACAATCTGAGATCAGAAGTGTGCAATAGTGTTAATTTTTATAATTTTAAATTACAGCATAATTATACAGATTCTGTGAAACTGTTATGCTGCAATAAGATACCTCTTGCAAACTCTGCCCAAAAAATCCAGTGTTTTTGAGTACAGCTACAGAAGCAAAGATATGGGGAATATCTCATAAAGTTGTTTTTAGAAAAACAAAAATATGTTATCCAAGATGGAAATTTTTGCCTTCAGCTATTTCAGGACAGAGTTATGGTTTTATCTGAAATAACTCTTTTTAATATGACATGCTTACTTCTATTTTAATAACTTTTTTTTTATTTGAGGCAGTTGTTTATTTCAAATTTTGCCCCATTTTGGAATATTTTTTGCTGTAGTGATTTTTGACTTCAATAAATGGATCATATTAAGTGTCAGTTAACCTTTCTGCAAAGGCACTACACCAGGTTTCATAACACTGTCTTCCAATATGAGAAAAAACAAACTGCATAGAGATCTAAAGTAAATATTAATTTATTAAGTCATGTTTGCTAAACTCAGGATTTTTAAAAAAGGGCCTTTTAGTCTTTGCAGAATGTATGCAAAAAGGAACATTTACATCCCCTTCATAGGTAAATTTTTAGAAGAGGTACAACTTCCAGCTAAGGGCCATTTATAATTGAGAGATTCCTGAAATTAAACAGTTAGATGCAATAACATTTGTTCAAAGTTGAGAAAGAAATGGCAATTTGCCACATTCTTAAGATCATGTAATTGAGTGAAATCTGGAATTTAATACCTCAGCAGATGACAAGTTCAAGGATGACCCTGTTTTACAAAAGCCCAGTTGGAACGCATAAAGCCATCTGATTTTGAGTTTTCATGTGAAACATTTTAGAGCAGCAGGATTAATGAATGTATGAGAATGTGTCCTTGGATTAGAATGCATTCTTTTAGAATGAGAATAAGAAATATGAGAAATATTAAAAAGAAAACAAATGCAGCATTGTTAATTTCTTGCTATGTGACTGAAACACTTGTAACTAAGTGTCTATAATATGACTTCAGTAGTGGCTCATTTTCTCACAATGCACCTGCATGTCTTGGAAACAGTTGTAAACAGTACATGATTCTGCTAAGAGACAGAGCCCATAAACTGCCATTAAACTCTGCTTAGTTTTCTGTAAGTGCTGGTAGATCCTTCTTCTGGAACTAACAAGATAATAAATATAAGTCTTCTCACGTTTCTAGTTTAGACCACAGCATTTTCTATCTAAGAACAGATCTTTGTAAGGAGAGGAAAAATATCATTTAAAGGCATGTGGGATAGTCACGAAACCCTGTATTTAGGGAACAAATTGGAACTTTGGGTTAAATGAACACTAGCATCACGTCTGCCCCACAGACCTTTATTTCCTCCTTACATTCCTTAGTTCAGTTAATATAATACCTGATAAGCACAGGGGTTGGTGAAAAATATTTTAAATCACTACTACATTTATTCAAACCAAAAAAAAAAAAAAATTAAAGAAAGAAAGGAAAAGAAAAATCTCAGCCATGGCAAATTTTCTGAATTGTGAACTTAGGTTCACAGTTTGCTTCAAAGTGTCCCAGCTGTTCTATTAGATAATTCCTTGGCTAAAGATCACTCTGTTAATAAGAATGAAAAAGTTCACACTCTCTAATGACAAAGCATAACTACTGAAGAGAGTGAATTATTGCAAGCATTCAAGATGCCTGTGATAGTAACTTTTTCCCATTACTACATCTGTATCCTGAGCCAGAAAACAAACCATAACATGTTGTGGGGTTCAGTATTTTAGCAGTTGATATAAAAAAAAAGGGCAGTGTCCAAAGTAACAGCAAAAACCTTCTGCTGATTCCAGAAAATAGATGCTCTCTAAAGAGTGGAGGGCTGGACATTATATTCCTCTAAAACTTGAAGGATGCATTTACTGCTTTTTGTAACTGCCATAGGTCTGACCCTTCTGGAATCTTTTCACTAAAGCAAAGTTCATTTTACTAAAATACTCTATCAAATGGGAAACATGCCAGCTCTCAAAATTCACTTCTTTGGAAGGACACTACAAACACCTACATAGGGGAAAGCACAGGAGGAGCTATGGCATCATTGGCGGTCCATGACAAAAACACAGGTGGGTGTGTTGATAAACATGTTCAAGCTGCAGCTGCTGCTGGTTCTGATGGGAAAAATGCTCTTCTGGGGATTAGGAATATACTGTAATCATGCCAGCCAAAACATGCATGACAGTTGAAAAGGAAAAGACAGCAGCTATATAAATGTCCGTGGTAACCTGAGTGCTTTCTTTTAAATTTGCAAAAGAAATACCTTCTTTAAGACTTTTGTCTCTTTTTCCTACTGCCAATGTCTTTATAAGAACATGAAGAATAATTACATTAAATTGCAAATCATTTTCTAGTAACTTGTTGGAAAATTTTATATTTAAATATTTTAGCCCTGCTGGGACTTAATTCATAAAGTAGCCTGAACTCCTGCAGAGCAAAAAACAGGTACCCCTTTTTCCCTTAGATTACTCGGAGAGCAGGGGGTGATCATCCTGAGAAAGGACACCGGAGTCTATTCTGGGGCAATGAGAGATGAAGCATGCACTCGTTATTCTTTTACCACAGAAGACATTTCATACCACATATGATATGCATGGCTGACATAGAGTAATACTATATCTACATTTTTCAGGCAGACAGAGTAGTTGATGTGTCCTTTTCCAGGGCAGATGTTTTCCAGATATGCTATTGTCAGTCATTAAGATAGTAAGTAAGACTTGTTTGAGTTATGGTATGGTAAATACTATATATGCCAGCTCATCCGTAAAATACTACGGATTTCTTAGATAATTCTCCTTTTGGCCAGCTTTAATCATTTCAGTATGACTAGTTTCCTTATGAACTCAGCAGAACTTTTATATATACCAGTGGCAGTGTAAGTACTACATGAGAAACAAACTGACTGGATTTTTATGGAGCTTTTGAGTAAATGTATTTATTCTCTCCTGTACCCGATCATAGTCCTTCACTTATGTCAGAAGAAATGGAGAAAACTGCAATATTTTAATACCTTAATTGCATTATCAGCAAGGATGAAGTGGTACAATTAATCCAAATATATTGTACAGTCTAACACAGTGTGCTTTCTTTTGCTGTCTTTGCCACAATAATGACTGCAGAACCATCTTAGTGGCTTCTCTTTTATTATTTGATTTTATTTTGGGAATGTCAGCTGTTTCTCCAATAGATTCTCCAATTTGCTACGTGCAAATATATTTCTGCTCCACAGAAATGTAAAATTGCTGTTCTTTATGACGGCTCTGTTGCCCCAAATGAGGCAAAACTCAATTTTTCAAACCACATCATTGAATTTACAACCTCTAGAGTGAATTTGCATTTAGAGTGCAAACAGATAAAAGTGGTTATTACCCCTGGGCCTAAGGAAGGCTTGGGGAGCTGGAACACGCCAAGTCTTTAGCATAGCTCTGTAGCCTCTGAAACAGCACAACAGAATAATGTGGGCATGTTGCTGGAATGAATTTAAACTCTTTTTTTTTTTTTTTTTTCCAAAGTGAGGTTAAAGGATTCAGTCTTTATCAGGGCTGGACAAACTATTAAAGCTGCAAGTGCATAACAACCTGTCACAGATAAAGAAACATAGAATTACATCCAGTGCCCCAGGCTGAATGCATTTGCTTCCATCCAATCTGGGGAGCTGACACGGGACAATTTCAAGGAGGGATTCAAGCCTTTCTGCTCCAAATGCAGCTCCTTCTGCAGGACAGCAGTGCATGACTGTGACTCAGAAGTTGAATTGCCAGCATTCTCCTGGAAAGCTGTGAGAGATGGCTACAGAATATCTCCCTTCCTCCTTCCTCCCTCCCTTTCATCCTGTAGGAGATAGTGGCTTAGGAGACTGCCTGAGTTGGCTTCCCTGTCTTGATATTTCCCTCTTGTCAGTCTTTTACTGAAATTTCTGTCCCTCTATTGAAGGGAAGGGTGATGCTTTGGCAGATTTTGTGGCTCTTTCTAGGTTAGATCACACTCAGACAGAGCTTATTGCATGAAATATGGGGTGTTCTCTAGCTCTTCTGAAAATGGAGTGCTTCCAGTGTAGTTACCTCTGCAGGCACCCACTATATCCATGTAGTCATCCTCAGATCTTTGTAGAATCAATGAAGACAAGCCATTCAAGTGTCAGTCAGCTTGCCTATTTTAGCTACATGTTTTAGGAGGAAATTAGTAATCTAAATGCAAGGCAAAGTTTATTAGGGCCCAGAAAAAGCTGAAAGCACCATAAATTGTCTTTTAGTTCACTGTTCCTCCCTTTAACTACTTTTATTCTTCAGAAGTCTTGAATTTGTTCCTTCTTCCAATGATTTTTGCTGTTTCTTTTATACTTTCTGAGCTTCTGTCCCCATCTGGTACTATCAGCCTTCATAAAAATTGTCCTTGAGCCCTTCTACCTTAGAAAAATTGCTCCCAACCCCCCAGACATTCATTGTTTCTCTCTACTTTCCCCATGTTCCAGAGCTCTGTTTTTCACCAGGTCTTCCAACTGCTTTTGAACAGATGATCCTGCTACCCTGCAGTGTCAACAGTTAAAAAATAAAATCTCCTCCTCACCATTTCTGAGACTGGGCTCTTTATAATAACATGAAGTATCTCAGAGGCTTTGAAGTTTCTGGAACTCCTCCTCCACTGAAGACTGGGTTCCTTGACTCAGATTTAGGCACACTTCATTGTCCTTTTTCATGATAAGATGAGTATTCTATACATGATCATGGGCTATTCACACAGCTAAAATATCTCTGCTAATCCAGTTTAGAGCCCATCTTGCTTTCCCAGTTTTGTCTCATCCTTGCTGGATACCATTTTTTGACAAACAGAAAGGAAAAATTTGTCAAAGTAGTCAAGAACCATTTACTAAGTATTACTAAGCAGATTTGTGTTCTCTTGCTAGCCATGTCTTTAAGCTAATTAGGCAACTTGTGCATCATTTCATGTGGTTCACCCCATGAGACAGAACAGCATCTTGCCCCAGTTTCCAGGCAGCAGAGGCTCATCCTCCCTAAATCCTGTCAGGGAAAAAATTTGTTAGTGCCTTTTTGTGGATGTTTTGTTACTGTTGTTTTTGTTGTCCTTGGTTGGTTGATTGTTTTTGTCAGAAGAAATTATTAGCCCTTGTTCTCCTCAGTCAAAGATTTTGGGCAGTGTTTACCTTGCTCTGGTTTAGTAGAAAGTGAATTATTTTATATGATCATGCTGATATTACACTCTTCTCTAGAACTACACTTTCATACACTGTCATGGAAAAAATACTGAGCTAGAGCATCTTCCTCCAGTTACTGGGTCAAACTCAGGAGAGTACTTGTATGGTCTGGCCATATACAAGTCTTCAAGCAGCATCAAAGGAAAAATATAAAAACAAAAGTTGGTTGGAGTTGTTGCTATAATATTTTTGTCCTCCTGGACAACCAGCAAATATGTTTTTTGCAGCCCTTGATGACTTGATATTCTCTAGGGGGACCACTAGATCTACTTGTGAGAAGGAGCTCTGTTTGTTAGCAACCCAGGTCTTTCTGAGAAACCACATTTGTGGCTCATAGGCACTCCTCTCAGTCATGAGCAGATGAATCCCCACACAAAATGTATGATACAGGTACGCTTCAAAATCTGCAGCACCAATTATTTTGAAGTTTCTATTTAGAAAATCATTTTCTAATGCAACAGCTCTGAGTGAGGTGTCCTGGCCAGCTGGAGTCTATGGAGTGTTTGTAGAACATTTTTTAATGTGGTCATCTTGTGCTGCACTGTGGGTGAATTTTATTATGTGGCCATTCTCACTACCAAGATCTCACTTTGTGAATGAACTTATGTAATCTCTGCTCTAACTTTTACTTCACAGGAGTTTCAATAATAAAAGTGTTTGTACAACACATGCTCAAGCTGATTGCAGCTCTTTTCATATGCAAATATATGTGTCTAATTTGTTAGGGATGCTTGTACATAACAGATTAAAATATGTTTGTTTTCACATGTATGTATTTACAGGTGCAATAATCAAGAAGCAAAAGCAACAAAACTTTGGTAAAAAGAAGTTGGGTTACTGAAGAATCCAAATCATACACTCACTGTAATTTACATTTTCAAGTCTGAAAACAAAATCTAAGCTTAGTTATCACAGTAGTCTTACTTCGTCACCCTTGTTGCCATAACACACATCTGGCAGACAGGTGTATGTTCTCAAAATCTGTGTTTTCTTAACATGTCTCAGATCAACCTCTAAGGATTTTTAATCACTGTCAGTGTAGTCAGGCTCCATATAATTCTCAATAAAAAATGTTAAGCTTATTATCTGGTATTTGTTTTTCAGGTCAGCTTTGAAGAGTGTTCAATATACTGAACTTAGGCAATGCGTCTGCCTCCTGCTGCATCAAGAACATATCTTCAGGGTAAACATTGGATGGTGGAAAAGTCAAATGTAGAAAAGGAAGTATTATAGATGCCCAAGCACTTTAGTTTCCCTCTACATTATTTATTTATTTATTTGTCAAATTAAATTTTCATGATAATAGATTTTGCATGCAAAATTACCACTTGACTATTCTGGTTTCTCCCACAAACTCTTGCTGCTACTTTCATGTACTCTTCAGTGTTAGGTATGATACAGAGTGAAGTTTTAATGCTAATTTTCATAATCAGGGCATAATTTCTAGGCTGTATACAATTCTAGCAGATACAAGGAGGAATAGCTCTAGGAGGAGTAGCTCATTCTGTAGAAAAACATGTTCTGCCACATTTTCTTCTGGCAGGAGAAATCACTGAAATTCAAATTATTGGAATTTCCATAGGATAAATGTAGTAGGGTGAAAAAGTAGGTCCATAACTATAATGATGGAAAGTAGGTACATTACAGAAAAAAATTTAAATTTAGAACTTCTTAGTTAGTTATATTATTCTATCTTTTTCTAAAGAGGCTACTCAGTGCAGGTGGATTTTTATCCATGCAATCATTGGATATCCTCTTTCCGTGTGACTTATGCATGTGACAACACTGAAAACTGCAATTATAATAGTTTTCCTGGAGGAGGAGGTATCAGTGTACAGAAGATTTCAATGAAGTGGGTTTGTGTGGAAATCCAGCACATATGGAGACTCAGTGAAAATTGTGTGCAGCTTGAAGTTTAATTGAGCTGATTAATACTCTTTAGTAATGTAAATCCTGAATGTAATAATCACTTTCAGCTGACTACAGTGCACAGCTCAGGTGTATTGAAGAACTAAACTTCAACTAAACAATCACGTGTTACCAGAGTGAAACCATCTAGTGAAATGTGGTTCTAATGGTATTAGAGACAGGCTTTGTACCACACAGCACCAGTGATAAAATTTACATCACACCTATTGATATTATACCTAAAGTAATTTAGTCATTACTATACAATGATTTTCCATATAAGAATTAACAAATTGTACTAACCTTTAAAGATCTCTATATGGTTGGTCAGTCTTCTGTCATTATTTTGCTCTACTTATAAACATAGGAGCTACATCTGGAGCAAGTCTGAGATAAAGTTACCTATAATTTTCTTTCTATATAAAGAAATATGTATTTTATTTCACTATAACAGGATAACCTAATGTATTATTTTCCCAGTTTAACATCTCCCAAGCTGCTATTAGCAGTTTTATAATCAGTTGGTGCAGGGGTGTAACTCAACAGATTCCTTTCACTGACAGACCTTGGATCTATCTTAAACTTTTGTTTTTCATTGTCCCATAAATTATCGATATTCCAGACTATTCCTACTATATGTACAACTGCTATGTCACATCCTCTCTAGCATTTATAGACTCTCCATTTTTTTCTTTTCCCAAGCTTGGATCTCATGAGATACATTTAATACATTTTCCTTAATGGTAACAAACAGAAAAGCTCTTGGCCATCTTCTAAGATTTTTTCCCTGTTGTGCTAAAGCAATATCTACTTTTATGTCCTTTCCCATTTCTCCATATTGGGAGAAAAGGCATCCTTGTTTTCTAGCTTCATTACAATTCATTACACAGAGAAGAGATCAAGCCCTTTAGGATGGTCTTTCCTCTCTTTTGAGTTTCTGTAATTCTTGCCTAAGGCTAGCTATTACAATTGGAAAAATATAGTCCAAACTGCTGTATTAACGAGTCTCATGAGTGCTTTAATGCATCATTACAGAATAACTGGCCAACAAATGAATGTTCTTTCTTTTTTTACCTGAGTGCTGAATTTGATAAATTTACAAAAATTTCTAAGTTGTTTTTCATGACTGTAAGCAAGGAAGTGAAGGACCTGCCAGTTCTATGGAATAAATTTCACTGTAGGACTTGGAGCACCTGTTACAGCTGCTGTATGTTACCACTGTAAGACATAAAAAGGAAGAAAAGTCTGATGTTTGCCTACAGCAGCACTGCTGGTCTGCACCAGCCTTGGTCCAACACTCAGTGCAGGGCAGGCAGCAGCAGCCACTGTAATAGAAGCTGCTCTGCTCCCATCTTACTGGGTTCATTTTAAGGAAAGGATGCTGAGAAAGTGCTTAAAGCACTGACATCACAGGATAAAAAGCAAGATTAAAGCATTAGCAGACTGTAATGAACTGTGTAACAAAACAGTTTGCAGTGTCTCTCAGGAGTACTTTCTAAGACACTGATGAGCAAATAATAACACTGTTGAACAAACAAAGCTGACATCTGGAACATAAGCAGAGATACAAGGTGTTCTCTTTGCTGAGAAAAAAGTTTATCTGTTTAAGAATTGGTTACTGCTCACCTGTACAGAAAAATCCAGCAATTGTCACAGAGGTTGGAGGAATCATTGCAAATCATTTTGAACTTTATTCAAAGATCAAGCCAGGAGAGCAGTGCTTCAGTGCCATGTGGGGTTGATATCCCAAAAGCTGTCAAGCACCAAATAAGCAAGGCATTCATTAATGCCATTAATCATGAATTAAGAGTAAAATAGAGAGTTGCTATACTGGTGTGCAACTTACTTGGCAGAAACATCTCCTAAAGAAGGCAAAAAACTTCTGTTTACACCTGCACTAATTAGGTAAAATACTTTGTACAAGCAACAAAGCTTTGTCTCCTGTAATTGATTAATAGGCATTCAAGAACACATAATCTTAACTCCATAATCCTTAATAGGTCTCCTGAAACCAATAAAGAATACTTCCAAGCCAAAGAGCTATATTTTTATTTTTTTAATGTTATTATTCATGTGGTCAGTGCATTTTAAGCTGCCTATCAACCTCTCTTGCTGTCTTTTGTCCCTGGGGAAAAGTCATGTAATAGTTACATGGCAAATATTGCTAACACAATGTATGTGAGTTTGAGTCTGGTTATGTTGCAGTGGATGTATGTGTAGTCCTGACAGCCACATAAGACACCATAAACATTAAAAAGGCTTCTTGCCAAAAATATAATGAAAAGAAAGACCAGCACACAATGTAGGCAACACAATATCTGTTAGAAACTGAGTGAATTTATACAGAAATCTTTGAGAAACAATGACAGAGACAATAGTGTTCTATCAGGGAGGATCCCTTTTACCATAGTAGTCACTGAACTTTTAACACACTCGACTACTGCATTAGCTGTCAATCAGCTCAGCCACAGATCCTAAGTGAATTTCCTTCATCTCCTTGATAAATAGTTTATTCTAATTTGAATATGGTGCCATTTGTCTACCAAACACAACTCAGAGTTCCACAAGTGCTTAATGATTCTCCCTCATGAGTTTTTCTTTAAGTTACTTGTGAAAATGTACAAAATCCTAAATAGGTTCTGAGGATGAAATGCTGGCAAAGTTCACAGTTATCTGTGGAAGACCAACACAATGATACTGTCTGTAGATAGTGCATTTACACACCAATACTCAGTAGCTCAATATACCTGTCTTGTGTAGAAATAACGGTACACGCAGAGAGATGTGACATCACATTGTGAAGTAATTTGTAATAGTGAAGTCACCATTATTGTTGATGGAAATCAATGAATGAGAACTGTCTGTGTGTGTCCCAGACAGGATGAGAGAAAGCAGAATGAAGGCATGCAACAGACTGAGAACACAAGGCTGACAAAAATTGCATAGATTTCTTATCACCTTTCCATTAACTTAATCCCTAAAAAGCTGGCCATGTCTGTATAACCAAGAAAGTCACAAGCCATTTTTTTAGTCCAGGAATGAAAATTGATGTTCTTTCCAAAAATCCACCTGTTGTCATAGAGTCCATCTGGCTAACTTGGGAAGATCTAAATTATCTCCACATTAGAACTATGGAAAGTAAAATGTAAAATGCAGGAATAAAACCACTTTAAAAGTATGAACATATATAGATGTGGAGACAGACAACACCAGTGACTCTTGAAAGATACAGGCAACACTGAGGGACTGACCCGCAGTGAGGGTCACTGAGGTTCCACAAAAGGTGTTTGACTATTTGTCCAAATTGGAAAAAATAAATGTATCTTCAGGTAGCAGAGAAGAAAATATGAACATTAAAAAGCAGAGATACCAGGCCGTAAAAACTATGTCGAAAATATGAACATTAAAAAGCAGAGATACCAGGCCGTAAAAACTATGTCTGCACCACTCTGAGGGAGGAGACTCAAGAGAAAAGGGAAGATGGGTGTGGTCCCAGGTGCGCCATGTTGTTTCTATGGCTGCCAGGTGGACAACCTGCACATTGTCTGAAGGCCAGCAATGAGGAGAGTCATGCAAGCACTCAGGCCTGAATGTAAAGGATACTTAAGCTACATTTGAGACTATGGCTCTGGATTTGCTGTCTGAACAGATAATGTGGTCCTTACAGAAGTTTCAGGATGGTCCCCAATATACAGCAATTTCATTGAACCGCATTAAGCCAAGTTGGCTTGCTACAGTTTGAACAGACATGTTAGAATTTACATGAATGGATAATCAAAAATCACAACTTGTTACCAGAACTGCTTTGGAAATGTAATTCATATCTGACAAGACAACTAGCCACAAAGACTTCATGGATGATATTTCTGCAACCACAAAATATGTCCTGCTTGGATTTGGATGCGGGACACAATTTGAGAAGACAAACTGAATGCTGGAAATTTTGTTCTTTCAGCAGTCACACAATGCAATCCAGGAAAGTCATGTGAAGCCAGAAAAGAGACAAGGGTTTACTTAACTGTGAAAATTAAAACAGTACAGGCATTTTAAGCTTTGGCTTGACACTTCAATTCAGCACTCTGTACTATTTTATTTTGACTTAGAGACAATTTTTTGTGTTGAAAAGGGTTTCATGTGTCATCACAAATCTTTGTTGATGACAAAATATTTTGAGGAAAAGGACTACTGTTGGGATCCAAACCAACTTATGAAACCACACTAACAAACAGATGTGCATATGTCAAAGATTTATATTAGGAACAGTGGTTTAGAAAGCTTCCTTCTCAGCCAAGCTGAGCGCAAAAGTGTATTACAAAAAAAAAGAAAACCATCTCCAGAAGGAAAGATGCATCCAGTTTAGAGACATTACTCATCCTGAGGCTCCATTGGAGTCCTTTATAAATGCAACAGCTACTGCTTGGATTTCCTCAAGAGCTGTTTTTGATGTCCATTCTGGCTAGACCTGACATAGGAAATTGATTTTTGGCAAGACACTTGTTATAACCACAGCTATTCACCCAAGCCAAGCCAAATGTTAATTTTTCCAATCCAGCAAATCACTTTTTAATTTTGAAATAACAGAAGGAAAATTCATCTTATGAAACTGACAGAGGTGAGGAGAAATACTGACTCTTGATTTCCTCATTTGTTTAGACCACACAAATACAAATGTATTCTACAGCTGTTTAATTGTGGCTTTCTGTATTTAATATTTCAGTTTTAACATAATCAATTTCACAAAATTATATCTAATTAAATTTATTAATTTCATCCAAAATAGAAATTGTAGATACTGATGGATAGATCACTGTTAGTAGCCCACAGATCATGCTAGGTTTGTACCTTCGTGTTAGCCATCAAGAGAGAAGAGGCAAAGTAGGTGGAGATAGAGGACAATGCTGTTCAGGTCCTCTCTGTAGCCAAAATTCAAGGAGAGTGAGTATGCCATGAATTTTTCTAATGGGAAGTAACAGAAATGTGCTTATGCAAGTCATCCCATGAGACTGGTCCTTCTTTCAAGAAGACTGCATAATTTAATATTAATGCTTTTACCATTTAATGATAATATATTTTTTTTCTTCTTATAAATTATTCCTATAAAATTCCTGAATAAATAAAAAGAGGTGAAGTTGAAAGCACTCTGCACCACTCACTGAGTAACACTTTGAAGTCGTGACTTCTAAATTCTGATTTCTTAATATGAATGAAACTATGGACTGCTTTTAGGACTTCATGAAGGATAACTATAAAAAGAAAGTTCAGACATAGGATGTGTTCAGTGATAGCAGGTAAAGCTCCTCAACACTTTTTCTTCCTTTTTCACTTCTCCCCTAACTTGCCATGGAAATCTCCTTCACTCATTTAAAAAAAGATGTTTGAGAGGTCTGTAGAGGTCTGCAAATTTACCAGTGCCACCCAGAAGGCTTTCTGTCAAGATCAATTTATATTTTTGAAGCTTCAAAATTTTTCCTTGGATCAACTAAAATGTTCTTGTAAACAACTTCAGTGAAGATCTGATTGCAGTAAAGCAAGCTGCAAGAAGAGCATCTACTTTCTGGCTTGTTTGTCTGTTTGTTGGTTTGGATTTTTTTGCTTTGTTCCATGTGGTCATCTTCCAGACTTGGCTACCAGCAGTTTTACACTAGATGAGAGAGTTATCTCTGCTTCCAGCTCCAGAACACCCCATTAAAGGGAGCAATGAAAAATCAGTGGGCTTCAGATTGAATAGGTCAGGGACTTTTCTAGATCTTGAAATATAAAGCAATAAGGATATTAAGACACAGCAGTCCTTTGCTACCAAAATTAAAGTGGTTTGATTTTTTAGGCAGAACAGAAATAGTGGCAAAACAAAACAAGCCATGTAAGTGATTCTCCATGCACACTAAACCATTTGGATCTCTATGTGCAATCCCCTGAATTTCAGACCTCAGACAGTGACAGGAAAGTTCCTCCAGCCGGCAGGGACAGATGTGCTGGTGGCAGCACTGGATGAAGAGGAAGCCAAGCAGCCTGGGCCCCTGCTCAAGTGTTGCGGCTTGCCAAATTCACAGGATGACTGAAGGTGCTCAGAACAAGCTTACATACAGAATGAAGGATAGTTAGCTACTTGCTTTGTTTCTCAATGTGTCTGGAGAAGTAAGCTTGTAGCTAGAAGGTTTTTTGATTCTGATATGCCTTGATGGCCTACTCAAAAATGATACACGTTTTATAGAATACCAGTTGTTGACAGCTTTGTACAAGAAAAATTAGTAAGTGATTGTACATACAGAACTAATACATTTTCTGCAGAGCTAGAATGTTTTCATGGTTTGGAGTCAAGACTTTGGGTTGGTTGTCTGTTGCAGGACCAGGAGTTGGACTCAATGATCCAGTGGGTCCCTCCCAATAAGGATATTCTAGGATTCTATGGTTCCATATCATAAGAGGTCCGTAGCAGGAAGTTCAGATGTCCCATTGTATAGAAAAGTACTAGTTCCAAAAATGGACCTCTTTTCCTGACCTTCTCCATAAACCCATAAGCTACCCAGACAGTAGGGCAAAAATGTTAATCTTTTTGCTTGATTTAAATAACTCCTGTGTGAGTGTTGAGCTGCTGGAGGGCAGGAAGGGTCTACAGAGGGATCTGGATGGATCAATGGACCAAGGCCACTTGCATGAGGTTGACAAGGCCTGTTCCAGCCCCTGGGTGACAACAGCCCCCTGCAGCGTTACAGGCTTGAGGCAGGGTTCCTGGAAAGCTGCCCAGCAGAAAAGGACATGGGATTGCTGGTTGACAGTGAGCTGAACATGAGCCAGCTTGTGCCCAGGTGGCCAAGAAGGCCTATGGCGTTCTGGCTTGGATTAGCAATAGTGCGGCCAGCAGGACCAGGGCAGTGATTGTCCCTCTGTACTCAGCATTGGTGAGGCCACATCTCAAATCCTGTGTGCAGTTTGGCGTCCCTCACTATGTGACAGACACTGAAGTGCTGGGGTGTGTTCAGGAGCTGGTGGAGGGTGTGGAGCACAAGTACTGTGAGGAGCAAGTGAGGTAACTAAGGTTGTTTAGCATGGAGAAAAGAAGGGGCAGGGGAGACATTTACCACCAGAAAGGAGATTGTAACAAGATGGGGCTCAGTCTCTTTTCCCAAATAACAAGCAATAAAACAAGAGGAAATGACCTCAAGTTGCACCAGAGGAGGTTTAGACCAGATATTAGGAAAAATTTCTTCCCTTAAAGGGTTGGCAAGTGTTGGAACAGGCTGCCCAGGGAAGTGGTTGAGTCACCAGTCCTGAAAATATTTAAAAGAAGTGTAGACGTGATGCTTAGTGGTGGACTTGGCAGTGCTAAGTTAATAGCTGAACTTAATGGAATTAAAGGTATTTTCCAAACTAAATGGTCCTATGACTTCTGTCCCAGATCACAGCTTGGGTGAGGACTCAACAACCAGCTGTCAGTTTTTCTTCTCTCCAATACTGGATGTGACAACACCACTGCCCAATCCCAACCCAATATTCATAGAAAGTACAGCCCACAGGTTTTACTATGTACACTCAATGCAGACAACACAGTCTGCACATATGGTTTAGTGTATTCTGCAGTAGTCTGAGTCTCCTATGAGCTTCTTAATACACACTTACTCTGCTTTTAAGTTAATGAAATTTGTCACCTCATGTATTAGGCTTTGCTGCAGAATACTGGGACACTAAAAGTGGGACATGAATTCCAAAGTCAGCTCATGGAAGAAAAATCTAGCAGGGTCCATTACATTTAAAAACTAAAATTTTCACTTAGAAAATTATTGAAACTCAAATTATTCACTGTGGAGAGAGTTTTCTGAGGACTACCACCCTCTTCTTGCTCTTTAAATGCACTCTTCTAGGCATTTGCTTCTAGCAACTTAGACAGGACTGGACTGAATTGGCCCTATGACCCAATATCATTTTTGTCCTAATTAATTGTATTTTTAATTAAAAATAACCTTAATTTTTGGTGTGCTTAACAGGCAAGACAGAGGGTGGAATATGTTATCCTATTCCAAATACTTTATTATTCCTGAATTTACATTTAAGAGGGTATCATGAATGAAAATGAGCATCATGGCTGCTTGGAAAGCGCCAACAACACCATCTTGGTCAGATAAAATTATTCAGCATAGCAAGAATGGGGTGAGAAACCAAAAGAAGAATAAAAGTAATGAGTTTTTTTATTACACAGCCTACTCTACTCCAGTTTTGCTGATCATGATAGCATTATAGAGACTCAACACAAAGAGAGACACGTCACAAAGCCTAAGCGCTTGCTAATCTTCAGCTTTGCTGAAAGGCGAAGTTCTCCTAAGGTAGGTCTTTCTAATCATATTTCCTTTCATTTCAGGCATGATCTCTGTTTCTGCCTGAAACTGCCCAAGCACTGACATCTTGCTCATCTAAAGAACACAGCGAAAGAAGTGGTTGCCAGTGCAGTATTTCATTAGGCTGCCTTAAGAATGCCTCCCACATTTTGACATTTCAAGTAACAAATGTAACGGGTGACATTTTGACCTGCAAACTGTAACTCTCCCCACTCACTCCTAACTAGCTGAGTTGTGATACCAAACTTTGAGGTGGCTGAAATCAATTAAGATTAACTGCACCCTAAACAAGGTTTATGATAATTTATCTGCATCTCGAATGCTACACATAGCTAGTAAAAAGACGCTAGGTATGTATTTTGAATAAGTTATAATTTAGAGGTAAAGAATGGCAGAACATGCCCCCCTTCAATCTTTCTATCACCCTTAAACCACAGAGATTTACATAAAATCATGTAAAGGACTGGTCTTATGTATGTTGGACATGGCCTTATCCTGCTCACTTTAGCTGGATTTGCTCCAGACAGATGAAAACTATATTTTTTCTTTTAATGTAGGATAAAACCAAAAAGTAAGTTATTTACATATTCTTAAAGTGAAACATTCATTTGAATAGTTCTGTACCTCTTCCCTGGAAATCATCCATCTTTACCACAAGTGGCTACTTCTTTTTGCAGGGAATTGCAGCCATCATCTATCTTCACCTACATCTTAGTTTGGCACCAGATGAACCTTAACTTGTTAAACCTTTCAGATGTTTTTGATAAAAACAATCTTTTGTTTCACTAA
Source organism: Zonotrichia leucophrys gambelii (assembly GCF_028769735.1). Classification (NCBI taxonomy): domain Eukaryota; kingdom Metazoa; phylum Chordata; class Aves; order Passeriformes; family Passerellidae; genus Zonotrichia; species Zonotrichia leucophrys. The sequence continues at coordinate 120,792,533 of NC_088171.1, read as the reverse complement.
AGGCATTGTAAGGTGTGTTTGGACCTGACTTCCAATGTTTATACTTAGGCTGATGATGTAGGCTTTGCTCCTCATTGTAGTACAACAGATATATTTGTTCCAAAACGATAAATTATAACATTAATAAATTATCCATCCAGGTCCTTCCCTTTCTGTCATTATATAATTTTAATAATATTTGTGTTTCAAAACACAAATAACAATCTTTTGAGACTACATAAATCTCTGCAGCATTTGCTTTGTGAATCCTGTCTCTATTCAGGAGTCCTTCACAGGATACTACTGTGAAGCTTTTATTTTTGAAGTCATATGATAAACCATACCTGTATCCTTCCTACTGCCTGCTGGAATTCTCTGTTAGATAAGCAAGATGAGCACTGAATTTGTCTTTCCACGATATGATGAATAACAACCCTGTATATAATGGTTACACCTTCAAAGGTCTGTTAGTTGGTCTGATTGTTCCTTTCTGCTTGTCTGGAATGCAAGAGCCTGATTTTTATTTTTTTTACCATAAAGTGATGTCAGAGGTTTTTTAAAAGCACTTTTTTAGCTTCAAGGAGTGTTCAGTATTTGAAAAACTGATTGTGGGCATCTGTTTGAGGGGGTAGATTTATCCACATTCTACTACAAGTCTGGAATCTGATGAACTCACTGAACCTGGTGATCATTCCCCCAAGTACAGCAATAAATATATCTGCTGTATCCATGCCTCACCAGTTCTCCACAGACCTGGAATCACTCAGCTTTCACCTTACTCTTTCATTTTCTGCCAATAGCAACCAAATAGTGCAGCCCTTATTTTATGTTGGGTCTCTGTGTCAAGTGCACACAGAAGCAGAATGCACAGCAGTGAGACCAGGATCAAGACTGCATCCTAGAAGAACCATGTCTATTGAGTCTAAAAGTCTATGTCAGAACCATGCCATGTCACCTCTCTCAGACCCAGAATTAGCCCAGTAGTGATCAGTGTGGTCCCCTGTAATTCTATCAATTTAAAATATGGATTCATTATACGTCCATCAATTTAATAGATGGAAAATTGAATAGTATACCCAGATACCCAGTATTCTGTGAGAGGGAAAAAAGAACAAAGTGATGCTGTCTTTTACAAGAGGAAAAGCACCCATCCCAATATTGCCAGCACTTGGAGCCTGAGTGCTGGTGAGGTAAGGTGTGGCAGCTGCCCTGCCTGGTGTTCAGAAGTCTGCCTAAGTGCCTTCCACAGGAAATTTGTTCCCCAGAGAAAATAATTTCACCAACAACTGAACTGCAGTGACTGCAGCCTGCAAGCCTTGAGTGCCCTGCACAACCTGCCCTGAATACTGTTAATGACGCGGTGCCAGAGTGACAGAGTTCTCTTTGACTCTGGATAACTCTGGGCAGTGATTTTCATCTCCTGCTGCCCCCAAAGCGTTCTCAGCGGCTGTGTGCCCCGGCTGAGAGCCCTCACTGCCTCCACCAGCGGCTCCTAGGGCAGCCGCACTCCTCAGTCTGCTCTGCTGCAGCCCAGCCAAAGCAAGGAGCGTGCTGCTGCGCTCAAGGATAATGAAGTGCTGTGCTGGTGTTATCTCTCCCCAATCTCTTCCGTCTTGCTTTGGTGGGCTTCCCTCTCAGAGTGAAACACAAGGAGGAGACTAACACAGTGTTTCCTCTTGCCTGATGTTTGCTTGTTATTCCAGCTAATTTGCTCCAAGAGAAGAAATAAACTGGGCTTGAAACAGAACCGTTAATTCTGATCCTTTTTGACCAATTGCATATCTCCTAGCACCATAAAAAAATACTTTTCTTTTTTTTTAATTAAAGGAAACCCCCACCTCCCCCTCCTCAATCCCCTTCCTCCCCCCGGCTGATTGACAAAGTGAGCAGAATCCGTGTTCTCACACCAACGGGTATCTATTACATGAGAACTTTCTTCTGGCGCCAGGAGGTATTTAGAGGGTTTGCCTGGCTATTCCACAGGGGAAATCCTGCTGAAAGTTGGGGATACCTGAGCAAAATTCACTGCTGGTCAAAACCCGGGCAAAGCAGTGATCACAGTCGATAATGTCTCATTGTGGTTATTGCACTAGAAATTCCGGGGAGAAGAAGCTGCTAACAGGGAGCAATTTCCTTCCTCGGGGAAGATGCGCTCATGTCGTGCTGCGGGGCGGGATCCCCTTTGGGTCAATTAGCGGCTCGAATGACAAACGTGGGGGGTTTTGTTTGTTTGTTTGCTTGGTGGGATTTGGGTTGGTTGGTCGGGTTGGGGGTTTTGACGGTGGAAGAGTTGTTTCTTTGTCTTTTTGATTTTAAATTTAAAAGCATGTCCCCGCTGATGCTCAGCGCTGCTGAGCGAGAAGCACGAACCCTCAGCGCAGCCCAGGCGGTAAAAGCAGCCTCGCAGCCACAGGACGCCAGTGACTCGCTTCACTCCTGTCCCCCAGCAATCCCCTCCGGCCGGGTTTTCCCCCTGGAGCCGAGGCTTTCCTCCCCGGGCCGGCCATCGCCCAAGCAGAGACTCCCCCGAGGCCAAAGGAGAGGGCTGCCCGTCCCGCACATGGAGTTCGCCCCGCCGGCTCTCGGGAAGAGACACGGGACAGCCCCAGCTCGCAGGGAGCGAGGAGAGGGGCAGGGAGAAGGGGTTTAACCTCGGTTTGTAGTCCCTTCACTGAGTGAATCATCGAGCATGTCCCTGGATGGCAAAGTTTGCTCTCGCTAGGCACAATAAATTCTAGTAAATACTTTATTTGTTTTCCTTCTAGGGGTTAATTTATCATCTCCTGTTTGCTTTATTTGACGTGGCTTGACCCACAGAGTAGCCCTTGATTTTGTTATATGGTGGAAAGCGATTTTTAGGGAAGTCCATCCTGCTCCTATATCACACACATACGCGTGCACACACACACACACACTCATTTCTAATAACTGCTTGGTTTCTGCTTTCTCCCGTGATGATTTCGGGATCCCTTGGGCTAGCTCACAAGGGAGAGAGGCGGCTGCCAGGGCTCCAGGACCCGAGTACCACGGTGCTGTCACCTTAGTAAAACGAAAAAAAAGTAAGGGAATTCTTTAATGGTGCCTCGAGCTGTGCTAGACCTCTGGCTAAGGACAGGGTACCCGAGGCACTGACTGTAGCAAAGATCGTTCCAGGTACAGGCGTTTTAAGGTTGTTGGGGGAATGAGGGTCAGTCACACACTTTTCCCTTCATTCCGTGCCTTTACCGGGCTATCTGAGCCAAGCAGAGTTGTCTTCGCTCTAAGTGGCATTAAGCCAAGATTATAATTCATCCACCTGCTTTTCTTACTAGACCAACCATCTCCATCATCCATCACTTCGTGGCAGAAGCCCTGCACGCCCTTCACACAGCCTGGATGTGTGTTATAAATGCTTGTGAAGAGATGAAGGCGAACACATTTGTCAGCCGCTGTCCTCTTCTCAGAACATCCCGCCTTTCTCATCACCGCAGGAAAAATGAATAAAAAAGCCCTTGTTACTTCTAGGTATTTCTGAGAAAGCGTAGCGCGTTTGGGGTGAGGTAAACTCGGTAACTGCTGAGTTCGAGGAAAGGACGAATGCCAGAGAAAAGTCGCATTTAAAGCACTTTATGGAGAACACCTCATCTCCCTCCTCCACCCTGCTTTGTCGCTGCCAATACCCCAGAGGATGAGGCTGAAAGACACGCGGCTTTTAGCGGTTCGCCCTCCCATTCTCGGAGATAACCCGCGCTTTACAGATTTGGCCTCCGGTCATTTTTTCTCTTTTGTTTTTTTTTTGCTATAATTTATTCTGAAACTTAAGGAAGGAAACGAGAGGATTATTCCCCCTGTGCCTCATCCCAGGCACCCGCCGGGTTGTTAGGGCCGGGCTTTTGTCGCGGGGCGGGGGCTCCCGGGCCCAGGCGCCGCCCGGCCTGCCCGGGGATGCTCTCCGTCCTCGCCGGTCCTCAGCTGCCGCCCGAAACACCCTCGCTCACTGCAAAAAGCCAAGAAGAGATCTGGGTTTCGTGGACTCCTCTTTGTTTGGTTGCATTTATTTACCTAAATGCCTGGAGGAAAAGTGGGAGGAAGAAAAGCTCACTCCGCCCCAGTGAGACTCCCCAATACAGGGATCTCCCCTCAGCCGAGAAAAGCTAATTTTTGGGGCCAGCAACGACGGCAGAGGCAAAGCTCCCTGGGGGAGGAATTCTCTGCAGCCTCTTCCCACGTAGGAGCTGTTCTAGCTGCTGCTGCCATCCCCTTACACACGCACACCCCACACTGGAAACCCAGGCTGCCCCTGCACCTCGCCCAGTGTGCGGGGATAGACCGTGAAACAGGGAAGGATGCTGGCCTCGGAGTTCGGGCACAGTTCATGGTTTTATCTTTTAATGGAGAAAGGGGAAAGGGACTGCACCTGATAACGGTAAAGCATAAAATGCTGCCTTGATATACCAGGAGCTTACCCTACTCACCTCACAGAGATCATAAAGGATCAAAATCTTGACAAATGGAAGCATGATGTAATGCCCTGGCCCCATCAAAGACTATCCTGAAAATGATATCTTTGTGAGGGTCGCAGAAATTAGCGGTTTGATAGATGAGTCAGATCTGCTGGGTTACATTGGGTGTAAATCCGAAGTAAACTCTGCCTTCAGATTTACTCCACTGCGTTTCCCATTTCTTTTACTAACCAAGAAAAGCAAAGACGATCTGAGAATTTGGCTCATCTTCTTGCCCCTAGTCCTTTCATTAAATGAGTCAAGGTGTCCATTATGTGTCGCCTTTAGTCCGCTGAGGCAAAGGTAGGCAGGAAAAGGGAGGTTTGGTATTGTGGTTTTTAAGACTGGGTACCATTTTCTTCCCTGCTTAAAGAAATTCAGTACTTTCTTCCATTAATCTTTAGCAGGGAAAGCGTTCAGCTCGCACCTGTATAAACAACCCAGATGGGGGGAAAAAGTAAACCTATATCTCTTCCCCTGCAGTATCTTTATGTACTTACATATATATATATATATATATATAGATAGATAGATAATGGAGTCTAACTGGGGAGGAAGGGCAAACCCCAAGTCCAGCGTGCTGCCCTTTCACTGTGCAGCGTGTGGGACCCAGCCTGAGCATCTATCGTAGTGTCAAACCAAGTTCAAGAGATCCAGTTGCAAGATCAGCTGCCTGTATAGGTGGTTCAAGAAATGTCAAGTTTCACTTGGAAAGGCTGACATTAAACTCGGCTCTGATGTGGTTCTAGCCCCAGCGGGTCAAGTCGGGGTTTGCACAGCGTTAAGTGGCCTCAGCGAGCCCGCAGGGCTGGCGGGGAGGGGAGCAGAGCTCTGGGCCCAAGGGCGGCCTGTGGTGCCAGGAAAGTTGTGTGGCAGCAGCCGGGAGGGTTCCGCTCGGGCGGGAGAGAAATGGCAGGGAAAAACCGTGAACAGAAACTGCGGGACAAGATCTTTCCACCTGTTGTAGTCATTAGGCTATTTTCTGAGAACTGCAGTTTTATTCTGGTTAATCATACCCAAGTTGTGAAAGCCAGCAAGAACTAAACGCTAATTCTTCACGTGAAAAAGGGAGGTTCTGGGGGAGGAGCCAGGGATACAAGTTGATGGCTGATTTTTTAATATTTCTTTTTTATTATTTATACTTCTGTTGAACTTGTATGACAGCACTTCCATTGGATGTGAGGTCCTCTATTCACCCGTGAACTCTATAATAAAAATTGAATTACAGAATTTATTTTAAAAACTTGCAAGCAGATATTTTTAAAGAACATCGAAAAGCTGTCTCGTTTAATTTGCTCTGTGACAAAGAGGCGAACACAGCCCATTTAATGGGTTTTAATTAATTGCTCTGAGGAAGCAGAAACCCTCGGACAAGTGTCTGGAGTTTCACCCGAAACTAGGGACGCTGTCAAACCACAGTACGCAAGTTCCCAGGGACTTTTTGCGTTTCTCCCCACACACCGCACACCCAGTCCCCAGTGCCGCTCTCCTGCTGCCTCCTCCCGACCCGGCGGGGGCACCGGGACCCGAATTCGCTTCCCGAAGCTGGGCAGGCAGAGGACGAGCCCAGCGGGATGGGGCCCCGTCCCGCCGCACCACTCGGCTGCACCGGGGTTCATACGTTGGGAAAATCCCATGCCCTCGAAGGAAAGGCAAGAGGAGAGTGAGTGTAGATGGGCTGGAAGCAGAGTCCCGTGTCTTATTTAGCCCTTAGACACAGGGAGCGGTGCGCTCCTCCCCGCGCAGGCACTGGCGGGACCAGCCCTATAGATATTTTACGATCTCCGAGGAGAGGAGAGGGGTCTGTCCAGTGGGAAAGGCGTGAAGCCCAAGAGCGCACACACACACGGAGACACCCCGCGTGTCTGTATAGCCCCACCCGCGCGTGTGCCCCCACACAGGGCTCTGGCTCCGCGCCCCGCCGCACCAGCCCCGCCGCGGAGCGCGGGCCAGCGCGGAGAGGCGCCGCCCCCGGCGCGGGGCTCCGCAGGGCCCGACCCCCGCCCCGCGCCCCTCTCCTCCCCTCCCGGCAGATGGTTCGCTCCGCGGACACCCGATATATAGCGCTGTCCAGGGGCGCATCCCCCCTGCGCGCCCCCCCGCGCCCCCGCCCCGGCACGGACTCTCCGCGGCGGGGCCGCCCCGCTCTGGGCCGACTCGGCTCGGCCGTCCGCCCCCGCCCGCCTCCCCGCCGCCCGCCCGGGGCCATGTCCACGGGCTCCGCCAGCGAGGCGGAGGAGCTGCCCGAGATGGACCTGCGGGCGCTGCAGCTGGAATACCCGCCGCCGCCGGCCAAGCGCCAGCCCCGCGGCCAGCTCTACCCCTCGGGGGACAACTCCTCGGCGGCGGAGGAGGAGGAAGAGGAGGAAGAAGAGGAGGAAGAGGACGGCGAGGGCAGCTGCGCGGCGGGGCCGGCGGGCAGCGGCTGCAAGAGGAAACGGGCGCGGGGCGGCGGCCCCGGGGGCAAGAAGGCGGCGTCGGGGCCGCGGGGGCCGCCGCCCGAGGGGAAGCAGTCCCAGCGCAACGCGGCCAACGCGCGGGAGCGGGCGCGGATGCGGGTGCTGAGCAAGGCGTTCTCCCGGCTGAAGACGAGCCTGCCCTGGGTGCCGCCCGACACCAAGCTCTCCAAGCTGGATACGCTGCGCCTGGCGTCCAGCTACATCGCCCACCTCCGGCAGCTCCTGCAGGAGGACCGCTACGAGAACGGCTACGTCCATCCCGTCAACTTGGTACGGCGCGGGGGGCGGGCGGGATGCGGCGAGGGGGAATCCCGCCGGGAATCCCCGGGCGCCGCTCAGGACAGCCCCGCGGGGCCGGTGCCCCGGGCAGGGGGCAGCTCTCGGGCCGTGCCCGCCCTGGAAGGAGCGGCGGGCCCTGGCTGCTCCGCAAATCCCCGGGAGCCCTCGCACCGGGGCCGCGCTTGGCTTTGGGTGATGGCGGGTGTGTCAGTCCTGGGGAGTCAGAATAGGGGACCCTAAAGATTACATTCCTCGGGCATTAGGCAAGATTAGTGTCCGAAAAAGGAGTAACTCGGTCTGCCGGCTGGCCTGCAGCACAAGCAGAGTGTCATGAGTTCATCGGTACAAAATTAAACGCCCGATGTTTGTCACAGGGGTAAAACGTTTTCTTATATGCAGTAGAGTGATTGTTTAGGAATAGTTTATATGCTTTTTATTTATTAAATGACGCAAAGAGTTTCAAAGCAAGAGAAACATTGGAGTTTGGATGTGAACAGTGTTGCTGACTATTGCAAACCTTCTGTGGAGCATTTAATTATAATGAAAAACGTAATGAAAATATTTGTTAGAGGAACTCAGCTCTCTCTGTGCTTCCCACAGGGACTAAAACATGATGACGTGTTTTCAACTGAACCAGAGTTAGACATCTATCAGTAATAAAGCTCCAGTTTCATACCAGGATAAACTTTCTTTTAATATGAAATACCTTTTTTTTTTTTTTGCTTACAGACTTGGCCGTTTGTGGTTTCAGGAAGACCTGACTCTGACACCAAAGAAGTTTCTACTGCCAGCAGATTATGTGGAACTACTGCATAGTCAGACTAAATTGAGGATTTCTTATTGTTGATCTTTTCTTTTTTTTTTTTAATGGGTTGGATATTTTTAAGAGCTGTGATTTATCAGCTCAGGACTAGAAGATGGGGCAAACTCCCATCTCTAACAGTGTTAAATCTGTATCCCTCATCATTCTTTCCCCTTAAAGTTCTGAGGGCAGATTATTTAAAGCAGTAAAGAATGGAGGTGGTTGAAGTTAGAGGTTTTATGAACTGACTGCAGCAGCTGAAGTCTAAGACTTGGCTTCATCATTCTTACCACTGCCTGAGGACCTGCTGTTCTGAGGCTTTTAAACTAATGGAAGAGGACTATAATGATATAGAATTAACAGCATGGACCAAAATACAATTCTACCAACTAACCCCAAACAGTGTTATTTGTATTGTAAAGCAAAACAGTATTTTAAAGTAGCTTTGAAAGTCAGATAGATTTATAATATATTTTGATGGCTTTTGTATTCATGGGTCTGGTTTATTGCAACTATGCAATTAGTCATACTTTTTTTCTTTTGGTCCCTTTGATCAGAGTTTTCTTAAAAATGTGTAAGTGGACACATTCTGCTACAGCCCATTGGAATTAAAGTAATTCCTTTGGTTATGTCTTGAAATGCCACATGTAAGAATGCAGGACTGCCCTAGAAATGTGGCAGAGTTTCTGTGCCTTAATCTGGAAGGGAATTCTGCTTACTGTAAGGTCAGTGTGCATGTGTTTTAAAGAATGTGTTTGTATGATGCTGCAAAATAACAAGAATTCAAAGTGTTTTAAATATTTTTCCTGTACTGTTATGCTTATCATTGAGAAGTTTACTCTCAAATGAGTTAGTGTGTCATTTCCGTACAGATTCAAATGTTGTAATAAAAGAGGATGCCATCAAATAAGTTGCAAATGTAAATAACTCTATTTTTTTATAAATGACATTAAAAGCTTGGTTAAAATGACTTACTGGTACTGTGATAGTGTGTGTCTGCATCCATGTGTCTTTGGAATGCATTTTATTGAGACCCACTTTTGTAAACACAGTTATCTTCCCCATCTCTTGAGGGCAGATACATCTCCAGTAACAGGTCAGATAAGAACGCTTTCACCCCAAACAATTCATTTGAGGTGCAGTACTGTATCAATCTGCAGGGATAGCCAAGTTTTAACAACTTACAGAATGCTCTGTAGTATTCTCTTCTGTGAAGCAGAAGAATAAATAAATGCAGATTAAGAAATCAGTGTCATATAGTGTAATAGCTCCTTTTGCTGGTTTTTGGCATTTCCATATGTAATGTGTTTTGTTTTTATCTGTATTTTTGCAGTGGGAAAATCAGATTAATTTTCCTATTTGAGGACAGAATTTTCCTGTTTCAAGATTAAAACTCCTGAGATAAGATATTATTTTTCTCAAAATATTTTATCAGCAGTTAACTCAGAGTAAGGGAGAAAACTGAATTCCTTTAGAGAAGAAACAGCCACCTCTTCGTAATATAAGCAGTGAGGAGGAAGAAACGTTTGTTTAACAAGAAACAGATTAAGCTAATTTGTTGTCATCCTGTGTTGTCAAGTCATCCTATGTCATGTATTTCTGTTTTGAAATACTGCATAGAAGACCTGATCTGACTATTGGTAGTGTCCTGCAAGTAGGTGAACTGCAGAAAATTGGTTTCTTCTTGTGGAATATAAAATAATCCAGAGACATTGCAAAATAAAATGAAAACACAGTCCATATCTACTGAAAGTGTTGCTTCTAGAGATTTGGGGGCAAGCTGTACAGAGACCATAATACAATTTAACTTCCATTTTTTTCCAGAGAAAATCTGTGAAAGAAGAGGTCTGTCTTAATTTGCAGTTAATGTAGCTGAGCTGGAACTCCACCTCACTTCCTGTAGGAAGCTTTATAAAAAGAAAAGAACATAAACAATAAAGCAAAAGTAAAGGACCTTTAGGAAGGCATAAGGTATGAGAAAACTCAACCAATGTTTATCTGAACCCTAAGAAAAAGATTATTCAGCAGTTTGACTAAGGTACCACTTGAGATAATCTCAGTTGTGATACTTAGCTGGTTTTGGCCTTGATCCCAGCTGTAATTGGTTAATGACTCTAGGAGATCAGAAAAACAAGGAAAGCTGGAGAACTTTAAACATTATAGAAAGGTCTGTGCAGAGTGATGGAAAAAAATGTTCAGTGTATATTCCCAAATATGAAGTGGTTATGTTAAGTAAATACAGTAGATCAAAACAGGGGGAGAGGAGTGTGACATGAAGAAAAACATAGGATTGCTTCCACCCATACTGTATGCTCTCAAGTACACTTTTCTTTGTGGCTGCATAATAAATAGGAATACTTTCTTCAGTTACTGTAACAGACACATCCATATGGTGGTGGTGTCCCAGCAGACCATCAGTTATTTTACAACAGAAGTAAACAGTGGCCTCAGGTGACATTTAATGTCAAAATCTGGGGAGAAAATGACAGATTTTAGATACTGAATGTTGTACAAGGCTCGTTTTTTTCCTTTTATATACCTCTATATGGAGATATATGTATTAGTGTATACTTATTTTTCTTAATACAGCTGTTAGGGACGTTTAGATTTCTCCAGTAAGGATCTGATATTTAAAATAATTAATTTTAATTCTTGGGTTTATAAATACTGTTTTTAAAAAGTAAATTAATCTTCTTCTCTCTCAATGAGATGCATTCTATGATTAGGAAAAAAATCAGGTAATTGAACAGGTTCCATGTGGGTTTTTCCTGAGATGAAGGCTGATGTCTTTCCAGGGAAATGCCAGGTAAGTAATATATTCTGGAATTCTTTACCTATAAAGACACACCAAAAATATATGATTGCAGTTTTGAAACATTTTTTAAAACTCAGATGAAAGTCAGATCCGTTCTTTACATTAATGAAGTCATCAAAACATTTTAAAATGCTATTTTTAAGCATTAATAGATTCCACTGAAACACAATAGAGGTCCTCGTCTTTTTTTAATTAAGTTTGTGACAACCTGATATGTTAAATTAATTTCATTTGTAAAATCTGACTGTTGGGTTTGTCTGGATAGTTACAGAGGTGTGTGGAAGGGAGATTTAAAATGAGAAACAACCTCACATATCTACAGTTCACGAGCACAGAAGGTAAGAAATACACACATTTTTTTTAGACTTGGCAAGTTTATGCTTGATGATTTTGGGTTGTATTAATGTTCCTTGCACAAGGTAAAAGATGAACCCTTCTTGATCCCATAAAGTTATGCAGAATTTGCTGAAGTTGTTTGACAAATAAAATGCCAAATGACCTTCGACTGCTATTCTGCCAAAATCTGTTTCATGTGAAGTCTGACTGGCAGATTACCTGCATTGACTTCTGGGGCAAACAGTCCACACATAAGGAGGAGCACTTGCCTCCCAACAATATTTTTATGACTTTACACTAATGTTGTATGGTATTTTGTTTTGTCTCTATTCTGTGTGGGAATCTGATGGAGCAGATCATTAGGCATCATTAACCTTTCCTTTCCAATGCATGTGTTTGCTTACACAAGGGAAATATGTCTCTTATATTGAAAATGTTAACAATTCTGAGCAAAACAAACATATTTTGCATATAAAAAATACATAAGCCATACTTTTCCCTCTTAGAACCTTTATACATGTACTATTTAAAGAACTCTCAGCTACGCTAAGGATTCTCAGTAAAAATTTGATTTTTTGTCTAAGTAAAGGTGACTATGTAAGCAGTACAGTTGCCATAGGGGCTTCCCAGGTGAAATGGGGAGTTGAATAAATTATTGTAAGATCTCATTTAGTACCTGAAAATTACTCTGTCTTTATTGACTCTTAAAGGACCCTAGGAGGACCAACTGCACTATTCAGTTAAACATCGAATGTTTTAGTTAAATATCTAATGTTGGGAGAGATATAGGCAGGTTTAAATGCCAGAACTTTATATGAACAAAGGAAGCTAAAAAGAAGGAAGAAGGGGGATTTAGAGCCACTCAACAATACAATCCTATAGTAACCTCTTAAGCAAATAATATATACATTATTTGGATCAAATAACATGGAAAGCTGTCCATTCTACTGAGCAATAGTCACGTCTCCACAAGTAACTAATTGTATGTAATAGTGATTTTGCACTTGGTATGGCAGGGCAGGTTCTCACCAAGACTTGTTCCAGTTATACCTAAGAATAAGGTTCCACCACTGGACAGAGTTTATTACACTCCAGCTGAAAAATGTGTACACAGATATTTTCTTCAGTGCACAGAGAACAGATGCTGAGCTGACTTGTGGACCATAAACACCTACATCCTACATGATTTTATTATAATCTGACAAGAGGTCTTCAAGGTGAGTTGCTACATTATAACTTGTGCTATCACAGTGCAGGCTGATTAGGATTCAGGTACTAATTTCAGGTACTAAGAAGGAATGGGTCTCAGTATTTTCCTTGGCTCTGAAAAATGTGTAAATGCAAATTAGTAAAAAAAAAAAAAAAAACCTTAGTTAGAATGCAGCATGTAAGAATCTTACTAGAATTAAAATTCCTACAAAAGACTGCTGAAAGGATTAATACAGTTATCTGTCCAGCAAGTCAAGTAAAACTGAAAATTTGTGGCTGATGTAGAGCTGAAGAATTGCTCCTGTAATATTGAGGTCCTGACTGTCTGGGAGGGTCTGGGACTAGAAATAAGTGGTGACACTCAGAAGTATAACTAAGCTTGATGTGACTGGAATTTAGCAAGCAAAGGAAATCACTCTATCTTTTCATTGCAGTGAAACTGTTAAAAAGAATTCACATTTCCAGGGTTAAAAATAACTCAGAGTGTGACACGAAAAGCTCTCTATGACAACAAAGCAGGCAGAACTTTGAGTCAGAATAATTGCAAAAACATAACCCTAATCTAAGCAAACAGGCTGCTCAGCATTTGGGACAAAAAGTCACGAGAACAGCAGAGGATTGCATCACTTTGTAAGTGTTTATGAAGGCCTGTGTAGTAAGCACAGAACACAGAAGGGCACGGGAAACAGCACCTTTATCTTACAGGAATTTTCACAGGAACAACAAAAATAAGATCAATGGACAATAATGCAAAAATCAATGGCTCACTTTTTAATTTTGATTCCAAGTTGCTGTGATGGCAGAAGGTACATCATTAGCACCTTAAATCCCACAGTCAGTAAAAGATAATAAGTAAATGTAAGCATGACTATTCATAGAAAATTTAGATTGGAACAGCACAAGCAATTATTGTATTCTTTGAATTTTAACCCCTTCAAAGGGGACCAAAAAAGAGATACATAGCTATTTACTAGGAAGGTGATTTGAAGTCCTGAAAAAACCTTATATTCCTGTGTGTGACATTTTCATGTTATGTATGGATATGCTCGAGACTGTAAGGTCTATTAGGATAGCTCTGTATAACTGTGGAGGTTGTAAAAGATCACCCTGTGCATGCAGGAAGACCTCTGGGGTGCTCAAACCCCAGAATCACAATGAAATGTCAACACAGGAAAAACACACATCACATTCATTTGGGTTGTGTCCAATTCTTGCCCTTTTCATTGGAAAAGGAGAAAAACTTGTGGTGTTTGGGGAATGATTGAGTAAATGACATTTTGACATAAAAGGGGAGAAAAACCACAAAGAGAAAATGTAATATCTTTCTGTAGGACCCCTAGATTAAAACTAAACTGCCAAATTGGTGAAGTTATAATGAAGACCATTATAAGGAACTACTCCTCAAGAGTAAATTTGCTGTCATCCACTAGAAATGAAGTGTCAGCTGGAGGTACATGGAGATAAATGTATGAAATTCAGATGTCTGCACAGATATTTGGATTATAAGTTTAGTGTTTAACAGCATGACAGTGATGTTATGAAACAAAACCTGAAAACTCTCCCGAAAGACATCTCTGAGGTGTCTTATCCTGGCTGAGGCATAACTATGTGTCATACACAGAATCACACAGAACTTCTGAAATACAGTACCCACTTGTGCATAATATGAATTGCACCACAGCCTGTACTAAACCTGCCCCATGGAGATGTCATGAGTTAAAAAGAAATGGTGGCCAGAAGCACTGCTGAGCATTGCAGCTTCAGTGTCTATGTTGTCATGTTTTTGGAGAGGTCCCTGCTTGGTTTGTGGGTTTGGTGTGGAACACGTGCCATTTTCCCAAGCACTGCCAAGCCACAGTTAGTGAGGCAGCAGCAGAGAGGGATCATTTACCAAACACAGTTGAAGTCATAGTATTCTGGAGATTGAGAGTGCATAGTCATAAGCAGCATGCACACAAACTAGCCCAGGACAGGTAGACTCAAAGCCAGAAGAGAGTCTTTGTAGAACAGCCCTTTGTGCTATTTAGTACTTTAGACATAACCTCTGTATTGTAAGGGAAGTCTCCAGTCCATGGAACCTCCTATGTTTTATTTTTGGTTTAGATTTTTCTCTATTTTAGATTCTTCTGGGCAGAGAAGACCATGCATCCCTTCATTCTTATGTATCTAGCACCAAGAAGCCTTACATCTGACCAGGATGTTACCAAACATCTGAGCAAAATGAATAAAAATCCTGACATTACCCTGTAGATCCTACTGCTGAAGCTGAATAGAATCCTTAGGATTGTAAAATTTCTCTAAGGACATTGAGTGCAACCATTAACAAGCCACTGCCATGTTCACTACTAAAATGTATCCCTAAGTGCCAAATGTTTTTTGAAGACTTCCAGGAATGGTGATTCCACCACTTCCCTGAGCAAGCTAGGTAGGTGATTTCAGTTCAGTTTTATGTCCAGCTCCCTTGTAATATCTGCACCAGTGTGCAAGACAGTGGCAAGTCTAGCAGTGGATTGAAAAACAGCAGGTCATTTTTTTTTTCTGAGTATAGTTTAACACTAGAATGTTATTGTACATGAGGCATCAAAGCAATATAACAATCCCTATTTCCTCTTCCAGGTTTTCAGTGAGTGTCTCAAGTAGTAAATATTAAATAAACCCTTTTATTTTTTTTCGCTTCTTAGATATGTCAGTATTGTAAAGACAAAAAAAGCTCCTTTTTTTCAACATTTAAGACAAAATGAACAAATTATGATTTACAGAATTTTTCTGACAGCAGCCACTTTGGATACCTACAGACACAGAAAGACACATTTCCCAAACTCTGGTAATCCCACAAAAGTGTGCCTCTGAATGAGGATGGGGAGACAGCCCTGGGTGGCCTCAGCATCTCTGGCTGGCACAAGTGTTTCCCCTCTGTCATCAAGACATGTGCCTGGCCCTTTTCCGAGATGACTCCTGGAGAACTGGCAGCTGGCTGGGAGACATGAGCAAGAGGAAAAAAACTCAGGTGAAACAAGGAGAAAAACTGATTTGTAAAGAGAAAAACTGATCTGTATCCTGCAGATACAGCCAAAAGGGCTATGATGGATTTGGAAAAATCTCGGGGTGGGATGAACATACCACTTCAAAAATATTTAAATACACCTGTAGAAAGGACTAGAGGGAGGGTATCTAGTTACACCAGCTTAGAACCATAGAATGATAGAATAATGAAGGTTAAAAAAGATCTTTAGTATCACCAAGTCCAACCATCAGCTTGTGAGCTTGTTCACTCACTCCTAAGCATTACTTTATTTAATAAAGGAGTATCAGCATCAAATACTGATGGAGTATCAGCATCAAGTACTGAGGGAGGACTCCTAAGTCCTCTGCACCTGATGCAGCGCGGGCACCTCTTTTCTTGGCACTGGGCAGCACCGTCCCATTTAAAGCGTCCGAGAGTGCCGCCATCCCCCTCAGCTCCCTCGGCGTGTCAGAGTCCCTCCCCGAGCCGCGGCTGCCCCCTTGCTCCTCCTGCGGGAACGCAGCGCCCCGGGCCGGCGGCGGAGCCAGGCCCGCCCGCCGGGAGGTGCTGGGAAAGGCGGGATCGGCCCCGCAGGCGGGGCACGGGCGCCCCCCGGTGGCTCCCTGGGTGAAGAACCTTTTCCTCATGTCCGACCTGAACCTCCCCTGGCACAGCCTCAGGCCGTTCCCTCGGGCCATTCTCTCGGGTGCTGCCGCTGGGCACCACAGAGGAGAGATCAGTGCCTGCACCTCTTCTTCCCCTCATGAGGGAATTGTAACTGCAGTGAGGTCACCCCTTAAGTTCCTCCAGGCTGAACAGACCAAGTGACCTCAGCCGCTCCTCACATGGCTTCCTCTCAAGGCCCTTCACCATCCTCACTGCTCTCCTTTGGATGCTCTGTGTTAGTTTAATGTCTTTTTGATATTGAGGAGCCGAAAGCTGCCCCCAGCACTCGAGGTGACGCTGTCCCAGTGCCAAGCAGAGTGGGACAATCCCCTCCCTTGCCTGATGCTGTGCCTGATGCCCCCCAGGACAGGGTTGGCCCTCCTGGCTGCCAGGGCACTGCTGGCTCATGTTCTACTTGCCAACAACCAGAACCACCATGTCCTTTTCCACTTTCTAGGCTTTTCCCTTTCCAGCCCCTCATTCCCCAGTCTGTCCGTACATCCAGAGCTGCCCCAGCCAGGTGCAGATTCCAGAAAGCTCCACTTTCCTTTGTGAAGCTTCATATGGTTTGTGATTGCTCAGAGCATTAGGCATGAACAATGTGAGGATCAGCATTAGGAATGGCAGCAGGAATGGTGTAAGGGCCCTTGGTACCAGCCATGGCTCCTTCAATAAAGCCACAGATGGTGAGGCCTAAGGAGCCTCCTGAGGGGGATCTGTGTGTGCATGGGCTGCCCACAGCTCCAGTGGAAAATCCCTGAATGTCCCCAGCACCCTGTTCCCTGCCAGTGTGGCCATGAAGAAACACAGGAACAGGAAGCAGGCACAAAGGTGGTGTGTATGCATGGCTCCATATAGTGTGGCACCGACCCAGAACAAAATAAAAGCATTTAAAGAAGAGAGAGGAGCCTCCCAGGATGCAGGGTCCAGCCTGCACCTACAGGCCTGGCTAGCTCAGTGTGGCTCACTCCTGGCCACTTTACAGCCATAGAACAGTCCTCGCCCCAGCAGATTTTGAGTTTCCCCCATCAGGGCTGGAACATCTTATGGTGAAGGACCCTGGGGATGCTCCACAACCTGCTCTTGGTGTATTTTTCCAGCACAGGGTTCCCTGAGGCATTGCTTATTTACACTGGCTGTTTTATTTGGAAAGTAATGACAGCCTGTAATCCTGAATGAAAGGGTCAGTATGGAAAGAGACAGCTACATCTTGTGGTCAGAATGGGAGACAGGGAGTTCTCATTTGCTGGGCTATGGAATAATATTTAACTTTTCATTTCTCTGTGCTGTACTTGCCTGATGGTGTTCACATATGTCTTGGGCTCCAAAAACCATTCAGAACTTCTATTAGTAAATAAAAATAAGTAAAGGAATGGCAATATTTTGTTACTATGATTCTCTTTAGGTAATTAGAAAGTAACAAATATCTAAGTATACAAACACAATCTTAGTATGACAATCTGTACTGATATTTTTGTAGACTGAGCGGTCCTTTTAATTCATTTCTCTCTCATTTTTTGATTTAGATAAGAGAGAAAGGGATTTTTTTTTTTTGTGGCCCCAGTACAAGAGGCCTACTTGAATCAACCTCTTTGCATAACCTTCTGAACTTTTTAATGAAATAAACATAGTGTTATGCATTCATTAACAAATAAGGGTTTTATACCCAAGGTACTGAGTGAGGAAAAGTGAGGCTGACCTGATTTCAGACATTCAAAGCATCCAGTAAGAAAGTAAGAAATAATTTCTCAAGGTCAGCTCTCAAAAGCTGGGGCCAGGACAACAGTGGTGACAGGGCAATAGTAATGCAGGGAACATGCCTGGGGTGAGAGGGACAGGAGTCAAACTCAATCTTGCACCAAAGCTGTGTTTTCAGCTGTATGCTGAGGCAATAGCAGCAAAACTCCTACATTCCCAAAGACCAGAAGCTGGCAACTTTCCAGCAATGGCCAGAATTGCAGATGTTCAAGACACTTCATATTTTTCCCCTTTATTGCCTTAAACACAGGAATGAAAGAAATAAACTTTGTCCCATTGCTTCTTATCTGGTCTGACAGCTACTCACCCTTGCACAGGAATTAAAGAAATAAAACATCTTCTTATTACAAGTTAACCTACCTCACATCTGCTTATATTAGGTAGAGGCTTCAGTCTTATCTCTGCCATCACAGAACAAGGGATGCAGCCTGAAAAAAGAGGACAAGATCTGTGGCAGATAAAGAAAAAATGCAGAAGAGTTTTTTTCCTCCTCTCTCCATGGACTGATTCAACAGAGAACTACTGACTGCAGGTAAAAAAAATCTACTATCAGTACCACCCAGCAGGAATACCAGAAATGGCCCTATGATGATACCTAGATTTACTGTGTCTCTGTATTCTTTCTTATGAAGCAACCATTCTAGAAATTTGAGCTGTCCCCTTGTACCTTTTCACTTTGACTCTCAGCTGCTAAGCTAAAATACATATTGACTGGAAAATGTAGTAATGAAATACTGACTTGGATACAAATGTTGACATCAGTGGGATAAGACTCATTCTCAGAATTTAGCACATTCAGATTTTATCTCTTTCTGCTCTTCTAGTTTATGTTAGGAGCAGTGATCCAGCATGAAAAAAAATTACTGGTGTGAAAAAAAAAGTGACTTTACTACATGAGAAAAAATTTTTTTCAGTTCCTGAAGCAAAGCACTTATACCCCCTTAACCTATAATCCTTTAAAATTTTAGCAACTAAGCATCATTAAGGAGGGCAGATTCATCACTCATCTTAGCCTGATATTGCATTGCATTGCTTGAAATCAATCTCTACCCTGTTAAAAATATATCCCTGATGGTGGAGAGTTATATTCTGGACAAAAGAATAAATCCTTACAATTTGAATTGTGCCCTAATGTTCCTTGCACACTGAGAGCACAGATAAAATACAGATGAGATGTGATGACTGCCTCTCTGATTTGTTTTGGTTTTCCTTATGGTTTTCTGACACTAGTTCCCCAAGAATGAAGTAGAACAGCTTCATTAGCAAGCTTCTTTCATCTTGCCACAGAGGACAGATTTTTTTCCTTGCTGAAAACAGTCTTCCAAACATGGGGAATTTGTCCAGACAGGGTTTCAGATTTTATCTGTAGGCAATAGATTTGGACTAAAGATCTTGACAGTGTCAGATTGCAGCAGACTGTGAAGAGATGGTAGTAGGAACCTTTAGGCAGTCTACTTTGTTTGTGTAGTCTTTGAAAGAGCTGAAAAGCTGGGTTGCCCTGTCTGGAAGGTGAATGGGGATGTACAAAACCCTCTTCTCTCATCTGCCTCCTTACGTCTTGTTCACCTTGGTCTGCTGATAACTTAGGTGTCTGAGAAAATGTGGAATTGTTTTCTTTCCATTTTTCTTAGGTGACCTCTTGGGGATAGAACAAGGAGACCAACCTTCACCTTGGGAAGGGACAGAGTACACTGCTTCCAAATCAGTGTATCACTGCAGGGTCCCACATCTCTGACACACAGTTCCTCCCAGCTCCAGTCTCTCCATCTCTGTTCTATGTTACTGTATACAATGGACCTCAGGGTAAAAGCATGTTTTATCCCAGAGTAAATTTTTATGATTTAGGACATCAGCTAAACACAGCAGTGATTGTTTACACATGTTAGTATTTAAGTTTGCTTGAAGCAATCATTCTGCCACTGTAATAAATCCTGCTGTAGGATTAAATACTCATTTGAATATTTCAGTTTAATTATTTTCAGTTTTAATCCAAGAAAGCAAGAAAAGGCCAAGGAAAATCTTCACATATGACATTCAAAATATAAACTATGGGATGTCAGCTGAGTTCTTCAAGAGTAGATCATTCTAAAACTGAAAGTGTCTTGGACTCAGTAGATTTCAGAACATAAGCCCGTACCAGTGCATAACTGAAGTGATAGAACGATTACAAGAAATTATTATTAGAGAATATTTCAGAAGCTCTTTGTGCTTCAGATTAGGTATTTCCCAGTCAGGTCAGTAGGAACTTTTCACTAAAATTTTTCACTAAAAACTTTTAGTTCCCCAAAACTTTTCACTAAAATTTTTATGCTTCTGTGCAAAAGAAATAGTCTCTTGAAACAGCAAATTCTGAATTTACTGTGTGGTTTACCCATTTCCAGTAAACAGTGACACCAAGCCATATCTTCACTTTTAAAATGATAGGGAATGTGCACACTTCTAATTTTAGGTATACTATTTAGATAGCAGCTGAGATAATTTGCAGAGAACTGAAGCCCTCCAGACCTACTTTTAATGACTTAGCACAGTTCCTTCCTAACATAAGCATATATTTTGGATGCCTATATTTAAATAAATGGCCTTGCAGATCTGAGGCAGTGATACTGCTTAGCTGAACATCCCCAAAATGGGGAAGCACGAAGGGACCTGACTCAGGACAGAATAAAATATGGCTGCCTACTGAGAGCTGGACATCCCTGAACCACAGAGGAGATGTGAGCTCCAGCTTCCCTCTGGCTCACTGGGGCAATGGGAGGAAAGGATTAACAAGCTTCTCCTTAGAGCCAAAGGGTGACACTCGGTGAAATTGCCTACCAGCAGCTCCACATAGCTGATGTGCCAGGCATATGGGGCTGCATGAGCACATATAGACAAACGTGCACAAATCAAACCATACTAAAAGTCATTATGCACTTGTCTGACCTTTTTAAGCATAACAATAACTTTTCATACTCATTTGAACCTAGAGCAATACTTTATGTCCAGCAGTTCACTATTTATGTCAAAGGGCACTTAATGGGAAGGCATTTTTCTGAGGAGATTGAATTTGTGATGACAGGAAAAAAATTATCTTTCAGGAGGATGCATTTAGGCTGTGTGGGAAAAAATGATGCAACCAGCACATGAAATTTAACTGGAGTTTCAAGTAATTTGCTCAAGGAATCATTTGTTCTTATTTCATGAAGTTTGGAAAAATTAAAACAAAGAAAGAGATTATAATGCACTCTTCATAAGGGGCTAGTTCTGGACATTTCAATGTTCATATTATTTTGTTTTATAAGACCTAAGGTAAAAAAAGCAACTTTGCTCTGTTAGAATAAATCATGCAACTCAGTTCACACTTGATGGTTTGATGTAATGCTTTTCTGCCTGAATTCATTCCAGTAACAGTTTTACACCATTGCACACCACAACTTGCTTAATTTTTGACTCTTATTCAAGAGCGCCTGGTTTAGAGTTTTAAAACACAAGGTGATACTACCCATCATACAGGAGGAAAAACACAAAACCCAACAAACCCAGGTAAAAACTCTTAAAATAAACGTTAAGAAAATTTCCTAATCAAAGCAACACATTTTCAAAATATGTACTCAAAATGCTGAGGTTAGAAATTATTAGTGTCTGCATATAACACACTGAATCCCACTGTAAAATGTTCTGTTTCAATACACTGCAGTCAATTGCAAGTTTGAACCAGCACAGTTTTCATCCTTTTTATCTGGCACACAGACTTGGTAAAACATAATAATATACTAAGATATATTTTCTATTTTTTCCAAATAAGGCATATGTCCAAACATTTTACCACTCTATTTGAAATATATAACAGAATATTTTACATATATATTACACAGAAGTAAGAACAAAAAAAAAAAAAAAAAAATCAAGGCAGATAAAGTGTTCCACTATCCAGAGATTGGTATCCATGAGAATTTGTTTTTTCAAATGTTCAAAGGCATAAAAAAAATTCCTTTGTTTTCACATTCCAGGTCCTAATCCATAGGCAGACAATTAGATTTATTTTCCTACAGCTTCCAGCTTCCCCCCTCTTATGAAGCAACTTTAGGTACAAAAGATTATGAGTTACAGAAATTTAAAGGCAAAGCTTTGGGGTTTTTTCTGTTGTGGCTGTAGTACTATTCTGATACCTGAGCCTTCAGTTCATTTGATGAATTATTGTTCTGACAATTTAGGATTCTCAGAACACCTGCTAATGTGCATCAAAATCCACCACCAGGGAGGAGGATGCAGTTTTATCCATACTGTCCTTGCTAGAAATTTCAGTGACCTTAAATTCTTATAGTGCCTTTAGAGTGTGCCAGACTCTTAAGGCTTATGGTGAAGTTAAGATGGAAAATATTTGCTGTTGTAGCTGAAGAAAAAGGTTCTTGCAGCCAAATATCTGGGCCTTTTGTATCAATTTAGGCTGTTTCTAAGCTTAAACAATTGCATTTTCTATACATTTTCACATTTCATTATATGTCTGCTTGAACTGTCTATTTTTTACCTCTGTTGTCTTAAAAATCTGCTAAAAATTTCCTTTAAAAAGTAAATGTGCAAACATCTTTCCTTTTAAAACTAGTTTAAGCTCAGGGAAGAGGAAAATCTCAACGGGCAGATCAATTTCACTCTCCAAGCTCATGGGTAAATGCTATCTGTCTAGTCTGTAGTTTGACAGGGTCTGAATTTTGCTGCAGTTTTGTTCACCTTTTAACAGATTGCGTTGACAAAAAACATGTTAGCATCTTTCATCTGCATGAATTAAAAGGTCCAGTTCCATTTCTAAGACATTAGTCTGACTGAAGCCTGTCTTCCAGAGAGGAATCAGGCCTCATCTCAGTGTAGCAAGAATCTACCACTACCTGTTGCAATTGCTGCAGTAGCTATTTTAAAATATGTTCATTATGCCAAATCATGCATCCCTGGATCCTGGATTTTTGGGTTTATCTTTTCTCCATGGACCTTGGGTGTTGGGGTTGGTTTTTTTTTTTAAATTTTTTTTGTTTTGTTTTGGTTTTGGTTGTCTTTCTTTGGTTGTGTTTTTTCTTCTTTTTTTTATTTTGTTGGTTTTGGGTGGGTTTTTTTTGGTTTTTTTTTCTTTGTTTAGGGGTTTTTGTGTGGTTTTTTGGGGTTTTTTTTGGGGGTTGGGGTTTTTTTTTGTTGTTGTTTTTTGGGGGGGTTTTTGTTTGTTTGTTTGAGGTTTTTTGCTTGCAAGTCTTCTTCTTCACCTACCTGTATATGATCTCCAGGAACTTTGTGGTAGGAGAAAATTGCTTGAAAGAAAAGAAGCAGAGGTTGAAATTATGTTTTTATTTTTACAGCTCCCAGGGTGCAGGGAAGAAGTACCTAAATTCCCCTCTTCTACTTTCCCAGCTATTTTACTAATCCTCAGCCCACTTACCCTCAGGCACTGATCCCCAGAGCCTCCTGCGGTCTGCCAGGAATAACAAACACAAATTTGATGCTGATCTATCTTCCACTCTTTCTCCAGCTCTGTTCTGTAGATATAAATCCCAATCTGTATCATCCAATTCAGGAGAAGCTGCAGCAGTGACCAGTTGCCCTCAAGGTCATCAAATCTTTGATTTGGATCTGGCCTTAGGGAGATAATTATTCCTGTTTGGGTGGGGAAGAGATATTCCCTTTTGGTGTTTTTTTTTTCTTTTAGCAATAGAAAGAAGTGTTATGTCCAATTTTTGACTGCCTAGATGTAGAAAAATAGGATAAGATTTTCTTCTAAGTAGTGAGCACAGAATATAAGTTTCCATCAACCTGTTGTTTTGTCTGAAAATGTTTTATTTTGGCAATATGTCTAGCAAATTTCCTTCCTTCCTTCCTTCCTTCCTTCCTTCCTTCCTTCCTTCCTTCCTTCCTTCCTTCCTTCCTTCCTTCCTTCCTTCCTTCCTTCCTTCCTTCCTTCCTTCCTTCCTTCCTTCCTTTTTGTGGAAGAAAGCTCTTCATTTTAATATGCAAATATTTTTCATTTTTTCTGGCTTTGCTATAATTGCTCTAAAAGTCAACAATATCAACTTGAAATGGATTTCTGTGTCTGCTAGTTTCTGACTGGGGCACTTTGAAATCAGAGAAAAGAAATATTTCTATACTGCTACTACAAGAGTGGCATGTATGTAAGTGATAGTAATTAACGGGGCAACTGCATGTCCTTACTGCTCTAGAAAATCTGTGCCTTTCATTTCCTCTTGGCTGCAAGAAACAAAAATATCTCAATATCTACTGGCACACTGAAAAACATGAATGTTGTTGAAGCTTGGAGGGAAATAAAACTGTCCCTGGATTTTTGTATATGAGGGACAATAGACTTTAAAATAACAAAAATGGACTCCAAATATCCAGATGTAAGCTAAAGAGAACCAAGACAAAACAAAAAGACTACAGCTAACTCTTTTTCCATATAGGCTTTGTCTATACTGTGTAGGCAGATCTCTTGATGAAGGGCTGAGTTTTATCAAATGAAGTTGGAAATAGGCTGTCTCACTCTTCAGGAAATTTTCAGTCTCTTCCCATTTTTAGGGACATTTTGCTCTGAGCCTTGTGCATTGAGCTCATTTAACTTGCCTAGTTCCTAAACAGATCTATTAGCAAACTCAAAGTACAGGCTTCAGACTATGAGAGAATGAGCAGCATAACCGGATACCAAATTGTTAGTACGGTTAGTGCCCGTTTCATAAGTTGTCTGTGGTCCTCTGAGTAGAGCATATGGGTAAACAGGGTATGGATGGAGTGATTTTGCTCCTAGTTAATTAAAATCAACTCATTTTCATCTTAAATAAAACCCAACACTTCAGAATTACCATAAATGCAGAAAATAAGAAGGTATGAAATTAATTTCTAAAATATACAATACAAAAAACGGGTGGAGACAAAGCTCCTCTGTTTTAATGGCTTGTATTGCAAAATGAAACTATCAGAACAAAAATCCATATTGATAATCCAAATTATATATATATGTGAAAGGCAAAATTCATTTTAAGACTAGCTTTTGAATTGCCATAAAAAATTGATGATGGTAGGACATGTGGGATTTGTTCCCATCTATCACTAATCCATAGCCTTGCAAAGAATTGAAAAGCCTACTTTAAGGTGGTAGACACAGAGTGACTTATTCAAACTTCTTGCTTTGACTTAAATTACACACCGACATATAAGCAATGAGACCTCTGTTTTCCCCTCTAACCACAGCCTATGTGTAAAACCAGGTAGCAGAAATTTTAGCCCACATCTCTATTAAATTGGGTAATGACTATTCACCATGCAGTTTTTGGCAAGTACAGACTGGGCAACTGTTCAAGAAAAACAAGAAATTTCCTGCTGTATATGAACTGCTCATAAACACTTGAGCCCTGGCACTTTTTACTCAAACTCTGCAGGTCTCAGATGCCTAGTATTAATAGAGACTGCTAATTACAAGCAGTGTGGTTAAAGCAAATGCTTAGCCATACAGAACATTAATTGACACTGTTGTTGGGGAGAATGAAGGGCTGTGTGTGTGGGGAACTGTTTTCCCAGTGAGAAGGCTCAAGTCACTGCAGTTTTTGCTGGGTTTGTTCATATTTTCCCAAAGCAGGTCTAGATTTAGACTACATTCTCTGCCTTAGAAGACTGAGGAGGGAGCTGTGATTCCTTTCTGGCTCCCATGGTTCAAGGTGGGAGGTAGTCTGATAAAAGCCTTTTCCCATCAAATTTCCACAGCCAGGCCTTTGGGGGTGTGAGGTCAAGGTTCAGTTCACTGCCTATGCTGGATAAAGACCTATTTCCATCAAGTTTCCACAGCCACACTGGCCACACTTTGGGGATGTGAAATCAAGGTTCAGTTCACTGCCTGTAGTGTAGCTCTGCTACTCTACATTCTGTGTCTCATGTATTGTGCCTCCTGCTCCTGTGCCTCAGTCAGCTGTGCTGGGCATCACAGCAACAAAACCCAGCCATACAGGATGTCCTACTCCTATCTGATTTATTCAGCGTGTTTGTGCTAGTGGATTCCTTTATACATCTCATATTTCTCATCTCAGAACGCAGCACAAAGCCTGTCTTTGGAACAGGAGATTGGTGGCTTGTTCTGGCTGCTTTCTACCTAAGGAGCTGCCATTTTAACTTTTGACAATACTTGAAATCCCCTTCAGTCAATCTATCAGCTTTTAGGATGAAATTAAGGATGATAGGAGTACCTTGGGTCAATAGCCAGGAGACTATTCAAAATGAGTTAACCAGGAAGAAAATATAAGACATAGTGGTCATATACATCATATACTTGCTCAGAGGAAAAGCTGTTAGAGTGATCCCAAAGAATTTACCCTTTCCCACATAAAGTGAGTTGACAGATAACTTAGTATAAAAGTATAAGTATATATAAGTATATATACTTAGTATAAGTATAAACTTAGCAAATTCTTAGTATACCCTGTTTGTCCAGTGTCTTCTACCAAGTGGGAAGAATTTTACCTATATGACAAGATTTAAAGAACAGAGAGAAAAAGTCTAGGAAATCACTATAGAAACTAACATCTTGCCTGCTCTAAGTAAGAAAAAAAGTGATTTTTACTTCATTTTTTCTGGAAGAATTCAAAAGGTTAATGACCCAAACAGACACATTTGTTCTTGTTAGAGTTTTTTTCCCCTCTGAATTGCTATTGTACAGAAAATAAAAAGAAAGAGTTTCAAAAGAAAGGAGAAAATTCCTCAATTTATGGAGTGTTCTGTTACTTTGCACAGCAGAGAAGGGCTTAGGATCCAGCAGGTTTTTAACAGGAGTCATGGCTGACAGGGTTGTATGGTAAAGCTAGAGAAAGACTGAGGGAAGGACAGCTGAGGTAGTTTAGTTTACATCTTCCAGTCTCACTCTAGAGTGAAAACACTTTAGTACAGTGGGGTGCATTCTAAGCCTCTCTATTTAAGGTAGGTTGGCTTTGCAGATGAACTGTGCAGTCTGCAGTGTGGTGTCTTGTAAACCTGCAGAGATTAAATGCCTGAAATGAAATATTGTCTGAAAAATATAATTTATATCTTGAATTCTGACATGATCAGCTTTCCATAACAACACTATCATCTCATTTGATTAGTACTGATTGGAAAATGGACATTTTATACCTCCCCTCCTCCTGTACAGAGCGCAATGGCCACTCAGGTATTTTTAACTCTGAAACACTGCATCCAAGTGTAGATTTCCCTCTGCACAAGAGAGGGCAGCCTAGTCCTGGTAATAATGCCTCCAGAGCTCTGGACATCTGGAAAATCTGTTACCTTATTTGTTATGCTTGACTGTAAAAATTACTGCGTAAATTGCAAATTAATCTTTGTTCTTAATTTTATGGGGGACCGGAGGCTACTCTAAGACTTCTTAAGATTGAAAAAAAAGCTACAAAATAAAATCCTTTGTTTTATTCATGGGAAATTTCTGCTAATGTGATACAAATATGTGGGTTTCTTCAGTGATAAATTACTTTACAACTTGTAGTGTGAAAGCTGAGCTGTATCAGAGCCCTATGTCTGGACTGATCTCATCAATTTTGGTTCCTCAGCAGGGATTTGGCTTTTGATCACACACTTCTTAATAGATCCAAATATCTAGACACTATGGCCACTTGTGTTTAAATCCTTGCTGCTTGGGTTTATTTCATGCATTGCTTTTAGGTCTTAAAAGCTGAGAGGTGCAGTGCAGGGTCAGACTGAAGGTCTGCATTGTCTGGTAATCTGTCTCTGAGAGTGGTTATAGCAAATGCTTAGGGAAGGACTAAAACAGAAAGGGTGAACACAGAGGGATCGTTGTCTAGCATACCTTCCACCTTCCAGCAGTCACTGGTCTAAAACAACAATTTCTTGAGCCAGAGTTTGTATCTTGAGAGTCACTCTTTCCTTCCTCTGAGGACATTCCATGTGCTCAGTATACCTGAGACTGGGAAGACAATTAAAGTATTTTCCTTCTTTCATTTTAAGGACTGTTTTTCTGCCTGAGAGGGAATTTCTCCATTCCTGAAGCTTTCAGAAGTTAAGCCAGCTCAATCTCAGTCATGCCCTGCTGTCTACTGAGACTGAGATGTTGTCCAAGTTTTATTTCCATCAAGTAACCTTCCTAAACTTTTGTATAAAAGAGATATCTTTGTTACTGTCTGTTGGTTCTTTGTACAATACACTCTCATTGCCACTTCATCCTATTACTTTCTATTTCAATATATCTAATAATACTTATTTTTCTATTCCAAAGGTATCTGTTCCAAAGGAGTGTCCTTTCTGCATTGACGTCCTCTCCAAATTAAAAAAAAATATTCCTAAAATCAAACGTCCAGCAAAAGCCAGACTTGGGTGATCTGGTTTGCTGAGATACGGAAGACTCAGTTCTTGGAGATGGCAATAATCCTCAGAAAAAATGCCACATTTCATTATGCCCTTTAAAGTGGAAGAGGAAAGGACAGATTTCATTGCCAAGGCTGTTAAAAGCAGTTAGATAGGGAAAAAAGTAGAAATGTTTGGAAAAAATCTTCCTCATCTGACTTTGACCAATCAAAATATTCCACAACTTTTCTTGCTCATGATTCTTATCATTAATGCCTGTTGCATTAATATTGCACACTCTGGCTGCTTGGGCCTTGCAGTTTTCATGGATTAAGGCCATTTCTTACCTTTAACCTTTTACATGAGACTTCTCTTCCTTGTTTAGAATATTGTGAGGCACAAAAATGAAAGGAGCACTCATGAGTGTAGACAAGCTGAACACTAGTTGGTCTATGGCTGTTTTCTGTTCATTTTTGATGCTAAGCTTAAAGCCCCTGCTGTCCAGCACTGGGTAAATGCCAGCATTCTTCACTGCAGAGCTGCCTTGCTAGAGAGAGAGGGTTCTGCCATCACTTGCTTGTTCAGCAGTGACATGAACTTCTTTGCCTGTTAGTATATTAATGGAACATGTGCCTTCTGGATTTTCCTCTCTGAAAGCAACTCTCATGTGGTAAGGTGTTGCCATGTGGGTATTTCTCAGTACACTCATTACAGCATAATCGTGATTTATGGATGATTTATGGATCAGCTAAGCCACAGTCTTGGTGTGAATGCCCTGGTTAGCTGTGGAGGTGATGTGTGCATGGAAGGCAGTGATTTTTCTCTAGGACTAAGTTTCAAACCCACAAAGTTCAAATGGGTTCAGAATTTACTCAAACACATTCTCACATTCCTTTATTTTACAGACAAGGGTAATGATCCTAAAAGCAACTGCCCTGCAGCGTCACTGGAGTGAAAAATTGAAGGGTTGTTTTCCAAGTAATCTGACTCTGTACAGCTGGATCAATAGTCAATATTGCCAGGGCTTGGCTGCCTTCCTTCTACCTATTTTTTACCATTGAATGTCACAATAAAGCCCAATGTGGAAGACCCTCCAGAATTTGGAGGGGAAAAGAGGACACAAAACAATACCTGTTCTCAATGTTGTCTACTTTTTAGTGTACAGAATGTATTGAAGATTCAAGCATTTCAGTATGTTTATAAATTGGACAGAAATGTGTGAGCCCCTGTAAAATTGATCGTTGATTGCTATTATTTGCAGAGACACTGGTAGAGTATAGGTATTTCACGCAGCAAAATTGTCCTAAAGCTGTCCAGCTCATGTAGGTGAACATTTGTAAAATGCCATATAAGTCAGGACTGACCAGCTTTTAAACCTAAATTTCAACCTTGTGTTAATCTAATTTTTCCGGTTATAATTTATACCTTCTCCCCAAAATTGTTTGGGCCAATTTCTAATGTACTTATTAAAATCACTCAGAAAGTTCTACCAAGCTTGAACCATATTAATGGAGACCTTGGAGCGCAAAAGTTTCAAGAGCTTGTGCCAATTTTTTTTATTATTATTATAAATGAGTCCCTTTGCCATCCAGTCATATGCCTTGAAAGTTTCTTTGATACAGGAGTGAGGTTTTTTCCCTCCTCCTTTGGGCCCTCTGGAAGGTCTGTTTCTAGGTAACACCGATGTGACCAGGAGTTATCCTTTACAGCTACCTCCAACAGAGAGATAATGAAGACACAGTGGGTAATAGTGTCTTCTGCATCAACTGCTGTACAGTTGCCAGAGTGAGGGAAGAAGATCAGACAGGCAGAAGGTCAGACCCAGACTTAAGACTAGTCAATGTTACAAACAGCTATTTTTGACTGAGCAAGATGTCTCTGTGGCAGATCTGCCCCAGTCGACTGCATGCTAGAAGTGGAACAGTAACCTGGCAGGGACATGGATATGGCAGGGAAAAGTGTTTTTCTAGCAGCAGAGGGCTCCTGACCAGCAATATGTAGCAGATTTGTGACCACAGATGCCACTTGGGTGGTGCAGACCGGCTCTGACTGCTCTCAAGAATTTGTTCGAGCAGCTCTTTAGAAATTCCACCTGGCGAGACTTATAACGTGACTTTTGAGGACATTGTTACTGACTTCCTGGAACATCTGTAAATAGCTGGTTTGTGTATGTTCATGCACCGTGGAGGATAGAGTTTAGAATTTTTTACTGAGGTTATCCTTTTAACACAGGGCCAGATTGTCAGGGGGGCAGATCTGTGCTGGGGAGAGCTTGACTTAGTGGGTGGCATTCTCAGAGCTGCATAACAATTTCTTTGTTTTGTTTCTTTTATGGTACCTTTACTCTTATGGAAAGGACCCACCGTGTCCTTATATATGTGTGCCTTATATATGAGCAGATTGTTCTCCTGAAAGTTTTGTGTTTTCATTCTGAACACTGCTTCTCTACCCAGCCTTTACTAACATCTCCCAGAAATCAAATTTAGAAAACCCAACCCAGAAATATATGGGCCAGTTGACAATGGCTGCATTCATTTTGGAAAATCCTTACCCACTGGCTAAAATTAAAAGGATCAGTAAAAAAATCATTCCCAGTCTTTCTATATTCTGTCATGGATCCTTTTAGCTGCTGCTGCACAAGAAACAGTGAGAGACTGTAATAAGTCATCTCCTTTGCTACAAGAAGCTATAATTTTGATTTTTCCCATGTCTGGATGACTTTTTTTTTCTGTTGAGACCTCACTTTCAAATTTAGACTCCACTGCACCAAAATTACAAATTTGATTGTAAAAAGCTAGAAATTAGTAATGGAAGTTATACTTTCTCAGAAACAAATAGTAATTAACTGGATTTAAATTCAAGATATAACAATTATGTATTGAAATTTTTGTAGCTGATTTGATAAAGTTTAGTGGAACTGGTAAGAAAAGGTAGGGATATAGTGGATATGAACAAACAAGAAGATGGTGGTTTGCTTAGTATTCTAATAATTTCATTAACAGTTTTCAGTCAGAAACATTCGTCTTGAGCTTTTGAATAATTTTACTTGGATTCTTGAGTGATTTACAAGCCCTGCAAACCTTTTTTTTTCTTTGTCTTACTTCATTTCTGAAAGAAAGGAAAAGTAACATGAAGCAGTTTAATTACACTTGGATTCAGAAATCATATGTATTAAAGGTTAGGAAATTCTAAAATATTGAATGTTCATTGGTAACTTTTCACATGGTGATAATTCCCCTGGCATATTACTTAGATAAAATTTGCCTTCTTTCTGTTTACTTTCTAAATTCAAACATTCTGGTTTTCCTTCTCTCTTTTTTCTCACTAATACTAATTAGCATTCTCATACACTCTGATATAAAAATCAGCATACAGCATTAGAAGGGCTACATATGAGTTATAAAAGTACATTGTACTTAATTTCTTTATTTAAGTTTACATACAACAATTTTTTAAATATGAACTTGCTTTCTGTGTGCACAACAGTTTTCTCACAACAGTTGGTTTTGTTTTCTTTCTGTAAAATAAAATGCTTTCATAAGCATTTGAAATATTCAATTTTGCATAAATAAATCACTCCTTCAGTCATTTATATAACTGTTTAACACAAGGCTGTAGTCTATTTCTGATTTCTGCTGGTTTCTTCAGTTTCTTAGTTCTTCACCAGTGAATTTGGGTTCTGTGGGATGGAACACATTGTTGCTCAGAAGAAACATGCCAGGGTATTTCTTCTCTCTTTCTTTTGGGGTTTTTTGTTGCTTACAAAGTTATGGAAAATAAAAGGGTCGGCTACTAGGAACTTGATATTTTATAGCTCTTTCTTGACTTTGCTCTGCCTAACCTTAAAGAAACTACTTAACTTTTTTCTTTTTAATCAAGTTTATGTTTACCTTGTGCATCATGGCAGTTTTCTTTGATATGTCTGTACTACTTGCATATCAGACAGATTTTTAAACTTTGTATCTAACTTAAGGCATCTGTTCCACAAATGCACTGAAGCCTATGCTTATCGTGGAGTTATTGAACTACAAATGTGCTTCACATTTTGATGACTGGATGAAGTGTAAAGCTGCTTCAGTGAGCACATAACATTTTTTAAAATTAGACATTATAAAAGTACATTTTAATGTCTGTTGAAAAGTGGAGATGATCTCAAAATTTGAATAGGAATGATGAGAGCAGAATGAGCAGTCCTGTTATGCTATACATACTGCACTTAAGGCAAATGCTTCTCCTTACAGAGTCTTTATTGTAGGTTCTTAATATGAAGTTCCATGCGTCTACCTCAGGGAAAATCATTGTTTTTTAAATTGTAATTACTTTCCTATCATGCTTCTATATAGAGGGAAAGCCAGTTCATAGCTTGGAAGAATGTCCTGAGTATTTGGTAGGTAACTTGGAGCACAGCGGGCTGTGTTGGTGGTCATGTCTGGGTAGACTAAGCAAGTGCTAAACCTTGTGATCCCCTTGGAGGAAATAGTAATTGTATGCAACCTCTCAAAAGAGAGTGTACTGGAGGGAAATGTTAGGCTACAAACCCAATCATTTGGTGTCTTCTCCTCCAGGGATAAGCTGCTTTTCAGATGATGGGGTCCTGATTTGCACAAACCCTGCAAAGCAAATTCTTTGGTCTTTTCTCTGTAATGCTGACATTGAATTTTTACAAAGGTTGTGGTTCTGTTTTCAAAGACTTGGCTTGGGCTCCAGCTGCTCAACACAAAGCAGTACAGAGTAAGTGGTGCCTCTGCACCATGATCAGGTTTCCTTTTTAAGACATTGGCAAAGGCTTCCCAGTAGCTGTTGATCCCAGCAGCTCATGTAAATCCTGCATGTACCCCATTCTCCTCAGTTATTTGCAGTACAGAGACTGTATTATAGCCAAGTCCTCTAGAGTTCTTCTCTACTTTAAGCAGCAGAATGCATCCACGTTTTCTCAGTCTGCTTGCATCAATGTGGGATTTGGCAGAGGATCCCCCCACGGAACAGGCTGAGGGTCTTCTCTCCTGCATTGGTTTTCTTTGGAAAGGCCTGCAAATAGTTTCCATTCCTTATACACAGCTCTGGCTCGTCACCTCACTAGAGAAAAATTAACATACAGAGGTGTCCTTGTCCCCTTATGCCTAGTGTCCATTCCATTGTGAGCCACATAGCTTCACTTTTTCTACCCTTTTTCCCCTCTTCTGATTCTTCTCCCTAAGAACAGCATCTCCAAAACAGCAATCAGTACAAAAAATTTGTAATTACATAAACTTATGTAAATGAGGCTCACAACCCCTTGCAACACATGATTTACTTATGACAATGAATGCTTAAGCAAATGATGCCTCTAAACAGCACCTTCAAACACACCCAGGTCATGTGACTACTGTCAGTCCCCAGAAGTATTTATTTATGTGTTTGTACCAGACCAGAACAGTCATGCAGGTCCTACCAGTCTTGTCTAGCAGGTATTAATTAAATACCAAAACAGACTCCAGAAGCAAAATTTTACCTTTGACCTCTTCCATCTAATACCTTTTGACATAAATTACTACCTGTTGTGTTGTGCCATGCTATATCAAAGTAATCTCACACTTTTACTAGATAACTGCCTTTACAGCAAAGCTATGATGTGCACAATAAACCCACATTTTTCCTGTCTTGTAGATCATTTGATTTAGTTTTCTTGGATGAATGGTAGTGTGGTGACAGCAGTGGTAGCCAAGAGATAAGACCTCATTGCCTTTGCATAGATCTTCAAAGAAGTTCAAGAATATTATGATTTATCATGATTACCCTTGTAAGAAGGTAATCATTCTTGTGCCTTATAGGCCATTTGGAGAGAGAATTTGGTGATCTTAGAGAGGTTCCTTATGATCTTCAGAGGGAAGGTGCCACAAAACTAAAACCTTTCCCTCATACTGTGCAAGACAGTATTTCAATGATGTTACCTATCTTTTTTCAAAATAAAACTGGAGAGCAATTTCAGAGTCATTATTTTTTAAACTTGCAAGAAGCCCCAATAAATGCCTAATTTGTAACTAATGTAGTAAATCTCAGAACCTAATCCAGGCAGATCTGATCCACACATAATAAATCATGACTGAATTTTTGTCACTGAAGAAACTCAGAATTGAATTAATTCTTCAATAAAAGAATAACACAAGTAAGACAAACACAAATTATTTAGGAGAGAGCAAAATATTCAAACACGATTAACCTTCAAATAAGGAAAGATAATTTTCTTCAATGCTGCCATGAAAACAACCTAAAATATTCCCTTCAGCATATGGTATAATTGATCTGAACTACTGCTGTTTGGCTAAAGACTCTTTAGACTTGTAGGTCACCAAATATCCTTACCAACCTATGTTCAATTCACTTCCACACTCACCCAAAGTACAGGCTGTGGAGAGATTGTGTGAAATATATGTACACACATATGACAGTATTCTTGAATTCCTCTATTCATGCTTCAGGCTGGACACATACAAGCAACTCTGACCTGGGAGCCATGTAGCTGCTTTAACATTAGCATCTTTCTGGTTCCATGCCAGTATGACCTAAGGCTAAGCTCGGGCAGATCACTGCTATCCACCACTATTCCTTAGCAGTGTTAGTAGAGTACTCAGGAGCTGTTTGACTGAGTTAACTCCTACAAAATAGAAGTGAAGTGACTGGCTTCACCTGCACATGTTTGTGAAGCCTTTTCTCCATAAAGACTTGCTGAGAGTGGATCTGATTCAAATGTATGTTTTTTCATTTGAGACCAGTGAGGTTGTTGCAGGCCTCTCAGTGGGACAGAAACTTCATGGCTGCCCACCTTGAGACTGACTGTAAAATGCTGGCTTTGATCTCAATGCCCTGAGTTAACAGAGCTGCAGTTATAGGTGAAATTGCCTCCCCATGCAGTCAGCCACAGCTGTGCTGGAGGAGGGGATGAGGGTGGGAATGTGCTCTGTGAAAATGAGATCTCACAGGAGTTCAGCTCCTAGTTTTGAGCAAACATCTACAGAACACAAACGAAAATTTTTAAGGTTTTGTCATGGCAAAATGGATCTGGGTATTTTCAGATTCAGCAAAAAGCATGGATGCTGAGGGTGTTCTGAAGTTCCTTTTCCAAAGCACAGGTATCTTGGAACTTTTCAGCAATGCTATTGTACAGTTTATGTTGAAGCAGGAAGGTAATGCTGCCCTTTTCTCTAAATTATTTGGAAATGATTGAACCGTTTTAATGAAATTTTCCAAAATAAGTCAGCCCAAGACAGATACTTTGTCTGGGAAAGTTCAGCCCAAATAGTTAAATGTTGGCAAAGTTTTATAAATTACTTAAAACAGTATCTTATAATGGTAGACGTTGGGCAACTCAGCTGTATTTGTCACTACCAACTCTGCCCAGACTCCCTAAACTGTCAGAAAATGTTTGTGTTTCAGAACATTATTTCTACAGTCTATTTGAATTGGCAGATGTTTGTTTTTTAGCTGCCAGTTTTACATTTTGTTTGAGATAAGTGAGGTGCTGAAATTGCAGCTCAGAATGTGCTTGGCTTGTAGCAATTTCAATTTATATCACAACTGTGACAAAGCAAGTGTATTCACATGTTTTATTTTCTGTTTTGAGGGTAGGGAGTTCTGTGCTGGCCAAACCAAGGTCTGCAGCACACACTGACCACATGAAGGCTGGTCTGGGGTGCCTTTGCAGAATATTGGCTCCAATGCACATGGAGTGAGGCCTCAAGCAGGTGCTCAGAATTTGAGTACTCACCTCTTGGAAATATTTGGTCCAAATATTTAGATCCTATGTGAGTGAACTGACTGGGGAGTATGAAAGACACATCAAATTGTGAGGTGTGAGTTTGTTGTTCTGTGTTAGTGGCTCATATCTCTGTGCCTCACACACAAATCCTGTTGGTGATATGAGTGCTCTTGTTTTTTCTATTCCCTCCTTGCAAGAGTTCTCATCTATCAGGCTGGCAAAGGGAGCTTTCCCACTCAGTGAGTTATGTGCAGTTCCAGGAGACATTCTCAGTTGCTACTGCAGAGATCTGAATGGGCACAGAGGATCTTTTGTTCCCCCCCAAGGAACCAATGGTGAATTGATTCACAACTGAATACCAAACACAGAGGCTTAAAGGTAAACCTGCCACTTCCTGGCTAGGAGATAAAAACCAAATCACCTTTTTCTCATAATCATCAATCTCTGATTGATGATGATCAGAGAACAAAAATTCCAATTTTTTACATCAAAATATGTATAGTTTAGATGCATATATAACATAGACACATAATTTGAAATACAAAGTAGTGTAAATGTAATACCATGAAGTACAAAAATTAATTAATTTTTTCAAAGGATTTCAAATTTTCTTTAATTCTGATTCAATGCAGTACATTGTCAAGAAAAAAGATCCAGATTGTTGCTTCAGGTTAAGAGAAAGACAGAATTATAGAAAATAGAAACATTCTATTTCATGTTGGTTTTTTAAATTTAGTTTCATAAAGTGGAACTAAACAGAATGTTTAAAAATCAATGGAAAAAGTTGCACATGTTGTTCCATCTCACAGAAATCTTGGACTTCTCCCACAGAATTCCAGAACCCTAAAAAGTTACTGGAAAACTGGGAAAATTTTAATTTTTTAATGACTCAGTTTTGATAGAGAGAAATCAGAATTTTTTTTGTCAGAAATACCTGCTTCTGAGTTTCTGCACATGTAACTAATTATATACATGTTGAATTAATCCTACCAGCTGAGTGCTCATATAAAAGACAAGAGCACACAGTGTGAGGAGTGTTTCTTGTATGGCTCTGAATCTCCCTGGCAATCCCCATTTCAACACAGCTGATCACAGTAACCAAGCCATGGTAGCACCATCTGTGATATACACAGAACCCTGCATGTGCTTTCCCAATACAGCTGAGGCTGTGGCTTAAATGTGTTAGTTGAAATATCAAGCAGCTGCATTATCTCTTTCTCTTATCACTCACCTGGGATCATTACTAAACTCATGAGTGTTCCCTATACAGGTATGCCCTTGTAATCCTTTTGGTAGATATGCTCTTCAGATGGTGATACCTGTGTAGATGAGCTGGATCATTCCAAACTGTTCTTCATATTACTCTGGAGGCCTGGATAATAATAGCTCCTTCCTTATGTTTGTGCTCTCTTTTCATGTGAAATGGAATTTCAGTCCTTTCACTAGATGTCAAATATTGTTCATAACAGAAATAATACCTCATGATCTAGGATATGGTGTAGGTTTTGGTGTGTTTGAAGTTACACTTCTTTATTTGGACATCTCCTTTAAAAATAGTGTTGCTGCATAAATTTTTCCATCTTTCCAAATGTCTTGTATTTTCTTTTCAAGGGATTGTGATACTCTGTCATTTTCACGTGGTTAGAAAGTTATGGTTAATACCATTGTCTTCATTCAAAATTTGGTTAAAATTTCTGTTAAAAGACACAGTTTTCTTCTGTTTGCCCAATCTTTCCTTGGTCTGAAATCCCATGTGCCTATATCAAGCTAAATTCCCTGGGAAAGTCTGAGCAAAAAGCTTTGGCATGGGAAGAGTAAATGGTATTTTCTGAATTAAAACATTCTGGTAGTTGTACTGATTACAGCTGACTGTACAGTTAGAATGGCCTAAAACAGTGTGTAGATAAAGAGTGCAAGGCCCTTTACCTCTGCATTGCTATGAGTGCTCCAATAAAGCCATATGAAATCTGAGCAGTGTTGTGAAAAATTCCTGGTATTCTGTCTACCCTGAGTAGGTATTTATATGGCACTGGACTGAATGCATTTTACTCTGTATAACAAGATTTGCTCTTTCCAAGGCAGAAAGAGCAGGATGTTTCCTGAAAAAAAAATCAGGATGTAAAACTCTCCCTTGTCTTAATTTAGACTGGGAATGCCGATGTCCAGATCTTCTCTCAGTATTAGTGAGATCCCAGCATAGGATGCTATGCTGCTTGAAAAGTTGCCACCAGATGTTAAATGCTGTTGGGTTGATTGTGGAGGATCCTACCAGGCTACTTGGAGGAGTGATGCCCCAGCATCACTCCATACTGCCTTTACACCTCTTTTGTCTTTTTCCCTCACAAATGTTTTCTTTGGCACCATTACTTGCAGAAGGAAGTGTCAAAAAAAAAAAAGAACAAACAATAGTGCAAACACTGCTATGTGCCTTCCAGGCCCTCGCCCTTCAGTAGGACTGATCTTTCTTCTCTTCTTTCACTGTTCTCTCACTCAGCCTTGCCTGATGCAACTCCCAGAGTGGGACTTCTTTCCACCATCACATATCTGGGCACATGCAGGAATTCTCCCTCCCATGCTCCTTCCTCCCATGCCATGGGAAAGCCTGGTCATCCTCAGCCATGGCTGGGACTCAGGGTTTTCCTGCTGTGGCATCTCAACACTGCACACTGCTGCAAGACAAATAAAATCTAGTCCTGGCATTAAGGAATCTTGTGCCCCTTGACACAGAGACCCCTGATGATCTTTTTCTATTTTGAAAACTAGTGGAAACAGCAACATCTGAGGAGAGTGCAACAGGTGTCCCTGAAACTCAGAAGTATTTCCATTTAATCACACAGCCAGGGACCGTGGGGCTCATAAAGTTTCTGTATTTGCACCTTTGTTTGCTCTTTTGCTTGCTTAGAAATGCTGCAGCTGCAGAAAGATTTAAGAAAATCTTTTCACCTTATAAAAACTGGAAATATCAAACCCTGATGGGGTATCTAAAAGGTGAGGTTCTGGTGTAAGAATTTGTTTAACTGGCATATTTAAAAGCAAAAGTCATAAACAACATGGAACCTCATTTTTGTATATCCTGTCAGGTTTTCAGGTGTATTGAAATTAGAGCTAAGTGAATACTGCTAAAAGGACATTTAAACATTCATTCAAAGGCTTCAGATGGCTGTGGTAAGATTTTACAGGCTTTGCTAAAACATAAAATGAAAGAGTTAGTCGACAAGGAAATAGCAACATTTAAATAAATATTCTGAGGGTTTCTGTAGAGCACACCTGAAGGCATATTCACTTGGGGTTACACCAGTTGCCAGCAGTAATATTTACATTTGCTTGAGGAAATGCAGGCCATTTTGTGAGCTACTGATTTAGATACTGTATCCATCAGGGTATATTCAGATCTGACATGATCAAAGAATCTCCAGGTGAAACCATGACACAGGCAAGAGATATTTATGGAAAGCCAAATGCCAACTCCCTGCTAAACTGTGCAGCCTCAGTCCTTCACAAAACTACTGAGAGAGAGTCTGAGCTCATGAATAGATAAAGTCTTTAAGTAACAGAAAAACATATGGGTTCAGGTACTCAATGAAAAATGAGGAACTGGCATGGTTAAAAATGTGTCATTTTTGTATCTCCTTTGGTTCTACTAAGCAATCACAAGTAATGGAATTTTATTAACTATTAAATGTAAGATTTTTTTTTTTTTTTGGTCAGAATTACATTGGGTGCTCATTTTTCTGCTAAGACATTTAAAACCAACATTCCAGTATTTCCCTCTCTATCACAAAAATTTCTATATAGAAACTTTTTTCCTACTCACCTGGTCATTTTTAGATTATCCAACTCTCTGCAACCAGTTAAGTAGTAAAGTGCTTCCTAGAACCTTGCATTATTTTCCATCAGCTCACTGCATGCTTTTCAGCACAAGTTGGAAGAACTTAAGCCACTAAAAAATCATCACTGAGGAGACCCTAAACATGTTAGATCTGTGCAATGGTTCAGACTGGGGCATATGAATCCCAGTTTATAATTCTTAAATGAGACCACAGCTTAAACTCTACTACATTTACCTTCAAAATATACTTCAAGAACTATTTCAGGAAGGAACCAAAGATATTCTGTTTCCTTGTAAGTAGTAGTTTGATTACACTAGTAGGATATATCCTCAGGGAAGTATTAGGAACATTTCGAAAATAAATATGTCTGTACTGTCATCCCTTTAGAAATATATTGCATGTTTTATAGGATTATTTTTCAAAACAAGTTTCTAATGTTTTGCTTTTTTAATTCAGTACAGAGTATACAGGACTGGTACTAGTCATTTTAGGCCTTTTCATGGCTCTTGACTGTAGATGAAAGAATTCTGTCTCTTTGAAGGTTGTACAAGTCATAAAAGTACAACTGTAACGCATTTAAATCTTGAATAGCACTAAAT
This sequence comes from Zonotrichia leucophrys gambelii, assembly GCF_028769735.1. Lineage (NCBI taxonomy): Eukaryota > Metazoa > Chordata > Aves > Passeriformes > Passerellidae > Zonotrichia > Zonotrichia leucophrys. The sequence continues at coordinate 120,752,294 of NC_088171.1, read as the reverse complement.
GGATTTCTCTGTCTGTGTATATGTATCCATGCTCACTTGAAATATGTCTACATGCATATGTTTTGCAAAAAGAAGGAATGAAATTTGGGTACAAAATGTACCTCTGTTAGTAAATTTAAAGCACTGACTTCATCTTAGGCAAAGTTATGGAGATTTACAGATATGGATGTAGAAATGTGTCATTATTTGAACAGAATAGCAAGAATTGGAGTGGAAGTTTAAACTTTGAGATATTCATTCAATTGCATTCAAAATGAAACAATTTTATAAATATATACTGCATTTTTGCCATCAAGGGCAATATGCCTAGCCTATTCAGTTTTACTTTACTACAAATTCCTGGCAGATTTCCCTTTCAGAGTCTCATCAGCTACAATGTTAGAGACACTAGGATCATACATTTATTCATAATACAATTTTTTAAAACACATGAGCAAAAGCTGGATTACCAAGCTTGTTTTTCTTACTATTTTTCTTGCACTAATAATAGATCTGAAACATCTATTTTGTTGTTAAAGAAACAGCAAATCTGAAGTATCAACAAGAGGATACTCTGTGTGTATATTTGCATGTGTCTGTGTCTTGGAAAGATCTCCTTGAATGGCAAAAGCTTGCTAATAAATATTATCTATTTTCCCCCAGTTTTCTTTTTCTTCTTCAATTTCACCTGGGTCTGAGAAGATTGTAGCTCTTTGCAGAGTACACAAAAATCGCACTTCTGATTTTTTTTCCTAAACGAAAACCTCACTTTGATTACCCAGCCCAGGTCTGTGTGTTCATCCAATCCAAATAACATCTCCCAGGAGCATTAATTTAATTTCTTTTTCATATTATCTGGGTCAGCCATAGGTAAAGTGGAAGGAATAATCTTATATCTAAGGTTTTTATTTGTCTTTTTCTGGTCTTTCAAATTGGTGGGGAAAAAAAATGGATGGCACTAGTTTCATCAGCAGCTCTCCCTTACTTGGCTTCATTTTTATTTTGTCTGGCATGAAGCAATGAAGCCTGTGTGAGTTATTACTGTCTCATGTCTCAGTACACAATTAATTTTTTTCCCATCCCAAACTGCCAGGGCCCGGCTTTCATCCAATCTTTACAAAAAGGCTACTGTGTGAGGGGGTGGTTTTCATTCTTTTTCCGATCATGAAGGCAGCAGTGTAGCATTTTCTTATTTTAAGAGTCTCTCCTTCTGAAGAAGAAAGAAAAAATATCTTGAATTAGTAGGTTCTAAAGTCGCATTGTCCTGTAGGTAGGGATGACTTCTTTAGAAGGGTCAGTGTATTACATAACTTTTCCCAGCTGAAAGCTATCATAGGTGTTCATTTCCCAGCCTGCATATACTTTGCTTGCCTTATAACAAGGTAATTTCATGCAAGTATTGCCTCTTGGAATATTTATATTAAATTGCAGGTTTTGACATGTAACTAACTCTTATTAACTGCTCATGAAGTCATTATCTTTAAAAATCTGAACCATTAATATACTGGCCCTTAGCTTTATAAACTTGCTATAATTAATTTATCTGCAGATTTCTTTTGTGATCAGAGGAAAACGTCTGGCTTTGCTTTGAAAAGTCTCAACTGGTACTCTGTATTTCAAGTCCTTATAGGATCCCAGTGCTCTGGTCTCACAAGAAATTACTCTTATTCACATTATGTAGTTCAAGACCTCATTCAAATTTAGGCTTCTATCATGGAGGCTTCATAGTATAAACCCTTTTCAGAAAGAACCCAAAGAAAGTATATTTTGCACAGACTCTATGGTAATTCCAGTATTCAGATCCTGAATGATGTAGGTTATCCACTTGGTCTGTGAACAAGTCTTCTATTTTCTACTCCTCCTATTTCCATGTGTTTATTATTCCTATGGAAACCATCTTAGTGGTATTCACTGCTTACATTTCCTTTCTAGCTGATACTTCTCAGAAAGGTATAAGAACACTGTGGCAGCATATTGGGGAAAATAAAGAAGATGGAAAGTGAAGATGGAAAATAAAAAGCATGGAATACTTGAAACTGATTAGAAATGTAACAAAACCCCTGCCAAACTTGCTAAAAATCAGGCCATTTATGATAACCAGTTGGCAAGACTTGGTCCTATGCTTAAAGATGTAATATCAGGAATAGCCATCCAATTCTATGTAATTCTTGAGCTAGATGATACATGTCTATGCCTTCACCAGTGAATTTCCATGGCTGCTTAAATCATCTGGATGTTCTTAGGTTGTCACATCTTTCACCACATTAATTAATTATATTTCCATTAAGATTCTTTTTGCACACTAAGTACTTGCCTGCCTATCCACGGATGACATCTTTTAGGTACAGACTCTTTTAGTGACACAGACTAGATAGGAATGTAGGAAGAGAATAAAACTGTAAATTATATCCAGATGTATTAGAAAAATTTTGAGATACATGAAAATACATTAAGTTTCTGAAAACTAGTTTCAATCTGCTGTATTTCTGTACTCTTGATAACACCTAAGAGACACAGCTCATCCTCCATTCCCTCTGGACCCCCTTAAACAACTACTTCAAACTCTTCTTCCATGCCATCCTATAACATGTTGGAACAGTCCTGATTTTTCCCTTTCATTTCTGAGAAGTTTTAAGCCTCTACACATTGCTTGATAAATGAAAAACCAGTTAAGAAAACTGACACAAAAAGGATTGAAAGAACACAGATTTCCCCAGCTTATGAAATTTTACCCCAGTGATGGGAGGTGAAGATTCAAATATTTCAAGCAGGGTGTAATGACCAGGTTGCCTCAAGCACTGATCTTACCACGAGCAGCAGGTTAGAACTAAGTGAGATCCCTTCCAGCCTAAACTATCCTCTGGTTCTGTGAGCCTTTGGGACTCCAGCTCCAGAACTTACAATGCAACCTTTCTTCCCAATGATCATCTGCTTAAGGAGCTTACAGTTCTGAGTACTGGGTTTTGTGGTTCTCATTCCTAAAATGCCAATCTGCCAAGCACAGTTTAGAGTGTGCTGTTACAGGTTTCATTAGGCGGTGAAACAGCTGCACACCACTAACCCATGTTTTGTTACATTGCTGCTTCAATTGAGGGAGTGGTGTAGTTTGCTAAAGACTGTTTAATCTTACAATTCCTAATCATTCCCATATTTTTATTTCTTGGGCATGTAATTTTTGTTTTTCAGAAATGCACATATAGTACAAATGCTAGTGCTAGCCTATTCATCACCACATTTCTAGTTTCCATTTCTAATAAATACATCTAATCATTAATTAATAAATCAAGACAGGAGAAGTAAAGAACTACCTCAGATTAGGAACTGAAAAAAAAAATAAAAATAAATAAAAGAAGGAATATTATTAAATTGTTATTCTCCAGTGCTGCTTGAAGATAGCAGTAGAATGTTTCAGCAGTGTAGAATATTAAATATAATAGCTGATGTTTTTTCAGAAAAATTAGGTAGAAATATTTACCAATTTCTGTTAAACAGGTCATAATTGTGGGGTTCTGTGAAAAGCTCCATGAAGAAGCAACCATGTTTAAAATAGCACAAATGAATACATTTATAGAAACAGAACTGCAATCAAAGGTTGGCAGTGCTTTCCTTGTTGAAAATAGAATGCATATTTCACTTAGGACATAAATGGATCTTTGACACAGTAAAAATTTCTAACAGATCATTGCTGCACAGATGGCCTCCACATGCATCCTGATCTGCAGTTTGCAAGTCACCATATTTGATGGTCACCTCAAGGTCAATACGAAAATGTTGGGCTGTTTTGATCTGTAGATTTTTAAGGACTTCCTGACATGCTGCAAAAGTGACATAGATGTCATTCATGAAGATGATACTGTTACCTGCCTAGAGGTAGAGCAGCTGCTCCAACAGCATAGCCTCTTTGTTTCTCAGCTGATGTTAAGGAAAGGTCAGGCTAGAGGCTGCAGAATGACATGTCAACTTGCAGCATGGGATAGTGCTCAAGGTGCTCCCTTTCATTCAATTTGGAATGTAGCTACTTGTAAATTGGTTGGTATTTTGTCCCTCACTACTAGCTCTTTGTTATGATTGGTTAGTAATTATTTGACTGAGTGAAACAGCTGTGTTAATCTGAAAACAGAGGAGGAATAAACACAGAAAAATTGTTTAAATATGATCTAAACAAATAGACAAGTAGGCATTGCCTGTGGTTTTGCTGTCTTGCTGACAGATGTGAAACAACCACTCAGAAAAACTAGGCAGCATGAAAAGGACTTATCAGTGTAAATATTCTGAGGTATTTACGTAATCCCCTACCAAGCTTGTGAGAAATGTAAACCACCTTGCACTATTTCTAACAGAGCAGTAATATAATAACTGTACTTAGTGCATCAGCTAGTAAATGAGGAACAGAATTTTGTTTTCTTTCATCCTTTAGTGTTGATAGTTGGATTTCCACAGTGAAATATCATATATTGAAGATGCAAGTCTTCTCAGCAATAAAACCAAAATTGATTTTTTTTTCCCCCAAGATGTAAAATAGGGCTTGTGGTGAAAGTAATGGTAGAGATACAACAAACAAGGGTGAAAATTCAGTCTTGCTGCGTGCAGCATCTGGAGATGTTGATGAGCACTGGTGGCTGCTGGTGCCAGAGGAGGTCTGCCCCAGTTCCTAGAAACAGCTGCTGCCCGATCATGGCCATTTGGTCTCATCACAGTAGCAGCATCTGGGTTAGATTTTCAGAGCTTGGGCTGTGCAAAAAAAGTGACTTGTTATCCCTAACAATGTGCTGTCATAATTCTGAGTGTGTTTTGAGGTGATTTTCATGATCAGAGTGATCAAATGTTACGTTGTTAGCATATGAACACAGACTGGTATTTCAGGAATAAAGTAGATGGTGATAGAGATTTCCCATTGAGAACATGTGTCCCATCTAAAAAATCTTCCTTTCCTTCCTTCTTTTTTCCCACATTTACAGCAACATTAGCAAGGTAGAAATGAAAATCCCTACACAAGGGAGAACATTTTTGGTATTGTAGAAACTTCATTATAGGAGGCAAATCTACAGTAGGACTCAATTTGCTTCAAGATGAACTTAAACAAATTTTGAAACAAAATGTGACTTTTTAAGTGAGGGTAATTTACAATCAGATTTCCAAGAGATGTTGTAAATTTGTCACCTGGCACTTTTAAAACAAGATTGTCTGTCTTTCTAATATAATCACTCAATTTAATCACCAAGCCACTGAGTTCTGTTGAAGTTGTAGGGAAAAGTAATTATCTTCAATGTGGGAGCAACAATCAAAAATATTCTGATTTTTGCTGGAGAGTTCAGACTAGTGATTTCTTGTGAGTGACATGATTACAGCAGTCCCTTCTAGGAGTGTTAATAAGGTCCTATAGAATATACAGAATATACACATAGCTGACCTACTATGGACTAGAAGGCACAAATGTCCATGGAGGTCCTCAGTCCTTTCACCTTTGGGAAACATTGCATGATGGATTATCACTAAACCTGAGGTGACTGTCAAGATGTTGCAGAAGACACAGGTCTCCAGTGCATTGAAAATGGCAGGAGAAATCTTCATTTCTTCTGGGTTCATCACACAAGTTCCTTGCTGTCCTAAAGTAATATCTCCCAACAGGCAAGACACCCTTCATAATGACACTTTCCAGGCAGCAAAAGTAAATTTATTCCTGGTGTTTATTCTGTTGTTACTACTGTTATGCTGTTCCCTGGTTGGAATATACTGCCCACACAAAATTTTTGGCTCCTGTCTTTTTCTGAGAAAAGATGGAGTAATATTACACTTAATTTGCTAGATAAACCAGAATTTTGTCTTTGCACCACTTGTAGCTACTAGTCTTCTGCACTATTCAAAGCTGCTATCATAATGGAAACTGAACTTACTTGGACTTTATTTTGTCATGGTTTTATAATAATAATAATATCAGGTCCAGGAACAGAAAATTACTGAGGTTGCTGGTCATGCATTTACAGATTATTTCTTACATCATCACTTAATAAGCACCAAAGAGGAGTTTATTGTTATTTTCTTTACTGATCTGTACTGCAGACAAGGAATTCAAGTTAATTCATAGTATATCAGGTTAATTCATAGTATAACAGGTGAGAGAGACCATTTGAGAAAAACAGGCTGCAAGCCAGGCAGCCCTGAAAGCAAAGCATTCTAGCCTAGTGTGAAACCATGGATTCATCAGAATTCAAAAATTTAAAGTTATTTGATTTTATACCTTCAGTCAAATGAAGGCAAACTTTTATTTCTAGCACAATAGATTCTTGGGAGTTTTAGATTGGAGCAGGAAGTAAGCTGGCTGACCCTAATGGGTTATTACTAAAAAAAGCATTGTCATTGGATCCACACAGACATTTTTAAAGACACCCTAAACTTTTGGTGCAATATGTGTCATTGAGCCAATTTTTCTTTCTGGTCAGGGATAGTTGGCCCTAACTGGAGACTTTTAAATTTAGCCCATTGGTTAACAATATTTATTAGTAGTAAATACTTTTTCTTAAAGGGAACAGAAACTCAAACTTTTCATAATTCTAATTTTTCTAATGCCTAACTTTTTCTCGATAATGAGCTGGAATGTATTTTTTTTTTTTTTCTAGGAATACAGATAAAGGATTTCCAAGCACCTGATTTAAACTCACCAAATTAACTTTTTTTTAAATAATAACTTTAGTTTCCATTTTATATGCAAATATACAGAAAAAGCTCACTTTAAAATGTAGGACAAATAGTCAGTTGGAGAATAGGAAAAGATTTATCTGCCTGACTCCATTTAGCAGGAGAAAGAGGTTAATGCTTAACTGTGCATTTCTGTGAGGCGTTTGTTATTGTAGCAATTAAACACTTACAATAAGCACTATATATGTCTTCACTGAATCTTAATTTAATCCTCACCATTTGATGACACGTCAGACCTCATCGATTTTACACCTTTTTTCCCCTGGAATGAGTTTTCATTTACCAATTTCAATCCAATTACTCTTGCTCTCCCATTTCATTAGGCCTTGTAAATGTGATCCCAAAATGCTGCTGTTAACGACTGCTAGCAAGACCTCATAAATATATTTTATAATTGATGGATGTTACATAACAAATTAATGCCTTAAAAATCATGCTGAAAGGCATTAGAGCAGCATTAGTCCTGTTAGAGGAAAAAGTGAAAACCTCCCTCTCCACATCTGGAAATAAATTCAGTTCGACAGTGTTTTCACTTGTTGTTAAAAGTTCTCTCTTTGCCTGTTGTGCTTGATAAGTTATTGGAGATGACAGATGACATTTGACTGAAATTTACAGTCAATTACATTCTTCTAACTCATGCAGAAATTCAGAATTGTACTAAAGCGGACTGAAAGTTAGCCTAAAAAAAACCCAGAAAATATAAAATGTAGATATTGTGTGCAATGTTACAAAATTGTTCACTGAACCCAGCAGAAGTCAAAATATGTGATAATGAGCACATGTGCTAGTATTTGGAAAGCCCAGGTGGAATAGAAATACAGCTTTCTCAAGAATGATCCCAGTTCTTCCGCAAACTCAGTTGCTATAGATATGACACCGGAGGGTGGCTTCTGCCAGATTTGTTAGTCTGTATTTTCATGTTTGACTAAGTGGATTTGCAGCAACAAGTTGGCTTGAAAACAGCCCAGGGAGAGGATTTGCATAAATATGTAGAATCAGAGAATGGTTTGGGTTGGAAGTGACCTTAAATATCATCTCACTCCAACTCCCCTGCCATGGGCAGAGATGCCACCCAGTAGATTAGATTGCTTGAAGCCCCATCCAGTCTGGCCTTGAAGACTTTCAAGCATCCACAACTTCTCTGGGAAAATTGTTCTAATGCCTCACCATCCTCTGAGTACAGAATTTGTTAACAAAATCTAACCTAAATCTCTCTTTCAGTTTAGAACCATTCCCCCTTGTCCTATCACTACTTGTCAAAAGTCTCTCCCTCTTTTTTTTATGAGCCCCCTCTAAGTACTGAAGGGCCATGATGAGGTCTCACCAGGAAAGCACTGCATGTAGTGTGAGCTACTTTCACTCCCTGGGCTGAAAGGGGTGACTTTTGTATATAATGTTTAATTAACTGTAAAATTTTGGAAAATCCTCAGCCATGTCTACAGTAAAGTTGTAAATTTAGCTCCTGACATGGATGAAGCGAGGCCTGCAACCATTTGGGCTGGAAGGGACTTTGAGGACCATCTAGTCCATCCTCCCACTCAGAGCAGGGCTAACTTCAAATTAGATCAGGTTGTTCAGAGTCTTTCAAACACATCCAAGAACAGATAATGATAATGATAAATCCATTCTTGTGCTTTATCACTTGCATTAAATTTTTTTTGTTTCCTTTTGTCTAGTGAGAATTTTCCTTCCTGCTGATTGTGGCTCCTTATTTTGTTGAAGTGTGGCTATGAAAATAGCCTGACTATTTTCTCTAAGGGCCCTCTTCAGATAAAAACTGAAACTACTTCACATGGCAATATTTTTTTCTCCAGACTAAATAGTATTTCTTTCTTCATTGGCTTTTCCTAAAGTGCACTATCCTCTAACATCCTCACCACCATAGGAGACCTATTCTGGACTTGTCAGTTTGCAGTCCTCTGTCTTGTAGAAGGACCAAAGCCTGGGCATAACACCTCTGTTGAGAGCCACTAGTGTCAGACAGCAGGATTTTTTCACCAACCCTGTAGCTTATGCTCTTCCTTTGTAGTGCAGGGCACAGGCAGCCTGTATTGTTGCAAGATTGCACTGCTGACTTATGTTCAAGCTGACACCCTCCAAAATGCCCCAACTGCTTCTGCAAATCTGCTTTGACCTAGTTGGCCCCAGCCTCTAATAGTGCATAGGGTTATTTTTTGCCAGTCAAAAGATTTGGCATTTCCCTTTGTTGAACCTCTTGAGGTTCATCTGTATGATTGTCCTGGTCCTTGATGAAGATATCAGAGAGCACAATGAAGATAAGCAGAAATGAACATGAGCAGTGCCATATCAGTTCCTGAAGGATGACATTCACAACCAGATTCCAGCAATTGACCATGGCTCTCTTTGCCCAAGTATGTGGCCAGGTTTTCAGCAACATCAAAGTTACCCCGTACAATCCATCTCTCTTCAGTTCAGCTGCGAGGATGCTGTTGGAGACAGTATTGAAGGTTGTGCTGGAGTCCAGTACTGCTTTTGCCTCATTCACAAAGCCATTTCGTAATAGAAAGACATTTCATAATAGCAAATAGTCAAGTTGTTCAGGTGTGATTTTCTTTGATAAATCCTTGCTGGCTGTCCCCGGGCACCTTGTATTTCATGCCTAAAAATGGCTCTCAGAAAAGATGAACCCTTCCAGACCCTGAATTTAGGATGAAAAGCATCCTCCTCACAGCTTGGTTTTCTTTTTTTGACTATTGGCCTAGCATTTGGCTTTTTCAGTATGCAGAAGCATGCTGTAACTGCTACAAGCTTATCAAACGTCTTTCAGCTACTAAAGCCAGTTCCTTTGACATCCTTGAACACCTTCTGATATGCCTTGATGGACTTGTATGTCCAACTTACTTAAGTAGCCCTAGCTTTATCTTCCCCTGCTTTGGATAAAATGTCTCCCATAAACTGTTCTGTAATGCGCAGAGATCAGGAAGATTTGTGAGCAATAAAGACCAAAGCAAGGAAGGTGTTGCTATCTAAGTTTTTCCCATGTCCTTCAGCACAAGATGGCCTGTTGCAGTAAGTGAAAAAATTTGTTGAATCTTGATTTTGCTACCAATATATCTATAGAAGCTTTTCTTGTTCATGTTCCACATTTCATTCCACATTTCATTCCACTCAGCCATAACCTCAGCCATGTTTTAACCTTATTAATTCTATCTCTGATTTCTGTATGCCTCCTCACTTGCCTGTTGCTGCCTTCATCTCTTGAGCATTTCTTTTTAGCTGTTCAACTCAGGTTGCTCAGCCAGCCCTTAACCTGGCATGCATGCACATGTTCATGGCTGCTCAGCTCTGAGTGGATGATTCTTGTCCTTTGAGGATGATGTCCTTGAAGACTGGCCAGCTCTCCATGGCTCCTTTGTCTTCTGCAGGATTGTCCCTGCCAGTTCCCTGAACAGTCCAAAATGCAAAGTCCAGGCCAGTTTTCAACTGACTGGCATGTTTTGTTCTCTCAGGATCTGAAATTCTACCATCTCCTTGTCAGTGCTGCAGCTATCACATTTCCATCCAATTCTACCTTAACCATGAGTAGCAGATCCATACATATGGGCTCCATCTCTAGTCCAGCACCTGTATAAAAAATAATTGTTTCTGATCCTCTCCAGAAACCTGGATTGCTTCTAGGTGCTGGGAAGGAGAGCTTGTGGTCATGAGACTTTTTCACCTCCTTTTCTTGGCCTACAGCCTCACAACCTGTTCCAAATCATAGGGAAAATTTATGAATTCAACACACTTCTTTGTATAGATGGCAAATGGCCTTTCTTGTCATCTTTGCCTGTCTTTCCCCAGCAACCCATGGGTCTCAGACTCCTCTGGGACTGAAAGACACCATTCTTCATTATAGCTTTTATGCACATTTTTTTCTGTGTTTTGCAAAAAATCTTTATTTTAACCATCAACTAATGTTTTTCTAAAAAAATTCAGAACATTCCTCATTTTTATCCCCACTCTGTCACACACATCATTTGGACAGCAGGATGGAAGCACAGGGGCTCACATCTTGCCTGTCACACATTGCATTGCTCATAGTGCACCAAATTCACCTCTGATAAATCTTCAGTGCAGTCAGCAGCTACATTGCTCAAGGCCTCTGTGACAATCCTCAATTGCAGTCAATCCACAGAATTGCTCCAGGTATTCCATCTTTGCAGAATGTTTGTCTTTGTATGTTTCCTTGATTTATCTTCACCCTGCACAGAAAATCTCCAATACATCATTTACCATGAAACTGGCTGTTACAAGAGATGAGATTATGAAGAATAATTACTAACAGAAGTAAGCTGCTTAAAAATCATTAATGTAGCTCAATGAAAATGGTTATTAATCTTCCCTTGAGAAAAGTGATCTATATTTAAGGTCCATGGGTTTTTTCCTGCAAGTTTTCCTTCTTTAGTTTTCTTTCTGTATTCCTTCTCAGCACCAAAGGTGATACTTGAAGATTTGTCTGGTGGTGTTGCTTCAGGCTTTAGCTGTCAAACAACTTTAAGGGATTATGTGTCCATAACAGGAGCAATACTGTTTCCAAAGGTCTAATAAATCAGAGCAGCTGTCCATTGCCAGGGAGCCCAGTGTGCTCCTGCAGGCAGACGGAGGGACCTAACACACCTGCACACCCAGAAAGGGGTGACTTTTAGTCCTTGAGCTGCTCTAATGATATCAAATAGACCATTTACTGCTGACTGAACATTCTGTGATTGTTTCTGATGAATAATTACTATTAGAACAAGCCAGGGTCTTTCATGGAAATGAGTTTCCTGTCTATCATATAAATAAAACAGCCATAGCATAACTTTCTCAACCTTGATACAACCTACTTCTACTGCTTGTGTTGAAGTAAATATTTTAATTTGCTTTTTTCCCAAGTAAATGTTATGAATTTGGCAAAAGTTCTATTAAATAATAAGACATTTAACATGCTTTTTTCGCATTTTTTTTTCTTGCTTTCAACTCTGATTTGCTATACACACAAAAAAATTATCTTCAACTGTTTTAAGACCTATTCCCATATTTTGGAGCCATCACAAAACATCATTAAATTGAGAAAGAATTTAATTGTTATACCTCAATAGCTGAAATATTGTTGGAGTGGACAAAAAAAATCCAAAACAACATACTTTGTACTTTTGAGTCTTGTTGTTTTTCATATTTGCAAAGCACTCAAATCTTTCAAGCCAATATTTATTTCTGAAAGTAAACATTTATATGGACATACAAAATTGGAATTTAATGTCATAAATTTAAAAATTTGGTTTTTGTTAAATCATTCACCTTGTTAAAGATATAATGCATGTTGAATGAAGGTCACATGATTAAAGATGATAATTTATCAAAGTAACCTGAGGAAAAATCTCCTTTTATCCTGGACAATCCTAAAGAAAATAAAAAATCATTCTTTTCTGAAAATAGTATTGTGCCAGATTTTGGCAGTATCCAGAATATTTACTGTTGTAAAGCAATGGAGGCTTTCATAATATAGGTCAATACACAATATTTGAATTAAGGCCTTGACAGGATTTATGTATGGATATGTCACATGAATCTGTACATCTGTGACCCCAACCATAACTAATGCATTTGCCCATCTACACAGTATTGTGGGAATATTGCAGACAGGAAATTAGAGTCTAATAATTTCTGCAAAAAGTCGCTTGGGAATATTTTTTTAAGAGACACTGTGAAGAAGTGCATCTAAAGAGACATCTGTTATAACATCCCACAAGGTCCACAAATCTGTTCCACAGTAAACTGTATCAAGTTATCTCCTTTCGATAGACAATCAGTACACCTGAGAGCCAGCCTTTCCTGACAGGGCCATTTCATCTGATAGAGTATCAAATGGCTGCTTGATTATTCTGACTTCAAAGGCCAACGGTGCTGATATCTTCAAGGTGGTCTGTAATGCTTGAGTGATGAGGCCACCTGTCAATGTGACTGCAAAATTAAAGAGAATCTGTTGGGAAATGGAGGGTAAACTTCCTCTCCCTCAGATTAGCCTGATTAGCCTTGAACAATTTAACTTCTACAAATCAGTTTTGTAGCTATGGGAAAATTATTTATCAATGGCTACTTTTTTCTTGGGGCAGGGAGGGGGAAATTGTTTATGGTGAGTAGTTCTGTAAAATGTGCTCACCTACTTCAGAAGCAGTTTTCCATTCACTGAGTTACAAAATAAAGACAATTCCTTTACAGTTTTATCAGTAGTTGCAGTGGTGATTTTTTTTCTGAATGGCAAAAATAACTATTCTACTGCAATCATGTTCTTTTCACTCATTTTAATGAAGTGCTCTGTTGAGGATAGCAGAATGTCAAGAACTAGGTAAAACAAAAGGGTTTCATTTTTGAAATAATAAGCTCATTACCAGCAATAATTTCTTAGCTAACAACTAGATTATTTAAATGTTTCTGTTGGGAAGAGGAACAACATTTTGCATTCAAGGAAGAAGATAAAAGGGGAGATAGGCTGGCCTTTTCTCATTAAAGTAGGGAAGAAGAAGCTGTTATGAACCTCTAAGTCATTTATAAAATTGGGGATAATATATTGCAATGTGGAACATGTTTCTACTTTTCTTTGCCTGTAACCATAAGTAAGGCAGGAGGTTGCAAGCAGAATTTCAGTGTGAGTGTGTTAATACAACCTGTTGAGGTTTAGGCTGTCCCAGAGCCTGCTCACTGCCACTCCTCTGCCAAGGAGTCATCTCTGTCACAATCAGGTGGCATGCACCCATTCCATCGCTGAAATGGAGGCACCTCCATGGACTGCCAAGTACCTCTCTGGGCACTTGTTTGCAGCAGAGTCATGTCAGGTCACCCACTGAGGTGGCCTAAATATTTTTTTAATGACAGTATTGTGCTAGAAAAGGAGATTATCATGTTGGATTTTCTGGTATCTCCTCCTTAATCCACCATTTCAGGAAGTTTAGACAGATCTGCTGTTAAGTAATAAAAGTCATGTTCACAGGAAAAGAAACACTGTGCAGCCACTCAGGGCAATCTTTGCCCATGTAAATATTTAGCTCTATATGTAGGAGCTGATTTTAAGAAGCCATCCATCAGAAATAGAGGCCTCATCTGTCTATGACATGTTTTGCATCCCTGAATCATAATCCTTTGCAGGATCTAAATAATCATAAAGGGGGCAGAACACAGAAGAACAGTATTGACACAAAAATAAACACACAAATTGGTCTTTAATATATTTTGGCTGAAATGATGAGGGATTATTTTTTGAAGTTTCCTGCTTAGTTTCTCAAAAGTGTTATGTGCTGTGATTGCCTGCAGCAGCAGCACAGCCCTGCCCTGTTGTACTGAGCCCACCGTGGGCACAGAGCATGTACCCAGGGGTATGGTGGTGATGAGGGGCTCGCACTACGCAGTGATCTCAGCTGTGCTCCATGGCTCAGCCTCGTTGCTCGTGCGGCCCCATGGGAGGCTGACACTGGAACAGGTTCCTGATAGGATCTGTGACTCCATGGAGAGAGGAGCCTGGGTTGGAGGAGATTTGCTGGCAAGATTTGTGACCCTGCAGAGGACCCATTGCTGAAGCAGTCTGTTCCTGAAGGATTGCACCCCATAGAAAAAAGGGACCCACCCTTGAGCAGTTTGCCAAGAACTGCAGCCCATGGGAAGGGCTCAGGTTGGAAAAGTTGGTGAGGTCTGTCTCCCATGAAAGGGGCTCCATGCTGGATCAGGGGAAGAGTGTGAGGAATCTTCGCTTGGAGAGGAAGGAGCAGCAGAGACAATACTGGATGAACTAATCACAATCCCCATTCTCTGTCACTGCAGGGAGGAGGTAGGGAATTTGGGAGGGAAGTTAACCATAAAAGTTCTTCCATTCTTCACTTTTAAAATTCGTTTTTATGTCTCATTATTGTATTCTGTTTTGATTGGTAATAAACTAATTTTCCCAAGTTGATTAAGTTTTTGCCTGTGACAATGACAAGGGAGTGACTTCTCCCTTTCCTTATCTTGACCCAGAACCCTTTTATTATATTTTGTCATCCCTGTCCAGCTGAGGAAGAACATGATAGAGAAGCTTTGGTAGGATCCTGGCGTTCCAACTCTGTATTCCAATAAATGCTGGGAGATGCGCAAAACTAATAACCTCCAGGTTCAAAAGTGAATTTTGTGTAAATCTTCATGACTGAGCTGGAATTTATCAACCCTGATAAAGCCCTGACAGTAATCTTTAATTTATCCAGTGGCTGGGGGTTTTTTAGTTAGTCACCTTTACTGTGCTATTACTCAGACCTACAGGACTTTTTAAATTTATCAAAATAATTGCCATTTTAATCTGGAGCGTGTATATATGTTGCCATCACTCCTTAACAGGCTCTTTTGGTTGAGCTGAAAGCAAAGTTTGTGTACTATTGATTTATTTATGTGCCTAGCTTTTAAATACACAAAGCAGTGCATATGAAGAGCAGCAGAAAAACATTGTCAATATGCATATGTGGCTTTGAAGAAAGACATTTGTGTTTCTTCATTTAGCCCTAATAGGAAAGTTGAGTCTAAACTGGGACAGCCACAACCTGCTGTTAGAACAAATGGTTCTCTTGAGACAGTCTATTTTCTTCTAGACTTTGATTTACTTGTTGTTTAAGAAATCTGATAGAGATGTCTACGAGATCTCTGTCATACATGTGTGCTCCTGTGACTGATAAGCTGTGTACCAATCTGCTCCTTACTTGGGCCACAGATCAGGCCTTGCCCCCTACCTGCATATAATACTTGCAGGAACTTCATTTTTGAGAGTACTGTACTTTTGCCAGGTTTGGCTGAAATCAGGTAGAAGGTGCAGAAGATACTCTGCAGAGAGAGAGAGAGAGAGAGAGAGAGAGAGAAATATAGATCTAAATGCACATTCACATGGAGACACAGTGACTCCATAAGGCTGACTCCAATGGGAAAGGAGCCTAAAATTACTTTAGATTTTTCTATTACATCACTAGAAAACAAATCAAGAGACAGAAGGATTGAAATAAGTCCAGAAATAATTTGGCATAGCTGCTGATGTAGGTAGTCATAGAAGCAAAAGGAAGAGATATATTCCATTTTGACTCTTGATACTAATTTTCTTTATGAGTGAGGCACCAATACCCAAAGTAGTTGGCACATGTTAATAACTGTATTGTTATCGGACAATGTGCCCTGCTACCACTAAAATTTAACCCCTCCTCAAAGTAATTCTGCTATTTTCTGTTTCAGGCACAAAGCAATGAGAGAATTGCAGTGTCATTTGTTCACACATGGGATGGTATGTTGCTGTTTGTGATTCTTCTGCAAAGCTCATGAATTAGTTCAATTAAGTGTCCCTCAGTAAATGGAACTGTAAAGAGGGGTTTCACAATGTGGCAGCTAGCAGGCAGAGCAAAGTGCTCTAAGAGACAGAGATTCTGCTCCTCTGGCACACAAATAGATACATGCAAAGCCACAAGTGCCACAGTGTGTGGACAATACTGATAAATCAGTAATGGCACCAAGACAGCTGATTTTCCACTTCCAGCAATGGGCAGAGGAAGGCATAGGGTTTCTGCTTAACACAGTGCAGCAGATTTTCCAGAGGAGGTGACCTTCCCACATGAACTAAAGCTACTGGAAACAACTCCCTACAGGCAACCTCAAACCACACACAGCTGGTCCTGCAGCACTTTGTGTATTTGATATTGAACATACTTGATATAATTTTAAGGTTTAGGTTTGCACTTCTAGCATGGAAAATCAACTTATTTTGTCTTTTTCAGTAGTCTTAGAATATTATTTTCATTATTGACCTTTTTTCCTTTCAGAGAGACATCAGAAAAAAGGGCTTACATACAACATTTTGATTCCTCCTACATATTGTCACTCTTTCAGAAATGGCTGCAAACTTTTGGTGCTAAAATAGCATCTGAATTAGCCAAATAAAATATAATTTTAATCTATGTTGAATGGCTCAGAGCATGAAAAGATGCATTTCCTAGGTCATGAGAAAGTTAATTGTGTGTAGATGCTGGCCCTACTTGCTGAAGCTCTGTTGTCTTCCAAAATATCATCTCAGGCTGAAAACCATCTTTTAATGCCATCTTATCCTGCAAGGAGAAAAAAATACCGTCTTTTCTTGTTCTTTCTAGTTTTTTTCCTTCTGGTTCCAAAAGTATTCTTCATGTATGTCTATTTTTCTTTCTGATTTTACTAAGAAACTTCCAAAAATAAGACTCTAAAATCAAAGTTGATTTTGTTACTTGCATAAATAGCATATTAAACTTACTATTCTTTACATGGCTCCCCTTTAATTATTTTTCATTCTTTAAATTTTGGAAAGACTATATTGCTTTCTAGCTATTGTTATTTTTAATTCTGATGTCCTACTTCCTTTTACTTTCCAAACAAAATAGTTGTAGCATATTTAATCTTTCCCCATATTGAGGTCTCTCCAGTTCCCATGACTTTAATTATTTTTGTTACTTTTTCTTTGGATATAATCTGCATATTAGGCTTAAGCTCTAAAAAAAATCAGCCATTGCCTCACTAACCTCTGCTCAGTTTCCAGTCCTTCTTCAGATGCTTTCTCACACTTCATTAGGCCAAATCTGGATGCAAAAACTTCAGAGGATGATTCTCCAAGCAGAGCTTCTCTTTTTATCATATTAACTGTCTTTTACTGCAGCTGAGGAACATACTCCATCGTCATATACCTATTCCTCCAACCCATGCACATTCACTCTTTACTCTCCAATGTATAGGAGTGCTACTATTTTTACCTTCTGAATACATCATTTAACATTGGCTTACATTGAAACTCATCAACTATTTCTTCAACCATTCCCTTAATGTGTTTAAATATCACAGAGAACAATCTATACCACTTAAAGTATTACTGTTACTTAAGATTCTGCTTTCATCAGCAAAGTTTATCAGTGCATAGAAAGATCATTAGAATCAGCTGCTGGCACCTCTTCCCTGACTTAATACAGTGAAGTGATGGGCTCAGAAATGTATTGACTGATAGTTAACAAGAGATATCTGATGTAAATTAAAGAAAAAGCAATTACCTCTATCATGAAAAAGAAATGCATCTGAAATTTATTATAACCACAGAAACAAGCTGGTTATACTTCTTGTTCTAGCTTTATAATTGCATCTCACAAAGCTTCTCATGGGGCTGTTGAGTCAACTTGAAGTAACTATGTTTTGTAGGTTTTCCAAGAGGATTGAAGTTGTATCCATTTGTATGTAAAGCTTTAAGCTCAGAAGGTGAATGTTCTATAGGGGAAAATTCAAGTAAAGGAGTGTGGGCGTGGGTGTGGGTGTGGGTGTGGGTGTGTGTGTGTATGTGTAGAAATATCTACATGTACACAAAGTAACTTATTTTTCTCCATCATAGAACTCTATACACTGCTGCTTTGATTTGTATGGTGAAAAGCAGTTTCTTGTGGAGGGTACGCTACAACACAGCTCTTTTCTACAGCATTACATATGAGCATCTTTCAGTCCCTTTAAAGAAGATGCAGAATGTCACACAGGTGATGCAATGCTGAATGTGTTGTGCTTGCTCCAGGGCACTTGCTCCCAGATGTGCTCCACCTCTCTGAGCAAGGTGCCTGACTTTCAGAAGAGACACAGACACCTGTGGACAAACATGAGGTTTATTTCCCTTCAGGCAGTAAATCTGGGAAAACGTTGAGCAGCATTTTAAATGTCAGTATTTTCCTATACAATTTGTCTTCTACTTGTGATCCTGGTACAAAATCTTTTCCTCGCTCGTTTTTTATAATCAAACAGAACAATATAATAGCTATTTTGAAAAATGAGCAAGTGAGAAAAGGTTAATGGACACAACTGATAATTAATATTCTCGCTACTGAGACCATCCTATGAGCTATGAGTGGTCCAGAGCTTCAGATTTACCCTCTTTAGCTCTCACACATCTCCCTCCCCTGAATCCACAGACTGCTTTGAACCTCACATCTTCTGTTTCCTGTGTCTACTGCATAGGAAATACTTCTCTGGTGAGGACAAAACAAACTCCTAAGAAAGAGTGCATATTCCACCTAAAAGGAGTGGCAATTTTCTGAACTTTTGTAATGAAATTTAACATAAAATGCAGAACAAATCCCCAGATAGTTGTAAGAGAAGGTGGACTCAGAACCAGAACTTTGCTGCTATGCACACTCAGAGTGACCTAGCCACTAACTGGTGAGGAGCAGCATATATGCCAAATTCCCTATGATACATGCAGTGACCTCACAGCTAGGGTTTCTTCTGTAGAAACTTGGATTTTTCTGTCATTAAAGACAAAAGAATCTGGGTGATTGCTCTCATCTTAAAAAAAAAAAAGACAACTTCTTCCTAATTGTCTAACCTAACCTAACCAATATTTTAAAAAAATCAATAATTGCTACAACACTTCATGAAAAATTCTCATTCATTAAATATACTTAGAAAACTTTTACTGGCTTGAATTCTTCATGAATTCTTCAAGGGAGTTAAGCAGATAAGCTCCTGTTTATAAGTGTCTACTGCGTGTCAGTAAGTAATTTGAGTGGTGATACCTGAGGAAGTTCATGAGAAGTTGGGGAGTTCTCACTTGCAGAGTGAGAACATGGAGAACTTGAGCAGAACTGCAGAGCAATAGGGTCAATACTGAAAGGTCTTTGTGGTAGAGCTATTTTCAAAACTAGAATTTTGAGCATGTGATTTTAAGGAACATGCAGCAATATGTTGTTCAAATCCTTTTTTAGGTACCTACATGACTTCCTGAAGCAAAAGTGGTCATACTGAAACATGTCTGGCTTTTGCATGTAAAAAAGAAATGTTTTTCTTTGGCATAGGTTATGAAATCATTTGCCACACAATTGCTCACCTATTCCACATAGGGTGGAAGAGCCTTTTATTCCCTAAGACCCTCGAGATTTCTAATGTAGCCACTTTTTTCCCCACCTTCCCATTCTGATTTATCTTCATGATAATTTAAAAGATCACCCAATATACTCCATCTACATTAAAAACGTTATGTTAATAAATAAAAATCTATCTCCAAAACCCAAGTAAAATTACCAGACTTTGCCATGTAACTCCCACAGAGCTGGATTCAGTGCTGACTATTGCAAATTGATTAGCAGACTCTTAATGGTTATTAAGTTATGAACAAAGCATGTATTGATTTAAATAGTAGCTTTAATTTTGAAGGCTGCATGCATGAAAACAAATACAGTATGCCATGATTCAGAAATGCAGGGCAATTAATATCGAGACCTAGGAGACTAAAATCTACCTTGAAATAGCCAAACATATAAGCACTACTAAATCAAGGCCTTTATTTTCCTGCCTTTGTCTTTGCAATGTTTAGTTTCACAGCAAATGAAAGGGGCTATTTGAAGTGAGGGAGAGAAGAAGACAGGTCTGTGACCTCTAGATAGACTGTGGAGATCAAAGGCAGTCTCCATATGTGTTAGATATTATCTTTTTGAGGCAAGTGGGCATGATGTTTTGTGATGCAGCAGTGTGGAAACACACAAATAACCTGGCTAGTGACCGCTGAGAGAAGAATGATTGACATTGTGTTTGAAAAGCAGTAGTAAAACCATGGAAAAATGATTTAGCTTTAGTTTACAGAAGGGTCCTTCAAAGCTCTGTATGCTCAAAAACTGGTTGAATGGAAAATTCCTAAGCTTACATAAATATCATAATTTATATGTTTAAAAGAATAAGTTGCTACAACTAACAACATTTGAAAGCCAATGTCCTCTATAAATCTGTTAGTTTAAGGTACCTATTGAACTACAGTTTCAGCACATAGATCTTTTTGTTGGTTCGGTTTTTTCCTTTGAAATACATGCACAATTTAGACTTTATCTACTTGAGGACAGTTTACTTGTTCCATTACAAAATGAGCAGCGTCTGTAGAAAATGACAGAACTACTGGGAAAAACATGATTTTTTGGTCAGAACAGTGGATCAGTGCAGCAAAGCAACATTTCTGTCACCACAGAAAAACATTCTAGTGTGGGCATCATGTTGGGCACATATGTCCCACTGCATGTAGTAAGGGCTTTACCTAGATGAGGCTCTTGCTCAATCAAATTACCAACACATTTAATCTGCCCCTATTGGCTCTTCCTCTCTCTGTAGGGGTAATAGTAGTATTATTCCCTGAGAGAGACCATGAAAATTCCTTTGTGTAGTTTTCCAAGTCCACTCTGAAAGGAGTGCAGTAAAGGTGAAAAGGATTAATGCAAAGGATATTCTATTCGACTAAAAACTTTGACAATTGCTCAGGAAGCCATGCTGCAAAAGAAAACCTCTTTGTTTTTGTTCTGTATGCCAAGTATGTTTAGAGGAGAATGTTGTCAAATAGCAGAATATCATCAAAATCAGCTTAAGAAGCCTTAATGCCTCCCTGTCTGCACAATGTCAGTCACCAGCCTGTGCTTTTGAAGTTCCTCAGTTCAAGAGCAAACACAACCAAAGGAGAATATAGTTACAGCCCTAAAGTTGAACTTGACCTTTAAGTAACTCTTTCACTTTTCCCTGCTCTCCTTTCCCATTCGTCATTCACTTTGCAAAGCTGGAAAACGCATTGTACCCTTTTATTTTCAATATGATTTTTGTTGGTGCTATTCTGAACTTCCATTTTAGTCTTCATGTTATTCTTCTTTAAAATATATACTTTTTAGTCCAGAACATCAGACATAGTGAATTGATTATCTAGGTTATTATACTTTTGCTATATCCAGGCTGCCCAACCACCTGCAAATTCCTTTTTTTTTGTAGTCACAGAGAATTCTGAAGCTCCCTTTATAAATGTATAAAAATAGCTGGCAAATGTATTCCTTTTAATATCTCTGAAAATGAACATTGAGGTCCTCTTGATAATTTAGAGTGGGATGGAAAATACAGAATGCTGAAACCATGAATTATGTGGAATGCAACACACATTCTTTAGTAAATCCAAAAATAACAGAGAGCAGTTCATAATCTTTTTACACTAAGAAAAATCCATGAAAGCCTTGTCATTTTTGTTGACTTGAGTGTTAAGAGGCTGCTGCATCCCCATGTTGCAGTGTTCGACCAAAATTTATCTGTAGGACTGCATATGCCTGCAGAATATGCTTGGCTATACATCAGCCCTGCTTTCCAAACCTGTTATACACTTTGGCCAGGGTCAGACCCTTTTACAACCAAAAACCACATGCCTGTACAGAAATGCCTAGCCCACAGAGAGGATGTGTGCTCCCTCTTTAAAGACTATGTGGATGGAAAATGGAGTGAACCACAGAGAAACTTAGCCTGTAGTCAGTCAGTCACTTGCAAAAGAGCAGTAGCATTTAACAGTTACCACATCTCATCAGTTTATCATAATCCTTCTCCTGAGATTATTACATCTCCCTGTGATAGCTCTTCATTGCTGAGAGAGATTTGAGCTGACTGATGTTATTTGCACTGAAACAAAGCCAGGCTGTACTTGGCCTTTGCTAGAAGAGTGTTAATTAACAAATAAAGGATGTAAAAGGGCACCTTTAGCACTGAAATTTTGCCTCCTCAGATCTTATTTTCATGAGAGTTGACAGTGTCTATTTTGAAAAATGACAGGGCTTAAATTATTCATTGAGACACCAGGAGTGTCTCCTGTGAGACTTTCAAACACAAATAGATCTTGGCAAATCAGGCCTTGGTACCTGTCCAAAGTTTCAATAGCGGCAGAGATATGACCACAGTTTCATCCTCTGTCCTTAAAATACTGGACAGAATATTGTGAAGGAGAATGGCCACATACCTCAGCATCAAGTGTTTTAACTAGTGCATGGGAAACCATAATTCTGCCCAATGTTCACTAGAGGTAGAGATACTTCAACTTGTTTTGCTCAACAGCATTGTCCTCTCTCCATTTGTGAGATGCATCAATGAGTTCCCAAGGGAGAGAGCTCAATGAGCTCTTAGCATCCACAAGGATGATTGTCACAATATAGAAATCTTAAAACTGAAAAACTGGAGTAAACAAAATTCCCCTCAGTGAGAAAAAAACAAAGCACTACATACATAGATACATAGATACATAGATACATAGATACATATATAATACACCCACATCACTATTGAGGTTCATTATGTGCAATATGTTTCTAGGGTACAGACAGAATATGGAGTTATTTTCCTTAAATGTCACATAAGGACTATTTTACCTTCTGTGAAAATACTTAAAGTATACTGACTCAAACTTTACAAGCAGCAATAAATAGCTCACAGAACAACAAAGTGTGAACATACACATCAGTAGGTCTTCAGACTCATGAAGAAATAGATTCTGCAGAATTAGTTCTGCAGGAAAGACTACAATAAAATAAAATTAAAAACTACCTAGCTACTGAAAATTTTCTTTTTTCAGCAGAAGAAGCTGCTGATTTTTTAACCAGGAGCATGATGCTTCAAATTCATTAGTAAAGTCAGTCTTGCACTTAACAATAAAATTTATATACAGCCTACTATGAAGACAATCAGTAATCTATTTGCAGAGAAAATTCTCTTGACATAAGCAAAAATTCTCCTTTTTCCACCTTTTTCAGTTTTACAGAACGACAGCCAGGCTCCAAACCTTCATTAAAACACCTTTATTCAAACATCTTTAAGTAGCCTGTTTGTTACTGAATGTTCAGGACAAACTTTTTTCTGTTGATATAAATTCTGGATAATTACATTGAACATGGATTATTTCAGATTTATGATTAGGTAAGTGTGAATTTTCAATATCAAGCCTCTAATTACTCTAGGCAAGATGTCATTGATAATTGACATTATTAGTAGAAGGTGTTTAGATTGAGGCAAACAGATAAATAAGTTTTTCCATCAATGCATGGAAAGTGTTATTAAAGACTTATGCAGAAATGGTTAATGGAAAATCCCAAGCAATACAAGTCAGCAGTTTAAGAACAAAACAGAGTTATGAATGAGCTTTATGTTCTACAGTTTGACATAAATCTTCAATTGAAATGTGAAGGGAAATATTAGGGATAAATGAAAGAAATTATGAGAATGTGTCTCAAATTTCCACATTGCCACTTGAAAAGCTTCTTAACAATTTGGTGTGTTCATCTCTCTTGTATTGTTCACATTTTTGTCCTTCCTTCAGCATTTTTGTACTTGTATTTATTTAGGAAGACTGTGCAGGTCAAGTCTGACAGACAGCATGTCCCAAGTCTGTGTCTAAACCAAATTGCTATGTGGAATTGTGGCCTTGCAGTCTGACAGTGACAGGGAAAATCTTCTGGCCCAGGTTTGGTGGCCCTCTAAGCCCTACAGAGAGGAGGGAGTGTGAAGCTGGTTGCACTTAGCACAGGCAATAGCTAGCATGCTTGCAATGAGATTGCAAGCTAATTCCAGTTTGGCAGTCCCCCTGTCCCCATTCTACAACCCACACCATTGCTGGCAAGGGTCATTCACCTTTTTTTGTAGCTCACTAGAGATTTAAATAGACAAATATAAATCCTGCTATATAAACAAATCAACTTAAACTATTTAAAAGATGACAACACATTCCTGCAAATAATCCTTATGGCTGTAATATACTTCACCTCCTCCACCTCACTGCACTTCTCCTAGGTGTTTGTTTTTTAATCCTCTGGTCACCCTGGAAAACCTTTTTCTCTATGCTGCGGGCAAATATTAATGTTTGGGTGGAGTTTTTTATATTTGTGTCTATTGGTAATAGTTTACTCACTTCAGACAGATGGTTATTTATCAAAGCAGGTCTGAAAGTCCTTTCTCTGCATCTAAGGTATCCCAGTAGTTTACAAACAAGGTAAACATGGCTAGACATCAGGATATAAAGAGGTAGAAATCTGCTCTAGCTGCAGTAAACTCTTGTAAATAGCTTATCCCTCTGAGTCTTCTTTCCCAGATGCTCTCCTATGAAAACACTGCAGTTTGGCAAACTGCATTCTTCAGCAAGCCCTTAATTAACAGAGAGTTAGGCATGTCCTTTCCCAAAGCCTGGAATGCAGCATTATTGGCCTGCCACACAAAGTCATCACATAACTTAATGAGCCATTGGCACTTTAATTTTATAACACACTTCCCCAATTAAGCTCTCTAGACCCCAGACTTAAACAGCTGTCCACAGCTGTTGGAAAGAGATTTATCATTGTCAGTCTTTGCAGCCAAAACATTGAAAGGTGCAAGTTTTCAATATCATTCAGCAGATAAACATTTGTCTGTTTTCATTTATTTTAATGCTGTTTCAATAAACCTTTGGCCATCAATTTATATAATTTTTGTATTTATTCTATAATATGCAGATCCATGTTAACTCTGTATTCTCTTCGTGTGTACCCAAGTGTATCAGGGAATACAAAAAGACATAACCTCAAGCAGTGTTTTGCTTCTGTTCCTAAATGTGGACTGAAAAGCTCCAAACTTTCAGTATGGTTGGTCATACAAAGGCCCCCACTCTTGAACACGTGTTATGAGCAAACATTTAGACTCTAAACATATGCAAATGAAGTTGTGCTGTAAAGTGCTGACCTTTCCTTTTTAAGCAATTTTCCAGTCCTGTGATACTGTATTATAAAATAGTCTGTAGAGCTTCCTGAAGAAAAAACCTAACAAATGGACTTAAGAATTCCAATCAGCAGAATTCGCTACAGAAACATTTAAAAGGATGGGTATTCTGGATATCTGATTAGCTAAACATTCAACTCTTCTCATCCATCTCAATACTGTTGAAATGTCATTGTGAATGTTAACCTCACTTTTCATATGTATCTTACCTTTTCAACTTTAAACACAGTATATTATTTTCTGCATTCTTGCATACTATATTTTCATAGAGTTGGTCACATTGATTTGGTATGCTACACCCTACATCAGGGTGAAATAGAAGGTATTTTGGTTGGAGTAGGAGATGAGTGAAAGAAGCTACTTTATCTGGCTACCAGAATTTAACACAAATAGAAAAAGGTCCAGTGTTGATTTTAGCAGTTATTGGAGCCAGTATTGATTTTTCCATAATGTTACTCCTCTCAATACAGGTACTGATATATTGATAGTATGGTGAAGAGTTACACCATTGCTGCATTCTAGCTATGTGACTTTTTTAAAATTAATTCTTTATTGCCTTCAAATTCAGAAACAAAAGAATAAATATAACTCTGGAAGTAGCCAATACTCACCC
Organism: Zonotrichia leucophrys gambelii; assembly: GCF_028769735.1. Classification (NCBI taxonomy): domain Eukaryota; kingdom Metazoa; phylum Chordata; class Aves; order Passeriformes; family Passerellidae; genus Zonotrichia; species Zonotrichia leucophrys. The sequence goes on along the minus strand of NC_088171.1, from coordinate 120,726,460 downwards.
TCAGCACTGCCACTACATTTGAAAGCATTTGTCAATAATGCTTGGGCAGTTTGTGGGGTTAGAGTTAATGGAAAACTTTTTCCAGTTTTGAATGGTGTGTGGCAAAAAAAAACATAGAGGACAGACAACTGGGCAGATTTTAAGATCTGCAGAGAGAAATAAGACTTGTTCCTTGCACGTCTCTAGTATTTGTCAGCCATTCAGTCATTGTGTTGAGCTAGTGGGTGGTCTGGTCTCAGTTACTAGCTAGGCATTTACCAGTGCCATATTACAGAGGATACCCATAAATGAAAGGTTTTATTCCAACACATTTACAATAGAAGAGTTTCTCAAATAGTAACTGAAGACATTACTTATACACTTACATTCCTTATACATGGTCAGCAAATCAGTGTTTGGATGAGAACCAGTAGAGTTTTTCCAAAGAAAGACACATTTAATTCATACAGAGTTGGTGACATCAAAAAGAGAGACTTGACACAGTGATGCATACTAAGAAAATGTCATAAACAAAGAAAAATCTTTTTCAGCAATAACTTTCTTTCGTTTTTTTTTTTAAAGAACTACATAGATTGGCCCAAGCAGTACCAAAATATTCCGATCACACCAGCCTGAACTGGTGCATTGCTTGCCTTTGGAGGTGGGGCAACCTTGAAAAGTGAGGAGAAATTGTCTTATTGACCATCCACTTTTCAACCAAGAAGACTGGGGAGCGATGTAGATTTCTTTCTCTCTGATGTCTTTAGGAGGATGCTTTGCATTTCAGACGATAAAATTAATTTCAACAAGGGATTTAAATAATGGATTATGATCTTGCAAGTTTAGGATGGATCATTTAATCCATCTGTGATCACAAAGAATCTCTGATGCTACTCTTTAAATTGAGGTCTGGGCAACATGAACTTTCCCTCCATTTGCATTTGCTTGTACATCCCCTAATTTACAGATGTGTGCCAGGTCTACGGGAATAATGCACAAGTTAAAACTAAATGTGGAGCTCAAATGAACTCAAAAAACATTGGCTGGTAGAAGAACATAGGGGTTATTTTCTTCTCTCCAGAGAGCCTTCCTGATGCCAAAGATTGAGCACACAAAGAAATGACAAGTCAGAAGTTTTAAAATAAGCAATCTCAGAAGAATTTTTTTTGTGTTCAATTATTGCAGGACATAGTAAATATAAAAAAATAGGAATATTTTAATATTTAGATGGAGAAAATATGCATAAAAGTCTGTCAACAGTTCCTAAGTACAACAATGCAGATTCAACTTTCAGCTCAGGAAATCCCCAACCAGTAAATTTCCAGAAGCTGTAAGAGAGAGAGCAGTATCATGTGAAGTTACTTTCTATACTGGTGCCATTCCTAAGTATTCAGCTCTGGACAATTTCCAGAAAGCTAGAGGACCCAGTAGCCACAGCCATTAGTAAATTTAGCATATCTTTGATGTGATCCACACAGACATTACATTCCCACAGACTATCCAGGAAAACAAAGATAGTTATTATTTCAAATGCTCAGCACATATCCATAAGCTTTTAAGTAAGCTTGTTTCCTCATATCTCAAGCACTGCTTTGCACAAGATAATTGCCAAGAAAACCATATCTCAAAACTGCATAACTTTCTACAGAGGAGTAAAACTCATCTGCAGGAAGAAAAAAATTCCTTTCAAGACTGCAAAATATGGCCCTATGCTGTTCTATTTACCTCCAGTGTAGGTTCCTTCAATCTTACCACAGTTAATGTCAGAGAGACGCAGTCTTGTGCACAATGAAGCAAATAAAACTGTACCCAAATAACACTCTGTGCCTAAACTCTCTTCCTGGGAGAAAGCTGAAAAGGCAAAGCAATCACAGCATCAGCCAGTCAAGGTACACAGCACCTTTCTGGGAACCTCTTCACTGAAATGGCCTCAACAGTGAACTTCATTTTGTTCACAGTTGTGTTCCAAGTAGAGAAAATATCCTGGTTTGAGCAAGGTTCATTGGCCCACTTCCAGAAAAGGGACTATCCAAGGCAAGGCAGGCTGCAGAAGCTGGAGTAAGAAAACCTTATTTCTAAAAGAAAGGACATTTTTGTTGAAGAAGGTTTCAATAGACAACACTGACAACATTGAATGGCATAAGAATTTTGATCTCATATGGTAGGAGTGGATGCAGTGTGGTGTTCTAGTAAAATAAGCATTGCTTTAAATATATCTCAGGCTAGCCCAAAAACTGTCTGAGTGAGAGTCAGACTCTATTGAATTTGGTGCCTTTTTAGTATGCTTTACTGCAAAGTTACCATGAAATGTATGGATCTTGGTAGACAAAACTAAAATAAATCTCTCTGTTTTTTCAGTTTTAAAAACAGTCTTTCCAACAAAATTTTCCTCAGTTGTAGAATTAAGATGAATCATAGCAACATTTTATCATACATGCTTCCTTGCATGTAAAATTTAACATAATCCACTGAGAGTAGCAGACTAATATCAAAATTTAATTTTCAGTTCTACTCTGTGTTTTACGAGATGTTATCCTTTTTCTTCTTTAGTCAGCTGGCACCTCTGAATGACATTTTCCCACTGAACTATTTTTAGCTGAAGTAAAATCAATATTAGTTTGAAAAACTGAGCAAGGAAAAAAAGACTTCAGCATTTTTAGTTTGCAGATGTTGGAGAGATAGGGGAAAAGTTTTTTGCTAACATAGTGTTTCTCAAGGATAAACAATGATTCAATAACACATTGATCTAAAGCATATTTTGCTGAGGAATTTACAGTATCTTTATCACACCTTTTTAAGTTACACGCGGCTGAGGTGAGACACTGCAGCCAAGAAGTGCGGGTGACTGCCCTGTACAGGAGGAAGCTTCCTCCTCATTCAGTTTTCTACAGCTTTAACCTGATCCTGCCAGGACAGAGGGACTGAAGACTCTCAACAGTGACTGAGTGGACAATGAGTAATGTAGGAACACAGCTACCACCTTTGTCTTGAGCCAGAGGTCATCCCACAGGTAAATACTCTTGCAGCACAGCCTCATAGAGTATGGGCTCTTACATCCTCTTAAATCTGACACATCATTTGCATCTTGTGTGGCTACCTCAGATTTAATTTCTTGCATTTTCTTTTTCACTTGAGAAGGACATAATATGATTCTATGATTCTGTACTAGAATCCGTTAATTTTTGTTCACTTTCAAATAGTGTGAAAAGTCCCTTATCCTTGCAGACAATGGCCAAAGAGCAAAGCAAAGATTTTTTTTTTTATTTCAGAGAGCTCTGTACCTCTTTGAGCCAGGACCTAACTAAAAAACTCCTTCAAATGTTTCATTTGTCAGCCACTTTCAGGACTTGTTTCAGCTCTCTTTCCTGGCCTTACACGTTTTTCTTCTCTTTGTCACACACAAAATGTCACTCAACTGATATACAGTCATTCTCCCTATATCCTTGGTTTTTGACTCAAAATTCAGAAAACATTAGTTTGCACCCTTGGCTGCACTTTTATGTGGCCTGTAATTTTAGTTGCTATTTTTTAATTGTTTCCTCATTAATTAAAGGATTTTTGACTGTTTCTTGAATGACAAATGTACTGTTCACCTGCTTGAAGAGAAGAGAAAGAATTTCTTTCAGCCTCTGATCTTTACTCTCACATGATAGAAAAGACTTCTATGCCTACCTTTCTCAGAGAAAGACAGAAAAAGACAAGAAATTATGTTATTTTCCTTACATTGGCCTGGAAATTACTTTTGTACCTGTAACCAGGTCTCCTGGGCCAGGGCCCCAACTCTTACACAGCTCACCTTGCACCATGTCACAGTTACTTTTATATGATTAATTTTTCAAATAACTTTTTTCATCATGAAGTTGCAATTTTCTGCATATTTGCAAAAACGTATGGAAAGGTTGGCTGCAGTAGTCAGCCACTGCTGGGTAATGTTGTATTCATTTGAATTAAGAATTCATTCATCATCAGTTCTGTTTACTGAATCTAGGTTGGGATGTCTCAAAATTTCTTACAGACTGATGCAAATAGGGAAAAAAATAAAAAGATATTTGGAATTCATGTGAATTGGCTAAAATTTAAGAATGACATATCAAATCCATTAGAGATTTAATAAAAGCCTTCTCTTTGGCCATCAAAACAATTAATTTTTAATTATGCTCAATCAAATGAATTATTTAAGCATGTAAAAAATGCAACGTGTGAGAATTGGCCTTTCTTGATTTGTGAAGTGTTGTGTAGAAGCCTCTGAGAAACTTCATGACTGTGAGTATAAAAGTACTGTATTCCTCTGCACAAATACTCACTTGCATGAACATTTGTGGCATCTGAGATTTTCCTTGTAGATTTTGGCTCTTTGTGAGCATCCATAAACTGGGATTCCAATAATGCAAACACTTGGATATCTGAGTTAACACTGTGCATATGAATAATCTAATTGAACTCACATGCACGAAATTATTCACATATGTTTGTAGGATTGTGGCCAAAAGAATATTGATTCCTATGACATATATTTATTCATTTCACTTCATTTAAGATGAGCCTGAGCCACAAATTGCTGACTTAATGCTGCATCTTCTCAAAGTGTGGGAGTGTTCTGAACAAAATCTTGGTCCCAAACCACTTATTGTACAATTAACATTTTATATATTTCATTTTATCATTTTATTGTCTATTCTTTTTTTTTAATTAATTAGAACATAACGTCCGACTCCAATTACTAAACAATGCCCAAATTATTTATCTCAACTCCCTATGGTTAAAGAAAACATAAATGTGTATACCCCAGTATAATAAGAAGCTCAATTTAGTAACTTACTACCTTAGTGTAATGACCCTTTTCCTCTGAGAACTGGCTTTTACTCCAACCTAAACTAAGGCAGAGGAAACTCATTTTGACTGTAATGGCTACATGTATAATGAGATTAGGCTGACAGAAACCTGTTCTCTCTTTGCAGCCCAAAGGTATTCAATTCAAACCTCCCTCTCTGCTTGGAAGGGGAAGGTGCTAACATTGAACCTGCTGGTCTCTTACCAGTCTACTCAAAACACATTTTCTTTTTTATTCCATCAAACTGACTTCAGTAATGAAAAATACTTCACAAAAATGTTATCTAATGCTAAATCTCTAGATAAAATTGTCTCCTTAACCAATAAACTCTGTTAAGCCTTATAAGAAACCACAAAGAACGTGCTGCTTTATGGTATATGAAATTAGGGCCATAATCTTTCATTTCCTGGCATTCATATGTACTTAATTGACTTATTAATTTGATAACTTCTACCTACCCCAGCTAGCATGAATATAAGAGAAAGAGAAGAGATTTTCAGTTTAAAGTTGGAGAGTGTACATAAAATTTAAAGCTTCTGCAAAGCATTTTAGCAAAGATTTGCAGAGGTGCAGGTATGTAGCACAGCAGCCAGACATTGTGCTGAGACAGGGTAAAACACTTTTATTCTGTCCCAGTGTAACCTTTTCTCCAACTCAAAGGAACAATAACTTTCAAGACAAGGAATGCCCATTTTGGTAATTAATTCCACTTCTTTCACCTAATCATTTTTGGACCAGAACCATCCTCTTTTCAGTTGCAGCCTCACTTTGTGAAATACATCTTACCCTCAATTAAAACTTCAGTATTGATGAATCAGCCATGCTTTGAGAGGGACTGTTTCAATTCCTCCACTTCAAAATATACTAGTCTTCTTGAGTCTGGCAGTAGAAATCATTGTGCTTTCTCTGTGGGATTAGATAGTTCTCTGTAGGAGAAATCTTTTTCACATCAATATTTCTAAATTGTTGTCAACAATTGCCTGTAAAGACTTGTGATTTAGGGCAGCATCACTTTTCCTTGGGACAACATCATGCTCTCACATAGTATCACTGGAAAGGAGTTCTCAATTTTGAGACCAGCTATTTTAGCAGATTTCCATCACACCTCTTTCAGTATTTAACTAGGAATTTTTTTTCCAGTGGTTTTACATTATTTAAAAGAATGTTCATCAGAAAAACATGTACTCTTTCTGCATGAAAATGATTTTTTTATTTTGGTGGAAAACAGAGCACCACTATTATCTTAAAACAATAACTACATATTTTCCAAAGAAATAAAGTACAAAAAAATCAAAATACTGCAAGCCTCCCCAATTTCCTTCAGGAAGAAACATGCACAATGGTTGCTGAATCTGTCAGTCCCCATGTGAAACAAATAGGAGTATTGTTCAGCATAGAAATTCTCCAAGCACTAAATCCATCAGACAGAACTTATTATTCACAGGTTCAGATTTAACATGTCGTGAATCTCTTATACTTCCTAACATTCTTGATTCTGATCTCCTGTGATCAGTGCTGCTTCTTAACATGGCCTGTGGTGCACCACAGACACCATTACAAAACTGCTGTTAAATCAATCACTGGGTGGCACCCAAGAGCCAGCTAAGAGATGTATTGAATTGCAGACACTCTCTAATACACATATTTTAACAATTTCCTCCGTCTTCAGCGAAATTATGCTAATATTTTAGTTGAGTTTCCTTAAGTCTGGAACTCAAATTAAGTCTGTCTGTTTCGTTTTTATGATAGTGCTTGAAATCACTTGCAGACAAGGGGTTGTTGGACCATGAGATTTATAGTGGCAATGCCACAAAGGTGAAACACATCCTGAGGAAGAGGAAAGCAATCTGTATAGCCAGTGTTTTCACTGCAGTAAAGTTTATAGCAGTATTAAGGGAATAGTTACAAATCAGTTTGATGGTGTTGATTTCATTGAGAATAAGTATATTTACACTTGCAAGCTTTCTCTTAATAATTTTCGGTATGTTTTACACAATGGGGTTAGTGAAGGTTGAATCTGAGCATACTTCGGGAGTGACAAAATCTGTTTTTCTTTTTCCCACCCATCCTTCTACTTTATTTCACAAAAATGGTTTTATAACAATTCCTAAGGGGCTGAGTCAAGGTTCAGCTATTTTACTGAGGCACGCTGATGTTTCTGAAGATGCTGCAGAATCTTTTATGTTCAGATGATTTTGGTTATGATGTAGACATGTGGGAAGTAAAATAAAGTGTATGAGTACCAAAAGTCATCCACTTCCTCTATTGGCTCCTTACCACCAATTAATTACCTGGAAGGCTGGGGTTAGATTATATTATTTCCAAACATAAAGCTTTCTAAATTATGCAGGTTATAATAATTTTTCTTCCCTGCTGGCAGTTGAACTGTTCACACCTCATTGTGCCTCTGTAGCATGCAAACTTGTCACCTGCAGAATATCTCTAAATTCAGTCACTTTGGGGCAAGGGGGAACCCTTAACACATAAATACGTAACAGATGTGCAAGTGTAGTTGGGGATGATTATATTAGGTAGGGACAATAAAACAGATGACTTCTTCAGATAATATTCCAGTTAAGAGATAATATATCTTGAAGGACACTTGGGTCTGAAAATCCTTTCCAGAGTAAATGAAGAGCTAGCAGCAGCAAAACCAGAACCAGGGAGTAAAAAAAAAAAGAAAAAGTAGACTCGTGATGGGGTTTAATTACTATTTCCAGCAATGGCAAGAGAAGGGTACATAAAGGGGAATTATGGAACAGCAGCTGCGCCCAGTGAGAAGGGGCAGATGGGGAGTACCCATTACCTGAGCAGGATGCTGGTCAGCAGGCAGACAAGGGGAGTGGAAAACATCTGTCAAATACCCATTTTGAAGGTATATTGTCTAAAAATGTATCAGATGGTAAGGGCTGTATGCCCTGGACTGCAATGAATGTAACCCCATTTTTTCTCTCTTTCTCTCTTTGAATCCATCGAGAGCTGTCCTGCAGCCAAGAATTTTACACTGTAAGTCCTTCAAAAAATTGGCTGTTGTTGTGGTGTCCTTGTACATCATGTTCAAAGTCTGCCCTCAGCACAGTCCCACAGTTCTGAGCAACACAGATATTACACTCAGCACTTCCCACTCAGCACCTACCCCCCTGGCTTTCCCCTTGGCTTCTCCTCTGCTTCCTTCACATAAACCCAATTTTTGTCTCTTTCCTTTCCTAACTAAAACAGGCTTCCAATTAATGTTTGCCTTTAGGATGGTGTACCCTCCACAGTGTGGAGCAAGGCAAGGTCACAGACCTCACTTCCTTCCTTAAACTAAGTAAGCACAATTGTATGGGCCACACAAAGATGACTGTCCTTGTTCCTCCCTACCTTTGTTCGTCCATGCAAAAGATGCCTACAATCCAACACTGAAATAGGAAGGCAAAAACGCGTCTGAAAGAATGACAAAATCATCTTTGACACTTTATGAGAGCTCTGATTTAAGATATAGCCACCACATGCTTAACTTCTGTCCCCAAATAATGTGTAAGAAAAAGTTAACATGCCTGCTCATGCACGCTGTTTGGAGTATATTAAATAGAACATCAATAGCCTGAGAAATGAGAATTCTCTAGAGACAAAGAGGTTAAGTCTTTTCATATAACAAATTAAGCTCCTATATAATTCTTAAGCTTTTTTATTTCAGGGGGTAGGAAAATGGTCTAGTTTTAGAAATTAAAATACTTTAAGTTAAATCCTTTCAGTGATTTTCTCTATAATGAAAAAATATTGTACTTTTGCGGAGAGCAGTGAATAGTTATGGTAGTTGCCTTTTCCCTCTCATTTTAAAGAACAATAGGTCTATTCAAGAAATGTGTTTTTGTTCTTTTTATTGAGCAATTTAAATATTCTAGTTTCCAGTTTCCTTATTTTAATGTTTGCTCCTTCCTTGGAGTAGAAAAGCAATACAAAACACTTATTCCAGTATCAAAACTTGGGACATTATTTTTCTCCAGATAATCTTTTAAGAGTAGGGCAATCAAAATATAATGTCTTTATATTGAAGAGATTTCTTTCTGTTCCGTTTCTTACAAAAATATAATTCATAATAATGAGAAGTATAATGTCAGCCTCTGTAAAGTTCCTGTGCCTTTGTGCAATGAACGCTCAAGGTTGGTTTTAATCGGCAAAACTGGACTGAATCAAGGAAAAAAGTAATCATTCATTCCTAGAAAAAATATTTAAACCACAGGGATGTGGATGTCAATGTGCATGCTCATTTGAGGAAGAGTAACTTTTCTCTTACCACTGTAGAACTGTGCTTCACTGAGTTTGGGTTTATTTCTGACTCATACCCTCCTGGGTGACACCAGAGCCGGTACAGTTTACGGAGTTCAAAAGTGAATTAGAGTGGGGAGGGCAAAGCCTGAGTATGTGCTTAACTTTGGTGCATAAGTGCCACTTACCAAGGTATGGTAATACCTGATTCACTCATATATTGACTTTCCAGATGAGTTAAATACAAATACGTTTTTCTACATCGTTAACTTGAAACCTGACTCTGGTCTGAGTTCAAGAGTGCACACTGCCAGATCACAGTAGGACGGTATCCCTAACGCCTTTAGGGATAGTAGGACGGTATCCCAAAGTACCAGTTTTCTGCAGCTGAAAAACGGCCCTATTTCCCCCAAATTCACACTTGCAATGCAGCAGTGAGTGGTGAATAATCTGTACATGACACAAAGAGATATCCTTTATGTTGTGTTGTTTTAATCAAATTTTAATTAGCCATTGGCCAAAAGCTATAGTAGTTTCTACGTTCTTTATTTGACATGATGGTTTTGGTAAGATGGGAGAGTCAAATTAACAAAATGCAAGGACTCTTTTCTTGAAAACTTGCAAGCACATTTGAACCCGGCTTTAACGTGCTATAGAAATTACTGAAGGCAGTAGGTTTGGTTATTTCTTGGACTAGAGGACTTCACTTTCTTCCTTTGCTTACTGTTAAGGAGCCACACGACTCACGAGCCCTGTGTGGAGTCAGAGCACACTGTGCCTTGAGGAACAGCAGAACAGGAAATCTGTCTGGAGAAGGCTCTTTTCCTTAACACAACAGCTGCTTCTGTTCAATGTGTTTGTTCAACCTTAGGCAGATCTGGTCATTTAAGAGGTTGCATCTTACTATGATAACAGGTCCAATGGCATATTGTCGTGGTTTAACCCCAGCCAGCAGCCAAGCCCCTCAAGCAGCTGCTCACCAACTCCCCCACCAGCAGGGCTGGGAAGAGAATGAGAGGAGTAAAAGCTAGAAAACTTGTGAATTGAGATAGACAGTTTAATAGAGAAGCAAAAGTCATGTATACAAAGGAAAGAAAAACAAGAGAATAATTCACTACTTCCCAGGGGGCACCCAGGTGTTCAGCCATCTCCAGGAGAGGAGGACTCCCTCATGTGCAGTTGTTACTTGGGAAAACAAACCCCATCACTCCAAAAGCACCCCCTTTCTCCTTCTTTCTCCAACTTCATGTACTGAGAATATCGACTGGAATATCTAGTTGGTTGGTTGGTTGGTTGGTTGGGGTAACCTGTCCTAGCTGTGTCTCCTCCCAGTCATCTGTTACCTATAACTTTTTTCAGCAATAAATGACTAATTTCTTCAATGAAATTACCCATTTCTAACATTCAGTTCTCATATTTGTCTCAGAGATGTCCTTCAGTGATGCCAGATTTGCCAGTGACCAAAACAAACTGTATCAGCCTCTGTAGTTCCAGCTGTCTTTTCACCACATTTAATTGAATACTCAGACCTTCTTTCCTCTCCACCTCTGTGTTCATTCTACACTAGATATAATAATGGTATTGATCTTTTCCTATTTTATGTAGTCAGATATTTTTCTCTCCCATTTCTGTCTATTAGAAAGGTCTGGCAGGGGCATAAGATTATTTTCTCTCTTAGGAAGCCTAATCCATAAACTCACCATGCCAAGAAGTAATACATGTATATAATGTACATGCAGTCATTCTGCCATCTGCTAGCCTATACATATCTAGCACTAGGCCAATTATATGGAGAAGTTCCTAGGCTACCACAATATTTTCAGTATCAGATTGGAAATATTTTATTTCTTACTAAGCCAAAATAACATACCAAGAGTACCCAGTTAGAAGCCACCAAATAAAATGTTAGCCTTCTTCTATACTGAGCTGAGTAGACCGCCTGTTTTGCTCTGAATGTCCACTCCTCACCTTAGAGCTGCTCTTATCTCAATGCTCTTGTTTAGGCTGGAAGACTTTTAAACCTCTGCTCCCAGGCATCAAAACTCATTTTTGTTAGTTTACATCACCTGCATGTACCTAGCAAGCTAGGTTTTTCCTGGGACTTTAAAAGGAACCACATGCTTCACTTTGTCTGCCAGTCAGGTTAAATAAAATTAAGGACAATAGTTCAATACTCTGTGATTTCTGTGAGACAATCAGATGCTCCTGAAGTTGCAGTTTCTACTTCCCTCTCAAGATCATGTCTAACCTCAATGCTTTATTTGTATGGCAGTCCTAATAGGCTTTCAAAATTAGCCAGATAGCCAAAGAGTCATTCAAGCTCTCTCTTTGGTTGTTATAATTGTCATTCCTCTAGCCTAGATAACGTATAGTGCCACCACAGCTTTTTGGGATACCTTATTGCGATAATCTGTTTCATTAATCCCTATGAGTGCGTAGATTCTTCAATGGGGTTACTCCCTTCTATTTAAAATATATGAAAAAAGAATATTTACCTTCAATTTCAAAGCCATCATACCCTACTTCCAGCCTACTTATCCATCTCTTTCACCACTAAATCGATTCCTTCAGCAGTATGCAATTGTAATCTCATCAGTCAGGGACATTTTTAAGCAAATTCTATGCTTTCTTCCAGAAACAGCAAAATTTTGTCTCCATCTCCCCATAAAGATTTCTCCGAGTCTTTCCTCAAAGCTCTTCTTTTCTGGGATGTCTCCCAGAAGTGAGCCATGTAGCCAAACCTCATTTATTGTTGTCTTGCAGTTGGACTGTGAGTTCTTTAGGGCACAGAAAAGGTGGGGATTCCTCACATAAAATGCAGTCATAGTCATTGTTCCTAACTGCTTTGATAGTCCAAATAATTATTCAAAATAGCAGCTGCAATAGCAGCAGAGAGTTGCAGCTGTTGAATTTATCTAAAACACTAAAGGATTTTTCAACAAGGCTTTTCCAGTTGTGAAATTCATCATGAGTGACCACATCATGAGTTTCTCACTGTTCTGGTCACACAAGGAAACCAATCAATCAGCTGGATTTTAGAAAGAATGTGTTGATAAGATAGCTTTATTATCAGGTGATTTGACAGATTATGAAGAGTTTCATTTGCATATATTTATCTTAAATGTTTGATATGTTTATAAATGACAGAACTTAACTAGATCAGGCATTTTTAATTTTAAACAGGAACATAGATGATTGAAATGGAAATAAGAACTTTTTTCCATGAAGATAAAATTAATACCATATATGATGCCTCAAATATTTCAGGAAAACTCAGAAGAAAAATGTACACTGAAGAATAAATATGCTACATATAAAGGCATACTTGTTTTGGTTGTTGGCATTCAATTTTTAGTTTTCCATTGCTGGTACAGACATTTGCATAATAAGTTTTGCACAAAATCATTAAAACTTCTACACTTAAATACCAGATTATTAATTGATACAGAAATTTAAAATTCACTTTGCTTCTCTTCTTATGGTATAGATACTCTAATGTTCTTTCCCCATTACTGGAGATTTTAGTTTTACATTTAAAGAACAATCTAAGCGGTTTTCCCCCTCCAATATTCCTGAAATGTGATATTTCTGACATTACCCTAGTGTTCATATAATCTACTGAGGAAAAAATAAAGTAATTTAAGAAGTTCAAAGTCAGTGTGACCATTCTGAGAGTGCTCTCCTTCTCTGACTGCCCACTTATCTGTTTTCTTCTCATAGAGAACTCAGGCCTATCCCTGTAAGATCTGACCCCATGGTGGATGCTGCAAGTGAAGGTGGTGCTCATGTCCCCCACAACTCTTCCAAGCCATGACCCCCCTCACTCATCCCTCCCACAGGAGCCACACTGACTCTGCATGTTCCATATGAATGACTGGAAGCAGTGATTCTCCAATATTCATCTGAGAAAGAAATGAACCAGCTGTTTTTTTTTTTTAATAAAGATGGAATAAAAGCCTCAAGCTGGAAAGTCTATAAGGGATCACCATGCCTGCAACCCACAACACCTCCAAACCTACCTGTTTTGCCGACTTTGAGGAGAAAGGGTTGCTTCCTAAAAATCAATTTGTCTTTGCTCAAAGATAATAGGTCACCTGCTGCCTACATCCTCCAGGAACTTATGCAACAAGCTTAGGAAAACAACTGTGACTGGTGCTCACACAGACTGACCAGACAGATCCAGCCTCCTCCTCACAGCTGCATCTGTTGCTGTGGACAAGAGTATTCACAGTCCCTTTGGATCTCTCAAATTCACAGGACAACTTATTGTGTGAACAGAATTACTGAATACATACATTATGAATGGTTTCTTATTGTTTAGGCAGAAGACTGCTGCCTGACAGAACTTTGAGTAAGTATATTTTCAAAGTTATATTGTACACTGTTTTTCTTCTCATTTTGGAAACTAACCAGAAGTTTGAACAGCTACAATTGAAGCAACAATGTGATGAAAAGTATTATCCACTTTAGATCTACTTAAACTTGTCACATTCAGTAAACACAGTGCAGAAAGAACAGATAGGAAATTTAAATGGCTTTGCAGTAAATTTATATTAGTCCAAACTGCTTTTTCACATGAGGTCAGTAGGGTGCATTTTCCATTTAAGAGAGCCATCCAGACTTTACAGAAGATGTTATGCACATGTTGGATTTTTCAAATAAGAAAAAACACTGTTGGCAGGCAATTTAAACAAATACTTAGTTGTCAGTTAATCCTTATAGCTTCATGGCAGATATTTATTGTAAGGTAGGCTTCACATTGTTTAGACCTGATTTGATATTAATGTTTTTAATATCAAAGTAGTACTGGAACACAGACTGAAGTGTATACGTAGTACTTATCTACCTAAGCATCTGTCAGATTTTGGGGTAGGAAATAAGCCACTACTTCCATTCTGCTGTGAACGTGGGTGGTCAAACAAAAGGCTTGGTGATATTAATGCATTTAAAATTAAACTGTGGCTAACAATCACTAATAAATATGTACAGTCAAGATACCCTCACACTGCTGTAAATTTAGAATAGCTCTACAGGCTTAAGTGCATGGCCCAAACTCACAGCACTAGGGAAAGGGAAGCTAAATACAGTCCAGGTCTTGGCATAAGTAAATGAAGAACCTCTTGCTTACCTTCTCCTTACCACAAAGCATTCCCAAATAATACCTCCTCAGATCTTAAAAATAAAAATTTAAGCTGTCTACTCCCCTGTCATAGCTGACCATAGACTGACTGCCCTCTCCTCTGTGGCCTCAGATGGTTGCAGTCAGTGACAGCAATTTCATTAAACAATGCAAAGTGGAATACCAAAATATAGAAGCACACAGAGATGATCAGATGTGGTAGAGTACAAGGAGAGCAGCCAAAGTCAGTGTTACAGGGAGAAGAAATGCAGGCAACCTGTGTTCTTCCTCTCTGTGTATTTTTAGGTATGTCCTGTGTGAGTGGTGAGAAGTGAGGATGAAGGTACTGCTGGGGCAGAGGGCTGCAAGAGAGAGTAGGGAAAAGCAAGGTTCTGTCCTGGAGCTGCCTGCAGGAGTTTCCAGCCCCTGAATATCCAAATATCTTACAATGCAGGAGTTTAAAGGTAAGGAATTTCAGCATGTACAGCTCAGTAGCTCAGCGAGCTCTCCTCAGTTCTCAAGCTTTCCTCTGGGGCTCTGCAGGCCCTCCTTTGGTAGGGGCAGCTGCTAATTGCTGCCTCCTCTCTGTCTTCCTACCCCTTATATGTGAGGAGTTTTCTAACCACGTTTAACCCATCTTGCCTTAGACAGAGGAGTGAAAAGTTATGTGAATTGTGCTTCCACAGGAATTCCCACAGTGAGGGAGTGATCAGCCCTGCATAGCTGTCTTTTCATGCTTTATTAATAGATATTTATACTCCATAAACACCATCTCATACTCTGCCCCTTTCCTACAATGCCACCACTTTACTGGGAAACCTAAGGCCCCATTGGTCCTTTAACTCCCTTTTTACTCTGAATCCAAAGTAAATAGCATTGCATTGAGAAAGATTGTTTGAAAGATTAGGTTACTCAATTAGAGGGATTTATTCTACCTTACCAACTTCCTTATAAACATTTTCATTTGAATTTTCAAGGGCAGGAGTCTATTCTCATAACAGGCATGGGCCAGGCTCCACATACCATCTGACATTTCTTCATGTGGTTTTTCTTAATCAAAATTGAAAGCTTCTTTTATCGAGTCAGATGTTCACATCAGCATGGACGTAGGCCACCACGGAAAGCTCAGAAAATCAATGTCTCTGCCAACACATTTAGATATCAGCTGGTTTCTGCATAAATGGGAAGAGTGGGTGCTGCTATTATCCTGGGAGGTGATAGGTAAGTGTTGCTACTCAGTGAGTAAGACACAAGAACAGAGATATGAGCATCAGAGAGTCTCTCACTAAATTTCTTCCTGGGGGATAGCCATCATGTTCTGGAAACAGCAGTGTTCAAAGCTCAATAGCTCTGTCCCTCACAGAACTGTGCATCCAGAGTTCCCTACACTGGTTAAGATATAATAACATTATATCTTATGTTATCTTCCTAATAACATTAGGAAGAGTTTCTTTATAGGTTTCACAGATTCATAGATTTCAAGGACAAGAGGAATCCAATTTCCTATGCAGTGTAGGCTACCACCCTCCCCTGAAATAATTAACTGGAGCAAGTGGAAGTAACAATCTCAGTAAACAATAAAACACAATACCTACAGTAGATGATGCAGGAAACCAGGAGAGCTGAGCTCTATCCCATTCCCCCTGCCATGACCCTCCTAAATGCCCATCATGTTCAGTCCTTTGGCACTCTCTGCCACAGGACCCTGCAGTGCTCCACCCTATTACAGGATGCTTGCACACTTGCAAATTTTACTTCAGAAAAAGGATACCAGGGGGACACAAAGCAGTCATTTTCAAATGGTGTGCTTTTCAGCCACATTCAACAGGCTTCCAGTGAACACCTGGAACCCAAGGAAGAAACAATGTACTCTGATTTAAATTATGGCACTTTCCAGTCACTTGCAATGTAAAGTAGCCAGTCAAAGTAATGGATATTTTTCCCATTCAAACAAAGACTGTGTATTCAGATTGCCTTTTACCTTTTTATTTTCCTTTTTCCTTTACCAATAACACATTCACTGACATTGATTTTTGCAATGTGCATTATATCAAGCCCACAGATCATTGGAAAGGACTGAGTAGTATTTTACAGAGCAGTGCCAAAATGTTCAGGAAAGTATCAGTGTGAGTTTCTAGTGTGAAATGTGCTGTCTTCTGCCCAGAAGTTTCCACCCTCATAAGAGTTAGCTACAGAAGAGGCTTTATGAAAAGTACAAAAATTCTATTACTGTGTAACAAAGGGACTGAATAGATCCAAGCAAGGAAATATCATGAATAACCACATTTTTCTGTGGTTCTCTAGAAAAAAAAATTGCAAGGATCAGCAGGAGGCCTGTGTATTCCAGGGGCCTGCCTGATTCAGAGGTCTGAACATTCATGGATTTGTTACAGTGCACCTAGAAAAGACAGAGAGAGACAGACAGAAAAGACACACAAGAAAAAATGGAAGAGAAAATAAAATTCTTTTTCATTGCTAATCAGCCCAATAGTTAAACAAAGTTTGACTTTGCAACCCCAAAATCCTTTTTTGTTTTATGAATCAAATAAATAACATCATTTGAGTTCACACTTGGTTGGCATTGACACAGTCTTGCTGCTCCAGTATTAACTAAGCTGCCAATAAGAGATTTTGATTAGAAAGATTTGTAGTAGATTTCTTAGCCACTGAAAGACCATAATGGCCATCTCTCCATATGTGAGATTGATGCCTATTTTGGGCTTACTTAGAAGCAGAGACCAGACAAAGCTAAAAGGATAAAAACAAATTTATTTAATGAAGGGCCTTCAGGTCCATTAAGGGCTTTATCTGCCCAAAATGGACAATGGTCATGTTTAGACAGAAATAACTTTGGTCTATTTGCATACCAGGAGTTAATTCTTCAATTACAGCTTCAGGTAATGAAGTCATATACCCCAAGTTTGCTCCTCCCCCTTTTGATTATACTTTTTGAAACCTGAGGCAGAGGATGTCCTTGGTTCTCCAGCCTAGAAGGATTGTTTTGTCTGACCAAAATGTGAAGAGAACTTAGTAACACTCTATGTGGAGTTTAGAATATACACTGATGCAGTACTGGATCTGAAAAATATAAAAGCTAAATTCTTAAGGCATCAAGATGTGTCCACTTTACTCAAAGTTGAAAGGGAAAACAGTGAATAGCATATCACCACAGCACAGGAAAAGTAGGATATATTGTTCTCAAGGGAGCATCCATATGATGAAAGGTAAGCATGTGTATAGCATTTGCATAATCAGAAGCTTACAGAGGGAAAACAATTATTTTAAAGTTAAGATAGGCCACCCACTCAAGGTTAATCCTACCTGTCACAAGGGGAAAACAAAATACTATTTTTGGAATGGCATTTTTCTCGGTGACAGCATGTCTATTTGTGCTTCTCCATCAAAAATACCTTTTAAAAATTGCAGTTGGTTTAGCATTTTATGTTCATGACTTATTTGAAAGATTCATTCTTATACCCCACATTCCTCTCAGAAACAGAAGACTTTTTCTCTGTTTTTTTACTAAAAGTCCAGTTGAGCCCGGCACTGAGTCTTTGATGCCATTGGTTACAATAGAGCAGAGTGTGTAACACAAGTTTCAGGAAGCAATCTATCCCTTAGTACATTTTCATAATTTACTGGAAATAACAGTTTAGGAGTTTTCTGAGTCTGCATTTAAACATGAACAATAGTATCTGGACCTATCCACTAGGAACTTGCCTAGTCCCTTTGTGAGCCAGTTCAGGGCTTTGGCCTTCTCAAAATTCTCTCCCAATGAGTTTCATAATTTAACTATGGTTTAGTTCAAAATATTCCTTCTATGATTTTTTTGAAATGCAGTGCCTAATAATTGCATTGAGTGCATTGTTATTTTACAAAATAATCATCCTCTCTTTGTTTCTCAATACTATTTGTTAATCTTACAAACCTCTATCAGAGGTCTCCTATCCTCTCCTCTCATATTTTATGGGAATTCAGAAACAATGCTTTTCACGGAAGAAGCTCCTACCCTACTTTTCTTCTCACTTCATGGAAGCTGGTGTGTGTTCTTAACCACCTTTGTTTAGTGCAGCAGGGTATACAGAGGGTGTTTAAAAAGATGGAAAGGTCAAGCTTTGGCATAATTGTGTTTCCTGTTTCTAATTCTTTCTCCACAGTTATTAATATTATATGGCTTTAAGACCAGTCCTGGATGCTAAACTGGCCAATTCATCTAGCAAATGATGACTTCCAAACTTCTCCCTTGACTGGTCAGATCTAATCTGAAGCTTTTGTGTGGGACCATTCCTGTTGTCTTATTGGGTACAGGCAGTCTCTGAAACTCTTTTTTTTTTTAATCAGCCTTGCTATCAAGAATAAGACCAGGGTGTAGGATTGAGGCGTTATCACTCTAGGAACAGGGACAGCAATTCAGAAAGGGAAGGTAGGAAAAAGCCTTTGTCTCAGCTAAAGAGGATATAGGATAGTTACGTGGCTGATCTGCTCTTTTTGAGACCTAAGATGAAATATTATTTTGAGAACACTGTAAGATATCAGAATGGGCCTCAATGACACATCTGTCCCAGTCACTCTGACATGCCATACTGCTGCCAAGTGTGTGTGCCAAGATGCACCATACCCCTCTCCTGCAACGATTGCATTCTTGGGCTGGCACAGTAAAAGCTGTTGATCTTTGGGACACATTATAAGCCTATTTTATTCCTCAGTCGTTAGTGGTTTTCTAGGGAGCTGAGAGCAGTTAGAAGGGTAGGAATGAGGAGTATTAGTGGGTTGCCAGCTGTATTTTTTAATGTGGATCTTGGTTATTCCAAACTGTATTTTTTGTTAATTTTTTCTGTTCATAGGGGTGATATTTGAAAATTTCTAAATCACTTGGAACTTTACTGAGGCAATTCTTTCAGGCTAGAATAGTAGAAATAAACAAATAAACATAATTTAACCTGCTGCTTCCCTCCCTTGTTTGACATCTATGGCTGGAGTCAGCAGGCACCACACCAGTGCCCAGTGGTGCTGACCATCCTGATGCCACCAGTGCCAGCAAGTTGTTTCAGAGCCTGAGCCACTAGAACTGGCATCAGGTACCATTTGCAATCTCTGCTTTGCCACATCGCTGAGGGGTTCCTAACTGAGTCCAAAAGTACAGTACTTTAGTAATACATCATCATGGTGATGAATGTAAAGTCTTTCTTCACTTGAACAATCCCCTATTATCTAAAAGCTCCATGTTAAAAAGAAATATTTGTCTTGAAGGAAAAACATTTTACTGTTCCTCATCTGTTTTTACAAATCCACACTTATCTGGCAAAGATATCCACTGTCATTTTAAATGAAAACTGACTGAATGTTACATCAGTTTAAAATTAACTCATACTGCAGTTAGAATTTATTGTAAGGCAGCTGGTTTTTATTCCTATTTTTTGAAGAGAACATATGGATTATGACAGAACCTATTAAATATCTCTGGAGTGTATGTGGGAAGCTGTGTCATTTTACTCTGAGCTCCATCATTGAATTTCTGTCTGAACATCTTAGTCTCCTGTAGGCTCCCATCAAGTTACAAGAAGATAGAAACCAGAAGAGAGTTTTGTAAGCATGCCTGAAAATAAAACTGGGTGAATGGCAGTTTTCTTTCTAAGGCTTTGTCTTACTTGCACAGCTGACATTTGAAAAAAGTCCAGGCTGTTCCTCTCCTTGCCACAGTTAAAAAAGATGAAATGTGCTCACTTGAATGTGTGAACTGGGGATCATCAACTTTTCACCTCAAATCTGCATTATCTGGTATGATGGATAACCTGTTACACAGCAGTATCTTTTGTAGAGATTAATGGCCTGGTTTACCAATGCTCTTATTAGCTTACTTGCTCCTCCTAAACTTTATGGCAAATATATTCCTGCCACTTTGTTCATTTTATTGTGTTATGGTAGCAGTGTTTTCATATTCAGCAAAGCGAGAGAGCATTAAGAGAGAGCCCAGCTGTCAGCCCATGCCTGCAATGCCCTCCAGCAGCTTCAGTAAGAGGGTGAGTGAAAATAGCTTACTCAGTGGAAGCTGGATGGGAGATTTCTAGGCAGGCAATTACCTGGCTGGGAACTTGTGGAGGAAACTGTGGTTAATGCCCCTCCTGTCCTGAAAAGTGCAAGGGATCTTTAACAACCACAATGGTCAAGATTTCAGGGTTTAGTTTAATTATGGGGAGACCCTCTGTACCATTAACACAGAGGGGAAAGGAGGGGTAGAGTTTGGTATGTAGAGAGTGTGTGTGTTTTAAATGCCATTTGATAGCCTCTAAAAGCTCTATGCTGGAGCAGCTCAGATGCTTTCTTGTTTAGAAAACTTATGAAGCAGAAATTCTGTTGAAAGAAACTTCACCAGAATACATTAAGATCTTTCATTTGTTGGCAGCTGACATGACTCTTACTGGTGTTTACAAAGAAGAAAATGTAATGTTTCATTTTATTGAATTGCCAAATTAGTCTTGTTGCATTGTTGCAAGCTTCTCCAGTGTTTCAGTCTGCTTTGTTTTAAAGTATGCCTTGTGTTACTACCTGGTAATTGAGGCACTGATTCTATAAACAATGTCCCTGTGAGTTGCTGCTGCCTTCCTTGTCTGTACATTTTAAACACAACTTCTGCTGACACTAAGGGCAAATATTCATTATTATGAACTGTATGGATTTTGACTTATAACAATTTATAGAATCCTTTGTGTGTGAGAGAAAAAAAAGCAGAGTTTGATCATTACGTTCAAAACTATTTTCAAAATTGGGATAACAACCTTCAGACATAACAACAGGAGCCCTTTTATGTTTCCAACATAAATAAATACAATATTTCTGAAAAAAAGCATTTTTCCACCATTGATTTTCAGCAGAACAAATAACCAATTCATTTTAAGAAAAGAGATTATTAAAGAAATATAAAGCAGTTAGAAGGAACTTAGATTGTTTGAATACATTAAGATTCTCTTAAGGTGAAACATTAGTGAAAAATTTCATCATTCTGACCTATCTACCACCACTTTTAGCACTGAACACACATTTGTGGCTTAAGCTGGAGACATAAATCAGACTACAGCTGACAAACCCAAATAATTTTGTGATCACAGAAAAGCTGCATATCTTTCTGGCACAATTTGAACTTACAAAGAAGAAGGCAGAAAACCAGCATGTCTGGAAACTTTTGCAAATACAGCAACATGCTGCTGCAGATCCACAAAGTAGGAATAATTCTTAAATTTGCATGAAAAATAGCTGCAGGAAAATCTGTCCAAGGATAAAAAAGAATGATTGTAGGAATGATTGTCTGGGAAACTGGTGTGCTAAAAAGGCATAAGGCTGCAGTGTACTAAGCAATCCGTAGTCAGTGAAATTTATGTGGTGGGATGAAGTCTGTAAATTGTACTATTCACTTTTAAGGTTATGTAGTTCAGAGTACTGTTCATATTGTTTCAATATTTAACTGTGGTAAAAATAACTTTTCTTTGTTTTATCTGCAGAGGAAGCTTATTTTCCACAGGGATTCCAAAAGTCAGTTTTATCCTTTAAATATTTCCTACTGTGCATCTTTTTTTCTCCAACATAAGTGATTGGAGTGGTTTGAATAAACGCCCAACTTCTGAGTTTCACCATGGATACAGCAGTAGGTGACCCCCTCCATACATGACCAGGAGATGGAAAAGGATCAAAACTTTTGTAATTATAAATCATACAGCCTCTCTGGAGGGGCAAGGGAACCACTGCATGAGATACAGGGTAAAGGAACCACTGCATGAGATACAGGGTAAAGAAAAGGGTAAAGGAAGGGCTCCAATTTGCGTTTTGCAATACTATAAATACATTTTGTTGTCCACAGTAGAACATCTGATCTCCCACCACCTTCAGTAACCTACCAATTTCCTCTCAAATCAGTCCTGCTGCAGTGGAAAGACAAAGGCCCTTTGTAGTCAAAAAAAAAAAAAAATTATTTCACAAGTTATGTTTTTAATAAATCCAGAAGAGCTAAAATATTTTAGTAGAACACCATCAAGTAATCCAACCACTAAATGCATCTCCAGTCCAAGACCACTTGGGCTGCTTGCAGTCAGTTCACCTTGTTCCCTCTTTCACGAGTAGAGCATTCTCCACTAAGTGAGGGTGAAGGAAACTTCAGAAAAACAAGGGAAAACCACATCGCAGCTCTCTTGAACTGCCTTTGGACCAATGAGAAATAAAGTTTTGAAACTTTCCTTTGTTTCTTCCAAGAATATAGTGCAGTCATAGTCTTGACCATTCTTTAGCACTTGTCTTCCTTT
Organism: Zonotrichia leucophrys gambelii; assembly: GCF_028769735.1. Lineage (NCBI taxonomy): Eukaryota > Metazoa > Chordata > Aves > Passeriformes > Passerellidae > Zonotrichia > Zonotrichia leucophrys. The sequence continues at coordinate 120,703,989 of NC_088171.1, read as the reverse complement.
ACCACTTCTCTTTATATTCCCATAAGTCTTTTAACTTATGGAAATGTAAAGAGAGAAATAGAAAAAGATTGTATGGGTATCCATTAAAATATGAACGAAGGAGCATTTTATTTTCTCACTAAAATAAATTAATTCTCACAGAATCATGGAATGTTTTGGGTTGTCAGGGACCTTAAGGATTATCTAGTTCCAACTCCTTACCATGGGCAGGGACATCTTTCACTAGACCAGTTTGCTCAGAACTTCATTCACCCTAGTCTTGAGCACTACCAGGGGTGGGGCATCCACAGCTTATATCTGATTTATACCTATTGTCTTCCACTTTGAAGCCATCCTTCCCTTCTCCTGTCACTCTGGCCTGTAAAAAGTCCTTCTCCATCTTTCTTGTAGGTTCCCTTTAAGGTACTAGAAGGCCCCATATAGGCCACCTCAAAGCCATCTCTTCTCCAGGCTCAACAAACCCAATTACCACAGATTTTCCTCATATGGGAGGTGCTTCACCCCTCCAAGCATCTTGGTGTCCCCCCCATGGACTTGCTACAGCAGGTCCACATCCTTCCTGTGCTGGGGACCCCAGAGCTGGGCACAGCACTCCAGGTGGGTCTCGTGGGAGCAGAGTAGAGGGGCAGAATCCCTGCCTTGAGCTGCTGGCCATACTGCATTCGATGAAGCCCAGGACATAGCTGGGTTTCTGGGCTGCAAGCACCCAGGGCTGGCTCCTGTGCAGTCTCTCAGCCACCAGCACCCCCAAGGGCTGCTCTTGATCTGCTCACCCCAGTCTGCATTGAGACCAGGACCTGCCTTGACCCAGGTGCAGCACTTTGCATTTGGTCTTATTGAAGTTCATGTGATTTCCATGGGCCCACTTCCCAAGCTTGTCCTGTTCCCTTTGGAGGGCATCCCATCCTTTAGGTATATTCTCATTAAATTACTCTCTAAATTGCCTTAACTGACCGCCTTACAGTGCAGTTTTGGAGAAATTGGTATTAGTGTAGAGACACATTTTAGTTTTTTTGGTTTGGCAGCTGTGAATGAGAGGAGATGACACTGCAAGGCAGACAGGTCTGTGACTATCAGTATCTGAGGCTGGTTTTAATTTTCTCCTTAATAAAATGTTTTCTTAGAAAGACACTGAATGAAATTCAGCCTTAGTGTGGCAACACGAATTGCACAAGCACCAAAATGAACAACCTGAGCTGCAGATGATAATTTTTCTCTTTGTAGGTCACAATATATCTACTATATTTGGGGTCCCCTCCCGACTGCAGATTTAGAGCTATAGTTGGATATTCTCCTAATGGTGATGTGCTTCTTAGATGCAGTTTGTCACCCACACCATCTTCCCTACCTGTAGATTATTGTGGATCTCAGGAATTTCTCTGAATAGTGGCTGTAAATAGGAAAAACAGATATTTTGCTTGTAGACTGTATTACACAAATTATTCTCTCTTTTAGTCACAATGGAGGTTTAAAAAGGGTATCAATAGGCCTCTTAGGAGTTTTCATCTCAATCCAATGCTAAGCTTAGCTGTTGTACTTGCTAATTCTCAGGGCAAAATCTCATTTGTTCCACAAGACTCTTTTTCTTGTTTGACATGTGTTCTCCAGTGGGAATTCCATCACCCTTTGATTTAATTCTTCCAGATGTTTCATGCATCCTATTAAGAGCCTCTTCAAAGAAAGAATAGTCATTGGTCTAGAAAGCAGTTTCATTTTCATTGTTCCAGGGAAGGCAATAATTTTATGCTAGGAAACAGGAGCAAAAAAGAGTATGGGTTGTTGAACATATATGTGTCTATATGTATATATATAAATCAGTAATGAAGAACTCCCTAAAATCTTGTCAGTAAACCCAATGGAAATATACTACATTTAAGCAGTAAATACATACATTAAAAAAATACATTCTATCTGAAGGTAACAGTATCCTTGGGAATGGAAGATTTAGGGCTTTTAACTTCTCCCCTTTCCACATAATGATTTGCTTTGTGTTTATAAAGGGGTGTTGTTACAAAGAGGGGTAGTTTATTGCACCTGAAAGCCATAATGCCCTCATGAAAGACGGTAACTAAATAGACATTTGTAGAACAGATTTTACATTTTGGTACTTAAAGCATTGTTACACTTCAAATAAGAAAAGTCAAAAGCATCGCTGAATCTTTGTGCTCACTCAGAACTTAAAGGTTGCTTGTATAGTAATAATTTTGTGAATGTTTCCATAGTGGCTATTTGTATTACATTAGCAAATTCACTGCACACACCATTTCACTCCTACCTTAATGCTTTTTCATCATTGCCATAAAACTATTCTTCAGGGAAAATTACCTTTTTTTTTTAATTCATTCATGACTTTTAAGTTCAGGAGTGAGGGTTAATTAGCTTTGTTTTTCAGCACTTTTGACATAATGTTGTGATTTTCCTGTTGCTCCAAAAAAAAAAAAAATTCACATCCCAATTTCTCATCCTAAATGTGAAAGAGTACATCCAACTAACATCCTATTATAATACACTAGATTACACAAGTTCAAATCACTGGGCTATTAATTAATTATTTTTCAAGAGCCTCTGCAGTTCCAGCTGGTCTTCCTTTCAGGTATCCTGGAAAGGTGCAAATGTCAGCAAATATCAATATTTCTGGTAGAAATTTATATAATGGAAAACAGTTGGAAAAATACTTTTTTTTAGTATCAAAAAAAAAGTACTAAACAGGGAAAATATTGATATCATAGGCTGTGTCACTAAGTCTTGTAGCTTTCCAGTTTCAGCTTTTTATCTCCAATAATTTGTCTTTGGATAATATATGGCATAATAATATGCCCTGTATAATAGGACAGATTTTGCTGTCCTGGAATTTCACCAATAAATCAGGTGAAATTGCACTGATTGAATGGGATTGCAATTAGGTTTTTGGCTCAGCATTCCCTGTGACCTGACTATTGCAAGAGCAGAAAATGTTTCCCTCACTTCCGCAGGGTACTGTGAGAGGGAGCTGGCCTGTAATGAGTGCAGGAAAGAAGTGCTGACCCAGCTGTGCTCAGCCTCCATGCTGCTGTCCACAGGTCACCTGGATCTTGTCCTTTGGATTGCACCTTTCCCTTAGCCATGTAAGAAGGTCCAGAGCTGAGAATGCTCAGTATCCTATACTGGAAGACTCACCCTCAAACGCAAAATATCTGTGGAAGAAATCAGAGTGACACCTTTTTTTTTCTTTTACATAAATATGTTGAAAATTGAACTTGGTAATTTTTGCTCAAAGTGGGCTGAAATACATTTATCAACATTTCTGTGAGCTTCATGTTATGAATATTAATCTTTCTGAAATGGAATATATGTGCCAGACGCACATTTGTCCCTGTAGAAATACAGCAAAAAGAAACATTTGGCTTTAACTAATTTGAGAGTCTTCCCAAGACAGCAGCTAGACACAGCACCTTCAGACAATCACATCTAAGACAATGTTCCCAGGTCCTGCAGAAACTGCAACAGTAACTGTCCCTACAAGCATGTGCACTTTTCCCACCTTAGTTGCTGAAAGAAAGATCTTCAGTTTCTTTGCCCTTACAATTTCTTTTTGACAAAAGTGGAAATATTTTATAAAATCTGTGTGAGTCCACCCTGTGTCAGCAATAAGTCAAGGTTTTGGCTTAACAATTATTGACTTAGGTACAGAAGGAGACGACTGAAACCTTCCATGTGTGACTGGCAGTTAGGTTGTTATGGATTATTAGGCTCGCAAAAACAACTAGATCACAATCTGTAATTACTTGCACGTGGCAATAGGGACCTTTTTGGTTCCTAATACTAGAACGTAATGCAATCTAATGGCTACAGGTGGGACTAAAATTACTTTTCAAGTGTGTAATTGTTCCCTGAAGCAAAATAATTCCTTATGGCCTTTGTCACTTGAAGCCTTCCAGCTGAACATCTTTCCGCTTCATTCACAAGTTACTGAGTTTGATAATGTTCACTAATTTTGGTGCTGATCTAATCACTGTCAATAACAGTGACACAGGGAAATAAATTCTTTAGCAGGAAACAATGAAAGCCTGTGACCTGGAGAGCTCTTCCAAATAGGCTGGGTTGACACAATAGTCCCTCCCGAATGTGAAATTTATGGATGCAATCCATATTCCCACTGCCTTATCTGAAGTCAAATTTATCCTTAAGTATTTTAAAATGCATCCTATGTTCACTGAAAATGTGTGTTTGTATGAATTGCTTATCTCCTCAGGTTAAAAAAAGGTGTAAGACACTGCATTAGGGTAAATAATGTCAGTCTCTAGTTCTGATGCTTCTATCGCTTTTCCAAAAGAGGAATGTTGATAGTGATTAGTGGTGGTGTAGATGTGAGGATCCAAGTATTTTATTGGGGTACAGTCTGTAATTAGTTCTCTTTATTAACTTAGTTTCACATTCACCCTTCAAGTCTTACTCCTAATGATGCTGTCATTATTTAGCTCTTAGGAAAATAATGTGATACACTTTGGGACACAACCATCTCTGAATTATTTGAAATACTATTACTTAGAAGTTACCCATTCCTGAGGGCTAAACCATATTTGGGTTCCATTTTAACAGAATGGAACTTTTCTTAAAGAGGAGTGTGTTAGGCTAAATGTTGAGCGAGTGTAACACACACTGGTAGGGTAAGATGGAATGGAGGAGTACCTCGGAGGAGAATGTTCCTGGATAGAAACTAAGGAAGTTGTAGCTCTTACATGAATGGCAGGTTTCTTTCTTGAGAAGGAAGATCAGTAGCAGTAGTCATCACCTGCACCACGCGTACTCATGGCCATGACTCCTGTTTGCTCCTTTTTTGTTAGCAGAGGTTTTACTCCATCTTGGAAAGAAGAGGGATAACCCAGTGTGAGCTGAGTAGGGGGTAAAATGAGTGAAGGAAGGATTCAGCAGTAATTCTGCGTTTCCTTGATTTTGTCAGTTTAAAGTTGACCTCTTAACATTAATGTAGATTTTGTCATTTATTTTTTATGCCTGGCGTATCTACCTTAATACAGGGACAACAGTTCATGCTGAGTGTTTTATACATAATTTATATCCAATACTAAAACCCTTTGTACTGCTTTAAGGGGTTATAAATTCAGTGCAGCTGAGTGGATATGTTAATGCAAAACTCCTGGCCTACACATTTTACTTGATGTGAATTGCCCATGATTTTCCACCCTAGACATTTTGCCAGCAATACACACCAAAAAAAAAGAGTTACAGAATGTATCAATGAACAATAAAAAAAGCTACCTTCTTGGGAATATTCACATTTCTAATAATAATTATCCAACAAGCTTTGGATCTGATATTCATTGTTCACATTATTTTATTATCCACAAAGTGCTATTTCCAAGACTTGTACACGATCCAAAGTTGTGGTTGTAGAGAAGTGTAACAACACTATATCCAATTTTATTGTGCTCCATTCATATCAAGTTAATGAAATAGTGAGAGTTCTATTTTTTCTTGTTTGTTTACACTTTGGCTAGCATGAGATAAACCCACTATCATGATACTTAAAAGTCCTCCTAAGTGTATTACATTGTGTTCTGTGAAATTAATACTATAAAATACATCCACTTCATCCTTACTGCTCTATTTATTATTGACCCTTCTATCTCTGCACAGTGACATTAGTGGTTAAGATGCTTCCTAGATGCAGCAAGGATAGTCCATTCCCACCAGAACTTGAACATGCTGGGAGCTATCCTATTATACTTCTTGGGTTTCGCAGCTTGCAGGACTAAATATTAAATTATGATGTGACATAACAAAATAGAGAGAGAAAAGTAGGAGTAAAAAGCAGAGCCAAGACAGAGCACTGTGTGCTATTTAAAGGAGCTGTATTTGCAAGTTTGGAGTTCTACTCTAGGTGTTGGCACACATCAGTGTGCACGGATAGAAAATACTGTGTCTGTCATGGGATCAATGTTAAAAGGAAAACACAATAGGACTGTGTGCTTGTTTGGAGCTCTCTGGTACTGCACTCCTTCACATGCATGCAAACATGGTCCCTCCACCACCTAGAGGGTTCTTTCTTCTTGTGCAAACATTCTTTGCATGTCTGCAGTGGAGCCCCTTCATGAAGAACTTTCCAGCCACGCTGTAGAGCTGGTGTGGAAGTAGACAGGCAGATACCAAAGGTAGGCTGTGGTAAGAGCAATAAAAATGTAGGAAATGAAGCTGGGCCACATGCAGCCATTTTAGACTCTCCTTTTGCAGCAGGAGCTAGAGGAGACACCCTGCTGTTCTAGCCCTGCTGTGGCAAAACAGAAGAGTGTCAGAATGCTGCTATTAAATCTCTGGGTCCACCAGTTTCCCCTTCTTTCAATAGCTGCTCAATGATGCATAGGATCGTGGCCTCTCTGAGTCCAAGCAAGGATGGCTTTCTCCCCACCAAACCCCAGGGCATCCATTCTGTACCGCAGAGCCAGCTTTCATCTCCTGGAGAGGGAAAAGTAATGAATCCAAGAAAACTGGAAGGGAAATTCAGGAAGCCAGAGCATCATTATTGATGTTATGGCTTCTCATGAAAGACTGTAAGGGATCTTTAAGGTTTAAAATAAGCTTTCAAAGCTTCAGTTTTACGTTCAAATAAAATAAAACAAAACAAAAATTAAATGAAAAGGGGATTTCCTTATGGACACAGCTTCTCTCAAAACCACACGGGAACTTTGATCAAATACAGAACCTTGAGAAAGTGTATTGTATTATGTACAACACTTCCAACAGCCTCCAAACTTCTCTTTGCAGCCTCTCATCCAGGTGCTCAACCAACCCAAACATGTCTTTAATTCTTCCAGTCCTTCAGCCTCTCAGTCACCCTTTTAAGAGTACAAGCCTTTAATAAATATATAAATTTACTGTGTAAGTGCTGTGGAAACATGTCCAATGTCCTTGTAGTGATGTGTACACAAAAACCTGTCATCCCACGTAGAATTAAAGCAATGCTCCCTTTCTTGTTTGCCAGGGAAATTGTTTGTTTGTTTTCCTGAAAGGGAGCACAATTGTTCAGACTATTGTAAACTGAGTCAAAAGAGATTTCAGCAAAGAGTTACATTTCACTGAATTATTTGTGACAGCTTTGATTAATTGCAGATGTGCTAATCAGATTTTTTCAATCTCTTATTAACTACAGTACCTTTTTTCCAGGACCTGATTTTCCTTCTTTGCTGGCGATAATGTAAACCTGACCTGAAGGCTGGCTTTGGTCCAGCCTTGGCAGCTTTCAGTCACTGCACAGAGGAGCAGGTAGCCTCTGGCTCTTTGTTTGTTTTAAAATTTCTGTGATGATTGTGATCTGGCAGAAAGAAGACAGATCCAGATCTTGTTTTAAGCAACTGTTGTAACAGGGAAGTTTTGTAAGATCCCTTAAAGCCAGTGATGAAAACAGGACAATGCTCCTCTGTCATTAGACTCCACCAAACGTCAAAGATCACAACCTGTCATGTGTATTTAGGAAAAACTCCCCCTGAAAATTAATTAAGACCTAGGGTTTTAAAATGTCACCAATATATATATATTTAAGAGATAAAAGGAAAAAATTACTTTGAGGTTACAATCAACACTTGAGTTAATATAAGTCAATTCTGTTTATTTTACTTACAGGCAGCAAGCAGTATCAGATTTCAACACATCACACACCTGCATCTTCAGGGTTTGTTTGCTTTCCATCCCATAACTGCATTCAGTAGTAACAGTCAGTAAAAGCACAATGTTTTCTAGGCTAAAATGAATGAAAATGCACATCTGAGTTTCTAGAGTTTAAGTAAACATTAGAGACAGTAGGAGGAATTTGGGATATTGCAAACAGCCCATAGATGTGCCCTCAGATTGCACAGAAACCACATGAGTTAACACCAAGACATGATCAGTAGGTGCTGGTGTTTGCCATTGGGCTGCTGCTGCTGCTGCTGCAAGTCATCACCTTTAGGAGTTTCTGTACTTCTACTTCAACTTGGAATTGATGAAAAATTCTTTTTTTTTTTTTCAGGGCACAAAAATGTCAGCAAGAACTAATAGGTTTTTGTTTCTCTTTCCTCATATTGCTTATATATGAGTCTTGACCTCCTGAAGTCAGTAAAAGGACTTTGTTTTTATGAAGCTTTGGATCTGCTCATTGAGTGCACAAGGGCTTTTGAACAGGAGGGCAGAGCACAAAGGTCCACACGTGTGGACATCTCTGCAGCAGTGTGTCTGTGTGTACAAGCAGGGGGCTCAGAGGGAAAATGCAGAAATGCTCTTGGGTTTTGGGGGTTTTTTGGGGTTTTTTTCCCCTCAAGGAGAGGGAACTTTTAATCCTGAAAGTAGTTCATCTGTTCAGCTATTAGAGAAGAGTTACATAAAGAATAAGGAAAGTTGTGATAAAAAAATGTTAGCTTTTCAATGTGTCTTCTGACTATTTGTAAGTAATTGAGGTCTATTGGGAAGAGACTTTCCTCTATTTATCTTCCCTTTTTAACTTGAGGTTAAGAACCTAATAAATCTCTCCAAGTAGTGCCCCTTCACCCCACAGACATCTTGAGCAGTACCACTGAGTTTCTGTGGCATGCAACTAGAAACCACCACCCATTATGGCTACTTCATAAAATTACCTGCACGCTGGCTTTCTGTTTTTGCTGTTTTACCCTTAATTTGCTTGAAAAATGTAAAAAATAGCTCAAGATAGAAAGAGAAGATGTGGCAAAAATGTGAACTATTTGACTGTAAGGAGCTCCCAAAGTATTGGAAAGAGTTTCCAGAAAAATACATAGGAAACACCCCCCTCCTGAGGCTTTTTTTTAATGTCTTTAAGCTGGAGACTTTAAGATTAGTGTCTTCTTGAAAGAGAAAGATTTGTTTTCTTGGTAAGGAGGGCAGGAGAGCAAGTCCTCTAACACCCATGAAGTTCAGGAATCAGTAGGGCAAAGCAGCTCAAAACCTCCCCTGACTTCCACATGGAAAGCTGCTTGACTTCAGACTCTGACTGTCACTATCAAGGTGTTCTCCAAACATGTTGCCACCAGGTTGTCAATTTTCTGTAAAATGCCATTGGATCTTCCTGCTACTCCTGCTCTAAAATATTCCTTCTTCTCCCAATGTCAGGCTCTTTGCTTTGTGGGGTGGCTAGCAAGTATTTTGGGAGAGGATGTGTGTTCAAGAGCAATCCCTTGCACATCTCCTCCTGTGATGGGTGTTCAGAGAGTTCCTTTTCCTCCAACTGTCATGCATTCTTCAGTCCATGAATGTAAAGGTCAAGAAGAGAATACAATTATACAGCAGTGAACTTCAAAAGCAGAATTATTAAACTATGTCTTTTTCTATACAAACTTGCCATGGTTTGTATGGAATATATTTTCATCTCCCAAAATGAAGAGCAAAGGAGACAAGAGGAACAGTTGCAGTGAAAACATACAGATCATTTTCTTACTGACAACTTATTCTGCCTTTCTGTAAAACTGAAACATTTGGGTGACTCATGTTTTCTGTCTCTCTTTTTCTCTCTCTCTTTGATTCTCCTTGTCTAAGCCCCTCTTTATATTTAATCTCCCTTTGCAATTTCATTGCTGGAATTTAGCATTTCTTTTCCAGACAATCTTTCTTGTATCCAATAGCAGGAACATTTTCTGCACTACCCCCAACTTTGTCATGATGAAACATCTTCTGTGAGATCAGCCCTGGCTCCTGATTGCTAACACTGGCTGCTGCTACCAAGAAACCTGGGGACTTTCCAGGTAAGGTGTAGCAGATTTCAGCATTGTATTTTAGATATCAAATCCAACACTAGTTTAGACCCTGCTGATGCTCAAAATGAAGAGTTGAAGAGGACTATTTATCTAAATGAGGAATAATTAAAAATATTTTAATTGCAGGACTTTATTTTAGTCATCCCCACTTGAAAGTTTTGACCTGATAGTAGGAAGAAACTGGTCGTTCTTTAATCCTTCTTCTTTTTTATTTTACCTATGGCAGAAGAGAAAAATAAACATTTTGAAATTTTCTCACCTATTGCACAGTCAAATTTCTCATGTTGAAACTTGGCTTACAGGTCATGTGGAAAGACATGTAAAAAAAATAAGAATAATCTGAGTAATGGAGGATAGTAAAACTATTCATATCTGTACAGAAAGACAGTTGTCCTAGTAACCTGTAAAATGCTTGATTATCACTTGACTATTAGTCTTCTATTTTAATTCCTAGATCACCTGAATGTTTTAGTACCATCAATGATGGATGATATTTTTCTGCATCTCTTCTGCCACTGCTATGCGGTGAAGTTCAGCCACTCTGTACAAAGGTTAGACCCAGTTAAAACAGCCTGTTAATTATTTATGAGACAGCAAGAAGACCAATGGGACTTCCAGTTGTCCTTCTGGAGCAATAATGAGACCATTACAGTCTATTTAACACCATGAAAAACAATATCCACAGGTGACCTTTCAGAATCATTGCCAAGTTGGATTTATGGCCATCATGTACTCTTTTCAAGGAAGACTATCAAAGAGGGGCTTAAAGTTAAATTGGCCCTTCAGTTGGTAACAGTGTCCTGAGGTTTGATAATAGTAAATCCTCTTCATTTTCCTTAATTTTGTTTAAGGAAGGCAATGGATCTCACAGACAGAATCTGATAGCTGGGGTTGTTTCTTTTAAGTTCAGGGAGCCTACTGAATACTCTGGGCATGTGCTGTGATATGACATAGCAACAGTGCTGAGATATTTCTGTGTCTGTTTAAATAGTCAAAACATCTGTATGCAGAGAAAAACCTCAGCACTCCATTCCTTCAGCCACATTGTTCCTGAAAACAATGCCAGATATTGAAAGACTGAAACCTTTCTCAGTAGTGCTCAGGACACTGATGTACAAAATCTGAATATCACCATCACCTCCCAGAGATGAAAATTAACTTAAAAATAAAAAATACATAAAACTTTGTTTTCAATTAGTAACTAAATCAAATGAAAATTATGGTTTGCCTGTCCTTTATGTTAGCAAATTATACTGAGGTAGATACAATTTCAATCCTGATCCCTAGGTGGGCTTGAAGAGACACGTACATCTATTAGAATGGTGACTATAGAAAGAAATAAAGACTTAATCTAAATGCTGTCACTGAACAAAACAGCAGTGTGTAGGACACATGCAGCTGTGAAACTGCAGATGGAATAACAAGGAAACAGAAGCTAACTGCATGTCTTGAAACAGATGTGAAGCAGAAGGGGCATGTTCCAAGCAGCTGATTAAAAAAAAACAAAAAGCTGCATTGAATGAATTATTGTATTTGATTGCTTATCTAAAAAAAAATTGGAGAGTATAAACAGATTTGAGAGATAGGCTCAGTCCTTGTGTAAATGCCTGCACGACAGCCTGGCTGCATCTTCTTCGTGTGACACAAGAGCATGACCCACAAGTACCAGTGCCATGGGAACTGACTAAGAAGCCAAGCCTGGCACTCAAGCAAACCTGAATTCAAACAGAAGACACAAAAGTAACAAGATGTTTATTCATCTTCTGTCATGAGCATCACACTCAGGGTCAAAGAGGTAACACATTCCACCTTCTGTCTCATCTGTCTCTTTTTCACCAAAGGACTGATAGCAATCTTTTCCTCCCCTACAGAAGGGAAACAGGAAGACAGTAGTTTTCTTCACTGTAAGGATCTGCTTAGCTCCTTTGGTCATAAGCCATTTCTTCATGTTGTCTCAGACTTCAGATATGAGCAACACCTACTCTTTTGCAGAGATATACCCAAGGACCCTCCCCCTGTGTCCAATAATCCATCTGCCTTGCAGCTGCACAGCCCCAGCTGTCCTTGCTGCTGCTGGCCATTGTGTTCCCCCTAATTCCCTTCTGCATCACCATCTACCTCTGCCTCCAAACAGTCCCTTTCAGCCTATCAGAAAGGGCTGCAAAACTCAAGCATGTGTCTTCTCACTAGTGCCAGAGCCTTAACCAATTCCATAAATTCCCATTTTGTCCTGCTTAATGCTCTAGTGTTAATATACATATTATCTATAACTAATGATGCAAAACTTCTGAAGCTGAAGTGACTGCAGATTCAGCAGAAATTTTTGTCACTCTTTTCATATTGAGTAGTTCCAAGACCCTCACACCTTCTAGAAATGAGGAGTTTATTGAACTCCTAGTCAGAAGGTGATTCACAAGGAGCATTCTGAGGGTGGAATTCCCAGATTTTGCTTTAGGGCAACAGAATCTGTATTCCTATTTGCCTTTCACAGTTCAGAAGCTAGAACAACTGCATATCCTCCTATAACTCATTAGCAGCAAGGAAATTGTAGGATTAAGTGTAGTATAACCTTCTCCTTCCTCCACATACTTTTAAAATCCTTGAACTTTGTAATCTGGACTACTTTTCTTTTGTTTTCTTTTCTTTTAATTTTTTCTTCCTTTCTTTTTTTTTAATCCCACAGTAAATTAACTGGAGACTATTCACAAGTTAAATATTAAAGGCTCTTATGTCCAAGATCACCTAAATCCCAGGAACAATGTTGACTGCTTTCCAATTCAATGGCCCATAATCTGTATAGTTTCTTCTAGTTAACTTTCAGAGCTCTATTTAATTCAGTGTAGTATGGTTGTCATCTGCAATTCAGTATTTTTAAAACTCAATAGACATTTTGGGAAGAAAAAAAACCCTAAAAATATGAGGTAAAATATATGCCTAATGTTTTGGAGGCTTTGCATGAGTATTGTATTTGTGGTCTGCTCTTAAAGCCCTCTGAGATTCATCCTCTTTTCCACCCCCTTGCAGAACCTGATACACCATGCCAAAAGGAGAGCCAATATTTGAGGAGTAGAGTATCTGTCCAAATGGTTTCATCTGAGTTTTCACTTTGGGTCTGTAGAGTACCTGCTGACAGGGAGCAGATTCCTCATTTCCTGCTGTTCTACATAGAACTGCATCATAAATGGAGCTCTTGACATTGTCTCTGTTACTAAAATCGGGCTACATCCTCCCATCAAGTGATCTCTTCCTCAGGTACTCATTTAGCACTTTCATATTCCACTTTGGAAGAATCCAGTATTACAGGGAGCAAAGTGCCAAACGAGTACAACTGGGAGAGGATGTTTGGGGAGCAGATTATCCACACAGACCACCAGGTTTTGTCTATTCATTTTTAGAGGTTCGAGAGAAATCACAATCAGAGGCTGCTTACTCCCTACCCTTAACCCCCAAACTACAGTAGAAACAGTTTTTAAGGAGAAATTGATTTTTGAAAGATTCTGCTTGTTTGTTTTAAAGGGACCACCAGAACGTGTAAGTTCTTCAGAGGCCACTCGTCTTCAAGGCAAGTTGCTGCCTTGCTTTTCAAAACCAGTGTTCTCACCAAAATAAAATACTGTATATTTTTGATCTGCCAGAGTTTACCTCCAGAGCACAGGGAGCTGTTCTGTCTGAGCAGCAGCAGTCACCCTTTCTTCCTGACTAGCAGACACATGCTTTTGGTAATTGAATGCAGCTGTTCTCCTCTCTGCCCCTTCTTAGCTTTTGAAGGAAATCCTACTTAGAGAAATGGCTGTGCCTCCAGCAGGGATCCAGAACACGAGGGAACAGCGACTGGAAAGGCAACATTTGCAAAGGGCAGGTACCAGCTGACCCTGTGCTTAAATCTCTGCAGAGAATTTGGGATGAGTGATGTCACAGTACAATTCCAACTACCTGTATTATAGATTCTAAACAGACAGCTGGAATTTCCTTTAAAGAATTCCACAAGTGCCATAGCCTCCTGGTGTCTTGAATGAAGATGGCAAATTATTTTTGCAGTGAGATAAGAACACAAAAGATTTCTGTAGGCGTCTATAGACACCTCATCTATTGCCTGTTTGCGCAGTTGCACTCATAGAGAGGTCTGGGGAGTAAGAAGAGTCCTCAGTGATGAAGCCTTGGGTTTACATGGCCTCTCCCAAAAGTATCATGAAATTATTGATACAGGTGAGCCACCAAATACAGCCATTAAAAAAAAGGACTGAAATGAACTTCAAAACTTTTGTTTGTTATTTGTAACATCAGCAGCAAACACAATTTTATGTTTATACCTTCACATGTAGATGAGACACTATTGAGGACTTTGGATTTTCATAAGTAAACACATATTTCAGCATTGCAAATTTTAGAAACAGGCTTTTAGAGCAAAAGATGAATTTTCTATAAATACAAATGAATATACTGTGACAGCTAATAGAAGGCACAAAATTAGTATCAGAAATTAAGTCTCAGGAGAGGTAATAATAACAATAGCAAGCCCTCAATAAAATAATAGCTTTATTTAAATTATGCAATTCCTGAGAGATATGCCAATAGAAGCATGACTGACAAGGGCATTGGAAGTGCTGTAACTTTTAAAATGGATTTTAAATTAGGCAGATAGTTTCATTGTCTCAGACTACAGACACAGGATCCAGTAGATAACGCTCAAGGCATAAGCCCAGATCAAATCTTGCTGCAGCAGCAGTATAAAAAGGAGCACAGAACAAGCAGTCAAAAGCCTGCTGACCATCCATTGAAGTGAGGGCAGTTGAAAGCCCCTATTTGCTTTTGTTTCAGCCAGGAGTACAGTTCTCAGCACATGGGTGATGCAAAAATAACCTTGAGGGTTGTGTCAAGCTTCCATCCACAGCATTTTAAACAAAGATGGGCCGATGTTCTTCAGATTAACTGCATTATAAGCCTGTCTGCAGTACTCTGTGAAGAGAGGGCAGTGTTTCCTGAGGCAGGGTTAAAATGTCCTTACTTCTGCAAAATGACATATCAGCCAAACTAGTGAATAACAATGCCCAAAGTGCCAACAAAATTCTGCTCTGGACGTGAGGAGAGCAGGCTTCAGGCTGCTAGGGAATCAATAAGTAAAGTCCCCTGTGAAAATGTTTTTGCAGATGCCAGGGTCCATCAATGCTGGTTGCTATTTAAACATCACCTCCTAATGGCTCAGGGGCAGGCAATTCCCAAACTGAGAAATCAAGCAGGTGAGGCAGAAGGCTGGCTTGGCTGAAAAGGAAGGAATCTTCTCTTGGAAATGAGGTGAAAAAGGAAGGTGTATGCCCAGTGGAAGCAAGGTCAGGTGACACGGGAAGACTGCAGAGATGCTGCTCACTACTGCTGGGAGGGAGAAAACTCATGTGGCCAAAGGTGAACTGGAGTTGAAGCCAGCCAGAAATGTGGAGGACAATAAAAAGAGGTTTTTTTCGAATATACTGGTGAAAGGCAATGTAGAAACAGCATCTGCCCCATGACAAGATGGGGACAGTCTTCTCACAAACAGGGACAGATACAAGGCAGAGGTATTTAATGCATTCTTTTCTGTCTGTCTTCAACAAGAATGACAAACTCAGGTGCTCTAAGTGCCCTGAGCCTGAGGACCATGACTCTGAGAATGATCAACTCCCAGCCAACCCTGAAATTGTGTGAGATCTGCAGCTTCATCTGGATCCCTAAAAATCTATGGGGCCTGATGGAGTTTATCCAAGAATCCTCCAAGAACTAGCTGATATCATTCTAAAGCCTCTCAATGATATTAGAGTCATCTTGGGATTCTGGAGAGGTCCCAGCTGACTGGAAGCTGGTTAACATTGTCCTGGTTTTTAAGGGCAAGAAGGAGCAAGAAGGCAAGGGCACTGGAACAGGCTCCCCAGGGAAGTGGTCACAGCACCAGCCTGACAGAGCTCAAGCAGAGCTTGGAAAATGCTCTGAGGCAAATGGTGTGACCCTTGGGGTGTCCTGTGTAGGGCCAGGAGCTGGGTGGTCCTGATGGGATCAATTTAGCATATTCTATGATTCTATGAGTTTTATCACACTGAGATAGGACTGGCTCAGGCACACCTACATCATCTCAAAAGGCATTAGCAGGCAACATGGGTCCATAATCCTAAAGAAAAATTCTTCCACAGGTGGCTACTGATAGTTTTACTGCATTAAAAAATCTGTCACAGTGCTTCAAGTGACTCTGGCTGAATTTTGCCCTCTGGCTCTGGTAGCAAACTCTCTGAAATTGGCAATCCAGGAAGAATTAGGGCAGTCTCTGAAGTATGAGCAGCTCTTACAGAAACTGTTCTCATGATTTGATGAATATCAGTGAGACAGCACAGCTCTAGGTGAGGATAGATCACAGCTCTTGAACACTTATTTATGGGAAGAGAGGGAGAATCTGTTAATATAACAGCACTTCTTGGCCTCCACTAAAACAAACGTTCTCAAAAGCTGAGAAAAATGCCAAATTGCAGAAGCCAGAATTTCTTGAGGGGAAATAAACATTTTTCCATTGTCTTTTTTCTTTTACTCCTTAATTTTATTTTTGACAACCTTTGAGAATTTTTTGGCTGCAGCTGCAAAACTGTCTGCAGGAAAGAAAAATAAATTACTGATTCCTTCAGTTTACACTCTGGCATAAACTTTTTAAACCTTGACTGTCTTTATTGCATTCTGAATTAAAGCACTTCTGCTGAATGTGGTGATTTATTTATATTTTTGTTGTTTCTGTTGGCATTTTATGTTCATATATTTTTTTAACTACTTAATATAAAGTAAACTCACATGCTGATAACTTTGGATCAGCGCAGTATTTTTAAAACCACATGTTTACAATAAAACAGTGAGAGCTTTGAAATTGAAGTTAAACTCAGATGAAACTAGGAAAAATGTTAGAAAAGTTTCTGTGCTTGTGAGTCTGATTCTGCCTGAGTTGGGCCAAAATTCTTTTCTCATCAAAAATTACTCAACTCTGGACTTTCCCCAATGAAGGGAAAGCCAATGAAGATACTTCACATATACTCCTTTCAAGGAAAGCAGAATTCAGGCTTCTGTCTCTCCTTTCAGTTTAGGTAGTGAAAAATCCCAAAAGCTGAAGAAAAGCTGAGGATGTGGATAAAAGATTGCCTTATGAGACCCAAGGTTTTCATTCTTTCAGTCAAAATGTGAGTTTTGCTCCCTCTATTCTTGAATTTTTTATGCTCTTTGTATTCTTTTACAAGGGAATTTTGGGGGAAATTTTAAATAAAAGTCTCTTACTAGTTGCATTAAAAGTATGAAATACATTATATCACATCAACTCTGACCTGGTATGGAGCAGCAATTTTCATCCTTACATTTTTGGCAGATTTGTATTGTGTTTTGATGGTGGGGAATAAAACAATAAATGGCAAAGACAAAAACATCACCCGCTGGTAGCTGGACCTTTTCTTGGAAAATATAAATTAAATTAATGTTCTCTGAAGATTTCATCTTGCTTTAATTATTCTGGCAACTTAGTTTGAGAAAGGTAAGAAAAGTTAGGCATGTGTCAGCTTCAAAGATGCCCCACACTTTTAAAACTCTGATTTTATAACCAGGGAAACGCATTTTTGGGGTGCAATTTGTCTCATTTTTAGTTACTGGTGTCTGGTTCACTGAATTTCAAGCTCTGTGACTGCAAGCTTGGCCTGTGTTTTCTGTTCTGACCACTTGAGGGAATCATTCTGTAGCTGTGGTCTGTAATTTTTATTTTTTTTAACACTAAGGAAGTAAGAAAAATTATATTTGTTGCAGAAAGTTTTCCAACTTTACTTCAACATGAAAGACATCACAAGGCACCGGCTCAGAAATAAATTACTCCCTACATACTAAATATCCAGGAAGGGAAAAAAATGTTGATAAATGAGAGTCTTGGGAGTTGCTAAGTGAGGTCCCTGCACACAATTTATGATCATGCACTCTTGGACTTCAGAATGATTAATACAGCTAATTCTCAGCAGAGTAAGAGCTGTTTTAGCCCAGGAGAGAACTGTATGCTATTGTTTATAGAAGCAGATAACATCAAAGTGGCCCACTGCTTGTGTTAAGCAAATAGAGAATTCTGGGTCAGTGCAAATTAATCCTAAAGGAGTAAGAAAAAGTTCTTAATGACTGCTAGATCGGTGTGTTATCACTTTTCATGCAACCAAAAATGGAAGAACTGTTAATGAGAATTACAAATGGCCTCGCTGGCCGCGGCGTGCTGGCAGCTGTCTGTGAGCGTGGTGACCATCAAGTCCTCTGGCAATCTGTAAATATGACATTTGCTAACAGAGTGAAGAAGATTTAGGCAATTCTCTGAGATATTTATGTGATTTCAAAACGGTCCTTGGCAATAAATACGCAAAGTGCTTTACACTGTAATTAGCAGAGTGGACCAAAAGCCTTAAAACCCTTAACTTCTATTCATACAGTAAGATCCTGTTTGCAGAAATAAATTAATTGAATTTACACATAGTAACTGTGTAGTAACTGTGGGGAGAAAAGAAAGTCTTGTTGGCTGTGTCTCTTAAGATGTGTTTTCACACAAAGGTAAGTAAAGTACACACTTCATGATTGTTTAGAAGGAATTGGGACTGACAATATTCCAAATTCAGCTACAAGCTGCCTTAGAAACATTGTTTTAAAGTTTAAAACACAATTTAAAGTACAATTTAACAGCTTGACCACAAGGTCTAAAAAATAAACATCTTTTATTTGGTTTTGTGAGATGGTTTGGGTTGGTAATGATTTCTGCACCTCTGAACATATCCCAACACATTATAATTCTGTTCCAGTCCTTCTGACATGATCTATGCACCACATGATGGGATGTAGCAAGGCTGCTGACAGGTAAGGAGTGGGAATGGGTTGTAAGGGTACACTGGCCATGTAAGCTGTGGGCTCCTGAGCTGTGCTGGCAGAGCAGAAGGGCAAAAGTCTCCTCAATTCCACCTGGCAGGTTCATGCCTTTTTACAAGTCATCATAAGACAGTATGAATTTTGTAATTCAGAACCCTGTAATTACAATTACTACAATTTAACTCTCCCGGTATTGTCACCAGAAAAATTATTTGTCTGTTAAATTTGCTTTGAAATAAATTGCCTTGTTTCACACAGGATCATTACATCAAGAAACTATTCACAAAGTTATTAGGTCCTCTGATATATTGCCTTCTGGTAGGGTGGTTTTCACTCACCAAAGTTCACACACACATTTCAGTGCTTTGCAGAATATTTGACCCATAAAGCAGAATGCAGTAACAGCAAAAATAGGCTCCCCTCCTTGACTTACAGCTTTCCTTTCTACTGCTTCACATCTGGGGTGCATTTTTGCATATGGAGGTATTTTCCAGTGTAAGCCAAGGATGTGAAATACCCCTGTGTGGATACACAGAGGGAAAATGTCCTGCATAGGACACCAGATCTTTTTTCTTCCTTACATTGATACCCCTACACGGGAGAGTTCTTTGTTCAGGGGATGCAACAGAGCAGAGCTGTAGCAGTCTGGTTTTATTCTAGTATCAAACTTCCCTGAAGGCCTCTAAGCTCTTTTGTACATATCTGGATGGGGAGGTAACAGAGATCCCTATGTATGCTGTGTGGAATAAATGAACCAACTTTTTAGCAACACACAGAGGAACTGAGATATTTGCCAAAAAACTTTGGTGGGAAAAGTTGCTGACTTGCAAAATGAATAGCCTCCCATAGGAGACTTTATTTAGAAGTGACAAAAACCCACACAAAATGAAAATTCATCTTCTCTTCCTCTTTTTAGCCCTTCTCACTTAGTTTGAGGAAGGTAAACAGCTTTCCCTCTTATCCGGGGTAAATCAGTCATCTAACCAGGAGGTAAAATTGCACAGCCTGTCATCTTTGTCCTAGGGAAAATGGCTGTAGGTGTCTCTCATGCCCACTGTCCCATCAATGCTTAATCAAACTATTTGAATTTAATTTTTCTTATCTTCTCACAGGAGTTTGTACATTTTGCCATCAATCTGATTTGATGTTTCTCTCTGAACTCACTCCAATATGTCTATATTTTTTGCTGGTATGTATCTGGAACTAAACATATTGTAATGAGTGCAGAACAGAGCAACAGTGTAATGGGTGCACAGAAAAAACAACCTATTCTGGACTGGGGTAACCACTGTCTAGCAGTCAATTTACTAAGTTTGTGTCTGAAAAGGCAAAATGAGCTATTTTTCATTTGCAGACAAACTTCTGAAATCTTCCACCTCCACTCTAATTCCTAGAAAAGAGAGGAACAAAAGGAAAGCAACTGCTTGTGATTCATCTCTGTCTGCCTCTCAGAACACTGTGCAGAGACCCCTTAAAATACCCTTCAGACTTTCTTGGTGCCTGGCTTATCCTGTTCACCCTTCCTAGCATCATCTGAGAAATACACTGTGCAACTGGCCAGCCCGACAGCTTTCATGATGCCAAAGTTTATGGCAACTGTAAATCTATTAAGCCACAATTTGCACTTAATAAAATGAAACAGCAAGTAGTTAAATGAAAGCTCAATCTTAAACTGGACAACATTTTTCAGGAAAAGCCATTGAGCCTGCTGTTGCTACTGCTGCCTTCCTCTGAGAAATTCAATCGTGCTGATTGAGGGAAGCTGAAGAGAGCTGGCTATTCCTTCCCTTGGTTTGTAATTGCTCCGTAGAACATTTAATTATCTGGAGATGAAACAAAGCCTGTGCTGTGGAGTCCTGGAAGGGCAGGCATGCTCTTATCAACTCCTTCCTACCCACCAAGCAGAGCTGGGAGCTCATCTTGATGCTCTGAGCAGCCCTGCTGTCAAGGCAAGGAGCTGAGAGCAGATGGGCTCTTCCTGCTGTCACTACACCAGCCTTCCTGCCTGCCTTGGTTTCATTACAGCAAAGTCTGCACAAGCCAATTTTTCAGGAGCGGGGTTTGGAGCACAGAATGAAGGTCTTTCTGCCTGAGGAGGCAGGCAGATACTGAGACACCAGCCAGGACAGGAGCTGCTTGATGCTGTCTGGATGAGAAGAGATAAGCTCTGAAAGTTAAATAAGATGAGCAAGGATTTACTGGCTCCTGTAAAATGCATTCCTCTGTCAACCTTAAAATGTCTTTCTTCATACCACTGACTCTGAATGCGGTCCATATTGCATTGTTGCTGAGTGACCAAGAGGATGGCCTTGTTTCACAGATGAATAGTCTGGTCAGAAACCATATCCCCAGTTTCATTAGCTTGAAGAAAAACAAAAACAAACAAACAAAAAGCTGGCCAGGGAAGGCACTGAGAGTGAGCTCAAAAACCAAAAACCTCATCCATCATTGTAACCAGTTTGGAATACTAGCCTTTATTTGAGAGTTGAAATCTATTTCCTCCTGAATATAGATAATTTGCCTAACAGCTCAGGCACTACACATAACCAGGTAAAGCTTGACACTGCCCTCTGCTCCTAGCTCATATTTTCTGTACTTACACCGAGAGAATGCAGCACTTAAAATAGAGTTACAAGAACTGACTGCTCCTGGGAGGGCATTTCTGGGCACATATCTTCCCCCTTTCCAAAACTTTTGTCTGGAAGGATTCTTATGAGGATTTTTAATTCACAAAAAACCACTCAGTGCTGACTAATGCTTGCCAATTAAGTCAGCCCATTGAATCAACAGTTTCCTGTTACCTGTTCCTTCAGGTAGAACAGAGGCTGATACCCCTGCCCTTTCCCAGGCTTCTGTGCAGGGACCTTTCCTGCCTGAAAACAGTGGGGACACCTGTTTTCTGAGCTCGGAAGGCCAGCACCTGAAATCCTAGGAATGGGCCTGCTATTGAGTAAAGGGTGCTTGATAAGGCAGCCACTGTGATAGGCAGCGGAAATTTGATGATGAAAGGAGATGCCTAATAGATTAATCTGGTGTGATTTGCCAAAACACAGGGTTTTCTGGAAGATTATCCACACTCGCAATAGGAAGCCCTTTGTTTGGTAAAAGTCCCCACTTATCATGGTATTCTTTATCTCAACAAGAAACATAATGGTTTACTTGTTTACATGCATGGCAGATATATTCAGAGCTGGGCTTAGGAACTGTGAACTCCTTTTCATTTGAAATGCTTCCAGCAGGCAGGTTATTAGCTGAGGGGGAACAAGCAGTTGGACACACATAAAATTTAAATCTGCCTTGCTTAGATTGGCAAAAATGAATGTTATTTCATCCACTGGGAAAATGTTTTACTTCCTGCTCTGATACTTTTGGAAGAAAATCACAAGCTCATTTGTAGCCATCATATATGTATGTATATATTTTTTTAGAGTTAAGTGGTATGTCTACAGAAACGTATTTGTTACTTTATACCAGTTATTTTCCACTAATATTAATTATTTTATTAGCTTGTCTTTACTTCTTCAGTTTTGCTTTGCTTACTATAAAATGTGACTGATGGTTTTACATTATTTATACTGAATGTGTGGCTGGAATCTAGCCCTTGATGTACCTTGGATAGAACTGCTTTGGTTTCTGGAACTGATTTTTAAATACCTGACACATCCGGAACTGCAGAACTACCAAAGCTCTGTGTTCTTGAACTCTGAAAATAAACAAAAACTACCGTGTTAGAAAACTGCTTTATTAAAGCCTTTTTTAGCAACTGTCTCTCCCCAAAGTCTTTCATAGTGTTCAGTATTAATCTTGCTGGGTACACAATGCACATGCTGCACAAAGAATGCACATTTTATTAAAGGAGCTGGAGCATGGGAGTCTGAGGGAGTTATTTTCCTGTGCTCCTCAGCAGCAGTGTACTGTGTGTACTACACAGGATTTAAATTCACTGCAGAGGCAGCCAGTTTCCAAATCATATTAAGTACAAGGTGGGGGGGGGTCACTTCAAGGAAGACTAAAAGAAAGAGAAGGCAAGTGAAGGAACTGCTCACCCTGGTGCCACAGGATTACTTATGTGGACCTACCTCAGCAATACACTGCAGCCAGCACATGAGTGAGGAAGGAACGGGAATTGCAAAGATGGGCAAAATGGGTCTGGAAGTCTGATAAATCCACCAAAAAATAGATGGGCAAAGATTTGTCTGTCTAGACCAATGGACAGCTACAAATGGGGGTTCGTGGCTCGTGCAAATGGATACAGTGCAATGAAGCATTACAATGGAGTAATGTTTGGCATAGACAGAGGATTTTATTTTACTTATAGGACATATTTCATGGTTTATGAAGATATTGGAAGTCTACTTTTTGTTTCCTTCTTCCATGTTCATAGTTTACATTGCTTATTTTACAATGTATTCAGGCACACATTGTACTTTTTTCTGTCTGCTCCAAACTTTCCTGTTGCTGAAATTGTGCTCAAAGCAGAGTCCTGCAATTCAGCCTTGTCAGTGCACAGCTAAAACAGAGGAGTGCAGGGAAGGCCTTCAGAATTTGTTTGAAGAAATTGCAAAATCATCACAGTCCTTGCAAAATTTCTTTAGGCTCACTGTGTCAATACATTGTACATAAAAAAATCCTCAAAAAACCCCAATTTTCTAATGTCATTTCCCACTGTTGAGTTTTGAATTATTTTCATGTCTGAATAAAGTCACATGCTGGAATATAACAGCATCTTCTGTCCGCAATCAATGGGATGCTTTCAGAAGAAATCTCTCAGCCAAGTGAGTGCAAGCCATACTGAACTGTAGCAGTACAGACAAAAAATAACTCTTAATGTGTTTCTTGGCACTTAGTTCTTTCTTCACGTTTATTAAAACAATTGCTTCCAGTACTTTCTATTTTTTTTTTTTTTTTAATTTAATGATTAAAACATTCTAAATCATTCTGGCAATCAAAATATTCTAGTAAAGTCGAGATGATTAAACATTTTAGCCTATTAAAGCATGTACTTCCACTAAAAAGAGGAAAACACCTCTCATTAGGGTAAGTATGGTCAGCCTTATTTTTCACATCCCTCCCTCATCTTGAACTTTTCAGTGGAGGCTTCTAAAAGGTTCCTTGATTTATTTTTTTTTTCAGAGGATGGAAGTATTGTTTTGTTGGGTTTTTTTAATTGGTTGGTTTGTTTGTTGGTTTGGGGTTTTTGTTTTGTTTTAGTAAATGCACCACACTCATTTGTTTGTCATTAAAAGTTTATGGTTACATCACCCAACACTAAAAAGAGAATATTTTCTTTTGTACAGATAGTAAAAATATTTCATCTGACTAGGAGTTCTGCTAAAAAGTACCTTCTTAGTTAGTCAAGTTTCTGCATGCACAGTCATAGAAAGTCTATGGCTTTGTAACCCAGCCCCAGGGATAAAATTTGCCTGGTGGTTTTAGAATGTACTCAATTAGAAGATAACTTCTACACATAACTTCTGTCTTGTTATAGTCGTGCTGGCAGAAAAAGAGTCTGTCTACATCCCAAATCACCCGCAGACACACGTGTAGAACACGTGGTTCCTTGAGAAAAGGAAATACAGTGCTAAACTGAGGAAGTGCTGCTGCACCATGCTAGAGCACAGTGCACTCCTGAGCAATCTGCAGCAGTGCTACAGGTCAGAGCAAAAGTGAATTTTTGAACAAAACTCCTGGTTGTTCCCACTCACTGTGCTCTGGTTCACAGCACAGAGTGGTCGAAGACCACATTCCATAGACATGTCTTGGATGAAACGAAGCCAGATGGGCTCCAGAACTGGATCTAACTCACTGCAATAGCTCACAGTAGCACAGGTCCCAGACCCAGTCACAAGCTAGACCAAAGCAAACCCCCTGTGACACACCTGGTCCTTGGGATAAACAGATTTGCTCCACTGATCTGCTGATACCAGCCTGTACTACCCACTACTGCACACATAACACGTGTGACCAGCACCAATTTGCCCATATGGAAGGATGTCTATGTGAATGAAAACCCAGCAATGGATTTCAGAGCAGGTTAAGATCTCCCTTGTCACTTACCACTGCAATAGACTGCACAAATAAAAAACTCTATTTCAAATCACTGCCTTGTGTTGCTGCTAATGTCTATCACAGGAAAATATCCTAAGGATGCATGGAAGAAAATGACACGTATAACGATAAGGTGGCAGGCAATGGTCCATCTCTGGAGAGTAACACAGGTCCTTCAGTATTTCTGTTTGCCATTACAGAGGGACAGGACAGATCTTTGCTACTGAAGCTCAAGGACTACTTTTTTGCTTTGTTGCCCCAGTTAGGTCTAGTAAAAGATACCAGCTCTGCTTGCAAGCCTTGACTCGGTTGTAAACTTAGATCCTCCAAGCTACAACAACAAGAGGACAAACTCCACATAGTGCAAATGTAATTTGCAGGGTCAGCATGAAACTGATCCTGCCTCTTGGATGAAGAGAGAGCTATATATGTTGTGTCACATCCACAGAGCTGCCAGCACCTGCTAAGAATCTTCAACACAAACTGAAGCCAAAGTGAGCTGAGGTCACGCTTCAGGCATGCCAGGATGGATGAAGTCATTGTGCTCAGCCACTCTGGCTAAATGCAGTGGCAATGTATACATATCACACACCCACAGTCCTCTGCCCATCCTGTTCCAGTTGTCCTTGGTGCTGCATGATGGGGGATATGCAGGAAAGGTTGGCTGTGTGGAGCAGCTACAAAACCGATTTCCACAACATTAGATTAGGAACAAACGTTCTATACATGGCCAGACTTCAGGCCATCACATTTTCAAGGTTTTCCAGAGGATATTAAAAACTGCTTAAATTAATCTTTGAAGCACGTGGGGGAGGCATATAATATAATATTAAATTAGTTCTACTGACGTCCCTAATGGAAAGACAAATGTTGCAGAAATCTTTACTAA
Organism: Zonotrichia leucophrys gambelii; assembly: GCF_028769735.1. Lineage (NCBI taxonomy): Eukaryota > Metazoa > Chordata > Aves > Passeriformes > Passerellidae > Zonotrichia > Zonotrichia leucophrys. Next base: position 120,678,444 of record NC_088171.1, on the reverse strand, counting down.
ACAGAAGAATGACTTTGGCATGTCAGCTCTCCATCACTGGATCTGAGGAAACAAAACATTTATTGTTTCCAGGTCTCTGAGATCTTAAAAAAAAAAAAAAAAAAAAAACTTGGATTTTTGGCAGCTGAAAATGAGAGCTTTCAATTCAGACAAAAGAATTATTGTTTCTGGTGCTCATCCAAAAAAGTAAATACAAAATAAAAAGTAATATACTTCTGTCTGTACCTTAATACCAATGAAGTGTGTGCTCTAGTTTTCTACTCCTTATCTTTATTCATGGATAGATTTGTCTTCTTTTGCTTTGCTCATGCTCTCTGAATCACAAGAACACATCATGTCTGACATCTCTTCACTCTGTCTTTTGGCTGCACACATCCAGGGATTGACAGTGTAGCTAAAGGTCATCAGACCTACAAAATTATTATGGTCTTCACACAGAAACTCACACTCTTTCATGTTAGAGGGACAGTTTCTATGATGCTGTTTGGTGTCTAGCATACCATAGAAGTAAATGCAGCTGTTTAATTTTGGAGCCAGTAGACAATTCCCATGAGAGCAGCAAAATGACAACTGTTAGACTGGTGCTACCTGCTTGTCCCCTCCATGTGTTTTCTTTCCTATCCCTGGCCTCTGCACCCTGCCCATGGCTCATCGCAGTCTGCCAAACCTGATGGAAATATGCTCAGCTCTTCTCTGGAGAGGATTCACCTTCCCAGTGCCAGCCTTGCAAGGCTCTTCACTCAAATCCAAACCGTCACTGGAGAGAGATCCCTCCATCTCTTCTCTATCCTCCTGCACAACACACAAGGCAGAGGGATCTTGGTTGTCCTCTTCCAGTTCAAACAAAGGCTCGTCAGGAGGAATGAGCATTCCATTGCCATCCTTTCCTACCACACAAAGGATGATCATTTATAGTAATTTACAATAACACAGCTTTGGAAAATATATTTTGGAGGGGAAAGTGTTGTTTTAAGAACTACACAGAATTTTCAACATTCAACTAAGAAAAACGCAGTCAAATTTCAGTGGTACAAGATTTAAATCCCTGCATTTTTGACAGATTATTTCATGTGAATGATAATGATTTGTTGTAAATGTCACCATAGCAGCTACACATAAATATATACAGTCTAGTCTGACTTCAGAATAAAGTAAGCTTTATCTTTATTACATGGTACACCACCAAGAATAGAAGTATCCCCTTTTTGTTGTGGAGATACCAGACCCAAAGTTTGCCCTATTTTTTCTTTCACTTAACTAGTGAGAAAATTGCAATGTAAGCTAGCCAGAAAATGTTGGCAATTGCATGTTGGATAGACTTGAGGGGTGAAATATGAGAATTACAGAGACAAAAATGAAGAATGTTGTCAATTTCAACAGAAATTTAGACCTTGGTAGCCATCCTCCTGGAGATGGTAAAAAAAAAGTCATGGAAATGAATTAAATTTCCAAGGAGTGAGTTAGAAAAGGAGAAAGGAAGAAATGAAAGAAGAAAGCCTTGAGACACCATGAGAAGAAGAGGAGAGGTGGTGAGTGAAAAGAGTAGAGGAAAAAGGAAGTAGAGTGGCTCCTGAAAGATTAGGAAATCAGAGTTGGGAGCAACTCAGTTGTCTGAAGGAGTGACCACAGAAGATCAGGGATGGAGAAGCAGCAAGAGAAATCCCCTTGAGGAACGTGAAAACACTCCAGGAAAGCTGGTGTGGAAAAAGGTGAATGAAAGGGAAGTCCCTGAGACAGGGAATGAAGAGGAGATAGAAAATGAATGAGCCCATGAGGGAACCTCTCAGTCCTCTCTGCCTCTCTGTGTGTGGTCATGCCCCCTCTTCTCCCTGGCCAGGTCTGGGAGGAGATGTGATGGCAAGTTGCATGGCTGCTAAGGTAGCTGAGGATCTTAATTTCCTTCTCTCACAAAGAAATTTTGTTGCTTTAGGTCCATCTTGAGGGGGAAAGAAACCTTTTCTTATGTTGTTGTGGCTGTTTATCTCGTGCTGAGAGCAGGGTCAGAAGAAGCTCCTTTTCCACTTAGGCTCCCTACACCACGCACCTGAAGGCATTTAAGAGTAATGTCCAAGCTGGGGGTCAGGTCTCCCCAACTCCCACACAGCCAGCTGAACAAGAGAGATTGCTCCAGGCAGCAAGTCAGGACTCCCAGCACAAAATTCTCTTGACTTCCCTCTGGCCTGAATAGAGGATCTGAGGATTCCAGCCCCCAGCGGGTTAGAGATCCACCACCAACTCTCCCAAGCCAGCTCCAGATTTCTTGTACTGAAATCAAAATCTATAGGCAAAAAGTAGCTAAAAGTTTAACCTTGTATGTCTACCAGGACTCCTCTTTTCCCTTTTTACTTTTTTTTGAGCGTGTAATTTCTTAAACTCTCTTCACTTGGATAAAAAATGGTGATACATCTTCTAAATTTGAAAATACTTAAAATACATATGCAAAATAATAGGAAGATAATTTTAGTAACTTAAGTAAAACTAATGTCAGTACTTTGTGGTGTAAAGTTTAGCATGTTGTCCTTTAAAAAAAACCTAACATTGTGCACCTTGTAAAAATACCATAGATCCTGTTTCAATTAAATTACTTCATTGAAAAAGCCATAGCAGGAAGATTGAATGCTAGTATTTATTGAAAGTGATAAATTATCCAAGGATTATACTTTATAAACATGGGACTCAATGTCTAGGAAAGAATGTAATAACTACTTTAGGTATATTCAAGAAACAAGCTGTTCAGTGAGCAGTTAACAGAGCTGAGCCCCTGTATGTTTGTGTCTTATACCCTCTGCACGTCCCTCCCGTATTACCCCTGTTCATCTCTCACATCTCCACTTGAGAATCCCTTTTGGCAAGAGAGGGAACGGCCTGGAGCTGTCCCAGAGCCCTGGGTGAGCTGGCTGGTGCGTGGCCGTGAGCGTTTTTGTGCACCCAGGCATTGCCAGGCAGAAGCAAAGCTGACTTTGCCAAACGGGGGCCAAGTTACCTGGAAGAACAAATATCCTTTTTCTCTGCTATCCAACCACAAATTTTCAGGCCAGTTATTGGAACTTAATGATGTTTGGGATTTCTCCTCCTTTCTCAAATGTGGTTGAAATTGGCCTGAATTTTTCTGGGGAGATGAAGGAGTAGTAGGAGGGAGAGAGTGAGAGAAAACTGGGCTAAAAATAACAATGTTTGGATTTTTCCAGACCATTTATTCTGAAATATTAGAAAATGAAATATGTAAAGTAATACCTTTCCTCTCCCCCTGCCCCCCACTAAAACACACAGTTACAGATACAAATGGATTATTTTTGTTTTGATCTAGGAATACATTTTCATATACAATGACATCTGCATTTTCTTCAATTCAGAGTACACATACTTGGAGGTCTGTATTTTTCAACTTCTGAAAGGATCGACACTTTAGGAAGCCATTTGGACAATGGGGGAAGACCACTGTCCAGTGTGTGGGTTATCATGGATATAAGCCCAGAGCTGCGTGAGGAGCACATTGATAGAATCACATCTGTTTACATCAGCTGAGGATCCATAATTTATCTGAAATAGTATGTTTCCCAAGACTGCTTAAATGATTTAGATTTAATATTTGATTATATGGTTATTTTAAGAACTCTACAATGGCCCATAAGAAAAAGCCTGCTGTCTTCAGCAGTCTTGTCTAATTCATACTCTGGGTTCCCCAACTCCTACTGATACTATGTCTTACAAACTAAAGGGATTCCTTATAATAGCCTGTGCCATTGTGCTCACCCTACTCATCAGTGAAGCTAGGTACAATTTTGGGGAGTTAAAAGCCTTTATTTAAAGTAACCAGGTTCAAAGGCTGGTGCATGAGCATAACTGACAGTAGTAGGGCTTGGAATGAAATTCAAGTCCTATATACTAATGCCAAAACCAAGATAGAGTAGGCTCAGGACAGCCCTGACTGCTTTTGACATTCTGATGCCATAAATAACCATCAATTACTGTTTGTGAGAATATTACCTTTCCTCGAGTTCGTAGTTTCACCCTAGTTTCAATCTGGCCACTGCCTCTTCATTATAAATCTGTGCTCTCTTTCCCATGCCTGCCTCCATGGCTCTGGTTGAATGTTTTAGAGGTGCAACACACCACATCAGCATGCCATGGACAAGATGCCGATGCAGCCAGCAAAGATTTTGATGTTCTGTATGTTTTAATTTATAGTTTTCATAAGTGTCATTTTAAAGAAAGAGATTTAGCCCCATACACATTTATCTCTGCCTTTCCTCTTACCACACCACCTCCTGTATTTCTTTACTTTCTTCTTCTGATTTAGTATCTCTATTGTTTTGCTGTCCTTATGTCCTTACAAAATGCCACCATTTCATACATTTAGATGTCTATGGTGGAAAAAAAGCAAAAGAAAATGGATCAGTATAAACATTGGCTTTGCAGACCTGTAATGGGCAAATGGCCAAGGAAATTCTGCTGCAAAGAGAAAGAAAGCAAAGAAGCCAAAACTTTTAACTTTCACTGCCTTTAATACACATCAGTCTAATGTTCATTTCATCAGGAAAAATATAGATGACTTAGAAATCTAATTACATTGACCTTCAGGGATGTTTTTTACTCGCTGTCACTCCAAAGGCAGGACTACAAACTCTCAGAATATTATCTCAGTGCCCATAGTCCCTTGCTCTCACTTCTAAAATCTAATGACAGTGCATCTGTCCAAAGTCCAGCTCTCAAGATGCCAAACTTTGATTCTCTTTTTCGTTCCCATAGGAATGTTGCTGGATGCATGGATGGAGCTGTGAGTTTTCTTCAGATCAGCTTTTTGTGCATGCACTGTTGCACATTGAAAAAAGTTAAGAATCATATATATGGAGAATGAACAACTTTATAGGGAAATAATGGTTTTGTCTGTTCTTGATTTCTTACATATTCAGTTACTTTCTGAATATATCATATGGATTATTGTATTCCAAATGCACTTTGGTGCAGACATCTACCAACACAATAATCAGTAGTGTTTACATTACAATCAGACTTGACTCATGCCTGTAAATTCATCCCCTGTTTTTGTATTTACACACAGATTTTCTCTCCACTTTTTCCCCCCAACAAACCACATAAAATTCAAGGAATGGTTCATAAAATCTAAACTCAAATCTGCAAAAGTTGCAAAATATCAGGATAAGGCTGCTGCTTAAAGCAGAAAAATAACGGGGATTAGGAGGTGGTCACCTGTGGACCGACCTTGGAGGAAGATCTGGGATACTCTCAATGTATTTTAGCACTAGAAACAGAAAGAAATTTGAATTTTAACCCTCAAACATCCCATATCTCAGTCTAGATTGTGAATCAGCCAAGATAAAATGGGCTTTTGAGAAATGGCAAATTGCAAAGAGAGCAAGCATCCACTGACACGACATTTTACATAATGGGTTAAAATCACTTCAGGCAAAAGAAGGGCTTGAAGGTGCAGCTTTGGCAGCTGCAGGTACCTGTACTCCAAATCTCATTCAGCTGCATTTCAACATGTGGAAATGACAACTGCAACTCCTGCTCTCTGTGGACAAGTTTGCTCTTGAAATTCTTTAAAAGACAGGAGATTTTGATCAGCAATTTTTCATTAAATTTGGATGATGAAAAAAGAAGGATCAGAGACAAGCAGCAAGGCCAAAATAATTTCAGGCAGAGACACCATTTGAAGCACTGAAATTTACTTTTTTCACCATTTGAAGCACTGAAATTGCCTTTCCCTAGTCCTGCCACAGTACCTGTGTGGCTGGTGTGGAGAATTGAATTTCAAATGGATTGAAAGCTGTGGAAAACACATTGCACTTCCCAGTCTATCTGGAAGGCCAAGTGACTTGACCCACAGTAGAGCAGTGTATGAAAAAGCCTGCACTACTGGAAGCACAAATAATATCCTGATTCGATGGAAAGCACTAGGAAGCAAAATCATCAGGCAAAGACCACAGGTGTTCACAGGAACATAAATTCAATGAAAATTACCCAGAGATTGAATTTAATTGGCAATCACAGCACTGTTTTGTCAGGTCTAATAGTGACTCACCACTCTAAAAATCTAAATGCAATGGTACAGCAAAATAACAATAATTAAAAAAAAATGCGGTCAGGAAAAGCATCACCAAAACCTCACAAGGAAATATATCTGGCATAAAGTCCCAAAATAAACACTTTGCCAAATACTTGTTGGCAATGACAAGTTTCCATTTATGTTTGTAAAATGACAAAAAAAAATTTAGAAACTATTATTTGTTTTCTGCATAAACTTTCCTGTATGAAAGGTACCATGCTTTTTCTTTATTATCCTTTTCAATTGCTGAAGTTTAAATTTTGTTCCACTCTGAAATTATCCTGAAACACACCCTGCACCAGAAGAACTGTGGATTAAGAGTAAGCATAAAGAGTTTAATATCACAAACATCACAAAATGATAATTAATTTATGTAAAATGCCATGATAAATGCATGCTGTAAAATTGCAGTGTTGTGGTAAATACATTTCTTTAAAAATTAACACTCATGCAGCAGATTATCTTTTTTCTGTATTCTTTAAATGTTCTGACTTCAAATTTCAAAATGCTTTTCTATGTCAATGACAATCTTAATAAACTACAATTAGTTCCACAAGGCACTTTCTGATGCACAAGCCCCTGGCTTGATTGCGGTGAATGGTGGGTATTTCCTGTGTTTAAGTCCACATATGGATTGAGTAAGGCAGTGGCAGAGAGACTACTGTTTTCCTTCACTACATCTTCATTTCTTTTTCAGAGGGTAAGCCTTTTTTGTTTTTCCTGGCTCTGTTGTCAAAACATTGACCAGAGTTTTGGCTCGTGGTATTGGAATACGAGGCCAAAACAATCCTCTGAAAACCGGTGTGGCAAAATGTATTTTAAATCCATACATTCACCATTCAACCATGGGAGTAACCACGCCCACTGCCCCACTCTGTGGTTTAAAAACAACACGGGTTTGCCCCCAGAACGGTTTGATTTATTTGACAAGCTTTTTCAAGCTGGGTATATCAACATTTAAACTGTTCTGAGGCTTGGCTTCCTACATCATGTGTACAGCAAATATTAAAAGACACTTGAATCATTTTCTGCCTCTATTAAACTAGACAAGGTGAATGCATTGTGCATTCTGCAAGATTTCTCTGAAAACCTGTCAGTCTCTCCAAAGACAGATAAGCTAAAGTGATTTTCTTTTTTCTCTGAAACTTACAACCAGGACCTTTCAAATATTAGCTTTATTACATCCTTTTTGGAAAATGCATTGTTATGATTAATATGCAGACCTAATTCCTGTTTCTGACACGCTAAAGTCCAATGCAAAACAGTAAAAGATGACACATTATAGAGTGTCATCTTTTCATAAAATGTATATAGCTTCATAAAATGTAGCAGAATGCAGAAGTACACTGTGACAGTACAAAATATTTTCTGGCATTATCAGAACAATTCTCTTTCCTCGGGGGTAACAAGGAACACAAACAAAAACTTGGATGTAAAACTGAAATCAGGACAAGACCAATTTTGCACACATGATTTGGGGAAACTGAAGTACAGAGATGGTGGGTGGTAGATTAAACCATCTATCCAAACAGAATCTAATATTCTGAGTACTGTGGTGCAATTCCCCTGAACCAGAACTCCGGTATAATTTACTCCCAGCTTTTTGTGTTCCATTTTTTATGGTGGGTACCACACCACTGAACCGGGCCTCTGTTGGTGTTGCTCACATGGACATGATCTACATAACATTCACACAGAGAAATATATTCACAGACATGCAACAATAAGCCTAAATTTAAGGTAAAGCGGTCGCTCCACCTTGAACCACCTATAAATGATCCGTGTGACACTTGAACCAAATTTAAATATCCTGCCGGAATTTACTCCCAGGCGGCACGGCGGGAAGGAAGGAGCGGGCCAGGAAGCGCTTCTCGCCCTTAAATCAAACACAAACTTCACAGCCAAACCTGCTCGGTCCGTGCGTGCTGCGGAAAGCTTTACAGGGGCTGGCGGGGGATATTCGTGTCTGCGAATGCAGCGACACGTGTGACGGCTCCTGTGCCCGGCCCCGGCGGGGCAGCGCGCCGCGGAGCGCCGGCCCTAATTGAAAGGAAAGCAAAGGCAATTAGCGCGGGGGAGGGCGCTGCGCTGGATTGGCCGCTGCCGATGGATGTCCCTCCGCCCCCGGAGCCCGCCGTGGGCCCAGCCCCGGCCCCGGCACTGCCCGGGCCCCCGGGGCGGCGGCGGGACCCGGCCGGGCTCGGTGCCGGTGCCGCCTGGGGATGCGCGCAAACTCCCGCCCCCAGCGCGCCCTCCTGCTCCTCCTGCAGCGCATTCCCGACAGCCTTCCTCACAAAAACCGTAAAAACCCAGCGCTGAAATTTAGTGGCTTAAAACACAGACCTAAAGGAAAAAAAAAAAAAAAAATTAGCAGCGTTTCAACGAACTCCATAAACCCGAGATGCGAGAGCAAGAGAGAAGAGAAAAGGGGAAGGACGAAAAGCTGAAAGTATCAGCGGGAATAGCATATAGCTTAGTTTTCACTCCAGACACCGTAACTTGTTTTACGATTAGTGATCTGTTTAAAGATTTGTCCTGGAAGTACTTGATATTGGGTTACAAAAGGTTACGTTAATTGCATTAAGCCATAATGACCCATGAAGCGCTGCAAAGGCTTAGAGAAATCACGCTTCTTCCTTAAAGAAATAAATGTAAAAAATAAAATAAAATAAAATAAAACAAAATAAAATAAAATATAAAATAAAATACAATAAAATCACAGTGGGGCGGGAGGCAGTGCCCCATTCGCTTTGGGTTCCAGCCCCGGCCCCGGAGCCCCCGGGCTGCCCTCGCCCCCCGCCCGGCCCTGCCCTGCCCTGCCCCGGTGTGTCGGCCCTGGGCGCAGCCGCCCGCGTTATGGTCCGGAATTAAATGTGTCTACTAATAATCTATAGTCTCGCTCGCCGGGGCAGAGCAGACAAACAAAATCGTCATTCCAAATGAAAAGAAAACACTATTTCTTAGAAGTGTTTAGGAGGGTGCACAGCAGGGCATATTTTCTTTCTTACTGGCAAGAGTTTGTAACTGGATCCCTTAACATTACTGAGAACATGAAAACATGAAACAAAAGTATTGATCCAAGAATTCGCCGAAGAAAAGCATCCAAATACAGGCTGGTTTATTTGAAATTTTTTTTAAGGTTACATCAGATGTTTACGGGGGAAGTCCAAGCTTGAGATACAGCCCCTCCGTGCCCCATTCAAACATACGGGGAGGAAAGTGTCATTTGTGTTGTTAAATTTACATTACGTTCACTTTAATTGCATCAGCTGCTAGATAGATCTAGGAATAATGGCATTTTAGAGGAAAATAGCAATCATCTTCAGAAGACTGCAGCATAATGGAGGAACCTAATTAATTTAACTTTGCAGTCTTCCATAATGGCTGCACTTTATCACTTCCACAGATGGAGCTTGAAGGAATTAACAATGCTGTTTATCCCAGCAGACATCTCTGACTGTGGTTAGCCAATGGCAGATTTCCCACTTAAAGATGCATTTCTTTACTTGAGGGAAACCAACCCGAGCCCTGGCAATAGCTGTTGAAACTTGCTATTACTATATGTGTGTGGGATTTTGAAAACCTGAGAAAATGCACAATATGTGTCTCTTTATGGTCTCATCAAGTGACGCTGGAAGAAGACAGAGTGTTTCCTTGCTTACCAGAGCCAAGGTTTTTCCAGTACCATTTCGCTTTCTCTTCCCTTATTTTCCCCTTCACAGATTTTTTTTCTTTGCAACATATCCTGCAAATCTATTTTTTTTTTCCTTTAAAAAATTCAGTACGTGTCTTTTCCTAGACGCGTAGAATTCAACCCCTCTCCTAGATGATTTGCAATGTTTACCGGCTTTTCATGCCTGGGAAACCTGAGTAGACTTGAGGTAAGCACTCCTTCACACACAAAACACGATAAAAACCGGATTATTTGAACAAGCTGATTGTTTATTATTTCAGGAAACGATGCATTTTCCACGCTGCCATATTCTAGGGTGCACCTGAATATCACCCCTGGGTGTCCGAGGAAACTCGGAAGGGAGAGATACGCCGTGATACCAACCTAGGGATGACCCACAGCATTTAAATGCTCTACACCATTACCCGCATAGCTGGGCTAATAAGAAGTGTTGTTTGGCACCTTTGAGAGGGGTATTTGGTACCCCAGCAGCACGGACCTGGGGAGTCAGCCTCAGCAGTGAACCAGATGAGCACACCGTCGACACCACTGTCTCTACCCGCTCCTGTAAAAAGAGAAACCTTTTGAGGGGACTCGGAGCCAAGGATGGTTCTGCGTTCTGTGTGCTTATGTATTCGAGGCGGATCTTAAACTGGATTACTGTATTGGCGGGGGGGGGGGGGGGTTGCCTTTTTTTTTTTTTAGGTTTATTGGCATCCGGAGTTGATTGTTGCTGTTGATTTGTGGGAGGGAGTGAGGCGGGGCGGAAAAGGGCGGGTTTGCGCACTTCCAAACGCCTGGCAAGCAAAACTCCCATCCTTGAACTTAGACCTTACCACTGCCCAAAATGACAATCTCGTACCATTCCTACACCCTGGCAGAGAAAGCATCTTTTCCATCCCTCGTTTGTAGGCAGCAGGGTCCAATGGAAACCAGCTCGTGCAGAGAAAAAATGCAGGGCTGATGGTAAAATTCATACAGCTCTCAGTTTTTATAAAGTAACGGTGAACGGCAGCCCAGGAGCCACCTGGGCTCCTTGTGCCGCGTTATTTAGGAAGGCAGGCTTGGATCCAAACCTGAATTTGTTAACCTGGCAGGTACCTCCACCAGCAGCCAGTGGAGTGACAATGAGTATCTGAGTCATACTGTCATTTCCCTCGGTGTCAGAATAAGTCCCCTGCTGCTGAGGGCATGGAGGGGAGAAGCTCCCGCCTTTCACCCCAGTCAGGAGTGCTCCCATCCCCGGGCTCCGTCAGGCAGGTACGGCGGGGAGAGCGCCAGGATCTGAGCCGCTGACGGGCTCCCCGCTAATGAGGAGATGGTGATGCCGCTTCCCTAACCGGTCTGAAATGCTGGGCACTGGCCATCTGAAAACAAATGGCACATCTATGTGTCTATACTTCCACGGGAAAGAGGAAAAAAATTAAAAGGAATATAAAGATGAACGGGCACAGGAAGTAGCGCAGGGGATCTCAGGCTCCGGCTGGCACGTAGCTTTAGTCTGAGCGAGGGACAAAACATGAGGTGTTTGAAATCAGTTACACCAGAAAAAGGAAAAGAGAACAAACAAACAAACAGCGGCCAAACCTCGGGGGCTGAGGGGAAGCTACCAGGCAGGGCGGCGCGGTGAATCCCGCAGAGGCACGAAAGCACAGCAGCGCCTGCGAGCCGGCTGCACCTGCTCTGCCCGCGGAACCCCCGCCGACCCGCCGGGCCCCGAGAGTGCCCGCAGGCTGTAGGGGCTCCTGAGGCGCTGGGAGCCGAGCGGGAGCGCTCCGAGCTTCTCCCGGGGCGGGGGCGGGGATGCTGCCGGCTGTCGGTGGTGAGGTGGCTGCGGGTGGTTAAGTTCTGCTTGTGATGGAGGATAACGCCGCTGTGCGACCGTGGCGCTCTGCAAATCCCGCCCGTGTTCCAGCCCCTTCTCACTCGGTAGTCACATATTCCCAGTGATACCGATTTCACTGAAAATAAAGTTGTTGGTTTTTTTTACACGGGCAAAATGCAGCTGTTAAAAGAATACAGATCCCAGCGGGAAGCTTTCCCGCATGCTGCGGGATCCGCTGTCCCCTCGGAGGTGCGGGAGGGCCCCGCCACCCCCGTGTCCCGCTCAGAGCGGTGGGCGGGAGAGGAGCGGCCGAGGCGGGGGCAGAGCAGGGAGCGGGAGGTGGCCGCTCCTCCCCTCGGCTCGGGGAATCGCCAGGGAATCCAGCAGGACTTTCCTGTTTACCCGGCCCCGGTGGCCCCCGCTGGTGCTGCCTCTGGTGCCGGCGGCCCAGGGAGGGGAACAGAGGAGCGGGAGCGCGGGGAGACTGTGGCAGCTGTGGTCAGCCAGGGGATGGGCAGGCTGCAAGGCTGGCTGCCCTGTAGCCGGACCTGGGCTGTTGTCCTGCTCAGCCAGAGAGCAGAGCTGCTGTGCGGAGGCAGCTGCATCCTCCCCCTCCCTTGTCTCAACAGGCCAAACCTCCCTGGCGTTCCCGCAGAGCTGATCTGCAGCTGGGTCAGCAGGGCCGGAGCAGGAGCTCTGACGCGCCCCCGGTGTCAGATCCCCCCGTTTTCCACACTCAGGCTCCACTCACAGCGCCAGCCGCTCGGGCAGGGCGGCAGGGCCGGGCCGGCCCCAGGTGGGGCGCGGAGCGGAGCGGGGCGGCTGCGAACGCCTCCCTTGCCTGCCCTTCCCGCCTCCCCTGCCAGCGCTTCCCGCCGCCGGGAGAGCTCCGGCCGGGGTTTGAAACGGGGGGAGCACGTAAATCTTAAAATCTCCTATGAAAATTAATAAAAACACACGAAATCCTAGACAGTCCATAGCAACTGATTTTTATCTACCGTTTTACGCGCTTCATTATCCACCTAAATATAACCACGCCGTGATTTAATGTAGTTCACGGAGACCACAGGCATTTTTGGCTTCCCTCAGTCTTTTTATTCTAGCGTTGGCAGTGGCCTGACTTCAGTCTCCTCTCAACATTTGACTGTATCTGGGAGTTGGGATAAGACCAAGGGGGAGGAAACAGACTGCATTCGATGTGTTTGTCTCGGCATCACTTCCAACCAACCTGGGGAACCCCTAGCGCTTCAAACCCTGTTTTTACGTAATTGTCCCCGTGCCTTCGTTTTCGGCCACCGGTATGTCCCGACGGGCAGTTTCTCTAGAAGCTGGAGACCCCGGTCGGGCTTGCTGGAGGCGGGGGTTGGCCTTAATCAGCGTAGTCAGAGAACCAGAATCAGGTGTGGATTTGTTTCAGGGCATGTTTGCATCAATCAGTATTTTCGTTACAATCTTGTCAACAGTTTTAATTCAAAGCGTATGCTAAAGCCGAAGAAACTGAGCCGTACAAGGGAAAGAGTTATTTTTAGAAAAATATCGTTAAACAAATTGGCATGGATGAAATATTCTGATGGTGCTAGAGGCTAACATTTTTTTTTCTTAGCTTTATCAACACCGAGATGGCTCGAGGCTGTGCGGCAGGGCGCTCTGTAATTTTGGCGAGCATCGACCGTGGCCTGCCAATCCATAAGAGCGCATCCTCTCCTCCTGAGCTTTTCCCTGTCCGTCTGTGCCAGGCGCAGACAGAGCCTTGCGCTTGGCCCAGCCCCAGGAGCGGCGGTGCGGGCACCGGGAGCCGCCAGCGCGGTCACAGCGGCGGCCCTTGCGCGCCCCGGGCCGTTCCGCACCCCCGCGCCCCTTCCCCAGCGCGGCCTCCCGCGCTGCGCCCCGCACGCAGCTCCGCGGGGACCGCGCTGTCACCGCCGTGCTGCGGGCACAGAGGGCCGGGGGCTCTCATGGGCTGTCCCGGCTTTGCGCGGGTTGTAAGCGGGTTTGGGGGAGCAGCCGATGCCAGGCGCGGCTCTCCAGGGCCGAGTGAGCCCCCGCACCGCCCCGCTCGGGAGCACAAACTCACCGCATTGAAGGCTGACCCGGCGGAGAGGCGCTCCTACCTGCGCTGCATTTTTGGCTCAGCTATTTGCGCGGGGCTGGGGGCCCGGCTGCGCGGGCGCCCTGCGTGCGTCTGGCCGGCTCTTTTCGCTCCCGCTCCCCGGCATCCCCAGCTCACTTTTCACATCAAATAGGCCATTAACTTTTGATCCTGCCTGTTACATTCCAGGTTTCCCAGTGATATTTCCTGCACACTGACCCTCCCCCCCTTCTCTCCCACTTCGCATTTAAACACGACCCGGTAGATCTGAATTTCTGTCGAAAATGTAATTTTGAACATATGCACTTATTCGTCTCTTCGCGCTTGGCCTCACACCGAAGTCCCTCTCGGAGGAGGGACCTTACGTTTTAGATGCCCCAGAAGAGCGCTAAGTTTTGGCTTGCCCACATCTTTCAGCGACCGAGCCAGAACGAGACCTATTAAAGCACAGACTGATGCCTGCGAAGACAGTATCCATAACTTCAAAGTCCTTAGGCGACTATTGGCAGTGGCTGCGCTCAAGGGCAGCTAACAGCCAAAGGGATCAGTGGGACATTGTCTACTCCCGTTTAGAACGTTATTAAGCGGGAGCAGTGACTCAGGCTTCAGCCGAATAGGAATAGGTTTTGTGGTTTTTTTCTCCCCCATATGATCTCCTAGTTTCCTCTCTTGGCCGTAAGAAACCACTGGAGTGACCGAGCAGTGTTGGAGGAGCATCCCCTGGGTGCCACAGGAGGTCACCTCAGCGAAACAGGGCTCGGTCCATGGTGGGTGGAAGGGGATGACTTCACGCTTGGCTGCAGCCCAGTCCGGCCCACAATCCGGCTTCCCCCGAACCCCGCTGCGGGCACCGAGGCTACAGAGCCGCCGGGTGCCTTCCGGCCGTGTCCTTCGGAGCATCCATCACTCAAGGGCTCCTCGTCCCTCGAGCCTGGAAAATCCCACAAACAGCCGGGGAGGGAGGGGAGTGTCCAAGCCCTGGGCTCGGCATCCCCCGCCGGCTCCGCGCGTCCCGGGCCCGGGGGCGGAGCGGGGCGGGCGGCGAGCGCGGCCCGGCTGGGGCGGCTGCGGCCGGGAGGCGCCGCTTCCCCCGCGCCCGGCCTTGCTCCCGGCCCTTTGCACTGCCCAGTTTCATCGTGGGAAAATATTTACTTAAAATTCGCCGTTTCGTTACATTCTTTGACAAAAAAATTCTCTTTCTACAGTATTTCCAGACGCGTGTTCAGAAGGGATTTGAGTGAACTCAGAGATGGTAATTTTAAATTCAAACATAGCTAAGGATGATACCTTTTCCTATTAACTTGTCAGAAATGTGTTGCAACGCCTTCATATAATTTTATTCACCAAAAGAAAACATTTTTTTTATTTTGTCATCATTACCATAAATATTTGCCTTGTTAATAACTATTTTTTTCAAAGACACCTGAACGTCCTGTTACAAACACCATTTCCTCAAATATACTAAAAAATTTTCTGTAGTGAACCTGGTGAGGATACAGGTAATGACAGATTAGCAGGACTTAACATTGTCAGCAAAAATGATTAAATTACACCAACCAGCCTCTTGGACTGCTGGGAGCCAAATCGAGTCATAATGTTCTAAAGAAAAACAAAGAATGTGAAATACATACAAATCTCCCAAGACTCCTTTGATTAAACTTCTGTACCTGATAAACTGCACTTCAAAATTTGCAATAGTGACTGCACTTAACTACTTTATGAACGGTCTTATGTTAAATAATGCACAAGTCCATGTTAGCAGAATATGACATTAAACAAGTGGCTTGTCGCTCTGAATGGTTCAGCCTCCCGTTAATACGGATATTAGGTACACAGACTTCTGATTTCAGGCCTTTACTGCTGAAAAACCTCATCTAGAGTTGTGGAGAGAACAAGGTTAAGGATGTTCTCTCACTGCACTGGAGTATTCCGTTTTAAGATCTTAATGAGCTAAGGCACAATTAAAATAACCAGACAGTTTAAAATACAGGATTACATTGATAATTTACTCTATAATCTGGGTTTAGCCAGTTATTTAATGGAGTAAAATTCTGTAAATTCATGTATTCTTAAATAGTTCGGGGAGTAGTTTCACTAAAACATAAATGTCTGCATTGTTAGATCTTAGCATCTGAGATTAATTTTCAGATACTGAAAAAACAGTGCTCAAAAGTCATTGGAAGTCAGAGGGACTTTTCCCACTGACCTGGCGACTGTGGGAAGTTTCTATCTGCAGCGACACAATTAGCAGATTATGAAACTGGAAGACGATCTTATCTGATCCTCCACACAATGCTAAATGGCTGCTTTTCCCACCTACCTCCATCTTCATTAACTCTAGACAACCACCTATCAGAAAGATAGCGACAAAATAATGTATTACTGGGGGGGATGGGGTGGGGAATGAGCAGCATAGCAGAGGGAAACATACTTTAAATTATATTTAAATCATCCAATCACATGGAAGATAAACACTGGTGGTATTGAAAACATAAGCATCACATATGAAAATGGTTTCTTTTGGGGAGTTAAATAAAGTATAATCAAGAGTTAGAAGATGAGACAGATTAACATTTGAACGGACTA
Organism: Zonotrichia leucophrys gambelii; assembly: GCF_028769735.1. Taxonomy (NCBI): domain Eukaryota; kingdom Metazoa; phylum Chordata; class Aves; order Passeriformes; family Passerellidae; genus Zonotrichia; species Zonotrichia leucophrys. Next base: position 120,662,201 of record NC_088171.1, on the reverse strand, counting down.
TTTGTTATTTGTTTTCTCGTGGGACCTTTTAAAGGAGTAGGTGGAGATCTGTTGTCACATGTGGCTCTCCAACACGGCATTATGGGTGCCAGTTTGCACTGGATTCCCAGAGCATCTGTCTCAGAAATGTTTCCTGGTTCCATCAGAAGCCATTAGGCACCATTTGAATATTATTTTTTTTTCGTAGTAATAAAAATCTTGCTTTTAATTACATCTACATGTAGCTACGGACAGCATCTGATCCTGGAACTAAAAAGCTGAGTTTTATTTGTCCTCCTTTGCATGGATAAGTCAGGTTCATACTCATGGCAGTGCTTTTGTTTGTAACAAAACGCCCGTCGGTGACTGGAGGAATCAAAGTCTGAAAAGACTTTAAGAGAGACAAAAGAACATTTACTAACTAAGGAAGTCCGGGTTTATACTTCCTTTCTAGTATGAAACTTAAGTGAAACATATTGCAGAAACTGAATGTAAGTTTGAGACGCTTCTAGAAAGTTAAACCCCGGTGCTGGGGTTTTTGTAAACTCATCAGGGCAAGGTAGCAGCAAAGCACAGTAGACCTGATTCAGAAAGAAAATGTCATACAGATAGGACACAAAAATGTCCCTGGAAATGAACTCGAATCCTCCAGTCTCTTAAACCACACTGTATTCTTGAATTATGAATTTTGTATTTGGATCCCTTGCTTAGTTGAAAGAAGTGTAAAGACAGCTCCCTACTGGCAAAGTATCTGAGGAGATTACAGAATGCTGTTTATTCCAGCGAGTGTCTGGAATAAATTATGTTCAAGAAATTGGCTCCTGATACTCCTATTTCAGATGAGAATTTGTACAGAGTGCTAAGTCCTAACACTTCTGGCCAAACCATGGGATTCATTAGGATTTGCCATTCATCATACCTGCCAGAAGCTCTCAGATTTGGAGAGGTGCTTGTTTTGAGGAGTGAAAGAATAACAGAAAAGAAACTGTTTACCTTGGCATTACTGTCAGTTCTCAAAGGCACCGGGCTTTCAAATTTCAGGGCTATGAGTTGTCACTCCTAATATGCTTTCTTACTATTCCTACTGAAATTCATTAGCTACACAAGGAAGACCCATACCAGTTTTAGCTGACATTATAGGTCGAATAAACCACTTAACATTTCAGAGGTTTCTATTGCAGATAAGGGGATAAATGGCAGCAGGTGACCTGACAGCTCTTGGGGTGGGAGGGAGTTTTCACAATTGGTTTTTAATCCAGTAGCAACAGCAGATGCTTGACAACTCATTAGACTGGGCTCTAGGAAGCAGGATGGCAATCTCACTGCTATTCTAAACATTCTGATCTATAAATGTTTACCAATTTCCTATCGTGAAGGGTAATTATGCTGATTTTTTACTCAGTGCCTAACTATCATATAGGCTTCACTTGAAGCCTTCACTTGTGTTCTTTTCACAACATTAACAGCTCATAACCCTGCAGAAAAGGAAAGCTAACAGAAATGCCTCTAAGCCAAATCTAAGACAATCCACATCACTTACCACCACAACGTCCAGGGCTTCCTGTAGGAAGGAGGTCCACTCTTTTATGAGCAAGTTGAGGGCTCTCACGGTCCTCCTTGGAGCTGTATTGCCAGCATTCTCACATGCCTGTGCAACAATTCTGCTCTTGCTGCAGTGGACATTAACATTTTATTCTGAGGTATCAAACACAAAAATTAGAGCACCTCTGGGGAATTAGATGTGCTTTGGCAGAGACCTTCTTAAATATTTTTGGTATGTGTATAGCTTTTGAATACTCTCCTACTTGCTCAAAATTACAAAATACATACGAAATAAGAATATTTGACTTTTTATTTTTTTTTTACCAGTAAGATTTCTAGATGAAAAAAAGAATTTGGACGTACACTTAGCCCCACACCTGATTTTGAAAAAAGGCTTCATGCCAGAGTGGATAGTCAAACAAAGGTCATGAATTTCTGAAGAAACTGCTTTGTGCAAGGTGGAATATGGGCTACACATGTCTATTCCATAAGTCCAGGAAAAAGTATGTTGCAGAGATGAGGTTTTCCATTTTGCTTCTAGAGATTTTTATGGAATCATACGAGCTGCTCTCCATTACATATTCCACTGCAAGAGAGTAAGTAGATCAGCAGCTTTACCTTTCTTGAGTCTTTTTCATAATCTGTGAACCAAAATTTTTACAACCTTTATATCACATTCACAGCTCAGGTATGCTACAGAATTTTAATCTCCTTCCCTGCAGTGTAAAAATCCATTATCCCATTTTTGTGGGTCAAGGTGAGTTTTGGCTACTGGATTTAGTGGGAATTAAACTTGGTTTTGTACCTTAAAATGACATTGAACAAGAAATACAATGTTAAAGTAATACAGGTACAATGAAAGTTGAAAAGAAAATATACACATATAAACATCCCGTATTTGTCAATTCAAAATACAGCCTAATGGATTCATTTACCTTCAGAAGAATGTGGACTCCATCTCTGTGAGTATTTTGTATATGGCCCCATGTGTGACATTTTAATTAACTCTCACCCTTAAATTTACAGGACTGGAGTAGAAATATGTGGAGGACAAAACTCTTGAAATTGTTAAAAAGTTAAAATGGATTCCATGTGATTTGTGTCCTCCAGGACAAATATTAGACATTCTAGTGATTTAAAAGGCATTGCTTGTATACTGACATAAATGCTTGTGGGGACATAATTTCTTTAAAGGCAGAGGTAGGTTGTTTACTTTCTGAAACTGGCATAAAAGCCCACCAAGAGGGCTGGGAAAAGAAAATAGTGGAAGTGTATGTACTGAAGACAAAGAAGTGGAATGGAAGAACTTGAAGCTATGGCAATTTTTTTTTCCTTTTTGGTTTAAGGGAGAAGAAAGGGAGGATGAGAAGGCCTGGACTGCACTCTTCATATTTACAACTATAGGTAAAAGAAACCCCAGCAGCTCTGCTTACTTCAGTGTCTGGACGAGGCTGCCAGACTGAGCAGTGCTTTCACCTGTGTTATACTCGGGGTGCCCGAGCTATACACCTCACGCAGGGTCTGAGTTCATGTCTCTGGGATGAGGAAGGGAAGAGGATGTTCTACCCTTGTTCTGCAGTAACTTTATAACTGAAGCATAAGACATATGGAATCTGACCCATCTTTCTCTCTTCATGGGTAATGAGGGGGGCTAGATGCGTACAAGCTCGGATTTTAGGGATGATCAGAAGTCCGCGGGATCAGCTGCCACATGCCCAGCACAGCTTCTTCCCAGCGCAGCATTCCCATGCAGACCTTGGCACCTCGACTCATTCTGTGCCTTCAAGCGATAGCTTTACCCACGATGGCTAGGAGCGGTGTCAGACAAGCCCCTGGGGCCGGGGGATGCTGCCGGTCCCTTTCCGACTGCCACCGTGCGGGCCCGGCGCTGCCAAGCCAGCGGCGGAGCTGCCGGCTGGGCTCGGCTGTGTAACCTGCAGCCAGCCGTGCCTTACCTCCCGCAGTGCTGCAGGAAGCCGGCACTCCTCAGGGCCCATCCTTCCCTCGCTAGCAACATCTTAACCCTCAGAAAAAAAAAAAAAAAAAATTGAAAGAAAATAATGATCTTCGAAGCGTGTGTTGGTGGGGCGGGAATGGGGGGCGGCCGGCGGCGCTCTCCCGTGTGACGGCGGGCCGAGAGCGGCGGCGGCGGGCGGCGCGGCCGGGCAGGCGCGGTGCTGCCGCCGGGCGAGGCGGCGGCGGCGGCGGCGGCGGGAGGAGGCGGAGGAGGCGGTCGAGCCGCTCCAGGGAAGTTTTCTCGCCGCCGCCTCCCCGAAACCCCTCCCCGCCAAGCGCGGCTCCGCGCTCCTCGAAACTTACCGCCGGGCGCCGCTCCTGGGGAGCCGCCGGGCCCGCGCCGCCGCCCCTAAGGCCCCGCGGAGTAAGTGCGCGCCGGGCCGGGCCGGGCCGAGCCGGGCCCGTAGCCGGGGTGCGGGACACGTGGGGCGGGCGGGAGGCGCCGGGGGTTGCGCGGGCGCGCAGCGGAGCGGGGCCGGCGGGCGGAGGGAAGGAGGGAGGGAGGGGCGAGGCCGCGGAGCCCCGGCGTGGGAGGGGAAGGGGCGGCGGAGCGGGAGCCCCGGTGCCGGCCGGGGCCGCCGGGCGCTGCGGCAGCGCTGGACGCGGGTGGTGTGTCGGAGGGTGACACAACGCGAGTGGTGCGTCGGAGAGTGACAGGCTGTGATACCCGTGCCCGCTTCGCCGTGTCCGTCTTCGCCCCGCTCTCCGGGGCTACCCGCTGTGGGCACGGCGAGTGTCAGGGGAGCGGGGAGCGCGCAGCTCCTCCTCCGTCGGACGGACGGGGAAACGGGACCGATGACGGCGACCCCGCCGAGCGCCACCGCAGCGGTGTCCGGGCAGGGCCCCGTTGGGCGGACACCGGGAGCCCACCGGCTGCCTGTCCCCCGCGGGTCGGGGCACGCAGGGACGGTGTCCGGTGCTCCCCCATCCCTGCTCCGCGCATCCCGGCACCTGGGGAGGAGAGCGCTGAGCAAGGGCAGCAGGGAGAGTGTGCACCCACAGGTGCCTCAGCTCGCTTTCTGAGGCTCTCATTTCTCCCGCCGTCACCTAAGACCTTCAAAGAGATGGATGGATGTGGCTACTTATGAAATGGTTTTGGTCTCTGTTGTTCATCCTGGAGACAAAGCTTAATTTTTTGCAGGAAATACTCTGTTCTTTAAGACTGTACTCAAATTGGCAGTTTTTCTATCAGAAAGTCAGAGTTTTCTTCAATTATGAAAATATAACAGTAGGCTTCCCCCCTCGCTCCCCGCCCCCCCATTTTCCCCCCTATTAGATTGGTAGCAGCACAGTGTTGTTTAAATTGCACAGAGTAGCTCCCACTGACTTCTAGTAGCAAAACACTGTTATTGCTACATATGCTCCAGCAAAATGCAGTATGAGCAGCAGCACCAGACAGTTGCTGTGTTTGAAGACTCACACTTTCCATCATACTTTAAAATAAAAATATGGTTATAAGAAGAGAAAATGGTCATTCAGTGCTGTCAGAAGTTCTTTAAAAAGAGTGGTGTGTGGAAAGTCCCTATGAAACAATTTCCAGATTAGAGCTGTTCATTCTCTGCCAAAAGCTGTGTAAGCATGAGCCGTAATGAGGGTAGTTGTAGGATCGTGGAGTAGGCACGGAGCAGGTAGTCCAGCTGCAGCAGAAAGTGAGAGACAGGAGGGCAATATGTATGGAAATGTCCCTAATTGAGGACTGCAGCTCGTGGAGGTAGCTGGCAGATCTTCTGAAGGCTAGTCTAGATACGTTCCTCTCAAACCCTTGTTCTAGCTTGTACACAACTTGTTCTGCTGTAGGTTTAAGTGTGATGTAAAACACAAGAATGCATGTTCTTCAACAACCTTTTAAAATGTATGGATTACTCTTACTGAATGGTTTACCAGTCCTCAAAGTTTTAGAAATTTAAATAGCATCAATAAAAGTATTTATAACCCATCTGAGTAGAAACGAAGTCACTGGTTCCTTTGGTGACCATAACCAATGGTTACCAACAGCACCAATAACTGGTGTTATTAATTCCAAGCCTGATGTGTCATTACTAATTGTCTTCATTAACTACATCTTCCCATGTGACGTGAATCACAAACAGGGTAGGAAGAGAAAGGACGAAGCAAGTCACTCTTTTCTTTTTTGTTTGTTTGTGGCTCTGTCCTCCTTGTGCTGCATAACACAGCATGGGCAAGGTGAGGGATGGACTCTGGCAGGAAAACTGTAAAATCTTCAAAGGTCATTTGAACAGTTTCTCCTAGTCAGGCAGAAACTGGGGCCCTCTTGCATCCTGTGCATTTTGAGAGTTTTAGGTTATTTTCTTTGTTTCTCTCATTCAATTGCTTAATTATAGAATCCAAAAATGTTATTGCTCAAAATAACCTTTTCTTCTAGATTTAGAGAGAGGGAGAGTGATGCAAAATTAAGAGTTTAAATTGAGTTAGGAGGCTTGAGAGTTTTTTCCTTTCTATAATTTTTACTCTATTTGACTGTTTAATGTAGTATACCAAACATCATAAGATAATGATTTCTCAAATGTCTGGACACTTTTTGTTTTTGGTTTTTTTTCCCTCCCTTTGTGACACAGAATATCTTCTCCCTCTGTCTGATAGTGCTAATCCTACTGCATGGAGCTAGGAAGTAAAATACAAATTTACCACTGAATTCTGTGATATGGGTCAAGCTACCATGGAAATGGTTGGACCAAGGAAAGTTTGCCGGGGTTTGATGGTGTGGCAGCGAGCTGTGGCTGCCTGGCAGTGACCCCCAGAGGGGCAGCCCTTGGGGGGCTGGGGGCAGCTGCTGTCCCCAATCAAGCTTTGGGCAGGATGTGGGGACATGGGCAGTGCCCGCAGTCAGTGCCCCAGTGTGCCCAGGGCCCCTCTGTGCTGGGCTGCCTGGAAAAATCCCTGAGTGAACTCCCACCCTCTGAGGTGGGTCTGCGTTTCTGCAGCTCCCCTTATAATGAAGTGAGCTAGGAGAAAGCTCTTTTTATTTATATGAACGGAAATTGTGTGTTAAGTCCTTAAAATCAAGGAGGCCACAGCTGGGTACTTCATATGCTTTTAAAAGCTTTTCCAACTGCAAGTTGTTTCTCTGTCCTTCCCATGCTGTTTCCATAGCGAGTCACACCTATTGCTACTTTAGGCAATTGGCCTAATTCCTGAAAATTTTGGATTTTAATTACTCAGCTCAATAGCTTGAGCTCTTTATCATCTAAAAATTGAAGGGGATTGCATGGTGTTGTGTGAACACAATTTTCTTTTTTTATGTTTTATATTGTTCTCAAAAGAAAGTGAAATATTATGTTCAAAATGATAGTGTAAGTTGTTCTTCACTTTTTCCTTTAATATGAAATATTATTTATAAAAACTTAGCTATAGCACTATTTGATAAGTTAAACTATTTTTGTAGTAGTTGTAAAATCGTGTTCTATAATTAATAACCAGTGTCTGTTCTGTTCTTCCCACTTAATATATTGCTATAGTCAGTAATATTTAACAATAATTAAAGTTTCATCTTGAACTGTGATGGTGAAAAGGATTGCAAGACTATTACAATAAGCAAACACTTCAGAAGTGTTCCTGTTGCTAGAGGACAGACTGATTTGTTTAACTACTTAATTTCTGCTGTGTTTTGCCCTTGAGTGTTTTGTTTTTTTTAATGACTTTATATAGAGTTCATTCTCATTGGTAGATACAGTTTGGAGACACGGAGTTCTGAAACTGAATATTGTTGTTTGACTAGGTGCATTTTTTGCTGACAAAAACCACAAAATGCATCTTTGTGTAGTTGTGTAAGCAAAACCTATTTATCAAGGTTCCAAATCCTTAAGATTTCAGTTTTTATGATGTTAAAAATGAGGAGTTACTGAATTCATTTTCATGAAGACATAGTCTGGAAGAAGTCAGAGGAGAAGGATGTCATCTGTCAAGCAAAAGATATGATGAGGTTGAACAGAACAGCATTAAAAACCAAAAGTGTTTTAGCATTGTTTTGCATGAAATTTGGAGTCCTATAAATACTCCTGCAATAATTTTCTTCTTCTTCCTTGTAATATTCCAATGCTAATTGTCCAAATTTGTCAACAGTGTATTGGGGGGGTTTAATTTCATGAGGAGTGACTGCTGGCTAGAAAAGAGAGAGAGGTCCCATCCAGTGCCTCCTTGCTTGACCCATGGACAGCAGGGATGGCCCCACAGGGAGGTGGGCAGGGCCTTTCCTGGGATTGCTCCTGAGAAGCAAGAGCTGGGGATGTAGAACAGAAATGTGAATGAAAGTTGGCATCATTGTTAGGTAAAAAGAGTGTCACTTCTGCTTTAAAATTAGTTGTCAGTTAGTGAATTGTGGGTATTTCTGGTCACCATGGGCCAGGCTTCCAAGAGTGTTTAGGTGGCAAAAGGTGCAGCTGGGTCTTTACTGTAATTCACAAGGGTGCTTGCAATAAAAACAGCCAAACAAGGAAGTGTAAATGGCTGTAGGTGCTTAGGCTGATGTGGTGCCTTTAAATGTCCCATTGGATCTCACAGTGACAGATCTGACAGTTCAGTGGTACAGCCTTCTGGTTTTCTCAGTTTAGGACCATTCATGCTCTTTCATTTGGACTTAACAGAGGTTGAAAATTTCCCCATTCTCAGAAATTAGTCCAAATGAAGAAAATAGACTACTTTCACCTACTAGTGAAACTCATCCCAATTTCATGTCAGTACCTCTACTGCATGAAGAGAAGCAGAAGTATTTGTAGATATTGATCTGTTGTAAAGAGTGAAAATAACATGCTCATTGCACTGTGTGATTGTTGTGACTTACCAGTGAAAATTTTGGTGGACCTCAAGAGACAGGGAAGTTTTCTTGTTGTAAAGAAGAGAGCAGCATCCTTAGCCTTGCTGCTGGTGGCGTGAGGAAGGTCCCTGCTATGCACATTGGGTTGGTGGTTGGTCCATTGTGAGATCTGCAAGTGGCACTCCCGTGGGGACACCGGAGGCATGGCTCTGTGCCACACAAGGACAACTGCCCTGCTCCCAAGGGCAGGAGGAGTCCAGGGCCAGCTGGGTGCTCACAGAACCACTGGGACCTCAGCTGGCCCTGACCCAGTGCTTGGTCCCCCTCACCAGGAGATGCCAAGGCTTTGGCCTCTGCATTTCCTGGTTGAACACTGGCTTTCTATAGCCAGGGTGACTCCCTTGCATCCATGCTTTCTGTAACCCTTCTGTCTGGGTGGATTTTGCTGCTCTCTGGGATGCTGTGGCATCCACTACTGAAAATATTGCTGGTAGTGTTTCTTACTGGAATGCTTTTACCACCTTGGGGGAAGCCTAGGTTTTAATGAAGGTTGTTACAACTTCAGACTCAAATTTATCTGATTTATTTTAAAAAAAGCCCTTTAAAATTATAAAACTTAGACATTTCACCTAGAGGAAAATTACTTTAATTGCTCTGTGTAAACCTTAAAACCTCTACATGTGACCTGTATTAATTATAACTAGCAAACTTTTACCTGTTTGCACTGAATTATGCAGAAGCAGGACAAGTTGCTTGTTGTTAGACCACAAACTTTTATAGACTTCATATATTTTACAAACTACTTTAAAAGCACATGTAAAATAATAAGTAATGCCCTACCTTTAATCTAAATTTATAATAGGTGTAGAAAGGCTTCTTAAAGCACGTGTATAATTACTACATTGTACAGAACCACACGGGTTGAAAGAAACCTTTGTTTGTGAAGTATCTTACACTTCTCTCCTGAGCTAGGTAAGTGTTCCAGTTGCAAGTTATGATTTGTAGCTCAACATTTTTCTTGTATGTATTTCATATTTTTTAGTAACTATGACACTTCACCTAATAGTGTTAATCTGTTCATGCCCCCCACCTTTTGTAGTCTGTTTGACACAGAAAGCAGAAAGCAGATCTATTGCTCAAAGACATGATGACAAAGGAATTGGCTGTTGCATTCTGGTTTTGTTCTTTGTTAATGATGTATAAATAAAACCAGGGAAATTCTAACTTTTTGACGATAAAGATCCTATGGAATGCTGAGGGGAAAGCTGTTTAATCTTTATTTGAGGCAAAGTTCACCTTGTAAAATGTAATTTTATTAATTTTTAAAAGCAGAATTTTTATGTTTTGTCCTTAAGAATATTCTTTATTTCCTGTCCTAAACTGTTAGTGTGTTTTTCTGCTGAACAGTTTCAGCCTACATTTCAGATACAAATCAAGTTGATCCCACTGGATAGTTTAAATATACTATTAATTTTGTAAGTAATTTAGAAAAGAAATTCTGGCAAGCAAGTAACCACTATAATTTTAACATTGTTCTACAGCTTGGCTTTTGTGTGCATTTAGTATTCAATGAAAAATATGATCTTTTGCTCTGTTTGGAGAGCTCTGCTTTTAGAATAACATTATTGCTTTAAATTTTTGTATGGATATGTCTCCCACTTTAGCCTTTTGTGGAGCTTCCTGCCTGAGGTGCCCTGCTGGATGTTTGTGTGAGGGAGATTGAACTTAGAAATTTGCCCTTTGCAGGCACCAGGTCTCATACCTGAAACACATACCAGGTCCTAATTCCTGTTCAAAACCGTTCCTGACCACTGGATGCAGGAAGCAACTCAAAGGCTTCTTGAAGACAGTTTCTGAAACAGTTATATTTCAGGTTTAGATCTTGTGAAAGCAATGGCAAATTATTTACTTCATTTTTTCCTCTTCTCCAGTCTTATTACCCTTCTAACTTTTGAACACCACATTGTCATGCTTCTGTCTCCACCTCAGGAAATTTTTCTTTGTATTTGACCATCTCTTCCAATTCTGGGAGACCACAGAGCTCTTCTGAGCTTGCTGAAATTAGCAACCAAGAGATTCCCATAAAAACATGCCAGTATCTTTTGCCTTTGTTTGTTTCTTCAGGTAGGACTTTTCTGTTATCCCCACTCCACTCTCCAAAGGTCTCAATAACTGTGCTAATCAAGCAGAATAATTTTTGTCGGTTTCTTCCACTTGAGAGGAATAGCAAGGAGAGTGGTGAAGAACTGCTCAAGGATCTTATGAGACAAGTCAGTAGACAAGAAAATGACTTCTGAAATTCTGCAGATATAAATGTGAACTGCTAAACCTCAGTCAAAATAGTTGTAGCTGTACATGGAAGGCGATCAGGTCTTGGCATCTAAGATAAATCCAAGAAAATTTGTTCAGTTCTTAGTTCTAATTCTCCCAAAAATGAATGTTCAGAACTGCTAGGAACCAAAAAAAAAAAATTACATGGGCTTCAGGAGGAGAATAGACAAGTACTTGAGAGAGTTGTACTGAGGATTGCTACACAGATGAGCTCCATCTGTCTCAGGAAACCCTCTTAGCTGAAATAGCAGGAAACTGGGAAAATGCCGTGAAAATGGCATATGCTTGTTCTGTTCTTGCCCTCCTCCTCCTGCTGCTGGAGACAGCGCCAGGGGGATTGTTGGTCTTGACCATTATCATAGCCCTTGTGTTCTCAACACCTTTTCCATGATTTAATGGTATATGGGAGAAATGGGGCACAAACTCTATTGTTGAGTTGTTCCTTCAAGACATCTTTAGGCTTACAGTGTGAAAGCAATTTTATAAATGTAATCAGGATTCAGAAAGTAGCACAGATGTATTTCCCAGAATGTTCCTGGTATCATTTGCGTGTGATGTATTTTTTGTGTTCAAAATGCTTCATTTCTACCTTCTTTCTTGCTTGCTTTTGCTCTTGAGTCTCTTTGGTTATTCTGGTCCAACACCCAGTGAGATTGCTGTGTAGGCAGATGAGACCTCATGTTTCCTTACAAGAACTTTAACTTTTCAGTGAAGTTAAAAATGTTAGGGAAATAGCATAGTTTTAATCTTTAAAGTAAAGTTAAAAGTGATTACCTAGACTGCAAAACAAAATTCTTGATACTAAATTTATATTATTTCCTTATAAAGAACAAGATTTATTTGGTGCTAGACCTAAACTTGACAGTGAGTGTAAGAGCTATGTGTTTTAAACATGCCTGTCCACGACACCAGAGTGCTTGTTCTATTTTATATAAAGGAAACCTTACCAATAAAACGGAAAACTTTCAGCCTCCTCTCCCACAGGTTTACTTCAGCCACAAGTCCTGACACTTGGTGTATTTCTGTTTGATGGCAGTGGAGAAAAAAGCTCTGTTGTGATGACCATGGATGTTTATTGGGGTGCAGAAATGGTGACCTACCCCCGTGGTGTTGCTCAGTGTGTTACCTACATGCTGCCTGGCTACAGAGAGCAGCCTGGGGGATTGCACACCCCCAGACTCTCTCTCTGCTCAGTGTCAGCTCTGCAGCTGGTGTGGGATGCCTTCATGCAGATGTGCATGCTAGGTCCCACACATCTGGGCACCCATCTGTTTTGCTGGAGTCCCTGCGGCTCACTGGAGGGCAAGATGCTGTATTGCATCTGCAGGCATTCCAGGCTGAATCAGAGGTGGTCTTCAGTCACAGCTCTGGAGTTAATTGTTTATAAAGCTGCTGAAAGGTCCCTACCAAATTTCATTTTTTAAAAATACCTTTCCTCTTCCATTTTATTTCCTTCCTCTTTTTTTTTTTTTTTTCCCCTTTCTTTTCAGTTTTCAGCTGTTACACTTGGCAAGTTTCTTTCCCAGCATTTGGAAATAATTGTTTTCTAAATGCTACCCAGGTTATCTGCCAAATGTAACACCTTGAAAGGAAGTGGGGGTGGGGGACGAGAGACCTACCTGGGAATGGAGTGAATGTTGTGAGTCTTTAGAAAGTGCCTGCAAGGAAATTTACCAAATATAGCACCTAAAATCAAAACCATTGAGTTTCCTCCCATTAACTGTAAAATACCTCATGCTATCATCTACAGGGTAAAAAAAAGGCCATTTCACCCAGCCTCAAAACTTCTTTTGTTATTTTCTTTACTAAAAGATAAAACACGTGTGGCTTTTGGGGTTCTTTTTCTTCTAACAAATGTGTATAGTTTGGGGAAATACAATTTTTTCAAAGTGTTACAGGAAAAATCCTATCAGTTCCTGAGAAAGCATAAGAAAATAAATGAGAGCAAAGCAGAAACCACTGCTGGCACTAAAAATGACCTTACCTTGGAGACTTTGCAGTGGCATAATCAGCTGGGAGGTTGTGAGACAGGATTGATTTTGCTGGTGGCACAGAAACAGGATGAAAAGTTTAATTCCTTCTCTTTGGTGATGGAAGGGCTAAGGCAGCCCAAGGTAATGTGTTGGTGCTGTTTCTGATCACTGTGAGTTTTGCCAGGGGCTCAGTGCAGCTGAAGGTGTGTTACAGCAGCCCTGGGACAGCTCCAAGGTGTGCATTAGTGGCGTTGGAGGTCTTGCATGGGAAATGCACAGCTTTTATGAGGAACAGCTCGGCAAGCATAAAGAATCAGGTTCCTTGTCCTTAGATGTAGGTGTCTAGGTGCCAGGGGGCAGCCATGGCCAGTTACTTTTTGATCACCCTTGTGTTTGGTGTTCTCTCTACAAGTGGGCAGCCTCCATTGGCACCTCCCGGCCGTAAGAGGGTGTTTATCAGTGACTGTGTTTAACATCTGCTTCCCGGGTGATCCACTATTAACTTTTGCCAGGTTTTCAGGCGGGTGCTGGGATGGGGACAGGGGGACAGCACTGCCATGAGAAGGAGCTGGCTAAAATAAAGCTCCTGCCACCTCTGCTGTGGCTGGGAGGGGCTGGCAGCCGCCCTGTGCCTGGCGGCAAAGGCGTGGGCTGGGATCCGTGCGTGTGGGGAAAACTGCACAGCGCTGGCTAGCGGTTCAGAAATCCCCATAAACCACTTTCTGTGCTCCTCTGTGGGTTCTTTTAATGCCCTTTTAAATGGCAATAGCTGCTTGGAAACAGGACTGCTGGGTACTTCTTTAGCTGGTGGGACTCTTAATACTGTTGTGTATTTAATGGTAATAATATTTCACAAAGCGAAGGACTTCCAAAGAAGTAGAGAAAAATAAAACAGGATATGTGCTTTTGTGACTTCTCTTCAATTTAAATCTTGTTTTTTTCACTAAATTGAGTTTTTGTCCTACTCATATTTGATGGCACATTTTGCATATAACAGCTTCTCTGTAATAGATGCTGTGTAATTTGGATATATTTTTTGATGCATTAACATGTCAAGGGAATTTAATTAGTTCTTGTAAAGCTTCAGTAAAGGTTAAAAATAACCTAACATAGCAATAAGAATCAGGATAACGAAGTTGCTCTTGTTTAAAAGTTGAATTGTTCAAAATTAAAATGACTTAATTATTATTACTTCATTGTGGATCAGCTGTTCTGTATTAATATCTAAGCCCTCATGTTACTGTGACTTGATTCTGCTGCCAGAAGTCTCTGGTGACTTCTGAGCAAGACAAGTCTTTGCCCCGAGCAGTGTGGGTGGGTGCCCACATATATAAGAGCTTTTTGTAAACCTCTTTTGCAGCGACATGAAGTGCAGCATATGTCAGAGCAGAAATTACAAGAGTAGGCTCTTTTAACACTGGTGTGTTGTAGGAATCTTTCCCAGAGAGAGAAAATATTTGCCACAGCAGCTCCTGCAAGTTAGGTCGCCTAATTACAGCTGAACTATAATATACACTAAAGCATATATGCTTTTTCCTTCTGGGCTTCAAGAGAAAATTACCAGTCTTTTGTAAAGTTTTCTTTCCATTAGTAAAGAGAGCACTGCTGATCTGAAAATCCATCAGGTCATCCATACCAGCATTACATCAATTGACTTTTGAATATTTTTCCATTAGAAAAGGCTCCATTTTATTCCCTCGCTGAAGTGGCAGACTTTCAGTTTGTGCGGTTTTTCCATTTATTGAGTTTTGCAATAAAAGAGTTTTTGAAACAGATGTCAGTCATTGCTTAGGAGTGGGGCATTGTTAGAGGGCTGTTTTCTTCTCTCTTTTTTTTTTTAAGTTAGAAAAAAATCTTTTCCTTTCCCTCCCTAACTTTAATTGTCACTTTTAAAAGACATAAATAGTTTTCTAACCTATAATCTGGTGTCAGAACAAATATAAGCACCAAACCCTGATTTCACAGAAATATTGCAGATTGGCCATTGTTCTCAGCAGGAGCAGGACTGGATTTGATCTCTCAATTGTAAACCAGAAAGAAGGGAGTGGATGCATTGCAGAAGCATGGTTCATATTAGCATCTTCCTTAGGGTGTGGAGTGGACCTGTTAACACTTTCTTATTGCTTAGATTTTATACAAGTAGCCAAATATGTGCAGGGAGTAGTGTCCAAAAAACTGGATTTGTAGAGATTTTTTTACTTTCTTGCTAGAGTCTTATCCAGGTAGAAAGAATGAGAATTTGGTTCCTATTCCTAAAATATATGTATTTCCTATGCAGAGTGGTTTTAGGACAAACAGAATGTCTTCAGACCATATCTTCAACTGTCACAGAAGAGCAAAGTGTTATTCACGTTTCTTTGTATATATAATGTGTATGTGTGTGTGTGTGTATAAATCACGTTTTCATTTTTGTTCCTTATGGACAGCCTTTTCCCCATGTATTTTTTAAAAAGTGACAGTTTTTCTAATGAGGATTTAGCTGGGTTTGTTTAAATTACACCAATGAATAATTCTGAATTTTAAGATGTTTACAGCATTTTATTCTAAAGGAGGGAGGAAGGAAACCATATTTTGGGTTGATATCTGTTTGGGAGGGTAAGCTTTTGGTATTTCATCTGAATACTTCACTCACTGTTACTTTAAACATCAAAGAGCACCCTTTCTGAAGGTGAGAGAACACAAAGCATCCCATATTTATAATTTAAGAGGCCTAAGACTGTGACCTAATGTAAACTTGAAGAGATTTAGTATAAAAATATCCTTAGCTTGAGGGCAACATTTGAAAACTTTGTGGATTTTCTTTTTTATCCTGGCTCAGTCTACAATCATATTGCTTTGTTATTATTTCCTCTTAGCATTAAAGTACGATTGACATTGATAGATATCAGGGGAAGGCTGAGCTTCCTAAGGGGAAAAAAAAAAAGGAAAAAAAAGAAGAAGAGATGTGTTGTTGGCACAGAAATAGTGGTGGTAGGAGCGTTCCTGGCTGCCTTTTATTCTTCTGCAGACAGCGAGCACAACGGGGCTCTCGCTGCCTGCTTTTGGCTTGTGTGGATTTGCAATAAACAGCTCAGCTATGTGTTTATTTTCAAGGCTGATTCAATGCTTCAAAGGCAACTGCTCCCAACTTGTGAATACTTGTTAGTTGCTGGAAAGTTGCAGAAGTGAAGATCAGCTCCCTAGTTTCATGCCAACAAATTAATCCGCCGATGTGGTGCTGTCTTTTCCACAGGTGTGTGTGTGCTAGCACTGTCTGAAGCTCCCTGTAACTAATAGCCCAAATATAGTTTGGAAGGAGAAATCTTCAATGGAAGACCCCGAGGGAATAAATGGGAAGTCTGTAAGTAAACAACTTGTCAGTCCTGAGAAAAAAAGTTGCGGCTTTTAAAGTGGCAATTATTTTTGTGGCAACCAAGCAAAGGAAAGTCTTAAGAGAGCTACATGCACTTTAAGTGATTGGAAGAAGCAGGGAATGATGAAATTAATTGAGAGATGGAGGCTTGTGCTAAAGCTACAGAAAATTAAGTATGGCTTTAAAAATATTTGTCTTCAATGATTCATATTACAAAACGATGGTTGTTGCTTTCTCTAAGAAATATTTGGCCTGATGTGTTTATGTGTTAACATTTTTATCTGCTGGAGAGTTTTCTTCCCATTATTTGAAGTTATTTCTCTTTGCCTTTGTGAATATATGCAAATACTGCTTCTGAGAAAAGCAAGTGCAACCCCTAGCTGCAAAGTCTTAAGAACAGTGGCAAAAAATGTAGTAGCATTGTTGTTCTTGTAAATGCCTGTTTGTAGAGTCACAATAATAAGAAATTTTGCAAACTATGAAGCACAATTAAGAATGTTTAATGCATGGTCAAATGATTAGTTGTGCGTTTTGGATTTGTTAGTTTAATTTGTGACATCATTCTTGGCACTCAGTGAAATTCAAAATACTACATATATGTTTTTATTCTGAATTGTTTAACAGAAAGTGTGTGTATTGAGATTACCTTATTTTTACCAGTTGTAAAATCAGTCCAAAAGCTATTTAGTAAATTTAATTAGACTTATTTCCTGCATTTTTTCCTGATGTGTTTATTTTCTACATTTGACAGTAGTCTATTCTCTCTCACTCTTCCCTTTGTATTTTATGATTCTATATCCAGTTTTCCTGATGCTTCCGTTTCATGTAGCAACAGAGTAGAAAAAACCAAGTCCCTGATAAAAAGCCTGTTGTGTTGTGTGTTTTTTGTTACACTTCATGTCTAGTGCAATTTTTGCTGTCTGAAGCAATATGGCTTTGATTATTTTCCAATGTTCATTTGTTCCAGTCTTGTCTCTATGTGTATGTTTGGATATTTATCCATCACTGCTACCACCATGTTCACTTTCAGGGAAAGGGTGGCCATGGTTACCAACAGGCACTAAACAGGGATGGTCCTGTTTGCAGTTGCCATGCCAGAGCTTTCAGCACCACCCAAGCTCCTCGTTCTATTTGGAATCAGGCTTTCCTTCATGCATGAAAAGCCATTCCCTGATGCTGTCAGGATTTTCTGTGGCTTCCACTGCAATACTTCCCCTCTGTGTGCCTGGCATAGCCTGGGCTCCGTGTGCTGTGGAGGGTTTGGGCTGGGTGATTGTGTGCTGGGGCTGTGTGTAATGACAAATGTAACTGTCGCTTAACATAACAGGAGTGCGAAGGGAAATATTTGTTCATGGTTTGGCACCACCAGCACTCCTGTTGGGGTTATTCATTCCATTCCTACTTTTCACCACTTGGTCCAGGGAGCCTGTAAAATGCTTCATTTGCTCAGAGTTTCCCTTCACATTACCCAAGTGGGTGGTAGTTGTTGATGCTATCAGGATTATCAAAATCTAAACCTGTAACTGCTGAATAGACCCACTGCACTGACCGGCACTCAGGCTTCTGTAAATGAGGACTGAGGTTTCCAAAGGTACATGATAAAGGGCAGGGTGTGACTCTTCTGATTGCAGTGTCATTGGAGAGGTTTAAAATTGGGGTATTAAACCCTGGAATCAGATCCTTCAATTAGGTCTCACTTGAAGTCATTCATAACCGGACAGTCTGCTGCATTTGCATCAGCCACTTGACCAGCAGGGAGATTTCCTAAAAGCAGGCATCAGAAGGCAAAATAGTCTCAGTGAAAATAAAGATGATGGCATGAACATTGGTTTTTATTTATTTTGCTCCGTGTGTGTGCATAGAAAGTAAGAGAGTGTGAGGGATAGATTAGCACTCTGTAACTAGAAACCAGAGTGGGATTTGAGATCCCAAACACATGTAGTGACTTTGAAAACCTGGTGATAGTCCCTAGGAAAAGAATAAAACTTCCCTACACATACCAATTGAAAGGTAATTTAATTTTGCAACTGGCCAATGCAAACTATGTGGTGGAAGCAATTTCAGGTACATGTGGATAAGGGAGGAGCTTTATTCAACAACTGACAAATGAAGCTGGATAATGTAAAAAAAGTTACCAGACAACAGTATGAGAGAGTATATGAGGAAGTACTTTGCCATTGTCTTTGGCCAAGATTTCTCTTTTGAGGAAGAGGAGATGGTGTTGCACTTGGGAATACAGCCTGTCAGTGTTGATGTGTACAGAGGATTCCATAATAAGCCCAGTAAATTCACTTCTGCACTTCTGTTACCCTCACACAGCTGAGAGAGTATTTTAGCCATTTCCTAATCAAGAAATGATGCTAATTGTACTAATCAACCTATTTGATTTGCATTCTGTAGGAAATTAATTTCAAACTTGAGCTTGCAGCCTTGAACATTATGTCTGCCCCTGCCTTTCCTTTACTAGGTGCTTGAAAAAGAAGCAACACACAAACCTGAGGCTGGCTGGACAGAGGATGTCACTATTTCATCCTGTCTGAAAATTTCACTGAAGTTCTGTTGCTTTCTTTCCAAGTCCAAAAAACACTTTGAAGCTTTTTTGCTAATGATATATGCACCTATCAAAGATGGTTCATTCATGTTTCATCAAGCTAAAACAAATGGTTGAGTTTTTTTAATTAGTATTTTCTTCATCATCCTGAAGGGGCTTTTCTGTCTGTCAGTCATTTGCAACAGGTCCCACTGCTCAAATATACTTGAGAAATAAAAAAACAACCTCTTGTTTTAATTATTTTTGAGATGAAAATGTCGTTTTGAGTGTTATAGAAATTCCAATTGTAAGGAGCCTGGGGCTGTGTAATAGTACTTCTTATACCAAATTGATTTAAAAAAAAAATGCAAAATTATCATTGCTTGTATTTGTGGTAGGCTATGTCTACCAGTTCCAAACTTGGCATTGGCATGAATCTATTGCCCTAGAAACCCTCTAGAAGCCCTAAAAACATGACAAACAGTGATAAGATTCAGCATGATAACCCAGGTTGTTAGAGGTACCCTGATGATGACTTCTAAAAAAAACTCGAAAAAGGCAGTGTAGAGGTCAGCAAGTATTTTATTTCATTTGATTTGCCTTTTCTTTTTTTAATGTGTGGGGTTTATTTATTTGCAAAACTCAGCACAAGAAAATTTTCACAAGTAAATACTGGTATGTTTTTAGCAATTACTATACCCTCTGGGGATATTTTGGAGGGCTTTTCTTCTCTCTCTCTGGTACCAATATTAAGTTATTATATAACATAAAATAATTTTCATTCCTAACCTGTCCAGGCTCATAATTGAAAATTCTCATTGCAAAATTGCACACCAAGAAGAATTTTCAGCAAGGAGTGTTTTTGATGATGGAGTTTGCCCATCTGGAAAACAGAGCGAAGACTCTGAGGCCCTCAGCAGTCAAGGTAGATCCAAATGGTGTGCACCCAATGAGCCAAAAAAGGAGGTGCTCTTGGTCCACTCCTGCAGTCAGTCTTCTCTGATTCCCCCACAGCCCCCAAACCTCAGCTTTCAGTCAGCACTCTGGGCAGCCTGGCTGTGTATTTCCAACTTCTTTCTCCTCCCTGCTGCTCCCTGGACCCTGCTCCCATGCCACGTACCGGAGGGCGGCACTTTGCACCGAAAATTCACCTCCTACCTCCCTTAGTGGAAACACACAGAGCAAGTAGCTGGTTTCTGCAAGAAAGGGGGAGGGAGAAAATAAAAACCCAAACCAAAAAACATCCAGCACCTGGCTGCAGCAAAATAATGAATTTTGCAGCAAACATGCGAGATTCTGTGGAATCTTGGAAAAATGCCAGACTCCACGACCACAGAAATGCTGAGTCCATGGGGCCCAGAGAGAGATGGCTGGGGCAGTTCACATCTCTCTGTCTTTGTTTCAAGCTCCTTGCAGTCTTACTGAGGCATCAGATTACACTCTCTTCACATTTTCAAGGTTATCTTCACTACCAGAAGGGCTAGAAAGTTCATTTTGTTTCAAGGCGAGCCAGGATCCGGCGGCACAACTCTCGAGCGGTTTCAGAGGCCACGGCCACGGTGATGGCATGGCTGTGCCTGAGGGCATGGCTGGTGACCTGCACATTTGAACAGCATCATCAATGACATGCTTGTCATGCTTACTCACATTACCTGTTTGTCACTTTAGGGAACAAAGTCTATGGGGAGGAAGGGTGAAAATAGAAGTATTTTACCTTTGGTTGAAAACTTAGAGCGTTGTCACTGTGAAAGTCATGCATGTGCTGCCTAGTTTTTGTCAAAGACTGGCAAAGTTCTCCCCTCTGTGTTCCCCTCCTGTTCTGAAGAAATGCGTGACACGCTTCCTTTTTGGAAAGCTCTGCAAGGCAATAACCAGCAAGCACCATGCAATTGCAATCTGTAACTGAGCCTATAAAATGTAATCGCCTGCACCCTTCCCACTCCCCTTCCCCTCTCTATCTGCAATTGGTAGAATATTGGAAACATAAGCCACAAAACCCACGTATTACGCTCAGTAAGTGTCAAAAAGAATGAACAGCCGGAACTAGATGATGTATTTAAGTTCCCCAAATTGAAGTGAGCTGCTGCTAGGCTGTCTATAGCAACTACTCAATCAGTAACTATTAATAGAATTTTTTCTTTCAAAAGGTTTTAGTGAAAACACTCCCGAAAATTGTAAGCTGTTTGTGGACAGTTTTAAAACATTATTCACTACAGGCTTTTCATTCATCTATGTTTGCAGAAACACCATGGAGAAATTCTTGTCATTTAAAATGTACCTTTCCTCCTTGGTGGCAGAAATCCTAAAGTGCCGTAGGCAGCAGTGCTTGCATCTCTGACAGAAGTACTGCTACCCACAGCTTGTAGTGTTTGGCATATTCCTCAAGGTCACAAAGACCTTGCAAGGGTTTTGGTTGGGGTCCATACACAGATACCACCACTTTTCTTAGTTGCAAATCCTTGTTTCCTCAGAGGGGTGGAACTTTTGCTTTGTAACAGAGTGAGGCATTTTTAGAAGACTTGTAAAAGTGGGCATATGAGAAATACACAATCCATCTGACTTTTTCTAGCCACTGTGTGCAACTATTCAGCATGGAGTCTCTTCTTGAAAGTCTTGATGAAGTTGTAGCTTAGCCCTTAACAGTAAAAAGCAAACTGCCAGCGAAGTTTATTTTCTTTTTTACTAGGTTTTCTGGACCATTGTTCCGCTTGAGGAGCCATGTTTGTTAGTTTTGGCTCTCTGACTTCTCTTCCTTAAGGATAAACTCTCCTTAGGCAGTTGTACAACTATGCACTGAAAGACTGCATAGCAGTTTATTCACAGCCCAAGCTCCAGCCGAATTCAACTGTGTGACTTCCTGGCTTAAGCAGGGGTGCATCCGTAATGTAAATACCTACTTGATTCTGTGGAAAACCAGGAGGTTTTTTGTTTGCTCTTGTAAAAGATTCCTGCGGGAAGCTTAACTTTAAAGTTGGCATCCAGCCTTCTCTGCTGTGACTCGGATACTGATCTGATTTTGTGCTTTCATGGACATTTTTATATTTGAAAATTTTTAATTCAACATTAGCTTTGCTTACAAGCTACAGAGCAGAATAAAATCACATTACAAACATTGTAGTATTAGATTTTATCACCATTTATTTCTTCTCGTCTGCCCAGGGATTTCTACATGTTCGGTAGAACTAATTTGCAGTCAGACACTGAGGTCTTCTAGAAGGCCAGCAGGCTCCACAAACTAATTTATCCAAATAACCAATCCCTCATAGGCCAACCATAGAAGGACACCAAAATGGCCTAAGCAGGCAAAGCCCCCTTTTGAAGTCTGGAATGTTTTGACTGACTTGAAACAGGCGGCAGGAATGAAGGGATAATTTTCAGTGACCCATGGGACTTTTTTGCCATTTTCAAATATTAGGTAAAACAAAGAGAAATTGCTTGTTCTAATTTAGAAAGACTTAACAATCCGGAAGGTAACCAGACTCAGAATTGAGTACTAAGGTATAGAGCTGAAGTTTACTTAATGCATTGAAGGTTTGCATCTGGGTATATGGTATTTACACACCCACACATACACAGGCTGCTTTACTTGTACATGCGCAGACCTAAACTGTTTTGTGAATTTGACTTCTATAAAAAAACTTTAGTACAAAGTATATTTTTGCAATATTATGTGGACTACCTGGAATGCTGTTTTTAAGTACGTACGGTTTTTCTTGAAATAATAATTTCAAGTTAAAAGGATGTATTTCTGTTGCTGCTTCAAAAGCTGGGGTAGTCACTCAGATGCCAAGACTTTCATGCCATCCCTGTTTTATTCCACCCCCTGTCCTGGTGCCATTTGAGTAAATGTGGAAATTAATACAATTTTAAGTGTGTTTTCTAGTCTAAAGTACTCTTGCAGATACAAAGGATAAGTATTTTAATGCATACATAAACCCAAAATTTTCTATGAATACTTCTAGGGAGAAAGAGAGAATGTGAATATTTAGAAATAAAATTAAAACTTTACAGATCAGGTATTTCATGTTCAGCTACTTGAATGAGCATATTAAAGGCAGTGTGGAGCAATCACATGGATTTCAGCAACTTTTTTAGAGACATTCTCTGGTAAATTTGGTCTCAAGTTTACCATGCATATTTATGGGATAGGTAGAGCCCTGTTGTCATGGGTTGACCCGGAAGGAGTGAGAATTCTGGGAAGCTGTGGTCAAACCAATGAAGGTTTTGGGTTTCATACTGACACCTGGTGTAGCCAGTGGGGTTTGGACACACCTCCGAGAATACACAGGGGTTAAAAGCAGGGCACTGCCCTGGCATTTCCTCTCTTTGGACATCGCCGGCCGAGGAGTTCAGACCTCTCTCCCTCGCCCGGCCCGCTGCTGCTGGGCGGGGGAGGGGCCAGCCACATGGTAGGCCCGGGGCCGGGACAGAGATGGGCTTGAGGGGGCTTCGGGGGGGGGCTTCGAGGATGGAAGGGTGGCGGAGCCCCAAGAGACATCGAGATATCGGGCAGCCAGCCCCTTCCCCCCCCCCCCCCCCCCCCCCCCCGGAGAGAGAGAGAGCCGGCGGCACCGAATGTGATGGCAGCCCGCCAGGAGGAGAAAGGGGTGAGAGAGAGAGAGAGCCCGGCCGGCCGCAGCAGCAGCATGTGTGGGAGTATCATCTCCCAGGACAGACAGAGACTGAAAACTTTTAACCCTTTCTTGCATGATTGGGGCCTTGCGAAAATGCTAATCCTCCTCGAAGCTGAATAAGAAGGGAGATGAGAGATGAAATGAGATAAGACTTTGGCCCGGAGATTGTGGAGATGATTGGATGGGGAGAGATGATTTGGAGTGGCCTTTTAGCTGGACTTTTCTTGTAGCCATGGACTCAGTTGTTCCTGTGACACAGACTGCATTTAGGGGGAGGCAGTGCCTCAAAACCAGGAGGGTTCATTTGTGAGGACCCCCCGGCCCCAGGGGGTTGGAAATATATGGGGGGGACAGTTGTCCCAAAAGCAGAGACTGTGCCTTTTTGGAGTGAGACAAGGCATCCTTGAAAGACCACCCTAAAAGCAGCTCTGGCCATGTCTCGGTGGTGAGAGCACTGAGCATGGAAGGAACGTGTCACAAGCGGCAGATGGACTTTCCGGGCGGTGCCGGAGTGACAGGGAAGCACACGAGGGTCTCAGTGTGTCTCCACGAGAAGCCTATGGAACAAGAAGGACTCCGTTTCCTCTTCATGAACTGCAGTTTGAGTATACTAACGTGTGGGGCCAAGGCTGAGCAGTTGTTTTGAGAGAATGTATTGGATTGGGAAAGTCAGGGAGTGGGGAGGAGGAAAAGTGGTTTTTGTAAGGTTTTCAATTTTTTTTCTCTTTTCCTTATAGTCTTTCCTATTTTTTCCTGTAGTTTTAGGTAATAAAGTGTTATTTATGTTTAAGTTGGAGCCTGTTTTGCTTATTCCTGGTCACATCTCACAGCAGACACCAGGGTGGGGCATTTTCATGGGGGCACTGGCTCTGTGCCAGGCTCAAACCATGACATTTTTTGGTTCCCTGACCGGGAATCGAATCACGGGAGAATGATGAGGTAAAGCTGTGAGATGAGACCAAGAAGAATAAGGAAAGCATGTACTAAGTTAAAGTAGATGAATAGTCATAGTGAATCTAAGATATTGTTGTGTAGAAGTGTTTTGTAGTCCTGTTGATAATTTTAGAAAGTGTATTCTCGGAGGTGAAGGGTGGAGTGTCATGGGTTGACCCGGAAGGAGTGAGAATTCTGGGAAGCTGTGGTCAAACCAATGAAGGTTTTGGGTTTCATACTGACACCTGGTGTAGCCAGTGGGGTTTGGACACACCTCCGAGAATACACAGGGGTTAAAAGCAGGGCACTGCCCTGGCATTTCCTCTTTTTGGACATCGCCGGCCGAGGAGTTCAGACCTCTCTCCCTCGCCCGGCCCGCTGCTGCTGGGCGGGGGAGGGGCCAGCCACATGGTAGGCCCGGGGCCGGGACAGAGATGGGCTTGAGGGGGCTTCGGGGGGGGCTTCGAGGATGGAAGGGTGGCGGAGCCCCAAGAGACATCGAGATATCGGGCAGCCAGCCCCTTCCCCCCCCCCCCCCCCCCCCGGAGAGAGAGAGAGCCGGCGGCACCGAATGTGATGGCAGCCCGCCAGGAGGAGAAAGGGGAGAGAGAGAGAGAGAGCCCGGCCGGCCGCAGCAGCAGCATGTGTGGGAGTATCATCTCCCAGGACAGACAGAGACTGAAAACTTTTAACCCTTTCTTGCATGATTGGGGCCTTGCGAAAATGCTAATCCTCCTCGAAGCTGAATAAGAAGGGAGATGAGAGATGAAATGAGATAAGACTTTGGCCCGGAGATTGTGGAGATGATTGGATGGGGAGAGATGATTTGGAGTGGCCTTTTAGCTGGACTTTTCTTGTAGCCATGGACTCAGTTGTTCCTGTGACACAGACTGCATTTAGGGGGAGGCAGTGCCTCAAAACCAGGAGGGTTCATTTGTGAGGACCCCCGGCCCCAGGGGGTTGGAAATATATGGGGGGGACAGTTGTCCCAAAAGCAGAGACTGTGCCTTTTTGGAGTGAGACAAGGCATCCTTGAAAGACCACCCTAAAAGCAGCTCTGGCCATGTCTCGGTGGTGAGAGCACTGAGCATGGAAGGAACGTGTCACAAACGGCAAATGGACTTTCCGGGCGGTGCCGGAGTGACAGGGAAGCACACGAGGGTCTCAGTGTGTCTCCACGAGAAGCCTATGGAACAAGAAGGACTCCGTTTCCTCTTCATGAACTGATGTTTGAGTATACTAACGTGTGGGGCCAAGGCTGAGCAGTTGTTTTGAGAGAATGTATTGGATTGGGAAAGTTAGGGAGTGGGGAGGAGGAAAAGTGGTTTTTGTAAGGTTTTCAATTTTTTTTCTCTTTTCCTTATAGTCTTTCCTATTTTTTCCTGTAGTTTTAGGTAATAAAGTGTTATTTATGTTTAAGTTGGAGCCTGTTTTGCTTATTCCTGGTCACATCTCACAGCAGACACCAGGGTGGGGCATTTTCATGGGGGCACTGGCTCTGTGCCAGGCTCAAACCATGACACCTGTATTTAGCAATACTAATGACACAGACCAACTCCAGCACTCAGCTTCATCCCCATGACATTGACTTTCAGGTAAGCTGGAGCTTCCCAGCAGAAGGAATGTTGTCTGTAAGAAGAGTCACTAAGCCAGTAGTGAAGCTGCTCTACCTGTGCTTAATGGAATTATGTTTCCTTAAAGCAGTACTTTGACAAGGATTTTGGTCACCAACTCACCCTTTTCCCTCTGCCATCTTTGGTGGTTCTTGGCGTGGGGCATTGCTGTGCAGCTCACATGTGTGTCCTGATAACTGTATGGATAGCAATGTCAGCAGATGGGAGGTTCAAGCTGGCACTTAAATATTTATGGCACTGGGTTGGGCTGTGGCTGTCACTGGTATTGCTCCTACATACAGAACAAACTCCGAGTTTTACTTTATTATTTTATATAGGATATTGAAATATAAGTTCCTCCCAATTTCAGATTTCTCTGAAATATTCATTCTTACTGTTGTCGTATGGTAATAGAAAATACAATAGAATGACAAAGAAATCCTGTTTAAGTGCCGTTTTCAATCATGTATATACTGACCTCAGATTAGTGGATTTCAGAAACATGATGTTTAAATTAATGTTATTTTGGTGTGAGTTTATATATGTGTGTCTGTGTGTGTCTGTGTGCATGGAATGTATTAGATTAAATTAAGTTACGTTCCAGCTTTTACTTGAGGAATATAATTTTGTTAGTAGTTAATAATGTTAATGCCATGATTTTCTCATATTATGTTTACATATATGGCTACAGTAAAATCAAATTATATTTGCTGGGGGTAAGATTAGTCAGTCAAGGAGCTGTTTACAACAGGAGAAATTTAAATTCAGGCTTGGTAAGAAAGCGATTCTTCTCTATTTCTGTCTGCCTTGCTGGAGCTGTACTGTCTAGACTGTCCTGGAAGTCATAGACTCAGTGGTCTCGTGGTCCGTGCACAGCACAGCAGCAGAGACTGGCAGGGAATAGAAAGCTTCATAGGGATTTCTCATCAATCACATAGAATTTGTCATTTGGGCATTTTTGGCATTCAAAGCCTTATATTCTGCCACCACCATTCACATGGGGTGGATTTCCATTGTACTGGCTATGCACCTCTACAACCGTGCAGTGCAGCACATGGGAGAAAATTTCTTCCCAGCTCCTGTGGAGGTCAGCTCCTACCCCAAAGCACAGGATTTGGTTATCCTGATTGTAAATTACAGAGCTGTAAATGCTGTTAGTGGGCACGAGTCAAGGAATGAAATTGCTTGAAGATCAAAAAAAATTGGTTTAATCTATTTTTTTAAAATTCTATTTTAAAATAGGAAAGTAGGAGAGTAAGTAATTTCAGACATATTTTCACACTTTCCTTATGCTGTGGAGTAATTTTAAAATATAATCTAAGTGTAGCATTTGGGCAAAATGAATGGGGATTCAAAGAGCGAGAGCTTTTAGAGCAAGCACTGCTTTGGTGCTCATAGATTCAGGAATTCACTCTTGCTGAATGTGTGTTTAGTATTGTAGATATTTTTAGAAAGTAAGCATGATCTATTTTTTATTTTATTTTTATTCTTAATAATTGGACATATTTTTCATGTTTGACCACCCTTTTAGGCCTGTAAATAATTTAAAAGATCTAAAAGTATCTCAGTATTCAGAATCAACTAGTTAAATGCTTATATGCCTGGCCTTCACCTTCAGTTATATGTACATGAAGAAATAGTCTAAATTTAGGGTTGCCCTGTTCCACTTCTATTTTTCTGCTCTAGTTTGAACCATTAGTTTTTTGGGGGACAGGCAAGGTGTATTTAGTGGTGGGCTGATGAGTATCTCAGATCTTTGTCCTTTGCAACAACACTTTGAACAGGGAGAAGGTGCAAGATCTATGTTATGTTTTTCCTCTGGTTTTTGCAAGGCTCTGTAAAAGCTGAGTGGCACATTGAGCAGGTTTCTATAATGCAGACACTGCACAAATCCTCTGCTCCGTCCCTGTAAGGGCTGTATGCTGCCATTATGCTTTCTATAAACAGAAGACAAAGCACACTGCCAAATCCTCGCAGCGCTGGACATCAGCTCTTTCTGTTCTTAGCTTGTTTTGTTTATTGATGCTCAAAGACTGTCTTATTTGACACTATTGCATCCGCTTTTGATCAGCAGGAGCAAAGAGTATCATGCACTTCTTGGTAGCTTGGAATCTCCATCTTTGAAATTTCTTCTC
This sequence comes from Zonotrichia leucophrys gambelii, assembly GCF_028769735.1. NCBI lineage: Eukaryota > Metazoa > Chordata > Aves > Passeriformes > Passerellidae > Zonotrichia > Zonotrichia leucophrys. Next base: position 120,634,392 of record NC_088171.1, on the reverse strand, counting down.
CATCCGCAAGTTTTAAAAATAAAATAATTACCTCTGAGGAGTGTAATTAATTTGATTTTGTATTTGGTCTGACTAATGAGACTTAAAGACAAAACCTCCTCAGAAGCAAACACTTCCAGGGCTGGACAGAAAAGCAAGAGCCTCATATGACATCTTGAAGAACCTCAGACTGGGACTAGCACAGGAGAGAACAAGAGGTAAGTGCCACCAGAATGGAATAGACAACTTATCCTGGTGTTCTGGTGTCCTGGTGTTCTGGGACTGGTGGCAGACACTTAATGAGAGCAGGAGGAAGAGAGCAAATCCTGCTTTTGAGAGGATGGAAGATACATCCAAAACACTGTGTTTAATGCTGTCCTTCATGAATTTGCTTTTGGATATGTGTGTACTTTGATTCTCTGCAGTGGTAAGTTCCACAATATAATTATGCCTTTTCAAAGAAAGTGGCTCTGTTGTTTAATGCTTGCTGCATAATAACTGCAGCAAAAACATGGGGTTGTTAAGTTTTCCTGACATGAGAAATAATGACTTCCCAATCTGTTCACTTCCTGCAGTCTCTTTCCTGATTTGGTAGAATTCTCTTGTTTTCATGACACAAAAGTGTCTCTTCCAAGCTGAAGAGCCTTGTTTTTTCCCGAGGCTGCTGCCGAGCTTTGTGTGAGAGATTCAAGATGTGAGCACTCCGGCTTTGTGATGTTTTCTGTTTTACTCTGTGTTTCCTTCCTAATAGTTTTAAACACTACATCCACCCTTTTGACTGCCATTGGCCACTAAGGCCTTGTTTCCAGAAAATTATTGGCAACAACTACAAGATGCCTTCTCTGGGGACAGTAGGTAATTTAGAACTTATCCTTGTCAATTCTTAGTTTGAGTTGTCTTTTACTTTGCATTTCTCAACACAGAATTTCACCAGCTCTTGTCATGTGTCATCACCATAAAAGCGGTTTTCTGTAGGCAGATTTACTTTGAGCTGACCTGAGTTATGTAACAAATTTGTAACTTTTCTATTTCTCATCTTTTCCAGGGTATTTATGTTTAATAGACCAGGTTGTTTTGCAATTCCACTAGTAACATTGTGAAAACTGCCCACTTACTCAGTTCCATCCTTCAAATAGTAAATTAATACAGATCTTTTATTTTACCTTATGACAAAATTGTTTAAGAGCTTTTGGATTATGAGATCTATTCAGAAATCTAAATATACTACATTAACCAAATCATCCTTATCCAAATAATCATTAACTCCTTACAGAAATGCTAGTAATCTTGAAGTTATGGCTTCTCTTTACAAAGCCATGCTTTCTCTTCCCCATTACATCATACTCCCATGTGCCTACCAATTATCTTGTTTATTATAGCAGTTGATTTGATCATGCTTCCATTGTTTTAGAGATCTTGGGTGAACTCTTGAATCTGGCTGGTTTGTGTCTCTTCATTTTGTTAATCTTTCCCAAAGCTTCTGCTGATACTTTGTTTTAGAGCTGTCAGAGTCTTTTCTTGGATAGTGAACATCATGCAGAAAATTTATTTAACTGTTTCTGTAATAGTCGTCTTGACTGAATTTTCCTTTGTTACTACAGTTAAATGTTGGCTTTTTGCATGTTTTTAATGAAGTTTTTATATTAATCTGAGACAATAACAAATGGTTCTTCAGGGCTGGGTTATTTTTTGGCCTATGTTTTCCTGTGTTTGCATTTGAACTGAGCCCTTTTCCAGAGGCTACTGAACATGAGCCCTTTTCCAGTTTCAAGTATTTAACTGTGGTGTGTGGCACTCAGCTTGTGTAATGTCTCTGACAGACATTTAGAACCTTTCTCACTAAAGATGATCAGTCTTGGAAGCTAAAACTCTGTATGAACTTGTGATGAATTAAGTTAAATAGTTTTCAGAGAAAACCCCCAGAAACTGGGGGCATTGGCATCAGTTGCAAATCAGGAAGATGTAATTCCAGCCCCCCCTCACTCTGTTCTCTGGTGATGGTACTTTGGCAGTCTGCCCATGACAGAGAGCTTGCGCGAGTGCAGAGAGGTGAATGAACACCTCGCCTCTATGATCAAGTGTTCTGCCCACTTGGCTACAGGTGAGCAACTTCTTCCCAACAAACAAGAGGAATGGTGCTTTCCTGGAGGAGTAGTTTGAATTCTAGCTCTAATCAGGCAGAAATGTCATTTAAAATCTCTTTTGCATTCCTTGGCTTGTGAGATAGGGTTGTTGGAAACATCTGCCTCAGCCACCTACCTCCTTTTTCTTTTGTCATCTAATCTTTTTGTTAAAAGCTCTGTCTCCAAAACTTTCTTCTCCCCTTGCTAGTAAAGTTTCTGGGTAGTTCTGATTTATGGTCTGACTCAAAAGTGAAGACAGATAGGTTTTGGGAGAGTGGGAACATAACTTTCCAGAAGAACTTGCATATGGGAGTGTATTTTACTTTCCTTTTAGAACCTGCATCTCACTGACCAAGAAAATATACTGCTGGGAAACATTTAATTATTTATGTAACATTAAGGTCAATTAGTAGCTTTGTGAGGGTAAAAAAATATATATGTCCTTTATATCTGGGGGAAGATCAAAGACCCATTCTGGCAGGTGGCACAGAGAGAGGAAAAGCAAGCTGTCACCTAAAGAAATTGCATGTTCAGTTTAGAGCAACATATGATGGAAGACTAAAATTTAGAGTTTTAAGCCCATCTGTTCTAAAAGCAAATTCTGAGAATTGAATGACCTATTTTATCTTTTTAAAAATATTATATTTTTAAAATGAAAAATGAATTATTCAATACTATTAATAAGTAATTCAGTGACTACTTTTTCTTATTTTTTTGTTGAACAGATGCACTATTTGAACACTGACACTTATACAGGGCTTTGTCCTTGTTGTTAATGATCAGTAACCAGTCAGATCTATTGAGACTCGGGCCCCAGGCAGTTTAGCACCCCTGGCTTCAGTGGGTGCTTGCAGCCAGTGCCTGCTGCAATGTTGCTGGGTAAATCTTAGAGCTTGGGACTGGAAAGACAGTCTGCATCATCACACCTGTGCACTGTGGCTAAATCCTGAGCAAGTCAGCTGGAGTGCAAAATGTGTGGTTCTGCTCTTACCTTGTGCTCTTCTTTCTACACTTTATTCTTCCTCTTTCCCACCTCTGTTGCTTTCCGTTCAAGAAAAGTGTGTCGTAATTAACATGCATGATTCCTCTGGCACTTGAGTTGTGAATCCTGAACTGGCAAAAGTGCTAAAACTATACCTTACCTAGCATAGTTTGTAGATCTGAGAACAGCTGATAAGATATTGAGCCCAACTTGGTCAACATATTACAATTAAAGGTGTGCAGGTGACAGAAGCTGTTTCTATTTTAATTATATCTCCTCCTACTCTTGTTTTTTTTTGGGCACCAGCAATATAGCAGCTCCAAATCCCTTTTCTGTCTCTTCCCAGGCTTCTTCCAGAGAAGAGTTAATCCAATGACCATTGGATTATAATGACATAACAAAGATTTTATCCACTTGTTGACCTCCCCTTGAAAGGTTTTGGCATATAAGTGGGAAGAGAGCAAGAAGTGTTAGCAGAAAGAAAGTAGTTCTAATACCTTAAAATTCTGAAAGCATAAATTGCTTTTCTTTATTAAAGATTTAGACAGTCTGTGTGTGGGTCATTGTGATGGTGGGGTGTGATGACTCCTCTGTACTTGAAATGCCAAGATGTATTGACTGCTTGTCATCATGTAGTGAGAAGGGTCATGCCAGCACCTTGGAATTCCTGGGCCTTTTGGAGCCTCTCCTGTGTGTTAGAGCTGTTACCTGCATGTTATGGCATTCAGTGTGTTGTGCAGGAGGAGGTTGTGCTGAGCAAAGGTAGGGAGAAAGGAGGAATCACGCTGTGCAGTGTCAACCAGGAGTGGGTAATAACATGCTGTGGAAGATAACTCTGAATGGGAGGTGAGGCAAGTTTGTGAAAAAAAGAAGGATGTCATTTCCTCCTTCCTTTTGCCTCCAGCTGGAAGTACTCCTCCACTTACTTGCCTTTCCCAGCCTTTGATTTCTCATCTTTGTTCTCATGTTTTACTAGCACAGGAAAGTCCTTCATTTCAGTTGACCGAGGATCATAGCAGCACATACCTAAAAAATTATTTGTGCATCTGAGCTCTTCAGTCTTCTGCCACAAAAATAAAAATGGATGTTAAATATTTTCCCAGCATGACTTTGAGAGTTATCAGTTATGTACTTCTGCTGATGAGCATTTTGACAATTTGCTTACTTCACACTAATGCCAGATTTAAACTGATGCAGTTTAGGTCATCCTGACTCCTTTCCTCAAGCACTGGTACAACTTTGGCTTCACTCCCATTGACTGTCAGCTGGTGCTAATAATAAACTGCAGATCTCAGCTGTCTTTGCTGAAAAACCATTGCTCTTTTGGGGACTTTTTTTTCTCTGCACTCATCTTATTCAAGCACTGATGTTTTGTGCTGCTCTAGTTTCTCATTGTCAGTGGCTAAGTAGGAGAACATTATTCGCTGCGAAGTGTTCACAGGGCATTCAGCATTAGAGACAGCTGCTACAAATAGAAGTCCTGTCCTTCTTGGTTTTGCTGAGCAGTTGAGGATAGTTTGTGTCAAACGAACTCAGTGGGAGATTTTATGTTGTTGTTACTGCAGTTACTTAGAGAGGATTGCAAACTCTTGCCACATTTTTTATTGCACATGGCATTTACTGTCATGGAGTTCTTGTCTTAGTATTTTTTCTTTTTACAGGGTTGCTTGGCAAATGTTTCATGCTTAAGTATCTTTAGTACCAACTCCTTGTGAGATACAAGTTTAGAGGGCATTATTATTCTTCTTGTAAGCCTTGCACCCTGCTGGGAAATTGAGAGTTACGTTTATAAGTCAAAGAGGATTGTCAGAAACAAGTGGTGCTGACAAACGCAATGTTTTGTGCTTTAACATTTGTTTTCTGTGAGTAATTTGTAGGTATAAAAGTAACATTTGAGTAAATTAAGTGATAGGAACTGTTACACAGGACCTGTGTAGGTCTGCCAAGAAAAATAAACATGACTGTGATGAAGTGTGTGATGGTGGTGTTAGCAGAGCTGTAGAGGCTCTTGGAGGGACGCTAAACAAGCATCATTGGGATCATAAACAAGCTGACCATGTGGAGTCCAGGAGCTGGGCTTCTGAAACAGGCATTCCCTAAATCCACCACAACCCTTCATTTTACTGTTCATAAAAGAATTTTAAAACTTTGTTATTTTTATCAGTTCTGAATCTGTCAAAATTGCAGGACTGGATTAACTGTAACATCTGATGTGTTTAATCCAAGATCTTTGTGTTAGCCTACACTGTCACTAAAGGTTTCCTGATTGCTCTGCTGACACTTTTTAAACATCTAAGACTTCAATAAGGAGGAAATGAAATTTTTTCTGCTTTGAGATCTCCTTGTGTAATTGGATGTAATGTTCTGGTAGTAAGGAGGGTTTTGTTGTTAAGACATCAATCTGACTTTGGGAAATGAATCCTCTCCACGGCTGTCCTGCAAAATGCTTCTGTGACTGTGATGCCCTGTAGTTTGTCTCTGCCTATTCTTTGTCTGCAAATTGGGACAGTAATGTTTTCCTTCTCATCATATTAGTCTAACTAATTTGAGTTAGTTGTGGTAAGCTTCTGTTATATATAGAGGTTGCACTAAGCAATGTCATATAGTCCTGAGCATTGAATTTATCATTTTGAAAGTAAAATGAGAGTGCCAGGCATGAAAAATGAACTGTGAAGATCTGTGAAGATCTCCATGTAAGTGCTCACAGAAACTATATTCCAGTGGACAAATACAAAACACACAGAGACTGACCCATATGTTTTTGAAATGATAAAGATCTGAAGTCTAGATTTGAACACTGTGTTATCTGTCCCCATGGAGGGAATGAGAATTGTGTGTGCAGAGCTAAAGCTGTGAATTTGATCCAGAACTTTCTTCTATATTCGGTAAATGCAGTAATTTATCTAAAGTCATATTATTTGTATGACTTCTTCTGCTTAGTGAGTGCACACACTTTTTATCATGGTTGTTATATACTTTATGAAAAAAGGTATGCTTTGGTGCTATTTAAATTCTAGAGCAATTATTTTCTATAGCAGACATTGACATTTTAAAATGCTAAGCACATCTTTAAGTGACACTATTCAATATTTTCACATTGCTTTGTTCTCATCTGGTCAGAATATAGTGTGGGAATATTCTGCGATAACCCAAATTATAGAATATATTTAGTAGTTTTTTAGTATATTGAGTAGCTTCATGCAAAGTGGTACTGGGAGAAAAATGAAGAAAATGCCAGGATAAATTAAAGCAAATTTTAAATTTTTTCTTTAGCTGTTCTTAAGATTGGACAAAGTTAGTAGTCTTACTTTTAGTCATCTGCTGTTGGTGCTGTGTACAAATGATAGTACATGAACAGAGGGCTACGTGATGCAATTTTAATAGCAGCAAGAATCTATTCTCTTGTAACTTGATGGTTTTTTTAATGCAAATTTTAGAATCATTATTTTTAAATTATAAATATAAAAGTATTTGCCATATGTATTTCTCCTATTTAATTTATATTTAACTGTGGTTGGTCTATTGGTCTATTAATCTTTGTTTCAAACATTAAATGCCTTCCTCATGGCAGCTGTCCATTCACTAGCACCATGACTACTGGCATGTTAAGTTCAAAGTGGAATGTCTTGGAGAATTCAGATAATATATTTAGTTCATGTCACCAGACAGCACAAGGCACCAGTGCGTCTCGCTCACAGAAGAGAAAGCCAGATACTTTCTCTGCAATGTTCCCCTTCAGCTAATATAATTTGGGATGGTTTTTTTAGCATAAGTGGTAATCAAGTCTATCAACATGATTTTTGTTTCTGTAATCTTTAGTGTTATGAATACCTGGAAGAAAGTTTTAAACAAAATAATTTTAAAACCAATGCCAGAGAGAATATTAAGGAGATTATATGGTTTTTTTTCCCCAATGCTTGAATATATTTGTGACAAGAAATAAGCTGAAGCTGGAGGGGATGCAGAACTCTGGGTCTGAATTATCAGCCATTTTAAAACAAATTAGAGAAGTAGAAGAGAAAACTTCCCCAAGAGCTTATATTGAAAGGCTTAATCCATATTTCTAGAAATTGCAGCTGTCAAGCTTTCTTTTAGTACCCTAACAAAATACTGTGTCAGGTGTTACAGAGAAGTTTGGCCATGCATTTAGAAAATTAATAGCTTCCTTACATCAGATGTGTTAAATAGAAGCATGTCTCATTGCACAGCCAATTGTCCTATTTTGATGTCCCTACTGAAAATTATTTCTTTCGCTGTATAATTTACATTCAATAATTAAGCTGTGAGGAAAGACTCATCTTCATGCATGTAAAAAACATTTCTAGGATGAGACCTATTGCTATGCCAGTCTTGCTGCATAAAGTGTCAGGTGCTCCTGAGAGTGTGCCATTCAATCATAGGGAATTCCAGTGTGGAACAATAAAGAATTGCAAATTTACCACAAGGAAAAAATTGGTATTGACATATTCTTATGTATCCCCAATAAACTGTGTTCAGTTTATCCAAAAAACAAATTGACAGCCAGTAGAAGTATTTCACAATGATGCTCTGAGAATTAGTGGTTAGCTTATTGAAAACTGCACTACTCTTATGGTGAATTTTTTTCTTCTTGTGTGTAATTTCCCATTTTGAACCTGTTGTTTATTGTCTCTTACCTTGTCATTGCCCACCTCCAAGAAGAATCAGGCTTCTTATCTTCCTACCGGGAAAAAAAAGAGCAGTAAGATCAAAACCAGTTCTCTTAGCCTGTTCTCATACAGAATGTTCCTTCAGGCCCTTTCCAGTGTCTTATATGGGAGGGCCAAAACTAGACACAGTAATTCAGATGCAGTCTCTTAAGCACCAAATAGAAGAGGAGAAACGTTCCATGATTTGCTGCTTGCATTCTTGCTAATAACAGCCCCATATTCTCTTGCTTTCTTCACTTCTCATAGCTTGTGTTCACATGGTCTGTCATCATTTTCTGTAAATCTGCACCCAGTCAGCTGCCAGCCTGCTCTGTTGCATGGGGGTGTTCTGTCCTGGCATGGGGCTGGGCACTTCCCTTTGCTGAACTCATGAGTTTCCTGCAGACCCAAATCTCCAGTTTATCAACGTCCCTCTGATGAACTGCAGCTCTCCCCTACCAGTGTGGGAGGGCAGAGCTGCAAACTTGTAAGCTTTGGAGTCTGCAAACTTGTTCAGAGTACACATCACCCCTCTCCCTGCTTCTTGGTAAAGATAGCAAGCATTATGGGCTGTATTGTCAATGCCGGATAAGATGACACTGGCACCTACCTGTCAGATGGGTTTTACATGGCTGAGCACAAACCTTCAAGCCCAAATGTTTAGCCAATTCTCCACCTGCCTTATCTTTTACATATTTGTCTGAAAGGATACCATGAGAGGCTTGCAAACTCTTGTCCACAGAGCCAGTTGTTTCATCTCACAAGAAACCAAGTTAAGCACAAATCCTCCTTGTTAAATCCATGCTGGCTATTCCTTTCTATCTTCTAGTCTGTCCTGTGCCTAAAAATGGTTTCTGAAAGGTTTTGTTCCATAATTTCCTGGAGACAGAGGTTAGGTTGACTCGACTGTATTTTCCCAGAGTCTTCTTGTTCTTCTTGATGATGGTATTGCATTACTTTTCTGAAGTCTTAAGGAGTCTCCTCTAATCATTGTGACCTCTCAGAGATGCTCAGTGGTGGTTCTTTCCTACCTTTATCCTTACACACTCATGCCATGTCTCTATACTCCTCATGAGTAGCCTATCCCTGCCTCCACCTTCTGTGTTCTTCATTTTTGTGTTTAAGCTGAATCAAGAGTGTCTTTTTCATCCATGCCCCCCTTTTGCCTTTCCTGCTCAGATTCCTACGTGTTGGAAAGGACAGAGCACTGGGGAGGCTGTTGTTGAAGGTGAACAATCTTTCCTGGGCCCCTCTACTCCCATGGGGTCCTGCCAGAGGTCCCACCTGCTCTTCTGAATGATCAGATGGGGGAGTGGGGCTGTGCTGTGCTCCTGATCTCACCGATCACTGTGCAGTACCCACTGCTGAGTCTGCCAAACCTGCGCTGCTTTCAAAACTCCCTGCCCTCATAATGGATTTGAGACATACTCCTTTCTCCCAAGATGAGAACAATTTTTCAAGGCCACTCTTATCCCTAAGCTTCAAAGGAAATAGCTTTAAATAAGCAGGCATTTGTCTAGAAATTGGCAATAATTAACAGTGGCTGCTCGTTTAAGCAAAAAAAGAAATCAAACAGTAAAACATGAGTGCAGATTGTGGATGTAAACCATGGCTGCTTAGGTTAGAAAATTGATCTAAGTGTGCTCTTTTCTGCTTTTTTTTTCCCCTTTGAAGAAGAATGCAAAGTAATTATTGTATTTTGAATGACTATTGTTCCTGTGTAATGCTTTTTGGCATGAACACACCCCTTGACTTTTGAGAGCATGATAGAATTTTATCAATTCCTGAGGGAAGTGCTTGCTTTTGAATGACCAGCAATTTTCTGTCAGTCTATCTAATTGATAATGTTTATGCCTGTACAGTGTACATAACAGAAAACTGCTTTTGTGGCAACTTCTAAAAGCTGAAACTGGGCTACAGAATTTGATAACCGCAAAAACTATTTAATGTAGCTAAACACCAGGGCCCAAATATTTTCCCATTATGTAATGCACCAAACAAGTTCAATACCCACAACATTAAAACAATGCTTTTTCCTACTTCCTGGGATGCCTCCAGTTCCCTGCCTTTTATATTGGGGTTTTTTTTAAGTACTCCATTGGTTGCCCTTGTCTGCAGGGAAGAACAGTAATCAGTAAATTAGTGAATTTACTAATACAGTGACAAAAAGCCATAACTCTTTGGTACCTGTCAGTGGACTTAGCTTTGGTCATATTGTGAGATAACTTACAATGAGGGGTACAATACTGAGTTGATAATTGAGACATGAAGCTGAATGTTGCAAAGACTGAGTTATGTAGATACAGGCGATAAGATGTTTTCAGTTCTCTGCCTTGTCCACCTTATCCAGTTTATGCTACTGAGTGTTAAATGTAACATGATTAATTCTGAAATTGTTAAGGAGGTACTTCAAGAACAATTACTGAAAACTAGTTTAAATTCTATTGTCCCTTCTGACTTGCAGTCAGGTTTCCATCAAGTAACTGCTGCCCTGTTGGGCTTAAGCCTGGGGATATCCTTAACACAAAATGCTATTTGTGTTAAATTGTAAAATCTTAGTTTTATAAAGTAGCTTGCATTATTTAGGGCTTACACTGGGTCCATCACAGATACTTCCTTTAAGGTCTTAAATTTGCTGAACCTATATGTAAGGTTTCAAAATAACTTTATTTTATAAATATGCACAAATAATAAAGCTGAAAATAGTAATAGGCCTGAAGTTTCATCTCTTCTTGATCCTTTAGGGGTAAGAATTAGACTTACTCAGTGGTTTCTGGAATAGTTGTGGTAGTTGAAACTCCATAAAGCAACTCAAAGACCTTAATAAATGAGCAGGTTTAAAAAGACTGCATAAGTTACAAAAGGGTGTTACTGATGGATTTTTGAAATAACATTATACCAAATTTTTTTTTTTGTATCCCTTACATTTGAGTTTCTCATTAATAAGATTTACACAAGAATTCGCAAAGGAAAAAATTAGGCATGTAGTTGAATATTAATGCAGTTGTTTTCAGCTGTGGTAAAGCTGCAGTTCAGAAATGTCCTTGATGAAGTGGTTGATTTTAAACGTTTTGTTCCAGTGACTTGCCTTTTTCTGCAAAACACACCTGAATAAAGCATATGTTTTGATACATGCATATATAATTATGTTATATAAATACATATGTATGTTATATATTTTGGGTAAACTAGGAAGATGTTTAGAAAACTTCTCAGTAGTACTGTAAGTGTAACTATCATCAGTAGAGAATGGATCTCAAGTTTACATAAAAGAAGATTGATCTATTAAAGCAAATTTTGTTTTAAAAACTAATTGAATTTTTCAAGTATTTATCCCTAATCCGTTGCTTTATTTCCCTCTGTATTATCTTTTCATCTCAGCAGAAGCAAAGTGTTAAAATCACAAAACCTTTCAAAGTTAGTACATTGCATGTCCCACAAGGCGACTTATAAAAGGGACTTTTACACTTAACTTTTTTAGGTATCTGAGTGAAAAAAAATTATCAAGGCAACTCTGCTAGTGCCAAGACTAATTTTTAAGGTGACATTTCTGAACGCCAGCCAAGGTGAAGATTAGGCAGATTGTTTGTCATGCTGTTTGATTCCGCTTGATTTTTGATTGTGAGCTATCAGGTTATACAGGGAAGATCTTCAGTATGAACCAAGTGTAAGTGAAGAATTTCAGTGTTACTATAGATAGTCCTATGAACAAACAGTGTTTTTGCAGACCTTCTGTTTTTGCAGTTCTTCTGTTTATGACCTATTATTAGTTTCTCATGATACAAACAACATACATGTTGTTCAGTGTGGTGTCTAGGGCTCTAATCACATGTGTATTCCTAGGTACATTAAGATATTTGTAATTATTTTTAATGATTGGTACCTAATGCAGATATCATGAGAGAAACTACAACCTTGTCAAAATCAGCAAGAAATCATTGATTTCAGAGGGATGAGCCTCCCAATTTTTTGCAAGTGTAATTTTTACTTACTTGAGATAACTCCATGGCCCAAATTCCTCCCTTTGTATATATGTGGCAGTTCCTACCAGTTGATAATTGGTTTGTAGTGGATTAGTCTATTAGTCTGTTGTGCATTTCCAAGACTATTATTTTGAATTCTATCTGATTAAAAGTAGACCTTTGGTGCAATTTATGAAGCTCAGTTTTCAGTAGCTGTCTCCTCCTTGGATTTCCTATTATCTAAAATCTGACTGAGGTTATGAGGCAGACTTTCCAATTATGGGGAGGAATCTCTCTTCCACTTAGGCATCTCTGTCCCCTAGCACTGTAGAAGCTGCCCTCTGTCTATCAGATCCAAATGCTACCAAGCAAAGGATGACAAACACATGGTCTGCATGACAGTAAAATACTTGGTGGTTTTTCTTTTCATGTGAAGTTGGATTTTTGTTTGCTGTGGAATTTAAAATTGAAAAAACATATTAAGTTTTAGCATATACCCTTTAACATAATAACCTTTCTCTCATGTAAAAATAAAATATAAATAAGAGAGATGTCAAAGTAAACCTTTAAGCATTATCCTGTGTTGAAAATACACCTCAGAGTAAAAGAAATTAGATGTCAAGTAGATTCCATGGGATCTTTTAACATTCAGATCACATAGATGTTAAAAGGAAGCTTAAGATCTTTTGCACAGTCGGATTATGAAATCAATAACTTGGATAACACATCTTGGGGAAACAACTGAAAGTTATTTAAAATCCCAAAAGAGGTAAGATGGGGAGTGTGAAGGAAGTAATCTCCACTGTATGACTTCTGTGTCCTACATGTTTTGGTGGGAACTCATGTAGTACTTCTGTGTGTACCACAGCAGCCCCTGGAAGTAAATTACCAATGTAATAGCCAGCATTAATAGTAAGAAAGAAATTTATTGATGTATACTCACTGAAAAGTGACTAATAGCAGGACTATTCATAATTGAAAAAAAAAAAAAAAGAACAGGTCCTGGCCAACACAAAAGTGATGCAGAACCATAAAAATTTTGGTATGTTTAAATGTTCATTTCCCCTTTTGTTATACTAAACAGTGCTAATAGACCATCAGACTTTTAAGATTCATCTGCAACTGTAGGTCTTAGTTAAAACTGATTACACCTTATCCAGGTATTTGTGGGTCATATTCTCACTTGCAAGGTGGCCCACTTCATTATGCACATTCCTGAAAATTAATGTTGATTTTATTTGATAGGATTTGCTCTTCCTTTATAAACACTCTATGTGTTATGTAGATAACAATGTCTAGGGGATTTAGATGAATGTGCCTGGAAGACAGTTTTAACCATCCTTTTTCAGATGAACCAGAGGGGACAGGCTGACTGTCTTGAGGAACAGAAAATGTTTCTATGTCTAGTCAAGACATAGAAATTTAGAGGGATCAGTGACCTAATTAAAGAACATGAATTCTTCTAGTGTTGACGCCTAAAGTTCAAATGTCCTTTTTATACAGGAAACTCGCCTGCCTGGCTGCTACACAAATATTAAAACATCTCTGTGTGAGACCAGGTTTTTTGAGCATCTGGTCTGCAGCACCATGAGACAGTAGCTAAATCTTTGCTATGCAAGACCTCCTTGTCAATCTTGAGCCTAAACATAGTAACCAGTGTAATAGGATGTTTATAAGGCAAAACAAATAATTAATGTCTTGAGATAAGCTCCTAACAGAGACTACATTCCTCCTGCAAGTTGCTCTAAAATGACTACTGTATTTTCTTTCTGACTGTATTTCTTTCAGGAAGAGACTCAGCATGCCTGCTAAAGTCATTTGTAGCCTTGTCTTCCATATAAATGAATGTCAGGGTTGAATAAGATAACTAATGAGTTGGACGACTTCATACTTGAACAGCAGAAGAGATGCAGCTCCAAGTTTCCTTCCTCTAATCCTTGGTGGCTTGCTCATATTCTCATAACTTTTTCTCCTAACCAACTTCTCAATGTGTGTTTCTGGAAAAAAATACCTTATCTAGGGCTTATCCAAATCAAATCTACATCATTACCACATTCACCTTGGGACAAAAGCCCTTGCAAGACGGGAATAAAATATGGAAACAGTGGTTTCCAACTGTTCTAAATCTTTACATTTTTATAACTAAATATTTAAGTGTCTGAAATCTAACTAATAAATTGAAAGCTTTCAAAATCACAACCAGGAGGTATGCTGTACCTTATAACACATGTTTTAAAAAGGAAATGACTGAATAAATTAAAACATAGGAAGACAATCTGAGTTACATAATAGCTATACGTATTAAATCATTCAGGAGAAGTTGCAGCTGAACTAACACTCTGTAAAAATGAACTCTCTGTGGTAGACTCTTCACTCCCTGAACTTATTTAAAATGTAACAGAGATGAGAGTATGGTTGTACAAAATGGAAAATTGCTGCCATGGAAGAGATATGTTCAGATTTATTTCTTACTGAGGAGAAGATGATGATTTAGTTACATACAAGGGTGAAGCAATTGACTGTATCTTTCAGTTTGAATCTGACGCTTATTTGAAATTACATTTAACCCCTAACCAATTCTTTCCCTCTTATCTAAATGCTGATCTATAAAAGGAAGAAAGCATGATCTATTCATAGAGAAGACATTGTGGATGTAATTAGAAATTGTTTACGGTCTGCATAAATGCCAGGTCTAAATGCTTTCCCCATAAATGCTCATTTAAGCATCCCATTGATCATTTTTTTTCTCAAAATGTTTAATCATGTTTTCACTTCAAGTACATGACATAACTACAACCCAGCTAAAATTAAAGTCTTAATAGCCTAATATGCAGTCCCTTACTGGGGCCCCCTTACAGACCAACCAGCCTTATGAATTCAGATCTTACTGTTTTATCTAAATTAGAAGCCAATGAGCTGGAACACATAATTTAATTTTATGATGCACTGAAAGTATTTCAGTAAGTAGTCATACCAGACTGCTACAACACTCAGTCTTGGAAGGGCACTTTACAGGTTGTCTGTATAATAGATTTTAAAGGACAAAAGTTATCCTTTATCAGAAAATGTAGAAATATTTTTCATCTGGCAGATGGGTACCTTTGTTGTTTTTTAAATAACTTAATTTGAAAATACTTTGCCATGTATAGAGCAAAACACTCCAGTTAGTGCACGGAGAATGGGCTCTCTTCCTTTCTTCTCTTCCTTTTTTCCAAAGGGATACTTGTCAGAGCTGCTTTCTAGTAATCTTTCTTTTGTAGCTGCTGTAAAAATATTAGCTTTTGTCAGAGAAAGAAACATAAACATGTTTTCAGTTCCCTATATTTGTATGCTAAAAGCATTAGTATTTCATTTTTGCACTAGAACTTGCAAGTTCAAGGGATTGTCCACTCATGCATCCTGGAAAAATGAATTCCCCTACCAAGGTGGATGCAATTGGTAATTTTATAATGTATAAAACTTTTACTGCAAAAATTACTTTAACTGAGTGAACTTATTTAGCAGAAATTTACAGAAAACAGTAATATTAATTGGAAGGAACCCAATGAATTTCCTGTCTTGCTTTCTAATCAGTAATTTAAATAAAATCAGAGGTGTTTTGCTGACATTTCAGGGAAGAGCTTTACTGTGGGAGATGGCTTGAATGGTTGCTTCATCTCTTCCTTGCTTTATGCTGCTGTTGGGGCAATGTCAGTGAAGGAGGAGAGCACAAATGCAATGTGTCCTGTATTTCCCAATGTCTTTGAGGAAGCAGCCAAGTTGAATCTGTTGCAATCGGGCTTATGAGAATGTGGAATCGGCTGAACTGTGAATACTTAAGTTCATTTCATTCAACAAGGCTCCAAATTTTAAACCAGAGGTGGACAGACTTCTTCACTGTGGGAGCCTCCTACTAAAATCCCTGGGGATAAAAAGCTGCCTGGGGTCCACTGCCTACTCAGGAGAGTCAAGGAGAGAAGGAGTGTGATTTCCCAGTAAGAAGTGAAGGAGTCCCTGTGCTCCATAGGGTTGGCCTGCCTTGCTTCTGAGTCCCAAAGCAGCTGAGGGATGTCCCCTTTAGCAAACTGGACTCTCCTGGCAATATGGATTACTTGGCAGCCCAACTAAAACCCTTCTGCTTGCCTTTCTATTTAGCAGGGAAATCCTTTGAACATCCACTTCTGTCTAGCACCACATCTTGGCCAGCCTTATCTGATTGCTTTAAGAATCTGAGTCAGCTTAAGCATTAACCTCAGGAGTAAATGGTCTCATTATAATCAGTGCAGCTACCAACAGGCTAAACTTATGGTTTGTGATTTAGGACCCTCCATTAAGGGATGAATAGAGTGGATTCTAGTGGTTCCATATGTCCATTCATTTTTTATTTATTGAAGGGTACTGCATCAGCCACAGTTCAAACCAAGTGGCTTTACAACACATTATTATAATCTATTTGAGCAAGGAACATACAGTATGTTGTGAGGTTAGACACAAGCCTTGTTCATTTGAAAAAATACAGTTCATGTGGGAGGGAAGTGAAAACATATTTATTGAATTTAGAACTCCTCTATGTTCCATTCAAGGATTGAAGAGTATTTATTTTGCTGCATTTTCATGAGTTTGTTCTACTAAAATCAGTGCTTGAAACTGGGACTTGCTATTTTTGGAGTTATAGAAGAGTTTTCTTTAGAGACACTTAGCAGGAATGGGACTACTGTTGTATAGAAATGCAGGGAGGATAAAGTCCATTCTTGGCTGATGCAGTAGTTTAAGTGGTAATGCTAAAAATGATACAATTCTCAATCTTTTTATCCATACTTGTTTTACCATTTATGTACAAAGAACATTTCTTTTACGTATATGTATATGTATATGTATATGTATATGTATATGTATATGTATATGTATATGTATATGTATGTAAGGCCCGTGAGAGACTAATTATCATTGATCTCTGAATAAAATAACTCCTTTTAAACTTCTCCTTTACTACATTACATACCACCATAACATTTTAAATATGTTGACAGTAAAATGAACAATCTTGATAGAAGCATGGATGAGAAATTCAACAGATTGTTTCATCTATCACTGTCTCTGAAGCAGAATCAAACATCTTAATTACCGTTGTACCACTGGGACACTTATCTAGCATGGTGGTGGAGTTTGCTCCATTCCCATCCCACAGAGGGTAATTCACTGCCTTTTTGGGAGACTTTTAGGAATCAGTAATGATATAATTCACATTCTTCTTCTCAATCTCAATTTTCTTTCTAGATCCACCAACCCTAGACCCACCAAGCTCAGTTCTTTGAGCGATTCCTGATAGCTCGTGTTTCCTCACCTTGATTGTCTGTGTTGCTCTTTGCAAGGTTCACCTTCTGGGGAGGATTACTTTGCATGTCACAACAGGATCAACACATTTTTGACACATATTACTTAGATTTGTTTTGTGATCTGCTCCAAAACCATTTCTCCATAGCTGCAACTTATGCACTAGTGGCTTTCTCATATCTGTGCAGCTTCTTGTTTAGATGTTGTAGTTGTTTTAGATATTAAGTATAATTTTAGTTGATGATAATTAGAAGAAACTAAAAAGATAGGCTTAATTTTCTGACTTGACATTTAGGGAATTCTAAAAATTTTCAGTGAGAATCTTGAATTTCAACTTTTGTTTTTATTTCACTTGATTTTTGTATTTTATCGCTGTTGTTGAAATAAATGTTTATTACAGTAGAGCTTTAACACAGCTACAGTGAAATCACTCATTCTGCATTTGAAATGATTAAAACTTATGTATTTTTTTTAATGTAGCTATATTGCCAGTCCTGTTTTACTGATTTTTTTAGTGGAAGAATTGGAAGGACATCTATTTTTTTCTGGTAATTTCTATACATCATTTATTTATTTATTTATTTAGTCATCAGCTCAGGCATAAACTTTTGGTTTTGAGCATGTTCCATATCATGGCTTTCTTAGTCCATGTTCTTGCAGATATGCATTTGCATTTAACTAATGTGGTTGACATTGAGGTGATACAGTTAAACACGTGTTTGCATCTTTGGAGAACTGAGTCTTTGAGGTCTCCAGGGAAGCAAACCAGTCTGCTTTCCTCCCTGGAAAGTTTCATGCATTATAGCAACAACAAATAATATAAGAAATGCATATCTTTTCTTATTCCAGCATATTATTTAAGTGCCTGCAGATTTCTTTGACAAATGCTTTTGTTTTCTGATGACCTTTCCATCATTAGTATGAATTTCCCTTCAAGGCAGGCATTTTTCAATCAACAGTAATTTGCATATAATTTATCAAGAGAAAAGAAAAGCAAAATAATTTTATTTAAAGATTTCCCTTTGTTTTAAGTGTCATTAGCCGTTCTGACTAATCAGATTTTTGCAATCTCATCAGGCACTTTGAGAAAATCTCTATGAACTCATCTAGAGGATGCATTTATTCCTAAGTGTCCTGTATTGCATTACAGCACAGTAACAAGTCACCGACTGCTACAGATGTTTATGTGAAATGCAATTAACACTCTGCCAATTTAGTTTTTATAGGGACACAATCAATTTTTATTCATTTTAAAGCTGGAATGCTTTCTTTTATTGTGTGCTGCCTCTCTGCTGATTATATAGCTAAACAAATTATTCTGTTTGTAGTAAATGGGAGTGTTTAGGCAGACAGTACTGTGCCATGGATCACATATAAGACAGGAATGGAATATTTGGATTATGTAGAATGTGTAGGAACTAAATGTATTTAAATGCATTTAAGTTATCTTTATTATTTTAAAAAGTCACATAGAAATGTGATTGCTGGTATTTAGAGATAGTTTTTTAATCCCAGTCTCAGTTTTTGTGTGTGCTTAGTGTCCACAACTATTGTGGTTTTCATTATTAGGGAAATAGAAACTCAGTTTGTTCAGGGGATCCTTTAACAATGACATTTTCTTGGGTGCTTGACTTAACTGAAGTATTTGCATTGAACAATGCTAAATTATTATACAATAACCTTTGCTGCATAAAGAGACCCAGAGTAAGTGGTACGCTCAGGAAACATGGGAATGTTGTAGGTAAGGGCTTTCAAAGAGTTGTGAAGAGTGGAATTTTCTGGATGGTCTCTGTTGGGTAATTTTTTTTGGATATTAAGGGTGATGTCAAGTCAAGTAAGCAGAAGTCAAAAAAGGAGAACTAGAGGTGGCATGAATGTAAGGAAACATTTTTCTAAGAATGAGTTATCTTCTGCACGTAGCAAAATTATTGATAAAGGTGGTTTGTTTTCATGCAGAAGACATTTTTTTCTAGGTTATGGTTCCACCCTAAATAAACACCTTTTATCCTGCCTTTAGTGATCACATTCAGAATCTGTAAAAAAGGTCTTCCTTACTTTTGCCACACGCCCGCATTATTTCCTATCCCTTTCCTATGCATTAATTTGCTTTTCTTCCCCGACTGTTGGGATATGTTGGTCTACTTTTAAGGAAGCTTTTCAGAGAGCTGCCCCCTGCCTGTCCTCAGCGTGTGGAGCTGGATCACCAGGCTGGCCAGGGAGAGTCTTGAGCCCCCAGCCCAGGGGCTGCCTGCATGTGGCTTCTGCTGGAGAGGGCAGCGAAGGATGCCCTGGGCATCCCCATTATGTCTTACCCCAGCAAGCAGTCTCAGCCCTGATCAATACTGATGTCTCTTCCTGAGAGAATCCTCCTGGTCACTCTTCTTTCTCATGGTCACTTCTAGTGTTCATTCCCATGGTGTTCCCACCTCTTGTTCTTTCATTTTCCAACCCCAGTCCTGCATTGCCCCTAACAGCCCTGCATCCCCATCTCTTGTCCTTACTAATCCTTAGCTTTCTTCCTTCCTCTGCTCACTGGTCTGCCTATTCTTCATGATTTTCTCAGCCACAGAACCCATTTTCTCTATCAGCTACTCTTCTTTCCCTGCATTTGAATCAACTTCTTTCTCTGTCCTTTGTAAACACTAGACAGAGAATGAGGGAAGGGAAAAGATCATTAGAGAGAAGATAAATCCCATTGCTGACCTAATTTTATGAGACAGCTCTCAGAATTCCTCAAAGCATGCCAAGTGTGAACAGATTGGTCCATAGGACTGACTTGCTAAGATGTGATATGTTGTCAAGTCTCTCCCATAAGCTGCAGTTTTCCAGGGTTAACTATTTTTTATAAGATTCATAGTAAAGTTAATAATTGCTGCCCTGAAATGAATTTCATATTCCTCATGTATTGCTCAACTTTAAAAATTACAATTATTTTGAATATGGGTGGAATTGCTTTCTTTCTTATGATTCTAGAAACGGCTGAACACTTTTGCTTGACACTTTATGTCAATCAGCTTGATATTGGGAAGTTGCAAATTTGTTGTGGAACTTGTTCACCTACTAGTTAAAACATGTATACACTTAAGCTTTATAGGCTTCTGCCAGCCAGGCTGGGAAGTTGAAAAGCCATTTCTTCTGCAACTGCTTTGCCACCCTTTGCCTATCAGGCTGCAAAGCTTTTAAGCATTTTTATAGCCCCCAACACTCAGAGAATGCTTTTATTGTGCCTGCTGGCAGAACCACCTCTGTGTAACCTGTGTAACTATTAAAATACTTTTAGTTTCAGAGAACACAGTAAGCATGTGCATCCTATGTGTGTTTAAAGCCCACATTTACATCCTGTGAATTTTTGCTGCATTTCAGAGAGGTTTCAGTCTAACTCCACATGTAAGAGTTCTTGGAGGCAGTCTTGTCTTTTTATTTGCCTGTCAAGTGTTTTGAATCCTTGTAGTTTTGTTAACCATACCAATGTTAATTTACTCAGGATGCAGTACCAGTGTGTTGCTGAATTTTCTTGACCTCAAGCATTGAGACAGAAATGTAGCTTAAAGCACAGAAGTAATTTCCTTAAATTTAAACTGTGACTATAAATCATGCACATTCTTTTGTGTAATTAAATAATTGATATTTCCTCCCAAATTTGGGTATAAACTGCTGAAGTTAAATTTTTAAAGGCAAGATTTCTATTTAATGCATCTAAGAACTTTATAGAGGACCACAACACAAATCTAAAGAAAATATTTACAGTTTATATGAAACCTTTTTACTTTCGATTAATCATTTAGAGGATGTTAATGTGTTCAGAGAAAATGTACAAAGGGTTTGTTTTCTTTTTCCTATGTTTTTCACCTGATCTGGCTTTCTGTGACAAGTAACAAAGAATTAGCACCTTTGATGCTGATACTAATAACTCTCAATGCAGAGTTTTCTGAGGCCTCCCTGCAGACAGCATGATGGCTTCTTGTTTCACTTCTTAAAATTTATTAGTATTCAAGTTCAGTGAAACCTAGATGAATAATTGCAGAAAATAAACACCCCTAGGAAGTATGAACAAGGTGAGTTGTGGAAGCTGCTCTTACGCTGAAATCAGATGAGATCTGCATTTGGTTCTTTCATGTTTCTCCTGCAGTTTTTCAAAGGGGAGAAAAAGGGAAATGGTACAATGACAGTGACCATTTTTAGCAGCATGCTGTAATTACCAGAGTTAGGACACAAACTATTGCGAAGCAAGAAAAAAAAAAAGAAAAAAGAAAAAGGCTGAAAATGACCAACAAGGACACTTTAATGAACACTTCATTGCACCTCAAATGAAAACCAGATGTTTTTTGTAACCTTCAGCAGCAAGCCTTCTGTTCCAATGGAGGAAATTGTACCTTCATGTTTTTTTGCAAGTTTAATAGATAATATGGCAGAGGTATGTTTCTCTACCTTTCTGAAACTTTATGGCGTATTTAACATTGCTGACATAAATAACAACCCTTGGTGCTGGAATTTTATCATTTCAACTGTGCAGTGCTATATTTAAGAAAGCCCTGTAACACAATTTGCCTAGCAAATCAAAAATATTTCTGCAAAATCACTATTGAAAAACTGCAAAAAAAAGGACTATTTCCTTACCATTTCACTGCACCAGAAGGGATACTGCAAGTAAAATGATGTTGTAAATAGATTTTCAGTATAATTTTGATTTAATAGGTCATAAATACCATTTTTCTGAACATTCTCCAAGTTCTAGTGGGACTGCCCAGGTCTGGCAAATCAACCACTGACAGGAAACTAAATATTCCTGGGAGAATTAATCACAACCATTTATGTGTATGTGCGTATCTATATCAATACATGCCTAGACATTCAGAAATATATAGCATTGCATATAATCCCTGGACTTTAAAAGCATATTGGCTTGTAGAGCACCTACAGCTGCTAAGTCAGGTTTTAGGTGCTTCAGTTTCCTGTGTAAGCCTGCAGTTCTACTGCAAATACAAATTCAAGGACACTGCTGGAGCCTGACAATGTTAAATCTTCAGCCTTTAAGGAAAGGATTTAATCAGAGATGTCCAGAACTGATTCTGAAAACATTTTAAAAGTTCACCTCTTATTTCTCCCAGCAATCAGGTTGTTCTGAATGACATGGGTATGTGGCTACCTAAATCCTTAGAAGGTAGTGAGGGTCCTGTCCCTGCCCAGAAATGATACAGATAATTTTCCTGTATCATCTGTTTCCTTTCTTATCAGGAAATGTGAACCTAGAAGGACAGAGAGGTCATGGTGAAACTATCTGCTCTGTGTTTCATTACTTTTTGGACTGTGTTGGTAAACTACAGGGTGGGCTGCTGTTTGTTTTAGCTGGAGGTGAGGAATGGAGAAGAATAGTCAGCTTCTTGGAGCTGCTCCTTTCTACTATGTCTGAACATAGTTTTAGGATTATGTATATTGTACTATTTCATGAATTACTAATGTAATATGAATCATTACGATCTGCCAATCAAGGCCTATTGGATGGAAATGTACTGTAACATGCCAAGATCTACTGGGAGACAATTTAATTTATGGCTTATTGACTAAGATTTGTTGCCATTTTCTTTTGAGCTTTTAATACATGCTAAGTAAGGCTTTATCAAGACACTTGTTGTATAATGTGCTGTAGGAAATCTGAAAGCCTAGCATGCAATGGCTAATGCTAAGCAATATACTAGAGCTACATGTTCTTGCTTTGTGCATTAATTCTTCTGTAATTCATATTTAATTATTTAGCCATTTATCTGTTTTAAGAGTTAATAACTTAGGATGTTAGTATTATAGTAAAACTCAGTTTAGAAGGCAATCCAGGAGGTGCCTCATTCATCCTCCTGCTCAAACCAAGATCACCCAAAAAGCCAGACCAAGTGGCTCAGGGCTTCATCTAGTTCAATCTTGAAAAACCTCCAAGTTTTTAACCTCAGGGTGAAAAAGATTTTCCTATTCTACACTCTAAAACTCTGTAGTTTCAGCTTGTGCCCACTGAAACTCCCACTAGGCATCAATGAATGTTAAGAGCCTGGCTCTTTTCTTCTTGATGACCTTCTTGCAGGTACTGGAAGCCTGCAATTAGGTTCCCCCTACCCTCTAAACTCAGTAGATTTTGTGTGATTTATTCCACTGGCTAAACCACATATTATTTTGAGAAATAAAGACCCCATTTTAGCTTTTAAACAGCTCTCAACAGCTCTCTGTTGGCATGCTTAGGTCGTCCAGAATTTTTTGCCTTCTCTTTTGTTTGTTAGGAGCGTGCCCTTCCCTGCTGTACCAGTGTTGGTCTGACATCAGTGAGTAGTTGTGAGTGTTGTGCCCAGAGGTTCAATTTATAAAGAACTAAAATGTTGGGAGGGATATTTAGGTTGTGGATGCTCAGAGTTCTGTGTTGCATGCATAAGTTTTGAGTGCCTTTTCACAGGATAGGAGTAATCTGGTGTTTATATTAATCGCACAAGGCTCCTCCAAAGGTCAGCTCTCCTCTCTTATACAGTTCCCACTTAATCTATTCAGGAGGACATACTGTCTTGGCATCCTTTTTCTTTCTGCCCTTTTGATGGGATTTTAAACTTTAAAATGAAAGTCAGATGTACAAAGCTACTGGGAACACAAGTTTATCTTCAGAGAGCTTCTGTTTTGCTGATCTTCACCAGATTATACCATTTAATTACTACTTAGTATTTCATAAAACTCATAGGACATCTGCTGCTTGACTGCTGTATGGTTTGGTTTGCTGTGTGGTTTTTTTTTTTTAGCACAGTTAATTTTCAACACGAGGTGTCTCAAAAATATTTATACAGATGAAAAGTGGTTCATCTGCTTTTATGAACATAGATTTTTTTTTTTGCAAATGAATGAATCTCAGCCTTCTGGGGATGTATTTCAAAGTTGTCATCAGCTGTCTTTGTTGCTTTGCATTCAAGAAAGTTTTGTTCTTGTGCCTGGATTAAGACTGGACTTAAGGGAGTAGGTGGGTACATTCCCATACATGCTCAAAGGGAATTAAAGGGTGTGTCTTATATTTGTTTCAAAGAAAAATGCTAAAATAGACAAAGCATAAGTATTTTATGTATCAATCCCATTTTTTATTTCCCATTTTAGTAAAGAGATCCTGTGTATGTCTAGAGAAAAAGTGAAAATCTATTACTTTCCAACCAGTAGTTTAAGAATGCAGAACTGACCTGTCCAGCTGTATTAACAAGTTTGCATTCAGCAGTTACAGCACACCAGAAATTACTTTGTGTAAGGTGTTGGGAAGACCAGATTAATAGATTTTTTTGGAGCCTTGCTCATCTCTCACAACTTTATGCTTGGCTCCAATATTTCTGTCCTTGTAGGGCTACTGAGAACTAGTAGCTGGGTCGTGTGAAGCTGAGGCTTTCATGAAGTCCGAATGAAATTTGTCTAACTGACAATTTTCAGCACAAACTGTTGGCAGGAAACATAAAGAATACTTTGAGATTCTCTGATAGCTTTATGTTTGGTATCTAGATTTTTGTATTGTTGTATTGTTTTTACTGTAAAGACTCAGTCTACAATGGTTAGGTGTAGAGATAGAAAACTTTTCTTTTTGATTTCTGTCTTTATGGAAATGGACAGCAGTTTAGCATTTTGTTCTCATCCTTGGAAGGCCACCTGAGTCTGTGGAGAGACGTACTAGATGGAGGGACAGAAAAGCATGGGGAAGGAATGGAGCAGATCTCCAGGTCCTTCTGAATATCAAAAGTTGTTTCTCATTTGGATTTGGCAACAGCTACTGAATGAACAGGATCAATTTATGGATAGATGGACAGTTTGCTTTTTGATTAGTTGGCTTTTGTTTGATTGCATCATCTCTGCAGTGCCTTGAGAAGGGTTCATTTAGAAACCAGTCCAAGTTCTAGGGATTTTGACCAGTTTTACCAGAGAATCCCTCCCATGCTGCAAGCAGGAAAAATATTAGTGTTTTGGTTTCTTTCTATTTTAAGTGGATTTTTTTTCTCCAGCATAACTGAAGTTTTGTTGTTCATTATGCCAGCTAGTATGTCTCATGGAGAACTGAGGTCATGGAAATAGGCTGGGGAAGGACTTCACAGCAGAAGGAAGGAGTCCAGAAATGGCAGTAAAACTGTGGTTTTTCATTTGGTTATTGAGGCCTATTAAATTTATGTTTAACTGAACAAACTTACAAGATATGGATTGATACACTGGGGAAAAAACCTCTGGGGTCATTCCTGTATTTCAAGTTGTAAAAGTTGAAAGTGTAAATTCATGTACTAGTGCTTGGGTTTTTAAAATAAAAGTTAGGCTGAAATACTGATTCATGGGACTTTTGGAAATAATAAAATATATACTTATTTGGGAAGTCATTCTCTGGTTTAATTTATATGTTTTAAATAGGTCCTGCACAGTTTATCTCAATGTCATCATAAAAGAGATTCACTTCTTCTTGAAGCGATAATACTACAGCAAAATTATGTTCGCAGAAGTAGATTTCAAAAGAAATATTAGCTATATCAAAAAAGCCCCAAATGCACAATAACTTAGGTACAGATGCAGTTTTAGAAATGGGTTTTGGTTTGGCTTTAAAAGGGCCATATCACATGTATTTCTTCCATTGTCTCCTCGTTCCAGTGCTTTGAGGTTCAGCAATGCAGACGTGCAATGGGCAGAGCCCCACAAAGGCAATAGCTGCTGGTGCCAAGCCCTGACTCCTCACTAGGAGATGCTGGTGTGTAGAATCAGGTTAGAAAACAAGCTGCTGATGCAGCTCAGTTACAATATTTCCATACTGTACTGTGGTGATTTGACTGTTTCAGAGTACACAGAGCCACTGTTCTGCCACATGTGAATGTTAAATTTTGCAGGTACTGGAATAGAGTGTAAAAACTCTGACTGCCAAACTTTGGACTTTTAGGTGGCTGACAGAAATTTTCTTAAAGATAAAAGCCATGAAAACAGAAATTTTTTTTCTTAGGTAGTTTCCCATCAAAATATCTCCATGTCACTTTCTTATTTGAGTCTTTTTTCCCTTTTATGATTTATTGGAATTTTATCATTCAGGCTGGGAAAGCAGGAGGAGATTTCTATGAGTAGAAATCACAGATTGTAATTCAAATCTATGGTATGATCACTATTGCAACATTACATGTAGAAGTCTGCTGAGGTTTTGGGGTAAGAAAACTAGTTCCTGGAGACAGGGGAATGAACTTTGTAACTTAATAAGAAAAATAGAATGTCCCTCTCTTAAAAAAACAAAATTCCTCTGCCCCGAATGCCTTAAACTTTGGATACCAGTCAGAATATTTCAGCATTGAAGTTATGCTCCAATAAGACATTGTGGAAATGCAATTTGAAAAAGGGGAAAAAAAATACTACTGTATTTGTCCTGTATTTTATATAAGACAGGGGAACTCTCAATTTTATAATGCCTTGTGTGTTTTAGCTTGGCTTACTGGAGGTCTCTTTTACTGGAGATCTCCTTAGAGAAGATGGGAAGTGGATGGAGAACTATATTAGTTCTTGAAGGACTATAATGATTAGAGATCTTACTTCCCAGCCATTTGAATTGAATAATCTGTAATAAAATGTACACAAATATTTAAGTAGATAACTGTGCCTGAAGAAGTTTATTTATAGAAAAGAACATCTTAATTTCAGTACATTGTCTCTGAAACTTCTTTTATAGACACCAATGTCTAACTCTCATGGAAATCAGGCTATTGAATTCTGGGCACCCTAGACAGAAGAAAACATTTCGTTTTCTCAAGTAATGTATATTTTGTTTGTTTGTTTGTAAATAAATAGATGGAAGATGGTATCTTATAAATAACATAAAATATTCTGTGATAATTTTTCTTAGGATCCTTTTGCAAATCCCCATTAGAATAAAAACCATCCAGTTATTCCTTTTGTAAAAGCCAAAACATTAATCAGTCAGGCTATTAAACTGTAACAATCTAAATATAACAGCTGAGAAGGGAAGAGGCACTGCATCTCTGTAATGACTCGTGAATGATTCATTTGTGTTAGTGTAAAATTAAACACCTACTTTTTATACAAAGTGAGGAACTGTTTGTGTTTTCAATGCTGAAGGAGGTGCTAAACCAAATAACAGAGCAGCCCGAAAGCCAAATGGCATTGTTTTTGTTCAGCTTAAGAAGGGGGTGGTCAAAAAACATAAGTAACAATACTGAAAGCACTGAGACATATTTTTGTATGAGGTAACCAGCGAGTGTGGAAGTGTAAATCCCTCAGAGAACATGTGTGAGACACAATGAGGTTTCTGCATTCTTTGTGTGAGTCACTGAGAAGGTGAACAGAAACCAGACAGATACAGTGTATTTGTATTTTTCAGAAAGAAATTTTCTCACAAGAAATAATTCAAGAAACATGTTACTGCTAAACTTCCATGTGGATTGAAAAGTGTCTGGGAGATTAAAAAACAAATAGGAAAATAGGAGATTGATATTCATTGCACAAAACCTTCAGCATCTATAATAAAAGTACTTTGATTAATGTACTTATTAACCAACTAAAAATAGGATGACTGGAGAGATGGCAAATTTAAGACAAGATAATTTAGGTGAAGATTAGGAAAGGCTGAAGAACTCCTGTGGGACCTCATATAACTGGCAAATATGATGCAAACTATTCGTAGGACAATGTGGGCTGCTGTAGTCATAGCTGCTACAGACATTTAAACATCATTTTGTGTAGCTCATTGCCACTTCTGCTCATAGCACAGCACCAAACAAAAACTAAAATTGTTTCATTGATACTAGAAAAAATATTTTCTTTGTGCAAGTAATAGCCCTGTATTACTGATAGAAGAAAAATCACTTTTAAGGCTCAGAAAGATTTAGAAGGGTACTTACAAAGGTAAAACAGATAATAAGTGCAGTAATAAAAATATTTTTTTATGTATGTTACATAATCCTTAGGCTTCAGAAGGCAAAATCATGGGCAACTGTATCCCTCTGTTTTTCTAAAAGAGTGATTGTGATCTTTCTGATAAAAATGTCTGGTACCATCAGACAAACTGCAAGCCTGCAGTGCTACAGTGGGCATTGTATTCAGGGTCTACCAGTAAAGATAAAAGTTTCTAAATGGGAATGCTTGTGAGTGTACAGGTCATGGAAAAGTGAAAGTTCAGATTGCAAACTCATCCATTTCTCTTTTTGGGTCTTTCACATTTATTGTGTGCAAGGTGACACTTTTGTCTCATCTGTAAAGATATAACCTTCAGTATTCATATTAATTCATAACTGATCACCTGCAAATGAGCTAACTACTTAGACTTGTATGGTTTTAGTATCCTACCCTAGCTAAGTGCTTCTGGAGACTTAAAGCTCAAAACTCAGCCCACTCAGAAAGCTTGTTAATGGGTCCCACGTGACACAGCTATCAATTTTTTAGTATCAGATATACATGCTGTATCCATTATAACTTTCACTTAGGGGCAGGCTTGCCCTAACTGTACAGAAGCTTGTAAGGCTTTGCTTTTATTTTTGGTCTGAAAGAAGGAAAAAAATTAACAATGCTAGATGAGAGTGAAACTGCATATTGCAAAAGGCAACGTTCGCTGTGTCTGGCAGAGAGGGCCTGATGCACTGCAAAGGCTTGCAAGATTCTCTCTCTGTTTTTAACATTTCCCAGGTTGTTTAAATGTGCATTGTAAGCAATGATAAAATGACAAGTTATCATTGATCTGTCCTTTCCTCCATCTCAGAGGGATTCATTAAATAATGCATGTACCCATGTGAATTACCCTTCTTCACTATACTATCCCCAGACCATTAGCCAAATATAGCATCAGCAGCATCTTTCAACCCCTAAGAACCCTTTGGCTTTCATTTAATTAAATTATCCCATTATGAAAACTCTTATAATGAGATTAAATTTAATTATTTATTAGACACTTATTTGCACTAGGGAACCTATCAATTATGCATGGTTGTGCTAAACATTTTTCAATCCATCACCTTTTCTTTTCATGGAAGGTGCAATTTATTAAGTGCAACTGAAGTACTGTAACGGAAGAGCTCCAGCAGAAATGTGCATGCCATATTAGTTCAATTAATTGCAAATTTAATAGGAAAACAGAAATATGAAAATTTATCCTCTCTCCTTTTGAAATAAAGAGTTTTGACAGTATTACATATTCTGCAATTATTTGGTGCATCTCATTTTTAGATCCTACCAATAAAGTTCATGGACAGTCATGTTAAGTAATTTTTTTCATTATATTTTGTGTGATAATAGTTCCTAATTGCACAGAAAATTCAGACATAAAGCATAATTAGAATAGTTCAAAGAAATGTTTGCAGCACACTGTGACTTGTTGTTAAGTTCACACAATAATTTCTTAATTGTTGATAGAAGACTCTAATGTTCTCGTAATATAAATTACACAATCATAAAGATTAGATTTTAGGCAACTTGTTAAGTCCTATAACCATAAAGCATCCTCAGTCACATATCTTCTTGATAAGCATTTGGATATGAAGGCAAAAACTGTAAGCTACCAATAATTGTTTCAAGCAGAATGACATTTTCTAATGAATTTAAGAAAAAGATATAAATGTCAATACAGCTCTGAGCTTTTCTTTTATAAGACCTTGTCAATATGTAATTAATTATTCAACTGGAGTTCTGTGTGGCTCAGGGCAGCATTTCAAAGAGCTTTCTTTTTTAAATTGCAAAGTCATCATAAGATTGCTCTTAGTTGATTCTTCTTTTTTCCCATTTAGAAGTTGTGTGTGTATAAAAGCTCACAGACACCTGTGAGGTGGCATATGCAGTGCAGTGATAAAGTGAGGAGCAAGAGGCTTTTTAGTAGCAGTAGGCTTTAGCATATGCTTTTAATACATTGCAAAATTCTTCCTTGCTTTAAAAGTGCTCGTGTTTCATGTTCAGATTTGAATGGGGGTCAAACAGAAAGATTTATTTCCTTTTTTTCCCCACTTATGCATGTAAGAGGATGTTTGCTTCATTAACTTTGAAATTCACTGGCCAAATAGACTGCATATTTTAGAGGATTTAAGTAAATGTGCCCCAAAGTTCACACAAATTATTATAGAGCATTTCAGCCCTCATCTTGAAGGAATGAGACATGATGCATCTGTTAATAAAAACAAAAGAGTATTGCTTGTATTTGGCAAAACAGTTGTAGTTTGTACTTAAGACTTTATCAATGTCACCTGTTGTTATTATTTGGTGCTTTCTTCCTGAAAGTCAGGACAGTTAATTAAATCTCAATGTACCCTGGTGGGTTTGTTAGAATGGCTTTATTCCTGTGAGGGAGATTACATTCATTAGGACAACTTTCCAGATGATATTCAGAACTTAAGTTTGCTTTTTGGTATGCTGCTTTTGCCAGCTGAGAATTTAGCTCTTATTTTCCAGAATAACCACTCATGTCCCACTTGGATAGATATGGTCATGTGTAAGATTGGGATGTAGTTACACAGAAGTTGTTCTTTTAAAGTACCAAGATCTTATATGAAGCAAGTGGTGGTACCATAACTGGTAATTTCTGGTTTCTGACACTTCCTCTGCAGAACCAAACCTCTGAATGAAGCTTAAAAATAGTGTCTAGAGGAAAACCTTTGCAACATTACAGTACAATGAGATTACCATCTGCAGATCTTTGAATAGTGAAAGGGTGAGTTACATCTACATCTTCTTAGCCTAAAAGCAACATTTTAATATATTTTTCATCAAGTTGCAGCAAAAACTTCATTTTAACTTTGGCAAAGATTTCTGTATTTTGCATTCTGAAACCTTGTTGCTACAGTTAGCTGTAGCCCATCTTTGTCTGTATTGGGGGCTGGTAAATTGGCAGTGATTATTCTCATTTTTCCCACTTGTATAATCAATTGGCAGCTTTGAACTCTACTTTGAAATCTCCTTCAAGGATCATGTACACTACACACTACAATATGTTAGCAAATAATTTTAAATGCATACTTGAGACATGAAAATGAGATTAAAATAAAAATGAACATGAAAAGGCATGCATGAGATATGACATCTGTCAGCCACCTGCTTAAATTATAGCTATCCAGTCAGGCCAGATGTACTGGTAGGTGTATGCATTTTTTACACCTATATTGCATGAAAGTTTCAGTGTTTGCAAATTGACTGTGATTGCAACTCTCCATATACTCCTCTCTTCTTTTTACATGTGATGATACCTTACCTTTACAAGTGAGATTTCTAAGAGCTTTAACGGCTGAAGCATTACACAAACCCTAAAACGATCTTATGTTGTGGAGCAGGGTTTTTTTGATACATCTTCACAATACTTAGAATGCAAGGTTTGACAGTTTTACTTGAGCAAAGACATGATCTGTGAGGAAAATTAGAATTTCAGTGATGAATTCACTGTTGGTATGAAAACATTGTAGGCAGGTTTTCATTTACAGCTTGTTAAAGACTTAACTTTCTTATTTTTCTTCTTTCTACTTTATTTTTTTTCATTTAATAAGGACCAAAATTAATAGAATAATGCATAGGTATCACTACCTTTAAAACCTATTGATTTCAGCTGTATTCAACTTTTGAGGGTTTTTTTGTAACACTGATGATGAAAACACATGACATGGTTGAGTCTAGTTGGTTATAATCTTTGGTCAATTGTCTTTATTAATAAAGAACAGAATCAATTTAGTATGGTTCTGAATTAATATAATTTTAAAGTGTTTTTTTACAAAAAGATATTGAGCTTAGTACTAATATTACTTAGAGGTGTGAAATTTTCACCTTTGTTGCTTGTTTAGTGCTTTCCCCTTCCATTACTGTTTTACTAGAAATGGGTTTCTGAAGAGGAGTTAAGATAGTAGTAAAAATAATGTTGCATGAGAGAAATTATATTAAAAAGGAAAGACTTGTTAAAACCAGAAGAAAACATGGGTTTTCAGAAAATTGCACCATACAGTAAATGTTTTAGGACATTCTAAATGCAAATCTGCTTTTCATCTTCTTTATTTTTACACCTTTTAAAATATTTTTGATCGTTTAGGTGAAAAGATTCCTGAGTTGTGACTTATTTGTCTCAGGAAAAAATCCTTTTCTACAGAGCATTGATGATTTTCCCAAACCAGATAACTCTAGCTGGAAATCATCAAGGCATCAAGTCATTAAGTGAGGACGAAAGACTCTTGCTCCACCTCTCCCTGATGCAAAGCTTTTTTCCCACCAATTTAGGCCCTGAGGTTGCCAGCAGTCTTCCCTTTTGCTTTGAAACAAGCTGACAGCCTCAGGCATTCCAGCAGGCTGTGTAACAAAGCCTTTTCAAGACCTACTTGGTGGAAAATCAGATTATTTATGAGCTCATACATGGTGTCCATTGTTGTTGGCTTGTAGTTGTTTTTTGGTGGTCTCATCCTTCCCTGCATTGCAATGGTGCCTTTGATTTTATTTTTTGGTATCCATCAAAGTAGACTGAAAGAATGGGTGAAGAAAGATGATCTCCATTGACATCACTCTTGCTTATCATCTGCTGCAACGTGGTGAAGAGGAAAAAGCCAAACTGACCCACATATAAGAGAGGACAGTCCAGCTGTTAACAGCACCAGATCTGAGACTGAAAAAAAATTCAAACAATTTATAATATAAATAAGAAGTGACTTCTTGACTGCAGCCGTAGCTGGTCCCTGAAAGGAAGCAATACATAATTTTTGTCTGTAGTGTTGTTTTCCTTCCTTCAGCAGTTCAATAGGATGAACCTGATTTTTTGAGGTACAGTTTTACTTTTGTAGGTAGGGACTGAAAGGTTTTTTGTGACAACTGACAGATCTTACCCTCTGGGGAACTGTCTTTTTATGTAAAATGAATTTGCCCTGTCAGCAAAATCAAAAACTTCATTAAAATAGCTGAACAGAACTGTAAATCGAGATCAGGCAGTTTCTTGTTATAACCTGGTTTCCTAAAGCAAAAAGGCTTTTGCAACCACATTCTTTGTATGTATGTGTCTGTCTAGCTGCATGTCTCCTAATAATAACTTTGCAATTTCTTGGGAAATCTCAATCCAGTCTGATGGAAAGCTAGCCAGCCTCACACATGTCACACTCCTTTTAGCTTTAGGAAAACACAAAGATGGATTGTGGAGAATGTGTGGAGGTGTCCTTGGCTGATGAGAGGCTAAAGACAAGTGTACCTTTGGGTGGACATCTGTGAAACTCTAGGATAGGGCTGTTGTGTACTGCTGATGATATGGTTGGAGGCGTGCAGGTCTCCAGTGCAGGCAAGCTGCCTTTTGGTCCTAAAGGTGCTGTTGATGACACAACCCCTTGTGTGTCCCTCTCCCCAGACCGGGGTGTTGGTGAGAGGTACCTGGCTGGTCTGTGTCAACCCCAAGCCATTGCACCCTCAGGACTTCCAAGCCCAGAGAATTTGCTTTTAAACAACTTGCATCCCAAAAGTCAGACCCTTTCCTCTCCAGAACTACACCAATGTCATCAGCACACATCTCCTTCTTCCCTGCCACTTGATTCTCTTCTCTTAAGGCACCCCATGATCTCTCCCTCTCCTCTCCTCTCCTCTCCTCTCCTCTCCTCTCCTCTCCTCTCCTCTCCCTCCTTCCTCTCCTCTCCTCTCCTCTCCTCTCCTCTCCTCTCCTCTCCTCTCCTCTCCTCTCCTCTCCTCTCCTCTCCTCCTCTCCTCTCCTCTCCTCTCCTCTCCTCTCCTCTCCTCTCCTCTCCTCTCCTCTCCTCTCCTCTCCTCTCCTCTCCTCTCCTCTCCTCTCCTCTCCTCTCCTCTCCTCTCCTCTCCTCTCCTCTCCTCTCCTCTCCTCTCCTCTCCTCTCCTCTCCTCTCCCCCTCCTCTCCTCTCCTCTCCTCTCCTCTCCTCTCCTCTCCTCTCCTCTCCTCTCCTCTCCTCTCCTCCTCTTCCCAATACGGAAACTCCAAAGCCATTGCAGCTGCTCCACCACCAGATTTCAGCCTGGTTCCAAGGGCTGCTTTGAGCCAGCTGTGCTCCCCCTGGCTGCCCATGTTCATTGCCTCTGCCTCCATGGGCACTGATCTCTTGAAGTTATCTGTGTGGGGGAAAATGTCCCCCCTTCCCCCTCTCCTGGTTTTCAGGAGATGTAAAAAAACTGGTTAGAAGCAGCAACTGTGAAAATTGAAGCCTGTGAGCTACAAAACAGAGGGAATCTCTGGCAAGGCCCTGTAAGTAACTCTAAGCCTGTAATTCTCTCTACTCACAGCCTTGCTCTAAAATACCCTGGCTGACCTTCCTGGCACATTGTGGGGAAAGTTCAAATATAGTCAAATGCAAAAATCTTTCATTTATACTTGCTGTCATTAGCTTCTGGAATGTCAAAGCACAATTTCTCAGACTGCTTGATGAGTTACAGGTTGATTATCTCTTACTCTAGTTTTAGTGGTTCTTTTGATACTATTTTTTTTTTGTAATTGTATTTCTAATTATTTTAGAAGTTCCCAGGATACTGATACTCTATGCATCTAAAAGGCATTTCAGCAAAAATATTAATGGAAATATCCCTGGAGATGAGGATTAGGAGCAGCACAAGGAATGGAGTAACTCTCATTAGCCTGGAGACTTTTTCTTCTGAGTATAAAATGCTAATGGAGCATCCTGTAGTGCCTGTATGAAAAGACTCTATGTTCCTTCTGTATTTATAGATTGCAGAGTGGGAGATGCAGACAGTGCATACCCGGAATTAGATGGTTATTTTGGATGGTGGAAAGCAGGAGGGAAATTTTCAAATTAGAGTGTGAGAACATAACCACATGACTTACTCAAATTAATAGGAACTGCATAGTGTAGTCTCTATGCACCACTTTGAAAATTTCCCTGGGTGTGTTTATGCAACCAGAATAATATGCAGGCAATGAAGCAACAGCCAGTGTAAATACCAAGTGATCACATAATTTTGCTTGTTTTAATTATTGACATAAACTCCACTTTTCTCCAGAAATAAAAAATACATATGAATGAAGTAGCTAAACATAAAAGAAAACTGTTTCAGCAATTTAGAATAGAAATATTTTTTAATTTACTTTCTCATGAAGCCACCAAACTTGCTTGCACATTTAGAAAATATATTTCAAATCTTTACTCCCATGTATGCATAAAAACCTCCAAAATACAGATTATTGCATCACTCTAAAGGAGATGTTTATGTCAATCAGATCACCAGGTGTCAAACAACCTTCTGGTAATGTATCCAGAGTCTTAATTTGATCTCAATATTGGATTCATTGAATTCTTTGTACTCTGAAGATTGTAGCTGCACTGCAGGATGATATGAGAAAGGTGTAGAAGGTAAAAGGAAAGGCTTCTGCATTTGCTTCAGGACCCATCTATCCACTGTGTCCTGTGTCCAGTTACTGCTGGCTTAGTAAAAGACACATGGTGCTTATCATTAATTAAGTAATGAATGGTGTTAACTTTTTTATCCACTGGGCTTTCATTCAACATCATGAATCCAATAAAGCAAAGCTCATGGTTTCTGATTGTCAATCCAGCTCAGGGAAAGAATGAAGATGAAGTGGTTATGTCTGAAAACAAATATCATGTGGTGTCTGCATCCCTCCAAAACTCAAGAGCTGCAGAACTAATTTCAGCTGTTAATATATTGCTGTACCACCTTGGCTTTCCCAGGACAGATGCAGCAGGTCAAAAAATGACAATGCCTGTAAAATGAGAGTAATTCTGAATCAATATAGCCCTTAAAAAGCTTGGCATGAGAAGTAGATATTCTGCAGCTTTCCCTGCCTACCAAGTGTTTTTCACATTTGGAAGTCTTGTCAAAAAGCAGCAATCTTCTGCAAAATAATTCCATCACAAATTAGTCTGTCATGGGCTTTGTCAGTTCATCTTAACTTCTCTGCCCTATGGACTGAATGCTGGATGCAAAAGATCAGAGACAAGAAATGTTTTTCTTTCTATCTGTATAACACAGCTTTAACCAAAAGATCGTCAACTGCTGACATTGTAAAGCAACAAAATTCCTTCCCAAGACCCCAGACTCAAAAAAGAAACAATCATATCTCCAGCAGGACCAAGAATCTCACACCCTTCCTAGCAAGATGGGGTTAGAGAGGTAAGGAGGAATTTATGACAAATTGATCAGTATCAGAGAGAGTGATCCCCTACAAACAAAACACCTTCTTGATCCTACAGAATATCTAAGAGAATAAATTCCCCTGGCAAATACATGGGTGTTCCTCCAGAGAAGGAAATGTTAACAGGCTTGTGTAAAGAAAGGCAAACTGTGTAAATTGAGTAATGAAACAGTAAATTGTGAGAGCTGGAAAATCATGCAAGGTGAATGTGGGTATCGTCAGCTGTTGCTGGCAGCTCAGGAACAAATGGAGAGCAAAACCTTGAGCCACCCGGCTTGTGGTGCCAGAGGAGTGTCCTCAGTGCCAGTATAATTCAGAATATCAGTGATTCCTACTTCAGGGGTTCGGATCTGGAGAGATGAGAGAGTGAAATCTAGATGATTTCACAGAGATGATCTAATATATACATACATCCACTCCATTCTCTTAGGAGGGAAGTGAACATCTGACACACCATGGGCAGTCACCCCTGTGGGGGAAAACAAGCTCCAAGGAAGGAATTTGTAACGAGCTTAGGGGCGAGACACCGGCATGTTGGACAATGCATTGACTTCTGTGATAAATGTTCGCTGAGGAGTAATTTCCAGAGCTAGCAAGGAATTATGTAAATGGAGAAATAATCAGATAAGGTGATCAAGAGTGAAGAAATGAAACAGTCTTTCAGGGCACAGTTATGAAAAGATGATTGGAATGCATTTAGCAGTACTCAGCTAATGAAGTTAGAGTTATAATTGAAGGCAGGTGAGGAAACCAAACAAATTTTAAATGATAAATCAGTATTTATGTTTTTTAGGCTTGGAGGAAGTCAGGACTTCAATTTTTTATTTTTTTATTTTTTTATTTCTGTTCTGTGAATGCATTCACACATTTCAGAAGTACATTTTTGCATTTTTGGGGATTTTCAAATAATGGAGCTAATCCAAGACCAATACAAGTGATGAAAATTTACTGGATTTACTTCTTTCAGTAGAACCAACCCTACAGAGATGTTAATTTGGATAGCATGGCATTTGATGTTAGACAGGGATAGATGCTGTGGCTTATTAATGCTGGGATGGAAGGAAAGAAACACATTGTCATATCCTAAAGGAGATATTAACTCCCCTGAGCACATGACACCTGTGTGGAAATCTTATGAAGTCTAGGTATCACTATTTTTATTAAATATTAGGTTATCACATTTCCACTGATGTCTGCCTGTGTACTTTCATGTTTATTGACTGTTAGATGACATCACTGCTTTCTGATTGCAAATACTTTGCATTACTGCTAGCTCTCAGCTATTAGAGGGAAGATTTATTGGTATTATCCATGGATCTTTCTAGCAAGAGAACAGCTACACATGCTTACGCAGTGCTGAAGTTGGAAATTCAGCAGGTATCCCTAAGCTGTGCAGTGCAGATTTATTAAACCAGAGAAACTTGCAGACTTAAAAGCAAGCTCAGGTGAGCGTAAAGATTTGGCAAATCAGTATCTCAGACCAATCTCTTAAATCTCTGTGATTTATTGGGTTTTTATTCATAGTTATGAGTTTCTAAACCAAATAAGTCTTCTCTATTAATGGTCTCTAAAGTCTACTTCTCTTAATAAATTAATAGGAAACATTTTTATTGCGTATTAACTAACACATATTTTCTCACTGCCATTCATTTCAAATAATTTTATTTTACCCATTGAAATTCTGAGGAACTGGTGTCTTGGTGAACTTCAGTGCGTCCAAACATGATGAGATAGCTTGTCCTGTTTCCAGCACCCTGGACTGTGAGGATGGCCTCCAGCCAGCAGTACACAACCCTCTTGAGGTCAGGAGCACAGCTGATGGGAACCGCAGTCCACCTTTGGACTGGGCTGCAGGGCAGTGGCCTGGGCTGAAGCAGACCCCAACATTGGTTGACAGTAACCTTGTAATGTAGGACCTGCTCAAATGCATTTCATCCTGCACATTCATCAGATGGTAAAAATTTTAGGCAACCCCATATTACATTGATGTAAAAAATATTTGACTTAAAGTTACTGCTTTAGTGTATGTGCTGCATAACTATATACTATTATTTACTTACTTACCAGGAAAACAAGAGGCAAATCCTGTAATTCATCAGCTAGTAGAGAAAGATTTGTATGGATATGTATAAAATATATGTATAAAAACCCCAACAAACCAACCTTCAACCTCCTGCTGTTCTTGCTATACTGCATTTGCCTGAGACCAATTACTGTGATGCTGATTCTGTCTTAATTCAAGCTTTAGAGATGCATACATAATATTTTATAATATTTTGAAGGCGAAGATATTAAGAGTGTTTTCTCATTTAAAAACTCAAACAAACAACAAGGAAAAAAATAAATCCAGCTGAAAGCAATGATTATTTTATGAGAAAGGGGATTAAAGAAGAGAAATCCACTCTAGGGCTATCATTGCTGCTTTGTGGCAGCTCTTTTTGGGTTTCACAGAAGAACAAGAGCCAGCTGAGGGTCAGCCACTCTCCATCCCTTGGATTTCCCATTTTCAACTGTTCCTGAGACCACCACACAGTTCCTGAGCCTATTTTTTAATTCAAAACCATTCTAGATACAGATTAAGCTTCGGGAGGGGGAGCCTTCATTCTGGAGATTTGAGGGATGGGTAAAATTCATCAGTGGCTGCAGGGGCTGTGAATGGCCAAAGCCCTCTGGGGCTTGGTGGAGCAGGAGGTGTCCTCAGCCAGGGCAATGCAGCCCTTGTGTCCCAGGCACCATAAGGCATCACCTGCAGCATTCAGTCTCCACAAGTTTAATTCTGTTTCTTTTTCAATAACTGGTCATCTGCAGTGAAGTACATTGGTGGAATATATTTGAAACGAATGCCTTTCCAGGCTACTAAAACTACTAAATTTTTCAAGGTGTCTCTAATTTGGGCTGTTGTGCTCTCCAAAAGAGCTATTAAAAATCAGCCCAGTTACAAAAAATATCCTGCTTGTAATTACAGTGGCACTAGATTCACCAAAGACAAATAAGCATTTCTGAGTTGCACTCAACACATTCCTTATACTGATAGCAGACAGATTGCAATTTTTAAAAAATCAAATTATAAGAGTTAAAACCAGGTTACTCAACTTTGTTTCAAGTTCTTCATGCAGTTGTCTGCAGTTGTGTGTAGCTCTGTGTCCTGTTCTCCTTAGGATCTTGCATTCTTCTGGTTCCACTGCAAGAAAAGCATTCTGGCTCTGCCCAGGGTGCAGCACCCATGCTGTGTCTCTCAGCTCATGAACTGGCATCCAGTGCAAGATGCATTTTTGTTTGTCTGGGCCTAGTTTAGCAACACCAATTAATGGAGATGGTTGTGCTTGGAGATTCCTGCATTGTGCAAGGCAAGGCATCCCTAAAGATGCATTTTCAGAACTTCCTCAGGTGAATAGCTTGAGTGGATACGAATGTTTCACTCTTTTGGGCATGCCAGAGGTGGTACAAGACAGAGGAGCAAGGTATAGGATTTGTTTTTTAGATACTGGAATCACAATTTTGCCTGATCTTAATTCTTGTGAAACTCACTTGAAATTTTTGTTTTATTTCCCTCTTAATTAGTGACAGGTTTGCAGGGACAAAATTTCTGACTGTTGTCTGTGACGGTTTTCTTCCTCCCCTTGAGCCCAGGTTTAAAAGAGGTCTGTCATCTTGTGTTTGTGGGCTCAAAGTGTAATTATGAATAATTGGTTTAAGAATTAAATATTTCTTCTGAAGGGTGTATTTTAAAGCAGGATATATATGTAGAAAATCTGTATAATGTCATTAATTAAAAAAAAAAGTCCATATTACTAGCCTGGAAGTATCCAAGCAGTAAAAAAGAGTTTAAGCTTTGTTTACATTTTGGCTGCAAGAGGTGCCTCTCTTTAAGTATTTAGATAAACAAACCAAAGCTGCTGTTTTCATTAGCATGTGACACAGAGCCCAGTTTCCTTACCTGAGAGAACGTTAAACTAAAATTCAGTGGCAGAAAGCAATTTGATCTCTTGCAAATATGAGTGCTGATAAACCTTACGCTATGGAAAAAAAGCCCCAACAATCCAACCTTCAAATTTCGTACCTATTGACATTGCTTAATAAAAACATCTCCAGTGCTGGTGCTTCTGGGTGTGTTTCCAATAGCAATGTGATTGCAAGGCTCCGTGGATAAAGTTACCAATCCTTTGAATTCTGACCTTCAGTCTAAAACAGCTTTAGAGGTTACTCTTTTTCCTTTTTGTGAGATTGCAGAGAAAAAGTTAATGCTTCTGGAAGGAAGCGGGGGAGGGAGCTGGGCTTGGAGATGAGAACTGGGTCTTTGAAGCCATCTGAGAAGTTTTCCTTTGGCCTTGATTTGTAACAACAAATATTGGCAGTCTGAGTCAGTAATTATATGAAGTTTCAAAATAGAGCCGAATGCTCTATTTTGAAACTTCTGTGAATACAATTACTATTGAGACCAAATTGATTCTGAGGGAAATTATACTGTTTGACCAAATCTGAATTC
Source organism: Zonotrichia leucophrys gambelii (assembly GCF_028769735.1). Taxonomy (NCBI): domain Eukaryota; kingdom Metazoa; phylum Chordata; class Aves; order Passeriformes; family Passerellidae; genus Zonotrichia; species Zonotrichia leucophrys. The sequence goes on along the minus strand of NC_088171.1, from coordinate 120,593,792 downwards.
TTGGGGCAGCTGTAGCTACCAAAACCTAAGAGTAGCTTAAATCCATTATCTGTGTCTGCTGGGAGGGGACACCTCAAAACTGGGTCCCCTGCCTTGACTGGAAGTGTTTCCCTCTTCCCTGTGGATGAAGGTTTGGATGATCTTTGACTAAATCCCTAATTTTAGATGGTTACACATAGGTGAGAATCTGCTGAACAAATGATGCTCATGATATAATTACTGTAAAGTTTGGAAGAATTTATTGTGTTAAACTACCTAAAAACTGTTTCTGGGAAAAATATGGTTGCAAGTATAAAATAAATCACAGGACTATTTTAAATTAGACTTCCACTTTGTCCTTTCCATTACAAGGCCCACAATGGGGAATATTTATGCATGTCCCTTTTAGAAGATATTCAGATCACCAAAAGAAAAAATTGTGTGACTCAATGTTTCAAAGTTAAGGATGTACATATTTTCTGTATTCAGCTAATGGAAGGTTTGTAATTTGAATGTATATTGATGAGTCACTTATATTAGTCATAAATGCAGGTTTGTCTTAATAATTTGTTAAAGTGAGCCTGGGTTGTTGTTCTTTCAACATTCTTTCCAATTCAAAATGCTTTAATCAATAATTATTTTCTCTATATAATAGTTTTTGGGTTTTTTGTGCAGCTGAAAAATTATGTAATAATTGGCACAAATAACTAAAATACACTAATGATCCACTGCTCCATCTACTGTTGAACAGTGACATGAATAACACTCCAGAAAAAAAATACAAAATGCATTTAGGAAATAAAAGCAAAATGGAATTTACAACAAAAAACCTATTGTTTTTGGGGTTAGAGAACAAAGATCTTTTTCTAGCCAAGTAAAGTATTCTGAGTATGACTAATTCAGAGCTAAAAAACAAAGAGGAACTTTCCATCTTCTTTTTCACCTTATAGGAGGCGCTGAGAAAGCTGGTTTTGTTCACTTAAGTGGGAAAAAGTTGGAAAAAAGACACTGTAGTATTACTGAGCTGACTTATGTCATACAGGGTGCTGCATTTATATCACTGGCAAAAATGTAAGTTATTGCTGTGAAAAAAAAATTGTGATGGTTTGTAAGTTCTACCTTTATTCTAGTAGTGCTAAATGAAAGATGAGGAAGGCCTAAGCAGTCGTGGGAGGGTGAACTATGGAAAAATGGCATGTGTGTGAAATGATGTGTTTTATAGTCTTTGCAGAACAACAGGACTTGATTATTTTGTCAGCTCACTGGTAATCTCTCATTTGTAGTGTGCTCTTCCTGCAACACAGTCTTTGGAGGAACTACTGATTACAGCTTTTATCACCCCTTAGAATGCTAGCTAGCTGCTTCTCATCATCAGTGGTGCGTTTGATTTGACTTGTTCATTTTTATAAGCAAATTATTATTCACATATCACAGTGAAGGATGATTCTTTTCAAGGTTTAGGCAGTTATGTTTCCATGCTGAGCTGGAGTAAAAGCCTGAATGTCAATTAGAAAAATTAGCTGTTTCTTAAGGAAGCTCACAGTTTGCAATTTACGTTTTTGATTTCACCCCCTATCTTGTAAACTGATAATTCTCCAAATAACTTTCTTCAGACACATCTCTGTTGTCTTCAGCAGAACTTCTTTTATAAGTAGTTACATGTTTATATTTCTTTTAAGCAGAGGTTTTTTGTGCAACAAATAAAAGTAGCACTCCGCTGTTTTTTAGGTACTGCAGACAGTATTAAAAATCCCCCTGTAAAACTCCTGAACTTTATTGGAAAATGGGAGGTAATTTTCTATAGCTCAATTTAATAGCTAAAACATTGCTAAAATGAAGACTGTTTTGGTTGGAAAAGCTACGTTACTCTTAAACCTGCAGTAGATCTCAGAGCTATGCCCTCAGGATGCCCCAGACCTGGTGTCTCAGTCTTCAGGGAAAAGCCATCACTTTTGGGTAAAACATCTACTTCGGAGGATGTGGAGACCAAAGCTTTTCAGTATTTTTGTGTGCCAGTCATTCCCTTCATGAGATTTCTAGAAGAGACAAATAATGTAGGGTGTTAAAAAATACCAGAAGAGAAATGATAGTATTAGATACATTTAAAATTTAAGTTCATCTAGGAAACCTTTCCTTCACCCTGCCAAACTACTTTTTTATTTTGTATTTAGAGTACTGAGTATATATATAATTTACACTACTGGTGCTTGTACACACACTTTTTTTCCCTCCCTTTAACATAAAGCTTTTAAGATGCAAGAAATCTACTGAAGAAAATACAAGCATATTTTCACTTTGGAGAGTGAAAAATTGAGACATACTAAGTAAGGGATTGACTTTCAAAGTGGACTTCTAACACTTCTTCCGTGGGCATTGTCTGCATTTGTTTGTGTCATAGCTGTCAACTGTTTCAGAATCATATGTAAGTCATGCATTCATTCAAAAAGCTAAAGCAGCATCTACTTAAGATTAATAAAGATTACTCTTTCCTATTTTTAATTATAATAAATGGTTCTGTAATTTGTACTGAAGTGATGGATTGAAAACAACTACAATTGCATGCAAACTAGCCAAACTAGCAAACTGGGGCTGGCAGTTCAGTGTTTTGGCTAAGGACGATGGCTAGCAGCACATACCTTTTCTTAAAACACATTACACACAGACCTTAGTTCAATATGAAGTTTATCCAATATATCTTGAAAGAATATAATTAAGTTGTTCTTCTTAGGCACACTGATAATTTTTGGACAGAACACTTTAAATTGTTGCTTTCTGTCACTTTTACTGTTTGTATTTACCAGGGTCTTTCTGCTTTTGCTCACATGAGTAGCATGAGACAATACGGGCTCCTGTCAAGTGCTGCAAACTTCTGTTCCAGCCAGGGATGTCTCTAGGCAACAGCTGCTATGTGTAAGATAAAACTTGTATGGAGGCATAGGAGGGATATTGCTGCTTCAGAGGGTTCTGACGTCGCACTGCAGTTGTTATGGGAAGGGCCAGGTGGTGGCTCTCAGGAGCAGTGGGGTACATCTTTTGCTTTAGTGAAGTGTGGTCTTCCTAGGTCTATTTCTGATATTAAATATTTCAGTAGTATTTCCTGCTTGGAGACGAACATATGAACATCCCACTTACATATCCATCCATATCCATCTTACATCTAATTTTTCTTAATTACCAGAACATCTGTAATCGTGGCACCTAAGCGCCCAGTAAATGTTGTGCTCCAGATGGGCCCATTTTACTTGTGCTAAAACAAGTGTGTGACACTGCATATGAAGTTAAAACCATATTGCATGAGTAATGGTTGTAATAATATACCCAGTGGCTTGTTGTGCATTTGATGTTATGTAATAGGCCTGGTCCTTCACTTCTTAGGACTCTTGTGATGCCAGCTGCATTAATGGGAATGCAGAATCAGGACAAATTTAGGCATGATGTAAACATATGCAAATCCCACTGAAATCTCTGTTCCAAGCCCAGTGTTAGTGCAATTGTGGTTTGAAAATGATGTTGGGTGCCAGTGACCAACAACCCACCCTGCACTGATTTGGTATGCAGTTACTGGGAAGAACAAACCCCAAAAGATAAGTAAACAAACCTCTTTTAAGTAGGTTTCAAATCGGTGTAGTACTCAGCTGTCATAATTAGATTACCTATTGAAATAAAAAGAACTGCACTCACCCAAACCAAATGAGGATCTGGTCCATGGTATCAGCTGTAGGATAAGTTCATAGGTTAGACCCTATCATGGGTCTGTCATGGGGTAATGATATACACTGATCTGAAGTCCAATCTTCAGACATCAGATAAAGAACTTTAAGGCACTCTTTAATGGCTGTATAAACACAGAGGACCCTACTTTATCTCATATCCCCCATTTAGATCATTTATATAGCTTCAGTTCCCATACTGCTTACATGCCATACTAGAGAAGAGATTAAAAATTCAAAGCTGGTTCTTTTCTTGCAAAGCATCGCCAACACCCTTTTTCTGATCATCTTAGCCTCTGTGTAATTTATCCCATGTTTATCCTCAATCATCAAGCTCTGTATGTGTGTGTGGGGATCTGTCTTACTTTAATTAAATACAGAGACTGGGCACACTCCTGAAGTTATTACTTAGATATAACTCCCAGTAGGGACTATAAACTAAACAACAATAAGCCTGTTTCAGTGAACTTTACATTTAAAATACTAAAATTTATTCATATATTTGTGCTATTTGGTTTTGGTGGGTTTTTTTCTCAATACTGGAATGAAATAGATTTATGCTAAAATTTGCATGCCTCAGTGAAGTCACAGTGAAGTCACACATTTTATTCTTTTAAAATATTTGTTTATTTCCATATCGTCATTTAAGTATCACTGTTTTTGAAAAAGAGTTTTGAGTTACATTTTCCAGTGTTAGATTTTATCTCAAAACAACAATATTCTGGTTTTTGAGTTTTTCTAGAAAAAAAAATGAACTTCTGCTTTATTAAAATCTGTGCCTGATATTATTCTTTTAATAGATGTAGCTCCTACAGTCAGTGAAGCAAGATGTGTCTTTATATCAGATTGGGTAGAGCTTTTAAAAAATGATCTTATTAACACTGGTAAAGAATTCAGTGGTAAGCATTTTCCAGAAGATTGTGGCTGTTCCAAAAAAGTGTATACTTCAGAAAGGTTGCACAGCCTTTTGCTTCGGGGTTTCAGTGACTTTTACCTGACACAACTGCGTGACTCCATAATAAGTAATTTGCATTTCTTTCACAGTTTAATATAGAACATGGTAAATAGTTTTCTTGGCGTGAGCTGTGGTTTGTGACTCTGAAGAAGTGATGGGATTGTGTTTGTGCTGGCTACGCAGACGGGCCCAATCGAAAGCTGCTTATTTTGACCTGGCTTCCCATATATGGTGTGTGACTGTCCCGAGATCCCTTTTCTCCGCTAAACAAAATGAAATCCTAGGTGCGTTCTCAGCTCGAGGTTGACTTGAAGCTTTGCAAACCGATCTGCTTTCCTGAAGTATTCCCAATGTACTTGCTGCAAAATAATGTCTCACTTACTGGGATGTAGTAGCCAGAAGATATTTCTCCTCTAGAAGTATTGCTTTCACATTCACAGATTAGTTAATTGAAGGTAAGGATATATTAGCAGTGAATAACCACAGGTTTTTGTAAAGAGGAAAAAAAGTTCTGTTTCAATCTGTATATACAGTATAAAACTGGGGGGGGATTGCTGATTTTTGGTTATGTTTTGGTTTTTTAAAATTTAGTACTTTAGACCCGGCGCAGTATTAAGACTTCTTTTTTGGAACTATGAATCGTTACGCTGTTTTCCTCATCATATTTGGATTATGAGCACTGAAAAACAGTGCAGAAAAATTTGCGTTACATGAAGGGAAAGATACTGTCTGCGTAGTGGAAATGCTCCGGAGAATGCTGGTCAAATTTAGTTACTATGTATGTTATAATGTTTTTTAACGTAATGTATGTGTTTGAAAGAGTTAGGTTGTTGTTGTTTTTTTAAATTATGAGCAACTAAAAGTTCTGTAATAGAAAAGCATCATAAACCCATTTCAGTTTAATGGCTTACTAATTAAATTATTTAATTACCTATTGATTGGTAAAAGCTAAGGTTACTTAATGCACAAATTTAACTCTGTGCAACCATCTCTTCCTTCTTTGGAAACATTTATATGGTCTCTGGAAACAGCCTTTATACAGTTTCAAATTTTAAAACTTTAGTAAGTGATTCATAATAATTAAAATACGAATTTGACTATATTTGCAATTGTTTTTAGGTGTACAGATATTTAATGGTTTAAGTGGTTTAAACCATTTTAAAAGTTCCAGATATTTTATTTAATAAATACCCTTAAATTGGAGAAAGGTAGCTTAAATAGTTTTAGCAGACCCTTTCTTTACAAGGTTGCAAGAATCTTAGATATTTGAGAACAAATCTGTTACATATCCAATCAAAACGGCATGTCCGGACGTGCACGCCGGTTGTACGCTTAAGAGCCTCTATGAGTATCCCTGTTTAGCTTCTCTCATTGACATAATGTTGGTGTCATTCCGGTTATTCTATTAGGACGGCTTTAGTTTAAACCCAGTTTACAAGAGGGGACGCATCTACGGACAATTCAACTTTCTGAATGAGGAGGGGCCCGAGGGATTTTCAGGAGTTTTTCTGGGGTGAGGCTGAGGAAGGTGCAGGGAAGGGGGGCCCTGCCGGCCGGGCAGGGGGCGGAGGGGGCGGCCGGGGCCGCGCAGTTTCCGCGGCGGAGCGCGGCAGCCCCGGCCGCGTTTCGCCCGTGCAGGACGGCTGACTTCAGACCGCGCAAGCCTCGTTGCAGTTGTTGCTTTTAAACCAATAAGGCTGGGACAAGAGAATAGCTGCGGTTTGCATTACAAAAACAAAAACAAAACCCAAAGGCGAAAAGAAGAAAAAAAAAAAGAAAGGAAAAAAAAAAAAAAGGCAAAGGGGAGTGAGAAGGCAAGCGGGCGCGGGAGCGGCGGCGTGCCCGCAGGCAGTGCCTGGGCAGACGCACACGGCTGAGCAAACAGACGGCGGGGCTGCAGGCAGCCTCCCCCGGCCGCGCTTTGTCTGCCCAGCCCGGCGCGGCGCGGCCCGGCCCGGGGCGCTCCTGCCCCGCCGCGCCATGGGAGGCACGCCCGCCGCGCCCTGAGCGCCGAGCGGCACCGTGAGTACCGGGGCACGGACAGCGGCCGCGGAGCGGAGCGGCACGGGCGGAGCGCCGGCAGGGAGCGAGGGACGGAGGGAGGACAGCGGCGGGAGAGGGGCCCTGGCGCAGCCCGGCTGCCGAGCAGAGCGGGGTCCGGGCGGCGCCGAGGGCAGCGGCGCTTTCCGCGCGTTCTGCCGCCCCGGAGGAGAGCGGCGCTCAATTATAAATCACTGGGCGCAGCATTAATTTTGGCCGTAGTTCAGGCTGGGGTTTGTAGGCTTCCCGCAAAACAGATGTTAGGAGGTTCTGTTTATTGTGATCAGCCAGGTTTGGGGATTCTCCTGTTTGATTTCCTCGAGCGCTAATGGTTCGGCAGATAGCAGTAACGTGATGGGGAGATGTTAAATGGGGGGTGGAAATAGGCACGTACGGTACGAAATCAGCAGATCTTGTTGAAAGAGACGTGAGAGCGTGAGAAAAATAATAAAGAAAATTGGGAGGAAGAATGCCTGACAGAGATTTTGACAGTGCTTTCTGAAGCAGGAAATCCTTTCGCTTAATATGTTTAAAGTTTCCAAACACCAAGGAAAACATGCAGATCCCCACAGGAGAACTTTTCAAGATGACAGAATAAACATCTACACAACTGAAATATCTGACGTTTATTGACTTTTTAGGTGGCTTATTCAGAAGGGTGATCTTAGAACAAGGAAGGTGAAGACATTCTGAAGTCTTGTTAAATTTACATCTTCCTTTTGAGCAACCAAGACCCACCAAACATTCTCTTGGTGTTTCAAACACCAAGAGGAAGGACTGCCCTTTACAGTGCAAGATTGATTCTGGAAAAATAAGGTGTTAGTGCACTTAAAAACGCTTCTTTGAAGGTGGTTGGGGTTTGGTGTGGTTTTCTTTCTTCTGTAAGCAAACATTCAAAATTGAGGTAAGCGGAAGAGATAAAAGCTTTCCGGGAAAAAAAAATGATATAGTGTGTTTCGTGTAGTTTGCTTAAATTTAAAAATGAGCACCGGGGGAAATTTGGAATAAGAAGTGGAAATGTGGTGTAGTGTATCATTGGAAGTTTTTAACATTAGATACCATGTATAAGGATTATTTTATTTTCCAACCCATACTGAGATGGTTCGCAAAGCATCTGCCAGAAGCAGACTACTGTTTTGGGGAGTCAAATAAATGAATAGTATTGATGTGGATATGCATTGGTAAAAGTACATTGGTATACGTGTGTGTAAACACATTACAGAATTTCAGGTGTATAAACACGTATGCACACAGTGTTTTCATGTTGCTCACAAACCTATGACATGCAGTTTTTAGCCAAGCACCTCGCTGCTGTCAGAGTTTTCCCAAGGCCTGGAAGGGTCTGGAAATGAGCAGCCATCCCCTCTCAGCAGTTCTGTGCAGTGACAGACGGCTTGAGTCATGCTTCACCTTAGGAGAAAAAAAGAATGAGTAATCATTTTGTTTGAATTGCAATAAGTATGAAATATTTCTCAGGAGCCAAAAAAAATCTTGGAAAAGCAGAAAGACATTCTTAAATGGCTGGTCATAATAGAAGCATTGTCACATTGTAGTATTTCTTTCTTAAGGGGAAGAAAGTGTTGGGATTTCAAAATGTTTCATTCATGAGTGTATGAAATGAGCACACAGGATAGCACTTCAGAAGAATTTAAACTGGCAATTAAAAATTTAATAACTGTAATTACTTGCTTTTAATTTAATAAGTACAATTTGTCTTTGATGTGAATATCTAATGAAAAAGCCCAGCCTCTTGGAGCCCAGCATTATATGATTGTTGGAAGAGTGAAAGCATTACCAAGTTTCCTGGGTTGCCAGCAAGGTGCCTTTCTGCAGCCAATTGGCATTTTAGTTTTGTAACATTTTGGCTGTTGAAGCCATTATGTCGGTAGATACTGACTGCTTTGCTCTTTTAGGGAGGCAAAGAGTGCTGTTGGGGAAAAAGTCCCTTTCCCTCCCTCCCTCCACCCCTTCCCAAAAATGACAGATTTTTTTTTTTTTCCCTAAAGAAGGAACACCTTCATTTGAAAACTGCCATTGTCTTTGAAATTTGCTTCTTTAAAGAAGAACTGTATTTTAAGAGAAAACGTGTGTGCTGGCGATAGTTTTCTGGGTTAAATTCTTATTTTCACTTTGAAAATTTCTTTTCAGCTGGAAAAATGTTTTAAATTATAGCCATTAAAAAAATTGCTCCTAGCAAGCAAAAATACTGTGGAAAACCTGTAATTTAGACAAGTACCTACATTTTATTTGCTCTGTGCTGCTGAAATTTAGAATCTCTTCCCATTTACAGTTTACTTTTCACAGAACATTATTAACTTTTTGGCTTCATACATGATCTTCTGTCAGATGCTTTTGATTTGTAATTTAGCAAAGTATAATAAACAGTGCAAAAGTCATGAATTTTCCTCTGCATCCTGAGCTCTGTGGTAGGGAAAATGTGATAAAATGTGTACCTTAAGTCTTGTTTGATGATCTCTCAAAGCAAGTTTGCCTTCTGGAAATAATTTCTGGGGTTGAAGAGCATGGTATTAACAGATTTAATGTGGCTATTCAGTGGATTGGTGGAGTACTATGTGAGGTTTAACAAAATGAGAGAGACAAATTGAACATCAACAAAACCTACATCTGTGAAGAATTATAAATTTAATTAGAAAAAAGGGCAAACTTAAAAGACCTCATTAACTAATCAGAATTTGATGTTACTGATTTAAGATTCTTAAATGGATGAATTTTAAGTAGCTTTGCTATCATTGTCCTTTTTTTCTCACCATGTACTACATAGTGCCCAATCTGCAGTCTGTATTAAGGAGAAAGATGTGAATGTTACTGACAAAAATCAAATTATACAGAGTAATGTTTTTGAAGCATTAAGAAGAACTTGTATGCCATTCAGCCTATAAGACATTTTTAGTTTAAGCAGAGCATTGAGTATGAAGGGGGTGTGACAGCTCCTTTTTTTTTTTTTTTTTTTTTTTGTGACCCATTTCTATCCAGTTAAGGCCAAGCACTTGGGTTTTTTCCCCCACTTTTTATTTGATATGTGAGTTATGTTGCCAAACTTCAATTACCCAGAAACCTGTTGACAAAATGGGAATATATGAGAGAAAGCACAAGCACACACCACCCAGAAATGTTTTTATTCTATGAATTAACTGGTCGTCATAAGTGTGGTTCCTTACTACGTTGTAATTTTGTACTGCACATAAAAAACTGAAAGCATGTGAAGTGTAGCATTTTGTAAACTGTAACTAATTTCAGTCACATCTGTGTCTAATTGTTGTCTGCATTCGCATTCTTGAGAGTAGATTTATTTTTCCTGGACCACTCTGTGGATTCAGCTGACCAGCCTAAGTGAGGATTAGTTGTTTTAAAGTTATTTTGATTAAAGAGTCATTTTTAAATTTGGTAACGTGCAACACATGGTTTAAATAATCCTTGAGACACAAAGGAATATATCTAAAGTATGTCTAATGAAAATTGTGGATATGAACTTTCACAAATCATGGAGTGTTGGAGGACATTTAAGGTATATATTTAATTCACTGTGAATGAGCTGGTTATTTTTTTTGCCCTGTCCCACAAATTCATTAATGAGATCTTTCTTGCTATGCACATACATGGACATATATATATGTATATGATGTATATATTTTCAAATGTATGGAAGTTGCTATTTTTGTAAATATTTGGTACTTAAAATAGTGAGGATTACATTTTCTAAAATTTGAATCAAGTATTAATAATTGTGTAGTGCATGTTGGAAAATATCGGTTTGTTAAAGCATCCATTTAGAAAAGGAAGTTTTTTCTATTATAAAAGATGGGTTTTAAAAGATCCTGTGCAAGAGGGAGTGAAGATAGCTCTGTAGGCAAACTTAGTTCTCACCTATAATTTTTTCCAGGTGTTTAGAAGTAACAGCAGAAGTATATCCTAAGGCACTCTGCTGCAGTTTCTGGGGTAAAGAACTAAGGGGGAAAAAAAATTCCTTAAACCAAAATGCAGAGTTTTGACTCTATCTGCAAGTCTAGTTTGATTTGGCATGCAGCGATGTATTGAAAAGCATGTTATGCAGTACTTTAAGTGCCCAGTTATAAAAAGATTGATGTTCTTCAGCATGCATTATTGCATGCTTCTTGACATCATTCGTAATGTTCTTCCTTGCCTGACTGCCCCTAGCAGTTGTTTACTCTTGCTAGTAGTAATTCTGTCTGTGATTAAAAATAACAAAAAACCCACCCTACAGACACATAAGTAGGATTTGCTCGGATGATTTTTATGGCACTTAAAATGCCTCATCTCCCTTGTCTTTGCTCTGTGATCATTTAAGAGATGTCAGTTCAGGTTGAATGGAAACGCACAAGAAAGATCCTCACTGCAGGCATTGGGAGGATATATACCTTGCCCAGAGAAGCTTTTGTGTGCTTTTAAGCTAACAGTGTCTAGGAGCGTATTTCCACCTGAATTTTATCACCTGCTGACAATTGTTACTGCCTAAAGTTTGTTAGTAAACCAACAGAATTTTTCTGATGGAATATGAAAACTATTACTCACCTGAGTTATAAAAGGAATGATTTGATTACACTAAATAATTATTGGTGGGCTTTCCAGTGGAAAATGGTTCCTTTTCTTCATGAGCGACCTCAGAGGTAAATTCTACAGCTTCCTCCCGTTTATTTAGCCAGAAGTATCCTTTTAAGTGATTTTACCAGAAATCTCAAATTGGCAACTGCAATTTTTAGGAGTAAGACTATGCAATAACGTGTGGAGTTTTTATTTTAGTTTGACCTGGCGGGAGATGGGCTTCTTTTAGAGGTGATTCTGTCAGGCTGTGTGCTATACAGTGAAGGTCTTTACCATAGGTAGGCTTGCCCGTTGTTATTCTCTACCCTTCCTCCCCCAAAAATACCATCAGCCTCTCCAGCTCGCCTTTGGGGTGAGCTTGACTGGTGGGTTCCCCGTGGCACAGAGGAAGGATGGCGAGGAGCAAAGGAAGAAGAAAACCAGTGTGATGAGGGCAAGAATCTGTCAGGACGGAAGGAGGGATGAGAGGAGCGGAGGATGCTGCGGGGCTCGGGGCAGGAGCAGCTCGCTGCCCTTGGCGGGGTTACCTTTGCGGGGCGCGGGCCGAGCCGAGCCGAGCCGAGCCGAGCCGAGCCGGGGGAGGAGGGCTGAGCCCCTGTGCAGCTGTCACGGGCCCCTGATGAATCACTATCCCGTCACTTGGCTGCCGTCCCCTGGCGCGGGGAGGAGGGAGAGCGACCTGCCGGGGAAACAACAGTTGAGCCTTCAATTTAAAGACAATATGCCTTTCAGGGGCACCGCACCCTCCTCCTCTCCCTTTGGATTTAAAGGAGAGAATTGTCATCCATAGTGATATCCTTTCTTTAAATTAAGGCCTCGTAGTAAAGTGAAGTAATAGAAGCTTCTGTTTGTTTCCCTGGTTTACAGGTGCAGAAGTCCCAAACCAGTTCAGATGTTGCTGTTTCCTCAAGCTGCAGGTAAGGATTTGATTGAAAATTGCTAATTTTTTTACAAGCCTTCTATTGATGGTTATTTTTTTAAACTTCAAGTGATAAGTAAAGTATTTATTCTTGTTTCTCACATTAAGCAGATGAGTAAGTGTTGGAGCATAGGTTTTACGTGTGTGCAACCAAGTCTGTAAACCACGAGCACGTAACTTTTCCACTAAATTGTTCGAGTTTATATTTGATGCAGACATTTTGAACTCATAACAGTATCATCTTCTTTTTGTGTAGATTGTTTTAGGTAAAGAAATAATAAATGAAGAATCTGTGTTTAGAATCTGTGATAAAACTTCAGTTAAAATATAAAAGCTTCGTACCTGAAATGACACTTAGAATATTTATACCATTACTGCAGGAGTAATTTTATATATAATTTTAATAGTCTTTAAAAGAGCCTAAGCATTACTTTTAAACTGAAAAATTACTAGCTCAAATGCCTTGGAGGCACAGTAACCTATGAAGTTTCTACTGGGAGCAATTACTTTGAATGAGTACATCAAATAACAATATCAAAAGTTTTAGGTATAAAGGCACAGAAGGGTAAGGAACTTCAGTGATAAGCCCCACCACCAACCAAGGGATATGTCATGGTGGTGATGACTGCTGTCCTGTTAATATAGGGCCATTGAAAGCACTAATATGAAATATTTAGCTGCTTTAATGCTGTTTAAACGTTTAATTTTTGCTTTAGCTGGGAATTGCTCTTTCCTCATTTTGAGTGAGCGACAGCTGCTGAGGTACAGCAGAGTGCTCAGGCACACCAGCGCCTGCATGGACTCACTGCATGTCGGGCAGATCCCTTCCCAGTTGGGCACGCTTTATGTAATCCACAAAGCAAACAAGTGAGCAGACATAATAATGTTTTAATGCTGCATTTGTTTCAAAGGAAACAGAGGAACAATTAAGTAGTTTGCCAGAGTAAACACATACATCAGGAATATCTCATTCCCTGTCAGTAGATGATAGGTTTCCACAATTGCTTCAAGTGTTTTATTTGTTTTGGAGGCCCATTATATTGCCACTGAGTGGTAAATTTTGAAAAAGCAGTGTTAATTTGTTTTCAAGAGAATATATATCTTCATATGCTGGTGATTCCGTCTTTGTATGTATTTTAAAAATATGAGAATGCATCAATTTTTAAAGTGCAGTGCTTGGAATCTAGGTTTTATTTAGTTACAAGCTGCAAAAATAATTAAAGTATCTTTCCACTCATGTTTGGGGCTACAACATGAGTTAACCACTGGAAAAGATCAAGTTGGAAAAAGTAGTTAATTTTTTACTAAGCGTTTCTGGGATGTTGATAAATAGCAGGCTGCATCTCATAAAGGCAGTTCCTCTGTAATTCATGTTGATTTATGTCACTAAAACAAGTTGCATCTTGTTTTCAGGTCTATGGAAATGCAGGATCTAGCCAGCCCACACAGACGACTAAGTGGTAGTAGTGAATCCCCCAGTGGTCCAAAACATGATAACTCCCATATAAATAATAATTCCATGACACCCAATGGCACAGAAGGTGAGCCAGACTTTTTTTTCCCCCCATATTTCGTAATTTGGGTTTTTTTCTCCTTTTTATCTTTGGTGTTCTCACAGTCAGCACGCTATATAATGTTTTACTATTTTAAATGTTCTGGGTTTATTCATATGTTACATAAAGGCAATGTTCAATGTTTATTAGTAGTTACTATTATCAAGTTTCAGCAATAGCTTTCATTACAGGTTTATGTTTCTTTCATGGGGTTTGAGTGGACAGAGCAGGTAGTATGTGCAGAGCTTAAATGAAAAAAAAAAGTCAAAAAGTCAAAAAAGTGAAAAGGTAGTTTAATGATGAGAGAAAAGAAGTAGGTGTTTACAATTGCCATAGCACAAAATGTAATTTTTCAGTCTTTCTTGCTATTTTGGTATTTCTTTATGTCTCACTTTTTGTAAGCTCCTAAGGCTATGAGAATTTTGTCAAGTAGGCTAATAAAACTGAGTGTTGAAAGTTCCTCAGGCTAGCTTGCTGCTCTGATGGAGTGACCAAAATTCAAACAGGTGTAGTAATTCAATGGGGTAAACTGATACCTATTTCTCAAGAAGCAGTCAGGCAGTTGATAAGTTATGTTTGTTCTCAGTAGAATACTAACAGCAGAACAACCTAACAGCTTTGCCAGTAATATAATACATCTATAATACATATAATAATACATATAATGAAACACAGAAGGGTTTATGCAACGAGCAGCAAAAAATGCTCTTTCCTGAAGCATTTCTATGGCAATAGTGGAAAGATCATATGGGACATTTAACTGGCTGTGTGAACAGAGACTTAATGCATTACTGGAAGACAGTCATGCAGATTCAGTATTGCTCTTCAGTATAACTGTATAGGTAAACTGCTACAACTGTATAACTGTATAGGTAAACTGCTACAACTGTTGTAGCAAAGATACGGGTTTTTTTCCGCTAAGAACTGGGTTGTAGTAGTGCTGTCAAACTCTTTAGGATTATGGACATGCATTTTTCCAGGAAAGGCACATGTCAATCAAGCAGATGTCGTTCCCCCCCTCAATTCCCCACATATCTTTGTTATTCATTGTAATTGGAGTCCTTGGTAGTGGGGACAGTTTATGGGTTATCAGATTAACAGGGACTTGTGCTAGACTTGTGTGTAATTTACTTTTTGCTATTGCTGTAAAAGTATTGCTTCAATCAAATATTAAGCCATAAAAAAAAAAACAAACCCTTTTTAAAGGATAAATAAAGTATTTACTGTGCTCATGGAGTTTAGGCAGGAAAATATTTTATGTCCATAAATTAATCTTCTTCCTTTAAAATATACAAGTATGTTATTATATTTTTATATCATATTACCAGGTATATACCACTTTTGGTACAGGATAAAATTGCCCTTTCAAATTAAAATTCCTTTAGCTCACAGAAGCCTTTGTTGTAAACTTCATGAGCTTTTATACCTTTTATATAACTTGAAGGTTCTTTTGTAGCAAAAAAAAAAAACTAGGGGGTGTTTCTTGAAACATTGAAAGATGTTCATCATCTGATGACTTTTTGTTCAACATGTAGTGCTGTGTGCATCTACTCTGAGAAATGCTTAATATTACTTTGTCAGGAAATGAGGTATATTTTGTATCTGTTAATGCACTGACTTCAGGTAGAAAATGATTTTGGAAATAGTATCTCAACTTCTAGGTAGGTATCAGAGTTTATTGAAGGAAGTCAATTAAACCATGGTAACTTATTTGTCTGACACTACAACTTTCCAGTGTAAAAGAATTTGGAGTGAATTCTACCCAAAAAGCTCTAACTTGCAATAGATGTTTGCCTCCTGAGATGAAGCCAAACGGTTTTCTTTTGTTTGCCCTTTTCCCTCAGGTGACATGACCCTCCTCAGCACTGCAGACTGGCTGCTCAGCCCTAGCACACAGAGCCCTGCAGGTTTGGGTGCTGCAGGCGTGGGCACTCAGCATGCGATTTTGGATGTTGTTCCAAAAGTGTCCTGAGAGACAGCTTGTGCTTGGCCGTTCTGCTCTGAGCTCTCTAATTTGAAAATTCCTGTCTCTGATTGCTCTTAAGTGACAAAGAAGGAAAAGTTTTTCAAAGAAACTAGAATAATTTATTTCTGAATGAGATGTGTGCCAAGAGACAAAATTTGTAAGTGAAGCAGATCCCTAAGAATCTGAAGGTGGAATTTTTACTGCTTATCTGTTTTATCTTGAGAAAATGTTTTTTTAGGCTCCTTGAGCTGCTTAAAAGACTTAAGAAGGAGTGGAGTGAATGAAGCAAAAGTTTCCTATTTTTTTTTTTTTATGAAGGTTGAAGTAAAATTATTTTTTCTGGAATTCTTGAAGCAGAATCCTGCTGAGCCAGAAGTGGCTGATTGTAAGGATGTGGTTATAAGGGCTCACTGAATAACTCTTTCTAGATGCTGCAGTGTGGTTTGCTTGATTGTTGCACATGGAGTGGAGATGTGGGTTGCTGAATCTTCACATGTCAAATATAATATGTGAAATCAGCTTCTACCATGCACAGATTCTCACTAATGTGAAAGAGCCCTCGTTCCCTAGCATAAGAGATCTTCATGTGACTGAGAAGAAGGGCCTCTAGGTATTTGCATGTTATAAATATCTTGTAAAGATATGTTAAATTTGATTTGACTATGGGTGTGATTTTGACAGGGTTCCATACCCTGAAGCACAGGATATGTTCACTAGATGAGGGGAGGGGAAGAAGAAAGAAGAAGGGAAAAAATAAACCTGTCCCAAAGTGAAATGGCTGCATTTCAAACAAATGTTCATTAATTCCTCTAAGGCACATTTTCAGACTTGTCTTCTATTGATGTTTTTTTGGAAGAGGATGTGGTTGGAAGATAGCTCACTTTGTTAGCTAATATTTTTAGCTTCACACTTAGCTGTAAGTTTTCAAAGCACTGAATGAGGATTTAGTTGTGTGATTAAGTCTGAATTTAATCTCTACATGCAGCTTATATATAAGTCTTTGTGTGCTTAAGTTCACTTTGAGAGAGCAAAATTCTTCTCTTGGCTAGGCAGCATGGTCTTCAGTGACGGGGAAGAAACAAGGAAATTATAGATCTTGACCAGACAGAAGTTTCCCAGGATCAAATGCAGAGGACTAAAATGTCTGGCTAAAGGCACTCAGAAAAATCAGGCCTAGTATGCCAAGGTGATGCTGACTATATAAATACTACAGTATTTGAGGTTTTCCTGTTCTCTTTAAGTTTCCACAACATACCCTCTATTGTAGAAAAGAGCAGGTACTGGACACCATCAAAATTATGGCCTTGTATAACTTGCCTAAGAAAATCTCTTAAAACAAATTACTAGAGTAGGGATCAAAATCTTCATAGTTTTGCTTTATCTCTAATCTTCCTTTGCCAGTGAATTGCCATGGTGGGTTGATACTGAAGGAGTTAAAGGAACAATAACAACAGAGGCCCATAAAATTGCCATTCATTAAGTTTTATCAGACAGCTGGTGGCTATTCCAACACAGTGCCCACTTTGGTGGATACCCTTTAGAGGGGAAAGGCCGTGAGTAATCAGTAAACTTGAAAGGAGTAGGAAATCTGTTTTCCATGGCAGACAACTGCATCCAGTTTCTGCCTATGGTGATCTTTACTTTTATCTTAAGAATGTAAATCAAATCTGATGGATGGCATAGAGTGAGAAACAGAAGCCTGTAGCCCATCATGATGATGTTTTATACAACTGAAATGGAATAGATGAGGACTGAGAGAAGGAGCTGTTATTTTCTGAGCAACTTCTCTTCATTCATTTAAGCACTACAGACCTGCTACTGCCCTTTTATTTGAGCATTCAAGAAGGAAGGAGGGAAGGCATTGTCATATCAAGTGGGAAGGGAAAATGGATAACAAATTGAAGATCAGATTTTCAGAGATACATAGGAAGGGAGGCTTCAAAGGGAGTTGGACATCAAAAATCCTTTGGAAAAAAATGATTCTCACTCTTTAAGTACCTGCTGCAACATGAGAATGAGATCTGACACAAAGGCAGTCAAAGCTCTCCACTACGAGACTATCTGATTTGTGGCCATTAAAAAGGTTGTTTTAAGTCTGGTGAACATAAATCCATCTTCAGAGTTTCAAAAGACAGCACTGTGTGGTATGTTTGCTGTCTAGTTGCAGTATTACAGAATGGAGAAAAAATTGTTTCCAGTATTTCCTAAAGTAATGGGGGAGTAAGATGTTAAAATCTATAGAGAGGGTAGAGCTGATTGTTGTTATGGCATGCGATGTAGATTTCTCTAAGTAAATTATATTTCTGTAAATTATATTTCTTGAGATTCTAGCAATACCTTGTAGCACTCAAAATAGTCTTTCAGTATAACAATTAAGCAATTCACATTGGCAGTGAATGATTTTTAATTAATTTATTCTTTTTACTTAAAATTTTTGGCTTTTTGTGTGCTTTGGGATGCAAAGTTATGGTAGGTGATGGTAATCAGACAAAATAATGCTTCTTTTGGTGATTCTGGTTGGATTCCAGTACCTTTTAATTATTCATTTCTGGAGGTCCTGCTAGTTATCTATGCTGAAATTTCTATACTTGTGTTTGCACTAAGGAGCTTGATGGTATGAAACTTGTAATTGATACCTCCGTATTTAGACATCCTGAAATAATAGCATACTAAAGATAGATGTAATATTTGCCTTTTAGTAGGGTATTAGCATCAAGAGCTCTGGATGCTGAATTCTTTACTCATCCCAGAAGAGTGCAAGAGGACCATTGTTTGGCCAGAGGCAAAAACTGCAGGGGTCCTGGGCTCCCAAATGCAAGCTGGGGGTCTGCAGAGGCTAGTAAGAGCCTTCCGCCTGATGTCACTTCTGGAGGATAAAAATCAGATACAGCTGATTTATGTGAAGGCAAGGGGCTGACTTGATCTATCTTTTCTTCCCTGCTCTTCACCTTTTTTTCCTTGCTGTATTACACTGGCTTCCTTCCAGACTCTGTCTTATCTTTTATTCTTCTGCTTCACCAAGAGTCTTTCTGTCCTGAGCACATGTAGCATAATGCTCTATTGTTCCTCTTTCATAGGCACTTGGCCAGTGAAATGACTTGTCCACTTCTCTGCTGACTCTGTCGAACAACTCCTGTTGCAAGGTCTTGGGGAGGAGACTGGCTAATAAATATTTATTTACTTACTGTCTTTTCTATATGTATGTGCATCCATTTTTGAAAGAGTCCCTATTTCAGTTTCTTCCGTAAGTTTTTCCTGAAAGAAAGGACTTCATTTAAGTGATAAGTTAATAGCAATACTGGTCCCACAGGCATTTGAGGTAAACAAAATACTCCAAATGACAAATTACTTTTATAAAAAAATGGAAAGTCTTAGAAGCATTATTATTTTAATATAATTTATTTTTTGAAAGCTTCTCAGATAGATGCTCACAACACATACTGTTTCAGACAGTGGATGAAGTGTGGTAGTGTGAGAGCATCCTCTGAGTGTGCCCAAGGGCCCCAGAGTGGTTGTGCACAGGCTGTGGGGTTTCAAGGGCCTGTGAGAATGTCCACTTCTTTTCTCAAAACCAACCACAACACATCATCCTAGGAGCGGTGTCTTTCCAGTGGGAGCAGCCTGTTATGCATGTGTGTGTACAGTTGTGTGATTCCATACGAAAATGTCACATGAAGTGTCATTTGTCATATGCTGGCCAGTAATACATGAGATGAGAAGGAAATTCAGCCCCAGCTGTCACTGTGCACCTGCAGAAGGAACAGAAGTGGAACATCTTAGTCAAAGATCACACAATAATAGGGTAGTATTTGAAGAGCCTTAGCAACTTCAGACTTGTGGCTTGATGATGTAGCATTTGCATTTGCACTTTATAGTCTTCTGATGGATTTTGATTGTTCCAAGTAGATAAAAAAGCATGAAACTTGGTTACGCTTCGGGGTTAGCCATGTCATTTCACCCCTGGACAGTGAGTGAAGTACCTGTGTCACCAGGTTTGGTGAAACGAGCTAGGGAATTTGCTGCTGCTGGTGCTGGCTGGAGGGGAAAAGAAGCTAGAACTATCTCTCTTTGTCCAGGGGAATTTGGCTTTAAGTCTGTCAGTCCTGGAGTTCAGACAATGGCCAAATGTAGACCATATTATTTCCCATTTATGAAAAGTCCCTGCTTTGTCATTGTGCTTCTATCTTCATGAGATAGTCTTGTGTCTTGTAATGGCAGAGCAGGCTTGACTTTTGCATGCTGCTCTCTTGTTCACATGAAAACCTCCATGTTCCCAGAAGGTAGTGAAGACAACCTTCTTTGCCCTTAATGACTGGGCCTGTGATGTTTTGTGGTCATTTTGTCTGGCTTTGTTTAAAGAATATGAATACTGTTTGGGAGCACTGCAAAATGTTAACCATGTGCATTGTCAGATTCCCAGCTGAAAAAAACAAAATTTAAAAAAATAGGAAAGAGAATAGTCCATGACACTTTTAAAAGTATTGGTTTTGGATATATCCTGCCTCCATTTGCAGGGGAGAGATAAAAACATTTTGTATAATTGGACATGTGAGTGTGAAGGGATAAGAACCTTAGTTTGACTCAGATACTCTCATCTCCCAGCTGCAGTGAATTTTAACCCCTGACTGTACTTTCAGATAAAAATCCAAGCAGAATCTTGCTTAGCAGCTACAAACACTGTACAGCTTTGTCTCTATCCAGATGTTTTTGAATTTTCTTTCTGATTTTGTTTCTGATTTTGCACTGTAGCAGTGACACCATTTCTTTGTAAATTTAAGGTTTTTACTGCTAGATGAGGAGGTATGAGGATGTTAAAGCTCTTTCACCTTAAATGCATAAGAGGAAGATGAGAGTCTTGGGGGTGTATGTAGTAAAACCACAGCCCAAATATTGGGGAAGTTTTGAAGCCTCTCACATCAGAGGAGGGGAAAGCAGGGAACAGTCTGGGCTTGAACTAGAATGTGCTGCTTTGAGCAGGGACTTTTTTGAAAACCATACAAAAATTTAGGCTGGAAATTACCTTCTGGTAGTTTCCAGACAATAAGATTCAGGAAGAGTTCTCTTCTTTGAGAAGCAGTAACAAGCAAGTTTATCAGGCTCCATAGTCAGAAGCTGATGATTTGATAATCTATGATAGACAGAGACAATAATATCCTGGATAGGAATTAGTATAATTGAGTAACCTGTAACCTTTTTATAATTGCAAGATTCTTCACCACAAACAAAGGGCTGTTTGAATAAAGTAATGGAAAATATAATCAGCTTAGAGATTCCAGGTAGAATTCTTGTCTTGTTGTTAGTAAAAATTATCTTTATGCTTCTAGGTGAACTTTGGGCTTGTACAGTGAGTACAGAAACAAGATGATGTCAAGCAAAAAAGTGTGTGAATAGCAATTGATTATATATACATAAAGTTCTTAATCAAGATTTACATGGTGTTTAGTTACTACTATTATTTGAAGATGCCAGCCAAAATAGGGCAAGAGGTTGTGTTTTTATATATGTCTATAAACTAACTACCACACTTTGTTGAGTCTCTTGTAGCCCTTGAAAGAGCTGTCAGCCAAGAGTAATTTAATTTTGCCCAGTTTTTTTGTAAAATACAAAGAATATAACGTCATAGTGTTAATTCAATCTTAAAACTGTAAAATTAAAACCTATTTAATGTCAGGCATGTTTGCAATATTTCTGTTCTGATTTAATGTATATGGTATAGCTGTTAACAAAAATTAGTTCAGTAGAGCAAGACTTATATGTATTTAATGTAATAAAAGCAATTTTTAAAAGATATTTTAAAACCTTACTTTTTGCATGCTTGAAGGTGCAAATCTTTATGAGGTATTCCTACAACTTCTGTGCTAGGAGTAGCCAAATATTAGGTCTCAAAATCCATATTTAAAATAGCCAGCATCTCATTCTCATAACAGTCTTTACTGATATATATACCAGGAACTGCATGACAAGCTGTGAACTCAGAAAGCTGTTACTTGGCCAATGAACCACATGAACTTGTGGGTTCTGGTCTGGAGTTCTCTCTCTCAATAGAGTTCAGAAACTGCCATGTCAGTCATTTTTTGACCACCTTTTGCTATACAGCTGACAAAACAGGGCACATTGCACTTGCAGTCCCCGAGTTCTTTTAGAAGAAAAATCTTAACAATCTATATAACATTAGATGAGTGGTTGTGGCATCTCTGAATTTTTTTTTTCTTTTTTTTCTTCAAGCTGGCATTTGTGCTATTATCTGCTACTCCTATTTTTTCTACTGTTCCATGTAGTTTCTTACACAGTTTCTTTTTAAGTATTTTTAGAATCTCACAAATTACTAGAAGCAAAAAGTAAGGGGGAAAAAAACTCTTTGTTGACATAATTTCTTAAGATCCTCCATATATAAAGCAAATCAAAATCACTGGTTGTAAATAAACACTGACTTTTTGCAGCAGGTTAAGAAGACATTAGTCTGCTTCTTGGACTTCTTATTGATAATCTCATACATGAGTGATTTGGATGGCACTAAAACTTAGTAGTACATTGCTAAATCAGGGTCTGTCTCTAGAATTCAAGTCTGATGATTCTGCATCTCTGTAAAGGTCAGTTTTGATAAAGGAACAGCAGGAAGGGGAACTTTTCTTGTGTCACTTTTCACAGTTTTTACCACAAGTGAGCATGGTGTTGGCTGGTCCTGGCAGGCTTGCCACGTGTGTTGTCTAGATGTGGCAATATTCCCACTCATGTCCCAGTGTCATCTTGTGAAAGCTTAGGACATGTTGCAGAAATGTTAATTGCCATGGAAATTGTGAAGAGCTGAACTCCAGAGCACCCGTAAGCAGCATGTGGCAGGGCCAGATCTGTGCCCAGCCAAAGCCTGGCTTCCTTGGACAGCTCCATATGTCTCTCATCATAGACATGGATGACTCATGTGCTGCTGGGATAGACTGTGAGCCTTGTATTCTTAGGCAATCCCTTTGCAGTTCTCTTTCCCTGTGATTCCAGGGTGAAGGATGCTCCATGGCAGTTGAGTTTTGTCTTGGACAAAGAGACCTTCATTTGCAGTAAGAGTACTTTTAAATATTTCCAGCAGGTAAACCCATGGCTATTCTTCTCAATTTGTTTATTTGTATAGGAAGATTTCATCCTCTTAAAAGTGCTTAGGCTGTTAGAAGGAATTATGCAGCAATTTTCAGGCATTTTAAAGTGCTTGGAGCACGGAGAGTTTTTCAGTACCTGTTCATCTTTATTAAATTCCCAGCTATCTTTGCTGCAAAGGTTCATTAAGGTTGTGGTTGTTTCTAAAGACAGCATTCTAGGGCATATTTTTTATCACCCAAGTAATGGGTATCCAGATCCAGGGATCCAGGATAGTGGGAACATCCTTTCTTATATCCTGGGATTTTTATATATTCAGGAGACAAAACAGCTGAGAGAGAAGACAAAGTTTTTATGAAAAATTGGTGAGCACCTTAGTCAGCAACTAGAATTCCTTCCCATGAAGATGGCAGTGCATTGTATTTAATATTTTTTCTGTATCTTTAAAATAATGTGTGTAATAAACAGCATTCAGTTTTAAACTATGTTGTACAGAAGTATTGCTCATTACTCATAGAAACAGAAATCAGATTTTGATTATGTTTGTTGAAAAACAGTATCTTGAACAAGGATTCAAATAGGTGCTCAAGGGTTCATCCAACCTGTCCTTGAACATATCAAGTGATGGGGGCAGCCACAGCTCCTCTGGGCAACCTGTTCCTGTGCCTCACTGCCCTCAGAGTAAAGAATTTCTTTCTAGTATCTAGTGTAAACCTACTATCTTTCCCTTTGAATTCATTCTCCCTTTTCCTGACACTACATGTTCTTGTAAAAGGTCCTTCTCCATTCTTCTTGTGGACTCCCTTCATGTATTGGAAAACCACAATTTGATCACCCCAAAACCTTTTCTAGGCTCAACAGTCCCAAATGTCCTGGCCTTTCCTTGCAGGGGAGGTGCTCCACCCTTCCAGTCATCTTGGTGTCCTTCCTCTGGACTTGTTCCAACAGGTCCATGTCCTTCCTGTGCTGGATGCAGCTCTCCCAGTAGTGTCTCAGAGAGCAGAGCAGGGGCAGAATCCCCTCCCTTGCCCTGCTGGCCACGCTGCTTTTGATGCAGCCAGGATGCAGTTGGGCTTTCTGGGCTGGAAATGGACATTTCCAGCTCTCACCTAACTTCCCATCCTCCAGAAATCCCAAGTCCTTTTCAGAAGGGCTGCTTTTTATTTAGAACAACTGACTCTATACTTCTCTATACTGTGTGAAGCAGTTCAGCGTAGTCCTCGGACTACTAATTTGGAGTGATCCTAAAAATGAAGAATATGGAATGTTGTTTCTGCAATGGAGAAGAGTTTGGAGAAAGCACATATTGAAAATTTCCACCCTTTACTCCAGGTTAGGTGGATCTGTCTTATCTTCCTCTGTTTTCCCCCACCACAGATGCCAGCTATAGAGGAAAGCATCTTTCATTGTTATTCCCAATGTACAATTGCATTATGGGAATTAGGCTCAGAAGACTTGCAGATTCTGGGGAAACTTGGAGTAGTCTATGAGAGAAGTGTGAGTCTGACTTTGAAATGTAGCTGTGATAAACTTTTAAGAAAAGGCAGAAGATAATGTAGATCCTATAATTTTTCACATCTAGGTTGACAAACTGTAGAACATGTTGTAAAAGTGTTTCTTAGATACACACTCTGCAATAAATATCTCATTGTATCTCTGTTTTAGACTTTCAGTATTTAGTCGTTAAATGGATGATGAATAACTTACATTCTGTGTTTTTAAGAAATACCTTTGTAATAGAGTTATGGTTCAAATCCTGAGCGCACTTTTGGAGTGAACCTTGTGGCCACCTTTTCTTAACACAGTAATTCCCCTTAGGGAGTCTCTTGGACTTCACTTGTTTCAAAAAAGCTGCTTTGCAGAAGTGCAGATAATGTTCTCAAGCTGTATAACCGCTCTCAAAAATGCCCAGCCTCTGGACACTGGGCCCTCTGCCCCAACCATTTCACGTCATGAAACTTTCCTAAATGGACTGCATTGCTTGTTAATGCAGACACAGCAGAGTTTTGTGTGCAGCTAAGCATTGACCTCCCAAGTTAGCAGCCAGAAATCCTGCATGAGAGTCAAAAGAAAATACTGAACGATTACTAAAAACTGGAGAGATTTCTTACAAATCCCATGGAGGAGGCTTGGTGAAGGAAGTCAAACATGCAGAAATAA
The DNA here is from genome assembly GCF_028769735.1 of Zonotrichia leucophrys gambelii. Taxonomy (NCBI): domain Eukaryota; kingdom Metazoa; phylum Chordata; class Aves; order Passeriformes; family Passerellidae; genus Zonotrichia; species Zonotrichia leucophrys. The sequence goes on along the minus strand of NC_088171.1, from coordinate 120,568,843 downwards.
GAATGTGGACTGGCAATGAAAGGAAAGGTCTTCTGTGAAAAGAGGGACGTCCCTCTGCCTCACCCTTTTCGAACTTGGTACCAAAGGTTTCTGCTGGGGATGGTTGTAATTCCTGAACACACATGTATATTCAAACTGTGTAGGGAGTAGCTATTGGTGCCTATTTTGCATCCATGCCAAGTCAGCCCCATCCCTGCTCTTGGATCAGGATACTGTCCTGATCTTAGGATTACAGACTTTGCATTGGACTGACAGAAAGAGAAATTGTTAATTTACTTGAGGTTTTATTAAAAGTCATTAATTGATTATTGATTATGAATCAGCATGAGCCAGGCAATAATCACTTGGTCTATTTCTTTTTAACTCTCAGACAGCCGTGTTATGTTGTGGGTGCAGAGGGATAAAATGTAAAAGCATTCTTTGAAGTATTTGGTGAGGACTGTGTTCTCTTTTCTTATTCAGGGTTGTTGAGTATAAAGTTGGTTTTCATTTTAAGAGGAGAAATCCACAACAAGAAAAGTATTTTACTTCATCACAAATCCTTAATTTTCCTCTGAAAAATTATTTAATTGGAAACAAAATTTGAACAGCCCTCAGCAAAAACCATTTAAAAATTATTTCCTCTTTTGTCTTATTCAATTTACTGTCTTTCAAGCCTGTAAATGCTGTGTGACCTGATCTAAATGTGGATCCTTATTGTTGGGTCTGTAGGATTAAGAGGAATCAGGACAGGTGCAGAGAGTTGCATGGGGACTTCTGGTTTGTTACAGTGGCTTTTATTCCTTGGGGACAGGAATAACCCTCTTGATCATCTTATATTTTTGTGTAAATAAATCATAGCTGGCAGTATTTTGCACTGTTTGTGTAGACAAATACATAAAATGCAAAATATTGATAGCCATGATTTAGAACTTTTTTGGCAGATTTTTGCTTTATTGAGTTTGTGTTTGTGGTGAGTGTGTGTGCATGCACCTGCAAGAATATTAGGAGCATATAGAATATCTTCTGTTTATATTTCTGTAGTTAAAACAGAACCAATGAACAGCAGTGAGATCGCTACTACTACTACCACAGACGGGTCTTTAGACAATTTCTCAGGATCAGGTAAGGAATAAACCCAAGTTTTAAACTCAGCATTTTTTTCATTTTTTATTTTCTTATCCCATGTGATCTAAACCTGCTCACCTCACTCAAAAAGCTTTTTATACTTTCCATCTTTTACCGATTTCTGTACATTTTAGTCTAAGTCAACAGGAGTTTTCCCCAAGTGAGGAACATAACAGTATCAGGCTTATTGATATCAGGCTTATTGTCTTTGGTGGGAGTCTCACTAGGGAGTTTTCTGGCCCAGAGTAGTTTTTTTTTTGTTTTCTGTGAGTAAACATACATGCCTCTGTGATTATTATTCTAATTGAGGAGCAGGTCTTCCTCATTTATTGTAATTTATTATTACCAAATTATTTATTCTTTTGTCAGACTTCTTTTCTTAGAGGAAGGCAAATGCATCTTAACTCCTGGCATACAAGATACAAACGCTGTGAGAACAATCTAAGATGTTTGCTCAGTTTTGCACACCTGTGGACTAACTGTGGTATTTCTAGCACATAGGTTTTATGGTGCAAATTAAATCAGAAAAGGATCTAATATTATATTGTGGGATTACATTTCAGTAGTGGCAAAATTTGACATCTCACAACCAGTCAGACTCCTGGTAGCCAGCCCTTTCCTGGTCTTGTCACAGCCTCCATTTTCTGTAAAGGTTGTTGAGTTTGAAAGCATCAATCCTGAAAGCCCAAAGAAAGGCTTCTAAGGTATTTTAATTCTCCGAAAGAAGAAAATACAGTATGTACCTAATTGTAGCTACATACATCTTGGTGATCTGAGTAAAGGTTGGAGATTAACACTTGGCATGCCTGCAGCCTCACAGGCCACAGAAAAGAAAAATTATCGGATGTAGAAGGCACAGAAAGAGACTACCTGCTTCCCTCTTCCCTCCCAGAGTGTAAAGATGATGGATTTTCCCTGTAGCTGGCCAGGAAGGGGGGACTGGCGAGGGGTAATTATGTGTGCCTTGTTTATTTCCAAGCACTTAGCAATAAGGCCTGTTGTTTCTCGGGCTGTCTGATCTTACAGTAGTCTCATAACCTGCTGCTGACCCTCTCCTGGCAAAGGCTCCCAGGCCCACCTTGGGACCTAGAGGAGAAGTGACACCCAGACAGTAACCAGAGATGGAAGGGCTCCCAAAAATATTGTCCTGAGCAGAGGAGGCCAGCAGAGCTGCCACGCTCTGAGCAGCACCCAGAGACGCTGACAGCAGTGAGCAGTGCTGGGGGAGCTCCGTGTCAGCAGCGCTGCGCGGGGGGCGGCTCGCGGTGCAGCCTCCTCCGCTTACCTGTTTCACTGACTGCATCTGGGCCTGGACATCCCTCTACAATACTGATTTAAAGGGCTGAAAGCATTTCAGACAGCAGATTAGGTGGAAGAAAATAGAATTGTAATAAGGTAATGCATAGTCTGTATTAGGAATTATTTTGTTTTTAAAAAGAGGCGCGTGCTCTGAAGTGGGCCATGTGTTTCCAATCGAGGCACGCATAAAGCTCCTTCATAAAATGTAGGTCTTAAAAATTCTAAAAGTTAATAAAATGTTGCACTTGAGATATCAACAATCCTTTGAAAATATGAAGGGAAATGTTTCCATTAGGAAATAGGTTGTTTGCATTGAAAATGTTGCCTGTGTGCAACCAAAGAATAAACTATGGCTCAGGAATTGTACAAAGGGGCAATTTAGTATTTGAGATTTGCAATCAAGATTTTAATGTTAAGCATTCCTGTATAGTTCCTCATAAAATATTATTTTCTATCTAAGGTATCAATGATATTTGAATTTAATTAAAATCTTGTTAATACTCTGAAATTCTATTAGGAAAAATAATATTTATCTTTGGTGTGTGTATTTACACTTCTGTGTGCTTTCTTTTCTCCTTGGTGCAGCAATTGGAAGCAGCGGTTTCAGCCCAAGACAAACACACCAGTTCTCCCCACCACAGATTTACCCTTCCAAGTATGATATCTTTTTAAAATAATAATAGTAGTAGTAATAATAATAACTGGAATAGGCAGATTTTAACCTCATTTAAAATAATAATTGAGTCCATCTGTTAAGCCATAATTTGAACTGCAGCAGCTTCTAGGGAATTTTTTTTTTAAATGCTAAGAATGTATTTGAAAAACATTTGTAAAGTACGTATTTCACTTGTTCTTTTATTATTGATTTCTTATGGTTTCTTTATTATTATATTATTATTCTTATTTCTTTCTTATTTTGTCTCCTAAAGTTTCCATTGTCTAGCACAGCCTATGATTATGTGTTAATGAAGCAGCAGGATTATAATAAAGCTAAAAATAAGTACGTGCATGTCTGTCTAATGCAGTGTCTGTCCTATTTTCTGTCCCTTGTAATCAATAGCAGACCCTACCCACACATTCTCCCCACCCCGTCCTCACAAACGATGGCTGCCTATGGGCAGGCACAGTTCCCAGCGGGCATGCAGCAAGCCACAGCCTATGCCACCTACCCCCAGCCTGGCCAGCCCTACGGAATCCCTTCCTATGGTAAGAAATCCCGGCCGTGCTGTTTTATTCCTCAGGTAAATGTTCTTTAGATCAAGCCTCTGTGACCCTTAGGTTAGTGCTTAGTGGGACAGCGCTGGAGCATTTCTTGTGGAAGACTGTTAGTTTTCTCACCTTGGAATGAGTAATGTTTAATTTATGTATTAAAGAGCTAAAAAAGCACTCAAGAAAATAAACCTCATTTTGGGATCAGGAGGAGAGGTTCATGATTAGCTTTCTGTTGGTGCCATCAAAAATCCAACAGTGAAATGGGAAAAGAGATCTCAGGGTTTCCATGACACAGACCCAGCCCCTGGTGACTTGCTCAGGGCTCTGCTCCCCAGCAGTGTGTGAGGTTACATCGGGATGTAAAAGTCTGAATTTCAGCTGGTACAGATTACTAGAACCCAGATGAATCTGCGAGGCTGTGCTGATTTTCAGCAGGCAAAAAAAAAAAGATTCAAAAATACTTCCATCCAAAAAAAAAAATCTCATTTTCCAATGTTTTAAAACTCCCTGGAGGTGAAAATTGAGGTAAATTGCCACTAAAGCTCTGTCTGCCTGATGAAGGAGATAGTACTAAGTAGCAAATATTTCCCAAAAAATTTAATTTAAAAACAAGCTGCCATGGGTGAGACCATTTTCCTGCCAGACTGTCTGCTGGCAGACCACATAGCAATGCTGCAGCAAGGATGCATTATTAGAAAATAGGTCTTATATTCCTCTGGGGGAATATATTAAAAATATACAATCCACATGCTTTGAGCAGTATATTTTGTAAAAATGTGTTCAGATAATATAAGTTTTATACCAAAAGGACAGAACTTGCCATATAAGCTGTTCATTTTAAAAGTATTAAAAGTTTTAAGTGCAAAACTGGTGAATATTGAAGTCTGCAAGTTGAAAATCCACTGAATCTCAAGTATATTCTATGGCAGATTATGGTGAACACCAGGTAAAAGAAATACATTATTATCTCCCTTACTTTAAAATAGGTTTCTAATGATAAATTGGATGTTTCAGCTTCAGTTCAAATGAACATATTTTAAACTTACACTGTGAGATGAGAAGTCTTGGACACACACAGACACACAGACACACACACAAGAGCTCCTGTTGCTGATGAGAGTTTGTCTGCTAATTCCATCTGGACCAGGGGGGATGATAACAAACAGCCCTTTTCCCCACCCTGCTTTTGTTGACCTGTTTCTCCTGTGGACACCTCGTGTTCATGCTTGGCTGACTGCTAGGTTTGGGCAGCCCAAACTGTGACTTTTTTGTTTTTTGCTTGGTTCCTCTGGATTAAATCCTGACTTCACTGAAGTCAACTCTAAAATTCCCACTGACTTCAGTCAGGCCTTGATTTCACTACTTGAGTTTAGCTGTCTCACTGTCGTCGGAGCTGTAATTGAGAGTTGCTTTACTTGGCAACTGCTTGTGGGGGTTAACATGCCTGCCTGCTCTTTTGTTTTGGTTTGGTTTTTTGCCTAGTCCATCCCCCATGCCTAGGACTTCAGATAAATTTGCAATGTTTTACATTGCAGAGGTTACTTCTGACCACTGAAATCCTCAGCTCCTGAGCCAAGAGAATTTTTATGTGCTTGGTTCTTTTCAGGCTTGTGCCTTGTGGCTGGTGCTAAGGTGCTCCTTCTGATGTCCTTTATAGGAGTTATATTTAAAAGCAAATAACTATTAAAAAGTTTTAGGACTTAACAAATATTTTTTGCTTATTTAAGGCATGCCATATAATCTGTGCTCCCAAATGAAATTGGGGAGCATTAGGACACTCATTTGCAATAGGCAAGAGCTGAAGCCGTGCTTAGAACCAGAATTCTACTATTTGATCTGCAGTTTAGACCCCATGTACTCTCTGTCTTGCCTTTCTTTTATCCAGGCAGAAATCTTACAGCAGTATAAAGGGAGACTTATGCCTATGTGAAAGAAAAAACTGAGTTGAGGCCTCTTTCTTTTTGTTTCTTTACTCTGGTTCTACTGGAAGAAAGAGTATTTGTGATTTTCTGTATCAGCCTGCCTCAGGTTTTCTCTCTAGAGCAGAGTTTGGGAAGGTGCTCAGCTGTACCTCTAGCCTCTTCATTTTTCCAGTTCCCCACCTCCACAGCCATGCAGCCATGCAGGCAGGAAGGGGGGTGGAGGGGAATGCCATTGACAGCTGCTGCCCTGGGGCTCCTGGCTCTGCTTCATCTGCAAAGCCCCTGAGGAGGCTGGAGAATTTCCTGAAGCTCTTTCCTCCTGCCTGCTCCAGCACCAGCATCTAGCACAGGCTTTGCTTCCCAACTTCTTTACCTTCCAAATCCTGGCAGTCCTCTTGTGTCACTGTCCCTTCTCACTTCCTTGAGTACATTAGACTTGGGAGAAGGGAGCATCAAGGTTTGATGAGTGAAGGCTTTGGGGATGAGAGCAAGTGTGAGAGTAAGTAGTAAGTCCCAGGAGATGAAAGGCTCTTCATAGCATGGAGGTTTGCAAAAGGGCATGTCAGTGCCAAGTTGTCTTCACTCAAGTGGCATCCTCCTACTGCTGCTTTTGATCATCTCCTGCTCCGTCTGAGATGGAGAGTTGGATCAGGCTGCTAAGGGAAATTTAGACTAGAAATTTAGTGCTTGATTTAGTTAAACTTTCTCTAAGCCATATTTAATCAGCATTTCAGAAGTCCTTAAACAGATAACAAATAGGGATTGTTGATACCAAACCATCCACAGCAGGAGTTTCCCCTTGGAAATGAGGTGTCGAGATTCGTCATTCGAACTGCTTAATTGTAACATGAAACAGAAGAATCAAGTAAGCATCAGGGAAAAACAAGCAAACAGGTTTAGCTCAGCAGTTAGAAGGTCTGGCAGAAGGAATTGAGGTTAATTAATCACAACAGTTGAAAAATAATTACTTAGATGATAGAAAATATGCTGCCATTTGTATATAGGGAGGTATTGAAGTTTTGCCAACGCATTAGTTTCTGAGCCCACTCCTACCTTGAAACATTGTTGAATATTGTCTAAAGAAAAATCCAACCAGGAAATGAACTTAGATTAACAATAATTTTCAAATGAATGTTACTAATTCACACTTAGTAAATCCAGTTCAAATATTGTTGGTTTCTGAACAATGAGTTATCACTGAATGCCATTGTGAAACCTAAGAATATTGTATCACTTTTCCATTACTTTGGCTGTAATTATTTTTAAATGGTAGTTCATGTCGGGACAAACTTATAATTAAAATTAAGAGACAGAGGCTGAATTGTGTGCATTTCCTCAGTATTTTGCCTGCTGATATTTGCTTGCTTATTGCCTTACAAATTGAGGGAAGAATCACTGAAACTGGGCAGCAAGTCATTCACTGATCAGACTTTGGATTATTTTATAACTAAATGTGGAAGTGAGAGAGTTATGTGCTGTGTAATGATTTCTCCACCAGTGCAGATTAATGACTCTGCTATGTTTTTCCCAGTTCAAGAGATTGCTTCAGGAATAGTTTCTGTCTCTTAGGTGTTTATTTGTTAAAGAACTGAATTAATATTTAATTACCTTTGAAAAAATCATCATTGCACTTAATACTGCTAGTTTTCTTTATCCACTTCTAATTCTTAAAAAAACCATTCTTGGAGCTGTGTGATTTTCATGTAGGAATAATATCCAATGCAATTTTCATTTATGTCATTAATGGGTAGATGGCAGGAGAGCTTGGCTATGCTATGCTTCATTAAATTCATATAAAGTTGCTAATCTACCTCTGTGTAATGTCATGAATATATGGAAAAGTTTGCCTCTGGCAGGAGAGGAAAAAAGGAATAATGCAACTTCCTGTTCATGTATAAATTTCTTTTGCAGTTATTGGAAACACAGTTTTGAATTTAACCTTTCCCTGGTGAACTTCAGTTTTCAGTGTGCTCTTAGACTGCCATTACCTTATTAATTTGTGTATGCTCTCAATATTTATTCTCTCAGGCAATAGTGGGTATATGTTAAAATGGCTGTTAATTAAGTGATTTTATTTTCCATCCCTGTTTGAATATGAACAAATAGATTTGCTGTCACTAACTGATTTAGGTGCATTGTGGGCAGGCATCAAGACAGAAGGTGGATTGGCACAGTCACAGTCACCTGGACAAACAGGATTTCTCAGCTATGGTGCCAGCTTTAGCACACCTCAACCTGGACAGGCTCCCTATAGCTACCAGATGCAAGGTCTGTATAAACAGATATTACCATTAATTAGCTGTAGTTAATGCTGTGGTGGGGTTTTTTCCTCCTTATTTTGTTATATTCCTAGAATAAAAATGAATGTTTGCTTGATCTCTTAGCTCTGATTTTATTGAAGTTGTTGATGAAATGATGATTGCCTTTGCTGAGAGAGCAACAGGCCTGCTCTCAGCAGTTTAGAAGACCCCTTGCTTCATTAAATTTTAAAGAGTGAAATATTCTAGTGTTGTTACAGTAAAAAAATGTTTCTCTGAATAGCAACAGTTTAGCAAATAGTGAATGAGACAAAGCTAGTCCTGTAAAACGTGACAGGATTATGAATTTAGGAAGTGCCAAATATAATTTGACACCTGAGCGTGTTTGAGGAGGGAGAAGAGGATAAAAATACCTACTGCAGCTGTGGAGGTAGCTAAGTAATGATTGAAGTCTGTTTCTTTGAAGTCTATTTAAAAGCTGTAAGTCTTTGTATGTGCAGGCTATTATTATCAATTATATTTTGTAGCTGTACTTGCCTGTTTAGTTTACTTAATGTCTTTCCACCTTGTTCTCCCAATTCCTTTTCCCTCTTCTCTATTGAGAAGTCACTGGTTGTGCCTGGTTTGGGATTGTTCCCATTTAACAGATATTTTAAAAAATCTTTGTTTACCAGAAATAGTTTTTTTGGGATGTCTGCTGCAGGCCTTTTCACCCCTGAATTTGGCAGTAGATATCAGGTGTGTTGTGATTTTGGAATTGTTGAAATAAGTCATCAATCAATGGACCAAATTTTTTTATAAGTTTTGCACTTTTGTATATTATCAAGCTCAGTCTAAACTGTGTGCCACCAAGTAAATATTCCATGAAATGTCTTGAGTCAGAAGTGCTTTCACAGACTAAGTGAATACAATTTTGCTTTTGTTCCACAGCTTTAAGGATATATTGATCCTGTACTTTGCTCAGGCTCAAGAGAGATGTTTTTTGTTGCATTTTTTTAATCTCATTTTGAACTGCGTGTTGAGTAGCTCCACAGGGCAGAAGTAACCCTCTGACATCTCAAATATTGCTGATTTATAGCGTGCTCTGACAAGCAAGAGGGACAGGACCAGAGTAGCACATGGATTTTCATCTACATGCTGAATAGTGATGATCTTCTCCTCATCAGAGTAAATATAACCAAACAAGGTTACTGGTTTTGCTTTCTGCAGGCAGCTACACAAAAGAACTCAAACAAACACACCTCCACACCTACCTCCACACCCACCTTCTCCCCTCCAAAAATCCTACCTCTCTGTAGGAGAAAGCTCAAAATGTTTGCCAGCGGCAGCTAATATGAACTTCTGAATCAACATTTCAGCTTTTAAGGAACTGATAATTCACAGTTACTAGAAAATACTGTGACTGAAAAATCATGTCTGGGCTGCCTATAATTTCTATTGCAGTAGTGCCTTCATGCCACAGTCATATACTGGGATCCTGTTAACTTCTACAGGCAAATAAAAATATAGTCCATAGAAGTTGGAGGCTAAAATTAAACACACAGACTAGAAGAGCCTAATGAAACAATAAAGCTGACACTGCTTATGTATAATATACAGTTGGCACCCCATACTGGTTATCTAACAGCTCTAAAGGTGTTTTTTGAAAGATTTCAAGCAGAGGGATGTCAATAAAAAGGGATTTTAGGGAGGGCAGGGAAATAGTTTTGCAGATGTATATGGGAAACTCATTCAACAGAGGGAGGGAAGAGGGAGCAGCAAAGGATAATGTAGAGAGTGCTTGGAAAATTTTAAGTAAAAGCTGTAAGTAATGTGAATGCTGGCATTAGTGGTGCAAAGCTTGGACTCTGTCAATAGGCTGCATAAAGTCTGCCATAAAGGGTATTGCTTTTTTTTTCTTTGCTATATACAAACAGAATTTTCAAGCTCAGCAAAGGATGACAGTTGTCAAGAGATGGAATGGTAACATCTTGAAAAGCATTTCCCTGTATACTTTGAGAAGCAAGGATCTTAAAATATTCTGCAAAAAGAAATATGTTAAAGATGACCCAGTTGGGAAGCTCTAATAGGAAAAGAATCAGAAGCATTGATTTAATGATGGAATTGTCTGCAGGGCTTAGGGGGGAGGGAGGTCTTATTCTGGGTTGTGCTCTAGCTGTGCTGTGCTTGGGCTGAGAGCTGCCCACCTGTGGAAGTCAATGGATCACTGACAGTCTGGCTTGGGCAGAAAGCCACAGGTCAGACTTGGAGCATCCCTGTAATGTGTATGTCCTTTCTGTTGTGCTCATAAACAGCACAATGTGTGGGTGAGGGAAGGACTGGTCTTCTACAGAAACCTTAGAGACCACAAGATTGGAAATAAGGGGAATATTTCAAATGAAAGGACTGGAGGAGTTGTTAGTTGCTAAGCAGAAAAGAATCACATTTCTGAACAGGTCCTTCTTGCAGTTAAATGTTTGACAATATATGTCTGTACTACATGTGAGAATATATGTCTTTGTGATATTTTCATTAAGTAAACTTGTGTATTTGAAACAACTCTAAATTGACTTAATTCTTCCTTTTGATTGAACAGCTGTTGAAAGTAAACAGGAACATTTGTTTCTCTTTCCTGATTTAATTTCAGAAGGAGAACCTATTCATAATTTCAACTATTATTTAAGGACAAAATTGATTCTCATGACAGAAGACGGGGTTATTGCTGCTGCTGTTCAGTTGTTTGTGCAGAAACCTCCAGAGAGGAAAATGAGTTTATTCTCCCTTTTCCCTCTAGCAGTATATGGGCAGGCTGCAGCCCCAGCCTTGTCATAGCCTGCAATAGCTGCTCTTCATCTCCTGCGTGCAGCTGCTGAGCTGCTAAATGGAGATAATGGATCCCACAACCTACTCCACAGCCGAGCGTTACATGACAGCGGCTCGGGGCCCTGCTGGCATTCCTGCCTGCGGCAAAGGGGATTTCCTAGCGGCCTTGCAGTTGTCCTGCTCGTGTTCCCTGACTGGGGTTACCTCGTGCTCCAGAGCTTTGGAGTTAATTCTGGTTCCTCTCCCTGGGATGGATGTCTGCCTGCAATGCAGAGACGCTGCCTCGCGGTGCGTGTGCAGCCAATTAAACCCAGTGCTTTTCCTGACCCTGCTAAAATTACAGTGTCATTAGTCACCCAACAATAGTGGGGGGAGAGGCTGCCAGCTTATGAAAATTGTAAGGAGAATTGCTGCCTGTGACTCCTTGCTAAGTTTATTCTGGTAATTGGATTTTTGTTTGTCACAAATTCATAATCTCATTAACAGAGTGCATAGGGGAGAAGGTGACAAGAGGATTCAGGCAGTTCTGTGACCCATCTCCCCACTCCCCTCTCCCCCTCCTCCCCCTTACTTTATTTAACGAGTGTGTTCCTTAAGCTGTTTTTCATATAAGTTGCTTCATAGATGTTGAAAGACCACTTACATGACTAATGGCTGTGGGAATGGGCCCTTGTTCCTATATTGGCAGATTTATAAGGATTGCACAGTGAGGATAAATGGAGTGGAGAAGGGCTGGGGGAAACAGCAAGGAAAGAACACCATTTGCAAATGTCTTATTTGGGTCTCCTTTGATTGTGATAAAAAGCATGGTTTGTACCCTGCACCGAGTACCCTACCACTGGAAGGGTGCTAGACCTGTGATGAGCACTGGCATTGTTTTAGTAACCGAGGCTGTGATAGAACATAACTATCCCATTGGTTTGGGAATTCAACCGTAAAAAAGTAAACGTTAAGGTATTTGGTTATTATTATACAGTATAAAAATATTGTGCTGGATGGCTAAGCAGTTACTAGGACAACAAGGGGGAGTTTGCCAAGGATTTTTAAACACTGTAAGCAAACGGAAGAAACCTTGAGCTTAAATAGCCCATCTGGCCGTCTAAGGCTTTCCCAAGAGAGCTGCACTAAACTTCTGCCACATACATTGTACCCTGATGATAGACATAGCCCATGGCAAGGAGGCTGAGCTAGGAAGGCAAATGGGCTTCTGTCCCAATACACTGGGGAGGACCTTATCCCGTGCCTGCGGCGGCACAGGGCGCGCCCCGCACCTGGAGCGCGCCCTACTCCCAGCAGGGTCCGGCCGCCTTCCGATGCTGACTGGGATTCCCAGCTTTAATGTGGGTCAGAGCTCTTTGCAAAATAGACCTTTGACCTGCAATTTACAGCTTTTATCACATTTTAAAGCTATGTAGCCAGCCAACTTAGGGCTGTAAATCTTGCATGCTTTGTAGTGATTCTTATTTTTGTGTTTGTTCGGCTGAGGCAGGATAGCGGCTCTATGCCATGTTATGGCTGAATATTTAAAAAACAATTTGCAAAATCAGGACTATTTTAAAAACAACTTCAGGCCTGTAGTTCTGGGTGGCCCACAGAGCTGTTTCTGAGAAACCTGCTTCACGTTTGTTACGGTCTAGGAGACCCTTACCCCTCCTCCATAGAAGCCAGTGCTGACCATGAGATGAAAGAGAGATCTGCATGTTACTGTGTGTGTGTCTTTGTCTGAGAGGGAGAGATGCTGGCTGGCATGTAATTACTTTTCTCATTTGCTCTTGCAAATTATTTTCCAAACTTTCTGAGGAAAGACAATATATTCCTCAAACAAAGTCTGGGGTTTTTTTCTACTTATGACTTTGAGAGGCCTTTTATATCTTTTTAGAGTGGCTCAAACTGCGTGCCTTTAAAACCTGGTTTTGAATGTATTACTGCTTCTGCAAAAAATCCTATAGAAATAAGAAGAGACACAGTGATTTATATTTTTCCAGCCAGAGCACTATTAGAAATAAAATATTATTTCAAATTGTAATTTAAAATATTTTTCAGATGTATTTTGGCTTTCGTGTTTGTCACAATAAAAAAATAACATCTGTTTTCCAATTTTAAATTAAATTTAAAACAACATGTTTTTCTCATTAGTACTGTTTATCTGAACTATCTGCTAAACTTGGATGTCAACTCTTCTGCTGAAGTAATCTGATTTTAGTTCACAGGATTAGTAGCATCTATCAACAATCAGAGATTTTGTACTAGTGGAAGATAGAAGATAAATGTTTATAGTTCATACATTAGGTTTAAGCTTCCTCCTTTACTCCCACTGCTATTGAACTTCTCATCTATTTCTTTGAGACTTAACTCGTATGTGGTTTTAGTAACTTTTGCAGTCAAAACATTTAAATATTTTTCCTTCTGACTTCTCATAGCTACAATACCTATTGGTCTGGTGTTTTTTGTTTAAGAAAAGTAAATAGCATTTTGAGGGACAAATGTCCTTAAGGGGTTGTAATAAGTACAGACCTCTACCTGCATTCTGTCCTCTGGATTTGCAAGAAATGTTGCTTCTCCCAATGAGTAACCTCTTTTTGGGTTTGGTTATTAATTGAGTTGTGTCAGGTACATCAGAGGATTGTGCATCTGTGTGTCTGACTCCCTGTTGATTTTCATCCCTCCTTGTCTCCTTTGCTCACCTGCAAGTTTTACCCCCAAGGTCTCTGTATATCTTTGCACCGAGGCAGATTTGGGTGGTGAGGGAGGCTGTAAACAACCTGTGCACTTTAATAACCTGTGCTGACTGGTGCTCTCCTGCTGGATGGGTTCAAGAGGTTGCCTCATTACAGACTTTGTGGTGGCTTATGTAGCTTCACCCTGTGCATCCATATGTCTCAGCTGGTGGCTGTGTCACTCCTGGGTTACAGCCAGCGAGGGCAAGACAGCTGAAAGGGGGTTGCTGCCCTTTTAGTGGAACAGCTTCTCAGGTTGGGTATTAGAGAGCCCCATCTGTCTATTTTTGGTGGCTCATGAAAGCTGGAGGAGGGAGATGAAGGCAGCAATTCAGTCTCTGGGCTAAATTCCATCTTGGGGCTCCCTTTTCAGAGAGGTACTTTTTTTTCTCTTGTGTCATGCCCAGTACACTCTGTCAAAAGAGGGGAGGTTTGCAGCCCAAGGCTGTCTCTGATCGATTAGTGAGTCCTAATGGCTTTGCAGTGGGATTGAGCTGTTTGGAGCAGGCAGTTATGGCTTTGGCTGCTCCTGTGAGGGGCTGAGGCTCAGGGAGGGGAGAGGACACAGTTCTCAAAGGTGGCAGGAGAAACAGAGCCACCAGGTTTTCATGAGGGGAGATGGTGTCTCTCGGGACAAGCCCTTATTGTTCAACAACAACAAAAAAAAACAAAAACAAAGAAGTAAAGAAACCCTCATTACTTCCACAGTGCTGGGTGTTATTTAAAGAGGTGTGATAGCTGAATTTTCAATGAGACCTGAGGTGGGTCCAAAATTCCAGTCTAAATTTCAAGGGGACTTTTTTATTGTAATAATGAAACACAGAGTGTAAGAACTATGAATTATCACTTTCTAAGTATTAACATGTTATAGAGCTGAATCGGTCAACATATGGGAAATATTACAAATATGCCATAATGTTATGATATAATTATGTGATATAAGTTATTTTCCAATACTTTGTTTTAGTAATTCACATAATTTTTCCTTTCATTTCAGGCAGCAGTTTTACAACATCATCAGGAATATATGCAGGAAATAATTCACTCACAAATTCTACTGGATTTAATAGTTCACAGCAGGTAAATTTGTTAATAGGAGTTCAGCAAACTTTGGCAAACTTAGAATTCTCATCTGCTGAAAAAATATAGCTCTTAAATAGTTTGTTGAAAGAAATTGTCATCTTTCAAATCAAACTAAAATGTTTATAAATGTTTTTCTTCAATCTGTCATCTTAGAGCTAATTGTCAGAGGTTAATGTTCTTAGTCACACATCTTTAGCAGTGTGAATAAGATAATAATAATTCACACATCTTCAGCAGTGTGAATAAGATAATAATAAACTGCCTGTATGAGAAGACATACTAAATTATGTGTAATTTAGATTTCATTTTACTGCCTCACAGTTTTAGGTCCTACAGCATCCAGTCCAGGAAGCATACGTGCTCAAAGTCTGACATGTGTTTGTAGTTATATTTTGGAATTTATACTGAAAAGTAGCAAAACTTTGATGGACTACTCAGTTGCATTTTTGTCTTGCAGGAATATCCCTCCTATCCCAGTTTTGGCCAGGGCCAATATGCACAGTATTACAATAGCTCACCGTACCCTTCACATTACATGACAAACAGCAACACCAGCCCTACGACACCCTCCACAAATGCAACATACCAGCTCCAAGAACCACCATCTGGCATCACCAGTCAAGCAGTTACAGATCCTGCAGCAGGTAATTACATGGATTTTATGGTCCCTATGAGGCACGTTTTTGTAAGTTGAAAGGGGATTGAATTGGATTTTTTTTTGTGTAATGGTTGATTTTTTTTATTATTATTTCTTAATCCTGAGCCTGTGGCATATCTTGGACAGATTTTAACAGAAAATAGAGTAAAGAAAAAAGAGGATCAGTAACAGTTTTAAAGCTTATCTGGAATACAAGCTGTTTGTATTTATTTGCAAAGTGTGTTAAAAATTGCAGGGTATGAATAAGTCTTAACAGAGTAAACAAGAACCTGGTGTTTTTAAGCTCTGTATTCATTAAGATAAACCCCTTTGATTTTTCTTAAAACTGAAATCTAGAGGCCTTCAAACCATAACCCAACTGTCTACTTGAAAGAGAGCTTTTGAGTTCTTTATTTCAGAGGACATAATAATGCTTGCAATGGAGAGTGGAAATTGCACAAGTGTTTCCATTTTAAGAAAAGATTTTCAGTGGCTTATTCTTTTTTCCCAGTCATTTTACCTTTCTTGGTGGAGTTTGGCAGTCTTTTACTAGTTGAAATACTTTTTGAACATTTATGCCAAACTGCTCCAGCTGTTTTTGGAAATGAGTGGTGAAAAATACTTTTGTCATTATTAAAAAAAGTTAAAATCCATCTTTTTAAAAGATCAGGTGTGTCAGTCATTAGTAGATGGCAGAGGTATGAAGTCTGTCAGAGAGAAATTCCAAGGTTGCAGATGTGTTTCTTAGTAATGCAGGAAGAAGCAGTTATGATTTGGCAGTGGTATCAGGTGGTTTTGTTTCTGGCTTCTTTGGGATGAGGTTGGTTTTAGTTCTCTTGAAGCACTTGATGGCACTGATCTTCCATGTGCAATGCTGAATTTTACTATAATTTGCTAGGCCTCTGTTGCTTTTCTGCATGAGTGTGCACCAGAAGAAAATGTTATGCAGGGTTGTCTTTTTTGAGACATCTGTTGCAAGTAAGGAAGAAAATACAGCTGGTGTGTGCTTTTATATACACCAGGTTATGTGTGTGCACTGTATTTGAGAAAGGAATCTTTCTAAATATGTGAGTGCTTATTGGGGTCTGTGGCATTTAGATGTGGATGCATATTGATGTCTGCATAATTATCCTGCTTTTCACTTGTTAAAAATTTTTTGCTTTTGTTTTCTTGTGATTTTGTTTTCTTTTCTTTTTAAGTTGGAAGCAGTTAAGTTCCTCTTTAGCCCAAAACCCTACGATGATCAAGTTTTAGCTGTTATCAAGATACTAAAATTGAATCATCTGTGTCTTGATCTTTTGCAAAATTTTTGCATGCATTTTTCTAATTGATCTTTACTATAGCATTTACTTCCTAAAAGCTATAGTAAATGTGCATATGAAGAGAGGAGGTGTAATATTCCCAAGCTCAAACTTGGTGACTTAAAGACTGTCCTCCTATTTAAATAGTTTTCTGTACTCTATAAGCCTGAACAGAACTTTTCTCAGTTCCTTTTTAAGAAGTCTTTCTTTTCTCCCCCACATCTTCCATGTTCTTCTTATGACAGTTTTGTCTAAAAATTTGAAAGAATTTGGTGAGCTTTCTCATGGGTGAGTTCTGCACCTAATCCTTCTTCTAATTTGTTATTTCATGTATTGAAAGCTGTACATCCATGGATGCCCTACCACTGCTTGCTTAGCCCTTTCTCAGACGTGTGCACACCTCCTCTGGCATTGCTGGGACTTCCATTTCTTTTCTCAAGACATTAACATTACTGATTTAACAGTTCAGAAAATGTTCCTTCCAGCAGTTTGCAAATAACAACCCATAATGTAGCAATGGGGTTATCACGGGCTGGCTGCCTCTACCAGAGGCAGAGGCACATTTAGGAAAGTGCCTAAATGTGGTACCTGTGGACCTATTAGAAGGAACTGGTGAAAGTCATCTCCATCAATGTGGTTGCAATCAGCAGAAGGTCTAGGGCCAAATTTCTCCATTTTTCTTTAGGCAGTTTTTTTCTTTATGCAGTTAGGTTAGGATCAGGTCCATTTAGGCTCCTTCTGTATTGCCTGGAGAGAGATGAACACTTCTAATTAGAGTTCAGTTTAACAAGAGTCTTAATCCTGAGATGCCAAAGCCTCTCCAGTGGCAGGAAAACAGTTTAAAGTGGCTGACATACCTGTGCTGGCTCCCTGAGGAGAAATTAGGCAAGAATCTTCTGCTCCTTCACCTTCAATGCTGGTAGAAAGGAAAGAAGGAACCATCAGTGAATCCAGTGCTGTGCTTGCTATTTCTCCTTGGACAGTAAGTGGTTGTGCTTTTTTCTTGTTGAGGTTTATTGCCAGCCCTCAGCTGAGCTCATACACAGCCTGCTTGGAGGACAAAGCAAGGCTGGGCTCAAAGAAAAGAAGGATCAACATGTAGGAAGGAAATGCTGGTGGAGTGGGGACAAGTGGAAGGCATATTCAACAGAAGGAAATTCATAGTCGGGTCAAAAACACAGAACAAAAGAGAAAATTAAACAAATTTTTATTACAATTAGTAAAATTTCTGTAGGCTGTTTTGCCACATCTGCTCAAGTTAGGCTGCTGATTCTTTACCACAACTGGAATGTTTCACATGAGGGATGGTGGGGAGCAGTGCAGAGCTATCACATTTTGTAGGATGGGCTCCAGCTGCTGAATTGCAGCTGTCTATCCTTAGACATCTTCTATATTTAAAAAAAAACATGTAATCCATGTGGTTATGAACTATGCCAGGACAAGCACAGAACAGCCTTCAGACTTTACAGAGGCACCAGAATAATTTGACAGACATAGGTGGTTTCTATGAATTTGGGCCAATAAGTGAAACAGAAGAGTCTGGTAAGTAAAATGTGAAAGGGAGAAAGTAATTATGTGCTCTTGTGACATTTTTAATAGAGTTTTGCCGACTGAGAAATCTCAGATAATTTCACTTCAAATATGTTTTATTCCTTGTCCAAATATAAAATAATCCTTTTATGATTTTCCTCAGTTACTAGTTAAATGTGAAAGTTTTTGCCATGCAATCCTGAACATGCAGGAATTCCTGCAGAAAAACCTGGGATTTTCCATGCTCAGTGTTTCTTCTTTCTCTTCGCTTTCAGGATTTGAAACTTTCTTGTACCACAGTCAGGATAAAATCATTCATTTCCCAAATGTTTATAGTCCTTGTATCCATAAATCAGATATAGAAATTAATGTTACTTTCTTGTGAACAAAAGCCTGTATTTTTCTTAGTGATGTAATCAGAAAATTGCTGATTTTTTGTCTAAGCTGTAGTATCTAAGAGAAGTAATAAGAATTAAAAATATGAAATAGAAGTAGATAAATGAGCAAATATTTTTTCTCCCTTCCACTATTTAAATTCATTGAAATAGGCTGAGAGTGAAGAAAAGCAGTATTTCTTTATGTTCCATGTAGGTAAGCTGTGTAGCTCTTTGCTGCAGGATGTTGTGGATGCAAAATGTTTATGCCTGTTCAAGCCTAACTTTGACAAACTCAAATATTAAATTTACAGAGACAACAAGAAATTCTTGATGCACCAGATCACTGGAGACTGGGGATGAATTAGTGCTGTGTGGATGTCTGTCCTTTTTTATGCTTTCTTACTTAGTTTCCAGCTGTTTGCCAGTGGTGAAATTTACCCTGGAGAGATGGAGTTATGCCCCTATTCACTATGCCTACCCTGATGCTCAAAAATTCTTAGTGTAACATTCATAACATTATTTCTAGGAGTCAATATGGAAAAAAACTACCTTTTATAAAGCCATAATAATTTTCTCTTGCAATATTTCAACTCCATCATCACAAATGGTAATAAAAAGTTCTGGATTTGTGCAATATTTTTTTTTCATTCAGTCAGGAAGGCTGAATTTATCCTTCTATTTCATATGACGATATATTTATAATTTATTAAACAGTGTTTCTCACAAGAGAGACTTGCATTGTTCTTGCGATTCAATCTCTTTCATTTTTCTTGGTTTCTGTAATAAGTGTGTTTAATATATTACTGGAAGGTTTGGGGGTTTTTTCATATTATGCACATACTTCACAATGCAGATTAAAAACCTCACAGGGATTGTGCCAGCCAGCAAAACTTGGTCTCAGACATGGGCCACTATTTTGCTATTAAAGACTAAACTTCTTTTTCCTTGAGTACTATATCATCTTTAGTATTACAAAGGGGAAAGCTACTTTTACAGTTTCTTCTTATCATGTTTCATAACAATAAATTAGAGACAGAAAAGTGAAAGTGGGTAAATAGTTTATATAGACGACTTTTCTTTCCTATATGGAAAGAAATGCAGCTATATTTGCAGGACATTTCTGGTATTCTAATGTTTGTTCTTTTCCATAAATATAAATGAAGAGTAAATCTAGAGGATATATTACACAAAGAAGGAAAATCACAGAAAATTCTGTCAAAACAGAAATTAAATTGCATACAGTGGTGAATGGCAAAGTGCAGTACTGGTTTTGCTTTTCTCATAATGATTGTTCTCCTGGGATGCTTATCTTTGGCTTTGGTAGTATTAAAAGTAACAATTATTTCAAATTGTTTGAAAACTGAACTAATGAGTAAGGAAGAAATAACTAATAAGGATACAGGTACTACTGGTTCATTATTGACTGTTTCATGTTTTTTCCTCAATAAAGAATGCTGGAGGACAAAAATCTGGACCACTGTCGGTTGTGGTCATATATAGTTTATAAATACTGTTATATATGATATTTTGTCATTATTTTAAATATGCAAACCTAAATCAAAACCTCAACCAGGCTTTCAAATAAATAGTCATTTTTGCCACTATTTTTAACAGACTGTTGAGAGCTTCTGTCAAGTTTACAATAGCATGCTCTTAATTCTCAATATACAAACATTAAATTTGTTTTTCAAGTGAAGATTTTGACATTTTGTCAAAACAGCACTAGACATATACTTCTGTGATCCTGACAGCAGGCATTATTGTATTTCTTGCAATATTTACTTTGTGCTTTTACTTACTGCTAATACAGTATTATTTTTTTAGTAGACAAGTAAAAAAAGGAACATCCACAAATACACTTGATTCTGCTGCATTGTTCAATCCTGGTCCAGTTGTATGCAAGTAGAAGTTTGTATAGGTGCTCATGGAATTTGTGTTTAGTTTTATTTATGCAAAAGGAAACTTTAATTATGCAAAGTAAGAAAATCATAGTGTGAGACTGACATATTCAAATTACTTGAATCTTGTATTTTTATTCTGGTACACAGGAGTTGAAATAACACTGGCAAAATGAAGTATAAGATTTAAGGGAAAGCTATTAATCTGGGCACACTCTAAATGGAAATTTTTTTGTACATAGGTACTTGTAGAGACATTTGACTGTACTAAGTACCCTGGACCCACCTTATCCATGTGATTTACATTGTGACATGAGATATGATTACTTTGATAATGTACGTTTACTCTTTTTTGCATAACCTTTCAGTGTAGTAGGGAAAAAGTCTAATAAAATTTGCAATGCCTTTGTCAGCAGCAAAAGCTCTACCCATACACACCAGCTGGATTTACCTAAAGACACACTTGATTTTGGGCTTTCTGGCCTAGCCAATTTGCCCCAGATTTGTCACTAAACACTATTGCTGTACATTGAAATCAACATTAAGAAAATGAAGCAATTACTATGGAGGATTTTCATAACAAACAGAAATTAATTACAGAATATGATGTTGCAAATGCTCTCTCTGCAGCTCTACTGTCAGCTCATAAATAGTCAAGGTGGTTTTATTTTTGAGATGATGGAAAATTGTCCTGTGTGACAAAACCATCAACACTGCCCAGAGTGATGTATAAAGGGAAGTATAAACTGATGAACTCTCATGTCAAGTTGCAGTGTTAAAGTGCCTTGAAGCAGAGAGGAAAGTCTGATACAGTCTGGTTCATGTATTCTAGTTAGGCCAGAATGTAAACATATTTAATTCCTCACAGTTAGGTTTTTGTCAGGCTTGATGTCACTGTATGCTGCAGGGGTTGCTACCAGGTCAGAAGCAGGGGAGTACCAGTCACACCTGGAAAACAAGATATTTACAGAATCTGGGCTTAAAATGTGTTTTTTTCTGACTGACTGTAGAAGTCAATAGGGAGTCTTTTATACTTATCCAAGGTCCAGAAGGTGAAGCAGAAGTAAGCTATAACATTTAGTATCTGCCTGGAGCAAAGAACAGAGAGTTGCTATAGCAGGGAGATCTAAAATGATGTGTATGTCCATGGATGCAGAAGAATGACTGTTGCTACAGTTGCTATTAATACAAATTTTTAATATTAACTGTTGTTATTAATACAAATTTGTGAAGGCGTTGCAACACAGAGCCACAGCACTGGCAGTCTGGGCTGATGGATCCAGCAGGCTGTACCCTGCCCGCTGCAGGGGCCATCAGCAGGCACCTTGGGAGCATCAAGGACAGGCTGGGCTTGTGTAAGATTTGCCCTAAGCACTTTTCCAGATCCCAGATATTTTTGTCTCAGGGGATTTCCAGACCTGCTATTGTTTGTGTGTTTAGGGTGTGCCTGCATTAGCATTTTAATTTTGCGTAGGGTCTTTTTGGTGTGAAGCTTTGGCTCAGTAGTGCAGTCCTAGGGCACCAAAGTGGAGTCCTTCCAGTCAAAGCTAACCTGGAAAGTGTCCTCCAGAACAGCTCCTAATTGCTCCAGCCCCTTCTGAGGGTGCCCAGGAGCTCAGATCAGAATGCACGTGCACTGGAACAACCTCTCAGAAACAGCCAGCAGAGCCTGATGTCGTTGCCACCACTTAACTGATCCCACAGATCCAACTTGCTAATGTGGTGCAGCTGTAGCATCCCTGAATGCTTCACTTCCAGGGATGTCTTCAGGCCCCTCTTGAACCCATATAACATTCTGGGAGCCTGGCATGGGTTGTTTTTGTTTTTTTTTTTTGGCAAAATGTGTACAAATCTTATAGCTTTTATCTGAACTCCTTGTATTTAACCAGGTTGCTGCCAACTCCCTTTGGTGATCTTGCTTTTGTGTTGGGCAGGCAATGGATCTGATCCTCACCCTCTTCTCTGCTCATGATTATGTGCAGGGCAGGGTTTTCTCCTGCACTTATTTGGGTTTGTCATGCTAAAGGACAGGGTAAAATTGAATTCGGTGCTTTTGAAAAATCATCATTTCACTTGACTAGTATTAAAGTGTCTGGTACAATGAAGTCAGCTGAAGTTGAACAAATTAACCTTCTGTTAGCAATAATTGTAGAGTAATGAGTGTAGTGATAACATGATTTGTTATCATGTAAATTGACTTCAGCACGTCTTTTGATGCCCCTGGCAGTTAAATCTTTTCACTTAACATAATTAACAATTCACTTAACAATTTTAAAAGCAAGCTAGGCTAAGGCAGTTTGGCAGGAATTGCAGCAGAAGGATAAAAAGCTGTTTAGGAAGTCATGTCCAGAGAGGAGTTAGTAAGAGCTCACTGCTAAAACAGAGGGATGGCTGCAGCAGCATTCCTCAGTGTCTGCCTTGGGCCTAGCACCAGACCACATTTTCATTAATCACTATGTGGCGGAACAGAATGTGTTTGCCTATTAAATATGTAGATGACACCATGCTGAGAGGGCTATGAGGCCTTTGGAGACGGGATGAGAACTCAAAAAATGGAGATGTGATCTGAATAGGAGCAGGTGTGAGGTATACATTTAGGCAAGAATGATGAACTGCACAAATGTGGGACAGGGAATGTTGGCAGCTTCTTCCAGGCTCTACCTTTCCCTGCAGAGCCCTCTCAGTACTGCAGATATTAGTGGCACACAGAGTACCCTCAGCCAGTGTTGTTTTTCTTTCTCCAGAATTTGTCAGGGCTGGGCATGTTGAGGCTCAGGGCTCAGGTGGACACTGAATTCTTTAACTGGGTTTCCTTATGAGGCCCTGAGAGTGACCATTGGACACTGAGCTGGTGACACAGCCATGTACACAGAGGCTTCCCTTCATGTACATGGAAAAAGTTTCTTGCACACAATGTCATGTTTTCCCCCACTGGTTAATGCCATCTCTCACACTGTTTGTAACACACAGATCTCCTGAGCCGACTCAGAAGCTGCAGGTATCAGCAATGTTGCATGTTCAGTCATGTGGAAGATTTGGCCAAGTCTTTGAGAAACAACCAGTTCAATGTCACTTCTTCCTCAGAGGATGATCTAGAAATGACCAATCTAATATTTATGGAAATGTTGTAGAAAATGATTTTTTTTTCTGGCCAAGGGGTGTCCAGGGGAGGGTAGCCTGCAGAACATTCAGGAAGTCAAGCTTTGCCTGACTTTGCTAGGCTCTGATTCTCATCCTCTACAGTCTCACCAAACTGGACAAAATAATGCAAAGCAAAGAAGATTGACAGGGAAAGGTAATTAAACAACAAAGGGGATCTGTGAACAGTCTTCAAATGCATGCAGATACAATGAAGGGAATAATTTTCCCCCACTTTCACAGATTCAACTTCTACTGCTGTAATTAATGCTCAAGTTGTATGTTCTGATGATGCAGCTGTCCAAGCAGCAGAGATTTCCTGGGGAGATCCATTAGAGCAGGACAGACAAATGTTTTTGGGAATGATGGAAGTACAGTGGTCCCAAGAAGGGGTCCTGAGGCAGGGTTGGGAGTTTTTCTGTCAGGTGACAGTCTGGTGCATCCAGACTGGGATGAGGAAATGGAAATGAGCCTCCACCCAAACTTGCAGCCCTGTGTTTAAAGTTTTGAATGAAGTATTCATAAGTGAAAGTGTTGCAAAGATGGAGAGCTGGATGCCTCTTACAGACAGATTTTCTTCCCTGCCCCCACCATGCCCTGCTCTGTGTCCTCACTCGTTTAGGTTTCCTTGTTTGTTTATTTGTCATGGAGTTTTGTTTATACTCTTTCCATCTCACCTGTTCCCTACTTGTTTTAGTATTACTCCAGCAAGTTTAATTCTTGATACTTTCAGGCATAGCATGTCTGTAAGAAAAGTTTCTAAAACTGGGAACTACAGCCAAACTCCTGAAAACAGTGTCAAATACCAAAAGCAGCTGAAATTTAAATTAGTCAATAGAAAATGAAATTTTTCATTACATCTAAGTTTTGAAGTACATATTTAGAACATCATATCACCAGTATACCTGTTGAAGAAATTCTGGTATGTTTATTTTATGGGGTTTTAGTATAGGTCAAATGTTTTCAGAGGATTCTCTGCTTAACTTTGAGTTACATCTTTGTTTGATGTAGTCTGAAATATTTAGGTAAATATACAAGGTGAAGTATGTGAGCTATGCTGATTATCAATAAGTGTAGATTTGAAGGCTGAGCATGAGAATTTCAAGACCTTTTCCTTTCATTCAGCACAAGTAACTGTTATTATTTGGAGTAATTGTGCATATGTGGTGTTACACAGATGTCCAGAGTCTCCTCCTTAATTTAACCTTTGACCTCAACAGGATGTTTTCCTAGGAGAGAGAATCCCTTGTGTGAGAAGTATACCTGTCTGTTCAAGCTGGAATGTTGTGGTCTAGGCAGATTCAAATTTAAAATTTTGCATCTACTGAGCTCTAAAGAGTAGTTAATATTAACTGAGCACTAAAATTGAGAAACATAAAAGTTGCAGCTGCCTTCATAAAGTAGTGTTTTTAGGAAAAACAAAAAGAAATCATGGTGACCATCAAAATAAAAGTATTTCTGAAATTCAGACTATGAAAGAAAGTTTTCAAAAGATATTTAAAAATGTGTTGTTGCATTTCTAAGGACTATGGTACTGCTAATTAAATTAATGGGAAGGAAAACTGATGCTCAGTGTATACTTTGTTAATGTACAAGCATTCACTATGATATGGATGTTAAGAGTAGCAAAATATCTTCAAATTTGCATGTTTTCAGAAAAACTCTGCTGTTCTTATCTACATGAATCATCGCTCTTTTTACAGCTGTTCAGTAACAGTAAATATTCTTATAAATAAATGTGGCATAATAATTAGCATGCAATACTGTTTGTAAAGATTTGCATCCTGTTTTGAAGGTACTCATTGGAAATGTTCAGTGTTGATTAGGCCTTTAAAAATACTTGAAATCTCATCTTCAGTTGATGCATATTTAACACATTCATTTAAATTACTGTAGGAAAATAAATATTCTGGTTTATGCTATATCTTGGAATAATCCTACTCTTCTGGCTCAAATGTAGCAATCTAAGAGTGTCCAACTAGGCAATTTGGAAAATGTTTCAATTTATATTTGTCTGGGCTTTTTTCACATCTGGTTGGATTTTTCTTACCTGTCACCATGACAGTTATTTTAAAGCATTTAAGGTATTTAAGTTTGAAAAGTTAGAGTTAGATTAATGTTGTTTTATGAAAAACTGGCATCCCTTAAAATTGTTTGCTTACTCTTGTAATAATTGAAGGAATGAAGCAATGAAGTTTTTATCTCCTGAGTCTTTTATAGGCATTTACTGAAATAGTTTGTCACTCTTTTTACATATAAATTGAGCTAGATTGAATTCATTTATGAATCGATATGACCTCTTACTGTTTTATATTTCATTATTTTAGTTAGGACTGGGTTTGGTAAGAGCAAATTATTCTAGTTAGGACAGGGTTTGAGCAAGTAAGCTGAACATTTTGAACACTGAACTGAAGGGTAAAAGTGTTCTTTCTTTACTGTGACAGAATACAGCACAATCCACAGTCCATCCACCCCCATTAAAGATTCAGACTCAGACAGATTGCGTCGGAGCTCAGATGGGAAATCACGTGGACGTGGCAGAAGAAACAATAATCCTTCACCACCACCTGACTCTGACCTGGAGGTACTATATATGAAATGTCTTTGGCCTGTTACAGAACTTTGTTTTTATCATTATTTACACAAAGTGTTATTTATGCATCAAAAATAAAGTGGCATTGAAACTCCCTTTCTTCTAACAGTATTTCCATAGATAATAGGATTTTTCTTCTAAAGAACCTTCTTCAAGAAGAGCTTCTACTTCCTTGGAAAAATACTGGGTGTTTCTTTCTCCTTTTGATTAACAAAGCAAACAAACAAACAAACCAAAACAAACCAAATGGGGAAAAAAAGAAAGAAAAAAAAAAAGGAGCAATCTTTTCCCAAGGCAAAGAAAGGTTTTCAATTGGACAGGAGACACTTCTAGCACAATAGTGTGGTTTGTTCTCCCATGCCCTGTTCACATTCCTCCCCGTGGCCCATGGTTTATGTTGAGAACACATCTCCAATGACACACCACAGCTATGAGTGTCCACACTGCATTACTTTTCCTTTCCAGAAGATTACCCCATTTGTCATCATGGGAAATACAATCTCACCAGGATTTAAAATGTTTGTATTTGAACACTTTATTTTTCATTAAGTTATCATTTTGTGTGTGGTCAGAGAACAAATTTAAAACATGTATTTTCCATTGTCTCTAAGCAAAAGAATTATTTACTGATGTCATAAGTTTTATGCATACATCATCCAAGCTCATAGTTTTTCTTCTTCAGATGCCTAAAATGCATGAAATTAACATAAGTTAATTTTATAAAGAAATAAAGTGCTTAGCAGCAATCTGCTTTGTTTTGGTTTTAGAGGTAATATTCAAGGGCACTCACATGAATTTTTGTAAGACTTTTGTTTTGTAAGACTTGCAGAAATACAGAATTGTAACCCCAAGGATTTAGTTTTCAGATGCTTCTCTTTGTTTATTTGTTTCTATCTCACATCAAGCTTCAAAAATTACATTGTACAGTCTCATTTTCTGTGTATATTTGACTATACTATAATTCTATTCTAATAGAAGGATATAATAACAATTGTAGTAAAAAGCTAACAGATTGTATTACCCTACCCTCGAAAAAAAATCTTGTTAGTTTTGAAAATAAATGACAGGAAAGTGATGGTTTTAATATGCAACCATATCAGTACAATTTTCCCATTTTTGTGCTTACTGATTCAAATTTTAATTTTCCATTTCAAGTATTAGCTTCACAAAGGAACACATTGATTTGATTCTCTTTTTACAGAGAGTATTCATTTGGGATTTGGATGAGACAATCATCATTTTCCATTCCTTGCTTACAGGGTCCTATGCTAACAGATATGGAAGGGTAAGTGTCAAGAAACTGATGGAAATGTTCAGTAATATTTGCTGGTTTATGGTTGATACACAAGGAATACCAGAACATTAGTTGATTTTTAGAGGCAAACTGGTACTGGCCTTACAAGACAAAAAAATACCAAGCTGTTTCAAATGTCCATGCTTTGCAGTTGGTCAGCTCTTGTGTTCAGTACATATTTAAATAATGTTGGGTTACTTGATACTTGGGATACTCAAACTTAATACTTTGACCACTTGAGGTTTGGTTTGTAGGTACAGGTTGTCTGAAATCTTTTGACATCATCAAAATCTGCAAAGATCTGCATCCCCTCAGAGAGTTCCAGGAATGATTGCTATGATGGATTGGCTGTGCTCTGTATTGAGAGGGAAAGAGGAAGAATGCTTTTGGACATGGCCAGATTAATCTAAAATTTTTTACCTTTGATTTTTTTTTTAATCTAAATTTCAAAAGTCTGCTTATGAGTCAAATCTTTATATTATGCACAGTCTATAAATCATAACTGAACTGATGAATATGTCTACAGACAGCAGATTTCCGTGTAATTCTCAGAAGAGAAACATGATTTTAGGTGAATAAGAACAGTTTATGGAAGGAATGTCCTTATGAGATCAGAGTTCTTTTTGTCAGGATTGTATTTGAAAGCTAACAGCTTGTGCTAAAATCTGTTATAGCTTTTTATGTTCACCTCCTGTGAGTTAAAACTGCAATGTGATTTTTTGTTAACCTCAAGAATTTCTATGTGTAAAGAACAGCTACATAGCTTTGTCTGGCTTTGTGTAATGCCTGTGTCTTCTTGTAAAGCTTCTATTTAGCACTAAAAGATTTTACCCTGCACCCAGATGAGTGAAGGGCAAAGCTACCTCCAGTTCAGTCTGTGCCTGGGTCAGGTTCTGAGTTTCTCTCAATAGCTTTTTGCACTATACAAACCTAAAGCAATACTACTTTACAACCTTTCTTGCTTGTTCAAGTAAGGTTTGCTTGCAGAAGTGTTTACTGTAAGAGCAATGTACCTGTTTAAAGAATATATTTAGATTTTTTTCATTATACGTCAGAAAAGCAAGTTAATTCAGCAGCCTTGGTTTCCTAGGTGTTGTTAGTTTATATTTAGTTAATTCAGCAACCTTGGTTTCCTAGGTGTTTTTAGTTTATATTTAGGTAGTAAAAAGAAACTAGAACTTAAATGTTTCAACAATTATTGTGTGGATAGGTATGGAAAAAAGCACTTACAGAAGAGTATTAAATATTTACCAAAAGTTGTTTTCCATTTTTCAAACTAAAACTAGCTTTTGTGTGGTATCCCAAAATCTATGACAATTTAGTTCAGAATGAGGAGAACAAGTCCCAGTGCTCACAAAAAAGCTAAGTGACAACAGAATCTCACCACTGGCTTTTGGCCAGCAGAGTAGCGCTGGAAAAGCCTAATTAATTAGTCACTGTCATAGAAGTACTAATGTGAGCATATTTTTTCCATTTGTTACTAGTTCCCTGTAGTGGATTCATTAATTAGAACCTGAACATAAACACTTTATTGCTGGATGGTTGAAGTTGAGGAAAGTGGCTGGGATTCAGTTGCAAAGAGATATAAATATGTGTGCTTCAAGGAGGAGGCTGACTCCTGGGTGCAGCTCCATCACTGTTGGCACTGTTTACTTAAGATGCAGCTTTTGCCCAGCTGGCTCTGGTTTCATGGCATCTGGCACAATATTCCTGCACTGCTAAATGACAGCCAACTGTTGATGGTGAGAGGAATGATGGTATTGCTGCTTAATCTTTGGATAAATACAAAATCTTTTTGGTGAGGGGTAGCAACATGCCTGTCCTGGCTCCCAGATGATGCCATGAAACTGCCATTCTGGTTTTGTTTTCTTGAGGTTTCATTCAAATCAGAGTTTCTCTTGGGCTATTGACAGCTTCAGACAACAGTTAGTAATTTCCAGGGATGTTAGAGAGACAGTGTCAAATGTTCAAGGCAAACATGCTAAAACATGAGAATTTTAGGGTTTATTTGTGTCAGCAGAAGGCGCATGTTTTTAAAAGAGGGTTTGCCTCTGGTTAATGGCCTTTAAAATCAGAAATCTGGACCATTAGTTAATCTGACAAAAATGAAAGTTGAGGGGAATTATTGTTCTTTTCACCTGTATTCTTGTTTATGAGCAACCCAACATCATGTTCTCTTATAAATCTGTGCTATGGTGAGGGCTAGAAATGCCCTTTTAAAAAATTAAATCTAGGGTGATCACATAATCATTAAAATACAAAAGCTGGATCTTCAAACAAACAAAAATGTCCTAATTAAATAATAGGGGATTTGGCAACTTGGCATTCAGCTCTTTTCATAATGCCTGAGTGAGTTTCATGGTGAATGACTATGAATGATGTTTGGCCTTGCTGCTGAAGGGATTGATTTTCTTTGCTTAATTCTCTCCCTCATTCTTCCTAACTTCTTCCTTGTACCACTTTTTTCTGTATCTCCTTACTTTTGCATCTGTTTTTATCACCTGCTCTCCTTTAGCTGCTATTGTGCTCTATTTTCCTCTTGCTTTTTTCCTTCAGTTTTGTTGTAACATAATAACACCTTTATTTTTCAGTTTACACATTCATGGCAAAAATTATTCCATAAAACATTAATTTTTATTTAAGGATAATTTGAATTTAGTGAATTTAATGGAAATGTATGAAACTCAAAGAACATGCCCTTTCAGAAGATTAGACAAAAAAACCCAAAACATTTTCATTTGCTTTTGAATTTTTTTAACTATGTACAGAGAGAGATGTATTGATCAAATATAAAGTTACCAGTTAGTTTAATTGACATTAGGGCTGATTAAGTTTTGGCATTTGGAAAAAGTTGGAGCCCTTTAAGATCTTGGAGCAGGTGAAAATATATCTCAGCATTGGCACGGAATACTGTGGTCTTTACATACATTTCCATCCCCAGTAAAAGCAGTTATATGCAGAGGTTTTAAAGGAATTTTCCTTTAAATTATAAGCTATTTTATTATGGTTTAATATACTTTAGAGATAGAGGAAAACAAACCCTGGTTTCACTTAACCCTTCATTTGTGACCTGTAGGCTTAAGTGGAAAATAAGCCTGGTACCCAAAGTGAACTTTCCTGTTTTTCAGCTTCTTGTTTCTCCACAAAACAAAGAAATCAAGTAGGTAGAATTTAGAAATGACATACAGGCAATGTTTTGGCTCCAATGCCAGTATTCAAAACAAAAGGCCTACTTAAGCAGTTTGACATTGGTATTTCTTTTCTTTAGTCAAACTGTACCTCCCTCAGAGATTTGTACCTGATTTTGACCATACCTGAAAAGACACTGACTGAACCTGCAAATCCCAGGCAACAAGAAGAGATTGTTAGCTTTCCTACTCATTGTGAGACACCTCACAATAATTAGTTAGCAATTAGTGGCTTAAAAGTGCAAAAAAAGGTTGGGTATGGGATTATTTTTTTAAAACCTTGTTCTAGCCTCATCTTTTTTCTAAAGTTTACTGCCCCCGCTGTAATGTCTGATGGCAGAGTTTGATATACTACGATGCTTTAAACCAAGGTTCTTGTGCTTTTCATTAGAGCAGTTGCAAGTTTGTGATTACACAGATATTTAAAATGTTAATGCAGATAAGGTTTTTGCTTCTGTTAAATATGTAGCTACCAAGAGCCAGAGTTTAACATAGTTTTTGTGTTAAGTAGAACTTCCTATATAAAAATATTGTATTTAAACTAGGAGTTAAGCTTTCTTTGAAAAGCAATCCATTTAGTTTGAATTTATTTAATCTGACTCTTTCAGTAGGTGCCAATGAGTTTCTTACATTTTTTCTGCCTAATTAGATTGACCTAATAAATGACATTATTTTAGTATTACTTTGGAGAAAACCATTCTGTTTTATTTCTGCCATGTAAAAATACCTTGGAGTAAAATGGGTAGAAATCTTTTTACAGACAAAATCCTCTTTTTACAGACTCAGAAATGTGATAAAAATGTTCAATAATAATAAAAGCAAGGCATGTACACTGAAATGTAAAATATATAATTGCAACCATTAGTCTGGCTGCAAAATTAGTCAAATGAGTTCATAACAGTATCATGCTCTGTTCCCCATTTATTCTGCTTTTCAAAATGGTGTTACTGTTTAGGGATGGAAGTCAGAAGGGAATTATTTCTACCTTGTTGCATTAGCTGTTGATACTCAAGATGTAGCTAGTGATCTTCATTTGCATCTTAGAGCTTTAGCCCATCTAATTCCTTTAATAACTACAGCAGAGGCTCCTGAGAGGTGTCTTCTGTTACTGCTCAGGCACCACAAAAATCTTTGTCTGTTTAAAAACAAACAAGCCTGATGAGCTGTGTAGGATGATGAGCTGCTAACTGGGCACAAAGATAAGCAGAAATGTGAAGGGAGAAGAAGCCAGCTAGAGAGAAAATACCACCTGCTTTCCACCTCACATGCCTACAAAAGTAAAGCAGAGGAAAGCATAGGTCTACAAATAGAGCAATATTAAAACAGAGAGACAGAATACTTTTGTTCATATTTCAAAGTGTTTCCATTTGAACTAAGAAGCCAAGTATTCCTTTTTTTTTTTTTGGCTATGCCAGTTTAAATAAAAGACTTATTTTTAAGGGCAAAGTTCATCAAAATAGCATGATGCAATTTTTTTCCCCAGTTATAAGGGTTTTTTTTTTATTTTAAAAAACTTGCTCTTAATGGATGTGAGTTCAAGAATAGATGTTTTGTCTGCTCAGTGTTGCTCTGCTTTGAAATTTCAAAAATTCTTTCTCTGGATAGCAGTTCTTGGGTTTTGGCATTTCCAGAAGGCAAACAGGCTCCCAATCACCATTCTTTTCCAGCTCTTCACTAGTGACACATTTTGCCTTTTTAACCAGTAGTTATAGAAAAATGTTTGAAAGTTCAGAGATCATGTTGAAGCATCTATTAATTTGATTTAGAGGTGGAAAAAGAAACTAAGGACTGCATCTCTTGCTTTTTAACTGTGACTTGTCATCAAGTTTAGAATATTAGCTAATTTTAAGTAAAATATGGGTTGTCACTTCTTCAGTTCAATTTAAAATATAATTCCTAACAAACTAACATTATTAATAGAGGCTGTTATGGGATAATATAACATGTTCTTTCAAACTCATGCTCCTGTGCTCTTGGATAGACTTGGCATTATAAATGAGAAACTTTATATCAAACGTATGTATTAGGCTCTCTTTTCTATTTTTCAGATTGAAAATATATAAAACACCAAAAAAATCAAAACAAGACAAACATCTGTAATGCATTTGGTAACCACAATGCTGAACATGCTTTTTGAGTTTATTAGCTCAGTAAGGAGTAAGTTGTTACGGTAATTTCTGCAGAGAAGTTAAAGTGTGTTATGTATTAATAACAAACAATAGTTTTGTTCACTCTGCATGGGTGGGCCAAACTGGAAACATAATTAAAGCTTTTTTGACAATCAAGGAGTGGTTTTAAATAGAATTACCATTTGCAAATAAAACATCAATAGTTCTTTGCTTTAAAGTCACTAGGTATTCCCAGGGCTGAATCCTGTCATTTGTGACCAGTTTATTTTGAGTAACAATAGTATTATCAAACCCCTGCTTGATCATAAAACTTGTGAGCAGTTGTAGAATCTGGAGAAGTTTTAGCTGAAATGGATTTGCACAGAGATCAAAGAGCCAGTGGCAGGGATGCATGAGGGGCACCACAGAAGACCCACTGCAAAATCAAGGAGTCAGTTGAGTTTAAGGCATATTTTTGAGTGTTACTGGGAAGTGCTGTAGTACAGGGTAAGAGTTACTGAACTGAAACTCACAAAGCAGATGTTGCATTTGATACAAGTATTATGTTATGAAAAGCTGTTCCTCCAGTTTGTATTTGGGTATTTGTGTTAGGCACAGTATTGATGGTGTACTTGCTTAATTTCTTCTTTAAGGATCCTCCCACTTCTGTGTCCCTTGGACTCCGAATGGAAGAGATGATTTTCAATTTGGCGGACACACATCTATTCTTTAACGATTTAGAAGTAAGTGTTCATTCTTTTAAAACACACAGAGATTATCTTTATTATATTATTATATTTAATATTTGTCTGGTTTTATGTGTTGTTAGATGCTTTGACAATTATTTGCAGAGTTTCAATACCCAAATGCTTAGAAAACAGCTATATCATTTAGTCATTAGGATATATAATAATATCTACAGTAAATGTCTGAACTGGCCTTCAAAGGTTACTGCAGTTTAAATGGTAGACTTTTGTCCTCACAGATTTTAGCACTTATGATGACAGTAGACAAGTTTCAGAAGTGGATACACCAAAGGAGCCTATAACCATACAGAATTCAAAAGTCTGCACAGGCCATTAAATATTAAACTCCAGCTTCTATAAACAGTTGATGGCTGGGTGCAGATTTCTTGCTTACATCCCCCGGTGGGCAAGTGTTACCTTAGCCCCAAGGGACATGATAAATGTTGCATGGGCTGTCTGTGGGCTGCTCCTGGGGCTGCTGTGCCGGCAGCAGGCGCGGGGTGTTCTGTGCCAGGGTCCCTCTGCCTGCAGCAAGGAGCTGTGGGTGCCTTGCCAAGGGATTTTTTAGCTTACACAGACTATGGTTTGGCAATGCTTGGGAGATCCTTCCAAAGCTCTCCAAACTGCTGAAAGAGACTGTCACTCTAATGCCTGGCTGTTTCATCTTAAAAGGGAAAAAAGCAATTTCTGATCACATTTTAATAACAGAAAAACATGAAAACAGTCAGACTTCTTTCCCATCATAGTGAAGACAGCTGTTTATTTAAAATCCAGCTGTTAAGCAAGCTTGTGGTGGGACTGCCAACACACATTAATCATCAAGTTGTTGTTTTGCTAGATTTTAGAATAGTGTGTTATTCCAGACAGCAAAAGAATCTAAAAGATTCAAATGCAACTTTTGCTGATCAAAGTTAATTGGCAGCAATTGGCCTTTAAATATTTCCTGATGTTTCCCTTTTCAAAATCAAGCAAAATACACCTTATTCAATAGATGAGCCAAAATAATTTGAAAAATGCCAGTGTGTGATAGACCTCAAATGTGGTTTGTCCAACATCTGTCCTGTATTTTGATTTCTTTTCATCTAAAAAGAAACCACTCACAGATGATTTGGCATCTTAGAATGTAATGAAATTATTGAACATGCTTTTTTTTTTTCCATTCCTTAGAGTATTTATTTTTTATACTTACAGTAAAATAGCTAGTTTCTTGAAATTTTAAAGTAGCATTTTCTTCCATTAAGGTGGTATTTAAAGATATTATTGTTTTGGATATAAGAAGCATCAATGAGTTGCATGTATAAGACTTATTTTTCAGATATATCTAAAAATATAACAATGCTAGTTATTTTTCAACTCTGTTTCTGATTATATTTCATTTTAACCAGAGCAGAATGAAAAAGTACTACTCTTTTTGTATTTAAGTATATTTAACAAAGTTCAGTGTGTTTTCATTTGCTATGCAGAGCCAGATATCTAGCAACTTCATACAGGATTGTCAGCCTCACTGACTTAATGGAAGTTAATCAACCACATCTTAGAGGTGGCAGATTATCTTCTGCTAATGGACACGTTGCAGCCTTAACAATGGAGCACAGTAGTTCATTCACTCAAGAACTTTTAAGCTGTGTATGAGATAGCTGTTGGTTCATGGAGGCAGAGGAGCTCATGCTAAGCCTGAATCTTTGCATTTCCACCATAACCCCAGTTTATGTTGTATGTCCAAACTGAAGTGCAATAGTTGGTGTCTATACCCTGGCCTGCCTTCCTCACACATAGAGGCGCCCAGGAATGAGCAGCTGTGTGCTTGTCCTTGTACACCAGCCCTAATCCTTATGGCTGGGGAGCAGGAGCTCCAGTCTGAGGGACCATGCCTTGTCCTAGGGGTGAAGAGCACATTCAGTGTGCATGGACAAGCCTTCAGAGCACACAGTGGAAGGGTGTAAGGGAGCCTGTACTTTGCGGGAAGCTGCGTGTAAGGACTAGGCCTCATCACAGAGTGGGGTTTTCAGTTCACCAGCGGTGAGACAGTTTTTTGAACATGTCACAGAAATGTGGTGTTCTTGAAGGAGCATGTCCTCCTGGAGCCATAGTTTGTCATTGTTGAGAGCATCATCATTGAAAAAGCCCTTGCCATTTTCCCAAGGGCTGTGACCTCAGGGCAGATTCCTCACATCCATCTCAGAAACTCAAAAGTCCTTGCTTGGTGGTTTGGAGTTCAGGCTGCTCACAGCCTGACAGGCTTCCAGCAAAACTGTGGACAATTTGGTTTGGATATGCCTCAGGCCTAAAGCATCTATTCTCACTGATGAAGAACTGAGTCTGAAAGATCTAGCTCAGGTCTTAGCTTTGCAGTTCATCAGCACAAGTATCTGGGCTGTTGGGATTGAAAACATTTGTAGGCACATTGCCTGTGAGCTGCAGAGCTTGGGTATCTATGCCCAGCAGTCATATGAAGAACAGCGAAGCGGGATTTGGAACATATCTAACCCACAGACTAGATGTGTGTTTGAGCCTAGGCTTAATTCAAAGTGGGAAAGTGAAAGCTGATGCCCTCTGTCTCACCCAGGCTCAGAGGGAACCCTTCTTGGCACATACAGCGGCAGCTTTTAGAGGCAAGCAATCATCTGTCATAGCTTTGGCCTAGGATGCACATTTTTCCAGATACCACAAGTTAATGTTTTTAAATAAAAAAATCTTTCATCCAACATTCCAGAAAACTCTATAATCAGAATAGCTCTCTTGTTGTCCAAGTGAAAATACTTTTTCGTCTTATAAAATGCTGAAGTCTGATTGAACATTTTGAATGCAAAGGGCAGAGTGGCAGCAGTGATCTCTGAAGCACAGTTTGATTTATGTATGACCTAACTGGCTTTTCAAAGTTCAGCCTAGAGATTTAGTAATGTTACTAAGTTAAATTCTACAGTAGTCAGTTTTTAGTCTGTGTAAAGTGCCAATGTGTATCAGCTGAATTTAGTAGGGGATACAGCCAGGTAAATGAATCATTTATTTTTATGTATGTTGTTCTTTATGTAATAATAATAATAATAGTAATACTTGTAATTGAAAATTTCAAACTCATTGAAAAAATTCAGTCAGATCTCACTAGCTCTGAAGTCAGTATTCTGTTTCTGGATAGGTGAACTGCAGTTAGATTTGCACCCTTGCACTAGTTCTTATTTTATTGCTTTGAAAAAAAATAAAATAAATTGCTTATTTCTTTCACTTTTCACAGATTTATTTGGAGTAATTAATTCCAAAGTGATGTAATAGCAAACAATTTCTGATCTTTAGGAAAATTTCTTAAACAGCATGTTAAAGGGATGTGAGAAAATTTTTAACATACTGAAAGGAAAAATATTAATGTTTACTTATGTATAATTTGATCTAAGTACCATAATAAACAGTATTTTCATGCATTAGCACTAATTTCATAATGAAATTAATGAAGTGTACTAGGCTAAACAGTGGAAGATAGTGCAGTGTTCTAAAAATTTTGATTCCAAAATCTGCATTTGGGTTTCTGAACAAGAGCTTTTGGTTTTCAGTATTGAAGTTTTTTATGTAAATGTCTCATACTCTCTGTTTTATAGTTGAATTTTAATTGTGTGCAAGAGGGAATAACTACATTAGTGTAGTGCCCTCAAGAGAACCACGGTTATCTCATCTGAAAAAAAGTTTGTTTTTGCATGCTGATTATGTTGTGATAGAGATAATAAGGTATAATATTTTAAAGGTCTATATGGAGCAATTATACATATTATGTATTTTAGGGGGTATGTTCCAGTGTTTTAGGGAAATGAGCAACTTGATGATAGGACTGAGATGTGACATCCACAGAGGTGATCAGCTCTGGTGCAGGTGTGTTCTACAGCAGAGCAGGGGACAGTGGCTCGTAGGGAATGTGAGCTCCTTCCTCAGCCAGGGAAGGCCCAGGGGGGCACAGACGCCCACCAGGAGTGGGCTGCTCTTATGAGAGTGGCATATGTGAGGCCAGGAGGAATGGTGGCCAACCCCTCTTCCCAAAGTAGGCAGCCCTAGCGAGCACTGTGGCCAGGAGCACAGGTCATGGTGTGGCAGTTTGCTCGGCAGGGTGTGCAGGGAAGGTGACAACACAGAGGTGGGACATCCACTGGCCAAGCACAGGCACGTGAAGTCCACCAGCAGCCAAGCTCCACTCTGTAGCCATCTGCACAGGTCAGGGGCACTCATCCCACCTGACTCCCAGGACAGAATGGTGGGCACTCATCTGAGGGAAAGGCTGCAGCTGTGATGGGGGATCTGCACCATCTGTCCTGACAGTGACCAATGCCTCCCTGCAGGCAGGGCTGCTGGAGGACAAGACTGCAGTGCAGAACTCAGACTGCAGAAAATGAATAGAGGCTTCTCCTGATGCAGGGACAGGACAGCAGACCTGCCTGCCAAAGGTGTGCCAGGTGGAGGAGCTCCTGTGGCAGGTGGCTGAGCTGCAGGAGGCAGCAGGAAGACTGCATAGCATCGGGGGGGCGGAGAAGGAGTTGTATAGCTGGTTCAGAGGAGTTGCATAGCTGCTTCCAAGTGCAGTCTGCAGCAGACCCACAGCCCATGACCAAACAGCCAAAACTTCCCCCACTGGCACAAACAGAAGGGAGAGGGAGCAATAACATTGCAGAATGTAAGCAAGGACCTGCAGGAGGAAGATACCTCCCCAAAACCTGAGGTGCCCCTTGCAGAACTGCTTTACTGGTGTGCAGATTGAAAAGGAGAGATACATCACACAGGAGAGATGCTGGAGCTGAGTAAGGAGCCTGACCCCATAACACCCCCATGTAACAATGACAGCAACTAAGAGAAGGAGAGAGGTGATAGTAGTAGGTAACTGACTTCTGAGAGTCTTATTTGCCACCATCAGGCTCTCTCTAGAGAGGTGTGATGTTTGCCAGAGCCTTGTATTAGGGGTATGTCCCTTGGGGTGTGCCCCCAAGACAGGATGTCACCAATAGACTACCAAGCCTCATGCAGTCCTCTGACTTCTGTCATCGGCTGCTGTTATTTCACCTGGGCACCAGTGATACAGTCTGAGGAAAGAAAAACATTCAAGATAGATTATAGTGCCCTGCTCCCTGTACAGAGCAGCAGTAAGGGATTCTGGAGTGTGGGCAGTTCTTTCATCAATCCTCCCAGCCATAAAAAAGGAGTTTGAAAGGGCCAGTCAAATCTGGCAAATTGACAAATGGTTGCAGAACTCATACCGCAGAGGTTCAGGTATTTTAGAGCATGGGACTTGCTTGAGAAACCTGGTCTGGTGGGGCTGATTGGCTCCATCTGTCGGAGAAGAGCATCTTCAGTCATAGGCTTGAGGAAGAGCCTTAAGCCCTCTTTAAACTGGAGAAGAGGAACCTCAATCCATCCCACACTTACTTGTCTGATACCTGTGGCAGCCATAGGTGTCCAGAGTCTGGAGTGGGATCACAGGTCAGGAGAAGAGCACCTGAAGAACAGCACAAAGGAATTCCAGTAAGTTGGCTTCATCAGAGGCCCATCTTGAATGTTTCTATGCAAACACACACAGCATGGGGAGTAAACAAGGGGAGTTAGAAGTATGTGCATGCCTGCAGGTCTATGGTCTTATTGGCATCACAGAGACTGGTGAGATGACACTTGTGACTGGAGTGTTGGAATGAAAACATGCAAGATGTTTAGGAAGGACAGGCAGGGGAGACAAGGAGGGCCTGTAACCCTGTGTCAGTGGATGTCAATGCTGGAGTGCATGTAGCACTGTCTGGAGATAGATAAGGAGCTGACTGGGAGCTTATGAGTCAGGATTACAGGGAGAGCAGGGAACAGGTGACATTAAGTGGGGGTCTTCTACAGACCACCTAACCAGGAAGATTGAGTGGATGAGGCTCTCTATAGACAGGAGCAACCTCACATTTGCAATTTGTGGTCCTCATGGTGAGCTTCAGCCACCCAAATATCTCTTGGAGGTACAACAAATTAGGCCATAAGCAATCCAGGAGGTTCTATAATGTATTGAATGTGTTGGTGATGACTTCCTTCTGCAAGTGGTAGAGGAGACAAGGAGAGGTGCTATGCTGGACCTTGTTCTCACCAACAAGGAAGAATTGGTGGGGAATATGAAGCTCAAGGGCTGACTGCAGTGACCAGGAAATAGTGGATTTTAAGATACTTGGGGCAGCAAGGAGGGTGCGCAGGAAGGTCACAACTCTGCACTTTGGAAGAAAGACTTTGGCCTCTTCAGCAATCTGCATCTGGACTGGGTAAATCTGGAGCAGACTGGATTGAGAGCAGTCCTGGGTGGAAGGACTTGGAGATGTTCATTGACAAGAAGCTAAACATGACCTGGTAATGTGTGTTTTCAGCTCAGAAAGCCATTTGTGTCCTAGGCTGCATCAAAAGCATGACCAGCACATTGAGGAGGTGATTGTTCCTCTCTGCTGTGCTCTCCTGAGATCTCACCTGGAGTACTGTGTCCAGCTCTGGGGCCCCAACTAAAGAGGGGCATAGAGTGACTCCAGAGGAGGCCACAAAGGTGATGAGAGGATTGGAAGACCTCTCATATGAGGAAAGGCTGAGAGAGTTGGAGTTATTAAGCCTGGTGAAGAAAAGGCTCCAGGAAAACCTTATTGTGTCCTTTCAGTAGAGGGGAAAGCCAAAGAGGGATTTTTACAATGTGTCATGTAGTGACAGGACAAGAGTTGATGGCTTTAAACTGAAAGAGGGTAGATTTGGTTAGGTATTAGGTAGAATTTCTTCGGTGTGAGGTTGGTGAGACACTGGAACAGGTTGCCCAGGGAAGCTGTGGATGCCCATCCCTGGAAGGGTGCAAGGCCAGGCTGGATGCAGCTTTGAGCATTCTGATCTAGCGGAATGTGTCTCTGCCCATAGCAGTGGGCCTGGAACTGGATGATCTCTAAGGTCCCTTCCAACCTTATGTGATTCTATCTGCATATTTAAAGATTGTATATGTTTCTACTGATACTTTTAAAAGTTTAGTCATTTTTTTGGCATATCGGGAGCATATTATAGCAAGGTATGTTAAAGGTATCACTAGGTATTGGTGGCAGTGAATCATTAGGAACATTTTATTTGAAAAAGTTCGTTCGGTGCTTTGCAAACTTTGTTCTAAAATCACACCATCTCATTAGATCTATTCCTTTAGAGGTATATACTGAAGCTGAATATGTCACTTATTAAATCTTGTGTAATCTTACCTAACACTTTTTTTTTTGTTTGTGCTGAATTCTATTGAAGTAATGAAAAGCAAATTAATTTGTAGTTCTATTTCATGGTGGTTTTTCTTCTTTTAGGACTTTTATTTCTATTTGTTCATTTCACGGGTTTTGGTGTAGGCATTTGTGGGAAGGTTCAAAATAAGATTCTAATGATACTATAAAAAAACAATTTTTCCCACCTTTGACACACATGGTCATGATTATCCTTAATTTTTTTGCCATTTGTGAGGGATGTATAGTGCACACCTGTGGGTTCACAATTCACTTCTGTTTGTGTGCAAAATGATGATATGTGTATGGCAGTAGTTTATAATGAATGGCAGTATTCAGGCTACATTTGTTGATATATTTCTCTTAGTGATAAAAGATCAGGGAATAATAAAAGGTACTGCTGTCAAGCAGTAACTTTGGTATTTTGGGAAAAAAAATTAGAATAGTCAATTATATTCTAAAAATTAAGGATGATGACCTTGATTAATTTCTTCTGAGATTGTTACTTAAAATCTACTTGATGTTCCACATCTAATTTGTTTGTGATGAAAATTCAGAGCACAATCGCTTCTGTAGGTCAAAAATAGCTGCATAACTGTTATGATATCAAGAATGGGGTGTTACTTCACTTTCATGAACCTTTAAGGCACTGCGAATATTCTGTCCATGCACAGAATATGCAGCCTTTAAGGTTAGCATATTCTGTGCATGGACCCCTCTGGACAGCTGCCTGTGTTGGAGTTGTGCATGATTTCCATAAGATGCAGCTCTGTCATTAACCACAGTGGGTTGGACCATCAGCCCAGGGCAGGCAGTGCTCCCACCCCAGCCTGGCCACCAGGCAGCACCTTCACTCCTCTGTCCTGCCCACCTGCCACCACCGAGGTCAGCCACCCCTCAGGCACCCAGGAGCAGGACAAGAGCAGCCCATTTCTCTGCCTCTTCACTCCATTAAATAAGGTTAGATTAATACAGAGACATTTTACAAATCCTGCATTTTACACATATGGGAACATTTCCAGCTTTAATGCAGCATTGAGATGCTGTCTTCCACAGATGCATATTCTCACAGTTTAAAGCAGAGAATAAACTGCATTTATGTCCTTGCGCTCTCATGCTCTCTGTATGCTTTGTAAACCTCCCCCCTCCACCCACAGGGCAATAAATCCTTCCTGCAAGTCTGTAACTGCTAGCTTGAATTTACTCAGATCTAGAAATTGATAGGGAGAAATTTACTATAAGATTTTTTAAAATGAAAACTGCTTTTTGTGGATTGTTTCGTGTATCATTTACTATGTGGAAGTTTTGCTCTTGTTTGTGGCCCCCAGTCATTAGACTGTGAGTATTTATCAACTTTACCTCTCCCTCCTATTCTTTTTCAAGCTCAACACGGTGTGTAGGACAGCTTTTTACTTGAAATGTGATGGAGATGTCTGACACCCAGCAGTATGCTGAGCCCTTCTGTTCCCTAAAGGAACATAAAGGACCTCTAAGCCCACATTGCAAGGCAGACTGCTGTGTCACTAAAGCAGATGGGGATACACTCTGCACTAACACCTGGCACTACAGGGATTTCCAAGATGGGAGATCATTGTCAGAGCTCAGGGAAAAGGAAGGGAACAACTAATACCCAGGACAGCATCCATAAAGCCTGATCATGGAGCAGAGCTCCTTGAACATTAGTTCCTTTCTGGCCTTTGCCTTCAATTCTTACAGGTGAAACCTGGCTGCCTCCCTGCTGCTGGAAGCA
Source organism: Zonotrichia leucophrys gambelii (assembly GCF_028769735.1). NCBI lineage: Eukaryota > Metazoa > Chordata > Aves > Passeriformes > Passerellidae > Zonotrichia > Zonotrichia leucophrys. Next base: position 120,526,660 of record NC_088171.1, on the reverse strand, counting down.
AATGTACCCTATAAATCACTTCTGGCACTCAAGGAGACCTTTTTTCATGACAGGGACATATATCCTCTTTTCATCAGCCTGAAAATTTCTCCTTTGTAGGTATCAGTAACACCGCAGGAGACTAAGTGACTTTCCTCCCAGGTCCTTCAGTGACCGTGCACACAGCTATGTCCCCAGTGTACCACACAGTGCCCTGTAGGAATGCCTTTGAAGCAATGCAGCCATATGTTCTGGTTCTTTAATCTGAAGGAGAAAGGGAAATCATTTCCCCTCAGACCTGGGTCTGAGGCACTTTAATACGCCACAGACTCTGACTGGTAACTTTTAGCACAGTAGCACTCCAAAGGATGATTTGGGATTCTGGGCATTATGATAATTCTTGTTATTGAATTCATTACTGCATTCAGCAGGCTTTCCATATGCAGGTTATTGCACATCTCAAAGAACCATGACCACTGTAGGGTAAAAGGCTCTTCTTTCTGAAAGCATTTTAGCACATCTGGTCCTAGATTCAAATAATCTAACAAATGAAGTGCTTGGATGCAAGCCAGCTCTTAAGTGCAGACTTTGAGCAAGCTCCAAAGCAAGCTGGGAGAGCAGGTTGGCCACTATTAGCAGTGTAGAAGTCCATCATTTATTCTTCCACACCTTATAGAAATGTCATGGAGCCAGATCTGGACAGCCATGACAGGTGTGACATTGCCTAGGTTTATAGAGATCCACAATCCATGATAGGAGCTGGGGGAGCTGCAGTCAGACCAAGGAAGTACAGAAGGAGATTGTGAAACACCATTACCAGAGAGAAAAGCTTTCTCAACTTCTCCACAAAATAAAAATCAGATCAAGGTCATTTTCTGTCTAAAGCTGTACTCCAAGCCCTGAACATTGACAGGATGAGCCTTTGCTGGCATTAGGTACTAATCACTTGTCTAGACCATATTTTACAAACATTTACGTAGGTGACACAGCACGAGGTCTGTGTTTGTGGTTGCCAATACTTTGTAGTTCCTCGTCACTGTTCCTTAGTCTTCTCATCATGGTGATGATAAGGATGATATCTACAGATACAAGGATCATAATTCTGTCATAAAGTACTCAAGAGAGAAAATCAGCAGTTGAGTCTGGTGATTATAGCAGTTGTTATTGTGTACAATTGTAGCTGGCTTTCTAACAAAGCTTCAGCTTGGTCTCTTTAACATATTAGTCCTCAGGAACATACTGGCACAAATTCTCTCTCTACTGACACAATTAGGAAATATGTGTTTTCAAATAAGGGAAAAGAAAAAAAGAACAAAAAAATTGCAAATAGCCAAAAAAGCTTTCCAGATTTCTGTTGTATTAAATTTCTATTTATTTTCTATGATTTTTTTGTTTTGTTTTGTTTTTGTTTCTTTGTTTTGTTTTTTAATGATTTTTGTAAGTTGTACTTGTTTCAGTTTGAGTTATTCATGCATTTCAGGTAAGGTCTGATTTTTAAAGCCACAGGTTAAAAAACACCCCAATATTTAAAGCAGAAGGGCATCAGTCATCACTAGTCATGGCAGTGTTTCAGGTGTGTGTACTTGGGAGCTAATAGCCAGTAGGAATTCCATGAAGTCAGCTGGTACCAAGGCTTCTGTTTGGGATACCTAGATTTTGCTGTAGTATAAATCAGCTAAAGACTAGGCAGGCATACTTTGTGAAGAAATGCATGGACATGCAAATTGCCCAGTATAGTATAGAACATTTCATGGAATCTCAGAATGGTTTGATTTGGAAGGAGACTAACAATCATCTAGTCCAGCCCCACTGCCATGGTCAGGGACACCTTCTACTAGACCAGGTTGCTCAAACCCCCGTCCAACTTCCAGCAATCCACATCCACAACTTCTCTGGGCAACTTGTTCAAGTGCCTCACCACTCTCACAGGAAGGAATTTCTTCCGTGTACCTATCTGAATCTGTCCTCTTTCCTACCCCTTATTGCGTGTCCAGTGGTAAAAAGTCTGTCCCTATCTTTCTTCTAAATCTACTTTATATATTGAAAAGCCACAGTTAGATCATCCCAGCTCTCTCTCAGGCTGACTCACAGCCTGCCTCTCTTTTCTGTGCTGAGGCCCCTGAGCTGGAAGCAGTTCTTCATGTGGGATCTCACCAGGGCAGAGAAGGGGAAAGGGGAAAATCACGTCCCTCAACTAGATTTCAGGCCTCTTTTGGTGTAACCCTGTGTACTGTTGACTTTCTGGGCTGCAGGTTACATCCAGGGGATTTTATCCACTGGAATCCCTAAGTCTTAACAGGGCTACTCTCTCTCAGTTCACCACCCAGCCTGTACTGGGTGTCCAGTCCAGCTGCAACACCTTGCACTTTATTGCCTTTCATGAAGTTCATATTTGCCCACTCCTCAGGCCTGTCAACGTCCCTGTGGATGGCATCCTACTTGTCAGTGGAATACATGGTAGTGCAAAAAGGTTTGTGGTAGGCAGCATGGTAACTTTTAATGGTATGAGACCCATCTCCAAGATGGTACACTAAAAGTAATTTCTATCAAAATGTCAAAACATGTTTTGTCTATGTATTTTCCCAAATTAGATATTCAAAGGTGCTCCTTCCAGTGACAGAACTAACATTCTTGTCCCTTTCCCAGGGTAAAAAAAAACTAAATGCTGGCATGCTTTCCAGGTAGCAATTGTACCTCCCCATTACAGCTAGGTTCTGCAGCGTCTGAAATATCAGATTTAGGATCAGCTAGATCAGGAGACAGTGTATTGAAGGACAGTGGTAAGGCACCTGGAAGCCATTGCAATACCTGTGTCAAAGCTGTGTACAGGCAGGGTCTGACGCTGGAATCGCAGATCCACACCACATATACCAGCTTGAATTGCAGCAGAAAGCTCTGAAGTGCTGGGCTGCAGAGGCAGGCTCTGAAAGGCAACGTGCAGATTGCTACATAGTGCAGGACATGAGGCAGCACTTTGAAAATTCTCTTACAGCCAATCAGGAAACAAAGTTGTTTGAAAAAGCCTAAGACTTGATGGAAAAGAGGAGATGCAAAACTGACCGCAAATGTAACAGATTGAGAACTTTACAACCATTAGCAGGTTTCAAAACTGTCTTATGTTATATTGCTGACACATAAAAATGCCCTTAATGAATTTGTATTTTTGAGAGGTTGCAAAGTTGCTGATATATGCCACAGAGGTTTTCTACAATGCAAATCGTTCCCTAAGCACAGATACAATACACTGCTTGATGGTTCATCATATTAGATCCAAACTAGGTAATAATGGCCCCTTAGTGCCAGAATTGTTACTTCAGATTTGAATAAGTTCATTTTATTAATTGAATTATCTGAAACAGTAGAGCAGTAATGTCAAATAAATTAATAAATCATTGATGCTAACAGTAAAAGCAGTAATGTGCTAATTATGGTATTGCTTTCCTTTTATTCTTGTGTAGAGAGGCTTCACTTTGGCTTTTAATATTTCATGGAACTGATGTGAACTTTTGTTTAACATTTTATTTAAATATTATTAATTTGATAACACTGGACAAAATCCTATCTACGATTATAGGTGTCAATACTTGTTCATAACACTAAGTATTCCAGTATTAGTTTGCAATCATAAAAGTTTTATAAATTAAAATATAATATTGTTCATTCCTGAACAGTAGATTTGGTGTTTTGGTCTCTGATTAAGCTGACAGATGTGTAAAATCTCATATAGCCAGTGAAGTCCCTGGTGCAGCTGCGAGTGCTAAAGAGTGCAAGTTATTCCAGCTAAGATCAACATTAATTTACACTCAAATATCTTTCCCAGCCTGCCCTTTCTATTCACGTAATGCAGTTATTTTGTGCTGATTCCACTACTTTGTGGAAAACTATTTATTTTATTGGACTCTTCCAATACAAAAACCCAGAAGACAAACTGAAGAGAGCATAATAGTCAACCTTTAGAAAAAAATATTTCCTGATTGATGTGGGAACCATTTTTAAGTCTCATATTTGAATTATTCAGGTTGATTTTTTGAATGGATTAATCTCTGAAAATTACATAATGTAATTATTTTAGGGAAGCTAGGTGAAACTAAGTGTCTTCCTTACATGCTATTTTGCAGGGTGAGAGTACATTAGCCAGTCCTCACATAAGTAGAAAGATTTGAAACCACAGCTTAAGCATCTTAGCAATATGCATGGTAGGTTGTTTCTATCAGTCTTGTCAGCCTAGGTTTAAATTTGGCATGGATTTACAGAGTTGTTTACAAGTTGCTCTAAATCATGAAAGCCATTTGTGCTGGTGTGGTTATGCGTGAGTGCTATGGCTGAAGTTTAAATGTTAAGAAGATATGCATACACATGAATTTTAAACATATCTGTGCTGGGGTTTTAGGTTGTTTTGTTTGTTTGTTTGTTTGTTTTGGGTTTTTGGTAGCAATTATATTAAAATGTTTCCACAGGGAAAAAATTAAGAAGTTTCTTTCATTCATTTTCTTTTAAAAGCATGAAAAGAGTGCTTGAAGTTGGTTCCCAAAATGTTTGAGTTTCACAGTCTCAGGAGATTTCTACTGTTTCAGTGTGGTTACAATAAGGCCTCTATCTGAATTTCATCCAGTTCAATGGTCTAATGAAACTGTAAAGAAAGGGAGAGAGCATTATTTCCTTTACTCATTGCAGTATCACTTCTATTTTTCTGTGGTTTAAGGTCAGATTTGACTGTTGTTAATTGCATTTATAAAATTTTTCTTTAGATATGTTCAAGAGGCTGGGTGATCCTATAGCAGACTAAAACTACCCTAAAGTGTGCTGTTAAAGCATGAGGCTTTAACGAGGACTTTAAAAAAATGTAGACAAAAAGTTTAACAAAAGAAACAATGAAGTATTGAAGGAATGGAGCACTGATTTTATTTTTTTGGGTTTTCCAAGATCCTTTCCAAGATGATTCCAGGCATTAAGTGAAGGTTACCTGTGGCACTGTGAGGCAGGAGATGACAGTTAACGTGTGTTCACTGACGGCAGGAGCAGACTGCTGAGCCCTGGCTCAGCTGAAATGCTGTCACCAGAAAGATCAGCTTTATCTGAGCAAATGATACTTTCTGAACTGTAGAAAATCCCTTCAATCAGTTGAAAGATCTCATCTTTTTCTTCTGCATGTTTGCATAATTCACATTGGGAATGTAAAGTATGGATACACAGGGGAATCACTGCTTCCCTACCACTGTTGGCAAGGGGGAGAGACAGTTGTAGCAGCAGCTAGAACACGAGAGAGACAGTTTCTAGGAATTTTCTTTGACTTTGAAAAGTTTAAAAATACAAATGTTTAAATTAATTTATTGGAATAAAATGCATATATTTTTCTCAAAGGTGTGTTCACAAGTCCAAAACTCCCATTATTGCCTTGGTCACATGAAGAAAGCATAAATTAGGCTGTGGTTACCTACAAACAAGGATTTACAAGCAGAACAAGATAGACAGTGAAAACATACACCACCTTTTTTTTTGTTCCATCAGTTTAATAAATTCAGACAGAAATTTGAATGCAAGCAATACAACCTCTGACTCCCAAACTGTCAAGAGGATTAACTAACAGAACTAAAATCTCTTTCCTGAATCTAATCTCCACTAGTTTGGTATTTAACACAGCAAATATAATGACTAGCAGAAGTATCTTCCACCAAAAATAAAAATCATACAGCAAACAGGTTTTATTTCTAATTTTTTAATTATATTGCAAACTCATAAATCTTTCTTTACCATAGGAGGGTAGAAAAAACAAAAGTTTTCTATGGATGTTTTTTACTTTATAATCAAATTTTTACTTTATAATCAAAGCCACCCTCAAATGGTATGTAATATTTCATGTATTGGAAAAGAATATCTAACTTTTAATACAGCAATGTATACTGAGAAAAAACCCTGGATACTGCTTGAAAAATTCAGATTCAGTCTTAAAAAAAACCTATTATTTAAATTTTACTTAAATGAAGTTCTGTGAAGAAAATAATTTTAAAACCTTGCTAACAGCAGAAAAGCTTTTACAATGAAATTAAATTGCAGTGTGGTAATACAGCTTTTATGTATGAACTGCATGTGGTCATGCAAAGGGTTAAGCTGTGTGATTTCAGGATAAAAGGTTTCCTGAGTTGACTATTATTCCTATGGTCTGCCAACAACTTTGCAATAAATGGAATGATTTTTATGGGAATGTGGTTATTCACAGCAAGACTACAGTTGGTGTCAGTATGAAAAATTCTTCTTTAGTAGATTCTCTCAGCAGGAATAACAGATCTGAAAGAAAGGCAAAAAGTAGCTACAGAGAACTCTGGCTGGTGTTGGTGACAAATTATGTTTACAAAATGATGTGGTAACCCATAGAAAAAGAAGAAATCAGAACAACAGTAAATCAGAGTATTGCTTCTCTAAGTGCTGCTGTTCCAAAACAAGTTACCTGTGATTGTGTGTATTGTTTAATAGCTCATTTCTTTTGGCCATAAAGCAAGTGAGACTTCTAGTCTTTCAATTGCAGGGGTGTGAAAAAATGCTCCAGAAATCAGTAAAATTACCTCAAAGTTATACCGAAGTCCATGGCAGAACATAAAATATTGGTAGATATGAATTAAAATAATTCAGGAGAAAGGAAAAAAAAATGGCTGTAGTAGAATTTAATATAATTTTATAAGTATTTACTTTATTTATAATTTTTATAAATTCTATTTTTTCCTGTATGACTTGTCTATCTTTTTATTTATGGTTTTTGAAATTATACTATTAGAAGAAAATTGTGATGGAGAATGCATTAAAATATTGATGAACTTAGTATTAACAGTTATCCTATCTCCATTTGGTTTGTGATAAGCTTTCAGAATGCTGAAAACGTTAACCCCCTGATAAAGTCTGCAGCACCACAAATGGAGCTGGCATTGTCTTCCATTCAAAATGAGGATTAAAGTTACATAGAAGTTAATGATTCTCTTACAACCATACAGCAACTTTGTGGGTTTTGGTTGTTCCACCATTCCTAAGTCAAGTTGTTGGAATATGAAAGGGATTGTTACTATTTGTATTGCTTGGTTGGTTTTTTTTTTAATGAAATAGGTAGCAGCTCTTTCAAGAAGTAAAAATGACAGCTTTGCTTTGAGTGTTTCCTGCTCTTTGTTTTCATCATGGACAATTACCCCAGTTCTATTTAGAGCATTTCATTTGCAAACTTTTCTAGGAGCATTGGAAAACCTCAGTTTTTTTCATTATAGCATGAATTTGGTTTGTTGTGCTGGGATCACCAATGATGTGGCAGCAGGGAAGAAAATCAGCCTAGATGTGTCAATGGCAGTAAATAAGAAAAAAATCCAGTATAAAGCAACTGTGTTGTTGATAGGTGGAGGTCAACCACTGTTGAGATAAAGGGATAGATTTACCAACCTAAAAGTAAATGTTGACCAAGATGATGCCAAAGAAAATAAATTTCTTAGGAAGTTACATATCACATTCTCTCAGAATAGAAAAATAGTGTGTGCATTCTTTAAAATTCTAATAAATGTTTCTTCAATATAAATATTTTAAAAACAAAAGAAAAACTTTTTGCTTGAGAAGAGTTTTTGAAAGAGTAAAATAGTTAAAATGAGCTGAAAGTGGAAACAGCTCTTGTTGACCATTGAATGTAATCATTCATGATTATTTTTGCCAGATGACCTTCAGTTTGCAATAAACAATGGACAGAAGCTCATATTCAGATCTCTAGGTCTAGTTCTACTGCTGTGAGAAATATCTGTTTTGCTTGAGGCAAAAAATCACAAATGTGATTTTTGCAGAGTAGGTCTGATTTGGCTTTGATTGGAGGATGGATCCTGGAAAGTCTTAGCAAACCTTTGGCTCTTCATTTCCTCATTGGTTGGCTAGATGTTGAGTAAGAAATGTTGGAGGTCACTTCTTAAAGAAAAAAAAACCTCCAAACATAGAAAGGACTGTAGAATATGCTGAAAATAGATTTCTGGACCATCAGACTCAAAAAAATAAGCAATCACAGGAAAGATTGTTGAACAAACCTTATTCCTGGTGAGATACAAGGAATGGTTTAAGGGAAAAGAAAGCTTCAAACAGAGCTGACTGAATTATTTTCCTCCCACCCCTAAATACCATAAGGATGACAGCTGAACAAACCTTTGGTCACCCAGAGTGGAGTCATCAGAGGAATATCTATTCAGAAATTACTTTTCTCTTTTGGTTGAAATAAAAGTTCACCTCCTCCCAATGTTTGTGATGTCTGTAATGGGAACCTCCTGACCAGATATTGGCCAGGGATGCTTTATGAGAAGCATGTGATTCAGCTTCTGATAGTTCATCAACAGAGAGTGCTGGGAAAGCAAAATGTAATTATTCCAAAACCTTTTAACAACATTTAATTTATTTTTAGAGACATAAACCTAATTTTTCAAGTACTGTAAGTTCTATGAAGAGTTGCAAAGACAAGTTCACTTTCTAAGGAACTCATCAACAATTTTGAACTCCCTTCCAGCAGGTATCAGAACAGTTCCCTTTGCACATTCAGACTGAGACACAAAGCCCATCTATTTGCATTTAATTTTCCACAGCAGCAATTCAAGAACAGCTCAGCTGCAGTGCAGAAAGGAAGGGTAGAGAGAAGAAAGGAAATACAAATCACAGTACAGGGTTTTTCCTAATATGTGTGTGAGGGAATGACTGGAAATTGTTTCTCATCTGTGATGCTACTACCATGGGTGACTTGCAGAAAGTTCATGAAGTTCCACTTCATGAATGCGGGACTAAATTACATCACACATGTAGCTGTAGGTAAATGAACAAAAATGCAAAACAAAGTCTTTATTCAGGCAGAACTGTGGCTTTGCTGGTGTGTGCAAAACACAGCTAAAAGCCTCAACCCATCTGAAATGCAAGATGCCTGGCTGTTGTGGAATGTGCTGCTGCAGTTCCTGAGTGTTAGAGCTACAAAGAATAACAAATACCTCCTTCGCTCACTTGAGAAGACCATTCCTATAGGCTTATGCAACTCATTAACCACTTAATTTCTTTCACATGGCAAATGACAAGTACCTTCATGCTAGGTGCCACTAAAAATAGAGCCTATATGATTTCCTTTCTCAAGAGGATCACATGGGTTGTTCTTTGCAGATGTACAGCTGAGCTGAAATATCCAGGAGCATGCTCATATCATCACTTTGTCACTTTATTCACCTTTCTGTTGCTTCTCCCTGAGCTGCCAGCTGGGGTTAAACCACCACAGACTGGTGGCACAAAAACTCTTGTCTTTCTAGCTGGCACTCCTAGAACTCTGACAAAGAATTGTTCTCCTCTTCTCTGGCTGGGCAAGGCAGTGATGGGTCAGCTCGCTCCCCACTTCTGCCACAGAGCCAACCCCACAACACTGGGAGTGGGAAAGAAAAGGAAAGAGAAAATTTAAAGTGTTGTGGAAAGGTCTTCAGGCTGCCCATAGAAGAAAATGTTTTTGCTGTCCATACTGGCAAGGTTAGCAGAGAGAATTTTAAACCCTGGATTTGTCTCATTAACAGACAGTGACGAAGATGGGAGACTCACTCCCTCAAAGTATTGCAACTTTCATTTTATACACATGCATTTAGAAGAGTATCAACAGCATCAAGGCCCTGCAAGTTTAAATTAATTGGTCACGTGGAACTGAAAGACACAGCTTTGGTCATCTTGTAAAAATTTCTACATGAACCTGTCATTTCCAGAGAAATGATATATTTTAAGGCTTTTGTGGAAAAAATCATTCTTTTCATAAGTTTAATTTTAGGTGCTTTAAAATTTAAATATATTTTAACAATCTTTAGTGTATCATTTCGACAAAATGTGTATGTTCCTAAAAGTATACTTTCAAGTTAATGAGTTTGAGAATAATTCATTACATTCTGATGAGATTCATGGCTTTTTTTCTTCTTAAAATATCTTCATATTTTATTTTCACTGTCTCCTATTAATTATATAATTTTTTTCTCTTTGTAAAAGTATATATTAGCAGATAATAGGAATCATATAATAAAAAAGTGTGTGAAAGCACATGCAAAATGCTGGCCTTTTAAAATACAGTTAATTTGACACTTTAAAATTAACACCATTCTCTCCAGGAAAAAAACACACCCTTCAAACAGATTCACTTGTTTTATTTAGCTGTTTCTGTCTATTGGTAAAATTCTTTCTTTGACTTCCCTACTCTTCCCTTTCTGCAAAATATACAGAAATAGAATAACATAACAGAAGAGAACAACAAATTACTTTGTCAGAGTTGGAGCAAGAGCTGATTTTTAGAGAGGCACTCTATCCACTGCAGATACTTCTTTAGGTCATATTTTATATTAAATTAGATTCTTTACAAGGTGCAGTTGAAATGAAAATGTAAACCTTGGTTTTTGCATAGCTACTTCAACAAACACAAGTTGCAGAATAAGACTTTTATTTTGGAATATACACTGTTTACTTTAGGAGTATCATATTTGATCCAAATGTGTCTCTGGATGTGAGCAAGCAAAATAGGATTTTAATCACCTTTTCTATTAGAAAAAAGGGTCATCCATTTTGGGCTATAAAAGGGTTACATGTTCAGTGCAGGGGATTACTTTAAAGTCATTGGGTGTGAAAAAGAGTTTGTAAATTATTTCAGTTCTTAGTCCTCAGTGTTTATAGCTTATATAGATAATATATAGCAGTTTATATAGCTAATGAATTAATGTTTTGTTCTGATGTTCTATTTAACAATAAAAGATAGACTTTGGTGAGTTTTGGTAGAGTTTTTGTGGGCTTTTTTACATTACAAGCTTCTCTTTATAGTCTTAAGTTTAAAATGGGAGCATTTTGAAAGCCTTCACAGCCCAATTTAATTCCTTGACTGTTCATCCACAAATTGTCAGACAGAATGAAGTGGATTTCAAGAACTCTCTTTGTTCCTCATATCCTGTGCCTGACCCACAGGTAATCTGCACCTTTTTTCTTCAGCACTGAATAATTGTGGTGGGAAAGAAGAGAAAATGTTAGGGTCACAAAGTGCAGGCTAGACAGAGATGACAGGTCCTGCCAATGGAGTGCCAGCACTGAGAAGCTGCGAACCACGGTCGCTGCTCTTTCACATGGGTTTGTGCTGTGCCTTACAGGCTCTGCTCTTTCACAGGGGTTTGTACTGAGCCTCACAGGCTCGGCTCTTTCACATGGGCTTGTGCTGAGCCTTAGCTGTGCTGCTCTTTCACAGGGGTTTGTGCTGAGCCTTACAGGCTCTGCTCTTTCACATGGGTTTGTGCTGTGCCTTAGCTGTGCTGCTCTTTCAGATGGGTTTGTGCTGAGCCTTAGCAGTGCTGCTCTTTCACAGGGGCTTGTGCTGTGCCTTAACTGTGCTGCTCTTTCACAGGGGTTTGTGCTGTGCTTTACAGGCTCTGCTCTTTCACAGGGGTTTGTGCTGTGCCTTAGCAGTGCTGCTCTTTCACAGGGGTTTGTGCTGAGCCTTAGCAGGCATTCCGCAATGATGGCTAAGGGAGCTCAGCACTTCAGTCTTTGTTGCCTCAGCTTGAAAGAAAGTGCAGAGGATTTTTTGTATTTAGCAAGCACAGAAGTACAGTGGAGAAGCATTAGGTACAGTTCATACTATATATAAATATATATATATATATATACACACACACACACACACACATACACGCGCACACATGTGGATGTTTCGATTGTTCCAATTTCCAACCTGCACATACCAGGGATTTTATCCTTCTAGTCAAGTGGAAACCAGAGGTTGACTCCTAAAGCTTAATGAATGCTGGCAAATAGTGTTGGTGCATGTGGTCACAACTATGAGTAAAAAGATGGGGGCATGGGGCATTCACAGCCTAGCTTTGAAATACGTAATTGTTGCCTGGAAAAACAAAATTGACTATCGGTAACTCTGTGATTCCAAAGGAAGCACATTGTGATGGCTAGTAGGAGTGAGGAGTATTTGTGGAGTAGATAATAGTCTTAAAGGGTATATACAACTGAAAGGGTGTATATATCTTATTCCTGGAAAAGACATAAACAGAGGTACTCCTGTCATAAAAAGCTGCATTAAAATCACAGCAGTGTACACTTGGGGATTTTTATTTTATTTTATTTTTTTTTACAAATACTTCACATTTATAAAGGATTGCATCTTTAACTTGTTTTGCTAGATCTGTTCTCACATGTACATGACCAAATTTCTCTACTGTTCAGTAGGGAAAATGAAGCAGTGGATATAATTGCGTAATGACAGATATGAGAGGAACAGAGAATCCTAGCAATCATTTCCTGTGAGTTGGCCAGCTTCCAGGATGTCTCAATGGGCCCGCTGATGTAAAGGCAAAATGAAAATAGCTCATTCTGAAGGGTACTTGTTGGTTGGGGGTTTTTTTCCCTCTCTCATTTGACTTTGCAGACTAAGGTATTGGAATAATTAGTTGGCAGTGTGGTGTTAGTTTTCTCACGGTAAATTAAGCAGATTAACCAAATGTGGAAACGTATTTTAGCTACAATCAGCAGATTTGAAGCTGTAATACTTCAGCATCCTCTGAGGTTATGTTAATATTATTCACATTATTCCTCTCTATTATGTGCAGACTTTTCCACAGTTACCTTATGTCAGTGTTTATTCAAAGGCAGCAGAATTATTAGATTCATTTTTGTTAGTTTTGTAACACAGAAATGTAGGGGATCAGCATGCTGGCTGTTGCGTCACTCCACTTGGCATGTAGTATTGGCATGGATAAGAGAACTATTATAACAGCCTTAATCTCTTTTTTTATTATTATTGTTATTAATTTTCCTACAGTAAGTTGAGTAGTGAAGCATATTTTACATAATTATGGCAGAAGTACACAACTTGACGGGTGGTAGTGAAGGAGCAAAGTAATATAAATATTTGGAGAACATTTCTGCCATAAGTTAATGCTTTGCATATGAATCTTTATAAAGATTCTAAGTTAGTTTAAAGGAATGATTCCAGAGGACTACATAGGTCCAGGCATTTTAAGAGCTGTGAATGATGACTGTGGAGCATCTCTGGGAGTTTTTGGCTAGTCATACAAAAACAGAAAAGAGAAGGAGGAAAACTCAGCAGGAAGAAGTTAACAAATGCTTTGGGAATGGAGGAGGGAGAAGACATAAGCTTTCCATGTACAAATCTTAGGCTAGACTCACCTAGTCATTCATTTTTGATTGCTGTTTGTCTTTGGCTTGCTGCATTTGACTGGAGACACTCACTTAGCAAATGGTTGCAGCAGCTTTAAGCTGCTCCTGCAAGCACATATGTGCTGCTGCTTCGAGCCCCAAAGCAGAGCTGATAGAAGGGAATGGAGAAACAAATCTCAGCTATTCCATGCAACATCTGTTGGTTTAATTGAGCTGCTGCAGGAGATTCAATCTAAGCTACCAGCTGTGGCACAGAAAGGTCTGAGGGACACAAACACATGGATCCGTGCAAGCCAGCTGTGTGAAAGAGCAAAAAAGGACAGCATGGACAAGAACTTCTTAAGCTACTATTGGTAGATTTGCCAGGTTACACATGCTGACAATCCCATTTTCCCTCAAAATGTTATTTCTAAACAATACCAAGTACATTTTGCTTTCCAGGGATTGGTCTGAAAGTGCAGAGCTGCACCTCAGCCTGTCTGGCTGAAATACAAATCTTCAGTACAAACATGTTAGCACTTGTAGTTCCTCCTGAAGATTTCAAACTGGATACACTGAAGCTGCAAGGTCAACATGTTTAGGAGCAAAACACAGCTAGCTGCATAGGCTTTATGTGTAAGCCACAGGATATTTTGCTCTTTATTTGCCAATTCAGCCTATTTTAAGAGAATCCCACAATTTTAATTTTCTTCTTTGGACTTGACTGCTAAACTGATCATGTCATAATAAAATACATCTGCATAAATAACAGTGTTTCTACAGGGACTCTCAGTATTGGTTTCAGATATCACTTTGCCAGAGAATTAGGGGGAGAATTCTAGTACTGTATTTCCTCTGAAAATTTTACAAAAATTTCAAATACATTTGTGAAATTTTGAAATGATGAGCCTGCAAACAAACTTTTTTTTTTTTTTTCTGGATGGCCATTTAGCGATAAGTCAGCTCCCCTCACTTTTCTGAGAAGCACTTGAGGATTTTAGAGTCTATGTGTATACATACATACACCTTTGTGAAAATGTTCTGGTTTGAAAGGCATGCTTTATTTTTTAGGCAGTGTTTTACCATATCCCTGATTGTGGTGCATATTGAGCTAACTGCTATTTTAAGTTGTTGATGGTGCGTGCTTGCTTATATCTAATCAGAGGACAAGCAGTGTCTCAGGTAGCTCACAAATAGAATGTTCCACACAAGCCAAGCAGGTGGAAACAAATACAGGGGGTTCTGATGTAAGAATGGACCACATCAATTAATGATAGGCCGGTAATTGGCTTCTTTGAAGAATTACTTCTAAATAACTTCCCTGCTAAAAGGGCAATTGCTAAATGAATGTTTTTCCTTACCGTGTTCAGGGGTGGAAAAATGCAGCCATCAGTCATTAGCCCAAAGTCTGAGTCAGCTAGACAGTGTGAAAAAATACCTGGCACTCAAAGCTCACATTTAGCCTCAAAGCCGTGCCCTGCCACTCAAAAGGAACAAAACAGTCGTGCACTGTTTGTGACCTCCCTTTAGCTGTAACATAGTGTCAATCACACTGGGCTTTAATCCTTTCCAAATTATAACATGTATCTCTTGTGCTTTGTTCCCTTCCTGCCTTTTTTCCTTCTTTTATTCCTGACAAAAGAGGACAGTATCTCGCTCTTATAATAGTCAGTATTTTGTCAGAAATTTGCAGTGCTTGTGACATTTCCTTCCTTTTTCTTACTTTCTTGGTGCTTTCTGTACCTTTGCCCTATCAGATTTTAGTCTCGGATTTATTTTCTGGGCTTTTCTCTCCAAAATAATTCTTTCTTTTGATGCCACGATTTCTATTTCTAACATATCACTGCGGTTCTCACTGTTTCCTTACCAAGCAAGTGGTTAGACAGAAGGGGAGAATGGCATGATCCAAGGCTTGTGATGGTCCCAAGTTCTTGTGCTGTGAATTAATGTTCCAAGTCCCCAGGTTTCTCTCTAACTGTGGTATCTACATGTAGTGGTCTCATTCTTCCTTCCTCTATCTTTTCCCTGAGAGAGTTGAATTTGGAAGATTTTTGAGTTATTCCTTCCTCCATCTGCTCCTTTGAGAAGATGAGCTTCTACTCCTTCCTTTAGTTTTGTGGTTGCAAAAAAAAAAAAAGTTTCTTTTTAACAGATTTCTATTTTGAGTCCTCTTCTCCAGCAGCTTGTTGCAGTTGTCATTCATAGTTTCTAAGCTGGGGAAGGAGAAATCACTGAGCAGTAGAAGAGTAACTAAAGTGGGAAACTAATGAATTCAGGAGGGTGTTTCTTCTTTAGCTTACATTCAGCTCATATTTGAATTGTTAATGTGGTATGCATTTGGAGGGACATTTGCTCTAGGTTTTAAACAGAAAAACAGTAAAAAATTATGTGAATTTGATAACTTGCTGAAGAAGCTTCTTGGCTCTTTTTTCAGCCAAGTTGATTTTCAAAGCCTGGCAGCATATGCTCACACTTGCAGTTTCAGCTGTGTCTGTACATCTAATGCATTTTGTCTGCCTAAGGAGGAAATTCACTGTATGCTGGTTAAATATGAGCAAATGTAATATTGTCTCTCCTGTGCTGATTGTCACTCCTACCTCTCTCTTTAGCACAAGCTACCTATGCATAAGATACAGAAGAGTAAGCATTACAGTAAGAATATGTTGTACAAGTGTAAAAGACCACACCTTGTTCTTCAAAACATTTCAAGTTTCTGAGGCATTTTTTGTAAACCAGTGTTTTTAAAAATCTAGAATCCACAGCCACCATGTGAGGCCACATAGGCTTCTTCAGCTTTTTTCTTATCTGAGGTTGTTGACCTCAGGAGAGGAGGAGAAGGTTACAGGGTCAAAGTCTTTTCCTCCTTGGAGCTTGCTGCTTGCTGGGAGAGGGTTGGCTGGAAAATAGATGTTTTAGAAAAAGGGTTGAGGGTCATGATTTTAATTCTGTTAGGGAACAGCTGGTTTGAGTTTCTTTCCACTTCTATCTTCCCTCCCTTCCTCACAAATCCATGGAGAGAAAAAAATTTGTTCAGAGGAAAGCAACACAAAAATAAAGAATTGCAGCATTTTCATGTTTAAAATAGATCATACTTGTTATAGGACTTCACATTAGGAGAGAGAGGAGGAAATTATTAAAATAATTGAAATCCCTTATTGTTACAAGCATTGAATTGATATTGATCTAAAGTGTCAGAGGTTTATTTGTTTTCCTGCCAACAGTTAAAATGTTAATAGTAATGTTTTAATGGATTTTTTGTGGATTAACAATATACATTGCAATTTTTAATTTAGTGATGGAGAAAGCTAATTTTTAATATATTGTGTTAGTTTGCATAAAAGCAGCTGAAGAAAGATGGTTTGATTTGGGTATTTCTGTTCAGATTTCCTTCATCTTTGCATGCTGCTTTCATGCACTAAGACCAAAGAGAGAGAAGGAAACTCACAACTCTCAAATGAATGGCAAACTAGGAACAGATTTTTCATCTGCACTCCTCTGAAACACTGGCCTCAGGCTGTGTTGGTGTGTGGCTCAACAGCAATCAGAGGTCATAATTTCATTGGCGGTTAGCATCAGGTTTAATTTTTCTAATATGTTACATTTACCAAAATGTCTGGTTTCAGTTACACTTATGCACTGACTGAATCAGCTTTGAGCAGCATGATGTTTTAAGGTACCTGAAAGGCTACAAGAACGTTTATGGAACACATATGCTAATTGTTTTTAACCACTTTCATTTCTAAACACAAAAATGTGTTTTTGGAAAGCCATTTAACAGTAGTAGCTAATGACGGTGTGCATTTATTCTAAGAAAAGAGCACAAGGAATAGGTAAAATAGTTGTTTTAACAAGACTGCCATCTACTGATTTCCACAATTAAAAATATCCCTGATGACTAGATTGGTCATAGATTTTTTTAAATAGCTTTGTTTTCAAAATTTGCAAAATCAAGAAAATTATGAAATCTTTCTGTCACCTTAGGAATGCGACCAGGTTCACATTGACGACGTGTCTTCAGATGACAACGGTCAAGATTTAAGGTACAAGAGAACTCATTAAGATAAACAGTTACTTTGCAAATTCCTTCCTGGGCGAGGGATGGGCTGCTGCGATGCTCACAGTAGCCTGCTCTCTTTTAGCTGTCTTCTTTGCAGCCCAGCCAAGTGGGTAGCTGGTGGTTCAATGCAGCCTGTTGCCTTTTATTAATCCGTGGGGTTTGTTATCCCTGCCCAGCACGTATAACTTCGGAACCGACGGCTTTCCCGCGGCTGCCACCAGCGCCAACCTGTGCCTGGCCACCGGCGTGCGCGGAGGAGTGGACTGGATGCGGAAACTGGCCTTCCGCTACAGACGAGTAAAAGAAATATACAACACCTACAAAAACAACGTTGGAGGCAAGTGACTCTGGAGTGTCTAACTAACATGGATTATTAGAGGTGGTAAATGGGAAGAACTGGTTTCTACTCCTTTCTAGGAGTGAGCTGCTTAGTTTGCAGTGTGCAGAAAATTGTCTGAGCTGGTGAAAGCAAAGGAAAATGACAGACCATACTTAGTACCAGTGCAGACATGCCCTTGTCTACTCCACAGGTCTTCTTGGTCCAGCAAAAAGAGAGGCTTGGTTACAACTGAGAGCAGAAATTGAAGCTTTGACAGATTCTTGGTTAACACTTGCACTGAAAGCACTCACCCTCATACATTCGAGGTGAGTATGGAGAGTAGGGAGGAAACTCCAGCATGTCTGATTATGATCTGGAAGAGGCTGTCTGGTGTGGTGGGCAAAATGCTGAAGCTGGAGGACCTTATCCTCGTTTCTTATTCTGATCTGACTATGCTGCACCTTGTTCCTTGATACAGTGGTAAAAAAATGCTCTTTTTAAGTGGTGATAATAATATTGAAGGCGTTCTGATGGGAGGGGTAAGACTTTCCTTCTATTGTTTTGTTTTTTTTCTTCTTTCTGTTTTGTTAAAAAAGGATATTTGCATTTTTCTCTTCTGTAGGACAAACTGTGTGAACATTCTCGTAACAACTACTCAGCTAATTCCAGCTCTGGCAAAAGTCTTGTTGTATGGACTAGGGGTTGTATTTCCCATAGAGAATATTTACAGTGCAACTAAAATAGGTGAGCTATTTTCATCATGTTGTGATACATTTAAAGCTGTATTTCTAAAAAGAAAAGGTATTGTAGTCTATATTTGATTCTAACTTGCTTTCACTTTCATGCTTTGTAGCAAATACAGAGATTAGTAACATCAGATCCTCATGAAACATTGCTAAAGCATCCTAAAAGTGCTTTTTGAATGTGTGATGATCCAGCACAGAACGTTTTTTATAGCTCTATTAACAGTGGTACAGTCTCTGTTAGGAAGAAATGTAAAAAAAGATTGCTTTTTTCATCATTTCTCAAAACTGTGGGGCTGTGTAGCAGTTGAGAAGGGTTTTTAATAGGCAGTAAGTACAGAACACTGAAGTCTCCCTGGAGCAGCAGTAGGAGAAGTTCTGTAAAGGTAAGCCCTGGCTTATTTGTTTTCATGGGCTCTGGAGAAAATTTTGGTAAACAATTTACCAGAAGCAAGAGTGTTTTGCTGCAAAAAGTAATTATTTAACTTTCTTCATACTGACTGTAATAAGCTTCAGCCAGGCAAATGTTTATTTCTGTTTTCTGGTTCAGTATAAAAGATGTTATTCTGAGTATGTAGAAGTACCCCAGACCAGATGGCAATAGTGTTTGTAGTTTTTAATGTGATTATGACATATCTGTTCTGTCTCAGATTCCCTCATAATTGTGGGACACAAGAACACATTTTTCATCTGTTCTTAAGTATCTTAAGTGTAATACAGCAAGCTCAAATGGTAGGATATTTTTGATTTTTTTTAACAAGACAAAACAAAAATTGGCTCCTAGTTTTACAGAGAAATTTGAAAGCATTCCCATCAAATATTTAAAATTTTTCCTGAATATAAAAGTTATAGTGCCCTCTATCAAAACTTTGTAGCAAATTATAGCTTTGAAATATAGTGCTTTAAATACACATTTTAATTAAAACATATTTTAATAAATCTTCACTTGTGACTTCACATATATGGGGTAGAAGGGTGGTTTTGGAAAAATATGCTCTGTCACTGACTGTCACAAGAAACCATGAGATTTCTGTGACATAGCATGATTCATAATGTTCAAACACTGTTCCAGCTTAGTGTTGGAGGTTTCTTATGCCTGGGGCTACTGTCAAATGGTATCATTAAGTAGTTTGGCTTCTGTAATGTCTAGAAAACTTCATTTAATTTCCAGCCTACTTTTTCTTATGCTTTTATTGTTCTTTAGCTGAAATAACTATTTTATAAACTACAATTCTTCCCATCCATTGCTGTAGACACTCAGCATATCCCACAGCCAGACTAAAGTGACCTTTCATAATGGGGACATTTGGGAAAACTCAAATTTAGGTTTTTGCTTTCTTTTGTCTTCTCAGTACTGTACCTGAAACTTCCCAGTAGGGGTACAAATTGAAAGAGAAGAAATTTAGGTTACCTATCAGGAAGAAATTCTTTACTGTAAGGATGGTGAAACATTGAAACACATTGCCCAGGGAAGTTGTGGATGCCACAACCATGGCAGTGTTCAAGACCAGGTTGGGTAAGGCCTTGGATAACCTGGATAACCTTGGATAACCTTAAATAATCTATTATAGTGGGACTGTCTCTGCACATGCCAGGATGAGTTGGGACTCAATGAGTTTAAGGCCCCTTCCAACCCTTAGCATTTCTGTGATTCTGTGGTACTTGCGCATAGGGCTGGAGCACTGAGATCATTTCCCTAGGTGTGTGCAGGGAAAGAATGACCTATATGAATGGATCCCAGTGCAGGATCAAGGACATGGCCCATGTATTGGATTACAGGCATTTAAATCTTAATCTTTTGAGTGACCTTCTAAGTCAAGGTACTACTGTTTTAAGAGCTGTGATTAATCAGGTAACACATTTTGGAGAAAAAGATAGAATTTCAACTCAACTTCAATCAATTTACTCAAATCAAGCTACTGGTCATAAACAAATGGTAGATAATTCTCCTGGTGGTAAAATTCCCCCCAAAACCTGTGTCATATTAGGGAATGAGACAAGAAAGGTCATATTGTGGATCTCTAGTATGCTGTCTATGCTGCAGTCAGCCTTGATGCACCATACTGAGGGAGAGACTCTTCTCATCTTTGTAGGTCTACTTAAGAAGTCCAAGGGTTGGGGAGATCCAAGCTAAAAAGCTAAAACATTATTTATTTGATGACATCCCATCACCGCCTACCTTGAATTGTCTGATCTTTTTCTTTCAGGAAAGGAAAGTTGTTTTGAGCGAATAATTCAAAGATTTGGAAGAAAAGTAGTGTATGTTGTTATAGGAGATGGTGTCGAAGAAGAACAAGGCGCAAAAAAGGTAATGGCCTTTTTTTGGTGAGGGTTGGTTAAAAGAGTCTGGAAAATTGTCTTTTCTTCAGCACGGGACAGCATGCACTGACATTTAAGTTGGATATCTTTGCCTTATAAAATCTGTGTTGAGTATATCTAGTAGAAAGCCAGGTAAGCCTATAGATAATGATTTGCCCTGCTGTTCTCCAAAAGACACATTAAACTATGTATGTTTGATGCATTTCAAAAAGGGGCCTGAAAATGGGCCCTGGCTTTTGTGCCAAGAGCTAACAGTTCTGTTTTCCTTGGCAACCCAAAATACCGCATAGGATGTTATGAATGTAAGCAAAATATGGTGATTCTTAGTGATCAAAGGCAGTGTGCTGTTTAACTGTATGAAATACGTATATGTCACACCTTAAAAAGACATGTAGGACTGGAGTAGGGAGACAGGAATTTCCGTTTTCTTGTGTGTCCATAATTTGGATTCTTCATTCAGACAACAACCTGTGGCTTGGCATGCATTCATAATCTCAGATAACTGAGCAAAGAATACTATTTGACTGTCTATTATTTTTTGCTTCCCACTGAGGAGAAGGGAAAAAATGGGTTTTTTTTCAATGTGAATTAAGCTGTATAAAAAGCAACACTTTCCGTTCACAGATAGTAGGCTTTATTTGTAATCTTGCTAAAAAGCTACCCTAGGTAGTCTGCAGATACACACTCTTTGCTTGGAGGAATGAGGCATAACCTTGGCTATTTGAATAATAGGAGAAAGAGCAGGAAAACGGGCATTTTTGTTTTTGCTCCCTTTCACAGATAAATTGCTTTTACACAGCTATTTTTTCACCACAAAACTCTCTGTGATACTTCTCTCTCTTTCCACTGCGACTTTCTAAATGGGAAAAGTGAAACTAATTAGTCCACATGGCGTTTTAACAACCATTGACTGGTTTTGCTTCATGAAATCTGGGTTTTGTGCCCCTGAAGCCTCGCGGGTAGGTTCCCGGCTTGTCCCAGCACTTTGCAGAGTCTCAGTTTCATATATCCCTTTGGCGGAACAGTTTGCTCCTTTCTCCTTCAGAAATGCCTTTCATCTTTGCAGAGAAATGTTTTCCCGCTGCAAATGATTACATTTTAAAAGCTGTATTTAAGATCGGGGGAAAAAAAAAATTCCTTCTCTTTGTTCCTTTTCTGTTGCTTGGTGAAATAGTGTTGTATATGATAATGGCAGGAGTAGTCCTTTTGGTAACATTATCTATTCCAATGCTTTTTTCAACAGGAAACATGATTCAGAAAAGCATAAGGGAAAGCCTTTCCAGTCACTAAGAGGAGTAGCAGTATAGAAAGTTCTTTTGTGCAATTACTTCTGTGTATTCTTTCCTGGTGGAAGGAATTTTCAGGTTGAAAGCATGTTAGATGCTCTGGATTAAATTATCTGCTGCAGCAATGCCAGAGAAGTCAATAAGTAGACCAGCAGCCCTGCCTTTCTGCATAAACTATCAATCTGATTTAGGAAGATGCTTCTGGGATTCATGTCCTGCTTCTTAGTCCACCAAATAAGAACTCACCCTTTCACACTGTGAATGCAGGCTTTGCCTTCTAAGTTTTTTCCTTCCCATCCTTCAAGAGTAGAAACCTTATCTGGAGAGCACACAGACAAGACAGAAGCTTTGCCTCCCCAAAACTACCCAAAGCATCTCAATCGAGAGTGGCATAACTGTCCTGTGATGTACCCCATTGTCATGCTTACTCCTAAATTTTGGTAGCTGGTTCCGTCCTGCCTTGCTTCCCATCAGCATGTCAGCTTTTGTGGTATTCTCCAGAGAAGGGACAGGTCTTCTGTTACCCTTTGCACAGCAGTTTTCTGAAGGGCTTTGGCCTGAGGTGAAGCCATTAGCATATGTGTGTTTCTTTACACTATTTAGAGCATAAACAGCACAACATTCTTTAGATAGCACTTCATTGTTTACATATAAACTGTAATGAGTCTTTTCAAGTGAGCATATAAATTCAAGCCTATTTAATTAGGGTTTTTTTTATTCTGTGTTCATTCAGTGTATTTAAAAAAAAGTTGAGCTTCCAGCTTAGGAGTTAACAAAGTTAAGGTTAAATTATTAAAAAAAAATTTACCAATCATTTATAAATTCCTTCATCATAAAACAAGATTTTCATGTATGTCCTTCATCATGGAAAATATTGAGTCAATACAGCAGTAGGAAAATAAAAGAAACTTTTAAAATCTTTTTATTATTGTCATTAGTATAAAAATTCAATAATAGAAATTTCTTAATGCCACTTAAAAGATCATTGCTTTATTGAGAAACATTTTTAGGATAAACAGTTTGGTAATAAAATGCCTCTTTTGGTTGATGCAAGTAAACATAATACACTGAGAAAACTGCACACTGTTACATTTCTGGTAGCATTAGTTGAACTAGGATAGTGACACTTTTGTTTAGCTGTCGCTTCCATCAAAATGTTTGATGAGACAGTTAAACTCTCAGGATGTTTGCCCTGTGGATTGAGGAATGATTGTACCCTTCTGGGTCAGTGCAGCAGCCCATGAGTTTGGCTGTAACACTGGGGCTCACACAAAGATTGCTACCTTCACATCAGCTTCCCCCAGAAAAGAGGGAGAGAAGGGCTGAGAGAAGTCAGTGTGAAACTCCAAAGGGTGCCCTGGAGCTGCTGGCACCAGTGTGGGTCAGAGCCACCACCTCAGAGTGCCACTGTGGTGACACAGCTGTTCTCAGTGCAAGGGTCTGGGGGCTTCTGCCAGAGACTCAATCGTCTCAGCATTTTGGTTTGCTTTGCTTTGTTTTGTGTTCTGGGTTTGCGCGTTATTTTGTTTTGTTGTGTTGTGTTTTGTGCTCATCTTTTGCCTTTGTCTTTGGAGACACGTTTAGGAAATATTAATAAGACAGAAAAACCCCAGCTCCTGAGTTTTTCTGCTTAGGAGAAGTCTCCAAAGGATTTCTAATTTGTGAGATGAGACAAAGGCTCCTATGCACTGAGAAGCTGGATTTTACATCAGGTGATTCGGGAGAGCCTAGGCAAATGGGCTTCTCCTTTGTCTCCAAAATGGTCATGCTGCCTGGGAGGAAAAATCATAAATCTTTGTGGAGCAATAAATAGAATATAAATGGGTATCCAATATGCCACTGCTTTTAAGCTCAGAGTCACACTGTGCTGGTCAGGTCTGGGGTAGGAAGTAAAGACGGCCGCTTAGCAAATCTGGCAGGAATACAATAAAAATACCATGAAAGATGACAAAAACTGATGAGTTTTCTATTCAAATCCATCACAAATCTCAGGAGTAATTTTTTTGTAAAAATATGTATTCATTTAAGGGAAGGAGGATAGAGGGTAATCTGGACTTTTTGGTGTTGCTATCAAAAAATGGATTTGTTTTGCATATGTATTAATAGCAGCACTATTTTGTGGAGTAAAATAGCTGAAGTTTTGTACATTTAGTAAGTACACGCTGAAAATAAAATTATTTCTATTTCAGAAATAAAATAGCTTAATATCTTAGATTATTTAATAGTACTCTAATTATTAGGCTTACTAAATTTGTTGTTTCATTTTTTATGCTTTTTACATTAAAATCAAAATTTTGCCACCAGATTTAATTTCAAAATGTCATCAAAATCAAATAATTTAAAAGTTCATAGATGTTTTACTACTCAGTATCATCTACCAAACAATTCATGATTTTTAAAGATAAATGTTTCATATTTACTTGGAATATGTTGAAATAGTAGACTTAGGGTTCCATTAGATATTAATGCATCCAGTTTCACCACCTATTTATTAGTGGTTAGCATTTGTCATCCATTCTCCCGCAGCAGCAAATGTGAGATTAGCATTTCTTGCTTGGCTCAGAGTAGAAGCATTCTGCATGACAGGGGTGTGCTAAGTGTTGGCAGGGATGGCTTTTTAAAGGCAATATTTAGTACAAATATATACAAAGGGTCTCTTGCTCTCTCAAATGATCTCAAGTCATTTGGCAAGAGAAAATGTACTTTCATCTCATGGGAGTGTTGCCACTTTTGATGTGGCTGAATAGTTGTGAATCAACAATGCATGTTAATACAGGAATAATGGATCAGGTTGTGTATGATAATTTTCTTACTTTAAGGGTTCTAGTTTCATACAGTCATTATCTTAGATGGGGTGAAAATTAGTATGCATGCCTCATGAAAACACAGGCATATATATGAACACATATGTATGAGGCTCTATATATACACCCAAACATACAGATATATATAGAGCTGTATCAGGTTTGTTTCCCCTCCTCACAGCTCTGAAGGCTGTAGTGTAGGGTCAGACTGATGGAAATCTGAATTGTCCACATTCAGCCATGCCCAGGGCATCAGAGCAGATTCCAGCCCCATGCAGCCACCATGTTCCCTTGATGCTTTATTTCTCAGTGTGTGCAGCTGGCTTTTAGACCTGCATGAAGGAGAACTGAAAATAATAATAATCCTGAGATTTACACAACCTCCTTTTTTCGTGAGACTCTCTATTGTCATTCCACACTTTGCTGCTGTAACTGCATGGAGTAAATATAGGTATATTCCTTTCACAGACAGACAGACATAAATAAAGCAGAGGGCACTTAACTGAATTTGAGATAGAAATATATAGTCAAAATAATGACTGCTAACAGTTTTGCTTTAAAATCTGACCATCAACAGCTGACCCATAAACAGGGTAATCCAAAACTCGATATTGCACATGGGCATCTAGCACGAGGTGCTGTAATTTGATTTAGCAGAAGCTAAACCTTCTGTTAAATCAATCAGACTCTTTAACTGCTCTATCTGCCTGGTGTGTGTATGCTCTGTGATGCTGAGGTTGTTACTAGGGAAGCAGTATAAAGCTGGAACTGCATGGAGTGGGAGTAGGAAGCCAAGAATTTATTCCTATAGCTCTCCCTATTCATTGGTTTGCTGCCTGACCTTGGAGGGCATCCATGTCATTGACCTGGCTTCTGCAGAGGTTCTTTGCATAGGCAGGTGTCCACCAAAGTCCTTGCCACACACATCATAGGTATGCTGTTTACACCTCCCTGACCCAGTGGCTAAAACAGACCTGCTGCCAAGCTGACTAAGAGGAGGAGCAGGGAGCTATGGCTGGCTGTCAGGGAGACCAGCTGTGTCCCACCTGGCAGGGGTGTGAGAGAGAAAAGGGAAGCTGCAACCTCCCACAAAAAGGAGGCAGCACTGCTGAGCATCGCCGACCTGTGCTGTCATCTGGCAAACACAGCGTGGACCTGCTGCAGGCACAAACCTGTGACTCTTTGTGCTTGATGTAGTATCCCTATCAGATATTTCAAATTCTGCCAGAAAGATCTTGCAGCCTAAGTTAGACAGGTGCACAGAAGCTTTTGCAAAATCCAGAGAATGGCATGGCTAGTAATTTTTATTTTGTATTGCTCTTGCTGGTTCATTTCCTGAACATGATGCAAGAAGTTCATCTTTAGGAAATCTGTGAGTTGGAAAGCAGCAGTGTCAGGCCTGACAGAGCACAGAGGGTAGGCTGCCTGTATAATGTAACAGGGAATAAAGATCCTGGGACATGGAGCTGTAACTGAGTGAGCTAACTGCATCAGCTTTCTGTAGCTGATGGAGCATAGAGACAGTACAGTGGAAGTCCAGACTGAACATGTAAAGAAAAAAAGTGTTGTAGTGTTTAACATTTCCTTCTTAAGGAAAAAGATCCATCTATAAAAGTGTTTTGGAAATATCACAAGCATTAAAAAAAAAAATGCCTCTATTGTCTCTCTAAATTTTGTTTGGTTTGTTGTCTCCATTGTCAGCCATCGCTCATGAATTTATCTTTAATCTGAGATTCAGTCAGCTGTTTCTCAAGGCTTTCTAACACTCTAGAGCAAAGCAAAGCAGAACAGAAACTGCTATAATGGTGTTTTCTTGGAGGTCAGTTTGTTTTCTTCCTGAAGAAATTCCTTTGCTCTAGAAGCTGGGCATACTCTGAATGTGGGCATGTGTTGATGCCTCCATATTGCATCTTCATTCGAATCAGGAGTGTCATATCAAAGAGGATGTTATAGACTGAGTGCTAAGGTGTTTGCCTTCTGAGACGGGTACAGAAATTACAGTAAATGTGCAGATGGAATCAGTGAATTTAACATTGTTTTCAAAATTTTTCTCTAACTTAAAATTTGAGAAGACCAGAATGAAAAAAGGAAAGCAGAATAAAAGTGACAGAGGAGATGGAGTTTTGCCACTGATTTCAGTGGAATTAGGAATTTACTCAGGAGCTGCTGAAGTAGGATGATGAATGCCTCTTTGGAAAATCATAGATAAAAATGGTTGGGGAACTTAGAAGCTAATGTGATAATTAATTGCTTGTGGTTTGCCTCCTAAAGATGCCAGGACACAAACTGACCCGATGAAAAGGTGAACACAATCACGATGGCCTTCAGAATACTGTTGAATTGAAACTATTTTCCCATTGGATAATTTCCTGACAAAAGCTCTTTTTTCTTATTTTTTAATTTATGCAAAAGTTCTTCTTGACATTATAACCCCCAGTTTCAAGTATAAAGGTAGTTCTTAAGCAGATTTTTACCCTTCATGAATGAGGTGATCTGTGCTTTTTCCTGGGATTTGTGTTTTTGGTTTATTCAAGTTCTTTGCAAAAGTATTTGTGCTCCAGACAGATTTTATTACAACTAATAAGAAAAAAAGATGTATTTATTTTAATGTCCCACATGGAATAGATGCTTTAAGATCAGTGTTAGCAATGACCAATGTTATACAAGCCACTGGGATTAAAATCTTTTCGAAGTGATGTGAGCAACACGTGAGTTATTCTGAATCACCATTTCTCTGTTCTTAACTCTTCTGCCAAGAGTAGATTTTTATAAGGAGCAAATACGTTTTGAGAGTAAACAACACTTTCACTTTCTTTATTTTCTTTCTGTTTCCTTCCTGAAACTACCCACGTGCTTCATGTGTATTGATTTCTTTTTTTCCAAAAGTAATGTTTTCTTCTGCAGTGCTCTAAAATCTGTTTTTCGTATAAAGAGATGAGAAGCCCCTCCCTTCCTTATGATCTCCTGATGTGTTTGCTGTAGTTTCTATTGCAAATAGATTTGCTGTTATTGAGAATTTATGCTTAGGGGGTGGGTCAGAGAAACCAGGCATAAACATGAAGGACTCAAGGTTTTAAGAGTTCTTTTTCTCTCCCTCAAGTGTTCTCTTATCCCTGTGAAAGACAAAGGGTGCATCTAAGTACCAGAATGCTTGGGGTTATTTTTACATGTTGTCTGTGCTGTTCACAGCATGCTATGCCATTTTGGAGGATCTCGAGCCACTCTGACCTTATGGCCCTTCACCATGCCTTGGAACTGGAGTACTTGTAGCAGCTTAGCAGCACTTTCAAACCTCAGAGCCTCCTTCTGCCCGTGGATGAGATGCCTGTGTCTTGTGTCAGCATTGGACTAGAGAACTCTGTGATTTCAGCATGTTGACGTACAGCTGCAGTCGGGGTTAACCCTTGCCCTTTCAGTGAACAGAGGAGCAAGTCCTTTTCTTCAGAACAGCTGTTGGCTCCGGCACTGCCAGCCCAACCTAAATAAGCCATGCGAGTGTTTGAACAACTCATCTTTACCACATTTGCTACCAAAAAGAAATAGAGAAGGAAAAAACAAAATGGGAAAAAAATTTAAAAAAAGAAGAAGAAAAGGAAATAAGAGGTTCATACCTGTGAAGAAAAGAAAAAGGACCTGCAAATGCTTTGTAGTTTTTAGCCTCTTCAATGTGACACACACAATTTCTTCAACACAGCAAACTTGATTGCACAATGAAGACTGAGATTTTACAAAATACCAGTGGAGTAATTTTCTTATAAAGAAGGTTTACGTTTTGGTTTCTCATACCCAGGGTACTCTGTACATCTTTACTTATTTATGAACAGACTGTATTTTGACATCATATAACTGAGGATATGTATAATAGGATTAAAGGCTATTATAAGCCTTTGCCTTATGGTACAGCAACTACTTTTGATTTTAGCACATTACAGAGTAGTTTAAAATATGTCTAATTTAAACTAATAGGTACATCACTGAGACAATCATGTACAGGAAGAATTTTTTGTGTAAATTTGTAATAATGAATGATTCTTTTACATGTTGTTAAGGTGAATGCTATTGAAAGATAGTAACGCCTTGTTGGTGAAGAATGAGGCCATATGTGCACAAACTTGTGCAGTGCCTTATCAATGTGTTGGATATAAATATGTAGATAATGGATTTTTTTTTAGATAAATTTGTCAAGACCAAAAGCATGGATGTCAAGTGTCAATAGGAATTGGGTTTTGTTCTCAGCTGTTTCTCTGCATTTTCTTCTCTCACCCCCTCTGGTTAAGAAAAGATTGATTTTGTGTGTCCCCCCTGGTTGAAGCAAATACAGAAAAAACACAAGTGAAGAGGAGGCCTTTATTGTCTTTTTGTTTCCTCTTTTAAAGTTAACATAATAACTCTTTTTTAGAGTATTAAAAAATTAATTAGGAGCTCATTCCATAAAGTAGTAGAGAAAGAACACAAATATATTTTAAGATGTAACTTAAACTGGAACCTTGGTACTGAATAGTTTTTGTCTCATCCAAAAATGAAGGAAATTATCATCACTAATATTTTTTGAAATTAGAAATGGGAATATTTTGGAAAAATTAAACAAGGATGCTCATATACATTGAAGTTTTTTAATCCTCTTCCACCAGGAGTCAGATTTTCCTAAGATATAACATCCATTGCCGGCAATGGAAATGCTGAAATGGTTATCAACAAGGAGTTAAAATTTGCTTTTGTCTGTACTAACTTAAAGGACAAACCTAGACCGTGTCTGTCTGTGACTTGTGACTTTTCTGATCTTGAAGGCTTTGAGCTACTTGGTTAAATAAACTGTTAGTCTGACTTTTTTTGGCTTGAATTGTACCAATTCCCTTGGCCCAGTTAAATATCTTATTAAAAAGAAGCCTCACCTTTGTTGGTTAATTTTCTGGGTTTTTTCTTTCATTTTTTTGAAAAAAAACCACCAGCCTCGAAACAGCTACCTGCAAAGCTACAGAGCACCAATGTAGCTACAAATCAACACCCTTCTCTATTGGAGGAATCACATTGCTGCTAGAATAAAATATTTGTGGATTGCCTTAGTACCAACAGAGAGGTTTTTATCCTACCAAGACTTGCACGTGTGCTTTACTTTACCCAGTATGAGTTCTGCAACTCGTGCTGGACTCACGTGCATAAAGCACATTGTGGATAGTTTTTAGAATTGAGACTATCATTAGCCTTTTCTTTCCTAAAGCAAAGTAGACAGTGATGGGGGGGATTGGTGTCTTTTTTTTCTTTGGCTCTTTTCAATTTTTAGTCACTCACGGACTGAAAAAATAACAGTTTATCTGGGCCTTATTGTACAAAAAGTGTGTTGTGTCCACAATTGTGTACAGAATTTTTCTTCATTAATTTTGTTTTAAATTAATAAAATTGATTTGTGAACGTATTAAACAATTGTCTTGTATGCGAGTCTGTGATATTTCTGCCCGCTGGGTTGGGAATGAGGAGACATCTCTCATCTCTTTGCTGTCTCAAGACACAGAAGTTATTCACCTTCTGGTGCACAGGTGAGATGTTAAGCAGGTTAAAGAATACTTGCAACTAGTTTACAGAAGGCTCAGTTAGATGAGCAGCAGTTGTTTTGCTTAGGAGCAGCAGCTTGAGATAGTCAGTGCAGAATAAGGCCTTGGTGTCCTGGAAATGTCTCTGAGGTATGGTAAATGCCTGAACTTCATGGTGCCTCTGTCATCCAAAGCAATCCATATGAATGGATGAGTCTGCCATTCAGACATCCCACTCAGGGCTACAAGTCCCATCCTCTGAGGTTAAACAGACCTGAACATCTGGGAATTCAGGACTCGCATTTAACTTTACCAAGCGAGGAGCAGGGCTGCCCTTTAAATTGGGAAGAATGCCAGTGACCACCATTTTATAGCAGTTTTATAGTTTTGCTGCACACACATGGTCTGGTGAAGATCCCTCTTTGCTTCTCTGCCCATCAGTGAGAGCCTTGGCTGCCAGCAGGTTTTTCCTTACTCTCATTTGCTGGTCTAGTGAGACCTAACAAATGGAAGCAAATCCAAGGACCTGCTTCTACATACTTGGCACCATCATGGAAGTTGCATGCTCAGAGCTGAATTAAATGTTTTTTAACAAATTCCAGCACCAACCATGCTGGAAATTAGTGTGATGAAGTAAGCATGTAAATGCCCCCTGAAGTCAGTGTCTTTCCTTCTGAGCAAATACTCAGAAAAAAAAAAAATCAAGGCTCATAATATGAAAACCCTTTTAAAGTCAAAATCTTGTAAGAAAGAAAGAAGTCCTATACAGTGAAGGAGATAATGTAGGCAATACATGAACTTGGGGTCCACTTTTTGAAACATGTCAGTACTGCTTGAAGTTTCCATTTCTTAGATGCTCGCTGATAAAAATGTTCAGCTGTAATGGTTTTTATTCTAAGAATAACACATATGTAACTTTGAGGTAGTGCCAAAAAAGTGAAATTAAAAATAGTAATTATTATTTATGTCTCTTATGACTGGAATGCATGCTCAGTGAGTGGTACCTTTGTCTCAAAAATGCTTGCCATGCAAGCCAATAAAATATTGTTAGAAATTCTTTTTTGCCTTTTTCTTCAGTTTTCTGCTTCTCTCAGTGTTGAATTCTGCCCTGCATAATTCGAGGATGGATATCAAGAGACATGTTTCTTTGTGTCATATGCCAAGGGAGAGGCACAGGCCTGTCCCAGTCTTCCTGTCCTTGGTCAATGGCAAGGCTGCTCAGCTGCCACTTTTGCCATTCTTTGTTTAGCCAGGCACTGGCTCTACCAAATCTGTCCAGTTCTCTTGTGCAGGCAGAGGGCTAGAAAGAAATGGGAAAATCCAGGGGAAGACAGGCATCTCCCAGGTTGGAAAAACACAGAGAAGAGGTGTGAGGGTTACAAGGCCGCAGCTGCAAGGAGGGTCTGCAGGTAACCAGGAAGGGTCTCTGAGTGGAGCACCCAGTACTCCTAGATGGGCCCAGCAGCTTCCCAGGATTATGCTCAGGAATCTGATGGGACAAGAGACAGTGAGAGGTCCCACAGTCTCTTGGCAACCCTATCCCACCACCTTCATGGTGTGGATGGGAGGTTGGCCACAGCTTGGTGGACAGCAGCACATAACCCAATATGGGCCTTAGGGCAGGTAAATCAAGGGGGGCTGGTTGCCATCCTTCTTCTGGCTCCTCCTGAAACTCTTGCCCTGTCCCCATTACCTCTGCACAGCTGGCATGCACCTGCATGTGCCAGAAAGGACACAGCAAAGATGGAAAACTCTGGAGTACGTGCCCTGAATTCTCTCCTCAGTGTATCAACTTGTGTGAACTTCTCTGCACTATAGATGTGCATATATACACACACATACATATAGATATATAGCTAGATACACAAATACAGACATATTTGTTGCGAGCTTTGTTATGACAGCAAAATTAAAATGGTGTATCATTGAACCTGTTGCCTGAGTGACTTTATGCAAATGGTTTGCAATATAAAATGCCCCTTACTCTTGTTCTCCAGCCCAGCTATGAAAGATAAATAAAGATAAATAAACATTTCACTACTCAAATCATCCATCTTTGTAACTGTCAGCATTTCAGTCTCTGTGAGTGTAAATAAACTTCCACGAGTTCTGATACACCAGGGACATTTTTTGGTTGTTTTTTATTAATATTCTATACTGCCATTTCTGGTTTTTAAGTGGTTGCTTGTTCCTGCTAATGATAATAGAATAACAGCAGAAGAAAAATAAAATATTTGGATTTATCTAGAGCTAAATACAGATATGCCAGCTCTCATGGAAGCCACATGATGTTGCCAGGTGATGTGGAAGTCAGACCTAGGTACAAGTATGCAATCTGCCCTTCCCAACACTTCACCAGCACTGGCAGTGTCTCAGCTGGGAAGAGGTATTTGTGGCTTGGATTTTGTTTCTCACCCTCACTTAGAAATGTTTTGCATGGACTGCTCTCTGCTGCTTCCTGAAGGGCTGGCCTTTGACACTGTGCTGTTTCCATTCTTATGCACAGGTGCATAGTTTTCTAAAGTGGGAGTTGAATAATTTGCAAAGGAAGCTCCAGTCCTCTTTATTTTATTCATTGCCAAGTCATGTCAAATTTGACATGGAAGTGAAGTGAGATCTAGATATCAGATTAAGTTTAATAGGTGAGATTGCAGTGATAGATGGTGTAGTGCAGAGAAGGTGAAAAGTAGTTAGAAATAAAAAGACAAAGCATAAATTGATTTGAAAAATGTAGGATAATAAATCTGGGAGAAAATAATGCAAAGCAAGGAGTGAGGAAGAATGCGAAGTTTTTCAGAATGGAGAAAATTATGTTTGGAAAGGGAAATTAATTTCTTGCCTCTGCCAGAGAACACCCCAGGGGTTGTTAGGACTCAGGCTCAGCAAAGCTTTGTGTCACTGTGGCTGGCCACCTGCAGGACACCCAGGGCTGGTCCTGCATGTTCTCCATGAGGAGAACTGGGAGCCTCAGTGAGGAGCTGTTGAAGCCAGCTGCTGGCACCAGAACTGTGCACAAAATCCTGCCCTTACCAGGAGCTTGGGCACCACCATCTTGCCCCCAAAGTGATGGCTGGAATCCTTTCCTGTGCAGGACAGGAGGCTGCCCATGCTGAGGAGCATGGCAGGAGCTGTCCTGTGCAGCACCCACTGTTCACCATCCCTGCAGAAGTTTAGTGATTAGTGGCCACTTGCACGGGACACAGGTGACTTTATGCCAGGTCTGTTTTCAATCCCATCCAGAGCTATGTGGGAACTGCAAGCTGTTAATCCTCTCCGAGAGCTGGAGGAATTCTGTGGGAGAGGAAGAAAAGAGAAGGGCAAATGTACAGGCTCTCAGTGAAGCACATGAGGATGATTGCAGAACAAAAACACTTTGCCTCTTTGTAGCTGCTTAATGCAAAGTACAGAAAGTCCTGGGAGCTGGCACATAAATCAGGGCTCCTCTCTCTGAGGCATATGCTCATGCTACCAAACCCAGTGCTGCCCTTAGCTCTCCTCAGAAAAATCCATGGGATGGACTGAATACCTGTTTCCTTCCTCCTGTGGTTTCAGTCCAGCAGGTCACTAAGCCCCATGCAGCCACTCACTCACTCACTCACTCACTCACTCACTCACTCACTCACTCACTCACTCCCCTCACATTTGAATAGGGGAGAGAATTGGAAGAGTGAAAGAGAGGAAAGTCATTGGTTCAGATGAAGACAGTTTGATAGCTAAAGCCAAGGCTGTGCACACAAACAAAGCAGAACAAGGTCTTACTTCACAATTTCATGGACAGGCAGGTGTTCAGCCATCCCAGCTGAAAGCAGGGCTCCATCACATATAATGGTGACTTGAGAAAACACCATAACCCCAATTATCCCCCCTCTTCCTTCTTCATTCTCCATCTTTATATGCTGAGCCTGATGCCATATGGTGGGAAATATCCCTTTGGTCAGTTGTGGTCAGCTGTCCCAGCAGCGTCCCCTCCCAGCTCCTTGCATACCCCCAGCTGCTCACTGCTGGAGTGGGGTGGAGTGAGGCCCAGAAAAGGCCTTGACTCTGTGCAAGCCCTGCTTAGCTGTAACTAAAACATCCCTGAACTGCTAACACTGTTTTCAGCCTAAATCCAAAACACAGTCTCATACAAGCTACTGTGAAGAAAATTAACTCTATCCCAGCCAAAACTAGCAAAGCACCTCTCCAGAGTAAACAAGTGCAGTTCTCAGTACCAAGACAAGCAACTGAATAGAAACAAAGCCATTACATTCCCCTTTACCTCAAGAAATGCTATAATTCCAGAAGGGATTATTAACTTTGCATTAAATTCATGTTCCAGCTCCTAAATCTATCTGTGCAGTCATTATTTATATGTGACTCACTTAAAATTCAGTAGAGCATCTGTATCATGGATATCAGAGGTCTACTTACATGCCATTTGGTATTTGTCACTAATCTGGGGTCACAGGGGGTCTGCTCAGTAATATTTCCACTACACAGCAGGTAAATCCTCTCAGACTGCTCCTGATACTTTCTTATAAAACGAGAGTTTGAAATTCAATTTAAACCATACAGATTTATACCTGGTAAGAGCCTTCCTGGAGCCCTTTTGTTTTAAGACAGAAAGTTTTTAAAGGGGACTTGGAACAAAAAAACAACCCTAAACCATATACTTAGTTCTCTAGAAGACAAGGAAAACTCATCAAAGTAAAATTAGGAAGGTTGCAATATCCCTATTAAACAACAGTTATACGGAGGGGAAAGTCAGCTCTTGTGATTATCAGCATTCTTTTTGATATTTCGATAGTCCAGCTGTAATCCACTGTTCTGTAAGCTTTTTGTCCAGAATTTCTCAAATACTTGCTCTTATGCCACCTCTTTCCATGGCTCCAGTAGCTGTGTGAACCAGCAGATCTGAAGACTCTGCTGATTGTCCTTGGGCATTTCCCTGCAGAAGAACCAAAACAGGCGATGGGTGTGCCAAGAAGGTAACAGAGCCAATGTTAGTGCCTCGTGGGAGTGAAGGTGCCCTTGTAACTTTTGGCTGTTCTTGCTTAACACAGGCAACAGGTGTGTGTTAAATGACAATTGAGAAATTCAATTTCTGAACAATAATTTTTTGTGATTTCCTTTCTTACAGATAGGCAGAATTGGGATTCCTTGAAGTCAAAGACTACATTTCCATCAAAACCTGAAGATAAACTGTCTATTAAGAATTCCAGGCATTGGGTTGCCCATTGGTTTCAATTAAAGTTATGGGCAAGTGTGCAGTTCTCTAACTGTAGTAGACCCTTGAAGCTTACTGGCATTTTTGCTTAATATTTGCTCTTTTTTTTTCCACTAGGAATAGGAGTGAGAAAAACGTGATGAGTGCTATGGCAGCCTGAAGCCAGAGCTTTGACTAGAGACTTTTATTAAGTTCTTGAATCATGTTTTGCTTGGAAATGTGGTTTGGTGTTTATCCTCCTTCCTGCTGAGCAGTCCAAGTCCTGAGCTGGGACACTGGGTGATGAGAGAAGATACTGATCTCATGCTTCTCCTTTTTTCCTTTCTTTCCTTGTTTTTTTTAAAACATATTTTCTCCCACATTTGTCTGTGAAAAACTGATCTTTTATGACCTTATTCTTGTCATTTTAACTTTGTCCTAACCCATGCAATGACCTCCTCCATATTCCATGATACACCAAAGTTTTAAACATTGACATCTGAGACAGAAGCTATTTGACACTTCCATAATAGTACATAATGCATTTCCTTCTCTTCTGAGATGGAGAGTACTGCACCTGAAATGTGAAGGAAAAGTTACAGTTTGGATACTAATATTTTCCACAGCCTTCTAATTACTCTTTCATCTGTACCAAATATAGACTGATGTTCAAACCTTTTGTACGTCTCTGGCAGGATTTTGAATGGTTATGTTGCCTCTGGTCAGGTTTCTAAAACCATTCTAGTAATTTTGAAAACATGCTGGCAAAAGGAGTCTGTTCCACAAGGCACTTGGTTTAATTCTTAGACAGTGGCTTTCTGGTGAATATTTGTGGTATCATTCTAAAGTGTGGAAGTACATGGGATTTCTAAACTCTCAGTTTCCTGGTGGGAATAATTCTGGACAGATGGTTTTACTATCCAGATGACAAACTAATTGCCAGCAATTTTGTAGAAATAAAAATCTTATTTGAAATTATGACCTAATTGTTATGTAAAAGAAGAATAGACCATTGTAAATGCATCATTGTGTAACATGAATCTGAATATGAGCTAAGAATGCTGCCTTCAAATCAGTCTGTTAATTACACTTCCTTAGACTTGAGAGTTGACATTCTGTTCATGCAGAAGTCTAAAGTATAGGGAGATTTTGGCTCTCATAAATGGAAAAAAATAATCTAATCCACTCCTTTCTAAATAGAAATGGAAAGTAGACCCTCTTCAAACATCCTTTGAGTCAAAATAAAGGACAGCTGCAGTCTGAGGTTAAATCCCATTATTTCCACAATTTGGTAGAGAGGTTGAGATTTGGATTTTGGCCTTTAAGTTTACTAATCCACCTAAATAACCAAATGATATCACTTTTAATCTGCAAGAGGATAACTAAGAGAGAAAAGCTAAGAAAGATGCAGTATTCTTGTAGCAGAAGTGATGCCTTAAGTTTTAGCTTTCATATTTTTCAGATTCTGTACTGCATTAGAGTCTGACTCTGAACTTCATGTAAATTGTTAGCAAGTTCTCTTCCCAGTCTAGTTTGACAAAACCATCCTTCTCCAGCCTGAGAACCAAGGACACCGTTGCAGCTTTGGGCACAAAAGGTAAAAACAGTGAATTGAGGAGAGCAATCAGAGGATGGGACTTCATAACCCGAGGCTGTAATTGGACAATTAACCCCAATATGTGAATAGACCAAAACTTCTAAAAGTGTGAAAATTCGTGACCAGTTGTCCATGTTGGGTCCACCTTGGGCAGTGCCACAGCCGGGCTCTTGTGCTGCCCAAGGTGTTTCCTTTGAAGGCTTTTTCATAAATACTTACTTTATTCCTCCAACTGTCTAACCTCTGTTCCAGGTAGCCTCTCTAGGCATCAGAACTGGCACATGAACATGCTGAAACACTTTTAACAAGCATTCCCCAGACCTCTAACCTATGTGCTTCATTCCCTTCATTCCCTGATGCAGGATTTCATTTCCAGCATCAATTGTGGTCAGTATCAGTGGAAATCCCAAATGCACCAAGGGCCACCACATGTCCTGCCCACCCACCATCAGATACTCTGTTTTTATTCCATGTTTATGCAGAAATTAGTATTTTAGCCACCCATCACCTGCTTTTCTGTTGTGTCAGTCAGGTGACACCAGGAATGCAGCACCAGAGCAGCAGCAGATGGTTCTGTGCCCATCTTGCTCATTACCAGCCTCAACACCAGGTGTGCAGGGCCTGGTCTGCCACAGCTGGGCTCAAGCTGTTCCATATGCAGCACTACTTCATAAATCTGCAGAGCCTCAGCCCCATTGACCATGGTCTTTTGATATAATGTAATAGTAATTCCCTGTGTTCACAATTGTTGTAGTAATGTTGAAAGAACACGAAATAGCAGAGCTGTGTCTTGTTGTCATGGCATGTTATCTCTTTTACACAGGTTGGATTCCTATTAATTAAATTTAAATCAAGACACTGAGTCACATATCAGGTCCTCATGTCTCATTCATTTTATGTCTTCGCTTGAAGGAGAATTTTCTGTTTTGTCTTCATGTTCAGTGATTCCCAAAGGCAGCCTGGGTAAAATAAACAGAATATCATGTATTTATGTCTATGGATAGAAGAAAGGCTTTGTTTCAAACTCATTACAGTACTTCTTAACAACAGCATGCAAAATTTAAGCCTGTCAGATAGAGATACAGATACAGTGTCAGGAAGAAACAACTGCATTGAGTTTATAAATAAAATTAATCATCAATTCTCCAAAACATAGATGAACTGTGATGTTAGTGATATAGCCTATTAAAAATAAACTATGGAGCCATAGCAGTTGGACTCTAACCAGCTCTGATATCCTTATATATTCTTATAAATCTACAGTGGTTTGTAGATTTCTTTGCTTCAAAGAGGAAAGCAAACAAGTACAAGTGAAAGACACTTCTATGATTTGAAGCTACAAAGCCAAAAGTTGAATCTGTGCAACTGAGTCATTTTATTTATCCACCAGCACTGATGTTCAGTTCTGCGAGAACTCCCCAAATCTTCAGGTCTGTAGCACAGACAGTAAATCTTAAAGAACCATGCTTCAGTAACACTGATCAGGACAGCTGCAAAACACCAAAGATCCCAAAACCAAATAGGATAATGGTAAAAACCTCTGCCCACAAATCTAACATGTGTTGCCTGCTATTTTGCCACAGCATTTAAGCTTGCCAGATGCTGTCTGCATCGGTCTGCAAGCCTTCTAGTGTTCCTTCATTTAGGAGTAGTTTAGGATGCATGGTGTATAACAACCATTCTAGATCTTTAAAAATAAAAGGCTAGGCCAGGCTAGGCTAGGTTAAAAAACAGGTTGAATAACACAAGTGATGGACAAACATCAATCATTACTTGTCTCTCAGAAACTAAAAGACAGGCAGCAGTCTGGAAGAAAGGATCAGCCAGGCTGGGAGATGTGCTTTGGCTTGGAGAGCACTTTGCATGCCATGCCAGCATTTGTGGTTGATTTCAGAGTGCACGTTTGCTGAAATATCTTGTCATAATTTGGCTGGGGCTTAGCCAATCCCCTGGAAAGAAGAGCAAGCAGTGCTCCATGGCAGGAGCAGCCAAGCTTGTCCGACAGCAGCACAGCCATGTGTGACCCTGCTGTGAACTGGGGATCTTCACCTCTACCTCTGCTGCTCCTGCAGGGACAGCTGAGCCCATGCAGCACCAGAGCTAAAATAATGAACCCCAGGCAGAGCTGTACAGCATGTGCATCCCCTGGATGCTGCCTAGGAAAGTAAAGTGTGAATATAGCCAGCAAGAAAAAGTCGTTATCCTTGTCAACTATTGTCCTCCAAGGTACCTCATGGAAATACACTTTCCAGTTTGAGCTGATATCTTGTGGATCAACAGCAATGTATTGGAAGGAGTGCAAGGACAGGCAGATTGCATCCTCTGATTTCCCCAGGTCATGCGAGGTAAATGACTTGTGACTGTATCTGATGACTCTTACCTCTTAGTAAGGAAAACATCATACATAGACCAGTGCTGGGACAATGGAAGATTACAGATACAGTGAGGTATTGTGTATTTCTCCAACACACAAAATTCATTTTAGTTTGTAGTATTATTTCTATTTCAATTGCTTTAGTTTCTTTACTCCATCCCAGTGGGTCAAACAGACTTGATGTTTTATCCTTCTCCTGATAAATTTCTGCGTTCCTTTTGAGGGTACTACTGTGGCCTAACTCTGGCTTTCCAAATAGGGTGCAATAAGAGGTAAGGAAAATGGTCATCCTTGATGAAAACACAACAAAAATATATGGAGATGACATTTCCTGTTCTCCCACCCCTCTGAATTCAAGGCTGATGGCTCTGCAGGGAAGGAGGAACCTCATCTCTGGTTGAATTTGTTAACATGTCCAGGGGAGAAAGCTTCTTACAAGCAAAGCCCCTAACTCTGCTTCTGCTCCTGACCATGGCTCCTATGTTGGCTACTGTCAAGGTGTGTAACAGACCATTACAGTCCAGCGCTGTAATTGAACTGGAATTGAATCCTAGAGCTACTGTGCCAGCTGAATGGTAAAGGTGCTGTGAAAAGTTTGCTTTTGTTTGAAGGGAATGATCTGAGAGTGGGGAAGGGAGGAAGAAATAGTTTTACAGAAAAAGCTGCTTTAAATCCAGTATTATTAGACCAGTTCTAATGCTACTTTTCTCCCTCCCTTGTTAAATTGAATTCTCAGCTCTTCATAACCATCTTTTTCTTCCTCCTTTTTTTAATCCTGAAAGCTACCCAGTAATTGAGATGTCTGGACAAGGATCAGGGGAGTTTATTTTGTTTTCCTCAATGTCTGTTTTTTTGAAAACTGTGAGGATAAATGAAAGGAAGTCTTGAAAAAATGAGTATTTGATTAAACATCTGTTAAAAAGAGTATGTGAACACTTTTCTGTGACATTTATTCTTAAATATGGTATCTAGCAAGTGGCCTATTTCTAAAGTTGCAAAAGAGTCTTAGTGATGCATCTCAGCAAGAATTAGTGCATGGCAGATTTTCCTGAAAAACTCTTTTTTTTTAATAGGAATTCATCCATTAAAGAAATGGGAACCTTAAAGACCTGTCAAACACTAACATAAACTGCATAAACAAAAAATATCTATCCCTTTTACCAGCTGATCTTCATGTGTCCAAGGAGATTCCACCTGTGACAGGTTGACCCCAGCTGGATGCCAGGTGCCCATCAAACATGGTGTATCACTCCCTTTCACAACAGGAGAGAGAAAATATTGCAAAAGATTCAGGACTTGAGATAAGGACAAGGAAAGATCACTCACTAATTACCATCATGGGCAAAACAGACACAACTTGTGGATGTTAATTTAATTTATTACTAATCAGAATTCTTCCTGGGCTTTGCCTTCTCGAGATGGGGAACAGAGGTCACGGTTGGTTCATCATTCATTGTTTCTGCTGCTGCTGCTCAGGGAGAAGAGTCCTTCCCCTGCTCCAGAGTGGGTCCCACCCAGAGGAGACAGTTCTTCATGAACTTCTCCAGCATGAGTCCATCCCGCACGGAACAGGTGTCCATGAGCTGTTCCAATGTCAGTCCTTCCCCAGAGGATGCAGTCCATAAAAAAAAGGTTGCTACAGCGTGGGTCCTCCACAGGGTTACAAGTCCTGACAGGAAATTTTCTCCAGCATGGATTCCTCTCTCCAAATGTTTGCAAGTCACTGCCAGGACCCTGCTCTAGTGTGGGCCTCCCACGGGGTCACAGCCTTCTTTTGAGCATCCAGCTGCTCTGGTGTGGGCTGCAGGTGAACATCTGATCCCCCATGGATCTTCATGGGCTGCAGGGGCAGAGCTGCTTCACCGTGGTCTTCACCAGGGGCTGCAGAGGAATCTCAGCTCTGCTCCCTGGAGCATCTTCTGCCTCTCCTTCTGCATTGACCTTGGTGTCTGCAGAGCGTTTCTCTCACATATTCTCACTCCTTTCCTCCCCTAGCACAATTACATCTACACAATAACTTTTCTTTCTTCTTAAATATGTTACCACAGAGGCATTGCCACCATCTCTCATTGACTCAGCTCAGGCCAGCAACACATCCATCCTGGAACCATGTGGCATTGGCTCTACCAGATTTTGGGGAACCTTCAGGCAGCTTCTCATGGAAGGCACTCTCATAGCTCCCCCCTCTATCTGCCATTAAACCCAATGCACCAGCACAACAGCAGAATCTAAGGAAAAGATCTAGAAATCTTCTCTCTCCAGATTTTATTGTCAGTATATTGGTGGGGGCACCACAGCCTGGGTCTTTTGAGGAGTTATTTAAGACAATACCTGTCTCACTCAGGATGATGTCATTCCTGTCCTAATTTAGGATAATACAAAGAAACTCACAGGTTATAAATTGCCAAGTGTATGGTCAGGCTGCAAGCCAAAAAAATCCGTTTTTGGAGTTTTCTTTGCCTGTTGAAAGACAAATTGGGAGCAGAACTGGAATGTGGAAGAACCATTCTAGCTCTTCTGGAATATCTGGATTTATCCAAATGCCTGATGTCTATTCTGACTGTGTAATTTCTAATATTTTTGCTTTAAATCCTACTTTACATTCAATATTTTAAAATGTGATATTCCATCAGTATTGCTGTATATTTTTTGTTGCTCACAGTAGAACTTAATTCTACTGCTATCCATAGTTGCCAATTAGGGAAAACAAAACATCTCTTATGCCAGGTGATATTTTGCATTCCCATCTCCCCACCTGCTCCACATGCCTACAGTCACACCTGAACTAATGACACTTCTCCAGGCAAGCTCTCATCCATCCCAGGTGCTGCTTTTATACTTCTTTCCTTCTTTCAAAGTATTCCCAAGGAGAAAGGGAGACCCTCCCAGTGTGTGGCTTATAGCATACTAGGAGTTCATTTTTTGTTCTGGAAAGCATCTACTCAAGAAAAATAATTTCAGCTATTTACACTCATAATGAGAAATTGCTGACTTTTAGGAGGGAAGCACATCAATCAAGTGGAAGTTGCTAAAAATGTTTTATTCTTATCAGCACGGAGTAAGAAAATTTGTGTTCTGATATTGACAGAATGTGAATTGCCTGGCTTAAAATACACATTTACCTCTGCTACTGGTTTAGAAATGTTTTAGGAATACACAAAGGATTTTTAAAAATAAAAGCATGGTGCCTCAGGGAGTACCGCTAGTTTAAATAACACATGAAAGTATTTATGGGCCCTTTTTTATGAGGTGGTCAAAGCAAAGACCATCCAGCATGTAACATAAGACTGGCTAAAGAAGAAAGATTTTTCAAAACCACATTGGAGAATTAAGCATGAATGGAATTTTATTTCAGTCTCTATTGCTTATTTAAATTAATGAGGTTTTCAGGTGCAGTCTAAATGATAATACAGATCAAGGTGAGTTTTGCCAGGGAGCTGGACTCGAGTTTATTATTCAAAGAATGCTACTGACTAATGTTGATGTAATCCTAAATAGACAATAGGTTTAGTAAAAGTAAATTTTTTAAGAGTTTCAAACACTTTAGGGACGCTGGAATTGCATTGACTCATTCATTAGAAATGGAGATTAATGTTTCTGAATTGTCCCAGGTACCTCCACAGCAGATCTGCCCATATCTATCCAGTGTGTCCAACCACAGAAAAGTGCAGAATAAACATCATTGTCTCTTACTTGGTTGGGCAGTATCACTCAGTAGTTACTGCTGCACTTTTGTAGAGTTACTGAGGTTTTTCCTACTGCAGGAGGAAGCTTCAGTCCATCCCCATGTCAAGAGATCACTTCTAGGTCTAATTCCTAAGATTGCCAAATCCTGGCCCATTTCCTAGAGCTCCTAGGGGGATTTTAAGTACTACAACTCAAAAATGGTCTCACACTCTTTCCTTCCACTTTGTACACAGTCATTCACACTCTGGTTCCAAGCCTTCTCTTTCTGGTCCTAAATTTCCCATCTCCACATAGGTCCCAGAGCTAGAAGATTGCATTTGGACACCTGTAATCCCAAGTATTTTCTGTTTACCAGACCAGGGTCCCTATTGACCAAAGGCACCAATCTCAGTAAGATGAGCTTTATTCTTCTTGGTTTGTAACTCACAAACCAGAGAGAGTCCACTGACTTCATTTATTCACTAATTCTGTGTTAGGCTTCATGGCAACTGTGCACATACTTAAAGGATTTGCAGAAGTACAGGATGATGAGGAAAATTTTTGAATAGATATTCTCATGTTTCTGCCTTAACTATGCATGTACATATTTAGCTAATTAAGACAGTTATTTGAAATCACTTTTGCAATTACTGTGCTAGTTAGTAGGGCAGAACTGGACAAAATTGATTACAATGGAACTATCCTTAACTGCTAACAGAAAAACATGGACATAAAACCTCAATTTTTCCAGAACAAACTTTATCAGAAAGAAAAGGAAGGCTTCTAGCATGCTATTTGTGCGACT
Source organism: Zonotrichia leucophrys gambelii (assembly GCF_028769735.1). Taxonomy (NCBI): domain Eukaryota; kingdom Metazoa; phylum Chordata; class Aves; order Passeriformes; family Passerellidae; genus Zonotrichia; species Zonotrichia leucophrys. The sequence continues at coordinate 120,482,846 of NC_088171.1, read as the reverse complement.
TCATTGTGAACAAGTTTGGTGAACGGATCTGTTTGCAAAATCAGTTAAAAAAACTGGGCCATATTTTGCTTTGGGTCTTTTGGGGATTTTTGTTGTTCCTTTTGTAACTGGGGAAATTTCTCTTAAGCTGGTATCACTGTTGTCCATTTTGAAACATCAAACCACAGCCTCCTACAGGAAATGTAAATAAATCCCAGTGGCATGGAACTTCAATAACCTTAAACCATTTTACACCTAAATGAGAGCATCTGTGGAAGGGATTAGCATGCTGTAATTTATGTGCAGTACTTCCCACCTTGAGCTGGTTTGCCTTAACTTTCCCCTGTGTCCCAGGCACACCAGCAAAGATGGAAAGAGAGGCTGCACTGCTTCAGTCACTTCATGGAACAGCTCCATAGATCTGAGTGTTTGAAAGTGATGCTGCACAGAGACTCCTAGATTTTGGTGTAGGAGCTTCCACCAGTGAACTCAGATCATTCACAGCAATACTGCAACTGAGTAGGTCTTCCAGTGATTTATCATTAGTGATGAGGACAGTACGTCTGTCCTGGCAACCGTTGTCACTGAAAAGCATGTTGTTGGCTATGGTAATGGAGATTAAAAGCATCTTAAAATGAAACAGCTGCAGCCTGTCAGTTGTTGTTCATTAGCATTTCATTGTTCAATCTGTTTTATTGATTTTCATTGTGCATAAAATACACAAAATGTGCAGAAAATTTGATACTGAATGGAAGAGCAATAGAGAGAGAAAATCATGCGGTGTGAGGAATGGCTACAGTGAAACAGGCAGGCTGAACTGAGGTGGGCACGAATTCACTGAAGGAAGTGGACTGAGCTGCCACCCTTCCTTGGGTGGAAGCTGGCAAAAGAACTATGAAGTTCCTCTGTGGAAGTGTGTAAAAGAAATGATAGCAGCCTCTCAAAACAGAACACAAACCCATGCCTCTACTCAAAGAGGTGTAAGAACATGCTCAAAAGCTCAAATGTGTTTGGCCAAAACCAAAATTGTCTCCCACTGATTAATATTACCTGGGTTTAGGAACACAGGGCTTGCAGCCAGAGTGGACTGCAGGCAGGTTATCTGACTCCATCATCAATTTCTCCTCTTAAAGAGAATAACCTTCAAGCCTCCAATTTTTTGGCATAGCTAATCAAGCTGAAAAGGGTAACAACATAATCTGCATGAACAGTACAAACTGTGCCTGGTGGTCAGGGAGCCAGACTGGCATTATCCAAATCCCAGGGAGGCCAATGGGATGACTCTGATTTCACCCAAAGTGTGCCTTGGGCCAAGTCCAGCAGTAGCCCATGTATTATCTAAACCTCTATTTCTTCCCTCATAGGGCACGCATTGTCTTCACTTTAAGCACTTACAAAACACTGATAACAAAGGTGTTACCCTGTCACTGTGCTGCTAGTTAAGGACAGAGAAGATGCTTTATGAAAGTGAAGCAGGATTCTTCCTGTTAAGGACCACTCCTGCTTCATAAAGCAGGTGCTGTCTCCAGCGCTGCCTTTGTCCCTGACAGCAGGCAGGGCCCTGAACATGTGCAGTCAGCATGTGCCCTGACAGGGATGGGAGCATCTGAGGCAAATCTCGTGAAGTTCCATAATGTGATTCCCAGGCCATTTTGTCTTCCCTTGGACTGCATGCACAACAAAGCCATAATGGGATTCTCAGTATGCCTGGGCTCACTGCCATATGAACAGCAGTTGCATCCTGGCAGAGGAATAGTCTAGCCCTGGGCATTCCTTTCCTGTAGTCTGGGAGTATTTCAGGTCTGGCACCTGCCTGCAATTGGTCTGGGAACAGGGTTTGCCTTGGTGACCCAGGCTGGACACTTGAGGTTCTTATGAAAGTGCTGCCTTCTCCTGTGGCCATGCAGTGAGTCTGCAACACAGACTATCAGCTTTGCTCCATGGCAGCCAAACACTGACCTTCTTTCATTTCATTCTCCTAAAGCCTCTTTTCCTGTGATATTCATTTGCATTGTTGAGTAGTCCAAGCATATTTAGACTATTATCTGTCCCTCTCTAAACTACAACAAGCACTTATCTGGCACTATAAATATAAAAATTATAATAACAGAGCTGTCTCCCAGTGTTCATTTGAGCACACCTTGTAAACCCAAGGGAAAGGCTGAATGCAATGACATATTTCATTAAAAGACAAGTGATGTTTTATTTAACTCAATAATTAAAAGTTTTACAAAAAATCACCTCAGGGTGGTTTCTTAATAGCTTGGTTTCAACTTAATGCCCAAGTCTATATTGCCCAAGTCAATATGATAATTGTACAAGAGAATAATTTTAATATAAGTAATAAAGTTTCTTACAGATTCAGATATGTTTCCCTCAAGACAATGAGAAATGTTTCTACAGAGATTATGATGACTGTATCAATTAGTCCATCATTCTTTTGTGCACAAACGATAGAAGACTCCAAATGATTTGAGCAGGCAGTTTACTGCAGCAGGTCAGTGACGGTATGGAGCTTTTAAACAATGGTACTCAGCTGGTTAGGCTCCCTTTCAGAGAATATTCTTGCCTGTTGGAAGAACAGTGTACTGCTTAAAGTAGAACATGTAAAGAGAAGAGATTCTGGCTGCTCAGTTGTCAAATTTGTCTTTTCTTTGGTTTTTTAATTGCTTATTTTTTATGAACTGAAGGCTCTTGGAGGAACACAAGAAAGTAAGTTAGCAGGGCAATGTCTTGGGAGCAGTTAATTAGTGAGAACATGATATGAAAGGGGGATTAAACTTCCCCTTTGTCTTGGTGAAATGGATTCTAGCTCCTGCGTGCTTTATTCCCAGTCTGATGCAGATGCTTGACAGCTCTTCTCATCCACTAAGAGCTATTAAGTACATTCTCATGCTGCTGCTCTAACTTCTGGTATCAGCTCTGCCCTTTTTACGTCCTCCCAGTCTTAACTGTTTTCCCTTCCATGCTACTGTCCTCTAGATGAAATATTTTCCTAAGCCTTTTGTGACAAATGACCTCTCTTTTCCATCTTTCTACTAGTTTTTATGTTTGGGCCCATTTCTCTTATACATGACACATTTACCTTGCAAACCTTGCGGTAGCAGATGTTACTCACCCTGACAGATTTTTGCTGTGCCAACACAGCCTCAGCAGTAAGCATAGGGAGTTTTTCCTAATCCACTTCAGCACAGGGCTAGCGGGTTAACTCAACCCACACTGATGAGTTTTGAAGTTTATCTGGGCTCATTTACCCTGGGTGGCCTTCATAGTGTGGAGCTGAATGCTCAGAGGAGGTCCAGTGAGCTGGCAATGGGGAAATGAGGACAGTTTAGTCTTCAAGTACTGTAGTTTGACCTGGCAGAATGCATCATTCCATGTCCCAGGCTTTCTTTACAAGCAAAATGTGATCCCTTAGTAGTTTGTGCCTTGCCTTGTACACACTTAAATATGGCTGAAAAGGTTTTCGAAAGGCAGGAATTTCACGCAGGTGTGTGGGCTTTACCTGGCAACAGTAGTTTACACCATTATTGATCAGGTAAAAACTTGGGCCTCTGTATTTTAGGCATGTGTTTAATGCTATGCATATGTGAGTGACTACGTGTGAGTGTTGCTGTGTAAAGCCAAACAATCACGATCTTAGTGAAGCATGAATGAGAATTGTTACAGAATTACCATAATAGTGTTTATAGTAGGAAGTATAAATGGTACCATGAGGCTGATTAAAGCTAAAGAGCTACTTCTGCTTGCTGATTACAATTAGCTCTTCACTGAATTGCTTGCCAAAGAATGCCATTAAAATACAGTCAATTGATCTTGCAGGCTGTATTTTTTTGTGTGTTTTAAATGCACAGCTCAAGATTTTCACATGGAGAACTAGACATATTCTGACCACAGGTACAGTGAGTTGAGTGGAATAATCTACCTGCAGCAGCAGGAATAGCTGGGACTTTGTACACATTGTTACCTTACACATTTGCAAGCTTTCATAAGCTTTTAAAAGTCCAAATCTATCACCTATTTCTTTACTTGTGGGTAGGTCTCCATCAGTCTGCTTTACCATTTAGGTATGTCATAGGATTACATTTCAGGAATTCGAGGGGACGGAATCATTTTGGTTTCCCTAAGGGCCACCAGTTGAGTATGTGATCTGGGTGTTCAGTTTCCCAAGGCCCATACACTACCAGTGGTAAGTTTTAAGACGCTGTCCTTGTATTTGTTCAGTCATTACTTTCAGTGAAAGAACAGAATCTTTCACCTCACAAATCTCACTTTCTCCATTTCTTTCCTCCAAACAAAACCTTCTCCCACCGTTCTGGTTACAGTTCCTGATACTGTAGTTGATACATAGCCAGCTCTGTATTTGGCTGGTATCTGCTTTTGCTTTCATAACTCAGCAGGGTCTATTGCTTCCTCCAAGTCCCACCAAAATTTGACATAAATTTTCACACCCTTCCCTTTGTTTTAATACTTGATACCCCCAATCATCTTCCCTGCTGATTCTCTTAAAGCACCATGAAAACTGATTTTGATCTCACTGTGAATCTGACCAAATAAGATTAGCATTTAACAAAAAACTCTTTTAGAAACAAAGCCCTGAAGACTAAATGTAATCATGCTCATTCTGAGAGCTGCAGTCATTTGTCCTTGGCTTGTTTTTCCCAGAAACGACTAGCACAGGCATATTTTTTCATCAGGGTAGTTGGCTCTGCTTTCACTTGGCTGGTCTTAGGAGATGATTTCAGTTACAGTTTCATCTGCCAAGTCCCATATTCCCTTGTGACCTAGTTTGGATTTTAGTTTTCCAGCTAGACCACCTGCCTGGTGTTAATTAGTTATGGTTTCCTTTTCATATGCAAAACTGTTTTAACTTCATGAGCTGGCACAGATTTACCTGGGCTTTCCTCCTGGTCCTACTGTACAAGCAGCGCTGCCTGCTTAGACCTGTCATCTGCACTATAAAATCAGCCAGCCTCAATCAGATATGACAAATTGTTCAACAAGAAGGGCTAGGAGAAGAGAAACAGCAATTAAATTTCTTACTTCCCACTTTGAGGCTCTTGTTGTCTCTAGACTCAAAAATCCTTGCCTGACTTAGTTGCTGGTGATTTTTTTTCCTAAAGCTTGATGGTTTTAATCCAAAGAGGGAGAGGAAAAATGTCTTCAATAAGTACTAGAAGTCCATGTGCCCACCTATTTATAGTCAAGATATACAACTCTGGCAGGGCTTCTTTTTCACACCCAGACTAATTACTGTGTGCTTGTTACTATATCAGGCTGGACTGGTATCCTGTTGCTATGATAGGTACTCCAAGTAACCTCTGTGCAACCTACCCGTCTGTTCCCATTGCAACTGGTGTTATGGAAATTATTGCAAGTGCGCTTGACAGAAGTTGCATGGCACTGAGGATGTCCACCAGCCTGGTCCTCATAGCAATGCCACACTGGGCTACCTCTGGTCTGAATAAATAGGCAGACTTTCTTGCTTTTTTTTGACAGAGGTATTCCATCTGCAATCCCTTCATAGCAGCCTTTTACCTTTGGTCCTGACCAACATAGGCAATACAGATTTTTTTCCCCCTGGATTTTATTTCTCCCCTTCTGGGGATTCAAGATTTACAGTACACTTTTTGGTGGTTTGTCATTGTTGACAAATGATTATAAAAGTGGTCAATAATGTTTATCTTTTCAAATCTTCTGTCCGATTTCTCAGACACCCTTCTAATCCATCCTAGCACAAGATGCCCTCTTCTTGGTCTGAGCTGTATTGCTTAGTTACTGCAATGAGGGCTTGGTTACCCTGATTCTGCTGGAGTTGTTACACAACCAGAGCTTGATGTGAATAAATAAACAACAAAGCTTTGTTATTTTCCTGAGAATCCCTTTGTGTCATGGCAAAGTTTCTGTTAACACTCCATAGTGTTATGAAGCAACAATGAAGACAGCCAAGCCCTGCATTGAAAACAACATTGTCATTAGGGCAGTTTGGCACAAAAGCTGTCCAACACCAAATGATACTGAATCAAATGCTGATGCTGAATGTGTGATCCATGTGTTTGTGGTGGGCAAAACCATGCAAAGCCATCTCTGTGTATAGCCTGCCTACTTAAGTCTTGCTTCTGTCATTCTGTGTGTGCCATCTCTGCATGATTTTATAGGCCAGTATCTTTTAAACACAGAGGTACTGTGAAGTTCCTCTAGTAGGAACACAGACAACCAAATTTCACTGGATGACTCCTGACACATTATATCTAACTGAAACAGCATCTATTTTCCAGAAAAATGAAAAAATCCTCATGTAAGAAGTTAAGATAGGATTCTATTTTATCTATGCAAAGTCTGGTACTTAATGCACAACCTCAAGGTACATTCAGAAGCCTTTCATTTCAAGGATACTCTCTGAGGTGTCCTTAGTGTTGTTTGTCTCTCAAATGAAACCTAAGCTAGGTTGGGTCAGAGATGTAGTTTTCAGATGGTAAAAACAAAGGATACAAACTTTTTCTCTTTTCATCAATGACAAATGTACCAACTTTTCCATTTTATCTTTAAGATGTGAATGGCACACACAAGTTTTGATTCAGACATTTCAGCTGTCATCTATATGTTTTTTGTCCCTAAGCTGTGCTATTTTAAAGATGCTGAGTTGGGTGGCAACACTAGTGCTGTCATCAGTCTCCTGAGACAAGTGACACGAGGCACCAGCTGGTGCCTTTTCCTGTTCCTACACCATGTAGGTTAGATAAAGAGTAACTGTGTAAGTGGGCAGAAACCAAATATTTCATTGTGGATAAAGAGCGTGGCTGTACTAAAAAGAGGCACATAGGCACATAATGATTGAAATTGGGCTGAAATGGTGTCTCCTCAGATACATTTCACAATGTAACAGGAGACCATCCTGTGAAGATTCCACTTCAGTGAGGCCAGACAGCTCCAAACTTACATACTTTAGGCTTCAGCCCAGAGATGTGATGGAGATGGAGCTGACCTCAAGCCTATGAGTTACACTGCTGACTGTCAGAGAATTGCTTACTTGGTTAAGTGTCTTTGCATATCAAAGTTTTTGTGGGTTCATTATCAGTTCCTTTGAAATGAGAGAGGTACCTTAAATGCACTTCAAGTACCAAAGAGGTAGATGACCCTTAATACCACTCAAATTGTATCTGAACTAATAAATTAAACATGCTTGGAACCACTTTCTGGCAATGAGCACAGCTGGTACTTGGGCTCACATTGTCACACTCTTGTCCTCCAAAGTGGGGTCCCTGCATTCAGGTTGCCACTGGGAAGGCTTTCCATCCCTTTCTCACCCTCAGATCATGTCTGAATATTTAGTGTGAGCCAAAACCATCCCTGGGACCTTTTTAAAAATTTAGAAGTAAATGTAATTGAAGCACAGTGCCTGGGAACATCCCTTGCCACTTTTTAATTTACTAGAATAGTCCTACCCTCAGAGACTGAGCACTCCTCTAAGGTTACTTACACAAGCAAGCATGGAGGCAGGAGAAAATTAGTTAGTTAGGAAAACAATCACTTTGTGCTTTCTACAAAAGCCACATATACTTAACTGTGATAACCTAGTCACAAGGAAATAGACTTTCACTAGGCTGCTGAAATGCTGAAAGATTTCAGACCATGAAGCTCCCTATGTGCCAAATCCAAATATTTATCCAATAAATACTTAGAAGCTTTGGCTGTTTTGAAAATTGAATGTTATATATGTATATATATATATATATGTTATAAAATATTATTTTGTGCATTTAAAAATAAATAATTTTCATAAATGAATGGGAAAAGGACAAATAAATGAGTGCAAGGCAAAACATTCCTTCAGAAGTCTAATCCTCTTGAGAGATTAAATGTAAAAGAAGAAAATTCCTATCAGCTGTAAGCTTCTGTAAAATCAGTAGCATTACTGTCTTTATCACATAACATTGACAAACCATCCATTTCCCCTGGGTGAAGACTGTGTACTCCTGAAAAAAGACCATTTGCACTGAAGAGTCCCTGTTTAAAACATATCAAATACAACATCCTTATCCAAAGGTAGCAAGCCACTGCAAACAACTTACTAACTGATATACAGTTAGCCAAATTCCATTCTGTGAAATGTGTGCAACTTAATAATTTGCAGAGTATCTTAGCAGAATATGGCCAGTTTCAGCATATGCTATAATTATTATATATGAATTATATATAATTATATATATGAATTTTCGCAGAAGTTGTGTGTCCCTGCTCTAAAACTATGGCAGTCCCTTCCCTTCTACATCAATGCTCTCAGTGCACTTTCAGGCTGTGTAAATAATTTGCTGATGTGCAAGATACAAATGCAGCCCTGCTACTGCTGGAACTGAGGCCATTGCCTGAAACTTCCCTTTTCCCTCAATTATGTGTACTTTGGTGAAACTGGATACATTCATCCCTGCATGCTTTAAGAGTACCAGTTCTTTTGAAAACTTTTCAGAAAAGACATCAGAGCTGATGTACCTTACAGTATATGACTCTATTGAGAATAAATGAGGGGGGAGCAAACTGAAAGAAGGGGAAGAAGAATGGCTGAGAGCCCCAGCAACAGCACAGAGCCGCAGGAAGTGGCTAATGAAACTGGATCCCACAGCAGCTGTGTGTCTAGCAGAGATTTCACTGGACTGTCAAGAGGATAACAGGAGGATGTACAGCCTGGCATGCACATAACAGTTTGCAATTAAAAAACAGTTAGAGCACTTTGTTTAAAGGACTACTTCACAGAAAAAAATTAAAATAAACAAGGTGTGATTGAAAAAAGTAAGCATATATATACTTGAAATTACCTCAGTCCTGTAGGGCATTTTCAAGAAAAACTCTGTTATATGGGTTTTTCCTTGCAGTATTCATGCTGACAGAGAAGGTGCTCAGCTGGTCCAGTTGAATTATTAGAAATGTATTTACACTGTTTTACCAGCCAAAATCAAAGTGATCTCTGACATTCCACAAGTGGTACCAAATGAAACAACATAAGTGGTCCTGAGATATGCTTCAGAATTGAACATGGGGAATTTTTAACTTCTTAAATTCACCAGTTCTTGAGGAGTTACCAAACTATCACATGAACAGGACAGGCTTTGAAATGCTTTCCAGGTCCGTGGGTTGAAAGGAAGGAATTTTTCACAAAGAAGAGTAAAATGAAACCTGTAGTGTGAGGAGGAACCAGCCCATTTCTAATTCATCATACATAAAAGCCAAGCGCCAGCCACAAATTGAGCTGGGGTTACTGTGGGTCTTTAATAAACGACAGGCTCTCTAGGCCAGAGCCTTTGTCAAAGACTAAGTCTCCTTTGAGAGGGACAGGGAGTAAGATCATGCACATTTCATTACTGCACAGGTAACTTGTGTGATACAGTCTTAGGTTTTGGGTAGCTAATGGATGCTGCTGTGGATGTAGCCCTGCTTGAATGGAGTTCTGCTATGAGATTGATAAAATTTTTCATAAAGGCAGGTTTTTCAGCATGAACTGAGGTCCCTGCTGTTAGAGCTACTTGTTGTTGCTCTCTGAGCAATCTATTTTAAAGCCAGTGTTGCCATGTCTATACCACATTTAATTTCCCTGGATTTTAATTATCTGAGGTTTCCAAGGAAGTCCATTCTACACACCTGCAATGCGACAGCTTGACTCTGAGCACAGGATGAACAGCTGTAATGGGAATGGCAAACATGTCAGGAAGCACGATGGGCAGAAATCTTCCTGTCCTGATGCAGGTTTGAAATGAGTAAGAGTTCTAAGACTCATATCAAGGAGGAAGACATATCCTAGATGAATCTCTTGCAGTATTCCTCTCAAGGCATCAGTTCATGCTACTGAAATCTGGGCAAGTTAATATCTTGAAATCTTTCTTCAATCCCTGGAATTCCAGACCAATCCATACAGCCTGGTTGCCCTAATTTGTAGCTTTTACCATGATGAGCTGCTCTGAAAGCATCTAAGACGAAGGAATTCCCTCTGGAGGTGCTTGTCTCTCTTCTAGACAAGCACCTTAGTACCTTGTCTTTTTCTAGACAAAGTACTTAGCTTGTGAGCTAGGACAAGCTTATAACTTTTAGCTAGGTAGAAGTATGTGAAATGACTCTGGTGTGGTTAAATCCCTCCAGTTCATTGTTGTAACAAGCCAAGACAGTTATGGTAGGCAAATTAAGTCAACTGCTACTGATGCCCAGCTGCTTGCTCCTACCCACCTCCCCGAGGCTACTGCCTCCTCAGTTCTGATGGTGTAAATAATTGTCAATGAACTCTGGGTTTGTGAATGAACCAGGAAGAAAAAATGTCAGAACAGAGCATTCTGGGGGTGGGAACCAACAAATGTGAATCGGCAGCAGCTGGACTGCATCATCTGTCCATGGCTGAAGTTTCAATTATGTGGTCTTGGGCCTCAGCCCTGCATGGCAGACTATTCTGCATTATTATGAAAGCTGTATTACCTAAGGAAAGGGGGGAAGAGTGCTTCTCCCCTCTATGTGAGCACAGGTGAAGCAGAGACCGCCCAGGGTAACTCCTCAGGCAGGCGGTGTGAAGCAACAACCCCGAGAAGGTTCTTCAGTGGCAAATCTGAGAAATCAGCTGCTTTGCCAGTGGGACAGCCCAGCACCACACAGTAATAAAGGGGCAGTTTTTAAACAATTTTAGCTCAGAGTTCCTCTCAGATAGTTATACTGTGACAGATTTCCAGAAATACCTTCCTGTCATCTGCAGAGAAAATGCTCAGTGGTAGGTCATGAAAGAAAAGCAGAATGTGTGTACATTCAGCTCCAGCCGAACAGCTCTTATTTTTTCACTGGGGTTTTTTTATACACAAGATGCTACAAACAATATTCCGGTGATATTATGTTGCTCCTGGTCCCTGAATCCCTAGTGGGTTAAAAGCTGCAAGCTCTGTGTGCTCTCACATCCCCTGGAAGAACTACAGTAATATGCAAATGGAACATGTCATCACTAATTCCTGGGAAAGACAGAGAAAATATACAAAAAGTTTAATGAACGGAAGAAGAAAGAGAAGTGGTAACTGACGTTTCTAGCTAGGGAATATGACAATCAGCAGCAGGGCTACCAGCCAAATCCTCTTATAGGCCCAAAAATGCTAAAAGCTTTAGCTGAGTGTAAACAAATGCCATGTTCGGTGAAAAGCAGTCTTGAGGGACAGATCTGTTAACCATCAGTGGGCATGTTTCATCTCACCGCTCCTTCCAGGCAGTTAAAGGGAGCTTTGTGTACCTGCCTACAGACAGGAGCTGCAGCTCTGTCATGCAGGAAACCATTGCCTTCCCCTCAGGCCGAAAAGGGAAGGCTATAGCTACTGCCTACATATATAAAATATAATACAGACCATTTATAAACACAGAATTCTTCAAACGCCTTCCCTTAGGCTACCGCTTTTAAATTTAAACACAAAGAGAATAAGGGAAATGTCAAATTCAGGTGAAAACTGAGGATAGATTTATTTTTTTAATTAAGTGCATAAAGTGAACCCATCTTGTTACATTAGCCTGCAATAGCATGAAGTATTGTTTGTTGCTTAAAAAAATTAAATCATGCCTTAAAAACAAGTGCAAGGTGAAGCAGAAGACCAGGAAATCTTTTGATTTTGGTTTCACCCCCAGCTTGGGAGCAGTCCCACCACAGGCACCAGCAGTGCTCGTGTACTTGATGTCCTGTCCATGGTTTGATGTACCTTTGTCTTGGGCCTCAAGGACCTTCATCCATGAGAGAAGCCAGACATTTCCCCTTTTGAGTGACCATGTTCTTCATGCCTGCACACACCAAAAGCCAAGTCATTCAGATCACCTGGAGTACACAAAATGCTTATTGAAATGGCACTTTTTTAGAGATCAGCTAGTGAATCAAAACATTTCAAAGCAGATACTTAACTGCTTTGGCTGATTTCAACAGTTTTTGTAGATTTCTTCTGAGTTATTTAACTCAAAGCAAATATTTACAGAAAGGGGCAGCAAAGTCTGACTACACCATTTTGGGGGAAACACTGGGTTTTCACTTTCTAGCACTACCTCAGAGGAGGCCTAGCAGGAATTCAGTCTCTTCTCCCAAGTGGCAAGAAATAGGATGAGAAGAAGCAGCCTCAAACTGCACCAGGGGAGATTTAAATTGGATATAATGAAAAGTTTCTCACCTAAAGGGTTGATAAGTATAGTAATAGGCTGCCCAGAGAAGTGGTTGAGCCCCTGGAAGTATTTAAAAGACATGTAGATGTGACACTTGGGGACCTGGTTTAGTGTTGGGCTTGGCAGTGCCGGGTTAACAGTTGGAATCTATGGTACTAAAGGTCTTTTTCAAAGTAAACTATTCTATTATTCTATGACTTGGTGATCTCTAGTCTGGTGCCTTCCAACTTCACCTGTTCCATGTACATTTAAAAGAAATTCTGCAAGAAGGTAGAACAATGTTGAGAAACTCTCACAAGGAATTGCTCAGACTGTGCTTGCTGTACTTGGAGGTCTCCTTGCTGCAGCAGTAACTCCCTGGATTAGCCCACCATCATGGAGCACTGTCACATCAGTGAGGATCTGCACAGCCACAGCAATGGGAGTGCTGACCAGAGTCTGCTCAAGCATTCCTGCAAACCAGTTCCAGGGATAGCAGAGTCCCTGGAAGCTGCTGCACTTGCTTTATTTGCCTAGCACAGTCACAAACCTGTGGTTAACCTGCTGATGGCCCGTGGTTCAAGACATTAAAATAATTACAATTAGATGAACAAACTCCCAAAAAAAGGTGTTATCAGTGAGAAAAAGATGTGTTTGAAGAGAAACACAAATTATACAGTCAGGTCAAATCAATTTAAGTTTCTGGGATTGTGTGGCAGTAATTTGAGTGCAGCTTTCTCACAGCTATGCTTTTTTTTAATCTGACAGTGTTTTGAGGATATCTCACCTGCAGACAAGAAGCTTTTACAGGTATTTGCCAGCTTTTTTTTTTTTTTTGATGATTTCTCAGTACTAAAAAGTTAACCTTGCTAGTTCTTCTCTACAGTGGAAAATTTTCTTGTGATACCTAAAGGTAGCACACTAATGAACTACTAGGACAATTTGAGTCCTGAAACACAATCTCTGCAGAGATTCACACAGCTTCAGCCTTTACATTCCAGTCTGAAGAGATTATTTCATGGTTCTTAATCTCAGGTCCCCTGGACTATAGTGATCTATCTGTGAGTTACCCACAAAGCCTAAGGAGTCGCCCACATGGGTGAATTTAAATTAAACCACCAGTGATGGTCGGTGTCTCCAGATCTTTGACCTTGCTGCTGGTCTGGGCTGTGTAGTTGGCAGTGGCTGGGTGACATTCCCAGGATGCATCCCCACCCTGACCACATGCTGCCTCTTGCCTTCCCACAGCTTGACCTGAGTCTCCTACCCTTCCTGGGGCAGCAGATGTGGTGAGCCATCACTGCTTCTTGCCAGTAAAACAAAATAGAGTGCCTGCCTCAGGATGCCTGGAATGAGCACAGTTCCTTCTGCTGAGCATCCATCAGGAGAATAATTCTCATCCTCTGTTACAAAAGTGAAAATAAAATCCCAGCCCTGGTCCCCTCCCCTCCGCCCAAAACCTGAGCAGCACTAAAAACAGGCATTTTGTTACTTGGAAGCCATGAGTTTGCCTTCCCTGACCGCCTGTCAGAATGCCACATCTCTGGCAAAATGTATTCACAGGCCAAAAATGTAAACTCAGGCCAAATGTATTCACTTCGGGAGCCATGTCTATACTCAGAAAAAGTGACTCAATTTTAAGGTGTTATCACCTGTAAACATACAGTTGCATTTAGGAGTTGTAGATCTACCTCAGGAATGAAGCACACTTGGGATTGGTCACTAGCTCCATTATATCCACTAATCCATCTTTCCTAAAATTTCTTCAAACAACTGGAACCACTCTGAGAAATTTAAAACAAACTTTTTCATGAAAAAAAAATTATTAAGCTCTCCTTCACAGATAAACTTGCCCTGCAAAGCTGGACAGGGAAAAGTCCTCTTGCCCCACTGATTATCTGGCCTAACCCTGTGTGCACAAGATGTCACAGAATTGACTGGGAGAGTTTATGGAATGGCAGGGTGGGGAGCGGGATGTAAGCTTCTTCTAAAATCAATGAAACTTTGACTTGTCCATAAAATCACACAATAAGGCATCTACTTTCTGTTTCTTACCATAAATTGTTGTGAATGCACAGCCTTACTGACTGCAGGCATTCATTCCAGTGAGACTCAAGAAAAGTTCATTAAGTTAGATAAAAATACAGATCAGGAAAAGATTTGTACTACAGTCCTATGTTGCACATTAATTTTTATTATTTTTTCCTGGCCACTTCAGTTTTCTTTAGGAATTTTACCTGTGTCAAAGAGAAAACAGGGCAGGTAATAGCAAAATATAATTCTAAATGAGCTGTATAGATAATCACATACCACAGACTTTTCCCCTCCCTCTGCCAGGAAATGGGGAACTTTTTCATTTTCTCCTTTTGATGTCCTATTCCTGTCACCATTCTGTGGCATAGCAATAGTGTGATTAATGTTGCATTTTTCTTTCCTATATAAAGACCTGGTAGTGGTAGAATCTTAATATAAATTGCATTGCATTAGAATAATTGCTAAGGAACATAGGATAGTATTGACACAAACAGTTCCTACTCAAGGAATGGAAAATCAGCAAGAGCAAAAGAATGGAAAGTCAAACAGCCACTGTAGTCCAAGTGATAACATTCCAAATTATGAGATGATCCCAAAAAGAAGCTTTTTTTTTTTTTCTCACAAAAGCTCTGCTTTAAGCTGTAAAAGCAAGGAATAGGTCAAGGAAAGCAAAATGTATATTGACAAATGGCCATGAAATGCGTACAAGTATGTACTGGCTTTGTTCTGCAAACCTTCCAAGTACCTGATGCTTGAAGTGATCACTCTTGGAATGTATTATTAAATTATAAATATCTATTTAACAAACAGAACAAGTCTTTGAGAGCTTCAGTCAAGTGCAAGGAAATATCTAAGAGACCACAGCCAAAAGGAAAGTACTTTCCCATTTTACAGTAATAGATGTGTGTGGGATTCAAAATATAGCACTGAGGTAACACAATACCATGCAGTGCATGACTTGCAAAACCATAGACATACACTGCTACTGACATGGCTGAGGATATATTTAGCAGAGCTCTAGAAGATTAAATAAATGAAATTTTGGATCCTAGGTCAATGGACCAATTCATTTTACATTCTGAGAATGTAGAAAATAGTAAAGTACAATTTCTCAAAACAATAAATAATTTTACTGAGGGTTTTTTCTCTTGTGGAATATTGCAATTGGAAAAAATATTTTTTACCATTTCTTTTTCATGATTTGAAATTGATATCTTTCTATGCAAAGGTCCTCTGCTCATGTAATGGATTACAAGGGGGAAAGTTCAGATTAATGGTATAAAGAATGAGCACAATAAACAACTCTCCCTAGATGAAGATTAACTCTTGCCTTGGGTAAATTTTGTAAAAAGTAACGAAAAAATCAGGAACAGAACAAAAGGTGCCTTCTGCAATTTAATCTAGTCTTCTGTTAAGTGCAGAATTAAGTTCCTTAGGTTCTTGGAATTGCAAGGTAGCATTTCATTCAGATAAGGAAAAAACCCTTATAAGGATGTGGATCTGGATTGAAGATTGTGACTTTTACTAAGGGAGGAAAGTGACCCTTGAAATTTTAATGAAATAAATAGACAGTATTTAAGGCATGTTCCATGAATTTAAAATAATTTAATGAAAGGTTGGTAAAAGCAAAGGATATTATTCACATCTTAGACTGAAAAGAAAACTTGCTGACATGAGACAAGCTTTGAGAAGAGGTACTGATAATTTGGCAGAAAAAAGTAATTTTTGAGAAACTTCACAAAACAATATCAGGGTAGTCCAGCTGTAGGAATTTTTGTCACAGAAACCATCAAGTCATGAGAACTTTATTATCATATTGTGGGCTGTTCTTGCAATTGCTGGAAACTTTGGCTGGTTTCTGATTTCTGAGAAACAAAACACTTCTGATTTTAGCTATTCCATCTCATTACCTCCAGCTGCTCTTTTTTTTTCCATAAAGATTCTCCATCATTCATCCAGCTGAAAAGTGGCAGTAAGGAAAAGGCTTTCTTATGATGAGGCCATTGTGGATGCACTCCAGCCACAATCCTGGATGTGCCTTTCCTCACCACAGGAGAGGAAGGCCGATGTTTATGGCCCCATTGAACACCTTCCATCTGGCCAGGACCTCTCTTCAGTGGCGAGAGAAGGGGGAAAATTCAACAATATCTCATTGGCAAGAGGTGGTGTCTGGTCTTCACAATTCCCTTGTGGAAAAAGCCGTACATAGGATGCCCTGATTTTGATGGGAAGCTAAAGGAAAGCAGCTCAGCTAGCAACAGGTTGCCTCTGTCATGCATCTTGCTCCCTCATCCTTTCGTTTCCAGCTACCTGAAAACAACTATTCTCCTGTGTTGTATTCTTTATTCTGTATTCTTTCCCACCCCAGTGAAATGAGGGAACCACAAAGCTAGAATTACTTTGAATTCAGGATTTATAAAGGCAAAACTAAAGACATAAGTTTTATTAGCAATTGACACACGTGCAATATTTTCCCTCTGTGTTACAGTATTTAAATACCTTATCAGCCAGAGCAATAGTGGATCCCCAAACCCCAGTACTTTTCTCTGGTGGTCCTGTGAAATGATGACTCCTGAGCCACTGTCAAATAAGAGATTTTGATCAGATTATCTGAAAGTATGCCAGGAAGCATGATAAATGAAGGTAATTAGTCACTGTCCCTACAGGTCTGCCTGGCCTGTAAAGATGAGACAGTCTGCTCTTCTTGCAGACAGGAAATCACAGGGCACCCCAGCCCCATGGAAAGAGGACTCTGAATGCATCACATCCAAAATTAACATCTTCAAGACTACACTGAGAAAGAAAGAGGGAGAAAATAATTAAAGTTTTTTAATGTCTTGATTTTTCCCTTATTTACAAAATCAGCCACAAACACACTTTCAGCACAGTGAATTTAGATATTTCTTCTAAATAATACCTACCTATGAATGATTTTTCTGTACTGCATGAACAGAGGCAGCCAAAGCTGGAACTAGACCCAGCCCATTGGCTCAGACTGAGAACTACACTCAGCCTCCTTTAGAGCTCAGGGCTGCTCAGAGTGAGCCGTAACTATATTATTACAAAGGGACTTAAAAAGCCACTGCTGATCTAAGACACATATCCCTGCAGTAATAAGCTTAGACATTTCCCATAGATCAGGTTACAAGTGAGAATTGTACATGCATTTCTATATATTTAGATTCCTACTAACTAGGAGGTGAGTGTAAGCAGTAACCACTCTGCAGGGCCAGCTGTCCCTTTATGGTTATCAAGCCATAAAGTTCTCACATGAGAAAAGGTGTCAGTATACCTAAAGACAGCAAATCATGCAGAGGTGTTGAAGAAGGTGAAGATTTACTGCAGACATGTGCAGCTGGGCATTAACTTGGCTGCAAGTCATTGCTGCTGTTGAAGGAGGAAGGATTTGTTTGTCTCACAGGCTATGGTATTTTATCCATTTTCTGATGTGATGTTCTGATTTCACTTTTCCATGGCAGAAAACCATATGTAAATCTCCTTAAAAACATGGTAAATATAATTGTTGTGTCTTGAAGGTGCAGGAGAGTTGCTGAGTGCTGGCTGC
Organism: Zonotrichia leucophrys gambelii; assembly: GCF_028769735.1. Classification (NCBI taxonomy): domain Eukaryota; kingdom Metazoa; phylum Chordata; class Aves; order Passeriformes; family Passerellidae; genus Zonotrichia; species Zonotrichia leucophrys. Next base: position 120,465,139 of record NC_088171.1, on the reverse strand, counting down.
TGGAAAAACAGTGGCAATGGGAGGGCACGAGGGGAAGAGGAGATGAGCCAGGGACAGCCATGGCTACACAAAGAGCCTGCAGAGCAGAGCAGGGGCTGGTTTTCCATCCCACTGCAGATGAATCACAGTTGCAAAGCGGCAGCAATGCCCCTTCTGACCTCTGAAGGGTACAGGTGTAAGCACAACTTTCTGGACTTCTGCATCAGAAACCTCTCTGTATCCCAAGTGAGGAGCCTTAGACACTCCTATGAGATTGGATAAAGAAATTAATCTGTGGAGAGGCAGTGAGGGTCCAGATTTGAGATTTATAATTTATACACATGGATATAGCAAAGAAGCAGGGCCAAATGTTGCTCTGTTGGTAATAGTGTAAATCCTTATGGACTTCCTGGAAGTCAGTGAATCTTGTTTCAGATTTGTGCAGGCTTGTCCCTCTATGTTTGTTAATATACTTAATTAAATCTTGTTCTAATTTGAGTAGCATGCAGTGCTGGAAAACTGTAATCAAAGCTAGCCACAAGTTATAGAAAGATACTAGGCACAGAACAAGCACAAACTGACATTTTTAACCATGCCACTTGCTCCACCGAATACAGTATTTTGTTGAAATGAGAAGTACTTGGTAGGAATTATTGTCACTCATTATGTTTAAATAGTATTTTTTCAGTGTATATTGAAGACAATATACTTGTTTTAAAATAAAGGTTTGAATTGCAACACTGTGATGTTATCCAAAACAAGACCTTGTTATAAATTCCAAATATGATAGTCGTACTTAGGAGCATAGTAATCTTTTGATAAAAATGTCCACCTCCTTGGTGGACCAAACAATCAAAAGCCCAAATTGTTCAGCACTTTTCATACCATTAAATACTTCAGCTATTCTTACTTTTGGTCCAATTAGAACAAATAATGAAGTATCACTTAATGGACCTGTTGTAACAACTAAATTATCTTTCTGATATGAATCAGACAACCATACTGCAATTCACACACAGATAAAATTGCTAAAACAACTTCCAAAAAAAAAAGAAACCACCAGGTATTTGTTCCAGGGGGGACTCCTATGGGAGAGTGTTTTCTACTGCTGATAAAATTTGTGCTTTACAGAACCAAGATCATTGGAAACACTCATAATCTGGTCTTGGTTTGCTCAAACTCAGAGTAGGCTGTATATGTGCTACAGGAAAAATAAAGTACTAGAGCAAACTTTATGTTACATGTTTCTGAATGTAGTAGAGCATTTATCCCTGTAAGTCTGGATTTCCTGTAGCAAAAGATGGTACAGAGTATCTTTAATCTTAAAAAAAGTAAAATTTACAGTGCCTGTTGTATTTTTGTCTCAATATTTTTAGGTGAAAAATAACAATCCTGACACTTTTTTTTTTTTTGCATTTCTCAAATGCCGCCTCTTTTATTAAACCCTCCATGTAAAACCACATCATTGTTCCTGAGGGAAAATTCTACCGCCACCAATTTAGATATAGTCAAATCAAAACCATTTTCACAAATGACTGGCAGATTTTTTGCATTTGGTTTACATGGTTGGGCATGTTTGTTTTCATTACTCAGTTGTTTCTAATGAGTACATTTGTTTAGACTATGAGGAACTGAAAATAATTGTAAATATTCTCTGGTTATTGAAAGGAGAGTTCAAATACTTATCAGAATACACTGAGATATATATACTTACACATATATTCAATATAAGAAAGTGGGGGGATTTTTTATGGGAGGGCTCCAACAGATAGGAATTTCATATGTTTTTGCTAAACCAGACCCTCCAGGGCTTTTCAGCAAATACCCAGTTGAAGGGGATTATCTGGAAAAGGGAGATAGCTAGAAAATCTGGGAGCAGCTCTGATCCACCATTCCAGCTTCCAACATGGACACAGGCGTTCATAGGTTTTTCCTAGATTATCCATAGGTTACTATAGGTTTATATTTACAAAATACACCTGAGACAACTAAGTTTCACAAGGAGTTGTAAAGGTATTGGCTTTGTCCCATTCTCTGTTTTTGCAGTGAATGTAGATTCATGGGCCTGAAACTAATTTATTTGCCACAATAAAATTATCACACACACAAAGTCTGTCAGGCCCAAGTTTGGAAATCCTTACTCAGATCTAATTAGGCAAAAGCCTGGCTCTAATTAGAAAAAATATCATATATTCCCAATTCACCTACAGTACTTCACACAGGACACAATTATATTCTCCAGTGGAAACAAATTTTAGTCTTCTACCACAAATAAGAGAACCCACTGTGTGAAAGGTAATCTGCTGAAATGAAGCCCTCTTCAACTTATTTGAGTTCTAAACTAAAACAAATATTCCTAATATTAGATTTTATGTAAGAAGTAAAACTTCCAAACTGTTTAACTAAGAGCATATGCCTGAGAATTCTTGTGGTTATACACCATATTTCTGACGCTTGTCCTTTACATCAGGCTTCCCATTAATTCCTTTGGAACAAGGATTTCCCTCACAGTGCTCTTTATGATACTAAACAGTTTCACTAAGTTCACTTCCCAGTTTTTTTTAATCTATGTCACATTCATTCACAGCAAATGTAATAAAACACTCAAGTCTCAATTTTTGCTAATATTTATGTGCTATGCCCACAAAAAGCAATTGAACTGCTCATGTGAATAAAAATTTGGCCTCCTGATTTGTATCAGATTTGCAGAAGACAGTCTCAACATTTCATCACTCTTGTAATGTAATAAAAATTTCTATATGCTGAAGAGAAAAGGCTGAATACAAGAGATTCCTCTGCCAGGCTGGTAAAAGCTTAGAGCAAGCGTATGGATTTAGACTGAAGAAACACACAGGCACTTGTGCCATGCTTCAGTTCATCTGGCATGTGCAAGGAACTATAATTACAAATACAGGAATGTCTGACATGTACTTGCCCACTAGTGCTGTTGTACCTCTGCCAGAACAGGCAGTAAATACATCACTGGAAAGTTCCAGTAGAGATAATATGAAAACAATTATCATGGGCAGTTTCAGGCCCTTCTGCAGGGTAGCCATGTTTGCTGGGCCAGAAAAACTCATTTTCCCCAATTTCAAATCAATTTGGATGTTACAGATTTGAGAGTTTAGCTTAAAAACCAATATTAACCCATTTTTCAGTTGTCGAGAAGTGATAAAAAGGAGAAGGATGAAGAAGAACAAACGGGATAGCAAAGATTGTTAATCACAAAAATGCTATTAATCAGGCTGAAAATCAGCTTTGGGTGACTGAAAACTGTTTTTAAAGGAGCTCAGCTACACCAGCAAAAAAAATAAATAAGCTGGTGAGCCATTGTGTTGCTAAATAATCACTAGAGAAGTAGAGCCCACCAATTTGTGTGAGCTCAGCTGTGTTTTCCTGAAGACTGGAAGAAGGCTGTCCTATTTTAAAACCATTGCATGGGCTTTCCCTTAGTTAGAAATCCATTTTCTCAAAAGGGGGCAAATGAGCATGACTAAAGAAAAGCACAAGATGGCAAATCTGGGAGCAGTGGGAGGATGAAAAGTCTGTAAAACTTTCTAGCATTTTTGAAGCTATGAAGAAACATATAAAAGTCATCAAATATAAAACTCCAAGACAATTGTCTTAATATTCACCTTCTCATGCACATAAATTGGTATTGAGAATATTCACCAATGCAAATCTAAATGGAAATGGAGCCACTAATGGAAAATCTTAATCTAATGGAGCCACTGTCTCTCAAAATAGATGAACATGTTCCTGCACATAAAGAGACCTTTATATTATCATAATCAGAGAACCTCTCTACAAAAGACACCCTTGCCCCAAAAAGGGAGAGAGAGAGGTCCCTCACTTTTATCTCTCTTATAATGAGATAATTAAGTACTAAATTAAAATTTACAGTATGCATAATACAGATTTGGTTTCTGCAATGTGTGAGATATTAGGGAATGGCTGAAAAAGATGCATGTCTGTGATTTGTCCAGGTTTTGTGGGTAATAAGCAGTCTCCTATAGGAAGCCATATAAGACTATTTATGGCTGCAGGCAAACTATTCTGTCAGTAGCCTGGCTCAGCTTTCAGCATGTGATTACAGGACCCAAGGAATTTTATGTAGAAGCCTGAACCTTTATGTGTATTTTACTCAAAGATGTGTGCACTTTTATAGTGTGATGAGCACAGCTCTGAAATCACCCTGTAGTCAATATTTTTCCAAATCTATTAGAGTGAGAACTAAGGTTTGTCACACTTGTCAGTTTGGTGGATGTTTCTCAGATCCTCTATGTAGTTCCTGAGCAGAGTGAGCAAATTACATACAAATCATTAAAATTCATGGGGGTTGGAGGCATTACAGCTAAATTGCCAGAGATGAGCAGGACTGCAAATGTGGAAACCCAGGGCACCGGGAATATTTCTCTGTCTGCTCTGGGGTGCCCTGACCCCCAGGGGAACACTGACTTTGCCCCTCATTCATGGAGAGAGTTTCCAAGACTACAAGATAGACTAGAATCTACAAAAGTGTGAAATAGCTTATAGAGAATAGTGTAGGTGTATCACTTACGTGAGAAATTTAGATTTTGGGATTTTTAGTATGTTGTGGATGGAAGCAAGATGGAGGGCACAGGGTGTTGTCCTGGGTTTCGTCTTCATGCTTCTCACCTGCAAATCACCTCCCTGTTCTGCAAGTTTCTAAGCTTAGTTTCTGGAAGGATTGGTTCCTTGGGGTCCTCCTTTCTACCATTTTTTCAGTCACCTGGGACTTCACCTGGCTGCCTTGACAATTCAAATATCATGGAGAGTGGCTTGACAACTACATCAGCCAATTTCCTGAGGCCTATGGGATACAGCTCATGATATCATACAGACTGAAGTAAAATCAGCTTCATCAGGTGGTCATGATCTCTTACAGTAGGAGGAACTTTGCTCCCCCAGCCCTCATCCTGCTGTCCATCCACTCAAGGAGTGTGGGAAGAGAGGCTAAAATTGAAGATTGTGGCAAAAATTGTTACCTCTGCCTTCTCCTCACCTGCTTTTAACAGTATTCCAGACCTGGTTTTCAGCAGGGAACACTTTGATATTTTCTGGTTAGTATACTTGGTGTTATTCTTTACATCCCTTGCCAGGCAGTTCCAGCTTCACCTTAGCCCTCCTCATCCCATCCCAGTACAACTGTGCTTCATCTCTATACTCTTCCCAGGTTACCTGTCCTTGTTTCCATGCATCTGCGTTTGCTTCTTTCCCTTTAGTTTGACTAGCAGTTCCCTACTCATCCACACAGATCTCTTGTTTTTCTTGACCAATTTCTTGTTCCTGGGAATTGCTAGCTCTTGTGCTCCGTGGAAGACTTCACTAAAGATCTGCCAGCTCCGTTTCGCCCACTTGTCCCAGAGGGCAGTCTTCCAGGGGATCCTGTTGACTGTCTCCTTAAAGACATGGAAGTTTGCTTTCCTGAAGCCCTGCAATATCGTGTTTGCAGTCAGGCTGTCACAGGAACTCAGCTTGCAGCAGAGATAGAATCCTGATCACACAACACGCTGTCCTCATGAGGCTCCAGAATGGAAACAGCTTTATTGAAAACTGTCCCCCAGTGGATAGCAGGATGGGAGAGGAAGGGAGGTATACTGCAATCAAGAATTGGCCATGAAAAAATATGTGCATGTGGACTGGCAAATGCTGGTTCCAGGAGCAAAGCATTTTAAATAAGCATCTGACTCTACACTTTCACCATACAAACAGTATGTGCGCATGTGCAGTAACTTAATGTGACATAGAAGTACTGGATTCCATGTGCATACTGTAAAATTCAGTAGTGTCCATAGAGTGAAAATGTTTTGTATTTGGGAGGTAGAACTTGGAGAAACAAGAACTGAAACTGGAAAGGCAAGTCTGAAAGAAAAGGAAGGGCAAAACTGGGGACCCACAACCCTCATGCGTCACACCTTTCCACAACCCAAGTAGCACAAAATTCCCACTGAAAATCTGAACAGTAAGTACTCTGCTTGCTCCTAACTACTACCTGTGTCATTCTAGGAAATGAGATTGCTAGAAGCTTTTAGAAGGAAACACAACACCTTAATAGCACCTCCCATACTGAAGGATATATCACTACCTCAGTGATTAAACACTCCCAGGGTTGACAGTGGCAGTTGACAACTCTGTTGAAACTAACCCCAATTGTCTTTATGGCATAGACATGTCTGTTCACACTGGAAATGTCTTTTCCGTTTCCTTCTCTATTTGGCAAAAACCATTTTTCTAGCATACTTTTCAAGTTTGGGATAATTAGGGCATTGATCCTGAAATCTGATCCACCGTGGGATGGATACAGAGCTGTAGTTTGTGCAGAGTCTTGTGGGTTTCAGGCTGCATAGTCCCATATCTGATTGTAGATTGGGGACATTTGTTTCCATCTTCACACAGGAATATTTTCTTGGGGATAATCATAGTAAGTCCTAGCAAATGCTCATATGTTTTATAAGGACGGGAAGGTTCCCATTTTTATCAGCTGCAGCCCAGAGTGTAACACTTTGCCTGATGTACAGCATGCCAGAAAAAAATGGAAGTTTGGCTTCCAGGAGATTTATTTTACCCTCTGTAGCTACCTTTTGAACTGAGAATCACTTGTATTCCCCTCCAGCATACTGTGATTCAAGAAAGAAAGACAATCCAGAGCAAAAATCCTCTAGCTTAAAAGTAATTTTTTCTTCCCAAAGAATATTTATTTCCTTTGCAAATTCACGTAACTGTGCTAAATGAATATGAAGTCTGTCAAAAATAATGCACTACATGTTCACTTAAGATTTCATTTTTTCAGAGCATGATCTTTCTATGAGGTTTTTTTTATTTATAAACAAATGATCCATCCAAGAGGAATTGTTTCAACTCACAAACCATAAATATTGTGTGATTTTTGTCTCAGTTTGTTTTAAAATCTGGCATCTTTGTCAAAATAGTTTGAAAAAATTCAGTACATCAAGGGTTAGTTGTTTTCTACATTTTACATGACTAATCTTGATCAAGGAAGGAGGAAAATGGATGCAAAAGGGGCTGTGTAGGGTGCAAGGTGTTAGCTGAAAAGGACAAGCAAGTCTGAGCTCATCTATTTTGTGTTTGATTCTGAAAAGAGATAAAGCAAGTTCAGAGGGGAAGGTCAAGGTTGTGAAACATCCTGAGCACTTTGTCCTTTTAGGTGAATTCAACACAGACATACAATCCTGATCATACAAATCTGGTCTATAGCTAAGAATACAGAACAAAATGTGACTGTAAAAATTCAGTAAAATTATACCTTTTATTTGAAAACTCTATTTCCTATAAGGCAGACTTTTTTTTAAGTTCATTTTTATATGGAAAATGTTGGTATTGGAACAGCTTCAATCAATTAGCAAGGGCATAACAAGAGTGATTCTGGGCTTGCAAAATCTCATCAGTTGAATTGCTTCAATACCAGAAGCCAGAGCCAGCTTGTCACAAGATACCACATCTCTGCATCCTACTGCTCAGATTCCAAACAGCCTGTAAAATATTTCAGTTTTGGTGAGGCTCCAGCTAGCATTTCCAATATAAAGCCTGTTATCCATGCAGTTTTGATGCACCTGGATTTCCCTGAATGTTTTCACTGAGGAGTTGGGGATGTAGCACCACATCCTGAAACATGGAGCACTGCCTGGTATCTGGTGAGGAGCAAAACCTCTGGCTACAATGGACAGGGTTTGCTGGCAGGGCTGGTGTCCTCTTGAGAAAAGCCAGGGCTATTGTGGCCGCCCAGCACCAGTCACCACTGCAAGGGCTTCCAAATATCCCTGATTTCTACTTTAAAACAAATGGAGCTGCCCTGAAGCAAGCAGTTTGCCACACCAGGGATTGTCATTAACCCTCTGGTGCCAGAAGTCACAGCTGAAGTTTAAGGAACTTGCCCGATTCCCAATCCCTTGCTCATATCCTCCACTGTGCCGCACATCTGCAGAGTGTCCCTGCTCCAAGTCCTGGTCCCACAAGTGCAGCTGCCAGGGCACATCCAGTTTTTAGGATGAGGGTCTGAGTGAGGCTTGGGATATGGCTATGCAGCAAAACAGATCCCTGCAGCTGTTTTAGTTCCCCCTTCCACACCTCTGTGATTGTCTTTGTACCTTTGCAAATCCTCACAAAAATGTCTTCCCCGTTGTTTAAATGCTCTTCTTCCAGCAAGCACATCCTCTGCACCAATGGGATCTTCCTGTTGCTGATTCAGTTCTTTCTCAGTTTGCTTCTAGATTTATGTGCCTTTTTCTGTGTCCTGGCCAGAATTGTGATGCAAAGAAAATGTACTGAAGGTATTCAATACTTCTCCATTACCCTTGTCATCAAATTTCCTTCAAAACTCAGCTGATATTGTTTTAAGTCACAAACCCAGGTGAGAATAGCTGATCAAAAAAGGTGAAAAGTGAAGCAAACAACTGTCCCACAAAAATCCAACAGCCTAAATGAACTTTCTACCTTTCCACAATAAAGCATTCATAAGTGTGGTAGTTAGATACTCCCATTATTAATGATTCACTAGTAGTGTATTCATTAGTAATAAGCACTAGTGTCATGTCCATAGTGCATCTAAATTGAGCTAATTACATTAACTGATGCCTCGTATTTTATGTGTATAATTTATTCCCCATGGGATAAAACCCTTGGCTTTTCTCCAAAGACGGGCAAATAGTCCTGGTAGTTTCTTCTCCACTGGAACAAGAACAAAGTAAAACCCTTTATTTATATCCCATCCCAGTCACCACCCTCAGATCTGTCCAGTGCTCCAAATTTTGCAGGAACTGTGACATTTGCCACTTTTTCTCATGCAGAGAGCTGTGAATGGTCTTTCTGCCTCATGTTTGCTCTACTTTTGCTCTGTACCCTCACTCCTTAGCCCAAACCTCTGAGGCAGCCGCAAGTCAGGGGGAGAGGAAACCTCAGACATCATTTGCCACAAACACCTCTAGGAAGGAGCTGGTATTATCTTTGATCAGTATCTCTGTGTTGCTGTAATATTACCATAGCAGGCACGCTCTTTGAAAGGCTTCCAGACACAGAAAACCACACAAAACTTTCTGAAGTGTCGTTTTCTCTCCCAGGTAAATTGAAATAGCACCTCTTCCAGAAGCAGTGCTCTTCTCTAAGTAGTAGGAAGACAATGTTCACACCAAGGAAAATCTTCAGAACATTTTTAAAAGACTTTTTTTATTAAAAATAGGGACTTGGTAAATATTTTGAGTTAATTTTGTCACTCTTTGACCAGATATAATTGTTTATGTCTTTGATTCCCCACCTTTAGAAGTCTAAAGACTAAGACAGGAGCAGTAGGCAATAAAGACAATCATACTGTCTAAGTTCAGGAACCTAACTTTAGTGAATAAGTTATCCCAGGCAATTACCCTGGACTTTTACTGTAGTCAGTGGAAAAAGATACTTCCAAGCATATATTCAAATCACTTACATTAGGTTCCAAAGGTGGCACACCAGATGCAACCTTCTTATTTGCATTTGGGGTGGTAATTTGCTTTCAAAGGAAAATTCAGAGAGCTTATGTATACAACGTTGTGCACAGTTTAGCATCTCTATTTTTGCAGTGCCTTGATAGATGGAAGTCTAAACACAGTACCTTTTGACTAATCCATTAAAAAGTAGTTTTATTATTGAAAATAAAATTATGGACTTGTATTTCTGAAAGCATGTTACATTACATCCCTCAAACAGAAAGGAATAATCCAGAGAGGATAATATGACATGACTGTGTGGATTTCAGGACTAGCTATGTAGCTGGGGCAATACCTCAAGTTTATACATCTTCTCCTTGCTCAGATTTTAAAGAGAGTTCCTGTGAAACTTATGTCACCTGGACAGAGGACTACATCTGTTTGAAGGCTCCATTCTCCCCAGACACTTCTGCAGAACTCCTCTTGTCTACATGGCAATGACATCTAACTGCTCTGATTTATCACACACATATAGAACTTTTGCTGGTGAAATTCTAGGGCTGTGAGTGGGACTTGACACTCTTCTGAACTGGCAGAAATGTTATGAGAGACAAACTGCTCTTTAGAGAATGACTCTTAGACACTTAGAAACTCAGATGTGCTGAGGGAATGAACCCTGCAGACTTTGACATATACTGTGTGCTCATATCTAACAAGGGTTCAAGAAACACCCTCCTTAGTAGCATGTTTTGTGTTTCAAACCTCAACTTCAGTAGTAGAAAGAACACCAAAGGGCAAATTTCCACAAAGGATGCCTGCTGTATGTTGCTGAAGGTCGTGCTCTCAACCCCAAAACCCAAAGAGGATCTGGTGTTTTCTGCAGTGAGGCTGGGATTTTTCTGTCAATGACCTCTCTTCTTGTTCTTCTCAAAGTGCTGGAAACAAAAGAATAAATGCTTAGAGTAAGTGACTCAAAACACAGGAAAGTTCATTCTGCAGGGACTGTATGGAAAAATCTGAAGGAAACCTTGACATAAAACAAATCCAATACCTATTCCTACCAGAGTCTCATATTACAGTTGTACTGACTGACATATTATAGCTGGCAAGGACTAATGCTACTGTAAAAAAATCCATGATGTCATTTTGACTGTTCAAATACTCATGAAAATAATTTCTGAAAAACTTCCTATTCAACTTTTACTACAAATACAATATAACTGGCTAGAAGTGAAGAAATTGGTATTTCACTTTGACACAATAGAAAAATACCATAAAACTGGGGAATAAAAGCATGTTGTTCTAGACACATATTTTTCAATATAATTTTATTCTCTTTTGCTGTCAACATTTGAGACCTCATAATAAAAAATATTTTATTTGATTTATCCATTCTACTGGAGACTATGAATCTTGAGTTCATGCAGCAAGGTCAGAGAAGTTTAGGAATTCAGTGGTCTCAAATGAATGTCAGTTAGCTAAGAGGTGCTCAAGGAGGGTCTATTAATAATGAAAGCTCCAGGCAAATGTATAATGCAAGCCCTTCAGATCACAACACAGAGCTCAGATTCTCTCGAGAGTCATCTGAGGACAAGATGCTTTGTTGTAATGAAGAGAATATAATGTACAGTGACAAGAACAAAAAATCTATACTGTGCATTCTATATGTGTGCTTTTATATCATAGTATTGCTACATAAATAATAGCAAGAGTCTCATACAACTAGATAGTGAAGACTTCAAAGGACCATTTTCTAACATGCAGGTTTTAATATTTAAAAGTAGTAAAATATGTAAAAAGTCTAAATACACACTATTGTATATGTGGTCATAATCTGCATACAACAAACAGTTTCACAAAAGCCTAATCCTGTATCTGAGTTAGGAACAAAACTGACTTCCAAGAGAGACATAAATGTAAGAGTTTAATTACAGTATATAGTATGTTTAAATAATTTTATTTTTAAAAAATTAGAAAATTTTAAAATTTTAAAATAGTGATGAAAATGCTCTCTCTTCCAAGACCATGGATGGATCCTCCAACTGCTTGACAAGAGTGAACCAGCTCTCAGTGCAGGTGCAGAACCAATCCAACCAAGGCTGTGCAGGGGCAGTTCCCATGGTCCAGGCAAGTTGTTGAGTGAATATTCCCAGCTTCCCTGGCCAGGAACTGCTTCTGGTTTACATGCAGGGTTGATGGCCCAGTGGAGAGTGTGGTCAGCACCCTCAGCTTGTCTGCACTTCCGGGACACCTGAACACACAAACAATCAGCTGATGGGTCAGGCTTGGTCTGCCACTTGGGCTGGGCTTACTGAGGGATTTACACAGTGTGGATGGGGCTGAGACCTCAGCAGACGTGTCAGTTCACATATTTTACACATCCAGCTCACACATCTGGCTCCTATTTCTACCAATGGCATCTGGTGGGTGCACTTCTGTAGCCAAAGGCTGGTTGTGCTCAGCTGTAGCCCAGAACCATGCAAGTCTTTTTGGCTGAGCTGTCAGGGGGCAGTGTGCCTGTGTGACCCAGCATGGCAAGGATAACTGCACCTTGTCCTGTGAGAAAACTGCAGCCATCCTGCTGTACTGAGCAGCAGTCCTGCTTCTGTCCTCACCCATTACCTCTCCAAGCCACTTCAGGCTCTGGGTAGTTTCAGGGCTACATCAGCTTTGCTCATGAAAAACTGAGCTAACACAAATCTTGTTCTGGAGTCCCACTGACCCCAGCCACAGCTGTGTGTGAACATTTACAACTCCATTTCCCAAAGGCAACAAACATTAAAAGTATTTCTTATTTTAAGTACTAAGTAATAAATATTTGTTATTATAGTTTTCTACTACTCTTTTTAATAGTGATCCACAAGAAGAAAGAGTGCAAGTTATTAAGGAGGCTGTTCACTTAAAGTCATTCAGAACTGCTTAAGTCTCACTGCAAATCTTGTCCTGGGCTTCTGAACCCATATTTGCTCAGGCAACTTTTCAATTTTTTTTTTTTTTTTGTTTAGTTACAAAACTAAAAGTATTCTATTTTATCAGCTTACTTTTGCTAAGACAAAGTCACAGGTATATCTTTTAAGATAGTTCAGAATCCTTTTAGCTTTTAGCCCTAGACAGGAAAGGATGTTGGAGGCTGCAGTTGCCAAAGCACATGAGAGGTCACTTCTCTGGTCCCTTGTGGTTTGTCTGCTGGCTGGTGTTTAAAGAAAGGTTCCTATCCTGGTTTAGGGAAATGGAAAGAGTTTCCCTCTTGGGATCTAGTAAGGGGCTCATGATACATTTATGTCATAGAGATGAGAACAAATTAAAGAGCAAATATTTCTAGCTGGGATTAGATGCTTGGGGAATGTTCAGACTGGTGTGATATCCAAGAACGACTGCCTAGAAAGTTCTGTTTTACCCTTCACCAGCTTGTGGAGGAAGGCCAAGCATTTGTCACCTAGTTTTGTATGATATTTTGAGATTTGTATGCTGTTATTAGAACTGGTCCTAACATGAACTTGTGAGATGGAACATCACCTATACGTGCCAGTTGGGGAATGTACTTGTCAGCTTACATCTGCTGTTACAGCAACATGGTTTATAAAATCAAATATAGGATATAACCATAATCCTCCAGAGACCATGTAAGTGCAAAAAATCTAATATAGACATGTAAGGTGACATGTAAATAAGCAGAATTATGAGATTTTTCACAGCATGTCATAATATATTTACTTCAGTAAGGGCATGGATGGAGCATATCAGTCAGACCCCTACACCTTTTAACTCCTCACAACCAAGTGGGTTACAGATGTCAAAATACTGATAGTACCTATAAAACAACTAATTTGGTTAGTAGCATTTCACTTTCCAATGTTTTGAGGACACAGATTAAATTGGCACCTCACAGCATCTGGGAATTTCATTTATTCCTTCTCTACTTCATTTCTAAATTCTTCAGTGACCTACTACTCCCTTGTGTACACTTTGCATCTGATGGCATGCACACAGGAGAAAAGTATTAAAGGTTTAATTGTTTGCCAGTTGGGCTGTGGAGAGACAATTATTTGTTTCAAATGAAACATATTTTTTGGAAGTGTTTAACATTCCTACTTGCATCTGTTAAAAGTTTAAATGTTATGCTTCCATTATGACTGCTGTAGGGGACCCCAGAAGCGGTTCCATGATGTGAATGTTTAGGTCTGTGTGATGCAACTCCATTTCAGAAGTCCCAAGCAGATATAAGCCTTCTTCCTCTCCCCTACTTTCCACAGGTGCTGAGCCCAGAAAGGACCTGCATCAATTCCCAAGGTGTGCTCTGCTTTGAACACAGCCCTCACTGGGGCCCAGATTAAGGAACATGCCACAGACTGCCTAATCCTTGTAGACTAGATCAGCATCTAAAGCATCCCAAAACACAGGATTATAAAGACAACTGTCTTTTTCCCCTTGGGGCAGAGATAAGACAATTCAGAACTCACTGAGGCACCTTGACAGGATGTTTGCAAAGAAAAATGCATTGTGGGGAAACAATCTTTCACATACCACCATGGACATGTCATTTAAATTGTATAAGGAAGTTCTTCATCACTTTTAATGGGGAAAAAAGCAGTTTGCCTACCTTTTCCTCCACTCATCTCTTGACCTCTAGTTCAGAGAGAGATTGGATCTAGGAACCAAAAATTCATGTTTATAAATAGCACTATAAAACCCACACAGCCCCTAATACTAGATGCCTTTTTGCTGTCCATATTCCCCTAGCAGGTCTAGAAAAATATAGTCATTAATAACAAAGTAATTAGCATTAAGCTAAGGAAAATTCCAAATGTAAAATCTTCTCTAAAGATGTTTACTGAAGCTCCCTTGATGTGATTGCCTTTGGCTATATTACAGCCATATCTTGTTTTGAGGGGTTGAATGTCTGCAGTCTGAAAAAAGTGCTGACAGGAAAACTTAAATGTAACAAATGTTGCATTAAAAAGGGCTAAATCTGTAATGGTCATTGTTTTGCTTCCACTGTGACCTGAAATGAGAAATGAGAAGGAGGTTTAGGCTGGGGTTTAATGAGAGATTTTTCACTTAAAAACATAATTAGGGTATTGAAAAGTCTAACAACAGATGAAGATTCAAACAGCATGGAGTTGAAGAGCAGTGAGTGGAGAGCATTTTGGGGCATGGCTGATGAATAGAAGCCCAAAGAAAATTATGGATTAGAAAGACCAATGGTTCTATTCATACTAATTTCCCAAATCTCACTGTAGTCTTTGGGGTGGGGATTATTATTAATTAGGCTCTTGCAGCTCCTTTTGAACCCTTATTATCTTGACTAAGAAATACCATAATTAAACATAATATGAAAAACATGATGTTATGGAACCATGGAACAAAAAAGCTTTCACAGGACTGGAATGCACCACTTTTAACTTTGCTACTATGAAGCATTTATTTCTAGACAAGATTACTAGTTCACTTACAGAATATTTTAACCACCAAAAGTTTTCAATTTTTGTAATTAGAAACATTTTATAAGTGAATGTCGAAATGCAACACTTAACACTTCCACTGCAGATATTCAAAGCTATTGGAGAACCACTTTTATTTAGATGCCAAAATACAGATGCAGGAGTCAAAACTCATAAATCAGATTTTAGTATCTGTATTTCAGACTACAATTCCTATCTCAGCTTTATTGAGAATAGGAAAAAAAAAATAAGAAAAAAAAAACCAACCAAACAAAAAAACCCTTAAGACCTGAGCCAAATCTGATTAATTTGGAATTTTCTTGCACCTAGTGTTATCAAGCAAATAAAGGATGATGATTGGAAAGGGAAACCAAAGTGGAGATGGAGAAAAGGACTCAGAGAGAAGCGTGAGAAATTAAGTATGAGGAAGGGAGTGAAACGATGAAGACAAAAGAAACAAGATTAAATGGGATAAGGTCTGGGGGAAAAATCCTTTTTGGCCAGACCTATGGAAACTGATGGCCTAGTGATTATAATTTTGTTTGTAGATTGTCTCTGAACCACTGCCAACATCAGGTCATTCAGCCATGGCTGGAGTTTAGGAATGAGTTACCTTTTTCCTCTGTGGAAGGAAAATCACTTTGCAAGACATTTTGTAGGGCATTTCATTGATTCAAACTGTAGCTGAAGCTGGCACCTGATAATAAAAGAAAAAAATTTTTGAGCCCTGGCCACAAAACAGAAATCAAAATAATGAACAAAAGTATATGCACTTTCAGAAAGTCTGATTTTCAACACTCACTCATGCAAATATTAATTTATTGCTCATGTAATCAGAATTCGGAATAAAGGGGGATGTGCAAGAGTGTTAATGTAGTTTTTGATGCATACCATATAATGAGTGAAACAGGGAAATTAAAAGCTATGTTATGCAAAATGAATATGAATGCAAGATTATTTCGAAAGCCCCTTTGGAAAGAAATAGTGGACTTCTGTAAACTGAAGAGTAAAACATGAGTAGTTTAAGTAGGTGTTTAGTGGAGGGGGTTTTAGGTTTGTTGTGTTAGCAGTCATAGTCTTCCATCACAACTGGAAAATCTGACTCAGAGTGGGAAAAGCATCATGCCTCAGGGTCTCAGGATGAGAGACAGTTGGGTTACTCCACTTCAGATTGTTTATGGGAACTTTCTGATGGGGCGCAGGTGAAAGGAATCACAAGCTCAGCCATAGTCACAGGGCTGGAAAATATCTCTTGAATCATGTGAAATTTGGGATAGTGATCTTGAAGAACACAGATAGAAGCACACTCAGTGAGATGAGGACTGAACCTATGCATACTCCAGCCTGTTTGTCTGAGGACATTACTTTTTTGCAGCTGTAGGAGAGCTGCTGTCTCACACTGAGCCACTTTTTTCTTTAGACATCAGGCCCCAGAGGCCTTTATCTCATTTTCATCTGTATTTCCTTTTAAAATTATAGTGAACTTTAAATGGCAGGTAACCTTTCTTTCAATGCTGATGTAATTTGTTCCGTCCTGTGGTGCTTGTCCCTGTGTCCTGTCCCTTATGTCCAAATTTCAGAACCGGCAAGCTGAGCCAGTCAGTACAAGCAAAGAAAATGTGAAACTATCATTCTTCTAAGCACATCACTAAAAACATCTTGGAAAACAGCCCAGGCTCTTCCAACTCTGCCTCTTCAGTAATTAGAAATGGAGATCAACATTTATATATATATATGTGTGTGTGTGTGTGTGTATATGCATGCATGTAGGGTGTCCACCCATGGGCTCTGCATGATCACCATCTCCACCAGAGCACCCTGTGCCCCCTCACTCCCACCTAACTCCAGCTGGAGGTCTTTCTGAGACCATCACCTGCTTTGACCCTTGCTTCCATCTCCCTCTGAATGCAATAATACAGCAGCCTGGCACAAAGTGCTTTTTCTAGACACAGCAGTTTCACAGATGTATACACTACCTCAGTTTTCTAAAAATAACAAAGGACAGGAAATGCTGAGCTTGACTTCTTCCCCCCTGTATCACAGAGCATTCAGTGGCATAAGTGAAAATGAGGGTCATAAAGCAATATCTTTGATACAGACACTCAGGGAAGTGGGTTAGTAATATATACCATATTTTTTTTATTTGGTAAGAAGTTCAGACTTCTTAATGTTCTGTTACATATCTGAAGCATTATGTGCACATGCCTGACCAATTAGGTTAAGTCTATACATCATGCTGTTTCATCACTCACTTAAATTCAGTGAATTATTTCCCAGCCCAGATTTTATTTTCTGATGTACTCAACCATCCATGTGAGGAGCAGAGCAAAGGAAATGTTTCTTCTTCTACTGTAGAAGAAAAAACATTCCTGTCTTCTAAATATATGATCTAGAAAACTGAGAAAAGTGAAGATCTATTATAACTCACTGAAGAAATATCTTCAGGCTTGCAAAAAGTAATCCAACAGGGATGCTAGACTATCTGTGCAGAATGACTTTTTGTACTTCTGTGGACATTTGTGGGCAGTGTCAGCGTACCTGGCACTCAGGAGCAGCCAGCTGGGCTAACAAATGGACATGGAGGAAAATCCTGGCATGCAACACAGATGCTTTGCACTGCCTCAACACCCACACGGCCAGTGGTGCCAGCTGCCTCAGAGGTTTTAAGTATTATACATCCAGATAAGAACTCTTCCAGTGTTTCTGAATCTCTGTAAAAGTGATAAAGCATGGCAGAAAAGTAGACATGGCACCTGGCATCTGTAATACTTTTTTCAACATTTTTGCCGCTTGGCTAATCTTTCAGAAAAAAAAAATCAAAAACCAAACAACAATACAATGCACTCTTTCCCAAACATTCAGTAATAGAAGTAAGGAGGCAAAAGACCCCAAAGAAAGTCATGAAGTAGTGCAAAGGTTTGAGAACAGGTTTGAACACTGTTCTAACAAAGTGGATGGCAGATTTGGGGAGGATCAGAGATGCTGATAGGATTTTTTTTTAAATTGTATATACAAGCAAATGCAAGAGCATGGAATATATGCAGAAGAACAAAACTGAATCATGAGGTAACTTGTTATATCTGTATTTTGATAACAGCTGCAAAAGGTACATCAGTAGATAATACAAATAAAAAAGGTATTTAAGAAACAGGTTTTCACCTCTATATTTATGACACTGATCAGCTTTTTATGCCTTCATTTTACAACTACTGTGTTTTCAGTTTACCTTCTTGGCAATCAAAACTGAAAAGGCACTTTATAACATCTGTATGCAATTTTTACAGACACTAGTGATTCATAAACTTTGATTTCAAAGACATTTCCTACAACTCTTCTTGCTCCACAGGACCACATGAGTTTCCCCACAAAAGTGCTTGATTTGTTTCCAGAGTTTATCTCACAATTTCTGTTGTCTTGGGGATGAAGTGGTTTTCTTATAGCTCAATCATTGCGAGCTATTAAGCCAGCAAGTTCAAACAAATTCCTCAGCCAAGAAATGGTCCCTTAACCTTTTTTGCTCTGTGTTTCTTTTGTTGCTTTTGCTAAACATTTCTGAATTGAACAAAAAAAGAAAAATTCTTAAAAAAAAGAGAGAACAAATGTAATAATAATTATAATAATATAATTTGAACTTTATCCATATTGTTTCTATGATTGAAACAGACAAAATATATATTAAGATAAGGTGAGAACAAGTGAGGAAAGAAAGTTGTAGCTGGTTGGAATAAATTGAAACAAATGTTTTCCTAACAAAAACTGGAATAGGTAAATATGCAAATAATAAAGTACTGATCTTGACAATGCTATTACAAAACCATACATTAAAATTCAGTCAGGGATGAAGACAAACACTGGTAATTTAAAACTTAAATACAATATGAAACTCTCCTAAACATCTCACATTTCATTTTGTAACATCCACTGAAAAAAACATTATGGGAAACCCAAAAACACATGGTCTGTTTGAAACAACTGCTTTGCTGAAGTGGAATAGCAGACAAGAGCATTTCTGATCCATGCTAAATGCACTCATCCTTGCTACCACATCATATTGGTGTCTTGGAAGTGACAAATGAGGAGGGAATTTATAACAAGTGGCATTCTTACAGGCTTTTAGTGGGATCTAGCTTGTGCTCAGTGATTAAATACTTCTTTTTAAAAAGCAACACATAAAGGATGGGTGCAAGATGTGTAATTCCTGCAATTGTTTGCTTCAGGAAAATGTTACAGGATAAGGAGAGATTGTGGATTCTGAGTTTTTATTGGAGTAGTTTCAGGCATTGGCTGTACATTTAAATGAAGTGCAATAAAAATATTTGGAAGTATAAGGAAAAGGAAACTATTCTCTAAAGTCAACAGAGAGGTGGGTTTTATTTGGTGGACTAAGGCAATATCAGGTACAATCATATAGATATTTTTGGGATTACTGTTTTGAAGATTGTATGGTATTAAAAAAGCATAACTATGCTTTCAACTAGTTGTGGGGTCTCACAGTTCCCAGTTATTCAAAGAAAAACATAAAAAACGAGGCCAGAACTGTTTAACCCTAAAGATTTCGGTGTATCCTACCTAGTTGAGTTAGGCTGAGAGCCAGCAAATGCATCTACATCTTTTCAAACCTGATCATAAAGGTGTTTTTTGGCAGGGGGAAGTGGATCCAAAAGATGTGGACTGGGGTGTTTTCAAGTAGACAGTTCTGGGTTTGACTGTGTCATTCTTCTAGGACCTCTCTGACATTACTGGTAAAGGTATTTCCTGGAGTGCCTCCTGCTTGTTTATGAGGCTGGCTGATATTTGATGCACACTGACCATTTCCAGCATGAAGCAACAAACTCACAGCCAATGGTAATGAGTTGAAAACTGGACAAAAGCAATGTGAGCTCTTTCAGAAAGAGGTCATTTATCTTCAGCATGCTCCACAGAGGGAATTTCAACTGACAAGACAAAATATCACCAGCATAGACCTGGTTGAGCTCCCAGTCAGACTTAATGCCTTACAGGGCTACACCAGTAGTACAAAAGGTCTATTTTCATGTAACCAAAATTATTACATGGTTTGGGATGGAAGAGGAAAATTGACTTTATTCCCTAGCTGTGCTGGGAACCTGTTGAAGTAAAAAGGGCTCTAAAATGGTCTTTCAGTCACTTGAGTGGCATTTTGAAACTCAGTCCATAGTTGGCACAGAATGAATGAATGCTCGAAATACAAACACCAAAGAGAGAGATGAGTCAGTCTCTGACAGAAAAAAGTATTGAACTACCTGAACTATACTCCTTTTCAGCTACCTGTAAACTTTTTTAGTTGCTTCTATCAGAAAAAAATTCTAGTAAAAATGAAACATATTTTTACAAGGGTTCTTCATAATAAAAAAGAAATCTTTCTTGTGGCAGTGCTACACTTCATCAGGCAGACCTGTGGGAGATGTGTGCTTTTTGCACTCATAGGAACATCTGCAAACATTGTCTTCTCATAGAACAGGGAGCTGCCTGCCCAGAGGGATTTTGTCCCCAAGGTTTTTGCATGTTCACAGTTCCTATTTCTGCTGCTAGGACAATGGAGAAGGGTGTTGCTGGAATATAGCCCGCAGCAAAGAGATTGCTCAAACAGAGGATCTTGATGTTAAAATTATGTGTTACTGGAATTTTGGTTGGTAGTTGCCAACATCTTGGAACAGTTTAGTCTCCTCTATACTATTGAAATTATTTTCAGTGGAACATCTGGAACACAAAGATGTTACGTAAAGAGAAATCCCATGGAATGATGGGAGAAGGTATCATCTTATTATATGGTGTGACAGGGTGGTCTCCTGAAGGAATGTTGTGGTGGAGGTGGGGGTGAATGAATGGAATATGCATAACATGGAGTCATATCATTGCCTTGCTCTGTCTGATCCCTTTCTTTTGTATTGTACCTACACATGGCTGCTGTCTTTCTGTTGCCCAAAGACTACATAGTCCATATAAGAAAGAACAAAATGTATTGTGTGGGTTAGTCTAAAAAACGAATTAACCAACTGCTTAAACCTCCTTGGAAGCTAACCTGAGGAATCTACAATTATCGCCCAGTTTCTGTGTTTGTGAAGAGACCTGCTGGGAAAAGGGACTGGTACTTCAGAACAGAGAAAATTGTCTGTTGATGGGGTGTCTTTTCCTTTCTTCTTCAGTACAAGGATATTTCTAATTTGTGGTGGAATATTTTTTCAAATAAGGCAGAACTGATGCTTCTTTTAGCCTGGTGACATACCACATATACTTGGGACGTATAAAGGATTAAGGTCCTCTTATTATTTTAAGCCTTGGACATCACATCACAGAGGTGTGACTTAGGGGAAAACTTCTAGTATACAGAAATGGTACAGGAAATTTTCCCAGGAAGCTTGACTTCTTTGGCTATTATTTACACTGAGGAAGAATAGTGGTCTAACTGTTCAATAAGTTCAATTAAACTGCAGGATGTCAGGAGCACCTTACACCCATGGCTATCCAAAGACGTTTTATACAGTAACAGAAAGACATGCGCTCTATGTGGTTTGTAGCAAAAGGTTTCAGCAGGTAAAGTGGAATATTTACCTGGACAAGAGCCAGGTAGAGAGGGAAGAGAGTAAAATCTTTACTTGGAAGATCAGAGGAAAAGGGAATGTCTTCCTGAAAAAAAGTAAAAAAGAAAAAAGACACTCTTATAGTTTCTGCAATTAGAATAATGCAGTTTGTGAGTTGTGCCATATCTTTCAGCACAAAATGGATCTATGTCCATTTAGGAAATCAATACATGAAGCTAGAAAGAGAGTCACTTTCTCTGCTCTACGGCAAAGTGTTTGCTGCAAACGGGTGCTCTGTCCTCAACAACACTGGTAAATAATATGAATGGCCAAATATGGGCTGGAAAACAAAATGGCCCTTTTCAGGCCTTTTCCCATAGCAGGCTGGGGAAAGAAATGCCTGATTATGTCAGGCCCAGATGGTTCATGTAAAGAGTAGGTCAGTCATACTGTTCTTCCATTTCTGTGTGTGATTTTATAATCATCTCCTTGATGCAAGCTAGTTTTTAAGCTCCCAAGAAGAGCTCAGAGAAGAGTGTGATATTTAAGCCTAGACATCTTTTTTCATCTGGGTTTCCTGTCACAATGCCAATGTCTGTGTGTGCAAAGTTCTGGCAGCCTGAAATACTTTGATATATTTTTTCCCAGGCTTCAAAAGGAAAGGTAAACAATGGGTTTGCGACTCCAGGGCAAGCATCAGTAGCCAAGAGTTTACGAGGTAGATCATCTTCTTTATGATTCTGGCATCACTTTAAGTATTTTGCCATGTAAAAGGGATGTATGAAAGAAAAAGAAACTCATTTAGTGGCTTTTGAGACTGCAGGTTAGATGCCTTGAGGTTATTTCTGGTCCACCCAAGTTTCATAGGTTTTTGATTCTTGCTAGAGTTAATAGAGAGAGCAACTCTGCATCAAAGACTAAATAAAGTCTATTTACAACCAAACAGGAAAGTTTAATTTTTAGTAGCTCCTTGAAAGATATTTGGATTTCCTCGACAGTCCAAACAAAATCTGAATTAAAAAAAAAAAGAAAAAAATGATCATGGAAGCTTAATAGTGCTTTGGATATTTATTTTAAATGTTTTATATACACTAAAAGGGCAGTCATGAGTTCAATATGCATGAAGTGTGCTTCTTTTGTGGTAAAATGCTGCTATATAATCTAGTAAAAATAGTCTTTTCTAAACATGAGAGCATACTTTAAGGGCTGATTTTGTATTGTTTTGCCTGGACAGACAATTCTAAAATCCTTAAATGTTCAGTCCCATTTCTAATGAGTAATCCAGTAATCTGGGGATGGGAGGGTGACATTTGACAATTGAGACTGAGAAGGGAATAAATATGAAGAGCAATGAGATGTTCTTAAGGATCTTTTCCAACCCAAATGCCTCAATGACTCTATGGAGTGAACTGCAGTTTAGTACAAAGTGAAAAAGAGAACCCTCAGGAAAATGTGAAGCAGCAAAACCAGGAGATAGCAAAATATCAGGGGAAATTTCTGACTGGACAAGGTAGAGATGATAGATTAGTAATTTAGAGTGTATAATTTGATTTTTTGAACATTGGCAGGAACAGGCTATTCTATTCAGATTGGTCCATCCAACTTGTCACCATAGTGGCAATTATAAAGGCTACTAAGTGATTATAATTGCTGTAAGTAACAGTGGTGCTATATATAACATAGGGAATTTCTCTTTTTAGTTTTCTCTACACTGAATGTGAAATCAAAATTATTTGAATATAAATATAATACAAATCCAATGTAATCTGGAAAAGTACGCTGGGTGATTGGATAACAGTTAGAACTTTCTGCTTTACATCTGCCTCAGGGAGTGGAAATCTGGTTTGTAATACAACAGTGAAAAAGGTAGAGCTTGTACTAGGAAGAGTTTTGGACATAGGACATAGGTCATAACAAATAATTGGTGCATTCACCAAAGCAAGAGATTGAGATAGTAGAAAAACCTCTGTTAATAGAGAATCTTTCCCTCTTCCCTTTTTCTTTTTTTTTTTTTCCTGCCCTTCTTAAGTGTGCAGTTTCCTCAAAAACATATCCCTGGAAAATGTTCTGCAGAATTGGAATTGCATTCAAAGAGAAATACTAGTAACTTTAGCATGTCATATCTGAATAACAGGAAAGTTTCCCTCTTCTTTTGCCAGATGTTGTTATCATGTGCTGCAACACTCAGTCTTCCCTTGGTTGTCCAAGCTACATTACAAATTTCACATATCCCTTTGCCTCATGTTCTTAGGAAGGGGTATAAAGGGTCTAAAAAGACAGACTTGATCTGGGTGCTTACAGTTATTGAAGAGATTGGAATTGTGTTCGTTTTCACAATGAACATTTTCACATTCCATTTGCATAATTACTTAAAGTGGAAGATCCTGCCCAGAAAAGCATCTGTGGCATCAGAGGTCTAAAGCCTCTTTAGCTGGATTAAGCCCTTCTTTGCTCCAGGCTACTAACTTCTTTCATTTACTTGACTTATATAGCCAGGGAGCTCTTATATTTCACTAGAAATGGCTGTATAATACATTCCATTACAATTATATTTCCATACTCATTTAATTTAGTGCCAAGCAAAGAAAAAAATCTGACCTTCAGCCTACTGGTGTTTTCATTTGTTTTCTTGAGTATTTATGTAGAACCTCCACCTCAGAACAGACATTCAGGCCAGGTGAACCTCAGCTAATGCCAACGTCCCTAGCCCTGCCATCAACTCCTTATTTGCAGACATATTTACACATGTAAAAGTCCCAACTCTGTCAAAATGCATGAGACTTACTGCAACAGCTCTGAAAGACTGTAAGAAATTTGACAGGGAGAAAAGAATATTTTACAGTTCCCAGAAAGGTGCTGCTGCATTTAATTTATTACACAAAATTTGTGGATGCAGTAGCTAAGAGCCTTCCTAAATTAAATTATCTGCTAGTGGGGCCACTAGGATATGGGCCGTGGATTTTCATTGTATGAACCTCACTGAAGAAAATGGATCACTTTTGCTCAAAACCTCATGCTTACAAGATTTCACGTGTCAGTTTTAAGTGCAAAATGAGTCTCCTGAGATTTTGAGTTTTGAAATATTTGTGGAGATGCATAGGGACTTTCACACAGCTTTATCTCAGCACTGTAAAATTCCCATGGTTTCTCCTGAGTACTCTGTGACTGTATAAAACCCTGAAACAGTTGAGAAGGATCAGGTCAGCCTGCTGTTGTAGTGGGGGAAGTTCAGACTACATCTGTTCTAAGAAAAAAATATGTACAAATGTTGTGGATATTTAGCAATTTTCCTTGACTAAATATAGCATAGTGAGCCTGTCAGTGAATAACCTGAAGTTTCCTCAGCCTTTTGGCGGGATTCTTCCCTTCAAAGGACTTTTTAGAACCTCTTAAGCAACCATCTCTCCGGCTTTTATTTTACTGTCTGGTCCCACTGTTGCTGAAAAAAAGAGATTAATCAGCAGCTAAAGCCTCTTACGCTTGTCTCTCCATAAGATTTATGCATCAAAGAGCACTCTGCTCCAGGGGTAAAGGTCACTTTCACAGATACATTTCCCCATATATTGCCAACTGTTCCTACTTTTCAAAGAGCAGTGGGTTCCCTCATACCAGCTAGGTTTCATGACTATGCTAAAAAAAAAGGCAGTTTAGAAAAGAAGCTTTCTCCATTTGTCTCTTTTGAAAGGTTTTACAGATTGGTGATAGTATTGCTTTTTCTTCTGTTTTTGCTACTTACTTGAAATGCATTCCGTGCCACTTTGAAGTCTTCTGCCGTGTTCAGAACCCCAGTTCTGTAGTCCACAAATGAACCTTGATGGTGTTTTTGTATTTGAGATTTCTCTGGAAACCAAGCAAAGGAGAAGGCAGAAGAGAGAGGGGTGGTCCAGGAGCGTCAGGCTCATCTTCATCTTGGTGTGAACAGGAGCACTGGGAGAGAAAATGAGAAAATTCTTAAAGAAACAGAGGTGGGACCCAAAGAAAAGGAAAAAGCAGATCAAGGAGTTAGGAAAGCACCATGTAAAGGTGAAGGATGCTTGCAGAAGACACATTAAGAATCTGAGAAAAATTACCACTTTTGCTGCCAAAGCTAACATTATCAAGCATTAAATTAGTTCAAGCTGAAACAGTAACTGTTTGTCTTTAAAACTATGTTCATTTTCATAGTCAAGACTTATGGACACAAGGATTTAGATATATTGAATACATTCATACTTCAGGTCTACTTCAGGTCTTGATGCTTCACCTGGAATAATTCAAATCAGTGTGACAAGATTGGATCTCTGTCTTTTCACATACCCATACTACTGTTCTGTAAAAATGAGATTATAAAAGACACTCTTTTACTCTTTCACTTTTCAACCTGCTATTTACTTATATTTTTAAGAGGTATGTTCTTAGATGTGCCCATTACATCGCAAAAGGTGTTTAACTTTCTGAAGTTCACGAACCATACCTTTCCATGTCTCTGGAAATGTATGATTAGTAAACTCTAACAAGTTAAAGGTTTAGGGTTTTCATACTTTCTTTTGTCTCCTAGAAGATCTTGACAAAAATTCCATAAATTTAATTATTAAATAAGAAAGTCAGGGCAAAATTTTCTTAGTAACTTTATTATTCTCCAAGTAGCGACAAAAAAGTCAGTCAAAAAAACCAAAGAGCAATTTTGCAGCCCTTCAATAAACAGCAAGGGCCTATTTTTGTGGAAAACGTCATTCCTTGCAAAATTACAAGTTTGTCTTCAACCGAATATAAAATTTATTTATGAGGGGGCTGTTGTTGTTGTTGCTGTTGTTGTGTTTTGCTTTGGGGTTCTTTTGCAAACAAAGTCTTTGGGATATCTTTTGTTCTTTGCTAAATGAGAAAAAAACACAAGCCAGAACAATTCTGGTATGACTTTATGACTTTGTCCTTCCCACTTCAGTGACCTCTTTAGAGGACATTCTGGTTTCCATTATCCATGTGTGTGTTAGCTTGACAGCCTGCAGATATACATATACAATTGTAGATATACATATACAATACATTTCCCCTCTATTTTAAAGACATGGTTTCATTTTCCCCTCCTTTTATTGACAGACTTGTCATTGATTTCAGTGTTCATAAAAGCAATGATGACAGATAGATGTCTGTAACTGAACAACTCACAGTGGAGCTCACTTGTCTAGCAGGTATTTCTTTTTTGCTTTTTCCCACTGACTTTTTTTCGTTTTCTCTGGAGCAAGTGCATTTAGGGATTTATGGATTGTTTCCACTGAACAATGTAAAAAAATATAGAATTTTGCTGGGCAGCAAAGTTTCCTACTGTTTTTTTCTTCCCTACTGCATAGGTTCACATTTCTTTGACTTTGATGAAATTTTGAAAGCTTGATTCTGACTGATCTCACATTTTGTTTATTTAGTATTCTTCTGTTTTGCAAGAGAGAATAAGACTTCATGATATCTTCTAAGAGCTCATAACTAGCTCTCTCATCAGCCCATGTAATATACTAGTTGTTCCACAAAAAACTTTATTTTCTGTGGATCATTCCATGATACTCACAAAAATGTTTACTCTCAGCTCTTAAAGTGAATTCTATGAGAAACAAACTTGCAAAAGCTACCAGTGAAAGAAAGCTGGTTGGAAGGAAGAGCAATCACAACGTTAGAAGTCCGGAGATTCTTTATGGCAAAACAAGAGCTTCCTAAAAGAAAGTGCAGCTTGGCAGCTTGTGAGGCAGTTAGCAGAGCTGAGGTTTTAAGCAGAACTTGGAGAGAACTTCAGGTGCTTTTCCAGGGATTTGAGTCAAATATGTCATCTGGAGTGGTCTCACCTGCCAGCACAGACAGCTCAGGGAAATACCAAGACCTGTCTCTTTGTCCCTATTTTTCAAAGTAGAGCAAACTGAATTTAACACATAAAACTTGCAGTTCTCTCCACCCCCCTGCCCCTTTCCTTTCCCCTGTTTTATTTGTCTAGCAGTTGCCAGCAGGGATCAGACACTAGGAACAGTTCAGTCAGCACCTTTTTCTGGGGCACAAGCACCAGACCAGAATTTATTGGCTTTATTCACTGCAGGGATGATCACTACATCCAAGAAGGAGCCTCTCCTGCAGGGCGGTGATGCTTCGCCACCAGCCCAGTCAGCCGGATCCGACTGCAGGTTTTAAACTTTGTTTCATGCCCCTCGGGCTGAGAAAAGCCTGTGCCTTCTGGAATGCTAACCATCCTTGTGGGATTGGATGCCTCTGTTTCATCAGACAATAAATTGGAGAGCTTGTGTTGGACTAGAAGTGGCCATTTCACCTAGCTTGGGCTGGCGATAAAGAGACGTGGTTGAGCTCTGCTTTAAAAGACCGGCCAAGAGTCGTATTTATCAAGTGGATCTCTATCCATCTTCTGGGTGGAAAACGGTAGCTGAGGCACTTCCCCTGGCCCAGCACACTTTATAAAGCCGTGGGGGGGTTGGGAAGGGGCTTAGTGAGAACGGGAGGCGTGGGGGCTGCTTTGTGGGGCAGCCTGCAGTGACACGGCAACCCAGACATATGGTGTCATTACTCAGCCGACACAAATTTGACACTTGGTGAATTTATTATATTTTGGTTTGCTCCTGGTGCCTGAAAGGCTTTGCAACTGTCTCTTCATAGGGCCTGTCACAGATGTTGATGTATTTTCCTCCTCCACAGCCAGGTTTTACTGTGGAAACTGATACAACTTCACGATAGAATTTCTGGATGAATTATTCACGCATTGCATGCTTTCTGCACATAGGGGGTTGGAAGAAATCCATCCTATTCAATAAATGGCCTCTTTAATCCCCTTTAACAGAGAATTTTCCCTGACTTTAAACCATTTCTATTATCACCTTTGTGATCCTAATGTTTTGGATAACGTATTTATAGTTAATAGCTTTGTTAAATTTTTCACTATATTTCACCTTAACATGCAATTAAATTCTCCAGACACAGTGATGAAACTGATACATCGAAGAGACAATAAACCATATGGCCCAGATTCTCATCATCTTAACTTTTGGTAGCCCTTTTTCTCCTCTTATTTTTTTTTTTTTTATCCTGCAGATCATTCCATGTCCAGTGATTTATAGGCTAATTCCTGAAATATCTCAATATTTGTTGTTGTAGACAGAATGGGCTGCTGCTAATGTCGGTACCATCTGTGGAGATGATTTTTTAATTGAAAAGAATTTTCAGTCTTGAGAATAGAGAGTTGGATGAACTCATCACTGCCCCCTGAGAGAAGATTAATGAAATGAAAACATATTGTACTGCTTTAATACCTGGAGAAGTAATAAGGATGCATCAAGTGACAATATAGAGCATGGTGCGTGGGGGTATATTGCTTAAACACAACAGGCAAAGTCTATCCAAGAATTAAAAACTGTGTTTGCTGTTTTAAAAACTATTGAGGTATTGATGCTTTGTACCAAAACTCCTGATTAGATTTTCTTCCTGACTTCCAACTCCAGAAGCAGTGTTCAGATTCACATTCTCTTGACCCTACATGTTCATATTCCCAAAATAATTCTGTTTCATTTAGTATTAAATAGCTACTTGTCTATAGCAAAGTCTTGAAATCAAATGGCTGCATGGATATTAATCCTATCCCAAACTGGTGATACTACTTTTGAAAGACAAGAAGCAAGTAAAACTATGTAAATTCATATTCACTATCTAAAATATGAGTTCTAGTTTTGTCTTAGTATAAAGCTTACACTGCCTTGACAAGAATTGGTAATTTAAAGCCTATTACATTTTTCCTAAGACTGCTGTGCTTTGTATATTGTTAATACAGACTGCATTGCTGAGTCGCCAGTTCCTAAATTGGAATTTATATTCATATTTTGGAAAATTGCCTTTCTCCACAAAGTTCCATAAATTAAGATCTCAGCCCTGAACTCTCATGGCAGTATTCAAATATGGAAAATATTGAAACTACCTGGCCTTCACCCCAGTGTTTTGTAGAAGGATGACTAATAAGCATTTAAGGTATTATAAATAAGAATTTCCCAGAGTGTTTCAATTTGCACAGTAACTTTAAATGAAATGCAGAGACTACATTATTTTTTAAGACTTTAGTAAAAAAATAGTACATTTTCTTTCTTAACTTTTTTCCCCTAACAATTGCATATTATTCATAAAAGTACTGTATTTAAAATAAAAACATAAATTGACAAAATCCTGTCATTGCTACATCATGGTTCCATGAAATAAGAAACAGTACAGAAAAATATCTTTGGAAAATTTGTAAAAGAAGATTTTTTCAATAGCTTGTAGCTTTCTTTTAAGTTTACATAGAGCAGGAGATTTTATTCTAAAAATGGATTAACCTCAGCTGGACAGACACCATCATTATTTCCCAATCTGAACCCTAAGCTGCAGTTTCTCATGGTCTAACCA
Organism: Zonotrichia leucophrys gambelii; assembly: GCF_028769735.1. Taxonomy (NCBI): domain Eukaryota; kingdom Metazoa; phylum Chordata; class Aves; order Passeriformes; family Passerellidae; genus Zonotrichia; species Zonotrichia leucophrys. The sequence continues at coordinate 120,435,346 of NC_088171.1, read as the reverse complement.
AGTTAGTAACGGAAGACAAATTGCAACATTCCAGAAAATAGATGTTGCTTTAAATGATAAATATCTCATTGGTAAATTAGACAATGGAACAAATATGGAATTTAAGTACGTATTTAACTTTGCTTTTTTGACATTTTTGACATTAATACACATAAAACAATCCAGTGAACTGCCAGCAATTCGGGTGTAATATTTGGAGATCCATTTCTGGAACTGGGAGATGAGAATGTGGGGCACTCTTCCAATCAGTTAGTGACCCTATTACACTGCTTCTGTAAATGGGACAGTTATGCATTCTGAGTGATGCTCTTCTGTTCTTTTAGCCTTTGAATGCATTCATAAGCTACAAGAAGCTGCTCATAAGTTGAGGAAAGAAAGGAACCATCTAAAATTTTGATGTAAGACACATCAGTAAAAGACTTTAGTCAGGCTGATTACAGGCATTAAGCCATATGGCATAGTCACATCTTGGGCAAAAATAAATTTTAAAAACCTCATGCTTAGAATATTTCATTTTGGCATTGTGAAGAATTGCATAAGTAAACCTTTCCTTTCCTCTCTTTGGGGTCTCTTAGACATCCCACTTGCCATGCAAGCACTTCTCTGGCTGGAAAAAAACAACAACAACAAAAAAGAAATCTAATAGTAACTAGCCAATTGCTCCATTATGATTGCTCTAGGCCCAAAAAAAAGTTTGCAGTTACTCAGCCAACAAAAGTTGTATAAGTTTGGGAGTGTTTATTTTTTTTCCCCCTAAAGGCACTGGCCCAGTTGAAAGTGCGATAGTAAAGCCGAGATGTGCTACTGGATTTGCAACACCTTGCAATGATTGTAAGTCCCAGAGTTAGTATTTTCTAGAGTGGACAACTGTCCCTTTTCACTTGATGCCCACTCTTTTGCAGCTATGCATCACTGTGCTGGCCCAACTATGTTTGAAGGTTAGCTCTGCTGAGTTTCTGCTGCTCAGGAAATGCCATCGAGGTGCAAAGGCTGTGAGTAATTTGAATACAGGGCTGGTGGAACAGGAACCAGGAGCTGCTGTTAAAAAGACGGCCACATTGATTCACTGACACACATCTTTGCTTCAGCTGACAAAAAACCTCTCCATCTCCTTTTCCCAGGCTTGTCTGCATATGTGCTGGAGGTACAAAGAGCAATGAACCAGAGGGCCAGTGCCAGACCCTATGCCTTGAAAGTCTCTTCAAGCTTCATAACCTTTCCCCTCCTTGAAGTCCCTACTGAAAACTCATCTTTCACTCAGGCATGTATTAAATTACAGACAGAGAATGGCCAGGCAGGTTGGGAGCTCTCTAGGAACGATGTGCATCCAGGCTGTTCAGCTGGAGGACCACAGCAGCAGTCCTGAGCATCAGTTCCCTCTTCAATGTGCACCCCAAACACTTGTGAAGGCTTTTATGACTCTGAGCTGAGCCTCTGTGATGCCTCCAGAGAAGAGCAAGACCAGCCCTCAGGAGCTGCAATATTAGTGATATTAGTGTAAGACCATTCCCTCCCACTGGGGCTATTCCTGCCCCATTTAGCCCTACAGCCCCATTACTACAGACTGAACCCAAGAATGACACATCCCTGCAGCTTCTAACAGTGCTGCCAAATCCTCCAACAGCCCTGTACCAGCACAGAATAACAATCAGGTGAACATCAATTAAAGGAGAGTTAATTACATGCTCCAAACAAGGGAATTTTCTCCTTTACTTTCCCATTTGCATGATTCCCAGCATTTAATCTCCTTCAATGCTTTGGTGAATTACCTGCAGTCCACAGCCTTTGGAAGTGAAAGTAGTTCAGCTTCCAAGGCCATCACTATGGTAATACATAGACTCAAACAAGGAAGAAAGGAATAGCAGGAGTGAGCCACAGAAATAATCCTTTTTTCCCCCATAAATGTTGAATGTTCATTTATATTATCAACAACAATACTTTGCAAGATATGATGTTTTGCTAGTAACAAATATTTCAGCCTTCTCCCCTCCATGCAGACCAACTTTAAAATCCTGTGGGCTTAATGGTCTCCAATTTTTTGTGCTTCTAATGGTAACTATTGCAACTGCTGCAGTAAATATAATTTGGTGAACCTAAAACAAGAAATGCAGGTGAGAGGTCTTAAAAACCTGATATTCATTGCTAAGCATTCTGCTGGAAAGCATGGCTCTAAATTTATTTAATTTCCCTGTTTTCTAAAGGAGTGCAGCAAGGGGAAAAGAAGAGGGAAGAAACTAAAAATTATTCTGGGGAATTACTCTATTTTACTGAGTTGTTGTTATGTGCTTTACTTTAACAAGCCAACTCAAAACTTAGAGGTGGCCCAAAAATGGATGATGTGATACAATGGGAAACTGTTCAAATTCAACACAGCTGAAGAATAGCCTGTTACTTGGCAGGTATTTTGGCACTTACAAATACTTTCCCCCCTCTCTTTTTCTTATGCAATATTTAATCTCATTGTAACCTTTTTCCCACTTCATTCTGCTTGTCATTGCCACCTTGCCAGTTGTGTTTTTGCAGAATGTCTTTTAAGTAGCATTTTTATATTTGGAACTTTGAAAGTAAATATTTTTTTTAATGTGTACAAGAGTAAGCAGGCTTTAAAACCTTCCATTCACCTTGGAGAATTTACATTTTTTTTATGGCTAGTATGTGCAAGAGCAGAATGACAGAATAACAAACATATCAGGTAATAAATATCACCAGGTTTACTATTCAGAGTAGTAGAGAATATGAATTTCTTAAAATGTTTTTTTAATATGATAATAATAAAGAATTTGAAAGGCAAACCTTTAAGTGCATTCATTTTAAAGAGAAAAGGAAGAAAGGATAAAACTTGCAGGAGGGGTAATCACTAACATTTCCTTTTGAGCAAGAGCAGTCTCAAATAATATTGAAAATAAACGGACCTAGCTCTGTTAGTAATCAGTGTATACTTTATGTTCCCCTTATCCAAATGCAGATGTGGGGTGTAATAAGCTTTAGCTATATGAGCAGAAAATTTGAACATAAAATATTGTCAGAAACTTACCTCTCACACATCATTTATTCCAGTAGCTTCTTTCAGCCTTTGGTGTTTGGGGTGGAGTTTTTTGGTTGTGTTATGGGGTTTTTTTTAGGTTTTTTGGTTTTGTTTTATTTTGTTTCTTCTTTCGGCACAATCACAAAAGTCTTTCACCATCTCTATTTTGCAATTCATGCCTCTGTCATCTTGAGTCTATTGTTTCTACATTGGTGTCTAGCCATTCCCATGTTCTGCTTTCTTTTGGTTTCTTTCTGACTGAAAACAGAATGAAGTTGACCCAATGAAGGAAATTTGGGAAACCTTTAAAGGCTCTCTAAAGCCAGCTCCTTGGATCTCTTACTAACTTCTGACCCCAGAAGAAATGAGCTGAAACAAACAGGACTATTAATATAGGTTTTGATTTTTTTTTTCTAAATCCATACTACCAAAGGCCTCTTTGTTGGCCCACTACTCTAGTGTTGGTCTGTAGAATGGAAATGGCAGGATCTGTGGAGAGAAGAGAAAGGGCTGCTCAATTTTACTAGTTATTGTTTTTATGTGTAGCCAGTGAATTCTGCCTCACCTACTCACAGCATTTTTAAATTGTTTAACTCAGAGGGTTTTAAACTTCTGAGCTATATGAAAGTCAAACTCATTTTTCTTGTGTTTAGATATCAGCACACAGAGCTAATCGCTGTTGGAGCAGTCTCTTATTTTTGATGCTTAATCTTGTGATCAGCAGCAAATAAGCCAAGGAGTGATGGTTTTTACAAATCTGCTAGAGAGGCAGATATTGCCCTGGGTGTTAGCAGGGTCTGAGGCGATTCAGGAAGCAGCTAGAGGTCTCTGAGAAGCTTTGGCAGAATTTTTAATGAGTTTTCTTTGGGAGTTCAGCAGTCTCCATGAAGGCCAGGTCTGTTTAAAAATAACAACTATTTATCTTAAGGGTTCTCATAACATGAGCCAGGCTTTTTGGTCTCTGACTTTAAGCATGCTTACATGCAGCAACATTTTCCCTTTTAAATGGAAAAATGTGCAAGCACAGAGTAAAGCATGTCTATTTCTGATTGCATGATGCACTTCAAAGTGATCCAGGATGTATTATCGGAGGAGGAGGCTGTTCTCTAGCAACCACAGTGCCCAGTCAGATCTTTCCAGTAGCATTGGAGAGACAACACTGGGTATGACAGAACACGAAGTAAGAAAGGGGGAAATTTTACTTATTTTATGTAGGAAATTACAATTTAGTCTCTCAGAGCAGCCTTATGTATAACAGTTCCTTCTCTGAAGAAAGTAATTTTCTCTGTTATATAGCTTTTGTGATACTTCTTTTTCAGGCAATCTTTTGTATTTCAGAGATGGAAAATGCTGCTTCTAAAACACAGAAAGTTTGCTTTAGGGATAAAATACTGTAAAAGATGTTTGGCAAAAAGCTTTCATGTATAAATACTACTGTATGCCCTAGAAGTAGGCAGAAATTCAAATCCCTAGATCTGAGCATTCTCATATTTAGGAAATTTGGCTCTGACCAGAGATTTTTCTTGTGCTCAGAACACTTTTACCTAAGCACAATCAGAATGGAAACCATTTTATCCCCATGAAAGTTAGTAAAAGGACACTCCATGCAAAACAAGTAACTACTGTGTGGAGTTGGAAATAATCTAAATGCAGCTTCTTGAATTGTGAGGAGCTACCTTCTCCATCCCAGCACCTGTAACTATCAAAGTTTAGATCTTCCATGCATGAAAAAATCACACCAGTTGAGCTTAAGTTATTATTGTTAAAAGGTATTTTTTACTTTTGCTCTCAACATGCAACATTTGCAAATCATTGCCCAACTGTGTTCCAGTCTGTGCTAGTCCCACCACACATGGGACAAACACATTAGGTGTTTGGGTAGGTCAGTGATGAATAATATCTACATCCCTAGAAGGGAAGCATGGTAAAAATTGCAACCCTTATCTTCACTATTGTCATCTTCAGCTGCACTATAGACAGCTGCTGAGGAAGGATGCTCAGTCATTCCATCACTTCTTTTGGTCAACTTTGTGGTGTTGGTTTTACAGTTAAAGTTCCTTTCTAAACTAAATGATTCAGTGATTCTATCAGTGGAAGAAGCTACACTGACACCTTTATTTTTGCTCAAAATTACTTTGTGTATCTTGGTCACACAAAAGAACAAGGCCAGTGACAATGCAGCCTTTAGTAGATTATTTTTAAATTAGCTCAATGATTAGGTTTCCTGTGCACTTTGAATTTTTACTGGCCATTCAATTAGGGATATGAACTGCTCTGGTGATGTGTTCCTCAGGTAGAGTTGTAGCTGTACATTGCATTTATTTCAGTCTAAAGGTGTCTGCACTCAAATGTGATACCAGTACGGACATTAGCGAGACATTCCTGCTGAAAACAGCATCTTAAGCCACCATTCTCTTTTGTCCCAGTCCTGGCCCCACATGCACTGATGGAGAGGGAAGGTTTCTGGGGAAGCTGTGCACTTGGGTCCTCTGCTCACTGTTCAGTGAAATCATTGCTTTGCTAAAATAGTGTGTGCACATTCTCACCAATTGCCCAAATGTGTCTCTGGCTGCACCAGACAAGCCATGATGAACTGAAAGAATCTGCTGAGAACCATGTATCTATGTGAATCTGTATTTTCATTTTATTTGCTCACTGTCCTAATCCTACTGGCAGATCATATTTGCTGCAAACTGTCTTTCTGCTACATTCAAATAATGCAAATTGATGTTTAGACTGACAAGCAAAAGGGAGACTGATGGACACTCCATGGACAACCAGATGAGACAGACTTGGGAGTGTCATGCAGATGTCACATTCCTGGGTTGTGGCAAGAAGCTGCTGCTGTCCATAGAGTGGTGATAAAACCATCTGCAGTGCTCCACCAGGATCATTCTGCATGTACAGAGTAAGAGCTCCTTTTGCAAATGCTGATTTAGTACGTCATAAAAATACATCTCTAAGATGCACATCGCCCTTCAGTCTCCAGAGTAAGGGGAGATAAAGAGGAACCTTGTAACAGGTCAAGTACTGGATGTTTTCCTGCTAAAACCCTCTTTGAAAGAGATCATCACATATTTCAAAACATTAGAAAAGAAATAGGGTAGCTCTAACTGTACCATAAATAAGTGTTCAAGTAAGTACAAAGATGGACAGAGACTTTTACAAGGGCAAGTAGTGATAAGACAAGGGTCAATGGCTTCAAACTGAAAGAGAGTGGGTCTAGAGGAGGTACGAGGAAGAATTTCTTTATTGTGAGGTGGCTGAGAGAAGTTGTTGATTCCCTGTTGCTGGAAGTGTTCAAGGCCGTGCTAGATGGGGCTTAGAGAAACTAGGTCTAGTGATATGTGTCCCTGCTTAAGGCAGAGGGGCTAGAACTACATCTTTAAGCATCTTTAAGACCCCAGTCTAAATCATTTGGTGATGATGAAGATAATTCTATAATGTGAAGAAAGACACGGCCAACTAAAGATATGCAATAAGCAACCAGAAGAAATGGTATCATTGTTCCCTTGAACATTGTTTTATTACTTAATTGAGACACAAAAACCCGTCACCAATAAATGACTTTTTTCTTTGCAGTATTTTGAGGACTTGTAATTGAAAGTACCTATTTTGCAGAAAATCAAAAATGGATGATACAAGATTTTTTTTGACCTTTGTTTCAATGTGTAACAAACCTTATATTATAAAATATTATTATATTATAAAACAATAGAAGCCACAGGCTCTGTATACAGGAAAAAACACTTATTCACAGTTTTCAACTAAATGAATAGTTCTCATTATTTAAACTACCATTACTTAAAGTAAGGATATTTTAAATGCATAAATAATCAATTATTAATGAGTGAAAACTGATAATCAGAATAATCAACTTCTTCCCCATTCAAAATCAGTTCAGCTAGTGCTTTAATTTGCTATTAAGCTATCAATTTTTTTTTCTTCTTGGCACTCTGCGTCCCTTTTTACAGTGCCCTGCTCCTAGATCACATGATTATTTGAAACACACAATTGTATTTAAAAGAAACTTTGTCTTTTAAACCTTTCTGGTTTTGAAGACTCTCTCAGAGACTTACTCAAAGCATATCTCTAATAAAACAATAATAAACAAATGAAGGAATCATCAATTATTTATTTATAAAACCCTTGGGATTTTGCATCATAAATTTTTAACTTTTGCCACGTAATCAATTTGAGTCTGAAGGATGCCAGGATTTTCCAACACTTTGGTGTTGATAACTTTCTTGTAAATACTTCTAAAACAGAAATAGCCAATCTAAAATTGCAACCACTAAGCTGGTCTTGTTTGGGTGCTTGTAACATTGTCCAGTGGGTCTTGAAGAAACTTGTGCTGGGTTCTGAGGACCTCCTGTTACCTGAGAAATAGACTGTCCAAGGACCTTTTATGGCCCTAGGATTTAAAGCTGGTGATAGAAGGTGGGTTCTGGTTCAGATATAATATATGGAGAGTCAAACCAGGAGGGCAAGTGAGACCAGGCAGAGTGCTAATTGCAGTCTCTTTTTGGGATTTGTTATGATAGATAGATAGCTAGAAGGCAGTTCAGGTTCCAAATGATATTTCTGTGTTGTTAACATATTACACATGCTGAAAGATGTGTAATAAGTCAAAAGTCTCTTGAAGCAGGGAGGAAGCAAAAGAGAAAGATGGCGTATATGTGATGCTCTATAAGAGCAATGCAGCAGACATGATACCAATGAGATATATTTGAGATATACAGCAAACATCAAATCAGATTGTGAAAATATAGAGATAATTTTTGATATCATGGCAGTAGGTGAATGCAAAAGTCTTTTCAACTTATTAAGTGTTGCAGTTCTCTAATGTGAACATGGAAAGAGAAATGTGACTTTTCACCTTCTGTGAATAAGTAAACAATTAGAATAAAGTACCTTCCACTGAGTTGGCAAGAATGCAGGCATGCTTGGACATTGCAGTGAAGACTAAAGAAGCTGTGTGTAGCTGGGTCTTTGCTCCTGCAAAGTGGTGAGGGAGCAACAGCTGTGAAGAGCCAGGCAGATGCTCTCAGCTGAACCGACTTTCAGCAATGGTTTTCATCAGCTGACATGAGCTCTGACCCCATGCTATGTGTTTGCTTATGGCTGCTCCAGCTGCTGAATGCAGGGGTAACTGCAGAATAGGCAACAACAAAATTCAAGGCCCAAGTCAGAATCTGCAGCTGAAAACTGCACTTTTTGAGGGCTTTGGTTATAGCTTTGGTATTTATTAGACATGTGGCACTAGCTTGGGCTCAGTGCCATGACTCATCTCTAGCATTATGCTTCTCGAGTAAAACACACCTCAGTACTTGAAATTTGGTAGTATAAGGCAAGAAAGGAGAAGATGTGAGATGACCACAACATTCTAAAAATCACTGAATTGTGTATAGATCCATTTATAGGAAGATCTTTCGAAAGTCATAGTGGAAATGAATGTCTTCTAGTAAACAAATTACAATGAATGTTCATATCATCCCTTGAACACAACATAGAGTATTAAACAGGGATATAGTACTAGATAGTCCTGTTCCTCTATGGGACAGCTTTTAAATGTTCTTAAATGTTAGGAGGACATGAATCAAAATGGCTGCTGTACTCAAGAATTATAATTTCCTTTAATAATCCACATCACATGTGAATTGTGCAAAGAACACCTAAGACACAGTCCTGTTCCCTCTGCCAATTGAGGTGATTAATGCTCTAGTGACATCATAGAAACTTTGTCCATTTCCTTCAACACTGCATTTGGCCTTAAATCCACATTCAATATACTGTCATCAGTTAGCCCAAAATTGTCCCTTGCAAATAATGGTATGTAACACTCTCCTCTCCTCTCCTCTCCTCTCCTCTCCTCTCCTCTCCTCTCCTCTCCTCTCCTCTCTCTCCTCTCCTCTCCTCTCCTCTCCTCTCCTCTCCTCTCCTCTCCTCTCCTCTCCTCTCCTCTCCTCTCCTCTCCTCTCCTCTCCTCTCCTCTCCTCTCCTCTCCTCTCCTCTCCTCTCCTCTCCTCTCCTCTCCTCTTCCTTTTTCCCTTTTCCTGTCTTCATTTTTCTCTCTTTTGCATCTTTATTCTTCCTTCTATCTTTTCTTTTCCAAAATACAAAGTTTTCCTTCTTGGTACAGATTTCACACATATATCACAGCAAGCAAAAACCCCAAAGAAATCTTTCAATAGTAGAAAACATTTGAGACAATATAGTGCTATAAAAAAATCTTTTGAAAAGCTGCTCACATTATTCTGGTATGTAAAATAGGGGAAACAGTCACTATAGATAATTTAAAGCTTTAATGACTGAAATATAGTACTTACATAATATCTCTTTAAGGAATACTGTTCAAGACCTATGTTTATTAGTAATTGGATCTGGTTACAGTTCACAAATCTCTGATATCAGACCTCAATTAAAATGCCATTTATTTAGTGAAGTGTTGAAGTCCATGACTGAGTGAACAAGATGGTCCCAAGTTCACTTCCAGTCCAGCTGTGGTACATCAGTTGGTCAGCTCCAGAAGGAATGATTTTCCATTGCATGGGTATCAACACCTCTAGGAGGTTTCACACAGACAAATGCACAGAATGCTAAAAATAATCTTTAGCTAAGGAGTTTCTCTTAAATTCCTCAGATTGGTAGGGTATGCTAGCAGAGTAAAAGTACCTGAGCTAACAGAAAAATCTCTTGTGCTCTCTGACAAGTGATTTTTACATTCACTGCTACAGGAATGAAGCAAATATAACTATATTTCTTGCCTCTAAGCAGCACCCAAAGACAGAATTTGTAATCTTCCCCAAATGGCATGCCATTTCTACGCCACAGCTTGTACACATTTTTGCAGTAAAAAGGTTTGTTGTACTTGTAAGCTCTTCTGTCTGCCTTGTTAAAGGAAAAAGTCTTCTAATAAAAACACAAAAATCTGTATATTTAATATAGTAAACAGATGGTAGTCTCTCATGGCAAAGCATTTTTCTCCAGTAGTTTTCAAATATGACTTTTACAGAAAGTTCCTGTCTACAAAGGTTTGGGTTTGGGGGTTGCACTACTGTAGATGAAATAGTTACCCAAAAAACTTCACAAGCCATTGGCTGCCATTAGAATCTTACTGCTTACTCATTCTCATGGGTTGTTGCCACTTTAACATACCAATGGAATATGTGTTAACATCTCCTTTTATTTTAAATTATTTTTTAAATGCATTTTAAGATGCACTTTCAGATTCCTGAGCTGAAAAAGCTACTTTTCAACATTATGTGTAAATGAGCATTTACTTCCTTCTTTTCCTCTACCCAGGCTAAAAAACACTATTTACAATAATATGTGTCTGTTCTATGTAATTCACTGGCAGCATGATTTCTCCACTCAGAAAAGAGAGGAATTATTTTCTACTCCTGTAGCACAATTGCTATTCTATGTGTTTTGGATTCTGTTTGTAATTCAGATGTAAAAAAATCAAAGAATTAACAACAGTAATGAAGACCTACTGTCTTTGGCTCAGAATGCTGCAATGCTCAGCAGGCTGCAAGGTTCTGCAATGTTTCCCCACTACTAGGTCTTTTCCATGAAATATCTTCAGCAACAACTTTTTTTCATGTATTAAACATGCAACTAGGCAGACTCACTTCTTAATTCTAGTGCTAAGAGGGCTGCTCCAGGGATGTCTACACTTTGGGTCAACAGCCATGTATCTCTGTACTTCAGGGACCTGCCAGAACCTGAGCTGCTCCTGCAAAATGAGCAATTCTTCTGGAAAAGAAGGAGATTAGGAAATTTCACACATCATCTGAAATTAATACCACAACTCATGAATAGTCCTCAAATTAGAATGTAGATTTCATAATTTCTGGATTGCGAGAGGAACTGCTGAGTTTTGCCATTAGGCTTGGGTGGGAAAGGCTGCTTATACACTCCTTGATGAAAAGGGATGGAAAGACTTGAAAAATGGATCAGCTTTTGTGAGTAACAGCTGCTGATTTCTCTGCTAGCCTCTTGCCTGCATCTTCAAATGTGTTGCTCAAAATGCCCTGAACCAGAGGCAGGACTGGTGAAGGGTTGTTTATGTGGTGGGTAAATGAACAATGTCTGGGGGAAGCGAAAACCATTTATTGATACTTCTCTAGACCATTTTGCTAGCAGCTAACTGAGAATTCCTTCTTCAATTTTGTTCTCCAGGACTGGAGGATACAGGAAATTATTGAAATTGCTTGACAAATAAAAAGTATGAAAAATAGGTTTGGAGGCATTTTTCAAAAGTGACAAGGTCAGCTGACCAACCAAGCCTGGTTTAAAAACCAAAATGAATGAGTGCTTACTTTCTCTTTATTTTAATAAAGAAAAGAAAATTACTTACAATTACCAACTTCAGAACCATTACTACTGCATTTCTATTTGGGTAACTTGGGAACATTCTACATTTTCATTCCTTTCCTTTCTGTTTAAATAATAATGATGCTAGTCGTGGTGCACAGTCACTGTTTTAATCAAGAACCGTGCATTTTAAATATTTGTGTTCATTGTAGCCAAGAAGTCTGCAGAGTCAGTGTTTTGACCAATTAAGCTTTAATCAGGACAGAATGTTTCAATGTTAAAATACACAAATTGCATCTGATCCACTGGCATATGCTACTTTTCTTGTTATAGCACTGTCTTTCCTCTTAATCTGAATTCCTCAGCTACAGGATTTCATTTCTAAGTAATGACATGAGCCTCCCATTGCCAACAGAGCTGTTACGAGAGCAGAGTGAATGCTGCCTTTATAGCCCATCAGCTGTGTACTAGCACATCTAGCAGGCAGTATCGTACTTCTTTATTTATTCACTTGCCATGTCTCTTCTTTACCCTGTATTTGAAATTGTCTGTCACTTATGTTCTGTAATGGAAGACACATGGGTATTGTTTTGGTACTCCAGGGAGAAGCTGGGCTGTCATAGCTCGAGGCGCATTGGAAGGACAGAGGGATTATTGGATGTTCTATTTGTGGCAGGCTGAAAGGCATAATTCTTCAAAACCATCTACTCACTTCATCCTCAGAAAGTTAAATTCACTGTACCTCTCCTGCCCCTTTGCATATGAAAGGGGGTTGCAGCAAAGGTCAGAGGTAATTGATTAAGGCCAGCATAGAACCCCAAAGATGTGCAGTCACCTCAGCTGCAATTTGTTTCTCAAAATTCTCATTTTCCCCACTTGAGCAAATTTTAAAACCTTTACCATAACCATGACCAAAGTCATGAACTCCATGCTCACCTTGCCATTTGCAGCAGTCACAGAGCCTCTGGCTCTCATTTCACTTCTGTTTCTTGGCATTTCTGCCACCCAGTTTTCTGCTACTATGTATTTCAGTTTGCTTTCGCCTTTGCTTTCATAACACTCATATTCCCAAGTCAGATCCTATTTTATCCTAGTTCCTAATTTTCCTAGATTTACAGAAATTCTTCTTGTCTTGCCCATATTTGTGAGTATTCTAAGTTTGGTAGTGTCCTGAAATGTCCTTTAAAATTACCCTTGCTTTTATTTCTTCTTATACAGTACTGTACTACATCTCATCCTCAGATCACCCTATTACAGAATTTCTCCTTATTTGATGTTTTGCCATTTAGGGTGATCCTAATATACAGTGTAATATAAACAGTCTTCAATCCACTTGACAGTTTTCCTTTTCCTCAAGCTAATTTGGGTTAATTTTGAGTAACTAAAAAAAAGGCCCCTTTCAAAACAACAGAACTCTTCACATGAGCAAGCACTTACCAGAGTGAGTAAAATTTTCAGTCTATCGCTCATGGGTGGTTTTTTTGTTGCTGTTGTTTTGGTTTGTTTTTTTTTTCCATTTCATTAATTGAGTAAATAATATATATTGCTGCCAAAAATTGTATCTAACCTACTTTGATATTAAAAAATTAAATCGATGTTCTAATTTTTTCCTACTACTTTTTCCTACCCTTCTGGCATCCATCCACAACTACAAAGAAAGTGCCAAAATGGCTCAAGGATGACTTATCTGACCCTTAAGTTTCAGAATTGTTTGAATAAGCTTTTTATGGGACACATCAAAATTATTCTTGGGATTCACCTTTTATTTCTGTGTAGGCAGGCTAGAAGTCTCTATTCTCCTGTATTACCCAGTTCTGAATAGATAACACTGTCACATATTGTTATTTTTAAGGAAGGTGGAAAATAATGTATTACTTTCCCTGAAAAACTGAGACACAGCTCATAAGACCCAAGCCTAAAAACAAAAGTATAGAATACCCTCCTATAAATCATATTTTGTGCACTTCAAGTTGTTGTGGTGAAATGGACCAGAGGGAAACACAGAGCAAAGCTTTGATCACTTTGATCAAGCACAGACCACCTATCGGGCTCCTGGGTGCCACTGTGCATCATGCACATTTTCAAATTTTTGTCATAATAGCTACCAGTCACTGTAGCTGAGCTAAAATAGTGAATGGTGATTAAACATGTGATTGAATCCAGACATTCTAATCATACTCCTTCTATCTATTTTTGCAAAGCAGGCTGCCCGCTTTCCCAGCAGTCCTCATGAATAGCCCAGGGATGATAATTTGCATGCTAACTGAATTCATGTACCACGCTGATTGTACAGAACATCTGTTGTTGATTGTTTTGGTCCTCTGCTTTTCAAACTAATATATGAAAATGCAGAAGGTAAAAGGCAAATTATCATGCCAAGGGCAGAGAGCAATTTGTTCCTTCTCATTTTGTTGGAGCTCTATGTTGTAGCTCTTGATAAATATCACTACACTCCTGCTGTCCCCCTGGACTTGCACTAAAATACTGTGCTTTAAGTTGCTGCAATTTTCCAGATGCTTTTTTTCCTTCTCAGTCTAATTTTGGCATAGCTTTGGCATAACCACATTAGATGTGGTTACAGAAAACCCTTCCCCCGTCGCCTTTCCCAGCCCACATACCCACCACTGTACATCTAGAACTGACATTTCTGTTCTTCTCTAGATAGATGTAAAGGAAGCAGGCTTCCCAGAAGCTTCTTTTGTCCCTGAAGTCTCACTTTGCTCAAAAAGGAAACAATTAATCTTGTCAGGAATGAGATTTTCAATCTTCATGGCAGAAAATTGAGACGCTTTCTAATATCATCTCAGGAAGCTGCTCCAGCATGGAGCAGGTTGCTGCCAGGATAGTTCTAAAATAAGAGCAAGTCTCAATACAGGGAAATAAATCTGTACTTCTAGATCCATGATACATCAGGTTTCAAAATAGTAAGTTGAATGGTATGTGAGTGAGAAAATTACTGAGGAGCTACATAGCTTCAATGGTAAATTTACTTTCACCCTGCATGCACTTATGCTACTGTTTGGAGGGAAGCTATTAAAATTGCCAGTGAGGTTAGCTAGTTTTTCCTAGTGTTTTTGCCTAATGTATAAGATGTAGGGTGACATTTTTTCACCACAGGAGGAAGAGACAGTATGTCTGTGCATGATGCAGCTTAGTATGTGAGCTATCTGAATGTTTAAGTTTTCAGTCTGGGCAGAAAGAAGATAAATGGCTTGAAATAACCATTGAGAAAATATTCCATTAATCCATCAGCAGCTGTTGATTCAGAGTGCAACTGGCAACAAAGATTAGTTGCATATTCAAGATTGCTATAGGAACAGCTATGGATTACATCACTCCAACTCCCCTAAAGTCTGGCTGCACTGGATCTCACTTCTGTACTCTGTGTGTGTGAATATTGCATTTGCCTTTGCAAATTTCCAGTATGCAGGTTGATCCCGAGAAATACATCTGTGTCTCATTCCCCTGGTGATTCATTCTCATGATTATTGCATGGCATCTTGGCTTTCATTTTTCTCTTTGTCCTTCAGAAGGGTTTGTTGGGAAAGAGAAATTGTTATTGTAGTATGTATGAACATGGATGGTCTTTGTGGGAAAGCAGGGCCAGACGCCTGTAGGATCTTTCACGCTGAATCTCCAGGCATCAGCCCACACAAAGAAGATAAAAAAACAAACAGGAAAAAGATCTAGCAAAAAAGTGCAGCTGGGCTGAAGGGAATTCAAGCAACAGTGACCTGCATCCATTATCTCGGTCATGCCTTCACTTGCCAAAATGAGTTGATAGGCATCTTAACACTAATGAGAAATTTGGACAAAAAACTCTGCTGCTCCTGAGATTGTTATACTTGATATACTTCACTAACTTTGTCATGGACTGAAAATTAATTTTCCATGGACTTTAGTGTTAACTAAAATGGTTACAACAGTGAATATGAAGAGTGAGTAGAAAAAACCATTCAAGTACTGCAAATCAAAATTAATTTCTAATTCACTGAAATTCACTTATTGCTATCCTGGCAATTCTTTTTAGTACTGAACTGAAGGAAAAAGTATTTTTTTTAAATCATATTTTTTACTTTCAAGTATTTTTTTCTCTGATCCAAATTATTAATTAAAAAATTTGGGGTTTCATTTGTGTCATCTTAAAAAAATTCCCTGTGGTTTCACTTAATTCCATTGTTCAGGTCTGTTTAAAGATGTTACAATGACTTTTATGATTCTTGCAGACTTTCAGGAAAAATAGGACTGGGTCTAAACTACTCATGGATAAAATAATAGAATAAAAATTATTTCTGACAAAATCTTCAGGCGTCCTTTGCATATCACGAAGGAGGGAATCAAATCAATCTCTGTCTACACATCATATTTAATTTCAGAATTTTATTATAGTTTGAATAATAATTTTTATTCTAAAACTGATTAAATGAGTGCATATAAATGGTAGGGAAATGAGGATAATAAAATTTATGCTCAGGAAGGAAAAATATGTTCATTAAAATTCAAATAACAGATTCAATCTCCTAGCACAGAACTCAATATAAAATTCAAAATATAACATGGCAGAAACAAAAACAGAACTGCCAAGCAAACTGCTTCCTCATATTCTCTCTTTTCTTGGAGTTTTTCTTTTGATATATATGACAGAGAAGAACAGCCAGACTTATGGGTTGGCAAACTTTAATCTTCTCAGTTTTTCATCCTTCTCCTGAACTAGCTCTAAAATAATATGCATAGTGGTAGATCCCACAGTCTTCAGGGTTTTTTAGGATTATCCCACAAATCAAGGCCTCTGCTTTCCAGACAGTACCACAAGATGTAGGATTTCTGCAAGTTAAATGTCTGCTCTCTATAATCAGAACTGACTAGTGGTTGTTTGCCATGGTTTGCATCAACTTGTTCAGAGCGTAGAGGCAGAGCCACAGCCAGAGCTGGAATCCCTGCTAATTTTCCATTAAGTTAGTCTGGCAGCTCAAGTACATTATACTGTAAATATGCAAACAAAAGAACTTGATTCATGTGTTCCTGTGGTTGTTGGATAATTTAGTGAAGATAGCAAAAATAACTGCACTTCTATAGTCACAAACTGTGCCTGCGCAGCCAAAACTTTTTGTCTTCAGCCTGGATCAAAAGAATGCCCCTTGGCAACATCCCATCTTCTTATTCTGTTGGTGGTGTGGAATGTCAGTGCTGGAATGCCAATGTCAGACACTGATGAGGGGTGTGTTTGTTAACCAGTGCTGCTTCAGAGCTCCAAACAGGATTTTGCACCCAGAAAAGCAGACTTGACATGACAGGTGATCTGGCTATACAAAGCTCAGAAACTCCCATTTTGACCCAGCTATGTAAGACTCCCCTTTTTTCAAAACCAACTCTGTTCCAGAATAGCCATTCATGATACTCAAGATGAGAAGTTTCAGTGCTTGAGAAAAAAAATTTGCCCTTATTTCTGCTTTCTCTATTCTTAAGAAAAAGAAAAAAAGTATTAAAAGAACTACCAGATATTACTGGGAGGTTTAGGCTACTTTACATTAAACCTTTAAATGTAAGATTGGTGGTCCATGGAGTGAATGGACAGTAGACACTGGAAACTTCCCCAGTGCAAGAGTTAGGCAAGCAGGATACTAATTTAGATTTACCAGATAAATTCTTCAGTTTAGGCAAAGAAAAAATATTCCTGGACATAAATGAGGATTGCTGCTCTGTCTGCAGAGGCTGCTTGTGAGGTCCTTTTTCTTGTGGTGGGCTTTTCTATCAATGTATAAGGCTTTGGACAAGCCAATCATCTCTATAAAGGTGATGTGGTGAAAGATGCTGAACAGGGACAATTTCTGTTGGGTATCTAGCATATCTAGAATGCTAGAAATGGAGTGCTCTTGTGGAGTGTTCTAGTTATGCAGATGACAGCAGCTACAGAGTGTTAGTCACAGCTGATCAAATGTTCCTAAGAAAAGATGAGGTACAAAGTTAAATGATAAATTTTATCAGCTGTTTTGATCATTGATCAGGAAACTTCAAGAGTCAGCATGCCTGAATTCACCAAGCCAGTGTGATTTGTGTGACTATAATGTGCTGAAGCCCATGGGGTTATGTGGGGTAACCCTGGAGTGCAGTTAAACTCCAGCTGACTCTTGGGTTGGGGAAGAGAATTGAATGGGTAAAAGTGCAAAACCTTGTGAGTTAATATAAAGACAGTTAAGCTGTGTGTTCATGCAAAGCAAAACAAGAAATTTGCTATTTCCCATCAGCAAACAGGCATTTAGTCATTTCTAAGAAAACAGGGCTCCATCACTTGTAATATTTACTTGGGAAGACCATAACCAAGTTTCCCCCTCTTCCTCATCTTTTCCCATCTCTTTTTCCCATCTCTTCCTCATCTTTTCCCATCCCATCATATGGTGTGGGATATGCCTGTGGTCAGTGGGGTCAGCTGTCCCAGCTGTGTCCCCTCCTGACTTCTTGCCCACCCCCAGCACACTCACTGGCAGGGTTGTGTGAGGACCAGGAAAGGTTTTGATTCTGCATCAGATTTGCACAGCAACAACTAAAACATCTCTGTGTAATCAACACTATTTCCAGCACAAAACACAGCACCATACAAACTACTCTGAAAAAAATTACCCCTATCTTAGCCAAGACCAGTACATGGCATGATGATCAGCACAGACTGTGGACAGAATCTCTGAAGACTCTCATAGCCGCCTCCACAAAATTTCTATTTGAGATTTGTTCTTTTGGCAAGACACCTTCCACTACAGACTCACCTGAATTCCTGCAGTTTGCTCCTGCAAACTCTGAGCTCTTACATTAGATATGAACCATTAGACATTATTAGCACTAAACTACCCTCTGGATGTTCCTGCTGAGGATAAACATATCCTGCCTTTTTTATATAGATCAAAAGCTGCAGCTGATACAGAAAAAGTCCTGAATACGCTGAAGACAGACATGGCCTAACGTCAATTCAAGTTATATGACTATTAGACTCTTTCAATATTTCTCACTTCTCAACACAGCTCTTTAGATTGATTTGGCATTGTGATAGCATGGCCCTGTGAGTTCAGTCATGTGCACAGCAAACTCATTTTCTCCCACTACATTCTGTTTTGTGGCTATTTCCTTCCCAACTACTCTCCTTGTGCAAAGGAGCATGGAATACCCAAGACAAAATCCATTTCTCTGGAGATCACACAGTGTTTCCTGGACAGAAGTGATTCCAGAACTCAGTAAGAAGTAAATAAAGTTTGGATTCTGGGACAGCAGAACTGCTGATGTCAAATTTTTCAGATACCATCACTATAACTGAAATGGATAAAAGCTACAGAAACCATACCTTAACTGATTATCTCAATTGATACCCTCAACCATTTACCCTTCTCTCATGTGTACTGTCGATGAGTGATCACCTCTCTGTTATGTTTTAACTGCATTTTTAATCTTTTTTTCCTTTTTAGCCACAATCCTTCCTATTTTTTATCTTGTTTGTGAGCAAGAAATGGACTAGTCTAGTCTTGTGATAATTAATGACTGAACCCTGAACTGACATGGTGCATGTGCTGTGCTGCATCAGGACCCTTGAATTTGTCAATCTTCACTCTTCTCTCACTTATTATATAGCAATAAAAAATTGTATGCAAAATTCAAAAACCTGAAGAAAGTAACAGAAAAATATTACTTTGACAAAGAAAATTAACTTTATTGCTAAAAAGAGAGACTACCTTTTAATCTCCTACTCTGACAGAGACTCCCTTTTTTCAAAGACAAGCAAAAAATATTAGTAAAAATTTATTTACATTTCAGTGATGTTGAGTAGCTAAAGTTCTAGCTGTTTTTCAAAATCCATACTGTAGAAAGAGACTCCTAACAAATAACAGGGGCCAGAGAACTTAAAATACTCAAAAACTCAAATACTTAAAATACCCAGATGCTTAAAATACTCAAAAACAAGTGTTTTCCAATGAAAAATGCAGTTTATACACACCAGTAAAACAGCCACTGCTTAGGAATGCAATAATATATTTTGGTCTAGGACTTGAGTTTTGGTGGAATGGTGCTGTGGGACTAAGCACACAGCAGCATGGCTGGTACAGTAAGCAGAAGGAAGATACATTAATCAGTGAACATTTTGTAAGGAGCATGCCTAAAAGCAGCTCTGGTGTCGCATCCTCCGGTATCAAGGCTTAGAGTTTAGGACATCTGTGCTTTGCTTTCTCTTGCAAGTCCTTTTCCACAGAAGCAGCACATAATACTCCATGTGAACAAAGCAAAGTCAGCTGATTAACATCTGTTGGTCTGATTAAAGTCACATAGACTGCAAAATTTCAGGTTCCAGTAAGACAAGCTTGCTCTTGTAACAAAGCCGGGCATTGTGTAACAAGCTGCCTGTGCTATACCTGCTCATATAATTTAGAATCATGTTTCACACCTGAAAAGGGGGACCTAGGCTGCCTGAACTGGTTGTGTAAATTTCCTTTCATGTTCAACCACTAAAAGATATTAGTAAGCATGCCAGCTACTGTCCTTCCTACACAATACTGCTATAGAAGTTTTAGACTTTGGTTTATTTTGGGCAAGTGAGATTTAGGCAATGAGTACATTGGGATTGCCTTGCTGGTATTCAAGCTGCTCATAACGTGATATAATTGTGCTGGCAACGGCATCACAAATTACTTCAGTCACCCTAGAGGAAATTTGGTATCAAAGTAGGTATTAAAATGCAGATGTCAGAGAATGCAGGGGTGTATTTATAGATATCCTCTGCACACTTCAAACAGATTCTTGTGTCATCAGAGAGAGGGTCTAGAAATTTAAAGGAGCAAAATACTATTCTTGTCAGCAAGACTCTTGTCTATGGTAAATGCTTTTTCCCCTGACTCCTAACTACCAGATAGGTTTAGTTTTGCCACTAGTTATCTTGTACCACCACAGTTCAAGTTTAGAACAAAGAGAACTTCTGACAAGGTCAAGGGTTTACCTGAGCAGCATAGGGATGTCTAAATGCATGGCACATGAGTGGAAGGACCACAACTTACTCCATGAACTATTTCTGTCACCAGAAGAAACTTTTTTCTGGAAGGATATTGGAAATTTGAGGGTAAAAAATTAGGTTGGTTGATGCATCTGCCTCAGAGATCTTGTCACCATACCTTGTGTAGGTGCCT
The DNA here is from genome assembly GCF_028769735.1 of Zonotrichia leucophrys gambelii. Taxonomy (NCBI): domain Eukaryota; kingdom Metazoa; phylum Chordata; class Aves; order Passeriformes; family Passerellidae; genus Zonotrichia; species Zonotrichia leucophrys. Next base: position 120,414,844 of record NC_088171.1, on the reverse strand, counting down.
GCAGGATGCAGTGGGAAAAATAAGAGGGCAAAATAAGCTATCCACAGTGCTGTGTTAGCACAGTGCCATCATCAGCTGCATGTGGGACACACTAGAAGAGTAAAATAGCCACATCAATTTTGAATCAGCATTAGATCATGTCTGCCTGCAGTTCAGTGTAAGGACATATGCTATATCAGCTTCAGTGTTTCAGTATAGCCCCAGTGCTACAGCCACATTTCAGACATCTGCACATACTCAGCCTCTGCTGTGCACTGCACTGTTAAAGTAAACAGCACCATCTTAATGCTTAAGGCTTTGGTGGGAGTCCAGGTGCTGGGAACAATTGGCCCATGAGAAACAGTCTCTTCTAGTTGCAATATAGAGAAGCAGACATCACTGGTAATTAAGAATTTCAAGACCTAGCATCTTCTACCCAAGTGACAAAGAAATGTAAAGAAATTAATATGCTAAATCCCTGACACAGCATCAGAGATTATGCTGGTCCTTCTCTTTGCACTAGAAGAAAAGCAAAGTCAAACACAGATACATCTTGCTGAGCAAAGCACAGTATCAGTGATGCAGACTTGTTGACTGGTTTTTCAACTAAAAATAAAATATTTATAGGATAATTAATTTTTCTTCAAAACAGTGCAGGAGGGAACTGGCCTGACATCTGACCAATGTAAGTGAAAGGATGCCATTTTCATTCTGAAGACACAAAGCTATTTTAGCTGTGTACCCCAGCTGCTGAACATAACCCTCTTAAAATTTGCTTTACATGCTAGCACAGAATGTCATGTAGCCTGTGGCCAGGAGGATTCTGCAGGTAGGCATCACAGCCCAAAATAAAAAACATAGTTATATGGTTACAGCTTAATTTTCCGATGCATCTTAAGGACATTTAAAGTCCTGTGCCTTTCCTTTAACAACTCTCAGGGTAGCTAAGGTGAAATTGTCCCTGCAGTTCCATTTATTGAAGTCACTGGGTGATGGTGGCAAGAAATAACATCTGCTGATAAATGTGTTTCTCAGATAACTTAAAATCTTTCCAAAAATCCACCCCTCCCTGTGAAGTACATTATCATCACCAGGCTAATTATACTCAAAGCTGATATTCTAAAGGAGTTCAGGGATTTCCTTTTATATAAGAATGTGAGATGATTAAATGCCCCTGCAGTGTCTATTTCTTTCAACAAGTAGATTTTTGCAGAACTGCTACAGTCTGAAATGTCCCAGATGGTGCTTTCCAGTTGCACTGGAGCATGTATTTTCTGGTAATTGCACAGCTTACCTAATTCCCTTGATCCTGAAGTCTATTCTCTTGTAACAAACTTTTTTAAAGGGAAGCATCTGTTTTATGCAAAACCACACTTACCATTTTGAAGGGGTTGGGATGTGGAGTATAAAAGAAGCATGACTTTGAAGTCTTGGAGTGACTGTAGTGACCCATCTAGAGATTATAAATAAAATTTAAAAGTTGAAAAAATTGCAAGTAAATGGTAAAACTTCAATAATTGCAAGTAAAAGGTAAGTCTGATTGACACTGAAAGCCAAGATTAGCCTAGGACATACAAAAATTATTTGTAAATCAGGCCTCTTGCCTCCTCCAAGTTACACAGAACTTTGTCTACAAATCTTTGTTGCTTATTATCTTTTTTATCACAGTAAATTTCAATGAGCCATAGCAATCTATTTAATACTTCACTAAGGATTCTGCCTAATGCAACAATATGAACAGTGACTGCATCTGGTGAAATGCTTAATCAGGTATGTGGAGTTAAAATAAGACTTAAAGATACATCTGTGGTAGCAGTATGTTGATAAAAGCAATCACTAATAGCAGAGACGTTTTGTTCAGTACCTGAGCACAAAATCTTCAGCAAAGGGACCAAGTTAGGCCCTGTGAGTAAATTTAAAATACTTTTTTCCCAGAAAGAAGACTGGCAGAAGCTACTGAGGATTATGAAGGGGAAAGGGAGTTTGCAGTTCCCTGGGAATGGGGGGAAGCTCTGAGGAATTATCCTAAGAAATGAACTTCACAGACAACTTCATCGAAAAAATTCCTTTCCAGTAAGAACAGTCTGGTGCATTGACAAAACCCTCAGTGAATCTTGATCTCTTTCAAGAGTGCATGGTAGTTTTTAAAGCTTCTAAAGCTCTGGGATTTTTTTGTACTAGAGGCTTTGGATTCGCTGTTGAGCGTGATGGGACTGTGTGTGGGAGAGAAGGGATTTGTGCCAGAGACATGTAGACAGCAGAGTGAGTGTGAGCCAGATATGTCTGCAATGAGCAGCTATTTCTGGCTGCTCAGGACAAGGACACCTGGACCTCAGCATGAAAAAAAGCAGTGAATAAAGCTGAAAGGATGAAAACCCTCAAAGATATTGCAAATGACCTGATAGATCTATTTGTACTCTTCAGTGACTCATGAATAACACAAGATCACACTGGTAGCTGACATTAGAACAAGCTGTAAGTTAATGAACCGACATTGCAATTTTTAGTTTTGAAAAAAAATTAGTGGAGTGGCAAATAGCCACCATAACTTTTGTCCATATGTTTTATTACATTCCTCTGAGTAAGGTAGAAGGGAGGCATAAAGTCTTATTTGAAAATGTATATGCATTGTCTGGCAATACATTATTCAATTAATACTTTAATCTCGACACTGTTGTAACAAGTACTGGTGAGTATTTTCATCATTAGTGAAATGACTGACTTCAATGGAAGTCAACACAAACACAGCACCACTAAAGTAATATGTCACATGTTCATCTTTATCTAGTTGATTTTATTTTTTTTTAATTAAAAAAAAGGTATCCAGCTCAGTAAAATAAGAAATCAAAGCCTAGTTTTCATGCAACCACACAAATGCCATATTGTGCATTTCCTTTAGCAGAAGCAAACTGGACAAGGCTGCTTTTGTCCCTCCGTCAAGATACCCTGTGACAACAGCCACGGAGATCAGTTTAAGAATCAGGTCACAGTTCTGTGTTTCTTTTGTGTCATTTACCCTGTGTTCTCCACCATCACAAATGAGGTATTAAGGAGTTATACGGTCTTCATCCCATAACCCATAACTCAGAAAAGTTTCTCCCAAAACTGCCCTGAGGACTCCAAGCCAAATGTCAGATCCAGGACATAACAAATACCTTCCTTCATCCTCAAAACAAAATCAGGTTCTTTGCATCAGAGGCCCATATGTATGAGCACAGAGAAACAGCAAGCCAGGGCCACAATGCAATTGTGTGATTTCTGCTATTCCTATCAGCTCACCTTATGGGCACTTTTGACCCAACACAGTTTATGTGGCCCTTGACTTGTCCACCCACCCAGATATAGTAGCAGAGAGCACAGTGTCACCACACCTACACAAGACCCACATTTCCAGTGTCTGCAGAAATTGTAAGTGGCCATCTCAGTCCATCCCTCTGTAACTCCACAGAAATTAAGATGAGTCTGGCAACAACTTGACCTACTGCTGGACTCTATGCGTAGGGCTGTGCATAGAGATTGATGATTTCATGTCTTAAAAGTGTGCCAAAACCTGTAGCAGCATGGGCAAGGTAACACCTTTGGCACGTAATTGACTGGTATATGGCTAAATAACAGTTCTAGTTTGTGGCTTTCATGTTGGGGAAGATCTGGCTGCTTTCACAGTACACAGACATGCATCCAAATTCCCTTAGTACCACTGAGGGAGGCCCTTTTTCTGATTTCATCTGTTTTTGAATACCTCAAGTGCAAAGACATTGTTCTTTGTGTAAACATCCATTAACTCTAATGCATGCCTGGACCTGCCCCAGCTTCCTGAATCACCAGCTCAGAAAGCATGAAAAAGGAAAACATGACAAATGCCACTGCAAAGTGAACTGAGTCCATCTCCAAAACCATGTAACACAGAAATAGAGGAGTCTCAAAATATTGTCAAGCCTTTACTCTAAGGTGGGTTCAATTTTATGTCTAGGCCATTCCCAGCAGGGCTTTCATGGGTATAGTTAATATTTTCCTTCCTCCCTGATGAATCTTCACTAATTAACTGAATGTCTCCTGTGGGTTTTACTTTATAAAGCTCTTTTCCTGTTGCCATTTTGGACTAATTGATCCACCCCTTTTCTGAAAGTAAGTATGCCAATAGGGAAGTGTTGGTCCAGATAAAGCCCAATAAACAATAATAAAGTATTTTTTCTTGAATTCTAGCTAGAATGTCTTTGACTAAAAACCAGAATCATGTTTCTCTTAGGCTCTTATTTTTCACTCTTTTATTGCTACCTTATTTTTTAAACTTTTTTATTACTACTTCAACCAATTATCAAGTACATGAGTTTAATTAATTCAATTAATTGTTTTTTGACTTCTCAACTTTTCAAAGGTATTTAAAATGCTGATCCTTTCTTCTAGTCTACAAGTAACCCTTTCACAGACTTTTGCTATTTGCATATTTTGTAAACATGTTTTACAGCCTCTAAGCAGCCAAGTCAATACTGGAAATGTTGAGTGATACTGGCTGAAGTCGTCCTTCCAGGGTCCTATTTACATGCCTAACAGAAAATCGGAAATAAGAACTGTTTGAGTGCAAGTTTTCAAGCAATTCTGCATCTAGTCATCTTGACCTAACTCTGACCTAGGAAAGCCAAAATACTGTTTTCCCATTCTTTATGGATACAGCACATGGAGCATGAATTTTTAAAAAACATTCCTAGAGGCAAAATATGTCACTATTGTTGTTTCCTGCCTATCCATCACACTACTTATTCAGAAAGCAAGAAAATTAGATTTAGAACTAGGTTTGGCTCAAGCTACTTTTGGCAATCTGTTCTGTCTGTTTCTCATAATATTATTACTTATTATATTTTTATTAATGTTTCTTATTCCTTTATTGCTTACAATTTTGTTTTGTGTAAGAGAGTGTTTCTGTATCTTTCTGGAGCTCTAACATAAAGCTTGACTGATTCATAATTCTTCAGAATGTTACACATGAAGAGTCCATTAAGTCCAGGGGAATCTTTCTGCTGAGCAACACTGGTAGGTACAACCAGTGAAATTACTTCTGTGATTTATCTTATGTTAGTGAGTTATGGTAAAAGAAGTTTAATACATGATGGCAATCCATGCTGATGTTAAAACAGGTGTGCATTTAAGGACACAGAAGAAAACACAGATTTCTACCCCAAGATTGGTAACCTCTCTCATATTGAGAGTACACAATTCCATATTCTAGGTATAACAGGTTTTCTGACACACTTTAACTGCAAAAGGTAAACTTGCCCAGATATGCAAAATATCCTTTTACTTTCCCAGCTACAGTCATGCTTTTCTCTTTGAAACTTCTGTTATAGCTCCACATGCACAGAGCTGTGGACAGCTTCTGCACTTCAGTCTCCAAATCCATCATATTTCTTAAGTGACTTATACAAAGCTTCTACAGACTCTTAAGGGAAACCTTACACACAAGCCTAGCATCTGAAACTATAATCACACATCTTCAAATACTCTAGCATTTAATATCACCCGTCCTCTCCCTCTGCTTTTCTAAATACATCTGTGGAAACACATAGCCTTGAAGGAACTGTATGACAATATCTAGATTATGAGGAACCCCTGGAAAAAAGAATCTTTCCAATTATGTGTTCCTTTTTTTGCTATGTCTCTCAAGTCAGTCATTTTCAGAAAGGATTTCACAGCAGATCAGAAAGCACAGTCCTGCTATGGATTCCTCATTCATACCAGCACTAAATCAGCCATTTTTTTCACCAGAAAAGCTGTGTGTTATCCAACATATCCTGGATTAAAGGAGCAATGAGGAAGCAGCTCAATGTCCAGGATACTTTGGGAAGAGGAAAAGCAGAAACATGAAGAAATGGTTGCATAAGGGTCCCAAGATAATAAACCAAATAAAAGCAAGGAACCAGATTTTTTTTTTCAACCAGATATATAACACATAGGGAAGTCTATTTTCTTCAGTGAACTGCACATCTGAAATGGACTGCAGACTTGCCAACTGGACAAACTTTCTACAGAAATTATATGGACAGGGACAAACCCCTGATTCTTGGATTTTCCTCTGTGTGTGCGGTTTATTCTATGGCAACTCATCTGAAGCAACTAGGGGCTGCAGCAGAAGGTGTGAATGTCACTTGTACAGAAGCCATGTGCCATCCATGTTAAACCTTTCAGCTGACAAGAATCCTGAGAGGCAAGAGAAAAATTGAAGATCATTGTAATAATTTCTAGAACAATGAGCTCATATTCACAACATTAGAATAGGGGGGTTTTCTCTTTGAAAGCAGGCTGAATTTCTTAATATAAAAAGATTTATTACTACCTAGACTGAGGAAATTGCTGAAGGGGACATGAGGACACAACCAAGGGAAATCCCAAGGATGAGGAGCACACTGAAAATATAAGTGGTGTGAGTGAAAGAGGCTAGGAGGTTCTGAAAGGAAATGTGGTGCTAGACCAAACAGGGATCAGATAGGAACAGAGGATTTGGATCCCAGCAAGGAAGGATGTGGAAAGAAGCAGCAGAACCTACAGGAAAATTGACAGGTTATGGGAGTTCTGTATGACATCTCAGAGCCTCAGGGTACAAAAATGAAATCTTACATTGAATGGAAAGAGCACATTTTTATATATGCACCAAAGTCTGAATTCTTCAGACTCAGAAACACAAAATCAATAAAAAGACCATATAGGAAAGCTCAAAGTCAGAAAAACATCTGAATGTTTTTAATAATTTTCATATATTGGCTTGGGAATGACATCCCTGATTTTTTTTAACAATTTGCATTAAAAATTATGGTGCACTGCAAAGCAGAAATAACTAATGCTGTAAAGTGTTTTCAACAACCTGACTCAAGTGGAGGTCACGTTAAAAATGTAAACTTTTAATCAGGAGATCAATCTGTAGGGATATGGGGAATTAACTATTTTTTTTTCTTGATTACTACATTCTGGCAAAGGCCTTTCAGTAGAAGGAATGTAAATGAACAGGACAAGTAGATTAATTACAATGTATGACTTCCAGACACATTATTATTTAATCTTTGCACTTTTCAGTTGGCTTTCATCATCAGGCAACAAAAAAATTTCTTCATCATCATCTGTTTGCTATTTACAAATCTAACTCAGTTATCATCTCAGACTCCAGAATTCCAAGTCTCCCTGTACTCCATTCTTTCCTGCCAACAGTCTTTATGGAACACAGGAAAAAATTGGAAAGCTTTGGCTGGTAAGCAGGGCATAGCCGTAATATTTTCTCTTTCTACACACAACTGAGCATCCCACACTATGCCTACTGAGACTTGCACCATGACATCATCAGGGATGATGGCTCTCCTTATGCTGAGTTTCAGCATATTATTCATTGCACTGATGGCTCCAGATTCCCTGTGTAAGAAAGGTATTGTATCCTGTGTAAGAGAGGCAGGAAAACTACTGAAGATGGATTAGAAAAACATATCTTCAAATTTACCATTTATCCTAAGGGGAAAAAAAATGTATTTGTGCCTAGAATGGATTTGCAGTCTTTCACTGGATAGAGACTGCAAGACACATTTTGTTGTCCCAGGCAGCACCAAAGAAGAGTAAGGCAGGTATCAGCTTTCCTTTTTCCTCTCTCCTTTGTATGGAATTCTTTAGAAATGTTACTTTGATGTCATTTCAGCACCTGTGATGAGACCATCTCTTCCATGGAGAGTAGGAAAAGTATGTAAAGCTCAAGCAGGAACTGCAAGACAATGTACTTCATCCAAATAGCTAAAATTCCTTGAAACAATAGATGCACAGGCCTCTTGACTTCCTTGTGTATCACATACAAGCACTGAAGTTCATAAGTGTAGAACAAGGCAATGTAAATTTATACTATTAATTTAGTCCCTAATTTATTTGTTTGAATGTAGTCCATATGCTTCTATCCTGTGTTTTTTAATGAGCTTACCTTAATAGGAACAAACCATGTTTATTTCTATACAGTAGATTTTTGCCTTTAATCATTGGAAGTTATTACAGAGATCTGATACAGCATGGTAAATTTAGTTGCTGTCTTATTAAGCAAATAAAAGTGTTTTCAAGCATACAATATTTTCTTTAGTGACTCCATATAATCTATTTTACCTAATTTTTAATTACCTGTATAAAACAGAAAATAGAAAAATTCCCATTTATATTTTTCTATGCAAAAGCACATCATATCAAGAAAAAATAATTATTAATCACTGCATAAACTGAAAATGAATGGAAAGGAAACTAAAGTAATAAGTTAATAATCTCAGCCTAAGAGAGCTCTTTCTGGTGAACAGGACAATGAAGAAAAAAGACTTCAACTTTACTTATACTTCTTCTGAAGTCACTGAAAAACTTTCCAGGAAATGCTTAGTGCTTAAGTCCTACTGCCTTCATATTCAACATCTCACAGGATATACTTAACATGTCAAAAAACTGGACTCAAAACACTAAAAATGGAACTGCTTAAGATGAAATTTGGTTGACTATGAAATACTTTGTTTTGAGAGATATAGAGAAAACCATAAGAGAGGAAATTGTGGGGTTTTTTCCCTCTCAGTTCAACCACTTCTATACATGACTGAGTACCCCAGGGAGCATTTCTAGTTCACCATATGCAGATTTCTGTACATGTTCAGCTAAAGTATCTGTTTCTATGAAGTGACTAGGAGGGGTTTTTTCCTAAATTGTTCAGTCCTTCTATGTGTGGCTCTCAGCACACTCACACAGTTTGGAAATGCACTCTGCTATGAATAGCAAATTAATATTCTTTGTGCTTTTCTTATGAGCTGAAGCTGGGGAGGAAAGAATGAGTAGAAACAGTGAAACACAAAGTTCAATGAAACTGAAATAGCCAAGGAAAAAAAAACCCTATCGGCTTTATCCAAGAGTAATGTAAAAAAAAAAGCTTAGAGAGTTTTGTGAGCTTGCTGTTGAAAAGTCTGTCAAGAGCAGATGAAGCTAAGTAGGTCAAGTACAGGTCAGAAACCGTTCAGCTTGCACTGCTTTTAAGTTTTATAGAAGGCAGCTCTCATTTGTCAGAAAGTCAATGGGACAAAAATATCCTCTGTAAGTAGCTTAGGATCAGTCTTCTTTCAGTATACAGATAGTCTCACAAACAAAAGCAAAGACAAAATTCTCTACCATTGTGAAAGAAGATGGTGTAAGTAAAACAGAGGTATGGAATGAAAATGTCCTGTTATATGATCTGGAAAACCAGTCATTTTTGTCTTGTACCCAATGCATCCATGAAAAGTTCCTGAGTTTGGTTAAAAACCTCAGGTGCAAGCGAGCCAATTTCTTCAAGTCACTTCTGCCAAGACACACAAGCAATGCCCCACTCTCCTGACTGAAGCACAGCCTGTCTCGCCTGTGAACCAGAGGAATTCCAGTTCCTCTCAAAAGTCTTCTGTGTGAGCTTGCAGATCAACCTGAGGAAGTTAAATAACACTGACATCAGTAAACTTTGAACAAGAGTCTAAAACAAGACTTAAAATTATTTTTTGCATCTCGCTTGATCCCTATGAAAAAACATTTCTGTAAATCTCTTGGAAGGAATCCTGCATATGAGAGCCAGTGGAAAACCAAATCCAAAGTGTGAACAAAAAGAATAGAATGCAAAACTTTAGACAAAATGTGTGCAGTAATTTTGTGTAAGTCATTTTGTGTGGTGCTTACATTTTGTGTAAGCACCACATACAACCAGCACCTTTTATGGATTCAGAGATTATGGAGGTTTTTAACACCAATAGCATACACTGGCATAGGTTTAAGCACTATTCTAAGGCAACAGGCTTCTCTTGTACAGGCTCATGTAGACATAAATTGGGGCACATGCAACTGATAATTAAGTGTCATTAGCAACTCTGGAGAGATTCACTGCCCAGAAGCTTCCTGAGGCAGTGAATGTGATGTCTGGGATTTGTGGAGGCTGCGAGTTGGGAACCTGCATTCAAAATCTTCCTCAGCTCTCTCTGAGTTTGCACCTTGCACCTAAGTGATTTTAGACTTTTAACATGATTCATTGGTACCACTGTCCTTTCGTCCTCCACGAGATCTTCCCGCCCATTTTAATTTAGAATGCATGAAAAAGTGTGCACACGCTTTCACACAAGGAAGCCACAAGACATGCTCAGGTTCCCAGGGCCCTGTGTGGGGAGAGTTGCTTCACTTTCTACAGCACATGCAACAGAAATATCACCCAGAGAGGCACTGAGGAATATATCAGTGTGATGTACAGAATGGAGATATTCATTTTGTGTAGGAAAAAGCAATGTCATGCCAGAAAAGCTTGGCAAGCCTGCTGGCTGGTGTGGCAAGAGACAGGCAGCTGCAGGTCCACCGGAATCTACAGAATTACAGCTGCATTGTTGATTTTAATGAGATTACTCTCAGAATGAAAGTCAAACTTGAACATCTTTGGTGACCTTTACTGAGAGCACTGCTTAAGTTGGTAGGTCTACAGCATGCCAACAAAGCTTAAATATGGGTGCTGCACAGTCTGACATACCAAACCTAAATCCTTTGAGTATTTACAGAGCACTTACTTTATAAACACAATGTTCTTACAAGCACTTGAGGCTGTGAAGTGTCAACAAATATTTATACTGCTGTGGAAAGGGGTTCTTCATACAAGTGTAAGGGGAAGCCTTGGAGTGCAAAGTAAATTAAAAACCAACTGTGTGTGTGTTGTGTTTCTTCTGTGCTCTACTCTCTTTGCTTTGGCTCCAATCCAGAGTGAAATCCCAACACTCTCCACAAAGGTGGGAAAAAGCTGCCTATGGAACTTAGTCTTTTACCTCCTGGAGAGCTAGAGCTGCATATAAAACAGGAATGTTTTTCATTTTTTTAATGGAAAACTGTTTTCAAATAAAGTCATATAAATAAACAACTCTGTTTGCTGTTTGGAGAAAAGAATTATGAAGGTGGCTCCTTGCCACCTGAGTGGAAATCCCATTAGCTGCAACAATTCACCGGATATGGTGAAAATGGTAATTTCACACAGTGCTTGTTATTGATCCATAATTGTCCACCGAAATACAAGACAAAGGAGCATTGCACTTAGTGTGCAAAACAAAGAAAGGAAAGCATCATCCAAAAATGCTCAAACACTGAATAGCTGCACCTCCCAGGAAATTGGCTAATACTGAAACAAACAAAACAAAACAAAACCATAAAGCAAACCAGCCTCCTAACCTCAAGAAAATTAGAATCAAAATTTAAAAAAGCAGAGGCTGGTGGTTTCTGAAACACTGTCATGGTGCTCTGTAGAATGGACAACATGTGCAAAGCATGGACACAACACACTGGCTAGACAGGCTCTCTGTGCTGCACTCTCCATGAGAGGGTGAACCATGACAATGTCATGTCATGGTCCTTTTGGGAACTGCGTTTTTCCCTGCAGTGCACAGCCCACTGAGACAAAGAAAACAGCAGAAATATAATCCCCACGAGTCCCTGAGGCAATATAGGGAAATAAATAAGTCTTGTTTTTCAGAAATTTCATTTTTCAACACCAAGAAACAAAAATTTCTGCAAAAAGGAGAGGCTTTTTAATGAAAAATCATGTTTCATCCACAATCCAACTTTTTGTCAACAGAGTTCATATGAAAAATTTCTCTGGCTGATGAATTTGAGGCCCATTTTCTTAGGAGGCCAGATCCAGTCATGGCATAAATCATCACAGTCCTATTGAGCTCATCACTGAGTTTACACCAGCTCTGGCCTCACACTGATTTTAGCTGAAAAGACACAAACATCAGCTTTAATTGTCTGTGATACAAGAGAGATCTCTGCTGCTGAAGCACAGCTCTTTAGCAATACTTCATTTCATAGCAGTTTAAAAAAAGAGTAAAAGGACTAAAATGCCAGTTTAAGATGAGTATTTCTTAATTTTATCAACAAACTTCTGAAATCTCAAAGTGTTACTTCTTCAGGGACTTCTTTCAAGGGACAAGAAAAAAATGAGCAAATTAAAAGGAAATACTAAAAGCGCCTCAGAGACTGCAGCCTGAGGCTATAATTCTGCTTTCAAGAAGAGACATTAAAAAGAAACCTCAGAAAAGCCTTGAAATGTCAGGTAAAGGAGTATAAAGTCATTCATGCTGCGTTTGATGTGGTGCCCTGACGTGGATCTTGGAATCGGTTTTATCAGCGGCAGCTGAACTGAGAAGGAGGAGATGAGTCACAACCTTCCCATCTCAGGCTGCACACCACGAGCACGGGGCAGCCACAGCCCATGGCTGATCTGCTGCCCACGGGGGAGAGCCTGGTGAGAGCCTCTGGCTTGTGCAGTGCTGCAGCTCTCCTAGAGTGCCCATAAACATATGTATCTTTAGAAAACTATCATGTGTTTTCAACTTCCTGAAGAATTCTTGTAAAATATAACTGAACCACATTACCCTTTGTCCTGTGCTTTTATTCCACTAATGGACAAATTGGGAGGAGGCTGAGAACAAATGTGCTATTAATTACCCAGATGGCTTTTTAATAGAACCTTGGATGATTGCACAGCCACTAAACATTGTCCAGAAATTTCTTAATAATGCTGGTGAACGAAGCATTCCTTGGGAGAGAATAAAGATGCCATTGAGTGGGAGGCTAAGTTATGTCAGGTTAGTTTAGGAGATAGCAGACAAAGGGTGTGTATTGTATGGAAGGAATGACAGGCTGTATCCTAGCTGTCCGGCTCCTCCAGCAATGACAGATTTTCTAATTCACTGCAGATTCTCATAAAAGTGGGTGGTCAGTTCTGGTGAAACAAACAGTGCACCTATTGATAGTGGGTGGGAGAGATGTAATTTTGAATTAACCTGGGTTGATTTAATACAGCAGAGAGTCTTAGTATCAGCATAAAATTAGGATTAATACATTAAATGTTAGGTCAGAATGTTAAATCCCATTGTTGAAAGACCTACATGCAGTCAGTCAAGGCTCAAAATGAGGATTTCAGTCAATCAAGGCTACAAGCTGGAGAGTGCCTTGCTTCCACAGAAGGAATGATGCATGTAGGAATCAGAAACTGAAGATACTTTCCTGCTTCTATGCAAACAGTAACTTTAAAAATTCACATTTTTAATGTATCTATGTCTATATTATTCTTCCCTTCACCTGACATCATAAGATAAGAAAATAACCGTCTCAGGCTTGTCCCAGCATTCAGGGAATAATCTCACATTTAAAAATACCAGTTTACTGTCCACTTCTGCATTCACTTTCACAGAAGATTTTTTGATACACCAAAAGCTACGTAGAAAATTATTCTATCCATTATCATTATAGTTCCTCCGGCAATAGGATTTGAATTTGGGAGGAAGAGAACTGGTCTGGCTTGGAGTTTTTCCTGCCAGTAATATATTCAAACAAACAAATAGACCTAAACAAAAAAAACAAAACCCAACAAAATCCCAACCTAAAAGTTGAGTAAATTGTGGTAACTGCAATGAGGAACACGTAGCATTAAACAAACCAGAGTTGGTACTGGCAAACAAAATACAGTAAGTGAATTATCTGGAATTGAGAATAAAACAGAAGCCAAGTGAGATCACATATAAGAAAAGCACTTTATAAAAACAGATAATCTGTGAGCATTAAGCAATGTTTGCTTTTTCACTTCAAAAATTAGCATTAGTGGGAGCTCCATCCATGGGTATTTTACAAAGACATGATAAGTCAGAGAAATTTCTTTTAGCAGCATTCCCACTCTTTCAGACCAGCTGACAGTCCCTGAGGTCTCAGCACTTTTCAGGGACCACCAAGGGAAGGTTAGAGACCAACAACTGCAAATCCAGCGTGCTGAAATCAATTTCTGTTGCGAAAGGTTGCATTCTCTGAGCTAGTCAAGGCCCTGCAATTGCTTTCCCACCTGAACATTTGACAGCTTGGGTTGCCTCTGCCTTGACTACACCACACTCTGCTTACCCCTGTTAATTTTGTAGTCTCCTGTGCTTATGTTTGTGGGCAATGATTGTGTCATTTCATTCTGAGGAAGAAAGTTTTTTATTCACATAATTTCGTTGTGGGAAACTGGCAGTGAAAAAGGTTGGTAATCCAGGCAGGGACAATGGGCAGGGTTTTATAAGGCCATCCTATGTACAAATCATTAGTGGTTAAAATAATTGGCCCATAAGTAGGGTCAAAATTGTGGTTTAATTTTCACATATTTTAGGCTTTATAAATGCTTTTCCCTGTATTTTAATTTATTTGTCTTTAAGTATCTTTGCCTCATTTTGGTATGTCACTTTTAGCAGCATAAAATTAACCCAGTTCTTAGGCAGGTTTAATAGTGTAAGCTGAAGTGTCACTTGTAAAAATAGACTTATGTTTTTTCTTTCTTTCTCCCTCCTTTTTTCTTTTATCATGTAGTGAGCCCATCCAGTATAGCCTTTACAGGTCAGGAGAAAAATTTCCTAAATTTTGTAACCATAGCAGAAAATTTATTATTTCTTTTGCAATTAAGAAATGCTTGCTTTATTTTCAAAAGTTTGTAACCTTCACTCTCAGATTTTAGCAGTGCCACTGCAGATGTTTGAAACAAACAAAACTCACCCATTGAAACTAAAGAGAATTTTACTACCAATGATTCTTATTTTTCTAGAGTACATCAAGTGCAGGCTATGCTTTTATTTAAGGAACTCTAATTGAATAAAAATGTTTAATGCACTATTCTTTGTTATGCTTTTGCTCATCCTGGTTCATAATGCTATTACAAAAAATATTGCAACACATCTTTACTTTCCATTGAGTTACAGACTTTTTGCGCCTTTTTCACTCACCACAAAAACTGCTTTGATGTCAAAATACACTGTGCTATCCTGGTCCAATATGAACAGCATTTTCCTATCCATCTGCAATAGGTTAAATTACACTCATCTCTGGGCATGGGATAGCACCTTCTCCCAAGGAGACACTTCTTAGCACAGTTCAATGAAGAATCTCAGACTTCAAGAAAAATGAGTCTCTAAGGAATGCGCTTATGCAGGTTCCCAGGTGAGTTCTCAAAATCAGTAAACCCCCATATGTATATGGGGAAAATGACAAAATTCAGCAATTTTACATAGGCTAGACATCTAAGCTAAAATTACCATAATGCTGAGGAACTGGACAGGGAAATCAGGTGCATCATGGCTTATTCCAGCCAAATCCCATCTTTTTAAGCAAGCTGTAGGATCACCCTTAAACTTTTGCAAATAGATCCAATGTCATTATTAGCTGACCCACCAGTGGGGATTTTGCAGGAGTCTCTATAAGTTCAACAAAGCCAGATGCAAAGGCTGTGCCTGCCAAATGTTTTACCTGACAGTCACAGAGGTGATTCCATGGGCGTCTGCACTGCCCTTCCTGAGAGGATGTGCCAAGATCAGAACTTGTGGTAAAGAGTCCCAACTCTATTGGATTTTATAGGTTAAACTCAGATTCCCTGCAAGGTTTTGCCATCAGTATTTCCATTTAATTCCAGCATACTAGTGGAATAAATGGAGATCAGTCCACACTGCACTCTCATTAGAGAAACAGGAAGGTCTTTGGTTTTTAACCTCTCTAAAGACTGCAACAAACAGTCTATCAAATGGTGAATGTTTCCTTCAGTATTTAGAGACTATTTAAGATTTAGGCAATTTTACAGATTTTTTCCATAAGTCTCTTAGTGAGCCCAAAATAGACATTATGAAAGTTTCCTCCATGAGAAAAAAAAAAAGATAGGAAAGAAAACAAGAATTGATAAGCATGAAATAGTTTCCAGAGACATATATACTGTTCTCAGGCCTGAAGCATTAGCTTTGAGTACAACCACCTCTTGAAAAACGCACCAGCACAGAAATGGCAACTTAACTACAATGAAGCATCAAGAAAAATATCTGCAGAGTGTGAGTTTGTCTTGAAAAGCAAACATTGCTACTAGTGTACAAAACAAAACGTGATACATGGGATCAAGACAGAAGTTGCCTTACTTCTAAATATCCTGGCAGTGTAACAAGCTAAGCTTGCTGTCTGCCAAGAAATACCTGGCCAATACAGTCTAATATCCTTACTTGTTTTCTTTTAGACATATTTTTGTAATTGCTTGTCCTCAGGTACAATGATGCTTACAGGAAGTCATTAATCTTTCATTAGACTATTCTACCATTTCTTAATTCAGAACAATAAAAGCTTGGAAAGGCATGCATTCTCATGTCACTGTCTACTTCAAGGGAAAGGAAGTTTTAATGGAAGATAAATCTGATCAAATGATAGCAAGAGATAATGAAATAACTGTGTTAAAAAGAGTAGTGTAACAGAGCAAAAGAAAAAGCTCTTGAACTTCACTCTTTTTTTCTCTGGTACAAGACCAGATGGGCTTCACAAAATATTACAGCTGAAAAATATGTGATTAGCCCAGGATTTCTCATTCTCCTCTTCCTCACACCCCCTCCCCCATCTCATCTCAAACACCCCCCCCCCTTTTCTTCCAGATACAGGAGAAAAAACATTTTTTTGTTTGCTATCTGAAGCAGGTGTGGTTGAGCTAAATGCAGGGAAGATGTCCAGCTGGAGGAACCCATCAGCCAGCTGCCCAGTGCAGGCTGCTTAGATAAATACCACCTGTTCTAAAGAGCAGGGGGAGAGAGGGGAAGAAAAGCAAAACAAACCTAATGGTCACAGAGCTGAAACCTGCTGATCCTCTGGTTATTGTGTAGGTACTTTTGTAGCTGGTTAGCTCCTAAACTCAACATGAGACTCACAGAAATGAGTGTATGCAACGTGTTTAATTTGAATCTGAGCTATGATGAGACCGTTTCAGACAATCAGGGGAAATAATTTAACTGATGCTCATAGCACATGTGCAGAATGACAAACACCATCCAGGAGGAATAGAAGAGGATCCACAAAACACAGTTTCACAGGTGCTTTCTAAATCAGGACCATGTTGGAGGAAAACTTAGCTAATAATATTAAAATAATAAGAGTACTGAGATTATTTATATCACTCTTGTGCTAAAAATGCAGATTCTGCTTCTCTGTGCCCCAGTAATAAAGTACAAAAAGTTGCCATCCCTAGAAATAACATCCTGCTTTTCTAAGTCAGTCTGTACAAAATGTCCTGTTCTTTTATTTACACCATCTTACAGATGCGGTAATCTCTTGAGTATTATTTGATCTGAAAGCAATTATTAAGCAGTGATTACAACACATCTGTACTGCTTATGGCCATATATGATTCATTTGACTAAGATAGACTGTTTCCTAACACTGTGAGACATTTCTCTTTCTGCTCAAATAGCCCTGAGGCAAACCACTTTTTTTTTTCCTTAGCAGCAGCGAAGCCCTGTGAATGTTCACAATCACTAGATTGTGCTCACAAAGCTAGTTTGAATAGGACTGGAGAGGAATAATTACCTTTTTGAAATGCCTTTGTCCCCTTTGTTAGCAATATTGTAGATGAAATTAGCCCTAACTTAGGAGAGCAGCATGGTCCTGTGCTCAGCATTAACCTGAGCCTGAAAACGTGAACCCTCTTCCATGCCTGCTGCTCTGCATGGCCTGCGTGACCTTCAGTAATTCATTTGCTCTTTTTCTGCCTCAGTTCCCCACGTATGAAATAGATATCCAGCTACAGCAAAGGGAACTTCATTCATATAGTCTGGATCTCGTCTTAGAAAACTGACAGAAAATAAATGAGAACAAATACAAAGTCCCAGGGTTTGAAGGTTCAAAAGGAAAGTATAGATTTTGCAGGACCGTGGTTTCAACTGCACTTCCTCAACTATTTGTGATACAGAGGTTTCATTGAAATGGTTGCCAATGTTTTATATTTGTTGTTTAGATAGTAAAGGTCTTATGTGTAACAACAGCTACATATCTAGGATATTATTTATTTAAAGTAAATGTCTTTATTTAGTAAATTTTGCAACAGCCAATTTTTGGAAAATTTTTACACTCTTTCAAGTATTACCTTCTGTGGAGAGTCAAAATCAATCTCCAGCTTTGCAAATGTTCTGCATCTGTGCAAGATCCTTTTGGGCCCTGGGACATGTCCCCTGTAGTTTTTCTGTGCTCAGTCAACATCAGAAAATCATGGAATGAGAGGTGCCAGAGAAGAGTGAGCAGTTTTTTTAAAGGGATATCATGCATCAAAAAAACTATTACAGCATTTCAAATGAGCGCCCTAACATTTGCATAAGCAAGAGTGAGTA
The DNA here is from genome assembly GCF_028769735.1 of Zonotrichia leucophrys gambelii. Lineage (NCBI taxonomy): Eukaryota > Metazoa > Chordata > Aves > Passeriformes > Passerellidae > Zonotrichia > Zonotrichia leucophrys. The sequence goes on along the minus strand of NC_088171.1, from coordinate 120,396,689 downwards.
ATGGAAGCAGAAATTAGCGCTGAAATGTCATTTTACAGCAAAGAAGGTAACCAGGGATGTTCCCAGGGCTCTGGTCAAAGACAGGTGTCACTCCTAGATAGGAGTCACAAGCAGTTCTCCCACATCTTTCCCCTTCTCAGACAGGATATTATAGAATGGGAAAAGATTCAGGAAAAAGCAACAAAGATACTCAGAGGGAGAGGAGAGTGCCCAGGCAGGAATCAGTAAGGACTTTTCTGCCTGGAAAAGGCATCTGAGGCAGACTGTGATCAAGGTCTGCCAAACAAAGAGTGGCATGACACAGATACAGATCAGCTGCTCTTTGTCTCTTCCCAACCACAGTTTAAAAGGCATCAAACTAAATTAGTAGGTGGCAGGTTTAAAGCAGACAAAAGGGATATAGAGGTACACACACAACAAATAGCTAATCTTTGGAAGTTCCTCCTACCACATGTAGTGAAAGGTAAGAGCTTGCTAAGGATTTAAGTGAAGACTTTGGGTCCCAGGGTCTCTTGAAAAAAATCTCACAAAATATTTGCAACAGTTTCTTGGTTTTCTTTTCCCTTTTTTCTAGGTTTTATGTAATTACATTAAATTATGCTTTAGCTATTAGCTGCTCTGCTGAGCCATGCCAGTTTGCCTTTTCTTCTACCTCAAAAATTGAGTTAATGGGGAAGATCTTGATTCAGCTAATTATTATTAATAATAATTATAATAATAGTGAATGACAGGTAATTTCTGAGTATAGAAGACCTATAAATTCTTTCTGCATTGCAAATACCTTGACCTGCTAAACTGTCCATGTCAACTTTCTTTACAAATGACCTATTCCTTTCCCCTGTCACTGTAAGAAAATATCCTGTAGGACACCTTTGAAAGGGACACTATTGATGTTTTCATTTTTCTGTGAGGAGAGTCATCCATGTCTCATTATTCATTATGTGTGCGTGTGTGTGTAGGCAGAAAAAATACAGCTCTTACTTTCCTAACTCCCTTTAAAGTCATTGACTTAACCACTAATTTTGACTGTATGAAAGCTAGTGACCAAGATTCTAATCTAATTCTTAACATCCAAATAAATAATGCACTTCCACTTGGATAGTGCATTTTCCTTTCTGTTTTACTTGTGGCATGGCATAAAGGGAATTCTTTATACACTAACAGTGGCTTCATCTTTCTGAATTGTAAAAAAAATATTTCCTAGAACTATGGCCCAATAGTCTGAGGCCTTCTTGCATGTCACTTTATCTATGTAATCTGACCATGTACTTCAGTTAATGTCTCTCCCATTTCTGTGACCCACTTACTTTACTAATGTTTGTAAAATAATGACTTTAGGTAACAATCAGCAGCAGTTGCATATAAATGACTTTAAAAAAAAAAGAAAGAAAAGAAAACCCTATAGAAGTTTACTATTGGCTTATTTTCTTCCTAAGGGCCAAGGGCTAGATGTTGTGATACCATATATGCTGAAGGAATTTGTTTTGTATTTGAGAGATCTTTAAATTACATCCTTTGTATTGCCATTTCAAATATAGGTCTTGTTTTAACACACATAAAAAATAAATAGATCAAAAATGCACAAAAAAGGTTATTTTATTTTACTAGAAAACACAGAAATGTAAAATATCTGCTACACTGCTACACTGCTTTCTAATTGCTGTTACTCTGATGTTTTTGTTGTTTTCATTCACTTTTCCATGCGGCATCCTTGGCTCTTCTTAACCATGTGTGCCCAGAACAAAAAACTCTGAACACAATTCACTCTCTTGACCATCTCCACTGCAGTCCAGTTGTTGTCTTTCAATCAGCTCTGGGTCTGCCCAGTATCTTATAGGTTAAACAGAAATAAAAACAATGGTGAAATCATGTAATTTTTTATTACTCTTCTTGTTATTGTTATTTATTATTGTTATTGTTGGGTTTTTGTTGTTGCTTAAGTCATAATGATATATTCAAATTCATTGTCTTAAGTTAAGTTGGTCTGTGTTATTATTTTTACACATGCCAGAGAATCTTATCAAGTACTTGCTCACTCAGACATAGTAGCTGATTTCACTGCTGATGGTATGTGCCAATCTTTGCATTTGAAGTGTACATATGTGTGTATCACATATCAGATTTAAACTTTCCCGGTTCAGAGACAGCTTATGACACAAGTAAAATGGATTGGTTTTTATTTTTTGTTCCTTCAGTAGTGGAGAAAGGCTACAAAAGTGATGAAGGAGCTGGAGCATATCTCCTATGAGGAGACAGAGAGCTGGGACTGTTCAGCCTGGAGAAGAGAAGGGTTCAGGGAATCTCTCTGATATATTTAAATACCTGAAAGAAAAGTGCAAAGAGGACTCTTTCCAGTCCGATAGAGGCAATGGGCACAAACCAAAACCACTCTGACCTTCAGGAAACACATTTTAAGTGTGAGGATGACCAAACACTGGCACAGGTTGCCCAAGGAGGTTGCCCAAGGAGGTTGTGGAGTCTCCATCCTTAGAAATATTCCAGAGCTTTGTGGGCACAAGGCAGCTGGCTCTAAGTGGCCCTGATTGAGCAGCAGGTGGGACCAGGTGGCCTCCAGAGGCCCCTTTTCACATCAGCCATTCTGTGATTCTGTAAAGGTTGACAGAAGTAGAGACCTTTGCAAAGATTTTCATCAATTCTTCCCCTATTATGTAGCAAATTAATAATTTTCCCTGTAATTTATACGTTGGAAAAGAGTAATCAATAATGATAAAATACCAGCCAGCTTGCAGCAAAGTTATCCACCTGGTCAAACTGGTGTGAACACCAGCCAGAGCAATGGAGGATGGTGCTTTCCAACCATGCATGGATGATAAAAAAAGCCTCAGTCTAACAAGAGATGAAGTTCTAAGAAGAGATGGTCTGTTTTCAAAGAGGATATTGTGTTCCCTATGTGTTCAAAGAATGCCTGTGCTGATATTTATGCACTGCAAAGCCAAAAAAGCATGAGTGAAAATAGTTGGGTTTTCATTTTAAGGTCCTGTCATTCAAATGTCCCATACCATTCCTGTGGGATCTACCAAACTAAGACAAAACATCACAAAGTAAAGAAATGGAACAGAAATGTGCGTTTATCACAGTAAGCTGAAGGTGTTGATAAAGCAAAACTTGAAGTACCTTCAGGTTGGATTTTTTAAAATTTTGTTCAGGTAAATCACTTCCTAAAATGAAGCAGTAGCTAATTAAAAACACATAGAAGCCTGTGAAGATAGCAACACCATGTAGCAGAAAAAATGTAAATTATTAGAAATTCCATTATGTTATTTGCTTCGATGCCTCTCAAGAAAATAATGTGACACTTAGGATCCATTCAATGAGAAGTTCTTTGTGGTTAGTTTAAGCTTTTTCATTGCTGACTTCAAGCAAAAGCTGTGTCAGGCCCTACATTTGGTACACGACACACAGCTGGACTATTTGTTCTGAATGTTCTTTGTGAATTTAGCCTGTTTTCTTAGAAAACCATTTCTGAATTGACACTGGCTTTCTCTGAAGATGTCTTCCTGGTTTCTGAAGAGATGATGAAAAAAGCCTCAGCCTAGCAAGAGATGAAGTTCAGTCAAATACAATTGAGACTCCCAAATCCAGTCTTCTCACCAGCCCTCTACCAGAACTAGATTTTTGGTGAGGACTTCTGGACAAATGAGCCAAAATTCCTGGCTGATAATTCTGCACTATAATCACTGAAAAAAGTCTGTGCATGCATCCAGCAGCTCGATCCTAGCAGCTTGCTTCCATCTGATATGGAAATTTTGGCTATATTACAAGAGGGGCAGATGGCAGCATGGCCAGACATACCTGGTGCAGTTTAAATTTCACTAGTTTCAATAACCTGGCAGCCAAGTCCAAGAAAATTGTGCTGCTCTGAGATTTATGGGCTCCCTTAAGATCTGAACTGCTGAATCTTTATTTCTGTTGGTGCTGGATTGGTTTGGTCAAAAGTGGTTGATCAGACTGTCCTCTATAATACATATCTGACCACAAAGTGTTCACAGTTTCTTTACAAATGCTGTGGTAAGCAGAAGAGGTAACTCAAATTCGTGGGAGGCCTAGTTCAGGCCTGTTTCTGGAGTTAAGTGGTCAGATCTGATTGAATGGCTTGCAGTCAGTACCTGATTTCTGCAGAGAAGAAGCAATAAGTTCTTGTTTAAGCCAATATGTCCTTTTTAAATCACCGTAGCAATTGAAATCTTTCACCAGGGAGAAAACAGGCAACAAATTGTCCCATTCTTTTTCCTGGTCCTTATGGTAAAGTGAGTTGCCTGATCTTTAGCAGAGATGTTGCTGGAGTATATCACGGTGTGGAAAGGTGAAATGTGTCTAGCACAAGGCAGGGTAATCCATTCCAGACTCATGTGTAATGCAGGGGAAACAGGTGCAAACAATTGAGCTCGCTGTCAGTAAGCCACAGTGATCGCTTTTGATATCTTAATCGTTAGTTGATCCATGTGCAACATTGGCAACATCACTGTCATAGCTGACTGCCTTCTGCACATCTGTAAACCTTTTCTGGGTGCTTCTTGATGTGTGCGTGAGTGCACGAAGTCCTGACATCATGAGAAACTAAATTGGGCATGATTGCTGTCATTTCCGTTTTCCTGCTAGAAAACCAGAGAGTTGACAAATGTCAATAACTGCTAATAGCTCACTACTGTTTGTCAGATGCTGCACAGGACAGGTGTGAAGAGAAAGCAGTGTGTTTCTCTGAGCACCACTCAGCAACCAAGCCATTTGTGAGACTGCTATTGAATTGCTTTTGCAGATAAAGGAGTTGCTGTTTCTTCACTTCATGACCCCCTGATAAACATTCAGCATTAAACATGTTCCCACTGTATTTACTGACCTCCAGCAAACGGTGCTGCAGATTTTCTTACAGGAAAACAATAGTTTGAAAATAAGTTTATCCCATAGAATAGCTTTAGGTGTAATGCCATCAGCCAACAAATTAGCCACTTCCTCTCTATTTTCCTGCAGAAAACATTAACACAATTATATATACCTAATTTATGATCTTCCCACAAAACATGACACTGAAACTACTGACACAGGCTGCTGTGGTGGGAGCTCCTGTTTCTACCTCTGTGGGGTTTTGCTAGCTTGAGACAGAAGGTTTTTACAGAGTTCATTAAGATCTGTGTATTCTGCCTATTTTAAACTTCAATTTAATTCTGAAACAATAAAATGAGGTTTCTATCTCTACACAGGGGTTTTTAATCTCTTGTGTTCACAGCAGGTTTTCACATGAAAACTGTGTTGCCTCGGAAGGAAGGCTTGTTCATGCAAAAATATAATCAATGCTTTACATGTTTCATTGATTTCGTCAAGAATTGTTTTGGATCCCTAATCTACATTATGAGAGTGAATATTTTGCCTGGCTATATTTCTGTCACCATTCAGTCAATTAATTCTTAAATTATTTTGAAGCATTTCTTGAGAATAATACCATTTCAGGTCTGACATGCAATCTTTTATTTCATACTATTATACAACTTCAACATGTTTAGCTGAGCTTCTCCTACATTCACTGCATATTTCTTCTGACATGCTTATTAACTCCTCCAAGAAACCAGACTAAAGTTACTTGAAGCATTTGATTTTCCCCACTGTTTGATCCTCTATGACTCACTGATTTATCTGAGGTAGGTAATCCCAGGCACCCATCTTCTAAAAAATACCTCAGTGAAGGCTTCCATGAAGTTTTGGTATTTTCATAAAATGTCTAGAGAGTTTCTGTATCATTGGCAGTATAACAAAGATATGGGGAATATGGTTGATACATTAGATCAGACTCAAAAAAATAATTTATTTTCTATCTATTCACCAACAAAAGAAGCAGATGGGCAGATAAAATCTACAATCATTTTTCACTGTCATCAAAAGTAATCAGAAAATACAGAGAAATGGTCCAGTCCAATTCCTTGTTAATACCGCCAAAATCAAAAAAGGATTCATTTCACATTGCCAGGCCTCTGTTCATCTCAATACCCACTGCATCCTCATTTCAAAAGTGTCAGACAAGTTGGTTTTGTTTATAGGATATTTAATTTCAGTTCTTTCAGAACCAATGTACAGTGACAAGGAGCATGTTTGCTTCACATGGGAATTAATAACAGAACAAACTTAATTCTAATAATGTTTTAGATGAGAAAGAGCCTGTGTGTGTTGGTGCCTCACTTTCTCTGTCCATGTAATACCACAGCAAAGAATGACAAAAATTCCTGTGGCCATACATAACCTATCTATTGCATTCTCCATACTGTTACATCAGTTTTGGGGAGGAGCAGCCAGATTTTATGGAGGAATACCCAACGCAGTTGTGGTGTTCTCATAGAGTTTGAAATCAGAGCTGAATATGATTATAAGCCATTATTTAGTCTGCCCTCCTTCTCCTGCCCTAAAGAGGATCACCTAAACAGGGCTAGAGCCATGTTTTCTAGATTGTCCTAAAACCTTCCCATAAGGAAGATGTTTCCCATCTCTTTTCCTGACAGAGATTTATTAGAAAGAGATATGCCTCATGATAGCACTCACATTCAAATAGAAGGTTAATTATAGCCCCTCATTAGACTATATCTCTTCCCAACTTACAAATCCAGATGGGATATCTTTGAGTTTTAGATTTGATAACCCTTAGAATTTTAAGTTGCAAGAAGTGGGTATTTAAATTTTCATGTATGTTATAAGACAGTTATTTAAATACATGTGTATATGTAGACATAATATATATATTCATTTAATATACCTATCATTACAGTATATATAATCAAGTTAATTTACATGTGATCAGTAGGATCAAATGCCTTTCTAAAGTCATTCTCCCTTTAAATACCTACAGTTAGTTCTTCTACTTCTTCCATCTTACATTAAATAGGTAACTTATTAGGACTGAGGAGATAGATGATGTTTATGATTGATAAGTGACTGGCTCCTTTCATATGCCAAAAACAAGCCAATTATATCTCTGGGATAAGGAGTTGCAGCACCTTATTTCACCCAGCTTTCACTGTCAACAAAAGTGGGAACGTTATAGGAGAGCACAGCTGCACCCTCATTAACACCCACAATGACCAGATAATCTAAATAATGAATTAAATTTTACTACTGTCCTTCAAAAATATGCACTTCCATTTCTAGTTTTTTCCTACTTTCTATTTAGGAATTTTTCAGAGATCCTCTGTCTTGACTAGGAATCTGCAAAGTGACCTCTGTTGTCCCAGGAAGCTCACAGCTTAAAGTTGGAATGAAAAGCTTTAACTCTGGTTTTGTTTAACAAGTTTTCAAAGGCACAAAGCTCGACACACTCTCTCTTTTTGCAAGTTATATGTTTTTATGTACTGCTATTTTTTTCCCATTGGAAAGATTTAACTCCTAGTGGTAACCCTTTAGAGCACCTGGCTCAGGAGAGTAAAAGAAAGGAAAGCTTGATTTATAGAGGATGCCAGTGATTTTCATCTCGCTGTGAAACTTGGCTCTGTCCATCTGATGCCTTTTAAAGCACAACCATGTGTGAAAAATAATGAATCTTTATAACTTCCTTTACCTTTTAAAACAAAGAGGTAATGTATTTCTTTCAAAAACTGATTGCTTTTCTTAGTGTTATATTTCCTTTCAAAATATATTGCTGTATACAGTATGGATCATTTAGGATGGATGTTGATAGGCAATTCAGTAGTACATCCTTCGTGGTTCTATAATATCATAATTAAACACTAAAGCATTATAAAAACATATCTGGACAGCATGATTGACCTTTGAAAGAAAAGCCTTGTAGGACCAGAAAGGACTTATGTAATTATATGCAAAATTACAACCATACAGTCAAGGCCAGCTGTTTGCAGTGACATAATGCCACGTGTGTATTCCACCTATCCGGTCACATCCGTCCTCCCCAAACCGCGCTGCAGTTTGCACCTCATCACATCTGCACTTTAGATTACACACAGTCCCCCAGCCTGAGTCTGCCAGTAGCCCACTGGCTCTCACCAGACTCAGGAGGAGCCCCAAGGCAGCAGAGCTGAGGGAGCCCCAGCACAACAGGGAGTTTCTCCCTGTAGACACCTCGATAATGGATATTAATGGGTTTCTCCCAAGCATGTGGCCAGGGAAGTGCTCCTGGAGCCTGTTCTCTCTGCCAGCCCAGGGGCTGCTGGGGCAACGCAGGAGAGAATTTGCAGCCTGCAGACAGACAGGTGCAAAGTTATGTTTGCTCATATTTTGGCTAAAAATGTGTGGCAGAGCATATGAAGAGACTGCCAGCACAATGCATGTGACCATTAAGAGCCTGGTACAGAGGGAGCCAGCACAGGCACTGCTCTACTCTACTGCTGTGGAGGGGCTGGGAGCACTGCAGGCTTGAGGATCCACAGTCAGATCAACACATCAGGCAAATAAGTTTTTGGTTTGGTAGCCAGCTTTATCAGATAAAACCAGTAATTCAAACTTCCAGAGTAACATTTTTTGGCACATTCAGCTACATGTACCAGTAATGAGACATAATGTCAATATCAGAAGTTGAGATGGAAAGATACAAATGATAGATCAGATGTCTTCAACATAGATTAAAATGCTTAGTCTGGAAAAGAGGCAATCAAGGCAGTAAAATCACAATCTCCAAAATCTTGTGTGATATGACATTGAATGGAAAGCAAATATTCACTGCTATACACAATAGCAAAATTCTGTGGCATCAATTAAAAATATCCAAAATTATACTCAAAATTAATAAAAGAAGCTTAGCCCTAACTATAGTAAATCCCTAGAAAATAATGGATGCTGAGAGGTTACACAGGCTTAAGCACAGACTGTACAGCTCAGGGTAAAAATCTCCATTGAGGGGTATGAGAAAACCAGATAGTTTGTCTGAGTAAGACCCTGAGCTGCAAACAGGCAGTGAACTATCTATTTGTCCTATTCTCCTATATCTCTGGAAGCATCTGCCATTTGATACTACTGAAAACAGAATAGTGGCATAAATTAGCCTCTGATCTCCTTGATATATATTGATATATATTCTTAATTGCACTGCAGGGAAAATGGGGCAGATAAAGCAGTTTAGCTTTGTTAGGTGGCATTTCCACCATTCTACATATCTGGCATGTACTCAGAACAAAAGGTTTTTCAACACAACCAAATGTGGAGAAATTACTTTCTAATTCTCTTTCAGTCAAATCCAATCCTTTGGCTAACTTCTTGATCACAACCTCAGAATTTGGCCTATTTATTTTAAGAAATTCCTCTCTATCAGCTTGCTCAACCAGGATCAACACAACTCTCCAGAAACTCCTCGGTAGACAGAAAATGCCAAATACTTCAAAATTAAGTATGCTCCACCATTGAACCTATAGAAAGGGTACTCTTGAAAATTATCTGCAGTCCAGGTTACCATAGCCAGCTAGGCTTCATAGCAAGCACATGAGCAATAAAAAATTATCTGAAACCTGCAAAAAGGTTGTCCTTGACTGCTATAGTCAGACTAGCCTTTGCATTTGTAACTCACATCAAGGAGACTCTGGAAAGAATTAATTACTCTGGAAGAAGCTGGATAAATCATGTTTTAAATTATTTTTGTGGGCAGGGAGCCCTTTAGTCTATTAACAAATGGCTTGCAAACTGACCCTGTATTCTATTTATGTATTAACTGAATAGTTTAATGCATTTCAGCTTTTTGTGAGTTGTTCCAAAACAGTCTGTCAATGGTTACATGAGTCATAGGTCATTGTCTCTGAGAGCCGATTGGATGATTGTAGATTTTAATAAGAAGACAAAATGTGAAAAATAGCACCCAGAGAATAAAGCACTTGAAAAGGTCTGTGCCAAAAGATTAATCAATTATGGTGAACTGCTTTAGTTTTGAGAGTTTTTATAGCCTTTCATGCCATCTGAGCACTCAAAACACCTGGGTGACATGACCTGCGAATAACAGTGAACTGGATTCACCACTTCAGCTTGGACTGTTTCGTACTCTACAGACTCATCTATTTTATGGGATTTGGGTCAACACATAAAGCGTGTTTCTTACAAAGCAAATTTTTCATTTGCTCTAAACTGTTAAAGGCAGACAGTAAATGCATGGCCTTGACCACAGTTGATCCAAGCTGTTTATTCTTGCTTCTCATTCACTGAAGAGCAGCTGCACAAGCAGACTAAGTTAAGAAACACAGCAGTCCTGTTGCAGAACCACACTCCTGCATCCGCTGCTGTGCCTCGGATTTCCCTCTGACGAGCCCCAGAGGTACTCACACACCATACAACAGGTGACTGGCTCAGGAATCTCCCTCCCAGGACCTGCTTTAGGAAATCAGTGCAAACCAAACTACTCCTTTTCATCCCAGCAGGGACAAAATAGCTCTTCAGGGGCCTCGTCTCCTTTGCATTACCACATCGAGCTTGTTGTTGCCATACTTTCCCCATCCTTGCCAGCTTTGGCGCTTCCTGCCCTTGATACAGGATACAGTTTTGCAATTTTAAAAGGGATTGAACTTGGAGCAGTTGTGATGTCAGTGCAAGCAGTGAACTCCCTAGCCCATCTGCAAACCCTGCCATGGGTAGCCCTCAGGACCACAGCCTCCCCAAAGACACACTTGCCACAGCTTGTTCCCAGGACTCCCATGAGCCATGTGCCCACCTTGGATGTTTGCAGCCTGTGGAACCCAAGTCATCCATCCTTTCAGCCCCTTTGTCTCTTTTCCTTCAGCATCTTACCTTAACTGCTTTCTGTCCTAGTGCCAGGCCTTCAGCTTGCAGGTGGTTGTTATGAGTCTTTTCCTCTTGTACATGATGAGGACACTTTTCCAACAGGTCTTACTTATCTTGCAGAAGGCTGCCATCACTCAGTAGTTATTCAGGTTGACAACTATAATGGGGACATCTATGTTACACATAGATATTTATCTAATCACTAAAGTCAGACGAGATGAAATCCCTCTGAGCCTCTAAACTCTGGAGTAAAACTGTGTTTCCTGAAGGCCAAAGCATGCACAGAGGATATACAGCCTCAGGGCTCAGGGCTTTGTTCTGCATGACCAAAGCAATCCTTCATAAATCATTATCTTAAAAGCAGCAGCGATGGGTTTTAAATCCTCGTTCAAATGCTAAACATTCAGTTCCTTGGCTTAAATATTTGGTTCTTTGGCTTCTAAGCCATTAAAAAGCCTCTCTTTTAATGTTTCCTTCACAATTTTTGAGGACCTATAAATTTGTTGGGGTTCAGTTTAAATTTAAAGTAACTGGATTCTCATGAAACTCTCCCTGGGACTTTTAAGGAAAACACCAAACATCGCAACAGCAATCAGTCTTGAGAAGCAGTTGCTCTACCTTTCAGAGGCATTTAACTCTCACATAAATCATGGCATTTGAACTGATTCCTCGACTCACTATTAGTGATTCCAGAACAAAAACCAGAAATGTAGTTGAAATTTAGGCCAAATCCACCACAGACTGAAGGAAATGGCTGTGAGATCACTTGCACCACAGTGAGGATCCCTGGGGCAGGCAGTGGGAAGGATGCTTGTAAGTGCAGTTAGAAACCACGTCAGTTACACTGACTGTCAAATTTATCACTTTATTTATAACCATGCCTAGACTAAATAGACTTTTTGTCTTTTAAGTCAATTTTTTAGTACCTGTGTTGTCAGGAGTTGAATTTGAACACAGGGAAAGAAAATTGTCAGCACTTTCTGAAATGAGACTATTTTCGCAAAAAAAGCATGAGTAAACAACTTCATTGACTGTTCAGACCATTCATCTTGCATAAAATCATAGAATACTAGAATCACAGAATAATAGAATCATAGAATGATTTGGGTTGGAAGGCACTTTAAATATTATCTAGTTCCAATCTCACTGCCATGGGCAGGACACCTTTCACTAGACCAAGCTGCCCAGAGTCCATTCCGCCTGGCCTTGAAGGGATGTGGCATCAAAAAATTCTCTGGAAAATTTGTTCCAATGCCCCACCACCATTCCAGTAAAGAATTTTTTCCTAATTTCTAAGCTAAACCTACTCTCTTTTAGTCTGAATCCATTCCCCCTTGTCTTGTCACTACATGCTCTTGTAAAATGTCCCTCTACATATTTTCTTGCAGGCTCCCTTTAGGTAATAGAAGGCCACAATTAGGTCACATTTAAGCTATCTTTTCCAGGCTGAAAAATCCAATTCTCTCAGCTCTTCCTCATGGAAGAGGTGATCCATCCCTGTAATAATTTTGATGGCCCTCCTTTGGACTCCAACAGGTCAATGTCCTTCCTCTGGCAGGAACCCCAAAACAGAGCACAGCAAGATCCTGGGCTTCTGCCTGATTCTTGCCAGTGCACATAAAATCCTTGGGACTAACCTCACCTTTTGATGTGGAAAAGAAAACAAACACTGAGAAGGACTCTTCTCCAATTTTTTCACACTGTACCATTCCGTTTCACATCTAAAGACTTCTTTTTTTTTTATTTTACATTGTCTGGGATGTGTGTGAGACAGATAATGCTGTGTGATTTTTGTCTTCATTGCTTTCAAAATACTGAGTGAGTCTCTGAAACATGGCAGAGAAGTGGTTTTAACTTTTAAAGGGCCTTTTATTTACAGCCATTAAGTCACACAATGTCTGAAGGAAAGAGCAGACCACCTAGCCCCTCAAACAGTTGATATTTACTTAGACAGCAGTTGTCCACATCCATTAGATTGAGGGACAATTTGGATCTTCATTTGTCCTGAAAGCATCTGATTGTTGCAAAAGCTGAAAGTAGGAGCTCACCTGACTTCCTGTTCTTCAGATCAACAGTTACCAAGAGGTCAAAAAGACAAAATTTCAGAGCAAATTGTTTGAAGGAATCTGTAGCTGCTCCTTGGAACAGTTTGCCAGTGGTTTTGCGTTGGCACAGAAAGATAAGGAAGTTACAGCTACCACCAGTACAGATGCAGTGCTCAGGTGAGCAGGCATAGTAGGCATGCCCAAGGATGATATCACAGGGAAGTTATACTACTCTGAGGATTCCTAGATCAAATATATCACAGATCAGTGCTCCTTGGGATGGATGGGACTCCGAGCAAAAGAGCTGAGGGTTGTGCTCAACGCCGCTTTGGGCAACCAGAATGGATTTACAAGCACTTGCAATCACATCACTGCCTACATCACCTTTGCTCTACATTTAAGTACAAGAAATGTGTGACTGAGTTTAGTGATCTTTGTAGGAATGCTTGGAAATTTCCAGATTTTCTCCTTAAATCTATTTTCCTATTGTACCTTTGTGCTCACTTTTATTTAGATTTTTGTTTTATTTTTTGAGTCAACAGATCACATCCCTGGAGGTAGATTGTGTAATTGTGAAATCATAGAGACCAGAGAAACAATCCCATAAGCACTCCCCAGGGCATAACCAACATGGAAATGCAAAAAAATATTCTCCTAAGGCTGGTGCCTCCCAGACAGTTACACTCTTTAATGTTCTGTCAGCTTCTGTCCTGTACATAAACCATAAGACACATGGCCTCTTTGCATCATTATTTTGCAGCTGCTTTTATTGCTCCATCATTGACACCAGAAAAGCAGGTTGGAAGTAAAAACATTCACAGTTGCTGGAAACATGATGGTTGACCTGCCTTTCTTAGGTTCATAATTTTTCTTTATTCTGTAACTGGCCTTCAGCCTGTTCAAAATTATAAAGAAGTAAAAACTTCTCTGCCATGATGTGGGGAGAGCAGCAACAACTTGAACGGTGCCAAGGAGTTGGGTAATCTTTAATCTTTTGTTTTCGCCTTTTCTGTAGTGTGGGCCAAATACAGGCATGGAAAAGTAGAAGTGGGGGGCACCTGCCTAAAGAGATGGCTATACCTCACCGAGGTCTCTTCCTCCCCCTCAAGACATTCTATTTATTATAAATAGAAAAAAGCAGTGGAATGACTGTTGGCACTTCTTCATCCTAAGCCTCTTGGTGGTAAACATGCAGGGGCAGTGAGAAGGCTCAGGTGATGCAGGTCAAGTCAGCAGGTGAGCAATTAGAAATAAGTCTACAGGTCACTAGAAACAAGTTTATAGGTAAGGAGAGTCTCTCCAGGCCCAAACAATGCTGAGACCTGCCGGCCTTCTTCACTGCAGCATCCTTCTGCTGTGCCCTGGGCTGGGGAGGGGCATGAGGGTCAGTGCAGCGGGTGGCAGCCACCTCAGCAGGAGGCTGAGAATTGTGAGAATTACCCTGGCTGCTGTGTAAAACTCCCTGAGACATAAACTCCATTTTTCCAGGAGCAGAGCACCTTTCCAAAAGGAAAAAAAAAAAAAAAACCTGTTTGCATAATTTTTGACAGGCTAATTTTTAAAAATATTTCTACAAAGCATGATTTATTTCTTTTACTCAAGCTTTGGACTGGAATTGCACTTTTAGTTCATGTTTCTCTATGCTTCTAATGGCTTTTGGCCATGTACTCCACCGCTGAAGTTGTAATGGTGACTATAAATACTTTCACTTACTGAGAATAATTTGGCTTCTCAAGCCAGAAGCCAGAGCCTGCCCCTGAGGTACCTTTGCTAAGGTAAAACCCCTGCTCCCTTCCCACCCTGGGCTGATTGATTTCAAAACCTTCCCAAACACAAGGAGGGGGAGTTCTTTGATACATCACATCTATTTGCCACAGCGATCTGTCTTGTGACAAAGTAAACACAAGAAGATGTCAAAATGTCCTGCTTTCTCTGGTTAACATTATTCACAGTGGATATAGCGTTTATGTGAGGGGGTGAAGAAACTTTAAAGCAAAAGGTAAAGTATAATCAAGGAAGGTTGGAAGGTTATTTAGATATATATCAGTTTAAGGCTTTTGATATAACATCATGATGTCAGCTTGGGTTAAACCCTTAAGATTGGGACTGGATATAAGAGGGATAGTCCATCATGGAGAATGGGGTTTCCAGAGATCTCAAAGGTTAATCTAAATTATCCTGGAGATTAGCCCTGAGACAGCGAATGGTTCCACAAACATCACCACTGCTGTCCCAGGAAGCCATGTGATACCTTCAAACCTCAGTTAGCATTTTCAGGGAGGCTAATCCTGAGCTCACTAGTGAGGAGAGGACATAATTTTATAGGTGAGGCTGTCACTCTCTCTCGGGGTGAGTTATGGGGCTGGACTGGCAGTGGAACAGGAGCATACAAGTTACAGGTCAAGCTCTTCAAAGGCTGTCAGCTCAAGCAAATCCACTCTGCAAATTTAAAGCTCTTCATCCTGAAGCATCAAGCAATTTATTCTGTTTTAAAAGAGAAATAAGCTGTGACCCTGTTTCTTATATTTCTAGCTACTATCTTTGACTTATTATAGTCATCATTCAACTACTTTGTGAGAGGT
Organism: Zonotrichia leucophrys gambelii; assembly: GCF_028769735.1. Taxonomy (NCBI): domain Eukaryota; kingdom Metazoa; phylum Chordata; class Aves; order Passeriformes; family Passerellidae; genus Zonotrichia; species Zonotrichia leucophrys. Next base: position 120,381,352 of record NC_088171.1, on the reverse strand, counting down.
ATGTAGCATCAGTAACATGGAAAAGTTCCCAGAAAGCTTTTGAGAACTTACTCTGCATGTTAAAGATGCTAAACTACCTGCTCTTTTGACACCAGAAAATGCAGATTGCTATCTGCAAAGATCTGCTACACTGATTTAATTCCAGGAGGCTTTCCTAAAATTAACTCCACATGCAGCTGCTCAACATAGGTACCCAAAAAATGACAGTGTCATGGCTATAAGTGACATCTGTGTATGCCATTGCCCCCCTGGCATGTGCCCACTGTCCACCTGATACATATGGTTCTCTTAGTACAATATAAACATGGAGTTTGCACTTTTCATCCTTACTTACTTTATAAATTACATAAGGAAAACCTGCATAGACTTCAGACTCCAGTTGTTCAAATATTTGCTTCAGTGCAATTTCAAGTGAACACAGTGGATTCCCATTGTTAAAAGCAGATTTAAATGAACACAAATAGGCTTGTAGTAAATTAGGAAAACTTGGAGTAGGTAGGAAGTGAAATGATATGGACAACATGAAATCATGCCGTGACTAAGCTAGATTTTAATTAAACATTCAAATAATATCAGACTACCAGGTACATTCAAAATCATGTTTCATTGATTATGAGCACTATCATGGTAAGAAAAATAACAGAGAGTAAGAATTGAAATAAAAATTATGTGTAGTTATGAAAGAATTATGGAAATATGGACCAGTGCAGATGCTCTGATTATTTTTACTCAATTGTACAATTAGTTACAATTAATTACAATTAATTATGATTAATTACAATTAATTACAATTAATTACAATTTAGTTAAATGTACTTTTAAGGTATGGAAGAGGAGTAAGCAATGCATTAAAATTTAGGTAATTTTAAATATAAAAACATTTAAAACTGCCCTGAAGCCAGTCGGAGTTTGTTTCACATGCTTAGAAAACCAGAGGCACATGTAACAGTTTTATGTTTCATTTAACTTTCTTGTTCAAAATTGAAATTATGTGGGAATCAAGGAGTAGGGAAGTCTGTTTCTGACTGAAGCATCTATGAGGATGTGCTGTCTTAACACGGTCCCCTCTAAAATATTTTTTCCTACAAGAACACTTCACACTATTGGTATTCGGAGTCTAGGAACGAAGGTAGGTGACAGCCATGACATTCAGGTAGGGTCACATTTGCACCTCTTTGTCCTTGTTACCAACAAACTCTAATTGTCAGCTAAAGTGCCCAAAGTTTTGAAACATTCAGACTTCATTTCCTTTTTCATTTGAGAACTGAAATTGTCAAATACCACAAAAAAGACAGTTGGTCACATTTTCAACTCAGTTTTCCAGACTCACAAAACATGGACCAGTTGGACGATCTTCAAGTAAATACACAAACAGTTCAAAGCACAGAGGTAGATCCAAACCAAACCAAGATCCTGGATCTTAAAGCTCCCACATTTCATGGACATTTGGATCCAGATCCAAAAATCTCAGTGGGCCCCATTGTGCACAAAGGGATGAACCAAACCCATGCCCAAATCACCTTTCTTTTCTTCCTCCTCCTCAAGCTGCGAAGGTGTTTGACTCTGAAACCAAGCACTGAGCATCATTTCTCATGTTGCTCTCCAGCTGGGTGGCTGTTAACAGCTGAAGGTAAACACAGATCCTTTGAGGCTCAGCCAGTGAAAAACCAAAGGCTTGAATAAATACTGTTAACTTAGCCATGATCTCATGAGACAGCAGATCTGTGTCTGCTCCAAAGGCCAAAATATTTCAGATGGCAATATGAGCTACTTCATTTTTATCAGTGAATAGAGTGGCAGCAAGAGGTTCAGCAGTTATAGACTTAGTTTTTCAGAATTAACCAGTAATTTGGGGTTCTCAGTATGAAACAGCATATGTTTGATGTTTCAGAAAATGCTGAATATTTTAATTCTGAAAACTGGAATGTCTTAGAATCACCAGTTTGTTTTTGTTTGAGTTTTGGGGTGGGTTTTGGGTGGTTTTTTTGTTTGGTTTTTTGTTTGTTTGTTTGTTGTTTTTTGGGGTGTTTTTTTTGCTTTTAAGTGTCAAGTCACAATTTCCAGAAATATGAAAATGTTGCTGCAGTAGACATGATGTCTCTAAAAAATACACAGTCTTCTGCTTTCTCACATCCCAGGAGTGGGCATTTTTGTAAGAGATGTCTACACTTTGCTTGAAAAACTCTTTGCTGATCAATATTGTTAGATTCAGTCTGACGGGTGAGCATCGGCACCAGCTGCTAAATATTAACAAAAATAATAATATTAATATTATTAATAATAATATTAACTAAAAAAATTCTGCTTCACAGGATCCCAGACTTGATTTGACGGGACCTTAAACATCACCTCGTTCAAACCCTCTGCCGTGGACGGGGATACCCTCCAGCAGACCAGGTTGCCCAGAGTCCATCGAACACTGCAAGGCATGTGGCATCAGTGAATTCCCCGCACAGCTAGCTCCCTGCCTCCCCACACTCGGAGTGAAGAATTCTCCTCCATCTCCGGTTTTATCCCGCCCGGGTTCCCCGGGAAGGGCCCGGGACGGCGGTCGTTCCGCGGGGAGGCAGCGCCACCTGCCGGCTGCGCCGCCGGCTGTGAGGGGCCGCGCCGGGCCCGCGCTGTCCCCGGCCTGCCCTGGGCGCACGGCGGCACCGAGGGCACGGTGGCACCGAGGGCACGGTGGCACTGTGCTCATTCCCTGCTGCAGCCCCCCCTTGTCCCTGGATCGATGCCAACAAAGCCAGGGCAGCCTCTGGCCTCCGGGAGCAAACGAGTAGGAACAGATCGGCAGGGCCAGGAGAGGAGCTAAGATTGTGCTGGTTTATGTGAGGGTGCCACTGACCAACAGGGTTTAATTTACAGATTGTAACCACAAAATGAGGTCAATACCTGCGTTTATAGGCTTTTGTCAATTATATGTTCTGTATAAAGTACTGAGGAGATCTTTAACTTCAGTGTTGGTTCATTTACAATTTTCATTTTTGTTACTTTATGCTCCCCTTGTTTCACTGCTGCAAGCAGTTAGAATGTCCTTTAATGTTAGTACTCCGAGAGGCCAGACTGTACTTTCCGAAATACAGAATAACCAAAAAAACAAGTCATTGTTACCCAAAGAAAAAAGAAAATATAAAACGTTCCCCTATTTCTTCTGACATTATTCTTCAGCAAAAAGAATGCAGTGAGAAAGGCCTTCTGGTGTTGAGCTGGTGATCAACTAACTTGGATTTCAGCATATAAGAATCATAAACATTTTGGGTTAAAAGAGGACCATAGAGATCATCTAGTTCCAAACCCCATGCCATGGGCAGGAACACCTTCCACTAACAAGTTGCCCAGCACCTCATCCAACCTGGTCTTGAACACTTCCAGGGATGGAGATCCACAACTTCTCTGGGCAACCTGTTCCAGTGCCTCTCCACCCTCCCAGTAAAGAATTTTTTCTACCATCTAATCTAAACCTGCCCTCCAGTTTGAAGTCATTCATCATTTGTCCTGTCATTACATGCTCTTGTAAATAGTCTCTCTCAAAAATAAGAAGAGATTTAGTGTAAACAATACTTAGTGATATTTAGAGCTAATGATCACTGTATATTCATCAGAAAGCTACATATTTATCCACAGTGGAGCCCTGTTGCTTTCTGTATCCATATCACTCTTTTGGCAGCAGTGAACTACAGCTTTCTTCAGAAGGTGTTCATTTCAAATGTGGGAACAAACTGAATGCGGGGACTGACTCAGTCGGTGATGTTACATGTGAGGATATTATAGATGTTAGTTAAACAGTTAACAGAGAATCACACTTTTTCTGACAGCCAACCATTGCAGCCTTCTCTCAGAATGTCTGCCTGAAATAAAGTCCTTCAGAAGAAAAAGATAAGTGAATCTAACATAAGATTTTAAAATTATTTTTACCCTTTAGTTTTGGGGGCATTTTTGGCTCCATATTCTTAGCCATAATTATCTGTGTTGGTTATAAATACATATGATCACCTATCCGTGGACTAACCAATCAGGAAATAGTTTGTGGATTCCTTTCAGCCCCAGAAATGTACAGGATCATACCTGAAATAAATTCTGTGCAAAAAGTTTGGTTAAAAAGTTAGTTAGGGCTTTAAATACAATCTGAATTTGGCATAAAATCAAAAATTGTTTTGCTTTCTCCGGTCTTTCCACTTATAGCAGGTCCCATGGACTCTCCAGAGAAAAAGCATTCACTGGGATCTACTCTGCTAAGTCACAGAGGGATGAGAAAAATTATTAACATGCTCATTTGTGTTTTCACTTGAGAGGGTGGAACATAGCATTAATCTTTTTTTGGTACTTCATATGTTGCTGATATTGCACTGTCAGTCTATATTAAATAAGTCAGGCTCTGTTTAAAGAGATATTAATATTTTTATTGTTTGACTGGTTGATAGAATTGTCAAGTGCACCAGGGCACTGGCAGGTGACCAGACTTTCCTTTTGTTCCTTTGCTGAAGAATAGCTTTGGGACACTGATAACAGAGAATTTCAGCAATAAAGTGATATTTGTCATATTTTTCAGGTGACAAAAATTTCAGAGAAATCCTTCTCCTTTCTTTCTTGCAGCACTTCATCACTTCTCCAGTAAATTTCTTTGCTCCCTCAGACTCCTTCCAATGGCCAATTTAAGCCACCACCATCACAAAAGCCTTTTTCTGTGTGGCAGCATGAGCTGTGACAGCAGGTGCAGTGCCTGGGATATAATTATTCCTATTGAGCATGTTCCTCTTACCTCCTCCTTGCTGTCTCTGCTGGACAGCCTCAGATGCTGGTGCAAGGCAGAAACCTGAACTATCCTCAGTCTATTCACTCCCAGTTTCTCTCCCCAGCCCGACTCACCCTGCTAAGGAGTAGCAGTGCTGTGGCAGCGATCACAACCATTCCCTCGCAGCTCTGCACAGGGCACATTCCAAGCCACTGTCATAAATCTGGGGTCCTGCCAGAGGCATTGCCATTTGCTGCATGTGGAAGGGTAGAAAGATGCATAACATTTTGTAAAGAAGCCTAGGAAGGAATTTGAAGGAAAAGAATGTGGGCAAGGGATCAGGAATTGCTATTTGAGATATTTTACAACTTGAAAACAAAGGAGCTTAGATAATAACAAGCTGAATGCTCTTTCTAAATGACAAGGATACTGTAAGTGTCCATACTAATACTGTCCTTTCAACTCTGTTCCCCTCCACTCCATGTATGCACATATACATACCTCAAATAAGATCATATACATACACATAGAATCTCACCTGATTTCAACTATGGCCTCTGTTAAGAAGGATATTTCAACAAAAATGCTGAAGAGCTGGTGCTCTGTAATTTTGAAAGAGTAAAAGCTCCAAAACACCATGTTACTCCAGGGCATGTCACTTTGCCCTGCAGTAATGTTATGAACTTGATAGCCCATCCAGAAATGAGACTGCAGTGAAATGAGGTGATGCTTTGTTTATGTGAAAGAATATTTGTACTAGAGACCAATTTTTTATATGTATATAATCAGTCCTAATAGATCACTATCAAACTAAAGTAAACCTCTTAAATGCTCAATTTGTGTGTGTGTAAATGAAGCTCTGCAGAAAGGCCTCAGGGTAGAATGAAGTTTATGAGATTGTAAATGAGCTCTATAAAACTGTTTGGAAATGAAACAAAGAGTTGTTTATCACTTGTTGTACACAAACCATCATCCCTAGCAAGCATCCTGGGACACCATACATTTGGGATTTTTCAGTTCAAAAGGATGAAAATATGCAATTCCTGTGTTTCAATGCAAACAAACCCTTTTCTAGCAAATAGTTTGATTTTGAAATGTACTGGAATAGAGTATGCTGAAAGTGTAAAAAACAGTGGATCAAGTTTAGTTTCTGTCAGGAAGTAAAATGGTGGTGAAAAAAATCCATATTTTGTTTTAACAGTCCTGACTTGTGCCCTGTTTTTTTATGATATAATGTTTCACGGAGATCAGAAGTAACCAGGACTATTTTGCTGTGTCCTTAAGATTTCCAGCCTTGATTCTGCTGTAGTTACCTGAAGTAAAATATTATGTATTTATTACTTCTTGTCCTTCTGTATGTATGTAATTTCTTTCTAGAAAATTTATGTCATAAATTAACTCTCTGAAGACCAAAGATTTGTTTTAGAATCATAATAGGTGTGTGCTATGGTCACAGTTGCCTCTAGGGTTTTTGTACAGAGTAAATCATACAATACTTAAGGAAAGTAATTGTACTGGACCTTTATTTGTGGTCTTGAGGAGCAGTGTGCCAACCCTTCCAGGCACTTATCTTCCTTTTTGTGACCCATTTTTCAAGCCTAGGAAATTGCTTTTTACCTTACTTCATATTCAGAAGCTGAGCCTCCCTAGAGTGCCTCTATTATAGCAAGATTTCTTGATGAAAACTATAGTAATAAGCCAATTTGGTGATTTGTTTTTAGAGTTTGCACATGTTGAAATGTTGGCAAAAATTCAGTTAAGATTCAAAATAGGAAAAGAAGCATGGCACAGATGTATGTTGTTGGGGTTGGAACAAAGTATACTGATCTTTATGCTCCAGAAATCTAACTCCAACCTAGAGTAAGTATTCTTTAGTCTCCTTTTTAATTTTCACAGATCTGTTTTTATAAGAGTCTATGGAAAGATCTTTAAAATGTAAGTATGCATCTATCCATATCAAAACACATGTATGTACATATAACTATGAAGAGCTTGAATCAGAGGTTACAATGGTTGAAAATACCTATTTTTCTTTCTCCTCAAGAAACATAGCACAGCTTATGGAGGGGAAATACTAATTTATCTATATTTACTACGATGGTATCAACCAAAAATGTTCTATCAGTTTTAAATTCAAGAACTTTCTTCAAAGAAATGCAGATTTAACAGCAAGTGTTCAACGAAAATCATTGTAGAGGGCTGTCCCACAGCCAGAGTTTAAAGGCTCATTTGTTAACGCTGCCAGTGCTCAGAACTTCCCCTTCTGCCCCAACCAAAGTCTCAGGACTTTGCACCTGGGATTTCTCCCACAAACGCTCAATAACTGCCTGGATCCAGAAGCAAATTGGTTTATGGCAAGATCTTGCAGGTAGGAACAATGTCCTGATAGTGTCTTGTGCATAGAGTCTAAAATATTTCCTCTCTACAAAAATGCAGACAAACTGAACATGAAGCAAGAGACTTGTTGCAGGACAAATTCAGATTCCCATATATCCTAAAAATGATTTTTTTTTTCACATTTGTGAACAAAATGAAAACCCTTAATTACAGGCTGAATTCATTTTTCTTTTAAAAAATTAAAAGCTTTTTAGCTGGGTTGGTAAATTAGATCTCATGTCTGAGAAATGCATATTCTGGTTTAGGACAGTAGGGTTTTTCCTTTCAACAGCTGGCATGTTCTGACAAGCAAACAGCTTGAGCTAACATTTAATTAGGTAAACAGAACATTAGTGTTGGAGCAAGAGAGGCTGGTCAAGCATTCCTGACTCAAGGCAACCTCTTAGACACTGACCAGAAATTAAATATTCTAAATGTGGGTAAATGCAATATGAGATGTTACATATACAATATTATTTATTGTTCTATTTGAAGTTTAGTAACAACTGTAAAATGTGTGTTTGTGCATATGTACTTAAAATAAACATTTAATGAAATCAGGATACAAATGTTGCTGTTGATCTCCATATATAAGCCAAAGCACAGTCCTCAGGTTTTCCAGACCTGGATCAAGATCCAAATGCTGTGGCTCGTGCCCACCCCTACTTCTTTTCAAGGAACTCATTCATCAGTGGTGTGGACATTTCCCTGGACTTTATTTTAGCTGCCAGAGATTTTTTGGCATTTTGTAATAAGACTAATTGCACTGCATGTGAGTCCCAAGGAATGAAGATACTTCTCTGCTTTAAAATTAGTAGCTGTGTCTGCCAAAGTGACATGCAGAAATATTCTGGAGGGCAGATAGAAAATTCAATGAGAGTTTCCAAGGCCACACAACAGAGTCCTGACTTTTTCAACTGAGTAAATACTGTTTTCCAAAACACTTCTTTGCCAAAACTTCTTTTTCTTCCTATGGGGTGCTGCAATAAAAAGAATTAGAGTGAGCAATTCTTGGACTTAACCACTTGATTTCCTAGGATTCTGATGAGCTTTCATCTCTCTCTCTCACTGAACAGCACGTCTTTTCTTCATTGTTTTGAATATTGGCTCCTTGGCTAATAAAATTTTACAAGTGATTTTTGAAAACAAACAATACTATATTATCCCTTTTTTCCAACTCATGAAATAAATATTCCATCAAAGAGACTTTTATGTTTCACAGTGGCAGTTCTCAAATGACCAGCATGGTATCATGTTCAAAACAGGGCACGGTCCATTTTTACAGTAGATTTACTCAATCACAGTTACTAATCGGATTAGTACTGCTTTTATGTCTGACAAATTTTTAAAAGTTGGGGGTCATTAAAGCCCTTGCTCATATAGAGAGCCTGTGGTGCTCGGCTGTGTTTTTCCAGTTAACCATTTCTGCTTTGACAAAAATCAAACTTGGTTCTTTTAATGCATGTAGAAACTAGGTTACTCTTTTAGACTGCAATGCCACTGAGCATTTAAATCTACTGTTCAATTTAGCACTTGCTTATGTATGGAGTTAAGAAAGAACATCAGTTTGAAAGGTAGAAGAGGCTGAGTGCTAGGGAGGGACTCACCCATGCTACTACCCAAAAGAAAAACATTTCCTTGTGCTTCGCTTTTCCAACTTAACCACACACAAGAATGAACCCTTACCATCTGATTTGCAGCTTTTGATAGTACTTCTTCACAGTTCCTGTCAAAAACTCTAATAAAAAATATTAGGGCTACAATTTGCTCTCATGAGCCAAGCCTTGTTTGGGTGCTAGGTGTGCATCTCCCACTTGCTCCAGCTGCTCCTACAAATTGTGTAGGAAAACAACTGCAAAACTTTTACTCATAAAACTATAGAAAGTCTATTATCCTCTATCAGACAGCTGGCAAAAAGCTTAAGTAGGATTAGACCTGTGTCAAAAAAGGAAGCAGAGAAAGCAGACAAAACCAGGAAGAAAATGAAGCCATTTCTTCTAGAAATTCCTCCCTGGAGCTTGAGATGGAAACAGAGAGCAGGCAATACGCTTTCCAAGGGTTAGTGCAGCATTAAAATGGTTGTTGTAGTTCTGACTGGCTCATTGCTGTACAGGCAGAAATGGAATGCAAAATTGGTAAAAAACACACTAAATATTCCAGGTGTCATACAGCACCACCATCAATAAACAGTGCCTGTCTTTACTTGGAAGTCAAATCAATTTCAGTTTTAAAAGACTACCAAAAAGCTACCACAGGAGCTGATATCTGCAAATGCTTCCAATGCTGCCTCCCTCAAATGCATGCAAACAAGCACTTTTCATAGTTTAGCAAGCCTTCAGGGTATAAGCAAAGATTAGATTTCTTAATGGAATTTTTTTCTTAAATAAAATAAGGTACTTAATTTTTTAACGTTAATCAATTATGACAGAATTATACCAGTAGAAACAGATGCACTAGAATAGAAAATAACTAAAACAAAAATTGAATGAAATATAGTCTATGTTTACACATGCTCTCTATAAATATTAACATCATGAGAAAGTGAATTAGTTAGCATAAGCCAAGTCAGGAAATGATCAAATTAAGTTTACACACCATAGCTTAGGCTCTGTCCCCTGGGTGCATGCATTGCTGTGAGATCTTTGATATGGTATCATATGTCATTTTCCAAATGTGAAGTGCAGTAGCATGCATTTTTTTAAAAAAATATAGATTTCTCATATCAAATATTTATGCAATGGAGCCTTGCTGCCCGTATGTCAACTGTTCGTTGTAAGGGAAAAACAAAATAAAAATAAAAACCTAAAAGCTGATGTCTCCTTTGCAAGATTGCAAAGCTCTGTTTATCTGTGGAGCAACAGCATATAAATATGAGTCTAGTTTGCTATTCATTAACTGAGCTATTAGGTAATCTATGGAAGAGATTACTAATGTAATTATGTGTCCCTTTTATGGTCATGATTTATGTCTTCTCAGTGGAAAGGAGAATTTTTTCATTTGTTCTATCCCAAATTGTTAATTCCTCAAGAGTTCAGAGCTGAACACTAGATGATACCTACAGAGGTTCTACAACTATTATTAATTCCTCAGCACTTCATAAATTAGTACAAATAAACCATACAGAGCAACACACTGGCAGAGTTATACCTTCACAGGAGTAATAACATCTATTAACATAAGGCTGCTACTATGTAGACACTGGAAAATATTGTATAAATGTTAAACAATATATGTCATAAGGTCATATCATAAGGCTTTTCAGCAAAATTAAGGCTCAAAGACATTTTGGCATCTATAAGCAAGCATAATGATTGAATTAAAGATAATCTCAATTAGAAAAAAAATACTAACTTCTGGCAGGGCCACAACAGGTCTTCCAAAGGCTACTGTTGAGCAAGTTGCCAAACACATGAACAAAAAAACCCCCTGGATAAGTAAGTTTGTTTTAAAGAAAAAGTCACAAAATATTAAATTGATCTCTGTTGTGTTTTGTTGGTACAAGTTCTTCCACATCTTAAATCCTCTTTAAGGCCTCCTGTGAGAACACCAGCACCATTACATGCTGCGATTAAAGGGCAACTCGATCCAAATAAATAATAATTCCTTAAACCAGGGTATGTTGAGAAATACTAATTGTAATCCTGAAGACTCAGGAGTTTTTATTTAGGGGCACAAGGAGTAGGTTTCAGACAGAATGTCACCAGAATTGAACTGCCTACTTTGAGCCAAGGTCATCTTAAACTTTCGGAGTAATCAGTGGACACCTAGTCAATACAGTCAATGAGAATTTCACTTTATCTTAAAATAAATAAACAAAAGTGGCATTCACTCTCCTAAAGACAGATGTTGAGAGCTGTTTGAGATGCTCTAGGATACTTGGGACAGAACCAAGGGACGCTGGGCCCAAGACCTACAGAAAATCTTTGCCCTTCTAGAGCAGCAAATGGTAGCCAGGTGAAATATCCTGGAGCATCAAAAATGTTCAGTAGACATACATGATTAGGCAAGGAAATCCCATCTGTACTGGACAGTGAGTTAAAGAGCTCCCTGTTCTAATTTTGTGGACTAGACAGCTAGTGTGCATATGCTAGTGTACTGGTAAGTTTAGGTGGACACCTAAATCCCATGCATTTTGTCATTTCCATAGCTCCTATCTAAATGATGGGTGTCCACATACTTCTGACTGCCTTAGTAAACTCACTGAGAGCAGAGAAGAATATAATCTTAGGAAAAGTTATTTGCCAAACACTGAACAATGAGGATCCTCAGAGAAGAAAAACACTGAAAGCATTAACTTAAGCATTTCATGTGTTTAAACTTTTGGCATGTTACTAGTCACACTGACCCAGTTTATTTATTCTTCTCAAGCAAAAGTAAACAAACAGAAATCCCTGGGTCTATGACAAGAAGACACTAACAGTATTCATCCATTTCCAGAAACATGTGGGGTAAAAGTATTGCCAGTAAAAATTTACTATGAAAATGGTCAAACAATTTGGGCATAAAGAATTACCCTTGGAAGGACTTCACTTGTGATTCATCTGTTAGGTTTTCTCTAGCTCAGAGCAGCAAGCCCTACAGTAGCACAACACTTTGCCATCAGCAGGTCAGGAGGAAAGGCATATTTCATGCACACATCACTGACCCAGACCCCTGGCCAAAAGGCAGTGACATTGATGCACTCTGGAACAGGTTTATCTGACTCTTAATCAGAAAGGCATTAACCTGACACAAGGGTCAAAGTAGGGAGTATAAAATGCACTCATATAGGAGGGATGTCCGTGATTTCCAGAAAAGGCTTGGAAAAAGAGAGTCTGTGGCATTTCCTCTAATTATTTTTATTACCATGTTGGACTTCAAAACAGCAGCTCAGGAAAAGAAACAGTGAGGTAAAGTCTTGACCCAACTGAAATCAATTGGAATTTTATTACTGACCTCAAAACTTGAGGTCAGGAGGACAGGACAAAACTTGACCCTTTTTTTAAGTTTAAAAGAGTGCCTGCTTGTTTTGAGCATATAAATATTATAAGATGGGCAGGGATTAGTCAGTGAGACTAGGAAATCTCCCTCTGACTTCCTGTACAAAGCAAAGATTGTCAAACCAAACACACTGGCTTAGCTTGCTCCTGCTGGATGTTTTCCTAGGCTCTGTCAGGGCCCTGGCTGCACAACCTGGCTTCCATTGCCCTGAGCAGCCCCACCTGGGACACACACACACACACAGAACTTCTGCCCATGGCCTCAGGAGCCCATTTCAGTTTGGCTGTGGGTTTTTCTGAATAGACACCAGGTCTGTGTGGTAGGAATCTTTCTCTCCAACTCTATTTCAAAGTGGAGCTCCTGCATGGACATCAGACCTGGGGCAATAGCCTAGGTTTTGCTCATGACTGTTGTCGCTGGCTGGATTTTGGCCCCAAATCATAATTCCAGCTTATCAGAGACTCTCAGTTGAAACCCAGAAGCAGGAGCCTGTTCATGGCCCGTTTTCTAAGGAGACCAAGAGTATTCATTATTTTTCATCTGCTGCTCTCTTTAATTTCTGTCTCCCTAGTAAGATGCCAAGGAAGTTAGATTCCGTGATTGAAACTGAAACATTCAAATTGCTGTGTTTCCCATTTGGTTTATGTTTTGTCATTTTTACACTGGTGGATGGCTACTCATCTGTCTTTGTAGTTAATGGATGTACCCTAAATGGATGCTTACTAAAATGTGGATCTCTGAATATGCAGTTTCCTGTCGTTCTGTGATACTGACAACATTCCAAAGATTCTGAAGAACTGAATGGCAGATGCCAGGGGTTCATAATCAGTGTCACAACATCTAGTTGGAGGTCTGTCATTAGTCGTGTGCTCCAAAGTTAAATACTGGGCCCAGTATTGTTTCACTTATTCATCAGTGGCTTGGATGAAGGGACAGATGCCTCCTCAGCAAGTTACCTGACCACACAAAGCTGGGAGGAGTGGCCAACACCCTGGAGAGCTGTGCAGCCCTTCAGAAGGACCTGGACAGGGTGGAGAGATGGGCAAAGAACCGTCTGAAATTCATCAAGGTCAAATGCAGCACCCTGCACCCAGGGAATAACAACCTGGGAATAACACCCTGCACCAGCACAGGCTGATCTGCTGGGAAGCAGCTCTGCAGAGAAGGACCTGGGGGCCCTGATGAAAAACAAGCTGGTGTGCTGGCAGACAACAAGCTGTCCAAGAGCCAGCAGTGAGTGTGCCTTTGTGGCCAAAAAGGCCATCAGAATCCTGCTGTAGGTTAGGAAGAGCATTCCCAGCAGATGGAGGGAGGAGATTCTGTTCCTCTACTCAGCCCTGGTGAGACTGTATGAGGAGTGCTGTATCCAGTTCTGGGCTTCCCAGTACTAGAGGGACATGAAGCTCCTGGAGCAGGTCCGTGAAGGGCTACAAAGATGATGAAGGGACTGGAGCATCTCTCTTATGAGGAAAGGCTGCAAGGGATGGGCCTGTTCAGTCTCAAGAAGAGAAAACTGAGAGGGAACTTCATCAATGTACACAAGTGGCTGAAGAGGAGGTGTTGAGAGGCTGGATCCAGGCTCTTCTTGGTGGTGCCAAGCAATAGGACAAGAGGTAATGGAAAGAAATTGATACACAGGAAGTTCGCTGGAATAGATTGCCCAGAATGGTTGTGGAATCTCCCTCACTGGAGATACTCAAGAAACACCTGGACAATCCCATACCTTGTGTTGTAGGATGACCCTGCTTGAGCAGGGAGGAAGGCTGGACCAGATAAGCAACTGTGGTCCCTTCCAAAATTATGCATTCTGTGATTCTGTAGTGAATTTGAGTTGCCTCATTATGTGGAAAACTCACTACCAGTGCTAGAGCTTCACCTCCAGCACCTATTCCTGTATGTCCATCCTTACAGTGAGCAAGTGAGCATCTTTTAGACTTGTGGTGAAGAGTTGGGAGAAGCCTGTGATAAATTGTGCCTACATTTAATAGCGCTCAAATAATTTTTATTGTCTGGGTTTTTGTTTCTTTGTCCCCTACCCCTCATCCCCACCCCTACACTGGCTGAGTAAACCCACATAATCTCTTAAAATCTGCCATATCTATGGCAAGAGCTTTCATAGCATATGTGTTTCCTTTTGTTTTAGAAATGGCACATCTCTTTTATGTGATGCTCCATTCTGATTCATTACAGGTAAATAAATAGTGAATTATTATTTCCTTTTCTTTTCTAATTTTGTAGACCTGTAATACACCACCTTTCAGTTCCCTCTAGTCAGAAGAATTTTGATACAACTGTTTCTTTTCTGTGAAAGTTGTGAAATAGCTTTGATTGTCCTTGTCTGTCTATAGAATCTTTTGTAATCATTCTTTTCCTGAGATGGGGAAATAAGAACTGCATTCAGTATTTGAGGTCAGCACATTGTGAAATTGTAGAATGGTGTGGTACTGCTGCAAAAACAAGACCTTCATAAAAGCTTTGAGAAACAAAATTTTATCTCAGTTTGGAGTTCAACTGCAGCTTTCTCAGCTCAAAGAGAGGTCAGACCTACTTAAATTATTACCCCATTCAATCAAACATCTGTTCAACCCTTGATCTGTTAGACCAAGTCTTGGGTAATAGCGGATTGAAAGATTTCTCTAATAATCCAGAGACTGCTGAATAATCCTAGGATAATTATAATTCTTCAGGTAAATCCAAACACTCAACCTCTGTTTATGTAGCTAACCTTCACTGCTTAGCTGCAGATGTGGTTAAGCCCATGAGTTAAATTCCTCACTAGAACTTCTCTGGTAGTTTGCAAGTTCCACTGGTGGAACTGAAACAATTTAACTAAAACAAGAAAGCTAATAATTCCTTATCCCACACACTAACTGACATAAGTGACACTGATGCCACTTTTTCCACATGGCAACTTTTCTTTAAAATTTAAAGTCTAAGTTTCTGCCACTTGACCTTTTTTGGGCAGACACCACTTAAAAGAACAGCCTGACTTGACAGGACAGGGTGGGTTGAAAACATGCCATTACCTGTGGTGTAAATTTCTGTGGATAAAAAGAGAAATTCTACTGCTGGGACTGTTAACCTCCCATCTTTGTAAGCCAAGAGAAAAAGAAAACTCTGACAGTTAGAGGGGGAGTGGACAAAGAATAGAGTCATACAAAAAGTTGCTAAAAAATTTAGTATCTGAAATTATTTTGTCCCTCTGTTACATTCCTTTCTTTATTAAACACTTAGAGAATTAAATCTCAGAAATGGAGAATGCTTTCTTCCCAAACCTAACTTCTGACATTATTACCATGCAAGGAAATCACCATACCAATGCCCTGATGCCTATTTGAAAAATTATGAAGTCTTTTTTAGCAATTCTGCTAAGAATGTGTTTCTAATGTAAACTGTTTTCAGATGAAAATAGTGCCTAGATAAAGACAATCAACTGCACGATTAATGCTAGAACTGCTGGTTAATAGTTTATGCATGAGGGAGATTAGTTGGCAGGCAACAGACCAGGGATGTCAGGGAAGGATTAGGAGAATGAAAAGCAGCCCCCACACTTAAGGTGGCTTATACAATACTGCCCCTCCCAGCACAGCAACAACCATCTGTTTTCATTACATACATATGAATATTTTGTGTTGCTTGTGTGCTATTTTTGTCAGTGTCATGCTTGCTCTGTTTGTTACACCAGAAGACAACATTGGCAGAGGTACTCTTTTTGCAGTTGAGTATGAAAGGTCAAACACTTGGCACAAAATAAATGCAGGTTATACAGACATATATAAACCAGGCTATAGGAACACAGAGTTAAGTCAGAAAGAAGAGAGGTCAGTGGCTCTGGAGTCCTGGACTAGCTGACCAAAACCAGATCAGTTTTGGATCAGTGAAACATTGTGGGAATACTTTGGCTGAAGCCCAGAGACCTTTATTCACTCTTAGACAGCACCGCATCCACAGTAAAAACTCTCTGGGTCCAAGGTGCCCACTAAGCAGCTCACTAATGTAGTACTCTAATGCCTCCCCTCAGAGGAGTTTAGAGGTGGTTCCCAGGTTCCTGCCCTTGCAGCATGGTCATTCTGCAGCCCCTGTGGACACCTGCAAACATGGACAGTGTGACTATTCAATCTCACTCTGTGGGAAGTCAGGGGAACAGCAGTATCAGGAAAGGTTGCGTGAGAGAGCAACAACATGTAGATGGAGATTTCTCACAAACCATTTAAATGAGGAAGATTACATCAGGCTTTTCTATTAACACTTAGGTGTTGAAAGCCTTGTAAAAGCTACAGCTCTTTCTGGCAATTGGGTTCCTTTTATGTTTCTCAGTTTTACCTGGAAATGCTAAATACTGTGGCCTGCTCAAGAATAACAGTGCTGCTTCAGGATCTGGGAGATTTTCTTGGTGTATTTGTTTTTTCAAGTTCTCACAACCCAAAAATTCCAAGCTGAATGCTGTAACTGTAACATGACTGCATTTAGAGAATTTTCACAACCACCCAGGTGCCTCCAGGCTTCCCTGCTTCAGCAGGAGGGTTGGACTGTACGATTTTCAGAGATCTGTTCCAACCTCAGCTGTTCCATGATTGTGACAGAGCTAAATAGAAAGAAAAGAAGTAAAAAGTAAGTAACAAAATTATGTCAGGGCAGAAGTGCAGCAGTGGCTTTGGCATTGGCACCAGAGGATGGAGAAATCACATAAAAACACGAAGGGGCAGGAAAAGACCTGGGAAAATGAAGATGAGTGCACAGAAGCAGCAAAGTGGATTAAATGGGAGATCAACAGACAACTGACATAGTTTTTCTCTCTTTCTCCTACACCTCAGTTCCACTCAGTTGGTACATAAAATCCCATTGCCATATTGTCAAACCTATGCATAGACTGCCTGTTCCTCAATGAAAAGCAGCAGGAGAGATAACTCCTGAAAAGCATCAGCTGAGCCTTCACAGAGAATGAAGGAGTGAGAGGGACAAGGTACAGGCAAGTCTTATCTGAAATTATTTCTTAATGGCTTGGAATATTTTACATTTTGACTTCTCAGGCTGTGCTATGTCTACACAGAGGATTAAGTGATGGTGAATTGCACTTGCTGAAAACTTGCTTCTGGAGCTCAGTAGGCAGTAGGAGAATCCAGTCTTCTAAAATTCAGGAAACAGGGTTTTTTGATTTTTTTTTTTAGCATGGCGCTATATTGAATGGATCGATTTATTCCCCAGGCAATACTCATCAATTTTATGAGATTATCTGCAGCAAACTGTATCAGTAACTACAGAATCTCTCCAATCTACTGCTGAGAAAGCCCTTTCTTAAAACAAAAATTCAGATAGACGTCCTAAATCGTGTAGAATTCTTGGCTTGGTGTATGGCTGTCTGACACATACATAAGATACCACCAACACAATATTGTTGGGACTTTTCTAAGCAGCAGATTTATCATAGCTTTGACACTCACCCATTTGAAAATTGTATTGATACACAAAAGCTGGAAGACCTAGTATTTTAGTGGGATTCAGTTGCTTTCTTCCCAAGTGGTTGAGGTGAGTGCCTTCCTCAAAGCACAGGAGGGCCACCCATCTCGCATGTGTACTTTGGTGACTGCTGAGCCTCAGAGGCCCAGCCCACTTTGGTGAGGGAAAAACAATCATTGCCCATAACAAGGCCTGCAAGTTATTAGTTTCTATTCTCCTATGAACAATCCCTCATTGTCAAGAAAAACCCAAACAAAAAAAAAATGTTGTGGGTTTGTGTTTTGTTTTTCTTTCTGATTGAGGAAGGCCACACCCAGCTTCTTTAATTACACTTCCAAATGCATACATGTAAACATTATTCTTCTGGCTGAGAGAACATAAGTGAGAAAAGGGTTTTTAGGGTTTCATTTCTCTCTTAAAAGAAAGAAATAAATTAGTTACTGATAGCTATTGTTGTCCATGTCTGATTATAATTATAGACGTCAAATCACTAATAATAAATTTATATTCATTTTTTCTACATAATAATAGTCATTCTTGTTTGAAACCACCATGCTTATTTCTTTTATGAAAATCATCTGTTTAACACATCACAGCAGAAATGGACATTGAACTTGAAATATAGCTTTGCTTATATTACGCTTTCTTAAAATGCTCTTGATGACTCTAAAATTAGGCCATATTGTGTGTCCTAGCCTGTTTTCCTTGCATTTATGTAACTGCTGTTCAGCTTTGCAGACTGTGAGTTAAGACCATGTAGTCAAAGTCATGGTAGGGAACCCAGGGAGAATTCACCAAGAGTAAATTGCTTCCTGTTTTCTTCTCAGGTGAGAAAAAGGGGTCAAATCAGCAACTTGCACCAAAGCAATACCTAAGACATAATACTATACCAAAGGTCATAACTTGGGAACCAAGTTAAGAAAGTTTTACGTAACTAAACTTCATCCTGTCAATATTCTTGCTGTAGTCAATGGGAAAGGGCACCTGAAAAGGAACATTTACCACATCCTAAACAGGTGGCAGAGCAGACAGGATGCCAGTACCTTGGGTGTGACTTTTTTTCTCCATTGATTGTAGAGAACCCTATAAACCTAACGTACAATTTGAATTAATTTATTAAGTTTGAGGTAAATACCAACCTACAAATAACCTACAATAACACTCAGATAACTCTGCCACACACTAGTGCATGTGGCAAAGCAGCACAGAACTATGTGAGGTACAGTTTTCTGCTTTGGAGAGGTGACAAAAGCAAATGACAGGTGACTATGACCTATTCTCCAAAACCTAAGTTTATGAATGTCTATAGCCCAGCAAAATACAGCCCAAAACAGGTGGAAGAGATCTCTAGTATTTAATCTTTCCGTGTCATTGTGCATTTTCCATTTTTCAGAGTCCAAATTACAAAAATACTCTCTTCTCACTCGGCTTTTTCATCCAATTAAACAGTATGACAAAGACCTGGTGGCTTACAAAACAGTCAACAGCGTGCAGTCTCCATCATGGCAGTGCTGGGTGTCTCCACACAGCATAACTTCAACCACACAAATGCATTTCTTCTCTCAGTTAAATAATTCAATGTTCACTAATGATGCAAATCTTCATGTAAGATGTAGTTTTTGGAAAACCTCAAATTTAAGCACAGAAGAATTATAAAAAGCTAATGGTATTTTTCTCAAGTGCTTCAAACTTTTATGTGAACACCCAAAATTTTAGTTGAATAAATACTTCCACTGAAGAGGAGATGTTTTCTATTCCTGAAAACAAATCTCTGAAGGAAGCCAGTCCTTAAAGAAGGCAGGAGCTGAACTTGGGTCTTACATTGGAAACCAAACACCCAAAGAGCAAAGAACAGATAAGACAATGCTTCTGCACAGAAACATTTGTTCTGCAGTGCACTGAACATGAGTCATTAAAAGTCAAGACATTATAAAATATTAAAACTTTATGATACAAAAACGCAAACTTTATTTATAATGCAAAAATAGGATTATAGCCTGTGGACACAAGAAATAATCAATTGGATACATTCAGCAGTAGCTAGAGTACTGTATAACAATTTTGACCCTGAACTTCCTCTTTGTACCTTTCTGCAAGTGGCTTGCAAATGTGTAGCTTTGTCATTTACTTTCACATAGCCAGGAAGCATCCAGTAACATTTAGTACTTTATTTTCAGCACTTTACCTACTGCCCACAGACCAAAATATTTAACTGTGTCTTTTCTAAGCGCCCATTAAAAAATACCTGTGCTAAATCAGGGAGTTAACATCACTTGTCAGTGCTGAGAAGACAAACCTTTTTGTTGCATTCCAGTTGCAACAGAGATATTCTTCTAAGCACTGTCACCCTCTTCACCTTGACAAAGTGCCACAAGTAGTAATGATAATGGTAATGATATTCACATATTTGTATTGACATTAGCAAAAGAGTTTCTGTGGCATGAGCATGCACTTGGAAACCTTCCTATTCTTTCTCATTCTATTCTGTTATTTACATCTGTGTTCACTGTCACAAATAAAAAGTTTGCTAAAAATATGGAAACTGAAATACAGTCATAGGAAGGCTAGTGCAGTTTGTATTTTCAACAGGTGTTAGCAAGCTACATTAATTTTGAACCAACACTCCTATCACACCAAGGTCTACATTTTACTAAGCCAATAAACATAAGGCTTGCATAGTGGGAGCCTTCAGTGACTTGTATTTGTTACATGCTAGCCAACTGGAGGTAAAAAAAGAACATTTTTTGTTGAAGGTGGACTCCAAGACTCCAAAGGGTTAGCTGCACTCCATTCAAATATCAATTGTACAGCCAATGGGCTATTTTTTGCTATTATTCTACTAAAATACTGGAAAATTAAACTAAAGTGCAAAGAAAATAGAGAAGAGTGCAAAGAGGTAGAACAGGAAAATTCTTTGGTTGGAATGAATGATAAGTACACGTAATACTTCAGGTTCAGATGAGATATGTTGTTTCACATCTCAAAGCTTACAATTTTTTTGGAAGAATCTACACATGGTGAAACCTGTGGGCAGAGTGTAGGTAAGCCTAAAGAACTTTGAGCTGTGAGCATGCTTCTAGACTGTATAATATAAATAAGACATGTTAGTTTTGAAACAGGCTTTGAGATGTAAGACTCAATGGTAGAAAAAAGTGATGGTGCTTTCACGTGTAAATATACAAAGCTTAATGTTTGGGCTTGAGGCTTTTAGTGAGAAATACATGAAATACCAGTACCAAGCAAGAGGTGGAACTCAGCTCTTCGAAGGGTTAAAGTGAACTTCAGTCTTCCACCATCACCCTCTGGTACTGCATCTTCATTAATTTCCCCCGTTTATGGAGTGTTTTTGATGGCAGGCAATTCTTTGTTGAAAGTTAAGTGCTCTTTTATATGAATAAATAAAGAAGGCTTTGGTTTGAATGAATACATTATTTTGACAAATGTTTATTGGAAACCCAATTATGGCTTAATAAATCAGTGCTATCTGTGGTACATCAGGTGAGCTCACCCATGCCATCAAATGGCACGTTGAATATTAGTAGGATAATTAAAACAATTCTGTTGGATGTTGTTCTTCTTACCCAGGTCTGATAGTAGTCAAAACAGAAAGAAATTGTTTATTAATTTTATTTAACTTATTAAAATACTTTTTGTAAGATGTAATGGGCATACTTAACACAAAAAAACAAGAAAAAATCCATTTGTTTTCAATTTGCTGTTAGATTAAAATG
Source organism: Zonotrichia leucophrys gambelii (assembly GCF_028769735.1). Classification (NCBI taxonomy): domain Eukaryota; kingdom Metazoa; phylum Chordata; class Aves; order Passeriformes; family Passerellidae; genus Zonotrichia; species Zonotrichia leucophrys. Next base: position 120,360,076 of record NC_088171.1, on the reverse strand, counting down.
ACAAGGTCAAGCGCAATGCATGAACTGAGTGGCAGCTGAATTTTAAGGGTAGTTGGGAAGCAGAAAGTATATATATGAAGTCTATTGTTTGAACTTTACACCCAGGTGAAGTGGAGCTTTGTTTGTTTTGTCTGAAGTGGTCACTGGTGATATGAAATGTATCTGGAGTCAATTCATGTGCTTCCTTATCCTCCCTCCTACAGAGATTCTGAGTTAGAACTACCAAATGAATGAGAAGCCTTTTCATCCCTGTGAAAATGAAGGGAATCAAGTGAAAATCTTAAACTCAAGGTCAAGAAGAAAGGGAAGAGTTTAAAGTTGTTTTTTTTATTATTCTCATAATATTCCCCTCTAGATAAAAATTCACTGGGAGCAAACCACTAGGAATTCCCATCTCTTGAAGTCCCCTGACTGATGACAGCAAAATGGAGATGTATTGGTGGAAGGACACTGAAGATCTTTAAGATTTATGAAAAGAATCTAAATGATTTCCCAAAGGACCATTTCCAGGCTCAGAATATGGCTAAATTTATATCAACGAGGACTTACAAGCCTAAAATAAAGATTGGAACTGAAGTAATTTGGTTTGGTGTGCATTTGAATTAGAATTATATAAATAGCCACCTAGATGTCTTTCTTACCAACTCAACTTCAGTGTAATATTCTTCTTAGGGGCACAGAAGAGGGAGTGGGGAGACAAGGAGAACAACAGAAGGCAGCACTATGTTCAACTTTTCTCCCCTGAGAGAAAATGAGTGGTAGGAGTTGGCCAGAGGGATGGCAATGAAAGACTTCTCTTTGGAATTTGTCAGTTCATTGAAAGGATAAAAAAAACCACTAAGACAAATTATTTTGTTACACCAGAAATTAATTTTCCTCAGGAGCAACTCAGGCTCCAGATTTTGGGCAATAGGCAGAGAACTTGGAGGCCTCAGGGGTGAATTGCCCACACTAGGACTTCTTAGGATCTCATATTTCCCAAGAGATCTGCTTCTCAGTTCACGTATAAAGTTAGAGGTCATCTTCTAAAAAATAGCTAGACAACATTTCATCATTTTCTGCAAAATAGAGTTAATATTCTCTATTTTCCAACCCTAGTCCCTTCTTAGGATTTTAGATTGACAAACAGTAAAAGTGTGAGAAGCCATATAGGGACTGTCTTCACTATTTAGGATTCTATTTTTTCCATAGCAAAATATAAGTACATTCAGCCTAAAAGCAGGCATGCACTTTGCTGTCGAGGACACCATCACCAAGAATAAATATTCTGCAATAAAGACAGAACTTAGGACAATCATGGTGCATTAAAGCCTTAGGCTTTTTCTCCTTACCTAAGAAGGTGTTCCAGGGCTAGCAAATCTGGATATCTCTCTTCCACAGTAAAAGAACTGAAGGTACTGGTTTTTATATCAGTATTTATATTTTAGTAAAACTAAATTAGTATTTCTTTGTCTCATGGATTGTGCTTTTCTGTCTCAACTTGTGGACCACATTTTGTTGCCCCCAAGCAGGAATGAGTGATTTTAGAAGTAAACTCTTTCTCTTGGCTACACCAATTTCTCATGTGCAGCCTCAGAAAGGCAGACTGTTCAGTCCAAGCTATGCACATAGAAATTAATTTCCTTGAATAGGATCTAGGAGATGTAGTACACGGCTGGCCTGGTAAAGTGAAGTGTGGACATTTAACAGGAAAGAAACACGTTTAGAAACTTTCCCTGAGATCTGGTAAGGCTGAAAGAGTAAAAAGAAAAGAGCAATCTGCAGTCCATGAACTTGACACAAAAGACACAAGACACAGCTCTTAGGAACCCTAATTATCAACCATAGCTTCAGCCCTTTCTCCAGAGTTTCACAGAAGTTTGTTGTCAATAAAGAATATTAACAGATTTGGTTCCTGGCAAAGTTTATCACCTTTTCTTATCTCTAGGCTCTTTTCTCAAACCTAGTTCCCTACCTTTGCCTGTGGCCAATCTAACTGCAAATGTGACTTAATGGAAGGAGAAAGGAGGGGACAAAAAGAACCCCAGGTTTTCATAATACAGATTTAAAACAAAACAGCTCTGAAATACTCCCCCTTAGATTTTATTTCTGAACAAACTGTGGCAATCAACCTTATTTCATTGTTGTTGATTTAGCATTTGAACACAGAGCTGAAATGTCTCGTTTCACTCTGCCTTCTGCCCAAAATTCTTGATGTACAAGCTAGTTTTGTCTTTTGCCAGCCCCTCCGAGTGCAAGTCATCAGAATAGTTGCTGCTCTTTTTTCCAGCAATAGACAGAAGATGCTGCACCACTGCCTGGTCTGCATAGCCTCATATTTTGTTGGAAATCAGCATTTAAAGTGTTACATCTTAGAGCCCAAAGGAGAAGAAAGTTTCATGGAAGATTGCTCTTCATTTTCATGCAAGGCTCCTGTTGCCATCCATAAATCGCTCAGGCTGCTATTATAACCCAGAACAAGCTGGTGTCATCCCTAAATACAGAAGATTGTGTGAAAGATTAACAGAACAAAAACAACAAAGAAGTCATTAGAACACCTAGATGATAAAATGCTTGAAAACATCTCCCCAAATTTCCTTGTGGCAAGACAGTGATTGAGCCATAAATCAAAGCTATTCTTCAGGGAGAAGGCAGTACAGTGTGTTAACATGAAGGACTGCAGCCCTTACAGTAATGGGGAGAAGCAGAGAACTGATCATTGCCCTCAGTTATTTTAAATGTACTCTTCTTTCCTTCCAGCAAGAAAGAAAATGAAAAAAAGAAAAGAAAAAAGGGCCTTGTTTTTAACAGAATCAACATAAGTTAGTAGAATGTGGGTTTAATGCTATATTTCCTTTAATTAACTCTTAGTTTTTCCTATGTTACATTTGCATTGCTAAAAAAGTAAAACTGTGAATTGTGTTGGATGAATAGATGAAATTGTTTCTTTGACAAACTAACTTTCACCAGCATATAAGTGTTCATGTTACAGAGTCTTTGTATTGTGGAAAACAAATAGTTATTCAAAGTCACTATGTACTCCTCAGTGATGATACATAAGTAACAATGACAGAGAAACACACTGTCCAGCAAGAATTTGCTATTAAGGACACAAAAATAACCAAACTAAAAAAAAAAACCCCAAACCAACACACCAAACAAACAAAAAACCAAAAACAAACCTGTAATGTTCATTGCATTAAGAAATTCTGAAATCTACCAGTTTTCACTCTAACTTTTTGCCCCGCCCCTCCATCCATTTCATCTGAATATGCCTGAGGTGTGCAATAAGTAGTGGGATGAAAATGGCTGTAATAAACAACAAGAAAAATGATACCTAACACCAGACTTGAAATAGTTAATATGCTTACAATTGTAAAACATATTTCTTTGATAATGGAAGGTTTCCAGAACATATATACAAATAAAATACCTAGAGTCACTACAGTGTGAGTAGCATAATAAATAGAAATGCAAAATTTTGTTCTTCTCCCCTTTATGTTAAAAAATGAAAAAAATAGGATGATTCCAACTATAGTTCTGTACAGATACTCCATCTTCTTAGACTTGCAAAATGTTGTATTCTGTTTCAAAGTCCAAATGAAGCCAGAGATCCAAAGAAATATCAGCAGAATTACAGAAATTCTGACATTGAGTAGAGTGATCAATGAAATACTGAGTATCCAAGAAGTGATGGTAAGCAATTTATAGAAGAGATACACAAACTTGGAAAAGAGATGAAATTCATCTTTGTCAGGCAGAGATTTTCGTAGTGATATCTGATAATCAACCATTGATAAGGAGATACCACAAAAAGACATCATAATGGCAGCATCTAAACAAAACACAAGGAAAAATGTTACATCAGAGAAAAAGATACACTATTTTACACTATGATTGCTGAATGAAGTTTTAGAAAATGTCATGCTTTCCTAACACTTTCTTTAATCCAGTTTTATATTTACTCTCTGCTCAAAAGAAAGTCACCCTAATTTTAACCTCACTTTAGTTACTTAAATCTAGGTATCTGATTCTTTTTGGTACACTTATGTTATCCTGCCCAGCCCCTGGTCCTTAATGGCCTTGTCTAAGTTGCATGTCATATCTGCCATCTCCATACACAGTGACTTAGAAATTCCCAAAGTATTGCAAATAGACCATAAAAATTTAAGTTTCAGCAGCCAATATATGTGAGTCTGCTGTGTCTAAGATGTAGAAATCTATAACTAAGACTTGATCATTCACATGGTCATATCCAAGATGAGATTTGCCTGATCCTTTTACCTGAGTAAATTTTGACTCCATGGACTTTGAAGGAACACTAGACATCAATGCAGGTATCCCCACTTAGTTAGATCAATTCTAACCCTGAATAAGTCAATGTCCTGCCAATAATTCTGCTAGACTTAGAGCTGGAAATGGTACAGCTGCTGTCTTGCTTCTGAGAGTTGAACCAGTATCTCTTCACCATGTTGCATTCTACAATACTGACATATCCTCAGATTTAATTTTGACCCTGTCCCTCACCTGTAACATGGGTAATGGTAGTGACAGCTTGCAGGGCTGCTTTAATTACTTTACTGAATTCCAAGTGCCTAGGTAGCAGTTTTAAAAGAATCTGTAATTTAAATCACACATATCTGCAAATTAAATGCTAATTGCATTTAAGAGCTTATTGTCAAGAGATACATCATTATGGTTTTATTAGATATTATGACTTTTATATTTATGATGCACAGTATTTATATATGACTTTTCATTTTTATAGTGAAATCTTCCTTCTCATTGATTCAGCAGAATGGACCATCTACTAGACAGAAATTCTAATTAAATGCAGAGTAATAATACAGTGGAATACTTGTTTTCCAAGGTAGGTTAAAAATGTTGTCCAGTCACGAGTTATATTTTTAGGTAAGATAGTCAACTTGCAACAGAAGGAAAAAGACAGACTTACATTGATAGAAATGAGTTTTGCCATGTTCCATGAGAATGTAAATCTGAAGAAAAAGTTGTGGTGTGGTCTCAAGAAAAGCCTTGAACACCCTGAGCATGTTAATATCAGTCACTGCATCAATAGCTTGTTTTTGAATGAAGTTGGAAGGGTCTGCTTCTGATGCACCTCTGCTACTTGTTTGTTTAAATGCAGCTTGACAGCCGTATTTCAAAGCAAACCAATACCTATTTTAAAAAGGACACTTGATTAGACAGCACTATTTAGAAGACCAAGTCAATAAAATGATACAGCCTTACAACTTTTTCAATCTTCTACTGAGATAAAATTTTGTCTGATATCTGTCTGGTATCAGGGATACCAGAGAATCATTTAAGCCCAGCAATACCATGCAATAAGAAAACTAATAAAACAGAATGAGACTTTTCTAAATAAAGAATACAAGCTCAGTTTTGTTAGGTTCTTATTTCTTTAAATTACTGCCTTTCTGAAAATTAACTTAGCATCTCTCCTCAGTCTCTCTTTGAGATACTCATTCACTTTCTTTGTATCCTTTTCAGGGTATTAATGAATATCCAGCTGTGAACTTCCACATCTATGTAAGTAGAATATAGATCCAAAGCCCCAAGGATAAAACCTGATGAATTACAAACATAAAACAGACTTTTAAGAAAATCTACTACATTGTTACTTTCTAAATGACCAGGAGGACATATTTCGGTAAACACTGAAATCAGTTTTAACTTTTTTTTCATCTTTGTGTCATAGTCATAGTTTTATATAGGTAACAGTAACAGGCAGATACACTGTTAATGCATTATCAAATGAGATATTTATTACATACATGATGATGTAGGATAGAGAAATCTAGTCTTGCTATGACAGCAGAGTTCCTGAGATGTGGAGAGATAGGATACAGTGTAGAAAAGCACATGCATAGGATGATAAGGGATGGCTTGAAAAAAGGGATAAGAATGAAAAAATATGTGTGTAACAATTTTAACTGTATCATTATTATTATTATCATTATTATGATTATTACTGAAGAATTTTTATGTATAGAAGAATTCTTTCTTTTTCTGTAATGAATAGATCTAGACTAATAATGATTCTTGGAATCAACTGTTAGAATTTCATTTATACTAAGTTTTTGGCTTTATAGGTATGTAAATCCATGTGTTTGTCCATAAACAGGATTTTTATCATAGCAGCCTTCAGACATCACTTCCAAACCTATTTCTGTCTATTTAGTTCCCAGATGTTTTCCGCTTCTAAGATTCCTCTCCAATGAACTCATTTTGACTATAACCAGCAGGTAAGGACAACCTAAGGAGTCCCTTTTGAAGAAAACTCACTATTAGTCAGACAATTTTTCTAGCCTTGCAAAAACTACTAGAGTCTTTCCTCATCAAAAGAGAAGCTAATTCAGTAAATAAATTATGACAGCTGCATCGTTCATTTGGATCTATTTTCTTGAGAAACTAAACAGAGCACCACAAGCCAACACTTGGATATCTTTAGGACAGTTGTACAAGACTTCTAATACACAAGCTGAGAAAGGCAAGGTCCTGTGCCGTAACTTGCCTTCTACTTACATTCCCTAAGACAGCATCTGAGGTAACTTCAGGATTCCTGCTGAAGTGCAGCTTTCTAATTCCCTGGCCATCCACAGGATCGCACACACCGCGGGCCTGATGAAAGCCGTGCCTTGCATTTACCGTACACAGAGAACAGAGGGCAGCAGATCACCAGCCAGCCACATCTCCCAGGATCTTCTCCCGGTGTAACATTGGGGCTCAGGACTCGTCTCCTTACTAAGGGAGCTAAGGAAGAATCCCTGGCTCCTTCAGAGGTTAAAAGTTTAACACCTTTGCCACCTTTAAAGACCAAATCCTTTGACCACAGGGAGGGCAGTGTAGGGCTCTCTTCCACGACCACGAGCAAGACAGGATTGTCAGCTCCTGGGTTAAGGGCATGCTAGAGGATTAATGACTTATGCCCTGGTATGGTAAGGCATGTTGAGCATACAAGTGAGAATTGCAATAGTAGGAGTAGGTGTGGAACAGCTTTGTTACTACTCGAGCCTTTCCTTTTCTCCTTGCAGAGATTCATAGACTGCATCCCTGCCACTCAGTCCATGAGCTGGCTCTGGATCCATTATTTACTCCCAATGGAAACTAATTTTTATTTTTATGGTTTTGTGTATTTTTCTTATTGTTCCCTGAGTAATCACTTGTAAGCAAAGAACTGAACTGTTTGGCAAGGCATCTAAAGCTTTTTTCTGTTTATAAAACAATTAGTATTCCAAAACATCTGGTTCTTGCATCTGAGATGTAAAAATCTGGAAAGTTTGCAGTGTTTTCAAGAAAAAACAATTGGTTAGACTGCTCGTCTACTACTGCTAGTTGTCCATGGAATCATCCACCAGAGCAGCAAGAAGTGGAAACCAGCTGCACAAATTTTGAGCTGCAAAGCTCACAGCCAAGATGGCAAGTGATGTGCAAGGCAAGAAATGTCCTAAAAGGAATATTTCAGCTGGATACATACCTGAAATCACTTGTCATTTTTCAAAGCACACTCCTTCTGAGCACTGTATATTAGGTTTATATTGTTACAAGATGGTATGCTATGGATTTGTCACTAGTTGTAGCAGTTTTGGTGAGGCCACTTCTGACTTTGAACACTATAGAATACCTTTTTTCTTTTTTGTAAACTCCAAATACTTCTACTGCTCTTTGATTATGTATTAAGCAGAGTGGCCTTCTCTGAGCCCCACATGCTTATGTCACTTACTGTAAGTTCACTGCAACAACTATTTTAAGAGTATTTTGTACTTATACTGTCATTCTCATCTGTCCCTTTGGCATTTAATAGGATCTTTTAGGAAGGGCTCATAGCCAACTTTTAGACCTAGTGTTGAAGTACTTTCCTAGCCTAGGGCAAAGTTCAGTTCATAATAAAGGATAGGTCAGGTTTAAATTTCCTCCTTTATCATGCCCACAGCTCAGCTAAACCCTGTGCCTGCTCTGAAACTATTATAGCTGTACTCCTCTAATCTATTTTCCTAGAATATATCTATGGATATAGAAGTTCTGGGCTTCAATATTCATTGAAGCAAAAAGTCTTCTATAAAGGTACTACAACTGTAATAAAAATACATTAATAAAAAGTAATGGATTTGTTATGTATTTTAGATAGAGGTGCATCCTAAATGGAATGTGAAATGGTTATGTCAATAATACAGACAAATGCAGGTTTACCATTTACTTTTTCTCCCTATAAATTCATCAAAGGGAATATGGTTTTCATTCTTTCAAGGTATATAAGCTACTTGAAAGCCAACAGAGTAAAAAACCTACAATTTCTTTACAACTGAAATTGTCATATGGTAAAGACAAAGGTAAAGAATTACCACTGTTTCTAAATATCATTCACTTTGACAGGAGGAAAATAAAGGGTTTCTGCCTTTGCAGCGTTGTTTTGTAGAGAACACAGATGTCAGGGCTCCTACTTGTTATAAACACTCATGGAAACACAACTCCACTGTCGCTCTGTTCTTGAGATGTTCCTAGATATTCATCATCATTTCACAAGTGGTGAAGTTTGATGCTGTAAAATTAGGAAGGCTTTGTCTCTGGCTGGGAATTCACAGGGGTGACAGCTATTTTGTTTGTTGTTTCACAGCCTTCACATGTGACAAGCAAGCAGCCTTGCCAATGTTTCCTATCACATGCTTCCCCTCTGATTTCCACTGACTTTGTAACACAATCCCAGCATTATACTACAAATCCCATCTCATCAAACTATACTGATAAATGTTTGGGTGCCATTTAGAAATTCGTATAGGCAGGGTGTGAGTGGCCTGGTAATAATGATTGTCCTGTCAAAATTCTGGCCATGCGGTCACAGTTTTTAGCATTGTATAGATCCTTATCAAAGGAAAATTACTCTCTGCTGCATGTTAAATTTCACCTTCTAAGTATCAAAATACTTAGATTAAACCCATGAAACTAATGCAATTAAATCAATTCTTAGGTCAGTAAATTTATATCAAGAAAATGTGATCAAACACATAGAATCACAGAATCCTTTAGTTTGGAAAAGATCTTTAATATCATTGAGAACAGCAACTGCTCTTGCACTGTCAAGTCCACCACTAAACCATGCCCCTAAGTGCCACGTCTACATGTCTTTTAAATATCTCCAGAGGTGGAGACTCACCCACTTCCCTGGGCACCTGTCCCAATGCAGTGAAGAAAATTCTCCTAATATCCAATCCAAACTTTCCCAGTGCAAGCTGGGGCCATTTCCTCTCATCCTGTCACTTGCTCTTTAAAAGAAAAGAATGACCCCCATCTGACGACAGCCTGCTTTCATTTGTAGAGAGCAGTAAGAGTTTGACGCAGGGTTGGGCAACTTAACCTCAGTGACATCTCCTAGCCAGATGACTCAACATCCTTGTAATTGTTCAGAGCTTGCAGAGTTCATACCTGTTATGCCAGGGCTCCTGTGAAGGTGGGCTACTCACAGGGGACACACCCCTGCTGCACTGGGCAGGAACTTGTTGCCATTGCCCCCTAGCCTTAAGTCACTGTGCTCTGCCAGGTGAAGAGTGGATAGGGAATCACCCACCTCATGCATCCTGCCTGCCTGTGGGGCAGTCTCAGGAAAGGCAGAGTGTGATTCCAGCAGTCTGCATGGGTGTCTCTCTGATACTCCTCAGCCTACTCACCTCCTCCCAGAGTTCTATCACTAAGCAGAGGAGGTCCTTTTCCAGAGTGCATCTCCCACAGGTGTGCTCACTGCTGCCAGCTGGTACTGCTTCAGAACAGGGCCCACCCTGCAATCCATCTCACTGCCTTTTAGAAATATGTAATGAAATAACCCCAGGCTCAGCAAAGCCCTCGCATTTACTCTGATATTGCATGGATCTAGAATTAATTTTTACAAATAAGCAAAAAAGTCTTTTTCTTCTGCTTCTATTCAAAGTTTCAGGGCATTATGAGCTACATTCAAGCACCAAGAAGTGCAACAGCAGATGCCAGCATCACAGTGGCTGCTGCCTATGTGACCTATTCTGACAGCAAAGATTATGAATTGCTAATGTTTAGTCTCCACAGGTGTATCCTAGGCTGATGAAGCACACTGCTATACATCAGACAGCTCCAGAATTCATACACTGCCCTAAGGAAATGTCCCATTTCCCCACATTCCATGGCAGTGTTATTGTCTTAATGTTGTCTGTTATGTCACAACTGTTCTCAATTCTACAAACATCTGTGTGAGCCATTTAAATGGGTCAGGCTGAATATAATTTTAGTCAGCATAGTTAAAATGTACATTTTAAACTTAATTTTGTCTCCTTGCAGAGCATACTATTTCATATGAAATATAATTGCAGGTATGCACTCTTTCCAACAAAAGAAATTAAGCCTTCTTAGAAAAGAAATATTTTTAAATTTTTTTTTACTCTGATTTTATATATATATTGTATGTATGTATATACATCTATATATATATAGCAATATGATTTGTATATTTATTACTTAGCATTGTCAGTGTGCTAGCAAACCCAAACTGATTCCCATTGTTCTGTGCACTGCACAAACCTCCAGTTCCCAAAGGGTACTAGTTTGTAAGCCACCAGTACCAGTACATAAAGGGAGCCTAGAAGAAAGCTCAAGAAGGACTTTGTACAAGAGCATGGAGTGATACAACAAGAGGGAATGGCTTCAAACTGAAACACAGTAGGCTAAGACAAGTTATCAGGATGAAACTCTTTCCTGCTAGGGTGGTGATGCACAGGTTTCCCAGAAAAGCTGTGGATGCCCCATCCCTGGAAGTGCTCAAGGCTTTGTTGAATGGGGATTTGATCAACCTGGTCAAGTAGAAGATATCTCTGCCCATGGCAGAGAGTTGATTTTTATGAGTTGATTTTTAAGGTCCTTTCCAAACTAAACCATTCTAGGGATCTAAGGTCAAAGATGGAGCAGGAAGTGTAAAAGGAGATGGAAGGGAAGGGAAGGGAAGGGAAGGGAAGGGAAGGGAAGGGAAGGGAAGGGAAGGGAAGGGAAGGGAAGGGAAGGGAAGGGAAGGGAAGGGAAGGGAAGGGAAGGGAAGGGAAGGAGGAAGGGAAGGGAAGGGAAGGGAAGGGAAGGGAAGGGAAGGGAAGGGAGAAGGGAAGGGAAGGGAAGGGAAGGGAAGGGAAGGGAAGGGAAGGGAAGGGAAGGGAAGGGAAGGGAAGGGAAGGGAAGGGAAGGGAAGGGAAGGAGGGAAGGGAAGGGAAGGGAAGGGAAGGGGGGAAGGGAGGAAGGGAGGAAGGGAGGAAGGGAGGAAGGGAGGAAGGGAGGAAGGGAGGAAGGGAAGGGAAGGGAGGAAGGGAGGAAGGGAGGAAGGGAGGAAGGGAGGAAGGGAGGAAGGGAGGAAGGGAGGAAGGGAGGAAGGGAGGAAGGGAGGAAGGGAGGAAGGGAGGGAGGGAGGAAGGGAGGAAGGGAGGAAGGGAAGGAAGGGAAAGGAAGGGAAGGAAGAGGAAGGAAGGAAGGAAGGAAGGGAGGAAGGAAGGAAGGAAGGAAGGAGAAGGAAGGAAGGAAGGAAGGAAGGAAGGAAGGAAGGAAGGAAGGAAGGAAGGAAGGAAGGAAGGAAGGAAGGAAGGAAGGAAGGAAGGAAGGAAGGAAGGAAGGAAGGAAGGAAGGAAGGAAGGAAGGAAGGAAAAGAAAATTTTATAAGGTTTATTCACATCTTATAATTTCAAGCCTGCAGAGTTCACTGACCAAATCTTATTTAATGGCTAGGCCCTCATTTTCCTCTTTGAATGAAGAATATGGGTTTCTGCCCCAAGGGACTTTCTGGAGAATCTCACCTTAACAAGTGTGACCTGACTTGACAGAATCTATTTTTATCCATTTACTGCACAGATAAACCTGAGAGACTCATTGTCTAAATTAACTGCATAAATTAGATGACTAAGAGGGAGGACAGGAGGAAGTTGTACCTTGATACACCTAAGGAAAATAAATATAATAAAAGTATGTAATAGTGAATCACAAAGGTACAAGCCCAGATGCCAGCTTGTTGTTACCAGCTTATACTTTACAGCATGCATTACCACACTGCTGGATTGTGAGGAGTGGCTGAAAGAACTTTGTAACTTATACATAACATCTTGGAAATTTTCCAAGCATAAGTAGCAGCACTGGAGAAAATATCATTTGTGCAATAGAGAACAAGCAACCAAGGTGACAACACTGTCAAAGGACAAAATAATGTTTACTAGATAATAAGTCACTCAGAGAATATGGAGCTAATTCTGGGAAAGAAGATTCAGAATTATAGAAATTCATGGTAAGAGATATTAATTGGAAAGTGTATGAGTTCAGGTAAATCCAAGAGTTTGGTGGATCGCATTAGAGTCAAGGCAATCCATTAAGCAAACAAAGTTTCCTATCACCATTAAGTCAATCCCTGAAATACTGCTGCAAATATCCTTACTAACTATTCAGCTATTCATTTCTCTTCTGAATCTTGGTGAGTTTTCCATACATGGTTAGACACTCAGGTTGAAACATTACTTCATCAGCTATCTCAGATGCTAACTGTGCATAACATCACTTTGAAAACTCGTATTTATTACTTATGACAGTAGTACATTTCGAAGCAATAATTTTTATTATGTATGCATCATCAAATGGTTGATTAATCAAACAGAGTAGGGTAGTGAATGATAAAAATCATTACTTACAGGTATATGGAAGAAAAACTACATGTCCATGAAAACCTGACAAAATTTACCACAAAAAGACATTTGTTCTCATGGAGCAGTAATTGTTAAGGCCAGAATTGCTCTTGTCCCTGAAGCCATACTAAGCACTTCTTAGTAGCTGTCCTAAAGCACCATGATTTCTCAACTTAAAATAAATGTTAAATGTGCTTACCTTATAAAAATTCCACAATGAAAGAGATGAACTAGAAAAACCAGTTTCAGCTTCCCAGTATCGGTACCTTCCCAGTCGTTTTTAAACCACTCATAACTAAATATCTGAGTTATTATTGATGAAAGACCTCTAAAACAAAGTATCAATATACTCCAGGAATATTGTCCTTGACAGAAATATCTACTAGCTACCCAGAAGTCTACTCCAATATCAACTACATAAATTATCATTCCACCAACTAAAAAAAAGAAATTCTGCTTAGTAAATTTCACCATGTGTGCAACTGCCACTGTTGTCATTCTCTCTTCAGTTAATGTAAAGGAATCTAAATGCTTCCCTACAATGGAATCTTTTTCCTGACAATACCACCTTCTCATCTTGCTTCATGCAAAGGCAAGTTGGGTTATCCATTTTTTTTTATGGCAAAGAGACTTGCATTTTTCCATGTTCTTGATTTAATTAAATTCACTTCTAAAATACACATCTATTCTGGAAAAGATAAATGTAAATTTTCTTTTTTAATTGACGGAGTCTTTCTTCATTACTGATCCCTAAAAAGAAGAAGAAAAAAAAGGAAGATTAGCAGTAACAATATCTTCATCATTTAAAATATTCTACAGCAATTCTCATGACCATTTGAACAGGCAAGTACAAAATGGAGAAGGTGCTGAGATACTGGTGAACAATCAGCCCAAGAGAGCTGCATTTCTAAACCTGCCGAGGTCACCCATTCTCCCAAACAGTGACTCTCCACTCAAACAGCTGTTGAGATAATTCCTAAGAGTTGTAAAACACTGAGAAACAAGTGTTTAAAAGCAGCTTATGGAAAAAAATATTGATTCCTTCCCAGAACTTTCTAAATTTCTAAACTCTTCTCCTTTACTGTGCACAGCACAAAATGTTGAGAAAACTTTGTCTTGAGCACACACCATGGTATCAGAATAAACATCGTTTGGCAGCTTCTAATTGTGTCACTGCATTTGTGTGCATATGTCCAGTGTTTTTATCACTCCTGCTTGGTTTTCCACATGCAGTAGCAAAGTGCTAAACAAGATTGCAGCTCTCCTGTTAAAGAGGCTTGTAAGGAGCCAACCTGGACCAGTGTGTACCTCTTTGAGAAATGTCTTCTAAGCTGTGGATAGCTACACATAGATGATTTAACCACATAGCTCACTGAAAATATAATTAATTTGTAGTCAGAACTACATTTTACATTTCCCAACACTGAAAGGGTACTTGTGACCTCTTGAGTAGTCCTTACATGCCTTTCCTCTGTAGATCTGTGGTATTTGGCAGGTGAAACAGAAAAGCCGGAAGGCAGTACATTCTTTTTCTCATTCACCTCTGTAAAGCTATAAACTTTAAATTACAAAGTCCCTTTACTTCATTTACATATCTTAGGAAAAAGCTGCTGGCAGCAAATGCAAAGGATGGGATGCAGGACATGCCAAGGCTGGGCTGGTGCCAGTGCCAAACAGCTGCAGACAATACATGGGGAACAGCTGCACCAGGAAACTTGGAGCAGGGAAAGGGCATGTGCAGGCAGATCCCTTTGGACTTGGTGAATTCAGGCACACTGCCAGAGAGGAATGAAATAAGATAATTGGTTAATAACCCATAAACAAAGGTAATGACTGTTCTTTGCTTGGGTTGACTGGGCTCATCTTCATTGTGACCTAGGTACAAACCCAAAAAAGAGAACTTAAGTTCTTCATTTCCTAATGAAGACAAGCGGGAACATAACAGCCGAAAAGGTGATGAGTGTATGGATTACTTTCTTGGATCTAGGCCTTAGCTATTTCTAGCCTCTCATTCTATCTCCTACTTAGGTTTCATGTCCTGGCCCAGAAGAGGTCAGAAAGCTCAGGCAATCTTGCAGCTGGGATAGCTGGAATCCTTTCTGTTCTTTCCTATTCTCTCCAATAAAATACCATTAATCTCCTGCAAATCACTAATGCAATTTATATCCAATTCACAGTCAGATTCTGGGAAGTGGACTTCAGTACAAAGTCCATCATAAATTGAACTTTGTGTTTACAAACACAAAAAGACAAGTTAACCATGAGCCAGCAATGTCTCTGTGTGGCCAAGAAGGCAAATGGCATTGTGGAGTGCACTATGACCAGTGTGACCAGCAGGTCAAGGGTGGCTATTCTCTCCCTCTACTCTGCCCTGGTGAGGCTGCCTCTGGGCTACTGTGTCCAGTTCTGAGATCCCCAGTTCAATAAAGACAAGGAATTACTGGAGAGGGTCCAGCAGAAGGTTACAAAGATATTTGGAAGACTGTAACATCTCTCTTGTGAGGACAGGCTGAGGGAGCTGGCTCTGTTCAAGCTGGAGGAGAGACTACTGAGAGGGGATCTAGTCAATGAACACAAAATCTTAAGACCAGGTGTCAAGAAGATGGGGTCAGACTCTTTGCAGTGATGCCCAGCAACGGGACACTGGGCAATGGGCACAAACCTAAACACAGGGAGCTCCATCTGAATATGAGAAAAAACTTCACTTTGAGGGTGACAGAGCACTGGAACAGGCTGCCCAGTTGTGGAGTCTCCTTCTCTGGAGATATTCAAAACCTGCCTGGATGCAATACTGTGCAACCTGTTACAGGTGCACCTGCTTTAGCAAGGGGTTTAGATTAGATAATCTTCAGAGGTCCCTTCCAACTCCAGTTGGTTTGTGACTGAAATTCTTATGTCTGAAAATTTGTGTATGAACCAACTTAAAAGTTTATTACTAGGGTTCATTCAAGAAAATTGCAAAGGAAAGAGTATTTACTCTATATGACAACATGTCATTCTGCAACTTGAGTACCACCTTTGTCAAGCTGTATCTATGGTTTTTAGAACAGATTAAAAACAAAACTAAATATTAAGCAAAACAAAACAAGCACTGTTTGACTGATACAGGAAGCACAACAGTAACAGCTTAGTCAATACCTGGATTCAAACAGAAAGTTCTTTGGAAGACACTTTATGGCCAAATCAGGCAAGATTCCAAGGTTCACATTTAATGACTAATACTGTACCCAATGTTCAAGTGGCAAGGAGTAGCCTCTGCTCTTGCACCTGAAATGAGTAAGAAAGGTAACAGGATTCCTCCCTCTAATTGCAGCCTCTCTATTTTTTTTTTATATAAGCACTTCACAAAGAGGAATATGAGAAAGGAAGTTTTACAGGAAGACTCCTCTGAAATACCAGCATGAAGAGAAGCTGTGAGCCAGGGGATTTCTACTCCTGACAAGCCTGTTGTCCAAACTGCTGTCATGTCAGCAGTCTGCAGACCTGTCTGGACATCTTGGAGCTATTTGAAGCCACCAGGTTAGTTGAGATAAATAAAGAGCCACACATTATCAAGCATGTCAGCTTGCTCACTGTCTCACAATTATTTTGAATAAGGATTACAGTCCTGAGCGAGCCTTGGAACAGCTGAGAAGACACAAGGTTTATATTTTGCTCATGGTAACCTAAAAAAAATTCTACCCAAGACTCACAAATCTGTAATCACAAATGTCCATTGTCTTAATTTCAAATCCAAGCACCAACACCTGCTCACAGGTGCACATGAAATCACTGTTGAAGATCCCAACCTTTAATAGCCCTACATTTTATGCATGATAGTACTCCAAAGAGCACCATGGTCTCAGTACCAGGTGGGGTTCAATTAAGTGCCACAGGAGAGAGTGTCTTGTATCAATCAGAATCAAATTGTCCCCAGTGTTATTAAACACATGATATCTAACATGACAGGGTCAGGAACAGTAAACTGTCAGTCAACATAAATATAAGTTCGCTCTAAAAACTAACATACTGAATCAATTTGTGATACAGAATCTTTTTGTGATAAAACAGAAACAATAAAATTTGATTAGAAAGGCTTCAGGTCTCACTACATATTTAAAATTCTATTTTAAAATGCAGTTACCTTAATAATGGCCATGGATAGAGGTCTTTTCCACTTCAAAAACTGTAGATTTCCATATTCATGGCTTTCCCATCCATACCTTTACAAGACTTGCAATCCAAGGAAATTAAAGGGCTTGCTGATACAACACAAAGTGAAATTCAAATCATATGGAAACCATGTGACACAGTTAATGATTTGCTATCTGTCCTTCTAATGATTGTATTATAAAAATTGTATTCTAAAAGTTTTATAGAGAAGTCCCTGTTAATAATAAATACTAACTTTAACAGATTATAAATTTCTCTTCAATAAAATAATTTAACAATTTACTTCCTCAAAGTGAAAAATAAAAGTACCACTCTGCCCCTGTATGTTTCTGTATCTGTGTATTCATTTTCAAATTTAGACTTTAGTTCATTGGACCTGTTGAGCAAAAGTCAATAGATATTTCTAGAAGCACAAGTGTATGTGTGTGTGATTATATGCAGATGTTTACTTATATATTTTTTTTCATTCATTTATTTGTACACCCATGCATATATCCTAAAGATTTATACAAAAAGAACAATCTTTTTGGCTATAATTAAAAAATGTAGTACAATGCACTTAAAAAAAAATCCATTCTGTGCAATGACGCATGAAGAGACTGCATGTGGCCAAGGACAGGTGATAAAATTATTTTCCTCTGTAAAACTACAAGTGTTTGCAAGAGTCTGCTCCAGCTGAGCTGTTGTTACTCAACCTGGATGTTTTTATGCATGTTTAAAACATTTGCAGAGTTTGATCCTGCCTTTGTGACTGTGCTACACAGGATGGTGCCCACCCTCAGTCTGTAGCTTTTCTAGCTCTTAGGACAGGAGGTACAATCCTCAGTGTCTTCATAACAAACATGATATCAACCCTTGTCATTTTTTGTGTGCCTTCCTGCTTCTCCCTTACACTTTAGAAACAACTTAGTCCTAAACAGTCCACAAACTCACTGCTATGACCTTTGTTATAATAAAAAAAATTACAAAACTCTATGGCCCAGACGGAGGGGCAAAGTTTGCATGCAGGATTCTTGGAGTGTAAATCATGCAACCCACAAGATAAATTACTGGCTGGATGATTTATTTGTTTTCTGGTTAAATTTGGCATCAAAGCAAGCATAATTCTAAATTGTGACAAATCTCCTATGGTATTTGGTATATATCCTTTTATTTGCTTCCAAATGTGGAAGGAAGGTCCCTTAAAGTATTTCTAGGCATTCATGAGGCTTCTCCAGACTGGACAGTACCAGCTCTTTCAGCCTTTCCTTATTATGGAAATGTCCCAGGCCCTTCATCATCCCCCCAAATCATCTCCCACAAACCTGCTGATGTGACTATTTTACATTCTCTACACAGTGTTGCCCCTCCATGCAGGAATCTTGCAGCCCATGGCCTTTCTCTCTGCAAAATCTGCTTCACTTCTTTTTAGTTTAAGGTCTTTTTACTTATCCCTGTACCAGATAAAAAGAATAAAAATATAATGAAACAGAAAGGAAAATTTTGCAAGTAAAAAAAATCATCTTGAGATATTCATGCGCCAATGGCTATGAAGATAAGTCTCTCAAGACATCTTCTATCTGCTATTCGGTTGATTATGACTAATTATTGCAGAACTACATGCTTGTGCTATTCTATTAAGCTATGACACAGCCACAGTGGAGAGGCATTTATCCTCAACATTTACACTTAAAATGTGGAAAAAAAGCCAAATGCCAATACTCAAAGACTCCTTGAGTGCTAAAAATTTGAAGCTTGCTGGATTTTCAGAAATAACAGTCTATGTCTTGTGTATCTCATAGTTGTTACAAAATTAATCATTGTATATCACCAACAATCTAATTTTAGGTTTATTTATTTATTATTTAGGAAACTCACCTGGTTTTGGTTTTTTTACTGGTAGCTTACCTGCTTCAGAACATTTTTCCCCTCAAAAATTTAACAATGCAAAACAGTGAGAGAACCAAAAGAACTTGAGGGTACACATTCATCTTTTCCCGTATCACATCAGAGCATAATACCAGGACTTTCACTACATGCCTATTAACCTCTGTATTAAAAGAGAAACAAGAGATTTTTTTAACAGATGGGCTTGTGCAGGAAATGGAGATGATCAAAGAACCTGTACTTCGTTCTCCAAAGGCACCATTGCTGCCACCTACAGATAAAACAAATTCACAGCTCCTGCCTAACACCAGAAAATGCTTTACTACAGGACACCAAGAGGAGTAACAAGTATTCCCTGGAGAACAAGTCTACAGCTCCCCAAACATTTCTTAATTTGAGGGAGGGAAACAAAAAAGGTCTTGTCATGTTAAAAATAATGCTACCTAACTGAATTGTCAATGACATATAAAATAATATAATTTTGGAAACCCTCTCTAAACATTCAAAACTTTCTTAAAAATAGAAAACCATTTAAATATACAACTTGGCTTAGGTAGTAGCTTTTTCTAATGACCAAACTAAACTTTACCTGAAGACTGAAAATAGGTTGAATGTACTAATAGCTATACAAATATGCTACAAAAGTAGCATAAGAGGGTAGCTCAGGATTAGGTAAATTCAGGTCTAGTCACAGTTTCTTACAAAAGAGCATACAGGCAAATTATATGGGGAGAGTAGAATATTGTGTATCGGGTTTTTTTTATTATTTCAACAACATCCCTGCACACATAAAAGCTTCTTTCCTTTGACCTAAAACATCCCTTCTGTTGCCTGTAGTTCATGTTTTAATGAGCATGAAAATTAAAAAAAATAAGTAAATGGTATCTCAAATAAGTAAAGATTTATCAGAAAAATCCAGGAAATTGCTTGAAGGCCTAAATATACTGATTATCAGCATCAGTGGTACAGTTCCTGGTTGTGGTTTTATATTGCTATGATCATCTTATAACAGGTACCACATGAGATTCTATGTACATATAAAACAATCAGATAATATTTGAAATTCTAATATTAGCAAACTTGTATCACTGCAGTAACATCACCTGCTTTTATTTCAGGTTAAATTATGTTTATTCTTCATTTATATGTAGTTTAAGGAGAGAACAAGTCTGCCCTATTTTCTTTAACAATGTCACTTGAAAGGCAATTAAACAGGGGTTTCAGAGGAGACCCTGCAAAATCAAGCAGCTAAATCTCAGCACCTTGCAGGATCTACAATGAACACTGCTTGCAAACACATTATTTCTACGTGGATGACAGTCACACAATTTCACAAAATCACAGAATGGCTGAGCTGGGGAGGGACCACTGGAGTTAATGTTTGAAGCCCCCAGCTCAAGCAGGGCCACCTAGAGCCAGATGTCCGTGTCCAGATGAGTTCTGAGCATCACCAAGGATGCAAACTCCACAACCCCCCTGTGCCAGCTCTTGGTCACCCACACAGTGAAAAGTGTTCCCTGATGCTCAGAATGAACACCCCATGTTCCCGTTTGTGCCCATCGCCTCTGGTGCTGGCACTGGGCACCATGACAGCACCTGAGGCAATTGCCCTGTGACAGAGCCTGGCTCTGCCCACTACACACCTCCTCTTCAGGTTTTTAGAGATTGTTTTATTAGCTTTTAGAGATGGTTTTTTTTGGTTTTTTTTTTGTGGGTTTGTTTTGGAGGGATTTTTTTGTTTGTCTTGTTTTTTGGGGTTTTTTAAAATCAGATTTTCCTGAGCCTGTTCTTCTCCAGGCTGGACAGTCCCAGCTCTCTTAGCTTTTCCTCACAAAAGAGATGCTCCAGTCCCTTAGAGGCCCTTTGCTGGACACTCTCCAGCGCTCTCCAGTTTTATTAAAAATGCTAAATCCTATATAACTCCCATGTGCCGTGCGGGAGCATACGCAGTTCCTGCATCCCCTGTAAGCAGGCGCGTTCCTGGGATACAGAGAAGGTGGATCTGTCTCTTACAACAAATTTCTCTAGAAAACCCGGCAGGGCACGTCCGTGCCTCTCACTGGGCAGCAGCGAGGCACCGAGCCGGCACGGAGAACTGAATTCCACCGAGAAATGGCCTCCTCCACACGGGAGAACTTTATCCGACAGCATCACCACAGGATCTACCGTTAGCAGCCGGGCTTTACCGCACACGAGGCCCGGCCCGCCCTGCCGGGGAACGGAAGGAGCCGCCCCACAGGCGGGCGGGAGGCGCCGCGGCCCAGCCCCGGGAGGCGGAGCACGGCCACAGAGGCTTCCGTCCTGCCATAGAGGCTTCCGTCCTGCCATAGAGGGTTCTGTCCTGCGGCGCCGTGAGGGAAGCGGAGCCGGTGGTTCGGGGCAGTTCCCTGCAGAGATGGTGTCGCTGCTGCCACGCATCGAGCGGCTCTCGTCGCGGGTGGTGCGGGTGCTGGGCTGCAACCCGGGGCCCATGACCCTGCAGGGCACCAACACCTACCTGGTGGGCTCCGGGCACAGGTACCGAGCCGGCTCGGAGAGCGGGGCAGGGCGCGGCGCACCAGACTCCGCTGCCCCGGGGCCCTGCCCTGCCTCCAGCTCGAGAGGCCGCTAGCGGCCTGTTCCCAAATCCCTTAGTCAGCGCTAAAAAGAGGAAAGAAACCGTACAGCGTTACCTTGGAGGAGCTGGTGCTGGGAGGCGGCTTAGGCGGGTGGGATATGGAGTCTGGTCCGTGCCGCCCTTGGGCCGAGGCCAGGAATTCGGTGAGGGAAGCGGGTGTGTACCTCAGGTACTAAACGTGGCTTCTGCCACTTGTCGCGGAGTTGGAAAGGTGTGGCCTACATTTAGTACTTTTTCCACTTTTTAAATTGTTATGCTGCGGGGGTGGAATGCCAGGAGGCAAAAGGTATTGTCTGGATATGGAGACATACAATATTGCTAAATTTCTATCTGTTGGCTTATTTTAGTAATATGACTTGGCTGTTACATGAACACTCTTTATTCTCTGGTGTGTCTCTCCCTCCCTTTTGTGTGATCCATGTGTAGAAGAGTCCTTATTGACACTGGAGAGCCAGCTATTCCTGAATATATCAGCTGTTTAAAGCAGGCACTGTCAGAGTTCAACATCTCCATTCAAGAAATTTTAGTGACACACTGGCATCGTGATCATACGGGTGGAATACCTGATATCTGCAAAGACATTCCAAGTGGTAGGCCAGAAGTTTCAGATATTGCTAAAAATGTTTAATACATGGCAAGAAAAACATTAACCAAATATTTTTGTGCAAATCAACTAGATTATTATTCTGGAATTGCAGTATAAACTATATGCAATTTCATGATTCTGCTGCAGTGTGTAGATTGAGAGCAATGAATAATCTGAATGTAATAGCTGTAGAAAACTACAGGTTTTCTTCAATACCTGTGCATACTTTCATAGTGAATTTTTCTTATGTGTGAATAATGAAAACGTAGATATTATCAGCATGGTACTAAGAGATGTGAGAAAAGCTTGATACTACTTCTGTTTTACTTGGACGACAATTATGAATTTATTGTTATTTTCACTTTTGTAAAAACAAATAGCTTGAATTGTTAAAAGAAGCATACATAACTTTGGGATTCCTTAGAAGAGCCCATTAGTAGTTGCTGACAAATTCATAGGCCTCAGAGCACGAGGGGAAGGCAGTAGGGCAGTGTACAAGTAAAGTCTGACCTAAAAATATGAGAGACATTTCTGTGTTGGCATCTGAGAAGAGAATAAGCAGTATGGATAATGTGGTAATTCTTAACATTGTTGGACTTTGTCACAAGCTTTGTCACAGGCTTAATTTTGTAAAGTTGCCAGGTGCTTATCTGCCATGAAGCCTGGGCACTACTGAAAACAATTGGTGTCTTGGTGAGGATCTTTGGGCTTGCCAGCCTATCAGTGGGGTTGGAAAGACTAGCAAGAGATATGACTGCCTTTCTGGGTTCCTATCTATAGCTGTTCCAGCCAAGGTGTTTGCATTTTGTGCACTGTTCAGAATGACAAAAGTTGAGAGAAGTTGCAGGTCAAAAAGTCTTCATTCAATTTTAGACAAATGTTGAGAGATGCTTCTGTGACTCATAATGCAAAATATGAGGGCCAAAATCTTAGTGGCATTGTAAAAACTTAGGGGAATTGGCTCATGAGTCAAGAAGAAATATTTGTGAAACATAATAATTACTGATCTTTATTATTTCAGTTGTGGTTTTTTTTCCAACTTCAAATCTGTCACTGGTACAGAGTGCTGTATTCAGGATCAGTGACTTTCACTGTTTAGTGGTTTTGGCTCTGGAATAAGGCTGCTCTACAAATATAAAGTTACTTTACAGGATTTGTTTTGTTTTAGATTTGTATTCATACTGTATGATAATTAATAGTACTTATTCAAAAAGTAACCTGTCTGTTTAATTACCTTTGTTAGTGACAAACTCAAAACATCATTTTTCTTGCTCTCCTTACATATCAGACTCAGAATACCGCATAAGTAAGCTCCCTCGTGTCCCTCACTGTGAAGAAACTATAGAAGGAGGACATAAATATTTTTATCTTAAAGATGGAGATGTGGTAGAGACAGAGGGAGCCACACTCAGGTAACCATGAATTTCTTCAAGTTCTTTTTCTTCAGAATTCTGACATGTATGTGTATCCTGATTTCTAATGATTGCCAATCCATACATCTAATCTTTTCAGCACTTATGCATGTAGACTTCCTATCATGATCCAGCAGGATATGTTAATACAAAGACACTGTTTTTATGAATGAGAATTATCAGAAATTAGCCTTTGGATTTTGTCTTTAGACTCAGCAGAGAAATTAAAAATATTTCCCTAGAAAAACACTTTCTGCAGGAAAATCGAATAGGATTTTACATATTTTCTCATCGCTCTTACATAATTAGTTACTTTTTAAATTGTAGTAGTCTGGCTGGATTATTTAGCGTGCCTTTCTTTTTACTTTAAAAATACATCTCTAGGAAACTCTATAACATTTAATACTTAAAATGTTACATTTTAGACCTTGAACCTGTGAGGTTCTTGTAGGGTGCCAGTTTTGGAGGACTTCTTTCTGTGGCATGTACTGTCTGTAATGTTAGTCTGAATGAGTGTGAAACAGAAAGCTACTGTGCCTCATGGAAGCACACACACAGTTAAAAGGTCTGACCATTCTGTTTTCAGGCTCCTTTCACTAACAAGGCATTATTCTTATAAGGACAAAGTTTGCTTGTTTTCCTCATTTTAGATGGGAACTATATCCCACTTGTAGACTATGTCGCTTGGTTGATTGCAAGGAAAAAACATTTAAAAAGAAAAGGGGTATGTTTTGTCCAAAAGCATTTTATTTTATTAGTGTAAAAATAGAAGTGAAAAGCATTTTACATTGCATACAGAAGACCTTTCACTGCCCTAAGTGGCCCATGTTTGGACAAAAATTTGGAGATGGAAAATAATTTTTTTTAATTTCAATCCAAGTGAGTCAAGGATTAGCTCCTGGAGGGGGAGCAGCATGGTCCTGAGCCAATTGCCTTTCTGCCTTCAGATTCACAGTGCCTCCACCAGTTCCCCACCCCAGCTTGGAGCCTGGAGGGCTCAAACAGGCTGGCTGTGCTGGTGTGGGAGTTCAGAGCTTGTTGAGGGGTGTTGTAAAATACAGGGCTTGTAGCCAACACCTGGGAGAAGTCTGTTGCGACATTTGGGAGCTTGTTGAAGTGTGTCCTCGAAGTGAAGGGCTTCTTAGCCAGCACTTCTGAGACCAAACAGTGGGCTTGTTTATACCAGAAAGCATGGGAGTTCCCAGACACATAGTCTGGTGTTCTTGTTGATCCTTAAGAGAATTTATACCAAACATCACAGCCCCTATGGGTGAGTTGTGAGAGAGGTAATGCAGCCAAACTTTATGGTTGATTAAAAACAAGTATTCTTATTGGAGTAAAGGGTAGCTAGCGGTTTAATGGTGTTAGGAATTTACATTTTAAGAGAGGAATTTACTTGCTGTGGCAAAAAGTCTAAATATGGATAACACTGGACAAATTTAGACTAGGGAAAAGCTTTTTAGGGAAAAGCCTTTTTTTATTGTTGGCTCATCAGTCTCAGAACATTGTTACAATGGAGATAGATGTTAACAGCTCGCTGGTCTACAGGGAAATGTCTCAGAAGGTGGGGTAATACAGAAGGACATAAAATCATCTCAGTCTAGATTTCAGCCAATCATACAAAAACAAGACATATTGACAAGCCTTCCATCCAATCTTGTAAAACATACGTAATGGTAGTTAAAACAAAGACTATTTCATAAGAGACAAAGAACAGAGCTCTATTCATAGTAATCTTCTAAAGATATACATTAAATAAACTTGTTGCCATCCTAAAGCCAAATCTACAGAGTCCTATTGTTATTTGTCACGTCTACTGCTTGGGAAACTTTTCTACTTGCTTGGGAAACTTTTCTGCTGTAACAGAACTTCAGCCTAAGGCCTACATACTCTTTTTTAACCATTTCCTAAAAACCCTCTGACTTTATGGATTCCAACATATTCTCACCTGGATTAATTCAGTAACCACTTCAAGGATACTCCTAGACCCACCACTGGTTCCAAAACTGCAGTATCTGCATGTTAAATTTTAGTTAACAACTGTCAGGTTTTCAAGGTGTGCTACAGCAAGGGGGCAAGACGTGCTGGCAGCACCTCTCCACACACTGTCTGGTGTTCTCTTTCTGCTATTTTTTTATGCTAGTGGTTTGGCTTCCTAGTGAAATTTCATCAAGAACTGAAGGATACCATGTCCCAAAGGTGAGCCCATCAGCTTGATTTTGATTTGCCTCCACAGGGCGATGGCTCACCTGCTTTCTCCTGAGCTCAGTATTCAGTAGGAGCTGGAAGTCATTGCAGCAGATGATGCTGCACTCGTGGTCTCCCAGCCCTGCATCAGCTTGGCTGGGAGCTGTTTAGCCTTGCCCTGTACACCACACTTGGCACCAGCTCTGTCAGTTCCTGATCACTGCTTTGATGCATCTGCCGTTAGCAAGAAGGTTCTAATGAATATCAGCAATGATGCTGGTTGGAGTTGTGTTATTTTCAGTCTGCATCAGCCTCAGCATAAGGCCCTTCTGCTTTTCAGAAATCATCATGAAAGGCCACTCCAGTGCAGTCCTTGGCAGCTCAGGTTACGATATACTCTATACATACCCACTGTCCCTTTGCTGCATGCTATACACTGCTTGTCCAAGCTGTGGGTCCTTAATCCTTACCATGCAGGTGTTTAATGACCTGCACATAGAACAGCTGAGAGACCATGGTTCTCTGTATTTGACAGCTGTGCTCCACTGTGCTATGGGGCTTTCAAGGAAAAATACATTTTTGGAGGCTGAACTTTATCTGGGTGGGGTTCAGAAGTTTGTAGTTAATTGCTACATGAAAGATATCATCCTTACTTTCCTTTCAAAGTACACCGTGTATGTCAAGAACTTCAGGTGTTTCAATCTGGAAAAAAAATAGTCAATTTGATTTTTTTAAAGCTTCAGAATAATGCCCTCTATAACAGAAATAATACATGGCTAGTCAGGTCCTTTAATGCCCTTGTTTTACAGTGTGTCATGTAAGTAAAAGCATGCTGGAGATGGTTGGTGTTCTTTAGATGGTGTAAGAAAATGGATTGGGATTAGGCAAAGTGATACTTGTTTACATCAACTTTTCAGCCTTTTTTGGTCAGTTTTTTCTTGTTCATGTTATGGGCTGCTTTGCCAAGTGTATTATTTTACCATAATTTGTTCTGGTTTCAAAAATGAAGCATATATGCTCTATGAAAAACATACACGTTTTTTGTTCTTTGAACAGAGTTTTGTATACACCAGGACACACTGATGATCATATGGTTTTACATCTAGAAGAAGAAAATGCTGTATTTTCGGGTGACTGTATTTTAGGGGAAGGAACAACAGTAATAGAAGATCTATCTGATTACATGAAGACTTTGAAAAAGTTGTTAGAAATGAAACCAGATTTGATTTATCCAGGTAAGTGGCTTTAGTTTTAACTGCTCCTTTTAACTGTGTAATTTTGTAAAAATCTCCTCTAAGAATTTGAGAACCATTAGTACAATCAAACATCACTTCTGGTGTAACAATTCAATTTAATAAACAGTAAGCTAAGCTGACTTTGTCATGATGCTTTGCAAAACTTGAAAATTTTCAGTGATAGGTATCTTCCTTTCTTAAATTTCTCTATTTCAGGGTGGGTCTTGTCTTTCTGTGCCCAAAGACTCCAAGAGCCATAATCTTTCACTGCTGGAATCATACAGCAGATTTAATTTTCTTGTATTACTCTATCCCTGTGCTTGAATGTTATCCTGGAAGAAAAAATAATAGTTGTTCTTTTGTTCCTTTTCATCCCCACATACACTGTCAGTGTGAGTAACCTAGTAATTTTTTTTGAGAGTTGTGTGTCCCTTGCAGTACGGATTAATCACAAATTCATCTTGGAAAGCTGCAGAACTGTGAAGTGAAAATCTTAGTAAATTATTTAGGTACAATTTGAACAAGAACCAGGAGGCCAAAAGGTTCTAAAAATAAGTTGTCTGTTCATTCATATGGATTTCCTTCAATTCTTTTCCTCTCTCTGATTCAAACATTGGGAATGCATTCACTTTTCATATATACCACATGTCTGTTTGACAAGACTACATTTTAAGAATTCATTATGTAACTACACTTTAAGCTCCTCATTTGCTTTTTCAGAGCTACATCTCAGGATTTTTTTCTGACTTTTTCTGTTTCATCTTCAACTTGTCATTCCAAGCTACTGTATCTGTGTTCTCAGTTGTGCCTTTTTCCATTACCCATCTACGTTTAGCCTACTCTCTTGTGTTCACTCTTAAAATAGCCTTCTTTTGAAGTATGTGTCCTTTAGGATCTCAGAAAAAAATGCTGTTTAAGAAAAGCATTCTTACATATTCCATAGATGTGGAGGTTGATGTAGACAGAATAGTGTCTTGGTCATATTTATTAACTTAACTAACCAATTTAACTGATTTAACTAACCATTAAAACTAACAATTTTTTAGCCTTCAGAATCTCAACCAAATGTTTTACTTTTTTTCTTTCTTAATAACTGCAAAATGCAGTCTGTTCCTCTAACTGAATTTCTGCCTTCCAAAACCCCATATATGTCAAATTCTGTTTGGTTTATCAATTTTATCTGTTGCATTTCACTCTGTTCTTAGTGGTTCTGTATCTAGATTACACATTCACCAAGGCTGAACATCTGTACTCTTTACTTGTGTTTGCTACTGTTTTATCTGTGTTCTTACTGGACTTGCAATTAGGAAGCCAGTCTGACATTGTGTATTTTCAGTAATGAAGGCTAAGTATTGAGATGGTTTGGAACTGACTTTTCTTTTTTCATCCATGCACCACAAAATGTACATGCAATTGTGCAAAAAGTGCTATTGCACAATCAGAACAATTGGTGATACTGTTTGGTATAACTACAGCAGAAGTAGTTTCCTTTATCAATATATTCTATATAAGTCAATCACTCTGTGCTGCAGTATTAGGTCTTCATAATTCTTGAACTGTTTCCTCCACCAATGCTTCAGCACTCCTGTGGTAGCCTCAGAATTGCACGAATTTTTGTAACAAACTGACTGCTGGCTACCTGAGAGTAGGTGAATTTTGTCAATCCTTCCCCTTCTATGTTTCTTTTTTAATTTAACGTGGGAATGACTTAGACACAACACTCATGATATCTAATTTCAGATAATATTTGATGAGAATCCTTGGAACAAGAAAAGGGCATTTTAGTCAGCAGAGGGCTCCCCATCCTGTAATAATAGACAGTTTTCCTTGGTAATACAGAAAAAAATGGTGCCAAAATTAGGAATTTGTGGAAGATTTAATGAGCCAGTTGTTTCCTTCACTTCTGTCCTTTGTGCTGTAATTTAAAGTAAGAGAATCTGACACTTCACAATGTGTTATGAGGAAATAATATCAATCTGTCTGAAATTAAAGCTGAATTCATGGAAAGACAGTCATATTTTGAGAGTGCTTTTCATATGGTCAGAAACATTTTACTTTTATTCAGCTATTAATCTATTTATTTGTCAATAAATAAATAACTACTGATGTCCCTGAAAAATAATGGATGGGAAAGTCCCACATCTGGATTTATTTCCAAGCTTTCTGAGATCATTTTAATGTACATATATGCATACACAACAGCTGCAGATCAGATGATGTAATGGAGATGAAGTCCCTTTAACTTTGCAAAATGTGGGTTCCATTTCAGGTTCTGGCATTGGTCTTGTAGTCTAAGTCAATTAAATCACTTGGAAGAGTAGGGCCAGGTTTTAAGGATGCCTTGGGATTCCATGTGCAACCCTTAGTTTTGATTACTTCAGTGAGACTTCTGTCATTAGAGAATGCAAGAGAATGGACAGTTGACATTACAGTCTCTGCTTTGTATATCTTACTATATTTTTCTAAAGTTTTTTTTTAAGTTTTGGGTGCATAAATGGTAATAGTAGAGATACTGTTATACTTGTAATTTATTTTGAAAGGAAAATCATATTAAATATGTTTGAAATCATTAAATATAAATGCATATGCCAGTATAGCTTTATGTTTACACATTACATATCTTGTATTTATAATACTTACTTAAACAAGGTGAGTTTCAATGTATACTTAGTAATTTCAAACATGCTGAAATGAGTAAGTTGAGATGTATAAATATTTTGACTTGCAGAAGGATAGATTCCTTTGACACTTTAGTTCAAAACATGAAAAATCAGTTGGTCTTTTTCTATAAGCTGTCTGTTGTCAGGCAAAATAAGCTTTGATTTTAAAAGCTTAAAAACCCATTTAATCAGTAAACCAAAAGTACAAGTAAAGAATACAGAGATTCTTTTAATAGTTAGAGAACCTCAAAAGAAACTGATTTTGATGATACCAAATAGCTTCTAAAAGAAAGCTATTGTTTTTTACAGTAGTTTCTTCTCTACTAATTTTATAAATTACTTAGACTTTGCACTCAGAGGGCAGAGCTGGAAGTTGCTGCTGCTACTTCAGGTGAGTTGTACAGGCAAAGAAATAGGAAACCTTGCTATAAAAAGCATGTGATGAATGTTTGTGCAAGTCAATTCCTCTATAAGTAACACAATAAGTTTAATTTCCATGCATGTAACTCTCGTGGCTGAACAGTATTTTCTCTGTCATTTTAATGTACTGTGAGACAGTATTTGATTTTTCATAAAGGTTAGTGATTTACCAATTAAGCCTTCTCATAATGTAATTCAAAGACCTTTAAGTAAGTTGAACATTTCTGTTCTGCTACAGTCAGTCCAGGAAAAAATATGTTTTGTTTATTAACCAGCCAGACATTAAATGATCCACCTATAACTTTTCCTGTGCCTTCTATTTTTCCTACCCTGATACACTCCAACTGCCTTGCTTATTTGTTCTCTATTCATTTCTTTAATCATACTCACAACAGTGTTTTTAAAGGCATAACCTAGTGTGAAGATTTGTTTGGGAAAATTACCTGTTACAATTAAAGATGTCACCTTGATGTTTGCCCCAACAGGACGGGAGGTACAGTAGTACCTGAGTCCTTTGCATCAGCCATTATTGTTCAAAGGCCAGTATCAGTTTAAATCATTAGTGTCAGTATCCTTTGGGGAGAGGAAGACAGGCAAACAGAGATAATACAGTATCTAAATCTCATCTTTTAAATCTGTTCAGCAGTGAACTCCTTTCCTTTTTTCTAATGGCCTAAAGTAGTCTTCCCTTGCTTTCTTTATTCCATCTGAAGTATTCCCTTTTCCCCGTTCAGACTTCTAATATCCTAATTTTTCCTTTCCATCTTAATTCTTTGCAGATGCAGTCTGCAATACAGACATTCAGATCTTTTTCTCATGGCTTTTAAATCTACTAGAGTTTACATAAGAATGTTTCAATTATTCAATAGCATACTTAATTACAAATGTAAGTAATAGTGCTCTGGTACATGTGTTTTGATTTTTAGGTCATGGCCCAGTAGTACGTGATGCAAATACTAGAATCCAAAACTACATTTCTCACCGCCTTGCACGTGAACAGCAAATTCTGAGTGTTTTCCAGAAGAATACTGGGAAATCATACACATCCTCAGAACTTGTAAAGATGGTATACAAGGTAATTGTTGATCAAAAGTTTTTAGATCAAACTAAAGAAAATTGAGGTTAGGTTCATAAAACTTATATGTAACAGCAGTGGTCTTTGAGTGAAAATCATGGTGGCTCTTTGAAAGGGATAAAAAATATTTCTGCCCGTTCAGGGTTCAATTATAACTTTGCTTTTAAGCACTTGTTTAAGCACCTAATTGGAATGAGGCCCACATGATTCTTAGAAACTTGTTTAACTATCCAAGTCTTAGGCACAGTTTCATAAGACTAAGTAAAAATTAAGTTGTAGTGCTTGGTTCAAAGTGAAAAGTATGACATGACTGTTGGTTGTGGATTTCCCAAAGTGTGTTTGGGGTCTCCTGAAGAATGGTTGAAAACTTGGAGTTCCTGATTTATCAGTCTGCAGGTTACAGGTGAACTGCAGTTCCACAGCACAAAGGATATTGCAGCTCTGATGTTGGACAGCTTGTATGTGTCCTTAGACTGGTGTAACAGTACTTTGTTGCTACTTCATCATCCTTCATGTAACCTCTGCAATTTTTCCCTGTGGTGTGGGGTTACCCTCCTAACCAGTGGAGATAAGAGATACAGTATTTCTGCTTTGCCAACATCTGTGGCTTGGGAGCAGGTCTGTAACAGCTTCACAGCTCATTTTTCATGATTCTGCTGATACCTAGTTTCAGAAAGAATGCCTACATCACCGTGAACATTTTACAGTGCTGATGTACCATTACCTATGTCCATTCAGCTTCTGCAGTTCTCCTGCCTGATGAACTAGGTTTTAAGTATAGAGCCATTCTTCTGTTTCTGTAAATCACAAACCACTTGTTCTGCCTATGTAAGAATTTTTTTCAGTACTATTACAGCTTTATAGTACAAAAGAATGTGTATGCTTTCAAAGTATTCTCAAGGTTCACAATTTAAAAATACTCACCTGCGCCGACAACCCAGGGCAAACCAAGCTCAGAGGAGGAGTGCTGGCCAAAGTTTTCATCACACAAATGTATAATGCAAAAAATCAAGCAAAGTGAACAAAAATGTGTTGTTAGATTGCCCATTTAACTGGTGTAAAATTGATTTACTCATCTTAGTTTCCTGTTGTTACGTAACTGAATGTTCCCATACTGATTCAGAAGCGGAAAATCTGTGGTAATAAACCATTGGTTCCATATATTGAAAAAAATAGTTGCTGAGTACTTAAACAAATACAAAATGCATTTTTTTGTTCCCATTAGGAAATCCCTGAGAATTTACTTCCGGCAGCAGAACATAACCTCTTAGTCCACTTGAAAAAGCTGGAAAAAGAAGGAAAAGTGTGTAAGTTGTGGATAAAGGGTGGAAGGAGGGTCATTTTTATGTTCTATGCATTATTTCTCATATTATTTTAGTGCATTATTTTCTAGGGGAAAAAAATGCAATTTTTTGCAGTAGCTGTCCATTAGACAAATTAGAGTAGTATGCAGAATGATTGTACAGTATTCACAAGCTTTTAGAAAATATTTTACTAAGTATTTGAATGCTTAGAGCTCAGATTACTGCAATGCATATCCCTTTAAATTTTTATTCAAAACATACCATAGAATACATTCCTAATGCTAGCATTAATACCTTCTTGTATTTTCTGAAATTCATACCTAAATATGCATGAATGTTGTGTTTTATGGGTTTACATTTAAGTTTCTGCCTATGCTAAATATTTTGCATATTTTTGTGTGTATGTGCTAGAGATTATTAAAATCATGCAGTCTAAATTTTTGCAATTACTGATTAGTACAGTACCTAAGTCGAGCTGCTGTGTTTAATTTAGTGTTTTTACATTGTGCCTTTACTCTTAGTGAACAAGGTGAAGTACTGTTTCTGTAATGGCATGTGCATATGGAAACGTTACTCAGCCAAAGCTGAGGAAAATATTTCTTCCTGTATAATACATGACTGCACTCAGGACTGTCTATTTATAAGTAAATAATTACATGAATTTACAGCTGTCGCAGATTTTCACCATTTACCAACCTGAATAACAACATGAAATTAGTGTATTTTTTTCAGCTTAGACCCTCTGTTTATCTTACTGATAGAATGTCTGCTAGGTACTAACAGAACAATTGAGACTGAAGTTTTGTAATAGTAATGACGACCTGCTTTTTATTCAAGGAAAATAGGTGAGAGTGACATGAATACAGTCATCAGTAAAGTTTAGGAAATGTTCTCTTTGGGCTTATTTTGTGCAGAATGCCATAGAAACTTTACCAACATAGTACTTACTGCACCAGCTTTTAAATATTGTCTCAATTCTTGGTTATTAACATACATCATTGATTTGTACATTTCTCCAATTTTGTTCCACCCAATTCATCAAGGGCATGAGGTGCTGTTGGCTGTTTATCCCTTCTTTTCACTCTCAAAGTAGTTCAAGCAACAGCATTTTCTGTTGAGATCAAATAGTGGATAAATTAACTTTTTCTTTAAAGGTAGTCTTCCCTACAAGAATGTCTTCATTTTGAATGCCCAGGAAATAATCTGGTTGAGTGAGCTACTGACTTAAGGGTTTCTTTTCTCAAAACCACTCTTTTCATGTTTACCAAACAAAAATAACTCAGTTTTTCTCAGAAATCACATTTCTGTTTTGAAGAGAGAGCAGATACAGTCATGCATCTGTTCACAAAGTATCCACTACTTGAAATTATTAGAAAGCTTAAATAACTAGAGGAGATGCTAGTCAATAATTATTGGGACTCTCCTACTCCAGTTGGAGGCCCTTGATTCAGATGTGCCTTGCTTTCCTAGAAGCACAAGATGTGCTCTTTGACATTTGTTTTGTTTTTTAAACTTGAATTTTGGGGCACAGAGAAAGTGAGAATCAATCTCATCAGAGCACTTGGGATTGCTGAATTTTTAAATACAAGCATAGGCCCAGACCTATGGTAAATGGTTAACATCACATGACCTTTACCCATTTTTCAGTTCAAATTAAGGGCATCTGTTAAGGAAGACTGATTCTGTTGATTCTGAGCATGTAGCATACAAATGCTTGTGTACTCATGGTACTTGCTCATTTGATTTTAATATCCTTTGATGCCCTTTCCTCATATTCCAAGACCTTGCAGCATCTCAAGTTTTGTTCTCATTACAGAGGACTTGAGCTGTAGACATAACACTGTCTTGCTTAATTTTCTCCAAACATTTTTCCATAGGAACATCTTGTCAGTATCAATAATGAATGTGACAGGCATATTACAACCTTACAAGTGAGTTACTCACTGTAAATGATGGCCATATGCTGCCTGCTGCAGTCATTAATTACCCACTCAGTACTAGGGATTGCAGATTTTGTGGGTACATAACTTTTATAACTGCAATTGGGAGTGACACTGCCTCTTAATTCAAACAAAAATGTTACTCTTCTTACTTAAAACAAAAATAATGTCTGGTAAGCAGGAGGGTGGCACAATGCACACGTGTAAGCTTTATCCCATGGTTGGTTATTAATAATTTGGTCATTGTTGCACTTCATAGCTGATGAAGAGATAAAAATAATTTATCTCTTCTTAATTTAAGAGCACAGATTTTTTCCATCTAAAGGGTATGAATTTCAGAAAATGCAACAAGCACTCTACTAGCTCAGATTTTTTGATACTTAGAAAGTTTAATATACCAAACTTTAAATAACTAGAGGATTATTAAGACCTTTTTATTAATCACTCTTTATGCTGCTAGGTTACATTGTGGAATAGTTCATGTTTATCACCTTCAATTAAAACTGAACACTGGCATGAAGGAAAGTATTTCATTAGTTTTAATAATAAATATCATGTGTAGACATACATTTTCATGTATGTCTGCATGTGATATTCTGTATCATGTATGTCTACACATTATAATTTGATGTTTATAAATAAAATCTAAGTATTGGTTTGTAACTAATTTGGTTCCTTTTTCTTAACAGTACGTGATGAAACTCCCAGCTTCAGATGGAAAAACAATTTATAAGTTAGGCAAGATTGTCCAGGAATATATTTGATCTGCATGGTTGCTGTATGAAAAATCATAACAATGAGCTGCAACTATATGTAAAATAAAAACTAACTTTTATTTGGTTTGTTAAAAAGTGGCAACAATTTTAAAGCAATGTTGCAGTAAATTAACTGATGTTTTTCACATTCTACTTTATTAGAATTTTACAATACCCTGGTGGGTACTGAGTTAATTAAATGGAATGAGTGTGAAGAATTGAATCCTACCTTTGTTATGAAGTGCTGAGTTTTATCATTGGTGGCAAAAGACAAATAGCAAGGTCTTATAAACTTAATATTATAGTATTTTAAAGCAATATTATAAACCCAATAAATCACATCTATAAGAGAAATCTCTAGAAAAAAAAACCCAGAAAATATGTTATTCTAAACCTGGTTTCACCTGCTTGTGCTTCTCAAAAAGTGATTTTCTAATAAGTTACCTGTACATTCTAAAAAACCAAGTTATTTTTGCTAACAGGTATAATACCAGGATTTACGTTCCTTTTCTAATTCAGCTGACTATGCTTGTCTTTGCTGGTTGCTCAGTGCAGAAGTTTTAACAAACACTGAAAGTAATTCTAGACTTTTGGGGTTTTTTGGTGGAAACACCATTTCTGTGGAATTCATTCAAAGAATTCATTAATTTTAACTAACAAGTGTCAAAAAATGGACAGAGTTGGAGCAGACTCTTAAATTCTTTGTAAGATTCTGCAAGAATGTGATTAAAATCTGTATAAATTGACATATGTATGTATGCCATATGAAGTTTTGCTGTTAATCTACTTAAAGTAGAAATATTTTAACTGAAAGGTTGTATTTGGTTAAAAAATACTGTACAGTGTATTAAAATATGTTTGGAGATTAATTTAAACTGCAAGTTCAGTTCTCTGTGGACCTTCCACTTGCAGAATAGTACATAAATATTTGCATTACTTTGTCTATTCAAAGTGTGTGACATTTGATGATATATACATTTCTTATAGTATTACTCAGCCTTAAAAAACAAAAGCAGATCTGAGATGTTTGAAAATACCAAGAACAAATATATGTCCTTGAAAACCTTTGACCATTCGATCCTGTATCCTAATTTGTGAAACACACATAGGTGTTTGGTCTTAAGAATTTACATTATTTTATGAAGCTGATGGCATTTGTTCTGATCAGCTGAGACAAATCCACACAGGATAGCAACCCAGAAGTACTCACAGGATAGCAACCCAAAACAGGAATAGCAACTCAAAATTGAAATCATATTCTGAGGTAGTAGACAGACCCCTGAAGAAGAGAAATAATTACTTTCTGTAAAAATGATGCTTCTTTATTGATGCAAACTTTATTGACCTGAAATTTGGCCAGATCGTGACACATGCTCACTTTTAACTTTTTCTGCAGTGTCATTTTGAGGTCTTTCTGAGGTCTGCTAGGTTTCCTTCCTATTGTATTTTCTATTAACTTACATTTTTCCAGACACTTTTTATCTGTTCATCCCACAAGTTTTTTTTCTTCAATTCCTTTTGAAAAAATTACTCAATTTTCAAATGGACTTCTTTCCATTAATAATTAGTTTTCCTGTAGCTATTCCATTAATTTATAGTTACCTTTTTCCATGGTTAGGCATAAAAACATAATTATCACTGCTTCTTTGACAAAGATAAAATGATAATTCACATGCTCTGAATGGTGTCATTTTGCTTCAAGTGAAATGACAGTTTCCTGTCATGAGGTCTGAGAACCTAAGACAGCAGGAAACTGGTGTGAAGAGGTGGTGTCTCATTACCTTTCTGAGCTGGAGAAGAAATCTAATGTTACTTAATGATTTTCTTCTGTTTTACTATAAATTTTGAAATATATACATGGAAATGGCTTTAGAATGCACTTAAAGAATTGTTGGGACTTGCAGGCAGTGAAGAAAGCAAGAGGACACAAATAGAAAGCTCCATGTTCTGTGCTGTGCTGCAGCAAATGACTGACATCTTCAAAAAAACAAGGAGAAAGGCTGTTTAACCAGACAAGTCCTTAATGATTGTATATGGTGTCTTTGGAATATTAATAGCAGAAATTGCACTGTTACTAAGATGTATATATAATAAAGGATACTTGGCTGTGGCATCTTGAAAAAGTCTCCAGGCTCCTTGTTATGTGAAATGGAATGTTTATTTTTAAAAGGTAGCAATGTAAGATTGGCCATGTATGTACAAAAAGGGGGGGCCCTTTCACGTGAATGTGTTCATCTGTTGATAATGCATTAAAAGTTACAAATAAAAAGAGGGGAGGGGGCTACTTCTGTCTTAACAGGTTAGAAGGGCTAATAATACCAGTTGCTGGGATAACTTTCTAAACAGCTGGGGACAGAACTAAGCACAAAGTGTGTTTCCAGCCCTCCCGCCAGCTCATTTCAAGATCCTGTCCTGAGAAGCAACATCATTTATTACATTTAAGACCTAGACATTTGGTGGTAGGTATCATCTTTTTGAAGTTTGCCATTCTGTTTCTTGCTGATTTTCTTATTTATATTTGTTTTAAAATATTGTTCTTGATTTTCTCTCCAAGCATGCTTAAATTCAGGAAAGGTTCCCAAATAGAAAGCTGTTTGTGTCTTGTTATTGCAGGTGCCATAATATGCTTCCTGCTGATGTCTTCACAATTTTGCCACCTGAAACATTATATTTGGTTTGGTTGGGAAGGTTTTGGGACACACATGCATATGATGGTGGCTTCTGTGATAAGATGCTAGAAATCTGACTCAGATTGTAGAGAACTTCCTTCCTAAAAAATGTGATCAGTTTGAAGCCTAGTGTTGGAAAATACAGTGTCTGGAAAGAAACATGGCAAACACAGACCAGCCGTCCATGGCAAGCAGCAGACTGAGGGCTGACCATCCCACTTTGCCTGAAGTGCTGTACAAAACTTCATGTGGCAGAAGAGGAGACTCCTGATAAAAGGAAGGTGTGGAAACCTCGGGTGAGGCAACAGGTTTCCTTGGTTTCTATTTCAGTGCAGCAGTTTACAGTGTACCATCAGGACAAACACAGCCAAGCTGAAACTGAGGGCCTGTATGACAGGATATCTAGCCAGGCACTTGCTGATTAAAGCTTGAGGAAAGCATGTCTTGTCCCACTTAAGTCCTGCTTGTTATGTTCTGTGGAGATGAGATGACCTGATTTCTTTTAAGCCTGAGGTGGGAAATAGATGCAAACTTATATTGCAAAATGGAGTCCTATTTTGATTCCAATCCAGTGTATTTCACAGGTACAGTATGCTCCATCCATGACTATACTGTATGCAGTCAGGGATATACTTTCACATTGATATTGTTGAAATCATGTCCTGCTTATTTACATTTGCACAATACTGGTACAGTCAGGGGATTAAGGCATTTCTAGAATACAAAACATCTTGGGACTCAAATATGAATGCTCCTTCTGTTTAAACTTTAAAAAAAATCCAGCTGTGAAGGGAAATTTTTCTGTAGCTTTTTCTGTATTTTAAGTGTCCTAGATCATCTCCAGAAACCAAATATAGCTGTCTCGTTATAAATTCATAGAAAGTCTGTGAGCATCTACACAGCTGATGAAGGTATTTCATAGTTGAAAAACCTGGTCTTACACTGATCAATCTGTTCCATGAGTCACTGCTCCATACAATTGGAAGAAATCAACCTTTTTAAAACGGCTCACACAATTAATTTGGTGCACACTCTCAGTTCTGGCAAAGCAAAGCAATACCAAATAGTTATGCTTTAATTTCTTGCCCTGTATTCATTCATAAGCTGCCGGCAGCAAAAGCCATTCTGACAACACTAAATTTCAGCTATACATTAGTCAGTTTCTTTCTATTTCTTTTCCATAGATCCACTGGGACTATCTGCCTAGCAGAAGCTTTAACAAATAAAGACAGCACGAATTTTGCGAGGGTAGAAGGACCTCTAAATTCAGCCTGGATCAGCGTTCATTTCTCAGACCTCTTCCTTCATCGTTTTAACCCGACAAGACCCTTCTTTTACTGGGTTGGGTTTTTT
This sequence comes from Zonotrichia leucophrys gambelii, assembly GCF_028769735.1. NCBI lineage: Eukaryota > Metazoa > Chordata > Aves > Passeriformes > Passerellidae > Zonotrichia > Zonotrichia leucophrys. The sequence goes on along the minus strand of NC_088171.1, from coordinate 120,321,183 downwards.
GCTGGGCCGGTCAGCGCGGGCTTCGGGCTACCGCCAGTAAGTATCGGCCGTCGCTGCCAGCATTAAAAAAGAAAAGTAGATCTGCCAGCACGGGTGGCTCGGCACGGCTCTGCCGTGCTGCCGATCGCCGGCCAGGCCGCGCCGCGGTTGGCGGGTTTGAATTGGCGGGCGCGGCGCCGGGGGCGGAGCGCGGGCGGAGGCGCCGCCGGCCGGCAGGGGCGCTGCTGGCGGCGGGGCGGGGGAAGCGGAGCGGCGGCGCTGCCATTCCCCGGCTGCGCGGCCGCCTCCTCCCCTCCGCCTCTTCCTGGCCGCGGCCAGAGGAGCTGTGCTGGCAGCGGGGAGGCGGCGGCGGCGGCGCCCAGCTCCCGGCCCGCCATGGCGATCCGCAAGAAGAGCAACAAGAACCCGCCGGTGCTGAGCCACGAGTTCATCGTGCAGAACCATGCGGACATCGTGTCCTGCATGGCCATGATCTTCCTGCTGGGGCTCATGTTCGAGGTGAGGAGGCACCGACGCCCCCGCCGGGGGTTCTCTTCCCGCTTCCTCCCACTCCGCCGGAGGCTCTCGGTGCTGGAGGGGAGGGAGGGCGCGGGAGTGCCGCGGCAGCGGGGGATGCTGTGCGGGCTGCGGCGGAACCCTGCGGCTGCTCCCGGTCGGCGCCGCCGTCCCCCGGCGCACCTGCCCGCCGGCCCACGCCCGAGCCGCTGTACGGGGGGACAGCAGCCGACCCCCGCCCCGCCGCGCCGCCCGAGAGCCGCCGCGGGCACCCGCCCTCCCTGCCCGCGGCGCATCCCCGCTTCCCCGGGCGGAACGCCCTTCTCCCGCCGCGGCTTGGGCAGGCGCAGCCGTGGCTGCCGCCAGGAGCGGGTCTCGCTCCCCGCCGCCGCGGGCGGGAGGCCGAGCGGGGCCGGGAGCGGGCGGCGCAGTTGCTGCGGACGGGCGGGCGGCGGGGTTACGTGGCAGCCGGGGAGGGAGGGAGGAGTGCGCGGCACGGCGGGGAGGGGGCGGGGGGCGAGGCCCGGCCGCCACAGCCGATCCCCCGCTCTTTGTGTGCGCGGCCCCGCCGGGCCCCGCCGGCACTACGGCTCCCGGCGGGCGGCGCGGCGGGGAGGGAAGGGAAGGGAGAGCAGCGGTGACGTGTCCTTAGGGCCGCCGCGCCGCTCCCCCTGCCCGCCGAGCATCCCGGGGCTCCCGCCGCTCCGGGCGCCGTGCGGCTGGGCTGCGATGGGCTGGGCACCCCTGCCGTTCTCCCTCTCGGAGACGCGCCGAGGTCTGGCAGCGGCGGAGGGGAGCGCTCCCTCCGGCCTGAGGGCCGGCCCTGCTGCAGGCCCTCCGCTCTCTGGGCCCCCATGTTGAATGCAGATGCTTTAAACCGCGCCTTTTTGGCGCTGGAAAGGTAACTCACCTGTGTGACTGCCAAAACGTTATCAGTGATCTGAGATCACCGATCATCAAATTAAGATGGTGTTGACTAAATGTTTCTGGTGTTCTAGGCGTTTGTTCAGACATTTATTTCAGACATTTGTTAAGGGTTGTGGACCTTTCTGTCATGGTTTTCAGGATGGTTTCATCCAGCTGTTGGTACAGCTCAGCACTAAAAGCCAGTGGAGTTAGGAAGAAGATAGATAGATAGATAGACAGATAGATAGATAGAACAGGGCAGACCATCTACACTGTTGTTTTTGGGTTTGCTATCAAAAATCACCAAGACAACTGTTATATGGTGATTTCCTGGGGAATGAAGTTAAAGAGGTAAACCTAAACTGTTTCCTTTTGTGCCTACATCAGGCTTACTGTATTAACAATATTACTGGTAGGGGTAGAGGTTTTGAGGGATTGAATGTGCTGAATTCTTTTGTTTCCGGATTTTTTAACCCACTGTGTTTTCTAACCCAGTGTAAAAAAAGGCCATGTGTCATTGTTGGTACAGATGTGGTATGTTGCAATTTTTTAAATGCTTTGATACAGGTATAGGAAATCATTTGCTGTGGTTGATGTTGGTATGGTAAGGTGTTTGCACTGCCTGACTTGTACAATTCTAGTATTGAGAGTAGCTGACAGAGCCTTCAAAGGGCAGCTCAGAATTGAGCGCTGTTTCAAATTGTGCTCTGAGGGCTCCCTTGATGAATAGGGAGCCCAAGGCAGCTTCACTAATTTGAGCAAACTAGTTGGATTCCCTGAAGTTACATGGTCTGAACAGTCTGCCACGTATTCAGGGTTTCATAGAAAATCTAGGGCTTGTTGACAAAGCAATGGTTTTAAAATCTCACTTCCTATGAATAATTAATGCTAGTAGTAACCTAGTCATTATCTTCAGATGCTGAGTATGTCCTTCCAGGATTACTTAAGGAGCTTGGGGTTTTTGTCAGCCCTATTAATTGCCACATAGGTGCTGGGTTTTTACAGCAATGAGAAACCATCTAATCCAAGTGATAGATCAGATCTACTAGGTGATCTACAACGATATCTGTCTGAACTATGGTGAAGAACAGTTACTTTTCCCTCTCATTTATTGCATGTTGATTCATGTTGGGATTCAATTAAGATGTGTTATAGTAAAAAATAAGTTTCTGCTTTTTGTCAAATAAGAACTTACACTCCATCTTATGTATTGGGGATTTTAGAACATCTCCACCCCACTTCTCAAAGAAAGCCATTGGGACATCTTCTCTTCAAACTGTTTTTATTCATTCTGGTTTTTTTTACAGCTTATCATAAAGGGGTAGTACCACTAATGCTAAATTTAATTTAATTTGTTTTATGCTTCTTGCCAAAGGATCCCCAGGGTCAAAAGACTGGTAATTGTACTGAGTTGGCATCCCACTGGCCTGAAATTGTTTTCTGTTATATATGCCTTTTTCCTTCCCTGTCCATGTTTTTCAGATCACCCACAGATTTATGAATATGATAACTGACTTCCAAATTTTGTCAAATAAGAAAAGTACTTGTAAATAAAGTTTATTCTCAGCCACTGCTGAGTGCATCTTGGTCTAGGGACTCCATGATATTGTACATTCTGTTAATGTAATAATACAGTATGGACTAAAGACAGAATTGTAGCATGTGTTTTCACTTTAATGTTGTAGGAAGGGCTGTATGTAAGTAACATTTTCAAGGATCTTTCATTTGGCAGGTTGAGCGTTCTGTAAACAAACCCACAGAGACCACGCCATGTGTGCTGCCCTTGGAAAGTCAGGTGCAGTGCTGAGATAATGGGAGGTCAGTCAGGTTTTTGGGAGGAGGCAAACATGCTGGGCAAGGGTGCCAAAACTATGGGCAAATGTTTTCAGTTTAATGTAGTTTATTTCCATGAGAATTTACAGCGCTTTTGGTTTTTTCTCTTTTAGATTACAGCAAAAGCAGCCGTCATTTTTGTTACACTTCAGTATAATGTTACCATTCCTGCCACAGGTATGTATCTTGCAGAGGTTAGTGAGGAGAGAGTGTATCAGACATGTCAGTGTGCCCTGCTTCCTAGACTTGTCCAGAAGGGAACTTGTCAATTTAACTTGTCAGCTTCAATAGATAAGGAGCAGCTTTCAAGGATTTCACTTTATTTGTATTAAAACACTATTTAAACTAATTAAGTTAGAGACAATGTTTCTGTTCTACTGGATTTATCATTGGTGCTGAAGCACCATTTTTCTGGTAGATAAGTTCACATGAATTCTTACTCTGGCTTTGAAGGTGATAATTTTTAATAGTCAAAGTGGGGTGGTGGTTTAGCATATTTTTATTGTCCACTTTCAGTGTATTTGGATAAGCTTCCTAAGTATGCTTAAGTTTTTAGTTTTATAGCATCTTTCCAGAGTCAAATTGAGTTTGTGATGTGATGGAGAAGATAACTATAAACAGTTTATAGTTGACCTAGTTCATGGTGGCACTTTAATTTGACTTTTATTTGTTCAGCTGACTACAGCTACTTCTGTCTGAAAGACTTCACTCTGAGAAATAAACTTATGAACCATTAAACTGTATTGCTGCCTAACAGTTAATTCTCTTTGCCTTTTAGAAGAACAATCTGCAGAAACAATCTCTCTCTATTACTATGGCATCAAAGACTTGGCTACAATTTTCTTTTACATGCTTGTAGCAATAATCATACATGCTATAATTCAGGAGTATGTACTGGATGTAAGTACAAAATATTCACTCCTTTCATCAAGATAATTGTTGAGTTTTAATTAGACTTTAAGACTATTAACCTAAAAGTAAATTTCTTCATTAAAGTTTTTAACTGTAAAAACATGCATTAAACTTTCAAGGTAATCTAATGTAGTTACTAAATAAATGTGAAGTACTGCAGCATATAAATAACAGTGGACTTTCATTTCAGAAAATTAACAGGAAAATGCACTTTTCAAAAACAAAGCATAGCAAGTTCAATGAGTCTGGGCAACTCAGTGCATTCTACCTTTTCTCCTGTGTTTGGGGAACGAGTATTCTTGTCTCTGTAAGTATGCTTTCTCTTCTGTTTCGTGATGAGATTTCAGAAAATTCACTTATGTTGATGATAAATATGATTTTGGTTTATTTTTCTGGTTTTAGCTGGTTTTAAAAGTGGGGACAAGTTTAAGGATTCTGTGTGAGTTTAGTCATAGCTGAGTATGAAGTCAGTAGTGTTACTGTTGCTCAGTCTTGAATAGATTTACTGTCAAACTGAATAAGATAAAACCATTTAACTTTATTATGGTGTTTAATTCTCTGTATTTTTTTTAATGTTGGTTTATTAATATAAAATAAATATTAGGAACCATACACAGAATTCTGGAGCCTAGAGAATGGGAATATGACAGATTGTTGTAACCTCCGGTCACTGTGTGCTTTTAGGTGACATACCCTTTGCTAGTGGCTGGATGTGTATGAGTTTAGCTCATAGAAAAGGGAAGGCTGTGCCTTTTTTGTTATTTTCTTTATTATAACATGAAAACTCCTGGAAAACCTCTCTTTGTCTTAGTTCTAAGTTCAAAGTTTGTCAGCAGTTTACAAGAGAGGACTTGTGGCCATAGTAATCCTGGAATACTTTCCATCTCATAAGGATATTCTGTCTTGAATAATCACTTGATTTGTTTGGTTGCTTTTTATTTTCTTAAGCCAGTACAGCTGTCTTTTGTTTTGGGGATTTGTTTTCTGGGTTGGTTGGGTTTTGTTAATTTGTGATTTCTTGGAGATTTTTTTAAAAGAAAATTTATGGATCTGCAGCTTTTACTTGTGTATGTGTATATGAGTATTTTTTGTGTGTACACTTGTGCATATACATAAATGCATATAGGTACGTCCAGTCACTATTTCTGACTAGAAAGTAGCATCTTAGAGGGTTTATTGGGGTTTTTTTGTTATTTTCTTTTTGTAGGAGAACTATATATCAGATCCAACCTCTCTGTGGAGGGACTACCCGCACACTCTGATTCCGTAAGGCCTCTTCCTTCCAGGATTGCTGGGGGAGGGAGAGGGGGGACTGTTTTAAGCCTAGGGTGTGTCATGTACAATCTGTGTAGGATAAGTAATTTGTAAAACTATATTAGTCACCAATGTGTTTTTGGTTGAGGGTATTTGGGCTTTATTCTTTGACAACTTGTAGCATACTAAGTTCTTTTTATGTAGGCTGTTACTTAAAGTTAATTCCATTTTTGCAAGCTTTGTCTGAATGATTTAATGATATTAATGATAGTAGTTTAGACTTGGCTGGCATGAAGGGTCTGCATTTTTTATTTTTTTAAGAGACAGTGATAAAATGAGTTCACTAGAATCTTCTGAAATGTTTTATGTTCATTCATAATAAATAATATTCTTCAATTCTCGCTGTATTGTACAGGTTTCAAATGAAGTTTTTCTACATCTTACAGTTGGCATACTGGTTTCATGCTTTTCCAGAACTGTACTTTCAGAAAACTAAAAAAGTAAGTTCAAAATGTAAATAGGAGGAACTCCAGAGCAAGGTGGCTTTTTTTTCTTTACAGTTAAATTCTAATTGAAGTAAAATTGCTAAATATCTGTTGTGTAAATAAAAATTCTAGTGTTTCTCATCCACTGAAAGAATTTTCCCTCAAGCAAGTGATTGTGATATTTTCTTTTCAACTCTTGGGGTTTTTTCCCTTTGTTTCTCAGGATTGATAGTCTGAATAGGCTCGCTAAAGTCACAGCTGCTTCATGAATCATGATATAGGTGTAGAATATAAACTGTGAATAATCAAAGGAGTATGAAAGTCTGGGATTTGATTTAAATAGCATTTAAATGGGCGGATGACAATGGGACATGAGCTGTCAATGTACCTTTGCACCCCAAAAAAAACCGTGTCACCTGGACTGCATAACGAGCAGTGGCCAGCTGGTTGACGGAAGGGATTTTGCCCCTGGAGTGCTGCATCCAACTCTGGGGTCCCCAGCACAAGAAAGGTATGGATCAGTTTGAGTGATCAGAGGAGGGCCATGAAGATGAACAGAGGGCTGGAGCACCAATTCTATGAAGGCAGGCTGAGAGAGTTGGGGTTGCTCAGCCTGGAGAAGAGAAGGCTCCAGAAAGAACTTATAGTGGCCTCTCACTGTTTGATAGGGGCTTATAAGAAAGATGGAGAAAAAAAATCTTTCTTATTAGCCCCTATCAAACAGTGAGAGGCCACAATAAAAAAAATTTTTGCTGGGGTCTGTAGTGGCAGGGAATAATGATTTTGAAACAGTAGGTTTAGAGTAGATTTGAAGAAATTCTTTGTGATGAAAATGGTAAGACAATCCATCTGGAACACAATGCCCAACAGTGACACTTCTCAACAATGCAGAGAAGTTGTGAATTTGCTTTCATTTGAAGTGTTGAAGGTCAGGCTGGATGGGGCTTTGAGCAACCTGGGCAAGTGACAGATGTCCCTGCCCACGGTTGGACTAGGTGATCTACAAAGGTGTCTTTGAGCCCAAGCCTTTCTGTGACTGCTGTTGCTCTGTGAGCAGGCTGCATCTCTGTTGCCAGTTCTGCTTTATTCAAGAAAATGAAACATAGGTGTTACATAGGCGCAGGTCTTTGTACAGGAGCCGAGAAGAGGCTTAGTAAAGTAGTAACAAAATGCACTGGTTTTAGGCTGCTCATATGCAGTATGAATACTCTTTTTGCAGATGCAGCTGATGTTGTCTTATTATGCTAGTGATACCTTCCAAATTTGACTTTACAGCCAAGTGTGGAGAGCGTTCTTAAAATAACTTCCAAGAAAGCTGTCACAAGTGGCCGAAGTGCTGTATGTTGAATAACAGTGTTTTACTTGGTCACTGCTTGAAATTGTGTCCTCTGACTTTTGCATTAGGTTTAAAGAGTGATAGTTCATTTGTGTTTTAGCATAGTTGATATTTCTTCAACCACAGCTTAACCTCTGCTATCTCGGTTTACTTACCTTATTCCTTCTTTTGAACAAACTGGCTGCTTTTACTCAGGTCTAGTTATCTGTCTTGCTGACATAAACAAGAAAGTAACTTCTCAGCTCTGGTTCCTCTATAGTCATGTGTACCTTGTGCATTCTTCTACAAGGCCTTCAGTCTCTGACAGTTTGTCTAAGCAGGCAGCATGGGGTGTTTAAATCTTATCTCAGTTCTAAAGTTAAAGTGTTGTAGGCTGGTCCTGGTTCTGCTTGGACAAACTGACCATTTGTACTTACTGTGTCTTTATCTGAAATAACCAATTTTTCATTTTCTTTCAGGTAATTTATAGTAGGTCTTTCTTCACCTGCTCTTTGTGTATTATGTGTGATGTTTGCTGCTGTCATAATTGTTTGATTCTGTGGGTTTGTTGAATGTGATACTGAGTATTGAATAACATAGTATAGCTCTTGTAAGATTAAAATTTTAGGCCCTTTTAACAAGATCCTTGTAAAAAGGATCCTTAAAAGATCCAAGCTAAAGATCCTTACTTGAAGTTTAGAGAATGTTTCCAAAAAGGAGTTTTTTAAGCACAAGTGAATGTACTCTGCGACCACTCCAAAAGAGATTTTTATTGTGATCTGGCATGGTTCAGTGGTCCTTCTGTTCACAGATGGCACAATCTGCTTTCCATGTTCTGTGTATCTTCGTCGTTATTATTTCATCTCCATGAAGTGTTCAGTTCAATAGGGCTGACTAAAGCCTGACTTAAAGTGGGACCATGTGCTTTAGCATGACTGGTTAATAACAGTATTCTCTGTATAACTCTGTATATTGCCAGAAACAGTGTGCCAGAATTTTGGATGGCCTTGAATTTTTAAAATTTATGTCAACACTTGGAAAACCTCTCATTTTGATTCATAGACTTATTTTATTCTGCAGCAATCTGACAATTTGATGGGCAGCAAACATGTGGAACTGTAGAATCTGATGGTACAGTAATAGATGCAAAATAAGAAATGTAATAATTTTTATATATTCACAGTGGTCATAACAAATGGATCCTTTTTAAAAGCATCTTTCCATGTTTGATTCCTTTTCTCACAGTAGCATATGTAGGACACTGAATATGACTGGTAAGTGAGCAATAAGTTATGTGTGGAATTAGATGATCCAGGCTGAGTGTTTCAGTGCCAAACCAGACCATGCTGAGGTAGCTGATACAAGAACAATTTTCCAAGACTAGGGAATAGTTTGTAATAACAGATAACACAGTACAATACTGTGTAACATTGTATATAACACATGGTCACTTTTTGCTTCCAAATAGGAAGATATCTTTCGCCAGATTGTCTACATTGGACTTTACCTCTTTCATATTGCTGGAGCCTATCTCTTGAAGTAAGTAAATTGTAAACTTTTGCTGACTCCCTTCTTTGCCTTAAATATCTAACAAAAGGTCTGAATGTTTGTTTTGTTTGTTTTGATAGTCTGACCCACCTTGGACTTGTTCTTCTGGTATTGCATTACTTCGTTGAATTTCTTTTCCACATATCCCGTCTTTTCTACTTCAGTGATGAAAAATACCAGAAAGGGTAAATAGTCTTTAAAATTTTATCTTTATCTTTAAAGTTCTTGTAATGTCTGTCTGAGAGCCTTTTGCATTTAACTGACCAGAAACTAAAATTACAAGGGAGTTCAAACAGTGTTTCTTAAGCAACCACAGTTGTCCAGACTAGTGCTAGTACTTATATTTCTAAACCATCAGTATACTTTCTACCTTGCTTTAGTCTATTTAAGTAAATAGTAGTAGCAGTATTAAATGAAATAAAATCTCTCAATGTATACTAATGTGGGGTTTTTTTTAAAGTTTTGTAGAGAAAGAAACAGGATAGATTGCTAATATAGCCAGCTCTATAGGAACTAAAAATGTGCTTTTGTTCTAATGGTGCTGGAAAGCACTTTCAATTGAGTTGAAATCAGTTTTCATAACATAATACAAGATGCATTTAAGATAGGTGCGAAATCATGTATTTAGGTAAGTTCTTGGATTTCAAACAAATTTGCATGGGGAAAGGTAAGCATTTGGATTGTTAGTACATGTGTTTTGAATGGAAAGTTGATTTAGTGTTTGTGGTGTTTTTATTTCTAGATTTTCACTGTGGGCAGTTCTTTTTGTTTTGGGAAGGCTTCTCACCTTGATTCTCTCAGTCCTCACTTTTGGCTTTGGACTGGCAAGAGCAGAAGATCAGCAGCTGAATTTCAGTACTGGAAACTTTAATATCCTGGCTGTTAGGTACAGTAAACCTGGAACAGTTCTTAAGCATGTGCTGTAAACCATGTTAAATACACAATGTAAGTGGTATGGTACTAGTGCCAGTAATTCTGAATGATTGAGTGTTTTCATGCAACCAGTGGGATCAATAGGAATAGCTCATGTAAGAAACTTGTAAGGCACAGTGAAATGAATTGACTGAATTTAGTCTATATCTGAGAGAAATCTGTAACTGGTTACTCTTCTCTGTTGAAAAAACCCCAAGCAACCAAAAAAAAAAACCTAAACACAAACCAGCAGAATTAATAGGAATATCCAATTACAGACACTACTTTCAAATGTTTTAAAGTTAGTAAATTGAATTCTAAATATGATTGCTGTCAGTATATCTTAAAGGTATTTGTGCCCAGAGCAGCTTTGGTATCATTTGAAGATTGCTGCTTCTTTCTCTGCCTTTTTTATGGCCCCTGTTGTGCTGTGTGATCCAACTGCCTGGCCTTCTTATAAATGCAGAAAAAGAATTTATTGAAACTTTGACAATGTCAGTATTACCTTGCAAAATTGATACTCTGAGCTGCAAGACACTCTTGAACAATTTTCAGCTGTTACTGCCTGGTACCCTGAGAGTAATTCTGAGAAAGACAGAAGGAAAGAAACATAGTACTTGCCAGTTTTGATGGGTAAAGATTTCACCATCACTCCATATCTAGTTTTGATCATCTGTGTTTAAGCCCAGTGTCGCCCTATGCAAGTGAACTCAACTCTTGGCCTAGAAAATGGAGGTTACCAGGAGGAGGGGGTGGAAGTTGCCCAAAATCCTGAGGTGTTCTACCTTGCTTTTCTATTTGAATAATGAGGCAAACTTACTGATGAAACTTCACCTATTATTTGTTTCTAGAATCAGTGTGCTGGCCTCCATCTGCATGACCCAAGCATTTATGATGTGGAAGTTCATTAATTTCCAGCTTCGGAGGTGGAGAGAGCATTCTTCTTCTCAGCCTCAGTCAGTGAAAAAGAAGTTTGTATCAGCTAAAGGAAAGACCTCCAGAAAAGAAAGAGGTTTGTAGTTTCATTTTTTCTGTTCCCTTGACTTCTCAAAACCAACTGTAGGTCGCTAAGGAAGCATTTTGTGTTTAACTTGTGAGTGAGATGGCTCAGCTAGAGAAGCAGTACTGGGGAATATTACTGTGGGAAGAATAATTCTTTTTTTTAAAGAAAAACCACTATATATTGTTGGGTTTTCTAACTGCCCGAATAAAGGAATTACTGGGGTATTTTTCATTAATGCAGCATGATATTTTTTATTCTCTATCATTTCATTACTTGGAACAAAATGTGTCATGCTTGTGTTTTGTTCTCTTATATAAAAGGAACAGTTGCAATTTTAGATCTCTTCTCTTAGACATTAATTTGTAAAATTTTCTTGCTGTGGATTTCAAGTTTCTTTTTCATTGCCCCAAAATTCTGAGGGTTTAGAGCAAAGAGAGGATTTGATGATCCACCCAGTAAAAAGTTTTGTGTTGGACTATTTTTACAAAAAACAGAAATTAGTAGTTCTTTAGGGAAAGGTAATAACACCTTACTACTCTAAACCTGTGTCAAAGCATTTAGAAATGAACTAAAGAGTTCAGGTTTGACTTTTTCATTATGTCACACTTTTTTTGTGGAAATGGTATGAGAGATGAACAGAACGCTCTTTCCTCCAAGAAAAAAATTATGCGCTCTTTAAAAAAAAAAATTAAACCGCTGTACTTCAATGTATCTTTTGCACCAACAGTTCAACTCCTGTGTATTTAATTGCTAGCTTGAATAACTTCTGCAACCTTTTGAAATGGCAGAAGTTGTTTCAAAAGCTTTCTTCAGCATGATCCTTTGCTCCCAATCATGTATTACCAACCTGTTCCAGTTTTTGATGTATTGAAAGTAGTGTGTGTCAAGACCATTTGCACTAAGAATTGAGATTTGTGGTGGGAGATCAGTAATATTTTTACTTCTCCCAAGTTTCTATTTTTATTAAAATTATGTGGTTTAGAGTACTGCTGCATTCCATTTAGAATGATTTGTAATTATCACAACTTGGCTTTTGTGTAATGTTGGGGTTTTTTTCCAACTGAAAATTCAGTTGGAATTTTTTTTTAAATTGAGTGAAGGTAGTTTCTTGTGTAAGTGTCCTGTTTAATCAGAGCTTCATGGTCATGGCCTTCTGAATATGGAGGGCTTTTTTTAATTTAAGTATTTTATGTCAATTTTAAAATATATGTCTTGATTAGGGAGTCAGAAATGAAATGGCTTTTTAAAATCTCCTAATCTATTTAATTCATGTAGTTTAATGAATCTGCTGGGTTTCAGCCTACTTCAATGGAGACGTGCAAGTGGTAAACAAATAGTGAAAAAAATCAGTTAATTCACAAAATAATTGAACTATGCCTGTCTTGAACACTGAAGAATTGTATTCCTTATTTTAAATGAACATAAAAGAACTCAGTTCATTCAAATTCTTCTGTTTTGAATACTCCTGTTATGTTGTCTGTTCAGAACACTTGTATAGGATGCAGCAAAGCAGTGGTTTTGAAGGAGTAATATATGCAATTGAACTCTTTAAAACACTTTTTTTTTGTGTGTCTGTGTGTGGTTGAATGTTTTTTTGAGAGACAGGGCACAATAAAATGTGTTACTTTTCATCTATGCCAAAAGCAAGAAATGACAGTAAAAAATCCTGCTGGTGTTGTAGGTGGGATATACCTGTGCTGATTCATATTCTTTGTTGTTTTGCCTAAACTCTTTAGGAAAATATTATTTCAGTTAGCTGGCTTGGGTCTAATTAATTGTTTGCAAGTTTCTTTACTTAAAAACAATTCAAACATTTTCAGAAATATCCGAAGACCACCTTATGTAGGCTTAAAATGGTGGTGTCACTTACAGCCAATATGTGCTCAAACAGACTTTGACTCTTTGGGTCTGGTCTCCTGCTCATGTGTGGTTGTCATTGTTGCGTTTTTTTGTTCCTTGTTTGCACAAATGGGAGCATTTGGGTGTTGTGGGAGAAAGAGGAAGGCCAACAGCTGTTTTTGTAGATTGTCCACACTCTAGTGACCTTCAGCACATCTGCGTGTGGAAAAATAAGTTTAACCAGTCCTTTATAAAAATATATAAATATGTCTATGTAATAATTGTTTAAAAGCACCCAAAAAAAAACCAGCAGCTGTTGCTTGAAGTCGGAATGATTTGAGCCAGAGCAGAGAAGTTAGGCTGCATGCATTGTAGCTGGCTATGCACTGTGCTCTTTAGATCTGTTTTATAAATATAGTTACTGTCAGGGAACATCTGTTTCCTTGGTTGAGGTGAAACTGAGTAAAGGGGGTGTTGGACTTGTGGATGCTGAGGATTTCTGTGCTGACACACTCTAACTCCCAGGAGAGCAATACCTTTGACCTGAAGCCATGGAGAAGGCTTCCAAAATTAATTGATAACACTGGGATTACAAGTGTGTAGTTAATTAGAAGTGTGCAATATCACAAGGTGAAAAACTTAGAATTTGAAGTTTTAAAGTATAATAATATATATAGTACAAGATAGAAGCTTTAAAGCAAAAACTAGTCCTTCTTCTTAACCTTCTTCTTCCTTCTTAAGTTTTTTGTATTACTAGTATTTTGTAATTAGTCAAAAAAGTCCACATTGCAGGCGTCAGGTAATTAGTTATTAGATTAAAAATGAAAATAATTTGTGTCATTTCTTAATGAAATAGTTTAACCTTAAAAAACCTTTTAATAAGGAATTGTTAACCATTTTCTACCTTCTTAGAAAAAAACTAAAAACTCGCTACCTATGAGACTATAACATAAATAAGAAATAATAAACACCTAAATGTAAGGACAAGCTATCATCTTAAGTACCTTTGTGTTTTTAGCTAGGTGCTTGATCTTGAGCTCTTTCTACCTACACATACTCATTGCAAATCTGAACCAGTGTTTTACTTCTGCCTTATTTATGTAAATATCTTCACCATAATGTAAATGAGTTATACATGTTAAAATATATGCTTTAAAAATTGTGGGTATATCTGTGTATAAAGGATTTCGTCTATGTTTCAAATGCTTGTAAAGTAAGCAAAGGAGTGTAATTTTAACAAGAATTATGACATTGGTGTGGTAAATAGCTAAGACCTGTAGCAGAGAACTCTGTATATAGTCTGTCTCCAAAATTTCACAGAACCATCTCATCTCAAGTTGTAGTTTTTCACAGAATGTCTTCTAAAATATCATAACTGGTGTTCGTTTTCAGTCTAGATGTATATAATGGACACATTTCAGTGTCTAGTCACATTAGGGTTCTGGAATTTATTATAGTAAACTTTAAATATTGCACTTTGTAAAAACTTCATTATGCTGCTGCACACTGAATGATAATTAAGAAGTTTAACAAAGAGGGTACATCAGAAAAGAAGTTAAAGGCTGTTTGTGTAGGACCCACAAAAATGTAATAAAATACAAAGTGTCTCACTGTACCTAAAGAGTGATTTCTTCTTTTTTTCTAGAAAATGGAATAAATGGAACAGTGACCTCAAACGGAGCAGACTCGCCTCGCAGCAGGAAGGATAAATCCTCGTAAAACTGGGTTTTATTAAGTTAATTGACTAATGTCCCCAAAGAATCTGCTTTTTACATGGATGGCCCTTCAGCACTAGAAATATTATGGATTAAAGAAAATACAATTCATGGTTTTTGATTATTGCTGTTGTTTTGAGAAACTTTTTTTAAAAAACCATTTTGACTAAGGAAAAAGTTTATCTCTCTTCAGATACTTGGGGGGAGGATTCAACACTTTTTAAAACACATTGACGCTTTTTTAAATATTTACTGTGATGAAATAACTTACTTAATGAGGATCACTGTTGCAGTGTATTATTTCCTTCCAGTTTTTGTAATCTTGGTGATACTGTTCTACCAACTTCACTTTTTCCAAGTTCCTCAAAAAATATTGCAAAATTGAAGTAAAAACATTGTATGCATATTCAGATACTCTGGGTTTTCAGCTAATTACCTTGACTCAAATTTACATTTCAATTTGGGATTCCAAGACCACACCAATAGACCTCTTTATTTGGTAGTTACTATAGCTGCACAATGTCTGCTCTAAGAATTGCCCCATATCATTAAAACAAAACTGAACTTATTGGAAATGTTGCAGAGTCTTATTGTTTGTTGGTTAGAAATCTCTTACAAGGAGCACAACACCTTTTTGAGATATAGCTTTTAGCACCTGAAAACTAGAAGGGAGTGTGTATGGTCATAGAGAGAGTAATTTGAGTAGCACTGTCCACTTCTGTCTGTGCTTTTGAGGTGTATGTATCTTGGAGAATTGGTGTGCATTGGGCCTTCTTTGAAAACTTGTCTGTCTGATTTTACGGGTGGAGGTTATTACAATGTGCTGTGTTTGTTTTGGGAGGCAATCAATGCTCCATGAAGAGGGAATTAGATAAATGGATCAAGTGATGAGAAACATTCCTTTATTCTAACTGCTTTGCTTTGTTTCACCTCTGTTAGGAAATAGTTTGATTTCTCCTATATATATTTTTATGAAAAAATATTTAAAAGCTACAGCTTCTTAAAACTGATTAATGGTGACCTCTGCTGCAACTGGAAAAATTAAATTTAAGAATTTTTCCATTATCTTTCATAATTGTATTCAATGTGAAACCTTGTCCAGTTAGTTTTCCAGTTTATTATGCAGATAATCTTTCCTCTGTACACTTTTGTAATGGGTGCAATTCAGCCTGTTTCACTTGGGAATGAGTGAGACAGTTATTGCAGTCCTAAGAAGAAATTGCTAAATTAGTTATCAAGTTAACCCAAGTATTGAACTGCTTATTGATTAAGGAGTAATTATGAGCAATCAAGATGATAAATAAAATAATTTTAATTAAAAACTGTTATTATAATGGAGTCTATACCCAACAAAATGATAAATCTGCATTCTGTATTTTCTACAGTTCAATTGCTTACTATTCAGAATAAACATTCTAGTACAAAATCCTCACTACAAGCAACTATCCATTCTTCAGTTCTTTAGTGCTGTTTAGAGTTATTACAGTACAATTTATTGCATGTTTCAGCTGATTACAGACACAATTCCCAAGTATTTGGTTCACAGCTCCTGAGGTGGACTTGGCAGATGTGTACTTGCTTAGCTTGAGAGCTCTGGGGCAGGGTGCCCTCCAGTATGCCCAGTCTGCTTCAGCAGAAGTAGGGATCCCATGTGCTGGGACATCCCATGTAGAACTGTGAATCTGTCCAACCTGACCACAAAACTGGAAAACTGGAACTCGGAAATTTTGAGACTTGTGTACATTATATACTTGTTGTTCAAAATCATGTTTTGTGTCTGATGTTCCCAGAAGAACCTTCAAAGATTCTGTGTGCCTTGCTCTCAAATTGTACCTTAAGCCAAAGTGGGTTTAATTTTAGGTGTCTAGTCTGGTGCTTGGACTCTAAATCAGTTTGCTTGTGATACCTGGTTGCACTGGGGCTGAAAGAATCATAAAGGGTGAAGGAACAAATTATGAAGCAGTCATTTAAGGTACTTCTTGAGATCTTCAAGACTTATAGGAGTCTGAGGGTTGTAATAGTTGTTTCCCTAAGGCAAACTATTTCTTGTTAACCTCATTCTTTGACACAGTCGTCTGGAAATGTAAACTTCAGGTTAATTTCCAAAAACTTCAGAAGTATTCTTGACTGTTAATACTGACGTTGCTTTTTGTCTCCTTTTGGCCTTATGGACGGACATTCTTGTCCTTTGGACATTTACAAAAGCACTTTCTGTTTCCACAATGGCTTAATATTCATCATTGCCTTATAGGAGTTGTTGGTATCTGCCAAGTAATAGAAAGTAACAACAGGTGTTCTAGAAATTGGTTAGAGTATTGGAAAGCCAGTATTTTCTGTCTCTTCTGTCATAACTAAAAATACATATTTATCATGTTTGACGAGGCAAGACCAGTAATGTTTAATTATCTGCCTTGGGATAGAAACACTCAAACTTAGAAGATATTGAGACTTCTAATTTGATATTATTTGTTTTAGCATTAGAGTATTGTTTGGCTTAAAATTGCTTAAAATTGATTTTCAAATGTTATTGCAGTTTTGGCTCTTTGCTGTAATCAGAGTTTCAGTAAGATGGAAGAATATTAGTTGTCTAATCATGTTTTCTTAATTATGGCATCAAGAAAATTAGAAATGGAAATGACTGAGGAGTTCATTATTATATCCTACGCCAAATAAAATAGGCAGTAGTTAATTTATCCTCATCAATTACCAGGTCCCACAAAGAGAAAGCTTTGTCCATTTAGATGGATTTGAGTTGAATAATTACACAGACAGTGGATATCGTTTGTTTGGTTTGTTTTTTTTTTCTTAAACCTCCTTCTCTTTGCCCCATCTTGTCAAAACTTTTCAAGATTTAACAACAGATGATTTCAAGCCTTTTTTTTGAGCCCCAAATTGTGTGTTTGTTTTATGTGCCAGAATATTCTTTCAAAACCATCATTTTACTTTTAAAGTGGTAATATTTAATTTCAAAGTACAAACAAGGAATGCAGAGCAGCTGAAATTAATTTTCAGAGTTTTACTTTTCATCTGGGCACTTTCTCCTTGACTGGTTGCAAAGACTGATTTCTCCTGTGTGAATCATTCATGAATGTGAAAATACTCTTTGGAAATACTGTTTTTCTGGTGATCCCATGCCCAAACTTAGGAATAGTGAATGAATTTGCTGAGCAGAGAAAATGCATAGGCTATTTCTTCTAAGTTTAGGTTATGCTGAAGGTAAATTATGTATGTTGGGATGATGCATTTAGAAAATCAGCAGGTATTTGTAAGCATTTGGTATTTTTTTCTAAATACTCTTTTTCTTTGAAAATTTTTGTTCTGTTTATGGAGTTATAGTACCCAGAATCATAAAAAGCAGTGTGGTCCTTGGGTATAGGTAATTGGACTTCTGTAAAAAGGGTCAATACACATCTGCAGTCCTTTGTTCTTTGCAGATTTCTGACTGAGTGCACCTGAGTTGATTTTGTTGGGGCAAAACTTGATATGAAAGGGAAGGGAGGATTTCCATAACCATGCTAGCCTGAAAGTAATGTAGGCTGCTGCCAGAATTATTGTTCTGTCCCTTGCCTTAGCTAGCACGAGCCTTTCTGGTTCCTTGGTGAGTTGGACCAGGGGGCTGGTGCACCTGGAAACAAGCATGTTTGGGTTTTTCCCATTGGGTTAGTTGCCTGATAGTAACCCCAGAGCTTTACAAGTAATTATGTATAAGCAAGAAGAAGAGTTGCAGGGTAAAGATCAATCAGGTTCTAAAGCATCTGTCCCTTTCAACAGCGTGTTGCTTAAAAATTACACTAGATTACACCGTGGGAGATCTTTAAAGGCTTTCAGTCACCAGTACCAGAAGGGACCTGGCCTCTCTGGTAGTTCCTACATGCCAAATCCATTAAGTATTAATGGATTTTTTTCATATCTTGTGGGGGAAGGGGAGATACTCATTGTGTTTTACTGTACTGGGATACCTTTTATCTGTCATCAGGGTTTCCAATCAGTGCAAGAGGATACTGGCAGAGGAGAAGTAGGGATTTTGAAATTGTAGGTTGTCCTGGATCAAACAAACAACATTACTTTCCTTAACAGCCAGGAAATTATTGTGGTTTTTTTTTTCCTTTTTTGGTGTGAGATTTTTTTGTTCCTGCATCAGCGCTTTATGTACTGGAGGAGGTATTCCAGAGAGCTTCACAAGAATTGCACTGTATGTGAGCCTTGGTACATGGAGGGGAGGATTGTTTGGTTTCTCTTAGTTTGTTTTCCTGTTTTCAGGAAGTTCACCAGCTGATTCCTAGGTCATACTTGGGTTTGGTTCCATTTGTGACTCAGCTCTTTGGGCCTGTGTTGTAAATGTTGGAGATTGGCAGTTTCAATAGGCTCCCTGTGCAGTGGTGATCATCGCTGTCCTAATTGTTCTGTCTGGAAAATGTCAGTATTGAAGGGACTTGAACACAAAGTAGAGACAGTGCTGATGTTTGTAACATTTACAGGCCAGTGGGAGCCTGCATACAGAGATGGCATCTGGAGGGGGGGCTGTGGTTTAATGCCTGAATCTTGTTATGCAAATATTTAGGTTATTTCTGGTGCAGGGTATAAGAATGTCCTACAAAATGAAAGCTTGGGGAATATTTAGAAAATCCTTTAAAAAGAAAAAGACTTCAAAGGACTGACGTCAGTTATCATCTGTTCATCATATTTGAATTTCTTACATTGCGAGCTGTGGATTATCTTTAGAGCACTGGATTAGCCCATGCTTGTAGGTTTGTCGGTGGGGTTGTTTTATATACTGTAAGTTGTTGTGGTGGATGTCTGGTGAGTGCCCCCTCTTCACACTGCTCCCTAAACTACTCAGTTTTGGATCTGATAATCCTAAATCTGTACACAACAAGGAATTTTGCTCTTCAGAGCTAAAATAGGATCAGTGCTGGAGTGTTTCTGGATCAGACGTGCAAAAGAAACATGCACATCAATATGTTGAGTGTCATCAGAGCCTCCTTAATGGGAACTGAAACTCCTTTAGGAAGAATAAATTGCAATACAACTTGGATATAGCTTACATCCACATAGCAAGTGCTGTTGTGAGTGAAATGGGACTGCTGTTGGCATCTGCCCCGTCCATTCCCTTTGGTGAGCAATGTGTGAGGAGTGCTGGGCTGCAGCAGCAGTAGGCTGACTGCTTTCTGCCTTTTAGAGAAGCTCTTTTGATGTTGCCAATTCAAAAAGCAACAACTTTTATTTCTGGATAAAAAAAAAAAGCGTACGGCCTAGTTTTGAATCCAATGCACTTGCTCTTGATCTCTTTCTATGTGTCCTGTCACTTTTATTTTAGGTTTCTGCAGATACTTTAGTTTTATCCAGCTCAAGGATGGCAAGTCTATGATGTGAGTGCCAGAAATGACAACTCCTTTTTCTTCTTTTTGTGTTTGAAACTTTTTGCAAAATCAGAGCAGCTAAAGTGTAGCTTTATAATTCAATAGTGTTTCAGTATTCATTCTTTGTCTGTATTTATTGTGGTTAACATTAAAGGTCAGGCATTATCGTTCAGCACAACACAATTGTTACTTCTTCATGCCAAACACAAGAGCATTGGGCAATTTGATATACTGAATTGAAAAAATAATATGTTAGTCTGGTTTAACAGAAGTTGATATTCCTGGATGGTTTTGCTTTGTTTATTGCAGTTCACTCTCACTGCCTTTCTCATTTAGGAAACTGGGCACCTAAGATCTCTGAATCTCTAGACTGTAGTTTTGGTGTATACCACATGAAAAATTATGGTCTAGAGCTTTGTGTCTCCTTATATTTGTTTTTAAATGTTGAAGACTGTATCTTGCATTGTAATCAACAGATAAGTATTCAGCCCATGGTAATAAGAATACTGTAACAGGGTAGGAATTTCAACTCTCGAACTCTGGACTAGAAACCAAGCCAAAACTTAACTCATGTTCTCATGCAGGTGATTCCTCCTCTTTGTTTCTTGATTAATCATTATCTTTGTTTTGTTTATGTAGATTGTAAGTTCTTGTGGCAAGGGTTGTCTTTCGTGCGTGTGTGTGCGTGCGCGTGCGTGTACCCAGGACAAGGAGGTCTGGAGCCCCAGTCCCTGGAAGCTGTAATAAGCAATCACCTTGTTATTGTTTTCCTGGATATCATAATAAAGAGTATCGAATTAAAACTGTGCTTGAATAGTCTGTTACAAAAATGGAAGTGTGTCAATTGCTTCTGGCCTTGCTTACAGTGCAGCAGCATCAGGGAGATGCTGCCCAAAGGCAAATATGGTGTTTTGTTTGGGGATATTCACTTGAACGAATGAGCACCAGAGACAGGAAATCTGCTTAGGCTAAAGAGGAATGGCTTGTAACTTGGGCTGGAGTTGGGACTTGCACAAAATTAACACGAGTTCAGGACTGATTTTCCAACCTTTTTTCAGCTTGAGAAAGTGCATTGGCCCTCCCTCTTGGGAAGGAGTGACTTGTTTGCTGTAATGTTTGTGCAGCATTTTGTGTCCTTTGAGTAGAACTTTCCAGCTTGAGAGAGTAACCATGAACTTGGAGAACACCAGGAGCTGTGCTAGGCAGTGTCTGGTGCTGCCTGGGAACTTGCTGTTCTGGTATGTCCACTCCTTTCAGCTGAACAACTTTTAAAACCTTTGTAGACTTCAACTTCCCTGATGCAGAAGAGCAAAATTTCATCCAATCTGAATTGGAGCCTCCACACTGCTCTGTTGGTGATTTGGCAATGTGGTGGGATCTGAGAAATGTACCCAACTTAGGGAAAGTTTGACTGCTTTTAAAAAACTTTTACCATGAATGTTCCTTGTCATTCAGTTTGATTTGGTACATTGTAGAGGGGATGTCTGCAGATCCCATGAGCTCTGTATTCACTTTAGTTCAAGATACATCAGATTGTTGCTTTTGAAGAACTGTTGAACCACCTAAATATTTCATTCTTAAAAGCCTGAAATTGTAACTTTTTAATCCTCAAACTAATTGAAAGACTGTTAAGTGAACATTAGTCTTTCATGAAGACACGTCTTGTTCTTGACTTTGTTGTTAGACATCATAGCTTAAACTGTGGCTTAAAAAGAAATTGTGTCAGAAAAATCAATGGAAAACACATAATTAAAAGAACCAGAGCTGCTTGCCACTGTTTATACCTGTCAGGAAACCTACTGTAAGTGTTGAGGACAGGTCTTGACGGGTACATGGCATCTATGATTGTAACAACTGCTACTCTGTCTTTCCCCTATTGCACCTCTCGATATCATCGTCTGGCTCTGATGCCAGGTTTGGAGTGATCCAGCAAATACGGATGGGAGGTGGAGCAGATGGAATCTTAGGAGTCAAATCATGCGACGAGTTTGGGATGCGGACAAAGCAGCCACTAGAGGCCACCAAAGTCTGCGACAGCTGCGTGTGACTGGGGGTGACTGGTAGCCAGCAAGAACATCTCCAAAGGCCACTTTTTTGCTGCACTTTCAGCGAAAATTACTTGTCTTTTAAGAAGCATTTGTGCTGTAACTCAGAAAACAGAGCATTGAATTAAATAACAGAGCATTGAATTAAACGAATCTCCTTGTAGTTTTGACATAGTAATAAAACCTGGGTTATATTGTGCAGGGCTTGGAAGGTGTCCTAATTTGGCTAGAATCTACTTCCTCACTTCTGGTTGAGAACAGAATGTAGACATTCAGTATTAAAGCTTTCATCTTAGCCCAAAAGAGCAACACCTTAGATGAAAAGCAGCCTTGAGAGTGCAAAGTAAGTCTCAGATTCCATCTACTGTCTGAGATCAGTTTTGTAGGCAAGTACACAATGCTGTGGCAGATGCCACTTTCTTTGCTGAATACTTGGGGTGGGAGAAAATACAGAAAACCTGCTCTCTCTATTTCCATCAATTTTTAGTGCTTTCAAAATGAAGTTATTTGATAGAAAGGCTTATGAAATTGTTTCCTGCACTGAAATTTCAGCTTTTATCTGCCAATGGGAGGTGCTTGTTCAGTGGGAGCTTTGCTTTTGGACATCTGCCTTTAGATGCTACAGGAGCTGTATGAAAACTTAGCCTGCAATAGTTAAAACAACTTCTCAGAAAATACAAGTTAAAAGTTGTAGCCTACAGAATTTTTTTTACAGTAATAAGGAAGCTTTTTGTTCTTTAACACATTCCCTGTTATATTTAGAAAAAAGTGTTTTGGTATGACATTGGAAAACAGTGTAGTCCACTAATTTTTATAGTTGTCTTTGGGGTAATTTTACTTTACTCTGCCCAGAAAAAAAAAAAAATCATGGATTGGTTCTAGCTGTTCTTAGCTGTTCTGGGTCCTGATAGGATTGCTTTTGCTGCTGGAAAGCAGCACAGGGAAACTATCCCTGGAAAAATAATAAGAACTATGGCTCTCATTCAGGAATTTCCTGGGACTTTGGTGGAGTCTGGGCAAAATTTTTCTGAACATCTGGATTTGGGTAGCCCTGTTAATAAATGGCAAACTATCTGAATCACGTTATGAACTATGAATGCGATTTGTTTTGTAATTCATTAAACTGATGGCGATGGGTTGAGCATCTGACTGGCCCCATCCCTGGCTTGGCAGAGCCACACAGTGTGTGAAACCTCAGTTTGTATGGCTCCACGTCTCTGGAAATGCAGGTGAAAACAGGTCCAAAGACTTGCAATGCTCACACTGAGAAGGTACAATATCAAATTCTCCTCTTGCTCTGGCTGTCACTTTGGAGATGAATGGCTGCACTGAGACCTGCAGGAATGCAGGAGGAACCAGGAGCTGAGACTCTGCTGGAAGTAGTTGATTCCCTCAGGAACTTGAATACATACCCCCTGTTCCCCACCACCAAGCCTGCTCTGCTTCAAAAGCTTCAGAGATTTTTAAATGGAAGCCTTCTAATTTACAGTGACAAACACAGCTTAGCAACACGGGGAACATTAGGAGCCTCTGAGCAGAGAATAGAGTATGCCCCACCCTGGAGAGAATGATGTAAATCATTCTAATTCTTGGCACTGGTATTTAAATTTTGCTCATTGCATGCCATAAAAAAACATTCAGACATTGTAAACTGTCTGTGTTGTCAAGAAAACTCTCAGAAGCTTTCTGGAGGAAATTTCTTTAGAAGGTAGAGGAAATGGTATAGTTTCTAGAGGCAACACAAATGGTGCCATAGTTCTCTTGACACTCTCCTCCTGCTCTCTCACTCTTCCCTCTTCCCCTTCTATGCCCCACAAACCAGTGAAGTCATGAGAATGAGCTGCAGTGAAGGCCAGAGAAACTCTGGATTAACCCTGGAGGTTCCTCTTACAGGGAAGCCTGGCAGACTCCTTGTCTCCACAGCTGTAAGGCTTCTCTGCAAAGAGCTGCTATCCTGGACAAACACAGAAGGCCACGTGCTTCAGTGTCTGGCACTCATGGCCCTTTAGGGAAGGGATGCAAAACTGTGAGAAATGTCCTCATGTTTCATCCCCCCAGTTTCTGGCAGTTATCACTTCACAGGCTTCTGAAGCATCTGGTACATCAAAACTGTAGGGTTTTTTTTCCTTTTAATTTTTTATAGTCACCAATGGAAGTATTCTACATGCATTTGTGTAATCCCTCTTGAACCCATTTAAATACTTGGCATCCGCAATACTCAATAAGTTACACAATTTAACTATGCCTTGTTTGGAAAAAATATTTCCTGCGGCTTGTGCTTTAAACCTGATGATTTCCTTGTGTGAGTCTCAAATAGTGAATAATCATTCCCTCTTCATCACTCTCATATTATGGTCGATTTTATAGAGCTCTCTTTTTCAAGACTAAGGGTTCCCTCTCTGTTTAGTATTTTCTTGTGCAGAAATTGTTCTGGACATGTGATTATCTGTGTTTTTATGTACCTTCTCTAGTTCACCTAAATGCTTAATTTTTGACCTTATATTTTAAGTTTATTGGGAAGTATATCCTAACTGTTCGTACACTTCTAGATTTAATTTTTTTCTATCTTTAACCACCTTTTTCTGATACATATTTCACATCATAGTATGGTTTGGGCTGGAAGGGACCTTAAAGATCCAGCCCCCATACCATGGGCAGAGACACCTTCTACTAGACCAGGCTGCTCGGAGCCCCATCTAGCCTAGAGCCCCAGCTAGCCTACTTTCAAACACCTCTGGAGATGGGGCATTCACAACTTCTCTGGGCAGCTTGTCCTGGTGCCTCACAGTAAAGAATTCCTTTCTAATATCTAATCAAACCTACTGTCTTTCAGTTTGAATCCATCTCTACATGTTCTTGTTAAAAATCCCTCTCCAGCTTTCTTATAGGCTCCTTTCAGGTAACTGGAAGGCCCCAGTTAGGTCACCTCTAAGCTGTCTGTTTTCCAGGCTGAACAAGCCCAGTTCTCTCAGCCTTTCCCCTTTAGAGATTCCCTGTAATCATCTTGGTGGCCTCCTCTGGACTCACTGGAACAGGCTGATATCCTGTCTGTACTGAGGCCCCCAGAGCTGGATGTGGCACTGCAGCTGGGGTCTCACCAGAGCAGAGTAGAGAGGCAGGTCCCCCTCTCTCAACCTGCTGGCCACACTGCTTTGGATGCAGCCCAGGACATTTTTGGCTTTCTGGGCTTCAAGTGCACATTGGTGGGTCATGTCCAGCCTCTCATCCACCAGCACCTACGAGTCTTCCTCAGCAGGACTGCTCTTGATCTGTATTGAGATCAGCTGTTGCCCCCACCCATGTGCTGCACTTTGCATTTTGTCTTGTTAAACCTCTTGTTAGACTCCTGTGGGCCCAATTCTCCAACTTGTCCAGGTCCCTCTGGATGGCATCCAACTTTGCTGCAGGTGTTTGTGTCAGTTGAGCTGCATAACTATATTCCTAGAATGCTGAGATATCAATTGATTAGGGAAACAATAGTTCCTCACAAGGAAAATAAACAGTGACTTGCCAAAACAGAAGTGAAAGACTTTATTTTGAATGCAGCCTGGTCTTCCTCAGCCATGCTCACTCTGGTGGCCTGTTGGTTTTGCTTGTAGTGTAGAGCCTGCATAGTGGTTGTTCTCTGTTATTGCTCTGGTTGATTCTATCAAAATATTTCTCATATGATTTGGGAAAATTCTCTTTGACAGTACCATTTATTTGCAAGTGAAGCTGGCTTTAATACCTTAGTTCTGCAATATTTCAGTAGCAAGCACTGGATGTTTCAACATAAGGTCTTGGAAGAGGACAGCATAACCAATTAACCCCTTTTGGCAAGAGCACTGCTGGCCCATCTTCATTGCTGGGAGTAGCTTGGATTTCCTTGGAGGTCAGCTAGTTCTTAAAGGGTCATAACTAATCTACAAAACATAATTTTTAGAAACAAAAATCTTCAAGACAGAGCTACCTTATTATACTGGTCTGTTTTGTCCTTTTCCCATTTTACTAGTCACTTGTTGTCCATGGCAATTTCATAAACTGCAAAGTTGTTTTCTTCGAGTGAGGAACTATCTTTTGGAGTCCCAAGCAGTACAGTTTGATCATACCAAGAGCAGCTGGCTAATACTTCCAAGAGCAGATTTAGATCTGAGAGCAAAGATCTCAGTATTTTTATGAGCCTTGGAATAGTGATTTTAAACTTACAACCTGCTTCTTTTTAAATAGTGGCTCATATTTAGCTCACATAGATACTAGGACACTGACTTAAGGATCTGTGACCTACAAATGTGCTTTATCTGCTGTGCCTTGCAGTGGCTGCTCTATAGGAAAACAGTAAGACCTTGGGTTCTGTACCACCAGATCCATGGGGAAGGTTGTCAAAAATCACCAATTATTTCAAAAGCAGATTTTGCTACACAAGACACACCATGATGAAAACAAGATGTTGTGCTGTAGTGTTTTGGGTTGTCCATATTTTCAAGGGGGCCTCCTTTGACCTGGATATCTGAATGGCACTGTGAGTTAAAATAGCACATCTGCTCTAGAATAGCTAGAGGCCCTAGGACTTGCATCTAGATGTGATAAAAGATTATCTGTGTATCACACAGGGCAAACTGGAGAAGAAGGATGTTCTAATGCAAGGAGCTGATGGTCCAAAGGCTTTTGTGACACCATGGAGCATGAATTACAGTTCAACCACTGGATGTGTGCATTGGAAGTGTTGTCCTATGTGCTGCTAAAATTCATCTGAACCTAGAAGATACACTGGTTTTCTTGATTCTGTTCTTTTTTTAAAAGATGAACTAAAAAGAAGAACTGAGGAAGGTTGGGATTTGAGAAGTGTTCTAATACCCAAGACCTAGAGGCTGTGGAGTGCCAGTGTTCAGATGAACTTGCAAGTGCCTACAGCAAAAAGAACTTTGTTCTGGAAGTCACATGCCTTTGAGGGAGATGCTGACTCCAACACTCAGGCTCTGAGGTACAGTATAGCCATTTATTCTACTCCAAAAATGTCCCCAGAGGGCTTAAAACTTTTTTGAGGTTTTTTCCCCCTGCTCTGGCACGCAGTCCCTTTTCTATGCCTGCAGCTATGAGCAGCACTTGTCTCTGGGCCTGTAATTTGGTGCAGTTTGGGACTTCCAAGTTCTCCAGTGCCCCTACAGCTCTTGGCAGCAGCAGTGCTGCTAAGCGGCCAGAACTTTTGATCTCCGTTCAGCCTGCAAATGAACATTTCACCCAACACCTCTATACCTGTGTTCCCCAGAACAATCAGACTCTTGATTGCATCCTCCACCCCTCCCTCCCTTCCTCCCTCCCAAACTGGAGCACTGCAGAATAGCTGCACAATGGATGACTATACTTCCAGCAGCGTCTGGAGCACTATAAATAGCCTTAAATAAATGCGCGTAAGGATCCAGCGTATTGTCTGAATGATCTAAAATTAGATTGCTCTAATGTTTGTGCATCAGTCTTCCTATGCTGTAGGAAAATGAATTTCTTTCCAAAGTATTTAAGCTTGAATTATGGTTCCTTAAGGATGGGGGAGGGTGGGGAGGCTGCTTGAAGGGAAACTCCTGCAGGGATGGGTCTAGTTTTCTTCTAAGGCAGAGACCAGCCACAGTCACTACGGAGGGAGAAATAGCAGCTGCAAGTTCCTGGAAAGCACGGACATATGTAGATTCAGTTTGTTCCTAAAATATCACCTTTATGCTCTCTTTATTTCTGTCTTTCAAGGACATTTGCACCTTGAATGCAACAAATATTTTGAATGAGAAGGTGGGGTGGAAAATTCTCAGAGAGCACATTTCCTTTTCTATTTACTGGGATTAAATGACATTGTATGTCCTGTGTTCAAGGTATTTAAATTCTTGATCTCCAGCCATTCTTTGCAACACATAACAGTAGCTATGTATTTTAGATAAATTTGAACGTTTCTTGATATCAGCTGGAAATACCTGAGTTGGCTGTTACTCCTAAGTAAGCATATTTGCTCATACTGTACAATGCTTTCTTATTCAAATACCTTGCTATTGAGTTAAGAGAACACAAATTTCAACAATATCAATCTCTTATTCCCATTTTCACTCTCCAGCATTTTTGGGGAGGAATTTATTGCAAAATGATATTTTATATAAACCTGCTAATATAGTTGGCTTTTTAAACAAATTGTGATTTGTTAGCAATGAAAGCACAGAAAATTATTCATTGTTCTCTTGATTAAATTGCAGCTTGGCTGGAAGTAGTACTGGACTTTATGGGGTTTTTTTTCTGTAAGGACCTGTTCATGCAAGCTTCTGTAAGGATCTGTTTATGCAAGCTTATTGTGCTAAACTGTGTAAGAAGGGCCCACTGCATTGGGCTAAAATGAGAGGCATCCTCTGTTGTGCTATGAAGCTGGAAACCAGGGCAAAGGAGGGGGCTCTGAGGCATTAGGGTGCCTTGGTACAGCTCTGTTGAACAGCATTAATAACACATCTCTTGTCTACTTACATGCAATAAGGAACCCTGTCATTACACTGTGTGTTGAACTCATAAATGCCATTCGGGTCTGAATTAACAGGTAAATTGATGAGGTCTGTGGACTCTCTGAATGCTCACAGAAAGTCTTATACAGGATTCTGCACAGTCTGAGAAGATATCCAAGGGTGTGTGTTCATCCTGTGTAGGGATCCAGTAGTTTCACATCTTCAATTTTCAAGCTACTCTGTGGGTTTAACTATTGGTTATCTAGAGGGCAACAATTCAATCAGTGTTTGCATATGAAAAACTCTTTTCCTTACAGCCTCTTTTGTGAGGAGCTGTAGATTTCTCCATATCAGATCCCAGTTTTCTTTGCTGTTTTTATCAGCCTTTAGAGGGAGATGATTTTTTTAGCCTTTCAACACAGATATAAGGCAAAATTGTCTGTTCAGAGCGAACTCTGTGCAAGGTGTGTTATTGTACTCATGCTTTTGCATGCATGAACGCGTATGTGACAGTGCATTGAGATGCAAATCCCGGCAAATAATCCTTTCTTCTCTGAATTTTCATGCGAAGATCTGCAGTGCCGCTAAATTAGCAATAGTGAGTTTTAACCACACGAGGGAGCGATGCTTATCTGCGCCGGGAACGCTGCAGTTCCCCAGCCAGGCTTAGCACCTATTTACAAGATTAAAAGTCTGTATTTCCTGTTCTTAGCACCGTTCCTTCTGGTTTTTCTGTGTCTCTTGGTGATGTGTATGATAAAAAGAATGTAACTAGAAAGGATAAAGCAGAACATGGTTGATTATAAACCTCCAACTACATCAACTTTCACCTGAAAACGGCAGAGTGGTTTTGAGCAGTGAATCCACCAAACCGAGGGTACGTAATGCTGAGCCCACAGCCTGCCAGAGACACTGCTTCTGACAGAGGATTTCTCCAGCAGAACTGAGAGCTGCAGCTATATCTGCTGATTCTCCAGAGCTCTGCTTCCCTCTCTGATTCCCTCCTGCTCCCTTGGAGGCAGCAATTGGAAATATAATTTTATTTCATTTTATTTCATAATTTACCCAACAGCAAATGAGTTCAGAAAGCAAATGTCTGTCTTTTGCTCCTACAGGCTGCTGGTGTACTTTTTCCATAATTTTTTTTTTTGGGGGGGGGGGGGGGGTTCCCCCTTCCCTGCCCCCACCAAAATATTCCAGGTAATCTATTTAAGAGTTTGTCCTGGATGCTGGCCACTTTCTTAGGTGATTCCTCAGCTGGGATACAAGCACCTGCAGAGGGGAAGTCAAAAGGACAAAGAAGGAGGTCTGGTTACCTCCACCAGCTACAGGCTAATGAACATAACATCTGATCATGCAAGAGCAGTCATAAAACAAGGAGAAATGGGAGCAGCAGATTGGAACTGGCTGGTCATTCTGGGGGACTGTTGGAGACAAAAAGCTTGAAAGTCAAAAAGTGAGAGCAGTATGGAAAGGAGGGTGAGGAGCAAGGAGGATTGACTGCTGGTGGGGAAAGTGCTATGGATGAGAACAGCTCTGCTGTTCAGCCTGAGGTGCTGGGGTGAGAGCCTGGTAGGGAGGGCTGGTGTCCTGGTCTCCCATAGGCAAGGAAGTGGCTCTTTAGAGGAGAAGAGTTCTAAGGGCCAAGGGTGTGAGACAGGGAAGCAGCCTCAAGTCACTGCTAAGAATTGTCAGATTTGTAGGCTGCTGTGTGTACCCACACTGTGGATACAAATCAGGGTTAGAAGACTATCTGCTGCCTCCTTATCTAGTCACTTAGCTAAAAAAAGGTCTCAATGATCTGTCATTAGTTAGTGACATGGCTTAACAGAAAACTCTTACTGTCAATATGCACTCATACCAGCTCCACCTGGAGTCCACGTGAGCTTTCTTGTTTTACCAAAAAGTATAAGGCTAAAATAAAGTTTAAAGGTGGTGTTATAAATGAAAGACACTGCCATTCTTCTGTTTTATTTTTCCTTGCGTGCCATTTTGCATTTTGTTTTCATGCAATAGATCTCGCTTGGTGGGGTTTTTTTCCATATCTTCCTTTTCATGGAAGACTAGAGAGCTGGTCTGTAATGCAGAGACATCACACTCTTAATAGCAGCCTTGTCACTGTTCGTGGACTCTCTTCTGTGGCAAAAATGAGAAATGACATGCATTTTGCAGTAGCATAGCTGCAGCAGCCCCAGCTAGCCTGGTGTAACCTCTGGACACCCAGCAGGGCCCTTTCCCTCTGGAGGAATCCGTGCTTTTATTGGAGGGGGGAAAGGGAAGGACCACAGGCAGCTTGGTCTGGGGAGGTTATACCCTGGGTTCTTAAACAAACGTGTAGTAGTAATCCACACTCCTTCCAGGCTTTCATAGGGGTTATAAAAAAAAACCCCATGAGGATCTGTTATTATAAAACCCAGTTTTCATATGATATCAACAAATTTGTTTCTTCTGAGTTGTTATGTTAAGGCACTTCTTTTCCTGCTATGAGATGAACACAACTGAACTTTAGATTGTGTCCATGCCTAGAATATGAAATGATGAGGAACAAATGTGCTTCTGGCAATGTTCTCGGGGTAAGTAAGGCTGTAGATGGTCGATTAGGCTGGGGGATTCAGTAAAAGTTTAAGTATTTGCATATGATAGAACTGGTGGTTGTTAAAGTGTTTTATTACAGGGCTTGATCTAAGCTATAATAAGAGTCTGAGGCTGGAAACAGAATATTGTCCTTCCCACCAACAAAGCTCCACGCATTTTTGACAGCCAACATGACCAAAAAGCTGGAACTTCCCAATGGGTGTATCCCAAAGAAGAAATTGTTGTAATACAACCAGAAATGTGCTTTAGATCAGAAAGACTGGGTAGTTTTGATCTGCTTTTCTTTACATAGAACAACTTGGCCTCAGCCAGAAAACCCTTTGTGTAAAAAGCTAGTTTTTTATCTGTTCTAGATGTTTGGATGATTTATTGTTTTTCTCTGTCTCATTTCTGAAGGATGCTTGGATCCTTAAAAGACAGATGTTTAATTCAATATCAGATACCTAGAAACATTCAAGTTGGGAGTTTTAAGACTGAGTCCAGCCACTAACACAACACTGCCAAGCCCAGCACTAAACCATGTCTGTAAGTGTCTCATCTATAACCCCAGGGATGGTGCCTCAGCCACTTCCCTGGGTGCCCATTCCACTGCTTGACAGCCCTCCAGGAGAAGAAACTTTTCCTGATACTAATTCTAAACATCCCTTGGCACAACTTTGAGGAGTGCTTAGTTGAGTTGCCATTCTCCCTTCTATAATTTATTTGCAGAAAATTAAATTATCATGGTAGATTGTGTGCCTCAAAGATCTTTCTGAAAGCACAGATTCCCTCCAGCACTGCTGGAGCAGGGAACTGTGTCCTTGAGCACTTTGATATTGCTGCAGATGTGAGAGTGTGGCTTTCATTCTTGTGGCATGGTGCTACAAGGCAGTGGTGAAAAGAAAAAGAGAATAGGGCCACATCTCCTGTTACAGTCATCTTGGCAGTTTGAATATGGTAGTTTTAAGAAAGTTAGAGGCAAAGTTGACCTTACCTGTTTTTTTTTCTCCATAAAATACTAGTTTTGATTCACAAACACGCTGCTTGAACATTCCTGAGAGCATCACTTGGAGAACATGGAAAGGAATAATGCTTGGAAATGCTTTAGCAAATGAAGAATTATTATGTAGGGGAAATGGAATCGTCTGTAGGACAGCCAGAAGAAGTCAGTGCTGAGATACAAGTGCTGGTAAACAGAAATTTGAATTTGGCGTGGAAAACAAAACATTTTAGATGTGAAGTTTTGATCTTCCTGAAAAATAAACACAAAAAATAAAACAACACTAAAAAACCCCACACAAACAAAAAGCCAACCAAACAAAAATACACGAACAACAGCAAACCAACAGAGATTTTAAATAAAAAAAAACAAAACAAAATCCCCCAAAAAACACATCCCAAAACAAAAACAAAAGCAAAACAAAACAAAAAAAAAAAAAAAGACAAAAAAAAGAAAAAGTGGCTGATAGGCAAGATAGAGTTTCCTCGAAGACCATTCTGGTTCACTTTTAGGGATGCTGAAGAAATGTCAGCACTATGGGAGCAGTGCTTTCATGGGACAAGGAGGGATCATTTGAGTTTGGCTTTGCCAGTCTCATGATTTTAAGTGCTTCTGTTGAGCTCAGACATCCTCTCTTCTCTTGCTTTACTGAGATGACACAATGAAGGAATAAAACCATTTTTCAAAATATTGTCATGCTCCTAAAATGTAGCTGTGAAGTGCACAGCCTTATTCCTGTTTGTAGTGAAAGATTTCCGGCATTACGTGGTCAGTTGTTACTAATGAAAGATCACAAAAGTAAACACAATAACAAACCAGTATTCACCAAAAGGCTTAACAAAAAAAAACCATCGCATTTATAATTATGTTCTTAATTCCAGAGCTGCTCTGGGAGCTGTAGTATGAGGAGGGTTATTTCTCTGATGACTGAATCACAGCACTTCTGCTTGAAAGAGCGGTATCAGTTTGACAACTCAGAGCTTTATTGCTCAACAGCTTTGAGCAGGAAGAGGAGCCGATAGTCATCTCGGAGGAGTCTGAGGACAGCTTCCAAAGCTGGAGCCTGGCCAGGAGTCTGGGCTAGGCTGTCTTGCTGAGAAACCTGTGCCAAAGTCTTTTCCTTCACCCACAGTCCTCCAGCACTTCACATTTTGGTCTTGTTCTGTAAATTCTGCCTGTTTTTTTAAAAAACACTCTTCTTGAAAACCTTATTTTAAAATACCAGTGATCTAAAAATAGGACTTGTAATGCAAAAGTGGGGAATTTTTTTCCTCAGCCACTAGGTGCTTCTGGATATGCTCATTTTAGACATGTTGTTCAAGTGTCAGCTGGATGCTTTAATGCTGTGACTATCCTAGCTCACCTCCAGTTGCTGTTCAAAAACAGGCTGAACAGAGTTGCTCTCTGTTGCTCTCTAGTCCTAGGCAAGCAAAAGCTTATAGAAATTGTATGAATGTTAGACAGTTTTGCTTGTTTTCTTCTTGTTCCAGTCTTCCATGTTCCCACTTTGTACATTTGCACCAATGGAACAGTCAGCATTAAACTTGGTAATGCCCCCACTGGCTTGGAGATTACAGCTCTTCCATCCTCAAGGAACCTATAGTACCTCAAAACACAGCTAGCCCAGAGAACATCTGGGAATTTAACAAAGGCCTGGTTTTTATCACTGCATCAAACTTACTTCTTTCTCTTGGTTTTTCTTTTACTTTTCTTTGTTTCCCAACTGGATCCTAGTTTGGATCCCCATAAAAGACCTTAGATTTGATGGGTTGTATTACATAGGATTCCAAGTGAATCAGCATTGCTCTACTTACTGCTTCAGATTATTTGGGTTTGAGTTTTGGGTTGGGGGTTTTTTGGTTTGTTTGCCAGTTGTCTAAAGTTTCCCAGGCCTTTAGTGCTTTAATGCTGAAAAGTTTATTCTGTACAGGGTAGAAAAGCTACAAAAATGTAGCAGCTAAAAAAGGTCTTCAAATTCCTATACCTGTTCTTGTGTTGCTGTATTCTTTCTGAGAATCTGGCTTTTTAAATCTCCACCTCTTTGCTGCATCCTTCATCACTGCAGAGACACCCTACTTAAGTAGCTTTCCACTTATAGCGAAACAGCCCAGATTCCTGTGCAGTGCATCAGCCTCACGCAAGACAAGATGTTAATACAATAGTGCTACAATGCTAAAGCATTATTCTCCACCTCTCTCTTTTCAGAATCCTCCTAATTTGTTTTGATATTGCACTTACGTTCCAGCTTATGTTAAGAATATTCATAAAAGCAGACTTACATGACTTTTCAAACTCAAGTAAACTGAAAGCAAAAATAAAATGTTCACTTTTGTTACAGCGAGGAAATTCTGAGTTAAGGGGGGGTTTTCACTTTTGGTAGCGAGAAAGATGAGTGCTTTGCATCTGTTGTGTATCTAATTGTCAGCAAGGTGATGGAAATGCAGCTCTCCTCTGCGCTGTAACTGACTTAAAGAATGACCTAGGGATAAAATTATTTAACCCCAGGTTTTTACACCTGGCAAAGCAGTGGTTGGTGTCAGTGATGGGTATTGCTCCCAGCTGCAGACGGATGCTCTCTGATGCAGAACAATGACATGTTATGTCTTAAAGATGCAGGAAACAGAACTCACAGACCACAGATTTCTGAAACTCACAGAGGACTTTTGAATGCCTTGATTTTTGTTACTCCTCTTGATGCCAGCTGCTTTTGAGTTGCCTGTTTGTTGCACTCACCACCAGGCCATCTTTTCAAACGTTCCTTTCAGGATTTCAGCTTGGCTTCACAGCAAAATACACTGAAAAACATTAATGACTTTTTGAAATGTCTGAGTCTTTGAAAAGCATTTGGAACTGATTAGCCAAAAAGCATTACAAGCAACTGTGAAAGTATTAGGAAACAATACTGTGTAACACAGAGCATTTGGCTAGGACAGGCTCAGGATATGCTGTTCACTTCATATATGCTGTCAATCACTTTTCTTTGTTGCCTAGGGTACTAAAGAAATTTTTTTCCACCTTCAAAATACATGAATTGTATTTGAGACCAATAACAGGGTCACCTAAAGGAATTTAGAGGCATTGGACTTGCAAGTTCTTGTCCACAGTCCAGGGATGGTTAAATGGCACATTCACTGCACATGGATCAGGTTGTCTTTATCGTGCTGAAAATGAAGGTGTCAGATTTGTTGCACATGGATAGATCCATTTAGTGATATGATTCCCTTACATGTATGCAGCTCTATCCCCAGTAAAACAACTTGCCTTAACAGAAAAGCACTGTCCCCTGTGCTTTTTCTGGAGCATGGTGAAGTTTCTTTGGTCAAATACTAGGAAATCACATAGTATTTACCATGTCGTGCAACTCTATTTCAAATAATGGGGGTGCCCCAAATCAGTACTCAGGCTCCATAATTCAAGCCCTTGCCTTAAGATGACACCACTTAGCTAAAGAGCTCCCACAGCCATGTGAGGACTTCTTCTCACAACAGGAATTTTTCATGGCCCTTACCTTAGATTACTGAAAAGAGCCTTAGGTCTTTACAGTCTTTTGCTATGCTCCCTTTGCAAAATGGAAATATTTTCAGTTATATATATATTTTTATATAATTTCAAATTTTATATATTTTTATATATATAAATGTAAAAACCATTCACATAGCAAAGGAAAGGCAAAATGAAACATCAAAATATGGGAGAAAAGCCTAAGAAAGGACTCTGTGCAGAGTATATATGTATGTATAGATGTATATACATATGCACACACAAATTTCTGGATGCTTTCTGATTACATCCCAGTAAGAGCTATGATGTATCCAGGGTGTTTAAGTGACTGGTTTTCCTATGGCACTTTTTGCACTATATAAAAGTAATACTCTTTGAAATAGATAGCTGCTATGGATCAGGAAAAATCTTGTACTGAATACCTCAGATAATTTCTTGGAAATCTGTCTCACTTAATTTTTTGTGACGGAGGGTTTTTTGTTTCTTTTTGAAAACTACTTGTCAGCATAAGAGCAGTATTTTTTTTGTCAGTGATTGTTTTGTGTCAGAGTTTGTGTACCATAGACTTATTTTCCTCTAGTAGAAGTTTTCTTGTAAACAATAATTATATATATCTATATTTATATAAAATACATTTCAACTTTGTTTTCCTTTTAGCAAAATATTCTGTATTTCATGAGGTTAGGGATTGTTTTTGCCAAGAGACTGGTTTTTGCCACTTGTAAAACTCATTACGCTACTGGCTTCAGTCAAGATGGCCAAGTGTAACATACGGAATTGCTGTTCTGTGGAAATGTGTTTATTTTTCCAAGAGGTGATTGTGGCTCCCAAAATAGCTTCTGTATGACTGTGTAGTAAATTTTAGATTTGCCAGTCTTGGCACCGTCCTTTCAAGCAATTTATTTCCTCCTCCATATTACTTCAACAGTATCTTTAATGAGTATATGTCTCAAGCAGTCACAAGGGCAATTTGAGTCCATCTCATTTCCTGGTAAACATGCAGCCTTCAGTGAAATAAGCTCTTCTGCATTTTAAGTTGTG
The DNA here is from genome assembly GCF_028769735.1 of Zonotrichia leucophrys gambelii. Taxonomy (NCBI): domain Eukaryota; kingdom Metazoa; phylum Chordata; class Aves; order Passeriformes; family Passerellidae; genus Zonotrichia; species Zonotrichia leucophrys. The sequence goes on along the minus strand of NC_088171.1, from coordinate 120,284,999 downwards.
TGCAAACTTTCACTTGCATTTATTAGCACTTCCTCAGATCAGCCAGTGCATATTATTGCAGAAAGTGGAAAAGAAGACCTTTATTTTATTCTATTCTTAGGTGAGAAGAGTAAGAGGAACTAAAAAAATAATGTCTATTTTTACTTCTCTTTTAATATTAATATTCCCAAAGTGGGTAGTGCAAATCAAGCTCAATTGCTTTTATTCTAATAAGACCCTTGAATATTTGTCATGGTTTAACTCCAGCTGATAACCAAGCCCCACACAGCCTTTCACTCAGTCCCCTCAGTGAGATCAGGGAAAGAATCAGAAAGGTAAAAGTGAGAAAACTCAAGGGTTCAGATAAAGAAATGTAATGGGTAAAGCAAAACCAGCACACAAAAGCAAAGAAAAACAAGGAATTAATTCACCATTTCCCACAGGAAGGCAGGTGTTCAGCCATCCCCAGGAAAGCAGGGCTCCATCACACACAGTGGTAACTTGGGAAGGCAAACGCCATTACTCTGAATGTCCCCAGCTTGCTCCTTCTTCCCCACACTTTGTATACTGAGCCTGATGCCATGTGGTATGAAATATCCCTTTGGCCAGCTGTGGTCTGCTGTCCCAGCTGTGTCCCCTCCCAACTCCTTGGCACCCCCAGCTGCTCACTGCTGGGATGGGGTGAGGAGCAGAAAAGGCCTTGACTCTGTGCAAGCCCTGATAAGCAACAGCTAAAACATCTCTGTGTTATCAACAGTTTGCAGCACAAATCCAAAACACAGCCCTACAGCAGCTATGAACAAAACCGATTCTACCCCAGCCAAAACCATCACAATCTTTACATCCAAAAGGACACTGACAGGTATTGGTAGAAGTTTTGTCTGAAAACCAGGGGGAAATCTCAAAGCATTCCTCAGTGATTAGGAGAAACAACATATTACAGGGGTGTTGCAACATGATTAAGGCATCAGAAATGCATAGAAGGCAGAAGAAAGTCTAGTGAAGCAGAGGAAGGCCTACCTAAGGAGCCCAGCAAACAGAGGGCTGCTCCTCCTTGCAATTTGATGAAGCAAATCTTATCAATGGCAACGATTGAGGCTGTGAATCCTGACAAATTCATTAAAAATGCCTTGTATGGTATTTTCACATCCTGCAGAGCAGTCTCATTAAGCATTTCCCTCCGTGGGACCCTTGTGTAGGCTCAGTTGCTAAACTTCCACAAGTTACAACATCCTTCATGCCTCTTGGGACAGAAGCCAAGGTGGCTTCTGAAGAGGATGTATCCCTTTTCCTGCCAGGGGCTGGAAAGGGACAATGCAAAATAGATGAAAAGAAGCAGTGACTGTCTCTGGGAAGGGTGGCTGGTGGTCTGGGACCACACTGCTGAGAGCAGTGGGAGGTGACACCTGTGTGGAGAGGGGATGTTCCTCAGTAGAGTTGCATCCACAGCTCCATTTATCAGGGCTTTGCCAAGGACAAATGTTTGGGGCTGGAGAGCAAAGGGCTGTGGGGCAGGGGGAACTTTCTGTTTGTGAGCTCTCTGCACTTTTCAGCTCTGTAGGGAAGATCTGAACTGCTGGGCTGTAACTGCTTGGGATGGGGCATGTGGTGCTGTCTTCTACAAGGTCTCATTTTAGAAACAAGCTTTATCTCACAGTCTGTCCTTGTCAGAAATAAATTAACAGGCCTGTTCTTATTCTCAGAAAATTATTTCTGTCACAAATGATTATTTTCTTCATTTTGGGAAAGAGATTTACAACTGAAATACCACAAAAATTGAGTTGCTGCTTTACTGATAAGGTGATGCTTACATTTACTTGTGGACTGTCTGTAACACCAGCTAACAGATAGCAAATCTTCCAGTCTACCTCAACCCAACTGCTTTCCACCTTCCTTTCTTTTTTGGCTTTAATGCCGCGTTGTCCTATATACTGAGTTATGATAATTAGTAATAGAAAAATCCTTTTAAAAAATACTGAAGGCCTGATTTATTTTTATATCAATAAAGCTTTTGTAATTTCTCAGCTGTCTTGTAGCTTCAGAGAAAATTCAGAGTACCAGCAGAGTAAGTGTAGTGTGGGAGGGGTTCAGCTGAAGCATAAATTAACTGTATTTCATTTCCCCTTAATAAAGAATTTCAGTTTTTCCACAGCTAACTGTATAATCAATTTGATCCCCTGCTGGCTTGCTAACTTGCTGTTGGCTTTGCTTCAATAATATCAAGCCTGTAATGAGGGAAATGGGAGGCTCTAATCACACAGAGGAGAAATAAGCAGCTGCAACTGAACGTGTAGTTTAACTGTGCAGAATTTTGCTGCGGCTTTTATCGCTGAAGAGCTCCAATACATTTCCCCCCATGTCCGCCTTGCTTTGGAGACTAAAAAGCAGTGTACTCCTCCAGCCTCATTAATCATATTTCACTGATTGGGTGACACTAAATACTTAAATCCTATTCAGTTTTCGGCAGCCTTGAGCTCACTCCTTCATCTCTGTAAAGTTTTAGCTGTAAGCTGTACTTGCATAGCCAAGGGTGCATTGCAGCTCTGCTGTGCTGTATTAGTAATGTCACATAATTCGTTCCATTCTGCTGTGAAATTGTTGGTCAAAGTATGCTTTAATTGTAACATTATTGTGCCACAAGTCTGGGAGTGCTTATAAAGAAAAAAGAGAATAAATACAGTATAATAACTGCTGAGTTTGTTTTTCCTGCCTTCACCATGCCTAGAAATTATACCCTGTGTTATGGGTTTGTTCAGTTACTCACTTGTAATTCCACATTTTTTTTCCAACACTTTGGGTATACAAGACACAAGTTAAACATACAAGATAAACAAAGATTATCTTTAGTCACAGTATCGCCAGACAAAAGACTCTTCTGAGCTAGCAGTCTCCACGCCTACATTTCTATTTCTGCTCTTCATTCTAAATGCTCCACTTCTCATTGCAGATAATCTGCCTGGCAGAACTCTGCAAAAAGGAAAGTCTTTGTGTCAATTTAAACATTTTAGCTGTTTGTCCAGGGTTTTTATTTAGGTTTGGATTGGGTTTTGTTTGACTTCACTATTTGTGTGAGAATGACTTCTGCTTCATATTTGAGGGTTTTTTTCTTGCCAGTGCACGGGGGAAATAGCTGGTGAGAAGAAGTGGGGGTTAAAGTTCAATTTTAGTTTTCTGCGTCATTTGATCTCATTTTGACTCGTGGCCATGTGATCAGGCAGAATTCAGTGCAAGGAGAGACAGAGTGGGGGAGGCTGAGCAAGTGTCAGAAAAGCTTAGAACAAAAGTAAAGATCATTAACTAAAATTTGTTTTTGTTTACTTTTTGCCCTACCCCCACCCCCCAATTATTAATATAAAAGTATACTTCATAAACAAGTTCTTGTTGTTTCATGTCTTGTTTTGGACTCCCCTATATGCAGATCCCTGATGAAAAAAGCATTTTTTTATTGCACAAAAGCATCACAAGTCAATATTGCTGCAAAATTATCTGCCTATTTTCTGTGTCATTAGAAAGTCCTTGATGTCATTCCAGAATGTGTCCTGTTTATGATGAAAATTTAAAAACCAAAGTGATGTAAATGTAATTAGGAAAACAATCTTGGTTTGATTTATAAATGGGATGCTGCTTACCATTGATTCTGCCAATGCAGTGCATATCACAGTGCATGAAATGGCCCTCCTCTTGAGAGGAAAGAGCTCAGAATTCATTCATCACCCTTTCTTTCCCAGCTTTGAATGGCTGTCACACTGAGTGTGCATGCAGGCAGGTATGTGAACACGTGGGTGCCTGCTCAGGTATCAGGAAGCTGCCAGGAGGTGGGATGGCTCCTTGCCCTTGCACTCTTTCGGTCTCAGAGGACCACGCTGTTGCCAACAGTGCCAGGGCTCTGTTTTTTCTACTCCTGTGTTTGGGCAGAACTCATTAAATACAGTGCAAAACCAGAGCACACAAGAAATCCTGTGGGCCACAGCCTGGCAGGGTGGAGTCCTGGGGATGCTGTTTGGGGCCAAGCAGCAGCTGGAGGTGCCGTGGAGGAGGCAAATCAGGGATAAGCCAAGTTCATGTGCTCATTTCAAACATCATGGGCAACAGCCAGAGGAAGAGTTTTTGAGGAGTGAGGGATCCTACATATGTGATGGTGAGCATTCTCTGATACTGTTTTGTATGCTGGCTGGACTGAGCAGTTCCACTTTTATGTTGTTTTCTAATATGATCCCAAGATTTATGCAGCAGATGAGTCTTGCTATCTTGGCTCAAAAGACAGAGTTGCACTGCCTTTTAATTCTCGTGAGTCACCATTTTCAAGTCTGAGTGCATAAAATTAGGGATGAGAAGTATGTTGTTTTGGTTTTAGCCCTTAAGAAAGGAAAAAAATATTATTAATGAGGTTTTACAGTTCTCTCTCTGCATAAGGAAGAGTGTTTTTTATTACAACATGACTACTCCAAAGTTTCAGAGAATAACAGCAGCACTGAGTAAGAAGTGCACACAAATACTACTGGGTCTGTAGCAGCACTTATATTTATTAGAAACTAGGCCAGGAATTGCCCATCCTCAAGACATTTGCCACTAGCAGCCATTACCTGAAGGGCTGGTTGAGAGAGAAAACCTGAAAAGTCTTGAAATAGAGTCGGGGCAACCCAATTCAAAGGAAGCTTTGGCAGGATGAGGGAGTACCAAAATCTAATGGCAGTGATGCTCTTTGCTAAACAGGAAAGTTTGTGCTTTATACTTCAAATGATTTAATATGATTTGAGTGTCAGCTTTCAGAATGACACATTATTAAAATGTTGGTCAGAATTTCTGTGAAAAATACAGGTAATGAGCCCCTGGTCTTCATGATGAATATTGTTCATGAAATAATTTAAGAATTATTGAGAGCACATGCATCTGAAAAGAAGCTGCTTGTCTTCTCCTTTCAGATCTTGACTCTTTTGTTGTGACTGATGGAGATGTCATTTGGCACAAGGCCTTTGCAAAATGAAGCCTTTCTCCGTGGGACTAGCAGAGAGAATGACAACCCATTTCTAATTTGCCACCATTCATCTGCAAGAGACTTTGAATGGTTTCTGGCTGGAATGATTTGACTCAATCAAAAAATATACCCATTGCCAACCTCCTTCTTCATTTCCCTCCATCATGTTTTATCTAATGTTTCCAAACTTTGCCTCCTGTAAAATCTGTGAAGGGGAGATTTCAAAACCTCTTTAGAGATAATGTTCTCCTTGCAACCTCTAAGACCTTTTCTCTCTTTCTACCCTTCATTTCAGTTCACTGCAATCTATGCCAGCATGCTGCCTGTCTTCTGGGAGTGAAAACTGAGCCAGATTTAGCTAGAAGGACTGTCTTTCTCTGCTCTATTAGAAGAGAAATGCCACAGTAGCAGCCTGAGTTTTGCATCCTTTTTGTGCTACAGCATCACAGTTGTGAAACTGCCTCCAAATTGCTGTCTAGTGTCACCTGCAGGGCTGCCTGGGCACGCCTGCTTCTGCTGCTCCACCTTCCCTCCACTGCCTTTGCCTATACTCTCCCTAGAATAATTCTCAAAGCTTGTTATTATATTTTCTTATACAATTTTCATTGTCTCTGGTTTTTGTTTTGGTTTGGTTTTTTAATACTATCTCCATTCTCATTAATGCCATCAGACCCTCTCATTTTAGCATTATGTGATGTGATTAGCATGTTGTTTACACCATGCTCTGCCATTGTATTAATGAAGCTGCTAAATGAGATGAAACCAGTTTATGAACCTCCTTAAGCTCATAGAAAGCTAAATAAACTCATATTCTCACTGCTTACCTTTCTGGTTTTTAAAGACGTCTTTAAATGGCTTTCCAGCCATATAAGTCAGCTTGAAGTCACCCTTTATGCAAGATAAACAAGACACATCACCAACTGTCACACAAACCTGTGAAACAGGCCCTGCTATTATTTCATGAGGACAACCAGGTTGGGGATTGCAGGTATTACTTCCATTTTCAAAGCATTTTAAATAAAATTGTATCACCAATTTTTTAAAGCAATTGGTATTTCTTTCAGGTATATTCAGATCCTTACTGAGTTTTACTTGGAACTATCATTTCCTCTTCTGATCTGCTGACTTGCAATAAAAATCAAAGCATTCAAGCCCTTCCTTTATGAGGTTACTCATTATGAGTCTGGAAAATGTATGTAGAGAGATAAATGTTCTCCAGAATACTTTCTAGTAATTTCTGACTTTTAATTTAGAAAATAGGCAACCACGTGGCTACAAGTCCAGACCAGGGGCTGTATAAGATACTTGATGTTAGGATAAGGGAAAATAAAGATTTTGAGTAGATTGAAATATAGGGCCTTTTATACTTTCTTTCTGGTCTTAACTTCCTCTAGAACACATTCAAATACCTTTGAACAGTTGTATCTTACTTTTTCTGGACAGTCTTGATTGTTGTGGATATCCTATACACAGGTATGTTAAAAAGATTTACCTGCAGTTTTCTGGCTGAAAAATAAAAAAAGCACTGTAAGAGCAGTAATAAAAATACAGCATGTAGCACTTTATTATAGTTTTATAATGCTCTACAGAAATTAAGGCACCACTGCATCCTGTGTTATTAGTATTAATTGCACCAACTTATCATGGTAATATGGTCAGAGAGGAATTTGTCAGCATCACACAGCACTGTGGTTAGGTTGTCACACTGAAAGATATTCCTGGCTTTTAGTTTGGTACTTTCCCAAAACATTCAATACATCTGATATGAGTTTGCTTGTTAGTGATTATTCTGATGCTCTAGGAGGTTGTTTCTCCATCTCATAAATAAGCTGTATTTTTTTTCTTCATAGTTTTATTAGATAGGATGCTGCATTTTAGTTTTTCTTTTGAGGAGGTGTGACGTACGTGGTACAATTCATTGTTGAACATTCCACTGTATTCTGCCTCCGCCCAAAATTTTCACAGGAGTCAGTCAAAATATTCATCAAACTTTGTGCAGTTGTCTATTTCCTGAAGGTATTTTCAGGCCACAATTTTAACAAATTGCTAGTTTTTCTGTGTGCCCCATTTTTTGAGAAAACATCAGAGGGGACCTGATTTTCAGAAAGCACTGAGACAGGAGAACAAACCACATTAAAGTTTCAACTACCCTGAAATTACCAACTGTTAAATCTTGACATTCATTTCCCCAGATTGTACCCTGTACTTTGCTATTCATCTAGTATTAGAAGTAACAAGTGTTTTCTCTTGCTATATATTTGCTGTAAGAAGTATCTAATTGAAGAAATTTCTATGAATGTATAATTTCTGTGCTATGCTGGATTTATAATAATTATTTTGATTGTGGTAAAACCACATAAATACCAGTTTTAAATCCCTCTCTCAACTGATTTTATCTTGCCTATTTATTATGATTAAATTTAGTATTTTTCACTTTGTTTCTACAGTTTGCTTGGACCCTGAGTTATGATGTCCCTCCCACTATGTTTCCCTTCACTTTTATTTATTCATGTCAATTTTCAAAATTTTTTCCTTAGAATATCAATTTCTTTCACCAATCTCATAGAGACCTTGCTCTCCTGTCCTGTGTTCTCTTTTCTGCAGAGTGACTGGTTTTTTTCTTTTGAAATTTAATGCAGCTATAATTCTTTCTTTGACTTTCATCCTCATCTTCTAATGAAATTAAACATTCATGTCACAAAAATTGTGCTCAGTAAAACACAAAGATCTGTTTAGTGTCTCAAGTTATATTGTAGTATTTCAGTGAAGGGCTTGGACAACTGTTCTTCATTTCTTAATGGAACTCTAAGCAAAACCATGTTAAACAAGGATTCTTTTTTACACTCCATTATTTTGTTCATTTTGAAAGATGATATCTCAGTTTTCCATGTGAAGTTTCTAAGTTCATTCTCCAGCTAACCTAAAATAATATGTTGTTTACTTTAAAAGATTTCAAAGTCTGGGCAGGCTAAGATAGGGAGACTCAAATCCATTTGCATGACAATATTATACTACAGGTCGTATATTCTTTTCTTCTACAGAAATGGGATTATGGCACGAATATACAGGATTTCTTATCCATATAATTTGATGGCAGGAAATATTAAAATAAACTATAAACTCAATTTGCAGCTTGTCTTAGGGAGGAAATTGGGATATTACTGGGTAAAATACAGATTGCAGACCAGCAACTAAAAACATGGATTTGCAGAAATAGAATGATTACATAACATTCTCTGTCATTTTCTTTCAGTAACATTGAATATAATTACCTTACCATTTATCTCAGTAAATGTTAGGTTCCCAAACAAAGCTACATAAACAGAAATTTTTGTATCCCTTAAAAAGAAGACTTGAAGAGACTTCAACTACCTGTATTTTTGATGAGGCCTCTACATCTTAATTCATGCAATCAAATTAAATAAGGAATTAAAGTCCAAAGAAAACAGTTATTACTTTGTGGGAAATTCACTTCTACGAACAGAATTAGTATACTTTGTTAATTTTTTTACAACAAGGGCCTAAATTTTAAAAGTGTTGAACATCTAATTAGTTCGTAAGCGAATTAATTTCTTATGGAAATTGTTTTATGGAGACACAAGGAAATTGCAAATTAAGCTTTGCTGCTGTGAGCTTCAACTCTGTGCATCAGGCCCATTGGCATCAGATGTGTTTTTCTCATGCTCATTTCAGGCCGGTTCACATATGAGAAGTCAAAATGGGTGAGGCTGTTCATCTCTGGTGTGCTGCTGTCTGGCACCCAATGTCTGGTGGCTCCTGATGAAATGCATCACCTACAGCGGGCAAGGGGGTTTTTCCTTTGTTACCATTAGATATAGACTTTTTTTTTTCCAAGCTTCCTCCCATCAAACTGGTGTCCAGGTTTCAAGAAAAGAAGTGTCACAAAAAAAAAAAAAAGAAAAACCAAAAAACCCCAAACAACAACAATATTTGTTTTCTTTTTAAAGAGCAAGAAACAAGAAAACATCATGTTTATTATTTTTGTGTTGTTTCCTCAAATAACTATTGCTTCAAATTTGTGTTGTTTCCTCACATAACTATTGCTTCAAATTGACAGCAGTGCAATTTTTGTCACTGCTGAGGCTGAGCATTGGCTCTGGAGAGCTGGGGAGCCACATTACACTTCCCAGCACCTACCAAGGCAGGTGTCCCGAGCTCCAGCCACCCCTGAGATCATGTCCTTCCTCCTTGTGGCCGCCTATCTTGGTCAGGGGGGAAAAGAAAGAGGTTTCTCTGTTGAAAAGGGAGCCTGTGGATGTTTTAACGGTCTCGGCGAAAGAGGAAGCAAAGACCAAGAGAAGATATGATAAAGATAAGGATTGATTTAAAGGAGTGCAGCTGGGGCAAGAGTACCCTACTAGAAACCTTCCAGGTTATAATCCAGGAGGTGCATATTTGTGCCTCGCTTCTGGTTTGAACTAAAATGGACAGCTTGACCCAAGTGTTATGTAACATCTCATTATTTTGGCTAAGATGTCCAAAATAGTGGTTTTGTTTTCTGAAAGTTGAATGCTTGTATTGTTTTTTCCACAATTAAAACCATGCTGGGATGGCTAGTTTTTGTCAGCTTTGAAATTTTGGCTTCCATAGTGGTTTGGTTTTGAAGCTTTACAAGGACCTGAAGTATTTACAAGCACCTTCAGTGCCTAAAGTCTTGCCTTACTTACAATACCTCAGCCCCTATTGCTGCTGGAGCCCCCAAACACACACTAATTTGGATGTGATAGTAGGGCTTGATTACTGGTGTATAAACCACAGCAACTGACTGTGAAAGAGTACAGCTGTTCTGTGCTTTTTAATAAAAACCTAGGATGTTTAGGGAATTTCAAGCCTTTGGTTTGGAGCTGATACACTGCAAGCTGTTTGGCTTCCACTGCCTTGCTCGTGGCAGCATTTCCTCCTTAGAACAGGCGGTAAGGAGCAGTATCAATAGGAAGAGCCTGCAATATAGGGAGATGATTGCTGCTGGCTGGAAAAAAGCACAGGGTATAGCCAAAGAAAAGCTGGCTGTAGTCTGCTTTTAGTGCTTTTTTTTTCTGAAGTAAGACTTAGTTTGCTCTGTGTAAGTGACGTCAGCCCTGCAGTTCCACCCCATTTCATGGGGCAAGGAAAGGGTAACACACAGCACTCCTAGGAAAAAGAGCTGACGCAGGGGTTTGATGCAGATTTCTACCTACCTGTGTGTGAACCAGTTACACAAGAACTACAAAGTGTTCTTGTCCTCTTTTTATTTTTTTCCAGTAAGTGGTAGTTGCAGACACTGTGATTTGAGTTAGGGCGAGGTTCCTTTCTGCTTGTATTTAGAATAATACTCACATTTACAAAACACAGTGTAGGGCTGAACCTTCACATTGTGCCTTTTGGCAGCTATTTTTTTTCAATAAAATGAACCCATATTTCAGTGTAGATTCTATCTTCATTGCAATCTGTACAGGATTTTCTCATGTGCTTCTATCTGGATTATAGGTAGGTAGTTAGGTAGGTCTTAGAGAAACATATGAAGTTTGAGATTGCTGCAGGTATAAAAAGATATTTACATACCTTGACTATTCAGGAACTTTTTCTTTTCTTTTTTTTTTTTTTGCAATAAACCTTTCTATTTGCTCTGAAGTAGCAATTCAGTCGTGATTTAGTAATGGATTATGGGAGATCTAAAATGTATGCACATTTCCTTGTGTAAGAAACAACTTGATTTTCATTTTCACTTTAATTTGCATTTCATTTCCAGAATTTCTGACTCCAGTCAGCAAACTGGCATAGTTCATGAGGAGAAATTATCTCTTGAAAATGCTCGTTTATTAGAATTTTATCTACTCAGAAATTCACATTTTTATCTTTTCTTCTCTTTATTTCTATTACTTTGTCTTTTTGCCCTGACTTCAGCATGTTTACTTACAATGGCTATGAATAATTACAGCTGGTGATTTTATAGATGTCATTTTATGTCTGTAGGCACATTTCTAGATATAATGCATTGTATTAGAACTTATGTTTTAAAAGCAATATATTTGAATGATGGTGTTCAGATGAAATTCCAGATGTTTAAATACTCTGCTTCTACAAAATAAGCAGCATTAATTAGAAATTACTCTTGCATTACTTCTTCATTCCATTGCTTGGGGTTTGCCAGCTCACTTGATTTTCTCGTTTGAGTTATGTGAATTAGGAAGACTTATTAGACATAGGCAAGCCTACTACTCCCTGTCATGCTCTCCCTGATCTCCATGACTATAATTTATTTATTCTAGTTTTTTGTCAAAATAGTGAGAAAACATAAGGAAAATAAGCTTACACAATGAGAAAATTGTAATTTATTGCTACATAGTTGCAGAGGCCTTCTGATGTTTAAACAGAAATATAATACATGATTTCTCTAACAAATGCATTTTCTTACTCCTCTAAAATTTGCAAGTATTCACAAACAATGTGTCAGTGAAGGGGATGCTAAGTAAGACACTGTGGAACTGAACACCCTTTAAAGTAATCAATCAAATAGAATTCCTGAATAATATCACAAGTAGTTCCTCCACAGAAAAGGCATGTAACCAAGTTAATAGGAATGTGTAATGTTTTACACACTCAGTTTTCATGGGTCGATTATAAACTAAAAATTGCATGTAAGATATCCAGTATGGAAAACCAAACCATGTGTATAAAAAGTTAACACATTCAAAATTATACACAAGTTATACACAACTATACATTGTTGTCCTTGAATAGAACTTGTTCCACATGTCAAATTCAGGTTCCTCCTCTCTGACTATTAATCAAAGAAAAGGAAAGACTTTATCAAAGTAGTAGGGGATGAAATTTAAGTAATATCAAAAAAAGCTTTTTTTTTGCTGGCAGACAGGCTTTGTCTCAAAATTATAAGTGTTTAATGAAGAGCGAATTGTTGAATTTTTTTAAATTGTATCATTTTAACAGAAAAAAAGAGATATACATGGATCTACAATAATGAGCATGAAAAACAATCTTTAAAATTACGTCGGCAGCAAATAAATTCAACTAAATGCATGTTTGGAAGGCATATTTTATTATGCTGATAGCCTTCCAAGAACCAGCTAAAACCAGGCCCACTAGCTTCAAACAAACACTTTTCAGTTTCTGACTCCAAATAGCTTAAATAGCCTCCTGATTAGCAAGGTGCTTAGGCATGTAAGTAGTCTCAGTGAGTATCCCCAGCAAAGCTAAATATATTTGCCAAATCACTTAACTAAGGGTGTCTCCTGAATTTTTTGAATTGTTGCATTGTTTACCCTGCTCTAGTTTCTACCAAGTGACTCAACGACAGTTTAGCAGCCGGAGTAGGACAGCTCTCTATCATACCAAGCCCTGTACTTGGCCGGTTTCATGGTTCCCTTTAACTCCACTCTCTAGGTGGAGGGTGAGGATGCGACTTGTAGGTTGGGTTGGGGTGGTGAGGGTTTTTTTGTTTGTTTGTTTGGGGTTTTTTCGTTTTTTTTCTTTCTCCCCCACAGTCCACCCACTCCTTATCTGGTATTTAGCTTGCAATGTTTGGCCAGGGAAAATCTTTTTGCAATAAACTTGTACAGTCCTTAGCAAAATGGGATTGTGTTCAAGAGGTAATCACTGCTACAGCAGAAGTGCAGTGCCCTGTGTTTAAACCTAGAGTTGTGTGACCTGTTTAGAAAAATACATAGCTGTGAACAGAATACCTAAGCAAATGTGACCATCTCAGTTTTATAAACATAAGTAGTATCCTTCTCCATCCTGGAAGGTTTGGATTTTTTTCCTACATATCGGACTGTTTGTCTTAAGAATGTAATGAGGTGTTACTGAGCCTTTTCTGTAGTTTCCTGATGGTTCTCCGATATTCTCAATCCTGATTTATAGAAATACAGACAGCACAGAAAATAAGGCTTGTGCCATTGTGTTTGAAAAATTCAGGCAGATCTGCTCACAAGCGCCAGCAGTGTTATTTGTTTATTATGCTTTGATTTAGAATCTCGATTTTGCCAATATCTACCAATATTTGTGCACTAAATAGCTGTGTTAGATTTCTTTCTTCAATTTTTGTCTAAATAATGCCTAGGAAAGGTCTTCATCTGAAGTGGTGTATGTCTTTACATCAATGCAATGCATGTAATAATGTACTAAACTGCATTTTAAAATTTGGAGAATCCTAAAGTTAGGATGGTAGATCTGATCTCTGAATAACAGTGGGCAATGCCGTATTGTTGTAGGGGTAGGGGAGAAATAAAACAATTCTTGGGATGTGGAAAGTGATGTACAGCTTGCTTGGCAAATTATAGCAATGGCACAGTAATACTTCCAGCATCAGTAAGGCCTCAAATTAAGCAGTATGCTCAGTGTCTAAACTGAATTCCTTTCTCTGTACCCACAGCAGAAAGCCCACAGAGTGAGCAGGGACCGGCAAAACATGCTCTGGAAGGAGAGCAGGAAGGAATAGGATTTGCTCAGGACAGCAACAGACTGAGGAGAAACACTGCTGCAACTCTGCTTAAGGGCGGGACCAGCAAAGAGAAAGGGGAAAAAAAATCTCCATATTTGTGGTAGATTTGAGGAGAAGATAAAGAGCTAAACTGCAGCAAAAGAAACCCTGTTTAAGCACTAGAAAAACTTATGGGGAGAAGTTTAGAGCAATACAGTTGCCTGGGAGGCTGAGATGTCTTCATTACAGGTCATTAAGAACAGGTTAGACCGATCCATTAGGAATGAGACAGGTGTTGATCATCCTGTCTTAAAGGAGGGGGTGGACACAGATGGCCTCCTGACCTCTTTCAGCCTCATGATCTTGTTGTTACATTTTTTTTCTGGATTCAGGTTATATATTTAACCAACCCAGCTGTATTTAAACTAAGAGGGAAGGTGATAGTTTTCCATAAAGAAATTAAATTCCTCTTAATACTTTGTTCTCTCTGATGAACACCTTTGTCTCAGCTTGCTCTGTCCTTCATAGGACTTTTTTTTTTTCCATTTGCTAAACATATGGCTGAGACTTAGTAGAGGAGAGCACAAAGGACAATTTGTTCTAGAAGCCTGCATCTCAGCAAGCACAGTATTTATAAGAATCTCATCAAATATACTTGAGTTGTCTAACGCAGGATCTTTCCTAGGTGTAAGCACCAAAACGAGTAGGGGAAAGCTTAGGATGTAACCTGCCTTCAGAGAGGGACAGAGCAGAAAGGACTGCGAGAGTGGGGGAGGAGGAATAGCTTTACATCGCTTCTCTTCGAAACCTTGCAGCTACAGTGGCTCTTGCAAAACACTTGTTGATTTAAAGAGCGCAAGCAGAGCTACTGACAGAGCCCATTACCTTTGCTGTCAGGTTGGACTCACCAGACAATGGTAAGGCTGAGTTGGTTAAGTTGTGTGTAAGTACACACATGATTACAAATTGTGCTTTTCCAAACCATTCAGTACATTTGCATCATCTTTCAAGCACCTAGTCAAGCATGTTTTGTCTTACTGCTATTAGGAGCCTCCAGTTAGTGCATCCATTTCGCTTTTATTCCCTTTCCTCTTTAATTGTTTAAATGAAACAGCTTTACTGTCTAATATTTTTAAACACTGCTATAATTATTACAAATGTATTTGAAGACTTAAAAGTGGAATGGCTGCAGTGTGACAGCACAAGAAAAAATATCAAAATGAACACAATTGTAGCATCTCTCTTCTTCAGCCCTGGCTTTTGCTAACTTCACTATTTCCTGATGAGCCAATGGATAACAGGCCTGTGCAGTAAAACCAAAACCTCTGTCTAGAAAAAACAGAGGTGAGAATGTATTACAGTATAATTACAACTTCAGAAATGTGAGCCATCTTTTACTGATATAGAGCTGTCTCCTTGAGTGTGCACAGAGGCTGGAGCACAGACTCATTTCGGTAAGGTAACAATTTTGATGACCAGTGATTATTTAAAGTTCAGCGCTGCTACCTTTTCCTCCCGGTGCATGAAAGGAGAAAGAAACCACGGAATTTTGTATTGTGAACAATGTGTCACCTCTGCCTACGCACCGAGGTTCATGTACAACAATATCTACTCCACAGGTAGGGAAGGCAGTTCCAGGAGACCACCGGAGTCTGCAAATCTGAGGAGCTGCACAGGGAAGTAGGACAGATGTCCAAAACTGATGAGGGAAATCTTCAACAGATCTGGTCGTTTTGCACTCTCTGGCTCAGCCTTCAAGAATGACTGCTCCCCATTCCTGATGCCTCTGGTGAGTCAGATGAAACTGATGTCAAGGCGTTTTCAGAGGCCATGTCATTAGGGTGAAACGGAGGTAATCTCAGGGGATGGAAAGCCTCTGCCCTATCACATAGTCCAGAAAGCTCAGGGACTATATTTTTTTTTCTAATTTTGTTAGATTAAAATAATTCCATGCAAAAATTTTGTTATTCTAGGGTTTAGGGTTGGAAGTCAAACAAAAGAACATGAGTTTGGGAAGCTCTAATGAAAATATAATTGTTTTGATAATAAAAATAAAATTTAAAATATCCTAATGATTAATAAAATAGAGCAAGAAGCTGATTGTCTGAATTTACAGAAGTATAACTTGAAACTCAACTCTCTCTTGAAGTGAAGCCAGGCTCTTTAAATTTACTTCATGCTTTCTGGACTTTATTTACTTCAGTTAAAAGTTTCTAAGATCAAGCTTCTGTGCTATCTGTAAATCAAAAAGATATCTGTGGCCTCCAGTTTGGAAAGTCATTTAACTGGTTCTGTGACTAAATCACTGTCATCCTTCCCCCTTAATTTCATTTCTTTCACAATGGTATTAGGTAGGAACTGCAAAAGAGGGAGGTAGATTTTAAGTCTGCTGCATGAAATGTGTTGCTTGTACAGACATGCTTAGTTTTTGACAGTTAAAAACATGCTTCACTACCATTCTGATTTTTTTTTTCTATCTTCTGGATTCTAATTACATGAGCTGGTAAATTTACATGTGTACATAACTCTGGATTTACATAGTAAGTGGACAGTGGTGAGCAGAGGTTGATCAGACTCGAGGTGCAATCATCTTAACAGTAAGTTTAGAAAGTACTTTTAACATAGAAGATGTAGAGTCACTGAGGGTTGCACACTCATGATTGAGGAGGAAGGTTTTCTAATGTATATGGTCAACAATGAGAAGTAATCGTTAGTTGTGAATTAATGAATCTGCCTTACAATCAATTTTCAGAGTACATCCCAAAGAGAGTAGCACAAAGGGAGCTTGTAAATGTGTACATCTGCACTTGGTGATGGTGGGATGGCTTTGAATTATGCCTTTCCTCAGCAATGCTCTTCAATATGGAAATCTTGTGAAGGTACAAAAATTTGTGTATTCAAGTGCAGGATATCAAGGGAAGAAGACAGTGTTGCACAATTCTAAACAAAAGGTAAGTTAACATATTCAACAATGTAATTACAAGGGGAAGAAGCACTGCTCTTTAACCAGCAAAATCATAATGAAACACTTCTACCTTTATTTCCTATAAGTAGCTTAGTTCTGCCCCTCAATGTATCTGCTTGGGGGCTGTTTACCATTTTGGTTAAAGGCAGAGTACAGGGGTGAGCTGGGCTTTTTTAATCCTCAGTAGGAGGGATGGCAATGTCTTCTTTAATAGACTGCATGAATACACAGAATATGTCACAGCTTAACTATTGCTGAACACATGCTGCAGGATGAGAATATGGGAGAGACCAAGAATAAAGAGTAGAAAAACAAAGATAAAAGAGAAAATCAGGGCAAAAGGGGAAAAAAAGGTAGTTAAAGAAAAGAACAACTGAAGAAGTTGGAGAGCACTGCAAAATAAAGCAGAATAGCATAAACAATTTTTTTTCCTACAAAAATATCACAGAGGCGCAGAATTCCTGAGGCTCCGAAGGACCTCTGGAGATCACCAGGCATTGGGATTGGAATCACCAGGGTTGGAATTTGGTGTCACCTGCTCAGAATTTCCCTCACAGTGATCAAGAAGAGTTTTAGAGGCAGGTTTTGCTTGTCTGATCCAGCACTTCATGTGGTCACAATTATACATGGCTGAAGGAAAGTAAAGAAACAACAGGTCTAGGTAAATGGAGGTGAATCCAGCAAAGTAAAAGGCAAGGGTTTTGGTATGACATTACAGTATGAGACAAATAAATACACTTCTGGTAAAATTACATCAGTTGTGCTTTAGTTCTACAGGTGTATTTCCTTCAGCTGAACATTATTTTTTCTTAGCATGAATTGTTTACTAAAGTAGCATGAGCAAAAGGAGTCTTTTATTCCAGTATAAAAATATTTGAACAAATATTGATTAAAATTCTTATTCTTAGCATATACATTTATAAATTTCTTCAAAACATTTTATTTGGTAAAATTTATCCTGATTGATTTTTTTGTATTAAAATGTATTAGGCTTTTCAAGATGATTTTATTTAAAAAAAATTATGGTGAAGCAGATTATTGAATTAATCAGGTGTAAACATACAACAAGATGTTAAAGTAATTTACTTTTTTAGTTAGGACCTTGTTATTTGAAATGCAAATATATATATATATTTATTTCTAAAGTTTTTCTAGAAAAAGGGAAAAAAATTCTAACCTCATATGCACTATATGCATAGGATATGCTCTTCACTGCAAGCTCTTAATGAGGTTGTTGTAGCACTGTATCAAATCATGATAAAGCCAAAGTGTCCTTGAAGAACCTGAGCCAGACCCCAGATGCTTTAAAGGAAGCCATGTAAGTCAAAGTGTTATTTTGAAAAGGCAGATTGTGGTAAAGGGCCAGTGGAAGCAGGAAAATCAGCAATATTTTGGAGATGTGAATGGAGGTCAGAGGGTCACTGTAGTTGTAGGAACTATAGGGGGTGTGTGTGTCATGACAGGGGGTGGTGGGGTGGTGTAGTGAGTAAAGGTAGGGGTGACTGGGGAAGGTGGAAAAAGGCAAATGTCAAGTCCATCTTCTAGGAGGGAGATCCAAGGAACTACAGGCCAGCCAGCCCGAGGTCAGACTGTGAGGATTAAGTAGCAAATCCTCCTGGACACCTTCTCCAGGTGTGTGAAAGGCAATAAGGTGCCTGGGGGCAGGCAGCAAGTTAGTGTATCCATTTGTCTCTTTGCAAGGGTTTACAAAAGGCAAATTCTGCCTGACCAATGTGACTGGTTTGTATAAGGTAAGGTTTGTATATGAGGTAAGTGAATCTGTCATTTGTCTCTTTGCAAGGGTTTACAAAAGGCAAATTCTGCCTGACCAATGTGACTGGTTTGTATAAGGTAAGGTTTGTATATGAGGTAAGTGAATCTGTAGATAAGTGGAGAGCAGCTGATGTCATTTACCTTGACTATAACAAAGCTTTAGACACAAACGACCACAGATCTCCTCTAACCACATCGGAGAGTTATTACCAAGGCTGAGTAGAAGACAAGGTGGAACACTGGCTGCACCACTGGTCTCAAGGGCTGCCATCAGCAGGAGCAGGTCCTGCTGGTGGCCAATGTACTTCAGGGGTGGGTACTGTGAAACATGGTCAGTGACTTCAGGGATGAGATGAAGAGCAGATCACAGCAAAGTGGGAGATAGATAGTGGCCAGTGCTCAGACCTTAGCAGACTGCAAAAATGGGCTGGCAGGAACCTCACAAAGTCCAATGACCAGTGAAGCAGCATCCTGCATCTGGTACAGAACAGCCATTTGGAGGCTAAAACAATAGGGAAAGGATTTTCAAAAAGAAATTTGGAAATCCTGGTGAGCAACAAGTAAGTCAGCTGTGACCTTGTAACAAAGAAGGTCAAGAACATCCTGGGCTACCATAGGAAAAGAATGGCCAGCAGGTTGAGAAAAGTGGCGATTCCCATCCATGGAGTGAGAGCACATTTGGAAAACTGGGTGCAGTTTTGAGCTACCCAGTGTTGGAAAGATGAAGACATAAAAAAGAAATTCCAGAAGACAGCCACCATGATGGTGAGGGTGCTGCAGCACACGATGTACAAGAAGAGACTGAGAAGGTCAGGCCATTCATCTGAAGAAGAAAAGGCTGGTGTAAATTTTAATGTTCTCCTCAACTTCTTAATGGGCAGATGCAGAGAAGATGGAGCCTTCTAGGAAGTCCACAGTAGCCTTTTCATTGTGGGAAGCAACAGGCATAAGCTGGAACAGACTAATTAGACATCATGGAAAAAAACCCAAAACAACTCACAAACGTGTTCAAACTGTGGAATGGGTAGTACAAAGAGGCTGTAGAGACAGTAAAAATCATCTGGTAATGACCCTGGAAAATCTAGGGTCATAACTTCAAAATTGGCCCTACTTTGAGATGAGGTTGCAACCAGAAGACTTTAACAGGTCCCCTGAATCCTGAAGAAGGTTAAGATAGTGGAGTATTTTCACACAGTTTCAAAATTTTTTTTTTTTTGTGGGTTTGAGTTAGGTATACACTGTGTCAACAAAAATCTTATTGGTTTCATAAAGATCATATTTAAATCCTCTTGGGAAGGTTAATGAATAAGTGGGGATTCAATTCCCCATAAAGGTGGGCAAAGTGATTTTACAGAGTAAATGCAGCTGCTCATGAAAAAGGCTTTGTGCACCAACAGCTGCGTTATATGCAGCCCTGATGTCAGCAGGTGCAAATAAACCATTCTTCCTTATGCATATAAGCTGCAGGTAGAGCTTTATGAGACAGCAGCCGTACCTGAATGGCCTACCAAGTTCATAAACTACCAACAATTTGTTCATAACCTTTCACCTTATGGAAAAATAACTTTACTTATTTGAAAACCAGTTAGAAACACACCTGCAAGTGCTAGTTTTACTCTGTGTACCAATTTTTAAAGAAATATGGCATGTAGAAAAGGCAAGAAAAATAACATTGACAATATATGACTGTACTGACCGGGAAAACATGGTTGCATTCAGATTTTGATTTTTTTCCTGTTAATTTATGGGGGGAAAAAATTATATGAAAGGAAATTCAACCAAATTCCTCTGAAAACTCAAAATAATTAAAAACTTCTCTCAATCCTAATTTTCATACTAGGAAAGGTTTGCAAATCACAGTGAATAATCAAATGAATGCATAAAGTGATGTTGTGGACAAAATAGCAAGCAGAAGAATGAAGGGGAGGAAAGTGAATACAGGAGAAGGACAGGAAACTTGTATTACTCTTGTTTAGAATGGATGAAGTTTTTGCTGAAAAACTAAGCCCAGCTCTAGTCAGCACAATGCAGCAAGGGTGACTACTGGAGAAGTTTCAGAGAAAAGCTGTAATGCTGAATAAAGTCTGTACTGAAGTGTGTTTATGAAATCTATTTCCCATCTGGAAGATGGTCCCTTCCCTTTAAAGAATAGCAGTTAGGAATAACATAATTACTGGTCTTTGCATACAATGACACTTGTAACCAGGGCTTTGGGTTTTGGCCTTGGATGACAAAATGTATTTGCTTATGAGTTAGAAGCTTGTAACAAATTTCAGTGGATCTGAGCATATGTGTGTAGTTAAATCTCCTCTCCCACACAGTTTGACTAGGAAACTCAGCCACATAGGAGCCAGGGCTTTTTGTTAATGCTGAGGCTAAAATCTCCATGTTGTCTGAGCTTTTATGCTCCTACCATAGCAAGTTAAAGATCTTCCTTGCTTTTCCTAGTGGCTTTAGGTATTAGTTTAATAAAGATTTTTGGTTATGTTTAAGAAAGTTAGATGTCAGAAAAAAAAAAATCAAGCTTTCCTAAATAAGAAATACTGGAATTGAAATTATCTGTGCAATTCTAAATTGGACTGTTTATGGTCAAAATTAAAGACATATTTTTTTCTTTCTTTTCTTCTGCCCCAGTGAACCACTGTTTCACTTTGCATCAGAGAATGAATCACAACTGTGAGGTAAATGAGATTATTGCCTATCTAACTGTTTGCCTATTTGCTACAGAGATTTGCAGAGATATGACAAATGAGGTCAGAGGAAAAGTTTTGTCTCTCCAGGACTCTTTAAACCCCCTCCTTTTTTCTTTTTTTGCTGGGTGGGTGTTTTTGTTTTTTTTTAATTTTTCTCCCCCTCAAATACAACTACTCTTACTTGCTATGTTATTTCAAGGTAATATTCTATTCTGTATGTTTTACAGACAGAATTAATCCTCAATCTCTTTTTTGCCTGGCTGTGTATGGGTGGAAGAGCTTCCTGAAGACTAAGTAATTTCTCTGCCAAATACAACTGATGGGGAGAGACATTCAGAAACGTTGTCCTCTCCAGCTGCTGCAGTGTTGTCTTCTGAAGATGATGTCAAAAGTACTCCAGTGGAAACAGTGGCATTAAGGTGGATTGGATCTTTGGTTACCATCACATCAAAGCTCCAGTTGAGCATGTAAGAACGAAATCCCTCCATCCTCATCTGTAATGGGACTAAATTCAAATAGATTTCTGATGGCCATCCCTCCCATTTCTGAGTTCTCTCAGTAGAAGAAGAAAATATTGCAAGTTAATTGCAAAGGCTTCTTTCTTTAACATGGGGGAGGAGAGTGGGAAAGAGTTTTCCTTTAATTTGTTTGGAAAAACAATTGAACTATTTTTGCCCAATGCAAGAAAACAGCTTAAAAAAATGAAGTCAGACAAGTATGGGAAATTTTATGCAGCACAGTAGGGCAAAATGTAACCATCTGAAAAACAAGGATTATGATAAAAAAAAATATAGGACGAGCCTAATTGCAAGCAGAGTTAGCTATACCACCAGGAACAATATATAATCTGCAGATAGCTACAGAACAATTTGGGGCTGCACATCCAGGCTACAAAATGTCAAAAATAACGACTGTTGCAGTGTAAAGTACAACTCGCCATTATCGAAAAGTGTGAAAACGTAAAGCTTTTCTCGTAAGATAGGATTTCTGCATCACGGATTGCTTCTTGAACTAAAGGGCAATGTTTAACAATCGCCCTCCTGCCCTTAACAAATTTTAACTCATGTATTCACTCCTCCAATCTAGGGAAAGCCTGCATCTCAATCCCCTCGCTCCCATGAGCGAGATACAGCTGACACGATTTTCAGCATGCGTGTCTTTTTTTTTTTTTTTTTCCGGAGGCAAAGAAAGGAAATAAGACTGTAAGACTGTATCCCCCCGCCTCGCTTCCCTGCTTTCGTGAATATGGGCCACTGGAAGCCGTAAGAGGGCTGCCTGCTCGGGTCCCGCCTGGGAGCGGGGCTCCTCCAAGGACGGACGGCGAAGGGCCAGAGCCAAAGTCTCTCCCTCCGAGGGCGAAGGACTTTGTTTTTCCCTTCCCCTTTCTCGCCGGCTCGGGTGCCGAGGAGGAGGCTCCTGCGCAGGGCGGCGAGCGGGGCGCTGCCATTGTCCCTGCGGGCGGGGCGCCGAGCGGCCCCGCGCTCCGCCGGCGGCAGCGGCGAGGGGCGGTGGCGGCCCCCGGAGCGCGCCGCGCTGCCGCCCGCCCGGCCCGGCCTCCCCCCGCCCGCCCGCGGCCCGGCCGCTGCCGCCGTGCCCGGGGGCAGGGGGGAGTGACTTGTGCCTCCCCCTGCCTCCTCCCCGTCCAGCCCTCTTCTGGGTAGAAGGGGAGGAGGAGGAGGAGGAGGGCGAGCGGTGGGAGGGTCTCCATTGAAATAAACAAGCAGGCAGTTATTAAAAAGGAACATGGCGGCCGCAGCCCCAGCTTCAGCTTCATCTTACAAAGCGAAGGTCAGCGCCGGCGGCAGCGGCGGGAGACGGCACTGACCCCGGTAACGGCTCCCGCACGGCCCCGGCGCGGCGGGGGGTGTGCCCGGGCCCCCCGCGCCTGCCCGGCCGCCCCGTGTAGCGCCGGGGGGACGCCCGGGGCCGCGCCGGTGCGCGGAGGGGCGGCGTTGGCGGGCGGCACCGCGGCCGCGGCGAGGCGGCTTCCCCCGCGCCGGCGGCGGGGGGAGCGGGGCGGGGGCTGCGGCCCCTCCGTGGGGAGCGGAGGGACCGCGGGGCCGCCCCTTGCCGGGGCATCGTGCTCGCACCCCCGCGCCCGGCGGTGGGGGGTGGGAGCGCGGGGTTACTTCTCCGGGACGTCCCCGTGTTTGGGCGAGGGAAGGAGGGGGGGAGAGGGCACCCCACCCTGCCGGGCCGAGGGGGCCGGTTTCCTGCTCCCAGGCCAGGCGGAGGTCGGGTGCCGCCTCTCCGCGCCCCTGGCTGGGGGGGAAAGTGCGAGGAACCGGGAAGGCGAGGGGCTGATCTGGGGGTCACGGGCTGCCCTGGCCGGGCTGGGGGAGGATGGGGCAGCCGGGTGCGATTTGGAAGGGACTGTTCAGGACGTTCCCCCTCACCCCCACCACGTAGCGATAGCGAAACTTGAGGGAGGGTCTCTCCCCGATGACAAAAGGGGTGATTTGGGGAGCAGAGTGACGCCGCCTCCCCTTCCCCGGCTGACAACGACTCGGTGCGCAGCGGCGCGGGCCGCTCCGCGCTCCGTCCGCGGGGCCGAGCCGGGCGCCCCCCTTTCCGTGCCGGGCAGGGACCAACCGCGCCGCCCGGCGCCCTCTCTCCCCTTCCCCCTGCGCAGGGCGCCTCGCCGCCGCTCCGCGCTCTCAGGGGACGCGAGGGGAAGGAGGGGGCGAAGCGGGCAACTTCTCTAACTTTCTGCGCGGGGGTTGTGCCTGCCCGTGCGCGCCGCGCAGCGCCGGGCCGGGCCGAGCCGCGGGGGCGGGCGGCGAGGCGTCGCAGCTGCGTGCGAGCGCAGCCCGGGGCGCCCGGCCGCCGCCTCCCCGCGGCCCGGGGAGGGGTGGGGGCCCGGCCGCCGCAGTGCCGTGTGTCTGCGTGTGTGCGCGGGGCGGGGAGCGGCGGCAGGAGGAGGGGGAAGAGCAGAGCAGCCGGCCGGGCGCGGGGCCGGGGTCCCTGGGCGGGTGCCGCTCCGCTCCCTCCCGCTTCCCCGCGGCGGGCGGCGGCTGCAGGCGGGCCCTCCGCGGCGAGCGGAGCCCCACGCGTGAGGCGGGGGAGGGGTGCGGAGGTGCCTCCGCGGAGGGCGGGTGCGCGGCCCCTCCCCTGCTCCGCGGGGGGCGGTGTGTGCGCCGCCGCGGGCACCGCGCGGCTCCGAGGCTGCGGGCCCAGGCGTAACCGGAGCCGTGTCCCTCGCCTGCCTCGCTGCCCCTCGCTCCTTCGGCGCCGCTTGGGCCTGAGCGCTCCCTCCAGCTCATGGACCGCACTCAGCTCTTGCCGGAGAGGGGCATTCAGGCCATGTAGTTTGTGGGAAACCTGCCCGAGAGCCTGGCAGAAAAAGGTGGGGGGGGACGGAAATAAAAAAATTAAAAAAAAGAGGCAAGGAGGTTGCTGGTAGTCACTGGGAAGTCGTGATATCTGTGTATCATGATATATACTTAGTTTGAGTTAGCTTGTATACTTCATTCTGAAATGTGTGTATGTGGGACACTATAAATATACTTGTAATTTAGCTTGGCGAGTCTCCTTGTGAAAGGAGAACAGCCTGCTTGTTTGATAATAATCAATTGTGTTTTTATATATCTTTTTTTTGTTGTTGTTGTTTCAGAGTAGTAAGAAGCAGGTGAATAGGCTTTAGAACTCAACCCATAATGTTTAAGTATAATTTGAGCTAAGCATATAGTGCCTGCCTATGGCAGTTACAGCAGACCTCTATTGCCACTGTAAATAAGTAAGCATTTAAGACTGCCAGTCTTTCTACTTAAAGCTTTTTTTTTGGTTTTTGTTCTGCCATTGTGGGTGAAGGCAGTCATTTGGGTTTTTTATGTACTGAACTATAAAAGCAACCCTAGTCAGTTAATTTCCTGGCTCCATATAACCCAGTGGCAGTGTTGGGCCACCTGGTGGGCTCCTCTCACGGGGGAATCCTCTGGCGTCGCCCAAAGGGAGGGAGCTGCTGGTCCACTGTGTTGGATGCTCTCTGAGAAATGCCCATGTTGTATATAATGTCATACCGAAACTATTACACCGCAAAGCAGAGATCTTGTTTGCTTAAGTACAGCTTAGTGTGGATGGAAACTGGTTGTTTTATCGCACTTGGTGTAGGTACTTGGTGCCTCCTACTTTTTTCCAGAAGACTTGTTTGTTTACGTCACCAGTGGTGTCACAGATAGGATATACCAGGTTTGCACCTATTTCCATGTACAGACGTGTATGCAAGCACATATGGACAGTGATGCATTTGTGGTAATATCTCTTTTGGGGACTGGACATAGAAGTTGGCTCTGTTGTGTCATATGAGATAAGGAAAGTTGTATATTGCCCCCAAAAGGTTAATCCGTAAGTGTTCATAGGAAATCTTGGTTATCTACAATCTTGAAGAAAATACTTTATCATGGACTCAACCTTCAAGAATATTGAGTACAACTTTAAGAAGAAAGATTCATCTTTTTTCAACATCACACATTATTTTGAAGAATTGCATTATTTTTAACATGTTTTTATCTCCGTGGGCATTATGCAATAAATGCATGTCAAACGTGCTGCAATCACCTCATCTTTTTATAGTCACTGTACTCTTTTATTTCACATAAAACCTGAAGATTTCTCAACTTTGTATTTTCTCAGGCTTGTGGTCTTTACTAGGGAGAGAATCCATGTCTGATGTGGTTCTTCAGTATCTCTGCAATGTCTGAAGGCACTTCTTTACTAAATGTGTAAATTCCTCATTGTGTGTACTGGTGGTGTCAGTGCTAAATTTGAAACTCAAGACATTTGAATACTTTATTGCCATCAAGAATGGTACTTTTGGAACCAGTTTAAGTTTTTAAACTGGAATTGTGTTATTTGTGAGAGAGAAAATAAAGATTGTTTCAGGTGGAAACATTAGAAAATCTAAGGGATTTATTCACATATAGTGTAGTGTATTGCATTAAACTGAGACTCTGAAGTAAAAATTATTACTTAAGAATAATGTTTATGTTTCTATAATAATTTAGGGTGTGTAGCTTGCTCATTAGAATGCTGAAAGGCTCTGTGGAAAGAGGCATGTAAACTGGCTGTAGTGTTGGCATTCCCAACTTTTCCCTCCATCCTCCAAAAAACCAGTAAGAGCTAGCCCATCTGCAGGGAGCCCAGATTTTGCAGCAGGAAGAACAAAGTCAGTGAGCGAGCCAGCTGCTGCTACAATGCCCACTGTCTTCTGCTCCTTGCCTTTGTTGCTGATGTCACTGTCTCATTGGCAAAATCTGGGCTTCTGCGCTCAGCTGGAGTTTCTCTAGCACCTGACACCAGAATTGCAGAGGCTTAAGAGGTCTAAGCCTTGAGGATGCTGTCAGTTCATCTGAAAGAAAAGACTAACCAAAGACTGCTACCAAATTAAAATGTAAACGTAACTCTCTTTGTCTGCTGAGCACTAATAGATTGTGCGTTGGAGAAAGGGAACACTGAACTAAAACTGTTCTTGCCATGCTCAGTTCTTTGTACATTTGCTGTGGCTGGCCTCTCTAAACAATGCACATTGCATGCAAGTTAGTATATTTAACGAATTCCTCACATTTCTTCAGTATTCTGATAGGCATTAAAATGCTCAATATTCATTTATGTCCATGTTTGGCTTTAGAGGTCAGAGGTTAAATGTGTTGTTACTGTATATACTCTGCTGTGTGACACAGCATTTTAAACTAAGAACAGAGTAACGTTGATAATTAATTTATAGAAGGCATATAACAGCATTCATTCATCCACCCATTTTCTACTGTTAGTTAACTTAGTTATAGACAGCTACTCTGGCAGGATCCCCTATTTTTATTTTTAAATGAGGTGAAGTTCACTGCACTGCTTTATTTTTGTTACTTGTTAAAACATTCTTATACTTCTGGCAGCAGATAATGACAAATTCTTCAATGTAATGCTCGGAGCAAAGGAGGCGGAGAGGGAGAAACAGGGAGGGAGAGGAGGGGAAAAACCCTCCTGAGCATATGGAGACATCCAGAAAAAGATGTGCATCGTCAGCTGTGATTCCATTGTGTGCTTGCAGACAGGATCTGAGCTCTTCTTCTCTTGGGAATTTAAACCTTACAGAAGTATTCTTTGGCTTTTACCCATCAGGATAATAGAGCTTAGATAACATAGATTTCATGTATTTATTATAGATAATATTTTGATTATATTTTATGATTTCAGGGAATAAAATATAGTTTCCAGGACTCCTGCTCTGTGTTGGAATAGCATTTTAGACAGTCATATGTATTGCTGAAATGATAACTTAGAGTAGTAAGAATAATTTCTAATATTACATCAGTGGTTACATATTACAAAGGCATCTTACCAGTTCTACAGTTAGTAGTTTGTCAGCAGTATTTACATTATGCAAACACTCCCTATTTTAATGATTCAGTAGCTCAGCCTTTTCAAAACATACCAAGTAGAAATCTGACATGAAAAATGACAGGTTGTATAGTTTAATCAATTTAGGATACAGAATTAGAAAAAAAAAGACAAAATACCCAGGGTATTTTTTAGACAGTTTTAAGACAAAGCAATTTTGTCAATGTTGTGAATATTCAGAAATAGCATTTATACGATGGAAAAATGAGTGGAAGAAATTAATTTTCTTTCATTCAGTCCTGAATTTACCTATTACCTAGAAGAGCCTTTCCTCTCCTGAGCATCTGGAATGCTTTTGCTGATTTTATACAATTATTTTGAGTTGATGAATAGTTTGAAAAATAGATCTTGAATATGGTAGATTTGCTGCACTGTGTTTTGTAACTGTTTATGATTTTTCAATCTTTTTCTGTGGAAATTGCACGTTATTCAAATGAAAGACTAATGGAAATTTTATTTAAGAGTTTTATGGATATATAATGGAAACAATTCCTATGGAAAATGTATCGTCATCAAAGCGCTTGACATCTTGAAGTTTGAAATTAGTTCATTAATTTAAGTGTCTGAAGCTATACCGCAGCATATTAACAATATGCACATTTTTTTTCTCCTGCAGCTTCATCATTATGCTGTTCCAAGTCTTGCATTTCCTTAAATGGCTTCCATAACAATCTCCCATTTATACAGTTACTGGCAGATATTATTTTTCCTTTGCTCTCATTTTAGCAGTTACAACTGATAGTAAATCTCACTCTTTCTGTGAGTGTGCTCCCATTACTTAGATATTAAGGTGCTTCTTTGGAATGTGCCTTTGTTTTTTGCAGCTAAGATGCAGTGTCCCCAGTAAATCCTATTTACATTTTTCTCTTTGTTTATAAACTTCAAGAAGTTATTTTCTGTTTGGAAAGGAGAACTTGTATTTTGCTGGAATATTCCCCATTACATGAAAATCTTTATTGGATTAATGAAAGGGCAGAGAGTGTAGGTGACAAATTAATTAAAATATCTACCGAATTTGTCCATAAATATTAGGTAGTATGGATCACATGAGCTTCTATGAGGGGACATAGTGAGAACATATATCTGCTGTAGTGTTGACTGAGAGTTGCTATTTTGATGCTTTTTTAGTGAGCTATGTAAGACATATTGTTGCTCTTGGGTAGGATTTATAGTGGGCATATCACAATTGGCTGCTTTATTGGCTGCCTCAGTGGAGAAGCCTGGGACTGAAGAATGGGCATGGAAAGTGAAAGAACATTTTGCTTGTTAAGTCAGAATTATTATAGAATTTTACTCTTACTCTGCCTATGCTGTAATTCATCTGTGTGTGAACAGATTCAGTTTTTCATTGCTGTCAGTATTGATCTCTAATGAGCCTGGCCCATGGATTTTGAAGAAAATCACTCCAATTAAAAACAATGCAGTTTGTCACCTATTTGTACCTCATGGGTTATGTAGGAGATACTAAACTGCATTTAAAAATAAAACTTCTTGAGAAGAGAGGAAAGTCTATGAATAAATTTGAGAGTATATGCTGACACTTTTATTACACATATTTTTATGACCGTACAAATTCATCATATGCCTGTGTGATGCAATTAGAAATTAATAAAAAAACCCAAAAACCCAAAGCAACCCAAACCCTATGAAAACCCACAGTCCTAAGTTTTAATACTTGTGAATCTGAGAGTTCAAGTATCATCTGGGCTACAGTGGAGATTATTTCTACTCGTTCTGCTTACACCATTCTTTGAGTTAACCAAGTAGCTTTTCAGCCCTTTCTCTTTACTCTTTCAAAATCATTGTCAGGACTTGCTGACCAAGTACTTATAGATTCTTTGTGGAGTAGTATTGAGTGTATAGAAATAAATAAATTCCAGTTTTCAATTAAATTCTCAAGGAGAAAAGCTCTTCTTCCAGTCTAAATCTTTGTACTTTTTCCAAAATTAAAATTTACAGCTAGAAATGTACTATTTTCTTTAAACGAGTCCAGAAGAGTTGTTGCTATTATCTGGGGTGCAAAAAAAAAAAAAAAATTAACTTGTTGATACTTTACAGGCTATAAAATGTAGCTCTAATAGCATAGTTTAAAGGTTTTTTTATTTTAATTGCTTGCCAATTTTTGTTGGCATTTGCAGTGCAAACATACTTTTGCTTGTTTTGCTGGATTTTTTTAAGTGTTACTTTGAAACAAAGATACTGAATTTTTCATGAGCCTTAAAATATTTTTTGCTACAGTTCTGTGTGAAGCTAGTGATAACTGCATGATGGTGAGATCATTTGTGGCTCCTTTTCTCCTTGGTTTAGGAATGATGGAACCTGAAGACTGAATGTAGATGAGAAAAAACCTCTCTAAGCTCACCAAGTTCATGCTCACTAAGCTTGCATGCTGTGGATGATGTCTTCCAAGTGTGTCTGAAAGTGGCAGTTCCCACTCCCTTTCAGTGTAACTGTAGTTTGTAGCATTGATGTTGTGTTTTGTTCACAATGGCATTTTTGTGGACCACAGAGGTAAACACACCTTGGGTACCTGGAATGGAGACCAGAAGGGAAAGAAGTGACTGTGCACAAATGGAAAGGAAAGATGTAAAGTTTCTGAAGTCAGAAGACAGTGTGTTGTTCTGGTCCATATCAGTTGTTTTTAGTGGAGGTTTTTTGACCTTTAAAGCAGTTTTCTTTTACTCTTTGTGGGATGGAGGATTGGATGGTGGTGTTGGAAAATGGCAGGTGTGGCTGTGGTGCGTTCCATTTTTATATTGTAGGTAATGTTGATAATTTGTGTATTATTTGAGGCAGTGATCTGCTCTTCATGTGGGCCTTTGTGCACCACTGTTAACAGAGTTATGCCACTGTGAGACATGGCTTCTTGCAAGAGTAGTTCCCTTGAGTTCTGAGGGTCTTCCCAAGAAGCTCCTGATTCTTGTGGATTTGCTGTAAATTTGCACAGGCTAGGTGGTAGTTGACTTGCTTCTTCTTCAGCCTCCAGAATGGACTTGAGAAGGGAAGGCAAAGGACTAGCAGATCATTTTGTTGTCCATAACTTCAGGTTCATCACTTCTTTTCTTCACTGATAGTCTAGTTTAGTTAGAGAAATGTACCAGAAATATACTAGATAATACATCTATTCAAGTGCATGAGCCTGTCGCTAGTTGCTGTTTAATTCAAGAGGTTTTTTTGGGAAGAGAGGTCTTGTTAGTCATGTTTTTGTGTTTTGAAGGTAGTGCTTCTACTGTGAAGCTATAATGCATTGTCTTTGTTTTCAGACAATATTATTGTTAAGCGTTTTGTGAATAGAAAAATGAAAATCAACAAAGCTTGTCTTTTCCAGTGGGTATTTGTGGACACTACTGTAATGGTCAGGAGCCACCTGACTTGTGTACAGACTCCTTGAGCAGCTGTATTGATTGGAGGCCACAGAGACCAGGAGGTGGGATGCAAAAAATAGGGAGAACAGCAGGGGAATAAAAGTGAGCAGCCACCTTAGTTGTAAAGAAAGAAAATGGTGGTAGAGTACTCATGCACTGGTGCCCAGCAGGTAAAAGACAGGAGATGAGTGGGCAATGTTTCCTGTTTACTGCTCCCTGGGGGAAAAGGTCTCCCCACTGTGGGCTGGGGCTGCAGCCCCTGTGTGCTGCTGAGACTGTGGCTTCTCTTTGGTGTCTCTCTGAACTGCCAAAAGATCTAGTAGCTTACTTAACATTTTATTCCAAGACAAGATGGTTTTTTTCTGTCAACAAGGACCCACTCAAAGCCCTGAGTTTGTGATCCACAGAGCTTGTGTGCTTTTTGGACATTCCTGAGGAAATAATGTAGGCTTATCTTCTGTGTGTATATTTTATATAAGAACACTTCTTTGTTAGTGGTGCCCTTAAATCGTCTGTTACTGTAGTGGTATCCTGTCTGTGACTGAAAGAACTTATGCAGAGTTTGTTTGAAGAAGGTTTTTGTAAGAAGGCAGAAATGGCAAAGAAAGAGGTTGATTCTAAATTCTGCTACTCTCGAGGCATAATTAGTGTATGGCGGGGTTTTTTGCTGATGACCCTTGTAGTGTACCTTTCATTTTATTTTTGTTCTCATTTGCTTTATGTTCTGCCTTTTTGTTTGTCAGAATAGGAAAGTAGAAAATTCCTCTTTGGTGGTTTGCTTGGATACATTTGTCGTAAAGTGCTCTTTGACCTACAAACAGAAATTCTGGTATAATATTTGTGTGGGCAGTAGCACACTCCTTCTCCCTTGAAGGAATTATTTTGCTGTGCAATGTATAGCCTCTGTTCTATGGACTCTTTCCTGCTTCATGGGGCTCCATATGAGTGAAAGGCTTTCTGTTCACTGGTGCTGGTCACTTGGGTCAGGAGTATTGTAAGTGGAGGCTGAGAGAAGAAACATGCTTCTGTACATGCAACTTATAATAATGGTTGAAAGAACACCAGTTTCTCCTTTTTAGAGATTTGAAACTAATGTGCTGTCAAATCAAGCAGTCAACCAAAAAAAGGAACCAAGCACTTTCAGAGTTCTCACAGATTCTTTAGTGAAAATAGAGGCTGTGTACTGTGTAAGTTAATGTAAACATTTTAGCTGCTATCACTGTGAATTTGCAGTCGGCAGCAGGTAGAAAGGAAGTTGTGTGACTGGAGTGATTGTGCAACTGGAAGGGGGTTGTAGTTATGTCTGGAAACACAGATAATGCTCCACAAAGTTTGCGTTTCCCTCGTTGTATTTTGCTTAAAACGGCAATGTGCTAAACATCATATTTTTGTTCTTCTATGCCCATCTCCAGAAAAAAAGAGACTAATATTTTTCTCTCAAATTTGTTCCTAGCATACTTGAGATGTATCTGAGTAGTGAGGCCCCCTGCATACACAGCCTCTAGAAATCGTTGTCTGCATCGCTGAGTCTTGGTGAGTTGTCTATATCCTATTGCATTTAATTGGATTGTGTTGCAGTTTTATCTTCTTCACTGGGGAGTTTGATGTGAGATGTGTGAATTGATTGTGTGGATATGGCAGAACAAACCTTGGTTTTAAGTAAGATGGGATATTGTACACTGAGTGGAAAGACTAACATTTTGGAAACTTTGAAAATGATGGTGAGACTGGTTGTGGAAGTAGAGGGTCCTTGCTTTGGTGCCACAACCAGGAAAGGGACTTTCTGCTCAGAAAGGCTGAAGGGATCAACATGTGATATTCTTTCTTATTAGGTTTGTTTGATATTTTATACTGTAACTAAGAAATTGACATTTTTCAGATGTGCTGATTATGGTCTGTCTTATGGCAAAGGTTGAATATGAAATAATATAAGCTTTTCCATCCAACTCTGTGCACTAATAAATTACTTAAATTGAGGGTTGAAATTGGTATAATGACACTGATGACTTAAACTGCTTGTTGCTCAAGAATTACTGTCTTACGACTCCATCAGGCAGTGCTGTGCCTGTTTAACTCTGCTCTCAAGAAGGGATAATACCACTGAGAATTAGAAAAAGAGACCCCTGCGGATTGTTTGAATGCAGACTAATAATAGTTTGGTAGTGCAGTGAAAGAAAGTAGAATATAAATGCTGTGGTTTTATTTTAGGTATGTTTGATATATCAGTATATTCACTTGGTATAAATCTTTTACAACAGATACACATTTGAGATTTTATGTGAGAACCTTTTCAGTGTACTCATGAATAAATGTTGTCTTTTAACACATAGAGTGACTTATTAAGGTCAGAAATATGTATTTTTGAGGCTTGCACACTAAATATAGAGGTGGGAAATGAGCCTGCTGAAAGAGTTTTTAGTTGTTTGGGGGATGACTATTTATAAAATGCCAACCAAATATGGGTAAAATTATGTAAGCTCACATCAAGTATCATTTCCTCTTTTTTTAATTATGTTCAGCAGTTTTTGAAAATTAACAATGCTTTTCGTTAAACTTTCCTCATTTTATAGCATCAGTGAATGAGAAAACAGGTTAAGCAGTTTTCCAGTGCTTTTTTCTGTCTTTTCTCTTTTCAGTTCAGATAAAACACTCTGAAGTTCATTCTATTCAATGAAGTTCATAATTCTAGTTAATAATTTGTTTTTGTTTTATACTAACTTGAAAGTTCTTAGCCACAGAGATGTTATTACTTATTTATACTTATTACTTACACCATATTAGTTATTATTTATTTACACTACTTACCTGGACTGCATAATCATAAGGTACTTATGCAGGTCTTCTCAATAATGATCTGCTTTTGTAATCATTTAAGCAAATTTTTTAAAAAAATGCAAAGACTCTAAAATATTGTTTTCCTAGTGAATAGCACTCAGAATGAGTTAGGTGTATGTAATAAAGAGAAGAATGTCGCTGCCAGGATTCTCTGTAGAGAACATGAAATTTTGTTGTCAGGTTGATCGTATGCTTGTTTTCAGTTGTCTCAATTTCAATTTTCAGTTAAAAAAATGAATGCGTTAGGGAAATATGAAAATAAAAAGCAATTTCCATATAATTACTTGGGGTTTTTTCGTAATTAATTTATATGGAGAAAAAAAACAACCTGTCTTTTCCTTAGTGTTGCTACATTCTGCACCAGAACTATAGATTTGGTTGATACAGTGATAGAAAATAATCTGGTAACTTCACACATGCTGACCGAAACACAGTTTCTGTGTTTAAGAAGTTCAAAACCTTTATTAAGAGCAAAAATTACATGAATATTTGTGTATGAAGTCTATGGTGATGACATTTTATTAAACCACTGTAAAAAAATGGGTGTCATGAAAGGATATATAGGGCAAGGATGAAGCGGAGCGGTAGCTTTCACTCAGAAGATCCATTTGCTTTAAAATGTGTGGTTATGTCTGTGTTCCTATTATAGGCAGTTCAGCAGAAGTAGGTTCCATAAGCCAAAGAATAGTTTAAAATTTTGGTTCCATTGAATCCTTGGAAGTCTTTCTATGGAGTTTTGAGTGTCTAGGGCTTCAGACCTATTATTTGACATACTTGCATGCTCACCTTCTCTGTTGCAAGTTCAAAGAGCTGTAGCTGTTTATTTTAACCAGTATACCCATCTGAAATTATACTAGTGTTGGAAGGATACATCAGTTGGAGTCTCATTTAAGAAATCTGGGCCTTGGCTTTTGACTAGTGTTGCTTGTGGAATTATAAATGTTGGTTTTGACTGTATGTTGTGAGACTGCACCACGACTCTGACTGAAATTGTGCACATTCAGCTTGTCTGCCACCGTATCAAGTTTTTTGGAAAATGAACCTACTAGTTAAAGCTTATTTGGTCTATTTTTCATGTTAGTTGAGGTAGTGGGTAGCAGCTGCTGTGTGCTCACAAAAAAGGGGATGCAATTAGAATGATGATAAGTTTAGACTTGCAAAAAACCCAAACACATACAAAATCTGTTTTAATTTCCAGTCTAAAAGTTACCAGTCAGAAAGCATTTTTTTATCTCTCGCTCTCCTTTTTTCATGAAGTGATTTGCTTTGTAAGGAATATTTCTCAGCAAAAAGAACATAGATTAGAGAAATCTCAGTTTTCTGTCGCTCTTGATCTGGAGAGTCTGTTTCCATCTAACTTTGTAGTGATTTCATTGTCGTTTGTGTTGTAGTTAGTGTCAAGTGTGATAGAAAATATTTGTGTGTCTTTTCATTCTGAGTTATAGTGCTTGTTGTTTAGAGCTGTAGTAGATACAGAAAATTCTGACAAATGTCTCATTTTTGACTGTGTTCTCCTAATACATCTTTGTGTAAAGGGAATGCTGTCAGAAAATAAAGTGCAATACTGAAAATAAAATTGCCTTATATTGAAACAAGTTTTTAGAGTTTACAAGATTTACAAGCCTTGCGTATTAATTTAAGGATGCGAATGAGGAACTTTGAGTAGATTCCAACTATCAGACCTGAATAAGGCTAGCTTCTGTGAGCTTGTAAAGCAGGACTGGAATGGTGCTTACCTAGAACCCTGGAGTCAGTTCAGAGCACCCTAATTCCCACAGAAGCTGTGTTTCTGAAATAACTGAAATAAAATATTGGTATGTGTAGTCTTTAATGAATTTGGTCTTCTCTGTGAAGGATACTTAATCTATGTTGAATTGGTTTGTGATAAATAAAGGGAATGTGTTTTCATTGCTAGACCTCAAAACTGGGGAGTTGTGTCTTGCATGAAATGCGATAAGATTATTCTGTGTTCAGTCACTGCCGTTCAGTAGTGACATTAGTTAACATGAATTGCCTGTGAAGATGCTTGTAAAAGTGGATGCTTGATTATGGTGCATTTAATGTAATCAGCGTTAAAATGGTGCTCCTAATCTGAGAGTGAAGTTCTGTGTGGGTGGTACGATGTGAACTGAAGTATTAGGAAATGAGCATCTACTGAGATTTACACAATTGCCCCCTAAAAGCTTTTTTCC
The DNA here is from genome assembly GCF_028769735.1 of Zonotrichia leucophrys gambelii. NCBI lineage: Eukaryota > Metazoa > Chordata > Aves > Passeriformes > Passerellidae > Zonotrichia > Zonotrichia leucophrys. The sequence goes on along the minus strand of NC_088171.1, from coordinate 120,249,392 downwards.
CCTAAAATTGGAACTGGGAGTTTATGAAAAACGTTATGTTGTGGAAAAGTTGAAATTTACACAAATGCAGTATATTGCATTTCTTTCCTTTAAATTTCATTAAAATCTAGAGTACTGTAGAGAGAAATCTTATGCTTGCAACTAGCAGAACTAGATTTGTTAGTAATGAAAATACTTTTAAAGTACTTTCATAGTTTTGAGGCCACAGTGTTCAAATTCATTGTAAAGCTGGATTAAACTATTCTTATATATGTAAAACTCATTAACTACTGTAAATGGATTTAAATGGAGTGCTCTGTCAGTGAACTTTTTACTGCATTGATGGAACCAAACTTAATATATATCCAGGACTGTTGAAAATGCTCATTCAATTGATTGAAGCTTGCCTTTTGTATGTAGTTATATCCTGGAAGATGATTTTGAACATTGCAGTTTCAGTGAGATAAATAAAAAATATTTAGGAAATGGGATTGCTAACTTGATTTTATTCACTTCTTAAATATTGGTTTTGACTTTGTAATGGACTTTGCTAAGATTTTTCATTTCTTACCTTGATAGGAACCTTTTTATATGGACAAAGTTATACTGTATTAGCATTAGCAGAAGAAATAGCTGTCATTATCATCTGGGGAAAATCAATGTATATTTTATATATAGATTGATGACATTGTATCACCAGTATTGGAGCCTCAGAATTCTAGAGGGGTCAAGAACAGGACAACTGAGCACTTGCATCATCAAAGAAGATGAGATGCATTTACTTGGGCAGATTTTCCTCTGGGCCTGCCTTTAGTCCCTGAATTGGGAAGAGTGAAATATCTACATGGCTTGGCTCTTGACAGTAAATAGTATTAATTAAATACAGGGCTTGGAAATGGTACTGGTGTTTCAGATGAAGGCCAGTAGATTTTGCCTTGGCTTTCTGGAAATTGAATTCCAGTAGTCTGTTTATTTGACAGCATTAGAGTACAATGCTTCGTGGTTCATGGATATTTGTGTATATTAAAGTGGGTGAATTTTTCTAATACCACAATGTGGGGATGTTAGGCTCCGAAGACTTATCTGCTGTAATGGTAAGGAAATGTGTAGATGATTGTAATATAAAGTCTTGTACAATGTGTTTCTCTATCATTAATTTGCTTTTATATTAACTGTACTGCCAAGAAATTACAGGTTTTCTTTTTAAAACAAACTTTTTGATGTTGAAAAATTCAGATGAAAGGTCCTAAATAAATCACAGAAGTTCAGTATTATGAAAATGATTTAGATATATTGGTATTACAGTATCATTGTGCAGGGCTTTAACTATTCAAATATGTTACAGAAGCCTCCTCTAGTCATCTCACCACAACCATAAAAAGGGTACTGGCACTCTTCTGTACACAGTATTTGTTACAGTATGTGTGTAAATGTGTTGCTAAAACTTTTTTTGCAACTGTGTCCATGATAAATGAAGAATATGCTCTGTTCTCCTATTCCAACATCTGTTTTTATGGTCTAGATTCTTGCCTTTTTTTCATTATCAGTACTTTTCTTCCTTCAGTAATCCCAAATCAATAAACTACAGCATTCTCTGTACACCAAACTCTGTATCTTTCAAAATGACAACAATAAGCAAACTAGGAATATTTAAAATTAGAATTGAGAAAAGAATTAGTTTTATAGTAGATATTACAATTTGGTTTTTCCTTGAGGGAAGCTGTAGTAGTGTCATGAGGAATTAAAATGTTTCTATTGACATTTTTTTCAGCGTGTTTTTCTTAGCTTCTATTTGAATGTTCTCACTTAAACGTTAAAACATTATCCTTATGAGTAACACATAGAATTGAAGATCCCTTTTTGCCTTGGATTCTTTTGTCCTTCAATCTCCAGTTGCCTATTTTACTGCTTTAAGAGAGTGAGACATCCCCTACATTTCTCTCTTCTGGTTGTGAGCTTGAAACTACTGTGTGGTGACGCAATTTATAATAGTATTTTAAAATGGGATAAAACCATCCACATTTCTCTAAAAGTAGGTAGCCAACACATGAAATTTCACTTGGGTTAATTTTTATGGCCTTTCAGTTTTCAGATGTGGTTTATTGCTTGGCTTCTCTTCACAGATCCTGGTTAACTGTGTTTTTATTGCTTAGTCCTGCTGATCAGACTTCTGTAAAACTTTTTCTGTCTTGAGTTACAGTATGTAACTTCCAGAATGTATCCTGTGGTGAAATAGGGTTTGTCTGCAGCTGATGGCACATAGAGCTTGATGCACGACTACTAATGTTTAAAATATTCCTTGTCCCCGACTGTGATTTTAGTCTTTCCTTCCTCATGAGCTTACTCTGTTGTCAATATCCAAGTTCTAGGCTCTTGATCAGCTGTATTGGGTTTGCATGGCCAGGCTTTGGTAATGGATAGATTCTTTGAGAAGCTTCCTCCTTGTCCAGCAGTGAGTATGCTCAGGGAGTTACTGGCACTTATGCCAGTAGCCCCTGGCAGTGCCAAAGACAGACCTGCCACTGGTCAAGGCTGGGCCAGTTCAGAATGGTGGTAATGCCTCTAAGAAAACATTTAAGAAGAGGAAAAAGAAATCCTTGAATCCTTATGCATTGTAATTGTGGGCAGAGAAGAGCAAGGTGGGAATGTGTGAGAGGAACAAGTGTGCAGGCACCAAGGTCAGTGCAGAATGAGGAGCCGGAGGTGCTCCAGGCACCAGAGCTGGGATCCCTCTGCAGCCCATGATGGCCACAGTGAAGCAGCTGTGCCCCTGCAGCCCATGGGGATTCACTGGGATGCAGAGATCTGCCTGCAGCCTGTGGAAGAGCCCCACACTGGAGCAGGGGGTGCCTGAGAGGAGGCTGTGACCCTGTGGGAGGCCCATGCTGGAGCCGGGTCCTGACAGGGACCTGAAAACCTATGGAGAGAGGAGCCCATGCTAGAGCAGGTTTTTGGTAGGACTTGTGATCTTGTGGAGGACCCACAGGGGAACAGCCTGTTCTTGAAGGACTGCAACCCATGGAAGAGTGACCTAAACTGCAGCAGTTTGGGGAAGGCTGTTGCCCATGGGATGGACTCAGATTGCAGCGGTTTGTAGAGAGTTGTTGCTCCTGAGATGGACTCACTTTAGAGGAGTTCTTGGAGAACTGTCTTCCATGGGAGGGACTCCATGTTGGAGCAGGGGAAGGACTCCACTTCCAAAACAGTGGCAGAGACAACAGGCGATGACCTGACCATAACCCCCATTCTGTCTCCTCCTGCACTGATGGGGGAGAAGGCAGAGCTGGGAAGGAAGGAAGTGGTGGAAGGAAGGAAGTGGCGGAAGGAAGGAAGTGGCGGAAGGAAGTGGCGGAAGGAAGGAAGGAAGGAAAGTGTATTTAAGGTTTTATTTTACTTCTCATTATGCTTCTCTGATTTTGTTAGCAATAAATTCAGTTAATATCTCTGATTCTAACCTGTTTTGCCTGTGATGGTGTTTGGTGGGTGATCCTTCCCAGTCCTTATCTCAACTAATGAACTCAGTGTTATACTTTCTCTCCCCTGTCCATCTGCAGAAGGGCATGAGAGAGGTGTTGGGTGGGTGTCTGGCATCCAACCATGGTCAGCCCACTACAGCAACATTGAAATATTTGAGGAACCAATACCAGCAAGTCATATTGTATAACACTCTTGTTGCCACACTTAAAACATACTCAATACAAATCTACAGAAGCCAAAAAAAACCCCAAACCCAAACTACCCCAAACCAGGCCATCTTATATTAGATATCACCTGCTGTTCCGCCACTGTCACACCCCAACCATGCTGCCACCACTGCTGTACACCACAGGCTGTGTGTCACAACATAAATGGTTAAATAGATTTGTTCTAATAATTTTCAGCCTTAGTTGGTTTGTGCCAAATGTGCTTTGTATATAGAACGTATGTTTCACAATAGTATGTATTTATTTTTGAATACATGCATGTGGTGCTCTGGTCCTGTTTTAGGTATTGTGGGCACTTAAAGGGGAAAAAAACCTAGCAGCCTGCTGCTGCTGAGCTTGATTCCAGTAACAGTAGTTATCAAAGTTGCATCTTACTTACTCGCCCTCTTATTTGCTTCATCACTCGGTTTCTGAGGAGCTACTTCCTTCTGCCCCCAGCTTCCAGGAAAACTGGTTTGTGTTCTTCTGGTACAATCTCATAAAGCTTTGGGATAGTCCCATGTTTTGTGTCAGGACAACTTGATCCATGGTTGTGAGACTTTCTAGAGAGTTGAACTTACTTGTGTGTGTGTATTTTGAGGGGGAATTGCTTACTGAAAATTTATTTTTGGCTAGTGTAAAGCTGTTAATGAGTTGGCTGGAATTTCATAAGTAGCTTCATTGAGGAAGGGGGCGAAAGTCTCTGCTAATCAGAAATGCTGTAATGGCTCGCTTAGGAAATTCTGAAATGAAGTTTTGGATTTCAAGGCTAGAGTCACAGCAAGACTCAACAGTCAGTAAGCCACAGGAAAGGCACCTGTGTGGCTGCGGGTACAGCGCTGAGTGGGAGCTGCTGCAGGGTGCAAGGAGAGGTCCCTTGCATGGCCACCATCTCAGAGGCACAGCCTGTGCCCTGGGTACAGGGCCAGCTGATGGGTCAGATGGCTTCCTGCTCCCTGGCCGCTCCTGGGCCCAGGCTGGCCCTGCCTCTCCCCGTTGTGCCAGGCTGGGATCGGGCAGGTGGCCAGTGTTTACAGCTGTGGCCCAGAGTGTCACCTGCTTCACCCGGGACGGCTGCAGGGGCTGTGGCTGCAAATGCAGCAGCAGGCCTGGCACTGGGGCTGCACCCGTCTTTGCTGAGGCAGGGAGAGGCTGCAGGGCCGATAGCAGCCGGCCTCCGCCTTCTGGGTGCTCAGCAAGATGGAGGAGGGAACTGCTCCTGATTCAGAGCAGAGATTTGCTTCTGGGTCTCCTTCCACTCAGGAGATGGCTGCTTTCTCTGGGCTGCTCAGTGTTTCTGAGCAGAGCTTTGCTGCCTCTGGAATAGCTCTGCTTTTTTACTGGTGTGTAAATACTTTGTCAAAAAAGTGATTTTCCTGCATTGGAGGTGAGCATCCTATCTGTTTCATGCGTCCTACAGTAAAGGGCAGTAGTTTCTTCTCATGCCTACTTTTATAGATGTAACTTATTTATCTGCTACTCATAAGGTTTTCTTCTCAGAGAAGGTACTGCAAAGGAAGCTAAGGTATACATTCACAGATATATTTAGCAATTACATCCCCGTGTGGATGTTCTTAATGCTTTGAATAGCTTACCCTACTTCAACGTGCAGTAAGCTATCTGAAACAAGGGCATTTTTTCCTGGTGAATTGACTATTTGCGCAACTTGTAAGAGTTTTAAAATGTGTTTTTTCTGTTCAGTGGCTGAAATAAAAAATTCATTATAGACACAGCTCTGCTCCTTGTATCAGATGTATGATTGTCCATAATTAAATGGATGCATTTGACTACAAAGATGTAATACAATTAAAGTTTCACGTGGTTGCCAATGCTTATGCCATCTTTTCTTTCTCAATCTGTTGCTAAGGTCAGTGTGAGGTATTTTCTTGTGTAAAACTGATGAATTTTTGAAAACCTGAAAAGATCAAAATGAGACCTATTTAGATATCTCAGAGCAATTGAGGAGTAAAAATGTGAACTATGTATAAAGTGGCCAGCGGTGGTAGAATTGAACTCTTAAAAATTTAAACCCACTAGGGAGTACTTTGTGTTATGGTGGGAAGGGCCATAAGCTATAACTTTTCTTGCTGTTGACATGATTTGGAGACTGTCTTACTGTTCTGATTTTGTGGAAATATTGCTGTATAAGCATAGTGGTAACTTCTTCATAAATGAGCTGTACTCAGTTCTGTTACTCTTGTGTAAATAATTTCTACTCAAGTTGTATTGCGGAAGCTGAGAAAGGACGGCTGTGACCCTGCCCTTAGAATTTCCTCAGGGGAGTAGGGACTTTTTTTAAGAGATGAGATTCTGAGAAGGGAAATAAGGTTTCTTGCAGAAAGTTTGAGCTAACTGGCAGTACAGGAAAGATGAAAATGTAAAATCCAATATTAGGTCAAGCCTGCTTCTGCTAATATTTCACTTGCATTAGCTGAATGTAAAGACAACATTGTGTTTTATTGGTTTTTAAATGATTTTGCTTACCACTGGCAGGGAAGGAAGTCAGTAAAAGGGAACTGGTATTTTCTTACACAGACTGTGTCTTGAGGAGGAGAATAAATCTGCAACAACATGAGACTTTTTATTGCATATTTTAATAATTAAAAATGTGTGGGGGTTTTGTGTTTTTTTTCTATGTTGTAATTTGTACTGGTTGCAGTATCAGTTTTTAGTTCTGAATTGTTGATTTGTTTAGGATACCAGGTGATACCAGCCACTCTTACACCATTCTGGTGATGGGTTCTGTTGCTCTTGTGCTGAGCAGGCAGCTAAAATGATTTATTTAGGCTGGCTGAGGGTCAGCTACAAAAATTGAACATATTGTTGACAGCTGTGTTTTTTTTTTAATTTCACCAATAGTTTACATAAGGTGGCAAGAACTTTTTTTTAGAATTTGGGGACTTGGAATATTTGCCTCTGCATGTGATTGAAGGTTCCCTATAATGTTACCCATGGGAATGAACTTGCATAGGTAACAGCAGGGATAGACCTTGTGCTAGAGAGCCAGGGACTTATTCTTCAGTGCTAGGTTTGCCAGAAGTGTACTAAACAAATCACTTGGGCTTAAGTTCCTCATTTTCTTAGCTGTAAAATGGGGTCAATCCTCATTATTTTCTCCATATGCAAAATTCAGATTCATTGGCATTTGTGGATTGTGTTGAGAAAATAAATATATTTATGTACTTAATTTCATAAAATGTAAATAAAATGCCTGCTTCTCTCTACCAATGTGAATTAATACTGAAATTGTAAAAAAATGCTAGAGAGAACTTGCCTATTAAAACATTGAAGCAGTGGCCTTTTGCTGTTTTATTAAACAAGAATCAACCTAGATTGTTTTGAGTTAGCAGTATTTTTGTCTGCTTTTGTTATGAGATAAAACACCAAGTATTGACTTAACTTCACATTTCACAGGAGAAGAATTAAAAATTATCCCTGTGAAGGGTGACTATGGAGTTACTCTTTGAAATTCTAATTTAACACTTCAATAATGGGTCAAGCCTGTTCTGAATCCTCTGTGGGATTATTTGATTTGCTGTCTGGTTAACCTCAAGGAAAATGGGATGTCTTTAAATTACTAGAGGTGCTAGCTATCACCTTATAATGGAACCAAAAGGGAAAATTTGTTGTTTTAAATTAGGATTGTGACCTGATGACTAAGGTCTTGTATGAATGGGGCTTATTTTTAAGATCCAACTTAAGGTTGAAACTGTAGGGTGGTGATAAAGGTTTGGTGGTTTTTTTGGTTTTTTTTTTTGTTTTTTGTTTTTTTAGTAGTTGTTTGGTTTTTGGTTTTGTTGGTTTTTTGGGGGGTTTGTAGTTGGGGTTTTTTGTTTTGGTGGGGTTTTTTGGGGTTTTTTGTGTTTTGTTTTGTTTTGGGTTTTTTTGCTGACCATCAGCTTTCTAATTGGAGATTAATATAATTGAGGGATAAGGAGGAAATGTCTTCTTTAACTGGGAGGGAGTTGGGGTTAGGGTTTTACTATTTGTTTTGTCTTCAGTGTTATTTACGCATGGAGAAGTTTTTGTTTTGTGTTTCTTCTATTTGCATAAATGCTTTGTGCCCCAACAGGAAGAATCTGTATTTTTTTCATAATAAAATTGATTATGAAATATAAGTCATGTGACTGGAACTGAAGGGAGTTCTGCTTTTTATAAGTAGATAAAGAAGCAGCTTGTATATTTTGCAAGTTTATGCATGTAAAGTTTATCCTGCCAAAACATTTAAAATTAATTTGCAAATTACTGAAATACAAGTACTCCACTGTTTTATGCTGTGTCATACATGAAGGGAATATTTGGCAGTTATTTAGTAACTTGAATTTGGGGGAGTAAAAGCAGGGGATTTTCAGTTAAAAATTAATTCACTCTAACATTTTACTTTTCACTATTTTTTATTGGAAATTTAGTACATATTGCTGTTACATTTTTTTCAGCCATACTTCACCTTTAGAAGTCATAACAGAACTAGTCATATCCCAGCTTACTTCTCTGTCTTACACGTTAAGTTGAATTTTTAAAAAACATCTCTAGTTTGTGATGTCACAGGATATAAATTAAGACAATGAAATCTTAGCATAATGCATAATTTTTAACGATGAGGAGTATTGAATGGAGAAAAGCTGTGCAGTGTGCCTTGCTTATACTGAGAAAATTCACAAGACTTTTTGACATCAGTTTTGACATGAGTCGTGGGCTTGGCTCCAGTGCTGTTCTGAGTGTAGCCTGTCCTACAGAACTTTCCATTGCCACACACCATGTGCCTGGATTTCACTTAAGATTTCTGATTTGAGTAACTGGATCTATACATAGCTCAAATTGCATATTTAACAGAATTTACTTACTGTTGCTTCTGCGAATTTTTGTTCCTTTTTAAAAGGAATGTAGCTATATTTATTATGCTGTAGTTAGATACGTATCAATTTGAAATAAATTTTGAATTGTATTTCAGTGTTTTGTATCATGTTTCTGAAGTTGGTAATTGATATGGAAATTGCAGTCTTGACCAAGTCTGAGGATTTTCAACTTTGGGAAGAAATACGAGGTAAAACAGCATGATCATCAGTTTTGTACACATGTAGGGGAAGGGAATTTTTTTAGTATATGAGAGTTTCTTTGTGCTCTCTAAGAGCTGACACATATGTAACTAACATCATGCAGTAAGGTTAATAAAGAGAGAAAGGACGCATGTTTATTTTACAGTATTCCGATCAAAGGTTTGTTTACAAAAGGAAAAAAAAAGGCCTCTCCTGCATTAAAATGGATGTAATAAAGTGCTAGTTGCAGCAGAAGTAGGCAGGGCTGGGTTTGCAAGCCTGTATCTGAAGAATTGCTAGCATGCATGAGCTGGGCTGCTTGTCCACTTCAAGCTGGATAGCTTTCTGGTGATAGGAGAGGTCCTAAAGGCTCCCATTTGCTGGTTACTAAAAATAGTGGTGCTGGAAAGAGGAGAGTGCAGCAGCACAGCACTGAAAAGCCTCTGCAGCCCTCCAAACACTAAGATTTAACAAGCAAATGGTTAAATCAAAACACACCATCTCTCTGTTTTAGACAGAGTTACAGGCCAGCTCATCTCCTGAGTGTGGCTTGGGCAGCATTCCCTGGAGGTCACTCATTCGAGCTTTTGGGGAAGAGGGGGGCTTAGAGAAGCGCAGGTGAAAATGCTTTTGTTAGGGAGGGTTTTATTTGCTTCTCTTGTTTTTATCCTATGGGAGAAATATTAACCAGAGTGTCTAGGGGAGTGTAGGGAGTCAGTCAATGGCCAGACAGAAACTTCAAAGTAATCCATGTAAAATAGAAATCCTCAGATTTGGGCTCTTATGAAGAGTGAAGAAGAGTGATTTTATTATTGACAGATGAAGTCCATCTTGATTTCTCTTCCCCTTAACTGAAGTGACCCTTCAGAAGGTGAAAGGTGGCTCAAACTCTGATTAGCTGAGATTTGGAGATTTCCTGAATATAAGGTTACATGTTTTGCCAAATGAAATGGCCACAAATCCTCAGGCTTGCTCTAAAATTCCGACTTGGCTCAAAGAAGAAAAAAAGGACTACCATGTAATAATATAATTTACACAGACTGTTTCATGTGACAGTGGTTTGTTTTTGCTAGCTACTGTTTTCTCTCCATTTTATTTTTAACAGTAGATCTGTAGTTTAAGCTGTATTTCAGATGTGCCTTTTCTTCACTATTTGTGTACAAAACACCACTAAGAGTAAAAGAAGAAATGCAGATTTTTCTTTTTTTTTTAAGCTTGCTTATAGCATGCACAGAGAAGTGATAAATATGGAATCCAAATGGAAAACTTTTCAGTATTGTAGGTATCATTTGTCATGAAAGAGCTAGTCACTCAGCAAACCATTTATGTAAGTAATTTATAAGACATTTTCTCTTTGTGATCACAGCATTTCCCCCAATTGCAACAACTGCTTTCATGTGAAACCAGTAGTAAGAACATGTATTGATGTATTTTTAATTTCGTTTAATGTAATTGAACACCTGGAAGTAGACAGGACCATAATCATGTGAACAGCCAGCTTTCCACAGAACCTCAATTCGCAAATGGCTACTTCAGTTATTTAGTGTCTAATCTTTGTTCATGATCCTCAATTTAGTGGCCTGTGCCATTGTTAGGGTTGGTTTGACATCTGGCCAATATTCCTAACTGCTTACTATTAAGTGCTTAGCATGCTTGCTGCTCTGTGTGAAATTAATATATGTTAAGGTTCACAATGGTCTTGTGAGGTAGGGGTTATACAGGAAAGTCAATGGCAGAAATTAGGTGAGAGACTTACTGTATCTTCTAGATATTAATGAGAAAATCAGTAGGGTGATGACTAGCAGCAAGTAAGATGGTTTAATTTGTAAGCATTGATAATGGCTCAGTCAACTGGATTTCAATTGTAGAAGCACACTATGACAGAGTGAGAAGTTGGTAGCTCAGTAGTGTCTGTGCAAACAAGCTCCATCCTAGGGAACTTTTTGCCTTCCAGATCTGTGCTGTGTTTGTATTAGTTGAGTCTTTAAATGCAGAATAAATGAACAAGAAAAATAACTCTCTGGCAAAAACTAAGATGAACACTTCATAAGGTGTTTAAGAAAAACAATCTTGATTTCCCTCTCTCCCGCCTGCCATCGCTGCCTTCACAGTCTCTGCTTTCTGCTCATGTCCAGCTAAGATAATACAGTAAATGTCTGAGGTCTCACAAGTAAGGCTGTCACATTGATGTTTAACTGACTTTGAAACACTGCAGCTGTAAAGGGGAAATGAATTCTGTTCTCTGTCAAAGCCTGTAAAAGAGTGTTTGTTTTAGCAGCTACTGAAGATGGAAGTGTTTATTCCATGACTGCTTTGGTTGTCAAAGCTGGACATATTTTCCTGTATTAATAATATTTGGAGTTTTTCATTAGTTATCATTTCCTGTTGGCTCTTGAAAGGAGTATTGAGATGCTGATCACTGTCTCAGTCTTTTCAGCTCTTCCAAATCTTTTCAGCATTTGAACGGAAATCGTGGAATTCCTTTAGGATGGGGTGTATGTGTGATTATGTATTATATAAAACTTTTAAAGCATTTGCAAATATCTGATGCTTTTTGATCCCAAAAGGCAATAGCTTTTCGTGTAAGAGACAGAGCGCCAGCTCTTCCAGTTTGTCAGGTGATGGAAGACTGTACCGAATATGCATGAAATGCAACTTATTACTCATCTAGTTGTTTTTTCAGATGACTTCTGTCACAGACTTTTGCTCCTGATGCATAATGTTCTTTTGATATTAAAAGACTGACCAGAATTTGGGTGCTTACTGTCACTGAAACATATGTTATGCTGTGTAATTTATTTTGAAAGTGGCTTATTGCATGCACTTACCAAATCCTAGCTCTTCAACACAGGTGAAATCCTTCTGAAGTTTTTTCTGATGCATTGTTGCTGTAGTGAGGGGGAAAAGGTGAGGTAATGGAGTTGGAGTATTTTTGGTTTGTTTGACTGCTTAAGACATATCATCTAGAGCTGAAACTTAATTAAGTATAAGGGTTTGAAACTGGAAACAATAACCATGTTAAGTAAGCCTGTCACGATCTTGGCATCATTAGAAGAGGGAGCAAGCAGTGAGGGAAGCTGGATTTGTGCTGGTGTTGGTTCCAGTGGTATATAACTTACTAATTACCTTTGCTGTGAAATGGTTGGTAAAAAGCCAAAATACTGCTTCCCTAGTTCCCTAGGATCCTTGTTTTGAGAGGATTATACTTCCTAGTGTTTTTACAAGAATTACATGGATGCCAGAATATTTCCCAAGCTTCTCTTTGATGATTGGTACAATGTAACAGGGAAAGCTTACCAAAAATTACTGAGGAAATGAGCAGGAGAGAGATAAAAAAGGTGTGAGAATAAATGAATCTGGTAGTTGTGTATTTATGTATCTTCCCTGCCTTCATCCTTTTTCGTCTGGTTTCTGAAGGAAGTGAAACCCATGTGATCACGGCTGAGCTAAAACATGTTTGTGTGTGCTTGTGGGATAGTGTGTGTGTGTGTGTGTGTTTGCCCTCCCACTGCCCCAAAGGAACTGTGCTTCTGCAGGGTATCAGAAATTATGGCATCAGGTATATGACTGTCATCCTGTTAGTGAGAGAAGGACCTTACCTGTTGACAGCCCTCGTGTGGCATCAGAAAATCATTATGGGAGAGCAAAATTAGGGCTGGCTGAGGGCACAAAGTCAGTCAAGTGCATCTTTGTCAAGCTAAATTTTCATGCTCCTTAGTCTCTGCTTGTCACCTGGGAATTGAAACGCCTTTTCATGCAGCAGAGGGATTATGAGGTTTAAGACTTCTTAGATTAAAAATCAGAAGATAAGTTATAGGAAGACACTGTTTTATGTGCTTCAAAATCTGTTGAAAAAGACAGGTGGTAGTATTAGTATAATCTTCTATAATGTATATGGATATTTAAAATTTACACCTCCCTTTCTTTATAGAAAAGTGTGAAAAACTCCATACACTGAGAAATTCAGGTTAAATATGCAGGTTAGAGATAGTTTCATTGCACAAAATTGAAGTTACTGTTGATAGCTCTAGTCTTGATTTTCATCTTTGAATTAGCCAAAATGTCATGTCTTAACATCCTTTTTCCTCAGTCTCTTGATTTTCACGGTAGAGGCAGAAAGAAAATGTACAGTGTTCTCTGGCAGTGGATCAGTACAGGCCTTCATTTGTCCTTCCCCACATCTAATATAATGATTTTGACTGTCAGTGCTGCAAGTTGTTTGTTTCAGCCTCAGATAATCAATCTGATTAAATACCTTGGTGGTATTTGATATTATGCAGAAAGCATTTGAAGTGGCAGTAATATTTCACTGAGCTGCTGCTCATGTGGAAAGCTTCATTTTAATAGTCTTGGTGATAACAAAAACTTACTGAAAAGAGTGAGGTGTATGTACGTATATCTTTTGCCACAAGTGATTGTAGGCTTACACCACTGTGAGAACTTTTATGTGCTTAGTTGCTGTTTGGATGAGTGAAAGCAGTGAGATTTATGCAGTTAGTCTGTACTGAGTGTTGCTCAGTAAAACGATTGAGGGGAAAAGTCCTTTGCATGGTAGCATAGAAGAGGCAGGTGTCACAAACTCCAGCTGTTACTGGCCAGTTTTGTGCACATCAGATTTCTGTGTGGTAGAGGATGCCCTTGGCCAGGTCTGATACTCCTGGTGAGGCCAGCTGTACTTCTAACTACTAGCCAGTTTTAGCCTAGGCTTCATTGTTTCTGAATTTCAGTAGTTGGAAGATTTTGCTTCAATTTACACTATAAAATGACACCTAATAAAATTTTCCTACTGGGGTTAGGAAAGCCCATCACTTCCACTGGGATTCACCAAATCCAGTGCCTGCTGCAGTGTGATAGCCAAGTCATAGTTTTATCCCTTAGGTCTCACCTGTCTCCTCTTCTGTCTTGAACGTAATTTTCAGAGAGACTAAAACTTTTCTACTTCATAACATCAAGGCAGGAATTAACTTTGCAAATTAAAAGGATCCCAACAACTGAACTGTAAACTTAGTTTCTAGTGAAAACTTTCTTCATTCACCTTCCTCAGCATTTAAGTAAAATGTCATAGTGTGCCTGGTATGTGAATAAATGCAGACCTGATTTAGCTTCCTGACTACAGCAGAAAAAATTCAGGCATACTTTTTAAGGAATGGTTATTTGAAAGTAATGTGTTTTTGTTGCAACATGATTATATATATAACAGGAAGCTAGGTTGGAGTCTTTATGACTAACTCTTATTACTGCTGCTCCTTTGGTTTCCAGGAGATGATGACTATAATGATATATAAAATCTTCAGCTAGGTAGCATAATCTTGGACAGCTTTCCTTTTTGTCCCGTGGTACGAATGATTGCTCTCAATCATTATTTTATAAAGAAGCAAATTAAGTTCAAAACTTATATTGATACAATGTTTTCAGTTTCCTTCCAACTTCTTGCTAGTCTGTATGGACTATAAGATGGTAATGGGACCACATCCTGAGGTTTTAGTGCTTCATGTGCTCAAGTACAAAGTATAACTGGAACTTGTGCTTGATGTAGAGGAAAAACATTGTTTTTTTAAATCAGCAGGATATACCAAAACATTTAACTCTTTGAGATGGAGTCAAGCAGGGAGTTATTGGGAGGAATTTTTTGTCCCTCATGCATATGTTTTAAAAATATTTTTCTTATTGACAAAGGTAAGTATACAATGAATAGCAAGCATTCCTTGACCCCATGTCATTTGCTGCTTAGGAACAGTATTTACCTACAATAGCTGTTAAGGCATGCAATAACTCCAGGTAACTCTTTCAAAAAGCCTTGTGTGGAAAAGAAATATCTGGGACAGAGTTTCATTTGAGATTCAGATGCATTAAGCATGAATATTTTTCTATGGACCACCAGCCCTGTTCAATTACTTTGGTAGCAATGCAGATGCATGCATTTTATGATTGTTCTTTAAAATACCAGGAATGTTGCTGTCAGTGTGCCTTTTACCATCGTATATTACCATGATTTGACAGCTGACAAAACAAGCATGTGAAGGCTGACATTTGTGCCAGATGTCTTTCATTATATATTTTTACAGGCTTAATTTTTCATGTGTGCACTTTATATTGGCAGCTTTAATATATTTTGCAGATGAAGCTTAATTGTTTTTCTTTTGTGCACATTTATATTTTAGTAGATTAAAATTTTACCACAAAATGTACTTGTAATTTAAATGGCTGTGCAGAAAGTAGAAGCTTACCGAAAACATGACCTAAAAAGGTTCAACCATTCTTTTGACTTTAGAAAAAAGAATAGAAAGTACCTTACTCTGGTAGAGAAGCTTTTGACCACCTGAAAAACTTAACAATCCATTTTTCTTTTTATCACCTTTTGGTGGTCCTTGAGAAACTCGTGTGATACTGCTTTAAGGAGCAGAGTCCTGTTATCCATAATCAAGTGTGTAATTTAAATTTTTTTCACTGATTTAGCTAGATTCTGTTAATATATGTTATTTTATGGCAGTTTATAAATCCTTGACAAACAGGTGAAGTACCTTCTGCCACCTTCTTTCCTAATGTGTCTGGGGAGTGCCTCCTAAGAAGGAACTAAATGCAGTGGAGTCCTTTGGTGATCCCATAGCTCATGCTATAGACACACACCAGCTCTCAGCCTATTTTCACAAGAATATCTTAGGAAATGGTAGTGGAGAGTAAGAAACATTATTTAATGCTCTAACAAGTGTAAGAAGTTTAGTAGGATAGAATTAAGTCAGATTTTATTTTCCTTTTCTCGAAGATAGCAAGACATCTGAAAAAGACAGCAAGACATCTGAAAAATGCTTGTTACATATGAGGGTGAGATTATGATGTTGGACATTTTTTTACAGACTGTATTGATGAAAGGGAGATTCTGAAATAAGGAATAGCCGCTACTGTGGCATTTTCCTGAGCTCAATTGTAAAACTGCCAACTTGCCCAAACCAGATGATGGTTTTAAATACCTGTAGTAAGTGCTAGGACTGTTCGGTGCATTGTCTCGAGGTGATCCTCAGTCTCACTCAAAGGTTCATCATCAATCTTATTCTAACAGGACTCTCTTGAGAATGTACTTGCAAAGGAAATGGTTTTGGTAAGTCAGTTCTTTGATGACCTCTGTGTGTTAGGAAATGAATGCTGCTAACCTGAAGTTGAGCTGTCCATAGTTGCAGCAGTGACCCCTTTTCCTCACTCCCATGTGGTGGCAAGATAAATGAAAAGGAACAGAAAATGGATGCCGTTGCTTTTGCCCTAATACCTTTATGATACTCTTCCAAATGAGATTTGATTCTGGAGAAAACAAAATGGTGGGAAAATGACTTGACTTTGTTTGCACCTAATGTTGTTGCTGTAATCCTGTCCTCTCTTCTCTCAACTCCCTTAAGAATTTTCAAATAATAGTTTGAGATATTAACACTTCTCCGTTGGAAAAATATTTTTCCTCAGCTTTCCAAATGAGCACCATTTTGAATTGTACTTATGATACTTTTCATTTTTCTGCATTTAAGAAACCAAAATGGAGTGCTGTTATCCTTTGTTTCCCTTTGGTAACAGAAACCATCAAAATGAATGCGACCTAATTTGTGCTAGCAAAACTGGTAATGTTATCTGCATACATGTGAACACCATTCAGAATTCTGGTCATATAAAAATCTTCTCTCATCTCCCTTTCCTAAATGCAGAATTTTTGTGCATTTTAATATAACACATGGAGATAAATGAGAATTTTGAACTGCAGAAAGGCCTTAAAAACTTAAGATACTTGTTTATTCTAGCCAAGTGACAAATGTTTTTGGCAAAGACACTGTTATGGCATGTTAGTTCCGTTGTAAATATATTAATTTGTATATTTGACTACAGATACTATGATGGATATTTTTATAACCATACTTTAAGGACGTGTTTTATTCTAAGATATAAGATATCCTCTAAGATACCTCAAAGTACATAAATTTCTGTTGTACTGTTTATATCAGTAATAATCAGGAAATTCTAAATTAAGACTGACACTTATTTTTCATGTACAAGTGTATTCTAAGGTTTCTGTTTCCAGATCTCCTAAACTGAGAGCTGAAACAGCAATTTCAATACTCATGAATTTCTGTGTTTGTTTTAGTATGGCATTGTTTCAACATAATTATGTGAATTATGTGTTTATATCCCTTCTATGTATCTCAGGATTTGGTCAATAGAAGAAGTTAAAAGTCCAGCCTCTTGTGATTCCAATAACCAAGTAAATAAATAAATTGTTATAAACTCTGGCAGAAGCGGAGAGATTGGGCTATTGCATCTAGTGCTGTTCTACAAATTAAATGAGTGTTTAGTGCTCTCCCAAGTGTAATACACAAATGGATGTTACTGAAATATGCACTGTTATTATCAGGCAGAAGATCTAAGAGAAACAACCCTTAGAGTAACAATTCTACTTTTCACATAAATGCCTTTTATTCCTCTCCTCTACATGCTGTTTTTCCTGTCCTTTTTCTATCTACTGGTGTTACATCACTTGCACACTTGGTTTTTAAAGGCTCTTGTGAAAGTAACACTCTATTACTTCCAGCTGAGTAAGTACTCAGTTGCACCTCATAAGCTTTCCAAGTCACGTCTTACAGCAGTGACAACCCTGTTAGGAAAACAACTGAGTTTTTAAAGCCGCGTTCTGGTTGTGGCGCTGGGTGCTGGCGATGCTGGGAGCTGACTGCGGGCCTGTCGATGGGCGATGCTGCAGTGATTGCAATTATTCTGTCCAGCGGTGGATGAGCATGTTGATCGGTTTTCAGATACTGTTCCTTAATATAGCAGTTGGCCACATGTGTGAGCTCATCCTGTTGAGGAATGGCCTTCGGGGAAAATGAGTCCTGAAACATTTGGGCACGGAGTTTGTGCATTTCCTAGGAGCTGGAGAGTTCAAGAAGAAATGGCGGACGATTTCAAAGGCAATGACAAAGTACCACTGGCCCATGTCACTGAAAAGCAAGTTAAACAGTCTTTGTAAGACAGAATATAAGACTTCTTTCTTCGATTGCACTTGGTAAAAACTGTCTTAAACTTTTAGACAGAATTCTTGGGCTATTCAAGTGCTGTCAGGAGTGGAAAAAAAACCTTGAAAGCGATATGCAAGGTGGTTTTTCTTCTAGCGCAAATTCGACTATTCAGCCTTAATGTCAACAGCTTTTGTCACCGGGAACGTCATATAACCAATTGCAGAGTAAAATCTCAGCCTAGCTACTTAGGGATGATTCCTTTCCTGTTGTAAATTAGTGGGAGTTCTTGTGAAAGAGGCATCTAGATCAGGATTGTTTTGGAGAGGGTCAGTGCAGGCATCAACTGCCTTTCATTTTGCCTGTCATAACTGCATGTTATGTCCATCTTTGCCCTGAAAAGTTGTGTGTAAATAATTGCCTGTCATCCCATAAATAGCCCAACAGAGTTGTGATAGGAAAGCCATCTTTGAATGGCTTATACACAAAAGGACAAATGGTTTTTCTCTGCATTTGGTTGTATTTGAAATTACTTTTTGCTGGAGGTTTTCTTTGAGCTGTTGTTCTTCAGCTTTGTAATTTCAGAAGACTGCCATACATAAAGTTCAAATCCTCATGGTAAACTACTAGTACTCTTAAATCCATTTTTAAACTTTTTTTCTGCTGAATTATGGGTGCTTGGTTTAGTTACCTATCTTTGGACAAACATTTTTGTCTGATAGGGCCAGTTTCATGATCTGTGGGGAAAGCATGTTTAATTTGAGATCCAAGGACGCTTCTGAAGGACATGCATGTGTGTGTATGTGAGTTCAAAATAGAATTAAGAATAAATCGTCTGGGTTTTTTCTTTTTGCCCTTTTTAAACTACAAAAATGTGTTTCAGTGAATTTCCCCAATACTGTAATGTGTGGAAGCTTTGTACTTTCTGGTTCTACCTTGTTCTTAGCTTGCTTTTCATGGCATTTTCATTTACTTTGGCTCCTAGGAAATATGAGCGTCAGATTTCTAATGTACGGCATGTTGGAACAGGTTTTACTGCATCTCCTTCCTTTCCATTTGTGTGTTTGGGTACACGCAAGCTTGAGAGTAATCTACCTTTGCCTGCTGATTAGAACACTTCTTTGCAGGGTTGAAAAGAAGATTTACTTCTGTAGATCAATAGAAATTTACCTGTTTTGAGCTTAACTTGTAGTTGTTACGTGTTTTCTGTACTTTTTGTAGATATGACTAGCTTATTTTTAATTAACTTTTGGTCAGAAATCAACAATATTGAGAGGGAAAGACCTCAGGCAAACCAGGTATATATTCCAACTCTTGGGATGACTAACATTTTCTGCTTACTGTCAGAAGCACTTCAGAACTATATTACCTTGTTTTCACTTAAAAACTGGATTCATGTCTTGCTCTTGCTTAAAATTCCTTTCCTCCCTTCCCCCCACCTTTTTTTTTAATTACTGATTTTTTATTTTTTGTCTGTGCTTGTAAAACCTTAATGAGACATCTAGATTTGAGAGGTCAGGGTACTATTCAACTTAGCTGTAGAACTGTGGATTTTAAGTTTTATGTGATAGGAGGAGTTTTCTTTGAATATAAACGGTTGATACAGTAGTAGTGTTTATTCCTGATAGCATTTTGAACGCATCTGCTATCATGAGGATATGTTTGAGCCTTTTTTGAAGCATAGTTGAAGGAATGAATATATAGGCACCTCTAATATATTTGCAAGGCCTTTCTAGTCCCATTTACAGTCATTGTGACTTTTTGTGTTCTGAGGGACTGCAAGGAGAAATGTTCTTAAAATTTGTTTGCATAGCTATTCTCTCATGATATTTGTACATAGTGTTTCATAAGAGCTCTCAGGAGCTGCCTTAAGATAAGCCAGAAGAAAAAAAAAAATCTGATAATAGTCTGTATTTAACATATACATTGTGGAGTTAGTTGTTTTAGAGGACTCTTACATGTTTTACAGAAGCAAACCAAAATCATACCATCTTTTTAATAAGAATGCTAATTTTGACAGTTGCTCACGTTGTTGAGATTCTAACACCTCTATCATGCTGTCTGGCTTTATGTGAGCATTTTAGTTATTTTGGCTTAGTCATTTCTGCCTTTTCTATTTTTTATTGCCAAGGTTCCTAAAAACAGAGGCAGTAATAGTTTGTTCCTTGACACATTTTTCTGCTTTACTGGGACATCGAGAACTCTTCAGGGAATTTTACAGAACTTGTGTAATTATAACTGCACATCAATTTGTTCATGTAAGAAACCAGGAAGATCCATGTTTGTTTCTGCAGCAGCATAAACTGAAGGGTTGCAGCAGCCAGTCCCATGCTTGGTTCTCCAGGTTGTGCTGCTTGTGCAAAAGTATTGATCTCCAGCGTGTTTAGCAATCTTTGCTTGGTTGCCCCTTTGTACATTTCAGGATTAGTCAGACATGGGATATGGTGCCCTGGAAAGGAGCTCATTTGACAGAAGGCTTCATGTTTTCCCCTTTGGGGCCTTTCCAAATATTATGAAGCACAATTTAAGTTTTGCAGGAATGTTCAGGCAGTAATCTCAGTCTTAAGTTTTAACATATGTTGTATTAGTTGTTTAACATGTAAGAGGAACCTGAACGTTTCAAGGTGTTTATTTGAAATCCTAGTTTACAAGGACCCTTGTTTCAAGAACTGAAATGTGTTGCATTTGTGTGACAAGGGATAGAAATTAACATGCTACCATATATACTTGTTTACTAATACCATACATTAATGGAAGCACTGTGTTTATTTAGAATAATGCTACTTGGAATAACACTTTGGGAAAAAAAAAATCTTTTTTTTTTTGCAAAAAGTAATGAATTCTAAAACTGAGAGAGTGCTGACATGCCTTTTCACTGTATCACAGAGTAGGGAAACCTTGTTCTGTTTTTTTATTAAACTCTGTACAAATCCTGTGATTACCTGAATTACTGGATTATCCTTTAAACCTTTTTGACTGCAAGGAAGGGATGCACTGCCATGTCACTTGCTGTGGTCATAGGAAACCCAGAAGATGATGCTTTGAGTGGTCAAGTGGAACCCTCTGTGTGTTCTGTAGATAACAAAATTTGAAAGCACAGACCTTTAACTCCTCACTTATACCTAGTGTTTGTATGGTGCATGTTACCTAGGGAAGTTGAGCTGGCAGAGGCAGAGTACACAGAGTAGCATTCCAGAGAACTTGTGACTTTGTACCCAGAAAGTGTTTAGCAACCTGTAGAGGTTATAACAGCAAACATTTTAACTAACTTTGAAAAAGTTGCTATTACAGGAAGAAAATAATAATTTAACCTTAAATAAACACTTTCTGAAACTTAAGGAAAAAAAAGTTTTATTACTTTGTGGTTTTGTTTCTGATTGGATCGTGAATGTATGCAAAAGTTTTGCATCTTCTTTAGTGTAAGAGTTCATCAGAATGGGTGGTTGGTAGGATGATTTTATACATTATAAACAGCAAAAAAGGATAGCTTAATATGTAGGTGAGTTAGGAAGAAAAATGAGATTTTGACAGTACTGTGTAAATCTGACTAATCAATAAAAAAATCAGTCTGAAGCACACGTACTAACTGCCTGTCTGAGGTGTGTGTCTTGGCAAAGGGCATTGGCTTTTTATCAGGTGGACAAACTAAAAGGTAAATGCAATAGGTATCAGGAAGACTAAAAGCTCAGTTCTGGAGCAGTTCTAGTATTGCCTGGATGTAGTGGTTCTGAGGCCATAGGAAGTTTAATAGCAATAATGATAGTGAAATTGTTAGCAATTTGAAATGCCTTAAGTTCATCTGGAGGTGGGTGTGACTTTTGGAGCACCTTCCTTTTCTCCCCTTATGGCTCTATGAGTATCTTTGCAATCAGGTTGTCATTAACCACTGATAGGTTTTGAATGTTGAACACCAGTGGAACATGTGTTGAATTTGGGTGTTTTTGCTGTACTGTTCCTGAAGATTCTTTAACATGAGTTTATTTGTCAGCCATGCATAAAGTTAAGGTTCATTACATACTCTGGAGTATATATAGATCCATGCCACTTTGAAATGAGCATTGTGTGTCTACCTGAAAGGCTGGTGTTCCAGTTTAGCACAAAGATAGGTGTTACCATGCTGATGTAGGTGGGCAGAAATTGCTCCTGTGCTTGGTTTCGAGCTAAGGGCTGGCTCAAGCTAAGGAATAACTTCCTGCTTGCTTCCTGTGCTGACATATCTATAAAGTTAAATGAAAGATAGTCAAGTTCTGACAAATCTGTTACTCGTTGGTGTGGAGTTTTAGGGCTATTTAAGCAATAAAGTAATGCTTCTGATTTGTTTGCCAAGGATAGTGAATTCTGCTGTAGCATTTCAGTGAGTTGTTTAACTATGAATTTAAATATTGAATAGAATGGTGTTTCCTAAGCAGTTATTTAAACAAAACATTGTCTGAGTGATGCTCAAAAAACCTCTTTTAATTGGCTTTTTAAAGCTAATTAATGAGAGGGCCTTCGGGTCTTGAAAAACTAGTGAGAGTTTATATTTGCTTTTCAGATTTAGAAGGGGTTAGGATGATTGATTAGGATGAGCAGCCTCTACCTTTCAGGTTATAAAAAAGGAACACAGCTCCAAAGACACCAATTTGCCAAAATAGCTTGGATATATTTAAAAACATTATTTCATAACTAATTTTTACCTAGGTACTGTTTCTATAAAACCTCTAATAGTTATTGAATGTGTATGAAAGAAAAGGTTAACTATTGGACTTCTGAAACATACTGGTTTTTTGTGTGTGTGTTTTTTTTTTTTTAACTCAAAATGAGCCAGGATATTCCAGAACTTTTTAGCAATGAAACAGCTCTCCTCCTTCAGTAAATAAGACCACCATGCATTTTTAATGGAGACTTAGAGGGAAAATGCCCCAAATAGAACCACGTGCCAACCATGGCCTTTTGAATCACTGTTTGGAAACCTGCTGCTTTTTAATATTTACTTCTAAGCTTATTGTATAATTCTTTTGGCCACTGCATGAACATGCATTTTAGTAGTGTTAGTACTGTAAAAATCATAACACTGACTGTCATGGTTTTTTTCTTAGATAAATCTGCTATTACAACATTTTTCCAACTCTTTAGTGTTTGGTCTGCTTTATTGGAAGATGTGTAAGTTTTTACACTTGAGTAACTGTACATGTGGAATCACTTAAAAATAAGAATAAATACATTTCCACATATGGACTTTTCATGAGCCTGGATTTTCAAAGCAGCAATTAAACACATTCTTCTTCTTCTTTTTTTTTCTCCCTGTTTTTAAAGAAAACATTTACATAACATCTAAGACAGTAACATGTGCCTTATTAAATAGGGTTATCTCCTGAGCTGGAAATTAGGTGTGCTAATTTTTTTTCCCTGAATTCAGCATTTATGACATGTGAGCAAGTCCAGCTTTTGTAACTGATTGCTATGGACATATCGACTTGAAGATTTTCAAAGTGCAACTGCAGACAGTAATAGAAAAAGGTTAAAATGGTTAAATTTATTTTTGTGTTCAGGCTGAAAAGTTGTAGAATGAAGTCTGAGTTGCTTGTGTGGTAAAGCTTTCAGGTTTTGGTTCATAGTTTCTTACGTGTAATTCAGAGAATGGTGGTGAACAGTTCTGCATCCAGCTGGTGGCCTGTCACCAGTGGTGTCCCCTAGGGGTCTGTGCTGGGGCCAGTTCTGTTCAGTATTTTTATTGATGACATTGATGAGGGCATTGAGTCTCTCATTAGTAAATTTATGACACTGAGCTGGGAGCTTGTGTCAGTCTGTTGGAAGGTAGGAGGGCTCTGAGGAGAGACATGGAACAGTTGGATAGATGGGCAAAGTCCAATAAGATGGTGTTTAACAAGTCCAAGTGCCCTGTCCTGCATTTTGGCCACAATAACCCCCTGCAATGCTATGGGCTGGGGACGGTGTGGCTGGACAGTGCCCAGGCAGAAAGGGACCTGGGGGTGCTGGTCAAGAGCTGGCTGAGCATGAGCCAGCAGTGTGCCCTGGGGGCCAAGAGCATCCTGGCCAGCATCAGGAACAGTGTGGCCAGCAGGAGCAGGGAGGTCATTCTGCCCCTGTACTTGGCACTGGTGAGGCCACGCCTTGAGTGCTGTGTCCAGTTCTGGCCCCTCAGTTTGGAAGGACATTGAGAGGCTTGAGCACATCCAGAGGAGGCAACGAGGCTGGTGAGGGGCTGGGAACACAAAACCTGTGAGGAACAACTGAGGGAGCTGGGGGTGTTTAGCCTGGAGAAAAGGAGACTCAGAGGTGACCTTATCACTCTACAACTCCCTGAAAGGTGGCTGTAGCCCGGTGGGGGTTGGTCTCTTTCTCCAGGCAACCACTGACCGAACCAGAGGGGACAGCCTTAAAGCTGCACCAAGGGAAATACAGGTTGGATAGTAGGAAAAAGTTTTTTACGGGAGTGATAAAGTACTGGTAAGGTCTACCCAGGGAGGTGGTAGAGTCACCATCCCTGAATGTGTTTAAAAAAAGATTGGATGAGGCACTTGGTGCCATGGTTTAGTTGAGATGTTGGGGCATGGACTGGACTCAATGATCTTGAAGTTCTCCTCCAACTCCTAGTCACTCCTTGTGTGATTTTGTGTAATTAGAAATACTTGAAAATAGCAGCATTTTTTCAGTCTAACTGTAGTGCTATTTCTGTGACATTAACAGACCTCTTGAATCTAGTAGCTTTTGGCTTTGATTTTTAAAGGCAATTTCTTGTTATGTAATTATTTCATTGTGTTCATGTTTGAGTTGAAACCTGGTATGCTGGGTGTATGCCCAGATTGCCCAGGGTAGCTGTTCATGCTGATACCAGATGTGCACAGCTACCCAGGGCTGGTGTGTGTGCTCTGCCCTCCAGCAAAGGTACAGCAGCATCAGCTCTTGTCACATACAGCTGTACTCTCCTCTTTACCTGAAGGTAGTTAGGAGTCGCTTTTAATGGTAAGTTCTAGTTAAGCTCTTTGTATTTTACCATGATGTAAGTCATGAATTGTTTGCTTTGATTTTTGTTTCTTGGTACCAAGGTCTGTGTAAGATGGCAGTCAGTAGGTGCTTAGCCCAAGAATGTCCCTATGTAAATTTTGCCCTACAGACCCCCCTTTTCTAGCCACCCATCTGCTTTGGCTGTATGTCTTTCTTGTGCCAAGTGAGTGCTAGACTGCTGAAGTGCATGATGTTGGTATGTGTCCTGGAGGGTCCTTTCTCTGACTGCATCTGCGGTTTTTATTTCTTTATCAGGAGAGCAGGCAGGTCCTGTCTTGTTGGTGGCCTAGGGGCAGCCCTAAAGAAGCAGGGTGGTTTAAACCAAAGTATTTGGTCTTTGAAATGCCTCTTGGATGACAGTTATGTAGAGGGCTTGTTTTCTAGCATTCCACCCCTCCTCATTTCCAAACTGTCAATGAAGACTTGTGGGAGTTCTGTGAGGCTTTCTGAGAAGTCTGCAATACCTGTCTAAAATGATTCTTAGTGGAAAAGTTCATCAAGTTCTGGTGTGACTCTGAGATGCTGTCTCAGTACCAGAGTCCTGCTTTAAAGTTGCCTCTGTCACATGTTGTGGCTGCAGGAGCCAGCTCCAGGAGCCAGGTGATCTGTTGACTGAAAGAATCTTCATGTCATGAAGAGCTACTCTGACCTCCTTTATCCATCTGTCTGGGCTACTGGTTATTCTTCTCTCTGAAGCAGGAAAGATCAAAGATGCCCAGGTGTGGTTCAGCATTACTTGCTGCACAGAGCTGGCTAAACAAGGGGGTAAGAGAATTCATAAGGGTTTTTCTAAGCAGGCACACCTCTTGTGTCAAAATTACATCAGTTCTGTGGGGTTGCTAAGGATTACATACCTGCAGGATTACATACCTTGGAGTCAAGTCTTCATCCTTCATGTTGGAGTGAATCAAAGTAAGCCTCTTTTTGTGATGTTAATGTTTGATACGCTGGTACTTCTTGGTAAAGATGTTTTCTTCTTCTAAGACTGCTTGGTGTCTGATACATGTCTGAAATCTTCCTCCAATGTAATTTTACTCTCCATGTCTCTCTAGTCTCTGTAGTATTAAAAATGTACTACTTTTTCCCCTTAGTGAATCTCTTCCTTTACTTTGGTATTTCTTCAAGAAATTTCCTTGTTAAAGATTATTTTCTCTGGGAGGTCTTTCTTTAAAAACTGAATGTTTCTTTGAACACTTAATTCACACCATACAGAACCACTGAGCTCTGGCCTGTAGATTATAAGAATACAGATTTGGGAAGTTTTTCTTGGAGAGTCTGGTGATTGTGCTAAGCAAAGCATGTTCTTTCAGGTGTCTTTAAGGCATATACAGTCCCAAAGTTGGGTGAATCTTTCATAATTCAAACTATAGCAGGGCATGAATGTCCAAATTGTGTTTGATGGGCTCATCATAAATCAAAATCTTACTTAGACTGTGGTTGTTGCATTGAGAAGTTGTGGAGCCCATGGAGCATCTCCATCCTTGGAGATGCTCAAGGCCCATTTCAGCCATGTCCTGTGCAGCCTGCTGTAGCTGATCCTGCTTTGAGCACTGGGTTGGGCTGGATGATCTCCAGAGGTCCCTTCTAACTTCAGCCACTCCGTATTCCCAGTGTCACTGTGTCTCCAGTGTAATGTCCCCAACTGGGGGAGGAGGGTGGGACGGCAGGAATAGCTCCATGCAAATTGAAGCAACAAGAAGAAAATTTCAGACAGTACCGGCCTCTCTTTGAGATTATCTCTCTGATTGTGTAACAGCTTCAGCCCTGAACCTTCTGGAGTAGGATCAGTTGAAACCTGCAGCTGTGGATGAGGGCTGTGGCTGATTCCCATAATATACCCCTCTTACTTCACTGAGTGTGAACGCCTCTGTCCTGTGACCAGAAATGATAGATAGGACAAAAGTTAATAGACATGGGGAAATTAAAAGCGTGACAGTTGTCAACTGATTTGTTTTCTATCCCCCAGTCCCAGAATTAGGGGCACTAAATAAGGTTAGCAATGGTCCTTAAAGTGTAGTGAAGCTATGTATGTGCTTCCATTTGAGGCAGAGTTATGTAATGTGCATCCTGCTCTGGTGCTACCACCATCAGTGAACTCTGTTCTGTGCTTCTCTGTTCTGAAGCAGGAAGGGAGGGGGAGAAAAAAAAGGAAATTCAGAGTTCAAGGTTCCCTAGGCCAAAGCTTTAATACTGAGAAAAAGTACTTGGTATCTTGAGGAAGAAAAACATTTTGCCAGAAGAGATTTTCCTATGGCAGTGAATTTAGAATATGTGAATGAGAGTAACTTCATCATCTGGAAGTTGCTATTCAGTGGGAGTGAGGGTCCTGCTCTACTTATATTTGGTTGCTGTACTCATTTGCCTTTCTCAGCATGTTGTTTTTCTTAACAGTAAAGAAGATAAAGTTAATGAAGGAATGATATTACATAGGTAAAAAACTTAATCATAATGTGTTTGCATGACACAGTAGAATATCCAAAGCAGCACTGATGACTGTCAAGCTACCATTTCCCATGTTTCAAACTCTTGAGTGTTTAACCTAATTTACATTCTGTAATAATATATGCAGGAGTGTTCTGGGGTTTAGTAAGTGGGAAGCAATAAGGTTTTAATTTTGAATTGGAGCAGTGATGCCTTAAAGTTTTCAACTGAACTACAAAAGTGTCTTCAGCTAATCTACAAAATTGTCTGCCACCAGTCTTTGATATGCTGGGTGGTTCACTTTGGGTTTTAAGTGTTCGGATGGGCAAGAAAAATCCTGGTCATGATTGATCATGCAGTATTTTCCCTTGTCCAAGACTGAAGGAAATTATTTTCTTTGTTACCACCTTTAGCTGTGTGCTAATTCTGTTTTTTTGTAGAACCACTGTATTGTGGTTGGAGGTAAGGGATCTTCTGGCCCTCATGATGTTTTTTGGAAGGTCTCCTTTGGGAGGATGCTGGAGGAAGGAGTTTTCTGTTGACCATTTAAAATTATTCTGACATTTACATTGCTGCTTTGGTGGTGAAATGACCCCTGCTTTGTAACCAGTGGTTATGACTATGGTATGCTGCCAAAAATTTGCAGGAATGCAAGAGAGGAGAAAAATTTGGACTACACCAGCATATACATCATCCAGAAGTGAACAGAATTTCATGGGACAAAATGAAAACAGTTATGTAGCCCATGGGGATTTCCTCTGCTGAATATCAAAGGTATACTGTAAACCACTGAGGTGTAGGCACTTCTGCTTGAAAAGCTTTCAAGATCCTTTGTGATGAAAGTAGTTGAGCAGTTGAACTGTAAGGGTTGCTAACAAGTCTCCTTAGAAAGTACATAGCAGTGTTATTTGAAATGTCCCATTGACCTCAATAAGTCTTTGTTTAATTTCTTTTTTTCATTGTTGCTGTTTGACATTGAGACTGTGTTGAAAAGACTGTGATTTGATGTTTTTGGGTATGCCTGGCATTTTCATCTCGGTGGCCTGGCTCACACTGGGCCAAATTCAACTTTGACAAACAAATGTCCTAAAATTACTAGAAACTTCATTCTTTTAAAAGCAAAACTGAAATTACAGTTTTTTGCTTATCGTGGTTTCTGAAGTTTTTAGGAATAATAAATGTTTTGGTTGCTAGATGGTATGCATGTATTATGTAGTTAACTGTTGGACAAAGAATTATTATGATCTGTACTAGAAGATAGTACTTTTTTCCAAGTCTACAGAAATCACTACCATTCAAACAGCAGTTTTGAGAGTAGTAGGAAACCCTTGCAGAGTATCATCAACTTCTCCAGTAAACCTTGTAAGACAGAGTTTTTAATTCTGAATAGATCTTTGCAAATGACCAAAAAACTTGCTTAAAAAGAAAAAAGAGGGAGTTTGAGGTACCTGCTCCTGATCTTCATGAAACTTCTCACCTATCTGGAATATTCTCTCTTTTTCAAGAGGGCACTGGCCAGTTGGTCCAAAAACTGAAACTGGCAGGCATGTTGCAATTTTAAATGTTTTGCTTCTTGAGGTATCTGTGCTGAAAACTAAGCTTTGTTCAAATTGTAAAAGGCAAATATATTTGATAGCTTTGATTACAAAGTTAATTTGTTTGGTGTGTGTGGATTTAATCAGGATGCAACTGGAACTTTCTTAATCTCATCTAGCAGCACCTTCAGTGACTAATTGTAGTTCGACTTCTGGAGTGGTAGTTTAGAGATCTGAGAATCAAACAGTTAATGAAAAGCAAACTGATGAGAAGAAGAGTGCTGCTGGAATCTGAGGAGTTGTACAGTTTTCATTTAGAAATATATTAAGAAATTTAAATTAATCAAGATTTAGAGTAATCAAGATATTTCAGTTGTCCTTCAGGTATTTTTTTCCTTTATATTGCTCTGACATTAAATAAGCACATACAAAAATGATTGTAATTAACTTAGGAACTAAAAAAAAGCTTTTTAGGACGTAAACTACCTGAAGGTTGCAGTTTTTACTGATACAACCATTCAAGTAATGCCACTGGTAAACAAAATACAGAAGGAATTGCAGGCTAAAGAAAACAGAGCTCTGTGCCAGGAATACCATCTCCATCGCACTTTTTTAGCTGAGCTGCACACAGGGCTCTGCAGTCATGCTGTAGAACAGCAAGTGGTTTTATTCCACCAGCCTGGCCAATATAATCAACATTTATGTGAACAAATTACAGGTAACTGCAACAGGATTATCTCTACTACTTAACCTGTGATCTCCAGAAGCTCAGAGCACACATGTAGTCAAGAAATCAGTGGCAGTACTACAGCCAGCCTGGGTTTGCAAGGAGAGGTGTAAGTTGTCTGAATGGAGTTGGAAACAGAGGTTTGTTCCAGACAAGATGGTTTGTGGGGTTGCTGGAAGACATTTCATGAATACCCCATCTTATGTTCTCTGTGAAGCAGGTGAAGCAGGAGTGGTATATTCTTTCAGCAGCTACATGTTGGCTCTAATGCCCCTTCCACACCCCTCCACATTTTTTTTTTCAAAATATAGTACAGTTTTTCTATGTTTGACATGAGAAGCCCAAGGGGCTTCTTTTTGTTTGTATTGATATGTTCCTCATCTGTGCACATTGTTCTCATTATGTACTTTATGAAATAGGCTATTACAGGGATAAGCTAAAGTAAAATACATGCAGTAGTGTTGTTCTAGTAAAACATATGAAGATGGCAAAAGGTGTAACAATAAGAGGCATAGGCACAGGGTCAGAATAAAGGGGTCTTGGCTCCCAGTGCAGCTAGACTGGCTGTGGTATAGCAAAATGACGTACAAGAATGTAAGGAATTAAAAGTCATAAGATTACTAGGAATTATAAGACTCAACTGTGTTTGAGTACAGAAGAATATTTTAGTGCTTTATTAAAATCAACAGTTAAACACAACTTGCAGAAAAAGAGAAACCCAGAAAAGTCATAACTCCAACCTAATAGTACAGATATTTTTGAGGAGCAGCATATTAGTAAAATAACTCTTGAATCTCTGCTCTTAATAGAATCCAGTGCTGGAGTTTGGTAGCAAAGAGAACCTCCCTTGAGACTTCTATTTAGCAGCTAAATCTTATGAAATTATGCATTACCTGATAGATGAATCAAATGAAAACGAAAGGAAGTAGAGAATTAGAATAAGCAGACTAAACTGAACATTTAATACTTGTATTAACTTGAGTTGAGCACAGGTTCTGTATGTGTAGGACTGTGTGCTTACTAGTTGAGCTGCCTTGTTTGAAGCTAAGGTTAATAGCTTAAAAGTTGATTAACTTGTCATACCAGTCTCACCATAGTTTTGTTTTTCCCAAACTAGATGAAAGGTTTCTTTAAGTATGGTTACTGCAGTACTGCATTCCTGATGATGCTGGTAGCTAATGACACTCTTTGTTGTAGAAATCAGGAAATGTGGGTTGAGTCTCTGGGGTCTGTATGGCTGGAGTACAAAAATACTCTGTTCTAAGAGGCAAGGTCTTGCTGGAACAACCTGGTATGTATCATTGCTAATACAAACTATGTGTCTGTAGGTTTTGCTTTGCAGATGTATTTCCTTGCTTGCTGTAATGCTAATTCACTTCCACCCATGCCAAGATGCGGCTAAAACTTTCTTTTGCAGTGATATCTCCACATTTCTTAGTGTGCTTGGTATGGGCATCTTGCTTCTCTCACCAATACTGTTGTCTGATTATTTTTTTTCCCCACCTCAAAAGCCAAGCATAGGCTCTGGTTGTTTAAATGGGCTGACATTTAACAAAAAGGAATTTATTTCTACTAATTAAAACAACCCTTGTGTCATACAGCCTTGTATTTCCATTTGAATTTTTAATTTAAATATAAAGAAATTATTCATAAATGTTTACATAACAGAATGTTTGTATAAAGTGCATTTAATGTACACCAAGCTCAAATGTGTGAGACTTTCTTGCCTGTTTGGCTTGTTTATCTAAGTTCTCCATGGAGTGTGGGTGGGGCAGAATTGGCATTGGAGACTAGGAAAAGATTTATGAATTTGCAATTAATGTAACTGAAATATTAGAATCCTGGTGAGAAATTTCATTTTGACTGTGTTTATTGAAAAGCAAGATAACTTTACTGAAGTCATGTTGACACAGCTTCCTGCATCAAATACGTCTGTAGTATGCTGGATGTTAATGAAAGGTCCTAGGGTTGCTTGTTTCAAGTCTGAAGGAAACATTTCTGTGGAAATACAGTGCCTGTATGTCTTGAAGTTGCTGCTTGGGTTGAGAGCCTCATTTAATCATCTTCTGAACCTCTAGTCTCTTTGCTATGTATTTCAACCTTTGAAATATTTTCTTATGTACTGAGATGTTATATCTGGCTACATTAAGGACCAGCTCCTCAAATATGAACATAAGGGGGATATTTCATTTCTGTAGAAACAAGTGTAGTCTGATACAGAACATGATAGTTGTTTGCAAGTGTGATGTTGCAGT
This sequence comes from Zonotrichia leucophrys gambelii, assembly GCF_028769735.1. NCBI lineage: Eukaryota > Metazoa > Chordata > Aves > Passeriformes > Passerellidae > Zonotrichia > Zonotrichia leucophrys. Next base: position 120,217,764 of record NC_088171.1, on the reverse strand, counting down.
CTAATTCCTGGCTCCCCATGTTCACTCTTAAGTAATTGTTGTACACTTCAGTGTTCTGAGCCATGTCCTTTGATGCAAAAACGTAAACAAAAAGATCAAACCATATAGGTTTTCAAGATTTCTTGAAGAGATTGTTGTCATTAAGGTGTGTATACAGACTATTCTGAGGGACATCTCTTGTGCCTTCCTCATTTCTTCACAAGCAAGTCTCATTTTAGCATGATGAACTTATTGAGAAAGCACAGTGATTTTAGTTTCCATGAAGACTGAAATATAAAGAGAATGTGTCAAGGAGTTGAGCAGTGACATTCTTTTGTAATGTGCTTATTCTTTCTGGCTTTCCTTGATGGAAACAGGGACTTGTCCTACAAAGAAGTGAGAAGAGACCAGGAATGTGTATTTGTTGTCCACTTTTGGGATAGGTGGCAAAATGTTTTTTCTGCAGGTTTACTAGGCAACAGTGAGTTTTGAGGACTTATACAGTGGTTCTAAAATGACCTTTCAAATAAACTTTTAACATGAAAAAGATCTGGAGTTTTGTAAATATTGTCTATATGCATTGCCTTTCCTGCCCTCTGCCCCAATTCTGCAGAATGATGGAAAAACCCCTAGGTTTTACAGTTTTCCCAGTTACATTCTTTGCAGAGGGAGTGAAACTCCCAGTATCCTCACTCAAATTTTTTTCTTCTATGAAATATAAAACGTTTTGCACATAATAGTAGTATATTAAAGAGTTAAGTACAGTTATATACTGTTACTATTTGGCAAGAAGGCTACAAATGTTGAAAGAGTGAATTAATCACAGATAAGAACTTAAAAGAGGGTGAGTTAGAATATGAGTTGGTTTTTTGGAAGTAAGTTGGAAAATTAATATTCCAATAATTCTCCTGTAAAATGGCAGGTTATCTATACTTTTAACCTGTATTGTTTATTCAGTTTTAAATTCTTTTAGTTGTGTTTCATAGGATCTTATGAAAGTGCTTTCTAACATAACTGAGATTCAGTAGAGTAATGCTTTCTTCATTTCACTGCCTTAAAAACAATTTTTGCCTCTATTTTGAGTACTATTTTTATTTCCCATCTGCTTGAAACAGTTGACTTGCAAAGATTGGCCGTAAAGATACAGCAAAATTAAAAATGCAGCAGAATGCTTCTCTTATTTTCAGTTGAACTTAAAGCATTTTTTAGCTACAACCACAGTTACTGTATGTTGAAGAGCAGGAGGCTGTGAGGATGGATTATTTCAGCTGTAGTCAGGGATGGAAAATAGTTATTGTTTCAGGATCTTGACTTTGGTCTTTGGAGGCTGCTGGTGATGTATTTGTTTGGTTTTTATTTGTAGACCAGTATGTTAAAAACCAAACCAAAATTCCAGTGCTCCCTTTGTCCCCACCCTAAAACTCTGCCAGGCTTCAGATTATAACTTAGAGATGGAAATAAGTGCCTTCTGCCATGAGAATGAGAGCTGCATAGCTAACATCTCTTAAGTTTTCTAGAGTGATATTAAATCAGTGAAGAAATGGTGACTACAGTGCCTTTTAAAGGTTTTGTTTTCCACTTTTTTGCATTACTTTAAAATTTTGTTTTATTGCTTTGCTTCATGAATAAGAATCATGATGTTATAGCCAAACATCAAACATATTAGGAAATCTGTCTGTTTTCACATTGTATCAAATCTGGGTGTTCCTCAGGTTGGAGCCAAGGCTTCATGACTTGAAAAGGAAAGAAAGATTCAGTAGTAAGAAAAACTGAGTACATTGTCTTTGGGAAAGCATTCAGGTCTCTGATAAGACTGGAATTCTGCTGTTGGTTACGTCATTCACGGGAAGCCACATGCATACAATTGGTATCTGGCCTTAACTTGCATAAGAGAAGGCCAGTCTGTAGAAATACTTTTTGTTTTGTTATGGTACTGCTGTGTCTTTTCTGTTTATTTTTTGTGCCATATTGAAGTAAATTGATAGGAGAATTTTTATATATACACTGATATTTCTAAAATGTAGTTAAGAGCTATCAGGACATTGTTTTCTATAGTCCACTGAAAATTCTCCTTCTATCAAATCTGTCTTATTTGGGCTACTTGTTGGATGATGAAAAAAATAGAAAACTAATGAAGTATGCATTTGTTAAACTTTTTGTAGTGTGGTCATTGCATTTAGTTCTGGATTTAAACTCTGAAAGGCAGTAGTGTGTGTTGAGGGAGACTGAAATCTACATTATTTTGCAAAAATTAAGGGCAAATAATTGAATATTTGTTTGGTAATTTAATTAGGATTTTAGCATGACATTTAAAATATATAGCCAGTGCTTTGGATTGTTTCACACTTGGAAAACTTTGCCCTTATAAAGGAGATGGATGGAAGACAAGCCTAAAATAGGCAGCTTGGCACATGCTTAACATCTTTAGAGGGGTTTGAATGTGAGGATTGTTTCCAATAAGATAATTCTAGAAAAACCACAGCATTTTAATCTGTTCGATGTTTCAGGCAGCAAGATTTCCCAGTTGTGTGATAACCTCAAATAAAACTGCACAACTGCAAAAAGCTGCAGAACTTGAGCAGAAAATAATCTGGAATTATTCTATATAGCTTTTTTTAGAAGTAGAAATACTAAATGAATAAATCCTCCTTGTATTCATCTCTGAAGTAGTCTGTACTCTGTGGGTGCTGTTATATCCTGTTGTTCTGCGAGTTTTGCACCTGAAACTCTAGTAAGAGGAGAATACAGGTTTCTGCTTGCATGGCACCACTGTACCTCAGTCCATAACCTTTCACCCACGTGTTGCTGAAATGTCCAAGGAATAATGAGCTGCCCGTTCTTCTGAGTTAAAGTCTTGCTTAGTGTGGAGAAGAGGAGCTCATGTTGGTGCAAGTTGTTTGTCACTTAAACCTCAATTTTCTGTGCATAGTCTTACCCTTTTGCAGGGATTACCTTTTGCCATTCTCTGACTGACATAAGAAATGTGGTAGCTGCACAGCATAGATGATCCCTTGGTAAAAATTTAGGCATTCTTACAGTGTATGCAGGGTGCTGTGGGTACAGCACCATTCACCAGCATTGCATTTGTGCTGGCTGCAGGGACCTCAGCTCCACTTCAGAATTGTCATCAGCAGTTCAGAACCAAAGGCAGTTACTGATAATGACTTGGTGAAGGTTTCCTCCTAGAGATAATACCATAATATCCTAGAGATATTAAAGCTACACCTTTATTGTTCAAGTGATGCTGGAAGATCTTAGCCTGTGTCCAATTAAAGGCAAAGCTTATTTTGTGTTTAGCTTGTGTGCATTCACTTAGCACAATGTGTCACCACTATTTTTTGTTACAAGAAACCTTTAATCTGTTTATATTATTGCATCTTATAGGCATTAATGCTTACTAGCCTAGTGGGATATTTGCTAGGTGGTTATGCTAATAAATTTATCCATTCAATTTATATTAGTATTCAGTCTTGTCTAGTCTGGGCTTTAAAGGTGTGTTCCTGATGGATTTGCCTAGCTCAGTCTAATTAGCACTGCTGGTTGATGGAGTTAAAGCCTAGGGGGAAGCTTAAGCAATAACTTGTGAGGTTTAGCACTTTTTGAAGAACAATTGCTTTGTTTTAAAGTTTTAGCAAGGGGCTAGTTAGGTCAAAACCAGTAGGAGATTCAATATCACTCTTAATTTCCAGGCAAAGCAGTGCCTTAGCTGTGTGCTTCCAGAAATTCAGGCTTTCTGTGATTCACTGCAGCTTCCCTTCCGTGTATAGTACAACACAGGTGAGAGAAAAGGTGCTATTCTTTCCCCATGTATCAGAAGTTCTAAAAGACCTCTGAGATCATAGACCCTTGACTGACCACCACCTTGTCACTGAGTGCCACGCTAAGTTGTTTCTTCAGCACCTCCAAGGATGGTGACCCCACCACCAATGTTTAACAACCTTTTCCATGAAGAAATTCTTGATGTCCAACCTACCAAGATACCCTTCTCTTTGAAAGGTGATCATTGAAACCTTAGAAGTTCAGTGTTTAAACTTGTTTTTGAAGTAAAAAATAATGTCATTACAGTGTCTGACTGTCTCAGGGTTTCATTGCTTGTTAGTTTGAATTATTAGCCCTTTTCAGTAAATATTGACAAATATCTCAAAGGGAGGAGGAATAAATATCTTAAAAAGACATTTATAACAACTGAAAGTTAAGTCAAGGGGAGAGAGACATTATTAGTAGCTGAACTGTAGAAGAAAGAGTGTGAGATCCAAAGGACTTGGCATAGGTTAGGGTGATTTCATCCATGTCTCAGGCATGGGAAGAGCTTTACAAGGTCAACCAGCCACATGGCACAAATCTGTAGGAAAGTAAGCTTTGTTAGTCATAGAGCTTGTGGAGTGACTCTTAAGGAAGCTTGTGTTATTTTACCAAAAGCTTTAGCTTAAGTAATCTGTGTTTAAAAATGTGGCCATGGGAGTCAGCAATTCATTGTTTGCATGTTAAATTAACCAATAATTCTAGTTTAGATTTCAAAGGTGTGCATTCAAGATACATTGCATTGTCATAAGTAAAGTCCAAGCTTAGTCTTGAGAAGAAGAAAAGTTAATTCAGAACAAGCTTGCAAATTTGTTTATTTGTTAATGTTTAATTGTTAACTAAAACCCATTCTGTAGGGTGGTTGAAACATCTGTCATTTGGGTGTAGTCCTTCAGATAAGTAGTTTAAATTTTTTACTAATAAAACTTTTCAAGTAATTTCTCTCAAGGCGTCAGATCAGAGAGGTTTTTTTTTTTCTGTATAGTAGTGGAAAAAAATTTTAGATGCAGTTGTGGAAAACAGATCGGCACTCTGGGAAACATTGGTCTGGCTTCGCAATTACAGATGGCATATGAAGCTAAATCTTTTATATCCCTGTTGTTTTGCAAAGAGGCTTGATGCCATTATTTTCTCTTTTTGGGAACACATGGAAGAGTTTTCTTTGAGTCTTTATACCAATTAGGTAATTGATTATATCTTATCACACTCCACTGTATATGAAAATCAGCTTGTATATGTGCATAAGTGTTGCTAAATGGCATCAGCAGACATGTAACTTCTCTAATGTATGTAAAAGTGCTTAGCAAAGGGCATTTTTTAATGAGGAGATTGTTTGCTTTTTCCCATAAGACTTCTGCTTCCTATTTGTAATGTTATCTGTTTGTTTAGATAATTGTGAAGAAGTGGAATTTTCTTTGCCTGCAAATGTGTTGTTTTTCCTATTAAATCAGAAACTCATTTATTGTGTGATGGGATGAAGCCTCTCTGGCAAATCTTATAACTGTCTGGTAGGTTTCTGACATTGTCACTACCTTGGAAAGGTTTTAATTTCAAGCATTTCTTATGTCAGTCAGAAATGCAAAGTGATAAACCAACATTTATTGATTTTAGTACGATTTTTTGGGGGGTCATAACTCTATGCAGCACCACAGGCTTGGGGCAGAGTGGCTGGAAAGCTGCCTGATGGCAAAGGACCTGGGGGTGCTGGTTGTCAGCTGGCTGAACATGAGCCAGTGTGTGCCCAGGTGGCCAAGAAGGCCAATGACACCTGGCCTGTGTCAACAATAGTGTGACCAGCAGGACCAGGGCAGGGATTGTCCCCTCTACCTTGAATCCTGCGTTCACTTCTGGGCCCTTCAGGACAAGAAAGACTTTGAGGTGCTGGAGAAATTCCAGAGAAGGGCAGTGGATCTGGTGAAGGGTCTGGAGCACAAATGTTGCTAGGAGCAGCTGAGGGAGCTGGAGTTGTTCAGCCTGGAGGAAAGGAGACTCAAGGGAGCTTCCTACACACTCTCCTGAGAGTGTAGTGAGATGGGGGTAGGTCTTTTTTCCCAGGTAACAAGGGGCAGGACAAGAAGAAATTGCCTCAGACTGTGTCAGGGGAGGTTTAGATTGGATATAAGAAAAAATTGCTTCACTGAAAGGGTGGTCAGGCATTCAAACAGGCTTCCCAGGGAAGTAAGTGGAATCATCATCCCTGGAAGTGTTCTAAAAGCATGTGGCTGTGGTGCTTGGGGACATAGTTTAGTGGTGAATACAGCAGTGTGAGGTTAACAGTTGGACTGGATGATCTTCAAGGTCTTTTCCAACTGCAATGATTCTGTGATTCTGTAATTTTATGATTCTCTTAAAGTCTTGATAAAATTTAAAATGTGTGAGACATCTTGGAGCTACTATAATAAAGTATCATCTTCAAATCAGTCTTTTTCTACTTTGAGATAGCTTAATTTTTTGTTATTTCTTACCTCTGCTTAATTAATGAAAGGGATCTGTATGGTTCCTGTTGCTTAGATATCCATGGACTGAGACTGTTGCATTGTCTTGCCTTGCTGTTTTATTAGCTTCATTAATAAAGGAAATAAACCTGATCTTCTGATTTTTTTTTTTAAAGTTATGTGAGTCAGAGACAGATTATGATACTAATTTAATAATGCCCTCTTAATGAATGGCAAATCTTTGTGTGCACGAGAAATAATGATGGAAAACACCCAGGTGGGTAAGAAAAACTGGAGTCAGAAAGCAGAGATGAGGGTGCCAGCCACGCTAATGCAAAGCACCTTCCTTCCTAAGTGATGTCATCAACAAAATAAGCCAGCCACTTTTTAAATGGAGTTGTGATCATGTTCTGCAATGAGTGTTGACATAATTTAGGGATTTAACGTGTCTTTGAAAACAAATTAATTTAGGAGGGCTTCAGTGATGCTGGACTTTAATTTCAGCAAAGTGATGAAGTTGTCGTGTCATGCGTGCTGGTATGCAGATGGTAATTCTGCAGCTGTGCTGGTTTGAGTACAGCTGAGATTGACTTTTGCTGCAAAACACTTGTAGTCCATAGTTTCTGCCACCTTCTGCTTCTCATTTGAATTATATTTCTTTTTCTTTGTGGTTGGAATCTTTCTGGTTCCATTCAGTTCACTTTCCACTCCAGTGAAATGAAGATGGTGGTGAATGAAGTGAACTTACTTCCCCAAAAGGCAACTAGATGAAAGTGAGGCAAGAATCAAGTGAAGGAGTCTCTTGGGAAATCATTGTGGACTTTTTAGACTGCTGTTTACAGCATATTGACATCTGATCAAGGTTATAAATATATAGCAAAGAAAAAAATGTATTCACTGATTAGGTTTTTTAGAAAAGCCTTCACTTTTGTTAGGAGAGTGAGCAATTACATTTCCCACTTCACATGCAGATTTATGATAGGAAAACTGAAACAGACTATTGAGGGAATCTGACTTTGTTAGAAATGATGTCATTAATTAGTTGGGATTTTTCAAGACAACCCTGTGGGAGATGATTCTAAATGTTTCTAACAGAGTGCAAGGTGAGGATATGCTAAAGTCACACTCTAGATGAGAGTGGTTGACCCTCCCAAGAGATGAAGAAGGGGAGAAAAGGAGGATGCCATGGGAGATTATAAACTGAGGAATACATACTAAGTTTCCCTCTGGTAGTACCATTACTTTGGGCATAAATATGGAAATGGCAATGTCCTTATGGAAGGTGTTGTGCTTTGAGAAAAAAAGGCATTTTATCTCATTGTTTGAAATAAAAAGGATGATTGAGCACACAACAAAAAAAAAAAAAGCTGCAAGTTTCAAGACATGATCAACTCTGGACTAGTTAGGGGTGGACAAAAAGTACCTCTCTAAAGCTAGATGCACATAAATTGTGTGTATTTGTATTTTACACTACAAAAAGTGTGAAATACACAAATGATAAGCCATGTGATTTGGAAAAAAAAAAAAAACTTAAAAATGTCTCAATACAACACCAACACTGCAGATTAAAATTGATTGAAAACTATGAATATTATGGAGAGAATTAAGGCACTTGGGAATGATAGGAAACAAATCAAAGCAAGGCAGGATGGGGGGAGAAGCCAGATCTAAATCAGAAGCTTGTGATAGTAGAAACAAAAGAGAAAGCAAAGCAACCCAAGGAGAAAACTGTAGTTTTGCAATTAACGACACAGAAAATAAAAAGTCTATTTCTCTTGTATTTTTGTTTTAAAAAAAATTAATACATGTTTTGAGCTCTTGAGCTGATGGTGAAACACTTGCCTTTCCTGTTCTGGCTCAGCAGGATATGAAACAGCAAAGTAGTATACTGGGTTAGTTTGTCAACTTCTATCCATAACTTCATGGGCTTATCTGCAGAGTTATCTGGACTAGTAGTGTAGATTTTTCTTTTTTATTGAGCAGCCCCACACTCACACCTAAACTTGACACATGTGGAAAATTTAGATATACTGAAAAGAAGTTTAATATTGTTTTGGGCAGGATGTTACTATAAGTAACTCCAGTCTTAGATAAAATCTTGTAAAGGCTGACCAAGGTCTTGATTAACCAGGAGTTAAAACACAGCAGTATAATTAAAACTAACCAATACGGTTTATTTGACAAGATCATATCTGATTTTTTGGGGGAGAGGAATGTTAAGTAACTTTCATGTTACATGTTAAGATACAATATGTTCCAGAAAGAAAGCTCAGGGATACTTCAGGTGATGAAGTGAAGGTTGCTGTCCAGTCCCTCCTCCCCAGCAGTAGCTGCAAGGGCAGTACAGTGTTCCCTTATGAATTTTGAAAAGTAGTCTTTGTTTGTTATTTTGATCCAGAACTACCAAAAAAGCCCCCAGAAAACCAAAATAGAAACAGACTGGGGGTGAAGGAGTAGGAATCAGGACTTTCTTCTCCTCAAACAAACTCTGTAATTCTAGTTTAAAAAAAAATAAACGTACTATCACTTTTTGCTCATGTTTCTTCCAGTCATTCTGCTCAGTGAAATACCTACAGAGAGAGAGCAATAGATCACAACAGATCTTCTGGTTTGTTAATCTCTTCTCTGTAATGGGATCAGGTGTTTGCTCACTACACACATAAATAGTGTGAGTGTCCTTCGAAGGGAACCCAAAAGGAAAGGTGTCAGATGCTATCATGTGAGTTCTCCAGCATGATCAACACCTGGCTTTTTGGAATAGTTTAATAGTTTTTTTTTATTTCACTACGTCTTGAATTGGGGCTGTGTAATTTAAATATTGCATTTGTATTCAAGCTCATGCTAGTAGTTCATGAATGAGCAGTTCAGCAACAAATATGATGCCAAAAAAGCAGAGTTGCATTAGCAGTATATTTTTAATGTATTTCACATTTAATTGAGAAATTTTTCATCAAATGACCTTTTTTCTCCAAAATTAGTACTTCATTCTTTCACATTCAATTTGTTTAAATTGTAGAATTGGCTCCCTTATGCCCCCATCCCAAAGTCTGATTGATTAGTATTTCAATAACATTTTGGCTGTAGTCTTTTATAGATATATAAAACACAGAAACCTGTTTTTTTATATGAGATATATAAATATGTAGAAATGTGCATATATAGAAAATAAAATTTAATGAATAAACAATTGTGGCCTCTAAAGCTGATAAAACGGGCAAAAGTTGGAGAAGGTGATATTTAAAACCAAACTGTTGGATATGCTGACTGATCTCAATATGAATATAAAATCTGATTTTCAGTTTCCATCTTCACCAGGTTTTTGTGGTAGTTGTCTGCCTACAGCTGAATTGGGCAAGGATTGCAGTCAAAAAAAAATAATCTTCTGACCGAGGCAGCTGTAAAGAACAGAATTGTGTGCTGGGCTCTGCCACCAGCACCCCATGTGACGCTCGCATGTCGTTCAGCTTTTTTTGGAGGTCGGCACCGAGTATTCATCTTGATTGCATGTGCTCAGCTTCAGTCTGATTTGCAAAAATGCTGAGTGCTCAGTCTTCTCAAGGAGAAGCTGTACTTTGAGTCAGGAGATTACGTGGTTTGAATATTTAAATGAATGTATTTCCTAAGTACTGTGGAAAAGAAAGGCCTAAGTTTCCATAATAATCACCTCCCTTTAGATGCTGCCTGTTGCTCATGTTGAAAGCTGATCCTAAATGCTGATCCTGAACACAAATGATGCTGTGAGTGAAGCAGGTCAGCTTACTTGTGAACTTCATAGAAAGTTCCGTTATGAAAATAATACTGGACACTGAGCATTTCTGAGTGCTGCACCAAGTGGTGCGTGCAGTCATGCAATGGGCAATGGAAGTAAGGCAAAATATTGAATGCAGGAATACTGTGGTGGAGTGCAGAGGGCAGCACAGTTGGAATTTGTGTGGTTAGATGCATTATAATTCATCCATGTGAGGAAACTGATTTCCTCAGGCAAGCTCAGTTAGGTCCTAACTCAAGAGCTTGATTTTCTACTCCTGTGCTGTAGTTGTGTGGGGGTTTTTGGGGTACCCTAGCGTGGAAACAAAGTGAGCAAGATCAGAACCCTTATTGTCACGTGAAACCTGGTTTTGATGGGGTGAAGTGATTTTGTGAGGGGTTTTTTGGTGCTTTTTCCTCTTTCAGTTTTGTAACTTAACTCTGTTCAACATTGAGAAGGTTTATATGGGTGAAAAAGCAGCACTGCCTCTTCAATATCCAAAGGTAATAGCAGAAAGAAGTAGCCCTAGGATCACTTACTTCCATTTCGTGTCTGCAGATGGTTTTAATGGCTTTGGTCTCCTGCAGATACTCAGCTGCACTCATGCCAAATTAACTATCTTGTAACTGGTTATAAATACCAAGGAATAAAATTTGAAGAAAGCTAATTTATGGTTGGAACTCCAAATCTTCTCTTGTAAATATTTCATATCTTATTTCATTCCCCTTTCAGTTCATTGCCTTTAGCCTTTCATCAGCTCTTTGAGGTGAGGGAACCCAAAAAGCATTACCGTAGATCATAGGAGTCATTTAGGTTGAGAAAGATCTCAAAGAGGATTGACTCCAACCATTAACCCAAACACTGGTTAGAATGAAGGGTTCTGGGATGTGTAGGGATATTACAAATATAAGTAAGTGCACAATTTTCTGGTACTCAAATGTGTATGTAATAGAGAGGTTTATTCTGTCTGTGTGGATGATTAGTGGTACATGTGGTGTGAGTGCTCATGGTCTTTCTGGGGATTTGTTTTTCTTTTTTTTTTAGTATTTTTTAAAGTTGTGTACTTTGAGAGGAACTCTAGAAGCTCATTGAAAGAAATTCGTGTTTTGTAATGAAATGGACATTTAAAATGGCCAGTGTAGGAAAGATTCATGCAGCATCACAGGGTTTTTGGTTTAAAGCTGCTGTAGCTCTTCCTTCTCTCTCTAATAAACAACCACAAACTGCATTAGCTGCAGTAATTGTGCAAAACCAGAAGTAAGTTATCAGATCATCTCAAGTGTTTGGGGTGTATGTAGCAGAAAGGAAACTAGTCTGCAGCCGATGGTGCTTTGCCGTGTGAAGAGAAGCTTTGTTGTTCCAGAAATGCAGACGTACACACAGTGAATGAAAAGACATTGACTATCCAAATATTAAAATTAGTAACCCCATAAGTATTACCCACTATCACCTGGGGTTGGCTGTTTCTGGTATTTTTCCTCTGTTGGTGGGGTCAGGGGAAGAGGGAGTGGGCTTGAGGGATTTTTTTGGGGGGGGAGTTTATTACTTGAGAAAAGGCTTAGCTGTCTGTGTTTTCCACTCTGAGATGTGGGGTGAGTGTACTTTCCTTGAAATAAAAATCAGTTTCTTGTAATTGTATAAAAGTCCAAGCTTAGAAAACTAAGGAAATGTTAGGGATTAAGCAATTAAGTAATCTTGAAAGGTAATGTGCATGCCAGGAAAAGGTCCCATTCTTTCAGTGGCTGTTAATTACTGTTATATATGGAGATAAGGTAATGTAATTTTAATATTTAAATGTTACTGTTCCATTGTCAAATTCTGCAGTTTCATTGTAATGACATTTTGTTTGACAAATAATTTTGCTGAGAACTTCAGCAATGGATAATTAACCACAACTGTGGCAGAACTATGCAAATTTTTGCATGCATTATTGCTAGTGCCAGGTAAAAGTATCCCAAGTAAACAGAAGGGGACAGTTGATTTGAGGCTGATTGATAGATACTTCTCTCTGTGTACTGAAAGCATGTTTTCAAGCAGTTTTTTGCTTTGTATTTTTAGGTATTGTTACAGAATTTGATTCTAAATATATTAACAAGTACTGCTGGAAAAATCCTGGTTTTAGATTTCCAGCAGTCAAACAGAATCAATATTTCATATTTCATATTTCAAATATGCCATTAGATGTAATTGTTTTCTTGCTTGGTCTCAGCCTTTTCTCTTGATAATGCTTATTGCTTGTGACTATGGGCATCCTACTACATCTCTGGAGATGATTTACATAGATCCAGATGTGTTTATGTTCATATTTTAAAAGAGAAGTAGATAAAGACTTTTTTGGCATTAGTGCAAATGCTTCTTGGGAAAACTGTGTGTCAAACCTCCTGACCTAATGTGTTGATCTGGGTGTTGTTAACTGAGCTCTGTACAGCCACATTCTCCTGTTGTGCACTTACTTCTATTTCCTTTCCTACTTCAGCTCTTCTAGCTCTGAGTGATTTTAGCACATCTCTGAGTAAGAGCTCAAACCCAAATTGCCACTTTTTAAGTGAGAGATTCTGGGCAAGTTTGGGAGGATTTTTCCCTCCCTCTTATATGTTTTAAAGACTGGTTTTGGAAAATCCACACTGCTTCATCTCAGTTAGAATATAGCCTTTTTTTTGGTCCAGGTCCACTGCCAACTTTAAAATTAAAATGAAAGTGAACATTTCTAGTAAGTTTAAATATTTTGTGGTTTTTTTAATGTTATATTTAAATATATGTGTAATGACTGTTTAGTTTTGCCTCCCCTTTTTTCCTATTCCAAGGAAGCTCATATGGTCAGGTATTTAAAAATAACTCTCTGAAAAAAACTCCTGGAGTCATGTTTACTCACATAAAGCCCCAGCTGAGATGGGCCTAATGTTAAGCCATGGAAAGTGCTGGGTTGTGCTGCTTCTGTCTCTCCAGGCCAGGCCTGCAGTGCTGTGTTGGTGATGCTCCATGCTTGTGCCCATCCTCTGGTTCATCATAAGTTTTCCTGTGACAGACACAGTTAGTTTGCTTTATTATCTTGTTTGTGACCCTGTAGCTTTGAAATACTTTGTGTTTCCAGCTGGTCAACAGCTCAGCAGCAACTGCCTTCCCTGTACCATCACCCATAGCCTTTCCTGCCAGATCCCTGACTGCTCCTTTTCTGAAAAAAAGAATTTTCTTAAGACTTCTAACACACATGGATTATATTGCTGACACATTTGATACTTAATTCAGGACTTAAATGATGATGTTAGTATACTTTCTCATCTTCAGGGCAGTGGCTGCTAAAGTTGGTGCTAATTGCTGTGGAGCTGGGGTGAGTGGAAGCCCTTGCAGGGACCCTTGTAGGACAATATTTGGAGGTAATTAAGCAGGATTCTCTTTTGGGTTTAGTTATGTAGTTTAGTTATCTGTATTTTCATACAGATTTCCTTTGTTTTCCATGGATCTGTTCTGACTAATCCTTTGGCCTGTATTTCATTAAAAGTGTTGACTGCAGAATGATGGTTTTGGTAATAGATGAAACAAAACTTTTCCTTTTTTCCTTCGCGTGTGCATGTACAAAATAAAAAGTACAGGATGACCTTTTTTTATTTGGTAATTGAGAAAGTGCTTGACTTTGTTAGGAAAGCCATAGTATTAAGAATACTGGTCCCTAGTCTTTTTAAAATTACTGCCAGTATGGTGTATCAGTTCTCCCACTTATCCTCTTATTCAGTCCCCTTCCCATCCCCCACTGCTCCCTCCCTATTTTTAGAGGCATCACAAAGCTGTTCTGCTTCAAACGAGGAGCAAAAATGAGGTTAGAGTTTTAATGTTTTGCAGCAGATTTCCAAAATGTTAAATGAGCCAGATTAGAGCATCCTATTCCTAAAACAGTTCTAAATTGTTTCCATGTTGTATTCATGAATGCTGTGTTTGTTTACTTCTAAAATTTTCACTCCTTACCCTAAAACCAGCAGATTATGGCAGAAGTTTGAATTGTGGCAAACCTGTGTGTGAGGAGCACAGATTCCCTTCCCTGTTTGAGAAATGGTGCTGTGTAACATTCCCTGTGCTCTTGTGAAAGCGAAACTGAAGTTCAGAGTCTCTGTGCTGCTGTGATCTGCAGGCTGCATACTGAAGAGAGGACTATTAAAGCAGGCTGTTTATGTGGTGGTGATAAAAATCACACGTATTTTCCGGTGACCTAAAGACCCTGCAGATTTTATTTAACTTTGAAGAAAATCATGTGCATGTGTGCATCTTTATCTGTGTTGATAAATACATGTAGGTTGCATGGAAAGGTGTTGTTAAGACTACTAATGTTTACATATGTGTCAGATGCAAGATTACAAACTGGGTATGGAATGAGACACTAGGCTTCTAGCATATGTGAAGCATATTGCATGTTTCACAAGAATTCCTTGGTTTAATGGTAAAATGATTATTTACAGTACTTAATAATGTGGGAAACATTTGTGAGTTAGCTTGTAGTTCTTTTTACCTTAAAGAATGCAATAGATAAAAAAATGCATTGCCGAAACAATGGGACAATTGAAGCAAATGCTGTCAGTGTAGACAGATACAGAGGAATCTTAGCACAGCCAAGAATATTTCACTTGAATAAAATTATTAATTAGTTATTTCAGTTTCACAGTGTGAGATTGTAAAGTGTTATGAGTGCTTTATTCATAGGCTTCTGCTGTAAAAAATGTAAGAATGTGATACTGGGTGTGTTTACTGATAATTGAAATTTAATATTTTTCCCTGGATATAATAGAGTCTGCACCTGATTTGATGTGAGAGGTAGTTTTTAACAGGGCAGCACGTTTTATTCAGTTTATCAAAGCCATCCAGCTATTCTTGTAGTTAAAGGCCAGTCAGTCGTTCCATCCTCCTACTTTTCTTCTGTCTTGAAAGCCCCATCCTCCTAAAAAAAAAGTTTGTTTCACTATCTCAGTTTGCCATCAGACCTTTCAGCTTTAGGCCTTGCCCTGTCTGTCCCCATGACAAATTCTGGATACTCTGCAATCACTAGTGAGGTGATGAAACTGTCACTTAAGCATAGGTGCATGCAGTAGGGCATGGAGCAATGAGCTATTAAAATTTACATATTTATGCAGCTTGCTTATCCACCATTATAGGGGACCTCATTTTATGTCTTTATGCAAAGCTCATCTGGAAAAAAAAATCTAAAACTAATTTAATTTGGCAGTGCCATTAGGGTGGGCTTTTTTCCTTTCTGTGTTGAACTGTCAGTTCAGGTTTTGCTTCCTTTTATAAAGGGTTGCACTAACACTCGCTGGAAGACACGAAAGTTTCATCTTTTGTGAAGCTGATACTGAGAACAGGTCATAAAGAATTATGGAATCTACACATGGCTGAATGGATCTGGGCTTTTATAAAGCAGGTTTGACACCCAGCCAGTTTTGGTCTCTGCAGACCTAATAAATGAAAGAGATTTTTCCACTGCCCTGTCACAGAAAACAAAAACGCAGCTTATTGAATTGGCTGTTCACTGCCAGTTTAGGAAAAAAATTGTCATTTTCTTGCCCTGTATAATAAAAGCAGTACTAATTAGTAGAAAGCACCTAACCAATCTTACATGCTTTTCATCTAGTTTTTGAAGCTTTTAAAAATTCTTTTTTATACATATTGTGGTAAGAACTTCTGAGGATTTCAAATGTTGTTAAATTTCAGCAATCAAATTGGAGATTTTCATCCACCTCTTAAGCAGACAGGAGTTGTTACAAGAGTCTCTTTCAGAGTTGCACTGTTGGTTTTCAAACTCCGTCTGACATCTATAAAGGCAAAACAGTCCTTTTCTTCTTTCTAAGATCAAAATAAACCTCTAATTGGTTTATAGAGCCTTGGACTCAAGTTGATGGCACTTCTGTTTGTCTGGGATGCAGAAGGAAGACATGAGGGGAAGAGGGAGCCCCTTGCATCTGGTTAGCAGGCCCAGCTCTGGAATTGCCTGGAGATGAAAGAACCATTTGATGGTGGCCATTAACACCTTCCAGTGTAATATCCCAAACTGCCTCTGCCTATCCTCCTGGTGCAGCTCCCAGAGCTGGCTCTCTGCTAGACCTGTGCCATGCCCAGGAGGAAGAGAGATGGGAATGAGGATTTGAGGGGTATGGGAAGTGAGGTGAAAGAGGAACTAGAAGAAATGTGATGCAGGAAGCCCTGGTGTTACCCAAAGATGGTTTACAAAACCTTTTGCAGCCTGTTGATAGAAATGGGAATCTGTCCTGCTGTCATGCAAGAGGAGAAATAGAGTTAGGCATGCCAGCTGGCCACTTTTTAAAGAAAAAAAAAATCATTTGCATCTAAAGGTGGTTGGTTTGCATGCTCAGCTGCCCTGTGCATGTGCAGGGGTGTCAGCCACCAATGTGATGCAAGAGCTGGGAGGCTGCAGGGCCGTGGACAGGCGTGTGCACCAGCATTTCCACATGTCCCCTGCTGGAGTGGCTACTCAGAAAACTGGAAAATGCAGTTGTCTCATTTGCAGTCATTAAGGTAGCAGTAAAACTGGCCTGCCTGGTTAGAAACCAGTCAGGTAGCAGGCATGTTAATGGCCCTTAGCTTCCCCAAAAGGGGCTGAAGGGAGGAGTGGTGCTCATGCGACTGAAGGAGTGGATAAGGTGGGTCAATAGTCTGTGAAATAGAGGATGACAGAAAGGTGGCATGGGGGTGTTCAGGGTGCTCTGAATAGGTGCAGTGAGCGTGACTGATCCTTGCAGCAAAGTGTGAAGCTCTCTTTACCTCCTTTAATTTATGTGTAGTCAGAATTTCTTTGCACCCTACCTTGCATGGGAACATTACTTGGTGAAAGCTGGGGACTGCAGTTGCCCTGAGCTGTAGGTATAGCAGCTTTTTCACTTGATCCCACTTGCACTTAATGAACACTTGAAACGAATAAAATATTCTCTTTGTTGAGAGAGAGATGCAACTTAACTCCAATTGTGTTGAGCAGAAACAGCAGCAGTTTTTTTTTATTTTTGGGGCTATCTGCAAAAAAATCCTGGAACCAAAGATGAGTCACCAAATTTAGTCATAACACTGGAACTGACTTGATTTTTAGAAGAGTTAAGTAGCACTTTTGAGACAGCTTTTTTAGACATTAGAAATTAAATATATATGTTGTGTTTGTTTTATATTTTTATAGATAATGTTCAATTTTGTTTTGTTTTTGTTTTATTTTTATATAATGTTCAACTTTATATTTTTAAATATAATGTAATCTATATAAATGTATATGCATAGCATTATTCTTAGTAAATTAAGTAGATTTCTCTCATTTGAAATGTGTATTTAAATGCTCTATGTTCTTTTGTGACTTGGGAATGCGTAGGATTAATATATAATAATTCTCTCTTTCTATGTTGTAACTGTCACTGGAGGTAAGTATTAAAACCATTTCACATTAAAACCAGATTGTGAGAGAGAAGCTGTCTCCATGGGTTTCATAGTGACTTGGTGGTGACTTGGCTTAAAGGGGGAAAAAAACCTGTGCTTGGCAAGAAATAAAAAACAAAATCAGGCAGCGCAATTTGAACCAAAACACTGAGGTTAGTGTTGATTTTTCTTCCCTCTTTGCTGAAAAACTTACACAAACTTCTGTAACTGCTGCACTGTGGAGTTTGAAGTGTATCCACCACACTGGCTGAAGGTGAGAGAAGTGCCACTGAAACCGAGTGGGGCAGGTTGATGTACTGGGGGCTTTCTTCAGTTCTTGTACGGGGACCTGGGACAGGCCAGCTTTGTTGCTAAGTGCTTCCCTAAGTGCTAAGTTTTTGAGGATGTTTTCTCCTAACTAAATTTTCTTACTCGCTACTGCTCTCACTTAGTGAAATTCAGGCATTTATGATGCTGGTGTATGGTATAGTTTTGCCAGATTAATTACAGAGCAGTTACTGAGGCTATCAGCCATGCATTACAGCTTGGAAACTGCTGTTTGGAGTATTCAGAGATTCTTCAACCTCAGTTGGAAAGAGACAGGAGCTGACAACAGTCATCAGATTTCAGAGGGCTGGTATAGCTTAATCAAATGTACTTAGCTGGCAGTGAACATGCCTGATTCCTAGTCTTTGGGCTAGCAAGAGTTAATGTGTCTGTGCAAAGGGAGAAGTATCAACAAGTGACTGAGACAGTTTGGCATGGCAGGATAAACCGAGCAGCATAGGATGAATGCAGGGAACTTTTTAATAGTGAACTGTTAGGTTGGCTCAGTACTCTGGTGTGACAGCACACTTTGAGCATTTCTTGCCAGAATAATGTGATGGTGTTTGGGGTGGTTTCCATGAGAGGAGTGATTTGTGGGTTCCAAAGATACACCAAAAAGGAGATTATTAAGTTTTACAAATGTAGTCCAGACAGTAGAGGAGAAATCAATGTATTAAATCAGAGCTGTCAAGCAGTGAGGCACCGCACTCACATTTCACACACAGCATCTGTAAGAGAATATTCTCTGCTCCTTCTCATCATGGATTTGAAGCTTAGAACCTACAGTTTCTGGAGCTAAGCACACTGTTGGCATAACAAGGTATTGTAAAAAAAGACATTTTATTCAAAGAATTTCACAAATTAGGCATAAACAGTATAATAGAGGTTAACAGAGTTTAGTGTTCATTATTTTTTAAGGAACCTATGCATAATATGGATTTTTATGTGTTTAGAAGCAATGATATTTCTCAGTTCTCCTATTTTTTATTCTCTGCTCTTTTTCTGTGGATAATTTTCTTGTGTCTCTGGCAAATGTAAAAATTATGTAATGTGGTTTTGAATTTCTGAAAATTACCTTGGTGCAAACTAAAGCAGAGCATTCTAATAGTTATAAAGCCCTGTAGCAGAAATGGGGGTTTGCTCACAAAAATAAAGGGTCACAGTGTGTTTCTGCTGCAAGCTAGAAATAAGAGGGAGATAACTTTGCAAGGTTTGCTTTGGTACAGTACCAAAGCCAAATGTGTGCCAAGAGTCATCTTCACTTTGAGATATATCCTAAGAGCCACCTCAGTGGCCAGAGAATACTACAGGTGTATATGCATTTATTCTAAGGGCTTTTTGTTAACTTTCTATGCAAGATATCCTTATATCTGTGCTGGTACTTAATTTTGCTTTTATAACTCTGATTTACTATAAAATAAGTTAAATCACACCTAAGTATATGACTTCTAGAATTCACAAATCTGAGACTCAGGTGCATTGTTTTGAAAGCATCAGACTATAAGTAGATTTATTTTAGTAGACAGCATATGGATTACATACTGCTATATACCTCTTTACTGTTTGCTCTGTAGCTGTTTTGGCACTGTTGTTCACAGACTAAGGAAAACAAATTCTCTTGTAGAGTACATGAAGTGAGGTGAGCTTAAATGGTGGTCTCAAAGAAGTGCTCATGACATAACCAAGCTTTAGTCAGGCAGATTAGTGCTTGAGGTGCTGGAAATTGCTGCAGATCCCAAGAGAAAGTCTGTGGGGGATGTGACCTGATGTCAACAAAGCTGTGACATGTTGCCTCTTTGCATCTGGTGCTTCCCTCAATATTTTCTAAAGAATGGAAAAGTCATTTGACTTTTGAAGAATATTTGACTGAGACTGAATTACCTTGAGCTTGTAATGGTGGGTTAACAGTGGAGGGCTGGTGTTGTGGGTGCTCATTGTGCTTGACTTGGTTTCTGAGTGTGCTAGTTCAAAACACAAGGGGAAAATTAAAGCCACTCAAGCTGCCCCCTTTCCTCCCCTCCCTTCTGGTAGTGGAGGAAACACTAGGAGAGATTATACAATGGAATCACAATTTACTGGAAAATTGCAATAACCACAGCAATGTTAATAAAGGAATGTAATAAAGTGAGTGTTTTACTCACAAAAGAGGATTTACCACTGGACAAACCAAAACACTTCCTGAAGACAGAACCCAGTGTGGTTTCCCAGCCAAAGGCAGGATGGCAACTGGCCCCATGCTGAGCCATGTGGTGGATGGGAAAACAAAGGCAGCGTGGCAGGGATGCTCCTGGCCCTACTTCTCTCCCAGCTGGAAAACAGTGGAAAAACAGACTAAACCTGGTGGGCTGTGACAGAGCCTTGAAACAGCTCAGGGGACCCTTCCTCTTGGGCTGACTGTGGGCGTGGGACTGAGACACTCGGTGGTTCTGGCTGCATCTTGGGCTCCAACCACAGCTCCAGCGGCTACTGTGGCTCCCATGGATGTGACTTGGCCTCCATGTGGCTCCAGTGGGCTCCATTTTCTTTTTTCTGGGGCTGGCTGGTGCTGTCTTTCAGCACCAAGCCAGAAATGCTGCGGTTTGGAGGAACGGGGAAGGGACTGCTGGTGGCAGAGAGGGACAAGGGCAGCCGAGCTGGCCCTGGGAGCTGCACACGCCCTCCCTGCGTTCTGCTTCCAGCCTCAGCTTCCTCCTGCTGGAACCTTGTCCCCTCCATGACGTGGGTGGTATGGAATTAAACAGTGCTGGAAACTCCACCCTTTTTTCCTCTAACCAGAGCACCAAGGCAAGGGCTTTGTTTCATATGACAGTGAGGCGCAAAACTAAGGGATGCAGTGCCACAGCAGCTGGAAGCTGTAGGTGCTGTTGTCAGTATTCATAACTAACTTTTTTTTTTTAATAATATGCCCCAAGTCAGTAAAATCAGTGGAATACAGGTAGAAGTTCATTATTCCATTTTAATCTACTTTTCAGTGTGAAGGCAAGCTGTGAGCAGCTGTGTGCTGTTTATTGTGGAGCAGTAACCTTAATGTTGGGAATCTGTTAATTTGCATAAGAACCATAATGTTTTATACTGAACTCATTGTGTCATGTTATTTGAACAGATTGAAACGAAAGAATAAACTACACTATACATGTTGAGCAATACATGAAGTAGTTTTTGTGTTGGTGCTAGTATATATGATTTTATAGTTATGTAGGATTATAGAATTCTTTGAGAAACTTCTTGAGATTAAAAAGGAATCATCATGATTTGGAGATTTCTGATGATTGAAAGTTCTAGTATTGTAGGAAGTTATTTTCCTCATGATAATTTAAAGACCAGCTTCCCTAACAGAATTTATGACAGAATTTGTTTTATTCATATACAGCAGAATCCCTCACCAAATAATGCCAGTGTTGTTGATCATAGCAAGCACACTTGTTTGCATTGTAGTGCGCCTTTGTGATAATTGTATTAGCAATAAAAATAGCTGTTGAAAGTTTTCAGGGAATAATTTGCATTTAAAAAATGCTGGAAACTACTTAAAAAATAGAATAAATAGGAACAATTAATTTATGGACTTGGATGTCTTTGCTGTTAAAGAAGATATTTGATATACTTCAGCCAGCTGTCGTAAGTCCTTGTAGGAATCCACTGTTCTAAAGAAGCTTTGTCTTCGGATGTTTAGTTCACTGCACTGAGCCTCACCTTTTTCCTGACATATTTAACCAAGTGTTTATACATTCACAAATCTTATATAAATATGTGCAATCCTAGAGCCTTTTCAAGCATATCCATTATCAGTGTTTTATGATTTGTTTTACATTAAAGCTTTCCTACTTGAAGTAGTGTTTTAGTCCATAAATATTGATTTTGATGACAAAATAATTAGGTTAGTTTATGTTAAACAAACACATAGCTTTTTGGAGGTCTGCTGGGTTTCAGAAGTGTTTTTAGAAACACAGTATAGTGGTCTGTAGGAACAAAATCCATTGCAGTTGCTTAGAGTTGAGAGACAACTAGCAGTGACTGATACTTCTAATCACTTGGGCAATGCTGTATGAATTCAGATACTTTCCTTTTTCTTCACTGAAAAAAGTCCTTTGCTGACAGCAAATGTGTTACACTCTGCCAAATGAAATAGTGCATGAAATTCTGCTCTTGTTTTTAAGCAAGAAGTTTTGTGTAGTTTCCATGATTGTACATTGAAGTACTGAAGTTTCATTCAACCTAATTATATTTTTCATCTGAACTGTAACTAGTGATCAGATAATTATTCTGGCTTTAAAAAAAGTACATATACCTAATATGGATGCTTGATAGCCAGTTTCATTGCTAAATTGAATTTAAAATATGATAAAATTATTTATTAGTAATTTTGGAAAGTGGTAGTGAGCTTTCAGTGCTCATTTTGTTTTAAATATTGAGGTTGAAGCTTCTCAGTTTATTTTCATAAGAATTAACATAATTGTCCGAGGAGTGTGCATGTGGGTCCCATATTTCTTTTGCCATAGTTGTTAAGAATTAGGTGCATCAAATGTCTCTAGACTAAATATGATCTCACAGGAATGGCTAATCAAGCCTTAGAATTAATTATTTCTTGTTACTCTTAAAAATAAATGTCATATTGCATTTAATCCATGTCATAATTAGCATCTGTCTGTGAGCATGTGAATGTTTTTCTTTTCCTGGTCTCCTTTTCTGGACCTTATTTGTACAGAATATTTACAAGAGCCATTGGGAAATTGCTGCCCTGTTGTTTGCTCTTATGAGCTCAATATAAAAATCTGTAAGTTGGACTTTGCTCTAAAAGAATGTTATCTGTTTTGAGAGGTTTTCCTTTTCGTTTTATATGTATTCTTTCCTTTGTGTATTGACAGCATGCTGCATTTGTTTTTCATGCTGAGATAAATAACTAAATAGCTAAATAGAAAAAAGGAAAAGAAGAAGCTTCCCAATATTTCATTTAAGAAGGCTATTTCCACTCCAGGCACGGGCAGGTGATCACAAGCAGTAGCACTTTGTGAAGTTATCCTTCCCTTTTGTAACTTATACAGGGCTGCCCCTGATTTACTGCAAATGTAAAGTAAAATGGTTTTGCTTAAACTATCTCTATTAGCTGTGTGGGACTTTAATCAGGACTGAAGCTAACCCATTTTACTTCAGGTCTTCCTGGCCTGGAAGTACTTTTTGAGCAGCTGTAGCTTTTCAGGCAGTCATTGGTACCTCCAGGATGAAAACATCTGAAGAAATGCCGGCTGTGCCGCGCACTGATGATGCTGTTTGCTCTATTGCTGTAGGCATGCAACAAAACTGGTGGTGAAGGCAAAGGCAGCTTGCATGGCATGGGGTTCACCCCAGCACTGTCCACCCACAGCTGCTGCTCCTCAGCTTCACCACTCAGGTGGTAAGATTTGCACAGTTCTTGTTGGAGTGAGCTGAATGAGTTAAGCTGAAAATTCTTGAGCTGAATGAGTTAAGCTGAAAAGAGAGTGCCAGAAATTGCAGTAAGGAAGGCTGCCTGGTACTTCCCAGTATAGGATGTTCCTTGGAGTTTTTTATAACTTTACTTTGTTAGCCTTTGGGGCTAGGCAGTTGCTGCCAGCCTAATTTTTTTTTTTTTGCTGCCAAAATAATTTTGCTCTCTGTGAGCATGTGTGGAAAAAGTTGTTTCTCATTGTAGATTTTTTAAAAACTCACAAACAAATTAAACAACAACCAAAAAAAACCTAGTCTTTTTTTGGAAATGCTCCATGTCCCTCCCTTTGAAACAGAAACTAGGAGTTGGAGTGTGGGAAGCGCTGGTGAAGGGCACTGGGGAAGAAGAGCCGATTGCGAGTCACGGCTTTGCCTTTGTCAGCACCGCAAAATTCTCAGATCGAAACAAACTTGAACTTTTTTAAGAAATGACAGCTCTCACACAGTGTCATGGGCATGTGAGAGCTGTGTGACCTGGAAGAGGAGAGGGAAGCTGGGTTTGTACCCTGGTGCCTGAGAGCCAGAAGCAAACCCATGGGACACTGACATGCGTGGTCAGTGGTCCTGGTGCAGTCCTGGCCCCAAAATGCTGTAGACTGTGAACAGAGGAGGCAGATGTGGTGGGAGAGTGAGAGTTAATATTGAGGAAATGAAGGGAGAAGGGAGAGTGTGGCACTGCTAGCCAAGCCTGGAAGTGACGGAGCTGGGAGAGATGAAAATCCTTGGGGAGCAGGGTAAGGAGAGACTTGGCAGGGGTGCTGAAGATAGGAATGAAGAAGGACCAGGGCTTCAATCAGCATGGGCCAGAGGATATGGCTTGAGGAAAGCAGGCAGAGAAGTTTGTTTTGGAAGGTCCAGAGATCTTGAATATTAAGTAAACACTCTTTGATTTCATTAGAAGGTCTTTGAGGATGTTTTCAGTCATCACCTATGGCTAATTTCCATCAGAGAATGATTTCACATTTGCAACCAGTTTGATATTATTTTCCCACAAAAGCTGCATGGTTCATCTGAAGATTTCAAACCAACTGCTGTTTTTTTTGTAGGTGCTGGTGTAACAATGTCTGATGTCTCAGTTTCTTATTTCTTGAAGTGGTGAATACAAACATTTTTCCAGTGTGGCAGTGTCCAAATCAAGGATTGTAAAAACTGAACTTATCTTTGCAAATCTCTTTTTTTGGCCCCTTGTGAGGAAGCCCCTCAATTTAATGGTATTAAGTCACATGCTAATGTGCTGGGTTTTTTTCCCTGCAGGACTCCTGCTCGGTTCCATGCACAGGATGGACTTGCTCTGGGAATGAATCTGGTTGATGCATTGGAGAAGGCTGTTCTCTGGAGTACCCCGCCTCACTTCCAGCAGAAGTCAGGACGTGTGTGGTGGATAAGGCAGGGGATTGCAGAAGGCAGGAGCCATTCTGTTGCTCTGTGCAGCTGCATGCTGCCCTGGCGAGTGGGACTCCCTTCCTGGCTGTGCTGCAGACTTCCTAGGTGATGCTAGGTAAGCTGCTCAATCCTGGCTCTTCTTATGTCTTTGCTCACTGTGTCTTGTGGACGACTTGAGATCTTGGGATCTTGCTTGGAAAAGTACTGACCACTGGTGGCTGGGGGTGAGGCAGTGGGGGCTGAGGTTTGGAGGTGCTATATAAAGCACAACGTAATGCCAAGTGCTGTGAAAAAATCAGGTCTGAGTTATGCCAAACTGGAGACAAAGTTGTCTTCAGAACTGGGGAATCATTTTGACCTTAAAGCTGTCAGTGCTTTAGTTAGAAAGCTGGGAATAACACTGTTATTCTAGGCTAGGAGTAACAGGGTTAAGGGTAGGACTAACCATTATGTTGATGGAACACTCAGCTGCACCATTGAATTCACAAAGAAATCACTTGTTCTGTCTTCCAAAAAAAAGTTTGAGTAGTGTGCAGTAAATCAGGTATAGGACCATACTCCAAATGCCAAGAGTTAAACAGATTATTGTTTTGATTAGTGGTAATTTTGTACGTTTTTGAGCAGCGCAGAGGTGCTGTGGACATGGTATGACATGACTGCGACGTGTACCATGCCACAAAAGCAAACAAAGGCAAAGTTTAGGTTTTCGGAGACTTAGGTTCTGATATTTCCTCCTATGAGTGCTTGCATCCAGATTAATTTCAGTGTAGACATTTTGTATCGTGCAAGATGATTTGGGTACAAGAAGCACAGCATTTTTTGAAGCTGTCAACTGAGATAATATATGTACATAAAATTAAAATGACATGTAAATTCATCATTCATTGCAGGCACATGACTCTTGTGCCTGGTTATTGTATCAGATACTAAGTAGCGCTTGTAATGCCCACTATCAAAATGGCTTGGAGTCAGAATTTCATCTGCATTTCCTCAGTCATGGGGTTTGTATTTTCCCAGTGTGATGTCCATAGCTAGCTACAATGCTGTTGTAATCAGTAGATAACAGAGAGTTTTTTGGCCAAGGCATGATTAAGCTAAATATTGTTTCAACTTAGCTAACCTGAATGCAAAAAAACCATTAAATCAGGTTTTATGAATTAACCAAGAGTGTGTTTTCAATGCCTAGAAGCATAGTGAGTGTGTTTGCCAGATAAGCTATTTCTCTCCATTGCAGGGAAGAGAGAGAGTAAAAAACTATGAAGGTTTTATAATGGCTGAATATTATATTAAATACACAGAGTAAGAATGTACGTTCCCCTTCCAGCCTGTTCACAGGGGATCTACTGCATACAGCTCTGTGAAAGGCTGCACTAATGCTTTAGGTGTTGAGCAATATTTCTAAGTGCTGCTTTCTAAGAAAACATGAGGTATTTTTGTTTGACTACTGCTGTGCAGCGTGCAAGTCTTTCTTTAAATCTTTGAAAATAAACAGAAAAAGGCAGTGGGGGTGGCAGGGAAACAATCTGTATTTTATGAGCAGAAGTTAAAAATGAAATTATTTCCTTTATCTAGAGTATTGAGAGTTATGTTGCAATTAGACTGATGCAATAGCAGCCATTACGAAAGGATCTCAGCGCTGGAGGAAAGCACGGGGCTGGAACAGCAGGGGTGTTGTGGGCCTGCAGGGCAGCACACTGGCACAGCCACACCAGGGAGATTATCAGCTCATGTGGGACAGGAACGCCAAGGAAAATACAAACTCTGCCATTCCTGCATGTCCCACTAAACGGGAGGGGGGGAGACAAGGAGGGTGATTTGTTTTTATCAATGTGCCTACTTTATTTCAGTGTCACGTCTAATCCGGTGTGGAAAATGTTTTCTGTTCTGTCAAAGAAAGAAGGAATGGAAATGGCAGCTAATTATGAGCTAATATACTTCAAATGCTGCTAATAAGAGTGGAATTTTACTCAGCTCACTCTGTTTCTACAATAGAAAAGTAAAATTTCTCTTGAGTCAGCTGAAACATCTGTTGAACAAATTGGTTCAATTTCATGAGTCTGTTGCTAATTCTGAAAAGTAGATGGTGTTTTATAAGATCAGTAGAGTCAGGGGGTTAGTGCCCATATTCTTTACTTTTTTTACTATTATTAAAGTCGGTCATGTCAAAATGTCTTGTTTTTATGAATACAGTAATAATGTGGTTAATGTTTCTAGTATTTCAAGCTTTACCTTTGGTTTAATGAGTTTTCTTCACTGTTTTTAATCAATATTACTAATAGTCTTTAAAGTTGTAAACTTCCAGCTTTGTATCAAGTTCTTGGTAGTAAAGCAGTTGAGCAGGTCTTAAAAAAAATCCTTTTCCAGTGCCTTTCTCTTTCTGTTTCTATTTCTAATTTCCATTTTTGCCTAGTCTGTTTTACTTACAAAGTTTAAATATTAATAGAATTTTAATTGCTCCTATTGCTGTTTCCTCATTTGGACTGATTCTTTGTAGATTTCCAGATGTGGGAAAAATATTGTAGATGACAAAGCAGTTTATGGCTTCACATGCTAGATGCCTAAGAATGTCTTAGAGTCAACAAGGTGACATATGAATAATAAGAGAAGAAAAAAGGGAGACATTAAAAATAGTTTTTCCAAGATTTTGTTCCCATGTGTCACAAATGTTTTAATTTTATGTCATATACATACATGAATCTTAAAGTTCTCAGGTATGTATCTTAACGCTGTCATCACTGAAAGAAAATCACAAATGTAATGCAGATGGAGTTCAATTCTGTGTGCTTTACTGTTAAATGCTGTAAAACCAATGCAAGTTCTTCCTATGTACTACTTCCTATGTACTATGTATTACAGCCATAACTGGTTGTAATTCTTTGATATATTTGAAGGGGAAAGCTGGACTTTGAATTTAGACAGTGAATATATACTTTCTGTGTGCTACGTATATTACATGCAAAATACAAGATTGGCATTAACTATGTGCATTCAGGGTAGTTGTAAGCTATGATATTTTCAGCTTTGTGGTCAGGGTGTCTATTTAGAGTAGCTTAGTGTATGAAAGTTGATAGTACTTTCTAATGTTACTTAAAAAGTAAAGGAAATGATCTGTTGATTACAGCTGGTTTTAAAGCTGTAATATTTCTTAATTATGTAGTAGTTTGTTTGTCTTCTTCAACTTAGAAGATAATGGAAGAACAAATAGGAGGACAGCAGTGTGGGATATCATTGCTTTTGAGGGATTGCTGTGCTGAGGAGGAATGGAGATGTACAGACAAGTTTACTGAATGTGCATGTGAGTGCTGCCGGTGCAAAAAGCTGCCCCACTGCCGATAAGATGTTGCAAACTCCCCATGTGTTGGTTTTGTCCTTGGTGCAGCTCACTGAGGCTGCAGATGACGTTCATGAAATGAAGTGAGGGGAAAGTTTTGTGGCTGAAATCCTGTGCCAAGTCTTTTTGAAGTTGTTAGCAGCAGCTGTGCTGTAGCTAAAGAAAGGCTTTCTTTGCCTCCATCATAACATCTGCATGGTCTTTAACAGCAGAATTGTTCCACTATGATGTGTCATTTAGCTAATCTGGGTTGCCTTCATTAAGTCCTTTTTTTCTTCTCCTTATTAGAAATGCTCACATTACTTTGGGAAATAAGTTTTTGAAGATCTGGACTTGAGCGTTTCTGTGTAGAAACAGTAGGCTTCAGTCAGAAAAAAATCAGAAGATGAGTGGAGACTTTGTAGCTCAGTGAGTCTCTTCAGTCTGGGCAGCTCTAGATGGACATCATGAATTGGATTTTTATGTGTCCTCTCTTGTTTGGAGGTTAGGGGCTGAATACGTGGCCAGTTTTTGTGGAGATGCCGCAAATGTGACATCATGGCAGCTAGCATTGGTCTGACAGCTTCCAGAAGTGTGGTTTGCAGCCTCTGTGCTGAGGTATTGCCCCCTCTCCTTTGTGCCAGTGCCACTGCAGCCACAGCTCTGGGCTGAGCTGGCTCAGGGAGCCAAACCAGAGGACAGCTCGATGCAGTTTTGGTTGAGTCACTTGGCTGGCTCTTGACCTCTTTGAACTTCCTAACATCAGAGTTGGACAAATGTCTCTGCTGAGGATGGCCTGGAAGAGAAGGATGGCAGGACCCGCCTCTTGCAGTTGTGAATTGCTTTCAAAACCATGTCTTGGTTGAGAAGGCAACGCGGGAAGTGTTTTTTAAAAATGCCTGCTTGACTGTGTATTGTATTTACTTTTAAAGTAGAGAGAAATCAATCAGGTAAAATTTTAGCTTTAGTGTTTCTTCAAGTTGAAGGTTTTTGCACAAGGACTTTTAAACTGAACTTGTATTTAGTCTTCTTGTAACATGAGACTAAGAGTTCTGTAATTGTTCACTCTGTTAGCAATGTGAAGCTGGTGAGTTCTTAAGCCTAAAGGATGGGATCTAATGGACTGAAATATGAGGTTGTGGTCTTGGAGAGCAAAACAAAGGTGGTAGAAATGCTGTCCCTTCTGTCTTTTGAGGATTTTGGCGATCTTGACTGTAAATGTCTTGGATTTAGAGGGATACCTGACTTTCAAATAGTACATTCCGAACTAAATTTGGAGGAATGCACTGTAAATTAAATGGGGGGTGTGTGGTTTTTTTGGTAAGAATTGCCACATTTTATCATCAGGAATTACTGGACATCTGTTTGCTTTCTGGTCGAACAGTAGGATCAGTCTTCCTTCTGTAATCTTGTAGGAAAATGACTGTACTGGAAAAGCAAGAGTGCTGATGTACGTAATTGTACTCATTGCAGAAGTTTGGTTTGTGAGTTCCAGTTCACATAAATTAGCAAAATGAGAGAAAAGGACAGGAAACGTGCTCCTGCCTATTAGGGTTTTTAAGTAATATTTGCAAAATTATCTTCTAGTCAAATTGTGATTTTCTTCAATTTATGCTAGTATGGCTGTGGTTACTCCCCATACTCACTGTCTGTAAAACTGAACACATACTAGCCACAATGAAGAATGAACACTACACTGTACAAAATAATAAAGTTTTCACTATTGCTGCTATTACAAATTACTTGAAATACGGCATATTGAATGGAAAAGGTTAGGTCTGCCTGCATGTGTAGTTCAGAGTGCAGCCTGCCTGCTGGGGGAGTGTAATGCACCTGCCTCCTCATCTGAGTGACCATGACCACGTCACCAGGGACTGAGCATGCCCTGGTGGTAGCTGGGCATTTCAGTCTCACACGTGAAAAACATGTGTTTCCTAATGCCTAAAGAGCGCAGCCAGGTCCTAGGAATAGATATGCTTGGCAGCAGTAGTCCAAAATATGTATTTTATTTACACATTTTAAAATAATTAGCAAAATAAGATCATAAAGTCAGTAAAACGGAGCACATGTAATACATTCTGGTTCCAGTGACGTTACTGTGAGGTAAGGGCAAGAAGACCACAACTTGTTTCAAAAACAGGAAGCGCCTACATTTATATAAATTGCATAGTTTCAGCTGTCATAAATGTGGTTTCAATGCAGTTGCAGGAGTAAAGCCCAAAGTAGTTATAACCAGCTTACTTCCTCTTCCAGTCAAAGTGCAAATAGCCATATAATTAACAATCTGTGGCTCATTTCTGTAGCTGGGTTAAGTATTCTGTTTCGCCTGTTCAGTCACTGTATAAACACAGAGGGAACTTGACTTGGTTAAGAACATTTTGAAACACAAATATCCCCAGTCATAAGCAGATCTGCAGATTCACAGAAGAGGGTCTTCAGTTGCCCCTCGAGCTTGGCAGCAGCAATGAGACCTGTGAGTGTGGCTGGATCTCTGCCAGGCTCCTTGGAGAAGGGCGAGTCTTGCCAAGTTGGCGTCTTGCCATGGTAAACTGCATGGGGCAGCAAAACCTGCTGCAGAGCTGGTAGACAGTTTTTCTCTTTAGGGACTTCCCTTCTTACATTCCATTACAAATTGGCTTTATTCAAAGTCTTTTATCATTAATTTTTTGAGGACTGATTGCTCAGCTTTTTTGGACAGCTTTTTTCTGAGTTAATTCAGCCATCCTGCCTTTGACTCTACTCATGCACTTAGTGTGACAGAAAGCATGAGTACAAAAGGATAAGAAAGAGTTCCTCTTCTGTTCCCGTGCACTCTCGGGTTGGTTTAAATATGCTTTAGGCTGCTTGGAGAGCCTTTGAAGAGAGCCCCAACTTTTCATCCAGACAAGGCCTGTACACTCTCTGTCTCTGCTGATATAATGCACTTGAACAGCAAATACCTACTGAATATTCCCCATGAACTCTACTTGCTGGAGAGGACCATTGAGGAGCCTTTCCAGGGAAAGTTTGCTCACCCAGGAGCTTTTCTGTAGGGAAGCACTGCAGAAAATGAAGCTGCAACACTGGCTGCATACGGTGATTGAGTGTGCCTTTTCTTCATGTGATAGGTAGCACTGCATTTTGCAAAGCCCTGTGAGAAACCTTTAGGCAGAGCTCAACAATGATTCCTCTGTCCTAAACATAATACAGAACATTCCCCTTCCCTTTCCTAGCTTTCCTCTTCAACTACCAGATAAATAGTAAAATATCATGAATTCATAGTGACCACCTTTTGTCTTAAGGCCTTAAAAGGACTATTTCATCCTGTTCCAGTGTTATAATTTCTTCAGGAAAAGCTGGCAGACTCCTTTTGTTGTAGCTGGAACAACCAGAAAAGCTACATCAGTGACCAGCACCTTGACTCATGTTTGAATGGAGTTTGGAAAGGCAGTCTTAGCAGCCCGTACATAGCAAACAAGATATGTACAACAGTGATTGCAAAGGGAACAGAAGTCAGGACAGAGTTCTGCTTTGAGCTCTAAAGTGTTTTAGCTGTGATGGACAGACAAGGGAAACACCAAAGAGAGAGCTCCTTTGAGTCTTGTAAAAAGTCCATGGTGGTTACATATATTGAAATGTTTCTTTCATTGTAATTAAAATTTGGAAACTTTGAGGACACAACAGATTTATAATATTTTTAATTGTGTAAAGGATTTCTTTTTATTCTTATAGAATAGGCCAGTGTTTTTAAGGCAAGAGCATTCAGCTGCCACTCTGAAGAGTATGGTTGCACAGCTTCTGCTGCTGTGTCTGCTTACTCTGTGTCCGTAGGTAATAATTTATCATAACATCAATATAACATTACCTTTAGTCATTCAGAAAAGCCTTATCTTAGGTGCTTGCCAGAGTTACTCATGTGTTTCTTTGCTTAGCGTGACATGGCCATATTTTCCCTCATGGCTTAGTTCCTGGCCGGGCACAGGCGATGAAATGTGCTCGCATTGCGCTGTGCTTTATCACTGACTGCAGTGATTGGGCCGAGCTGCCTTGTAAAAGACAGTAGGGCCAGTCAGCTTGTTGCAATGAATGGATTGCTCTTATTCCTGGTGGAGGATCGTCCAAACAGTGCTCTCTGGGCCAAGACCAGCCTACAGGAAATTTCCATCTGCTCTGCTTTTTACCAAAGGAGATGGAGAGCAGCTTCGCTGCAGCAAATGCTGCCCAGCAAGTGGACTGCACTGGAGGCTTGCCACAATCCACTTTAGAGGGCTGCCTCTGAGCAAGTGGAGGAGCCTCCCTTCTCTTGTGGTCTGGCTTTATTTCCATGATAATCTCTTGATAACATTTCTAGGATGGCTCCTTGCAGCATGTGCGGGCTGGCCAGGCTGGTGACTACCCCAAGGACTAGGAAGTGAAGTCTGTGAGAATTAGCTGGTGGGAGGTTCTGCAGCCAACCACTGAAACAGAATTGCCAACTCCTTGTAATAGATGACCTCTTTTAATAGAAAACCACATCCTTTAAAACACTTCATTGAAAATGCCCTTATCAACTCCAAGCTCCTCTGCCATACAAAAAGCACCTTATTTGCATATGAAGTAATTCAGATTCAAACTTCTAATTGCCATTTGAGAAGTCAAATAATAATATTTGAATGGATTCTGATATTATAGTTTTATATTGCCTTTTAGGAGAATTGCAAGATTAATTTGAGACTGTAGCTATTAAACCCAAAAAGAATATGGGAAGATGGAAAGCCCTGTATATATATATGAAATAATAATAATAATATTAATAAAATTGTATGTGTACTCATCATTGTCATGCAGTGGTAGTCTATAAAATTTTTATTATCCTGAGATAATATGCATGTCCATTGCATGAGAGCACTGAGTACCTTTTTAATCTGTGCATATTATCCAAAGCAAATGCTTCTAACAATTGTCTCCACACTTGGTTGTATGTTTTTATCATCATAAGCTTAAATACTAAATTAAGATTTAGATTTTTTAAATTTTTCTTTTTTTTAGATTCATTGTTATAAGAATTTTCACACCCAGGAAATCATTAGGCTCTTGTACTAATTAAAATGGTTCAGGTGAAAATGAAACAGTAGAAAAATCATATACAAATTGGGTGATATCTTTAAGAACTTAGTTTACTATGATACAGTCAGCTGATGGTAGAAGTAACTTGTTACTTTTTTGTATGTGTATTTATAGAAATAATCTGGATTGCTTCATTCTAGTACAGTCAAATGGAAATACATGTGGTTGTAAGGAGTTACTGCAATTGGCCTGGTCTCTAATTGTATAGCAGAATTGTTGCTCTTAAATAAAAGAAAGAAAAAATTCTGCATCACAGATCCCTCATGTCATTGCTCTGTGAACCTACATAAAATCCTGGTAATTGTAAATTCCCCTGAGCCTCATCAGGTTCCTGAAAAGTTTCTGGCTGTGGCATGGATGATCTCTTTGCTGGGGACAGATTGTTTCTCCTTATCAGGAATGGGGCCCATGTGAGTGAACTAACCATATTACCAAGACCGGTGTTAAATTCTCCAAATTGCTCTAGTAATATAAAGAGTAATATAAATTCATGCTCAGCTGCCAACTTTCTAAAATCACTTTTTGCATAGTAAGAAAATTAGATGAGATACACAAACTTACATAAAACACTGAGTGGTTTTATAGCATTTCTGTATTACTGGATCATCTTGGGCTTTGAGTCAGGTTTCCTGAATTCTCAACCTCACTTCTTCAGTATTTTTATCTCCTGATAAGCTGTTGCTCCAGTTGTTTGAGCTCTGCTCTAGATCAGACTGTTCTGCCAAGGTGAAAAATTTCCCTGTGTTGAGACATGTTGTAGATAGCTCTGGGTACCTTCAGCCTTCTCCTTTGTGTTCTTAAAAGTCAGTTCTGTTGCCTTGTCTTTGTTTCTCCATTTATACTGGGCTTTTTCCTCTGTTCATTTTGCTGCTGATAAGCTGAGTGGAGTAGGTTTCCTGTAACAGCATCCATCTTGCTTTCCCCTGGGTGAAAGACTATTCACTTGTTCCTGGCCTGGATCATAGGTGATATCAGTCCTGTTAATAGATGTCTGAAGGCTGTGTGTATATGTGCACACAGTTTATTTATTTTTTGTATTTATATATTAATATGCATAATAAACATCTTGTATAGAGTTTTGTGTAATATCTGATAGCTAATGTCTGGTACATGACACCATGTTTGCCAGTTAGATGAACTGCTTTCATTGCTTTAAAATATTGATTTCTGTTTTATTTTGGGTTTTATTTATTTCTTTACAAAGAATGAAACATTTTGAGTAGCTTTTTCTGTTTTCCAAACATCTTATTGACTTATATATTACTTCCATAAACTGCTCAGTCTGACTTCACTAAGGAGATGTGCTTTGCACATATAAGGTCTTGATCTTTTCTGTAAGAGCTGCTAAGTCCTGTGTATGGTCTTTGCTGTACCAAAGAGGTAAGATGGTAGACTGGTGTTGCCTTAAAATCTACATCTTGATTTATTTATTTGGAGTAATTTTTTATTCTGTGTCTTAGTAAATTATTTGACTTCATAACTATTAGAATTTTGCATGTGAATGTATTTTATTACCTGCTTGGAAAGGGCTTAATGCTGTTATTTGATTGATTATTCTCTGGTTTATATTACTTCACTAATCACAGTGGCAAGGGCTGGTTTTATATTCTCTTGTTACATTTATGAAGGGTTTAGCAACTAAAAGTCAAATGTGAAATGGAGCAATGTAACTATTCATGCAAGTGCTGGCTTGTGTTTATATTCTTGAAGATTGAACAGACTCGTATAAATGCTAGATTAAAAATAATTTTAAATGTCACAAATATCACAATTCATAGATTACAGTAAAATACAAATCTGTGGAAAAGTATCTGGTTTTATCTCCTGTTAGAAGTTAAATGGGCCTGTGTGTCTGTTTTTCTTTAAAAACTGTCTAGCAAAATGTGCAAGATGGATTTAAATATTGTGGTATTACTTTTGGGTGACCTATTAGTATAGCCAACAGTTTAGTTGGGTCTTTCTAAGTTAGCTTTCTGTGAAATAGCAAGAAGGTGAAATATTGTCCTTTATTTTTAATCTCTTTTCCTACAGAAACAAGGCTCATGAGGTCACACCATGCACTTGTGTAGATGCACACACATCCCTTCAATTCTCCTCATTATCTTTTGAACCTATTGCTGATTTTGATCACATTTTTTGGCACAGTGGAGAGCTCGAAATTCCGATCCTGCAGGTTTTGTGAAAATGAGTAGCTGAGTCTAAGTGGAACCACCTAAGGGTGGTGTGCCCTGACAGAGGGAAAGGTTGCAGCATGAAATAATCTTGTTAGTTGTCTGGGAATCCTAGCGATGGGAAAAGAGAGGCTTTAAACAAATGTCCCAGCTGTGGGAAAAACTTCCTTCAAAGCTTTCACCTTTCTAGACACTGAAGTCAACCAACCAGGAGGTGTAAATCTGTGGGAGATGAGGCTTAATTAATTCTGTTATTCATGAAACTGCTTGTTCCCTTGATATTAATAATAGTAATATCAGTAGCATAAATGTTTCCATGAAGTATATTTTTGCATATTTAGTTATTAAGGTAAATATATAGGGATATTCTTATGGCAGTCCTAATTTTCAGAAACATTTTTCGTTTTTACTATGAACATTAATTTAAATGTTTACAAAAAGTCTTCTCTCCCTGTGAGTACAGATTGAGCAGTTCTTTCCCCTTACTTCTAAAATGACAGGTACTGTAAATGCTTTCCAGCTCTGTTTTGCATGTGGTTCTGGATTGCAACTAGCCAGAAATGCTGGAGAATTCATGGCTCTATGATTGTGCTCCAAGGGAGTTAACTGGGAAGAACAAGGTCGGTACAGTACGCTTACTGAATATGGAAATAATAATAATTGTAAAGCTAACCAACAAGAACTGTATTCTTAATAAAATGTGTGGGTTTTTCAGTGTAATCATATGACTATATAATACAAAAATTGCTTTGAGAGTAGGTCAAAGATTACGCATAGCAGAGGCTTGTGTGATTGGTTATGA
Organism: Zonotrichia leucophrys gambelii; assembly: GCF_028769735.1. Taxonomy (NCBI): domain Eukaryota; kingdom Metazoa; phylum Chordata; class Aves; order Passeriformes; family Passerellidae; genus Zonotrichia; species Zonotrichia leucophrys. The sequence goes on along the minus strand of NC_088171.1, from coordinate 120,181,868 downwards.
ACAAGCGAAAACAGGGTAAACTTTTGACCCGGCAGCAGCAAATGGAGCTGTGTAAAGCACCTACAGATGGCAGGATTTAACGTATAGTCGGGCTCTCGCCTTTTCACAGCAATTATGATCATATTACAGCAGGCACCGAGGGGAAGGCGCTCTGCAGCTCTGATACAGGGCGTCTTTGAAAGTTTTGAATATGCAGTTGCATTTTGTTTTTGTAGGGCCATCAATTAGCTTAGCAAGAAGAATCCCACTTTTGTTGCTCATGTTTGACTCAATGAGTTCCTGACCAGCGTGCCGAGTCCATTTGGAAGAAAAAAATCATTTGAATGGTCTGAATAATTTCGATAATTTGGACTGCAGTAGATTTCTTGCTAAGCTTGAAAGACTCAGGGAAAGTTTTTATGCTGTTGTGCTGCTGATGCAGGCTTAAAGGGATGAGGAGAATGTGATTCCAGAGAGAGCTCTGGGAAAAAGCACTTCCAATCTGTTCCTTGCATTCTTGTGTAGATTCAGGCATCTTCCTAGTTGAATTTTACCAGTTTAAAGTTTGCAAAATTTAAATTTCAAAACCACCAATCAGTAAATTGCTTATTTGACAAGAGTGTGGCATTTAGATTATTCAGTGTCTTTTGGTTTTGTTGTGCCTATGAAACACATGAAAAATTAGAAGTGAGAGTGTTGTGAATTAGAAACCAATGATTGCCCATTTCCTGTAAATTTTGTCAGTTACAAAATCAGAAGCCCAGTTGCACTTTTGGCACAAACTGATAGTTCTGAAGCTATGTGAGCATATTTTGTGTAATTCGCTGCCTGTCGGATGTTTGTGTATCTTGTGTATGTACGTGTGCAAACTTCTCCCACAATTGTTTCTCCTATCAGGCTTTGACGTATCGGCATTTGGGAAAAGAGTGAGTTATAGAAGGCACGCTTCCTCCTAGCTGGGATCCAGCCACTATCTCCCTTTCCGTCTCTCTGCCTTGCCTTCTGGCCTGTAATCTGATGCGAGTGCCAGATGTGGGGAGGTGGAGCAGAAGCAATCCAAGCTTTTTAGACCATTTCATGGAGGGGGTTATTTTATTATATTTGTGGTTCACAAAAAATTTTCCTTTGGTTTTTCAGAATGACTTCCACGGAGAGTAGAAATTGCAAACATATGGTAGTAAGCTAAATAAGATACTGGAAAATGCTCTTTGGAGGAAGGGAGAATTTTTAAATACTGATAAAGCGTGGTTGGTTGGATTTGGGTTTTTTTTTTTTTCCTTTTAAATCATGCTGAAGCTTGCACTGTACATAGACTGCTGGGTGTAATTCCATTTCTTTTTGGAGATGAATTGTGTTCATTTTAGCCATGCCTGTACCTGCAGCAAAGAGCTGCTGCTGCAAGCTTTAAGGCACTTAAACGGCTCAATGACTGCTACTACATGAGTTTGATCTGGTCACACAAGATTTCGAAACTTTTCTGGTTGTTGAAATGCAGTGAAATGGAAACTACTCTCCTCAAATGTCAAATAGTGCACACTGTCATAGATTAATTCTTTCTACAGTTTTATAACCCCCCTCACACACAAAAAAACCCACCACCAAAGCAAAGTTTGGGTCAGTTAAAAATCCCACTGGTGCATTCCCCTTTTTTACAGATGGGCAGCTTTCAGATCACCGGGTTTGAGTTGCACTCAAAATTTTCCTGGACCTGTTATGTCCCAGCTCTTCAGAGTGGGCTCACAGCCACAAGTGCTGCCCTGTGGAGGCTGGGCCGGGACGTTGAGGTGGCTTCTGCCAGAGATAGTGGGTTGGCAGGGTTACCTCACAGACCTCATTAAAACCTCATTGAGTAATCTTAATCTAAAGGTATTGGCATAATTTTTCAGTGTGAGGTGGTTGTCTGTTGTATTCATGACTTTAATGAATTAAAGCTTCTTTGCATGACAGCTATACCACCTGAAATCAGAGGCAGTTATATCAGCTTTCTGCCTAATAAGCACCAGCTTCATAGAGGTATTCTGAATTTGTTGTACTTGAGAAATGCAAATCCAAAAACAATTCTGAAGAAAAGGATGAATCTTAATACATGAAGTAGAAAGGGAAATGTATTAAAGAGGTGGGTTTCATATTTGGGAAAGAAAAGGATTTTCTGAGCCAGAATATCCAGACTCTAGTTTTGTCTAGTTATATTCTTGTTCTTTTTGAAGTCTAAAAAAGTATTGAAGCATTATTACTGAAATGGTATTATTGAAATATTATGGGATTATTCCCACAGTTTCACTGATTAAAATAGAAATTTAATTGAAGGATGTGCACTTTTCACAGCTATTATGTAAATAACTAGTCTTGTATTCCAGTTCCTGAAATATCCTGAACAATTATAGTTACCTGATGAATACCCTGTGTGCTGCTTTAAAATATAAAACCTTTTAACACATCAACCAAACTGGGGGGGGGGTGTATTAAACCTGTAACAGTGACCTGTGCTTCATAATGGCTGCATATTCTTCTTTTAATTCTGATCATTATTGCTTGCCACAGTATAAGAGAGATGCTCATATTTCCTAATCATTGCTGGAAATAAAATAGTTAAAATGACTCTTGTAGGATTGCTCAAAGCTGAGTACGAAGGTTTCCATTATGAGTGGCACAAAAAGTTCTTATCTACCCTTTGGTAAATAGGTGAAACGCCTGTGTGCAATAAGGGTAAGCTCAGTTTCCTTTTAGTGTTAATCTAAATACCTAATTTAGTTTTTCTTTTTATGCACTCTGAAAGAGTAAGTGACAAAAGCTGTTTCTTAGACCACACCTTGCATACAGTTTCAAATAAAATGGTGGGCTTTTTTCTGCCTCCAGAAGACAACTTTCCAAACCTACTGGCACCTTTCCTTGTTGTCCTGTATTGATGTATTGCTCACCTGTCTTGGTACTTACCTGGTTTAATATGGACTTGAAATTAGCATGTCAGGAGAGCATCATCACCACCTTACCAGTAATATTTAGGTTTCTGCCAGTGAACTATTGTCACAAGAGTATTTTGGATATTGAGAAGTTTTAAAGTTGTCAATAAACCATTGTATAATCATTACAAATAAAGTAATAGAATATAGTTATAGTATGTAGTATAACACCACTATTTTTTGTGCTGCTCACCAAGCTAAGTGCTGGCTGTGTAATTGGAGGATAAAAGCAGTAATTTGCCCATACAGACCTAGCAAAAAGAACATTTTTTCTTGATGCATTTAAGTTGCTAGTGGAAATGTAGACAAAGTTCAGATTCTGATCTATTCCCCGCCCCCCCAAAAAGTATCAAAGTCAAGGTGAAATATTTGTTACAAGAAAGTGTTGAATTTGATGCACTTCATTTGTAAATGCATGAGGAACTCTGCAGATCTTCCAAGATTTTCTCTTCTCCTCGCCTAAGCTGTGAAAATTTCTGGCTTTGCACAATGTCTGTGACATAACAAATCAAAATCAAAGGAGTAACTGGACACGTTCATTTTCCATAAGACAAGGAGGTTAGGTTGATACATGCCTTCAGCAGAAGAGAGGGAGCCAGGAACATGATATTTGTACCCCTGCTGGCTCAGGAACAGTTTTGACCTCCTGACAGTCAATCCCGAGGAGCAGTGGGATCACTGGTAGGGTGCAGATTAGTGAAAGCTGATTGGCACCAAGCACCAACCCTTCCCCATGTTTGTGGACGTGACCACTTACAGCTAATAAGCTTATAATAATTTCTGCTTAAGTGCAGGTGGTGAAAGTAGTGGTGAAAAAAAGGTAAGGAGCTTAAATACGGAGAAGGTACGGGGCAAATAGTGATGGAACACGTGCAGTGTGTGCTGATGGTCCCTCACCTTTTGCACGGAGGCTTGTGTTTATCCCAGTCCTGTTTACACACCAGTTGTAGGGTAGGGGAATCACAGACTCAGCTCCAACAAGAAGCATTGCTTATCTCTCTGCTGCATCAAATATTTTTGCAGTTGGGCATGAACATCAAGACTTTTGAGGGTTTCGTGTAAATCTTGTGCAGGAAATTATTCATGAGGGGCACATTTTGTTCTCTGTCTGAAGGACTCCATTTGCACAAAGGAATTGAGGAATGTATTTTGTTTGGTCTTCTGAATGGTTTTGTGTTTTGAAAGCTTAAAAAATTCTCTTCTCTAAACCAGATTGCTTTTCTGATTTGAAAATAGCGCATGCCTTCCTGCCTACTTTGCATTTGTTACCTAAATGGAGTAAATTCAGCTTGGAGGGGCTTGGAAAGAAGAGAAGGATTTCAAATGATTCCACTTTAATTAATCCCAGGAAAATTCTGGCAAATCTGCCTTTTCTTAGTGTATGTTGGATATCCTTAAACTCCATTTCATTCTGATTGCGTAGACAAGTCAGGATAGGTTTTTTTCTCCCTATGATGGTAGTTTGATTTGCCAGTCACTAGGTTTTGGGTTTACCTCATTTTGGTACATACATAATAAGGAATGTGTGTTTTTGTGATTTCTTTTTTCTTTTTGAAACCTAATTTTTTGTAAAGGAAACATTTCATTGGTGGTGTTAGTTAAATCTAGCTTTGAAATGCTGACCTTTTATGAAATAGTGTTTTGCTACCAATTGTTATAAGCCAGTAGTGATAACAGTGGTGATAATTTTTTCCTCCTGTAAAATATAAATCTTTGGTTTGTTTAAACATCTCTGTTATTAGAACGAGTAAGCTCCCTCTGTGGCAGATTATAGTACCTTCTTTCTTTGGGGAAAAAGAAACAAACACAAGCAATACAAAGAAACAACCCAAGGCTTATTTCTTTGTTATCTTTCTTGGCTAACACGTAAGGACCTTGGGTCCTGCTACTGCTGCACTTCTGAGGGCAGCTGAACAGATAATTTATGCATGTTATGTGCTTCTAAGTTCTCAGCAGTCTGGGACAACATAAGGACTCCATCCTGAAAAGTAAAAAACATTCCAAGCTTATTCCATGCAAGCACTTGCACATAATCTTTACAGTTAAGGCCATGAATGGAGCCCTGTACTTAATGTTAGGTAAGGCAGTTCAGAGAATTGCAGGAGTTAAGTATTTAATCCAGAGCATTATTGCTGTGGTGTTAACGAACAAACTGTCTTTCCAGTGCTACATTCTCACAAATGTTCTCATATTTATATATGAGTTTGGAGTTGTTTTCTATGCAAATCTTTTTTTGCATATTTATTTTTTATTTAAGATATTTTTCAGGAGTTAATTATTGACATCGGGGAAACGCCTTTTTTTTTAGCAAATGAAAATAAAAAAGAATATTTACTGGAATAGTTAATGTGTTTAGTTCTGGTTTACATACCTTAAGTGCTGGTAGTGAGTCTTCTGGGAAAGTTGCTGGAAATAGAATCAGTCTTTCTAAAATATATTATTTGCTACTGTTCACGTCTCTATACAATTTTTATTGTAGAACTGCTTCTACTTTCTTCAGGCTCATTCTGATAACTGATATAGTCTCCAAGAAAAATCTCATTGTGGAGGAAGACAGCTTTGTTTTCATCCCTCTTTAGCAGATCCTGACAGCTCTGCCTGTGAATCCAATGCCCTTTCCAGAATGCTTGCATAAGATTATTCTGGAGAATTCCTGTACTATCCTGCTACCACATACCTAGAGGTAGTAATTTTTTTCTCCTTTCTCACCCAGGAATATGTTTAGATTTTCTGTAATTTTACAGAGATAACATCCATCATATTTTCTTGCAGGTTTAATTTAAGTTTAAGAAATTATCTGGACATTTGTAGTATCCCTGTAAGTTGCAATCTGAACCAAATAGGTAGAATGCCTGATACTACCCACTTAAATACACCTGGCTTACTAAAGGACCTTGAATAGGTAATTTTATGTCTCTCTTCATCCTGAGATCTATAAACTTCTGATAATAAAACATATATACACCTTTGCAAAAGCTCTCTGAAATCCATGAGGTAAAGGTATCCCATAAGGTCAAAATATGAATTATTTATTGCTACATGACATGCACAGCATGCAGACTGTAAGGTTATAGATATCTTGTCTGTTCCTTTTTCCCCTGAGAATAAAAGTCATACCTTCATGGCTCTAAAACACCTAAAAAAGTGTTCGTTGTATGAAATCTAATATAGTTTTATGTGTATGAGTGTGTGATAATATTGAAACATTGGTTTCTGCAAGGAATTGGTTTCAACTCTTAATACCAAGGTTTGTCTGAGAGGTGCAAATGTAGTTTTCAAAATAATAAACATTTAAAAAACAAAAAAGAATGAATATGAGACCAAAAAGAATAGTCATAGGTGAGGCAAATACTGGGTTTTGGAGAAAGCAAATTAGAGTTTCATGGCATCAAAATCATGGTAAAGTTACAACAGAGTAAGAGATTACTGCTAGTGCTTGTAGCTGTTTGTTTTCTAATTGACATACCAGCAGTGTGCTTTAAAAGAAACTGATTTTTCTTTTAGTATTTTTCTTTTCTTCTTTCCTAGAGTTTGTTGTAGGTCCTACTTGTCATCAAAAGAGTTGTGTTCTGTGCTTACTGTTTACATTATATATATTATTAATTTAGGCACATTATATGTGTGTGTATGCATAGCTTATCTTGAATATGTATATATAGGTGGAGATGCAAAGCATGCAGGAAGCAAGAATGGGCTTGTTGCAAGAACAGGCCTTTACACTTCAATGTGATCATTCTCAACTGTGCTTGGAAATCAGTAGGCAGCTAGCACAGGTTTTGCAGAAGGCTGTGCATGTTCCTGCTATGCTACTTTAGAATTTCCTATATGCTACTTTAATAATTTGGTTTCTCTGTAATAGCTTTAGCCTCTGAAAGAGTATAAGGAATGGTCTTCAGTGGAGCACACTTAAATTACCCAGAAATGAGAGCTGTGACATTAGCATAAATCTCAAGTGCTTGGCCTTTAATTCAAGTCCAAATATTAGGTCAGATTTGTGTCCAGCTAAGTCCAAAAGAGCTTTTAACTCTTTGGGATAGGCACAGATTTTCCAGTGCTGAAAGCAGAGAGTTCTTGCACCAGTTTTAAAACTTCTCTTGAAGATTACAGACTCCTGGATAAGTTTGGTTCTCTTCTGCACTTTTGGATAAAGGGCAGTTCTACAGCTGAAGTCATGTCCAGTTGGAAGGATTGGGAAGATGTTACTAGAAATCAGATTGTGATGATGAAGGGAAGCAGTGGTATTCCCAAGTAGGAGCTTTTCCAAAAAATTTAAAAAATATTACTTCTACATATCAATACATTTTGTAAAGAAGACTGTACTTTTGGTCCATAGTAAAGTGCCTGGTTAAAAGGAGCCATTTGCTTGGAAGTATTTCCCTTTATGTTGCCTTCCTTATTGGTTCTCTTCCATTCTACTTCAGGCGTTGTTTTGCATGGTCTTTGTATTTATTGGGTATTTCCATCTAGCCCTCCTCACAGCTGTAGAATCTGATGTCTTGGCTAGTCTGGTTTTTCTTATCTACCCACCACTCTGATTCTTAACAACACTGAGGTACTGCAGGCTATATATTTATAAAAGTAATAATTCTGATTTACATACAGCACAGATATTAAGTGAGTGTAATGTATCAGAAGTTGCAGGAATACTGTGTCATGGAAGCTTCCCAAGAACTTGAACCCTAAATGGGAACTTTGTCACTTCCTTCTCCTTTTCCCTCTCAGTAATCTCCATTGCAAATACAAATGTTACTGTCAGTGTTATGTACAGTGTTACTGTCAGTGTTATGTACAGGATACTCAGCTCAATGTTTCCTTTGCTGCTTTTTTCCCCTTGTATTATGTAATGTTTGAAATCATAAAATGATATTGAAACCACAGGATTTTTTTAAAAAACCACACTTTTGTGGAGAAGAACTGCACTGCAGACAGTAGCTGTATTCTTGTATTACCTGGTTTTCTAAAGTTGTGGTATTTTAATTGGCCCTGTTACTTAATTTCCAACACATCATTCATTGCTTCCACTGGGGGCTCTCCACGGTTGCTCCTCTCAAAAAGTGTTCTTCCATGTGCCCCTCAGTGCCCACTGTATGTGCATTTATGTAGTACTGGCAGCCAGTGTATTCAGAATTGCATTAAATCCAAAGTCTCCAAGCAGCAGGTAATTAAAGAAATTGCATCTCTTGGCTGATAGGAGCACGGATTGGCCTTTTTTATTGGTTTTTGACATTGTTTGTAACATTTATTTTACTGTAGATATCTTTTCATCTGGAAGGGCTTACATTTCTGGATGGCTGTCATTGTACATTGCACCCCCCCCCCCCATGTAAAATTTAAGTGAAAAATGTGGGATTTGTTTTCCAGAAGCCTTTCAAGGGAAAAAAAATCCTTCAACAGCCCCCTAACACCTTAACTTTTTTTGAACAGTAACATCAGCAAGTAAATGCAGTGTCACAGATGCTTATTAAGAGGATCACACCAGTTTGTGAACAAAGCTCCCTTTAGTGTTAATTCATGTCCTCAGTTCACTTAAATTTCATTGTATCCACTCCTGTCAGGCTCTCTTCTGGGAGTAGAGTGATTGTCCTTGAACTTTGGCTCTGCTAAGTTAGAAGCATTTTCAAAAATATGAGTGGTTATCAGAGTGTGTGTGTAGCTATTCCAAAGCAGTAGTATCCAAACCCCACAACTTCCACAGCAACGTGGAATCATGGAATAGTTTTGGTTGAAAGTGACTTTACAGACCATCCAGTTCCAACTCCCCTGCATGGACAGGGAAGCCTTTCACTAGACCAGGTTGCTCAAAGCTCCATCCATCCTGTCCTTAGACACCTCCAGGGACAGGGCATCCACAACCTCTTTGAGCAGTCTGTTCCAGCATCTTGCCACTCTCATAGTAAAGAATTTCTTCCCAATATCTGATCTGAACTTACCCTCTTTCAGGTTAAAGCCATCTCCTTTTGTGCTGTCACTGTCTGGCCTTGTAGAGAGTCCCTCCTCAGGTTTCCAGTAAGTCCCCTTCAGGTGCTGGAAGGTTCTGTAAGGCTTCCTGGGGACTTCTCCAGGCTGAACAACCCCAGATCTCTGTGTCTTTATAAGAGAGGCACTCCAATCCTCTGATCATCTTTGTGGCCCTCCTCTGGGCTCACTCCATCAGATCCATGTCCTTTCTGTGTTGGAGGCCACAGATCTGGATGCAGGACTCCAGGTGGGGCATTATGAGAGCACAGTAGAAGAGGAGAATCACCTCCCTTGACCTGCTGGTTACATATGCAATAAAGAGAAAATCAGCCTTCCCATGTCCAGGACTACATGGCTTTGTCATTCAAAATTAGCACTGCGTGTCATCTGCAAAGCAGTTGATAAAAATGCACATCACAAAATGAAGTCAAAAGATGGTCTTGAAATATTGCTTAGCAAGTAAAGCTGATTTGCCTTTGGACAATGTTAGTGGCCATGTACTTGGAGTTTAAGGTGGCCCTGTTGGGGTATCCTGCTTCTCAGGTGGAGGTGTAATTTGGAAACAGAGTGCATCAGTTCTCTCACAGTTACTTTGACTGGATTGTGATTGCATTTCTGACTTTGGAAGGCAAAATATGACTTTATGTCCAGATTATTTCAAATTGTCTCTGTCTTTGCCATACTGCTGTTAAAACTGCCAGCAAAATGTTTTCTTTGAGCTCTTTTTGTCTTGATATGCTACATGCCCTGCCTGTTTTCTGTTTTGTTTTGGGGAAGAAATTGCACAGCAGAAAGACAGTTAATTTAAACTTGGCTGATTTCTTCTCAAAAGGATGTTTGCTTCACTCAAGACAAATGGCTTAAACAATATATATTATGTTATTAACTTGGAGCTTAGAAAATATAGGTTCTTAAGAACCTGGGACTGGCAATTTGTAAAAATCCAAATTACTCGTAAGTCTCATATTAAAGGTTATTTGCTAATGATTTTAAGAAATAGTCCTGTGAACTGTCAAGTACTGCTTTTTCAAGATGAGTCATGACAGCCATGTGTTTGAAAGATAAAATGGGAATCTCTTTGCCAAAAGGAAAGCAATGAAACAGCCATTCCAAGCTTGCCTTTTCTCCTCATTTACAGACCTTGTATCCTTTTGTGCTTCAACACAACATGCTCAAATGCAGTCTTTGAAAAAATAAAATGCACTGCCCATATTGTTGATATTTTCATTAAAGTAATAATTTTGAGGTTGCTTTTGTGGCAAATTTACTGTGTATAAACATGGTGTGGGTCACTTATTTTACGTTGAGGGAAGATCTATCAGGCCTGCTGTTTGCAGTTCATAGCAGTTGTAATGTGTCTGCCATCTATTTTCAAACATTGTATTTGACTTTCTCATACTGATGTACAGTATGACGTAAATGTGTGTAGGAGTCCTCAAGAGGGGACAGCTCTTAATATGTTCTAAATATTTCAGATTAAAATGATCAAGCAGTATTCTGCTTCTGATCTTTTCCCTTCAGTCTTACATATGAACTGATTTTGCAGTTGATTTTAGGGAAAACCTAGTACAAAGTAAAGTTGTAAACAGATTCCTGTTTTGGAATTCAGTGTGTTGAACTTTATAAGAGTTAGCAGCAGACCCAAGTTCTGACATGTTTCCTCTTATCATAGACTTAAATATTCAGCGCTAACCACACTGGGGATGGTTGAGGTGGTGTAGCATTTCTGCTCAGAACTAAGTCTCTGTAAGAATTGTCTTGTTTCTACTGTAAATATTTACCTGCATACCTAAATTTTATTGCTTCTTTACTTAAATGAAATGAGTCTTGTCTTACATGCTTGAAAGATGTCATTTGTTATTACTGCTGCTTATAGCAAACCTGCACTTTTGTGTGAAAAGTGAGCAAGTCTGGTTTCTGTTGAACACATAACTGTCATTATGTTAAAAATTCTTCAATACCCTACATTCAGTCATTGCTGTTGGATTGTCATAAAGGTTGTGGGGTTTTTTCCTCTTTTATTCTCACAAGTGGGATTTGTAGTTTCTGAATTGACACAGTGCTAAAATTAAATGCCAATTTCATCACATCTATGTCACTACAGAAAATGAGCATAGACCAATTGTCCTGAAGTTGATACTTATTTCATAGCAGAGTATTTAATTATTTTATTATAAGTCAAATTAATTTCAATTGCTCCTGCTTTTCCTTTCACTTTTTGTTTGGTAGGCTGCAGTCTGTGGCTTTTGGTTTTCTCATCAAATAGTTCCAGTTCATGTAGTTCTCAGGAGTATTTGTGTTTGGGCTCAGTTAAGTTTTGTGGCTCTGTCTAATGCTAATGGAAATTACTGCTTGAAATCTATTAATAGAAAACCTTTGTTCATTTTCTCTTCTATATCTTGTCTCATCCACTGATATTTTGGATGTTTAATAGTACCAAAATTTGGAGCATGACTGTTTTTCTGTGTACCACTTGCTCAGTAGTTAAGGCAAGGGATCAGTCATCAATGTTTGCTGTTCATTGTCATCATTCACCACTCAGCATCACAAAGTGCTGCTCCAGGTGCTTGTTAGAATTGATGAGAGTGGATGATGCAACATTAAATTAGCTTATTATTTCTTCTCAAATTTGTAAAAAGCAGCTGTCCCTGTGTTCAAGTTTCTCCCAGGTGACACTGGTTGTAATCAGTAGCATCTCCTTTCTTCATTGAGGTATCTGGGAAGGATGTGAAAGCCCAGAATTTCAGGATCTGCAAGATACAGTCTCAGTGCATTTCCTGCTTGCTTCTCGTGGGAACTGGCTTTTCAAATGCAAGGCAATGTCTGCAAGCCACTAGCAGTTACAAGACTGCTGAATGTTCATGAGACATGACATTTTTGTGACTTCCTGGGAAATGTTAGTCTTCTCTTAAATAGGAGATCTAGGTGCAGAGACCTGAGTGTTCATCACCAGGTATGGCAGAATAATATGCTGTATCCTGAACTAAAAGTTAGAGGTCCCACTTGCATTAAGCACAGCAGCAAGTCTCTGTTTCAAGGGAAACACAGGCAATGTATCAAATCCTGCTGAGTTCACACACTGTTGCTGTTATGGCCAGCTGGAGTCTTACACTGTTTTGCCCTGCCTGGTTATCAGAAACCTTGAAATTTCACCAAATTATTTTATCTTTAATCCTCTACCTTGATTGAGTTATATGATGTCATTTGAAAAGACTTTATTTGTAGATAAGACTACATGAAAGAAAACTTAACCTTATCCTTGGATTAATTAGTATGGTTTTGTTTTGCTCTTAATAGTAAACATTTTCTTGTCTGACTTTTATCTAGTTAAAACTTTTGCCTAATTCACATCTCAGCCACTGAATCCTGCCAGCAGTCAGTCTGCAAATTTTGGGAACCTTTTAGTATTAAAAGTCCTTAGAAGTACTTCTGTTTTGAGATGAGATGAAATAAAGAGTTTGAGCTGATTTAAAAAAAAATATTCACTGGAAGGCACATTCTGTAGAACGTAAAATAATTTCTTTATTAAAAATCCCAGACTCTTCATAACTTAGCTACATTCTGTTAAAAATGCATGGTAGCACTAGATGTTAATATATTTATGTAACATTGTGTGTTAATACAACTTTTTTTTTTGTCTATGCTCTAGTATTTCCATTCTGGTTCTGCTTTTCTTTGCTTGCTGAACTTCCTTTGCTGAGTTCCTCTCCTGTACTCCCAGCGTGGATGGAAGCATCTCATGGTCTTAACTTTTCTCTCTGTGGGTTGAGTCCCATTTATACCAGAGAGCACCTCTCTGTGTATAACCCATAGAGAGCACTGGCAAGCACTCTGCTCTAAGCTGAGGGGAACAACCTTTTTTAGTCTCCAGGAGGAGAAAGAACTGAGCCAGGAGCTGACCATTTCCAGATTGCACTGAAAGAACCCCTTTTTCTTCTCTTGTATTCCTTCTTAATTAAAGGCAAAGAAGTGAAGCAATTGAGATTTAAAAAAAAAAAGAAAAAAGGAAAAAAGAAATCCTCATCAGCTATTACTCAAAAATTTCAATTAACCATAGTCATCAAACTTGTCTTAAAAAGAACAAGTTTGAAAGGAACAGTGGACATGCCCATACAGAACTTAATTGCTATATATGGCACACACCTCAGTACTGCATTCTCCAGTTAGATGTTGCAGATACTTGCACATGGAATGCTCTGAGTGGATGTTTATGAAAGTTACGAGAGCCTTGATGAGTTGTCTTCAAGAAGCGTGGACATTTTATGGAATGAAGAGAGAAGCCAACAGTAATATCTAAAGAGGTTGAGAGGGGAGGGAGTGTCTTTTCATTGCCCTCATATGGACAGAATTGAAAAGGTTCTTAGCACTGTAGGTGCCTGTACTGCTAATACAGAGACTGACAGTGAGCAATGACAAATGCAGCAAATTCCAGTGATACGATTTCTGTGCCCTTCCAGAGGAGATGCGAAGGTCAGAAAAACGAGATTTATCTCCAGTATTCTATTCATTTTTTATCATCTGGTAAAAGGAGGAATCCTAGTTTTCAATTAAGAGTTTTCAATTAGGAGTTCCTAAACTGATGAAATGTCCATGTCATTGACATTTAAGTCAACAGGTTTTCAATTTTGACTTGAAAAACCAATGTTTTTGTGTAATGTTCAGTAGAGGAGTTTGAAAAAAATACCTAATATTTGAAAACGGTATGTTTGTGTCTACATTTATTGAAATGTAACACATTAAATCACTATATTGTTTTACTCCTTTATCTGAGCAGTAATAGCCTTATAGTGCATCATAGCAGTCAGTCCTAATAGTTTGTGGTTGTGCTCTTTGCTGGTGCAGTGCCCTTCCAGTCTTTCTCACAAGAAGTGAGACTTAATGCTGCCCAGTCAGCTTTCCTAAAAGTCAGTGGCCTCGTGCCTTGAACAAAGCCTGGTGAGTCAGCTTTGCAAACTCTTACAAACACAGTTTGAAATGTCTTGCTGTTTTGTAAATGAGCTGTTACTATAGCTGTCAACTGGGTACCCCTTTGGGTACTCCAGACTGATAGAATTGAAGGGATTGTGAGGGTGGAATTGGATCCTCCTGGGTATGGCATAAAGAGTTGAGAGAATGGACTAAGGAGTTATGCTTTGGAATTAAAAAGACTGAAAAGGTCTTTTGAGATGGCTTTACCAGTCCTTGTCTTAAGTGTGGGTATGTTAGAAGGGCAAAGAACATCAGATTATTGTGATATGTCCTGTCTGCCTGATTCATTCTTTCTTAAGGAAAAAAAAGAAGAAAAACAAAACAAACTTTAAAAAATGGTGAAATGCATGCAATGAGGACAGTGTTCTGTTTATCAGTTTCAATTATTTGAACATAAATGTTTTAGTGAAGCTGCATCTTCCCCATGTCTATTGCGAAGTCACCTGCATCTGGGCAAAGAAAATGAAGTATTAATGAGATACATTTCTTAGAGAAAACTTAGGTGAATCTCTTCTGCTGTGTAAGATCTGTGTCTTATCGTAACATGAAAAAGTCTCCAGTGGTAGAACTAGTTTTGAATGTCACCTGCTCATCCCCAAATTGAGTGTGGGATGCCTGTGAAACTATTTGAAAGGTAGCAACAACTCTATAATTTCATTGGAAGCATATATCACTGCCTGATAAAGCCTAAGAGCCTTTTCTTCTTGCTGTTGCATATTCCCTTATTCCCACTCAGAGCATGTTTTCTGTCAGGAGTATTCTTCACTCATTTCTCCTTTCCCTTTTTGTCTAGAATTAGTCTGTACACTGCAGTGGAATGTTCCCACTTCTCCATTAGTTTTATCTGTATACTGTTCTTCACTAAGCAATCTTTTTAACATCATCTGTGTACACTTTCACTGCTTTTTCAGCCTTCATCTCCTCTTTTATTGCTACAATGACTCTTCTCTGTTACCTCCTTTTTACTTACACATAACTCTTTTGTTAACACTGTGATTACTGTGTTTGTACTCACCATATTATTTTGAATGTAAATTTCTCATTTTATGATTCCTGTAAATATCGGTGAGATAGTTTTAGCTATGCTATCTGACTGGGATGCTTGCTCCCATTTTTTATGTTTTCCTTAGATTTGTACTTCACAAGTGAAGTGTTTTGTATGTGAACATTCTTGTGAAAGTTCATTTTCCTTCTGGTGATTGTCTGTTAATATATTTCCTTGAATATCAGAATGCTCTCCCTAATCTTCAGGTTTTGTCCCATTAGTATAATTTTCCAATTTGACTAGTATGCTTGATGTATCTTCTTTAGATAAGGAATTCATATGGAAAATACAAATGAGATAAAATTAAGATTGCAAAGCAATTCCTGTTCTATTGGGGTGAAAGTTGTATGTAACTCCAAATAATGTTCATTTTGCTTTACCCTATGCAGAGTAGTGCTTTGAGGAGGGACATACTGAGAAAGGCCTGGGAAAAATAAGCCCCCTCAATTTACTGTGAATATGTTTTTCTGCTGAATGTATTCTCCTTATGGAACCAGATTATTTCTTCCTGGACTGAGGATCTTTCTCACAGATTCCCTCTGTAGCATGGAAAAGAGAAGAGCAGGAAATAGGATTCACGCTGCTCCAGAAGAGGCCTCGTTCCCATTTCGTTTTCAGCTGCTCTGCTGCAGAAGGGTTGGGCCTGAGCTCACGATGCTGATCACAGTGTTGGGGCAGGTTTCCCCAGAGCCTTGGGCAGGGCTGTCTCCCTGGCTAGAGCTGTCCTTAGGGAGAGGGGTAAACAGAAGGGGTGATGGGGCAGCATTGGCAAAAATTGTATGCACAGGACAGCCACTATTTCTTCACAATTTCCATTTTATTTTCCTGTGAGTACAGCCACAGTCTCTAAAACTGTTTTCCAGTTTCCTGGAGAAACCATAAGTTAATGATCAATGCTGTCTTTAAGGAGAATGAAGTGGTGTAATGGGATAGGATGGAAGTAGGGGAATTACAGGGAAGGACCCACAAGAATCAAGTCCAGCTCCTGGCCCTGCACAGCACCATCCCTAAGTCACACCCTGTGCCCAAGAGCATTGTCCAAACACTCCTTGAACTCTGTCAGGCTCAGTGCTGTGACCTCTTCATTGAGGAGTCTGTGCCCAACCACCCCTGGGGGGAAGAACCTTTTTTTCTAATATCTACCCTAAAGCAAAAGCAGATAATTCTGTTTCTGGATCATATAGGAAAAGAGCAGGTACAAAGCTGCAAAAGTTGTTCTGTGGGCTTGACAATTATTTTACAGTGCTTCATCCACAACTTTCTTAAATAGCCTGCAAATCCCAACAATGAAATGCCTGGGTAAGGCTATGCTGGTCTGTGCCCAGCTGCACTGCCCAGTGCTGTCAGAGGAGGACAGAGCTGGGGGAAATAATTTGGGGATGTTTATGCTGTGTGCTGAGGTAGTTGGGAAATGGTGCTAATGCAGAAGAGGAAAGGCTTGTTCTGTAGTCTGTGAACTACTTCAGTGAGGGCAGGACAGAGCATTGGGCTTGTCTGTGTACTTTGCCTTTTACAAGCAGGAAAACTTCTGAGTAGCGAGGTGCAAACCTGCCCAGGGTTTGGCATTTAGGAGGGAACTGTGAAGCTGAAGCTTAGGTAGATTTCCCCACTTGACAGTGTCTTTAAAAAAATACTTAAGATATTTGTCGTGATGCTGAGTTAAAGCAAGATAAATGATGTCACTTAATATATGGAAGCACTGACACTGGAGTTTGTGGTGTGGATCATTTGTTATTTGTGCTTTTTTGTATTTACAGGAGAGTTGTGTGCTGGGGGGATTTGAACCATACGTTGTTGCTGAGAGAAGAGTATTTATTGCAACAGAACTAAAATTACAGGCAAAAAATTAAAGTACTCTTGGGGGAAAAGAATAATTCTAGCTTGCCAGATAGTCAGTATTAAGCATGCTTAATATTCAGTTTAGTCTCATATGACATGTTTATGACCAATGTGTATGCCCCAACAAAGGCACTGTTTAAAAATGTATTTGCTAATTAGTTTTGGTGCAAGAAGTAGGGAGAGAGCCCTTATATTCCTCTTCCACGTCGACAGCACAATTTGCTCTTCGGTAGAGGAAGATGCAAAATGATTTCAAGTGTGCTGGGTTTGGGTTTCTCCAGGAATCGTACACTTCAAACCAGCAGAAGGGAGGGAGGGAGGGGAGTTACTCTGTTATCATCAAGCTCTGCTAATGTAGCCCGGCTGCCACGTGACTGCAGAAAAGGCTATTATCTCAATGAAAAGGAAACTGCTTTTTAGAGCAGCAACAGAACAGAAGCAGGAGGAATTTTCGAGTACTCCACCATGCTGGATTGTCAAAGGGGGATCTCTCTGATCAGCAGTTAGGGAAGGATTAGCGTGGCCAGTTTGTCAGCTGTCATTAGAAGCAGATGACAGAGATGATAAGCTGCTGTGTGCGCACGTCCTCACTCAGCATGTGCTTTGGTTTACATCAAGACATAACACAGGTTTGGGATAATGGAGAGCCGATATTTTTAAAGCTGTAAATTTACTGGTAATCGTCTGGGGATTTTTTTCTTTTTATTTTTTTTTCTTCTTTTTTATTTTTTCATCTTTTTCCCCCTCCCGTTTTTAATAAAAAACCAGTGTGATGAGTGGGGGATTTATCTACATCTTGATCTGAAGACGGAGAAAAACTAATAAGATCTGCCTTCATCTGCAAGGGCTGGAAGATGACAAGGTGTGTTTCTGAAGTGCTGTGACTTCATTGTTAGTGCTTTCTCTTTGCATATGTGTGCTCCTGTGTGCATTATAGGGGTCTGGATGTTGGGGTTGCAGGGAGGCAGGGGGGCCTTGGTTTGGGGGAGTGAGAGGAACAGTTTATTTCCGTTTGAGAAAGAGAGTTTAAAGATAATGTCTCTAATTAACAATTGCAAAGAAATAATGTAAATTCGAGTCTGCAGTTTCTGTTGTTCCCCTCCCCCATTTTAATGGCTACAGGTGTACTTGTGGTTGCCTGTGACAGTTTTATGGGTTTATGAGGCTAAATATATCTTAGTGCACAGGAAATATTTTTGTAAGCAAGTTTTCTGGCATCCAGAATAATGCACAAACCCATCTATATTCTCCCACTGTCAAGAGGAGGTGGAGCCTGAGAGTGTCTTTTTCATTGCAGTAATTACTATTCAATATTCAGTAATTTATATGCACATGAAAAAAGTACAAAGTATGTCAGAGTGAGACATTTTTGCAATAAAGCCTTTCTGACCAAGAGCTTGAGTAGACAAAACACACGGAAATATTGGTGGTAGTTATATAACTTTCTCCATTCTCTAGTCTTAATAGTTTTCTTTACAAGTACATGCTCATGTAAACAGAATGACATTCAGTTAATCTTCAGACCTCATATTTATCTCATGGTTATGCATGATGATGTCATTAAATATCTCAGCAGTATTTACCTTTCTTTTAACCTTGAGAGGACAGCATTTAATATTGCAGATTAATTAACTAATAATATCCCCCTCAAAAAGGTTATTGGTAGTTACTTGTAGTAAAGTGAAGACAGTATGCTGTCCCCCCTCCTTGGGAAGTTATTGCAGGCTTGTTGACTTTATTTTCCTCTCTTATACAGCATTAAGCCCAGCGTTTCTCCTTAAATCACAGCAGTAATACTAATCCTAGAGCACAAAAAAAAAAGCTAAAATTAAGTGTTTGGATTTGTATAGGAGTGCTGGTTGTCATTTCTTTAGAAATTTGTATCCAAAGTTAAGGGCAGGGTTGAGAGGATGCATATGATCAGTCATTACTGCAGTGCACTGGCAGTTTGCTAAAAGTGTGTTTTCCCAGATTCATACTGAAATAGTGGTGGTGACTATCATGCTTAGAATCAGTTTAATAATTAACTAAATACATACAGGAAATGCCTTCGTTTATTTTATTTAGAACTTTGAAAAACTCGTGCTACTTTGAGATAGGAGCGAGAAAGGAAAATATTATTGTTTTTCAAATTAATGTAGTTGGTGTTTGAAGAGACTTTATTTCATACTGTGAGGGCAGAGCCAGAAATGTAAACAAGTTTGCGCTATTTATTTGCTTGTTCTCTTTTGTCTCAGTTTGATTATTTTAATTGCAGCATGGTAACATTTTGGTACAGAGGCCTGGGGCAGGCGGTGCCGTGGAGCAGAGGCTTGAGAGCTTGTCACGTTCACGGCACCAAATGTTGAAGCCACAAGAACAATGAAACTTCCTCTCTGCTTCTTGTGTTTTCTTCCTTTATTTCATTACAGAAGATCTAACAAGATAGTGGGGCTAAGTAGTGCTTTCTGATATGTTGGCACTTATGTTTTGTAGAAAAATAAATTTTTGCTGCTTGTACAGTCATTTTGATTTCCCTGATGCCTTTTAGGATGTATTAAGGGGGGGAAATTGGAACAAAATCAACCTTTTGTGTAGACTGTGTTCTTCAGATGGCTCTGTGTTCTCACAAACTCAAGTTGGGATGTTTTCTTTCGTAAGTGGTTTCTTACAGAATTATTGTATTTAGCATATATAAAACTATCTTTGACCAGAGTAATTTTGTTTGTCCACTTTTCAAAATTGTGTATACTTCTGTAGTCAACAGGGTTACACTGGTAGCATTCAAAACATATGGCTCTCTTTTTTTTCTTTTCCCCATTTTGTTGTTATCTGTGTAAGGGGAATTTCTCATGCAAGGAAGGAGGGAAGGTGACTGCATTGCAAAATGTACCAATATTGCAAGGAAAAACCCTCCTTGGCAGGTGTGAACTAGAGGTGTACTTTGAAATGTTTGGGGTTTTTTCACTCCAGAGTTCTTAGAACAATTTTTAATAAGTGTCATTGAGAAGTCAACTGTCTGGTTAGATTTCGTAATGACATTTTATTTATTTATTTATTTAGGCTGGTCATAGAAAAGAATGAGGGAAGGTGTGAAAACAACCTTGATTCTCAGAATCTACTTTATTAAGTAGAATAAGTTTGTTAGCACATTAATACATAATAGCCCCATAATTGTAGCAAGAAAGCTGAGTTAAGGACTGAGGACTGGATCTACAAGCCAAGCTGTTGGAGCTGAGTAAATGAGAAGGGTGTTTGTAAGTTGATAATCACTGTACTTGTGAGGAAATCCTGATGGAGTCATTTTACTGCCTGCATTCCTCCTTAGCTTCTCTTGCTGCTTTCGTTCATCCGTGGCAGGCCTAGAAGGATGCCTGAATTGGACTAAAAGCTATGATTGGCAGGTCAGGCTTTGGTCTCTGGAGGTGAGGTGTGGGATGTGAAAGCCTGGTGTTTCAGAAGTGGCTGGTCTCAGTGCCCAGGAGCGGGGCTGATCCCTGCGTGGCTGCCCTGATAGCTGGAGGTGCACTGTGGGGCCCTGGATGGTGAGCATACAGAGCATGGGGATCTGTGCAGGAATTGGGCAAAAATGGTGAATGAGGACTCAAGCCAAAGGTTTATAATAAATGCATTTCATTTGCAGTGTGTGTTGTACCTGAATATCCTCTTTGCTGCTTCTATTTAATTTTCTCCTATGCACGCTGTCCCTAAACAAACTTCATCAGGATGCTGTACTGCTGTGATTTTCCATTCCTGATAGCATAGGCTGTTGTGATTGAGCAACACAAGATCCTCATGAAGAAACTTCTGTTAGAACTGCTCGGAATAAAATTATTTTTGGTCCTTTTCCTGAAGTTTTGCCAGGTATTCAGTCCAAGTAGTTATAAATGTGTGTTATTTTTTGCTTTGAGGCTGTGTATTGCAGACTTCTGGTCAGCTCCTTCTATGAATGTAGTGGGTGATCACTGATTCCTCTCTTTAGTGATTATATTCCATTACAATCCAAAATTAAAAATACTTGGAGTAGACATTGGTTCTTTCTTAGCACTTGTGATTCTTTACCAGAAACTGTTTCATTATTAACAAAAATTAATTCCACTTCAGTTTTACTAAGAGAATAAAATGGCTCATAATTAGCATTCAGCTTTAATAGTAGAATAACCTTGTTTTCTTTGGGTCACAGGATACAAGCATAGACTTTTCAGGCCTATGGAGTGATTTATGACCTACAAAAGAGAGAAATTACAGTTTGATATCTTCTTGTAGTAGACTAGGAGGAGAATCAAAGCTTCAGTGAAGTCAGTGATAAAATTCTGATTTATTTCAGTTGAGTCATAGCGTCCCCATAGAACTGTTGTGTTTTTTTACAGTGCCATTTCTGCTTTGGGGAGCTTATAGAGAGCTGTTGTAAAGCTTGTAGGGTGTTGCCTGTAAGCATTGTGGAGGCCAAAGGTATATATGGATTTAAGATGGAATTAGGCATCACTGAAGATAGGTTCAGAGGAAGGAGGAGGCACAGCTGTGCTGCAGCTAAGCTTGTACCACTGATTGTCAGAGACAGAGAGCAGGTACGGGGTTCATCTACAGCTGCCTTGTACCTTCTTCCAAGATACCTGCTGTTAGTTTCCATGATAGACTAGTCACAAACTAAAAGTTTCTTTTGCTTGATTCATATAGCCATTTCTATGAATATTTTATTTGGTCACAGCCTGGATTCATATATATGTGTATGCATATAGACACACATTACTACAAAGCTGGTGTTCACCAGATTTTATTTCTTGACACTTGACTAAGTAAAGCAACAACTTTTTTATGAGTTTAATGCTTTTAAGTGCTTTAAAATGACAATTATACTTTTCATCTTCTTCTGTTATTGCTGGTTGCATTTTTTTACTAAAGCAAATAAAATTAAGACAGACATGAAATTTGAAGTTGTTAGTAACTGTTATTCGTGTTCACAGACCAGTTTTTGAACTGATGGATGTATTAAAAACATCAGGTTAATGTTACTTTGTAAGTGTTGGCAAGACATTCATGTGTGGCTCTGACATAATTTGGTGGCTTTAATTTTTGAGCTTAGTAACAATGTGTGTAGTTAGCACTCACTTTGCCAAAAGTCTAATGTCCATCTAGTATATATTTATTTTAAGTACAAAACTACTACTACCTCCCAACATTCTGCATGCTGGGAGGTGCTACAAATATAATCGTTCATGCATATAGCTGTATCCTCTCAAAAAGCATATATTAAATTGGTTGCTCCTCAAACTTTAATAAGAAAAAAGCTTTTTCTACTTCCCAGCTCTTCCACTGCTGCTCCAGTGTAACTGGATGACACTGGCATGCGTAGCAGTATCAGCAGGAAGCACCTGCTGGGGGAATCTACCTGTTCATACAGATAGGGGATGGGAGCAGAGGCCAAGCTCTCCATCTGGTCTCTCCCATAACATCCGGAACCACATCCTTGCCACAAGGCAGGCACCCTCTGGGACCAGGGCCCAGCAGGCCATCATAGGCTGAGGAGAACACTGAGTTTTCCAGGACAGGCACTCTAAATGCATTTCAGAGGCAGAGAGGATGGGTAAACTGTACTGGGCACTGTACTGAACAGGATAATTTGGTATGCAATTTAAAGAAGTGGTGCAGCATTCTGAACTTCTGGGAGCACAAAGGACATCAAAGTGGAGTCCAGTTCACCTCACAGACAGCTGTTAAAGTTACCATGACTGTGGCCATTTGTGGAGCTGGGTGCTACCATTTGTTTAACTTGAATATGTTTAAGTATATAACTTGCAACCTTCAGGAACAAAGCAGCTTGAATTCTTTATTTGAAAATTTATTATTATACAGTGTTAAATGAAATGTATGCTTATGAAAGCATCTCAGTATTATAGAAGAAAGTGTGTGGAGTATCTTGTACACATGCCTGCAGTGGGTTATTCTTTCACCATGATAACAATATTGAAATGTATCGAAATATTATAGGTAATGTTTAGGTATGCTTTCTGCAGCTCAAAGTTTTAATCCAGAACTTGGCATTCTAAATAATGGCCTGAAATTTCAACGTGCTTCCTAGTAATGGGTGGTTAAGTAGAAAAGAAAGATAAACTCTCTAGGTGCTGTAGGTACATGAAAATTAAAACATGAGTTCAATTTTTGATGAGGCACCAGAGAAGACACATAGAGGTGGAGTTATTGAAGTGCAACAAAAGTTTCAGTAAGATGATGTGATTTCAGTATCTGTCTACTCTGGGGCTGAAGGAACATTGTTTTAATGCCCAGGTTGGAGGTATGAAAGGTGGCATGCAGCATACGCATCTTCTGCTGAAGCCTGGGTTGCACATCACAGTGCATCTGAGTGTGCAGACATGCTAAGCCGGTCTGAGTGACCAGGAGGACCAACACCTCTCTAGCTGTGTGAAGTCATTGAAATTCAGATTGATAAATGAAGGAACTTAAATTCAAATATGATAGGTTTTATATCTGTGTGTGTAGGTCCTATAACTCTATGTGTTACTTACTGTGTATGCACCTTGTGTGGAAACACAGTGTTTCTGTCTGGCTTGCCCTCTACTTTTTGCTTTTTACCTGTACAGAACCATGTTTCCTGAGCTTTTTATCAGTGGAATGTATTTTATCTGATGTAAACAGACTGGTGTTTGACAGGCAGTTAACTGGAGTGAAATCCTAATGTAGGCAAGCCCACATTACAGAGATGTGTAAATGCCTTTGTTTATGTGATTGGTCATATTCATATTTTTCTTATTGCTAAGATAGGCATCTTGAAAATCTCACCAAACTGTATAAGCTTTCTGGTGTTGTAAGTAATGTGTACATTTGTGTCAGTTACGAGATTAGAAAATGTTCATGGATTTGAGTTTTTCCACGGTATCTTACGCTTGTGAGAGTTGCTCCATTTTTCCTCTCCCTTGAGTTTGATTTTCTCCTTGCTCTTTGGTGGTTTCTGGAGAGGAAGTTGGTGTGAGAATTTAAGTGGACAAATAACAGTTTGGAAACTGAGATTGGCAGAGAAGATTCAGTGGGAGTCAAAATATGCTTAACTCACTGTTCCAGAAGTATCATCAACTGGAAATGAAAGCTGTTTAAATACAAAGGTTCCCATAATATTATCCTTTTCTGTGTTGTTAGATTTGCTTCATTTATCAGCTATGCTATTCAGAAAGTTTTATTTTAAATCACAGTAGATGCGAATAATAGGCTTTTAAATCAGTCTCATAAATTCTTAATAATTGTGAACTACAAGAGAAAAACTTAAATTAAATAAACAACTTATGTGGGAATTTGGACTCCTTTTCCAGGGAAAATACTTGCAGGCTTAGAATTTTTTGCAGCAAAAGTTTAATACTTATTAAATGCATCGTACAAGGCTAAATTGATTTAGAATAACTTTTGTTTTGGTTTGGTTTTTTTAACTTAGCTTCCTACCTAATACGAACAAAAGGATGTAAGAGTGACTGATACATGTATGAATATATTCTGGCCTTGTAGTTTGTTATTTAATTTGGCATTTTAAAGGAACTTTTAGTGATATTAATCTGCTTTTTTTTTTTGTCCTTGAGTATTACGAATCACAAACAATTCTTGGTAACTAGAGAAATAGAACCCCAGATCTGAAATTACGGTACAAAGTCTTGAAGGTTTTTTTCAGTAGTAATGCCTGTCTCCTCTTTGATGCAGTTTTGATGCAAACAGATCTTTTCCTCTTTAAAAGTAGAAATCAAGAAATCAAGAAATCAACAATAAACCTGTTGTATATTAAGGAAAAAAGAAAAAGGTACTTCTTTCTTCTGATAGTTTTTCCCTGTTGTTTTATTAGAGCCTGGTTTTGCTATTCCTGGGCATATTAGAGGTGCTGACGTAGCCTAATCCATAAGCAGCTGAGTGAGTGGCTCTGTTAAGAGCCTTAGCCTATGGGAATACAGAAGGTAGGAGCCAGCCTACAGAGCTGGGGTCAGTCTGAAGGGGTTTTGGCAAAGTCTCAAGCAGAACTGGAGGTTTCTTAAACCTGTGGGTTTGAGTAGCTGAGAAAAACCTCTTTCTCCATCAAGATGTAGGTGGATTTTACAGAAAAGTGGTATTAAATCCCAGTCTGTAACACTGAACATTAATGTTAGCCATTTATTTGATTGTTACAGCATGTGTTAAAG
The DNA here is from genome assembly GCF_028769735.1 of Zonotrichia leucophrys gambelii. NCBI lineage: Eukaryota > Metazoa > Chordata > Aves > Passeriformes > Passerellidae > Zonotrichia > Zonotrichia leucophrys. Next base: position 120,156,969 of record NC_088171.1, on the reverse strand, counting down.
AGCTGCTGCCGCCCATTTGCAGCCTAATGTGTTTATTAGGCGATCTTCCCAGTGGCATCTTGAAGTGTCTGTCAGGTAAAAAATTCATGAGCATTATTGGCTTTCAGGCTGCAAATGGAATATGTCGTCTTCTTGCTGTCTAATACACCACTCTAAAGCCATTACAGAGGAGTGAGGGAAAAGATTGAGGAAGGAGCCTTCAGCTTAAAAATGTGAGTAGTAGGTGTTGGAGCCAGTTTTCAGTTTTTATATACATGGACTCAATGGCATTTCCAAGTAAATTATGTTTCTTTTCTTAGTTGTAGTTTGCGGAGTTGAAGAATAGAGTTTGCTAAATACTGCCATAAATCTTGTTTTAATGTTACCTGTAATAGACTGTCTTTAAAATAGAAAGAATAGAAAAGCTAGAAGAGGCTACAGGTGCATGTCAGATTTTAGTACAAATCCTTTAAAGGTGACTAGAGTCTTTCATCTCGCTATTATCACCTTCCTTGTAGAAACTCTGCTTTCCCTTTAGCTTTATCCTGTGTGACTGTTGTGGGGTGGCAAAGGTTTTAGACAGGTGTATGTGTAGTAAAGGTGGTGGTGCTGTTTTGAGGAAAGAAGCATACCTTTAAATAAATTAGTTTATGTTTTTAATCTAAAGTTACCATCACCAACCACGGTATTGCACATCTTGTTTATTTTGGCAGATTGGCATTGTTTTGTTTGGGGTTCCAGGTGTGAATCCCAAACACCACCCCAGTGGTGAAGGACAGGAATACCTAAGTTGGTTGTAGAGAATGTGGCTTACTTATACCAGGGATTCAGGAGGATGATTTAATATATGTCTTAACTTTCTTTTCTGTCGCACTTCTTATTAGTGGATCTTGTGCTTAAATCTTATTTTACCAGACAATGCAGTCTTTTTTTCCTTGTATTTCCCTGGATTTTCACCTCTTGTTTTTTTAATTCACTCTCAAACCTTTATTCACATCTGTGTGGATTTGTGGGAGCTCCTGTGCGGAGCGAGGTTGCGTGCGAAAAGGCCGAGCTCTCCCAGTGCAGTGCAGCACGTGGGATGGGCAGGCTGCATTCCCTGCCTGGGACTCTGACAGGTGCCATGGGCTGGGAGGTAAAAGTTCCTCCTGAGCTGCTGTGCCTGACCAAGGAGAGGTTGGCTTCAGGCTCCAGTGGCCCCCCCTCTCTGATCTAGTATCTTATCCTGCCTCTGACAGCGATTTCCTTTGGAGGCCTGGGAAAGTGGCTAGCAAGTGTTGCCTTTGCTGAAAAGGTTGCAGATTGCAGTGTGTATCAATATTCAGTGTGTTCCAGTTCTGAAATGAAGCCAGTGAAAAAAGAGTTCATAAGCAGGAAAAAATGCAAAGAATCAGAATTTGCATGTGACTTCCAACTTTCCTCTGGCTTCTACCAGAATTAATGTTACACAGAGTACTTCTCTAATTTTGAAACTGAGATAGAAGGCTTTCTAGTCATGGCAACTTCGCAGGAAAAAAGGATGAACTTTAATGGCTGTATGTTTGAGTAAACAACCACAGAACTATAAGCTGGTTTTTTTTCAAATTAGCTGTTAGAGAAAATTTTTTGCCAACCTTCTCACTGACTTGCAGTATAGTTTTGGTCACTAAACAGTATTTTTCTGTTTGTTACTCAGTAAACCACTGACTGTAGTTAATCTCTTTGATATGTATCAGTTGTAGGTTCACTGGTTTCATCTGTTGGTGGGCTGGAGGGGTGGTAGTACAGTACTGCTACCTGATTGTCCACTATATGGTGCTTTACCTTTTGTTTGCTACTTTTCAGGTTGAAATAGCAGCTTTGAAGGTGTAATCCTCACTTATTCTTTAACTGCATTTGTTAGGCTTATAATAAATCTGACAGTTTAACAGGCCTTGTTTGGAAGATGGCCTGCTCTGATAAGAGATAAAATGCACATTATCTTCTTCTGCATTGCCTCTGGATGATTAACTGAATTCACTGGTGCTGAGGATCAGTGTTGGAAGGCTTGCTCCGCATGCCATCTTCCTTTGTGACATTTGAGGAGTTGAGGAGATGTAAAAATTCACACAAGTGATTTGTGCTGGATATTTTCCTGTCTCCCACTTCACGGTGCCTCTGCTTTTCTTTCCCATTTGAAAGATGGATGTTTACTATTGCTTTATAATTAGGTTAAGCCTCTCTGTGTACTCCAACTTTAGCAGTTGCTGGTGGAGGATGTAAAGGAGGATGTGCCGTCATGACGAGAGCAGAGACTATTGTTTTATTACTGATAACAACAAAAACAAAACAAAAAAAAAAAAAAAAGAAAAGAGAATTTAAGCATATTTCATGCTCTGTTGTTTCAGTCTCCTGCATCTGGTAGAAACTGGTTAGGTGTCAATCAGTGTGGTTACTAATATGTACTATCCTAAAGGTTTTAATTTAATTTTTCAGTATTTGTGATTTAAATATAACAGTTGGAATGATTAGCCAGTGGGGGTTTTTTTGGCAAGTATTTTGCATGCTTTGGCCTCTGGTAATGAAATGGAAAAGGGAAAATGCACTTCTGGTCTTAAATATAAATAGGAAAAAAGTATTAAGTTACCTGATATGTCCTGTTGATATGGGTCATCAGTGGGAGAGTAAAATTAGTTCTTTGGATATTTTTAGTAATAGTATATCTGATTGTCTAATTATCTCCTTCCTTGTAGGAAAATGCTACAGTGAGTGTATTTATATTTCCATGGCTCTATTGCTCATTTATGCCCAGTGGAATTAAAGCTTGAGTAGCATCTTAGTCAGCATTAGAAGTTCAGTTCTTACTTGTTGTTGTAGTTTTGGTGTTTTGTTGGGACAGGACACATGGAAAAAAACATAATGTAGAGTAGAAAAATCTGGTACCACCACTGAAGGCAAAATACCAATTCCACAGTGGGATATTATGTTTGTATTTTGGAGTGCAATACAGCTCTCAAACAACTTACACAATAAAAAAGGGAGTGCCTGGTCTTGCATGACAATTCATCCTGCGAGACATGCATTCAAATTTAACTTTGTAAGACAATTGCTTTTAAAATAAAACTTACTTAGTTCAGAATCTGACATATCATGATGAGGTTTTTTTCATTATCAAGCATTTCTTTATCTCTCTCTCCTCAAAGTAGTGATTACTGCTGGTTTTGTTTTAACTAGTTCCCAATTTGGTTAATAATTTTTCTATACCTTGCTAAATAATCCTTACCAACATTTTCTTGATTTTTGTATTTTTATATCATAGAGTTGATATTATATTTCCACTACGTCTAAAGCATTGGATGGATTGAATGGTTTAATTTCTTTATCTTTCTTCTTTCTGAAAATTCCTGTAGAGATATATAAAAAGATCAGTGGAGCAGGATAAATGCGGCTTTTTAATCTAAGGTAGTTCCCTTAAGGGGAAGTTTACTGGAGTAAAACTTTGAGTCTCTGACTTGTCATTCTACTCATAGTGTCTTTAGTTTTGAATTGTCATGTTTCCTGGAAAAATTTAGACTTCAAATGTGGGACTTCTGTTTTTTGAGCTGAGAAGTTCTATGAGTAGCTCAGGAACCTAGGAATATCTAAAAGTTCCTTAAAAATTCTTAAGTTCTCCTGTTAAAATATTGAACAGGATCCATGTTATGAATGTTTGTGTAGTATAAAACTGTTGGTAATAGTTAATAACCAAGACATTTTGATGCAGATAAACTAATATGTATTGAGGAAATTAAGGCAGAAGCCAAAAAGTATCATATGCAATTTAGCTGCTTCAACCCACAGATGTTTATTTCTCTGTCTAAAATTCATCTATCAGCTCAATAAAAATTTATGACATTTTATGTTTCTTGCTTAGAAGTTTCAAGTTTCCCAGGACCCTACCCCTTGGTACTATATGTGCCCAGAAGGACTTTCTTAAGAAAAATGTTTCTAGCTTCTTGGTTGTGCCACATTCAATTTGTAGAAATACCCAAAACTTCTCAAGTTCTTCATCCAGTGGTATGCATTGGTCTTGATTGCGAATTAGCCCATGGAAAAATATGTGAAACAGCTGCTTTCTTTTCAAAAGACATGAGGAAACTGGATGAGTGCTTGCCTCTTTGACTCATTAAGAGTCATTGCTGAGAAGTGGGAGATGGAGCTTTGCTACCCTCCTCAGCCTAAGGGAGTTAAATAAACCTCAATCCCTGTGTCTCCAGACAGTGCTTGAACTGCTTACTGCTGAGTTTGGTGGTATGGACCACACCCCTAAAGACTCTGCACTGCAACAGTTAATCAGCCTTGCCCTCTTTGCTTCAGAAACATCCAGCTATGACAGGCTGGTGACCTAGCACCCAGGAGGCTGTCCTGCATGCTGGAAATGCAGGCATGGGAGCTTGTCCTGCATGCTGGAAATACTGGCATGGTGTGGGGGGTGATGTGGGAAAATATATGTTTAATTGTGTTAGGAATTTACGTATTACTAAGGAAACTATGGATTGTGGTAACTACGTTTAGATATGGACAACACTGGATAAATTAGATTAGTGAAGAGTTTTTTTTTATTTTCAGCACATCAGTTTCACGATATTGTTAGATAATGGAGATAGGATGTTAATAGTTTGCTGATTTACAGGGAATGTTAAGGAGGTGGAGCATTACAGCATAGTATAAAACTATTTCAGCTTAGATTTTAGTTAATCATATATAGAACAACACATATTGACAAGCATTTTATCTAATTTTATAAAACACATGTAATGGTAGTTAAAACAAAGACTGGTTCATAAGAGACAATAGAGCTCTATTTATGTTAACTTTCTAAAGATATACATTAAATAACTTTGTTGTTATTTATAAGTTAATTTTATAGAGGTTTATTGTTATTTGTCACGTATGTTCTACTGTTTAGGAAACTTTTTTGCTGTATTTGCAATGCTAACAAAACTTCAGTTTGAGGCTTATACTTTTTTAACTATTTCTTAAAAACTTTCTAACTTTATGGATTCTAACACATGGCAGCTCTCTCTGAAGAGGAAACTCCATCTCCATCGCCCAGGTTCTGGCTGTTTTAGTTGGTAAGATAGGGTTACAGAAGAGTCTATCCACACCTTCTAAAAGTTAATTCTTCCTCATTTCTGCAAAATAGGGAATAGATTTTAGTTTCTGAATTCCAGAAGAATCCCTGAGCTCTTAGCTATCCCAGTCAGACTCTAAATACCTAGGGAGACAAGGGTTTGGAGGCACATCCTTCTGTTTTTAGTACTGTGTGCTAGGTACGGATGAGTGACTTTGATTTTAGCCTTTGAGATTTTTTAGATTGCTTCAGTATCATCTATCTAGCTCTCTACTTTCCAGAACACCCATCTCTGGATTTTAAATTCTGCTTCAATATCATCTGTCTAGCTCTCCACTTTTCAGAACACCCATGCCTGGATTTTAAATTCTGCTCTGGAGCACAGTTACCTACAAGACAAGAAAATGGCCTATAAAAATCTTTGAGGTATTGAGCAGGATTTTTAATTAAGACATAAAGGAGAACAGAAAGCAAACATGGTAGTAGGTGGTAGATTTCCAGAAATAAATTATGATGAGTGAGAAAGACATGGGTAACTCATTCTAAGAATAAACTGATAATGCTGCTGAGAAAAAAGATGTAATAGCCTGTAAGTGCAAACAAAATAAATACATATATTGTTTGTTTAGTATTATTTGCTTTGTTTAAAAAGGAGAGAAGAAGGTGCTAGTTTTGTCATTATGATACTGCTTTTGTTCCCCTTAATACAGAAGAATAAATTTTAAAGTTTGTAGTGGGAGATGAGTTTTAATATGTCCTCCAAAAGCTGATAGTGGACCTAGTGGGATTCCTACAGAACAGCATTAGTGTGAATACAGGAAGAATTGATTTATACATTGGTAGAGCTACTGGTGAAACTTTGGCTCCCACAAAAATTAAACTTCCTTATCTGAAGTCTGGCAGAGTAGGTAGGAGAGCTGTCAATAACAGTTTCTGTATGCTTTCTTGAGGAGGAGAGGGTTTTGGAGGATGGTGTCCACCATAAATGCTTACCTTCTTACTGCTTGGGAGGGAAGAGGAATGAGAATATGACAGTTGAGGGTTTGACAGTATTTGTGAATTGTTATTCTTGCTTTTCTCAAGAAAAATGGCTGATTTACATTTCTCAGGTATTACTTGGGAAGCATGAGAAATGATGGGATTCCCCAGCCTAATTGTTTTTCTGAACTTTAGAAGATCAACTCACCATCTGAGTCTGGATCAGAGATCAGATCTTGGGAATGTACAGCTTTCATCATGCTGATGATTTTTTCTCACTTTGGTCAGTGAAAAATTTAGTCATAGAAACAGCTGCAAGGACAGTTTCAGCTCTCCACTGACAAAGCTTCTGTTTAAATGTTGTCAGGTTCCTTAATAGTATCTTGCACCTTCCTTGGAGCTGTTTTTTGTGACACTTCTGAAATTGCATAGTTTCAAGGAAGCACTTAGCTCCTCATCTGTGAATGTATATTGCTACTCCTGTGCTTGGATAAATTCAGATGTGTGTGTCTGCTGGGGCTAGGAGTCAGTGAGGACAGAGAGCTGTAGGGGAGCAGCTGGGGTCAGGGTCAGGATGTCAGCAGCAGGGTGTCAGACCATGCTGGACCCTGCAGTCGATGTCTCGTGCTCCGCAGGGCGGCTGGCGCTGGCGTGGCTCTGCCAGGGCCCTGCTGCTGCCACTGGGGGTTCTGCAGCAAGGACAGAATGGTGGAGCTTGTGGTGGTGCATCTTCCCTTGGAGAGTTGTGTCTGCTCTGCCACAGAACCTTCTGGCTCTGCTTACAGTGGGATCTTCTCAAAATAATAGCAGTGTGTATGTAGATATGCATATGCATGTATAGACGCAGTAGAGAAAAAGATAATCCAGGTGTCTTTCAAATACTGTCTGGTACCATTCATGTCAAAGACCAGATGGAAGCTGTATGTTACAGGCATGATACAGTCTTTCTAATGAAACTTGAACAGTATCTAGAAGAAAGGAAATGACTCCACACTCTGCTCAAACTGGTTAAAAAAATACTGAGATCAGCTCAGTTGGTGAGAGTGTGGGGTTAGTAACACCAAGGATGTGGGTTTGGGCCCAGTATGGCCCAAAGTTAAGAGTTGGACTCAGTGATCTGTGTGGGTCCCTTCCAACTCAGAATATTCTGTGAAAAAATGCTTTCAGTAAAAAGGAATTTTTATTTTCTTTTAATTTAGGGAGATGTTAGGTGGTGGTCAGTTCTGAATCTAGGATGGCTCCATCTCATTGTTTGCTTGCTCAGGTTTCAGTGAGTAGCCTTTCTCAGCATCAGCTGCTCACACCTTAGTCTTTGGCCTGTTTCTGCCAATACATGAAATATCTGCACTCAGTTGGCTCATTGGAAAAACCAAGATTTCCAATGTGAACATCTGATTACCCCCACACAGGCTGTCAGCTAGATTTAAAAAAATGTCAAAAAGAAAAAGGGAAGAGGACTGTGTCTTTAACCCCTAGCAATTCCCTTATTAGATTCAGTGCATGGCTGACCAGGCCAGCAGAGTGAAAGGAGCTGGTGCGACAGAAGTGAAGGGCTTGAAGGAGGTGGTGAACTCCATTGTTTTGATACCTGATTTCCACTTTATGCCAAAATGAAGTGGTCGTACAATTACAGGCTCCAGCTATTATTTTAGTATGGTATGAATCACCTTTTGGACACACTCACCTTCTTTAGGCTCCTCATGCTTATTTTTCTGCTAATCCCAAACACTACAGGAGCTCTCTGAAATGTCTAGCAACACCTCTCTGCCATCATCCTCACAAAACTGGCAGCAACTAGGCAGATGCTGAGCTGGGACTGCTCCATCTTCTATGAATTTTTGATCATTTACATCATCTCCCTATGTCCTTTGGTGATTTCTGCCTCCAGAATATTGGTTCTTGGTGAGAAATGTGTAATCTGAGTTTCATGTGCTTCTACACAGCATAGGGAAGAGCAGGGCAGGATTTCCACAGGCTGTTTGTTGCACAAATTACAAGCTTTTGTTATTTTACTACATTAGCTTGACAAGTTATTCTCCTTGTGAGGTAGATTATATGTACAAAATATTTATCAGTTCCTCAGCAATTTCTAATGTTGGCAGATGTTCTGTTTCTACAGCTTTGTACTTTTGTGGGCATTATCTTCTGATTTTTAACTAAAGCTGCATGTGCTACCTTTTCATGTAGCTGGGATACATGTTTTGTTTCATGTATTTCAGTTCTGTTGTGTTTTTCTTGTTGTATGACACTATGGCTTTTCTTTTGTCTTTCAGCATTCAACCTTGCAAATTTGCCACGAAAATTCAGCAACTCAGGAACAAAATATACTTATCAGTTCTTATGTAACTGGTAACAATCAGATTGTGATGCTTTACTTGCTCACCACAAATTTTCTTCTCAAGGAGTTCTGGTGTAGCATTTTGTTGGGTCCTGAACACAGTATTTTTATTGGTGCCTTTCAAACAAGCTCTATTTTGAATGATAGGTTGGCCAAGTTGAGCTAAAATCTTAGTTGAGCATGGAATGAGAAACTTGTAAATATGAACTGAGAACTCAATACTTTTCCGCCATAACTCTTTCTTGCACTTTCTTCCTTTTAGTTGCTGATATGTGTTCAAGATGAGTGGGATGGGAGAAAATACCTCTGACCCATCCAGAGCAGAGTCGAGAAAGCGCAAGGATCCCGATCAAGTTGGACCCAGGTAAGACCATTTATTTCTGGAAATATTGAGAGAATGGGTTGAAAAAATGTTACATGTGCTTCTGTTTTTCGGTTAGAAGATGACAAACAACATTCTTGCAAAGACAATTCAGTGCCAAACTATTTTATTGCAGTAATTCTGTGTTGTTGAGGGTTTGGGGTGGGGATGAGAACTATTCTCTTTTATTGATGTTTGTTTGTTTATTTTTGAATCCAACTTTGTGCCAAAATGCAGAATTTTGGTGACAATTTAGGAGAGATATAAAAATGGTTTTTGGCATTTACTGCAAGAAGTCTTCAGTCACTCATTTTATCAATCTGAGATATTTTTTACCACCTCTGTTGTACATTATAATCTAGGTCTTGAAAAATATTTTCCAGCTTTACAGCTCCCAGCACAAATGCATTTTAAAGCATAACCACTCATTCATCTTTTCTTAAGACTGCCATAAATTCACAAGGAGGCAGGGAGTATGGATTGCTCAGTGTAACTATTTAAGCTGTTTTATTTTCTCATACACAATCACTGTATAATACTCTTTGGATTCTCAATGCCATGTGGGAGGGATACTTGTAAATATTCAAATCCTGACCCCCCCCTTCTCCCCCCCAAATAATCTTGTGTTTTCAATTTCTAATCCCAATCCTCTTTTGAAACAAAAACATGACTGCTGGAAAAAAATAAGTAACATCTTTTCTAATGCTCCTTTCCTTGTTCCAGAGGAAGCCTTTCTGTGTGAGAAACTCCTAAGTTATATATTGGTAGTGAGAGAGGTGTTTTTGTTAAACTACTGTCAAACCTTTTAAAATCACCTCTGAGCTGGCCAGAAGACAAGTAAACTGACATTAAAGACACAATTTTTATAAACTCCTCTTTCAGCCCTAAAAGAAGCACTGAGAAACGCAATCGTGAGCAAGAGAATAAATACATTGAAGAACTTGCAGAGCTGATTTTTGCAAATTTTAATGATATTGACAACTTTAACTTTAAACCTGACAAATGTGCAATCTTGAAAGAAACTGTGAAGCAAATTCGTCAGATAAAAGAACAAGGTAAGAAGGCTAATTAATTGACCTGGAATATTTTGTCTTGATTGTTATTTTATTTTTGGCTAACCTGATAGTCTCTTCAGTTTTTTTTTTTTAGCAAACTCCCATGTTTTTCAGTAATCAGTAATGAATAATGCCGTAAAGTCATGTGAATAGAGTGTGTTAAGTATCATATTCAGTATTTTTAAAATAAGCTTCGCTGAAAATTGTTTAGAGAGAGACTAAATCGATCAGTGTGATGTGTGTGTCTAATGGAATTGAAATCACTTGTGCTTTCACAAAAGTTAAACTAGCAGATGGCATTGGGAAAAAAAACCCACATACTTTTACATGGATGAGTAAGAATCCTTGCAAAAGAGAAGTGTCCAGGAGAGTGGGGTATGCAAGAGTTCTGCATACTCGTTTTGCTTTCTTTTGTTGGTATGAATAGATATTGTGGACTAAATTATCTGCGTCCTTTAAATGATGACATCATATCCTCAACTACAATAGATTTGAAACTATTCTAATCTCTAGATAGGGTCCTGTTATAAATGTAAACCACAGAACGTGACAGTTTTCTTCCTGTTCTTTGTCTAGAAGATTAGTTTTGTATTTCTTTTCTTTTGATATATTTCCTATTCAAAGAGAAAACCCAAATCTTTTAGAAACTTTAAATTTTTTGGAAGTGGGTTTTGTGGCACAGGTCTGTCTAGGCAGGCACACTGCAGGTGTTTGGGGCAGATTCAAATTCTTAAAGTGGGTGCATGTAATTTTTCTTTTAATGTAGAAGATTTATATCTCTTTGTAAACTGTGTTTAGAGTGATTCCTTTGATTTTCAAACAATTTAAACATCTTTCACTTTTTCGCTTTTCTGTGGGAAAATAATTTTTCCTTTTCCATACTGTGTGTGTAAAATTATAAAAGTGGAGACCATGTGTTTCATAATTTAGATATGTATTTATCTAAATACAGAACTATATAAGTAGATCTACAGCTTTAGACTTCAGTCTGTTCAAAGCTAAATGGAAAGTGGAAGGAGTCAGATTGTGTCAGTTGCCTCCAAAGTTCTGACTGATTAATCTATTTCTCAGCTTGTTCTCTTTTTTGCTGTTAGGTTGCTATGATTTTTTAAGTGGACATTCTAGTGATGTTGCCATGCCCCTTATTAGAAGTATACTTATTAACCTGACACAATGTCCATCATTGTTTTGCACCTTACTGGCTTTTGAAATATTCTTTTTCCCTTATTTTCTTCATCCTTTTCTCAAATTGATTTTTTTTTCTGTCACCAAGCAACACATACTCCTTATCTTTACCTGAGAAAAGGAAAAGGACAAAAAAAATTGTGTTTTCCTGGGAAGTGGATGCACAAAGGAAAATCTGCTAGTCCACTTTGGTAATTCTGTAAGCAGTTCTAGAAAATGTAGTCTGAAAATCTGGCTCTAACTCAGGGTAACTTTGTCAAATCCGGGGTTTTATTCTTTAGGACCAATATCACAACAATAGTTTTCATGAAATATGCACACTCACCAGACCAGGTTATATGTAAACTATTGAAGTCATCAAGGGCCAGAATTGTGGCCTTGATGAACGTGCAGTTAGTTTTTTAAGGTCATAAAATCTTATTGCGAAAACAACTGAATATACAGTCCTAAAGACAGACTAAACTGCTGTGAGCACTGTTTATTTCAACAAGTAGAAGTAGTTTGCAGCCCTTGAGCAATAAAGACACTAAATTGCTCTTTTTGATGTTGATTTGTTACACAAGGTTCTTCAGCTGAGGACAATTAAATGTTCTGGTAACTGGGTATCCACATAAAACTCACAGCTGGTACAGACTGACTTTAAGCCTCTAAGGGGCACTGCAAAACACTGAGACCTTCAAGGTGGTCATTAGTAGCATCTCAGAAGATCAGAATATTTGAAATTATTCCTTTGAGCTGATAAAGGTTTGATACCTATTCCTACATAGAAGCTACTTTTCCTTTTAAGAAAAATTCAACTGAGAGCATACTCTGAAATGCAGTATTATTTTGGAGCAGGCATTTCTTTAAGAAAAATGTCTCACATATACTAAGTGTCCAGGTTGCACAAACAGTACAGTCTACATGTACTTCTGTTCAGTGCCACAAAAAATCTGACATAAACAATGCAAACAGGTTGCAGACCTCGTGAGGCTATTACTATTGCTCTCTCATGTTTTATAGGTAATTTATCACCTCACATTGGGAATCTTGCAGTTGGATATGCTCATCATTTAAATGTATTAACTTTTAGGTTGTTCCAAATCTTTCTGATTGGTCTTCCACTGTAAAGACCTGTTAGAACACCTTGGCAACAGTCAAAAACTTGCATTATCTCTTTTTCAAACAAAAGTCATTAAAATAATGCTATACTTGCATGAAGTGCCACAAGAGTCTGGTTAAAAATAATGTTTTATTGCAGTTGTTTTGTTGACTTTTAGTGTTATGCAGAATACTTGTGACAAAACGAAATGTATGTCCTGAGACTCTTCAGTGACTCTGCGCTGACGTGGACAAATTAAGATGGCCTAGTGGTCATACAGTGGGTCTGCTCCTGCATTTCTTCCAAAGCAGATTAGATTAAATTAGTGAGAACTTAATTTACAGTTTTATTATTTAGAAATTTTAGTAAAGAGGTTGTTTCTTTGAAATAAATACTAAAAATTCTAATTGCACCTGAAGGTCTAATTATTTACAAAAGCACAGTCAGTTATAAATACCTTGAAAAGCCACTGAAAGCAACAAGTTTTATAACTTCTACTGAGCTTTGTCAAGGAAACTTTATTCTAGGTTCTAGGAATGAGAACAAGGAAGGATGAAATGCAGATTGATATTTGTTTCCCATGTCAAGCTAGCTGGGCTGGTAGCTGAAAAAAATAATGGATCTTTTGCTTTAATAATACTATATAATTTAGTATAATGTTATCCTGATCTATTTTATATGCAAATATATACTTGGAATACTTTATCTGTTATCTTTCTATCATTTCTCACAGTATATACTTCAAAGATTCCTAAGTTGTGGTATGTTAGAGATTCTGTTTATTACAATTTGAAGGCAAGTTATAAATGCCTGTGTAAAGCTAAATTCATTAAAAGAATTCAAGATATTTGGAAGATGTAACCATTGCATGGAGTTTTAATCTGGGTTTTGAAATGGTTTTAGTACTTAGGAAAGTGATGACAAATTCTTTTTCGAAAGCCTAATTTTCTACTGAGTATGACTTTTATCATACTATATTACAGTGATTGGATGGAGATTTTGTGAATGTCGAGAGGAGATGAAAAATTGTGATTATAGCATGAAGATGAAACAGAAGTTGTATTCATGTAAATCTTAAGTGGATATCTCTATTGGGGATTTGAGCCTTGTATTTCAAGCACTTTGGAAAACATTCATTCAGTTTTTTATTTATAACATGAAAGTAATTTGGAACAGTTGTGTTACATGGTGGTTTAGGTGTAAGCTCTCCTGTTGTTTGCAGTCCATGTTAAGGTTCTTGAAAAGGGTAATGGTCATGTATGTTACAGATGTGTTCATAATGTGTACAGCAAGTAAGTTCTGATTTGCACATGCTTAAAAAGCTTGTGTTAGACAAGTGTAAAGACCATTGGGAATAAACATTCCTTTATATCTCGGATGTCCAAGGAGCTATAAAGCCATTTGATTGTACTTAAGAAATATGCTTGGTAAAATAGTATCGGATTGATTTTAGGATCATATCTTATTTTAAGAAGCAACTTCAGCATTTAAGATACTAATTTCTGTCATATAAGTACTGCTTAAAATGTTTTCTCATATCTGAAGACAACAGAATTCTGACAGTAAATAAAAGTAATCTGAATTTTCTTCTTCCTTAGTTGACAATCAGTTGAACTGTTTCACATCAATCTTATTTGATTTTATTCCAACAATAGTCCTTTTCCTTCACTCTTGTCACCAGTCTGACTCCCCTCATCATGGTAATGGGGGTTTTGTCATTATTTTTTGATTGCTTTCTCTCTGTTTATTTCAGGATTTTGTGGAGTTGTTTTGTTTTTTTCTGGTTTTTTTGTTTGTTTTTTTTATTCTTCTTTTGGATATAAAGCAGGTTATAAAAATTAAACCCTTGCCCTTAGTTTGCAGCTCCTTTTATCTATCATGCTGGCCCTAGTCTCAGCAGGTAAATAACTCATCTTTTAAAACAGAGACTGTCTATCATATTTCACTGTTTGAACAACTCCTGCTTTTTAAAAAACTTTTAAATTTACTTTTCTACATTATCTAGTTGTTCTTTAGCCTCCTGTGTGAATATCAGCAATGCAGTAGGTGCAGAGGATACTGAAGATCACCTTAAGCTTCTTCAGCAGTTTCTGCAGCTAAGTCTCCTCTGACCTCTTTGGTTGGAGTGCTGAGGAATGTGTCCTGACAAAAGTGCAGGATATGGGGTTGTTTGGTTTTTTCCCAAGTCCCCTGAGTTCCTTTTATTAAACTCCAGGTCTCTCTCTCTTATTTCTCCCCTCCTATTCTCCAACCCCTTCTGTCTTCTGTAGCAATTTTTTACTGTGGCATCCACCTGTCTTATTTAGATTCACATACAGTGGAATATAATCTACTATGGTAAAGTATCCTCAAATATGATTTTATGCCAGTTTCATTTTCCCACAGAGTCCAGTTTTCATGTGTCACTAGTTTCTGAAGAGGTTTTGTGTTCTGTAGATCAGCTTTTCAGTGGTTCAGGGAAGGGATATTGGGTGGCAATTACCTGTCTAGCTGTTAATGTACACTTCTGAGATGTGAAACAGACCTTGTTTTCAGAATAGCCTTAAAAGACAGACCTTGGACAGAATGAATCACCATGTGAAAGCAAAATAGTGTTGGGAGAGGAAGAAGCGCTTGATGAAGAGAGACACGCATGGAAACCTGTATGAACTTTGAAAGAAGGCTTGTTGTTAATCATATTTATATTCTTTTTCTGGCTTCACATTTGATAGCAAAACCAGTTTTTGCTTCCCTGTAGCAATACTGTGTAATCACAGGGGCACTCCAGCAGGTAGTGCATTGTTGCCTCCAGCACCAGTATGCAAGTAAAATCACTTGCTAAAAGAAAGCAGCATGGTCTTAACACTCTAATAAGGTGTTGCTTTGGCTGCTGCTACTTTGAATTTATCAGATCTGAATTTAGATTCATATTTCACAAGGTATTTAAGCAACTGCCTAAATTTAAGCAGATGAGTAATCCCTGTTAAGTCAGTGGAACTACTTAAAGGTTCAAAGTTATGTGCATAAATATCTGGTAAAATCAGGATATTAAGGCAAGGGAACATATGCAGACTTGTGTTTTGTTTGTTGGTTTTTGTTTTGCAAATATTTTACTGAGTCAATTTTACTGTAATTATGTTTTATATTAATCATATTTGAGATGAGTTATTCAAATTTTATGCCAATTTTTGAATCTTCTTCTTTTTGAAGGAATTCTACATGGCTATCACTGTGTGGATATCCTATATTTTCAGTCTGATAGGATTTTAAGACTAAATTAAGAGTCACAGAAATTTGTGCTTGAAGTCAAGGAATTTGTGCTGAGCATTTACAAAAAAAAAACAGCCCAAAACCACAACTATTACTGAATTTGCTTTGTTGTCTCCCCTGCCTACAGCTGAGAGTGATACATTGAAAATATCTTTATTCTTCCTGTGTACATTGTAAGGCTTTCTGGCTAAATATGTAGTTTATGTTGACTTTACTAGTTGCATGACTCCAGAAAACTACTAATTCACTGAAGAATTTTAAGTGGTTTTAAAATGGAGACCATCAGTTTCTTTTCTGTATCTGATGAAAAGCAGTCATTGGCCAGCAACCCATCAAGTGGGAGGCTTCCTGGTGTTTGCTTGTTTTATTGGAGTTGTGTATCATGCAGAATATTTAGCTTAAACCTTATCTACACATAAGTTAAGGCAGTTTAGTGATATTAATATTCTTCTGTGGAGGCAGTGTTATAATGTAATTAATATTACTAACTGAATAAGAAGCTGAAGACGCTTTATGACATATAACTGTGTCCACATTGGGATCAAACAATTAAGAGAGGGGGATTGTTCAGCATGGAGTGGAGAAGGCTCTGGGGAGGCCTTATTGCAGCCTCTCAATATGTAAAGGAGGCTTAACAAGAAAGGCAGAGAGAGACTTCTTACTGAGACCTGTAGTGCCAGAACAAGAGGCAGTGGTTTTGAGTGGGAAGATTTGACTTCTTCATTATGGAAGAAGTTCTTTATTGTTAGAGCAGAGTGGGTTGACCAGAGAAGTTGTGGATACACCATCCCTGGAGGTGTTCAGAGCCGGATGGGATGGGGCTTTGAGCAGCTTGGTCTGGTGAAAGATGTTCCTGCCCATGGCAGGAGGGGTGACTAAGTGATCTTTAAATCTCTCTTCCCAGCTGAGCTAGTCTGTGATTCTATGATTCTCTTTCTTCAAGAAGACAAATTAAAATGATCAAAATTGCAGGCTGCAAACTAACCTGTGGATAAGTCAGCTGTTGAAAAGCCCTGGTTTCACCATGCCTGCCCTCCTCCTGATCATGAGTTTCCATTTCCTCCCTACCATGACAGTAGCATTTCTGCAGCTGTGTGGTGAGCCTGAGCAGTGGTTTTGAGGTGGCCTGAGTATTGTAGAGGTTGTAGAGGATCTCTCTCACCCTGGGTCCCTGGTGGGGCCCCATTCCACACAGGTCCAAGTGTGCCAGCCATGACTGAGCTAAGGGCCAATGGCCACAGCTGTCCTGGTGGTGTTGGGCATTGCAGGGTGTCACATCATGGCTGTCACCTAACAAGACATTCCTCCTGACCATGGGCTTCAGCTTAGTCAGTGATGGATGACTTCCATGCCAGAGAGAATTTGCTTGAAATTTTAGACTGAAAATCTAAACTTTGACTTCAAATTATGGGTCAAAGTTAAAAAGAAACTAGATGTTACTCTTAGCTGTTGAGGTGCTGGTCTTTTTCAGGTAGAAACAGTCATTACTGGCAAGTGCTACAGGAAAACTTTCTTGTTTGTTTTGCATCCTACTTATATTTGCTTTTCTTTGGTCTTTGTGTTCTTTCATAAATTCTAAATGTCCAAGAGAAAAAAAATTAGTTCAAACTAGCAAAGTGTGGCTGTTTGTTTTGTATTATATAGCTGCAAAGATGATTGCAGTGTAAGAGGTTGTGATCTGTAACACCAGTGCTTGGAATGCTATAAAGGACTGAGCTGCTTCTCCTATATTTAACCTTCTTTGGGGGATATTGTCAAGTATTCCCTCTTTTTTCTTTACAGGAATATCTTCATTAACATTTTGGTTTAGTTACTTTAATATGTAGTGATCATATTATGGTCTATGTACTTCTGGGATTGTAGAAAAAATGTCTTGCATAAGAGAGATGGAGTCATCTCTCCTTGAAATTTTGGGTTTTGGAGGCTGCCTCCTTGGTAAGTGTATTGTTCTCAGACTGCATTTAAATTGTCACTGAGCAATTTAAACTTCAAAATTTTACATGTTCGTTCAGCGGGTTTTTTTGCAGTTTAACATGTAATTTTGTGAACTGTTAATACCATAAATTCATTCAGCATTTTTATTTGAGGGTAAAACAAAATGCAGAAATATAGACTGACATCCATCCCTGCACAATATGGACTAAGCTTTTGAGTCTAGTGTTTCTCACCAGCTGTTCTGTCTTTAGAGGTGTGATCAGAAACAAAGGCTGAGTTCAGGTGCTAAAAAATAAATGCTGAGTTTAGGTTTTAAAGAACAATTGTAGCCTTCTGATTTGAGTCCTAATGATAATGGTTTTAGTCCCTTGTTGCTGGATGGTTTGCAGTGTAAAATATGCTGACTGTAGAACACCAAATCTTGCTGTGTGCTTTAGATTATGAATGCAACGTCTTAATCTCAGCAGCACATAAAGCAAGTAAATGAAGGAGACTTCATGTTACCTTGGCTTTCTGTCTGCAGCTTAATTTATGGAATAGCAAATTAATTCACTGTGAATAGTGATGATACTTCAGTCAAAAAAAGATCATCTATTTAAGGAATCTAGCTTTTGTTACACAGCTTTTATCTTTTCTTTTTAAAGACTGCCGCTTGAAAAGCAATAATATAATATTTACTCACAATAGGGTGCAATGCCTTTCATACCATGTTTGAATCCTGAAAACCTGTGGATTCACAGCACATTGAAGAAGCATTGATCAAAGGCTTCTCTGTGTTCAAACTAGGACCAAGATAATTGCATCTGTTCTAAGTCATGCATTTTGTTATTGCTGTAAAGCATTCTGTGTATGGACAGTTAGTTGGAAATAGGGATCCTTGAATATGAAATCATCAAGAATATGTAAAACAATGTCAGCTATTACTGCTTCAGCTTTCAGTTTCTTTTATGAAAGCCCTCAGAGGACAACTGGGGGAAAATCACAGACTGAAGACTGAAGGGTGACATGTCAAGTGATCACTTGCTTGCTCTGTCATGAACACTGTTGAGCTCATGGTGAATGCCCTCAGACAAGGGACTAGAGAGTCAATACATACATGATTTCTGTTTCCTTCCATCATTATGGGATGTTGGCACATCTCTATGTATTTTACAAGATATCCCCTGCACACTTAACCACACACATACTCTCCTTTCCTTCTTTAACTTGCACAACATCAGAGGAGGGGAAAGGGGAGACAGAAGAGTACATAAATTTAAGTTCTGCTAAAGTAGACAACTCCATAAACCATAAATCCATTAAGCAGATATTCCATAACTGGAGGTGCTTCAGCTATGCCCATGTTATCTGAATAAGTATCCACATGCTTCTTTGGACCAAGCAGCCGTATCGTGCATCCCTTTACTGAGGCTCAGGTCATCTCAGAGCAGAAATGCATGTCCCTGCACCTTGCTTTGCTCACTGACATGAACCAGAATGGAGCTCCACAGTGTGCCTGCTACAGAGGACTCCAGCACACAAAGGCAGGATGCAGCCTCACAGCTGGAATTTGTGACTGACTCATACGGAAGGGGCAGATTGTTAATGGGAAGTTAGCTGAAATCGGGAGTGACTTAATGAAGGAATTGGTAGATTCTGTTAGCTCTCTCAAAGAAGTCTGAATGTTCTTCAAAATATTCAGTGGAAGTTCTTGTCATGATCCAGGAGTTGGTGTGAAATATTTTGGGATGTGTTACAGAGAGCTGGCTAGGCAGTTAGAATGGTCCCTTGTCATCTTAAGATATGTCATCCTGAAGAGCACTAGCCTTATACCAGTGCATTTTTTTCCTGAGGCACAATTTCCTAGAAAGACTTGGAACAACCTGCAATTCCCATGATTCTACTGAGGGAGATGACTTCCAGAGACAAATTAGGTGTGGGCCTATATTCAACACTGAAGAGGAAGTGTGTTTAAATATAGCATTTAATCTACTTGGAAATTTAAAAAAAAAAGAGGAAAAAATATCAAGGTTGTAATTTCCAAATATAGATTGGAAAACTCAGAGGGACCCTCATTTAGATTTTTCTTGGTTTGTTTATTTTGATGTTTGGTGGAAAAAACAGCAAGATATTTTGTGCCAATCACATAAAATTCTTCCTGTCTTGGTTCTTTTGTATAAAGCCTTTCACCGTCTTGGGTTGAAGGAAAGATTTAATGTTTGGGGCTTTTTTCTGTCTTTAGTTGTTTCTTCATATTCCCATTGACTCCTCTGAATGCAATGCTCCCTGTCATTAATTGTCAAAATTGGAGTTTTGTATTGGATGGATTTTCTTTATATTTTCAAATTTCCCCCCATTTTTCGAAGGGTTTTATTTTTATTTGCACTGTTTTCTCTTCTTTTCGGTAATTGTCCTGTGTTTTTCTGGTTTTTTTCATGCCTTCTCCAGTCCTGCTGTCTTTTGCCTTTGGTGTGGCTTTAGCCATAATTTTATGACCAGCAACACCACACCTGTGACAGTTTTATTCCATTCACTATCATCCCTCTGATAATGTTTTTACTCTTGGTTGCTGTGGTAAGAAATCATCAAATAGTTCAGGGAATGTGACAAAAGTTACTAATGAATTGCTGAGTGTTACACTGATGAAAATCAAGGATTATTGTGATTACTATTGAGCTTGAAAGTTGAGCCACCATCTGTCTATCTGCAAGAGACAGATGATTTTAAGTGAACATTGTAGTACAGATTGTCAGGCCATTGTAGTTAATGTTCAAAATATAATTATGTGTTTGCAGTTCGCAATCTAAAATGTAAATATGCCCAGTAAGCTTTTTTCCCACTACTTTTTTATATCAGTGATACAGGCAGAGGAGCCAGTCTGTAAAACCTTTATTAAATATAATTGAGGGAGGATATTGGCTTTCTCAGAGTCATTGTGAATTATGGTGGAAGAATACTCTTCCTTTCCCTGAGCTATGTGATGGTCATGGGCATTGCCACTTGTTCTTTCTTTGGAAGTCAGACAAGGAGCATATATCCTTTATCTCAACAGCTTAAATGCTTTCCAAAGAAAGGGGTATGGTTTCTTCTATTGTTTTTATGGGGATTTTTGTTGGGTTAGTTGGTTGGTTTATTTAATAAGGACTTTGGCCCCAGTATTCTTCAGTGTTTAGGCTGAGGTGAGCACATAATACTGTGGAAATAACAGCTGTTATGCCAAAGGTCTCACCTGTTGGTGTTCTAATGGGTAAAATGTAAAACGAGGAGCAGGCACCCATATTCCTTTTTGCAGGCAGATAAGTACATTGGAGACTGGAGGAAAATGTTCTGGATTATCACTGCTGATGTAATGCTCAGGCTTGGCTGCAGACCTGCATTACCGGCCTTCGTGCCAGGGAGGGACATGGCTGGAGGCAGACCATAATCTTCAGCAGTTCCTGGTTAAAGCTACATATGTTCAGCATTTTCAGGGTGATGATTTCCCATCAAGGGCCCCTCACTCCCAGCCTGTGCCATGTCAGGAGTTTGGGGCTGGGAAGAGCAGCCAGACTGCAGAGCTGGCTGGGCAGCACCTGCCGGCGCAGCATGGAGCATCCTCTGCTGAGCTCCTGGTTGTTCCTGGGGAACTCTTGGGGAACTGTTAAAACAGCTCCAAATTTCTTCTCAGAAGAGAACTGATAAAGCTCACTGAGAAAAGAGAGAAAACAATACCATTAGTGTTTAATCATTTTCCTGTTTATGGATTATACTGACATATTTCAGACTGGGTGCAGATCCCTGCTTCATGAATCTGAGTTAGTGAAACAGAAACGGGAGCGCCTAATTAATTAAGTTTTAAGTGTGGTTCAGTCTGTTGAAGGGAGCCCATTTGTATCTATCAGTGCTATTAGCAGGCATTTTAAAATGTCTGCTAATTAATATGTGACAGAATAAATTAATACAGTTGAGGTTAAAAGTGACTTTGTCTGGATGTAAATCATAGCAACAAGATAAGCCAAGATTTTCTAGGGGAATGAAAAAAGATCTCTTCATTTTAGAGAATATTTTAAGCAATGCAGGTTAATAATCTTACCTTTCTTCCAACAGCCACCCTGAAATAATGTACCTGAAGTAATGTAGCCACTGTTGAAATATATGAAATTTATCTTAAAACGCAGTTTTGTGAAGGATTTGGATTAAAAAATCCCTTTAAATAACTAACATGCAGAAATAAACAGTTTCTTCTAGGAAGGTTTTGGTTTTCCATCTGCTTTCCTTGCAGTAATAGGAAAGTTTCTGTTTCTAAATTGCCTTGAAATTTTGGCTGGGGCCTATGATGGTGGGTTAGACAAGTAAGGAGAGGGGCCCAAGCTTCTATTTCTGAACGCTGCGCTGTTATAGAAGAAAACTTTGCTTGTCCTTAATGATTTAGAGGTTTTTTGCAAAAGATTTATCTACCATAATCTGGACTATTAGAAACAGTAGGAGCCCTGTAATCCATGTTAACATGGACACATTAAATTAAAGCTGTTTCTGTTCTTTCTTAGCTGTCTTCAATTATCTGTGCTCCATTTTGGCCTACGTTTTATTATGGAAACTTCTTTCATAGGGAGCCCATGATCCATTATATTTCTTTTTTGTGGGCCACATTAGGTCTCTTGAAAACTTATGCAGTTGTCAGTGGCAATTTATAAAAGCAAGAAGATCTTTGCCTGTTTTTGTGGATGATCTGGTGTGTCACAAAGATTTATTATCAGCATCCTAAAATAAGACAGATATTTTGTAATCATGGCGATGTGGCACTCGAAGAAAGCAAGTCATCTGTTTCCTTTTAACAGCTGGTTGAGTACAGAAGAGTTAGGCTTCAAGAAATAGAGTCTGGCTAGATTAATACTCCTCTCTAGTATGTTATTTTGGCCTAAGTTTTGGAAACCCAAAAGTTTAATTAGCTTGGCAACTGCATCTGCAGATTCTAGTCTAAAGAGTGTTAACCCTTGTATCTTTATTTTCAAAATCTGGCCAGTGTTTTAACATGTTAGAGAACCAATTAGAGAGCTGTTAACATTTGTAAAATCAATATATTCTTTCTGAGACCATGGTGGAGCCCTGTTTGGAATAAAATTATCAGATTCTGCCATGTTTCTTGTCTTTGAAAACATTAGCTCAGCCAAAATGTTAAAGAACACTGGACTCCCACCATTTAGACATTCATATCAATACTGTTTTGAGAGATGAATTATCAAAATAAGATGGGGTTATTCATTTGGTGAATATCTAACACTTATAAAATTGCAAATGCCAAGAAATACAGTAAATTTTTCTGTCCTAATTCAGCACATACCAAAGAAAATAATTACTTTGTTAAACTAAGTGATGCCAAATACTTGTATCTAGTATTTCGGTGCAGAGGTCAGTTAGCTTGGCTCTTTCTTTTGAAATGCAGCCATATTAATGTAACAGATTTTAAGTCAGTGCTGATGGCTGTGCAGCATTTGTTATCATGCACAGCTGAGTAGTTTACGTGAGTGTTTTGAAATCATGTAAATAGCAACAGATGCAAAACCGTTTCCTGGATGTGTTTGTGTATACAGCTACAGATACATATATTTGAATCTGCTTATCTGATTCTAGCACAGAATAATAAGTGACTGATTAAATTCAGGGTATTTTGGGGTAAGGTACTGACAGCCAATGTGCTTAATCTAACACATGTACTCCTTTATTGTTTGAGTACTGTATTTTAGGCATTTATTAAATACTGTGAATGACACTGTAATCAATCAGATATCTGTGATTATACTGGTTACTAGACATTCTTAGGAAATGTAAATGCAAAAAGAGAACCCCAAACCCCTGTATTTAAAAATGCATTTTAAAACCATTGAAAATTAGAAATTCTCAGCATCATCCTGGATTTTGGCCTTTTGATAAGGACATTTCCTGGGCAGGGCACGTTTGATGACTAATTTATTTAGATATTTCCCTAATCAGTCTGTATACACTATAAAGACAGTGTTGGTGGTCTTCTGGGGGAAAAGATGATCTCTTTAAAACACAGGAATACATGTACCTTTAATTTTTCTGTTTGTAAGTTAAGCACAACCTTTCATTTCATATAAAAGCATATGTTGAACATACTAAAATATTTTAATAATAAGATAGGTCTAAAAATTTTGCAGGAGTAAAACTATATCCAGTTATATTTCTTTCCATCTTTTTGAAAACTTTGTGGAAAAGGTTAATGTTGCAGCATGTCCAGGGATTCAACAGGTGATAGTCATGATGGAGGCTTAATTCCATGTTCTGGAGATGAAAAATAACTTTCCACTCGCAATGTGGTAGTTTGACACATCACCACAAGCTTAAATGAGACATGGGGTGAGGGACAGTTTCTGGATTCAGGGTTCCTTTCAGTCTTAAGAAAGGATTTCACATAAAGGGTAATACAGCAATTGTCCTCCTGTGTCTTTACTCATAAATAAAAATACTAGAAATAATACCACCAAAGAATTTATTTTAATTGCTGCATTGTTTCATATTTTTATTGTATGCTGGGGATGGATCAAGCCATTGAGGATTTGGGGTCCCAGATAGGACATTTCACTTTACTCTTCACTTGAGCAACAGCAGAGAAAGGGTTGTAAATCTGGGTTTTACTGCAATCCCCAGCCCTTAACTTACCAGAGACTAGGAACCTTCTGAGGTGATACCAGGTAAGAATAATCTCTTGCTCACTGCATTAAGTGGATAAATCTGCAGATAGTAGGTACGAAGTTCTGTAAATAATACATATTTGCATATAAATAACAACATCACTTTCAGCTGTCACTGTTCTATCCAAGAGTTAGCAATCTTCGTATATGTTATTGAAGTGTATTTATGGATGGGATTCTGCCTTGGTGCTCTGAGTGGTGCCATGTGCCAGAAATGCAGCACTGCAATACCCTAGCTCATGGGGCTTGGAGACAACTGGATCCTGGGGCCAGGGCAGAAGGAGCGGGCACTTCCACTGCTGCCACTTCCTCACTTCCAAGAAGCAGACCTCTGACTTTTGTTATAATGAGAAGGAAAAGAGGTCATAGATATTGATGAAAGCAAAGACAGCAAAATGAGAGGGAGGAAGAAACCAAGGAGAAGGTAGTAAAATGCTTATTAAAGTATTTAGCAAAAAAATACATATAGAGATAATATGCTTCTGTCCCTCCAGCAGTTAAATATTATCCTTGGTAAGTTGAATTTCATTATTTTTGTCCTTGTTCCAGTTTAACTGAGCTGGGGGCAATTATTTTGCAGGCAGTCCTTCTTACAGGAGGTGTATTGAGTGACAAAAATGCTGACCTGTACAAAAAAAGAATGATGGCAAAATGTCAAAATTATTAAGAGACAAAACTAGTATTAATTTTAGGTGTTATTACTTACATTTGTTGCTATTCCAAATTCCATCATGGGTTTTCACTGCTTGTTTTCTTTTCAGTGTCCATGAAAATTTTATATGCTGGCTACTGTTACTGAATTTTCTAAGAGCGGGACTTCACTCAAAGCCTGTAAAGCTGCACGAATGATTGCCTATATTTGATGGGTTTGTGAGAATATGAAGCTTTCCATAGAGTTAGTGCCTTAGTGATGCTCTTTTAGCATGGGAAGGTGGGGCAGGTATGTGTGGGACAGGAGAGCAGCTGCACCACTTAGAGCAGCTTGCGCTGGGAAAAGAAACCACAACGTTGTAAGTGCTGCTAGTCCTGAGCGAGTAATTTCACTTACAGCTTTCCAAGGGCTTTTAGCTCAAACCCTAGGGTCATTTACCATTTAAGTGTGCTTCCACCAGCAGCAGTAAATATGAAGCGAAACCATGTGGATGTGATGAGCAGAACAGAACACGGGCAGATGAGCTGGGCAGGCGAGCGTGCAGTGGGAGTGCAGCCCTTCGCAAGCAGAGGGGAGCCAGGCTGACAAGAGGGCTGTGTCAGGGAGGTGGGCAAAGCTGTGCTCCCAGTGAATAAACGCGCTGAGAAAAAGTGCAGCTGTGCTTTTTTAATATGCACTGCAGGAGATTTCAGCAGCCTGATGATATATCATGCATTAATGTTGAAAAGATAAACACATTTGGAGAGCACAGGAAGGCCTTGTGTTTTTATGTTAGCAGAATGCTTCCTAATGAATAAGAACGTGCTGCTGGCTTCACAGAGCCATATGGCAGCTTTTCTAATTTTAGTTCGGTGCAGATGCATAATTCTCCCTTGTTTTACCTCCTGAAACCTTCCTGAGATGTTGCATAGTTTTTCCTGTAAGACTTGATCTATAGTTTCTGGGGGAAAATATGTATTCAAGAGTCTAAGAGCTGCTTTGCTCTGGACAGATGTGTGCTGTGTGATGAAAGAGCAACCTCACTATATAATCACTTCCCTAAAATAGTAGCTAACTTTATTCACAAGGATGGGATAAGCTGGTGTTAAAATTGATTGCTGAAATAGTTGCTGTTTCTTAGGCACTGCTGTTTTGAAAAATTGCTTGCTTTCAGGGAATAAAAACAACTTGTGTTGAGGCAATGGGAACTGGGTGAGGACATGCATGGGGATATCAAGTTTCAAGTGAGCCATGGATCGCAGTGCTTTGAATTACACAGCTACAAGGCAGAGTTGCTTTCCCTGTGGTTAACCAAGCATCAAAATAACTTGCACGTTCTTCACTGCTTTACTTCATCATGTGTAGTGATCCAAAACTACTCACATTACCAAATACAATTTTTTGGGTTTTTTCTCTTTTTTCTTTTATTCAAGTTGGTACATTTGAAGGCACTTTCTGTACAGCCCTATTCATGTTAAAAACCTCCTGTCCATTACCAGAGTCAATACAATTACTTAGCAATAGTCATACACAGATGTTATTGCATCTAATATTTGAAATGTTATTTAATCTAATGCTCAAAACTGTAAGGTCAGCTAAAATATAGCCTTTGCTAAGTATACTTCCTATTTTTTGTTAGCCTTAGTTTTTAGTAGTGTATCTACCCTTACTTTTGGGCAGTTAGATACTTCTGCGTTTTTGATTGTTTGGATGTTACTTTTGCACAGCAATTCAGAAGGATCACGCAGGGCAAACTTAGATATATGAATTAGGCAAGGCAAGAGTTGTTGGCTAATACTTGCCAAAAATGGAAAAGATGAGTTGTTTTCTAGATAGTTCCAGTGTAAAATTAAATTGCATGTTTCAGCTTTGTGTAGCGTTTACATTCACTTTCAACTGATGTTCCTGTTACTGTTATAAAGATCTTGATTTGTATGATTTTTAATTTTTTTTGAAAAGGGCAGAGTTGAGTTTTCTAGTGCCACTTATTAAAATCTCTTTGTTTATATTTTTAATCTATTGTACAGAAAAGGTATGTGATTTGAGATAAGTGTGGCGTTTCAATAGCAATTCCAGAAAATTACAAAGAGCAGGAATTACATATAGGGCATCTGGAAACCCTGTTTTAAACACTATTGGATAGTGAACTTGAATTTACCTGTTACAGGGTATTTGGGGTTTTTTTGGTTTTGTTTTTTTTTTTTTTTTTTGCTTAACCTTTTTTTTGGTGGTTTTTGGAGCATGAGTTTTTGTCTGCCCAGCATTTCACCAGCATCTCTTTTTTGCTCTTCTTGTTCTGTGAAGATCTTTAAATGTTGCTCCAGTGAAAAATAAACTACATCTGTGTTGATGCAAATTTTCTCTTTCAAATTATGCTTCATCTTTTTTGAAATTCCTGCAGAGGCTAAGTTTTGCTCTATTAGTTTAAAAATGCTTGGTTTTGCAAAGAGCACGAAGGGGGAAATACTTCTGTAGCAGGTTTCCTTAAGGAAGTTGGAGCAGAGCTTGAATACAGACAAAGAGAGCTTTTTGAGTGGTTCAGCTGGTCCTGCCTGCCCACCTGTAGGAAAGTAGAGTTTGAAACACAACCAAGAGAAGGTGATGCCTGTCATTAACACTTCAGAGTCTGCTGTCAGAAATGCAGAGAGAACTGACATAGTTTGAGTTGGGAGGATGGAAAACCAAGAGGGCTTGCTAAGTTAAAATGTAGCAGGAGACTTCCAACTATTGCTTTTGGCTTCTATTTCTCTGACTTATGAATTTCTGTTAAACTAATGTGATTTCACAAAGGTTTGCTTTCAGAATCTGGAATGAGCTTTAAATAAAGCTTGAGGCTTCCCACTCATAAATTTGTCAGAAAATATTTTTGCGGGCTTTTTTTTCCTTCTTTATTCTGTAGGTTAAATGTAGAAAAGTAAATACAGTTTATGATCACTAGGAAGATGCCCAATTGAAAATATTAATATGTATTTTAGTATAATACTGCTTATGCAATTGTAAACATCTCCACAGTTTAAAGTCTAAATTACACACATCACTAAAATACTACATAATTGGATGTATATATTCTTTGTAGTATCTCTCTCAGGGGTACTTGCATTTTATTTAAATTTTTTTCTCTCTCTAGGCTAAACTCTTAATTGAGCAGAGCTAATAATTATTTAATGTGCTTCAAGTTTATACTACTGTAATTCAGATAAAATATGCTTGATCCCTGGTAGCTGTATTCATTAGGATGGGACCAGTTTCTAATTCCATGCTGCCTCTCCAGTGCAGAATTCCCTGTATGGAGATGAAGCCGTGGGAAGTCCCTTCCATGCTGCTCACATCCTCTGGCTGCAGAAGGCTGTAAATACAGCCCTGTAAATACAACCTCTGCCCACACTCTTGCTCCGCTGCCTTTGGCCGCTGTGCCTGTAGGATACCTGGTAGCACTTGGCTGACATTTAACAGGGGCTGTTCTAGCAGGAGGCATCACTGGGAGCTGTGAGGTCAGGGAAGCAGCTCCCACTCTCCATGTGGCTGCCGTGGCAAAATCCAGTGGCTGTGCTTAGTCAGAGGGTAACACCAGGGGTTCTCCTGGGGCTGGGAGAACAGGGTTCTGAGGGCTTTGCAAGGTTGGGCCTTTACAGCTGTTTTCCTAAGCCTTGACATTCAAAGATCATTAATGTAGCATAGCAATTATAAGCTCTCTGAGCTTTTGATTTCTTTGTTGGGCTCCCATGAACTCAAAAAAGATAGAAGTAAAAAAGGGAAAGTGAACTTTACATTTTTGCACCATTACTTAACACTGGAAGCTGCAACTGTTAAGGAAAACGAAGAATACTGACTTGTGATAATGCATTATTTTGTCAGCATTAGAAATTCATGTATCAATCATTGGTTTTTTCCAGCCTTTCTGTAACAAATTTTTGTTGTCAATTAGCCCCATGGGCTGTATTGCTGAGGGAGAGATTTGCATTTCAAGACATTCGCCATGACTGACTGTCAGGACGACACTGCTGACAGGATTCGCACTTACTTGTCTTGAAAGTGCTGATAAAGTCTACTCGAGGGGCTTTGTAATTCAGTCCAAAATGGATCATTTATTGCATAGTTGAATGTTATTAGTAGCTGCAGCTTCTAGCAGTGACGTGAATTACAGCTGGTCCTACTCAGAGGCTGTCTGAGGCCTAGGTTTCCTATACAATGCCACTTAAATTTAAGTGTGGCTTACGGCCTGGATGTGTAGCCTCTTCTAAGCTCTCCAGCTACTTGAATTCTTACCCAATTAAGTTACAGATCCAATTAGGAAGTCAATCATTTTGGAGCACTTGTGATTTATACTGCTTTTCAGAGTGCCTAGCCAAAGTTCATGAGTAGTGAGCATTGAGTATTAGTAGTTCATGAGTGGTACATTGTCACCATCTCTCGGAAGAGAGGGTGGGTAACATTCGAGTAGAAACAGAGTTTTCATATTTTCTCCATTCATTACGCTTTTTCCTTGAGAAAGCACTGAGTTTATTGATTCCACAGAGATGTTGGGTTCTCTGAGGAAAAGAGTGTAAAAGAAAATGAAGAAGTCAGATGGTTGTGAAGGACAGCTGGTGATGAAGCAGAAGCAGTTAGGGATCAAACAATCAAAATGGAGAAAAGAGAGAAGTAGAGAGGAAAGCAGTGGCTCTCAGGAACTGGATGTGAGGTTTGAGAGAATCTTGGTCTGACCTGGTATTGCAGCTTCTGTATTGATTACTATTATAATAATTTAAAATGTCCTCTTTTTCCTTTGTATAAAACCTTATCAGTGTGCATGAAAGAAAACCATTGTTTTTATCAATGTATAAAAACTCCATGGTTGTAAGAGTGAGAAAAATCAGCAGCAAATATTTCGTATTATGTAAAAATAATCAGTAAAAGTAGTCTGCAAACTGGTGGCATAAGGAAACTGTAATGAATGTGCTTTCACACCATTGTTGGATCATATCTGCAGCCCCTCCATTTCTGGCTCATAGAGAATAATTCCATGTTCTCCCATAATCAAGATGGTATCAATGGCTGAAACAGTGGTCAAATGAGAGCAAGAAGCTGGTATCCCTGTCCATTCTAATATTTTGCAGCATGAAAATAAGAGATCACTTTATGCTAGCAGGAACAGATGGGAAACAGATATCATCACTGGCTTTATTAAAAGCTCAACTCTATTTTTAGAGTTCTTTTAGAATTTTTAGAACATGTTTTCAGTTTCGTATCATCATATGGTGCCAACTCTGCTGTGTTGTAGCATGGGAAGGATTGTTCAATTGTTTTTCTGTTACACCTAATTTCTGCTTTTTGCCAAAACAAGTGAGGTAAGGAAAAAAATAAAATCCCACCCCTAGTCTAAACCAGAGATACTAATTCTATGTCCTCGTGAGTTCAAGTGGCAGAGGAAATGTTAATAGTTCTTTCTAGTGAATTTATTTCTATGAGATTATGCTAATCAGACTGATTTAAAATTAGATGGTTAGCTGCAACTCCATCTTCAGAGCAATTTGCTAAATCATTATTCACAATGGTGTTACATAGTGTATAACACCTAAGAAGACAGCTAAAATTTTTGAGTCTTTTCATGAAAGCAAGAAACCATAGAAATCTAGGATAAGACAGCCCAAGTGACCAAAGCCTTATTGCCAGCAGGTGATTGCTGACAGAACACCCAGGGCTTCACAAAAGCTGCTCCTTTACTCTATGTCTGAGCAGCACATATTCACACTGACCTTAAAACCTATGCCAGGGAAATTCAGAAGAACTTCACCTGCATTATTGCAGATCTACAGATAGTGGAAAATACTGTACACTTGGATACATTTTAATTTGCATGACTGATGTTTTAATTTTCACTCTCGGTAGTTTTCCAAAGGCCCTTTGTTCCATCTGCACGTGGTACTTTCAGTAATTCCTATAATGAATGTTCTTCTAGTTTATTGTTGAAGACATAAATTCTTGTTAAAATTTCAGTGTGCTTTCATGTTTAGTAAAATAATTTATTGCATTACATTAAAAAATAAGAAATTTATATTATTTTTAATATTCTAGATTGCAGGATGGTATTAGCTTTTACATAACTGCTGCTTGAAATATAGTAAAATAATTTTGAGTATAGAACTCAAATTTTGTTTTGAGTATAGAACTAACAACAAAAAGTAACTGGTTTCATTAATTTACAATGTACAATATGCATTAGAATGTGTATTTTACATACTGGTTTTATTAGTTTTATTAATTCATCCTTAAACAAAAATAGCATTATTGAAATAGAAAAATTAATACAGTTCATTACTTGATAGAAATTATAAGCCCACTAGGTTTGAAATTTCTGTGAATATCTCTTACATTTGGAGTTGGGTATAACCTGTGATGCTGTATACACATTTTAACATATGGCATTATGTTCCAGGAACTGAAATCATTATTTTCTTGCCTGCAATTTTCAAATGCAGCACTTGAAATTGTATGTAGTTCTAATAATATATTGGTAAATAAGGCGGTATGAAAATGACGTGATAGTAAGAACGTGGGTGGAGACATGGCAGCAGAACTGAGGCCGCTCTTTCTCGGTACTGAAACCGTAGATTGTGGACTTATGTTTTTCCTTCTAAATATAGCAGTCATGGAAATGCTCTGCAGCTGTAAGCTTTGCCTGCTCTTTTAGATCAGTCTTTGACTACACCTTGAGCCTAGTTTTTGCCCACTGCACCTTCATAAAGAGCCCTTGTCTTTGCCCAGTGTTAGGCTCTGTAGTTTGGTGAAATTTCTAGCAGAGAAACATGAGAAATTATTTCATTTGTGTCACAAGACCTAAAAACTGAGAAGCAAATAGGCTAGCTGTGCTTCCGTTGAATCATTATGGGAGACTGTCTAATCTCATTTTCAGAACTGTTGCACTGTAAGCATTTCACAGCTCTTCTCAATGCTCTGTGGCCTCTTGGTGTATCAGTGAGATCAGTCTTCTGTCGCTTAACACATGGTATTCTCTCTTGCAGAAAAAGCAGCAGCAGCTAATGAAGATGAAGTGCAAAAAGCAGATGTATCATCTACAGGTCAGAGTGTCATCGACAAGGATGCGCTTGGACCAATGATGCTTGAGGTAAAGAGCACAAAATCCATGTATTTAGGGCAGTTCTGCTCCTCCTGGGATGAATGAAATGAAAAGGTGTAGTCAGAGGTTGCTGTGAAGGAATGGTCAAGAGAGACAAACCATCCTGGCTATTGGGATTACGCCATTAAAGAGTAGACAGCATATTTATTTCTCTTGCATTCAGTGATGAAACTCTCAACTTGAAGTAGGGAGAGACCCAGAGAGTTCTGCTTCTTTGTAACATGGACAGCTTGAGGGGCTTCAGCTGACAGCAAGTGTTGGGTGTCTGCTTGTGCATGTTTTATTTTTTCTGAACCACAACAGCTGTGGAGGACCTGTTGCACTTAAACATTGACTTATGTGTACTGTAGTATACAAGTGAATAATATTCCTCTGAAATTGCATGTCATTGCTATACTGCTTTAATATTTTATCATTTCAGCACTTGAAGCAGGACTCTTCCCCCTAGAATATGAAAGTAATCTAGGAGAGATTTTCAGGATGTGTATTTCAGTTTTTTCAGTTAAGATTTCTGTCTCATTTTAGCAGTTATTTTGATACCCCAAAAGGCTGTATGATTCAAGCCTAGCTTCCAAATGTGTGTTAGCAGTAATGTTGGGTAGGTATGTTATCAGGGATCCTTATGTCATGTGCACTACTGCTTTATCTGCTTAAACTCACTTGCAAACTGTTTATTCCCATCCCATTCTGACTGTGGACTTCATTTGTAAGGAAGAATAAATGTAACTTTAGGTAACATAAAACACAAACTCTGAATCAAGCTAAGGGAACCAGCTTTGGCAGAAGCATAATTATTCTGTCATTTCTGAATGCCTATGTAACAGTTTTAAGTATCTGCTCTATTTTTCATAATTGGTCAAAAGAAGACAGTTTTCTATACTGTGCATGAAATAAAGGCTCTAAATTCACACTGCAAAACATAAGATTAGACAGGTTGGAGGCATTGTTCTTTGAAAAGTGGGGATAAGAAATTAATTTATTTTATTTAATATTTATTATACATACTCACTGAATTGAATGTTGTTGGTTTTGCATCAAACAAGGTTATGCATTCATCTCTTACACTGCTGTGTTAAAATTTATCTTTAATTTTCTGTTAATTTAATTGTAAGGACCTGTTTTGTAAAGACAAGGAAAATAAGAATAAGATTATATTTTTCATGGCTTATCTTGTGTGATTGGCTACTGCAGCAAACATGGCATGTAAAATCAACCATTTATTTTGTTGTTCCATTTAATTTAGTTTTCCTTTGCATATGAACAATGAAACATTGTGGAAATTAATGAACCACAGTCCTTTTGCACCGGGAAACTTACAAAGGACTGAAAGTTGTTCTGTATTTGCTGTGGAAAGACTACAGATACTTTCTTTGTGTCTTTATCACCTTAAGGAAATGCAATTCAGTTATTTAATCTTTACAGAGCCCTTTTATACAACGTCTTAAAAACCTCCTACCTTTTCTCATTGCCAAATAATAATAAAAATTGCAATGCTGATGAACAGTTTATTAGTTGATTTGGTTTAGAAATGTTATTGTATGTTTTTATTAGAGAATAAAACTGAAGAATACTCAAAATAATGAGTGTTACCAGCTGAAGAAAGTGAGTAAAATTCATCAGGCAGCTGCCTCTGAGGAATATTTTAACATATTTCTTGCTTAAAGCATAAAGTAGATAGGAAGAAACTGTGGAAAAATAGTCAAGAGAGAGATGACAACATCTCAAAGAACACAAATGTATTTTCTGTTCCAATATATAATCTAAAATATCTGTTTTCTTGATTTCTCTTCCATCATACTGTCCATTATTTGTTCACCCATTTTCCCAATAGCTCTGAAAAAGTTTTTGATTGCGGTGGCTGACATCTGGGAACAGAAATAAGAAATTACTGCGAAATTGGAGGCTTCTAAAATATTCAAGTGTCTAGGTGCACTAACTTCCTCAAAAGCCTGCTGCTGCTTACCTGCAAGATTCTTTTCTTAAGAGAATGGAAAGAAATGAGAGACTGAAATATAAGGGCCTTTGTTGCTCTAAGCCCAGATGGCCACATCTGTGATCAACTCAAGAAACAGCTGTGAGGGAACAGCACAGAGAGCACTTCTCTGCCAAACAAGTTGCCACTCTAGGAAACAGTAGGGAAAACTGAAGGTTATTGTGGGATGCCAGTAACTCTCATAATCTCTTGCTTGCCATCTCCACCTTTGAAAATTTTCTCTTTAGGACTCCAATAAACGTCTGTGCTAGCTTTGGTTTTGCAGCCCCTGTGAATTGATGTGTGGACAGCTGCCAAGCAAGATGGTTCAGCCAAACCCACACCCTTCTGCCAGCTCTAAATACCGTGGCTTCTATGGTTGGCCAACTGGAGACTGATGTGGCTAGCATCTTTTTTTTCTTTAATTAGTTTTCAGCCAACTCAGCTCTCTGGTCAGCTCTTCATAGCCTCACACAGTACAGGTTGCTGTTGTGGTGTAGGGAGTACTAAATCAAACAGGCCATGCTTACACTGGCTTTAAATGGTGGTGAAATGCAGCCTAAAACACCAATCCATAGCAGAGATGCTGATTATGATACTAGAAATTATTATGCTGAAAATTACACTGGAGCCTCAATTTATTAACTAATTTGTAAATCTTTATTAGTTAAAATAAATACTACTCAGCATGAAAATGTAATAAATGTTAAGAAAGTACATATAAAGGATGGAACTCACAGAAAGTGAATCAACAGGAGGAACCAAAAATTATCAGAAACAAAAAGAAGGCAATGATAAAAAACAATGCCAGAGAATAGAATTTGTGCCAACAAGAGGACAAAAAGACCTGGTTTATCTTAATTTAGAGGCAGTCAGGGAAAGTACACACTTACACATTTATTTGTGGGTTTTATTATGTTTTAATTTTAAAATAGGTCAAAGAAAGCATTTGTCAGCCATTGGCTCAGCTGCTCCCCTTGCATTGTGCTTTCACTGACCCTCCCCTGGAGCAGAATCATTATCTAACTTATCTAAGTAAGTTAGGGAAGAACCTCTGGAGCTTGTGTATTCCTACCTCCACTGCAGTCTAATCTGAGTAGAGCAGGTGGGCCAGATCTGAGTCCAGCCAAGGTTTGAATATCTCTGGAAGGTGGTTTTGAAGTCTCTTGCCATATCTGACCACCTTCATGGTGGTTTTTTTTTCTTGTATCTCCATGACATTTCCTGATTTGCAACCTGTGTCTGTTGCATCTCATCCTTCCCTTGTGAACCTCTGGCCTAGAGCCTGGTTCTGTCATCTCTTTAGCCTTCTGCTGGGTGGCTGAAGGTGGAAATAAAATCCATCCTAAGCCTTCTATTTTATCATCTAAATTTGCTAATTGCTCAGTAATGTGCAATGTTTTAAACATCTCTCTGTAACCAGTGGACAGAACTGCCTGCTAAGACCAAGACATGAGTTGTACACTATACAAGTTGGGTCAAATCAAAAATGCCTGGTGCTTGCTGTGGCAGCTCCTCCTTGTCTAGACTGTTTTGCAGTGAGCTGTGTTCAGATTTAGTATGGATCCACTTGGTTTTGACCCACAACGAATTGTGGGTGGCCTGTTTTTCTAATTTATTTCTGACCCTGGAGATACAATAACTAACAACTCTTGTAGTGATTTCCTGCCAATCCTTAGAGAGGTGAATAAATCAGGCAAAGCTGCAGAAGTCTGTGTAGATAGTTAATTGAATGCTTAGACAAAAAACTTTGGTGCTTTTAAGTTTTTATTCCCCCTTTATCTGCTTATATGACATAAAATTAGAGGGATGATATATTTCTACCATCTGCAGTCATGCTTGGAGATTGTGGGTTTCATTATTTTGCAAGGTGTGTACCTTTCTGTGCTTTTACTCTGCTGTCATATAAGTAAGATTAGATGCTCAATCTGAAATGTGTCCTTTGCTCTTAGAGACAATAATGTAAGAACTGGGATGGATATGGAAAAATTCAATTATGTCTCCTGAATGGAGTATTTATTTTCTGTGTATTTTGTTAATCTGATTGTTTGCTGTTGTGTTTTTCTCTCTCTCTGATTTTTTATTTTTCCCCTTTAGGCCCTAGATGGGTTCTTCTTTGTAGTGAACCCAGAGGGTAATGTTGTGTTTGTTTCTGAGAATGTGACACAGTACCTGAGGTACAACCAAGAAGAGCTGATGAACACAAGCATATACAGCATCCTGCATGTAGGGGACCACAATGAATTTGTCAAAATCCTGCTGCCAAAATCTTTAGGTATATAACTTCTCCCGATATTGTACCATTACTTATTTAACTTTGGTTTTGTAAGTCAGCATTTTAATAACTGAAGGTAATGTCCTGACACTGCTTACAGTTTCATAGTATACATTATTTATTTTTAATGTATATATAGGCTATGAATGATTAATATTATTCTCAAAAGCATTCTACACTCTTTGCAAATTCTTCTTTATTAAAATTGCTTTTAGTAGTTCATGTTACCTGATATTTTTTAATGGATCTCCAGAGTGAATCACTAAAAGACAGCATTAGGTATGTGAACTCTGTTAGTTCTCTGTCTTGGCTGCCTATTCCAAAAATGGCCCAGGAAAGGAGAAATATAAAAGAAAAATCAGAAACCTCCTTATATTAGAATTTTTATTTCAATGGTTTTGTTCTCAGCAATACTTAACTTTAGGAAACTGTTTTTGTTAGTTGCAGCCATGTTTGGATTCATTAATATTAGTTTTAATGTCATTCAGTGTTGGAGGAGATGAAAAGAAAGTCAATATTGGGTTCCTCATTTACTCACAGCAGTTTAAAAAGTATTGCTCAATTCACTTTAGCATTTTATTACTGTACTTATATACTCTGAAGAAGCAAAAATGTAAATGGCTAAAGTCAATATATTACTGCATTTATTGCATTTTATAACTGAAGGGGGCAAGCAAAGAGTATTTTAAATATGACCCTGCCATTTCCTAATGTGGTGTAACAGTGATTCGCTCTGACTGATGTCCAGTACCTATATTTGTGCATCTCAGGATTTTGTTTCTTTTTTTACTTGTCTTAAGCACTGTGTTAGGCTTTAGTTTTATCCATAGCTCCACCCAGGTCATTTCAACCCTTCAGTCTTTCCCATTGTAGCTGTGACTGTGTGTTTCAATATATTCCCTATTGTATTGCTTCCTGTTTTTATAAGGGCATATTAGTTTCATTTCTTTCCCTTCTAACCTGGACGGAGATTTTTATACAATGCAGCCATGTCTTCTAGTAGTACCTTTTAAGTTTGCTGGAAAGATCCTACGTACTGCCTTACGTTTTTCAGTCTCATAAATCAACTTGATCTACCCAGTAGGCTTTTGCTGTGCTGTGTAACTTTTACATGCACCAATATTTAGACTTATATTCTGCTTTTCTGCTATGTCATTTTGAGTCACTTGTGTAAACATACTAGCTGAACAAATTAGCAGTGCTCTTAAAATCTGTTCATTTTATAAATGACCTAGTTATGTGCTGGTTTGGGCTTTAATATTATAATTAAATTGTTGTTGTTAAATGAGCTTGTTTCCCAGCCAGTTTGTAAAACACCTTGATTAATTTCCTGTGGATAAGCAGCAGAAATGCCTGGTAGCAGCTTGTCTCAGTACCTGATTTTGCTTTTGCTCAGTGAATGGGGGATCCTGGTCTGGGGACACTCCGAGGCGGAACAGCCATACCTTCAATTGCCGCATGCTGGTCAAGCCTCTGGCTGAGTCTGAAGAAGGCCACGATAACCAGGAAGCACATCAGAAATATGAAACTATGCAGTGCTTTGCTGTTTCTCAACCAAATTCCTTCAAGGAGGACGGTGAAGGTAATTACCATTTCCAGTTTGTGTTAATGCACTTTCAGAGCAGTTGATAAAGTTGACCTCTAAGTCTTGAAAATTGGAAAAATTCTTAGGTTTGGGGTTTTTTTTATTTAACTGTAGAAATGTGCTTTTGTGTCTTGGCTATGAGGATATACACTTGCATGCAGCTATTCGTTAAACCAGCTGAGAGAAATTCTGTTTACCTCAAAGGGAGATACCCTAGTTTTATATTGCTGAAATTGTAAAAAAAATGTAGCTGACTAGGAAGAAGGTTTCAAAGGGCAATTTTTTGAATTCTTAGAATTTGAAGACAATCGTGGTTCACCATTTCCTTTCCCATTTACTACTTCAGCAGGTAAATTTCCTCGGATTGTTTTGTAAGTGTTCAGGTAAGTAAAAATTGTTATAGTGAAGGTGAGTTCTCAGGAACAGGAAGCATTTGAGGCAAGTTTAAGGAATTTGACTTAGAAAATATGAAGTGGGGAGTGTTAAAGAAACATGCTCTTTGTGCATGCAGTATATTCTCTTTTATTACTTGCTTCCTGAGTGGTTGAGGTACTACAGGTAGATTCATAAACGTGTGCCAATACTTATGGATTGTGGTGGAGTCCTTGTTAGTTTTTCTTCCGAAAGAAAGCAAAGCCACCTTTCCTGTTTTATTTAATGTTTTAGGAAGTAACGAAGATACAAATCTACTGAGTTTTGTCTGTGCATGTATTAGTACAAAATCTATATTTTGATCTGAATAGATTTAAGGAACTTTTTTAAAGTATTTCTGAAGTCTTTGTGGAAGCAGAAGTCTTCCCTTTTCATGAAAATAAAATGAAGTAACATTTTTCTCTAAGATTTGCAGTCTTGCTTGATTTGTGTTGCAAGAAGAGCTCCAATGAAGGAAAGACCACTTCTTCCTTCGTCAGAGAGCTTTACTACACGCCAGGATCTTCAAGGTATTGTGAAATAAGAGTAGAAGTTTTTAATTGTATTTCCTTTTCCTCACTGGAGAAATTGCTATAACAGATATTTTCTAATGTATCTAATATCAGGCAAAATAACTTCATTGGACACAAGTACCATGCGAGCAGCTATGAAACCTGGCTGGGAGGATTTGGTGAGAAGATGCATTCAGAGGTTCCATTCACAGCACGAGGGAGAAATATCTTTTGCCAAGAGGCATCACCAGGAAGGTTAGGTTTCATACTTTTAGTACTTTTTATTTTTAACCTGTTTGCCATTTGTGTCTCTTGGTTGTTCTCTCTTTGTTATGCTTTCAGAACAATCACCAGCTACTGACAGTCCCTTTCTCAAGCTGTTGTACTTAGCACACTGGTGGCTCTCTCTCTAGGGAGGTCTTCAGCTTTCTCAGTGGTTGTTTTAGCCTTCTTGCTACAACTGTGCCATCCTGGAGTGTGTTTTAAATCTTCCAAATGTCAAAATTATTTTGGAAGGAAAGACCCTTGCATGTTGTCCAAATGTTCACTCACCATTATTCTTCAGAACCTCAACTCACACATTGCAGTTCATTGCCAGTATTCCCTTTCTTTACAAAAATGGACTTTTACTGTCACATTTCCTGTGAGAAACATTGAGTGTAAATTCCCAAAGCTGCATCTCTCATACTGTTTGGAAACCTACGTTGTTGCACTTTTTCTAGCTGATAAGTGTTATAGGATATACCACAAGCACATCTACTCAGTCAGGATTATGGCAGGTAAGAAATAGCAAAGTACTGCACTTGGAATGGTCCCCATGAGGTTTCTGTGGTAGTGACTGGGTGGGGATTTTTCATAAAACCCTTATACTTCTAATTCTAGTAACACAGACCCAAATTAATAAAAGCAAATAACCCTATCTAGTCCATGGGAAAGTAATTTCAAAACCAATTGGGAATAGCTGGAACGTTTCCAGTACAGAAGCATCATTCTTTGGGTTCATGTTTAAAGAACAGGGTTTACAGCTGGCTTGTAACAAATAGTTACCATGGTCATTAAGCAACAGACGTGTCATCTTGGATACTAAATTATAACTGGAATATCAAATTATTCCACCAAATATACACCAAAAAAAGAGCTTTAGTCATGAGTCATTAGTTAAATGTTCTTTAATATGTTCTGCTTTCCTGAAATCATCAGGTGGTCTTTTAGAAATGTGGGGTCACAGAAATGCTGTGTTATTTTAGATAACAGTTTTGGAGGTATGTACAGTAGAAGTGCTAAAAGTTCACAGCCTTGTGCTGTGATTTTAGACAACTGAAGAAGGCAATATGCAATTAAAATTACACCAGGAGTCTAGAGAGCAGTTGAAGGTAAGGACCCATTTGTGCCAGAGATGATTTAGGGGTATGTGTTATGGCATCCCAGCAATTTATTTCAGTCTTCTTGAAGTTGTTCCTGACCAAATTTGCAGCTACTGCCTTGAGTCCTAAGGTAGAATGAGTCCTTTCTTAAGCTTTCTATGAAGTGGTAAAAATATAAGTGTTTTGGTGTTTACACTGTATCATTTTGCAGTTGTGGCTTAGGATCATCATGTAAATTGTAGAATTAATCTAAATGAGAGGGCTCTTTTCTTCTTGTCAAAATGAAAAGAGTGAGTGGTAAGAGGAGGGAAGACCTCTGGAATTACTTCCCTACAAATGATAGAGCACCGAAGAGGAATAATGGCTGAAATATTTTGCTCCCCTGACCTGCAGTATGGGGAAGAAAAACAAGTCATCTTGGCTGGAGCATCTTTGTGCTTGCAGTTTTCAAGTCATTGTGGTTTGAGAATGGAAGCAAAGAAAGTAATGCTCTCCTACATGTAGTCCAGCATTACAGTGTGAAAAAAATCCAGCATTAGCTTGATAAACAATAAAAAACATGCTTTAAAATTATCTCTCAGTGTAAAATGCAGAATATATGGTAAGTTTTTATTGGCCACGGTCAGAAAAATAGCATTTCCTCAAGAGGAATATGGAAACATTCTTGTTTGCTTAAAGAATTAGTTTGGAAAATGATTTAAGTAGAGATTTCACTTGTATCCTGTTGGCATTGAGTACTGGAATTTCCTGATGTGGTATATGCTAAAGTTAAGAGCTTTGGACTTTCTGGTGCCCAAAGGTTAAACTGAAACAATGACATACCTAACAGTGAAATTTTGTTTTGTATTGTTTCACTGTTGTAGGTTTTTGTTTTTCGTTACATTTTTACTCTGAAAACCCCCTTCTGGTTGTTTAAATTGTGCTTCCTGTTTTCTCACTGCCTAGATAATACTTTGCAACCTTGCAGAACAATATATAACAGTGGGGGACAGGGAAGGAAAGCAATCGTAACCAGTCTTGCAAGGCTGAAAATGTGCTAGCTCTGTAGACCAGAAAAATAAAGGCCACACTTGGAAAACCACATCATTTCATTACAACAGGAAATATTAAAAGACTAGCAATGAAATGAAGATCACATGATAATATTAATTTAAAAAAATAAAAAAGAGAGAGACAGAACCTCACAGAAAATACAGATGTACGAAAAAATAAGAAACTAAATGTATTTGTAGTGCTTCGTTCCTATTTTTTCCCTAAATGAGTATATGAAAATTTTTGTATTTTACTTCTCTTGTGTCTGCAATCCTAATGTGATTGCTTTTGGACTAGAAATTTTAAGGGACCACACTTGTTTCATTGATGGCAGAGAGTGAACAGTAGAATAAATGTTTGGGAGATGTGCTTTTCCATAACATGTTTTAATATTTCATTAAAGAAGTGTCACAGAGGTGTATGGAAGTTAAAAAACTGAATTTGTTTAAGTTCAGATTTACATTAAAAACTTAAAGGGCTGCAGAATGTGTACAGTGAAGTAAACCCCAAACCTGAAATGCAATCAACACTGAGAAAGGGTAGCAGAGCCCCAGTTTTGATTTAGGTAATTTTATTTCTAATTTTTTAGCCATATATATTTTGTATTTGTTCTTTTAAAAGTAATAATTTCTCTTTCCAGTTCTCATTTCTAATTGTTCTTAGGTAAGAGTTTATGCATTTTTTAAATTAAAGAAGTAGTGATAGCAACTGTTGCAAGACAATTTAGTCAGGCTTGGAGGAGAATATACAGGCTAATGGAAACAGATGATCTAAAAACTAAGGACATTTGTATCAAATCATCATGGTGTAATGGTACAGTGAAAAAGTGTTTGAGGAACAAAAGGAATTAGACACATATTTGATGAAAAGTGAAATGGACATCAAGAGCTTCCTGTCTGCTCCTGGAATACATTCTGTTTCATAGTATCTTCCTGTTGTTGCTGTCACTCCTTGCAGATTTTCATTTGATCGCCCTACAGCATGCGGGATCCTTTTTTTTTGTACACATCTATTTATTTTCAAAATGTTATTTTTATTTATTTTGCTTAATTAGCACCACATCTGGGTATCGGTGCTGAGCATGTTAGATGTTGAGCAGCTGAGCAGTGTGCCATTAGCTTACCTGAGTTGTTGTTGTGCTTGCCTGCAGTGCTGAGGCAGGGGCTGGCCTTCAGCCCCGTTTATCGCTTTTCCCTGTCGGACGGCACCATCGTCTCTGCCCAAACCAAGAGCAAGCTCATCCGCTCTCAGACAACCAGTGAACCTCAGCTTGTCATCTCCTTGCATATGCTTCACAGGTAAGCCTGGCCACTTCCTTGTTGTAAGCATACTGTTGTTATTATATTTCTAAAGTCCATACCTTCTGAGTGGTTTTCTACCATGCTGCTCTTCTCAGCAGTGCAGTTCCTTGTGGCTTCATCAGGGCTCTCAACCCACCCACTTTTATCCTAGTAACCTTCACGAGCCACAGCTACTGCCCAACTAAGGACTTCACAGCTGTGGCTCATTTAGAATAACTAGAACTGGCAAGGCCACTTATATTCCCCAATGCAATACATTTTACTGTGACTCAAAGGCCACCTATACTTCCTTGCGTCCACACTCTGCTGAGAGTCATGCAAAGCACAAGGCTGCCAAAGCAAATAGATCGTTTAAGGCTGATAGATTTCTCTTGACCCAGAACTGATATCATGGAAACCAAGTAAGATTTTGAAATCAATGCTTGCAGCAGGAGAAGACTGTAAGATTGTTTCAGAATTTGAAAATGGCATGCTGGATTTTCAATGCCATGTTCTTCTTTTCAGTATTTTAATTTCCTGTATTTTGCATAGTAGATACAAGAAACTTTTCAATAGTGATTAAATCTAGAAAGCTTAGAATTCTTGTAGTTCATATTCTGTTATTGGTTCTGGTTCTTCTTTAAAAAACATGTTATGAGTATTAGACTTTAGACACTTTAAACAAAGTGTTGCTTAATTCTTTGATTCTTTTTGTGCCTTGTCTTTTCTGGTGCTTGGCTTAGCGGCTCTCATATGTCCAGTTCTAAGCAGTGTCACTACTGTTAGTTTGGGTTTTTTTTTCAAAAAGTAGAGACAATAATATGCTAAAGTCAGTATTGAGCAATCACTGACATCAGAACTTTAACATGCAATTTTTATTAAGTCATTGCACGTCCTGATGTATTTGTACCAGATTTTGTTTCAGGCTTTATTCCCAGTCCTCCGTATCATTTTTCTTGAGAGGAAGAAAACAGTGCTAAACATACTTATAACTGAAACCATTTTATAGAACTTGTAGATTGATCTGGCTAAAAGCTGTCTGCAATTTGTTTTCTTTGGATTGCTGAATAGACCTAGTATTTTATTAAGTGCCATATCTTAAATTTTAAAAAGCAAGCACTGATAATTTTTAAATGGTACTCATAAATTTTCTTGCACTTTTTAAAGCAGAGTGCTGGTACTACTGTATTTGTAATAAGGTATTAAAAAT
Organism: Zonotrichia leucophrys gambelii; assembly: GCF_028769735.1. NCBI lineage: Eukaryota > Metazoa > Chordata > Aves > Passeriformes > Passerellidae > Zonotrichia > Zonotrichia leucophrys. The sequence continues at coordinate 120,113,677 of NC_088171.1, read as the reverse complement.
ACCTCTTTTTTATAGTTAATGTTTTTCACTTTTGCCTTTATACCTAAGGTAACCAATAGAGAATAAGAAGATTCACTGCTCTGTATTTTTCAATATTTTGCTACTCACACTTTAGCAAAACTGAAGGTTTATCTGCACTTACTTATACTGTGCAAATAGGAATGGTTTTTGTCTCATGGAGAATGCATATTAGGAATGTTCCATTTATATTTGGTTTTGGAAGTCTGGAGTTGATTTGATTTTTTTTTGTCAGAATCTCATTTTTTTCCTTCCTAACCTACTTGGCTCTGTCTCTTTTGTAGCTTTTAGCATTTGGGAATATATCTGATTTTCCTAATTTAAGTTTTAGCACACAGTAAAAAGTGTATTACATCCTCCCATAAACTAATTAAAATCTACTGAGGAAAAGAAAAGTGACCTTCAGGTGCTCTCACAAGAGCTTTTTCTCTGTGTATGTGTGTCTCTCTCTTCTCTTTCTTCTGTCTTGAGGCTTACATCTCTAAAATACAAGTTTCAGCTTCTGTGTGTGTGGTTTGTTGTTTTTCTTCTCCCCTTTTCCTAAATGCCTGTGCAGGACTGGATTGCTAACAGACTGTTCTCATTCTGAACAAGTATCCAGTAGTTCCCTTGGCTCACAGGCTGTTTTGGAGCAATATTGAAATACTCTGGCAGTGTAAAAATGTGACTTTTTCAACTTTCTTTTCACTATGAACTTGGTGGGCAAATAGCCCACTCCAGCCTTGTGGTGGGGCTAACTTAGAGAAATTCAAAACTCCTGCAAACAGCTGTCCACAGCTGTCTTGTAAAACATGTATTTGTTGGGTCATATGTTTCAGATGAGATTTCTTTCAGTTCTAGAAATTAGCTCTTGCCAAATTGTAGAGAGATACATTAAAGGGAGTGTGAAATTGTAACCTATCAGCATTTCTAATGACTGTCATTTAAATGAGGTTTAATTTTGTTTTTCCTCTCTTTCATTGTTTTCTAATGAGGTACTGAAAAACCATACTGTTAATGTTCAGCCATGTTGAGAGTTGCATATCACTTTTGTCAAATTGTTGATTTATTTTTGATTGTAGAGGTTTTGTGTTATTTTAAAGTGAGGTTTGGGGTTTTGCTTCTTTTTCCGTAATGTAATTGCAAGTTGGCCACTGTCATTTAGCTAATGGGCTGTTTTTCTTCCTCTTGCCACATAGAGAGCAGAATGTCTGTGGAATGAATCAGGATTTGACTGGACAAGGAATGGGGAAGATATTGAACCCAATTAGTTCCAGCAGCCCTGCCCATCAGGCCATGTGCAGTGGGAACCCAGGTCAGGATATGACCATCAGTAGCAATATAAATTTTGCCATAAATGGCCCAAAGGAGCAAGTGGGCATGCCAGCAGGCAGGTTTGGTGGTTCAGGGGGAATGAACCATGTGTCAAGCATACAAGCATCCACTCCTCAGGGTAGTAACTATGCACTAAAAATGAATAGCCCCTCTCAAAGCAGCCCCGGCATGAACCCAGGGCAGCCAAACTCTATGCTTTCCCCAAGGCATCGCGTGAGCCCTGGAGTGGCAGGAAGTCCTCGCATCCCACCCAGTCAGTTCTCCCCTGCAGGAAGTTTGCATTCACCTGTGGGAGTCTGCAGCAGCACAGGAAATAGCCATAACTACACCAACAGTTCCCTGAACGCACTTCAGGCCCTCAGCGAGGGCCACGGCGTTTCTCTAGGATCGTCGTTGGCTTCACCTGACCTAAAAATGGGAAATTTACAAAATTCCCCTGTGAATATGAATCCTCCCCAGCTAAGCAAGATGGGAAGCCTGGACTCTAAAGACTGCTTTGGAATATATGGGGAGCAATCAGAAGGTACAACTGGACAAGCAGAGAGCAGCTGCCATTCAGGAGAGCAGAAAGACAGCAGCGATAGCAGCATGCCACCGGTTGTCAGTGGCGAGAGACCTGATGGACAGAATAAACTGCACGATGGAAAAAGCCAGACAAAGCTCTTACAGTTGCTGACCACCAAATCAGATCAGATGGAGCCTTCACCTTTGTCCAGTACCATGGGAGACATTAGCAAGGACTCCACGGGAGGATTGCCTGGGTCTGGTTCAGCACACGGAACCTCGCTCAAGGAGAAGCATAAAATTTTGCACAGACTATTGCAGGACAGTAGTTCTCCTGTAGATTTGGCCAAGCTCACAGCAGAGGCCACAGGCAAAGAACTGAACCAGGAGTCCAGTAGCACAGCTCCTGGTTCAGAGGTGACTGTTAAACAGGAGCCAGCGAGTCCTAAGAAGAATAATAATGCACTACTTCGCTACTTGCTAGATAAAGATGATACTAAAGATATTGGTTTACCAGACATACCCCCAAAACTGGAGCGGTTGGACAGTAAGACAGACCCTTCCGGTAGCACAAAGTTAATAGCGATGAGGACGGAAAAAGAAGAGATAAGCTTTGAGCCTAATGAACAGGTAAGCTAATTTTTGCATTATGTGTGAATGACTTGTTCCAGGCCTGCATTCCTGCCATCTGACTTACACTAAGAGTAGCATCTTGGCACTTCAGGAGGCTGTTACCTGTCTTTTGAAATCCAGTCTTCACTCAGTTTCCCAGCTGGTGATGGTCACACTGTATAAAAGCACAGGCTCTGCCTGGGAGGAGATGGCCAATGCAGGGTGCCTTTCCCAGATGGTAGTCAGGCAAAGAGAAAATACTCGTGACTCTTGGTTAGTGCTGCCTAATTGACAGCTTTTCCCACAGGCTGAGGTTGAACTGCTGTTGTGCTTGCTAAATGGGTCCTTGACCTAGCCCAGCATAGCAGCTACACTCCTGCCATGGAAAACAGGTTCATGCTCAAGAACAGTTGTTTGAAAGGACTGATAACAACTTTGCATTACTGGTCTTCATGTTATGCTTGACCTGCAAATTAAAATCTAAGCAAATAGACTTATGTGGCAGTCTGGAGGATTTGATGGGATTTTCTTGTAATCTTAAAAATTCTTTATATTCAGCCTCAAATTTCTGTGAAAGATTAATTGTTCAGTGCAGGGATCGTGTCTCCTCATGCAAGGTTATCTGCATTGAATTTTGCATTCAGAATTTCTTTACTTTCTGTGCAAGATCCCTTGTTGCTGTGCTGCCCAACACAATAATAAATGGTGTATTGTTGGCACCTATGCTAAGAAGTGTTATGTCACACTGGCTTTGATGCAGAATTCACTTTCCAAAAGCAGCAGGTCCACATCATCCAGAGTGCTCCAGTTTTCAGAGCTTTGCAAGAAGAAGGGACACAGTGAAAGCAATCTGCTACTTCAGTATTACTGTTTATATTATTTATAAAATGGGTAATTACAATATCAATTTTAGTATAAAGCATTTTCTGGGAAGGTTATAACTAGCTGGAGTTAATGATCCTTAGATTTGTCCTACACTATCAAATCTCCCAGCTGGTCATTAATCCCCAGGCAGCCCTGTGTGTGAAGCCTTAGTTTGTAAATCATGACCAGATCATATACAATGCAAATGTTCATGTGTCTCATTCACAGCCATATCCTTAATTTTAAAAATTTTGTATATTTTCTAATGCGTAGACTAGGTTTGAGCTTGTTTATTTTTTTAACCCATTGTATCTTTTTATTATGTATGCATAAAAACATTCTTGTTTATATTTTCTATATTGTGTTGTGAGACTGAGGAGGGTTAGATGACATTTTCTTTGCCCTAAGACACAACATTGGATTATTATTTTTTTATTTGCCCTTTTGGCAGTCTGTAACTAGTAGACAGTTCTTTCAACAGTGGTTATAACCACAAAACATAGAGGCCAAATGTGTCACTGCAGTGTAGATGCAGCATTGTTAAAATCTCAGTTATCCAGGCAACTCCTAAGGTTACTTTGCTGCTTTTGTTTCAACAAAATTTGACAACTCTTGCCACTATGTAGGAGCAATTGTGGTTTTTCAATCCTTCCCACACTTTAGGAGAAACCAAGCCAAATTGTACTAATTTCTCCTCACTGAAGTTTGCACTGATTTATCCTCAAGCCTGGATGTTAGTTTGGTTTTCAATAGAAGCCTGTATTTTCTAGTGTTTGTAGAGGTAGAGTGTAGATTCTCTTTGAGAACTGATGGTTCATTAGGCTATGAAAATACAGAAATCAAGAATTTCATAGATAAACTAGCAAGAATGGCGTATTTTTAACATGTCTGATAGATTTCAGTTCCTAGTTCAGATCCTACACATTGAAGTCAGTACTAGATTGAAAGCAGAGATCTTCAATCCTCCAAAATTAGGTACTCAACAAGAATGTAAAATTTGGTAATCACAAAAAACTGTATGCCCTTCCTTCATAGATTTAAATCATGGCCTTCAGATGGTTTGTTCCCCTAGAATTAAATTTCTAAAAGAATTAAAATTTCCTCTTTCATGATCTCTGTGGAGTACACAAGAAACAGTTTAGCTTACAAACCAGTTCTCAGAGACCAAGTTCTGTCCCATCTAGAACTTTGTTGTCTAGTCCAAGCCAGTCCTACAAACTCCTTTTATTGCTGATGGAAACACAGAAAAATACTCCAGGACTTTTTTTTTCTTATCTTATCCTAATGTGTGTCTAAAACAGATGAGGTTAGCTGTTCTTTACTGGTATTCCCATTGACAAGTGGTAGCACAGGTGAACAGTTTAAACTAGCTGCTTTACTTTTTCATAGGCAACTTGTGTCTCACCCTAAATGTAAACATGAGACTAACTATAAAACCAGCTTTCAAGAAAGAGACTTCAATCTCTACAAGCGCTGCCAACCTCAAGCAGTTGAAAATCAGGTCTCCTGAATGATGAACTTCGTAAAGTGAATGGTCCATTCATTTTTTATTTTTAGGTTTTATGTTTCTGAGGCTGGGGAGGGATTTGAGGGGATTGAAGTGTGGGCTGTGGATGTATTGCCTTTTCTTAAAGTTTGAAGACAGAGTTTGTGTCCCAGGAGAGAGAGAGCCGGAGGTACAGAAAGGTCTGGGAGTTGGGTTTGCTCAGAAAACCACAAAGCAGTGCAGGAGATGTGATAAAGTGGTGAGGGCTTCCTCAGCTCCAAGGCATGGAGCAGCCAGTCTTGTCACTGTGATGGAAGACTGTTGGATAATGACAGAAGGGCTTTTGTTGCTCCTGTTGCTTGTAAACAGAACTTTAAAACCCACTTAAAATGCAGTGAAACCTGGAGCTAAGAAACAGAAGTCCAGCATGGAGTAGGAGAGGAAATGGTGGGAAATACAGAATAATCTAAGTGTTTAACTGTCTGAAGGCCAGGACTTTAAACAAATAATCACTTTACCCCAATTATAAAATTACTGAAAATATTTAGCATCAAAACTCTTCAGCTTTGGAAGATGGTCTCCCACAGGAAGTGCTCATTGCCTAAATTTAGATCAAAGCTGGAACTATTTAGTACAAGACTAGAACACAGATTCTTGAGCTAAATTCTTCCATCCTCCTGCATCCTTCCCCCTCCTTTTTCCTCCCATATGTAAAAATTAGCCATGTGCTTGTGTTACCTATTTTGCAGGTTTATTTAAAACTTCTCCTCCCTGAGGAATGTTGTATTTTTAAGTAATTAGTCACTGGAGTGTGCAGTTTCTCTGGAAACTGCAGCACAGCAGTAGTGGGATGGCCTCTACAAGGGAGATCAGTGTGTTGGGAGGCAACAGAGCCATTGCATTTTCTCCTTTTACTTTTGGTGTGACTTTCTGAGCAGGAAATGCTTTGAAGTGCACCACTGCACTAAAAATAGCAGTCTTCTAGGTAGTGTGTTTAAACATACACTTCTGCAGAGAGCAGCGACTGACAGGAAGCCTTTCTCAAATGGCAGAGAATATTTCCAGCCCTGCTGTACCTTTTTCCCTTCCTTGGTGGGATGATGCTTATCAGGCTTTATTAGGCTGGTTGCTGTTCCAGTTACAGCAGCTGTAGGGGAGGGGATGAGAGAGGGACCTGCTGGGGACACTCAGTGGGGTTTTTCCTCCAGCACCAACCGTGGTAGGGCTGTTGCTGTCGAGCACAAGTTCTCATATGGCTCAGCACTGTTGGAAAGGGAAGAGAGCGTCCCTCAGCAGTAAACCTGCCTTCTCCTGCTCTCCCTGACTGTCCACTGCCAGGAGCAGCCCCTGTAGTGGTCTGGAGATGGTCAGATGTGGCAAGGACTGCCTGACAGCTTGGAGGTGAAGGAGAGTGAAAGTACAGGGGAACATCAGAAAAACATCATGAACAATGTTAGATATGGCCTTGCTAAAGCAGCTTGTTCTCTGAGAAATCACCTGGGGGGGCGTGGAATGAAATCCTAATCTCCACAAGTGTACTCTCCTCTTTTTTGTTCAGTAGACCATAAAGACAGGCTGTTTGACAGGGACTTTGCAATGCAACAGTCTGCACAAATGCTGTTCCAGAAATCATCTCAAGTATGTACATTCTTGTCCTAAAACTCAGAAACTGCTCTGGTGTTCCTCACATATTTTATCAACTATGCTGTATTCATGCTTCATGTGGAAACCAGTGTCTTCCCAATACCAGCATATTTTCTCTACACATGCCACTCATCTTTAAAAAACCTATTTCTGGTTTAATAGTCCAGGATCCATTAAGTTCATGAGGAACATTTGTTTCTTCTTGAAATTCTATCAAAACCTTAGAATGGGGATTCCATTTTCTGAATGTCTTTCAATTAGAGTTCTGCTTTCAAATGTTAGTCATAGAATAGCTTGATAATTTAATAGGATTTCTAGCCAATTTTATGTTTATTGCAGTTACCAGGGAGAAAAATACTGTATTGGTTCCACTTCTAATTTCCTTTTCCCTTCTTTTTATAATCCTTTGATTTATTGCCAGTTTGGAGTAGGGATTTGGTTTCATTTGCCTCTTATGTTCAAATGCTTTGCCCGTACTTCTGAGGTAGAAGATGAGCTAAACTTCAAATTTATGCAAATCAGATGTAACTTCAAGTTGTGTCCCCACCAAAAAACATCCTGTTGTAAGTCCTTAGAATAGAGGGTCACAGTGCAAGCCGTGGGCAATGCCCATGGCAGGAAGCAGATTTCCGGAGGCTTGAGTATCTTATCCAGTCCTTCACAATCCATGGAAGCTGGGCTTTGAAACAGCAACTTCTGTAAAACCAACTTCATGTTGAGGTGCAGCTGCCTTTCAGTACAGCTTCTGTTAACTCTTAAGTTTAATCTGTGTTTCTCTATATGACAGTAAAAAATAAGTATTTTTTCAAATGCAAAAATATCCCTGAGAATTATTTGTCTTACACTTGCTGGCACTTTGTGCTCACCTTCTACAGAGATTGTCATAATTGCATTACTTAGACATAGTGAAAATACCCACACAAGAACTTCCGTGTGATGCTTAGCACTTTATCAGGTGGTTTTGTTTTTTTTTAATTCCTGACAAATAATTGTTTCACTGGGAGCTTAGGTGTGCCTTCTATTTACGTATAATTCAATTTAGGCCATTAACAAAATAAATATAGACTATAACTAAAAGAAAAATCCCTTGAATCTAGCCAAGTAAATATTTTAATGCTAGTTTCTGCACATATGGTGCCATTTGAGGATGAGTCTGGAAAGACTTAGGTTAACATCATAAATTGGTGTTAATTCCAAATCTCTTGGAATTTTTGTAGCAGTGGAGAACCCTTATAAAAAATAAAGTTTAAGTATTTAATATTGATTATTCAGCAAAAAGGGAGAAGTATGTATTTGGGTTGTTGTAATACATCTGTTGTATTTGCCCTTTCTTTGCCACTTCTGAGAGGAATTAGAAACATTTTAGGGAGTGCAGTCTTCTGACACATTTGGATCAATATGTTCTTCATTGGTGTTTTTTTAGGTTTGGTTTTGAGGTTGTTTTTTTATATATATATCTAGTGTTTGAACAAAGAATTGCAGTAGCCAGAATGCTAAAAGAAAAGATGACACAAAATCCCATGTAAAACCAACCAAAAAAAACCCCCTGCAACGTATAAAACTTCCCTTTGCTGTTGTCTCAGATCCATGTAATGAAGGCCATATGTCTTAATTCCCCCAAAGAGTACTGAATCATCCTTCTATAATTTATGGTGCTCTGTATCAGTCTCTTCTCCTGGCTCTTGCGGTCTTCTTGTAGCAGATCTGCCATCGCTCAAATGCAGCTCCTATAAACATCACTCATGGCTGTCTCTTGGAGCACCTTTTTGAATCTGCTTATCACCTGTCCCTGCAGTGATTTAGGTTTTATATAATCACTTTGGATTTCTCCTGGCTCAGCCTTTTCTACTGATGTGCTGGATCCACCCAGCTGCTTGTAATTGCCTGGAAAGCAGTGGGACCCTCATCAAAGGGATTTGTCAGGAACAGGTAATCTTGGACCAGCCAACCTGTTTTCCTTCAGCAAGAAAGTAGCAGAATTGTTGGAATAATAGAAATTGTGTGTCAAGGTGTTTAGATTTGAGTAAGGCCCTTTTCCTTATGGCAGGGTAGAGGTACATGGTCAAGATGAAACTGCTGTGAGTGGTGAGGAAGCTGTTTGGAAATCCCTCCACACACAGTGGTTATTGAAGGATTCACTGTCAAAATGGAGATGCTGCAGGACTCGTGCAGCATCTAGAGCTGCTCAGTGTTTTAGTTAACCTAAATGACCTGATGTGACAATGGAGCTTGGTAAAGCTAAGTGTGACACTTGAATGTGTCTGCAAACACCCTGGAGGACACAGTTCAGATTCAGCTGCAATGAAGAGATACAGATACAAAATATTAGAAGATTCAGGGTGAATAAATGCTATTTATTATCATTAGTTAAGAATAATGTCTCAGGTTTGTTTTTTTTTTTTAATATGAGGGGAGAAGTGACTAAATAGGAGTTTTTCAGAGCTGTTCTAGGGATCATAGTGATGACAAGAAGAGTGAGAGACAGTAAATGTCATGTAATTAAAAGAATCACATGCTTTTCTGGAAAATGCCATCAAAACATACTATGTGTAGAGGAAATTTACTCAGCAGCTATAAGGCTTCATTTTAAGTCCTGTCTTGGACACGGCTTCAGCAAAAGTGTGGATCAAGTGAAAGCAATCCACAAGAGCAACGAGAGTAATGAGAGGCCTAGAAAACAGGTTATTTGCTGAAGAAAATTCACAAGTTGAGATTGTTTGTTCATTTCAGCTTAAAACACAAAAAGGGCACATGTTTTCAAATACAGAAAAAGTTAGAAAAAGAAAGAGTAGCACAGTATGTTCTCCAGATTCAAAATAGGATTGGAAAAAATGGTCTAAATATCTGTGTGAGAGATTTTGCATTGAGACTGATAAAAGAAATACAAGAGTAGCAAGGATGGCAGAGTGCTGAAACCAATTCTCCAGGGAAGCTGTGGATTTTCTGTCTCTGGATGTCTTTAACAAGCAACTGTATGAACTTCCACAGGGAATGGCATACACTGATTTTGCCTGGAGGCTTTAAATTTCTTCCAGTCCTCTGATTCTCTGATTTCCTACCATTTTGCCAATACCACCAGCCTCTAGATCACCCACATCCTGCCTTTTGATGGAGTGAATTCCCTCCTCTTTTGCACCGTATACTACAATTTATATGACTAGGACATGATATAGAAATAATAAAAAATAGCACCATGATTATTTGCAGTCAGTCACCCAAAAAAAGCACTTAGCAGTGTAACCTTGGGGCATTTTAGCTACCTTTGAATAAATAGCTGGACTTCCCAGGAGCAGGCTAGATGTGGTGGCAGGGGTTCTGTACAGACTAATGTGCAGTGCTTCCTAGCTAGCCTGGGAGAACCTCAGTAGATATTTAAAGCCATCTCAGGTATTTCTACAGTATCCTGTGATCTTTGGCCTAAGTTTGCTCTCAGTAAGAAGTTCATGATGTGGGGAAGGACAAAAAAAAAAAAAAAAAAAAAACGAGGAAGAATTGTATTTCAGTTCTGTATGTTTGTGGTGTTATTTCTCAGTTCCCCATCCTTCATGGGTGGCTGCTCACTCTGCCTCTACTCTGTCATTGCACATTTCCTAATGAAGACACTGATTTTGAGTAGATATTTGTTATAAATACTGCTATGATATATTTACTGCTCAAGATGGTAGTAAACTGAAACTGGAAACCCTGTTCTTAATTATTATCCAAGTCTTACCCTTATCAAGAGTTTAGGATTGGAGAATATAGTTGCAATGATTACCACATTTCAGTCAGAAAATTATTTTAATTCTAAGAGGTTTTAGACAGAGAAGCTGACAAAAGAGAGTATCAGTGAAAATCAATATATATAAGAAAAATAGCAAGTAAGTAATTATGTTAGTGTAAGGTGAACTTAATTTTTCTCCCATCTTTATTTCATTAATTTTCTACTGAATTTAAATGTAAATTCATATGTAGATGTAGATTTCTCTTGTCATACTCTAGAGAAGTTGTTTTTAATGATATGGGAAGTTGGGAGTATAATAAATTCCCAATCCTATGTATATATTTTGCCAGTTAACCTCTGTAGAGTTATTCAGTGTTCAGGTTTGGAATATAACAAAGAAAAGGCATATGGGGAATTGGTATAGCCATAAAGTAACTTTCTGATTGTATGCTTTTAATCAAGTCACAAAGAGACTAGAAATACAACTGTGTTGAAAGAAATAGCAGTTATGCCTACATAAACCCCCATCTTCAGCACTCCTGGCTGTCCTGTTATCCCTGCTGTCAACACTGATCACAGAGCGCACAGGCAGGAATCCCCCTGCTGCCCAAGGTATGGAATCAATGGAATCATAAGTCCCCAGCAGGACTTCTGAAGGGTGTCAGTGCCACTCTGGGCTCCCCAAAAGCAAGGGAAAAGCCCTGGGAAGCCTTCCCAGTCCCCTTCCAACAGGTTTGTGAGCATCCTCCTCATCAGGTCTGTTTCCAGACACATCAGAGGCCACTCGGGCGGGACACTGGGGGCTGCCCGGCTTGGCCAACAGCAGGCAAGCAGCAACCTGTACTGGGGTTTGTGTGTTGTTTCTTGCAGCCAGGCAGCGAGCTGGATAACCTGGAAGAGATTCTGGATGACCTGCAGAACAGCCAGTTACCACAGCTTTTCCCAGATAGCCGCCCAGGCGTGCCAGCGGGCTCGGTGGACAAGCAAGCCATCATCAATGACCTCATGCAGCTCACCAGTGACAGCAGCCCCGGCGCGGCAGTGGCCACCCAGAAACCAGCAATGAGGATTTCACAGAGCAGTGAGTGCACCCCACACCTGTACACACGGCTGGGGAACCCCCAGTGCGGGGTCGTGGTGCCCCGGTCAGGGTCAGCCTGGGAGGAACTGGGCAACTCCCGGTCCTGGGTGGTGTTGTGTGGTGACAGAGCGCCATCTGCAGTCCTCCCCGCTCCAGGCACACGGGAGCCCTGTCTAGCTCACACAGCCTGGAAGTGTGTGTCCCCAGGGACGTTTTCTGGGGTGCCCTCACATCAAACATCCCCTCCTGGGGTGACAGGTGACACTGCTGTTGGGAGGGCTTTGGCACAGAGAGCGTGTGCATCTTCTTGTGATGCAGGCTGTTCCTTCCTGGCAGCTTTTCTAAGCATGAAGGAGAGTCTTCTTCTAAAACCACAAGATTAATAGAAGGACAGATTAAGAATGCCCAACTTCAATTTGAGATTGTGGCTTTTAGTTGAGTCGCTTCCAGCTGACGGCTTTCCTTAACCTTATTAATCAGCTTACAAATCAGCATTGAAACGTTGGTTTGCCATCATTATATACTGGAAAGCAAGCAAGACAAGAGTGTTATCAAGTACTAATGTTGAATGCAATAGCATAAAAAACCACTGCTTCATTTTTGGCTCCTGTTGGCTGGGATGGCCGCATCTGTTTACTTCATTAGATGTGCTCTAGGTTTTTTTTCTTATAAAACATAGGGTTTAGATAATATTTGTAGTCATTCTGATAATAAAAAACTAACACTGAGCCACTTTCAAATTCACTCAAATTACTTAAAAATTTTTAGATAAATACTAATATTCTATCCATGAATATTGGTGTGCAAATTTGTATTAAGGCCACTTCAGATATCTTAAGTTATCACTTCCTTATCTATGTTGCTCAGAGAAAGATGCTTGGGTTTAATGTACTTGCTTTTGTGAGTATAGAGGTACTAACAGTAGCACCTCAAAAGTTCAGAAGGCAGTCTCTGTGCATGTGAGGTCTTCAGCATATTCTTCCTGAAGTAAGGTCTGTTAGTCCTTCCAGCCTTTTGGCTTTCTAGGGGTAGCCTAGCTTTAAATCTGCATTTAAAGCTACTGGCAGTACAGTAACAGTATGACTGTAAATAAGAGTGGCTTCATGGTTAGCAGCAGTTCTGTAAAAGCAGCATCCTGTTTCCCATTTAAATTAAAACCCTAAAATATTTTCCCCCAGCTTATGCTTGTGTCTGTGCCTGATTCCCCTAGGAACTTGTGCCTTATGTTCAGTAGAAGGGCACACAGAAAACAGGTCCACAGAAAAAATTAGGGGTCTCTCATATTGCTTACAAAAAAACAATGTAGAATGAATGTCAAATCATATACAATTCCAAAAGTGATTTGGGGTTTTTTATGGTTGTTTTTTTCTGATGAAATAACCAACTTTAATTTTACAGGTTTTAATGAATTGCATTTATTTTCAACAGACAAATAGTTTTGCCTGTTGAAAAATAGAAAGGCTGCTAGATCTACCAAATTGCTAGTCTGTTATATGGGGGATAGGGAGCCTCCTTTAGTCCCATTCTGACAAAGAGTAGAATAAGCAGGAGGTGATGTGATCTAAGCACCAGCACAGCTCATCAGCTGTGTTGTTATTTTGTCACATTTCCAGAATTCCTTTTTGTAATATTAGTTGAGGCTGGCAAAGCTGCACATAAAATAACTCATTTATCTATGTGATGTGTCAGACTTCTGGAGCAAACTGTTCTGAAACTGTCACTGAAGTTTAATTTTGCTTCAGTCCTTAGACTTTGTGATACCCCTAATCTTGAAAAAGTAATTTTTGCTTCATAAGTAAGTTTTGTTTGCTTAGTTGAACAGGCAGACAAGACAAAACTTAAATCTCATGGTTAGAAGTTAGGTGTATGTAATGTGATATATTTTCTGTACACACATATAGGCAAATACACCTGGCAGAGAACTTACATTAAAACAAAAATACAATGAGTTCCTGTAGTCTGGTTTTACAAAATAAAAGCCAGAGACCTCTGTTGTGAGATATTTCTCTGCATTTTAATAAACTTGCTAAACCTCATCTAAGTTTTCAGATTCAAAAGTAGCACTACTTTGGTCTAAAATAGGAAAGTATTGATTTAACTTCTCAGTAATGTGATGAACTCAAAAATGCAGAAGTGCCTCTTCTAGGGGCAGCTATCAGAAAGTATTGCAAATAATATTTTCACAAAAATGTTTAATTTACTTGCATGTATGTCATGGGTATGATTGGAAGTGGAATCAAAGCTACAAGGTCAGTGTTTGATTCATGTTTGAGAACTAGTTGAGCACACAGAGGATGCTTTCATGCATTGGAACATTGCCCAAAGACCAGCTGAGCCAGATGCTTGCCAGTCACAGTCTGAAACTCACTTTGCTGAGGCAGTCTGGTGTTTTATTTGCAGAGGCTGATTTTAAAGGCACAACCCAGAAGAAAGTAGTTACATTAAGGTCTGATTCTGGGCTGGTTTATAGTTGTTGCTGAATCACAGAAGTATTTATTTTTATTAATGACAAAAATGCAAAGCCCAAAAACTTAAGAGGGACATGTTAAAATGGGGCTGTGGGATCCAGTATAGAGTCAGTCTGTCCTTAATTTTGAAAGCTTCTTCAGGGGCATAGCTTGTGCTGGAAACCTCTCCAAACTGAGATAATTCCTAACAATCTGCCTCAGGATGGCATCTGCATGCAATTACAGTCCTACTAGGTATAAGATTAATTGACAGTAGTATGCACATCACATAGTGGTATATTTTGCTGTAGTGGCTCTTCTGTCAGTTTACTAGCATAATTTAAAGTTTTTTTAAATATGCATCATATCTGGTTTGTGTTTAGTGTCAGAATGTTCCATTTTGAAATTTATATTTAAATGTCAAGAAGGGATGTTTCTCAGACAGATAGGGAGTGAGTAAATTATGCAACATTAAATAGCTGAGCCCAAGAGCTTTAATTGTGTCTAGGTTCTTTTTTTTTTTTTTTAACTTAGTGAAGTTTCCATTCTTTTAACTTTGCTTTTTTTTTCTTTGCTCCTCCTGTCTAGCTTTTAATAACCCACGAGCGGGGCAACTGGGCAGGTTGTTACCAAACCAGAATTTACCGCTTGACATAACACTGCAGAACCCAACAGGTGCAGGATCTTTCCCACCCATAAGAACGAGTAGCCCCTACTCAGTGATACCTCAGCCGGGACTGATGGGCAGGAATGAAGGGATGATAGGAAGTCAAGGAACTTTGGGCAACAGCAGCGCAGGTAAGATGATTTTCCTTTTTTTTTTTTTTTTAAAGATACTTGAGTAACAGGCTATAGCATGTGCAGCTTAACATTTGGGTTAATACCAGTGCAGATTATTACTCTCCATGAAGTCTGTTTTGTGGCATGTTATGTATTGGCATATTTATTTTGAATTTCTCTGTCTGCATATTTTTATTCCTCCCTTTTATGCACTGCCTTTTACCTACCTATAGAGATGAGTCTTTCAAAACAAAATCATGGGCAATACTGTTGCCCTTATGATGTTGGCTTTGCCCTCAATTATTCTTTACTTAGTAGACTTAGCTCCTTTTTGAGAGCCATCAGATGTTGCAATTAACAACATGGTCACCTAATAATGAACAAACATATAGCCTGTTTGAGAAGAAAAGTCTGGCTGATGGATTTATTTCAACTAGTGCATAATCTGAGGTTGTGCAAGTGTGCATCAACCACTGTAAGAGCTCTGAGTAAATAAATGGGCATTGTAAATCCTCTCAGCTGGCTATTTGGTGTCAAATTTGTATATTTCATTGGCATCAGTATTAAAAGAGACATGCAGCCAAAGGCTGAAATATTTTATTTATGCAGTTCAGAAATCAACTTGCATTCTTTCAAGTGTCCTCTTACTTTCATGTTCTGTATACATGTTAGAGGATTTTATTCATCTTATGTATACAAGTTAGAGAATATTATTGTGTCTCTGCCTTGCTCTAGCACAGCACATCTTTCATCTGATAGAATATGTACACAAATGGGCTGAACCTGAGGATGTAACACTAAAGCAACTTTTGTACAGCAGCTGAAACAAAGACCCTCTTCAGAGGGTTTTTCTCTGGTTATATGTCACCAAATATTTGAACCGATTAGTAAGAATTGTTTGTGATTTTTTAGGGATTTTGCATAATGCAACTGAAAAAACCAATCTGAACCACTAGTCCAACCTGAAATCAGTGTTTTATCTAGTCTCTTGACTGGTATAAAATTAAAATGTATAACTGTGACTGCCATCTTTGGGCCTTGGGGATTTTTGTGTTTGGTTTTGCTTGAGGCTTTTTGGCTACTGTCAGCGTAGTATTCTGTATATTCCAAGTGTAAATAAAACGTATCAGTTGTTTACAGTAGATGTGGGAGGACTTCCCCTATAATAACGGTAATGGGCTTCAGCATCTATCGGAAAGTTCCTGTGAGTAATTTCCCTGCACTGTACATTCGTCTGAGATTATCTGGGTGAGCCTCGAAGCTCTGAAAGCTCTGGGCTCCAAGTGAAAGAAGTCGCCAAAAGATGTTTGCGGAACACAAATTGATACTCAATCCTTCTAATTTGTGTGTTTAGTGTTAGCACGTTGTTGCTCAAGTCCCCATTGTCACTTAGCGCTTGGAAAGTAAAGCACTGACACCCATCAGCAAACGTGATTCATTTCCTGAGGAAGGAAGTTCAGGCCATCCACACACCCTCAGCACCTGTCGCAGACCACATGTGGGAACGCTTACCCCGAGCGGCATTTCGGAAATGATAAAAGAGTCTTCCTCTTGTAAGATGTATCACAGTCTCCAGTCCCTCAAGTAAGCAGTGTAAGGCATCATTCTGCAGCTTTGCACATCTGGATGGGCAGCTGTGGTGGTACAGAGTGCTTTGAGTGAAACTACTGCATTGGTATTGCTGAGAATGGAGCTCCTCAGGCAGCAGTGGTGCTAAGGCTGTTGTGATCATGTGCTGGTGCCTGAGTGTGTTTGGCTTTTGCACAGGAATGATTGGTGGCAATGCCCCTCGGCCTGCCATGGCCTCCGGAGACTGGGGCAGCCAGGCCCCCGCGGTGAGGGTGAGCTGCGCGCCCACGGCCGGCGCCATGAACCGGCCCGTGCAAGCAGGCATGATCCGCAACCCCACGGGCAGCATCCCCCTGAGACCCAGCAGCCAGCCTGGCCCAAGGCAGATGCTTCCATCTCAGGTCATGAATATGGGTAAGTCACACCTGGAGCTGTTCAATTTGGCGAACGCTGGATTGTTAAAGATGAAGCAGGAGAAAAAAAGGAAAGTAAGAAATCCTCCATTCATTTAGAGATTTGATAAGAGCCATACTTCACAGTGAAATTTTCCTGTGGATCTGGGAAAGAAGGTGTCTAAAATGCTGAATTTGAACATGTTTTGAGATGGACAGTTCCTGCTACTCTGTAGCTCCACAGTTGTGTGGCCAGAGAAAGAGGACATGAAGAAGTTGCTTTGGTTCACTAAAGACTGTGGAGTTTTTTTAGACCAAACGCTTTGGCAAGATAATTGTTCACGGTCACTTTTAAAGCAAGTGCATTATAATACTGACTCTATGTACAGTCTTTTTCTTATGCTTGTGTTATTAATTTTTGCATCTATGGTGTTGTATCTGCTATTTTATAATTTTGAACCACTTTCAGAATACTCGTACTTTCTCAAAACTTAAAAGCAAATTTTAACAAAGGAATAATATTGCTTGTAAGTGTAATATTTCTGAAGTCTTGATGCTTTAGTTTGCTTTTACCATAACATAGGTAACTCAATTTTAAGAACTAACATGCAAGTAGCTTCTCTTCAGAAAAGTTATATGGTTGTTTTGTTCTTGATTAGGGCCATCTGAATTGGAAATGAACATGGGAGGACCTCAGTATAGCCAACAGCAGGCGCCTCCAAATCAGACTGCACCGTGGCCAGACAGCATCTTGCCTATAGAACAGGCAACTTTTGGTAATCAGAACAGGTGAGTCTTGGTGTCACATCAGAACACAGAGAGATTTTGCAGGCCTTTAATTTACACTTCTCATGGAAAGAAAGTTCTGCATAGAACATCCACCAAATGTACATCAATTTAATCGTTGTATTATTTTGTGCTCACAAAATGTATGTGTGTTCCAATAATATTTATCAATGCTCTCTTTACCATGTAATGTGCTGAATGAATTGAAAGTTCTGTATCACAGTGAATGCTGCCAGCACTTGAGTTATAGTTGCACCATTTTTCACCTCTGGAGCATTGATGCGGACATGATTCTGTCTGATTTTGCTGTTCTTGTTGTTAACAATTACACTTAACACTAAATGTGGAAGAGTGCCAGTAGTACTAGCCATGACTGTGTAGTCATAATATCTGTCCCTTCCTGCAGCAGGGTAGCATTTTAAGTGATGTAGGACATGGTTAATTATGTTTTGTTTGGGTTCTTTTAATTGACCTAAATTCTGTAAAAGAGGAGGAAGGAAAGATGAAGTGAAAGGAAGGCTGCCTCTTCCTGAAGTTACCTCCTCCTCAGGTAGTCAGAACTGCAGTTTGGTCACAACTCATTAATTCATATGTAATGTATTCATAGCTTCATTCATCATCAAGAGTTTTAAGTGATGGCACAACTGTTATAAGCAGCTTACACTTCTTAAAAAAGAGCCATGTCTTCTCCAAAAGGTCTGCAGCTTATTTTAGAGAGACTGTGTATATGTGGAATGTGTAAGGAAGGTAAAATGGACAAGCAAGTGCAAAACGTTGAAATATTTTCAGTTGTGTAAGTAGTAAATTGAGGGATCACTGAAAAGAAAATTAGGTGGATACATTTGGAAAAAAAGTATGTTTGAAAAAAAGTTTATCTTCTGACTACATTCTCTTAATTTTCATTAGGATGCCTGAAAATATTAGCCATAAATATATGTGGCATTTTCTTTGTTATATTCCATGCTTTTCAAGATGTTTCCCGGTGTTTCCCTCAGTCAGCATATGCAAAATGCAGTGCTTGTATAACTGAATTATTCACTTCAAAAACTACACCTTAAAAGAAAATACAGGCTCATATCTGGTCAGCAAGCCAGGCAGTTAATTCTTCCATTTTTTTTACCTTTGCATTTGTCACAATTTCCTTACAGCTGAATAATTTCCTTATTTCCATATAGTAATTTCCTTATAGCTGAAGATGGTGAAAAAAATTGCCATTGCATTGCATCTGAAAGTACCAATATTTTGATCATTTACACCCCAACCAGAGACGATTAATCAGTTCAAGCTGCCATTTCTTGCTTTATTAATCCCCAAGATGGCTATTTTTATTATCTGATGGTTGCCATGTGTTAAATGAGTAAAAATAATTCTTAAATTAAAAATTAAAATTTTCATTGGGGTATATAAAAGAAATGGAGAAATTGTAAGCAATTGCCATTTCTTAATATAGAGGATTTGACAAATGTTTTAGTTTTTTTTATCGTGTGTGTTCACATTCATTTGCAATATCAGAGGGGGTTTTTTGCTAGCCTCATCAACTGTTTTTCCATATAATAGAACTCTTCTTAGAAGTTATCTTTAGAGTTTATAAGCAATTTTAATCAAAGGAATTTTTTTCCTTTTTCCTTTTTGCTGATTTATAATTTCATCTATGAGAGTTAGAAAAATTTCTCTATGTATGAGTTTGATTAATACTTTGCAATGTTTTAAAGGTGTGTCATACATCCTTCCTAATTTTTTTTTTACTGTCTGGGATCCAATTAAAAAGAATATATTTTTATTAGTTTTCCTGCCTGCCACACTGAGTTCATTCAGTGTGCAGCCTGACGATGCAGCTCTCCTGCTCAGCTTCGACATAGAGATTAGACTTCCATGGCAACCATATATCTCATTATGGAAACTAAATACACAAACATGTTTCTTTGTTTTTTCTAAACAGACATGTAAAAAGGGTTCACATACAGTGCTTTTCCTCCCTCCATGGGTGACAGCTTTTGTTGTCTCTGAGTAATTATCTGGGATGGGATTCTTGTGGGATGTGCATATTGTAGCTGCCCTTGCCTGCAGAATGCTCTGCTCTTTTTATTTTCTGTTGCAGTTCTGTGGTAGCGTGCGTGAAGCAGGGCAGGTGTGTGAACTGCAGAACAAAAACCTGTCATATGGCTGCAGATAAGGTGTCATTTCAGATTTAGTTTGTTTCTCAGGAAGTTTTGTCCTTTGGGTTTATAACAAACCTTTATTCTGCCTTTGTAACTGCAAGTGTGCTTCGCATACAAATTCAGGGGTGAGGTAAGCAGGATTTATAGAATCATCACATGCTGCCTGACAGTACCCAAGTTCTTGCTGATGGCTTTCCAGGGCACATAACCAAGTGTATAAACTGATACCCAAGTGTGCATTTGGGATAAGCTGATGCAGTGTTTTGCTGCAAGCAAAAAGGGGAATGTCCTTTTCTCCCTGCTCCCTCAGCTTCTGCCCAGCTCTTCCAGATGTTCAGTTTTTGAAAGCTCAGACAATCCATGGACCCATCTGTGACCTCTTTTGCTTGTTTAGCCTGTCAGAAAACCAGCTAAGGGGAGAGTCTATGGAAATGAGTACTACTTGTGGTAATATACTTGATCTGACATGAGACATTCAAAGTTAGAACTAGTTTTAAAAATAGTTACAACTAATTTTAAAACTTTCAGAAATTATTTATCCTTTTGTCTTCAGTGACTATATTCTATACTGACTTCTCAGTTCCTCTGTTGACCCTGTAATATGCAGTCAGCACTTAGGCTACCTTTATTGGGCTTTCCTGCTTGTCAGGTTTACCACCCTTGTAGGGTCTTGACAGGCATTAATCAGTTAGTTATTTCTTTGGGTAGCATAACTTCCACCAGAATAACTTTCTAACCAAAATTGGCAGCAATTAAAATAATTTCTGTCTCTACTTGTTAGTTCAGTTTGAGTACTAATCCTCTGATATTATTCCATGTTTTCGAGCAGCTGTTTACCAACCCTCTGTTCATGTTTTCACAGGCAACCATTTGGCAGCTCACCAGATGATCTCTTGTGTAATCATCCTTCATCAGAGTCACCAAGTGATGAGGGTGCTCTCCTGGATCAGCTTTACATGGCATTAAGGAATTTTGATGGTTTAGAAGAAATCGACAGGGCTCTAGGAATACCAGAGCTAGTGAGCCAGGTATACTGGACATGGTATTTTGCATGTATTAGATATTGCTTTTATAAAATATGTTGTCAAGGTGGAGTTGAAAAAGTTGAAAACATTTCTTGCAAGCTAGAATGGTGGAAGTCCATTTAATGGCTCAGTGTCACCTGAAAACTTTCCCTCAGCCCCTGGTTTAGTCTCTCTTCCTCTCCCCTGCCACCCTCACCTAGATCTGTTTCTTCTTCTGACCTGCTTTATGCAACAAAACAAAATAATAGTGGTCAGAGGAACAGCTGTAGAGGGACAAAAGGTAAGATCATGGCCAGCAACAGAAAGAGGAAAATAAGAGCCTGAATAGGAGCCAAGGAGCAGGATCAAGAGTTTAGTGTGATGGGGGCAACAAGCTTTTGGATTAGCAGACCTGAGATGTGTAAATTCACCCATGGTTTTTTCCTTAGATGATTAATGTGTGTTAAAGGATGAGATTTATCTGAGGCAGCTGATTCCATTCCAAGCACTTAAACTGTAATTTTTTTTTCACATTTCGAGCATGCTTGCTACACTTTGTTCTTTGCTTTTTCATCCATTCTTCCCCACAGTTATTTTTGTTGACTTCCACATGGTTCTTGCCTGTTTCAGTCTAATATGGTGCAAAAAAAAAAGTGGTAAAAATGAAAGTATTTTGAGTAAAAGTTAGTTCCTGACATTTCTGGCATCAGAATTTTATTTCCAAAATCATTATATGTCTGTACAATGACTTAATATTCTCAGAGGAACCTGCAATACCCATTTCATTCCCCAGCACTCATCAGCACCCTGAGCATAGCTGTGAACTAGCTCTGCATTTTCGATATGAAATAGGACCAATGAAATTCTGCTTTGAACATGAGAAAGCTATCTCCAAGCCTATTTGGTACAACACAGAAGTCAGTGAGGTGTTGAACTGGAGATAGAATTTATTGGTGAACTTCAATTTTGCACTATGAATCTTTCATGCAATATTATATAGGTTTTGGAATGCCACCACCAAAAAATATTAATAATGGTGTATTTCAAACTAAGCAGTAAATATGTTTCTATTTAATTAATAATTCCATGGAAACAGTTAAAGGATCTTGCAGATAAGAGGACCTCTTCATTTTAAAACATGTTTTTTAAAATAGTCCTCGAACATTTTACAGCAGCTTAAAGACTTTCTTTCATGAGGGCCCTGAAATTTAGATTAACTTCATTTTCAAGGTCAGTGTGGAATAAGCTATGAAATTATTCTGGCTAGAGCAAATATTAGGGGAGAATCTAGAATTGCATTCAGAATTGTGTTAGTTTATTTATGCTAATGGATAATCAGTTAGTGCAAAAGTGCCCTGAAAGAATTGGGCACTCTGTTCACATTAGCTTCTGTAATAGTTTCAGGCATCTTTATTTGAAGTCATTATTTTGTTAAAAGATACTGATAAAAATCTACTTATTCATTTGTAATACCTTGTAATGTATTTCAGATTAAACGGCAAAAATATGGTAGCATCACTTCATTTACAGATTTTGATCTAGCATTTGTTGTTTCAGGTTTTTATTCATTGGAAGAGTAATGCAATGTCTGTGTAAAGAACACAAGAAAGATTATGGGGTTTTATAAAGAAAAAAACAGCATAACAAAGGAAAAGAGAGAGGAGAAATTTGTCTCTGTGAATATATTTTGATACTCAAATACGCAGTTCTGCCTATTTATAAGTTTTATATTGAGCTAAAGAGAGCTAATGTGATCTTCTGTTTCAAAACATTCCCATCCTAGAAGGTTGTTTTCGCAGGCTGTCTGTATTAGTCCCGTATAATCCTCTGGAAAGCCACGTCCCACCAACTGTTCCTGTTGTTGGTGTGTCTCTGCAGAGCCAAGCTGTCGACCCCGAGACGTTCCCGAGCCAGGAGTCCAGCATGCTGCTGGAGCAGAAGGCTCCGGTGTTCTCGCAGCAGTACGCGGCGCAGGCGCAGATGGCGCAGGGCAGCTACGCGCCCATGCAGGAGCCCGGCTTCCACGGCATGGGGCAGCGCCCGGGCTACGCCGCCCTGCGCATGCAGCCGCGGCCCGGCCTGCGCCCTGCCGGCATCGTGCAGAACCAGCCCAACCAGCTGCGCCTCCAGCTGCAGCACCGGCTCCAGGCGCAGCAGGTACGGCCCCGTCCGTGCCTGCTCTCTCTCCTGGGCGGCACGTGCGGTCAGCCTGCTCCAAAGAGAGCGGCTCTTGCTTCTTTCCCCTTCTCAGCTAAAATCTAACAGGAGCCACAATGAGTTTGGACAAGATAGTGCCTTGCTCGTTCTCTTTGTTAATCTTCTTTTTTGGCACCTTCATATTGTTCTTTGAACAATACAAGCATTTTTTATTTAAGTCTAGTATTTAAGTCCAGTATTTAAATCTAGTAAGTGTATTATTTAAGTCTAGGTCTCACTAAGTCTTTGAGCAAGGTTACATTGGTGTTTTTTGTTATATACTTCTTTTTCTATTTGCTTTATCTTGACTCTTCTGCCAATCTAACTGCTTTTATTGCTGCCTGTTGCCTACATCCTACATCCTTTTTCTTCCTCAGCCTTGGTCTGCTTCTGAGAATTAAGTTCTTGTTTCTTGTTTTGTTTTTAAATACATAGGTTTGTAGTACTATCAGTGAGATACCAATGCTTATGGTATTTAAGGAGGAAACATCATTTCTGACTTCAGTCATCAGAATGAGGTCTAGTTTGGAGTAAACCTCAACAGTCCAGTCCCAAAGTGAAAAGAACAGGAACTATGAAGGGAGCACGTTTGGTATAAACAGCGTAGTGCCCGTGTTGTTATTTTCATGCTGTATTATCTCTTTAAGAAGCAGTATTCTGTGAATGGGAGTAGGATTTGAGGAGGAAAATTAGTCACTGCTTGGATATGTAGAATTAGGTCTACAGACCAGCTGATCAGGGAAGTATATCTGTATGACTTTGTATGTAACACTTCTTGTTTTGCCTTTCCTTCTAAAAACTTTTGGGTTTTGGTGTTGGGGTGTTTTGGTTTTTTTTCTCTTTAGAATCGGCAGCCACTGATAAACCAGATTAGCAGCGTCTCCAATATGAATCTGTCTTTGAGAACTGGAGTGCCAACACAGGTGAGAAAAATAATACCTTTTAAAAAAGAAAGTCGCTTCCTTTTTTGCTTTCTTGCCCCAATATAATGCAATAGTTATGCTGTGTGGCAAGTACAATTTCAATACAAATATTGCAGTCTTATGTGATAAGGGAGTATTTTGCTGTTTCGTTTCTGAGAGTCATTCCCATTTTTACATAGGATGAATAACAGTTTAAAAAAGATTTGATATAACTGCTTTTTTAACCACGCTTCTCATTTCCTAAAGATGTGTGCTTTTAATGAGCTGCTCCATTTGCAAATACAAATCACTGCAGCCTTAAACACTGGTATTATTTCAGTTACTGACTCTTGCAGTGTTGGAAGTCTTTCCCAGCAGAAGCATTAGCAAGTTTATTCTCTCCTGCTTTGTATTTCTGCTAGTTGTGTTGTGAGGGGGAAAAAAGCTGGAATCTTTGAGATTGCTCTAGTGGAGATGCCTCTGCTGGCTGGGTTGCCTTGGAAGGGTTGCTGACGGATGGGTGGTGGTTTTCCCCAGGGCCCCATCAACGCGCAGATGCTGGCGCAGAGGCAGCGGGAGATCCTGAGCCAGCACCTGCGGCAGCGGCAGATGCAGCAGCAGCAGCAGCAGGTGCAGCAGCGCACGCTGATGATGCGAGGCCAAGGCTTGAGCATGACCCCCAGCATGGTGGCCACCGGCGGCATCCCGGCAACCATGAGCAACCCGCGCATCCCGCAGGCAAACGCACAGCAGTTCCCATTTCCTCCGAACTACGGTACTGCTTCCACTTCCCCTCAGTGAATTTTGTCAGTCCTTACTCCTCTGTGTGCCCCCAGTGCTGGGTCCGAGCCCCTGATCCACAGGCTCTTGCCTGGCTCTCTGGGAACAGTGGAAGACGTGGCAGTTTGGACCCCTTGGAGGTTCCACTTTCCTAGCTCTAGTACCAGTTATTCTCCAAGCACTGCTCTTTCTTTGAGCAGCAGCAGCAGTGCAGTGTGTGTGTTTATTTATATATAGACATATGCAGATAAATACATGTACACACACACAAACACATATATGTGTATGTATTTGCTTGATGGCCTCTGAATTTTGAGTGAACTAAACAAAAACCTCTTCAGTTTAAGTAATATAAATCAGTTTTAGATAAGGCATTCCATTTCCTACCCCATACCCAATGTGTAATATAATTAATACCGTCTCCTTTCTTTGTTTTACAAAGCCACAAACCTGTTCTGGGCAGTTACCTCCATACAGTTACTGCTATAGTTTCTTTATTTATACCTACTGGATAAGTTATGTTATAATTATATTATATAATATATTATGTGAAAGTTCTGCTGATATAACAAATTATGTCCATCCAACTCTAAACTTGGTATCTGCTTTTACCAGATGATAAAAGTAAGACTGGTTAAAGACACATTTGCAGGTCTGAGCTCTTGGTTTGTTTTAACTCTGAATGTACAGTGGGTAAATTTCTCATTTTCTTCTTCAGGTATTAGTCAGCAGCCCGATCCAGGCTTCACAGGGGCCACCACTCCTCAGAGTCCACTGATGTCACCAAGGCTGGCTCACACTCAAAGCCCCATGATTCAGCAGTCTCAGGCTAATCCTGCCTATCAGTCCTCTACGGAGATGAATGGGTGGGCACAAGGGAATATGGGTGGTAACAGGTAAATCCAGAAGAAAACCAAAATGAGCACACAGAGTAATGGGGTCATTGATGGTCTACACTTATCTATGGGCTCGTTTTATGTAACTGTTTGTGTGTTTGTTTGTTGCTAACTATCTGTCCTAAAAGAGATTTCTTTTCAATTTGGCTTTACAAGTTGGTTTAAATTCTGTCTTCATACCAGGCAGAGTGAGTGCACAGCTAAAAGACCTGCATCCACGCAATGCATTGCTTTGTCTATTACAACTGATCAGACACTGTGTGCCCTTAAGAAGCACCTGTGCTGCACAGTGAGCTCCATCCCCTAATGTTTGTGTGGATGCATTTCTTCTGCATATGATTTTCATCCCACACTGCTTTCTACATGGCTGGATCAGCTAAGCCAGAGCCTGTGCATTCTGCTGCTCTGGAATTGCAGTGACTGGATTATCACCTCCCACTTTAAATACTGGAGTGTAACCAGGTTCAGCCCATTAGTCCTTGCACATGCTGGGGGTCAGCATATAGCTGTCATTCCCTGACAGCACTGTAGCAATACCTCACACATGCAGTCACCTTTTCAGCTGAGGCCTCTGCCCCAGTGGGTGTAGCTCTAATAATCAGTCTGTCCAAATCAAATGGGTTGGATGTTGAACACTATTAGTAGGCAGCAATGAGCTTCCAGATGGCAGTGGTCTGAGCTTTTCCTTGGAAAATGGGAGGAGCTGTCAGGTACAGCCTTTTATCAATTGGCACTGGGGTGCACACAGCTGTCTCTAGCACTGTGCTTTTGTCACCCTGGAGTTCTCAGGCTTACTTTCCTAGCACAGTGACAAGTCTTTTTCCAGCTAGCTGACAAAGATTTAAGTAACCCAAAACACCAGTATTTTATTGATGAGGCTAATCCAAGTAGAATTCCCCCTAAAGCAGCTGATTTATCTCTTACCCTCATCCTTGTCCATGCATCATCCTCACAGTCTTCCTGAAGCATCTGCAGGAGGCATAGCTGCCACTGTCATGGCTTCTGCCAAAAATGGCAGCAGGGGCAGCTCCAGAAGTCCAATGGTTGGCTTTGCTGAGCTGCAGTTCTACAGCAGAGACATGTCAAATGTGCTTACACAAGCCACTGAGTATTCACAATGATCTGTAGTGTACTGTTTCAGCCATCCAGATAACAACTTAAAAATGGGGTGAGGTGGCCTGAAAAGACGTGGAATTGGAAGAAAGAGAATAGTGGGATTTTCTGGGTTTGGTCCTGTGCCCAGAATGCCATTGCACTGCACCAGGTCTCTGAGTGCACAGCAGTAGCCTAACAGAGTACCCAAGTGCAAGACTGAGTGTTAACCCTGAAAGATTTCCTCAGCTGTGGGAGCAGTGCTTCACAGGGAAGGGAAAGTCAGCCACTGATAATGAGACACAGCAGCCCTTCCAGTATTTCGGTCTAATGCACATCCTCTAAACAGACACATTGTCAGTAATAATTCTTTCATTGGCCGTTGCATTATGCTCAAAGACTAGAGAAGACTGATGTGTAAACAGTGAAGTGCATTTTAGGAAGTGTGAAGAAGTCTCTCATGTGGCTTTCAGTGGGAAGGAAAATACTGTCCAGAAAGCATTTGGACTGAATAAAATCTAGGATGAGGTTTCCCACAGTTACTCCCCTGTAAGTTGTTCAGAAATGTCCTTAGAGAAACATAGATACCTTAGACTTGATGTCATTTCTTACAGTGCCATATTTTCAAAACCTGATGCAAAGACCTAGTAAATAAATTTGTGCACAATTGCATGTCTATATTTGTGAGCCCACTTGCCATAATTGTATGTGCAAATCTGGTATTCATATATGCAAACAGCCTATTTTGCAAAAAGGAACGTTTATTACCCTGTCTTCAATTTTAGCTCAACAGTTCTGCACTGTGCTAACACTGGCGATTAAAGGTGTTTTCCTCTCCCTCCAGACATTACTTTAAAATACATACAAAGCTCCTTTAGACTGCTAATTGGCTGTTCTTGCATGTGCATAACAGATTTGTACTCTGCCATAGTTTCACATGCAAAGGCATGCATTTTTTACACAGACATGGGACCTTAAATTTTGAAAATCTACTCCTTAGACATCAATGCAGCTGAAAACTAGTTTTTCCTTTGAAGTTGGAATAAATGACAGTATATAGAAATTCTAGCTTAAGATATATTTTAAAAAGTTTCTTAGTGGCTTCAGCATTCTGACACATTGCTTTTTCCATTCCTTGCTGTAGCATGTTTTCACAACAGTCTCCACCACATTTTGGGCAGCAAGCAAGCACCAGCATGTACAACAATAACATGAACATCAGTGTATCCATGGCAACCAACACAAGTGGTATGAACAACATGAACCAGATGACAGGGCAGATCAGCATGACCTCAGCGACCTCTGTGCCTACATCAGGGTTGTCCTCCATGGGTCCTGAGCAGGTGAGAATCTAAGGATGTGAGATGACAAGCTAGAGGATTTGCTTTTACTTCCAGTAGTTTTTCAGGTCCGCTGCATTATGTTTCTCTTACTAGCTGTCTTGAAAAATGATGATACAAGAGCTTTGGTTTTAGTTCTGCGCTTGAATAGCCAGGGTGACCAGTGAGGTAGAGAGCAGTGTAGCTGCTCCTGGGCTTCCATGGGGAGCACATACTGATGGTAGCTCCTGTTCGCAGTAGGTAAGTGTCTGTGGCACAGCTGCAGTTGCTGATTTTCCCAGCAGTGAAGGCTGGAAGTGGATGGCAGGCAGCTCCTTCCTGGAGAGAGGAGTGAAAGCTGCCTGTATAGCCAGGGTTTGGAAGATGATTCAACTGCCACAGTATTTGTAGCCCCAAACAATAAATTTTCAATCAGCTGTCAGAGCTATCCATGTGGCAACTTTACAAGCACTAAATGCACATTTTTTGTAATGTGATATGAAATAGGTTGCTGAATCAATAGGTAAGTAACCTGTTCTTTTCTGCTGAGAGAATTCACATTCATTCTTATTTGATATGCTACTTAGGATATCTGAAATAAGAAGAAATAACATTTCTGTTTGTCAGCCTGCAATTAAACTCTCTCAGTACATTATTATCAAGTGTTTGATAAACAAATTCTGTTAATTAACAGGCTCATATATTTGTTTCAAAGCTGACCTTCAGCTTGTTCAAAAATACAGGCTTGAAATTATGGACTTTTCTTAGAAATATTGGCAGGAAGGTACCTCTTGTGTCTTCAGGTAACATCTTCTGCTATAGAGATCTCTTGCTATAACTTTTTTCTGATACCATAATGTTCCAGTTTAAAGCTGGTTGTTAATGTATGACTTTTTTCTAGCCTAAATTTGATAACAGCGTATTTACTTTTCCAATATTGTCATTTACCTTAAGTAGCTCTTTTCTTCTCCCGTATTTTAGAAAGATTCTATCAACATTTTTTTGTTGTTGTTGATAGTTTGGGTAGATTTATTTTGTTTAGTTTTGCATTTTGTGGGGTTTTTCTTGTAAGCCAAACAAGCCATATTTTTTCAGTCTCTTAGACTTTAAACTGCATTTGCTTTTCTGCAGCTGTTGTAGTTTGAATCAGTATTTCCTAAGCACCAGAGCCATGTGCATGACACTAGTTCTTCCCCATTTCTCTTGGAATACTCTGACAGATATAGCTGCAGATCACATTTGTCCCTTACAGCTGCTACATACTGGTGACCCAAAGTAATTTTGATACTCCCAGATCTGTCACCTTCTGTGATATTCCCAGTTGCTAAGCCAAATTATATCAGATTTTTTTTATTATTAGTTACCAGGTTAATAGAGTTGCACACATTTACTGTAGTAAAACAGTAGTAAAACCAAAAAAGAAAAGAAGGGGGATTTAAAGGTTGTGACCCTATCTGATTTCTCAGTATACCTGTGCTACACAATTTTTCTTAGGAACCTGAATTTACAAACTGCATTGTAGAAAGAGATCTGGTTTTATTTTGAAGATTTCCATGCAGGCTGTTTCCCCTGGCACAGCTGTCACACTGCTTTTCCTTCCTGTTAGATTACAAGATCTTGTTTCAAGATAGCATTTATCTAACTTCCAGTAAGATACTTCTACTAACTTCCAGCCTAAATAGGCTGAGGTTCTTTATCCATCTCAACATTTGGGTTTCAGCCCATCAGTTCCTTTTTTGGATCTGCTTTAAACTCTGTTGTTGTAACTTCCTCCTAGAAACATGAATGGAGTAACCAGAGACAGTGATTTAACAGTGACTGCACCAAAGCTGTGTAGAGTCAAGTTCTGCTTGTAATTTCTCTTCCAGTGTATGGGTTGCCTTGGTTCTTTGGGGGACAATGTCCCACTGAAACCCTTATGATGGTCCCCCAAATGCTCCTCAACATACTCTGCATTCTTTGTTCCCAGGAGTGTTGCCTCCGTCCTGTCTCCATCAAATTGCATTTCTTAGATTGTGTCTGTTAAAGCAAAGTGCTGTGGCTCATTCTGTAACAGTGACCTGCTTTCCTCCTGATTTACCATCCCAGCATTGTGTCATCTGCAAGCAAATGTTTTATGCTTGGTCTAGGTCAGAGGTGGCCAGCTGACAGCTGAGGGGACATTTCTGGACCACAAGACAGTACTTTTTAGTCCTCAGGAATGTGCTGTACTGCTTTGCATTTTCTTTCTTGAGAAACACAAGTAACTAAAAATGTATACTTGAATACTAAAATTGACACCTTTTTTTCAGGGCATAATGTTTTACTTAAGTGACATCTTTATTTAGCAATTGACCTAGACTGTGCTGAACTTTTTCTTGTAACTGGTGGTTTTCAAAATGACTGTATTTTCTGTAATTCTGCTGACTGTTGCCATTTCATTCATTCTTTGGGGTTTTCTTATACTGTCACCTACATTTCTGTTTACTTTTTCAGTGTCACTTTTTGTTCCACAATACATAATTTGAACTCCACATGCTTGTCTCTTTCTAACC
The DNA here is from genome assembly GCF_028769735.1 of Zonotrichia leucophrys gambelii. NCBI lineage: Eukaryota > Metazoa > Chordata > Aves > Passeriformes > Passerellidae > Zonotrichia > Zonotrichia leucophrys. Next base: position 120,083,595 of record NC_088171.1, on the reverse strand, counting down.
ACAGTGAGACTAACAGTGATTCACTGTTACTCTCTGCAAATGTGTTCTAGCTTTTGAAAAACACTCAACATTATTACTATTGGATGGTTTTGGAAGTAAGATCTTACTACCTAATAATAAACAGCTGTGCCTGGACTGACTTAGCAGCTGAGAAGCAGGTGTATTACCCCTGGTACCAAACAGATTTTGTTGGCTCTCTTTCCTCTCTTGTTGTGGCACTATGCTGTATCAGACAGATGCATCCAGAGCTCAGAAATACTAAGTTTGGTGTCTGTCTGATCATACTTGTGTTATCTCCAACTTCTCTGGTTTACCACCTGGGCTCCCAGCATCACCAAGCAAAAAGGTTGTGGCCAAAATGGGCTTGGTAATTATTATATACTTAGAGGCTCTTTTATATATTTGAGGAATGAGATCTTGTCTCATTATCATCTTCTCTCTTATAATTACATTAAATCTCTTCAGGCTGCTCTTACTAGTGTTCTTCTAGGAGGCTGCTACCAGGAATGCTGAAATGCTGGCTGCCAGGTTTGCAGGTTCCTCCTGTCCAAAACAGCTTTCCCAGGCATCAAGAAAGTAAACCTTCCTGGTGTTGCACCATTCAGAGACCTTACTGTGATCAGCTTGTCCTCAGCTTCTTGTTGGCACAGTGGACTGCTGCCATGGTTTTGCCTGTTACTTACTTTGCATCATGGATCCGTGCTATTTACTGAGCTATCAAAGAAGCAGTTTGAAACCTGAGCAAGAAAAGAGGCTTTTCACTATGTGATGTAAACCCAGTCCAGTCAGAGTAGTTGTGTATTAATCTGCACAGGGCAGTACTCGCCAGGCCAAAATTATTATGGCATTTAAGAAGAGTTATCTTGAAATGGTATTTTGACTTTGTTCAGCATACCAGATTAAAGGAGCTCTGGAGTGGTAAGAAATTTTACTTGTTGTTCACCTTGTATATAACTTTGTTTTTTGGGAGACTATTAATTTTGCTTAATTGCAAAGGAATTGTAAAACATATCTGCTGTTTTTTAGTAAGACTTCATATATGATAACACCACTTTACCTTTCTTCAGAAAATTATAAAAACCTTTCAATTTCTTTGTCCTTCTCCATACTTTTCTAATTGAATTTTTTTGCAGTCAGAAAAGTTAATGTCAGGTGTTTTAAGATCTTCTGAAGCAAATGTATTCATATAACAAAATAGTAGGGGTTTTTTTTGGGCTTTTTTTGAGTTTGGGTTGGGTTTTTTGTTAATGTCTGATACTATGTCAGTCAGGATTCTTGCCTCTTACTGGCAAAGAGATTCTTTAATAGAAACTTAATTGATGCCTTTTTTCCTTTTGTTGTGGCCTGGAGCTACTTTCCTTTTCCATACCTGTCCTAAGTGCCATGAGGCAAATCATGCAGTCATCTTTTGGTTTCAAAACTGCTGTTGATTCAGGATACAATTTTTTATTTCTGCTTTCATTTTTACCTCCCTTTGTCTACTAAACAATCAGAAAAGATATTTGTGCTTGCACATTCTAATGAATATTGATTAGTAGCAGAAAGCAGTTTTTAAACATGGATTCATCAGTTGCATGCAAATAAAGCTGCAAAGCTGTCTGTTCTTTCTGAATAAAATAATGTGGTTCTCTTCCCTTCTGATTTAAATTTTCACATTCAGGTTTAAAAATCTCTCCACTTCAAGGAGCAGAAAACATCACTAGGAGGCTTGCAGCACTTAATTTCTTTGGAGTCAAAATTCCTAAGGCAAAAATATTTTAAGTTTTTATTCTTTCTCATTGAACAGTAGTCTTGTATCTGGCAGGATTGGAAACCAATCTTTAGGTGGTTGCATATGAATGTATTTTTCAAAATCAGTGACTAGCAACAGAAATAAGAGTCAGGAGGACCTGAAATGAGAAGACTTTGTGTGGTGAATTCAAGAGCCTTCCTCAACAAGAGAAGTCTGAGACAAGATCTTACCAATATATATGTCTGGAGGGAGAGTGTCATGAGAATGGGATCTACTCTGAGGGAGTAGAATTGACTCAAGAAAGTCTTCCTAGAAAGAGTTTTCTTTCTTTCCCTGTTAAACTTATAAGGCAAACTGTTTCTTCAATATTGCAGAACCTTGCTGAAGGGCTCTGTTTTGTATTATATGCCAGTTCCTACATGGTGAGATTAGTGCTTTGAATGGAAAAGCCATGCTGTAAATTTGGCAAATTACACATGGCTAAGCATGACAGACCTTTTGGTTGTGCAGAAACACATAGCTTCAATACTTTGCTATGACTGTGTTCAGAAAATTGTGGAGACCATCCTTTAGGAAAGCACGCCACTGCACGTTTTCCCATTTAATGTTACCTTTCTCCCATTGCTTGCAAACAGGAAAGTGTTGTTAAAACTGAGTCAGTAGTTGGTATCATTTAGCCTACATGTTATCTCATCAGGCTTTGAAAAAAGTGTATGGTGGCTTGCAAGCAGCAAAGCCATGTGTTATTGAGGTTAGGAAGGTAGTTATATGTTTCTGCTCTCAGAACTTTGATAGCAGGGATTTCCTCTTTAGATAACACTGAGATAATTTATGGAACCTTTGTAAAATATGCATAAGGGTTGTAGTATCAGGAATGAAATCTTTATTGTTGACTGTAAAGCAGAATAATATAAGTCAAATACATGTTGTGCAAGAGAAGTGCCTGGCTATACAGTCACTTCCCTGACTTGAGCATCATCTCAGGAGTGGGTGTTGGTATGCAAGTAGTGTAGTGGTCTGTAATGCTTCTTTTAAGTTCCCAGCCCTCCTCCCAAGACATTTCTTGATTCATTCTCCTTAATGTCTTGTTACCAATAGGTTAATGATCCTGCTATGAGGGGAGGCAATCTCTTTCCAAACCAGCTGCCTGGAATGGATATGATAAAGCAGGACGGAGATGCAGCACGGGTAAGAAAAGGGGTACAGGCACAGCAGAACTGTGAATATACTGAGGCTGGAGTGGGTACGCTACCTTTTTACTTACCAGGTTCCAAGTGCCCTGGATAATAGTAATTAATGTGAGGGAGGATTGCCTTATAGACACAGAGAGAGAAGGAGGGGGAGGGAGGGACAGACAGACGATGGACGGACTGACAGAGAGGGGCCGAGTGATGCGGGGGAGGCGCCACCTAGCGGCCCCTCCTCCTGGGTTAAGTTCTCTGCTGTTAAAGAAGAGGAATTTGAGTAATAGGGGAAATTGGAAACATCTGTCTGAGAAGTTAATAACATGAGTGAAAATGAAGAATGTGAAAGTACCAAGGCAGAAGTAACCATACATATATATTTTATTGTATCCCTGTCTTTTTTGTATTCTTATATATTTAAAACTTCCCAAAAGCCAATTCTTCTCACATCTTCATCTTGCTCATATAAACATACAAATGTCAGTCTCCAAGAGTGGGGGATCTGTACATAAAGAGTCTCTTCTGCAGCCATTTCATGACCACTTTGATTAATAAAAAGATGCAGTGTATTCTGCTCTAGCAGAAGTTGTTATATACCAAGGCATTATTACAGAATCATAAATTGGTAGTTCCAACCCCCTGCCATGGACAGGGCACCCCCTGCCATTAGACCAGCCTGCTCAAAGCCCCATCCAATACTTCCAGGGATGAGTCATCCACAACTTGTCTGGGCAACCTGTTCCAGTGCCTCACCACATTCACAGTAATGAATTTCTTCTTATATCTAATCTTAACATACTCTCTTTCAGTTTAAAGCCATTGCCCACTGTCCTGTCACTATATGCCATGGTAAAAGGTGCCTCTCCAACTCTCTTGTGGGCCTTTTTGGGTACAAGAGACGGTGGAGAGAAGTCAGGGTGCAGGTGGCAAGAAATGAGTGGCATGACTTTTGGCAGGGAGTCTCTGGGGTGTAAAATTATAATAGTGGTGTCGGTGCCATGATAATGAGAAGGACAATAGCAATGCATAAGAGAAACTTTGTTTCACCTGAAGAAAAGCAACTTCTTCAAACATCCCAAATTATTTGGAAAGGTACATCAGACTGCACTTGGTGATTTTACATTTATTCTACTAATGTACCTCTGACTGTCAATGAAAATGGAGTTTATATGCACTATAAATACTTTTCACTGAACTTTGAACTGTAATAGAGGTTAAACAGCTGCTTTTTCATGCAGCTGAGCCATAAACTACTCCTACAAAGCTGCTTTTATTTTTTTTAGAAAGTTCAAGCTGTGTAACTAATGGGCAACTTTTGCATTACATAATTTTTTGCAAGTCGCTAGTATAGTGGGAGTGTTTATTTAGTATATCTCTGGAGATACTGTTTCCTAAATGTCCGTCCTGAAAATAAGGACATCTTTCGATTTTCACTTTTGTTTCCACTTCAAAAACCACTGACAGGGTCCCTGAGTTACCTCTCAGCGTGTTAGAAAGAAGAGTCAAAGTTTAGTTTGTTATTAGTCAGGGCATAAGGGATGTGAGTGTGCTGTCTCTGTGGTGTGATGAAGGAAGGAGGAGCCATGATCAGGACTCTGCTGCTCACACCCAAGGAGCTCCAGCTGCACCAGCTAAACTGGGAATAGGAGATGTATAAAACGTAGGACCTTGCTTTCCTGCTTTGCAGGATAACTCTTGGCAGTGACTTTGTCATTTCTAGGCTACATTTCTACTACTAGGCTAGTCATTTCTAGCTACATTTCTAGGCCTTGTGTGAGCGCAGAGGAAACTGTGGTAAGGTCCAAAGCATAGTGTAGGCAGCTTCCAGAAGGCAGCCTAGCAGCATGCATGGGGACTGGTGAGAAAGCTGCCTAGCCAGCAGCACTGTCCCTGAGCAAACAGGGCCTTCCTCATGCGTGACAGGAAGCTGTGAGCAAAGAGCTGCTCCACAGCCAGAGCCACGGCATGGGAGTGAAAAGCAGCCCCAGGGGAGGAGGAAGATGGGTTTGGCTGGATTGACTCTCTGACCTGACTGACCACAGCACCCCGTGGGAGAAGGCATTTACAAGGAGAGGAAGACAGAAAGGCACAGATTGCAGCCACTGGAAGGAGTGGTCTTAAAACAACTGTGAAAACCACATCCTGATGTTTTTGTGAATAAGAAAGAAGATAATCAACTCAGCTGAAACCAGTTTGTACTATATTTGTGTAAAGACATCACAAGGGTATTAATTATGAGGTAAAAGACATCTCTAGGGATCCATAGCTGAAGCTGGCTTTATTTCTTTATTCCCTTTTTTATTATGAGTCTTGGAAGGGAAAGTGAGCCAAGGCATTTGTTTTCTTTGACAGGGATGCAGCACTGAGAGATTTTTGCACATATTCTGAGAATGAGACTTCTTTTAAACCCTATTGCTATGCCTTCAGGTGGAGTTTACAACAGGTGTATGATCTTGAGTTATTATAATATCGAGGGTAATTGGAATGAATTAAGGACCTAAGAATGCAGTGAAATCAAGCCACCACTGATACCAAAGGAACTAAATCACTGGTCAGTTGTATCAGTGTACACAAGTAATAGTTTAGCTTTATAAATTCCGATTAAATTTCAGGTGTAAAGCATTACAGTAGTGCACAGTTGACAGCATCCCAGATCTCACTGACCTGTCCATCCTCACTATCCCAGCAGGAAGAATTAATCTGTTTTTCCCCCATTTCTCTTCTTTTGCAGAAATATTGCTGACCCTGAGGGTGGTTTGGTTGCTCCTTTCTTCAGCTGACTGGGCTGACGGCCCCAAACCCTTACCAGTTTGAAGAGCTGTGTCTGTTTGTCTGTCCCCGCGGAGCTGCCGGCCCCGGCGGCTGCCTGCTGCCAACAGGACTCAGCCCTGCCTTCCCGAGGGGAGCCGGGGGCGTTGCCCAAGAGCAGCCTCTTCTTTGACAGTCTGGAGCTAGCGTACAGACATTGCTCAGTCTGTTCACTGCATTCACCTTAGTGCAACTTAGATCTCTCCTGCAAAGTAAATGTTGACAGGCAATTTTCATAAACCATGTCAGATTGAATGTATTTAAATGTATGTATTTAAGGAAAAACAACCATGCTCTCGTTCTGTTTCTGTTTAGTTCTAGACCTTGGGGTTTTTTTGCTTTGTTTTCCCTGGCTTACACAGTCTGGTGCAAAGGATTCAGTTCTGTCTGAAAACTGGTGTTTTAGACTAAGGCCTGCATTTTGGGGCGGAGAGGAGGCATGGAGGAGGGCATAAAAGCAACGTCTGGTACATTTAGAGACCTCCAACAAGCATGTTCCACTGACAGCAAGTCAGAGAAGATCAACTGATGCAGAAAACTATACAGACCAATTTTGAATGGGGTAAAGTTGTGAAACAGATGAAAATTACCCTGTGAGAGGGCTGTTTATAAGGGGTGATTTGATTGGGTTTTGTGGTAGTGTTTATGATGCAAGTAATTAATCCAAACATACAAGTTGGTTACATTCTCATTTAATTAAATTCCTAACAATCAGCAAATCTGTTTTTTTTTTTTAACCTGGCTCTCCTGACCTCTGTCATCTTACTCTTTCTAGTAGAATTAAAAAACAGGTTACTCCGTTATTTCCTTAGGTGTGTTTCCAGCAATCTGCACAGCCGGTTACTGGATGCCGAACAGCAGAGTTCAATGGTAATGCATGTAATGATTATGGTAGTGGCAGAATTGGTGCATAATATCAAAGATACCTGCTTTAAAGCATGATAATTTCTGGTTCCCATCCCCTTAGCTGGGAAAATAACAATTCCTGTAATACCTATAGCAGATATCACTACAGACTTCACCACTATCATGTTTCTGATTATTTTAAAGCAGTGTGGACTACGAAGACGTTTTGTAAGGTACATAAAATCCAGTTTATATGTAAACAAGCAATAATTTAAGTTGAAAACTTAAGTGTTTTACTTGTATAATTTTTGTGAGATATACATGTTGTGAAGTTGATTCCAAATGAGGTACTTCAGTATTAAATTAGATATCTTCTTAGCCGTGTGTGTCTCCTGGAAAAGTGTTTTGTAAAGGATCACAATGCCTTGATTAGACCTAATTTGTAGGCTTGAGACTTCTCATTTTCTAAGCCTTGTGATTCTGCTCATAATACCATTTAATTAACCTATATTATATGCAGCCACTGTAGGAACCAGTTCTTGATTTTTGTATGTTTATATCCTTTCGTAACAAATCTTAGAAAAACTGTTACTAAGCAGGCCACTGTTAAGGCGTGTTGCTTTTTTTCCTTGCCCACTGTGGTTTGAATAATCTTTTACTATACATCACTTTCTGAGGACTTGGAATATTAGAAATTGATGAGTTTGACCTGTTTTCTTTCTGCTGATTCCTAATTGTTTAGGAATAGTATTCCCTAATTTAGTGCTCCCACTGAGACTCTCCAAACCTTGAGCCCATTTGCTCCCCTTCCATCTTTTCATGTGGAGGACTGGAGAGGGGAATTGGAGGAACGGAAGGTAAAGATCATGGGTTGAGATAAAAACAATTTACTGAAAACAGCAATGAGATAAGAAAACAGTAACAACTTCAGTACTAGTGACAGAGGGTACAAGAAAGAGACAGACGGAAACTCACGACATGCCCGACGCTCCCTCCGCCACTGCGCTGATCCAGAAGAGAGCCCTTCTCCTGGGAAGAGACTCCCTTCCCCACCCCGGGAATGATGTGAGGTGTTATAGGATAACCTCTGGGTCCTAGCCATGCCCTCTCCTGGCTTCTGCAAAAGTTAACCCTATCCTGGCCGGAACCAGGACACTAATCCACAAACTTTCTAACCTGAACACAATTTTTTTGATTAAATGTAAAATGCAATGCATTTTATAATATCTCATCAGCCTTTTGGGATTGAAAAGTTTGTCTTGTTGTCATTTAATTTGTTTTGGTATTCAGGTGGGAGTTCAAATAAAATAGCAGCTATTCTATGTTAAGGCTGAGGAAAATATGACAAAGGCTGTGTCTGTGTTTGTCCTTAAAGAAGACAGTGCCACCATTTTGGAGAAGCAAGACGTTTTCAGCTGTCACCATTCTGTTGCAGAACTCAAACAGAATGCTTAGTCAGCTGAGCCATTCTTTGACCTGCTGATGGGACATAATAACCATCAGTCCTAACCTCCACAGCCTCATTACTACAACATTGGTCTTGAACTTGCATTATGTATCTGACAAAAAAATTACTTATATACGAAATGTATAAATTTGAAGGAAATAATTTCATGCACCACAAAGTGTAAATGAGTTTAAAAATAATTTTGTTGCTATTCCATTCTTTTTTGGTTCTTAACCATAACCTCTGCAGATAGATTATTCTTTTTCACAGTGGAAAAAAATAGTTTAAATTTGTCCCATTTCACAACAGACCTGCAAACTCTTATCTGTAGTGATTATGATACTTCATCATCCATTGCCATTTTGAAAGAAAGGAGATTGTACCTATCACTTCGGCTCCGTTTGGGTTCATTGTGACTTTTGTCGTCTTCTAAGTAATGAAAGAGAAAAGTGAGTGAAGGAATCTTCTGATCATATTGATCACTATAGAAACAAAAAAGCCAAATCAATTCCCTTCATTATCAGTATTTTTCATCCTGTATACAGTAAATTTGTCGGAGAAAGTACTTGGATTTTGTTTTAAGAGAACAATTAATCAGTGTTCTATTTACATTATTAAATGTGAAAGGCGCATAATGTGAAAAATAAGCATATATACATGGTCGTACGACCCGTTTAAGTGTTCATGTAATGTGGTGAGTTTAAAAAGTGAAGTGAGCTGTTTTGCTACAAGGAGTTAATTTGTACTCAATCCTTAAAATATTGTCCCACACCGGTATCCCTTTGGGCCTGTATTAATTAAAAGCAATGTTTTTGGAGTTTATACAATACATTTTTTAATCTTTGTTTAAAAGCGGAATTCATATGGGCTTAACAGACGAAATGGGTGGCACAGCTCCACTTGCAGAACCCAAAGATACACAATCAGTTTTGAAATGCAACTTAAGCCATTAATTGTTGGTGTGAATTTAAAAGTTTTCTAGTATTTGTATGGTAGTATGCTGCCTAAGAGCAAAAGCATTCTCTGCACAAAAGAAAATTTACTGTAGTGGCTTTGATTTTAATTAGAATTTTCTCCCTGGTGTTTCTTTGTAGACTAAAACAAAATCTTTTAAGTTTCTTACTACAGGTAAAAGCTATGTGCAAGAACCTCAAAATGCTAAAATCTAGCATAATGCCTTAGATCTGTTTTTAAGTCTTGTATATTCCTACATAGCTGTCTGATGTATTATATTTGTATAGTGAATTGTGTACAATTTTGGAATAAGTGCATCATCACTTAATCTTTATGTTGTTCAATAGAGATGATGGACACATTTCTTCAAACATTTACTGTCATTTAATTTTTTTCCCTTTATGTCATTTGTGGGTTTTATTTGTACAGTTCATCATGAAGTTGCATCTGAGATGTGTGTATATGAAAAGATTATACAAGGGTAAAATTAAGCAATATATAAACTATGGTTCTTCAGGAGAAAGCTTACAGTGTTTCAGGTTGTGATTTATTTTCAAAACGGAGTTGACTCTGAACATCACTTTGTTCACCTGCATTGATGTTTGTATTTCTAGTGTTAGCAGTTTATGCAAAGGTAGATATATTCAGAGAAATTTTAAATACATTTATGCAAGTTAATATTGCTTTGCTGATGCTATTTGCTTATTTGATGTTAAATAATGCTATTGTAAATAAAGAATTCTGTTGTTATTGCATCATTTAATAAATTTTAATGCCTTCGGGTTTTACATGGCTTTAGAGATTTCAACAGGTTTCTGTTGTGTCTTCATTTGTTCATAGAAGGCTATAAGAAATAGCACTAAAGCACTGGAGGGTAGATGGATTGGTAGGTTTTAAAAAAGCAACAGGCATTGGTAATGAATTGAAATTCCAGCTAGTTGTTACTTGCAAGTCCATTTCAGGACTATATTGGCTGAAAATGTTTATCACCTGGCTTAATGTGAGAACAGTTCATTATGAGTACTTTTTTTTTTATCAGTCAGGATGAAATGGGCATCTTTCATGGCAGTGTCAGCAGAGGCTGACCTCAGATGTGGAGATGATAAGAGTTACGGGTTTGTTCTCCTTGCCATGCCAAATGGTGGATTTAAGACAGTTGAAAAGGTTTGATTGGTCAATTAAAAAAAAAAAAAAAAAAAGGAGCTACAAGAATGCTTGTACTTGTAGCATTCCAGAATGTACAATGTAAAGAATGATTTTATCTTGTCTCTGGGAAATGGATGAGGCAGAAAAACTACTTATATTAAAAATTTTAGAAATAAAAGTTATTTTAAAGACCTTCAAACACCTGTAACCTTTTGCCGTTCCTACCAAAACAAGGCTTATCCTGCAGTTCTCTTATTTTCAGCAAAATGATGGTGAGATGAGGAAACTAATGCAAGGAAAAGAAGTTTCTTCCCAGTGTGGAGTTGGAAGCAAGCAGAAAAAACATCCATGTAGTAAGAGGCAAAATGTTTCCAATGGGAACCTTGCCTTTAGACATTCTTATAGTTAATTAATATTGAAAAGAAGATACAAAAGTTTTAGCTAAGACTCCTGGCTTCAAAATATGATGAGCTAATGATGACCTCTGATGTAACTGGCTTTGTGAAAGAGAAGTGCTGCCTTTTGCGTTCTAGATCAAGCTCTGTTGTCAGAGACCAGTGCATGTGACATATGGACAAGTTCTTCTAACCTGATATCATGACCAAAGATAAAGTGAAGGTCCTTCTCAAGGTAAACTGTGCCTTGAGTCTCGCAGACTGGACTTTTCACAGGGATAGAACAGGGGTGTTTGGCAGCTGTGAATTGTTCCCCAGCTTGTTGCTCACCACTCACAGTTCTTTATGTGTTGTTCCAGTGTAAAAGGAGGGCTACATGTCGTGTGTGCTTGGGCTTAGGCTGTGGCAAGGGCAGAGAGCAGCCAGGGGTATCAGCCCTCTGCCTTGGTTCTGGGACTGTGAAATGTAGAGATAGAGATGCCAAGTGCAGCCCGAGTGGGCCTCTTAACTCACACCCTGTCTCCTGGAAGAGCGATCACAGGGAAACCTTCCTGATGGATTCGTTCTTGTCCTGAAGAAAGCAGAACTCAGAGAAGCCTTGAGTGATTCTGTTGGCTGTGTGCTTGTAGTGAGTATGTATGACTTGTGTAATATCACCTTTTTGAAATCTCTGCTGGCACTGAATTCCAGCTTTTAACACAGGTCAGTCCAGAGCCACAGTAAGAGGTCCTACTCTAATATCAGCTAAAAGAAGGAAGAATGAACACAAATTGATGAAGTCCTTTGGAGATGTAGATCAGAAAAGGTCCAAGTTGGAATTAGTGTGAGTGAACCTGTATGAACAGTGGTCCTTCAGAGATGGGCATTGAGCTCTTTGCCACTTCAGGACAGGTTCTTGGGATGTCTCTCATCTGAAGAAGAAACCACACCAAGAGTTAAAGACTCAGGTGGTATGATGGACCCCATTAAACCGTCTCAGACAGGTTCTAGTCTGAGCTTCCTTTGTTACTGCTGCTCATGACTCCAACCTCAGCCAGCATGGTGGGCTTAAGCCAGATGTTGTGACCAGGAGGAAGCCCTTGTATATCTTGTTTCTTCTCTTCAGTCTCTCGTTCTGTATGCTTACCTTGGGGATGAAAGAAAAACACACTTGATTGCATTACAGGGTTTATGTTTAAGGAGCATTTTGGAGTCCAGAAGCTGTAATTCCCCAGTTTCAGTGGGTTGTATTCTTCAGTTTGTGTGAGGAGGATGGCAAAAGAAAAACAGAATCTCTGATCAGAAGTTTGAGAGACATGCAGGAGAAAAAAAAAAAAATAAGATCAAGTAGAGGATCTTAAAGGACAGCTAGAGAAACATTTGTTGGTGGCTGAAACAGAACATTCTGCCAGAATGTGGTGGGAGTGCTCGTTTGGTGCATCCAGCTGCACCAGCCAGCAAGTAAAGGACCTGAAAAGCTCAGTGTGAGGGCTGGGACTGTGGGGGGATACTGGGCAGGCAGAAGGGCTGTGCCCAGAGCAAGGCCACCCATGAATCAATGTTTGTGAGCCTAGAGGGAGGGCATGATTTGCTTTCATCAGTGAGCATAGAGCTCTACCAATTAAAGAAGAGGTGGAAATTTAGCTGTGTTTATGTCTTACATAGGTACCGCGAGTGGGTGCAGTTGAGGTTAACACCTTGTTCGTGGCAATCTGTGTGACTGAACTTGTCAGTGTCCTCTGTATGCATCCTGTGTCTGTGTGTCTGTGGCATTTGTGCTCAGCTTTGCTGCTGGGTGAACCTGCAAACCATGGCTGCTGTCATTAGACAAATGCTGCCATGGTTCTTACACACGAGGGAGGGTGGGCAGGAAAACCCAGAGTCAGCCAGTGTGATTGTCACTGTGTCCAAGGACGCTCTGATAACTCCCCACTCCAATGGGATGAATGTTCTGTTACTTCTCCAACCCCAAGGAGCTGGAATCCTTCTGTGGGTCTTTAAAAAATTCTGGCTTTAAGAACAGCAGCAGTTTGGGTGCAGGGGACAAGCAAAGTGACAGTTTGAATGCCATCCAGTTGGTGTTTCCTCCACCTCCCCTGAAATTAGGCACTAAAGGCAGAAACACTCAATGATGAAAGGGTGGCTCTGTGCAAAGAAAGGAGCTGAGAGAGCATTCAGACCCTTCTTCCACCAGACAGCCAGAGGTAAAGCTCATTCACACAGCAGCAGGAACTTTGCTTGGAATGTGTCAGTCCTACTGAATATGCTCTAAACTACTCAACCACCACTCACTGAGACTTCATTTAAGAATTAAGAAGGTAGCAAAGGCTGGGGAAACTGAGACACTCACCCAGTCCCATACAACTGCTGGGGAGGTAAAGCTGTTCCAACTTCTGTGATGTAACCAGGAATTTCTCCCTAGGAGATATTCCTACAAAGACAGAGGAGGAAACTTAGGAAAACTCTCCAATTGCTTGAAAGATGTCTCTCCTATCCAAGTTTCAGGCTATACTTCACTTTATCACTTCATTCTGCAACTACTCAGGATGCTGGAAGGTCCCACAGTGATCCTGACTGGAGTAATTTATTCAGCTCCCTGCAAACTGTTGGCAAAGTGTCTTTAACACACAAGAACAACAGATATTCCTGCCTTTGCTTGCGTGTTTACTCAGTGGCACACTCCAACAAAGGGAAGAGGATTGCATCACTATGACAGGATTGGTTTGATCCAAATTTTAGACTGGCTTTCCCACCTCTTTCTTGTGCATATATTTTTCAGTTAATTCTCTATTCTCAGTGTACTTGGAATGAGTTGAGAGCAATTAATTACTTTTGTGAAGTCAAAGAGCAAATGGTATCACCATTAAAATGTTGCTGTATCTAAAGATACAGCTAGTACAGGAAAAGTTGAATCACCTTAATTTTGTTTTCCCCTTTTTTAATAGTCTACCAGCAGATTCAGTTGCTCTTCTGCTACCTATCAGCTCTTCTATAGCCATAGGAATAAACTGTTTCTGCTCTAACCTCATCTAAATTGCAATTCAGGTTATTTCCATGACAGCATCTAGTGCCATTGCTGGGATTCCCATGTCCATGCTGCAGCTGAGTATCAGTGTAGGTGCTGGGCCACGTGGAAGATGAGCATCAGGGAGTGCTGTGGCACTGTAGTCTCTGGGGGATTGCAGGGATGCTCACAGGTGTAACTTGTGTGTTTGGGAATGTGTAGGAGGCAGGCTGCTTTAAACCTGGAGAAAGGGAGATGTAGAGTGGATGTAAGATTGATGAAGAACTCACTGTGTCCAAACTGAGGTGACTGAATGCTATGCAAGCAGCCTGCAGGGATGTCCCTTGGTGCTTGTTTTAATTATGCATCCCCACATCAGTGCAAAGAAGGAATACACTCTAAAATCCTGCAGCAGGGAAGGAAGGCTAATAGACTTCTCTGATTACTTTGTAATAAGACATAAAATCAGGAAGGGAGGCCCTCTAGGCTGGGGCTGCCCACAGTACTGACTGGACTGTTGGGGGTGCATCTGCAAGGCTGCCCTTCTGCTTCCCCCACATCTCTCCCTGAGGTCATGACTTTTTTAATGCACTAAATGCCTTTAACCTCTTAGAGGATGTTAAAGCATCTAAAGATTAATCTGCAATATAGTGGCAACGGTGCTTCAAGGCTTTTCCTCCTCTGGACTCTGTGTCATCAGGCTTCTAGAAAAAGGAAACCTTTTGTTTCTGGTTGTGTCTACAATTTAATTAATGATGTCACTTTTAAAATTTCATGTTCTACTTACTTGACTTCATTTCTCCTGAATTTCTGATGTGAGCATGTCTCCCCTAGTCCCTCTTCCTTTGCTGTGATACCTGGACACAGCATTCATTGTCAAAAGATTTCAGATTCACTGGCAACACTTAAATTCTAAATATAACTCAAACTTTTCTGTGCAATCAGAGCTCAAAGACTTATTCCTGTAAATCAGGTTAATGCTGGTACTACTTTTATGCTACTGATGCATCAATAAAGTTGTGTTAAAATGCCTGGCTGAAACTGTTTCCTAAAGCACTATAGCATCAATTCTGTTTTACAAATAACAGAGGTTTGGCACAAAGCATAGAAAATTAGAAAAAAAAACTGAAAAGACAACTGAAAAATCAGGCCATTTAAGCTAAGGGACTATCTCAAGCAAGTTTTATAAGGCTTCATTCCTACTTTCTCCATAAGATTTGTGCTGTACTTAATACTTTTGTCTTGCAGAGGTTGGGATGGAGGAGGAGGTTGTAGGTAGAAAAATTAGCCCAATATGTTTAATGCAGACTACAGAAATGTTTCTGTTCAACTCTGGGGACAGAGATGTGTTGGACTGGCTGTGGAAGGGATCTTGGCAGCTGAGGGAGACTGGATCAGCTCTGTCTCTCTCCACTGGGGTTGTGTGCTCATGGTTGCTGTCTAAGTTTATGTCCTGAGTCCTAAGTTGATGTCCATGTTTGCTGTCTAAGTTTATGTCCTATGTTTATGTCCTGAGTGCAAAAATAAAGGGAGATTGTAAATGAAAGACTGTAGTAAGTAGGAATTGCAGTGCCTGAAGGAATTAGGGCTGAACACCCTGGTTGCCCCGGGCAGCCAGTGATTCTTTCTCAAATTCTCTATGTCAGAGCACTTAATTCAGGCCAGATAAGAAATCAGGATTGAAAGGATGGCTTCACCTCTGGTCAAGTGCAGGCAGTGACTGTGTCTGGAGCTGAGATTTCTCTGTCTGGGGCTGCTCCAAGTGCTTCCTAACCCATCCTTCTTTGGGATGAAGACACTATTTTACACGGGATCACATGGAGCTATACTAATTAAGTTTTATAGCACACCAAATATAACCACTGAAATGGCATTTGAAATTCCAGGAGCTAAGCCTGGCTGTGTTCCCCCCTCCAGCTGTGTCTGTGTGCAGCTTGGCTCATGCTCTGCTGTGTCCCAGGAAGCCCTGTGCTGCCTCTCTCTGAGAGAGCCCCCTGGGTGCAAGTCCCCAAGCTGTCCACAGTGCAGCAGAGCCCATCCTGTCCCTCCCCTCCATGCCTGCATGGGCAGGGTCACCCAGGCTGCAACGAGCTACTCAAGAGGGAGCTCTGCAGTAACACACGCTGCATGGGGGTTTGTCCTGGGCTGAAGATTTCTCCATCTCTCTGCACCAGCAGGGATGACACTCTGCAAAGTGAACACCTGGACTCCTAGGATCCTCCAGCCCCTTCCAACCCCCCTTTTCATTGCAATCTTGCCATGTATCCACCTGGAAGGAAGGCAGGAGAAAACCCGATAAAAAAACCCGGGATGAAACTATGGACTATGAAACTATGGATCAGCCAGCGCCTCTGCAGGAGGCAAGGGCCGGGTGTCCTCCTCTGGTCCCATCCCGGGCAGGTGAGCACAGGCCTGCTCATGGAGCCATGGAAACCCCAGCAGGAGCTCAGTTCTGCTTAGCACCTAACAGGAAGCTCCAGGCTGGAGTCAAAGCACCTCAGCTGTGTCCGCGAAGCAGCAGTGACTGCGCTGCTCTCGTGTGTCCAGGTCACTGGAGTTTCAGCGGTGTTTTCTGCCTTTCCATATTCAAACCACACGCCTGCAGCCCCCAGGACAGTGTGTGGGAGCCTGTGTCCTGCCCCGCGGCACCCTGCCCTCCGGCAGCAGGTGGTGGTCTGTGGGGAGCAGAGTCCCGCACCGCGGCCTCCGGCCCTGAGGCGAGTCAGAGCCCACGGGGCTGCGGCCCGGCCTGCGGGCCGGGCCTGGGGAGGCGGAGGGCAGAACCGGCGGCTGGGAAGGAGGGTCCGGGCGGCCGGACCACCCACACACCCTCCTCCCCTACCCCGACGTGGGGAGGGGAGGCCGGGCCGCTCCGTGAGTGGCCATGGCTCCGCCCCGGGGTAGCCGTGCCGGTCGGGGCAGCAACCCCGCCCGCCCCCGGGGCTGTGTGACCCCCAGGGCGGCCGCCCGTGCCCACCCTCCCCGCCCCGCCGATATAGCCGCGGGGGGCCGGCAGGGCCCGCCCCGACGGCCAAGGGCAGCTCCCGCACCTCCGTCCCGCCCCGCAGAGGGACCCCGCGCCGGCAGCACCCAGGTGTCTGCCCCCCTGCTTCCCGACCCGGCTCTTCCCGACATGGCTCTGTCCCTGGCCGGCGAGTCGGTCCCCGGAGACGGCGGAGACTCGTTCGGGATAAGCCCCGCCGGCCTCTCCTCCTACTACCCCTCTTTTCTCCCACCCGCCCATTACTTCGAGACGGCCCCCGACTTCTTCCAGCCCCTGAAACCCCTGGGCGAACTGGTTTCCTCCCCTCCGCCTCTGCCTCCCTTCACCTTCAGCAGGGTCCCCGCTTTTCTGAGCCAACCGCCCCCTCTGCCCCCCGACCCTTTCCCCAGCCTTCCTTTGCCCGTCTACACCAGGCTGCCGGCCCCCTTCCCTCCCAGCGAGGGCTCGGCCCTCAGGACGGGGGCGCCGGGGTCGCTCTCGCCGCCGTACCCGAGCCCCCCGCGCAGAGCTGCCCGCAGCCCGGGGGCAGACGGGGCGGCGGGGCAGAGCTGCAGGTACCACTTCACCGAGGAGGAGCTCAACGCGGTGCTCTACGGGGCACTCCGGAGCAGCCAGCCCACCGGGAATCTCCACGCCATCTCGGGGCTCCGGGTGTCCCCCGCCGGCTCGGGTAAGGGTGTCTTTGACCAGGCACAGGGTGGCCCTGGGCGGCAGGTCGCTCCTTGCAGCCAGGTGTGCGGGAGGGTTCGGGAACAGTCCCAAATGGGTTGCAGGCAGCCAGGCTCAAGGGGCATCGGCGGGGGCCCGTCGGACTTAGTTATTTTCCCTGTGGTTTTCTTGCGTTACGAGCCCACACCTGGAAAAAGCTGGGGGTGATTTGGACTGCGGCCTTTGTCGGGGCGGTAGGACCCGCTCCTGCGGGGCCGGTGCCGTGCTGAAGAAGGGGTTCCGCTTTTGCAGGCGCTGCGGACTCGGCCGCCCCGCTGCTCGACCGGGACTCGCTGCAGCTGCCCGAAGGTAGGTAGGTGTCTCGGAGCGCCCGCGCCCGTCCGCCCGCCCGCCCGCGCTCAGCCCCCTGTCCCCCGCAGGGCTCTCGGTGCTGCGGGTGGCCTACGGGGACGTGTCTCAGCTCGGAGTCTTCTGTACGGACCCCATCCCGAAAGGAGTCCGCTTCGGCCCTTTCCAAGGCAAAGTGGTCAACACGAGCGAGATCAAGACTTACGACGACAACTCGCTGATGTGGGAGGTAGCGGAGGCACCGTCGGGCTCACCCCGCACCCCCAACGCGGGGCCGGGGCGAGGTTTTTGGCGTCCCCTCTACCGTAGCCTGCCAGAGGGGCTCGGCCCAGTGAGGGTGGTGGGACTGGTGAGAACGAGACGTGTATGGAACGTCAAACCTGATCCTTTTTTCTCTGCTCGCCAGATCTTTGAATACGGTGGCCTGAGCCACTTTATCGATGGGAAGGGCGCCGCTGGCAACTGGATGGCCCTGGTGAACTGCGCCAGGTTCCCCGAGGAGCAGAATTTGACGGCTATCCAGTGCCAGGGACAAATCTTCTACGAGACCTGCAAGGAAATCTTTCCGAAGCAGGAGCTGCTGGTGTGGTACGGCGATTGCTACGTGCAATTCCTGGGCATCCCCATCAGCTTGAAGGGCATGGCGGAGGGGAAGAAACCCCCGCAGCACCCCGAAGGTGAGCCTGCCAGCAACCTCTTGAGCGACACTGCCCCTTATTCCCACGGACGTGTGCCTGGCCTGGATTAGATTCACACGAGGGGAGCTAAAGAAACACAAGCACCACCTTTGTCCAGCCGTTTTACTTTAAAGGCTTCCCAGACCCCGCGATGAGGCGGTGCTGGGTGACCGGTCCTGCCGCGGAGGCGGTGGCAGTCTGTCCCTCGGGTCTGTCCCTCCGCCTTCCAGGGAGCCGATCCCCGCCGCCCCTTCCTGCGCCCGGAGGCAGCAGCCTCCCCTCGGCACCGGGAATCCGGGGCTTTGCATCGGGGGCTGCCGGCAGCGCGGAGCGAGAGGCTCCTCTCTCTTTCTGCCGTCAGCCCGCGCCCGGTCCGCGGTTCCTCGGGGCGTTTGAAGTGTTGTTTGGTCTGACGATTGTAAAACATCTGGTGGTCCTGGGCTGGGCTTGTCTCGGCCCCGCAGCGCCGTTGTTCAGGGTCCCGTTTTGGGAGGAGATTGGCTTTTCGGGGTTATTACACTTTTGGTCCTATTTTCATCTCAGGATTGCACACCTGACTTTCGTGTAATTACCGCTCTCGGTAAATGAGGCAGGCTGATGTCGTTCCGATCCCGTAATGCCAGTATTGCTTGCAAAAGAAATGTCAAATGCACTTTCTGCATTTGACAGTGAGGGGAGAGGGAGGATACTTCTACTTGTAATGTACAGAAAGTATGATCTTACAAGCAAAACTTATGTATAGAGAAACAGATTTGTGCCCGTGCGGGAAAAACTGGAGCAGGAAAGGGATGGGTCAGCCGGCTGCAGCAGAAAGAGAGAGAAGCAAATTTGCATGAAAATTTGGCATAGAAAATTTTGTACCTGTTGTCTTGAAGTGTCTAATTCAGACAGATGCTAAATTGTTCATTTCATTTTAAGGCTTAAGCTAAAGCTATTTTTACTAAAGACAGAAAAGAATGTATAAACGCCTGAAAATTTTCTGGTGTTTTTCCTAAATTCAGTGATAAAAAATGAATTGAGTTTTTTTTAAAAGTCAAATAAACATGTTATTTTGTTCAATAGTTATTTGAAAACGATAGAAAAGGTGTGCTTTTTTTTTTTTTCCTTTTGGGATGGTGGTAAAATTTGCCGACAATTCTTGATAAGAAACATCTCACAATGGTTGCATACAGGGAGAAGTTTTTATGTGGGACTTTGACTTGCTTCTTCACCTTTTTCCTTGCTATTTATGGATATACAAGGATGAAATTCTGGTTTTGGTGAAGTTAGTAGCTAAACCGAGTAATTTCAGCAGACTGTGGGCTCTCGTTTGTTCCCCTCCTTTTAAAAGGCAAGGGGAGCCCTGCGAACGCTCAGGAGACGCGGCACATATTTTGTTAATGACATTGCTAGTATCAATTTACAGTCGTTGGCCTGTCAGAGAGTTAAAATTCCCCGTAGGGGTCCCAGCTCTGACAAGGATGCAGATTTGACCTGAATCCCTTTTGCCGTGGTGTAACGGAGAGGTGGCACTTTCCCTTCTGCTGTACAGAAGCCGGGGAGAGCTTCAAGTGCGAGCGCTGCGGCAAAGTGTTTGCCTACAAGTACTACCGGGACAAACACCTCAAGTACACCCGCTGCGTGGACCAGGGGGACCGCAAATTTCCTTGTCACCTTTGTGACCGATCCTTTGAGAAAAGAGACAGGCTGAGGATCCATATTCTCCACGTTCACGAAAAGCACAGACCTCACAAGGTGAGCCTGCTCCCGGATCTCTCCGCAGTCACTGGCTCTTCTGAGGGTACTTATTATTAAGTTGGGTTTTTTTGGTCCAGATAAGATACTGATAACGTTGTTCCTCCTCCAGTTTCCCTGGCAGTTTCCTAGTGGGACTGGTGAGGAAAAGCTTGTCATGTGCAGCAAAGCTTGGTTAAAGAAATTTAATGGGTTTAGGTTGGGAAAATAAACCCCACAGTCTCAGTTTAAAAAGAAACAAAATTTCCCCTTGGGTTTTTGGATGATTGCATGTGAGTAGTGTTCCTTTTCTTACACAGTGTGGGGTTAACTTGTGTTTAAAGGTGCTTGGCTTGTCCAGGATCAGGGGAGAGATGTCTCAAGTCTGTTTCCCACATCCAAGTCTATTTCCCACACCCCACCCTTCGGTCTGAGAACAGACCACAGCTTTATCTGTGTCTGTTGGACCAAACAGGGCTCAAAAACATTCAGCATGAAGCAGATTTGCAATTGATGAAAGCAAAACTTCAAAATGCTTTACTCATCTCCACCAAACACCTTGCTTCTAGCACCAGTTTTCTCTAGCAGCGCTGAGAATGGAAAATCTGACTTTTTCTAAAAGCTTGGGATGGGCAAGTTGTAGTGCTTGAAATGGTACAGTTAAATCAGTCTCAAAATTCTCCAAATACCTATTTTATAGATCATCCTACAATGTCTACTTTTTCAGAAAAAATATTTTGTAACTAAAATGGCACTCTTACAATGTCAGAATATCTGCATGGAATTCGTAACAGATAAAAAATATTCCATAAATATGAGGTATTAAATACCATGTAATTCCTTTTCCTTTCCCTTGCCTCAGTAAATTTAGGATTATTTTATTCAATAGATGGTTTATCTTTTAGGGAAAAAATTAAAACTGGGGCTTGGTTGATATATATTTTAAGTGATTTTACAGAATTTTTCAGATTTTTTTTTACTGAAAGTCAATATTGTCTGTTCTGTAAAATAACAAATTTTTATTGAAACAATTTTAACACAAATGATTTTGCATGGTTTTAATATATAATATATATATGTGCATATGCAGGTAAATTTGTTTTTAAAACCAGACTGAATTTCTGGGTATTTCAATTTATTGCAGCTTAAAATTGCTATTGTGTTTACACATGAATACATAAATATATGTGTATATCTAGATTATATGTAAGAAATGTGCATATCATCCACATACTTCATTTTTCTCTTTAACTATGTGGTTACATGTTTCCTTTTAACTTTTATTCCTTTTTTCCCCCAGTGCTCTGTGTGTGGGAAGAGCTTTTCTCAATCCTCCAGCCTGAACAAACACATGAGGGTTCACTCTGGGGAGCGCCCCTACAAATGTGTCTACTGCAACAAGGTAAGGCAGAGCCCTGCCCCATCCCTCCCTCCCTCTCCTGTGCTTTGTTTCTTCTCTGTTTTCTTTCAAGAAAATGCTTTTTTTTGAACTGGTAACCAGATGAGTAAGTGTGTATTCTGGGCAGTTGTGAGGTAAGGTGACAGGACTGGATGAGATGAAGAAACAGGGTCTGCTCTCCATCTGACAAGGAATTTGTGGTTCATACCAGCTCAGTGATCTGCTGCAGAAATAAGGTCTAGGGAAGCTTGATAGTATTTCAAATACCAACCAAAGCATGCAGCTATATCCAGTATCCCACTTCTTCTTCATCAAATAGGTCATTTTTGGTGTTATTGACACTGCTTCTGGACTGCAATAAACAGAGTTGGTCTATAAAATGAACCTGCATAACATGAATTTGTGCATGCTTACCTTGAAATATCAGGGTTATTGATGTGCAGGTAGGCATGAAGGTTTCACTTGAAAAAGAGCACAAGGAGAACCATACAGCCCCGATCAAAGATGCATTTTACTGTTACTGCCCATCACAGCAGGGGTGATTCAGGTGAGCTCTCCCTGTGAGAGTGCTGGCAGCTCTCACAGCAGACAGCATGTGGATGCACAGGCTGCTGGAGGATGAATATTGGTAGGGCTCCCAGTGCTGTGGAGTGTCCATGCAATGCAGAAGCCCCATCAGCAGCGATGACCTGCTCCGTATTTTGTAGAGAGAGAAGTCTTGTGTATGATTGGCACAAAGCTGAAGTGTCCTGCTGAAGTGCTCTTAGAGGAAACTCCTTTTGGCTATTATATTTTTTTTGTCTCCCCATGATCATCCTAAACATACTTGTTCTTAGAGATTAGGGTGAAATCTCATCCTTAATCTTCTGATCACAAGAGGAGGTGGCAGAGCTTTATGGCTTGCTCTATAAAGAGATCTCTAGGGACACTTGACCTGTCCCCAGCCAGTTCTAGTTGGACTGTTGTGGATTGGATCAGATTAAACTGTTTGTCCTCAGGCTGGAACATGCAGCTGTCCTAGGACTCCTAGGACATAGCCATAATTTCTGAGGCTGGAAAACCAGGGTCTGTTTAAATGAATCCTCACTGGCTCCTCCTATAAAATTACGATTCTTCCTCTTCTACCGATAACAGTGGCTTTGCTTTTCCAGCTCCTATGGTGGAAATCAGTGGTCATTTATTTCAGGAACATTGTGAGACTAAAGGAACAGTGCTGGGTCAGCATCACCATTCTCTCCCCAAAACATATTTTTGCCCCTGATATACATCTCTAAGGACTTGTGTATAGGAGTCTGTGATCTTCTTGTCCTATAAGGTTCCTAGTGATAGGGTAACTAAGATGTATTGCTGTTTGTCATGAAAACTTACTAGAGAGTATTTCTTTTGTGTGGTCTGCAAATAGTGAAGGGCCTGAAATTTTCTCTCTTTGGATAAGACAAAATAGGAAAAACATGGGAAACTTTACAACATTCCTGCTCAAATTTTAATGAGACAGTTTTATCCCCAGATGGAGGAGAAGTCTTTATGACTTTGCTGCTCAAAAGTGTTAGAGGTGGGAGAGCAGGCTGGAAACTCTGCCTGCAGAAAAAGAAGAGTATGATGGAGCTGGAAAAATGAACCTGTAAATGATGTATGGTGGACTGCATAGATGAGTTTTAGCAGCTGAATCCCAAAACAGTCAAAGGGTTTAACTTTAAAAACAAAAACTGTAGAGAAAGCCTGCGTTATGTTTCTCACACATAAATGAGCTGCAAAACTAATTAGGGTAGTATTGACTTCTTCCCTCTGACATACAGATATTTACTGGTGTCTTTGGTCAGAAATCTTTCTCTGAGCTTTATCTCCATGGACTCAGCCACATCTGCATAGCAATAGCTGTTGCCTTCTGATTCCTCCTTGCTGGGAGTTTTCATTATTTTTTTCCACTTACCTGAGGAGTGGAAACGTGAGCTATTTCAGGACATAATTTTTAGGGTTACGTGCTTCTGATGGGGTGTGGGTTAGCTGAAGGTGGGGATTGCCATGTAAATTACTTGCAACTCCATTTCCTTTCCCGCCCTGCCCTTGGTGATCCCTGCCCTCCAGGCGTTCACAGCATCCAGCATCCTGCGCACTCACATCCGCCAGCACTCGGGGGAGAAGCCCTTCAAGTGCAAGCACTGCGGCAAAGCCTTCGCCTCGCACGCCGCCCACGACAGCCACGTGCGGCGCACGCACAGCAAGGACAAGGGCTGCACCTGCTCCGTGTGCGGCCAGCACTTCCCCCAGCAGGAGGATTACAGCTTCCACCTGAAGGTCCATGCTGCTCATTAGTCAGGAACCCCACGGACGTGTCCTGGACCAGCTCGTTGTGTGTATCAGTCTGTGTGTATCTGTTTGTGTGTGGCTGTGTGCACGGCACAGGAGG
This sequence comes from Zonotrichia leucophrys gambelii, assembly GCF_028769735.1. Classification (NCBI taxonomy): domain Eukaryota; kingdom Metazoa; phylum Chordata; class Aves; order Passeriformes; family Passerellidae; genus Zonotrichia; species Zonotrichia leucophrys. The sequence goes on along the minus strand of NC_088171.1, from coordinate 120,059,883 downwards.
GGACATCTGCAGTGGCTCTTGGCGTGGGTCTGGTCTCTGGGCCCAGGGCACATGACTGAGTAAAGGGAACAGGGTACACCCCCTGATGCCACTCTCCTTCTCCTCCCATACTTAATCTCTAAAGGCAGAAAGGAATTCTACCTCCCAAAACCCCTTTGTGCACAAATATCACTGTGAGGAGTGTTTTGCATCTCCAATGCCTGTGGACTGCCTGGTATAATCTGTATCAAGGCTTGTGTAAGGGATGTTTTTGTCAGGTGCATTTCTCAAAGCTGATTTAACCTGTTCGTGTTGTTAGGACAGATGACCTCAGTTATATGGTCTACTTATCCTTAACTTGTCTTTTAGTAATGTTCTATTTAAATGTGAACTTCCTCAGAGATACTGACTGCTGGACCAACGAAGAGCTATTTTAAATCATTTAGCTGCTGGGAGACTGAGAGCTGCAGGACTGTGAGAGGAGCTCCTACAGAGGGTGCTGGATGCAGGTTAACCCAGAGAGAGAGAAGTGGGGTGTAGTAAGATATATGCAGGCCTGATATCCCAGCTAGCAGAGATAGTGGGGTTTGGTTTTGTCGTCTCAAGAGTTTGGAGGAGCAAACATGGTGATATTTCTAAGCATCACTGAGCCATTGGGTGGATAATCAGCAGTCAAGTGGCCTCACAGGGGTGTTACATTGTAGACTCAGAGCAGGCCAGGGGCAAGCACTATCCCAGCAGTAGGCACTTCTTTCCGGATTTCCCTGAACTTGCCTGGTCCTGGCCAGGTGAATCTTTGCAGTGAACCCTGATATGAAGGGTGGGCGCCTCTGCTTCCTCCTGGCTTTATGTTGGATTACTGTAGTGTGATACCAGGACTCCTCAGTGCTTAAAATTCTGCACATAAAATTCCTTCCCTGGTCTGCAGGAAAGGCTTTGCTTCCACAGGAGGACTGGAATGTGTCATCCTCCATGTCTCACTGACCACACAAGCAAGGCAGGAGTGTGGTCAGTGAGACATTTTCAGTACTTAAGAAAGTGGCATTCCATATCAATGTGAAATCTTAAATAGGAGGCTTAACAAGAAGTCTGTGCTGAAGGACTGCTGAGGATAGGGAGTGATGTAATTGGTATAGAAGTTTGAATTATCACTGAGTGACCACCATACCTGGCAGGAGGCTGTGCAGAAGGCTGTGCATATGAGAGGGCTCACTGTGGCAGTGGGACTGTGTCCTGCATCCAGGAGGAATAATGGAAATCCTTTTTGGAGCTAGTTGGTAAACACAGGTAGTTCGTTATTACCGGGATGATAAAGTTCTCTTCAAAGTATCCTAGATCAGCTAGGGTTAACAAGAATTTTGTACATAAAGTAGAAGAAAGTAAAGTTTTTATTTTGTACCAACTTTATTGGTCTCTTTAAATACAGCATAAAAATAGAAAATATTTTACTTGTACATTTAATTGTACTGTGCAGATACTGTATTCTTAAATATATTGATTTGCACTAATTTTATAAGGGCTTTTTGTATCTTAAGTTGCTCTGTTCTCATTGTTTTCATGGTAAAAATATTTTTTAGATATTTATTGAATCACTTACTGGTAAACAAAATATTGAGGCCCAGCACTAGGAAGTATGTGAAATAAGCAAATCCATTTGTATTGTATGTTTATACATGTAGATTTTAGAGTATGCTCTGATTATTGGTTTTTGCTTGTTTTAATAGCAAATATTACTCTAATACAGCAGGCTAAATTTTTGACATAATGAGGGCTGAATTCCAGGCCTCCAAATAGGTAAAATTCACTCCTGAGCAGAAAATTATCACAGTACTTATGTGTACAAACAATGCTGTGAAACAGGTAGGGGAATTGAACCTTTCTTCCAGCTGCCTGCTGTCTAGGAGGGTAGATACAAACATACAAAATCCTGGCCAACAGAAACAACAATTATGTGTGTGAAGCCTTTGCTAGTTCAGTCCCTTAAAAAAAAAAAAAAAAAAAAAAAACAGGATTTGGTGAAATAAGCTGCCTACTAATGAAGGAAATGTTATGACTAGGAATGGCTTTGAAGTACTGTGAAAGGCCTGGTTAGCTTCCCATGCAGGTTACCTCTGGTTTTGCTCTAAGTGAAGGTTGTATGTTTAAATGGTGCCTCTGTAGTGTTCTTGTGTGCATTTTCATCTTCTTGAAAAAACCCCAAATGTCTTGTTCTTAATTATTTGCACCTTGCTATAGTATTTGATGTGTTGCCTGTAAAGGAGTGTGTGAAGGGTTTTACTTGTACTTGTGATTGAAGGTACTGGCTGTATTGCACATTAAAGCCATATATGTAAATTTTGATGCCAATTATTGTGAACAAAACCACTCCATGAAAAGCCAGTGTCCATAAAGGAGACAGAGGAGTCCTGCAACTTTATTTGAATAAGGGGAGGGAGAGTCCACTGGGGTTTTGGAAGACTGAGCCTTCTTTTATCCTAAACTCTCAGCTGCATGTTGCCCTCTTCCTTTCCCCGTTGGGCGAGGTACAGCCTTCCCGAGCTGCCTTGAACATTTGTCATTTTCTCCCAAAGTTCAGAAGTTTAAACTATCTAGGTTCTGCAACAGGCTTTGCTGACCCATTTTTTTATTACCATAAAGTTCAGGAGTTTATGCTACAGTCAAACTGGGTTCTCTAACAAACTTTCAGCTTGAAGTTGGTAGAGACATTAGGACCCATCTCAAAGACATTAACACCTGTTTGTCCTAAAGACCCTCACCCATCGAGTTGTTTGTAAAGACATTAGCACCCATCTTTCCTATTATTAATATTTTACATAATAAAAATAATTTGTTGGAGGCTGCAGCGTACGCTAATGGGCTATGGCTTGTTTTCTGCCAGATGCAGAGTTGTGTATTTGAGGTACTAGCAAATGAATGAAGGGTGTTTTCTGTGTCATTTTTAAGTCGTTACAGAGTCAAACTGTCTCTTATTGGGAATTCTAGTGCTTGTCCTGCTGGGCAGAGCTGACTGCACAAGAAGTCAAAGGCACCCAGTGTCTTGATGGATTTGGTCTTAAGTACCCCAATAGCTCATGAAAGCTGAGGGCATTCGGTTCGGGGTTGAGTTCACCCCCACTTGCAAGCAAGATGATGGATCCGGATTGAGCACTAAAAAAAGGAATTAAACCACCTTGTAGTGTTTAACTACCCTATAGAGTCATCCTCTCCCTTTTGAATAGAGTCCTAGCTGTGCTGGGGACAGTGAAGATGGCACTTGGCTCTGCACACTTTGCACCAGGGTGGGGAGAAAGAAATGTATCAGGAGGGAGATCAAGCTGAGCCACCTGCGGGACCACCGCAGATTTTAGTTTTCTGAAACAAAAATGCACTGATAGTCAGAGCAAACAGCTTGCTGTTTTTACCAGATTGGGGGTTAGGAGAGATTAGGGAATCCTCCTGTAGGGTACCTGTGTCCTGTGTGTCCAGTGAGCTGAGCTTTTCCTCCCCGAGGATTTGCACATTCACTTGCTCCTTTTGTGGCTGTGCTCTCAGCAGCTGAGTGAATGTGCAGCTCCAGCCAGCTGAGCCAGCAGCGGGATTTTGGATATTTATACACAGAGCTAAGAAGGGAGCTTGTGTGCATGCTGCACTTTTCTATCTGGCATGTTCCCAGAATGACTGCATGGCACAGAAGGACATGTGCATGAAGGAGGCTGCACTGCAAGCTCAGCAGAAAAGAGAATATCTGTGACCATGTGTAAAATCTCAGTCCCTGTGCTGGGCAGCCCTGGCTGCCAGGTCCATCCTGAGCAGGCACAGTGGTGCTCCATGCTCCTGCAGCTATTTCTGAGCTGAGGCAGCAGAAAGGACAGCCCTGCCGCTCTCAGGGGGCTGGGCTGTGGCTTTACATGCTGTACTAAATCCATCTCTTCCATTTCTTGGCATCTGCAAATACAGGACAGAAGTGATATTTTCCATTACAGTAACCACAGTAATACACTATATGCAATAGGTACCCATATTTCTCACTCACTCTTGCTTAAACTGGCTGTGGGGTGGTGTCCCTGTCTGGGGTCACATTGTCACTGCTTTCACTAAGGCAAAGGATGTGAGTGCACCCTGGCTTTTCTTCCTTTAAGTAGGATTTAAAACAGTCCTCCCAAGGGGAGCAGCAAGACAAGTCCCTGGGACTAATCAGTCCTGTAAGACACTAGCTGATTTTAAGTGCTCTGCATTAACTCTGTGTGAGTTTTTTAAATGTCAATAGAAAGTGATCTAAATAGAAACCAGAGTATGAGGGCAATCAACTGTTTTGTTGGAGCAGAGGGGTGCAGGGAGAGAGACTATGTGAGGCTAACTCCTGAAATGCTCCTCCTGGGTAAATGACAATGGGAGACAAAAGAAAAGGTGGTCCCAGAGCTCAGGCTTGCAAGTGTGAGAGAACAAAAGGCCTGGCCACAGACATCTGCTGCCTCCAGCATCTCCTGCATATCCCTGTTTTTCAAACACCTGGTCCCCAGCCCCTGCTGTCCCAGTCCCTGTCCTGCTGCTCAGTCTGGAGAACAGGGAGGTGGTTAACCACTGAAGGAAGATGAAAAGCAGCAAGGAGGTCAATGAATTGAAGATAATGTCACAAATATTGGTCAGTGCCAAATTGTCCATTAAACAAGAGAGATCATTCACCAGAGGAGCCCTGACTGGCTGTTCCCTTCTTAAAAAAGCCATTCCTTGTGTCCCCAGTCTCCTACATGCATTTGCAGCAGGTGCTGGTGTATGTTTTACCCCTACAGACACAGCCACCATCACCTTCATTTCCCTTTCTCTCCTGGTACACATGTCCTTGCAATTTCTCCCTTCTGTCTCTCCTTAGCACACTTAGTGCAGGGCCTTAGGCACATGAGGGGTGTGAGGCTCTGTCTTTGCTCTCTTCTTTTGTTTTTTTTTTTCTACCTTAGGTGAAACATGTCCAGACTTTCAGTCTGTGTTTTTATGGTGTTTGACTCAAGCTTTAAAGAGGCTTCATCTCCACCAGTGAACACCTTTTCTGAACAGCCAGCCCCTCGAAGGTTCCTGGGACTGGGTGTTGACAACAGGGGCTGTGCAGCAGCAGCACCAGAGGAGAGTGACAGCACCTCTGCCTCTCCTGCTGTAGGGCTTGAGGGACTCAATTCTGTATCCAACCTCAGCCAGCCACTCTGCAGCAGCCTTGCTGTAGGGGCTGTCCTGAAACCCCAGCTTATCTCCAGTGCAGCAGCGACAAGCCAGACTTTAGGTCACGAGACTCTTCTTTGTCACAGGACTAACCTCCGGCCGGCCCAGCAGTTTAGTAGTGTCAAGAGCACTTTTGAATGCCTTGCTGTGAGAATGCCAGAGTCCTGCAAACTGCAGTGTTATCAGCCTGCAAAGTAGCAGTGAGAAAATGCAATCCTTTCACTTTGACTGCAGGATCTTGAGCAGAGCCAGTAGGAGATACCTTAGTCATGAACAGAAATACAGGAGCAGAGGAACCCACTGGGAATGAAGGAAGGCGAGAGGGGTGATTACTTGGATTATACTGGCCAAAAAGTGCAATTCACAAATAACCCCTGAAGTGAAATCAAGCTTCCTAGAGAGCCAGAGTAAGTCCATCCTCTGTCTAAATGGAAGTGGGGTCAGTGGCATTCCCTCTGGAGCTGCAGAGGGTCGGTGCAGAGGCGGTGAGGGTGTTGTGAAAAGCCACTCCCCGGAGAAGTTTCACTTTCCCACGAGTGACCCCAGTGCAGTGGCCAGGGCAGGCCCACAGCAGCAGTGCTGAAGGGATCACCTGCATTGATTCTCTGATAGCTGTCAAGGTGGAGGGAAAGACTACTCTGCCATAGCTTGGAGCTCTTAGCTGAGCAGGAGCACAAACACCCCATTAAAGGTTTCATTCAATAGCAATCTTTACTAAAGTAAATGGATAACAGCAGCCCCCCTGCCCCCAGCCCCTAATGCAAGAGCCATTATGGAGCAGGAAGGCAGCACACAGGACTGTGTATTTCTGTAGTATCAGTTTCACCAATAGACTCTTAATGAAAAGTGGATTTGGTTTTCAATTTTATTTTTTTGTCAGAGATGCGAAAACCCCCATGAAACAACCCAAGGGGAATCTGCTCTTCTTCTTGAGCCCCCTCCCCCAGATCTTGATGTATGTCTGTACCCATCAGCAAGCAGAGAGTGGGAACTTGGGCTGGCAGCATCCTGCTCTTGCTGCTACTGGGGATGGGCAAGACAGGAGCAGGAAGTGCTGGAGATATCTTAGTCATGAACAGAAATGCAGGAGCAGACGAAACACCCACTGGGAATGAAGGAAAGAGAGAGGGATGATTACTTGGATTGTACTGGCCAAGAAGTGCAATTCACAGATAACCTCTGAAGTGAAATGAAGTTTCCTGGAGAGCAAGTCCATCCTCTGTCCAAATCAAAGTGGGGTCAGTGCTGGAGATGGCAGTGCTGAAGGACGCTGGAGGGACTGGGGGCTTTCCCTTCCATGAGCCATGTGCAGTGCTGGAGGAGAGACAGTCTGGCCCCTGGAGGGCAGGATTTTACCTTTATGGTGTGTCTGGAGCTGCCTTCTTGAAAACTTCTTTCCTTATGCTGGCAGCAAAAGAAGGCTTCACACCATGGCTCTGCAGGCAGCAGGGCCCAGACCGGCCCCTGCTGGGTGTCTTTGCTCCATACATTGTAACGAGGCTGATTCAGAAGTTTACCATCAAAAGGAGCTTTTCTCTCTCAACTTTGGTGGACCTCCAGCCAAGAGTAGTATGAAACCTATTATGGATATTACTATATTTATCACAGTAGGCTTCTGTTTAACCCATTCATCTTCTTCTAAGGGTTCTTTCTCTTAGTTTCAGAGCTGGAGAGATCGCACACACAGTTAATATAATACACACAAAACAAAATTCAGCATGAAAAAACATGTCATGAAAAGGGAAGATTCCTGGAAAAGAGACATTTGGTTATTTGCTCATGCATCTGGGTTCTTTACTCATCCCCCCACAGCCCACCCCCAGGCCCCTTCCCAAGGGTGTCTTCAGCCTTATGTTTTGCAGATTGGAGAAATGAGGGATGGAGAAGGACCCCTTCAGGTAGACTGCTTTTTTTTTTGAGTTAATTTCCAACACAGAGAGAATTCAAATGCCAGATCTGTAGGCAGTGAAGCAAGCTTAGAGAAAATCAGTCTGTTCTTACCTGATCTTACCTCCTTGTGGGGAAGGTCCTTGAATTTAGGGGTTTTAAATTCCTTTTCTGTTTCTATGCTGATGTAACACTACTATCACAGTGTTAACATAGTTTGTTTCTATATATTGGATTTTTTAAACTAGTTGGAGTAACTGGCCAAATCTATTCAGATGGTCCATTTAGTTGCTGATGGTTTTGTAAGTGTAAGACATGAGCAGTAGGGCCTGGCATGACAAAAACATTCTTCCTTTATGGCTTTCATTGCTTTTGTCCCCTGGGAGCTGTTTTGGCCAGGATGTTGTTATGGCAAAAAAAAGTTCAGTGGGACAGCTAAAGGAGAACAGTTGTTCTTCTGAACAAGAGAAAGCAATTTAATTTTGCAGAAATCCAGAAGAGAAGGAAAACTAAAATGGTTCTTAGCATTTAAAACCTCTCCCAAAATCTGTACAGCTTCTGTGGTCTGATGCTTTTCTTTAACTATAGCTGTCTGGTAGATGGATCAATTATTTTTCTAGCAGTGATGAGGAAATAAAAACTATTATAAAACCTTTAAAATTTTATCTTTGTATGTTCTTCAATCTGTGTCTTTGGGAATCGCCCTCCCAGCAGCAAACTTTCATTGGGTGAGAATAATGTCAAGTTCTCTGTAATGTATGGTGATGGTCAAAGATGATGCATATTCTGTGCTTTTAATCATTGTCCTAGGAGAACCCCCACTTATTTCCATAGTTCGTATGAGACAAAGCATTAAACTTGTATGATAATAATAAGTTATACTAGGTGGATTAAAATCCAAATTAAGTATTCTGGATTATGAGTTTCTGTTTTATAGAACTGTATGTTTATACTGATAACCCCCTCCTCAACCCCCTCCTCCTCCTACAAATGTGTAGACATTTTCCAAGTGTATTCACCATTCTTAACAGAATATTACTGACTTTTTGATTTTATTTGTGTGTACATACACACATATGTGCATTTGTGTACCTATAGGTATGCTCATGCATGTGTACAATGTCTGTTAAAATTTGAAAAGTCAAGCAATACTCAATACTCAAGTAAGCTGAATGTAGAATTAGTAACTATCCACTCTCAGTTTCATTACTACTTTGGATGGCATTCATGCAGATAGTGAATTTGCTAAGGAGCTGCTTTTCAAGGAGCTGTGTGACATTCAAACTAGGTACTCAGCACTACAGTTTTTTCCCAGCCCTGATAGGCAGATGAGCAGAAAACTTTACAGCAACGGCAGATGGCAGTCACTCTTGTCCTGCTGCTGTCACTCTTGTCCTGCTGCTGCTGGCAGCTGCAGTTCCCTTGGGCCCAGTGGGATAATGCCTCATACCCTTTCCAGTCTTTATGTCACGTTACTATTTGACATCCCTTGCATGTTTGTTTTCTACATTCCTAAACCCTTCAGTAGTAGGAAATAGCTGACAGTGCCCAGCTGAAGTGCTAAGTCCTTTGAAGCAGCTTTGCTGGTAATACCTTTCAGCATCTGCTTTTGTGGAAGCTGCTCTACTATGTTACTATATTGGTATTGATCTGCGATGGGTAGGTCCGTATTTGTCAAGCTTTCAAAGACATATTATCAAAGATTTCTACATGAGAGAGTAATTAAAGGTCAACCTCATAAATAGTTATAGCACCCATGGCCAAAGGGGAGTTTTTACAGTCATTAGAAACTCAGCAGAAGTTTAACCTGCTGTGGTTTAATCGGAGGTGCCTTGGCTTAGCTTGGTTCTGTGGTGGCCCCGGGAGAGCCCGGGCACTGTGGTGGGCTCAGGAGGCTTTGCTGAGAACAGGGCATTGCTGAGAGCAGGGCACTGCTGAGAACAGGGCACTGCTGAGAACAGGGCATTGCTGAGAACAGGGCACTGCTGAGAACAGGGCACTGCTGAGAGCAGGGCATTGCTGAGAACAGGGCACTGCTGAGAACAGGCCAGCAGCTCTGCCTTTGCTCAACCCTTCTTCATGCCCAGTCCCACATGGGCTTTTGCCCATCTCTTCTTGCTTTTGGGCACAGCCCCTCCTCAGGCGGCCCCTCGTCAGGCTCAGCAGCATTATCTGTGTGCACAGGGCAGTCCCAGGGGACTCTGAGGAAGAGCTTTTAACCCTCTCTTATAGCTATTCCCATGGTAGGGAGGCATGCAGCAGCCCCTGCCCAGCACACGGTAAAAACTTACTTTCCTTCAGCATCAGGCTCTCTTTTTTCTTCGCTGCTTGTCATCTCTTGCAAGGAATCGAGAAGAAGAAAATTAAGCAATTACACGGTGGGTTACTGTATGGCCCCAGAAGGAGGACAAATATTTTACAAATTCAACCCATCTTTCCCTTGATAAACATGCCGTTTAAAGGTGTCAGCGCTCCAGGCAATCCGCTCAGTTAACTACCTTCAGAGTGATGAGGAGGTCTTTTAGTACTATTCATCACCTTAAAGACTGTGCTCTTCACACACAGTTTCATGAGTTTGGACTATTTTACATAAATCTGCAAGAAATTAAGATGTTCCTTCCCCCCCACCCCCCCAAACAACTGAAAGGCTATTGCAGGCTTTTACCTGTTTCCATTCATATAGATGGAAGTGCATCAAGAAGTTTATTGGGTTTTTAATACCCAATTCTTTAAAGATTCTATCACAATCAGATATTTTGTTTCCCAAAAGAAATAGCACATGTGTGCACTCTATTTGTTAATTCATTTTGTATTTTATGCAGCTAGTGGTAAAATATTCAATTAACTTAGAATTGCAAATCTATCAGAATCTGTCAGATATTGTCTTTTGTGACCAGCCATCTAAAACAGGATAAAAAATTTCTGAATCTTCTTAAAGAATTGGAATCTCAGTGGGACTTGACTTGCTGAGGTGTGGGATGAAAACTCACGATTTTTCTAACACTTTCTTTTGTATCGGGAAAACACCAGGCTTTGACACTGTTTTCAAATCTCTAGTGTGCATTTGCAATGGAAGCATCTCCAGGTAAAGGATTTAACATCATATTCTTTGGAAGCATCACTTGGGGAGGGAGAGGCATTCCTTCACAATTGATTAATATTTTTAATAGGGAAATGCTAACTTCCTCAACTGTAGCTTGAGAGCAGAAAGGCAGATATCACAGACACAGTCAGGACACACAGTGATGGTGGTGGGCACATGGTTTTTATATAGATACAGAGTATTGATGATCAGCTTCCCCCAGGGCCATTACATCGTGTGTCTGTGAGGCAAATTATTGTGTGTGACAATAAAAAAACCCTCTGTTAGGAGACTTGTCCTGCTGATTGATGGGACAGCACGGTAAAATCAGATTTACCAGTGAATGTCACTTCAGAATTAACAAAGCTGATAGGAATGTAGCCAGCAGCAACGTTTATTTCTCTAGGAATGAGTTTCCTCCCCTCCTCCTGGGGGCTTATTGCCTGCACTAATAGGGCTTTAGGTCTTTTCCTGATAGATGCCTGAAAGTCGGGTGGCAGATTTTAGGATAATAATGACAATGATTCTGATAATGGCCCGCTCTGTAGCCTAAAGCTGGCAATGAGGAGTGTGAAAGCATCTTGGCCCAGGCAGGCACAGCACTTTCCTCCCTTCCTGCTGGGAGATTATCTCCACCCTCAGGAGTTTAACCTGCTCTGAGGAACAACCTTCTTTGACTTGCTCCGTTCTGACACTGGAATTGTCATGTAGGGGTATTTTTAAAGGCCCCTATTGATTTCACTACAATGGCTCCTTTGCAACACAATGGCCCCAGCCCTGCAGTTTCTGGCCCAGCTGAGCTGGTCGAGGCTGCACCGGCTGTGTAGAGCAGGCTCTGTCCAGGCCGCTCTCTTCCAAGCCTCTTCCTTGCTGGTTTCTGAGCGCCACTTTCCCCAAGGCACTGCTACAGCAGCCAGGACGAGGTGGAAGCCTGCAGCAGAGCAGTTTTGGAGCTGCTTTGATGACCTGTTACTCAGTGATTTCTCTGCTGAAAGAGGGCTTTCTCAAGACACTTAAAGTGGGAGCAGGGCTGATTGTCCCTGGCAGAAACTCGAGAAAACTGGCGCAGTTATATTTTAATGTGCCAGTGTGATGCCAATTCACACGTTTTGCCCTTAGATCTTATAGGCTTGTGTAAAGACAGATGAGGATAACAGTTCTTATTTTCCAAATGGCGGGGAAGAAAACAGCCGCGGATCAGTTAAATTATTTTCTTTGCACTGCAGAGAATGATGCCCAAAGCAGAGCCCAAATCCAGCTTAATGGACCTCATAAACAATTACTGTACAGAAGGGAGATACAAACATGTACTTCCCACGGCTGGCTTTGCTTCCTTCTCCCATCCTGACATCTCCTCCAAGGGAAGCCGCCTCAGGCATGGCCTCGAAGGGAGGAGCAGCAGCACGTGTCCCCTCCAGCCTGCGGGGGACAGCCCCTGCTCTGTGTGCTCTGAAACACGTCCCTCTCGGGGGCATGGAGGGTGTGTGGGGAAACAGCAGGAAAGGAACAATGTCACCAGTGCAGTCATAATAAGCAGATTAACACATTTGCAGCCACTGTTTACTATTTCTTCATTGACTCAGTCCAAAGCAATTAAAGTGTCCCTCTTGAACGTTTTGGTGTGTTAGTGTTTCACGGGTCTTTGTCCTGCTGCAAATATCTTCTTAATCCCATTTATTCCGTTCCTTTTGACTTTCCATGGGCAGAATGGGCACGTACATGCCTGATGATGCCCTTTGCTGGAACACTGGATATATTCCTCTGTAACCATGCTCAGAAACATATCTAATAATTGTTTAGCTAATACATCTCCTTCAAATGGAATTCATCAGTGTAGGGCATCTAACCCCACTGCAGCTGGTGCTCTAGTGAATGCTCTGAATATCCCAATCAGCTGGCATGTCTGCCCCTCTATAATGAAGTTATTTTTATAGGATTTTCGGTGCACTTGGAATTTCCTTCTCCTGCATTGCTGAATTTTCTTTTGCACAGGCTTTCTCCTTGGAGATGAAGCCCTTTTGTTATTTTGAATAATGAACAAATTGACACAACTTTGCAGCTACTTAAACTTTCAAGATTATAATTAGCACATATATGGGAAACGAACCAAGATAGACACAATTTTTAGAAGAAAGTCAGGTGTATGGATTGCTTGATTAAAACCCTGCTGTCTGCTGTGTCGATGATGATGCTTGGAATTTGCTCCTTTATTAGCAAGTCCTTAAAAAAGAAAAAAAAAACTCCAAACAACACCAAGCTCTAATATTTGTGTTGAAAATCTTATTGTCTGTTGCACCTCTTATTTTCCCAATAATACTCAGCAGTTGCTCTGCTTATGACCTCACTCTCAAGGCCCTGATGGAGAGATAGTTGAACTACTTCCAGTGCAAAATCACTTTCTTGAGTTAAAAGTGTTTTCTCCACCTCAGCCACAGAAAGCAGGATGTCTCATATTGCAGAATTTAGTTCTGTGTACACATGTGTCTGTGTCTCTGTGTGTGTGTGTGTTTAGAAAGGCATGTTGAAGTTAAGACGGTCCAAATGTATAAGCCATAACAAGAATGTTATATTTTCCAGGTTTGCACCAGAGCTGCACAAAATACACAAGATTTTGTGTTACTTGATTTAAAAGCCTAAACTTGCAATAACAGGGTAATAAATCACCTGCCTGAAGTCTGAAGTGAAACCTGAAGTGAAATGAGCCATTGCACTTTCCTTCATGTTTTGCACTACACAGGATTTACTTTATTAAATAGGTGCATTGATAGCTTTTAATAAATAGTTTTATATATGTGAATTGACAGCACTAAAGGTAAAGTGAACAGACTAATTTTCAGTAATTTTGTATTTCTGATGAAATATAAATTTCATCAGAATAAAAATAAATAAAACTGTGATAACAGTGCCTTTTAAGCTGTTTAGCCAGAGTTCATACTGCCATTCTGACTTTAATTAATTTTCATCAGTTTAGCTGACCATTTCAATTCATGAAATTTTTTCTATCAGTAATTCAAGGAAACTGTCTCTTTATGTCCAACATTTGTCAGACAGTGAGTATTTCTTTTAAATAAAAACACAACTTTGAACAACACAACTTAAATCTTAGAACTGATTCTCTATGTCAGGACTTCCCAATGTCTGTGAAATTTGCTTTGGAATTTTCATGGATCAGCACAGAACTGAGAGACCATCATCTCCACATCTGAAAAATTTTACTCTGCTTCTTTTGAAGAAATACAGTGCTCCAGGTATGGCATGTAAGCAATTTTGCTTCCTCTCTCTGGTCATGGCATCTTTTATTTAAGGAACAAGATGAATACTTCCAGGCTCCAGAGGATCAACTGGTTTCTCACTGATATAGGAAATCCCAACAGAAAAAAAAATAAGCTGCTTTTCAAGGAATTCCCATGGGGGATCCCAGGAGGAGAGAGCTGGAGCTTTTTGTGGTCTCTTTAAAATTCACTTCATGGTTTTGAGGTTGAGGGTTTTGTTTTGCATTGGTAGTGGGTTTTCTAGACCACAGATGTCCTTGGTCACTCCTCATCAATAAACTGTTACAAAGCCCCTGCTGTACTTTGCCACAATGTCTGTAAGCCAGAAAAAAAAAAAAAAAAAAAAAGAAGAAAAGAAAAAAGGAACCCAAAGAGGTGGAAAAAAACATTTCCTCATATGAAGGCTTCTTACCAGAAATTGATTTCTTGATTTTTTAAAATGCCTTTAACATAAATATACTCCCATTACACCTCAGGTTTCAAAAAGTAGAGAACATATATGAGTGACATCTGTAAGTATATCTGCATGGAACGCATGTGCCCTTTTCAGTGATTTTATTGAACATATCTCATCCTAAGAAGTGTGACCTTGAGATGTTTTTGTTTCAGTAAACTCAGACTGGTTAGAAATCTTCCATTAATGTCCTAGAATGAAAGCTATAGCTCAGACTCCTGGGATGAATTTCACTATGCTTTCTACACTGCAATCCATTTGTTAAAATATATGCTGAGTGAGATGGATCCAGCCTGAAATATTTAATTTGGTTTTGGGGTGATACCATGCTTATCAGATCTTTCCTTCTTGCCTTCCTGTTTGCATTTTTTTTTATCTGATTCATTATGTGTATTTTAGAATGACACTTGCACATACTTGAGGGAAAGAGTATAGGGAAGAATAATAAAACACTTTTTTCCTTTCTTTTATATAAAATCAGATATTTCCCTAGTTTTCTTCACTTTGTTGTGCTCCTGTTTTTCCTGTCCTAGGTGAACCCGAAGAATGAAAAACATTTTAGTAGAACATGGACCTCCCACACTTGATGAGCAGATTTACTCCCTTTAAGCTATGAATGCTTTGGCAGGTAACTAACCAGCTGATATGAAAATGCATCATTTGAGGAGGAGCTTTGGTTTTATAGGTTGGCAGATTTTAAGTAGCCTGTTGTTGCGGTCCCAAGGAACACAAGGAAAGAATATTCAGTAGTTACTATTGAAACAGGGTGACATGGATTGGAATGGGATATATAGTTTGTGATAATAGTATTTGAAAACAAATGTAATTTTACTGAATATCTTCTCAGTAATTACTGCTGGTATTACTTAGATTGTTGTACAGTCTCTAGGAGCGCCAGCAAGGTCAACTCAGGGCTTTGGTTTGTCCCATGCACACAATGGGTTGCCCTTGAAGCCTTCTCCTGGGCTGTCCCTTCCCCAGTACATTAGATGGACATGTTCCACATGACCTAAGACTTTCCTACCAGACCTGGCAGGTCTGGTTGCATTGCAGGGAAATGCATACAAGATCAGATAATGCTGTTCCTGGTGTCAAGAGCATTTGTCCAGACAATGTTTAGAAAGACCCTCACCCTACTGTCCTTGAGGGCATGGATCCCTGAGGGCATGGATCCCATAAGACACAATATGTCCCCATGTCAGAAGTGGAGGTCACCAGGCTGGTGGCAGTGTCTGGACAAAACCATCATCCCTGCAAATTGGTGTCTGCACCGAAGGGAATGAAATCATCCAACAGCTTCTCACTGAGTGACTATGGGGAAGGAAAGTCAGTCTCTGTGTGCTCACCAAACCTGTGTTTCCTCTCTAGGTGTGCTCAGCCTTACAGCATTCGGTGATGTGTGTAAGGGCTTGGCAGCAGGAGCTGATTGTTCCTTCAATGCTGTCTGCCATCAGGATTGCTGTCTGTGTCCTGTGATGCTTATCTGGCTTGCATGCTTATGAGTGGGGTGAGGGGCAGCTGGAAGGACGGGAGAACAGGTAATGGCAAACAAGGACAGCTAGAAGCTATTGAATATTTGTAAAAACAAGACTGGATTTTTAGGGATCTTATCAGAGCAAGGTGAATGTCAAGGAGGCAATGGAGAGGAGAGGAGAGGAGAGGAGAGGAGAGGAGAGGAGAGGAGAGGAGAGGAGAGGAGAGGAGAGGAGAGGAGAGGAGAGGAGAGAGAGGAGAGAGAGGAGAGGAGAGGAGAGGAAGGAGAGGAGAGGAGAGGAGAGGAGAGGAGAGGAGAGGAGAGGAGAGGAGAGGAGAGGAGAGGAGAGGAGAGGAGAGGAGAGGAGAGGAGAGGAGAGGAGAGGAGAGGAGAGGAGAGGAGAGGAGAGGAGAGGAGAGGAGAGAGTTTCAGGCAACAGAGTTGTAGTGGTGGGAATAATCGGGCAAGGTGGATTGGAATCTCAATAGGTGTTGAGCCTTACCTGCCTGAATTTCTTGACTGGACCTGAGAAACACAAGCCAAAAGTGTCTGGCGACCTGGGCACTTCTCTACAAGCTGTGAGTGCCAAGACCCCTGCAGTTACATCACTTCCAACACCCCTTGGTGACAGGGAAGGGTGGATGTTCTTCAAGCCTACGTGACGTGTTGCAGCATGGATGCACATGGCTGCAGCCAGCCTCGTGCCTCTGTGTTTGTCCCAGGCAGGCAGCCCCTGGTGCCAAGTGCCTGTGCTGACTTGTACAGTCAGTTTAGGTGCACTTTCCTTTCTTCACGTGTTTGATTTCGTTTTGAAGACCAAGCAGATCTGCTTAGTGTAGTTTAATGAATGAAAGGATTATTGGAAGCTGCTTAAGTGCTTCTCTTGACCAGTGAAGTATGCCTGTCCCTGTCCTGTGCCAGCCCTGGGAGAGCAGCCAGGTTGGGTAGTGCATCCAGCCTGGCAGACCCTCGGGATCTTCTGCTGGCAGTGGCTGGGCATGAGATTCCCCTGCAAAGCTCAGTTGCCTGTAACAAAACTGGCTTAAAATTTTTCTGCTTTGTCTCACATGTTCATGAAACTTATCAGCTTGGAGGAAGTGTTCTTAGTTTGGGCTAATGTGGAATTCTACTTGCACCTTAATTCTGCCACAGTGGAAGTACCTCACCCCTTCTCTAGCTGTGCAGAACCACCTGCTGGTGAAGCCACATTTTGCTGCTCACCTCTTTCTTGGAGTTCCCAAACTCTGTTGGGATTTATGAGCACTCTGCTCCTCTCTGGCTTGCAGGTGGGAAGCTGAGGCATACTGAGGCTGTACAGCCTCTTCCATGCACATGCATCTTCCTGCCTCCTGTTGTTTAGCCATCGGGGATGGGATGTTAAGCTCCTCATAACTTTCTTCTGGGGCAATGTGACTCCAAATTCTAACAAATGAGCAGTTCCATATCTATCAGTTGTTGACCTCAGCTATGGCCTGATTTCTCCTAGTATCTCAGAAGAAGTGAGGAATAAGAGATTTGTAGGACTGGATTTGGAGGGCTGTTAATGCAAGGAAAAACAGCAATTCTGCTTCTTCAGTAAAGGCCATCATCACTAAAGATGAAATCCTTATGACTTGGCACTCCCAGCATGATGCTGGCCTAGCACACATGCAGAAGGATTTTACATGGGTATGATGGAAGGAGTTGTTCAAAACCAGATCTACCTCCAGTGTACATATTTGTTTCCATGGGACAGAAACTCATGTACAGCTTTGCTTCACTATAACCCTTGCATAATTACTATCCTGGTTTAACTCATCACAGACTCATGAAAAATGTAATTTCATATCTTTAGAGAACTAAAGGTTTGAAGCCATTGTCCCCAAAAGCTAGTGGTTCATGTAAATATAGAAAATGCAGAGATGAAGGAATTTTGAAAATTTTTCTTAAACTCTGCTTTAAGAAATTAACCCTGATAGTGAGGCACCATGTATTTATAAGTTCAGAGAAACTAACAGTTCAAGAGTTAAAGTGCTTTTCTAGAGTTTCCTACAGAGCAGCAGGAAAAGTGTCTAATTCCTTATCAATCACAAGGACAAATGTGATAAAAGCCCTCTTCTACCCATGTTTTGTTTTCCAAATGCTCCACAACTGGATTTGCCTGGAAGCAGCCTCTCTAATGGAAAGGATCCCTAAGAAAGAAATGTCACTCCCCATCAGTGATACTGCGCACAAAGGCAGGCCCTGAGAGGCTCAGGAGACACTCCTGCACTATAGAGCTCAACAATTGATCCTCCTCATTGCACTATTAAGAGCCCTTGATACCCACTACCTCCAAGAAAATGTATTGTACAGAGAATTGTGGTTTGTTGTCAGTGGTCTGTGGAAAGCATAATGGAGGTGCTTGTTACTATGGATTGTTTAGAAAGGCAAACATTAATGAGAACAAAAGAGCTGCTTATGTGATCAGAAAATGAAAACCCGGTGAAAACAAGAATAACAATGGCATTTAATGAGAAGCCCTTGGGTCCTCCCACACATCCCACATGTCCAGCTCCCCTCTTGCAGACATTCTTAGCACAATACAGTGCTTTAAAGGTTTGTTATTCAGACGTGTTTGGTCTGGAAACCTCGTGTTTCTACTTGGAGAATAAATAGTGAGCAGTTAGCATCCACCATCAGTTCTAGGTACTGATTCTTATCCTGAATGCAAACCAGCTGTGCATTGCTGAGAAGGGTTCTGTGAGCTGTACCTTTTACTATCTTTGTTATTGCCAGGGCTATCTACTACTGATAAAAGAATATTAGAGAGGTCTTTTTGTCCTATTTTTTTTCTACTTTTTCTTGTATACTTCTTTGCTCTCAAAACCACTGTGTGTTTTTTTGGATTGTCCTGTGTAGAGACAGGGATTGGATCTCAGTGATCACTGTGGGTCCCTTCCAACCCAGGATATCCTCTGATTCTATAATTTCCCCCCCAGCCAAATAGTTGAAGAAAGCTAGACCAAGCCAAATAACACAGACAAGAGCAGTACTTTTCATAATAATGGGTAGAGCTACTTTAATGTGAAATCTTTGCTGAACAGACTTTTGGAGACTTTTGGATCTCATTTTCACTATCAGTGCTGCTACAAGAAAAGAATAATGATTTAAAAAAGATACAGCAGCCACAGACTGTGCAAGTAAGGTCCAACATATACTTGTAATAAAAATATGTGAAATGGTGGCATTGTTCAGTCACTGAGTGGGAAAGTGGCAGCCTGAGAAATGGACTTGCCTGACAATTCACAACTGCCCCAGCCATGCAAAACTCTCTGCTTGCACATTCAGATCATCCTGAGAAGAAAAAATAGAGGCCTGACTTCCTTTTGCTAAGCCTTTGTAAGCATTTAGACCTCCAGAGTTCAGGACAGAGGAGCTGGGAGCCACAGAAGTGGCATCACTGCCAGCTCTGTTTCAGCCACCCGTAGTTACACTTGCGCTGGATTATGTGTGTGCTGTTTTGACCGTGCTGGCAGCTGCTGAGATAATCCTTCAGCACTGAAATATACCCACTGGCATCCTTAAAATACACTGAAAGCCACTGCTGGCTCTGCTCACTTCTGGACAGGTTCAGGGAAGGCTGTACAGGAGACAGCATGGGCCATGCCTTTCCTGTGCCATTAGTATTTTGTGCAGGAAACTGTAACTCCAAGACAGCAGGTACCATTTTCCACAAGAAACAGCCAAATATTTGGAAGAAGGCAGCCCAGCACAGAGGTGCCAAAAGCTGGCTTCCATCAGTGAAAGTTCTATTGTGACATGGTTCAGGTAAGACAGGTGGTGACAAAATGCCTCCCTGAGCAAATATATTCTTGGCGGGTAATTTTAATTTTGTAACTAGGAAGAAGCAAAAGAACAGACTGTACAAGGCTCTGTGTCTTCAGACAAAATTGCTATCCTTAGTTTGCCCTTCCACAGTTCAGCATCAGTGCATTATTGATTGGAATTAGGAAGTTAATAAGGTTTGGGCTAATTAATCAGATGGGTAGGGACTGGAACTGCACTGCAAGGCTTAATCAAGTCATCAAAGCTCTCAAGCCGTGAAGAAGGTAATTAAAGGAAAAGAACGCCTGTTATATAGTAACAGGAATCTAGGAGAGGACAAGAGCAAGATAGAGAAGCTCCATTTTCTTTTGCACACTTTTCTGATATAAATCACACCAAATGACCTGGGTACAGTGCTCAGCTTCCTATCAGCAAATTAAGTTGGATGAATTTATAAATCATGTCAGAGAGAAATTCAGTCCAGCTATCTCTAATTGCCAAGAAATCTATGTTTGCTTGTAGAAGGCTGGAGCTTTTTACAATATCAAGGCCTACGTCAAAATCTCTTACTGCCTGGGACTGTTAGCCCAAGGTTGCTGGATGTGAAATGAAGCAACATAGTTTATAAACCTATTTTTACAAAAAAAAAAAAAAAAAGACTGTTAAGGCAAAATTGATTATTGTAAAAGCATGCTTTTGTGGTCTATTGAGTGCTTACTATAGAAGGCCAAATCTCAAACTTTCTTTACTGAATATCTTTGCTGTAAGTAATCTCAGCACGACAGAAAACCTTAGTGATTTCATAAAGAAGCAGATTTTATAGCCTTTCTGGTTGTATTTTGCAGCTCATCTCACATTAACAATAATTCAGGCAAGGGGTTGTTTTTTTTTTTAAAGGCCATACAAGAAATAAATACTAATGGTCTAAAAATAGCACATTTATAGTCACTGATGGGTCTAATGTTTTGTGACAACTTGCAGCAGTGAGATGAAGTAGCAGGTCACTAACATCCAGTGACAATTTATGTGTTATTTTGCTGGAAATTTCAGAAAAAAAAATATTTCTGTAAGTTATGGCTAGTTTAATTCTCTTTTCAAAACTAAAATACTCACATTTTAAAGCTTTTAATATAAAAATAAATAAAATAACATTTTGGAGGAAAATTCAGGTAAGTATTTAAAGAAACTGACACTAAAGAATTGAATGTAATAAAGGATTAGATGAATTTTCATGAGCTGACATTCTTATCCTATGTTCTTACCTGAGGGGACTTTGATTTACAAGTGCCTAGCAAAAAAATCCAAAAAAACAAAACCCCTCAAAACATTGTAGTAACCCATTTATAATATAGAAAAATAATGAAAATTAGTGACACAGAAACCATGTATAGACTTAAGTATGCTTTAATAATGAAATTAGTCTTTTAAATATGTATTTTGGAATAGAACAGTTTAAGAAATTAAGTTCTGCTTGTGTACCTCTATATATATACACATGTTTAATAATTAGGGCCTGACATGTGGGATTCAGATGTTAGGGTTTTTTTATTTTATTTTATTTTTTATTTTTGTCTATTTTAAATATTTTTATTTAATTTTTTCTTCTTTTTAATCTATTTTATTTTAATTTTTGTCTATTTTGTTTCCTATTTTATTTTTGTCTATGTTTTGTTTTTATTTTCTATTTTATTTTATTTTTGTTTATTATATTTTCAGATTTGGAGAGAGGCAAAATCAGACTGCACCTGCTTCTGTAGTAGGGGATTCAATCTACATGTTTAAATTATAGCAATTTTTGAATTCAGTCTGCAGTGAGTATTTTGTGTGTTAAGGAAAAGCATTTGGGTAATTTTTCCTATGTTTTTAGATGAAATTGAAAGGGGAAAATGCTAGAGCTGTGGTGCATGTGTCAAGTTTTGGATTTAAGCTGTGTTTTGATAAGCAGTTGACAGTCAGGAGCACAGGCCTTTAAAATAAAATGAGCCTGTTAATGCAAAATCACTGATATTAGGAAGAAAATGTTACTGAAACCAAAAAGGGAAATCTAGTTATCTTTAATGTCTGTCTGTAAAGAGGATACTCCTTTTAAAGACTTCCTTCTTTTCCACAGATGTACACTTATACTCATTTCTAATCCTATTTGCCTTGGAAAACTACAGTAAGAACCACAGAGTAACAGTGGTTTTAAAGAGATGCATACTGGAAAATATTACTATAAATGAAGACATCTTCATACACATTGCTGACTAACACTTTAAAAAAAGTCTGTAGAAAATAGCATCAGCTCTACTGGTCAATATTTTGAAAAAAGGCTGTGAGAAATTTATCTAGTCTACTGGCTAACATTTTGGTGGAATTATAGGAAATATATTAATATCTCTTCAAAGGTACAAAAAAGAAAAGAAAGCAAAGCCTGTATTTTTATAAGTCCAGAAATAATTGAGGTTTCCTTCACATATAAGCAGAACAAGACCATAAGATAATTTTTGTCTTTCTTGGGAATTAATAAATTAATATTAGTACTGGTTCAGATCCAAGGTAAAAGAAATTATATCTCTGAATGATCATTAGTGAAAAATATGAAAACAGACATAGAAAACTACTACTTCTGATACTTCTTCAAGCTTCCTGCCACCTGCATTTTAAGGATGTCATGAGGTGAGCTTGCATTCAGCTTTTTTGTTAACACAGTCCTTGAAAGAATATTTCTAGTGTGAGTTTATCAAGTCATTTTCAGAGCGACTTTTACTACTGCCCCAAAAAACCCCACCATAGCAATCAATGTGGGCAGGGTTCTTTTTACTGATTTAAAAATTGCTCCTTAACAATTTCATTTTAAAATAAACAGAATAATATACTTTAGACTACACTTGCTACAGGGAGATAATACCAAGGTTTACGTGACTGGCTTTAAATTTAACTAAATTTCTCTTCCTCAAATTTCACATCACCAAGGGACTGTGTCCCCATATCTGTGTTTCCACAGCAACAAAGTAGCTGTTTATCAGCTGCAAATGACGTAATTAACAGCGCAGGTTTCCACCAGCACTGGGAAATAAAATGTTGCAATTTCAAGTAGGGTAATTCCTTTGCAGAGTGCCAGGGCCCTCCTGGCTTTACGAAGCCATAACTTTGGGAGTTCACACTCAGAATGAATTCACCAGGACTCTGATGGGCTCGGCCGCATGTCCACTCACCTGTCCTGCTTGGATTTCAGGTTCCCAAGGACTTGACATCCACTCCTGGCCCATCTTTCACTGAACAGCTGGCACCCGGTGCCACCACGAGTTATATTCTAGACAGCAGCAATACAGAACTGAAAACCTCAACAAACAGCAGCAGTCCCTGAATAATCCAGTTATTTCACCAACTGGTGAGTTACCCTAACATACATAATCTTCACCCAAACAACCTCTCTAGCAGGGTCAAACTCCCCCTGCATGCATCTCATGTGCTCATCTGAAGGAAAATTCCAACAGATTTAATGAGAATTTCTGAAGTACAAGGACTGGAGGCTGAGTGAAGGTATTTTGAATTTCAACCAATTCAACCAATTCCAATCAATTACATTCTAGAGAGAGTAATGTCCATATGTTCATTCTGCCTGATATGAAGGAAATATGTCCTAATGCAAAACCATTGCCCAGGGACTTAGAGAAAAGAACACCTGCATATGGGGAAACATTAAATTCTGAGAACACCTGCAAGATTTGCATTATCCAGGTTTACAGGAAAGATGACCAATAGGTGTTTGCATCTTGAATTGATCTAAAGGCATAAGAACAAATGCATCAATCAGGAACATGATTGCTATTGTTGGAAGAGTGCTGGGTCTATAGGCAGCTGATACATGAGCACTGACACCATCGTGCATCATTAATGCTGAGTTTATCACAGTAACACCAATAACTGCTGCAGTCTTCTGTCTCAGGCAGACAGGAATCAGTGGTGTGAGCTAAAAGAATGGGAAACTTGGAGCAGTGAGAAGTGGAGATATTTGACATCAGGCAGACTTTTAATAGACTCATAGAATCACAGAACAATAGAATCATAAAATGGTTTGTGTTGGAAGGGACCTTTAAAGGTGTCTAGTTCCAACCCCCCTGTAATGAGCAGGGACATTAGAACATGTTAATCATTCATTGCAAAAGTAGTTTGAGAGTTAGCCTTTCAAAATTATAACCAGTTACTTCTTTCTTTGTTTCTTTGGAAATATCCAGTGCTCATAGCATGGGGTTAATATTTTTTTTTTCCTTTTCATGCCTAGTTTAATGATGGTATTTGCTTCTTCCTCCCAGTTTCCTTCATAGAGAGAGCTATCCTCTAAGTGATTTGTGAAAGACCATAACCAGTTTAGTTAGAGCAGTTGCTAATGAAGTAATAATTTATTGCTTTGGAAAGAATTTTATACTTAAATGTAGAAGAAAATATGCCTGTTATCTTCAGTATTAATTTGGTTTTTAGAATCACTGGGCTTCTAACAGAGTGGAAACTGAAATTCTTCACTGAGTCGCTGAGAAGTTGGTAAATAACACCCTTGTCTGTGAAATGAGGACATAATCAATTTAATCTTTTGTCTGAGATAGGTCGGTTTCCTGAGCTGATACCACCTGATATTTCTCTGGAGGTGCCAATAGCATAACAGCTTTGTGCTGGGTCCTTGACAAGAAAGTTTTCACTTAAAAAAGTGTATTAACTCCTCCACTGTCTCTTCCATTGCTTCAAGCAATAGAAACAATGACTGCATTAACAGTGCTTGCTTGAATGATCTTCAGGAGAGTAGCTATTTTTAATTTCAGCAGAAATATTAGCATTACTGTTAGCATTATATTCCAGGGCTGATATGGACTTTGCAGTTTCATGGAAAAACTTCATTTTCTTTAATATGAAAAATTTTAATCTCCTAAAATCTTGAAAGTTCTAGAATGTAATTTTTTAAAAACACCTGATCACACTTATATATTACTCCTCATGGTTCTCACTCCACTGACTTACAGCAAACCAGGGCTGTGGCAGGACCATAGAACTGGCTTTTTTAGAGAAAGTATATTGAAAACCTGTACTAGGCTCACATGCTCCATGTTAGAAATTAAACTTCCACTGCTCTTGGCTGGACAAGGCATAAAGTCAATCCTGACTAATTATGGGATTTACTTCATCATTATTATCATGTATTAAAGTTCTGTTTCCTACCAGTCATTATTTATTTTATATTGATATCATATAATAAATTTGCACATTGTCATTATCTCATCTCTAAGAGCTATGTTTTTTAACAAAGGTTAACAGTAAATCTCTTAGAGCTGAGAAACTTAAAACAGTTTGAAATAATCTGATTTGTCACAGCACTTAGTTGTGTAAAAGATGGGATGAAGGGACAGATAAGCTAATATGCTCAGCAGGAGCCAGATTTATCAGAAGGATGTTTTGCTATTCAGTGTATTTTGATCAAATAAACAGTAAGAATAGAAGAGAGGAAGGGAAACAAGCCAACAAATAAACAAACAAGATTTAATTTAACTCACCATTTTTGCTTTGGAATGGCATTTGCTACAGATTGTTTCAACTGCATTGAGAAGACCTACCAGTCTGCCTGGAACATGTAGCATTTAGTATAGGTCTTATAATTAGCAAAATTTAAAGTGCCATGGAAAGGGAGTCCCCTTAGGGTTGAGAATGGTGTCCCAATAGTATGCAGGGCAAAGCTGGTTATGTCTGAAAGATCTCTTCTTGAAGGTTAGTATTGTGTGACAGAGGGTGTACATTATACTCAGATATCTTTTTCCCCTGTGGGAATGACTAAGGCTGTTGCCAAGGCCGTGCAAGGGAAAAATAAAGGGAGAAAAAGTGTTTATACTTTTCCTGTGTATAACCTTTTTCCTGGTTTGTATTCAACTACAATACTAATTGAGTCTATCCATTAGAATGTAGTAGGACATCTATAATGTGGTGGTCACTTCTGAAGGTAAATCCTTTATCTTTCAGAATTGATGCTTATTAATGTTGGCCTAATTGTGAGCTTAAGCTGTCACTCATTTATTATTTATCTTCAGACCCTTTAACCTGCTTCTCTATCCATTTAAAAAAAAAAAAAACTAACAAGGCCACTCTGGAGGATTTTCTTGGTCTAAAACACATCCAACTTTCCAAGCTGCAGATGGCTTTGAGTGTTAATATCCAGCAATATCTCCTCTTGGTAAGAGAGGTTGGCTTGTATTAAGTGGAAGTTTTGCTGAGCCTCTTGAGGATAAGCAAGCTCAAGGTTTATTACACTGCATTAAACCCCTTTGTCTTTCCTTCTACAGCATTCCTGCTGCTGATATAAGTCACAGTGCTGGCTTTTGGGTGTTTTTTCATTATTTTGAAAGCAAATTTAAAGTTTTTTTAATGTTTAAAAAATCAGGTCAGTTCTCCAGTGCCGTACAGACGATGTGCCCGTGAGCAGCCACATCAGATCAGCTGAGGGAGCAGTGTCACACTGAGTAGGAACAGGAATGAGTGGAGTCAGATATCCCACATGGTCACATCGCTTCCCTTTCAGCGATGTGGATCTGTGGGTGCTTGTCCCAGTTGTTACTGGGTCCCAATTTACCACTGATGTTGGGGATTTACTTTACCAGAGGTAGGAACAAGGTGGATTTCAAATCTAGCACAGAGCATGTTCCATTCACATTGCCAGTGCTCAGATTCAGCTATAGTTGTGTGTGGAAATGGCAAAAACGACATTTGGGAATGAGTTCCCAAAAGGTTGCATTAAGGATACCTTGGGAACTTGATAAATTTGTTGTTCAGTTCTTAGTATCATCGTAAGATGTATCACTAAAAGACATCTTTCTTGAAAATCAGAGGTTGCAGGAACTGAAACTTTAATTTTATTGAAACATAGTGCAAAGTGCTGTGTTTTCCACTGTTTCTCATTTTAACATATTCTTAAGGATTTTGTGCATAATTTAAATATATTTATGTATTTACATTTATTCTTATATTCATACATTTCACTGCTTGTTTTTAGTATCATGATGTACTTTGCTTTTCAAGTTTCCTTTAAACATGATCTAAAATCAACTTTATGGACAGTTTAAAGGGTAGGAAACGCTGCATTTCTGCTTAATTTTAGAAGGATGAGACAGATCGTCCTTAAACCTACATGCCTTGGCTGCAGAGCTGGCTGGCTCACCAGAGTTGAGTCAGAGGGTAAGTCAGGAGGTAAATAATGAAAATGGTTGTACCCAGTATGGGAAATGTAGCATATTTCTGAAAATGCACCCACGTTGGACAGAAATGCACAGTGGAATCAGTTGCTTTTACCTGCTTCTTTTAAATTTGTGGTGGTTTTAGACTTTGCAGGGTTACTTGCTCTTTACAGGTTAGAAAATATCTCTGACACCAAACCAATGTCATCTTCATGGGGATTTGTCACTTGGCTTTCCAGCTCAGGGATATCTGTAATAAAGCCTGGATAAAATCCCCCTAAAAACCTACGATGGAAAATTGCTAACCAATGTTTCTTCCCAGCCTTCTTTTCCTCACACTCAGTAAGGGGAAACCAAATATTTTTAAAAGAACAGAAGAAATTAAAATCCAATTTCCTTCCCCTGAAAAAGAAGCAAATACAGTCAAGAGAGATGACAATATGATATATCATTTAATGCACATGAAGTGAACTTAAGGGTTACTTGCTGCCAAAAAAAAATGGTTTTACCCCTTCATTTCTGGTTGCACTTTGCTCTCTTCGTGCAGGTACTGCTGATTCTTGGAGTCCCTCAATTTAGAGGACAGAAATTTTTATAGACGTAGTATTCATCCATAAACATGGAGGCAAGAAAATGTCCCTGATGGAGCAGATAACAGAGAATTTTGTGAAAATGTCTGCTCAGAAGCTAGATGAATAGCAAGCAGATGTTTGACAAATCTATTTGTATTATGAAATGGCACAATTTGTATCAGCCAGCAATCAACGGTTTATTTATTCAAAAGGGAAAGCCCTTGGAGGAGATTGAGGGAAATTCCCTTCCTCCAGCAGTAGCCCAGGGCTAGTGCAAAGCTGGGGCAGAGGAAGAATAGGTCTTCAACATCCCAGTCAAGTGTCCTAATCACTGATCTATTCCTTAGTCTGGGCTGCCGATGTTTCTGTGCTAGAGAGTGCTTTCCTGGTGAGAATTTCCTGCAGGGGGGTACATTCCCAGGTAATGATTCCAACTCCACAAATTAGCATGAGGTTTAAGAAACAAAGCAAAACAAGAAATCCAGAAGTTTGGTTAGAAAATTCCTCAGTGGTTGCCAGTTGAGACCAGTGTTTTTTGTAAAGATATTTGACAGCTGCTGAAAGGTCGCAGTGATGTCGCTGACCATACAACATCAGCTGGAGAAGCCAGGCAAAAGGAGGGTGATTGGTGCTGAGCAGAAACAACCCAGCCTCAAAACACCTTGACTTTCTTCCCTTGGCACAGCAGCAAAACTGTACTGGAAGGAGAGAACTTAGCACCAATCAATTAATCCTTGACCCATTTGCCTCTCTAGGTGGTTCTTTGGGGACTGACAAATAATGGATCCAATATTTGGATGCAGTCAACACAGACATTATGAGAGTTAATAAAACTCATTATCCTCTGGCTTTTTGCTCCCCATGGCAAGGGAAATGATGGTAATTTAACGTTGTTTTAAGTTGTTTTAATTAACTAACATTCTAAGTAGCCATAACCTTATGCCTCCAGTTAATGTATTAAAATGGAAACGAAACTTGAAGTTGTTTGTAAAGCAAAAAACTTCAAAATTATGCTACTAGCCAAACAATAGAATTATGATGTTTCTTTATTTTTGGAAGCTTGCCTTTGGGAGATTATTTTAATTTCACTTTTTTCCCCTTCTTTTATGTTAGAAAATAATAAACCATTATTTATCCTAATGTAGAAACCATATGAAATGTTTATTACCTGTTCTGTTATGAGTAAAATGTGTACACAAGCAGAAATTTCAGACATCTGGCTTATAACCGGTAAGCAACAGAGTGAAACAAGCAAATGGCTCAGGAATTGAGCATGGTGGCAGGTAGGTTTGAGTATGACTGCAAGAGGAAGCTCTGCTCCTACTGGATCTGAAAGCAGAGGAAAAGCTTTTTTATAATCTCTAGGTGCAGATGAGGGATCTGTCTCTGTAGCTGACTGTGCTAGACACCCTGTGCAAACACTCACCTAAACTTCAATCAGTGCCAGCTGAGTACCTGCAGTGAGTTCATGTGCATGTCCTTCGTGCAGGGGCTCAGTGTGCACACCTATGGTGCCCCTGGTTTATTGCACCTCCTTGTGCTGGCAGGAATCTCCCTCTGAAGGTGCCTATTCTGTCTCCACGGGCTGTGGAGAGAGTCCAGGGGAGTGGGTCAGACTCAAAGGAAGGCTTATCTCTTGGGTGGCTAGACCAAGGCAATTCCCGGCCTTGTGTAGATGGGATTACTGTGACTATTGATTAAACCTAGGGCTCTGATTAAGAAAGAGAAGCCAGCAGCTTTCTTTGCTGTCTGTCATAATGCAAAGTATGTGAGCAAATCTTCATTTTCTGTAGATTTTGTACAGAGAAAGGCTCTTGATCTATACTTACCTCACTGTTTATTCAAACTGGCAGAGGATTATTGCTCCCGTGGGTCATTATTTTGCACTTGTGAAAATACCCAAATTACATTGCATAAATTCTGCTGCTAAAACAGTGTACCCAGCTGTGGATTTCAGCATTGGCCCTTCCCCTTGGAGACCAAAAATACTGGCTGGGGTGACTGTCATGATGGAATGGTTGTTCCCTCAGCACATCACTCCACAGCCACTCCAACATCCTAATTACAGATATATTGCTACAATGGTGGCAATATAGTAATACAGATATTTTCAGAACAGATTAGGTTAGAGGAACGTAAGGCATCTTATGCACACAATCACTGTATGACTATAAATAATAAAGATATAAAAAACATGTAAAAACTTGGGTAGCATTAGACATTCAAAAGTTATCAGGACAGAATGTCCTTTCTTAAAAAGCTGGTGCCTCCTAAATGAAGATTTTAAGTTACCAAACTTCTGCACTACAACTACAACATAGCACATAACTATTCCAGCTCTGTATTTCACTGAAAATGACAATTCTTAGCTGGGCCGACATAATTTAAACTGTCCCAGGTGGATGTTTTGCCCTTCTGGCCATAGCCTCTCTGTGGAGAAGTTTGACTTTTTCATTTCAAACATGTCTTCTACCAAGGTCAGCCAATACTCAACATTTGGCAAGGGCAGTGTGTGCCAGGACTTAGCAAATTTTGTCCTAAGGACACTATCACAGAAATCCTGCTAAGGCTCCCAGGATGTGTGTAACTGCTTTGGTGATTCATTACATGACCTAGTTGCACTTAGAGTTATGAGCTAAATCACTGGGAAATGAAAAGTCAGCTTCATTTCAGTGACTTGAGTACGTCGGAAGAGTTTTAAATCAGAGTATCTCACCCACTGCAGATTAAATATCTGTGTGTTATTTATAAGCACAAATACACTGTTGTTTGTAGATGAGTCTTTGCAAACTTTCGTTCTGCATCAAAACCACACTTTGCAGTCCATTCTGCATTTGGATCATCTGTCACTGTCTGCCTGCCTTCCCCGCGGCATTCCTGATCCGTTCATTGATAAACAACTCATGGACATCAGGGAAGAGAGATTTATCCCTTGGCAAGTCCGCACTCTTTATTTACACTGTCTACTGATAGGGCTACATACCACGTGGAGCGTTTTGATATTTCCATGGCAGAGGAAGCCTCAGCACCGATACTTTACAGTATCAATAAAAAATTCCCTACCCTTACGTGCATTAACGATAGATATAAGCCATTAGACTGGAACTGGCAACGAAGCTGAAATCCAATTGAGGTCAGTTCTTTTTATATGTTGTTTCTGTTTAAGGGCCTTAAGACACTGCCAATCACCTCTAATTGCTCTAAACAGTCTGCATTAAGTGTGATTACCCTGTTGAATTCCCACTGTTGTCAGGGTCTTTATTTTAGCAAAAAGTCTAAGCACTTATCAGATCTTCCTAACAAAACACTTTAGCTGCAGCCCAATACCTTAACCCTGCTGCGCTATTGTCTATTTTCAACTACATCCTGTGTCTAACTATGCCATCTTTGATGGATCTATGTAAATAAGGACTGAAAAGCCCCAGTGAAACCTTTTGTTAAGTAAATACTGAAATTCAAATAAGGACACAACAGAAATGATTTCATCATAAAGCTTGTATACAGCCCAGCTTTATCCAGTATTCTGATATAAATATCAGTGAGACAAATTTTAGGTCACACAGGCTTTTGCAAACTAGCACTTCCAAGACATGGAAGATATAACAACAAGAACATTCGAACACAATAATAGTAGTCGAACAATAATACAGAAATACAATTATAAATGACAGGACTGTATTTAAAATGTAGAGGAGGGGCAAGCATATACAGAAATCTTGTTTATTTAAAATTTTTCTAATGAATCAAAAGATGCAAAATGCTGGGGTAGAATGCTGCACTTCACAAGGTCTTAGTTGTTTTTTCCTGATCCCCTACTCTCTGGTGAATGTTTGCATTACCGTCCTCGAATTTGAGAAAATAAGACAGGCAAGCCTGAACTTGCAAATTTGGTCAAGAGAAACACAAATAAGACTACAGAAGCTCCAAGTTCATCTACAGCAGTGGCCTAATTTAGGGACAAAGTTTCCTAACCTGGCTCCCACAATAAGATAAAAGCTGATTTTAAATCCACTCATATGAGTGCAACAATTCTGGTAGGAGAAATTAGGCACAGGTTATAGATACTCTGCTTTCTTTGTATAGGAACTCTACTTTACTTGCTGTCAAAGCCAGTTTGGGAGGCTTTTCTGCCTTGTATGCTTTTGGAATTCCTCCTCATGGTGATTTTGTTCACAGCATTGCCCCCCAGAGCTGCTGTGGTATGCTATGGCAGGGTCTAACCTTCAGCACTGGACTTCTTGTGTGAAGTCAAGAGGGGTGAAAAAATGAGAACCAGAAACTTCTCGGGACCTTTTTGCCCCCAGAGGAATTGGCAGTGTAATTGCATTCACAGTTTCATACAAATTGTGCCACTACTTTTGCCATCCATTCCTTCTCTGCTGACATCCTCTGCCTTCAGGGGCAGGAGTTCCAGTGTGGAAGAACCTGAAAAATCTCCGGGATAGCACCATGGTTTGTCAAATCCCTGAGCTATGGATAACAGCCTTAGCTTAGACCACTCTTGTAACAAATGAACGAGAGCTCAGTGTTGTGTTAGCTTAGACCAGTGGGTGATCAACAGGTGGTGAACTCAAGGTTGTCCTGGGTGTTTGGTGGCTCCTGCTGGACTCCATGGATATCAGCATCTGCACTGGCTAGTTCAAAGGAGAAGGTCTATGCTTGCAGCTACAATTCTAATTGAAGTACAGACTTATCCTTAAAAAGGAAGTGTATTTGAGCTCATATTTTTTACTTTTGCATTTTTAATGGAATGGGTTTGCTTCTTTAATCACTTATTTCAGATTGTGTTGCTCCTATCTAATTTATCTACTGCTCAACTATAATTTAATTCTACCTACTCACAGTAGGATCTCCCTGCTTCCACTGACAGCAGGACCTCACTGGGTGTTCACCAGGAGGCCACAAGCTCCCTCCAAGTTCTGAGGAATTTGATTCTGACTTGTCTCATAACCCTTTTCCCCATCAAAATATTTAATGTGGGGTTGCAATCCTTTATCCCCCCCCAAAAATCAAGATGATTTCACTACCAAGAAATCATCTTGATTTTTGAAAAAATGCACGTGGACGTTACTATGCATGTTACTAATGCTCCTGATCAAAAAGAGTGAGGAGTTTCATTTCACAGTAGAAATGTTTCCCTTAAAGGACTTCAGTCCTCTATGCTCATTACAAAAAAAACCCAAGAAAACCAAACCAACCAATCAAAACAACAACAACAACATCAACAGAAGTAGGTATAATAGGTATAATCTGTTGTTTTGGTCTCAAACTCAGCAGTGAGTGGCTATAATCTATTTTAAGTGTGCTATCAGTTAACATACTCTGTGTCTTATAGTGAGTAGATTAGCACCTTATAAATCAGTACAGGAACCAGAGTTGGCCGGAAGGTATTGGGAAAACACAATGCTTGAGTGTCCCCTGCCCCAGAGATCTTTCAATGCAAATGGTGAGATAGGGAGAAAAAGGAAATCATGAGACAGCACAGTTAACTGTGGGATCACAGCAAACATTGCTAGGTGCAGTGGCTTGGGGGGAGCAAAGCAGAGGGAAAGGAAAAGGATTAGAACAAAGAACCAATGAATTGAATGAAATAAAAATAGGCACACAATTGAAAATATGCACATCTATATGTCTCTGGATGCTTGGTGACCCATGCTTTGGCTGCTTTTGTGATTCCTGCTACTGCCTGAATCATGCAATATGAGTAAGATACATCACATTTTCTGCTGCTTGTAAAATGGGTGTAGGAGTCCATGCATGCTCTTTTTTACCCTCCTTCTCCCATTAGCCCTTCCTTTGACCTTTTATTCCCCCAGGAAGTATCTGTCTGTTGGTGTTAGGCCACAGCCCCTGTTCAGGAAGTCATGCCTGCTCACATGGCAGCACTTTGTGTAGTCTGTGTCATACCTGTGTTACTATTGCTGCTTCTTCTGTTAACCTATATTATACATGAAGTTTTTTGTTAAAAACATTAGAAATGCACTATCTGGTAGCTTTACAAAGCTAAGACATATTCAGTCTTTCAGTTCCTTCAATAGTTACATTGCTGTAATTACATTTCTGGAAGGACTGGCATAGACACTAACTTTGTTTCAGATGCCAAGTTCCTTTATTGCCTGGACATTAAATCCTACATAAAATCAGATGTCATTCATTCATTCATATGGAATCAGAAACACTCAATCCTAAAGAATCTACTCCCATGTTATGCTCAGGCAGCTCTTGGCTACTACAACCCAAATTGTCCTTCTATAACTTCTTCATTTCTTTTATGACTGGAGGTGATGTGAACACCTAATTTGGTGGGCTCATGGTTTGAGAATGGACTGCTCATATTCCAACTTGAGAATGCAGTCACGTCACTAGTATTGAAAAAATATTAGTCTTTCCTGTTCCTTGGGAGGCAAGTAATATTTTCAGAGTAAAAGGTACTACACACACTAAGGCTTCATTCATATAAGTCTTCTGGATTTCGACCATGAAGGGCAAATGTTCCTTTGAGGTTCTCTTTTTGCATTGGTGCTCATCAAAAAGACATGTGCAGGAGACACCCTTTTAAAGGTTATTTCAGGGCCTGCAGTAATTTGGAGATCAGAGATGACTTTAAAAGCTGATTAGTTCTGAGTGCCCTCATTCTTTCTACAAGGCCATAAGTGTACAGAATTTTCTTTTGGCACCCCTGACACCTTTTGGCACAACTTTGTGATCTATTGTTCTCATTTCACAGAGAACCTCAGCCCTATATCAGCAGCTGCAGTTCTGAAAGAGAAAATGACATTATGTGTTATGATGGTGCTTCCCTGTTTTGCCCTGTTGTTACTTTGTGATATGGCAGGAACTGAAATAGAAGTTGCAAGCTCTGAGTGATCTGCTTAATAAACACTGAGTGTGAATTCATAAGTAGTCCCTGGAGCAAGTGTGCCATAAGGAGGAGTAAGAGGTGAGTACACAGTTATGATCTCTTCCACCTGAATTGCAGCCATAGGGACTAATTCTAGAGATGAACTGCAGTTACTTGCTATTCACCAAGAGAGCTCAGAGTCTTTCAAAACACACCCTGAAGTTATCATGATATAAAATTATATAATGGACCATAATCTGCCATGTTCTTAGGTTGTAGTTATTGAATGTGGCCACTAAAGATTTAAAGTAGCTGTTAACTGTTAGTTATAGGTATTTATACTCATACATGTATATATGAACATATATTTATGTGAATGACCAGCTTTCTTTCTCCCTCTCCAGTTCAACCTCAATAAAACAAAAAAACCTCCACAAAAGCTACTAAATAATTAAAAATTAAAGACCCATCACAAATTATGACAACTCAGGAGCAACGACTGTTCACAAAAGCAGTACCATGGAATGTAATTATTCTCATTAAATTTAGAAAGGATAATTATTTAAGCAACCTTATCTTGTGGAAGGTGTCCCTGGCCATGGTGGGGGATTGGAACTAGATGATCTTTAAGGTCCCTTCCAAACCAAATCTTTCTATGATTCTATGATTAACCAAAGGTATGATGCAGACTTGCAGGCCTTTTTGAACCACTAAGACTAGTTTTCATTTTCCCAAAAGTCAAGAAGTCTTACAGACTCCAAATATAAAATGTCCAACTAGTTGATCACCAAGATTTCATCTCCCTGTCCATGTCTGTCTGGAAAAGGTGTGTGCAGCTTAACACGTTTCCAAGGCCTTACAGCACTGGGTCCCACTTGGCAGTGGCAGAACCCCAAGGAGGGTGCACATTCCCCTTTCCTTGCTATGTACAACAACACAATGGCTCAGTAGCCTAAACATACCTTGGGCTGACTGTTTTGGATGCTGCCCAATGTTCAGAATAATGTTAATAACTGCAAGAAGTTGGACTCAGCTGTTTGACTTTCTATGACTGTGCCATAGACAGGGCTCCTCGTGCCACCAGGCCATACTGGCAGCACTTCTACTTGGATGATTAACACAGGTCTTTAACAGAGATTAAGCTGGCTTACAAAACTGACTTGGAGGTGACATGCATAGTATACCTAGATTTTTCTTTGAAAACACCTATTTTACTACCTAACATAATAAAGCTTTCTCTGCATTCTATGAGAACTTATGGCTAGACCTCAGGGGGATTTTATTCTGTCTTTGTACAAGCAGTAGCTAATGTCTCCCTTGCCTTTTCAGATTTTTCAATAACGGCATTAGATGACATGCAATTTCAACCAAAATACTATTTTTTCTGTTTAAATTTTAGCACAAACATTTACATGTCTCAAGAGCAGTGGATATCAAAGGCTGGCTCACTTCTTGGTGTTGAAACTAAAATAAATTCATCCCTGGCTGAAAATATACTGTGCCATGCTGAAAACGCTAAATGGCCCTTCAGACTTTGCTGGGAAACATTATCTATTCAATTAATGGGCCATAAAATGATTTAGATAAAAGACAAGCCTGAAGTGTCTTTAGAAATCCAAGAGAGGAAAGCTAGTGCTATCTAATTTCTTAAACTTCAAGGATATAAAAGCTTTAGAAAGTGTAAAACATCACTTGCACAGGATTCTGCATAACACTTTAGGAAACCAGAAGCTACAAGCTGAAGGGGAAGGAGAAGTAAAACATCCTATATGCGGTAAAACACGCATCAATGCATGAATGCACACTGTCATTTTCCAGGGGCAATGCATTTAACACACTTTCCAGCTGGGATGACTGAGGGAAGAAGTCAAGTTATCTGACCACAAACATTGGTCAATGGCTCTCTGTGATCAGAAGTAGCACTTTCCTGGCTCCCACAAACCACTACACCTCTCATAAATAAACCACACTACCTCTCATAAATAAATGTTTTTCAATCTGTGAAATAATTTATAAGCTGACGTGGCTATCATGCCATGATAAACCAGCAACTCTACACCTGTATTGATACATATGGAAAAAATAAATTAAAAAAAAAAAAGAAAACCCAAGGATTTAACTTCTATTGATTTTATCCATTTGGATTTGAAGATTTCATCCTATTATTGCTCAAGCTGCAATATAATCTCAGCTTTGCAGAGGACTGCTTAAAATTTTTTCTTGCTTTTTTTTTTGTCCTGCATGTTTTATAGTATAATTCTGCTTTCAGTTATCCAGTTTGCTTCCCCATATGGAGATGCCAATGATATCTTCCCTCTCTCAAGTATAAAGAAGTTATCATTTTATCTTTAGTAGGTCCCTCAGGTGTTCACTGTGCAGTCTTAAGGAGCAATCATGATGTACAGAGGAGGGAGCCACATGAGCTCCCTATTGCCACACATTTAATGGCAATAAACTGCAGACAAGGCCCTATGAACTCCAGTGAGCCATGGTCAGGATACTGTTTTTTATGTTGTTTGGTTTGGGTGACTCAAAATCATTGAACTGTTTGAGGTGAACTAATGATTTTCTGTTTCTAAATTTATAGATAGGAAAATGTGGTGTCTCCAACAAGAAACAGAGCAATCAGCAGTGGTAAGGAGTCATTTGCACTGTATACAAAATGTTAGCTTTGTCTTTCATAGTCCTGAAAATACACACTGAATCACACAAGTCCAAGTTAATGAGCTGGCTAGCTCATTATACATATAAAGGCACGAACCAGCCTTAAAGTAGTAAAAAAGATGGAGTTGAGACATTTTAGGCAAACTTAGCTTTCATGATTTCAGTAAATTTAATAGAGGTTTATTGCACTAGGAGATAAAAGCCACAGTTAAATAGATTTCAGGTCCTGGATGTCAGGATAAGGATAGCAAAATGCAAGAAACCAATATAAATGTGTAAATTGTATCAGTCCAAGGCAAAAAGGACAGTGAATATATTTATAAATAACTCTAAACTTGCTTTCCAGTGGAAGAGTGATGTGGGCTGTCCAATCTGCCCCACCCAGTACTGTCCAGCTCCCACACTTGCTGCACTGAGGCCACGACTGCAGGGTGGGAGCAGGGCAGGGGCTGCTGGGTGCTGCCTTTCCTCTGTGCGAGGGTTTGGGCTCTTTTCTCTCCAGCCACACTGCACTTATTGGGCAAACTGCATCAACATAAAGACTTTGAGGCCTTTCTGTCTCTCAGTCTATGAGGACAATTGATAAAGGAGTTCAGACATCACTAGAAGTGAGAGGACTGTCAGAAGGAAAGACACTGCACCTCCTGCTCTTAAGACAAATTGAGGTATGAAATAAATGACACATAGCTTGCTAGCTCTGCCTAGGGAGCATGTTTTTCTTCCCACCAACAGACTGAACCTTCTTATAGGTCTGTGTAACAACAGCACAAATTCAGGAAACTGCAGCTCTTGGCACATGGAAAATGATGAAACATGTATAAGGTGTGTAGGGTGGTCTGCCAGAATGACCAGCAGACCCTTCAATGTTCCTTAGCTGTCTCCAGCCCAGGACACAGCAGTGCTGCTGCTGACAGCACCATTTCCAGCAGCTCTCTCCTTCTAGGACTGTTTGCCCCAGATGTGCTGTCATGAGAACGGTGTCAAGTTCCTATGGAGAGATTTCATGTCCTCCTTATGTGTAGGTGGCACGACTAGGCTTTGTTGAGATGACTTTGAATTTTCTGGTGGTGCAGACCTTCCCAAGGATATGCCATGTTTTCTATTAGTGTCCTCCACTGGCTGAGTCCTTCTTTATGCACCAATACAGCAATTTTGCTATTATTGCCTATGAAGGCATTTCCATGAATACTGGAGGGACAGCGAGCAGCTGGTCACGGTGTCACCTGACTTTGCTTGCAGTTTAAACTCTGTAGCATTGTTCCCTGATAAGTACCATGGTCAAGGAAGTGTTTCCTGATATCATCACTCTCCCAGCTCTGGACAGCAGCCTTATTGCCTGTGCTGTGACCTGGTGAGAGCACTTGGATTAGCCAAGCTGAGCCTAGTTAGCCTCCGTGTGTTTGCTGAGATGCTGGGGCAGCTGGTGACACAACAGGCAGCTCTCCTCCATGTACTATCCCACAGTGGCTTCTTTGATCACTCTGTTGGGATGAAAGTGAACAGGTTCTTGGTTTTACATAGTTGAAAAACCAAGGAGCTATTCACAGAAGCATCTAGGTCAAGCTACATGTGTTTGCACTAAGTAAAATCCCTTTTAATTTTTAAGGGGGAGCTGGATTTCTGTGGATATTCTGTGGAATCACAATTCCTTGGTGATATTAAAAAGTAGAGCTGATGTACTTCATCACTTAGTGTTTATAAAACTCTTGTCAACTCTTTGAAGCACACAAGGTGCAAATCACTCGAGCCACAGCTGTTAATGGTGCACAGTGTTTCTGCAAGAGTAGGTTACTTGTTTTCTTGTTATTCAGAACAACTAAAGGTCACATGAAAAAAATGTTAGAAGAATCTAGGCGTGGTGTTTTCTAACAGTTAGTCAGCAAGCAACATTTCTGTAGGAAATTGTGTGAGATTTGACTTTTTGATATGAAATAATATTAGATGGAAACCAGTAAATTGTTCAGAGGATGATGTCTGTCTGCCCTCTGTCTGTCTGCCCTCGGGTAATCCTGATAAAGATCACCTGTGGTGAGTGAGTGCTAGATCGAAACCCTGGCACAGTCTGCCAGGAAACCTACCCTAGATCTGGTAAAAATTGTTTGAATATGAGGTACTTCCAAAGAAACATTTAGTTGTGAAGTGTGTGCTCATCTGCACCATTTGTCTGCTTTCCTGACCACTGGATGCACAGAGCAAACCTCCCTTTGGCCCTCATTGCAGTGCCAAAACCCTGACAACATGATAGAAATTATTTCACTACCTTACCTAATTCCAGGGGATGGAGATTTTCTGAGCTGCCAAAGTGTTTGAGAAAAACCTTCAAGAGGATCCCCCCCCCCAGAGGTTTTATGGCTCAGAGACTGTTCCTCGGGCTCAGTAAGAGAGATATTTGCCCTAAAATTTTGAAGCAGGAAGCAGAAGAAGCATCAGGGAGAAGCACACAGCAATAAACTCCCCCAATGTCCACAGGTTTAAAGTTGACAGGGAAAGTGCTGAAGCAGGGAGTGACACTGCTGAAAGTGCTTGAACTGGATGCAGGGGGGAACACAGAGGCACCCAGAGCGTGCACAAATCTGGGACAGGGAGACCAGCAGGACAGATATGTTGGAAATGGAGGCAGCAAACAGAGGTGGAAGATGAAGGGACTGATGAGCCAGCAGTGATCACTGCCTCTCACACACATGTAGGTCTGCACTGCCAGGACAGCAGTGTGAGGCCTGATCTCCTCTACACTGACCACTGCTCTACCTTTCTGAACTTTCAAAAGTTTTTTGCTTGTTTTTGCCTTGCTTCAAGTGTATTTGCACACATGCTTTACCATATTCTCTGCTCTCTGAAGATAAAGCACTGAGCTTCACACCCCCTCAGGTGGCTTGGGGTTGGGAGGTCAAGGGGTCTTATGATGAGTAGGGCTCTAATGGGACCTGCTCCTGAACCTTATAAAGCAGTGAAATACAACAGAGTTGCAAAAGGAGTATAAAAGTTGCATTATATTGGTATAAAAGGTTTTGGAGCACCTGCCCTATGAAGACAGGCTGAGACAGTTTGGGTTGCTCAGTGTGGAGAAGACTCCAGGGAGACATCATTGCGAATTTTCCACATCCAAAGGGACTTATGAGAAAGATAGGGACAGACATTTTAGCAGGGCCTGTTGGAATAGGACAATGGGTAAACGTTTTAAACTGAAAGAGGGTAGATTCTTACTAGATAGAAGGAAGAAATTTTGTACAATGAGGGTAGTGAAATGCTAGCACTGGAGATGCTGGGTGTGCTCCATCCCTGGAAACATTCGAGGTCAGCTTGGATAGGGCTCTCAGCACCCTGAGAGTTGAGAGCAGGGAAAGTGCTGAAGCAGGGAGTGACACTGCTGGAAGTGCTTGAACTGGATGCAGGGGGGAACACAGAGGAGCCCAGAGTGTGCACAAATCTGCGATAGGGAGACCAGGACAGATAGGCTGGAAATGGAGGCAGAAAACTGAGGTGGGTGATGACGGGACTGATGAGGGGGGTTGGATTAGCTGGCCTTTGGGGTCTCTTCCAACCGTAACCATTCTGGGACTGCGCACTGTGTGACTGTGGCTCGCCCTCCCTCACTACCACCCGCATCCCGGATTTGGGCTCCCTGGGAGAGCGCGGCTGCGGGCGCTGTAGCTGACCCGACACTGCCCTCTGCTGGCCAAAGCTGAAATGGCCGCGCCGGGCCCGGCCGGGAAAGGGCGGGAATGGCCCGGCCGGGAGCAGCTCCCGAGCGCCACTCACGGCCCCTCAGGCTGGGCACAGCTGTGGCACAGCGCCGGGAGCAGCAGCCGCAGCTCCGTGTCCCCCGTGTCGCGGCGCTGCGTGGATGCGGCGCTGCCGGGGCTTCCCCATCCATCTCCCCGCGGCTGGAAGCGCCCAGAGCTGGCGCCTCTTCAGCCGGGGCACCGATTTCCCTCAGCCTCGCCAATGCAGGGTTTAGGGAACCGAGTGGCTTGTCCCAGGCAGGAATGCAAGCACGTGTGGCAAATAAACACAAATTAATGTTGCTGGATATACGGCAACTGCTGGGAAGTTTAAGAGCCAAAAAATCAGCGCAGTGACACAAGCCGAGAAGGTTTTTCCTTTCTCTGTCTTCTGCTCTTTAAGTGGATTTTCAAAGGTACTGTTCTATTAATTTAAAAAAAAAAAAAAAAAACCAACAAAAAAACAACCAACTTAAACTTTAAATGGAAGAAGTCTTGTACTTTCATAAGAAGAAAAAAAGTCAAAATGCTGCATATTTGCTTTTTTTTTTTCCAAGAGAGGAAAATGAATGAAATTAAACCTTGAGATTTGCATTAAATCTAGGAAAATAGACAGTATCATCTACATTATTAAAATTCTCAGGCTAGTAATTTACACTTGAGTTCAGTTTGTCCCTGTCCATTGCCTTGCCTGTCCTCTATTCCTGGACTGCTGAATGCACTCTCCTTTTTCAAGACTATGATTGCATTTACAATGTACAATCTACGCAGAGGCGGCTCCTTAAATGCAGTGGAGCTCATTATAGCCTATAACCACATTCCCCCCATTTCTTTTTTTTTTTTTTTTTTTTTTTTTTTTAATTTTATGGGGAAATATTCTATGGAAAGTATTTTCCATTGCATGCTGTAGAAGATGCCAGTCTGAGTGATTGAAGATGAATTTCTGATTTGTGTGTCACTTTTGGAGTATATAGCATAATTCAAATGTTTGGCTACAAAAGGCCAGTTTTTATCCCTAGAGCAGCAGAGAACAGCTTGGAAACAGAACTCAGGTGCAATGAATGTTTGATTTGGACTGGAGCCATTCTGCAATGAGCTGAGGAAGGAAGTCCTCTCCTAGTGAGGGACCAGGATTTCTTCCAGCACTGCAGTCAGACAGGCAGTGCCAGCAGGATGCTGAAGGAGCTGCTGAGGTTCCTGT
Source organism: Zonotrichia leucophrys gambelii (assembly GCF_028769735.1). NCBI lineage: Eukaryota > Metazoa > Chordata > Aves > Passeriformes > Passerellidae > Zonotrichia > Zonotrichia leucophrys. The sequence goes on along the minus strand of NC_088171.1, from coordinate 120,018,566 downwards.
CTCTCAGAGAGAGCTATTGCCCTGCTGTTACCCTTTCTCAGCAAAGAGAGGCATGGACATACTGAAGAGAGTCCAGTGAAGGACAGCTGAAGTGATTTAAGGACTGGAGCATCTCTCCTGTAAAAAAGACTGAGATAGTTGGGACCATCCAGCCTAGGGAAGAGGCTAGTGTCGGAATTCAGGACATCCCTCTGGCTGTCCTGGATGGCCAGAACCCCTGCCAGGGGGCTCAGACACCCTGGCACAGAGCTCAAGATGCCTATTGTTTTGATTATGACCCATGGAGCAAATTACCAACCTTATATGAAGATCTGCTAGCCACAACAGTTTAAGTAGAATGATAGTGAATTTATCATAGGTTGAAAAATAGATTTTTGGGGTTTTTAGAATGGGGGTTCAGGGGACAAGATGGAGGGATCTGGGCGTGTCCAGCCTTTCTCCTTCTTCTTCTTGGCCGCCATCTTCTGCTGTGATGTTGGCACTTTTAGATTGGTTTAGAGTAGAAGCTCACTGTCTAACATAGGTGATAGGTATTGGAAAGTAATTATAAATATTGTACACGTAGTTTTTAGTATAAAAAGATAATACCACCCTGGAGGCAGGCAGAGTGCCTCTGACTGTCTTGCTGAGAGGACCTCGGCAGGTCAGGAGAAAGAACTTTATAGACAAGATACAATAAACAACCTTGAGACAAAGAAATGAGGAGTTCTGACTCCTTTGAGTGCTGGGCTGGGTAAAAAGACTTTCAAATGTATCTCGGGGTCACTCTGATCAGTGAGAGATCCCAAGAGTTCAGGAGATCTCATCAATGTATATAAATACCTGAAGGGAAGGAGCAAAGAAGAGAGAGCCAGGCTGGTTTTACTGGTACCCAGGGCTAAGGTCAGAGACAATGACCACACACTGAAACACAGGAGATTCCCTCTAAACATCAAGGAAACTCTTATTTGGTGTGAGGATGAGCAAGCACTGGCCCAGACTGCCCAGAGAGGTTGTGGAATCCCCATCCTTGGAGAAACTCAAAGGCTTCTGGAGATGATCCTGAGCAATTCACTGCAGATGGTTCTGCTTGAGCAGGTGGTTTGGACCAGATTGTCTCCAGAGATCCCTTCCCGCCTCAGCTGTTCTCTCATTGTTAGAGCTTTCTCTCAAAGTCAAAAGGCTTCTATATATGTAATACCTTGATTCTTCAGAAGTTTCATTTCATCCTGACACCATGGCACATTTGTTGTAACCACACTGTTTTGGAGATGGATGTGAGCCTGGCAGCTCTGTTTGAACTGATTATGTGGCAATTTATTGTAAAGGATGTATGGTCTCTAAGCAAGGAACTTAACATACCACACTCTTGGAATGTTCATCTTTAAAAAATAATTCAGCCTTAGCTGGCCTGTTTAGTCTAATGTAAAGTGTTTTACTTGCAATATCTGTTTCAATAAAGTTCCAAAATCTGAGAGCTTCCAAGTAACTATTGCTGAATGCGGAATTCATCATTCACAGATGTTCTATTTCTATGCAGGTGAAACAGGGTCACTGTATATCTCTGTATGTTCTATTTCTCTCTTGGTGAACATTGGGAATCTAACCCTCTCTCTTCCCAGAAACAGCTGAAGATTTTTCTCTCCAGCTGATTAGCATGGTGTGACTCCAAGGATACCTTTGGTGCATGACTTCAACAGAATCTTGGGCTCACCCACTGGCACAGAGCTATACAGGACAGCAGATCTAGAGAAAAAAAAGTTCATATTCTTCAAACACCAGCGCAAAATGTAGCTGTTGTGATTTTGAATTGTTACTCTAAAATCTCCCTTGATGAGTTATTTCCAGAGTATCTCCTAGAGAAGATACTTTTTTTTTTTTTTTTTTTTTTGTGGTAAGTCAGAGAAATTAATTGGGAAGCAATTTCTCAAGTAACTGTTTCTGTTTGCTGTTGTTTATGACATCCTCCCTGCAAATACCGTGTTCTGAGGGCAGTACTTCCCAGGTGAGGTGTATACAACAAACATTTCAGCATTCCAGGTAACAGAGAGGAAATCTGCTGTCTGAATGGTTTGCTGAGAGCACTGTTACTACTGCATGGAAGGCTGTGAGATAACACTTAGCAGCTCACACCCACACATTTCAGACTTCTGCACCAGATGCCCCACACTCTAGATCTAATAAATGGAAAAATATTGTAATTGTGTCTCATACATTCCTGAATGGTGGTAGTGAAAACACCGTGATTTACACATCTTTCAAGGAAATCAGTAACTGCAGAGAAACAGTCCCAATTAGAGCAGCTGCTGATTTTGTCAGCATGTCTTTTCATGTCTCAGTTTCTTAGTCAAAGCAGGACAGATTGTTCAAGTATTTGGCTGCAGGTACAACTGCACCTGGGGTAGGAAAGGTACATTTAGTGCAATGCAATCAACTTTCCAATCTTTTTAAAGAGGGTCATAATTTTTTCTTATCAGTCAGCAGGAAGAGGGGATGAAAGGACAACAGCTCTTTCTAAAATAGAGCAGAAAATTGGCATTGCTCTCCTCTTCTTATTCTGCTCTGCTCAACAGTGCACATTCCAACATGCAGAAGTGTTCATGTTTCTGGAGCCCAGCAAAGTAAAGATTTAAAATAAATGAAGTAATGGCACAATAATATAACATGTTGATAGAAAAGGGCTGTCAAAGTAATTAAGACTTGGTTATAGATCAGAATAATGAAAATCACCCATTAATTAAGTACAGGGAGGGGAAGTTTTTAGGCTGAATAAAACATTTTTCCAATTTAGCTGTAAACTTTATGAATAAACAACAGCTATATTGAATAATTTGACCAGTCATATGTAATATATGCATAATGAAAACATGTATGGGTTGTGGACATATTTATGAGCAGGTAAAAAATGAGAATTGTGAGGCAGATCTATACATTCAGCTCTGAGATCAGATAGAGTATATAAGCAATCAATACACTGTCAAGAGACATAACTCCTTGGGGCATGTTCAACATCTCTTTTCTGACTTGCTGTCTCTGGTCATGAACATAAATCTGCTCTGCTGTAAATCTGGATATCAAGTCCTAGGTGCTTCTGTGTCACTGTTGTGCCACGGTGGCATTTGACTACAAATATAGAATAATTGTAGAGGTGATTGCGTAGAATGTAGCCTTTTTACTTGGACTGTCTTTGCTTGTGCATTCAATCTAAAAAAGGAATTCAGACAAAAAACTAGGATATAAACTAGAGCTGGAGCTGGAAGACTCAGATATTTCCCTTTTATTTCATTCTGAAAAACCATATTTTAATTCACAAAATCATGTCAGATGATTTACATTTTTGAGACCATTGAGCAAAGGCCTCATAAAAAACTTGCATGTTTACAGAGCAACATTTCAGATTTTTTTCTGTTGAGACAAAATTTCATTTAGACCTTGTGAAATTGCCTTCCCCCCTGTTCTACACCAGACCAAACAAAGCTTTAGCAGTGATATAATCATATGGGTGTGTGTATCCGTGTTTCTCTCAAGCTTCCCTAGAAGCTTTTGGCTAGGTAGCAAACTCACATGTTATCAAAAGGTGTTGGCTAGGGAAGTCTGAACATAAGAAGGCTTTGCTATTTAGTCACAGGAGGAACACATAAGTGAAAAAAAATTGAGGGACAGTTGAAGATGAGAACTTTCAGCACTCATATTTTTGACATTGAAAGTTTTTCACATGTAAGATCCAAATTCTAAGAAAATCAGTTCACTATGAAAAAGATACTAAAAATTTTTAGCATCAAAAAAAAAATTTAAATTTTTATTTAGGCAAGGGAACCAGTAAATCAGCTGTCCTCAGTGCTCCTTGTGCAAGGTACTGTAGTTCAGTGTGGGACTGTCAAAACAATTGCCCTTACACAAGGCTCAGAGGTCAGACTAGACAGCCAGAACCATAGGGGAGCAGGCTCTGCAGGCAACATGGAATAACACCACTGGTGACTCAGTCTTTGGGCTTACCCCAGGGCTGGCAGGAGAAACCAGAGCAAGGCAGAAGGTACTGAAGTATGACCTGTCCAGCTGGGCACTGCTGCTCTTTGTGCCTGTGGTCCCTTCCATTTTGCAAGGTTATGAAGGGAAGGTTCTCATCTCAGTTAGTTCACCTCTTCCCTTAAAAGTGAGTAGGAGCATCTAGGTCCCACAATCAGCAGCAGCAGGTAAACATCCCCACAGGATGTGTCATCCTACCTTAGACAGAGTGCCTAGAGTAAGATGAACAGCCTTCCTCAAATGCCTATTTCTTTGTCTGATTGACAGAGACACTCACAAAGCCATCTTAGGCTGCAGCCCTGGCTCTTAAATGGATTGAATTAGGTGAGCTGGATCCTCTTTTAGATTGTCCGAGAAAGTCAGGGAGTGACTGTGGGGCACAAACCTTTCTTGCAGGGATTGTAAAGCTTGCAGAAAATATAGACAAAAGTTTGACCAGTTCCTGTGGCAGGAGAACCAGATTCCTGACTACAGTCCAGCAAACAGTTAACTGCACTTTAAGTTCCTTCCTCATTAATATTTCCAGAAGTAGCAAGTGTGGTTATAATGCTGTTTTTTAATGGTGATTTAAATGATTCATAGCATTTAGAAAGACTTTGTTTTGCCATTGCAACTATTGACCAGTTATGTCTACCACACTACCACTGCCCTTTAAAAGATCACAGAGGTTTTTATTTTTAATGAAAACAAGCTTTAAAAATATCCTATGAAAACATTTCATTTTCCTTAATGCAACCATCTGAAAATACTCAGACTTCCTAAATGCATTAATTTCTGATTTTTTTTTTTTCTCTTAGCCTCTCTGTATCAGGTTTACACTTGTGTTGTGCAGGGTGGTCAGGATTCTCTACGTGTGCAAGACATGCTGAGAGGCATTACAGCAATGAGGTACGAAATGCCAGCTGAGAGAGAGGTTCGTCTGGAAATCCTTCTTACAATGCTCTTGCACATTTGATGCACAGTGAAAAGCTACAATGAATAAAGTAGTATTGCCATGTTAGGTGGGGCTGGTTTTTGTTGTTTTTTTGGTTTTTTTTTAAATTGAGTTGGTTTTTTTTGGTCTCCACAAATGCCAACACAGAGTCACTTATAGAGTGACTTACAAGTATATGTATATGTACTGATATAGTATATATAAGTTCATATATAATAAGTAGTATGTGTATATGTATACATATACATATGTATGTATATCAATATATGTATATTTATATGTGTATATGTATATGTATATTTATATGTGTATATGTATGTGTGTATGCATATGTATATGTGTATGTGTATATATATATGTATATGTATATGTATATGTATATGTATATGTATATGTATATATGTATATGTATCATCCTGCTGTCAGCTTCTCAGGACATGATCCAGTCTGAAGGCAATAATTAAGAGCAGACACTCCCTGTTCACCTCTCCAGAGACTGCAGGAGAGGATCACCGTTGCTTTTTCCATCTGACAAATAATGAAATCTTTCTGTCTGTCAGCTGGGAGGCAGACACCAGCCTCTCATCCAGAAGAGATGCACACACTGAGCCACACAAAACCCACAAAAAATTGCAAACAGGGGTCAAGACTCCGCGTGTGTCCCGGGTCAGCGTAACCACCTGTTACAGCAGAGATTTAGGACAAAATCTGTGGTGTCCTTGCAGGGATTGCAGGAAGATTTTCCTTGCCTCTGTGAGTTCTCCCCAGCACAGCTTGCGTGGGGTGGCCCCAGCCCAGCAGCGTGGCTCGGTGCTGCTGAGAGGCAGATGGTGGCCAGATGGATGAGCTGTCTGTGTCACCCTGAGCAGCGGGCAGCTTGCGTGAGGGCAGGAACCGCTGCTCAGGGAGGTCACGGAGGGATTGATTGCTGCACAATGAGCTCTGACATCCGGGCCTTGCACATTGGAACTGTAGTGTCTGACCTCTAAACAGTTTAATTAAGATGAACATGGTCTATTTGTATCCAGAGGTTTAGTTACTGTGACACAGCACCATGCAACCCTGGCTGCATCATTGCTCACCCTGGTTCAGCGGGTGTGAAACCAGCCCTTGGGTACCCACAGCACTCCCTCCTCTGGGGATGGGGGGGTCACAGAATCCTGGCTTTGGTTTGCCTGCTTTGGTTTGCTGGGACAGGCCTCTTACTATGTGTTGGGTGGCTTTGAGAGAGGGTCTCAGCTCCCTCTGTGCTTGTGGTGCTTTTGGGGTTCCCAGATGAAGGGAGGAAATTATGAATCTGACTCCATGATCTTAGAAGGCTAATTTATTATTATATTATATAATATTAGATTACATTACATTACATTATATTATACTATATTATAAATATATATTAATATATAAGGATATATATAAGAATTATATATATAGAATTATAATATATAGAATTATAATATATATAATTATATATATATATATATAAGAATTATAATATATAAGAATTAATACATATTAGAGAATACTATACCAAACTATACCAAAGAACAGAGAAAGGATACAGACAGAAGGCTAAAAGATACTAATGAAAAACTTGTGACTCCTTCCAGGGTCCCGACACAGCCTGACCGTGATTGGTCATTAAGTCAAAACAATTCACATGTTGGATAAACAATCTCCAACCACATTCCAAAGCAGCAAAACACAGGAGAAGCAAATGGGATAATATTGTTTTCCTTTTTCTCTGAGACTTCTCAGCTTCCCAGGAGAAGAATCCTGGGTGAGGGGATTTTTCCAGAAAATATGATGGTGACATATGCTGGTGTGGCAGAGGACCACTGCCTTGGGTCAGCCCTAGCCATACAGGGCAGCACATCCCTTATCTGGGGGTGGCATGGAGTCTGGGGGCAGTGTGGGACAGTTCTGTTTGATAAGTGCACAGGAGCACATTTTTCCCTTCCACATGCACACCAGTGTCCAGAGAGAGGTGAGTGCCACTGCTTCTGTTCAGGTTTTTTTGCCCTGTGACATGGGAGGGCAACAGAACCACTAACTGCAGTGGCATCACACAGCTTGTCTGAACACTTTCTTTTGTTGATAACAGCACCCATCCCTCATAGGTCTGGAGCTGAATAAATGTCATGAACCAAAGCGTGTTTCAAAGTAGAGCACTTGGCAGGTGAATCTGACCCCATTTGCTTTCTCTGCCCTTTGTCTTTCAGGCAGAAAGTACAGTGCTGTTGTAAGGATGACTGCAATGCTGTGGTGGTACATTTCAATCAGAGCACATAGCATTACTACTACTTATAATAAAAATACTGGGCCACATTCCTTTCTCTTGATGCACTACTTGAAGAAAATGATGTCTGCTTCTGTTGGTATGGTGCTCCTCAGTTTGATCCACTCCTCCTAGCCACAGTTTCCAGAGTATCAGTGTTTGCAGTAAGTGGATCTGAGCAGAAGTGGAAATCAGAGGACAGGCAAATGTTACAAGTATTAAAGTCTGTTTAACACTGTCACTGCCACTTTTGGTACAGTGAACGTTGCAGACTGGCATATTACAGTCTAAATCACTTTCCTCAGGAACATGAGGTTTCCCTACAGATCGCCTCAAGGTGGAGTTCATAGTAGCTCTTATGAGATTTATCCCAAACATTTTTATTTTCAGTGAGTCAGACTGGGAAAGAAATCAGAGGCACTTTACTGCTCTGGTGTACTTTCAGCTCTTTCTTTGAATACATGCATCTACATGTATCTTTCATTGTCTTAGAAAACATTTATATGATTTAATTTCTCACATCTCCTTTGCTATTCATCTTGGATCAGCTAAGTTAGGACTAGAATTAGTCAATTAGGCATAGCTATTCTCAAGAATCTAAGAAACAGCAAACTGACAGGCATTTCATATCATAGCAGGATGTAGCAATCATTAAAAAGTAATTAACAGTGATTTATCTTGTTTACATATTGTATTGAGGAAAATCTATGTAACTGAGCTATCGCTGATGCCACTTTTCAAGTAGATTGTTATCCAGCTGCTCTTCAATGGCAATACCCCCAAGGTTGTGCTGGGGACAGCTTGGTTCAGTTTGGATGAGCTGGCTGCTGAAATCACAGCTGTACCCTGAGATGCCTGTTAAAACCTGCCCTCTCTGCGCACAGCTCCCTGCAGCCATTCTCCTTCCTGAAGCTTTTTCCTCCTGCTTCGCACCCAGAAGGCCCTGACCCCGTGTGCACACAGGCTGGGAGGAGATGGTTGTTCTCAGGTGTCTGCCCTGGCCTTGCCCTGATGTGTCTGCAGGAGGCCAGGGACACGCACAGGGCAGCTCACCCTGAATTATCTGCTGTGGCTGTTTGATGCAGCAGAGCGTGAGTCAGCCCCACACCTACTGAGCATACAAGAATATCCAGCAAAGTCCCTCGCTGCACGAAAGCATTGGCTTACTGGAGGCAGGCTCCTGCAGTCCTGAAATAGCTCTTCTGCTAATATCCTCCCTCAATTCCCCAGAAGCAGCCAGGGTTATGGATGCCCAAGCTGATAGATGTCTGATACACATGTTTTTTAATAACTGAATGATAAAATATTCAGTAATCCCTGGGACTGCAGCGCCTGGTCTCTAGCCATGACCTAGCATAATTTTCTGAGCAGCTGCCTTTCAGGGCCTGAGGGCTTAATTTAGAATCCATTGAGATGAGTAGGAGTTTTCTGTTAGAACTGGTAATGCTGGATCTGGCCCAAAGGTCTGGATCCTTCACCATCTTATTTGTACAGGTGATCCTTAGGGAGTCTGTGCTAGGAGCATTGACTGTGGAAGTGTTGTACCATGCTGGCTCCCCAAATCTGAATAGGAATCTGTTTCCTCCTCACGTATTATTTGGGAAGGAATTTGGGTGCTATTTGTCATCTGGAAACTAGGATAGAAAAATACAGGTAAAAAGTCTTGCTATAGATCTAGATAACATTTGATACCAAATCTGGTTTGAGCACCTCTAGGCAGCATCATATCACACAGGACAGACTTAGGAATTTGGATTGTAGGAGATCTATTAATATGCCACATTTCAGCCTGCTTTATCCATTATGGTTAGACAACCTGTGTTGTGTGGGTGATGAAACACAACAGAGCACCACAACAGGCTGCTTCATGGCCTGGGGTAAGCATGAGGACTAACTCTGCTCAGAGACCTAAGGAACAACTTTCACTGGTAGAGAAGTGGTAGATTCCTATATTAGCAGTGAGATAAAAATGCAGAACAGTTGCTTCCTTATAGTGGAGATAAAGGGGATAAAAATGAGCACATTGCAGAAAAAGTCCCCACAGAAAAACACCCCCACAAATGCATCTGTGAGCCCCTGGGCCCAGGTCTGTTAGAGAGCAGCACTGGCTGAGTGTCTGCAGACATGGAACTGGAGTCTGCATGGGGAAAAGATAAATGAGCAACTGGCAGAGCAGGGATGCAAAACAGCAAGCAAGGGAGGCAAACATGGGCCTTGCAGTGCATGAGGTCTGGTGGCCACAGCAGGTAAATCCTATTTTCTCAGGGTTTAATCACAGACAGAAAAGAGGGCAGATTTAATCAATCCAACCTGTCTCAGATCTAAAGGTGGTTCAGCTTTACCTATGTAGCATCTGGCCAGTGGACTTTGGCTCTATTATCAGGACAAACAATTACAGAGAAAATTCCCAATTTGAAACTTCCCAGTTGTACATCTTATTTTCAGCTGTGAATTCTTTTCTACTTTGTTCCTCTGTGTTTTTAGAACAGATTTATGGTTATGGAGCCACTGTTTTATTTGTGTCCTTTATTATCACAGCTCAAGTGACTATCTCCTGGAAGGCATCATCCCTGAGGATATCACTCACTGAATCAGTCTTGTAATATACCTGCAGCCAAGCACAAAGAGGATTCACAGCTCCTAAACTCCTTCTGGCTGCTGAAGGAACAGCTAATCTCAAATGCTGTTCCTGGAAATGAGAACAGCTTATAAGACCAGTTCTGTTGATTTTCTAGCAGCATCTCTGTGGCATTGGTGAAATGCATTGCCCAATAAACAATTTATGGCTAACACCCTTAATAGTTACATTAGAGGGGATCTCTTCTTAACTCTTTTTCTTTGTTTCTGGAGATAAGACTGTGAGATTAAACAAGTGCAGCAAGAGCCAGGGGCATGGGGTCGGTCAACTTTGAAAATGATGTGTAGCAGAACTGAGGAGAGGTTACAGAGGACAAAACTGGCTGCAGCAGGACTCATCCAGGTGTTTCTGAATGATATTGCTGTGTATTAATAGAGTTTCTCAGTTTACTCAATATTTGGGTACTGATAGTAGAAAGGCCAGATGTATAGCTTAATTGATTGACAGAACTCCTATAATATCAGCCAAGTTTGTACCACCAGAGAGCCAAACTCTAAGGAATATATTTCAGGTGTAATTTCGATCACCACCTGCAATCAATACACTAAACTTAATGGAAAGATTGTCACTGCTTTGAGCACAGAGTAAATTCTGCTGTGTCCCTCAGTGACATTGTTACCCCTGAGGGGCAGCAGTCAGACTCAGCCCGAATTCTGCTATTCCTGCCTAGTCCCTGAACCCCTGTTTTGGGGAAGGAACAGCCTCAGCTGCCCTGCACTGAGACTGCAGCTGTAATAGGTGCTCAGGAGCAAAGCCCTACAACACTCTCCTGACTTCCTGCCTGCAATGTTCATCAAGCTGTCTCCTCTGGGAGGTTAAATTGGCAGGCAGCTTTGCTGGATATTTTCCAAAGCAGCAATACCATTCTTTGAATCAAATGAACCCATCTTTGAAGTCAACCATCCAAGTTTATCCTTGAGGTAACTTACATCTTGTTCCATACACTCCGTTGCTTTTTGAATATTTTCCTGCATCAGGATGTTTTATTCCCAGTGACAATGGAATTTTTTTTATTTCTTTAATTTTTTTGTTCTGAATGAAGTGGGAAGTCCCATACAAATATGTTTATATATGCCCTTTATGTAAATTCATGAGTGCTTGAACATGGGTTAGAATATGTTGGTCAGCCTTAGATGGAAGGTTTTTATGTTTCAGCCTTAGGAAGGTTTCTGTGTTGATGCTGTCAGTACAAGTGTGTAACATACACACAGATAGGACAGGAATCCAGCCTCAGCAGTGTCTGTGGAGGTGCTCAGCTGCGGTAATCTGCCCAAAACCTTGCATATACCATGCCACACAGTTGTAATAGAAGGGGCTACAAAGACTCCTTTCTACCCAGCCTAATTACTTACAAAAATACTTCAACTTTCATTTTTTGTTCAATGGAAATAGTTTCCACTATCCTGTTTGTCATTTTTCTGAGACTCAAAGTGGAATGCCACTGGGATGTAAAAGCCCAGCGGGTGAAGCTCAGGAAAACCTTATATGTTTTTCAGTGTTCTATAACAAAATAAAGAACTCTGGCTAATGAACTAATTTAAACACAATTAAGTATCAAGAATCCATTCCCAGCACTCAAATTAGAAGTTAAGCATTACTCAGACTGGCTGATCTAGGAGGAAAAAATTGCTCCATTTCCATTCCTATTAACACACTACAAACTCTGTGAACAGAATAGCAAGAACAGAAGAAGACACATATGAAACTAAGATGCTCTCCTTTCCCCTAAGGACCAGGAGAGTCCTTCATGCTTCTTTGAACTCACTGTGTTCCTAAATTAGGGGGAATACAAAATAAATGACCAAAATCAAGGAAATGATGGCCAGGGACCTGTTCATTGTTGTGTCTGTGGCTTGTCAAGGGTGAGAGATGAAGCCAATGGATTATAAAAAATTAATAATCCATTTGATCACTTGATCTCTTATATAACAAACATGATAGGAACAGCAAATCTACAGCCAAGCTGGCCTGTCCTAAACTTCCTACCACCTAACCTGGGGCAGAGAGAGGGACAAAGTGAAAACACTCTTTGTCAGGCTTCGAGGATGGCTTGGGGGCTGGTGAGGGCAGGTACCCACTGCCAGTGGAATGGAGGGGAACCCTCCCTTGGCAGCTCTCAGCCAGCAGCTGGAAGGCAGATAGAGCTGAGAGCATCCATTATTGTGACAACCTGTTCAGAGCAGCCATTGGAAGGTGTTGGGTGAAGAAAGCAGGAATATTCTGGGAGGGAATCACCCAGAATATTTTTTCTACTAATGCTAAGCACACAGGCACAGACTAGACAGAGTGGATGGCTTTCAGTTGGTGCCACCCCTGTTTCTGCCTTGCCATCAGCTGTGTGCTCTGCAGGAGGAGCACAGCTGTTGTGGCACTGAGCAGGGACAATCTGTGTGGGGTTGTTTGGATGAGGCTGCATTCCAGGTGGAGGTGTTTTGTTTCTTTGTTTTGATCTGATCTGGCAGCACATTCTCCAGGAAGAAAGCACTAATTGTAAGAATTAATTAGCCTCGATTTCAGATGCACAGGGAGTGGTGGTAAAGAAAGCAAAAAGATGCTTATTTTGCCTTTTTTTTTTAGCTGTTCTGATTTGTTTGAGCGTATGTAGACCATCTGACTAAGAAAACAAGTCAGAAGTGGAATCACAATTCCTTCCTAATGCCAAAGTGAGCCAAAGGCATTATCTGTCATTTTGAACAGACTGGACACATGCAGAAAGGATGACTAATGCCCATAACACAGGCTTTATCTCACTTGATTATGTCATTTGTAGTTTCAACACTTTCCCAAGAGAACTTCACTAATTTATATTTAAAGGGTATTTCTTCCTAAATAGCCATAGCTAAGAAGGCAAAGCATTAAGAAAGAGTAATTTCCTTGTGCTGCTGTCTATGACAGTGACCTACTGAAAGTGTCATTGCATGGGGTTAGGGTGTAGCAACATGTTAGGCAGGACTCCAGAGATCCCTTTCAGCCTGCTTTCTGTGATTTTACACACAGGACACTTTCTTCTAGGCTATTTTCAAAGATACAAGATGTCCTGTTCTGGGCTGAGTGAGGGAAAGGAGACACAGCTGTCAGAGACCAGGGGTTGTCTTTTAATTTAATCTTTCTTGCTCTAATTCACTGAAGTATGTTGTTTATGTTTGCATGGATAGGAGAATAACCTCATTTGTGTTCTGACAGTCACTGGAGGGGCTGGCTGCTTTTTAGTAGAGGCACCAGGGTCTCTGTAGGAAACAACTACATTTAAATATATATCTACTTTACACCAAAAATAATCAACATACACGTAGACAAAGCAGGCACAACAGAGGCAGGCAACCATCCTTAACTCTGCTCAGTCATAATACTACACAGTAACCACAAAATCCTGATGATTGCATGGCTGGATGTTCTATAATCAGTTCCTTGATTCTCAGTTTCCCAGCTTAAATTGCCTGAGCTTTGGATAATTACAGTAGTCCCTTAATGTATTTTACCCTTGAATTATTGACAAGTACTTTCAACCTTAAATCCACTTAAATGTGGAATAGATTTCTGAACTGATCGTTATGCTGTCTTGTGTGTCTCTTCTATTACCCTTCAGAGACAATACAGTATTTATATTTATTGAATATTTATGTTTTTATACGAAGGAAGTGTCTGAAAAAAACCCTTGGCCATGGACACATGACAAAGTATCTGAATGAGATTGCTACCTTGTCTCCTACTCAATTCCTTTTTCTGCTCATTCTTTTTATCACATTTAAAATTATCTTACCTTTTTCTTCCTTTCAAAATCAAAATTTCTCTTGAGATGGGATTTTGCACATATTTAAAACACACCAGGCATGCAACAGTAACCAGTACAAAAATAAACTTGACACTCTTAACTCAGAGAGAAAATTGACAGCAATAAAATCATGACATTTTTCTGGCTGACAAGGGCAGGATGACTCCTCCCTCAGTCCCAGGATAGTTGATTTTGATAAGAGTTTTGGTCACACTCAATTTTTAATAACTCTACACTAATTTTATTCTGGTTTTGATCTTACTCAGAAGTGCTGGAAATTATTCTAAGCACCTATGCTAGGGGTCTATCTGAATTGCCTCTTGGGAAAATCATTCTCCTGCTTTGGAATATTGTGAATTTAAGACTTTACTGCTAGATATTTTTAAGTAAAAAATGAGAATAATCCCAGTATTTTTGGTGCAATGACCTGTACCGGCCTCACTGTAAGAAATCACCAAATAAGCACAGTGTGCTTGCTCCAGGCACAGAACAAACTGCCTTAGTCCCGGGGCCCACAGAACAAACTGCTCTCATTCACAAGCTCTCATCCCTGCTCTCACTCACAATCTTGGAAGATGCACCTTGGCTTATCAAGCAGAGCGTTGAAGTTCCACAGCCACGTGTGCTCTTGGGGATGGCATTACAGTGCCTAAAACACAGTTTAGATATTCTGAACTTGTTTAAATGTTCTGGACTTGTTTAAATGTTCTGGGCTTGCCTTCAATCAGAAGAGGGAAGCAGAGTCAGAGGTGTGAATGAGTTGAAACTCCAGAAGCCCAACTGAGCTCTGTGGGTGCTTTGCCTGTCCAGCCATAGATCCCCACTCATTGAGGTCTCCCGATGTGCAAAGAGATCACATGCACACATCTGCACATCTCACATCTGGCATAAACTGCCCAGGGAATACCTTGCATGTCTCACTGTTTCCTGGCACTCTGTGTGAATGTAATTCTCAGAGCACTGTTTTAAAACCTTGTCCTTGATACCTTGTGTTTGATGCTTCAGCTGAAGACGTTTACAGAAGGGTGGGAAATGGTCTTCATAAGAATAATGGTGTTCAGTGTTTTAAATCTCAGAAGAACCTGGATTTAGAACTGAGATCATCAAATGGAGAAGGCTCTTCATGCTCAGAAGGGCACAGAGGTGTACTGGTAATTTCTGTGTCAACTAAGTTTTTTTCTGGGAATCCTTTGACAAAGGCCTGAGGGCCACTGTGTCTCATGTTTATGCTCATCTGTAAACTGCTTTCCTCCCTGTAAATGTGAGATTACATAAACCTCTGCCATTGATGACTGATTGCACCTACTTTGGGAATGCTTTTAAGAGGACATCAGGTTTTCCAAAGATACCTATGATGAGTGGTACTTGGAAAGGAAAAGAATATTTTCTTACACCAGCCACTGCAGATGATTTCTCTGAGACGTTGACTCCAAATTCACTGTTCTGTTTCCTCCCTTCCCTCCCTCCCAAAATTCCCCAAATCATTTGAATTGGTGCGTTGGCAACAGATCCATTTAAAATACCACTTCATCTATTTCTTTCTTCTCCCTTTAAGCAGTGTTAGTATCTGGATTCAGGCCTATGTTCCTTAAATGGATGAAACTGCACACTCAGCAACAGGCAAAAACGCATTTCTAAATGGGTTAATCTCTTTGCCAGCTGAGTTTATTTTCAGGGAGTCTGAGCCCTTTTCCCTCTCCTGGATTTCAGTATGTACAGGCCCATATAAAGCCAGTGATATAAATCGGGTCAGCTCTGAGATTAGAGGTGTGGAGGCGAGGCAGAGAGAACATAATCAGTGCCTGCACACTGCTACAATGCTAATGACACAGTTACAAGGAGTAACTTTAATCCCAAATGTCCTATGTGTTCTGCAAAAACGTGTCAAACTAACCTGCCAGGATTTGAGATAAATCCACTGAATTGAACTGTGGCCTTTTCTTTTTTCTTTTTCTTCTTTTTAAGTGGCAGATGTGAGGTGAAAAAAAAAAAAAAAAAAAAAGCAGCAACAAACCAAATAAACCAAGAAAATCTAATGCAAATGCAGAGATTTAAAAATAGAAGCTAAACCAGTTTCAGATTTCTGGCTAAATGGCAGATCATCTGGTGAGAAAAAAGAATAAAAACTCAATGGCCAGAATATATTTTAGAAAACAAAAGGAGTTTCATTAAAGCAGTGAATAACGAAAGATAGAGAAAACACATAATATTTCTGCAGTACGATCATTATCTCTCAGGTTCTGGCCTTAATTGTCTGCAACTATTGTAATTCAGCATATGCAAAACTGTAAACTGGCTAGTTGTTATTACTATCCATGCTGTAATTACTACAAGCATAAATAATTAATATTAGGGGATAGTATTCCTGGTAGGTACAAAGGTCTTTTTTTAAAAAATTCTTTCCCAAGGTGATTTGTTATGTAAGTGCACGAATCCCAGATTGGTACTTCTAATTAAATCAGAGATTTCTTCCGAGGTGAGCACGTTAGATAACAGAGGCAGAAAGCTGCATGGTCAAGGACCCAGGTTGTTGGGCTTATTTTTAACCTCTTCATCATACTTGGTCCATCTTTCTTCAAACAGATCAGCTACTAATAGCAACTGCTTTTGGGACTTGTTAACGTTTCTGCAGGATTAGTTTGGATCAGACTGTCAGCCAATTTAGCACAATTTTATAACACTGATGATGGATTTGTCTTGAAAATGCCAGAGCCTCAGCTGGAGGAGCAGGATTTAATGAAACAGGGTAGACCACACATCACAAGTAACAAGATGCCTTTAGGTATTTGAAGCTTAGTGGATAGTACCAGTGGTCAAGTCCTTCCAGCTTTGCCTTTCACCAGGTGCTTTTGGAACTTTGCACTTCAATTGAAAAAGTATTTTGGGGTTGTATTAACAGTGTTTTGCTGATTTAACATAATTATGTAGTATGAAATTGTATTCATGGTAGTACTTATGTTTATGGAGTTCATGGCTTAAGATAATAATGAGATCTGAGAAACAACCAGATATTTCACTGTAACAGGTAAATTAAAGAAACAGTCTTTCAATGAGAGGTTGGACAAAAGCTGTCTGTGGAGCACAGTGACAAGGTGAGCAGATCAGAATCCTCCTGTTATTTCAGTAGAATTATCAGCAAAGCTTCTGGATAATTTTTTCATTGAAAATGCATTTGGCAGTTCAGTTCAAGGTAGAAAAACCATTGGTGGAGACCAAATAAAGCAAAGCCTGGTTTTGGTTTAAAAAGCAAGTTTAAAAACAAAACATTATTTTGGTTTGGAAAGATGGGCATTTTTGTTGAGATGCTTTACTATGGAATGGACTATAAACTAAACTATACTAAACTAAACTAAACTAAAACATTTCTACTTGAAATTTGCCAGTGTCATGTGTATCTATCATGCGTCCTCCCATGTGTCCCATTCCCCCCTCCTCTATCAATTTTAAGCCAATTACACAGATCCTGAAAAAGTAAATCAGGTCTAAGAGCTCAGACAGGTCTAGAGAAGCTGCTCAAGACACAGATCTTTCCAGCTCTGATAAGAAGCCATACTTAAGTTAGATTATAAGACTACTTTATTTTTAAAAATTAGGTTAAATTACTAGTATTTTCTTCTTTACCATATATTTTATACTAGAAACTGCTTGTTCCATGAGAATATGACCATTTGTTTTTGTAATCTTTCAGTTCAGCCCTGGGAGTGAAGAGATCTGAGTTTTATCTAAATTCACAGCAGTGAAATCGTAGGTGAACTAAGAACAAATGAACATTTTTATTACAAAGTTCCCATTGACTATAGAAGCATCCCACAATCAAATGTTTTTTATATCCATAATATATATTGTTGTAAAAGCTGATTTCATAGCCTCCAAAACCCACAAAAAACCTCTTGGTACGAGATGTTTCCCATCTCTTTTGCCAATCAATTCTGATCTGCAAGCTTCCTAAAACTGAATTCCACTTCAAATACTCCTTACTCGAAAACATGCTTCTGAATTGCATGTGTGCTGCAGAACTGAGGCCATACAACTGAAGGCAAAGCCCTGTAATGCTCAGACAAAGGCAATTTCATCAGCTGCTGTATGGCAGCAAACTGGCAGCTACCATGAGTGCTTGAGCACCATGAGGATGTGATGTTTTAGTTATTGTATGGCTGTGCTCAGAAATCCACTTATTTGACTTTAATTTTTTCCCCATTTCCACTGAGGTTATGCACAGTGAGCAGGGGTGGCAAAGCCTTGTGCACATTTAGTGCAGAATATGTGTATGCAGATGGAGCTAGAGTCCTGAACCAGCCAGCAGGCCTGTTAAGCACATCCTAAATTCCCAGAGTATGCTGCAATGCTTCACTGAATAAAGACAAAACTTCTTGCATGCTTAATGGTAAATACTTTTCTGGAGAGGGACCAGATATTATTCCAGGTATTGTTTAATTCTGGAAATTGCTGTTCCCTAGACCATCAGTATTCCCTGATGCACATCTTACTTGATCTCTCTACAAATCCCACCAACTTTGTGTTCTTACTTGCACATCCATGGTGATACTCAGCAGCAGGTCACAGACATTAAGATTTAGGTACCTAGATGCAGCTAACTATGTGGGAAAAAGCTGCCTAAACTTTGTTTCACTCAAAGAAAACCCAGCTGAGGCTGCTGACAGACTGCCCAGTGCTCTGAGCTCCTCAAGTCCCCCTCCCACAGGAGCCTGCATGAGGAGCTCCAAACTCTACTGAGTTTGCCTAATGCCCTTTGAGGGCTCTGCCTGATGTGCTGCTGAAGCTTGGGAAGTCGTGGGTCTCCTCTGCAATGTGTGCAACCTCTGCCACCTTTGTGCAGTGCTCCCAGGTGTCCTGTGACATCTCCAATGGCACTTGGTATCTACATTTGGGAAATGAGTCAGGAAGTTCATCTTCAGTGACTAGAGAAGGAATTCTAAACTTAGGTAATATGTAGATGCTGTCACTGTGGATTAGAACCAGATGATCTTTTAGGTCCCTTCCAACCCAAATCATTCCGTGATTCTATGCTTTAGACACTAAGATGCATCAGCTTTTAAAAAAAAGTATTTTCATGTTATTCATGTGAAACCCATTCAAAAATATTTACATTCCTTAATGCTAAAAGCAGAAACAGAATATTGCTTGAGTTTTAACACAGCTGATTAAAAATCTGTGCTTTCTTATCACTCACTGACTTGGCAGCACAGCACCAACCGTATGGTCTTCCAGGGAAGAGTAAGGGCTCTGTATAGCTAAGAGATGCTCAAAATTCTTCTCTGTCTACAGTGCTTTGAAGTTTTCCCTATAAATTCTTGACTGAAACTATTGTACACACAGATTTTATTTTGCAGGCAAGATAGACCAAGTGACCGTAGAAAATTTCTCTTTCTCCTAGGGCTGGGAATTCTGATCAAAAGAACCCAACATGTGGCCTTTTGCAAAACTAGCAAAAGCTATGCAGTTCCAATACTGATGTACCATGCATATTCTGAGCTTTAAGAAAAAATTGAAGGAGGTTTTCTGCAGGTTCACTCTGTATTTAAAAAACTAACCAAGACAAATCTGCTTATTAACACATTTGTTGTATCAGATGCAATACTTTGTTACATCATGATGCCTCAAGCTCTGCTCGACCAATTTAGTTTTGCTATAAAAGCCAGATTCAGGCCAGCTGGTTTGGCTGAACAAGATGAGGAGAGTACAGAACTGTGCCATTGTACTAAAGTGAAGATTACAGGAACAATTCATCCTTCTGTGGTCTGCACCCACTCCCTTGTGGTGCAGAGACCACGCACTCTAGGAGCTGGATGTCCTTCTGCACATCTACAAGGTGGCTTCTGGCATAGCTGGCAGAACAGTGGGACAGACCTTTTTGGAAGGATGTATGAGGAAAGCAATAGGGGTGGATAGAAGAATGGAGGATGCAAGCAAGCTGGACAATAATTATCCTTGTTTTCTACAGATTTCTTTAGGCTTTCAAATGAAATAAGAGTAGGAAAACATACAGAGTATACAAAGTTTTTATTTTCTTTTTTTTTCTTCCTCTCTAATAACTAAAAACATAAAGACTATAAAATCCCACATATGAGAAATTTATCAACCAAGAAATAACACCAAAGGATATAGAAATATTTGCAAACTCTTTAAATAATACAAAATAGGTAGCTGAAGTCTTAAGTCCTCACACATTTTAATTTTGTATAAAATTCTGTTGACACTAATCAAAACTGTTCAGAGCTATGTCTGTGTAGAGATATTCCAAGCATTTTCACATTTTCACAAACTATTTGTTGCATGTATATAAAGTATATACATGCAACAAATAGTTGTGTATGCATACTTTATACACATACAACAAATATATAAAAAGGATAAAAAAGAATATCAAAAGATATCTAGAGGTCAACCACTGAATTTTCTCTGTATTGCTGAATATAGTCCATTAACTCAACATGAATGGCCACATCTAACACAACTACAGTTGGGTGAGTTGGATTCCATTTACTGCTTTTAAAAATCTCTTGGCCTGATAAGGGAAAAATGAACAGACTTTTCACAACATGAAACTGCAATTCATCAGACATAAAATAGCAATTTTCCTCTATGTTCTTACATTTTCTGTGTCTTCTACAGCTGTAAAGAGTAACTCGCAAATCAGAAAAATACCACAGACTGATGTCATGTGAATTATGAGAGTTTCAGCTGATGACAGTCTACTAAGAGATAGGCTTCAGAAGAAAGAAAGAAATGAAAGAAGAAAGGACAGATTTAAAAAATGACCTGGTTCCATATTCTGCTTAAATTTGGGCTGTAGAGGTGCCCATTTAATAAAACAAAGGACATCCTTGCCACGCAGTGTCTGCTCCAATCCTATTTCTACCAGTGGAGCTACATGACTGTAATTAATGCATTGCCCCATTTTGGTGACAAAACACAGTGTTTGTGCCAGTAATATTGCAAAGAGGACCATTCTGAACTTGGCAACTCAGCAAGAACAGTACTGGAGTACCTAATATGGAAATCTTCTGCCTTTTTCTATCCACAGTTTTAATTTTGCATTTTGAGGTTTTAAAATTCACTAAAACTATTCCTTGCCTTATTCATCTGAGTCATTCTTCAATCTCCTTCCAGCATTCTGTTTCTGATTAATACTTACTAAGTAACAGCAATAATAGAAAAATTACTATCTTGTCCTGTAAAATTTGGCATTTCTAATAGGTGTTACTATTTCCACAGATGAATGTGACATACAGAAGCAATGCTACACTTTAAAATCTATCTCTAAAGCATTTTGTGTTTCTTTTGCATTTTGATTGACTGTGACCTACAATGTTTTCTCAATAGTTTATTTTAATAAAGCTGATATTTCCTTATGTGAAGTAAACAATAAAGCAAATCTTTCCACAGTAGAAAAAAAAAATCTGTGTTGAAGAAATAATTACATGCATTATTGTGCGATATGCCAAAAAGAAGGGCAAACTGGATAATCCAAATGCCTGGTTTTGTTCACAAATGCAGTGTAAAAATCCATAAACCTATCCAGGGTAAATACAGACTGCTTTACATTTGAAAGTCAAATTGACTACCCACAGAAGAGGATCTCATTTCTCCTATTAGAATGGTTGGGTTTCAAGGTTCTTAACAATGAGGGGCTCAGTACGAATTTCAGGTGAAACCATGGAAACTGTAAGGAGCCATTTTACTCAAAATAGAAATATCACAAATGACCTTGACATTTGGAAGCTGATGCTGCACATTGTTATTTAGACTGTGAACAATGGGCATATTACCACATTCTCTGTTGCAAAATTGTTATTGGTCTTCCAAGAAGGAGCATCTGAAAGCTGGAGACTCCTCTTGCATGGCTGCAAGGGGTCCCCTGTGTTGAGGAAGACATTTGGTGCAGGTAGCTCAGTGTGCAGCTGCAGGTTGAGCTCTGGGTGATGGAAGCCCAGGAAAGAGCCCATGAACTGCTGATGCTTTGTGTAACAAAGGGCTCAAGGACCTGTGGTGGCTCAGCCAGGTGAGGAACACTCAGAGATGCAGCAGGAGCGACGGCCTCCAGACTCCTGAGCACTTAGACTGTGCTGGAATAAAACCCAGGGTTTTCCCATTCCAGGTCCCTCCTTGAAGGCACCCATCTCAAGCTGTGATTTTGTTATTCCACCACAATTGTGCTCTTTTAAGGATCCAGATGTCTGAAACTCTGCTGTAGGAAACCTGAGGTGGAGATGGTGAGGAACCCTGGTCTGGCTCCATGAGTGTGGGACATGCAGCTGTGTAGTTCCAGCTTAGGTGGCTCCTGGATAATCAGGCAGGGAATCTTCCTCCATGCCTCTTCAATGGGCAACTTTTTATGGACACTAGGTAGAAAAGTTGTAAATATGCAGGAAGACAAGACAAATTGTAAATGAGCTTGAGAGAGCAGCATTCTGAGGAAATCATCTGCACTTGAGGACTGCAGTTTTAACTCTCTCTGGAGGCACAACAGGGAAAACATCTCCCCTTGAGGCAGCTGAGGGTAAATAGTTATGTGAAGAGACGGAATTTTTCTACCTTACATGTCTAAACAATACTAAACATTTCAAAATACTGCTGAATTTACAGATTTAATCTTCTCAGGGATTGCTGGACGATGTGATTTCTTAGTCTACAACTCCTACATAACATTCAAACTGCTACCATCTTTAAACAATCGAAAATTGCAAACATTATTTTTGATTTTTGCTATCAAGTCATCCTTCTAGGAGCCTGTCATGTTTGTCTTCCTGTTTGAATGAAATGATTGTTGTGGAAATGTAATTGCTGACCCAAGGCCAAGGAAAAGAATGGTCAAACTTTAATGAGTTAAAGGCAGCAATAACCTGGAGAATAGGTGCGTGGCAAAGGAAATTTTACCACTGAATCTTGTGGGACCATTTGACTTTGGACAGCATGTCACCTCTAGGATGTAGCTAACACCCAAACAAAGCCCTTGTTGAATTCACCACTGCTCACATCTAATTCACAGAACACAAACCAGTACATCAGTGGGAATTTCTGCTTGCACAGTGCAAATACAAGAGCTAGCACTGGGTACCATATGAGGAGAGAGCAGCTTTGATTGCCTTCTCCAGTAATTTTATACAGCTCCATTGAATCCACACCCTTTCTTGCAGTTTTTTTTAGTCCAACTCTTTTATTTGTTACTAGTATGAGAGTAGTCTCTGTATGAGTATGCCTGTGTAGATGTATATGTGGATGTAAATAATAATAGCCTTTACTAGTATTCTCTTTCATTTTGTGGAGTAATATTTCTTGCCAATATTTTTAATACCTAAAGAAACCTGCTAAAACTGCCTTTGAAGCTTTACTTATTTTGTCTTGTCCTTATGCTGGGAGCGACTGTTCCTTTAGGTGATGGATATGAAGCCCATTTTCTGACATTTCAAATCCAGCAATAATAGCTGCAGGGGCAACCATGACAATCTAAAAATATCAGAGTGAAAATCTGGTTTATGAGCTACATTATAGGTAGGATTTTCTTTTAAAACTATTTATGATTAATTTTACATAGCCATTTTATATGCAAAATAATTTAATTTCATTCACAACAGGGAATGTTGCAAATTGAAAGTGAACACCCTTCAGCGTTTCTTGTACAAACACAAGCTCTGTCCTTATGGGCACCAAAGGGTTTCTGAGGACTAGTAAAGACAAAAACTCAATGTTTGCTCCTGCAGACAGTGGCAGCAGCAGTCCCAGAGATGTCCTATATGACATCAAGCCTAGCATGAGAGCCTTGAGGTCACACTCTGCCGTGTGTCCTTGAGCACTGCACAATACCCAGATCTTAATGGTCCCTACAGACATCTCATAATAACATAAAAGGTAATACAAAACATTTGTTGCAAGTAAGAAAATGAAAGATCACCATCTGCGTGAAAGCAAGGCTGTAGTGTCTTGATTTGGCTGAGAGGACTCGTGCCCAGAGGCAAACGGGTCAACAGCCTTCATGCACTGCTTGGTCCCTAACTTTCCTGCAAGTTGTATTACTGGCCACAGATACAACAGAGAAAATAGCATGTACTTAGCATCCAGGCCAGGACCACATTGCCAGCTGGGGTGAGTGGAGAAAGGGAGCAGATAAAGCCTCCTCCCTTCACAGTTGCATGGAAACTGTATTTGCAGAAGGGCTGAGGTCTGGCAATGCCTCACTACTCCAGATGGTATTTCGCACTTTCCTGCTAGGATTTAACCTGCTAGCTAAAGCTAAAATTAGAATAGGTCTTCCCCAAAATGTCATGACAATAAATATTTTACAAGTGTCTGTGATCCTAAGCTGAAGAGCTGCACAGGCTGGTGACTTAGGTTAGATAATTAAAGGTAATTATCATTTAAAGAAGCACCAGAACAATCACTTCCTCTTCTTTACAGCAACGAGATAGCTGGAGCACATCTGGAGTACACAGTGGAATCTGCAGTCTGGCACTGAGGGCAGGAGATTCACTGGACAGACAGTGGGGCTGGCTTGTTTTTCCCTCTTTGAGAAGGGATCCCTTCAGCCCAACACATGCCCACCTGTCCCTTGTGGGAACACTAAAAAGGCAGTCCCCGTGGTGTGCAGGGGCCATCAGATCCAGTCACCACATCTCTGCTGAGCTGCCTCTCACTTCAGCTCCAGTGCAACAAGGCTGCCCAGTCCCTGCCCAAGCAATGAACGCTGGACTAAAGTCTGTGTTTATGCTCAGTGACAGCTCAGTGGCTGATCTCAGCCCTTTGGGTAGAACAAACCCAAAAGTATTTCCCTCAACACAGGGAGTCACTTTCTCCTTTAACTCAGAAGACAATTCAGGCCACACAGATCAGAGCTCAGGACAGTAGCAGGGTAGTCTTTAGCATGGAATAGGTGGCTGCAATAGTCTAAATTTACTGATGGATCTCATAAATAGGCCTCCATGACTACCATGCCTAAAAGCTTTCTTAGGTCAGCAGCTTCAGTGACTACTGCTTGTTGCAATGAACCTTCTGAGTGCCCACATTAAAAAGATGTTTTTGAGGATAAAAGGTGAATAATGCTTCAGCATATGGTTCCTCTTAAAGCATTTCCTTCAGTTCTTTTTTCAGCCTTATAATAATAAACACATAACTTCAGAATAATTTTGCATGCATTCCTCTAAGATATCTGCTTGTTTTATTTGTATAAGGACCCTAAGGCTATTAAATTTGCCTTACTGGGCAAATTATTCTTCCTAAAACCCAACAAAACCCTGCTCTCATATCTGGCCTGAATTTGTTTTGAACATTGGTACCCATTTACCAGCTGCTTTCGTGGCAAGCTTTCTGTAACCTCTTTAACACTGTATTGCTTCAGACCAGGTAATTGTAAATAGCTTGCTACATTCCTTTCTGGTTTTCTTATTCTAGGTAGAGAATTTGGTTTAAGTGTGGGGGTGCACTAAGGGCCTAAGGGCTTTGAAATGGCTTTACCATTCCAGAGGTAGGTAGGAGAAGTCTTATGGACTTATCTCAGAGTATAATTCTCTTCATTTCAGCAGTTTTCTCCCTTTTCAGGTCTCCTGAAACAGGAAGGAGCCAGCTTCTGTACTGGCAATTGAAGAATGTTTTTAATATTCTCGGATTTATTGAACTGATTATATTAAATCAAATTTTTAGATGCCAGTGTTTCATGAGAGTCTATTCTCATTACTCTTTTTTGTGTTACTCTTATTTTGTGCTACCTTTGCCTATATTCATCAATGTTCAATTACTTTATTGCTACTCACTAATTAAACTTGCTCATGACTTTATTTAAAGATATTGATTCTGAATGGCATGTAGTTTATCTGGACAAACGCTCTTTCTCTTCGTGTGAAGGCAGAAGTGCTGATTCTAAGGGGCACATTGCTGATTCCCATTCAAGGTGACTTGCTGGGTGACACCTTGGAGCACCAATTTGGACATTGGCAGGGGCCAGGAAAATGTCTTTGAAGTGTCTACCTCTAGACATACAATAGATTTACTAGGAAGCTGGCAATGAAACAGGTTTTTTTCTTGTTTAATGGAGCAATCTAGATTTTGTGGGTTTTTTGGTATTTTGTACTAAACCCCCTACATTTTGAAGTTACTGATGTTTGTGGTCAGGCTACACTGTGCCCCACTAAAAGCCTGTCCTGGTGACTGGCCTTGGGGGATAATGACCCAGGAGTTCCCAGATATATTTATGTTCCTGTGTACTAGCTTTTGGGGAGGATATTTTTACTCATTGGCATTCTTCCATGTTTCTTCTATTGTGGCACTGCTAATTTGTGATGTTGCCAGTGTGTTTCCCCTGAGAGAAACTAATGATCAGGTGGGGGGAAAAAAACAATGAGCAAATGTTCTATTCTAATATGGAATTTTGAATGTGCATATGAGCAAAGAATTCAAACATTTATTTCCAAGTATTTTGATTTTGTCACTTAACATTTAAAACTAGCACATGTAAAAGCATATAAGTTTAGAGAGAAGAATAATGTTTAAGGTTGGTTAATGTCATAATGCATATATTAGCCAAACATAAATGCACTAGCTTATAAATAAATACAGAACTCTTGCCAAAGGGCTGCTGAAAGGTGACATTGGAATAAAGCAGCAGATGCTGAGAAATGAGATCTTTGTGAATGAGTGAGAGGGAAGTCTGGTTTAGTCTTTGCTCATGGCTTCGATCCTGGGTTCAAACAATGCTTTCACAGTTTTGGGTGAATGTTTATATAATTTTAAAAGCAGGATGTAGTAGAGGGACTGGGATGTTCAGGGAAAAAGTGTGAACACAAAGAGTGAAATCACATTGAAAAGCACAGTACAGCTCCCTTCTTCCTCTCCCATTTAAATTGCCTGAGCATCTCATGCCTCCTTAATGCCTGACACTGCAGTGGCAGCAGGAAAAAAAAAGGCTTAAAACCAGAGGTATAGGGCTTAGGAAACAATTACAGGCACCAAATGTGTCTTTGCATTTATCATCTCTCATCTTGTTGCCGCTAGGCTACCATGGCCCTGTATACATTCCTAACAAAGTACGTGTTCAATGATCTGGTGTGTCTTGCTTGTAAATAACTTGGAAAAAAAGATACCTTTGATGGTTAACTGGTGGATTATCTGCCTTTAGATACATCATGCTTGGGGCTAGAGTGCAGCACAGTGCTGCAGAATGAGTGGTGGCGCAAAGCTGCCCAGAGCCTGTGGTGCTTCAGTGAGGGGTTCCAGCCTGGCTGGCTCCAGAGGGCAGGAAAGGGCTGGCTCCTCTCCTTCGATGGATGAAGCCCTCACTGGTATCCTCAGACCTGACACACTGCCCAGATGCAGGCTCTGTGCTGACTCTGAAACCTTCCTGCATCACCCCCCCGTGCCTCTGCCCCACCAGACAAATTCCTAGCACAGTCTGACATGTTGCAAGATTGGGAATTAGAGTCTCTTCCTGCCCCTACCTCCTATTTTGCTACTTAGCATTTATCAATGTGATCTCAAGTTAATGGTATGTATAAAAAGAAAATATGTTTTAGCTTCTTCTCATGTCTTCTATGCTTTGTATTTTTAAAATTTTATTTTATTCTTTACACTCCTTATGTATAAAACCTGACACTTATTACACTTCAGTTCATTTTTCAAAAAAAAGGTTTTCTGTGTGTGTTTGCATAGGAGGCAGACATAAATAACTGAGTCAGGCCCACTTTTAAGATGCTTGCCTAGCTTTTTTAGACACACACACTGGGCTTTTGCTTGAGAAGGAAAGTCTAATTTTGAACACAACTGTTAAAATTATCTCATGCAGTTTCACTGTAACTTCCTGAGACTCAGCATCTCCTAAAATAAACCAGTAAGCCCTATGAAACCATGGCTATGACTAATACAGGTGGCATGGGCTTTATCTTGCTGCTGTGCCCTCAAAGGAGAGCCCCGGTTATTGGCATAGCGCTGCATTCAGCCCTGCAACAGCAAGGCATGTCAGAGCTTTCCCTGTGCAGTTGTCCTTATCACCTGCTGCTTCTGACTGCCCCTACCCTGACCTAAGCCCTTCACCACCTCTCCATGCCTGATGATCCCTGGATGGCCAGCTGAATCCATCGTTCCCACTGCCCTGGCCCCGCTGAACGTCTTGGGGCTGCTGCCTGGATGGGAGTGCAGGGCAGAGGCAGACTGTAAGGGAGAAGAATGACTTCAGTGAGGGAACATAGTCCCTTCTTCTGTGACATGTACAGTGTTAACACTGATGGCTGTCACCTCTAAATTCAACCATTATTTCTGAGATTTTATCTTTTCTTCCTTTCCCTTTTCCCTATGACTTTGCACCTCCCTGGCATTCATGGTCTCCTTATTTCATTCATGAGACTGCAGCTAGTTCTTCTCTGGAGACCAACAAACGTTAATGTGATGTCTCCCAACAGTATCTGACTGTGGTTAAGCTGATTTCTTGTACTAAACGAGCTCTTTAGTACAGAATCTGCTGCTACAAGTGCTCTCTCTGACATCTGAAATAAAAATAACGAGCTGTTCTCTCCCAGCAGTGAGCTGCCCTCGGGAGTTCATTAGGACACTAGCTTGGTGAGGGTCCCCAAGGAGTGACATTTCTTGTCCTTTTGCTTTATGCTTCCCAGTGCTCATGCTCCAGTCCTTTCGCCTCCTAATTCACATGCTGTTTTGCTTATTCTTTTACTAATATTGGGGTGGGAATGAAGACAAGATATTGCCCAAAAATGGCAGCAGTGTGAAGGAAAAGGGGAAGACAAGTGTGTTGATTTATTGTATTTGTGACATTTCATCGAGTAGAAAGCCTGGCTGGAAATGTGAAACACTGAAAGAAAAGCAGAGCCATCAACTCATGCCACCCTTGAGCTGAGTTTATCCTCTCTTTGTGGCCTGAAATAGACTAGGCTGAGGTACTTCTTGGGCATCGCCACCTCCCTGAACCACCAAGGACATGTAAAGCCTCAAAACTGAGAGCAACTAAAGTGTGACCTTAAAAAGATGGTGCCTTGGTAGCTCTGGTACCCTCTCTTTTGGAACTGATCAGGTCACGAGCCCAAGCTGTGGGTTAAGGTCCTGTCCCTCACTGAACAGCAGCTGAGAGTGCTGTGTGAGCTTGCCACCACAGCAGAACAGCCCAACAGGGAAGGAGGTTGTCAGCTGGGAACTTAGGAACTCTTAGGATGAAGGGCCTGCCTTGTACTAGTCCTGACTTTATGTCTTTCATTAACACAGATAAATCAAAATAGGATGTCAACCCATGTTCTTAATCTAGCAAAATGGGAACTATGTTCTTTTGCAGTTCTAGCTGTAAAAAGGCTGGTCTGCAATATCAATTGATTGCTTTGTGCTTGAGAGACATTGTGTATTTTAAATTCACTGTGGTAAAACTTAAAAACGAGAAAGTTTCCATGATAAGTTTTATAAAATTGTATTTTATGGTGAATTTGGGCACTATTTGTTGCACCTTCTGTAATCAACCTGTCAAGTCAAGAGAGTAATACTGATTTCCCATTCACTACTTGGTGCTGGATGATCATACTCAACTGCCAACCCATTATTTAAGTATTCAAACCCAAAAGTAAGCAGGGAAGTCAAACATTTTAGAACCTGTAGTCTGGAGGAATAACTTCCCAAAACAAACACCTTCACAAAGGCCTATGAACCTTGTTTCTCTCTTGACAGGCTTGCCACTGTGGAAAGAATTGAAATTGTACCTGAAAATATTTGCAAAGGCTGTGAAACTGGGAATGCTCACCCTTATATTTTTCCATGGGATTGAAGAAAGCTTTTGTGTATTTATTGTTATTCTGCAATCTTACAAAAGTTATTGTTGGTGTTACACAACAGTGGCTAGGAATCCTAGTTATAGAACGAGATCCCCAAGCTGATGTAAAAATCATG
The DNA here is from genome assembly GCF_028769735.1 of Zonotrichia leucophrys gambelii. Taxonomy (NCBI): domain Eukaryota; kingdom Metazoa; phylum Chordata; class Aves; order Passeriformes; family Passerellidae; genus Zonotrichia; species Zonotrichia leucophrys. The sequence goes on along the minus strand of NC_088171.1, from coordinate 119,989,057 downwards.
GGATTGTTTAGTTTGGAAAAGACCTTTAAGATCATGGAGCCCACCTGTTACTCAGCACTGCCAGGTCCACCATGAAACCGTATTCCAAAGTGCCACATTTACATGTCTTTTAAATACCTCCAAGAATGGTGACTTCACCACTTCCCCGAGCAGTCTTGTTCAATGCCTCACAATCCTTTTGGTGAAGAATTTTTTTGTAATATCCAATCTAAACCTCCCCTGACGCAACTTGACGCCATTTTCTCTCATCCTACAACTTGTTACTTGGGAGCAGAGACTGACCCCCACCTGGATACAACTTCTTTGATGTAGCTGTGGAGAGCAATAAGGTCTACTCTAAGCCTCCTTTTCTCCAGGCTGAACAATCCCAGCTCTCTCAGCTGCTCTTCATGAGACCTGTGCTCCAGACCCTTCCCCAGGTCTGTTGCCCTTCTCTGGACACTCTTCAGCACCTCAATGTCATTCCTGCAGTGAAAGGCCCAAAACTGAACACAGCACTCGAGGTGGAGCATCACCAGTGCCGAGTACAGGGGACAATCACTGTCCTGGTCCTGCTGGCCACACTATTGCTGACACAGGCCAGGTGCCATTGGCTTTCTTGGCCACCTGGGCACACACTGGCTCATGTTCAACTGGCTGTTGAACAGCACCCCCAGGTCCTTTTCTGCCAGGCAGCTTTCCAGGCACTCTGCCCCAAGCCTGTGGTGCTGCATGGGGTTGCTGTGAACCAAGGACAGAACCCAGCACTGAGGTGCCGTATATATGATCCATTAGACTCACAAACTGCAGTTAGTGGTTCATGTACTAGTTCAAGCGCAAAGGAGTGACTGAAGGGACACTGGCCTAGGTGAATTACATGTATGTCCTCAGGGTTAGAAGATGGAGTTGAATTAAGAGCTTGTTCTTGTTGAAATGGGTTATCTTCTTTCCTCTATCCTCATGGACCTCTTTTTTCCCATTTATACTTTTTTCTCAAGTTCTTGTGCTCCCATCCTTGGTGAAGTGATTCAGCTCATAAAACTAGCAAAACACTTTTTTTTCCCCTTGGATTGGTTTTCTGCTGCCTCAGTGAGTTTATTCAGCTTACTGTGCATTGAAGTGAGTGCCAGAGCTGCAGTGACAGAAGCTGTGGCCATGGGAAGCTGACAGTGGAAGAGGCAGGAGAGAGGAGCTGCAGTGATAACAACTAACTGTGGGATAATGAAATAAAACAAGTTGTCCTAAGGACCTTATGTAGCAAGAATGAATCATTAGAATGGATTTTTAAAGAATCCTAAGGTAATAAAAAATCTACGGCCTAAACAAGCACTAAACTTGGGACACCTTCTCAACAGGAAAAATGTGGCTGAAAACCAACCAAACAAAAAAAAGATATTGTTTTTGCTGTGTTTGAGCAGTTGGAGTGTTAAGTGAGAACAAAGAGGTATCAAAATACCTCTGGATAACAGCTTCATAAAACTTGAAGATGGTAACTTTCATGGATATGATATGGAACGATCTTATTGATCCAGACTATAAATAAGTAAAAAAAAGAAAAAAAAAAAGTGGCAAGTCAGTCTTAAATGTGTTTTTAAAGGAGGAGAAACAAATCAATGGTAAATCTTCCATCCTGCCAGAAAAGCACTAACTATTCAGAAATATGTACGATATTATGCCTCTTTGGTGCATTCCTTTGCATTATTTTATGGAAAAGACAAATATCTCAATAGTTCACACTCTATCACTCCACAACAAATAATTTGCAGGACTACTTAGCCTTATTCTGCTACTAGGGCTTTTAATACAGGGACTTGAGAGCAAAGCAAACCAGTGCAATTCAAGACACTACACAAACCTAAAAAAGGGGATTAGGAGAAAACTCTATGAGAACTTAACTCTGAACTACTTTTCCTGTATTTTACATGTGCTCCCAGTTTTGCAGATGGTTTGTATTGAAGATAAGTTTCTGGACAAAAAGGATCATCAGGTGATCTATTTTCCTTAAGACAAAAATTTTTAAAATCATCCCTTGGTTCTTCTCACTTTTCAGCAGTCGATGTAACTAAGGTCCTGTCTTTTTCCGCCTTTTACACAAGGGGATGCAACACCATCCCAAGCATCCCAAACGCCGCCCGGGGCTGCCAACCGTGGCGCTCCGCGGACTTTCTCAGCCACGAGCGCCGAGTGGCAGCCCTCAGCAGCTCCAGGGTGAGCAAGGGCACGGACCGGGCAGCTCCCGAGGCGTGCCCCGCCGCCGGGCTCACCGTCCCGCGGGGACCCTGGCCTCTCTGGCAGGGGGTGCTGCCGGGTAGCCGCGGGCCGGTAGGGCAGATCGGAGGGCAGCGAGCTGCCGGCGGCATCGCCCGGCCCGGCGGCAGCGGCGGGCGCGCCTGCGCTCCGGCGCTCGGGGAGGCGGAGGCGGCCGAGGGGGACCCGGCGTTGGGTGACAGGCGGGGCGGGGGCGCAGGGCCCGGGCCGGCCGCCCCCGGCGCCGCACGCTCGGTGAGTAGTCCCGGCGTTTTTCTTCGCAGCGGCCGGGAGGAGAGCCCGGTGCGCCCCGCCGGCTCCGCCGGGCAGCCCCTGGGGGTGGGGGAGATCCGCCGCCGGGGCGCGGTTGCCCGGGTGCCGTTGCCTCCCCCGCCCACCCCTCCGCGGGGCCGCAGCGAGCAGGAGGCGGCGGGGAGACAAAAGCGGACAAAGGAGGCAAAAGGCGTGTTCCGCTGCCGGGGTAGGGATGTGTGGGCACCGCTGTGCACCCGGCGGTCCCGGGGGCAGCCGAGCGAGCTGGGGCAGCGAGGTCGGCCCCGGGTTGCCGGGTCCCGGGGTGCCCGCCGCCGCTGCCCGGCTCCTGCTTTGTTCCCCTTCCCTCCGCCTGCCGCCGCTCCCCGGGCTGCCGAGTTGTAGCGGAGTATTTATTTCAACGCATTTATTTTTAGGCTAGAAAATAAAAGGCTTGGCACGGCGACCTTTGGCTGTCGCATCCGGCACCAAATAAAAGGGTCGCGCTCTGGCCGAGGCCGCCCCGGCTCTTATGTAAATCCATGTGCCGTCCCCAAGGACGCGCGGTCCCCGGGGCGCTGCCGTGATCCAGCCCCCGCGGGGACGGGGACGGGGACGGAGGCGCTCCCCGGAGCTCAGCGCAGATCGCGGGGTCGGGCGGGCAGAGGCCGGGGCGCGGGGAGGGACGGGGCCGCTGTGGCCGGCGCCGCTGACCTCCCGTGCTTGCTCTCCGCCCCGCAGATCGGCAGCAACCCCCCGGAGTTCCGTCACCGGCGTCGGCGGCGAGGCGAGAGGAGGATGCGGGCGGCGGAGCGGGCGGCGCTGCCCCGCGGCGGGCAGGCTGTCCGCGGGGCCCCGGCCGGCGGCTGCTGAGCGCGGCGCCGCGGGCATGCGGCGACGGGGAGCGGGAGCCGCCGGCAGCGCGGGCGCCCCGGCGAGCGGGCGGCCCCTCGAGCGAGACTGAGGGCGGATGGAGCCACAAAGGAGTTTGGCTGACACGTGCGGCGGGGCGGCCGGCGGCCGCGGCTAGGGCCACCCCCCTCCCCTCCCTCCTCCCCTCCTCGCTATGCTGCGCTCTCGCCGGGCCCCTCAGCGGACTCGACGCACGGCAGCGATGGAGCCGGTCGGGCTCCTGTGAGGCCGCCGCCGGACCCAGCATGGCCTCGGCGGGGATCCCGGAGCAGCGGCTCCCCGGGGCGGAGCGGCCGGCGGCGGCGGCGGCGGGGGGCCGGGCGGAGGCGCCGCGGTGCCGCAGTCTGCCCGCGCTCGGCTCCCCCCTGGCGGCCGGGGGGGGCGGCGGCGGCGGCCGGCCGAGCCCCGCCGCGGGACCCGCTCCCGAGGCCGAGCGGGGCCGGGGCGCCGCCGCCGTCGCCGAGGCCGGCCGGCTCCCCGCCGCCGCCAGCGGCAGCGGGAGCTTCCCCTGGAAGACGGAGGGCAGCCAGCCTGCGGCGCCCGGCCGAGGGGTGTCCCTGGGCCCCCCGCTGCTGCTGCCGCCGCCGCCGCCGGCGCTGCTGCTGGCGGGCCCCCCGGGCAGAGCGTGCCTGCGGGCAGTGCTGGCGGACTCGCGCTTCTTCCTGGTGTGCATGTGCTTCCTGACCTTCATCCAGTCCCTCATGGTCTCCGGCTACTTGAGCAGCGTCATCACCACCATCGAGCGGAGATACAGCCTCAAGAGCTCGGAGTCGGGGCTGCTGGTCAGCTGCTTCGACATTGGGAGCCTGGTGGTGGTGGTCTTCATCAGCTACTTCGGGGGTCGCGGGCGGAGGCCGCTCTGGCTGGCCGTAGGGGGGCTTTTCATCGCCCTGGGCGCTGCGCTCTTCTCCTTACCTCACTTCATCTCTCCGCCGTACCAGATCCAGGAGCTGAACTCCTCCGTCAGTAACGAGGGCTTGTGCGTGGCCGGCAATGGCACTGCCAAGGAGCAGTGGGACTCGTCGGCCTGCGTCAAGGACACCGGTGGAAACGACCACTCTCTCTATGTAGCTTTATTCATTTGTGCCCAAATCCTCATTGGCATGGGCTCGACACCCATCTATACCTTGGGACCAACCTACTTAGATGACAATGTCAAGAAAGAAAACGCCTCACTTTACCTAGGTAAGGCAACTTAAGTACCTGGGTACTTAGCTGAACCCCAGGTCTTTGAGGGGCCAGTTACAGGTACTTCTGCCTTGGTCCTGCTGAGCAACATCTGTGCTAACTTTTCCTTTTCAGATGACCTTTTGAAGTAAAATTGCCATGCTCTCCTGCTTTAAAATGTTTTGTGGCATGGTGAACAGCAGTAACGGGTGAAGCTAACGCAGTGTGCCTAAAAGCAGTTGTACTCACATCCTCCTGCATGGGTAATAGAACAACAGAGAAAGTTGTCTTCTCTAATGCGTTTCAGCACTTGGCAATAGCCGGTGACTTTTTCAGAATGCAGCGTTAACATTTGCCCTGTCCCTTCAAGTTTCTTTTTGCTAACACAGAATCTTTGCATTTCTAAATTCTGGTTGCTGTACCTTTAGCCTAAAGTCTCTATAATGTTAACGCTCAATAAGCACTTTGTGAGAGTTCTGGCATGCTTTGTTTTACTTTTCCAGCACTCTTTTGCCTGAACTACCAATGAATTTTTACTGTCATTGGTACATCATCTGGCATCTCAGAGTTAAAAACTCACTGATAAACCAGCGTGCGAAGCCTTCAGGGTTGAGTTTGGTTAGGGCAGCTCAAGGAGCACAACGAAATGAGTTGTGTCCAATCTGGCATAAGCTTTTCAGCAGGTACAGACAAATCTTCTTGATAGTTGTGAGATGTGGGAAGAAAGGGTATAAAGGATATCTCAGATATTTCAGGGTACTAAACTTTACTGGAGTTTGATCCTGATAGTTTGTGTAATGTGCAAGATTAACTGCTTGCTGACTTTGCATTAGCCCCTTAGTTGCTTCTATAAGAAATGAACCTCATGTACCCTTCACATGCTTTTCAAATAAGGAGAGGCACTTAGGGGGCTGACAGAGCTGTGAAAGCGTTTTGGATACTCAGCATTACCTTTTGTAGTTCAGTTTTCTTTGGCGTTATGATAGCTATGGAGATAATAATTGCATATAAAACACACATTTATGGAAGTTATACACTTGCAGAGTGTGTGTGTGTAACTACTTTACTGAACAGAAGTAGTGATCCGGATCAGTGTTTTTATTCCTTTTGACCTGTTCTTTGGCAATTTGACTGTTCCCTGAACCGTTCTAAAGCCATGCACAGTCTGTGTGCAGTGTCTTGAAAAAGCCTGGGGCACTGCAGGTTTTTGGAAGGAGGGAGAGGTATTCACTGCATTGCTACTCTGCATGGTGAAGTATTTGACAAAGTGTTTTTTCCCTCTCTTCCCCTGTCTGAGAAAGGTTAAGTGGTATGGAAATTAAGATTAACCTAGCATTGACTTTATTGGCAGCATGAAAAAACAAAGCATCTTGTTACTGAGGTTACTAAATTGTAGTTTGGAACTTTTGCAAGTAGGTGATCTCTCACAGTCCTCAGAAACGAAGAAAGAAAAGGAAATGCTGTAGGTGAGGAATGAAGGGTAAAAGAGATGAACGGTGAGAGAGGCGGAAATCTTTCTTCAGCAAAGGGGAAGGCAAGGTCAATGGGGGGAAATCCTCACTGTGCAGGAGAAATGATGCCTACCACTGATGCGCCTCTAGCACAGGAAATACTCATTAAATGACTCAGGTAACTTTAATTGCAGCGAAGCTAACAAAGGTAAAAGGCACCAGCAGCTGGGCAGACTCCATGTGACCCTGTGGTTGCCAGACACTGAAGGCAGCTTTGATCTATACTGGGAGGACCCTTGTAGAGTCAAAGTTCATTTTTAGTGATTCAGGAGAACAAAGATGAGTACACCCAGCTGCAGTATATGTGAAAAATTTATGCCTGTGATTTGATTGTGACCACAGGGAGAATTAAAATGAACACAAAGTTCATTTAATAAAATGTACTATCACCTCCATTCAGTCTTGAAGCCACTCAGGGCTAGAAGCAATGTTGGATATCTTGGTATTGTCTTTTTTAAATAGTGTGGAGTTCTGAGGAAACATTTAAGTTGTTAATGTGTAAGTATTTGCCTCACTTCAGATACAGGCCAGTGACTTTTTGAGGGGCAGGAGTAAAATCTGAGTTTTTGGGGGAGAAAGAAAAAGAACACTGTTTGGCAAGTTGATGTGAGCAAACATGTTTTTGTTGGATCTTCTCAATGGTTTGGAATGTTGAATGTCCTTGAGGAGAGGGATTTGTGGGCAGCAGACAGCTCAGCCAGGTGCAGGGCTGGGATAGAAGTGGCCTGGGCATGGCTCTGCAGGCTTGCCACCTCACGCCCTGTGTTATGCAATGCCTGCTTCTCCAGCTGGTGTGATTCTATTACTGGGGAAAACTATGCAAGTGGTGGCCAAAATGTAAAATATGTGTCTGTGTGGAGGCATGGCTTACAAAAAATCTTGGAGTAACCCACGGCAGTTGAGGTTTAAAAAGAGATGAAAGCCCAGGGAAACAGGTCCCAGTCACACAGATATGTCTTTGAGTGAGGACACCTAATGAATAAAAAAAAGTATCCTCTAACATGAAATGGAAGGTCACTTACATGTTTGTTCATAGTCGTGCTGGTATTGCATTCTGTGTTTTTCTTCCAAAGGAAGATAAATATATGTAAGTGTGCACCTGATAAGAGGTTCACTGAGCTTCAGAACTGATGAGCTTTTTGACCCTGCAAGTGTGCCCACTAAGAGTAGGTCAGTAAAGCCCCCCTTGAGTATCACTAATCCTGATTCTGCAAAAACTCACCTTATGTGGCTGTGGAAGCTATCTTATTTATTTTCCAAGTTAATCCAGCTCAGGGCTCGAGTGGCGATAGCATATCCTCTTAAGTGTAGGCATGCAAGCTCCATGTGGACAGCTGTTTTAACATTCCTGGCTGGAAGTCCTCCTCTCAAAAAACATATTTGATGCTTATACATAGTCTCTTGGCTGCCTGCACTCGAGTCCATCTGTCAGAATGGCACAGTGCCAGTTGACAAGGTGCTGTGTTGTTTTCGGTAGGACAAAGGTGCCAAGCAGAGATTGTATTTGGGCTGCCCGCGCAGCAGCGTGTGAGCTCCTGTGTGGGATGTTTCTTTCTTGTGAAGCAGTGTCACCTCCGGGTTCTCCCACCCCTTGAACTTGACGATACTTTGATGCCCTGATGCTGACTTTGAGAAATGTGTGACATCAGGCTTGAAAACAAGTCATGATTGTAACAGGTGCCTAGGAAATGTAAGAACTGGTTCCCTTAATCACAGATAATCCTAAAGGGAAGTTGCACACTGTGTAAAAACTGGGCAGTACCAAGTGGTCTTTATCTTGTCCAAAGTCTCTCCCTTCTGTGCTCAGCTGTACTGTGATGTGTCTGTTGTCAGCTGCCTGATGTGTGCAGGTTCTTCTTTTAAGTATTTATCCAATTAAATTAATTGCAATTCAATTTGAAGTTGAATTGGACTTCCTGAGTCTTGTTTTGCACTCTTGATAGTGTTTCTTCTACTTTACAAATTCTAGCACTTAAAACACGGTGATTTTTCTAAACATTGTGGGGTTTTTGTGTAGGGATCCAACAGTTTGTCTTGAATGTGAGTTTACCTTGTATTATATCAGGATTTTAAAAAGCAATTCTTTAAAATTAAGTGTGGCACTTAGAAGTTTTAATAGTGGCTGAAAACTTTTAAATATTTTGCTTCTTTTGCAAGTGGATATTGTTATAAAAAATGAATTTACCCTTAAAATTCACACTTAGGGAGGCAGCATCAGGTTTTACAGATATTGCATGAATGAAAATATTCTAGCATTCAGGAATGGCTTTTACCAGTACCCTCCCAAAATGACTAGTGAACAAATTGGTCATTTTGCTAAGGATGTTTTATTTCATTTTCCAGAAAACTGTAGGCTGGTTAGGATATGATGTGAGAAAAGTGTCTCAGTTTAATTTCATGCAGACTGTCCCTAGGTTTTGGAACAAACTGTAATTACAAAATGCAAAGATAAAGGTTTTACAGGATAATGGCTGAAAAATTGGAAGAACCTGTGCACATGGGCTTGGTACAGATAATGGCTGAAAGCCAGGGAAGTAAAGTAATTTCATAACCTGGAAAAAAAAATATTTAGAAAAGTTTCAAAAATATTTTGCAATCCTGCTTTATTTTCATGAGGATTGTTTGTGTGGGTTGCTGTTTCTAGCATTAGGTAAGCCATTTCACTGTGACTGTATTTTGTCTGGAGTTCTGTATACTTACCCTCCATGTCTTTGTTACAGGCTTCCCCTAAGTCTTAATATGTGGATGTATGATGATTGTATTTATAATACTTGGAGTTAAATCTACCTCTATATCCACATCCCACTTGAAAGGAGAGGGCAGGAGGGGTAGCTCCCCATCAGAAATCCACCACCCCTGCCTGCTGGGTCCCAGGGCATAGCCCAGCTGCCAGACAAGCTAGATCTCTGTAATGTGACAGTGCTTGGATATTGCCACAGGAAGCACTGGATTTTTGTGCCACTTTGATCCATTTTGGTCTGGCTGCTTCTGGGGTTATGGATGCCCCTGGGGAACAGGAACTGGAGCCCACGGGGGGGGATCAGGTCCTTTATGTGGATGCTACAAGGTCATTGAGGTTTTCTGAGACAGTATCAACTTTCTAGCTGAGCAAAAGGGACCATCTAGAAGTAGGGAAACAGCTGACCAGCATTTAATTTTATTCTCACCAGTCAGCTTGTGACCACTTTTGATTTGTTTTTGGAATATGCTTCCTGCTTCCTGATATCCAAAAAGGCTGGTTTCCTATAGGGTTTTCTCAGCATTGATCCCTATATTTGGTAAACCCTACAGAAATAGTGCATTTCTTTTTACAGCATGCCTGTGAGAAGGAAGATTTTTTGAATCAAAAATTGAGGCAAAAGGGTATGTTCAGTATTTTTTATTGCTTGCTCTATTTTCCTTGTAAAGAGAAAATGTGCAGAGCTCATTTCTCAAATACATGATTTTACTTTGTCGGAGAGAAGGCCACATCTTGTTTTATGCAGAGGCAAGCACTAAGACTCAGCAGTCTGTTCTTGTGCAAACCTGGCATGCATCAGGCAAGGGAGGGATTGTCCTGCTTTGCTCTGCACTGGGGCAGCCTCACCTTGAGCACTGTGTGCAGTGCTGGGTACCATGATATCAAAAAGACATTAAACCATTAGAGAGCATCCAAAGGAGGGCAGTGAAAATGGTGAAGGCCCTTAAGGGGAATGTGTGTGAGAAGCAGCTGAGGTCACTTGGTCTGTTCAGCCTGGAGAAGAGGAGGCTGAGGGGAGACATCGCTGCAGTCTACACTTCCTTGAGAGGGGAAGAGGAGGGGCAGGCGCTGATCTCTCCTCTGTGGTGACCAGTGACAGGACCCGAGGGAATGGCCCATGCTGTGTCAGGAGAGTTTAGGTTGGATATTAAAAAAAATGTTCTTCCCCCAGAGGGTGGTTGGGCACTGGAAGAGGCTCCCCAGGGAAGCGGTCACAGCCCCAGCCTGACAGAGTTCAAGAAGTGTTTGGACAGTGCTCTAGGGTGCATGGTGTGACTCTTGGGGTTGGTTCTGTGCAGGACTATGAGCTGGACTTGATGACCCTTGTGGGTCCCTTCCAGCTCCGTGTATCCTGTGATTCCATGAGCTGTGTATGTGAAACATACACTTGTTTTGTTTGCACACTCAGCTGGGCAGCACTAGCAGAAGACTGAGCTTGCTGTGCTCTTTGCTGGGGGTAGAGAGCATCTTGGGATGCAGGTGAAGTGACTGCAGCCCTTTGTGTGTATGGATTACACTGCTTTCTCCCACAGGTGATTTAACACTCAGAGGGTGCAGTATTGTGCTTCTCTGACACTCTGTAGCATCCCTTTTTTTGTTAAAATGCTGATCAGGCAGCTGGCACAGTTCCCGATAATTGCTTACAGTAGCACTGTGCAGTTTTATTGTCCTTTCCTATAACTGAGGAAATAGAAAGATTTTACTTTTCTTCTTCACTTTAGTTTCCTATTCCACAGGTAGACTGATATCTCTTTTTCATACTGTAATCCTAGATATCATTTTCTTAAGCATTTAGTGAAGCTGTTTTTTTTTGTCCTTTTAAGCAATGTGTACATAACATTGAGTTCAGTAAAGAGTGGGGGCAGCCTTCGCTCTGAAGTTTTCTGCCTGCAGGATTTAATGTCGTGAGTGATACATCTTCACTTGCTCTGCCAGTGTCATGTCCCTTAGGGATGCTTTCTGCATCTCCAGTTGTGTCCTTGCCATGAGCTATGGCATTGTTCACAAGCAGATGTATTGACAAAGCATCACTTCCAGTAACTGGCAAAATGCACTTTGTCCTTCTTAGGAGCAAGAAGAGACTTAGGCACATGCTTCCCTGAATCTCTTTCTCTTTGTATTAAAGGACAAAAACTGGGTTGGATCCAGGGTTCTGAAACTCACTGAATTCCCAGGCCCAGTTGTTTCCCTTGCTTAGCATTTGTCAGAATGGTTAGCATTTTGTTTCTGAGGTTGACAGTGCCCTTTTGACCCTCTTGAGCTTGGGAACAGTGTTTTCTTGGAGAGCAGCTCCCTTCTCTGTCAAGCCCTGCTGCAGGCTGGTTTGTGCAGACGAGTGTCTCCACCTGCCGAGGTCCCGGAGCAGCTGGGAAACCTAGACATGAAAGTGGCCTTTAAGTAACAGCTTGTTTGTGGCTTTTGCCAGGAACTGAAGGCTTGGGATTCAGTGTCTGATTACCTGGGGGCTGGAAACTCTAGCTGTCTGCTGGATACCCTGGCTGTTTTCTAAAAGGTCACTGTAACTACTCCTGTTGCAGGTGGATTAGAGATGCTTTGTGTTTCATCCATTTTCCCTGAACTCTCATTCAGTGGCTGCCTCACCTGGGAGGACTTAATTGCTGTGAAAGTGCTTATGCAGTCAAAAGAGAGGAGGCTGGATTTCTCTGTACTGTCATTCTGAGACACATGGGTTTCTGTCTTGGTTGTGCAGGAAATATAGGCAATTTTATAAATGAGTCTCAGCTTCTGTTTCATCCTGAAGGCCAGCAGCTAAAAATTCAGGTTTTTAAAGTAGATGAATGGAATTTATGCATAGTTTTTAAAAGAACAGAAAACTAACTAAATCATATTAAACTTTCATGCTCTTATTTTAATCCTATGAAGTCTGTTTTACCCTGATAGCACTTTAAAAACCCTTGTTTCTTGTGAAAAATGAGCTCAGTTTTCCTTTTTTGTTGCTTTTACATGCCTTTCCTATTTATTTTGCAAACAGTTGAGAAGCCACCATGCAAAAGTGGCACATATTTCAGCTGGTTCCCTCTGGCAGCTTTTGCCACTCTTGACTGAAAGGTCAAAGTAAGCACTAGCTCTGACTTGGCTGCTGATGGATGGGGCAGTGCCACATGAACTCAGAGGGCAGGACAAGCCGGTAACCTGTCTTCCTGTGAATTGTCACCAGAGCTGTCAGAATTTCAGCTCCCAAGTCCAAGGGTGTCTCTGCAACTCCCTCAGCAGCTACAGGGATGCTGGGGCTTACTAGGGCTGTAATGGGAAAGCTCTGAAATGGCACAGTTGGAAGAGGGAGCAAGCTCTTGGCTTTCTGATTGCTGGTGTCCATGCTTTTATTCAAGTACCGTGGTCCTTTTACCTCAGCTCAGTTGGACAATCTGGGCACATGGGCTGGACCTAGCAAATTCGTGACAGAGACAGCTCTGCAGTGCACATGCAGGTTGATTTCACCTGAGTCAGCCAAATCTATACTCCAACTCTTTTCAAGTGCCCAGAAAAAAATAGGACATTTCCTGTGATGGGAGCAAATATATCCCTGCTCAGCAGTGTGGAGATGTATGGGCTCTGTCCTGCTCTGCTGCTGAACAGTTTGGGCATCTGTTGTGCTGTCACAAGGCCAGAAATTTAGACACTGCCAGCATTAACAAGAGAGCTAAGGAACCTGGAGCTTTCACTGCTCTTTTCCGCCACAAGGAATTTGTTCTTACCTGAGGAATCTGGAAGTGCAGACACAGAAATTCAAGTGTTATTTTAGGCTGCCATTAGACCCGATAATCTAATCAGAAAATATTAACTCTCATGTAAGTAAACAGCTTACTTGGCAGCAAAGACAAATTTACACCAGTGAAAAACATCATGCTCTGGTATGAATTACATTTTGTGGTGAGTTTGAAGGAGATCCAGTCAGAAAAAAAAAAAACCCCAGGTTTATTTTTCCTTGTAATTTGAACAAGCAGGTAGATGAATTGTGTCACATGAAGTGCTTGCGAAGCAGTACTGCATGTCCACTAATTGTATGCTCCTGTGCTGTTCATCTTTGATTATTTTCTCAATTTTTAGTACAAGTTTCTTTTCAGCAGCTTGCTTCCTTTCAATCAGCTTGCCAGGATATTTTTTTAGTGCTTCCACTTCTTTCCTTGCTTATATTGACGTTAACGCTTTGCTTACATTGCCCCATGCACAGTAGGACCTCAGTCTGGTGGTTGCCCTCTGCACCTTTAATCTTTGATGTTTACTGGATTAGAATGAAATCCTCAAGAGTGTCTCAGCAGTGATTTTCTTAAAATCCAGCTGCTCTGAAATCAGCTACCAACTCTTCAGTTTTTTGAGTTTAGCAAGCTTTTCTAAATTAGTGGCACCTTTCCATATTTACCTGTTTCAGTTGACTTCTTAGAAGTGACAAAAATTAAATCCTGGCAGGGTTCCCCTGTGATAATGCCATTTTCTTTCTGTATTAATTAGGCTATCCTCTAGAGTCAGAATATTTCAGCTAATGCATATATTAGCTGAGTATATCTTCTGATACCTTGTGGTTTGCTATTTTATACATAGGTTGTAGTTTACTCCACTGTTTGTCCTGGGTTTCTTCACAGCGGTTGATTTCAGGTGTTATGTAGGCACTGAAAGGTGCTGGTGTGCTTCTGAAGTGCTTCCAGTCACTCCTGGTTCCTGCTTCTCCTTTTTTCATTCTCTGATAAGATTAAAATCTGAATACCCGACCTCCCCAGAAGTCATTTCAAGTAATGCATTTTTGTAGATAATCCAAAGTAGACAGGGAAATAGCTGTGAGCTCTGCTGTGGTGGCTGCTAACCTGTGATTACTTAAACAGAATGTGTCAAGCAAGCCTCACGTGCATCTACAAATATCTAAAGGAAATATTCTGGAAGATGTTACCTGACATTGCTGTGTGTTAAGCTTTCCCTGTACTTGAAGAGAAATTACTGTATTCAGTTTAGCTGTTAACTCAGTAGATTTTGCTTTGTATAACAACTGAAAACACTACCTTTTCCATCAAAGGTTCCAAAGGAACCAGCTCATAGGCTCAGACATCAAATCCATGTGAAATAGCAGAATCACCTGTGTATGCTGGTTAGGTGGGAATTTTCAGCTGAAAAAGCCCCCGGAAAAGTGAAGGAGAAGGGGAGGTTAAGTGTCAGCAGCATGGGATGTCGGCGCCTCTCTCGTGTGCTGCAAGCCAGTGTGGACTGGTCAGGAGGCACCTGCCAGGGACAGCAGCTGGAGCCCACAGGAAGGGCTGGAGATGCTGCTCTAAGTGTCTGTGGAGTACAGGGAAGTCCCTAACAAGGCTGGGGAGTTTGGGCAGTGCAGAGAATGCAGGGAAGCTTTGCTTCGGCTGTGCTTTTCTTCCTCACAGAACAGCATTTTCCACTTCTGCCCAAAGTGCCTCTCCATGCCATTCATTGGTGACTGCCATTTCAGTAGCTGGAGTTTAAAAAGTAGTAGCAAAATATTCTTTCATTTTGTGAGTTTTTAATCTAAATTTATGTTTTCTGCATGTTAATTCATCCCAGTGAGGGAAAAAAGATTTAATGATGAGTGTAACCTTCTAGGATGCAAATAGCTTAATAATCCTGTTTAAAAAATGTAAAAAAATTGTTACATAATAATAGAGTCTGTAATTGTTGTAAATATGATGGGCAGTGTATATCAACTTGATTTAATACAGCTGTCTAGTGACAGAAATAGTGAAGGTGTCCCTAGGGAATTTTTATAGTTGCAGGAGAAAATAGCACATGAGCTTTTTGAGTCTGCAGTATAGTAGTGCTGATGCACATCAATGTAGGCATTTATCTGGTAAGTTATATAATTGGCCTAAAATAAGAATTCTAAAAATCTGTTTCTTCTGCTGATAGCATGACCTAGGGAAAGAAGTGGGATTTTGGGGTTATCTGAAACAAATAACTGTTAGTTTGTTACCACACCTGCACTGTCTTACTGGAGGAATATTAGTCCTGTTACACAATGAGAGTAAAAAGACACTGAACTCAACACTACAGTGTCATAATAAAGTGCCATACTGTAAATAATTTTTCAGGAGCATAGCTGAGGACTGAGTTGATGCTTGAATGAAGAGCTGCATTCTAAATTGTAGTTCCTAAGTAGCTATTGCACCATTTTGATACATAGAAGTTATGTACAGTCATTGACTGAACGGTTTAATGATATTGTGATTATGATGGTGAGATAGAACTGGCTGGTATGAATTCCTTTGATTGCAGAAGCAAAGTAGGCAAAAGTATCCATGTGTTTACTCCTATCCATGGCTTCCCCAGAACCTCTGGGAGGAGGAAGATGAGCACTACTCAGAGTGTCCTCTGCATTTAGGAGTACCTCTGTGACTCAGCCTGTGGAGAAGTTCTCCTCATAAGCTTTTGCTTCTTGTCTTGGTGTTTGTTAGCAATTGATTTTTGCTTAGATGGGGTCATTTATTGTTCTTACTGAGTTTGTGGTTAATTGCACTAGCTTTGGACACTCAGAAGCAAGGACACAGACAACAACAGGGATGCATGTGGCCTTGGAAAGCAAAATAAAGAGTGGTTAAGACTTCTGCCCCTATGCATTTGTGATAATTAAAAGAAGATCAGCCTTCTATGAGAAATGAGGTAAAACTGATGGACTAATATTGGCCAAGCCAGCTAATGGGAAAGAACTTGAAGAGCTTTTTAGCCTGGTGAGTCAGAAGCCTTGGGTATATATATGCCTTCTCATCTTCTATATGTATAAGAGATTCAATTAACCCTAGAAAAATGGAGCAATGTATGAACTAACATAATTTTAAGAGTTCCTACACTGTCATTAGAGCAGCTATTACTCCTTTCTATAACTAATAATAAATTTTAAGTATTTGGATAAGGTGAAAGAGTGTCTGTATCATCAGATAGATCTATAATTAACTTCCTTTCATGCTAATTCCCCTCTTCATCATCCCCTGCATCCCCACACTCCAGATTTAAATCCTACTGAAAGAAGAGCTTACCACATGTCTGTGCAGTGTCACGCTTTCAAGAAAACTATGTTTTTATTCTCAGATTTATACTGTGTGTTTATAAATACCTTATTACAGAGACTGAGGAGGGGATCTATCATGTGTTGCAGTTTCAGGATATGTGAGAAATAACTTCTCTATGCCTAAGTTGGCATACTGAAATCTTTACTAACTGCTGGGCCAAAGTTGACCATGTTCCTCTAGGAGGAGTAGATGTAACTGGTAGAGACAGTGAGAGGACTGATGAGTGCTTGTGGTAGAGGAGTTTGATAGCCACAGGGTTTATATTAGCAGGTGGGCATCCTACACTATGAGCCAGCTGCTTTTGGTTTGGATTGTGCCTGACAGGAAAAAATGGTGCAGTATATCAGGAATGTAGTACATTTCCCTTGTCTAGCTTAATAGGATGCTCAGACCAATTATTTTGTGGCCTGAGCATTAGGATTTCTCCAAAATACAACTGCAGGGCTAAGCAACTCTTCTGCTGCTGGATTTGTTGCAGTTTTCATGGTGTTTTTGAAGATGTTGAGAGAATTAGTAGCATAGCATTAGAAAAGAAGGGTTGATATAACCCTTGTGATTGTGTCAGGGAGCTGCTGGGTGCTCTTAGGACTGCTGTTTGCTGCTTTTCTGTTGAATCAGGATAGAGAGTGTGAGGAGCAGCATGGATATTTTTATATGCAGAGGGCCAAAGAACTATACAAGAATTCTGCTCTTAATTTAGTCTGTGTTGCACTCCTGTTAAAAAGACTTCTTTTTTTCCCCTAATTTTCTTGAGTAATAAAGTGGTGTGGAGCTCAGGGAACTGACAGCTGGTGGCTTTCTGATGTAGGAGAATTGACATGAAGAATATGTGTGGGTGTGATATAACCCCTTGGTGATGTGCTGTGTACTCTTGTTATACATTGTGCCAAAATAGACAGTAATCCTCTTATGTAGGATTGTCAAGTAAGTAATAATAGAGCACAAGTCAGTACCATCAGTTCCGAGATTTTTTTTATAAACATAATTGTTATTCATATCTCCTAGATTCTTTAGTACTTCTCTAAGTTCTTCTTCTAAGTCCTGCAAATGTTATGTTTTACAGTAATGATGTCAGCTGCTCTCAAGACTTTCCTATTCATCTTTCTAATTGATGCTCTTGCTTTAAAAAGGCCACAGAGATTTTGAGTTTTATAATTCAACTCATTTCCTAATGTGAAAACTTCAGATGAAGAAAAATGTGAAGATCATTTTGTCTGCATAAAACATTTCCATTGTCTTACAAGGAGCCCTGAAAAGATCTGAAGCAATCAGAGTTACTGTCTGCAGGCTGTTCATCCCATTTAGAAGACATGAAGTTGGCTGCTCTGCAGCAGGGCAGCCAGGATAAGTTGTGCTGGAGGAGAGGAGCAATTAGCTCGACAGCAAGCGCAGTCAGAGCAGGAAGGGAGGTCTGGAGGCGTTTAATTAATACTAATGCCTTTGTGCTTACAAGGACCAGCAGCTTACTGCTGCCTCGCTCTTGTGCTTCTCAAACCTGCTGTCTAATGAACATTAGATTTAGTAAAGCTTTCCAGAAAAGTTAATAAATCATGACTAACTGTGACACATTCCCCCTGAAGGTAATGAGGTACACCTGATACTGAGTGGGAGCAGGGTCTGATCTGTGAAGCTTTTCCATTTTTAAACAGATAACAAGGCCTTTTGGGATTTTTGTACTACATTTGTTTTAAGTAATCTGAAATAATGGGAAAGACATGTCATCTATTAAACAGTTTTCAAGTCACCAAACCAATTAGGGAGAAATAAACCTTTTTTTTCCATTGTGAAAACAGTTTTGGGCAGGTATCATTTTTATTAATCTGAGTTTGATGGCAAAACTACTTCTGATGGAAAAGTGTTTAGTCACCAGTGTATACTTATTTGCATAGCTTTTCATTTTGAGATGCAATTTGCTATTTAATTCTCAATTTTTATTCATTTTAACTTCCATTCAATGATAGGTGGAAAATACAAGTAAAATCCTATTTGGTTGAAGGTCACTTCTCTGTGTAACTCTTGCTTCTGTTTTATTCTAGTACCTCATTCAAGACATGCCTAGACTCCAGTATGCTGGAGAGGATTGCTTTTTCCATTTGCTGCTCATGAGAATACCAGCTCTGTGGCTTCAGGCTTACATGTTTTTTATATTTATAAATGTTTCCCTGATGAGTTTCAGCAGTGTATGTTAATAAAAGGATGATCTCTATGATGATTTATTCTTTGTGCAGGCGCACCAACATAATCCAGTTTGAGTTGTAATCTACAAACTTTAGTTTTGGTTAGATGTTGCCTGTGTTTAAATATCCCTGTGTCACCCCTTCTGTTAACGGTTATGTGTAGAAACAGCTTTATTATTCCATTTTGGGAGCAAACTTCCATATCACATTGCAGTTAATACAGTGTTTTATCACACTAATTGCCTGTTAGTGCAGTTTTTGTGCAATTAAAGTATTCTTATTGCACATTATCGTATCACCCAAGACTTGTGTAACAAGGTAATTAATCTATGCTATCTCCAAGGAATAAATGAAAAGTACTGGATGAGGGTCACAGCCTTTGATAATTATTTGTGTTACAAGAAGAAAGCAGAACAGAAATGCTTGGATTTTCCCGTTTTGATGGATTTTAAGTGCATAGCTTTTTGTCTTAGTCTTCTGGGACTCCCCAGCTGAACATTTTTACTGCTGAGGTAATAGCTTACATGGTACATAGAATCATGGAATCATTTCCATTGGAAAAGAAAGACCTTGAAGATCATTGAGTCCAGCCTTAGCTGAGCATTGCAGTGCTAGTTTAGCATTAACTCGAATTGGATCTGGATGCTGTTTTCCCTGAGGGCTGTCCCTTAGCTTTCATCAGCAGCAGATGTGTTTTGGTGTGATGTGCTGCCTGGAGGGGGATCTCTGACCGCGCTGCTCCGCTCCCTGTGCTGTGGGTGCCTGCTGCTGCCCTTCCCTGGTGCTGGCTTCCAGGGTTTTGTGAGTGGCACCAGGCACACCTCCAGCTGCTGTGGCACGGCGGCCAGGGCAGGTTCGTGCCAGGTCTGCAGCTCATCTGTGTGCGCGGCTTTCCTGGGATGGAGCGGGGCACTCACGGCAGCCGGGGAGCCGGTGCCTCTCAGAACCACCCGGGGCAGCAGCCTGCACACACCGGGGTCAAATCCCACCCAGCATCGGAGCCACAGGAAAGGCAGCTGCCACAGACACCTGGGTTTTTAACAACTGCCTGAAACTTTCATTCCTTTACTCAGACACTTTCTTGAAAGGTGTCACACAGGTGTTTAGCTGAATAGCTCATGTGTTTTTAGTATTTTGGGAGAGAGGTTTTTTCTTCAATGTCATATTTGGAATGATGACTTCCTCATTGCACATTTTTCAGTGGAATATTTTCTTTAGAGGTTTTTTCCTCTCTATTATTGCGACTGTTTGAAACTCCCACACTGTAGCTAACAGTTACATTATGCATTGATAAGCTTCTTACACACTTGTAAATACAAATTTTCAGGGTTTTGTTGTAATGAATTGTAATACATTATTCATAAACATGGTGCTTGTGTAGAATAGAAGCCAAATATAAAAGCCATTTGGTCTTACACAGTGTAAAGTATTGAAAATCAATGATAAAGTGATAAATGAAGAAAATATAATAGGGATTGATCTCCCCTGATAATAGACATGCTCCCTTTCTTTCTTTTGCAGTAAGAGTTTCTCTCCCTGCATTTTGAACAGATAAGCAGACATTTCCCCAGGATGCAGCCAAATGTACCTGTTTTCCCTTGCCTCAAAAATTTCATTTTCTTTTCTTAAAACTGGGAGAATTTATATTCATGGTAAAGTGTTTGTAATCTGCTTTTGGATACTGCAATGATGAATCTGATCTAAAAAAAAAAAAGTGTAGAATAACCTTTGAGATTGAGTGCTCTTCTTTCACTGAGTAGCACATAGGGAGATGGATGTTACAATCCAATAAGGTATTTATTCTGATTCCAAATACATTATTCTTACAATGAAAGGGCAAAGAATTTTCATTTAGAGATGAATAGAATAGGAAGACAGAGTAATGCATTCTATTTTTTAGAAATAGAATGAAGGTGATCCTGCAGAAATGTTAGCTGAAGAAGCTCTGTGAAGCCACAAGGCAGGATCCTACCACATATCAGTGCTAAGGGAAGCCAGTGTTGAGCCCCACCAGTGGGGAAGGGCTTGTTTTCTAGCCTGGCTTTTCCTTCCCCTCAGAAATAAAGCTGATGAGTCTCTGCAAAGATCAGTATCTCCGCTGTCACAGGGCTGCCTGTGTGTACTTTTAGCTTGGTTTTATTTTATTTATTATAAATGCAGGAGGGGGAGTAGCTCCAGTCTTTTAAGATTAAGACTTGATTGTTTGGCCTTCCTTTACCTCCTCCCTGGCCACAGATACCTGGAGTTGTATTATTGGAGTGATCAAGTCCTTGGCCTGAGGACCTCTGGGAAGCTGTGTGGTGGTCCATGCCAGTGGAGGACTTTGGAAAGGAAATTAGACAAACCAGTCAATAGTAATAGCTAAAATAATTTAGAATCGTTGCAAATGTTTTGGTTTTTTTTTCTAGAAGATCTCTACAGAAGGGAAAGCTGCCTATTTTTTCTTTTCTTTTGAGTGGAATAAAGTGGCAGCTGTAAACGTAGCACATAAAACGTATGACTCAGGTGAGCTTACTGAAAAGCTAAGTGCTAAATAGCTAATTACTATTCCACTAATCAGTGCTCTTATTTTCCATCTGAGAGTCTTCAGGATATTCCTGAAACTGGGCAATAAGGAGGAGAAGGCTGTTTTCTAATTTTGTTTCTTCCTGTGGCAATCTGAAGACATTTCATTGCTATCTGTGGGGTTTTTTCTCCTGTGTCAAGTCAAGGAGAACATGGTGTGATCTAAGCTTTTTACTTTTCTTTTAAAACTATGCCAGGTTTTTTTAGTGCATCTTCTAAGTCAGTTCTATAATTGAAACATCACATATTTTCTGTGATTTTATGGAAACAAACAAAACTACTGTGTCAAAATATTTTCTCTATGGACATTTGTAAAGGTACAACAGAAATGAATGGACGTATTCACAAAAAATGGCTAGGAAAGGCAGTGTCAGCTGTGTGCTAAATAGCCTGAAGAGAAAACCCTGGGGTAGTACCTCTGGGTTGTTCCTCCACTGGACAAGGAGATGCATGCTGTTAGAGTTACCTACACAGTTCACAGGTATGAAAGTGAGAAGTAACATTTCAGTTTGGTTATTCAGCTGTGTTCGCTAGGAACAAGTGTCTTATTCTGCTGCTGCATCTCTGCTGGTGTTGTCACTGCACTGTTTTGATCTTTCAGTCGCTGATCTTTTCCCAACAGTTTTAGTGTTTGAAAAGCATAATGCTGTGTTACTATCATTTGCGTGTTCTGAAAGAAACATTTGCCTGAGTGGTTTATTTTATGATTACCAGATGGTGATTTAAATGCGCTTGAACCAGCAAGAGCCTTGGTTCTGTAAGCATGTCTCTGGCTCAGAAAATCTCCACAAAGCACTTACAAAATGATGAGCAAAGTAGCTATGGTTTTTGGGAGCACAAATGGAGCAGCCATGATGTGTTTGTGAAGGGTTTACACAGTTTGGGGTTTAGAATTGGCCTCTGGGCAAGGACGTGTCACTCTGGTGTGACATGTGGGGACCTTGGGCATGCAGCAGGTGAGCTGCTTGGTGGAAAACGAAATTACCATGAGAGATCTCAAAGCTGAATTTACTGTGCCCTGTTTTCAGTGTTTTGAATCCTGTGTTCTGTGTATGAGCGTTACCATGATACACTTCATAAAAACAGCTGAAGAACTTCACCTATGTAAGAGGTTACAGGAGATGAAGGTCTGTGTTTCTCAAAAATTCTGCAAAGACCCTTTTTAAACTTGTTTTGTTTTGTCTGAGCCATTGTGGTCTGAATATAATGCCAACATGGATGGCAGAAGAAGACTTGGGATGTTTTTAAAAATTTATTAGAGACTAGCAATGTGGATTAGGGATAGGCATGTGTCAGATGCAATTATCTGTGTATGGATATGGATCATATGGATCCAAGTATGTTCTGTTAGCATATATAAATAATTTATACAACAGTTTTAGTTCAAGGCAATGTGATAGAGAAATGTTTGTTCTTGAGGCAATTTTTTATTGTAGATTGTGTTTTTATTTGCAGAGTTTGTTAGAAGCAAGTATGATTTAAACTGATTGAAAATTTAAAAGCCTTCTTGATAGTGTTGTATTTGATTCTTTTAACTTTCACATTATGTGCCTCTTGTACAATGACAGCCAGTCATTGTACAAAAGACAAACGAAGGCTTGCACTGCAACTTCAGATGTATGTGTTTAATAAAAGTTTGCAAGTGCTCTGTTGAAACTCTGTATGCACTGTCATAAATTAATCTCATGACAGTATAGTTTCTTAAAATGATCACTGCATTGGATAACAATTGCAGTCAGGTATAGCATGCAGTATAGAAATGTAGTACATGCTTTATATTTGCTCTTTGGAGGAGTACTAGTGTTTCAGTTTTTAGTGATGGACATTTTTATTTTTTGTCTATGAGCTGTAGGTTTCCACTTATGTTATGTTATGTTGGCCAATTCGTCAGTATGAATCTGAACATGTAGTTAAGGATCCAACAGTGTGTGAAGACATGTCTCTTCTGTCACATGTTGTAGAAAACTCCCAAAGAGTGGGAAGATGCCAGATCAATTTTCATTAGACTTGGAAAAGCTCTGACAGCAGCAGAGACCACTGGTAACACTTGCAATCATGGTTATTCCAAGCAACTCCAGTATTGTTCCTTGAGGACCTCCCTGTCAATCTCTCTCTCTCTCTGTCAGAATAATTTAATAACTGAGGTTAAAATTTCCCAAGGAGACTGAGGAAGTCAAGGGACCTGACTTTCAGTGAATTTCTGTGGGATTTAGGGCTCAAATGGAATTTTCTTTGCAAACATAAGATTAGAGTTTCAACAAATTGCCTTTTTTGTGATAAATTGATTGAAAGCTGTGATAGTTTGCAGATTGTGTGCATAAGTGTAATCTTCCAATTAAATCTTCTTAGTGTAAATAACTGAAAACATGTTCCCTATGAGAATGGATGCAAATGGACAAAGATACTAGAAAGAAAACGTCCCTGAGCTGCTTGAGTGAGCAAAATCTGCATCAGGTAATAAGTTTGATTTTCATTGGTACTTGATATGTTATTTCCTGAGCCTGCCTGAGCAGTGTCTATGTGTCCAGTAGCAGCTCCAGGGCAGTTTCTCTGGGGTGTCCTTGCTCTTTGGTGCTCCCAGAGTCACCGTGGCAGACAGGGATGCCCAAGGGTGGCTCAGGACACCTCGAGGTTCCCTGGCTGCTGCAGCCACTGCTGAGCCACCACCCCTGCTGGGACAATCTCTGCTGAATGCTCAGCTGATGCATGTGGGAAATGGCAAAGTACAGAGGCCAGCTCTGGCCCTGCCTTGGCAGGGTAAGGCCTTTGGAGATGTCTCACGGCAGCACAGCCAGGAAAGGAAGGTAAAGAGGCTTCTTGTCTTTTGGCATCCTTCTTTGCAAAGGATGAGGTCTGCAAAATCTACTGTGTTAGAGATGAAAAGAGAATTGGTGGGATAATTTCATGCTTTATTGGGCCAGAAAGGACTGTTATGTTCATTTACTCTGACATCTGTGTTCAATCTGATTTCATTACAGTGTTATCCCTATCCAAAGCTTTATTTATATAAAACCATATAGCTTAAAACAAAGCACTCACAGTTAGAGAGAATCTGCCATGTCCCTAGGAATATAATAGAATTAACTATTTTGTTAAAAAAGTTACTACCATGAGTGTGTCTAAAGTTGGCAGAAAGTCATTTCTACATAGCCTCTAGCCACTACATTTCTTATGTCTGTGAAAGCATCTTTTACTGTTGAAGAATAAAAATATACTTAATAATCTGTTAATCTAGGTAGTTGAGAAACAAAGCTGTCATGTCTAATTCTACTCACAGAAGAAAGAAAAAGCCAGAATGAATAATCTTTTTAAAAAAAAAATTGCAGACTAAATGAAAGGATATTGGCATTTTTCTCTAAAATATGTCAGCTGAATAATTAAATTACCTAATTAGTGAAAGTAACTTTAGCTGATGAGAAATTTTTCAGATTTTGTAAGTCAGCCATATATGGTGTTTTGAAATAATCTTGGAAAGATCCCTGTGATATAAATAGTTTTCTGTTGGAAATGCCAACACTGCAAGTTAGTAATACTTCTATGTTTTATTAACATATCTTATTGGAACTGGGAATGAGCTGCAAATGGAGCTGTAAATCACAATGACAATTTATATCTTAAAAAGAAAGACAAATGTAGCTATGATATTACCATTTGTAATAGGAGACTCTTTTGTTAGAGTGATTTTTTTAAATCTACACATGGTTTTTAAACTACACCTTTTAATAACACTGATAAAAATGTTCTGATGGTCTTGCTCTGACAAATTATGATACAATTTAATCTTGATCATAGAGGTATAGTGATTTAGGGTTTTTTATGTAGAGAAAATTATTTGGTTTTGATCATGTTGAAATCTTTAGCTTCCACTAAATTTTTTTGATCTTTATATAGGACTACAGATTAGCATTTAAAAAATAATCTTTTTTGCTTGACTCAGAGACAAAACCAAACCAAAGCAAACTAACAAAACCAAACCAAAGCAAACCATGTAAAACATATTATTTAAAATGTTAAACTAAAATATTTTTGCAATTTTTATTTTATTATTGGCCCTACATGTCAATATCTACCTTTCCTCATGAGGCATAGGTTTGTTTCTTTCAGGACCTTACTAAAGTGGTCTAAGGAAATATATTTGTAGCATCATATTTATTTATAGAATCAGTATCTGTGGTGATTTTCTGTACAAAACAAAAATATAAATTAATCTCCTGCCTTTTGGTTTCTTACAAAACTGTGTTCACCTCTTTTTTCTGTGACTCTCTGTGATCTCCATTTCATTTTCTCTGATTTTCTTGAATATCTCTAACAATTCATGTCCCTTTATCAGATTTAGGAGGATCTTTTCAGGGATCTGCAGCAGCAGCTTGGCGCTTCTGTATCCTGTTTCATTGGGCTGTATCAGGAGTGCCAGGGTTGTTTGAGGACAATTTGTTTCTCCCTGGTGGGGCACTCATAGCTCCTTAACCATGAGGAGGGAAGTATTTGCTGGGACACTGCTTGATGACATTTTTCCATAGCTGGGATGAAGAGATTCACTTTGGTGCTACAGCAAGAAACTCTTTTGTCCCCAAGCAGAACATGGAGTTGCATGAGCTCTCATGTCTTACGATCCCTCTGTGGAAAACAGAGGAGGGATCCTTACCCAGAACCGAAAACTGAAGTTTTATTTCCAGAATCAAATATTTCACCATAATTTCAGCTTTGTGAAAGTCCCCAAAGAATGTTGTTCCTATGAAGGTAAAGACTGTATTTTGAAGCTGTGGAGATTTTCATAAAATAGTGATGTTGTCCTTTAGCTAAAATAAATGGTCTCTATTTATAACTGTTACACATGGATGGAAATGTTTTTCAGACTCTTTGACCTGTAATAATATATTCAATATTGTTTCAAATATGACTATACAGCTCTGCATTTCACTTTGCCAATTGCTGTATAATATATTTTTATTGAAGCTATTGCAACTTTCAGCCTTTCTGAATGTAGCAAAATAATTTTTTAGCAATACAATAGATGTTAAAATTCACAGGGTCATCTGCAAATTGCTGGAATAATGGGCTTTTGCTTACAGGCAGATTTTGCGTCAGATATGAGTAATGAAGTGTAATTACTGTTGTTTCGGTTGAAAGATGAAAATGTAAGTGCAATTTACAAAGAAAATAAGAAGAAATGCTGTGTGGCTTGCCCTTCTTTGCAGTCTGTTAGCGAGAGGTAGTGAAGGGAAAAATGATCACCAACATTTTCAATAATTAACCTGTGCCTCCTAGGCAGAAACCAATTTTTGAAAGGAAATTAATTCTGAGGGAATATGATTGAAATAATTTACCCCTTTACTTCTTTGTTCTGTTTTCTTGCTGGTGGGACAAAGCAAAAATGAATAAAATAAATATATAAGTGTGCTTACTATCAGCACCTAACCTTCCCTTTTAGTAGATATTTGGTCTTTTTCTGCTCCTTCCTCACATTTTGTTTTCTAGGCACAAAGGAACTGGCTTTGAATAATGATGAAGTATAAAAGAATTCATGTCAAACCTGCCTCTGAAAAACAGGTATTTGTGTGCCATTACCTGGTTTGTGCACAATAAAAGCCACATCCATAGACATTGGGTATTTAGTGTATATAGATTTTTTTTTTTTAAGGAATTAGTACTTATTCCTGGTTCTTCTGATGGTTCATGATGGCATACTCTTAACATCTGGTTCTGTGCCTGGTAAATTTCACTGGGCTCTTCCCTGCTTTTCCTCTGGGAGGGGATGCATTCTCCCAGCTCAGAGAGATGAGAAGACCTGTTACCTTGTACTCTTAGACTACCTGAATATGATGTAAAACAAATAAAGAACAAATCATAATACAAAAACTCTGAAATACTCTTCTGGTCTAGGTTCTACTGGTCTTGAAGCTATGGACCTTTTCAGCTGTGATTTTAAGTTTGATCTCTTTTTTTCCCCATTTTCTTATTTGGGATCTGCCTGTTGAGGTCCACTTGAAGGCCAAATCTCAGCTTTCACAGTTTGATATTTCTCACAGTTTGATATTTGAAGAAAAGGGGATGACATGCGAGTGAACAATCCTGCCCACTCTAGTGTAGTTAGAAATAATGCTAAAGACATGAAAATGTTTTAAGAAGCTGAGATCAACACAGTCTATAAGCACATGCCTGGGGATAATCCCTAGTGAAAATTAAATGTGTATATATAACCTCAACTGCCAAACCATTAAAAAACCCCCAAAGCCAAGCAATTAAAAGGCAGAGATCAGATATTCCCATTTGACATGACCTCATGGAAAGAATGCCGGTGAGTCAAGAGGCTGCTTTAGTATCTTAAAGATAGCCAACAGCTTCAGTGTCCTTTCAGTAGGAACACCACTGAGTGTTAGTGCAGAAGTGCCAAATCCTGCCTGCTTCAAGAGAGAAGTCACAGTGGTTCAAGAATACTCTTAATGTGAATGTTAAATTCATGACTGTGGATTTAGCTCTCAGTGTTTGAATTAATGGGAAATAATACAGTGAAATTACCTAACCAGTTATTAATTATTGTCTAACCAGTAATTGGTTAAAGGCTTTAAAAATAATTTAGAGTAGTAGCTTGCTTACAATTTAGTTAATAATAGTTATATTCAGTAGATAATTTTCTGTGTGGAAGTGGGCACTACTTCTATGACATTTCATTGTTTCATTCTTTGGAGTAATCAGAACTTTGGGATGCTGACAGACCAAGAATTCAGAAGGGACCAAGGAGTTACTCAGTAGGTGTTAACACAAATGGTCAGTGCTGTCTAGCTGCCTTACTATTCACAAAAGAAAACATTTTTTAAGAAACATGCTCTTTTGAAAACTCACAGTTTGGGAATTCATGCCTAGTCAACCTCTTAGGATATGTTACCTCATGTTAATAACATAACATGCCACCATAAATGTAAAGAACTTGAAGATGTGCAGCGTTTTTGAGAGCTGATTTCCAGAAAATAACAGCCAAGAGCAGAGCTGTGCCTTCTGTTGCATCTCTTCTGGCATTCTGACCCTGTTCAGCACAAGTTGTGTGTGCATCTGAGACCTAAAATTCAATAAAAGTACTTTTCCATATCAAAATTTCCTACGTTTGGAAAAAAAAATGGGAGTTTTAAGAAAGATTAGTGTTACTTATGCATTTAAGCAGTTGTTGACACTTCTATTTAAAGAAAATTCCAAACATCTGTTTAGGTTACCAATGCCTTTGACTTCATGGAGAGAATATCAGGACATCTTCATTTTCAGTTTAGGTTCTGATCATGCAAGTATAGATGCATATATCTTTGGTCATGCAAACAATTCACTTGGGACTATCCATATGCTTGAAGTTAATTATATGTGCTTTTAGAATACCATTATCACCAGAATATTCTTGTGTTCGAATTGGTTTAAGAACTTATTAAGCTGATAAAACTTGATTTGCTTAATTATCTGATATAAGAGTTTCTTTCTGCGTGGTGTCTAAACCACACTGATAGGAAAATGCACTCAGAAATTGCAGCCATTTTCACTAATCTTTTTCAACAGATGTGTCTTTTTCATATTTGCTTGCTAACCACAAGTCATTCTTGGTAATATTATCAGCAAATGTTTATTTATAGGTGACTATAAAGAGAGAAAAGGCAGATTTTGATGAAAACTCCCAAGTAATATTTGTGTGTTCCAAGCAAAACAGCTGTCTTTAAAGAATGGGACAGTCTCCAGTTGCCCCTGGAATTTCTACTTCCACAATTCTCAGGTTTTAGGAATAAAGAAATAAAGACTCTCATTTTAAGCGCTGGAGTCATTTTCCTTGGGGCAATCATTTCTTTAGCCAAGTATCTGTAAGGCTGAAATACCACGGTGCAAGTGTAAGCTTTTCTTCTTTGGTATTTTCAGTGTTTTTGGATTTTAGATTGGATGCACACACCTGTGGATGTAACCAAAAGACAAGTACTGAGTCTGTGAAATTTTAGTGTAAGTTGAATTGCTTTGTAGCCACTGTGGCTGTACAGCGTAGCAGTGACTTGGAGCAGCACTGCAATGTATACAAGAAGTACAGACTGGGACAGACAGCCTGTTTTAGTTTGTTTTCTTTAGACTTGCTTTCCTGGGGTTTTTTAATGGATATAGTAGAATTGGATCCAGTGAAAATGATTATAATGTTTTGGAACATGACCACAAATGGTGAATACAAAGCATGAAGCAGCATAGCTGTTAAAATCAGGGAATGATACCTCTTTTAATACAAATGATATCTTAGTAATGAAGCTGTAAGAGAAAAGTAAAAATCTGGTGCTTTTCATCTGGTGTTGGCAAGTCAGTTAATAAATAAAACTGAAACATATTTTATTTAATTTAACTTACAGCATTTTTAATGGAGTGGTAAGCTGGACCATTAGTTTTCTGTTCCATGGTAGGCATGTAAAATTTTACTATAATTATGTTTCTCTATAAATTTGTCTTCCAGATCTGTGGAATCTGCTTGTTAAAATAGTGACAAATATATTCTATACAAAGATCAAGAGAGGCTACTGAAGTAGTTTTGTTTCTCTGTTTATTGTTTTGAGTGGAACACTGGATCTGAGAGACTATTAAAGTCATGTAACACTAATGCATTTTGAAAGGAAGTGATTTAAAGATGTGAACTGGACATTATTATCTGAACTGCAGTAATGCTCAAAGCATTGTTTCTTCCTGAGCAAATAACCACATTAAAGAAGGAATCCTAAAGCATGTATAGATTCATTAGATTGTGCGTTTGTGATGAAAAGAAGGAAGTGGACCGGTTTCCTGACTTAAAAGCTTTTGAGAAGTCTGCCTGGCTTCTGCTCACATCTCAGTTTTGTGTCCTCAGGCTAAAAAGAGTAGTTAAACCTTCTGTTTTTTGGGATAGCTTCTGTGTAGTGAAATTAGACAGAATGAGGTAAATACGCCTTTATGAAAGGGAGCAATGTTTCTTTGAAAGCTCCTTTATGCTTGATCCTTGCTATCCCATAACAGTGCTGTGACATGAGAGGAACAGGGGAGAGCTGGGACCTGTTCCCCTTTGAAACCTCTGTCTATCAGCTTTGCTCTGTGCAGAAATCAAAACCTGCTCTATACCCTAGAGAAATAACAGTGCTGCTCGTTCTCCAGTGACAGCACAGTGCAGCTGTCCAAGGAAATGTCTGCTGGTAGCACTGGAGAGGATGCTATGGTACCACAGCATGGTGGTGCTTCTCTTGCTTGCAAAATTCCAGGTGGTAACCCTGCAACTGTTTTTTTAACTTATAGCCCTTTACATTTCTTGGCACATAAATACTCAAGATTATATAAAGGTCATCCTGCACTTCTGTTAAAGCTCAGTCCTCAGATTGTAAACAAGTAATCTGTAACACAGGGCTTTCCTTGCAAATTCACTCGAATGTTTTCTTTTGGTGTTCTTTTTAGTCTTCTTTGTGCTGTTCTTTCATGAGAGTGTTGTTCAGCCAGTTAGAAAACTGAATTACTGCTTCAATTAAGTAAATTACACTTCTGGATTTACTAGCCTACTTCACAACTCTAGTGGATTGATTTTGTCTTTTGCATCTCTGTTTTCCAATTGATACCCTCATGCTAATGACAGTTAAGATTTTGGAGTAAAAACTTGAAATCTACAGATATAAAAGGATTATGATTCTATAACCTAAAAAGTATCCTACAAAATCTATTACACTTTTGTGTTGTTACTCTACTATTCTGACAGTAGCAAACATTCATATACATAATTGTATGCATATATAAAATATGCCTTCAGAATACACTCTGTAGCTTTTGCAGGATTTTGCAAATTCTAAACTTCCATTGAAAACAGAATAAAGGTCAAATTCTGCTTGTCTTACACATGTATGAAATGAACAGTTGTACTATGGTGATATGCTGCCAAGATTTGGACAATGGGGTCTTTCAGAAATGTTCCTCCTCCTCCAGTGATAAACTCTGTGTGGTGACATGTGTGTGCACACAGAGGAGATGACAGGGACTGAGCATTATATGCCTTTGTTTTTACTTTTTTAAGGAAAGTGTGTTTTTAGAACCTGGAAGCCAACCTGTTGTAGCTCACTAATTTGTCATTTCTGTTCCTCACAAAATGTGACTTGTGACTTGGTACTAGCATGACTAATGTAAAGAGGCAAAGTCAGAGGGTTCACAAATGTATTTGAGGGTGCCACAGGGACATGTGCTATGTATTCCCATATACAATGCCTACTGAAGATGTCTTTTGGTGTAATAAGAAGAGGAAAAGAACATTCACAGTATTTTTATAACCTCTGTCCCATTGAATAAATTAGGTAGTGTAGATAGATTACAAAAAATATCTTTGGCAACAAAGTTTTTTCATGCACTTGATGTGAACCCAGATTTTCAGACCCACAAAGAATTCAGCTCATCTTACTGTAGTCAAAAAGGGTGTGCTGCAATAGGCTGTATGTAAAGTTTTCTCCTGTTGAAGAAGAATCTCTATGAACAAAGCAACAGACAATGTAATAATTTTGTCAGACATTGTCAGAATGGCAGCATTCATTGCAGCATGTCCCAGGATAGCTTTTCTGTGGTGAAGAATGACATTGTTTAATCTTATTTCAGGTGGATAGGTAAATTCCTTATGTAAGACAGTTACTAATTCTCTGACTCCCCTTTTCTCTGCCATCCAGCATCTTAGCTGTGATGGCAGTTTATGGCTGAGCCTGGCTAGCAACAGCCAGCTGTGGTTTTGAAACTAGACCACCTTGCTAGTATGGTGTAGAGCCTGAGATAAGCCATGCTGAGGACATACTTAGTGAGGCAGTAAAGCTCCTCCAGTACAAAGCTTCAAGGAATTAAAGTTGCCGTGGCTAGATATCTTGGGTGAAAATAGTCACTTAACTAACTCTCTCCACACCAGGATATTTTTACTTATCTACACTTTGTGTCAGAGGTAGGGCTATGATCTGAAAGACCAGGTTTGGGAGGGCTGGGAAAGGCTGTCCCTCATCACTGAAGAGAACATACACCCAGAGGAAGAGATGTGCTTGGTAATGGAAACTCTTAACCCCAACACCAAGATCTTTGGAGAAGAGTGAGACTTTTAAAGAATCCACAAGATCTTTGGTCTTTGAAATTGTCTTGTTTAAAGGCCGTGTCATTTTAGTAAACCAACCTGTGCTTTCCTCTGGAGACTTAGAATCCTGCATGACAGCAGCAGCAGCATGCTACAACAGGCTTCTGGGGAAAGCTTTTGCCAGGTCCAGTCAAAGCTGGTTGTGTTGAATGTCACAAGTAGTTCTCAGACGGCTCTAAGACATCCTGAGATCAGCTCTGTTGGTTAGAGCATGGTGCTGTTAATGCCAAGGTCGTGGATTTGATCCCTGTGCTGGCTGTTCACTTAGGAACACAGGTGGCTTCCAGCTCAGAATATTCTGTGGTTCTGTGAAGTTGAGCAGGAGTGGGTGACCTGCAGATGTGCTTTCCTAGAGAGACCAATATTCACACAGAACTGTGATACAACTTGTCAGCATTGAACATGTGTGGCTAATGCAGGAAATCAGAGGGTGCAATCTGCATTCCAGTGCAACCCAATCAGAAGAGATTCAGATTGATGCTGTAGCCCATATGTACATATTAACAATGGTTTCCTCCTTTTATCTGTTGAAGATGATTTGTGGTTTGGAGTAGAGCTTTTAACTCATGGAATGTACATCACCTCTGTTTTATCATGGGAAAGGACATATTGATGCTATTTTACAACATAGCTTTTTGTGACTTAGGAATAGTAAGGCAGCTTGCAAATCTAAGCACCAGTCAAGCCTATGGCTATGAGGTTACAAGACAAATGCTGGATTTCCTTAGGTGCAATTTAAAAAAATTATCTGGATACTGTGTGCCCTGCCTCAGCATCACAGTACTCCAGCATGTCCCTTGATAAAAATGTTTGTTACTTCCATTTGAAAGGTCTTGGCTGTTACGTCTGTGTAAGATCCCAGATCGTGGCCTAAAGAGGGAGGACCAAAGAGTTAGCTGAAATCCCTGGCAGAAGGCTGAAAGGAGGATGCTTATGCATCATCTACATGTTTTTGAACCTTTTTCATCCAAAATCTGAAGACCTAGTGTTTTGAGTGGAAAAAATTCTGAAACTGTTCTCCATAGGAATTTTTATTTGTGAAGCAGGTACAATTTTGATGATACCCTAGTTGAATCTGTTTCCAGTTTTAGTTTCCTTCCTATATCATCCAGTAATCCTGGTGGCCTACTTGGAAATCAAAAACGCCTTTATTCCTGAATATAGCTGTGAGGGCTGTGATCAGAATTTTAAGGGTCCAGGACCCCTGAGTAGCGTGCCAGGGTGACGTATGGAGTTGGTTTGCCCTTCACTTGCACAGCAGGGTTTGAAAGTTTGGGGCAGATTCTTTCAAGTACCTAATTTTGAAATACTGAAATGTTATGCTTGCCATGCTCTGTTTAGTCTCAATTATAAGTCTAAATCAATTTCTTGCACTTAGTGTCCAATTTCTGATAGTGACCATTATTAGATGCTGAAAAAGATGCTGTATCTTAAACTGGCAATTTTACAAACTTACCTGCTGCTATTGACCAGAAATGTGGAGGCTCTGTGTTTTCTAAAGACTCAGAAAGTGATATTTTGCCTGTAAGTTATAGTAAAAACAAAGCATCTTGAAGCCTGAACAGCATATAGTAATTTTAAAATTGTCAACAGGATTTCTTCCTCTAAAGCAGAACAGTGTACAAAGTTACTTTAATCTTTATTGTGCAATGTTTCTGCTTACAAGGAAAACCCTCTGAAGTTTCCAGGTGTACAAAATACTCTGTTTGGGTAGTGATCTGAAACATAAGCAGTTGCTGCATTTTGCTGCTTTCAGTGGTGGGACTAAAGCTGAATTAATGCAGTATAAGTATTTTTTCTGAATACCAAAGTGAATGGATTAGGTCAGTCTTTTACTCCCTTTGTGTTTCCTCTCTAAAGATTTTAGAGATCTGAGTTTGCTATAGTTGTCTGAAACAATTTTCCAAGGAAACATTTGTAGGACAAAATTTATTACTGTTTATGGGAGTGTGGAGATAGTTTTTTGTTTATTGGGGTTTTTTTTCCTCCTCATGATGTGAATTTTTGCAAATAACAGTTACTGTGGGATTTGTCTAACCACTTGCTGCTAAGGAGCAGAGTTCCAATGTCTGATGGAGCATTTTAGGCATACAGAGAATTGTTTACAATCAATCAGTGGGGAACATGGCTGGAATAAATTTAAATAGTGAACAGAGTTCTGAAAACCATTATGTGAAAAAGACTTCAGCAAAATCTATTTATTCTAAATTTCAGTTTCATAAAAACCAAAAATGTGTTTGCAAAAAAAAGACTTAAAAGTGATAAAACTGTAATCAGTGGTCTGGCAGCATTTTTCAGTATAGGCAGTTCTACCTTTTGTGGTGGCTTCTGTGATTTTTTTTCACTGCAATAAGGTTCTGTTTTTGCTTGTGAGAATGCTGCTTTTCTTCCTTCTCTTATTTCAAAGCATAAGATGGAAATGTGCAAGTTATTTTGGTTTAATCAGGCAGATTTTGTGATCCCTTTTTGCTTATTTTATTCTTGAGATATAATTTGCTGCAACAGGTAACATGGAAACTCAAGCTTTAATAACTCAGTTGTGCTTCTTCAGCTGCTTCAGTCTGGGATTCAGCATGTGTGATTAAGAATGGGACCAGAAAGAATGGAGTCTGCATATTCCTGTTGTGGACAGGGACTGGTTACTGGTCCAGTAACCATCTGGACTTAGAGAGAGAATTACAGAGAATTAGATAATCAATTCTTTCCTGTGCTGCTAGAGGATCTGTGGCAGCTGAGCAGGTGTTGCTGCGCTGGAGCCTGGGTTTTGGTGATACGTGGGCAGAGAGCAGAGACCAACCCTTCCACCCCCCTGCCTTTTTTACTTACAGCCAGACTGTATGGGAAGCAGGGCAGAAGCATCTTAGAAGGAATGGGTACCACAGGATGTATTAAGGAAGGAAAGAGATATTGTAGGGGAATGGAATGGAGTGCAATAGAGCAGAACATTTCAGTTGGAAGTGAACTACAATGATCATTTCATCCAACTGCCTGACTGCTTCAGGGCTGACCAGAAACTAAAACCTGTTAACTAAGGACATTGTCCAAATGCCTCTTAAACACACTGGTAACTCTGACACCTCCCTGGAAACCTTCATGGGTGTTTGACCTCCCTCTTCATAAGGAAATGATTCCTGAAATCCAATGTAAATCTACTCTGGTGAAGCTTTGAACCATTGCCATGTGCCCTGTCACTGGATACCATAGAGAAAAGATACAGTGAGTAAAGATCCCCTTCTCAGGAAGCTGTAGAGCAATGAGGTTGCCCTGAGGCCTCCTTTTCTCCAAACTAGAGAAGCCTCAAGTCCTTAGCTGCTCCTCACAGGTCATTCTTTCCAGCCCTCTCACCAGCTTTGTTGCCCTTATCTGGACCCACTCAAGGACCTTCACATCCTTAAATTGTGGTGCCCAGAACTGCACACAGTGCTCCAGCTGAGGCTGCACCAGTGCCCTACACTGGGATAGTCACCTTTCTTAGCAGCTGGTGATTCTGTATTTGATGCACACCAGGATGGGCTTTGTCCTGTTGGCTTCCAGGCCATGCTGATTCTTGCTGTGCCTGCTGCCAGCCAGCACCTCCAGATCCATTTCTGTAGAGGCTCTTCAGCCACTCCTCTCCCAGTTTATACTTTTGCTTGATATTAGTCTGTCCCAGCTGCAGAATCTGGTGTTTTGACATGTTAAACTTCATGCCATTGATCACTGTCCAGTGTTCCAGTCTGTGTAGATCCCTCTGCAGAGGCTCTTGTTCCTCCAAAGAGTCAGCAGCACCTCTGAGTTTGGGATCATCAGCAAATGTGCTAATGGTGGGTTTAACTCCTGCCTGCAGGTTGTTGGTAAATGTATTGACCAGAACTGGCCCTAGAATTGATCCCTGGGGAACACCACTGTGACCAGTGGCCCCCTTTGAGCTCTGCCCTTCAGCCAGTTCTTCACCCAGCACAGCCTGCAGCCACTCCTCCCAAGCTGGACAAGTTGTCCTGAAGGGTGCTGTGGGGGACAGAATCAAAAGTATTCCTGAAGTACAGAAAAGCCATATTCATCACCTTTTCTTCATCTGTTGGGTGGGTGATCTTACCATAGAAAGATAACAAGTTACTTAAATAGCACTTTCCTTTTGTGAACCTGTGTTCTTTCAATCTCTGAAATAGGAATATTTGATTTCTTAAAATTGACCATTCTTTTATAGACAATATTAGACTGATGGTAACTAAATTAGAATGTTGTACCTTCTAATTTAGAATGCATATTCTCTTTGATTACAGTTTTTATTCTTTGCTTTTCTGTTTCTCTACCATTAGTTAGACTTTTAAAAAAATTATATGTTAAATAATTTTGATTTGATTTAAAGAAAATGTTGCCAAATAGGAAAAATTTTATGCAAGTCAGGTATGCTTTCCATCCAGAATACCAAAATAATGTATACTTGCATAATTTGACTGAAAATGTACAGAAAGCAGTAATCTTACTAATATGTCACTTAGGCAGAAGTTGCTGACTTGGTTGCAAAAAAGATTCCTTCAAGTTTTAGTGTGCAAAACTTCTTCTTTAAAGAAGCATCATTTATTTTGTGATTTCATGTGTGAATAAATAATGAAACATTAATTTTGTTGATCTGTGACTCTCACCTTTTATTTCCTCAGCCATCATGTATGTAATGGGAGCACTTGGACCTGCAGCTGGATACTTATTAGGAGGACTCCTTATTGGTTTCTATGTTGATCCTAGGACAACTGTGTATATTGACCAGAGCGATCCCCGATTCATTGGGAACTGGTAAGGATCAAGCATTTTTCAAAACTATTCTCTCAGCTGCCCATAGGGAATTAAGACAGGTTGGAAGATTTTATGCCTTGAGGATTTGTTTAAGGTTTTATCCCTTGAGGATTTGTTTAAGGTTGTAGAAGGAGGCTGAGGAAGATGTTTCTGTTGATTACTACACACTAACCTCTGACAGAGAGGAAAGGTTTGCCACAGGAGTGCACAGGAACAGTGCATGGAAAGTCCCCTATGTTTGGCTGTTAGGACTGTCCCTGACCACAGTGGGCACTGGCTGACAGTGCTCATCACAGGGATGGCAGAGCAGGATATTGGTGTTGCAGGAAGCCATGGATGATCTCTGCTTCTCAGAACCAACTCCTTGCTACTGGAAGTTGGATTAATCTCTTTGCTTTTCCAGAGGAGGCAGCATGAAACACTGAACTCTGCTGCTCAGATGAGAAACACTAGACTTTGCTGATCCTATTCCAGGTGATGGAGATAGGAGGGGATCAGAACATGCCCTTTCCAGTCTTTCTTTCTCAGGGTGATGGCTTGTGTTTAGGCAGCAGATGCTGTAAACATCACATCATTCTCTAGTAAGGAGTAGGCTTTAGCAGCACTGAGATGTAGCAGCTGTAACTGTTAGCTGATGTCTTCAGGCAGCCTTTGAGATGTGGCCTCCTTGGAAATGTGTCTTTGAGGAAGCAGGTCTTGAGGAGGCTTTAGCTGCCTTTTCTCAGATAAATCATATATCTACCTTGAAGTTTTCCTGCAATCCCAGAAAAAACCTGAAGTTCATTATCCCAGGAAGAGATCTCTGCTCTGTAGGTGTAAGGTGCAGTGTCAGTTCTCATGCCCTGGGTTAGTGTTTGCCACTGCGCCATTGCAGTCTGTCTGTATCTGTTTCTGTTTATTCTGCAGTGATCTTTCCTGATAGTTTGGTATGAAAAATTCTTTCTTTGGAGGCTTCTTAATCCTTCAGAGATTTAGTCCTGCTGTATTGGTCTTAGTCCAAGAGCATTGCTGCACTCTTTTGTCAATTTTCAGCAAGAGAAAAGCAAAGCTGACTGTGGCCTTGGGGTTAACAACTCCGTGCTCTGGTTTATCTACTGACTTATCTCACTGAAAGCTCTGCTCTCTGAGTGTGCAGCAATGTCAGAATTCGGACTAGTCTGGTATAAAAGATTTGGAATCAAAGCAAAATATTGTACATTCTTTGTAAAATTCTTACACTTCATGTGTTTTTAATGACATGTCAGAACTGGTAATCAGCATCTGATCAGTACTTTTTGGCAGAAATTGCAATCAGGCCCATAAATATATTTGTTAATTGAAATCACTGGGGCTGTATGAATGTGGGATAAACTTTTGACTTTATCTATAACACAACCACTGATATAACTGAGTTTTAGCTCAAGCAGCTTCAGCAAAAGTAAAATAGCCAAAGCAAGAAAGTCAGTAAAAGTCATTCACAAATTTCTTTTTTTATCTTGTCGATTAAATTTGTAGGGTCTGGCTTTCCTTGACAGGTATTCAGGTCTTTTTATTTCTCTTTCATTTTTGACTATGTCAGTTCTTTCTCTTAAATTTCTGAGAAGTATTAACTGCTATCTAATTATTTGTTGCATAATCTGTGGTGATATCTCATAAAAATTTAGTGGCATTTGTGTCTCGTTCTCTTTTCTCTTTCTGAATCTATGTCCACCCATTAAAAAAACAGAAAGACTCCTATGTTGTGAGGGTTAAACCTTTGTCCTTTGCTGCTCACTAGCTGCCTGGTTGCAGAGAATTCTGGAAGTGTAGACTTTCATTTCACTGAAATGTATTTTCTGGGATTGTGACATTTTCTCCTTGAAGGAAGTGCTGTGTAGTCAAGTTTATTTTTATTTATGCAATCTAACAATTTGAAATGTAAGAGTAGCCCAACACTTACTTTAGCTGACGCACTTTAAAAGTATGGTTCATTTGAGATAACTTAATGGGAGGTCATATATGAGATTTCTGAGTCTTGTTTCCTTGGAATTGAATTCATGTCTTTGATTCCTATCTTTTCTTTATTATAGCTGTAAGGTTCCTAATGTAACTTATCGTAGGACCCAATTTAACAATTCCCATTGTTAGAGGAGGCAGTGCTTGCAGACAAAATAGTGAGAATAGCAACTGTGATGTATGGCTAAAATAAAAGCAGTATAGCCTGTTTTTTTTCCTTAAGCTGTTCCTTTCTAGGATGGCTAGCAGGACACGTAATTTGGTTTATCTCTCGTGCAACATGGTAAAGTAAAATGGTTATTTTTCAGGGTTATGGCTGATCTGATTATTCCTTGAGTTTCACAGGACTTGGATTTCTGCTCCTGGGCTTTGCACACCTGGGGTTTCTGTAGGTGCTCTAGGCTAAATTACAAGCCAGCTGTCTCTGCCAGCCCATCAGATGTTTGAAACTGTTTTTTATTCAAATGTGGTAACTGTAGGGATATCTGTTAGAAATCATTCATCATGTTGTTGTCTTTGAGAACTGTTAATGTGCTGTACAGGGACCTCATTAGATGTGGAGTAGCCCTTGGCAGTCTGTCAGGTGCTTTGAATGAAATTTTCTTTTGCTGACACTTTTCTGAGTGTTTTCCTAGTTCAAAATCTGTTTGATACTTGTGTCTTCCTATATAGTCTTTCATCAACATTCCACACAAGAAGTTTAAAGGAATTCCTTCAGCATTGTCTGGTCCTTCCTTAGCTTTAATTGCTTTATTTGAGGTCCTAGGGCTTGTGCGGATGCCTTTGAGGTATTCTTCTGCATATTTTCTTTGACTTCAGAAGACAGAAAATCAAGGGGTTTTAAAATTAATTAAATTAATTAAATAAATTAAGCTCCTGTTCTGACCTCTCAATTTCCCATTGTAGGTGTCCTTATTATTTTGGTACAGTCTTTTGTCTGTTTTCCAATT
This sequence comes from Zonotrichia leucophrys gambelii, assembly GCF_028769735.1. Taxonomy (NCBI): domain Eukaryota; kingdom Metazoa; phylum Chordata; class Aves; order Passeriformes; family Passerellidae; genus Zonotrichia; species Zonotrichia leucophrys. Next base: position 119,949,657 of record NC_088171.1, on the reverse strand, counting down.
CTTTGATATTTCTCCAGGAAGTTGTAAAGTGTAGATGGTGAGATAATTGCATCCAGTGCTGCATTTGTGACATCTCCAGCATTTGGAATGCTGTTATAATAGTCCCTTTGGATTTGGATTTCATCTTGTACTACAGGCCCTGTCTCCTTTGCTGTTTCCTCCTGAGTGGGTGGTTGCAGATTTCTGCATATTATTGCCACAGATTGTTTCTTTGATCAGTGCCTTTGCAGCTTCTGCCTTTGAGATCCTGGAAGGGATGTTGCTACATTTTTATACAGACTACGGATTTATTTCGTCTGACAGTGCTGACTAATCCTCCTAAAAGTCTGCTTTCTAATCCATGTATGTTATCAGCTAAAATGAATGGAGGATTTTCTGTTTACATAATATCAAAATTAGTCAAAACTTTCAGTCACTTATATTTGCCTTGCAAAAGCTTCCTGTAAGCTTCTAATAAAAATAGTGTTACACATGGCTGTTTATTTGTTGTTTGCCTGTGTGTAATCATTTACCATGCAAAGCAATGCATATGAATTTTTCTTCATTGAAAAATAAAGTTTGCAATGTCTTTGCATTACAAATATGAGGCCAAATGCTTTTTGTTTCTTGTGCAAGAAATCCTGTCGACTCAGAATTTAAAATGTTTTAAAATTTGAACAAATACATAATTAATAGTGTAAAGGTAGTACAAAAATACGTAGAAGTTGTTCTTGTACTGGGTTTGCACAACAAGGTTTTGGTAGCTGGAGGGTTACAGGGGTGGCTTCTGTGAGAAGCTGCTGGAAACTTCACTTCTGTCTGAGAGAGGCAATGTCAGCTGGCTCCATGAGGAGGCTGGCCAAGGTTTACACCATCACTGGTGGTGGTAGCACCTTTGGGATAACAGATTTAAGAAGGGGGAGACAAAAAATACGTGCAACACTGGCAGCAGTCACGTGAGAATATGTGGTAGAGAATATGTGTAGAATGAGAATCTGTGGTAGAAAAGCTCTGCAGACCCCCCTGTCATTGAAGAAGGAGGAGGAGGTGCTGATTCTCCAGGTGCCAGAGCAGAGATTCCCCTGCAGCTAATGGGAGCCCTTCATTACATCTTCTCTCCCCTGTCCTGCTGAGGATGGGGAGTGACAAGAAATGGCTTTGGTGGGCACCTGGCATCCAGCCAGGGTCAACGCACCGTGATTCTGGAAATTTGATTTGAAATGAAAAAGCTGTCGTTGTTGTGGTTGGATATTATAGTAATGTGATTGACTTCACTGGAATTTCCAAATACCAGCGTAGATTTGTGTGGTGGGTTGGCTTTGCCTGGCTGCCAGGTGCCCACCAAGCTGTCTCACTCCCCTTCCTCACGAGAGCAGAGGGAAAGTGCAATGGAAAGCTCACAGATCGAGACAAGGACAGGGAAAACCCCCACTAATTGCTGTCATGGGCCAAGTAGACTTGATGTAGGGAAATTAATTTATCACCAATTAATAACAGGGTAGGATAGAAAGAATTAAAAAGAAACCTGCAAGCACTTCTGACCCACTCCTCCCCTCTCCCAAAGCTCAGCTTCATTCCTGATTCTTCTACATCCTCCCCTGGAGTGATGCAGTGGGCTGTGGAAAAGAGACTGTGGTCACTTTAGTGACACCTTGTCTCTTTTGCTCCTTCTCGGCTTCGGACAGTCTTTTATTAACTGGGCCAGCACAGGTCCTTTCTGTGGGGTTCCTCCAGGAACAGAATGTTCCAGCCTGCAGCATCCCCTGTGGGTGACATGGCCTGCCTGAAAACCTGCTCCTGTGGGAGCTCTACTCCACAGGCTACAATTCCTGCTTGAGCCTGCTCCAGTGTGGATTCCCCACAATCTGGAGGTGGATGCCATGGTCTTGTTCTGTGACTGAAGGTGAAGCTCTGCACTTGGAGCTCCTTCTCCCCTTCTTCTCTCACCTTGGGTCTGCAGGGCTGTTTCACTTCACACAGTTGCTGTGCAGTGGTTTTTTCACTTTCTTAAGGGAACACCAAGGTGCTACAAGCATTCTGATAGGCTCAGCACTGGGTAGTGGTGGATCTGTTTTAAGACTGGCTGGAGCTGTCTCTGTCCAGCATGGGACAGCTCATGGCATGTTCTCACAGAAGCACCCCTGCACTCCCCACCCTGCTACCAAAACCTTGCCATGTAAACCTGGTACAATGAGATGAGTCTGTAGTGAAAACTGCACTTCCAGTATGTAAGAAGAAGTTTGTGGGTGGATTCTGAGGTTGTCCTTCTTTATGGAACCAGCTATGTGAGGTTATGTTTCCCTTAGTCTTTCACTGTTAGAGGAGAAATGATGTTATCTGACACTCTGCAATCAGTGTTCTGGCTGCTGACTCCAGTTAACTCTACAGAATTTCACGTGCAGCCCTTTTGCCCATCTGTGGTGCTGGGGTGAAGTCCATGAAGCTTTTTGGCTGCAGGGAGGACAAAGGTTTGCAGCTGAAGGGCTTTGCTCTGTATCCCACAGATTGTCCCTTCTGTGGGGATGTCCCAGGTCGTTCCCTGAGAGCCAAGGGATCATTTTAGCGTTGTTTTTATATCCCATATTTAAAAGACAGAGGGAGAGAAGATGAAATTCTTTGTGAAGGCTATTTCAGGTTGCCGTTACAGAACAGAGTTTTGGGCATAAACCCTGGAATGAATTGTTGCACATCAGTTTTTACATTCAGGCTTTGGGAACTCTTCAGTTTTGAAGGGAGAGAATTGGACTGTCAGGGCAGGGAGAGGTGGGCACTGCAAAGCAGAACAGATTTAGCCCTGATGTATTTATCAGGACATTTTATCTTCTCATGACATGGATAGCTTTTACTGTGTTCTCCAGAGAAATACTATATTGCTCTACTGGGAATTATCTGTGAAAGGCTAAGTCAAAGTGAATATCTAATTCTCAGCACTTGGTACTGAAAAATTACCAAAACTGAAAATTTTTGGTAACTTAAAGCTGACACTACTTAATAAAATTTGGTGGGTGCTAGATAAATACCTTTCAATAAATAAGCCAACAGAAACATCTTCTGATTAATGAATTTAGTACAGTCAAGGTTCTCCCTCATTCCAATTCTTTACTCTTAGCATCAGTTTTTCATATTTTGCAAATGTGTCTTTCTAGGCAGTGCAGCTTCTAATAGTAACTTTGATTTTTTTGTTTCATGTAATGTGTTTGCTTGTGTTTCCATTCCTGTTTTCCTGGCATTAGGTGGAGTGGATTTCTCCTTTGTGCCATTGCTATGCTCCTTGTGATATTTCCCATGTTTACCTTTCCGAAAAAGCTCCCTCCTCGACATAAAAAAAAGAAAAAGAAGATGAATTCTGATGATGTTTCAAGTGATGATGATGTGATGAAAGAGAAAACAAGTAGCAAAAGAGAAACAGACAGTTCAGTTTCTGCCTCTATGGGATTTGGAGAGAATGTTAAAGGTAAAGTTTGTTTTTAATTTATAAATGCTTTAGATTTGGTGTGCAGGGTCATCCAGGATTGTATGGTGTAACTGAAGGCAGTTTTGACATCCTATATTTGCTATTATGTTTTGCTATTGAGATTTTAATAGATGCTCATCCTCTAAAATGACAGGGTGCAGCAGTGCAGCAATGATTGTAAGACATTCTTTTCCTTGAATTGTCGGTGTTTGTGTACCTGTAACAAACAGGTAGGCTATTTCCTATAGTTACAGGACTCCTACCTCATGTATTTATGCATCTTAGAGTTTGCAGTTGTCACACCTGCTTTATAAGCTAAATTTCTTGGAATAACATGCTCTTCCACAGTGTAAGTGAAACAAGTAGAAGGAGTTCTGGTATGTGAGTTCAGTTACATTCATGTATTTGAGAAAGATGATTTGTTTCATATTCCTTTCCTGTCTGTTTTGTACTGCAAACTATTTTCTGAAGGCTAAGACAAATAAAAGCTGTGCTAATTTTGAAACGTGAAGAGATCAAAAGATTGACAAGTAGTAGAGATTTTTATTTTATTCAAGGAGTAACCATTACTGTGAAATGTAACAGTAAGTAATAATCATTGACAAGTTGCCTGGGGAAGAAGGGCAGTGTTGCTACAAATTGATTAATGTGAAGCGTATAGAATTCAAATTGACAATACAGACTCAATAGTATTGTAAAATTGAATAGTGTAAGATAAGAGTGAATGTGCCTTGATGTCATTGTGTTGTTAGTGCTGTTGTGTCCTCCTTGGATTCTATGATGCAAATGCTGCTTGTGCCATTTCATGGTAGCCTGATAAATGCAGCTGGAGCTGGGAGAAACCATGAAATATCTATTGTACCATCAGACATAATTTGATCTCAAAACTTTAAAGTGTTTGTAGAAATAGACAGTTTTATTCTTTACTTGGATAGAAGTCCAGGCTATAATGATTGGCAGACTTTTTAATGAAACATTTATGATCACTTTTATGCTGAGTAGACAAGGCTTAGCAAAACCAGCTGTTTTTAGACTAAACCCAGTGTAATTTAAAGTTATGTTTGCACACCTACACACTGATTTGCTCTGTATTACATTTACACTGGTTCTCTCAGGGTACCTAAAGTTGCTGTTAATTTCTACAGAAGTAAAGAAAAAAGAGGATACCAGAACGTTCTTGGTGATTTTATTAGCTTTCAAATCAGCTTTTTAAGGTACAAGGCAAGCAAAGAGCAAGCAAAGTGAACCTCAAATATCAGAACATGTTCCTTCCTTCTTTAAAGACTCTAGTCTCCATATTTGTGAGTCTCTTTTCTCCTCAATCCACACAACTAGTTGTGGTTTTTATTTGTCTTCAAACCTACTGGCCTCTGATCAGAGGAAGTAGTTGAGGATTGGTCCTGTCAAGGTTTTCTCAGTAGCACAGGGAATTGGGGGAGTCTGGTCTTTGCTGGACTCCTTCCTGATGATTGCAGACAGTGTCCCAGCAGAGACACTGCTTCCCCCTTGGGTGTGCTTGGTGAAAAATACAGAGTACAGATGAACTGCAGCTGGGTGGGTTTGCTGGCGCAGGTTCTCTGATACAGTTTCACCTTCCAGGCCATGTTGTCCCTACAGGCACAGCTAGTACAGAAAAAACAAGTATTTGCTTGGGAGAATGTTTTCTAGGACTGTTTTTTACAAAAATGAAAACTTCTGTATGCCTCATTTTGGCATGTGTTTCTTTGGTATGTATCTGCCTAGATGTATAACATACATTCTATAAAATTCTATATGAATATAATAATGGAGCTACCAAATTAGAACTTTTACTACACAAAACTTTTAGTTTTCTTTAGAGGAGAAACTTCACCATGTGGAACAGTGAAAAGAAACATGCCAGAAAGATAGCAAGCTAGTTGAGATAAGCAGAAAAAGTATTTTTCTATAAGCTGATAATAGCTTTCCCATTCAGTGTCAGTTACTCTAGCAAAGAAGGCCTGCAGCAGGAATGCACTATCATTTAATTATTTTTCCAGTTTAAGTGGGCTTTATGGAATAAGATCATGCCTCAGGCTTCTCAGCTGAGGTAATTTTGTTTATAATGGGAAGGAAAAAAGGATCATATGTGTCTAAGTCATTTAGCATTGCTTCTTCTGAGATGCAGTGAACATTTTATACTTTCCATTGAATTTCAGAGCTTCATTTTTTTATAGCACTGTGGGCAGAAACTCCACTTAGGCAGTAGCCAGGAGACTGTTGATTTAGTGGGTCATATCTTCTGTTCTATACTAATAAATATCAGTGATGTCATAGTCTGCCATGAGGTCAGTGCCATCAAATCTCTGAAATCTATGCAGCTTTGGTAAGGAAAGTAACTGTTTTCTTCTTCCAATATGATCTCATCTTACCTGGGAAGCCTGGCAATGTGATTTTTCTCCTGCTCTAACTTGTCCTAATTTCATAGTTAATTCTCTAGGTGAATGAAAAGGTATAAAAAAGTCGTAAGAGTCTTTTTTTCTGCGCTGACTGCCAGTATAAGCTGAAGAAATAAAACAAAAACTGGCTCCATCCGCAAGTAGCCTCAAACTTCAGTGACCTGAGCTTTATTTTGGCCCATGGTGGAGCTGAAATCAGATAAAAATACAGATACAACTTTGCCTTTTCATTGTTTCAAGTTGCAAGGGCTTGGAATTCAGTCTTTTCAGCTCACATTTTCTACTTACGTTTCAAGTAGAAAATGTGAGCTGAAGAATGCTTCTGAGTCAGGTATCAAAAGTACTAAATAAAAGAGTAAGTAGGTCACCGGAGGAAGAAAATTTGATGTAGTTTATTGGAAAAAATAGAGGTAGTGTAGATTACATGAGCTAGAGAAGTTTTGTAGTGAATAAACCACGGTTCAATCCCATATGTACAGATAACATGAATCTGAGCAGACAAAACTACTGTTTTCATTTAATACCTAGATACCCTTAGGGTTTTGTACCATGGAAATTGTATCTGCAGTCCCTTTCACTTACCACTATAATGAAACTTACTGTGCAATTGAATAAAGGAGCAGGGTAAAGAAAGTAAATGTATATGTATCTTATAAAAGTCTGATCTAATTTGAATCAAATAATTAATCTAATTAATTACATGTATTTTGTAGCCTTTGGAGGTTTTTTTTGTTTTGTTCCTATGTACAGCCCTTTCTTAAATGTACAGTATTCCTGTCTGGCTTGTCACATTTACCAGCTGTCCTGTGCCTTTCTTGGTGAGTTCCTGTGAGGGGCAGAGACAGGATAATAATGATTGTCACGGCATCAGCAGAGATAAAAGAAACTCCTGAGGGGCTGGTGGTTGCAGGACAAGCCCACTGAAGTGCTTTGCCAAGGAGCTGGATTGGAGTTTCTGTGCTAGCTGAAGCTCAGTTGACAGGCATCAGAAGAGGAGGAGACAGTGTGCTGTGTGTGGGGGCACTTGGTGGGCACTGGGAATGTCAGAGGGCTCAGCAGACCATGGGCTGGAGATCCTGCAGTGCCACTGACCTTGAGCAAGGCAGTTCCCTCCTGTGCTTTCTTAGGCTGTCCTGAAGAGCTCAAAATAGAAAAGATTGGCATAGCTCCATGCAGTGATGAACAGTGCTAACTGGAGCCTTGAGGACCTGCTCTAAATCAAATTAAAATAAGTAATAATGATATCAAACTGGCTCTGAACCCCTTCTCTCTTGATGGGGTATTAGGGGCTGTTCAATGATCCAGCCACCACCCAGGTGCTTAGTGCCTGTCCTGAGAGTTGAATGAGGTTGTTTAAATGGTGTGGGAGTAGATAACGAAATGGCAAAATACTGTTCTGGAGATTGGTGATTAGCTCCATGCAGGATGTATTTGACATAGTTGTGTGTCACTTTGCTGGTTTCCATTCTGATAAACAAACCAGAGATTCTGTCTCAAATCTTGGCTCTGCATTGCACTGCACAAGAGTGGAAGCTGCCCCTGAGACCCTGGTGTGGAGCCAGCCCTCTCCATAGCTGCAGGCTTGGGAAGTGTGTCCAGACTGGGAGCACTGGCACAAGGGAGGTCTTCTGGCTGATATCTGCCTCACCCTTACAGGAGACTTTTCTGATGGACTGCAGAAGGATAGTGCTGTAGACTGAAATGATTTGTTCATCTGATGGTATTCATTGCATTGCCTTGGGCTGGGTATGCAGGAACAGGGATAAAAGAAACTATATTAAATGTTGAAAAAGGAGGTGAAGTCAGAATTATTTGAGTTTTTATTGAAATTCTGTTTACAGTGCTTTGCTTAGAGATATATTTATGAATACTTGTATTACTTGCAGATTTTTCTTGCTTTTCTCTTACCATGAATCAAGTAATGGTCCAGCACATGAGTGGAAAAAAAAAGAATACTGACCAGAGAAAAAATACTGTCAAAGATCATGAAAGGAAGAAAATTGACAGTAGTCTAGCAAACCAGTCCAGCAAGGCAGGTTTCAGTTTACTCTTAGTAATATACTAGGTTATTGGGGGAAAAAGAAAAAAAAGATTGGATGTTAAAATCTGAGTTACTACGCAGAAATATAAACGTTTGCAGCTATGCTAAAAAATTGTTTTATTTCTAGGAGTGTAATTGATAGAGGTTTATTAATTTAGATGACAGAACGAGGGAAATTGCAATTTCTGTAGTGTGTTTCTGATGCAAATTTGCAAAAACATGCAATGTCTTTTGAGAAGAGTGTCTTCTAAAAAAATCAAACCTGACAGGTTTAATAATCACCTTGAAATCAAAACCTAGGCCTATGGCTAGCTACACAAAAATAATTTGACATAGAAATGTTTTAAAAGCATGATTGATTATGTAGTCTAAAGGAACCTTAAAGTTTTTAGCATTCTTACTTTTTACTATAGTTACTGTGGTTCAAAGATAATGAGTTACTTAACAGTACCTTTTAATTACACATTTTAAAATTCAGAAGTGTAGTACAGATGTTGTCACACCAGGTTTGATGGTGATCATGGGAGGAAATCAGGGAAAGTCTAACTCTGAATGAGTGTTTTTATTTCCAAGTTTCTTACTATATAGCAGCTTTCCCTTGTATGCCAGACAGTTGCTGTTTATAAACCACGAAGATAACTCTTAAGTGCTCCAGGTGGCGTGCATTAGTGTGGCATGCAGAAATAAACTCTTTATTTCATGCCAAAATTTATAGTAATCAGCGAAGCTGTTCTCTGAAGAGCCCTTCAGATGGATATAAGGGAACGTGTGCTTATTCCAAGACATTAAGTTTTATCTACTTAACAGGAGAAATCCCGTTTCAAAATACTAATTAGTTTTGAAATGAATAATGACCTTTAGCCTGAGTGCTCAGATGAGATGTAAGTAGGAGTCAACAGAAGTACAGCTCTACATACAAGCACCAGAGCAAAATGTTCATTAGCTCTGCAGTTCTTTGCCAAATTAATTCTCCAGTTGACTGAAAAGTCTAAAACAGACATTTTCCTGAAGCTCAGTTTTATCAGGAAGGGCAAACTTTACCACATATTATGATGTCTGGACGAGACTTTAAAATAATCGATTTAGCAAACACCTTGAGTTCAGCTCTCGGCTAAGAACTACCAATTAATTTCTACAAAGAACACTCACTTCATCATCCTAATAAAGTTATCTTTCTCTCTGTGATGATACCTTATTTTCTACCACGTTTTAAACCCAGGTGAGCAGCTGCCACTAAGTAGCTCAGTTTCCAGCAGGACCAATCCTTCTTTCTGTTGCCTGACTTCTTTCTCACAGCAGCATCAGTATGGTCGTAACTGCTTGCTCCTGTTTCTATTGCAAACAGCACCACCTTTTTTTTTATTTTTTAAAGCTGTAGGTGGCAAAACCCATTAAGATTAAAATATATATTGCTTCTTAAATATGTTGCTTCTTAATATGATTTATTCATTAGTTATTTCCACCAGATTTTGTATTTAACGTTTAGTATGTTTCTTCATAGATGTAGCAGGAGAGCATTTGACTACATTAAAATTATAAACCCAGTACTCATAATGAATATTATAAACCCAGTACTCATAATGAATTCAGTATAAATTTTGACAACTGGCATAAGCTAATACTAGATGCAGTCAGACAACTTAAGTGCTAATTTGCAGCTTGACAAGTTTTGACATGGCAAGTGAAATTCTGTTTGCTTTTATACAGATAACCTACTGGAGTCAGTACAGAAAGTGAGACAGATTTTTGTCTTGACAACTTTTAACATCAGTAAAATTCTCAGTTGTTCTTGCTCAACATGTATTTCTAATGGGTGCTCTTACCATTGAATTCAACTGGCTTTGATTCAAGCACTATTCTATTTCTGTACCAAGTGAAAAGCAAATTAAAAAAATCTGAAATATAGTAGGTTAGATATAACACTTGAAAAAAAATTGATCTGGGGTAAAAAAGCCCCAAGGAAAAGAAGACATGTTTAAAATCAAGGCATCTAGCTGATAAAAATTAAGTGCTGAATAGGGTGATGATAATTTGACATCACTGCAGGACTAAATTTAAAGTATGCAAGTGTTTAATTTAACTACAGTGCTGAATTTTATGGGGGTTTGATATTTGATTTGAGAATAATTGCAACATCTATGAATAGTTTCTCAATTTAAGTTAATGATGTACTCTCATTTTTAATTGATTGCTTTATCCCTTCTGAGAATATTGAGTTGTATGTAATGTATGTTGAGATTCCTTGATATCATTGATGTAATTTTTTCATTATGCTTTGTCTGCATCATTGTAAATGCCTTTAAATCATGTAGAAAAATGTTTAACTAAAAATATTTTTGTTCCCCTTTCAAATTAGATTATTATTACCCCAGCTTTACAAGCATGGTCCTTGAAGCAGAGAGTAACAGGGGGAGTATAGGATCTTTTTTCCTCCTATGGAGTGCAAATCTCAGTACAGTGTGATATGTGTTATTTCTCAGAAAATCTCAAGATATCAGAATAATTCCAAAATCTCTGCATTTTATTGCTGTTTTTCTTTCTGTTGTGGTGTTACTGTTCTGTTCTTTCAGAGTTTTTTTGATTCACACCTCAGTTGTGTTTGTGCCAAGTGGGACCATGGCCCTGAGTGAGGCAGTGAGATGGGGTCAGTCAGAGCAGAGAGCAAGGGCTGCAATCCCAAGTATGCACTCTCCCTTCTGTCTAGCAAATGTAGCAGCTGCTAGCAAGCCATTACTGCCAGTCTGTCCCAAAGAAAATCAGTTGGTTTTGTTTCAGTTTGCTTTCGTTTCTCACTCATTGTTTATAACATTCGTTTGTCATTTTTGTCATTTTATAGAGCTTCCAAGAGCAGCTGTCAGGATCTTAAGCAACATGACATTCCTTTTTGTGAGTTTGTCATACACAGCTGAGAGTGCCATTGTCACAGCTTTTATTACCTTCATTCCCAAGTTCATCGAGTCACAGTTTGGCATCCCAGCTTCCAATGCCAGCATCTACACTGGTAAGGCATTGCCACATAGTGTTACCTTGCAAGCTTGGCTTTGGCTAATGAAATGAGTCAATTAGGAATGAACCAAAATGTGTTTGTTCAAACAGGTGATTGGATCCAGCTTCCTGCATTTGGTTAGATATTCAGACTATTTTTTGATGTTTGTTATATGTATTTAGTAAGATGTGAACCCATTTATATTATTTAAGGGCTGGATTTTTTTTTTTTTTTGCATAGGCCTAGACAGATGCTTTCTTATTTTGTTGATGGTCTCCGGTGGAGGGGGGGGAAACCCCAAAAACAAGCTAGAAAAACCATAGACATGACTGCAATTTGTGTGCTTTAAAAGGTCTCTTAACACTGTTCTTCTTTTCTGTGAATTTTACTTCCTCTTTGATCTTTAAAATACCTTTATCTTCTTTTCCTCTTAGTGAAAAGTTGTTTATCTCTCCCATCCTTCAGTTATCTCTCTTCTCCAGGGTGGTGTTTTTCTCCTTACTTTTACTTATTTACATTGAGACAGCAATCTAGTCTAGTCAGAACTCCCCAGATTCTCTCCTGTCTGTCATTTCAGGAGACCCCTGCTGTACCAATGTACAGCCATGTCCAACTTTTAACAGAGCTACAGACCACAAAAGCTTCACACTCGTCTGTGACTGAGAGAGATGAGAACTTGGCTACTAAAGGTAGCCAAAATATTGTGCAGAACTGGGGCCTATGTCATGAGGATGAGTTTCCTTCTCTTCTAGCTGTGTCAAAGACATTTGTCTTTGTAATAATCTTTTTAAATTCTCCATAGTGCTTCTCATATAGAATAACTGCTGATTGCTAGGCAAGTTAGTTCTTATTTCCCCTCATATTTCCAGACACTGTGCCGTAGGAATGATGGAGTGGAGTGAATGGTGGGCACACAGGTGAAGTATGGGGTGAAGCTGTCCAGGGGTATCTGTCAAAAAAGGACAAAAAGCAGCAGAAAGAAGAAGGAAGGCACATAGACCTCACATGGGAAGAATTTGTCACTTGCAGTGGCTGGAAGAAATGCAAGGAATTTTTAGAGTGGGGAGGGGAAAAGTCAGAGAAGCACTATGTGGTGTTTTTTATTTGAGAGTTTCTGGGATGAGATTTTCTTCAGGGCATGAAATCCCTGTGTTCTGCATATAGGGAGGAAACATTGACTCATGGGACTGTGGTGCTCTCTGAAGCTTGGAGTAGCTACACACACAGGAGTTTTACTGTAATGAGTCTTCATGGGATGGCTGCACCATAACTTACTTCATTCCCAAGATAAACCAGAAACATTCTTGCCAGAAAAAATACTCAACAGCCAGTACATTAACAGACGTAAAATAGTGTGGCCTTGCCTAAAGTGTGAAATTATTAACATCTGTTGTTTCCCCTGTTATAAATTACTTGATAAAAACTATTAAAATGACAGAATAAGAAGATTAAATATATCAGGCTGGATGTGCAGCAAGGACAAGTGAGCACTGCTTCTACAATCCCAGCCCTTAAACTTAGCATTGAAGTCAGCAGTTGTTAATTTTATAAATATTTTTGTAGGAAGGATGGGAAAGGGAAACTTGGAAATTTTGTATTAGATTGCTACTGGCTAATAAAATAAAAGACATGACAAGTTCACAAATTTTCTGGTTAGTAAAAAGAGAATTTATGTGTTATTTATATTTTACATCTATGCTTAATATACACATTGCCAACTGAGTACATGTGCTTCCTGAATCTACCTGAATCTTTATTTAAAGATTTTGCTGGCAATTTTTTGTCTTCTAAGCAGCAATTCTTTAATTAAGTCCCAATTTCTTTCAGTTTTAAAACAACCCTGGCATTTATCATAATCAAAAAACACTGGGTGCCAAATTTCATGTCTTGAACTTGTGCAGCTTCTATATTTAATTTCTGCTCTTGGCAGAAAGACTGGTTTTGATTCTGTGAAGACTTATTGTTTGGAATCTGCCTCCTGAAATGATATTTTGTTCTGTAATGTCATTGGTGATGGCAGGATAATTAAGGTGCCAGCTGTTTTTCCCTCTTTTCTTGCTTTCACAATCTCAACATTTTGATAAATATAATGTCCCTTTCACCTTTAGAGATATTAGCAGAGAATGAGTATGCTTTCCAATAATTGTAAAGGTATTTGCATGTGATAGTCTTACTGGCTTCTTTAAGAGACCAGCATCTCTAACAATTTGGATTATAAAGTTTAACATCTCTGTAGATACATCTGCCAAGTAGTAGTTCAAATTCCATGTCTATGTGGAATGCATCTTTATTGGCAAAGCCTTTAATTAAAGAGCTTCTCACATGTCAGTGAGACACAGAAAGAACAGTGCAAGACATTTGCTGACTTTGCCACCACCTCAGGACCTGACAAATGGGGACAGCCTGGTGATATGTTGCTGAACCTTATGACTGCAGCAGCAAAGGTTTCATAGGCAGGTCTTTGTGTCTTACCCTAATTCTGTTATCTTAATTTTTTAAATTGTGTTTGATCACACACATGTATCTGTGGGGAGATTAATTGGAATGCTGAGGTAGGAGTCAGGGAGTCATAGACTCAAGGTTGGAAAAGACCTCCAAGGTCATAAAGTCCAAGCTTTGACCAGACACCCCCATGTCAGTAAACACCATGTGCCAGTTCTGGTCAGTTCTTGAGCACCTCCAGGGATGGTGACTCTACCACCTCCATGAGCAGACTATGCCAGTGGTTAACCACTCTTTCTAATGTCCAACCTGAACCTCCCCTGGCCCAGTTTGAGGCCATTTCCTCTTGTCCTGATGGAATTTGCTTGGGAAAGTGCTACTCGGCTTGAGTAAAGTATGCAGAAGGCAGAATTTGCAGCCAGGCTTGGGTGTGCACTCCCAGGTGGGCAGGATTCTGGGGTCCTGCTTGAGGTTAGCACTTGTGCTTTGCTGGAATTAATAATGAGAATGGGAGGAGGAAAATTTGTGTCCAAATCTGGATTTCTTCCAATTTCAGTGGTTAAACTGGACCTATATGTAGCCCTTCTCCCCATTCTAAAATAAATACAAAACAATGTTTCTGCTTGTAAGTACAATAGTTCTCTTATAGTGCTTTGGCTGCTGCTGATATGATAAGGAGGCTTTTATAAATTCTTTGACAACACTCCAGAGGTTTGAAAAGTCTGACTCAGTTTGCTAGCAGAGAATCAGACAATGGAGATCTTAGTGCAGCATTTGCAGTCATCTAATTACGGAATGATGCCAATATTTATGTTTTATGCCATTTCTGTAGGTCCTGTTTTAATGCTGTTTGAACTTCTTCTTGGCAGGTGTGATTATTGTCCCAAGTGCTGGTGTTGGTATTGTCCTAGGTGGCTACATTATAAAAAAGCTGAAACTTGGTGCAAGAGAGTCTGCAAAGTTGGCGATGATCTGCAGTGGCGTGTCTCTGCTGTGCTTTTCAACACTCTTCATTGTTGGATGTGAAAGCATTAATCTAGGGGGAATAAATATACCTTACACAACTGGGTAAGTATCTTGGGTGATTATCTCTGGCAAAACCAACTTTTTCCAATAAGACTGATCTAGAAATGTAAAAATGCTGATAGCTGATGTACTAAAGAAGCCATTTCAGTTCAAATGAGAATTTAGTGAATTTTGTGATACAAGAACATGCTGTTAGTGTGTGGGTCTTGTTTTTTACATCTGGTTTATATTGCAGTTTATGTAGTAACTTAGCTTCTTGAGGGGTGAGAAAATGCATTAGAATGGCCTTCAGTGATGCAGAAAAATAAGAATAGTCTCCTCTGTAGATTACTTAGAATTTACTTAGCGTTTTAAAATGTTTTCTGCTCATGAAAAATTGTGAAAAAATGAAGTGGATTGTGAAGATTATTTCTGAATGGGTTTATTAATTATCACCTTAATAGTATTTTAGGTTTACAGTCCCTTTTTGAGAGGAATCACTTGGGCATGTGCTATGACATTAGTGGTGTGCACTGGTTCTGAACCCCTTACTAGTTGTGTGAATGCCCTCCAGTGCTTGCTGGATCATCATCAAGACAGCAACTAGACCATATTCCCTAAAGTTATAGAGAGAATGAAGAGGACTGCAATGAGGAAGAAGGTGTGGATGTAGGAAGGACTTGGGAGTGAGGAATTTGGGCTGTGGCATTAAGAAATGCATGGAAGGGCAAGAAAAAAAGAAAAAGGATATTTGGAGGCAAGGCAGTGTGGTAAAACTTGAGACATTTTCACTGGAAAGGGATTCTCTGCTAGCCTGATCATGAACTTTTATTTACTTTTTGCATGAGATTTTCCTCAAAATTGCGTTCTTCATGTAGGTTAAACACAGAAACAGGGTAAGTGTTTGGAGAGTGTGACCCTATCTGAAGCAATGTTTTTCCCCTTTGCTTTTACATCTGAGGCACGTGTGCCTTTTAATTATTACCAGATGCTGGGTATCAGATCCATTTGTGTATTTGCTTTTAGTGCTAAGCTCTGGACTCCTAATATTTTGAAGAGAATGTAGAGTGTGGAGCAGGAAAAGAGATGATGAAATGGAGAGAAAATACAGTGGGGCAGAGGGATAGCAAGTGAAAAACAAAAAGGTAAAATGGGAAGCAAAGGAGGAAGAAAATAGGCGCTGTTTACACAGAGAATGTTTTGCATTGCTTGTTGCTGGGTGTTCCTACATTGCTGTCAAACCTTAGTGCTAGAGCAAAGAAAACCAGCAGCTGAAAGTCAAGAGCTGATGAAAAGCTGTTACTCCTTTGTATTCCTAAGACCTAGAGTTAAAGCTTGCTGCTGAGGGGCTGTCAGGAGAAGGAAGTGGCATGGTGATATACCCTCATCTGAGCTTAGTGGGCTGAAGAAGGAGAGAAGAGGGATGGCAAGGGGGTGGAATGCTTTGATTGTCCACCTGCTGCTAATGTTTGTGACAGCCTGTGGGCGTAGATGATGAAAATTAATAGGAATGAAAACATAAATTTCAGATGGGAATTAATTGATCTGTGTGACAAGTCAGAATGTACCTGCCTGACTAATGAGAAGCCTGTACCTTTGTGTTTGGAGAGGTCCCATTTAATTTAAATCTGTTTCTAAACTGAAGTCAAGTTGTACTATTGTCATGTAACTCATAGCCTTCATGCTGGATTTGTTGGAGTATATAATGTTTGTTTAGTAAGTAATAACATTTGCAGTAAATACATAGCATCAATTGAAGTAAGCATCAATTCACAGCTGTTGTGCAAATCTGCAGTACATTACTTCCTTCCACATTCATGTAATTGTTCTTATTGAGAAAAGAGGTGAGAAATAGTAACTGCCAAATTCTCACAACTTATTGATATATATAAACTTTTTGAAATCAGTATAAAAATCATATTGAGTGTAATGTCATCAGAAATTGAGAATTAACAGCATGTTACAAAGCGTGGTTCAGCTAGATTTTTTTAACACAGAGATAAAGTCCACATTGATTATCAAAATGAGAGTAAAAAGGCAGCACTACACATAAATTAATCTTGAATATCTGATATGTAAGCATTCCCAGTCATTTGATAGTTTCAAATCACTTACTTAGTAGGCAACTCTTTAACTCAGCCATCAAAGAATGTTGTTGGCCATGGAATTAAAAAAGCATGCTTTCACTGTGAATTTAATAAAGAACAAACTTCATTCTCTACTTAGACTATAGTGCAGCCTAGGGGTTGAAAGCCAGTTCAAGGGGCAAGATTGGATAGGGAAAGCAGGAGAGCTGCCTGGTTTGGGATAAATGTATTGCATGATGCTCTACCCTAACATGGCAATGCCAGGTGTGATTTGCACTGGCACCAACCCAGAGATCTCAGATGCATTGGGCTGTGCAGACATACCCTGCAGGATAATTTCTATGTTCATTTCTGCTGTTTGTTTTTTGTACATTTAAGCATGCAGTTTTTTCCTTTGGTGAATTGAGCCCTCAACCACCACAAAGGAGAGGGGTGACCTAGGTTTCAGTTAACATAGAAGTTATGTGCCTGCCAGTACTCAGAAAAGTAGGCAGTGACATTTCATAATTCAGTATGTTTCGTAACTCAGTATTTTTCTGACTGTACCAGCTGCAGAGAAGTGGATGGGACCTGCAGGCATGCACAGATTAGAATATATTAGAAAGGATTTTCTGCTGTTTTATGTTGGGCACAAGCAGTTTTGCTGTTGCTGGCGTGTCATCAGCACTTCTGTTCTCAGGAAGATCAAGGGCACCTCTGTATTATACATCTCAGCATTTTAGAACCTTTTACTCCATGCCCCAGCCTTGTTCTGAGGGTGGGTTTGATGTTTGAATTGCAGTGTAAGGAGCCTTATGTCAAGCCACAATGTGGCATCCCTTCTCTAGCTCCATAATAGCATCCAGTTGGGAAGTCCTGAATGAGTGAATGATCTGGACAAGAGTCCAGATGGCTTTTAACTATTTCTAAGGAGAGAAGCCCCACAGCCTCCCTGGACAACCTGTGTCACCACCCAGTGACCTTCACAGTGAAAACTGTTTCCTGGTGTTTGTCAGGAACCTCCTGTGTTTCATTGCCTCTGATCCAGGCACTGGGCACCACTGAAAAGAGCCTGGCTGTGCCTCCTTTGCATCCTCCCTTCAATATTTACAGGCATTGATGAAATCCCCCTGAGCCTGTTCCAGGCTGAAGAGTCTCAGCTCTCTCAGCTTTTCCTCAGAAGAGAGATGCTCCAGTCCTTTCATCATCTTAGTGGACTTTCACTGGTCTCTCTCAGGTACATCCATGTCTGTCTTTTACTGAGGAGCCCAGAACTGAGCCCAGCACTGCAGGTGTGGCCTCACCAGTACTGAACAAAAGGGAAATAGCAGAGATTTGGTTTTTTTCAGACCTGTCTCTTGCATGTATTGTTGTATAAGGCAGCTCCATGGTGAGCTTACTCACAGTGACAGATTCCTGGATTAGTTCAGTTCCATCTCTCACATTTCTGATGTGTAATGACTCAACATAGACTCTTTGATTGCTTTATGTTGTTTTGGTGCAAGTAAAGTTTAGTTAAAGTGTGCAATTGGCTTAATGAGGTATTTCACATAAAAATACTTATATTTTTCCTCTTGTATCAACAGTGTGTGTTTCTGTTATTCTTGTATCTATTTCAGTCCAATCAGCCAGTGGTGTCCCTTAACTTGAAAGCAGTGACTAATTGGATCAGAACAATAACAACAAAGAAGGAATCCAGCTAACACAGTGAGAGGGTCCCTTGTTTGACAGCTACACAAAAATTGCATCATTGCTGCAGTTCCAGCTGCTTGCCAACAAGGAGACTGCAGATCTCTGCCATCAGAATGTCCTTCAATACCAAACCAAAAATACTGCGATCAAATTAAGATAATCCTTTTTATCCTATAGTCAAATATTAAGATTATAGAAACTACGTGGTGAGGTTATCTCCTTCCCTTTGTATTTCCTTGGTCCTGTAGGTTACTACAGTGATATCAATAAAACCATGTGCAAAATCAGTTATTTGTTTGGATGTTATGAAAATATAGTTTGACTTCCTTTTTTTAAATCTGCATTTCATTTAAATTGTAACCTTCTGGGAAGAGGGTCCCCCTTTTTTTACTCAATATATGTTCATTGACTGCCAGTACAGTGATGTTTCTGTCCAAGCCTGAGTATGTGAAATAACAGGTCACAGCTCAAAAAACTCAGGCAATAAATCTCACTTTGTATTTTCCCTTTTCTCACTTTACTCCTATATCACAAACCTTCCCTGGAGTAATAGTTGGAGAGAAAAACATGTTTTAGAAAAATATGTTAGAAACTAGAGTCCTTTGCATTGTTAGTCACAACTAATAAAGGTCTTCTCTTTATCAGCTTTACCAGCATTGTGTCATGGAGACACAGAACAGTCTCCCTGAGAAGTGAACAAATGCAATTTGGCAGATGGGGTTCTGGGTTTTGTCCCAGCACATGTTTAGCAAACTTGCAGTTGAATCTTATTAATGGAAGGAGCAATATTTTTGTAATTGAAAGAATTGTTCAGGAAGTGCTGTCATTCGGGGCTGGTTTCTGTTTGTGTGATTGGTGTCCTTGGCAGCTCAGGTGCAGCAGTGTTGCAAGTTGGCAGTATCTGCACTGCTGAAACAAGCAGAGCAGCTCTTTCTCAGGCATCCCATGTTTCTACAGCAGCTGCTGCATTGAGACTAGGCAGCTTTTCCCACAGATCAGCTCATGAGCAGGATGTACTAGCTTTGGTGCAATTTCCCTAAGAACCTGCTCTTAGTGGCTGCTGCAGGTAAATCTATGATGTGCTTTGCTGTAATTCAGGGATAAATGCTTTGTTTTCCTTTGTGGAGAATAGGCAGCCTTCCAGTGCCAGAAGTCAGGATTAGTAGAGTGCTTTGGTTCAGCTTACTTTCAGAAAAATGCACACCCTCAAGAAAAAGTGATTTCTTCCTGAAATAAGTGTTCAAGAAATCTGTTGTAGTATGTGCTGTGTGGTTGATCCCATATGATGAAAATGGGGTTACACAGACACATGTTAGTAGGTATTTCATGTCCCCAGCACTGAAACTCCTTCATTTGTTTCCCACCACTGAAAGTGGAGTGAACAATGAGTGAAGAGTGAAGGTAATGAAGATAAAAGCATGAGCCTCTTACAACTGTCTGATAGTGAACTTCTGGTAATGCAGTTAATAGATGATTTTGTATGCAAACCTCTCTGCAAGGTATTTGCTCTAAGCAACAAAAAGAAATTCCCCAAATAAGCCTTACAGTGATAAGCTGAGGACAAAAGGTGGTGAAAACTGGAGAGACAGAGCTTGCAGTAACTTCTTATTAATTTGAGCATATTTGTTTTGTGTATCTGTGAACCTAAGTCATCTTCCACGACAAACAAAAAAATGCGCCTGAGATTAAATTATCACAGTGATCTCAGTTCAGTTTCCCATTTCATGCTTCTCATTTCTTGCATGCCTGATTTCTTTCACCGTTTTTTTTTTAAGCTGATTTCCTAACCCCTGTGTCATGGTAATGTTCAGTGCAGCTGAAGTGAGTTAGCTATGCAAGCCGAGTAAGATGGGGAGTCGGTTCTCCTGCCTGTGGAACAGCCCTACCCATCTGTTCCTGAGAAGGGTTTCAGGTGGTGGAGGGATAAGAGATCAGAAGAATTTGTGCTGCAGGGTGAGAGAGGGTGGAGGTTGGAACAAGAGCTGTGCCTTTCCTGGCAGTCTGGGCTGTCCCTGGTCCTGTGCAGTGTGTAAAAGCCCTGTTGTCAACAGGAGTACGGTACCAGGGTCTCCCAGGCAGGTTGTGGAGTCTCTTCTTATGCTGAGTATTCAGGCATCTGGGGCATCCAGCTCAGCAGGCTGACTAGGATTTCATGAAACTCCAAAATGCTGCCTCTTCTGTTGGTGTGAAAAGCTTTTGTCACTGTGCTGCTGAAATGTGTATGTTCTTAAGGAATGTTTTGATGATTCGGTGGTTTTTTTCCATTGGAGAAAAAGTTCTGTTGAGACATTACTGGAAAAAGCTGCCCATTGCTATATGATGTATTGCTGCATACTGCTTGCTAAAATCCAGCAGGATATGATGTGACAAATTTCAGCTGATAGCTGAGAAGGTGACAGAACCACTACCAGTCCTGGATATTTGACTTCCTGCTCAAGCTGCAACTTGTTTCTAAAAGTGTACCTTGTTTGTTTATAGAGCAAGAAACAAAACACTCAGAAAGGCTTTGGTTAGCATCCAGCTAGACCATAAAGTGTAAAGGAGCTCCAAGAGCTAAATTTGTGAACCTGATTTGTGTGATCAGTAGACAGTCAATAAATATTTGAAAGCTACTTAGTAATATTTAATTGTCTACAGAAGTGCACAGCTGGCAAGACAAGCATATTCAGCAAAAGCAAATAGTGTTGTATAAATACAAGAAAACCAGTCAAGTGGAATGCTCTGAGCACAGTCATGCTGCTGAGTGCCACTAATGACAGGAGGTGAGGTGACACACAGCATGGGTTGACAGGGTGACAGTTGCTGTGTGCAGTATGGCTCCTGAGACAAGCCTCTGGGCTAGTCAGGGGTAGAAGATGGGACCAGAAGAACATTCCTTGTGTGTTGCAGTGTGTTGTAATATCCTGTCTTAAACTTCCGGGTCCCTTTCCCAGGTGTGCCAATACCTCTCTTCCCCTTCCCCCCTCGCCCCCTGCTGGGTTGTCAATCAGTTTTAACATTCCAGCAAAGGTGTGGTGTGGTTTGTCACTTTCAAAGGATGACCTTCAGGCCTGGGGGTCATTGGCCTATCTATGTGTCCCTCGTCCCTTGAGACCCTCCCCCTCTCACCTGGTTGGTGGCACATCTGTCCCTTCCCTCCCCCTCCCCCCGAGCTTAAAAGCTGAATCAGACCATGTGCTCGGTATTCTGTTCGAGCTGTTACCAAGATTCAGACCTCTGTGACCATGGAATAAAGCTCTGGATATTAACCCTCCGGCAGAATCCGTCTCCTTCCTCCTCACCATAGCCTGAAGCCTTCCCTCCTGAGGTAAACGGAGTTTCTACAAGCCTGGACTTGTTCAGCTGCCCAGCTGCAATCTCCAGCAAGCTAAAGGTGTTTCTGGGGTGATACACCACAGCTGCCGCCTTTGACCCAGCAGCAAGGGTCAGACTGGCCCAGGCACAATCTACCTGGTAATACTGGGATTCATAATCCAATACTTGTGGTTCCTGGGGTAGCTGGGATGCAGTAAGTCAGCTGCTAGTTGTTTATCTTCACACTGGCCTGGCCGACGCATCACAGACATGAGGACAAGCCAGCAGCAGCCCTTGTGAGGGCAGCCATAGCAGTCTGTGAGCATGTGTACAGGGTCTTGAGGATGCAGCCACAAACCCAATCCAGATTCCATTCAGCTCCTGCCTGGCTGAAATTCCCTGGATATCTACTGATCTGCTCAAGAGCAGAGGTTCCTTGAGATAGTTTTAAACAGCACTGGCCACTGAGCGGTACTGGGATAAAGAACAAACAAGACTGAGCAGTTAATTCAGTATTACACTGTAGTGCCCAGCGTGGAGTGGTTGTGCATTCCAGTGTAATTCTCAGACATTAGTATGGCTACCAATTCTCAAGGACTACTGAAGTGAAGTAAGCTACTGTTTGCATTTTGGCCAGAGCTCTCAAAGACCCAAACATAGATTTGTGTAGTTTTAGGGAGCCATGTAGGTGCAGGTATTTAAGCTGTCTTCACTCAAGGGAAAGAAGCATTTGAAATATGCCCAAATCCATAAGGAATTTAGGCTTTGGCCTCATTTTGGGGAATGGTCTAGGGAAGCAGAGTGGTGATTCATTTACAGACATTTAGTAAAAGGACAGCAGTCTTCCAGATCTAGAGAACTTCCTGTGAATTTCACATATTTGTAATACGTAAGTCATACAAGCATTGTTTTCTGAACAGCTGTTGGTATGTGGGAAAAGATGCCTATTAGTTCACAGAGTCCTCACATCTTGTCACTGAATCTTTCACTAGTAATCAACAAGAAATTATTGCAGCTTAGAATAGACATATAAAATAGTGGTGTCTTACTTCATGGAGGAAAAAAACAAACCGGGAAAAAACACACCTAGCCAAAAATGATACAAATTTTAAACTTTGGTATTATTTATTTTATTGTGTTTTTAGTTGATGGCAAGGATGATCTGGGTGTTCTATATTGTTTAAGTCATATATATAACCTAGAGTTAACACAGCCTTTATCTAATAATCAACTCTCAGTTCCAGAGTTAATGAGTAGGATGTTTGCTCCCTCTGTACAGGAGAATTTGGATATCTGTGTGTGCTCTACTAGCATGTTCTTTTTCCTTTCTTCAGTCCCACTCTTGCCATGGCCCACAGGAATCTGACTGGAAGCTGTAATGTTAACTGTGGATGTAAGATTAATGAGTACGACCCTGTCTGTGGATCAGATGGAATAACATATTTTAACCCTTGCCTAGCTGGCTGCATGAGTAGTGGAAACCACAGCGCAGGGGTAAGTGCTTCACCCACCACCCACACACAACCCCTGAGTAGCCCCTTGGGACCTGTGCAGATCGAAGACTTCTCTGTTCCTGGCTCAAGCATCCCTCCTCTGAGCTTCAGAGAAGTTCTCTGCAGGTGCCTTTTCCATCTCTGAGCCTTTCCATGATTTGAAAGACTGGCAGTGCTGCACTTGCATGGTGCCAACCCACTTCCTTTAGTTATACACCAATTTGAGGCACAAGTTCATTTGTACTAAGTGAATCCTCCAGCTGAGTGAGTGTAAATGCCATGGGATAGGAAGGGCTGGTGTTTCCTGTACAGACCCCAAAGACCTTGGTGGCATTGACCTGCGTGCCTGCTGCTCCTGCGGGGCTTGGAGGGGGTACCTTGGGTCAGTGTCATCCAACTCAGCTCTCTGCCAAAATAGGCAGACATGTCAAACTGTCTTTCTTCAAGCTCACTCTTACCTTTTAGAGCAGTTTGGGCATTTTCATGACTCCCTCTCTGAACTGAAGGAACTACTTAACTCTTCAGGTAGTTGGAAGTGTTTTAAATTGGTGTTTAAATTTAGTTAGGATTTGTTTGAAGTCATTGGTGTTTGTGTCAGCCTCATCATTTTGCCCAAGTAGCTCTTGCACTTGCACCAGTGCACTGATAGGTCTGTGGTTTGCCTGGGCTAGGAAAAGACTACCCATGTATTCTGCTCTTGTAAAACAGTTCTACCAATTCCATGGCCTTTTTCTAAACCTCTTCCAGGCTAAATGAAGGTTGTCATCAAACTCAAGTAACAAGAACTTTTAAGGTGTTAATAATCCACTTTCTTTCTTGGACATACATTGCTTGTTACAACCCAACATTCTAGTTATGCTGAACTGGAGAAGGACATCCTGCTAGTAAAACCAAACTGGAAAATTGGCAGTTTCCAGGACTGGGCACAAGAAGACAGTTGAAAAGTAGAATCTGACTTAAGTATCAACAGAGCATTATGGTCATATTAGTTTCCTTAAAAATGAACTCTTAAATTCTTCTGTTACAGCCTGTCCTTTACAAAAGGATAATTAACAAAAGACAGAAGTAATGTAAACATTGACTTTCTTAGGCCTTGATTGTGCTTTCCAGAAAGCTTACTTAAAAAGTATCAGTCTCCCAGTTTGCAGTCATGAACCAGCCTGTGGAGCAGAAGGATGTTAGGTCCAGCATTGTGTTTTCTCAGGTTGCCTGGATAGTGGTCTGAAAAATCCTGTTCATACATAGATGCTACTGAGAACAGATTAGTTTCCCTTTATTTTTTTTTTCTTATTTAGATTATCTTGCTGGTTTTTAGTAGAAAATTGTTTTGATCAATTGGAAAAGCCTGCAGTGTGAGCCTGTGGTTAAATTTCAGTGTCTATATAATCTAATTTTTCCTGGACTGAGACAGGCTTGGTCTTTGTTGCATTTCATCTGATATTGAACCAGCACTATTAATTTATTTAGTAGGGAGATATTCTGGGAGTGTGTGCTCTACAGATTGTGAAACATGCTATTGCATCTTATGATTTAAGAAAAGATGCTGTCTGAAGTTTTAACTCAGTAGCTAATGGTGAATAGAATAGAGCTGGCATTGCTTGGAAAAGGAACTTTTTTGGATTAAATAATCCTTTTTGTATGGTGCTTTTAAAAACAGCAAAAATGTGAGTTAGTGCCACTGTATAACACACAAAATGTTGCTAACATATAATATTTGGATTTAAGTTTATAACATAGAATGTTTTCAAAATTAACCATTTAAAAGTTCAAACTAAGAGGAAAGGATACCAGTGTACAGTTCATGCCTGTTTTTTATAAATATATATTTATGCATATATCTATTCCTATACTCTTAATACTTCTGTCATGCTATATCTGTCTTATTTAATACACAGACTTAGTTTCTCTGGTGATGAATAAAGAGCGTGTGATAAAAAGATCTAATTTCTGTAGGATTCCTATTTGGCATTTGCATTTGGAAGCAATAAAGAGTTTAGGGTGAGGTACTGCAGAAAGAAATCTGGTACTCATGTGATGTTAGAGTGGAGTGCTGCCTTTGGAAACCAGAATCTGTCATTGGTTTTGTTTCTAAGTGATATTGGGCAAGTCAGTTAAACAGAACTTCTCCCCATTGGTCATTATTCTTGTATTCTTCATGTTCTGGATGATGAACATGAGCAACAAACAGAAGTGTCACTTGTAGATGGGCTGCCTCAATCTGTATTTGAAGTTTACATTTAGAATATATTTAGTTGGGTATAATGGAAAATGTTCTGAACAAAAGGATTCCAGTTGTCTCAAATTAGTCACCCATGTTTGTGAAATCTTTGATCCATTTCAGTTACTTAATTACAAAATAGAGATAACATCAATACTTCATAACTGTTTTGAAGATAAATGACTCTTTTTTGAAAGAGTTAAGCTGTAATAGTGAATGTTATAAAAAATCCAAATGAAATATGAGTCCTTTCATCTTTGTAGTGGAATATTCTTAGTCTGAGGAAAAAAAGTACCTGAAGTCACATTTGAAAATAGGAGGTAAAATATTGGATAAATAGATGCATTATTAAGATGTTCAGCTAAATCCCATGAGGAAGAAAGTGTGAGGCTATATGATGGCATAGATGCTTATAAAGGTGTACATTAAAAATTACAAACTGCCATGATTTGGATATGTCTTGATGTCTAAGTGCTCAAATTCACTATCTTAAGATGATTTTGTAATTCTGTGCCGGTGTGGTACAAGGTTTGATAAATGCAAATATTGAAACAGAAAGCTCCTTCCTATAACATTGCATATGTCCTGGCCAGTTTCTTCTGTAGCACTGGAGTATACTGGTCTGCTGCATACCCCTTTGCCGTATATCGGATGAAAATAGATGTAACATAAATGTGAAAGAAGCCTGTTTCTGATCTAGCCCTTCCTCCCCTTGTTCAAGTCACAGTCCTGTTTGCTTGTGAAATGCTACTTCTTTTTTCAGTCTCTTCATCTTAATTTCATTCTCTTTGTTCCATTCAGGGATCTCTCAGTGAGTCCTCCAGTCTCACTCTTTTAGTCTCTGCTTTCCCTTTATTCTCTGGTTTTGCTTCTGGCCTGATCTACGCCCACATCCAGGTGGAAAGTCCTGAGCTTGAAGCATAAAGTGCAGCTTGCTGCTCTTTGGCCAGATCTGGCCTTCCATTAACATGGCAGAAGACACTGCCTGAATATGAAAGTCAGCAGCTTGCTGAATTTCAGAATATGGCATTTTCACTGCTGCCCGAAGAGCGTTTCCTCACATTTTTTGTAGTACAATGGAAACAATATTTTTCTCCAGCCTCCCTGTCAGAAGTGATTGAATTGTTTTGTCAATATTTCCCAAATATGTTCAGATTTTTAAAAATAAACTCAGAGAAATAAAGCAATGGAAAAGCAACTTCATCACAGAGAGTCCTGGCCAGCTTTAAAATTACTTGGAGATGTAACTTTGCTTGTGCTTGGGATAATGATGCTCAAGGCAGAAGATTCTCAGCTGAGAAGTACCACAGGCCTGTTGTGCAATGTCTATTTGCAATGTCTTCCTTACACATATTTTTCACATGGAAATGCTCTTTCTTGCTCTCGCAGGTCAGGAATTACACAGAATGTGCCTGTGTGCAGAGCCGCCAGGTGATCACTCCGCCCACGGTGGGCCAGCGCAGTCAGCTCCGGCTGGTGATCGTCAAAACCTACCTGAACGAGAACGGCTACGCTGTGTCTGGGAAGTGTGACCGAACCTGCAACACACTCATCCCATTCCTCATATTCCTCTTCATTGTAACCCTTATAACAGCCTGTGCCCAGCCATCAGCAGTCATAGTGACGCTCAGGTGAGAGCTCCGAGATGTTTCCTAAGTATTTTTGACGTGCCCGCCATCATCAGTTCCTGTGAAGCTTGTGCGTCCTTAAAAAGTGAATAGAATTCTTGGGTATCCTTAAAAAGTGAATAGAACCCTTGTAGCCTTAAAAAGTGAAAAGGCTGACAGGGATAGGGTGAACTCTTTATTTAGAATATGTAATACGATAATCTGCGTTAGGAAACATGAAGTGTGCAGTAAAGGTGCTATAAAGAGAAAACAAGCAAAATATTGTGGAAGAAAATTATAACTCCTGGAAAATTTTCAACCTTCTTAGAGCAATGGTTTGGATTTTCAGATGCAAATGAAAAAAGTTAGTACTTAAAATTATCCTTTTCTGACATTGAGGAATTTTTCCTTCCAGTTTGCCTTTCAAAGAATCCACAGAATGGTTGTAAGGGTCACTGTTGGAACATTGAAGCCAGGCACTCTGGGCTGGGCACATCAGAATTCCAGCTGCTCAGCCTTACCTCAGCTATAGTGTGCACAGCACCGTTGTGATTCAGAGACTTCTGACTTCTGTCTCTGGATTTCCCACATGTAAAATAATAGTAATAAAAAAAAATATTGCCCTTGCATTGCAATTAGCAAAGACAAATGAAGACCAATATTGCAGTGAACTTCACACTAGTGTGGTACATAAGGGACATCTCCAACAGGATTTTGTACTGCTCGGTACAAAAAACGGGGGCCCAGACACATGGACAGTAACACCTGCTGTCCCAAACCACATATTGAGCTTTGTGCATGTGGCAGAAGTTGGTTCTCTAATTTCTCAGTTTCTTGACTTCAAAACTGTTTCACAGCTGCATCACTTTGACTGCAGACTTTTTGTGTGTTTTTATAGTGTATTTCAATGTCATTAGAGGCTGTCAATCTTAAGACTTTTAGATTAAGACTTAAAAATATTTCAAAATCAGTAGATGATCTGTGGTTTACTGAAACTGTAGTTGCAGTGTGGAATTTCGTTACTTTGTATTTAGTCTTTGTAAGCTTGACATTTTTCCTTTGAAACCACTGGAAGGAATCTTGTATTATTTGAATTGAAAAGGTATTTAAAGAGACTGTTTGGATGTTTGTACTGATACTTTTTTTAAAGTAACTCCAAAGGGCTTATGCTCCACACAGATTTGTTAAATTCAAAAACTGAGTCTAGCCTTCAACAATTCAGTTATCTATGAATTCTAATTTACCTCAAAATATTAAGAAAAATAAATTAGGACTAATGAAATAATAGAAAATTATCATGACAAGCCATAAACATTTTGTGTGGATTCTCTGAATTTCCTTAATGTGTTTGGATCAAATTCTTCAGCCCTTATACAGGTAAAAAAAGGTCAAAAGACATGACTGAGATTTTGATTAAACAGGTCCAGGAGGGGCTGGCTGTATTTTTTCCTAGCAGTAGGAGTTAACGATAGTAGAAGCTAAAGACAAGAAATTTAGACAAAGATTTTCTATAGCTGAGAAAAAAGCCATGAGGTGGAGCCAGAACATAGCAGGATGATGATGGGTTATGACTGTTCCTTCACTGGAGTTTTGTGTTCACCTGCCAGGTCTGTGGAAGATGGGGAGCGGCCCTTTGCGCTAGGAATGCAGTTTGTTTTATTAAGAACTCTTGGTAAGTCCAACAGTAGCTCACCATTTCCATAAAGGCCGTGTTCAGCTCAAATGCATCATAAAAGTATTAAAATGCCATAAATCTGCTACTAATTGCTTGGCTAACTGTATTAGGAACTATAAATTAAAATTAATAACTTCTGAAAAAATTGCATCTGAAAATGTGGTTAATTTACTTATTTCGGTTATTGACTTTCTAGAACAACATAGTTTCACAAAAAGGTAAATTTTTGCTCTTTCAAATTGTATTTAAAATTTAATAGTTACTAAATATTATTTTATAAGGATTTTTTAGCTTTCAAAACTAGAATTCTGTTGCTTTCAGCAATAACAATAGTTTTTCTAATTTTTAAAATAAGCATTTGCTATTTAATGTCTTAATGTCTTCTAATATTATTTAATGTCTTTCAAGTGTTTCAAAGCAAAAATGGATAGATGTTAAAAATCTTTAGTTTTCAAAGCATTCTCTTTCAAGCTCTTGCATTTCTAAAATCCTGCCCATAAAGAACACACTCAGGTGTTCAGCTACTATGAAATACATGACTAGAGCAATCAGGGTCTATTCTAAGAGAACAGGAGAAGCCCATGAAGCTGCATCTTCAAGTTTTGTTTGAGGGAGGATGTTTCAATCTCATTTTAAAGGTGTATTTCTGGAGAATGCAGGAGCATTCATTGGACTGGCTGCATTTTTAGCTGCCTTAGAAGTTAAAGTCTGTTTCTTGGGAAGATCTGTTCAAAAGGAAATTTATAATCTTAATGGTCTTAGCCCTTACATCTATCTTCAGAAACATTTTGTGATCTTCAGTGCTTTTTCATCTTAATCTAAAAACAGCACCTTTCCCAGCTCATGGGCAAAGGATGTTCAGCAGGTAATGTTATGGAGATAATGTGTTTCACCTTCTGTCTACCTGAGAACAAAATTGGATTTTTTTGGGGGGGACAAATAGCTCAAGCTATTTGAGCTATTTGGGGACAGCAGATTGAAGTACATGTTGTAAGGTGCTGCTGCATTGGCTTCTTTCAATTCTCTCCCATTTGTGATAGGTTTCATATGTGGGGTAAATAGTATTGGTGGGGAGATTGGCTGGCCAGTTTTCCATGTTTTACATTTCTTGGGAGAAGAGCAGTGTAGAAATCTCAAAAATGTTCAACCTACAGTCTTTGGCTGGGGCATATAGTTTCTTTAGGAGTTTTCCACAATATGCTAACACACATTATTTCTCTTGCTATTTTTGTTTCAGCTTACATTCCCACTCCAATTTATTTTGGGGCTGTTATTGACACCACGTGCATGCTTTGGCAGCAGGATTGCGGCGTACAAGGATCTTGTTGGGAATACGATGTCACCTCGTTTCGTTTTGTCTACTTCGGGTTGGCAGCTGCTCTCAAGTTTGTGGGATTCTTTTTTATTTTCCTGGCCTGGTATTCCCTAAAGTGTAAAGAAGAACAACTGCTGAGACAGAGTTGGAGGGCTTCACCGGTGAACACTGTGAGTGAGATGGTTGGACAAGCTGGATCCCAACAAAACTATGCACGGACTAGATCCTGCCCTACCTTCAGTTCCCAAGGAGACATGAGTGTGGCACAAGGAATGAACTGCTTAGCACAGACCTACCCCGGCCCTTTTTCAGAAGCAATAAATTCCTCAAGTGAAAATGCATTGGAAGAAGTCACTGTTGAGATATAGACCCCTGGCTTGGTAATGTAATATTTAGTTTTGTTGGTTGACTTAGTTACGGCGCCTTGTAAAACACCTGTGCCTTCTATTTTTAATCTAAATGTAACATGTGATAAAACCAACAAAGCTTGATGCAAACAACCATAATATGTTCCTGAGGGCTGGATACCTCAAACCAACCCGAGTTCTTATTTCTCTCCTCCCGACAATGGAGTTTTAAAAATTGTGTTTGTAATTATTTCAGATGTGTCCATGAAATGTCCATGCTCTGATCTAATATCATTGTAAAGTTGAGGTGTTACGAACAGCAGAAGTCAGTGGAAGAGTGACAAAAACTCACATCGTTGATGTCTAGACTCACAAAAATGCTTAAATGTATTGTCAACTTCGTATCTGCAAATTGTATTTTTAAGAGATGAGTAATTACTGTGAGTTCTGCTACAAAGCACAACTGAACTTATTTAAACTATGCAACTTATTTGGATAATTGTATGTGCAGCAAATTAAGTTTAAAGCTTGCTTTTAAAGACATTACTGCAACTGAATTTGAAAGGGGCTATTTTCAGGCGTAATCATTAAATTAAAACATAACATTTAAAGTACTGTTAATAACATGTCAAGCCATACAAGAGTTATGCATCAGGTAATGTTTGCAAATGTTGAGTTGTAACATCTTTATCCTGTCAAAATGTGCATTAATTTTCACCTGATGGGATGTAGTCATTCTTCACAAAGTATATAGGGTACTGTAATGCTTGAAGTACAAAACTTCAGTATTGGTTTATAGTAACATTAACATGTAAACTTTCATTATAGTAACATCAACATGGAATTGTACACGCATACCAGAGCAGATATGTGCATATTTCTGCAATGTTATTTGGGTGGGTGTTACTAGCACCAAATCCTGGAGAAGAAAACAGCTGGGTGTAGTGTGATAGGAAGTTTGGCTGTCCTTCAGAATTGCATGCCAGTCTAGTTCAGCTTCAGTGGGAAAGTCCCCAGGGAGGGCTGGTGGCCTCCTCTGGTGTCTGGGTCAGTGGCAGCAGAGCTGAGGCTGCAGGAGGGAGCAGAGGAGCCCTCAGGGGCTGCCAGCAGCCTGCCCACCGTGGTGCCGCTCCTGGCACTGCGAGGCACTGAGCACCCTGGCACCCCGGGCAGCTGGCAAGGAAGGCTGGCTCACACCCTCTGCTTCTGCCTCTGCAGCTGCCCGGTGCTGGACGGGCTGGTGGGACAGCTCCTGCTTGTGTGGTGTGTCCCACACGTCTGCCTTTCCTTTTCTCAGCTTCACTGAAAGCTCCTGTGAAGGCAAAGGGTGAGTTGTCTCTCCTTTGGCCCTCCGGGTGAAGAGCTAAGAATAGAAATTATCAGCAAGTGTGGACTCATAGGGTGTGATGTGGCCTTTGTTTATTCCAAATTACTCCAGTGTGTTCTCTCCCTGGGAGATGCTGAAACTTTCTGATCAAATGTGCTTGGCATTTCATTTCTTGCTCTGGAGGCTTTGCTCGTGAGGAACTAATGATGTCTCAAAGGGCAGAAAATTATGTCAGTTGGACACTGGGAAGTCAAGGCTGTGTTGTGCCCTGCAGGGGAAGTCTTAGAAGTGTAGGAAATGAAAAAGCAGTCTTTTCAGAGGACTCAGTGATAGTCTGGTTTGCATTTTGCTGAATAGAGAACTTGTGTGAAAATAAATAGGAAAGAGCAAAGCTTCTGCATATTTTTGAACAGTTATTCCTGATTTAATCTTTCAATTTAGAACATGTATATTGATCAAACATTATATAGAACCAAGTCCTTGAAAATAGAGGCAGTACTCTCCTTGGCATCCATTGAGTTGTCCTGGGAAGAGTAGATTTCCCTCTCTGCCTTTGCCAGCTGCCTTTTGTCATCATCTGGATCTTCTTGACCAGCACATGAGACTACCCATGGGCTGCTTATTTCAGAATGTGTCAGTCCGTTTATGTAGTTTGTAACAATTCTTACTCTTCCTGTCTGAAAACTCCAATTCTTCTACCCCAAATATAGAGGAATATTGTTTTGACTTCTTCCTACTATTCTGTCCATATTAACAGCCTTTTTTGGGTTAAGCCTGAGAATGTCTTTTCCTTTTATGCAGCCACTGGATACAACATGTCCTCAGTTAGTACCCACTTCCTGAGATAATTGGCTTCTACACTTCTTGTCCTGAGAAATAAGTTTCCTTGGCTCCAAGGTGTTTGGTATATGTATATATATATATATATATATATATGTATATATATTTGCTATATGAGATCAGAATAGATGATAAAAATGTTTTCTTTTGCTTCAGTCTCAAATGCTTGTTGCACCAAGAATTTTATACCATGGCGAAAATTGGCAAAGTAGTATGACAAAGTGTAATTGCAGCCCAGCCCCCATCCATTTTTATCACTTCCCCATTGTAATCATCACAGGGAGAAGTGAAGAGTGACAATCTTTTCAAATACCTCAGGAACAGAGCGTTTAGGGAATTGTAAAAGACTGAAGATTAATCATCTGTCCTGATCTCTTGTATTTCATGCCTGTGTGCTTCAGTTCCATACAAAAACCAAGGAAGAACAGATTACGATTGTCAGGAACTAATGGCACTGATGCCAAAGAATGAGAGTGATAAAAGTGACACTTCTGCAGCTGCTGCTGTTTCTGAGCTTTCAGGGGATTTCAGAGCTTGTTGCAATGGAAACCATCTGTTTTTTAGGATATCCTGACCCTTCAGCTTCCAAGAACATTCATATTTCCTAAATGGTTGAAAAAGAGGAATGTAGAAAAAAAGATGTTAACTTTGGAAATACTGAAAAAGCCTTCTTTACATACTTTCAATTTTAATTGGAAAATACATTTTAATTTTTCTTCAAGTATTACATGCAAAACAAAATGTAATTCCTTGCTTTTCAAACAATTTTTTTCCTGGTTTTGGATAAAGATAATTTTGTCAATACAAATAAATTTCTATAAAATCAATTTAGTCAGCATCCTCTGAAAGAAAGAAAACCCAGACTCTGGCCAGTTTTTGATTGAGTAATCTGTAACAGTGTAAACTAAGCCAATAAGGGTATGCAGGGGAAGCACATTCCCTTCCTAGAAATGTTAATTCCAGCATTACCATTGACTGGTGTGTGGACTGAGACCTGCTGACCAGGCCCTGTGTTCTGAGGCTGTCACTGCTGGAGGAAGCAGCATCTCCAGGCACTGAGTGCACCCCTGCAGTGTTGTGTTGGACACGTGGTGCTGAACCAACTTCACAGAGCTAAAACACAACTTTGCTTGTCATCTGGTGAAGGGGCCATGCTGGCTTCCTACTGTGAGATCCTCTCCCCACACAACATAAAATTCCATCAGGTTGCAATTTCTGCCACTTTCCCTCTCTGTTGCTGAACAGTGAATCCGAGGAAAGGTGGAGCAGGTGTCCTGCTGCTCACCCACAGGCTGCTGTTGGAAGCAAACCCAGCTCACCTGCCTGCAGCTTACCAGCCGTTGATAATATGGAGCAACATCTGGTGATGGCCAAAGTGCCACCATGCCCTCATAGGGACAGACCAAATCTCTCTTCCACCACTTTGTCCTGATTTAGGGTGAGGAACATGAGAGGAGGAGTACCCAAATACATGGACTTGAGTGAGCAGGTTAATTGTCCCTGCTTAGCTTCCCATTCACTCTTGCTTCCTCAAAAAGGAGAAAACTTGAGACTGGATGCAGCCATGGCCTTAGGTGCTCATGAATGCAGCACCCTCAGGAGATAATTTGTAGATCTTTGCAGGGCTGGAGTAATCTGGAGAGTGGGACTGTCCATGTTCCAGTTTTAGTCAAAAGCCCCCTGGTTTTGGTTTCCCTTCTTCTCCTTGAGCATACTGGATAAAATACGGTATAATTTGGAGCCAATGACATTTTATAGCCTTTCAGTACAGTGTGAGCAGCTGCAAGAACCTTTGAATATTATGATGCAATTTGTATTTATTCAGAAACTTTCAGTTCTTTGGCCTGTCTATATATCTTTAAAAGTATATATAGTAACATGCAGTTCTTCAGAACTTACTGTTACATAAGTGGAGGCACAAGTCTCCTACTAAATACTAGAAATATACATTTGAAAGGTCCTAAATTAATATATGGGTTTTTTAGTATTGCTTATAATTTGTAGTATTAGCTACAAATTCATTATGGCTCTGATCCAGCAGAACATTTAATATGTGGGTAAATTTATATATTTAAGTAATGCACTTGAAAATAGAGCACAGTTGTAAGTATTGGACTGAATCCTGTCTGCATTCAAAAAGAAATTCATTTATCCAAAGAATATTTCTCTGCTGAGCATTTCCCCCATGGATTCAGTGATAGCTGTAACCAGAATAGCACAAAGTAGCACTTGAGCACTCTCCTGTGGCATTCAGGTGTGGCTGCTTACATATCCAGCAATGGAGGAAGGCTGTCATTTTCAAATAGAATTCAAATTCAAAATATTTTGTGGGAATGGTCTAAGATTCATTCTCACTCTTCCTGCCATTCACTTATTTATGAATTTCTGCCTGAAAACCTGTGTGTTACATGGGGAGATAAATTAAATAAAGGCATCCTTCTGACCTTAGAGCCAATGAAATTGCTCAGGTAATGCTGTAGACTCAAACTGAGCCCTTTCACAGAATTTGGAGCTAGAGGTTCAGATGACAAATTGTCATTATCCCGCACAAACGGAGGAGCAGAGCGCTCCCTGCTCAGAGGAGCTTCAGAGAGCATGTTTGGGACAGGGGTGAGCACCTTCCACCTTCTGCACTGTTCTTGCAGGTTTTCCCCCCAAAATGCCTGAATAATTGCTGCCTTACTACACTTTGCTGTGCATGTGATACCACAGCTCTTCATGGTGTTCTATTGACATAAAACTGATGATAAATAGGTCCAAAGTGTCTTACTGCTATTTTGGAGCCAGATTCTTGGTCTCACCACTCCAATGTTGAGGCTGAAGATCTAGGCCATACCTTGTGTTGGAAGTTAACAAGCTGGTGCTTTAGCAAGTGTGTGTGAACTAGGGAATATCAAGCTTGTTTAGCTTTTATACTCTATTCACTGGTTATTACTGCTATTTTTGGAGATCAAAGACAAAAGCTTCCTAAACAAGTTCATCTTTTTCTGTTTTCTCAGTAATGTGTCTTTTGCAATGGCTTAGGAGATGCCATGCTGCATTCTTCAGAATCTGGGCTCCCCCAGCTGAAGCCATCCAGCTGTGCTTGCTTTCCAGGGCTTAAAGCAGCTGGTAACAGAGATTTACCAGGACTGCAACCTGCATTGTCATTGCTTTGGACAGAGTGTTTGCTACTTATAGGTTACACCTGTAATCAGCACATTTCAGGTTCTTCACATACTGGACTTGGTTTTGGGGCGTTTTCATCCCTTCAGAGTACTTACAAAATGGACAGTCGACATCATGGTGGTAGATTTATTATTTTGTAGGGAATTAGGGCTTTCTTTTTTTTTTTTTCTTTTAAGATGTTGTTTGACAAATAACAATTCAAAAAGATTGCATGTAAACATTGTCACAGAGTAGAGATGTGGGGCCTGCAGTGTGAGGACAGGATATGGCTGGGTTCATGGGGTTTGTCTCCTTTACACTGCATATCACTAATACATGTTACCGTGTGGCCAAAGGTTTGGAAGCCTCCCTGATTCTCAGGAAGGACATTTTTCCTATATTTTCCTCATAATTTATTGCAGAAATTAAGGAGGAAGGTTAACACTACCCATATCCCATAGCCATATTCGTTGCAATAAACTGCAGTCAATAACTGCAGTTAATAATTTTAGGAGTCACTCCTCCAGTCCTTCAGCTCAGCTATCTTTTTTGTTAATACAGCCTGTTAAACACAGATGTAGCTCTGCAATTTCAAACTATCTCCAAAGTTTTCTTGACTTCAAGTGTTACAGAATAGATGCTTATTTATCCAGGTTCTGTTCTACTTTTCTAATTATTGCATTATCCATTGTGTGTATTGTATTTTTTTTTTTCCCAATCTCAAACCTGTTGTCACAATGTTATCCTGTAACAGTGTTTTGTTCATTATATAGAGTAGGTGAGATGCTGTGGAATTCATGAAGGGCTACAAAAAGCATCCAAAATGTTGTTCACCTTGAGGAAGGGTGAGACAGCTTAATAATCTCTGGACAAAAGACTAAACAACACTGTGGTGCTAAATAGGTACTGAAGTATTTTATGATGTATTCACTATGACTTAAATGACATACTCAAGGCATGTCCATGATGCAACTGTGTGTGTTTTGTTCCTAAAGTCTGGACTGCTCCAACAAAGACAGTGTTTGTAATTCCTGGTGGGCCAATTCCTGCCTAGCTCTTCTGTGGGTAAGCAGTTTCAGGAGTCTGTGTAGGATTTGGCCAAGCATCATTAGGTAAAGTAAAAGCTACAGAGAGCACAGAAGCCTCATGTAGAATGTATTCAGCCTGCTGTAGCATGTTACTTTATTTAGTTGCTTTGCTTAAGCAGGGGCTAAAAATAAATTCTGTAGTAATGATAAGAAACACTGGGCTAAATTCTGGAACCACTTACCCGAGCAATATTAGCAAGTGTTTGAATTAAAACAAGGATTGAAATCTGAAAAATGAATGTTCTTTCATGGAATACCAGAAAGAGAGGGGTAGAATAAGAGCAAATTCTATCTGTAGGAATGGAAAAAGGCCAAATCTGGTTGACTTGAAAGTGAGCTATGATTTACAAAATGGGGGTTTGGTTTTAAAATCTTGAAGACAAAATTTCCATTTTGAATTCTGAACCATAATTTTTTTGTCTTACTGTGCCTGAGCTGCTCATGCAGGGCAGGTGTCTGTATTCCAAATAGCACTGAAAGCACTAATAGCACTAATCACACTTCTGACCGACAGGCCAGAAAATTTGCCTCTGTAGCAAACTCCATATTTGAAAACCTGGAGGGAAATTTCCAAACAAAACAAACAAATATGTACAAAATGACCCAAAGCTGAGTTTTAGTAAAAAAAAGAAGAAAATTTTGTGTCAGTGAGATACACATTGAGTGGAGGCTTTTCTGAAGGAAGAGCTGCTCTTTTCACCAGCCGAGCACACGGGAGCTTGGCCCCTGGCTGCAGTGCATACCTCTACCAAATGATTTGTGCAGAACAGCAACAGTCTGGGGAGTATTGTAGGAGCATGGAGTGGGCACACTGCCTGTAACTGTTTAGTTTTTAAAAAACTCATTATTAAGCAAATGTGTAGAGTATTAAGGAAATTTGTAGAGTATGTCTGATGGTATGAGTGTGTGGGTGCTGTGCTGTGGTAAAAAGAGAATTGGTTTATGCTGGGTATTTTTGCATACTTTAGGCTCCTGTATGTTTGGTTTTTTTTTTTTAAATTTATATTTATTTCTCATCAGAGCTTAGAGTAATTTTAAAGTTATATAACCCATGATTTAATGAAACCTACTGTCAGCATCTGTTGTAAACATGTGTTTACAAAACAAACTCTTGAATACTTGATACTTGGAAATAAAAAATAGCATATCATGTGTGTTGATTGGGTCCAGATCCTCTCTGATTTCAAAGTAAGACTTGCATGTTTTCATTTCCAATACATATAACCACACAAAAAAAATCATCTTTCAGATCCCCCTGCACATTTCCAGTGTTACACCAAGGAAAGTGATGAGATTGTATTTGTAGCACATCGCAGGTGCTGTTGCCGGTGTAGGACGGAGCAGGTGCAGCCCCGGCAGTGCTGACAGCCCGGGAGAGACGCAGGCTCCGGGAGACGGAGGCGCTCGTGGCGCGGCTCTGCACTGACACCTGCTGCCCCAGCGGCTGCGGCACACTCCCGGCACAGGGACACAGTGCTGGCACTGCATCCCCCCCGGTGTGACACATCATTGCTGGAATTACTCCCTGGCTTGTACCCTATTTACTGCACATCGGTTCTCACTGAAAAATTATGTCAGAGCACGCAAACAGGATTGGGCTTTGCTGAGACTAAAGGAAGAAGTTTTTACATCATCATATGTAGCCAGGCAGCCACGGCTGCTCAGGGCTGTAGTCCTGGGCACATTTCCTTGGACAAGGCTGTTGTGGCACTTGGGTTCTCAGCCCTGACTGTTTTACACAGATCCCCTCTGACTGTGCCTGTGTGACTTCAGTGTAGACAGCTGCAGGCATCTCAAGGGTTTTGGCTCAGAGAGTGGAGGTGGTCAGTGCTCAGATATGCACTCTGAAATACCTTCCCTCAAGTGTCACAAAAGCCTACAGGTGGCTGAACTCCAGAATAATGCTTTGATCCAAATGTATGTTTGTTTCTTTGTGTTTTGCAAAGCTGCTAGTGTGGATTTACCTCAGTAACACTAGGATTCACCTCTGATAACAGCTCTAAGTCAGTCCCTGCCCATGGTGGGGGTGGGAACCAGATGATTTTTAAGGCTGCTTCTATCCCAAGCCAGTCTGTGATTCTATGTCTAGTTCTGGAACTGAAGCACTACACAAGTTTGCTCTTCTGCAGTGCTCTCAGTTGCTAGGGGGTCTCAAAAAGTGCCTCACACTGTCCAAGGATGTGAGGACAATACTGGCTGCTTTATCTTAGATTCCAGAGGGAACTTTTTGCATAACATTGCTACTTCCCAAAGATGTGCCAGTTTTAAAGTTCTGTCCATCTCCAGGAGCCCTTCAGAAAGTCATGGACTATGTACTGCCTTTCTGAATAGACACGTATCTCCTGCTCTGCAGATCACAAAAAGCTAGGAAGGTAATCCTCTTGGTCCTTCTCCATATGAGGAGCAGTGCCAGATTTAGGCACTTGCTTCATTCCTGAGCCTGCAACTGCCTGTAAAAGCTTCCTGACAGTCACACCCTGCACTGCTCATGGACTTGACTGCCTCAGCTATGGGAAAAGAAGTACTGTGCAGAAAGAAACACAAAACAAATTGGGACAGCAACACACTGCCTAGGCTGTGTACCTAGAGATATGACAGATTTTGGCCTCTTTAACTTGGTTTAGCTTATAGCTTCCGAGACAGCAAGGATCAGGGCTAGCTGCTGTCTGCATCTCTTGCCTACAGAATGATTGCCCTTTATACTTTCTTTCCTCCACACTCCTGTAAGAGACCTGTAAAAAGGGCTCCCACCTGGTTTAGAAGGTAGGACACTGTTTAGCTGATAGTTTAGATGACTGAGTACTGTCCTAGAAGAAAGAAGGGAGACAACTTTCAAACTAAAGAGATGTCCTTTCTGCCATTTCCTCAATGAGTACTTTAAACTCTCAGGTAAGGAGGAAGGGCAAGTGGGGTGAATCCATGGTTCACTAAGTTGCACCATTCCCTTCCCTATCTCTGCCCCAGCATTAAGAGAGAAAGCACCTTGCGTGGTTCTTTCAAAGAACTGAACTTTCAAAGAATGTAGGGCACACTGTTGGTGCTGGATAATTCTCTGCACAAAGATACAAGAGGTGGTTGTGTGGGACCTCGCTTCAATTTGCCTTTGTCCTTCAAGTCCTCCCAAACTCACTGGCTCAACCTGCTCTGCACCCTGCTTTGAGATACACCCTGTGCTTGCTGCTGTGCTTTCAGGGCAGACTTCTCCCAGGGCTCTATCTGACATTGCACTGACTGCTTTTTGAACACTTGGATTCATCCACTTTCCTGATCCCCACAAACATCACCTGTAACTTCTGTCTGCAGGAGCATCAGAGTCCCAGGACTATGCAAATGAAAGAAGAGCTCAAGAAGCACAGATTCAGAGGCTGAGTTTAGGTATGAAGGTACTCTTATTGACAGGCCAATGAAGAAACATACAGTTCATGAAAGAGAGAGTTTACCTTGAAAGCTAAGTTCCTTTTTGTGCTGACTCTCGTACAAGGAGACACAAGTCCTGACTTGGTTCACTCTTGGTAAGCACTGCATGTCTGGTCTGCAGTGCTGTGCTGTCACAGCGAGAGCTGTGCAGGGAGGAGAGAAAGCAGCAAAGCAAGATATGGCTCCATCAAACATTTCATTACTTCTGGGAGCTGCTGGCTGTGCAGCTCGGTGCATGGAGCTCAAGCAAGAAAGGACCAGATGAATTTGGAATTAAAAAAAATTAAAATCACAACATGTCTTAAACAAAAATATAAATACATTACTCACATCTCCAGGAATAATTTATCCCTAAAAGAATGTTGTGTATTATTTTGTTACCTGTCACTTTTAATGTTGATGGATGCGTAAAACTGAAACTGTCAACATATTTTTGAAATAAAACTTATTCAGGAGGAAAACTGGATCATGTGGACTTCTCTGAAGCAGGTAAAGTAAAACACTTTTTATTTCAAGAAATATTGCTTCTAGACTTTCCCGAAGCCAGAATTGTACTATAAAAGTATCACAGAAATATTATACAAGATTTAAAAACACAGTTTGTATCCTAGTAACTTAAAACCTATGTACAAATAGCATCATTCATGACCATAAATATGTGTTTCTATCAATCAGCCCATGACACATACATCAGATAAAGAACTAGTAATTTTAACATATTTACAGAGTCCATCAAAAAGACTGCTTCTTAAAATTATTAAAATCCTACTAAAAGAATCTCCTTTTTAAAAAAGTTTCAACTTAAAATACAATGTAATGAATGTAAGTTTAACCTGCAGTGCTTGCAATAGCCAAAAAATATTCGCTACACTAAATAACATGTAACAGGTAGGAAATGCACCCGTGAGTTGGACACTGTGGAATTACATGTGTTTGAGGTAATTCTCTTTTGTTGCTGTGGGGATAATTATTTAGAAATTTATAAAAAAGCAAGGGAAAATATTAAATTTTGACTAATACAGATTTTCGAAGTCATTTTTGTGTTATACTTCATACAATTTAATGTTTGGTAAAGTTCAAGAAAATATTTAGAATACAACAGCAAAAATTATTACTAAACTACAATTTTTAACTCTCATGTGCCTTTTGTGTCTAAAATAATGGAAACCTAATGTGATTTTATCATTCCCTTTAATGCCTGTTCAAAACAGAAAAAGAATTTAAGGCTCAAAATGATAATAATGCTTTCAAGATATTGCTCAGAATAATAAAAATCAGGTGGGGCAACAAAAACATTTATGTACTGATGTAAACCTTTTACCAGTATCAGCAAAAAAAAAAAAAAAAGTCAGAAAAATTAACGGAATTTTAATACTGACAATATCAACATATAGGGAAACAATCCAATTTAAACAAATCCTTCTACAGTTCACAATCATTAGCCATACCTTTCTGAGAGTAAATTTAATAAAGCAACAAAAACATGCAATATTTTTGCTAAGATAGTGTTTGAAGAGTCTGTTTCCACAATCCATGGTGTTTACCTCTTTCAGGTCAGTCTGTTTATTGGTTTCACAATTTCATAAGACAACGAGCAAGCTAAGAACCTGTAAGGTATTAGATGCATAAATGGTATGGCATACAGATTTTAAAAGTGCATTTCACTTGAAAGCATGGCATTAAGAATTGCCAGTGGTTAAAATAATTGATAAAAAAGACATTATGCAGGCATACTGGGTGAACTGAAACACTTAGTCATGGTGGGATCATTTGGAAATAGAGAAAGTGACCTGGACATTCTTTACGAAGAAATAATTTTTAGCTTTCAGAGAATGTGCTACTGCATTTGAAAGTTAACACTGTTTCCTTTAATGGAAAACTGGAAATCTTGCTTCCCAGTGTGGAGAAGTGAAAGCATGTGCATGTGAATAAAAAAAAAATGCACAGAGACAAATACTGAACTGGGCTCAATTTAGCTGCAAAGTGTATCTACAATAAACATGGAATGTCAGTTGTCTTGATTACCTTTATTAGTTTGCTAATAAGAAAAAGGAGAACTTATTTAATGGTTTACAACTTGATCTAATCCAAGGAGAGTGGAGCTGAGGCACTGCCTTCTGCATTTAGGATTTGTGAACTTTCTCCTGCAAGACTCTGTTTGGCTTTTTTTAAGAAAGTTCCTTCTTCCTGGGTACTGACAGGTGAATCCCTAATGGATATATTTACGGTCTGACGGACAAAGGGTTCATCAGACCTCATGGGAAGATACATTTGGTCTTCAAATATATCTTCCACAGTGTCACCATCCTGATGAGTGTCTTTTTGAGGAATGCTGATGGGCTGTAGCATGAAGCTATGCCGGGACTCCAACTCTATCAAACCGTTCCCACTGAAATCCATATCAAAACGGTCCGATTCTTTATCCTCCATCCATTTTTCAGCTGGATGACTATTTCTCCAGTGTGCGTCATTCAAACTACTTTTCTCAGGAATATCATTGTTTAATTCAAGTTTCCTCTCCTGACTTAAATTCACTGTGCTCAAAGCAAGGGCTGCAAAGTCTGTTGGCACAATAAGCTGCAGCTCTTCTGCAGTCAGGCCGCTGGACTCCTCAGCAGAAGGCATTTCCACCAAGGTGAATGGCGTGGATGATTCGTCCCCGTTGCTTCGACC
The DNA here is from genome assembly GCF_028769735.1 of Zonotrichia leucophrys gambelii. Classification (NCBI taxonomy): domain Eukaryota; kingdom Metazoa; phylum Chordata; class Aves; order Passeriformes; family Passerellidae; genus Zonotrichia; species Zonotrichia leucophrys. Next base: position 119,907,134 of record NC_088171.1, on the reverse strand, counting down.
AGGGTTATCCTTGCCTGGTGTCTTTTGCTGGTAGTAACTGTTCAGCAGTGCAAACATTCTATCTACATCCTTCAAGTAATTAGTCCAGTCAGCCAGACTAAGTCTAAAGTTGTGTCTGTATTCATATACACTTTCATTCACACTGTACAAGTCTTCCAGTCCTTGCCAGTCAATGTCGCCAGTGAAAATGGGCAGCTTAGCCTTCCCATCCATCCCATAACTGTCCTCTGTTGAAAGAAAGAATAAAGCCTACTGGTGAGCACTATAAAAGGTGCAAGCAAAGCTTCCATGTGTGTTTCTACTTCAACTGGCTTGAAAGCACCCCGTTCATAAAGCAGGTAGCTCAAAGTGTAGGACACCCCACCTCTTCTGTCAGCAGAGGAATGTTCTGGCCCTGGCTATGTTCACAGCCCCTGCTAAACACAGCAAGGACTCCCTGTCTCCTGCTACATCCCTGGGCAGAGTAAAAAAAGAACAAAATCTTGTCTAATGAGGCTTTGTGATGACATTCAGACATAAGTCCTTCCTCTGATATTTCAAGGCAGGAAAAATGTTTCAATACGCAAATAATCCATTTGCCTTTCTGGAGCACTCCAGCAAAACATGCAATACCCAAACAATGTATAAAAGAGGGGACTAACTCTGAAAGCCATTGGTGACCTGAACTTCAATGCCCACATGAATTTTGTTTCTGGATAGCTTAAAAATATGGTCTACAAACTAACCAGACAGATTTTATTTAGTAAATTACAGCTAAAGGGGGTTTTAATCTATTTCATAAACATTCATTTTAGTTTACATGGAGCAATTAGGGGAAATGAAAGCTGTAAAAAATGGTGTGAATTAATTTAAAGGACTGCACCACTTTGTAAAATAGTGTTAAAATATAAACAGAGAATCTTCTTAAGGTTTTGGGTTTTTTTAGAAAAGCTTTCAAAGAAAATATCTAGCAGCCTTTTCAAATAATAAGTCTGAGTAAAGGGTATAGATATGGGTCTATAAGTAACAACAGAGCTGCATTTTTTATTGATCACAGAAGAAAATACAAAGACACAAAAGAAATCCATTTCCAAAATATTTTAAAAATTCGCTACAATAACTATAGTGACTTAGATTCTATCACCTGGGGTGTGAAGCCCATTTTATATTGAAAAGTAACACTGAACAGCACCAATTTATTTAATTTACTGAGCAGACTGAATTCACTGGAAAGATTTTATCAACATGGCGGTCTACAAGGAAGGACAAATCAAGCAATGCAAACATTTGCCAGGGAAAGTGACAATTTTGCCCTTGCACATGATATTGCAGGAAATCTTTAGTAATTAATGCACTGATAATGATTTATTCTCTTCATGAAAATTGTACAGGCAGGTAGACTAGTAGCAATTGCTTTAGAAGTTCAAGTGGCTACATTCCAACCATGTGAACTGAGCTCAAATCCTCATCCAAATTGAGCCCTGCATCCCCAAAGATGGGTCTTGGCATCTCCATCAATCTGTTCGCATTTTAAGTTGCCGGTTCTCTTTTCTCTTTATTTAAGTACAACAGAAGATGCAACTTTTGTCTATCATAGATTACATTCTTTGCTTCTTACTAGCCTGGGATTTCACAGTAAAAGAATTTCTCCACTATTTAGTCCATCGTATGGAAAGTCAGAAAAATACCATTATGGTCAGAAAAAAACCTTGATATTTTCTTACAATGTAGGGCCTTACACTCCAAAAGGAGACACTTTCCTTATTTGAAAACATCTGAGCCTTTGCTTTTAATTGGAAATGTTTTGCAACATAAAATTTAAGTATTTTATTTTTTAAATATAAAATTATAGAATTTTTTTGGCAAATATTTGACAGTCTTCCTGATTCAGGAAGAAACAAAAGCTTTTTAGATTTTATAGGACAGCTATGACAGAGCATCTTCTTTCTTTCTTTCCTGAAGCAGGCAAGAGAAATGAAATGAAATCATGGCATGGCCACATGAGAGCCATCTTTGTATGTCACATTATGGATAATTTGTTTCCTGGAACAAAAGATAATTAAATACCACAGAGATTCCAAGAAAGAAGATTTACTCTTCTGGTGCTTAGAGGTATAAAGTGCCCTAGAAAACATCATGGCAGGGGGCTGCTTTTCAAGGAATTTAGTCACTAAAGCCTTGAAGACATTAACCACACTGCAGATGCAACGATATTTAAATTTTTCTGTTATTATTTTTATTGGTAGGGTTTTGGGTTTTTTTTCCTTTGCCAAGTCAGAGCCTGTATAGGAAAACAAACTGTTGCAGGGACAGTCATGTGGGTTGTTATGTTATGGCAGGGACTGGAACAGGATGATGCTGTTTGACTGGCAGCAGGTTTGGGGACAGACCAGGGCACTGGGGACAAAGCAGGAGCCACAAAGGAGCATTTGGGCCCAGGGAAGCCTCTGCTGCCCATCCCCAGCAGGGGAACAGAGGCTTGGGCTGGGTGGCAGGTTGGGCAGTGGGGAATCTGGGGACCAGTGAAGAGGAACAGGGTTTCTGAGGAGGCTCAGCAGCAGGGCAATGGGGCTGTGCTGCACAGGAGGAAGATCAGCAAAGAATTTGCAGCATTCCTACAAAATAGCTGAAAGTCTGAGTCAGAGCTACATGGTCCTTCACTCTGGATCTCTAAATGTGGCACTGTTTCTGCAGTCTCAGAGAAGTTTCACAGCTGGGAAGGCACTGGGAATTGTTCCATGATCTTTGTGTCACACAGAGGAAAACAGCTTGTTTGCAGACAGAGATAACTTATATTCATATATGTTAAACAAACAGGGAAGCAAAATCTTAAGGTCCTAGAGAGCTATTTTGGTTGACTGAGCAAATTACTTCACAGTTTAATTCCACAACTTGCAGTAAGCATGAAAAGTCTCCCACTGAAATTAAAGCAAACAGAGGGAAGAGGAGAGGAAAGAAGAGGTTTTCCCCTGTAAGAAATTTTGTTACAAATAAGTATGAAATGGGAAAGTGCAGATGAGTTGCATTTGAGAAACAGCATGGCAGTAGTTTCCTTGATCAACATTTTGGAATTTCTCAGCTACAATATAGATCCAAAAGAGAAAAAAAAAATTGTGGGCAGCTGTTGAAAGCAAAACTTGCTCTTTTTTTTTCCCCTGTTTTGCTGTTTGTTTGCTTTTTCATTTGTAGATCAAGTTTTAGTTAAGCTTTACTCTCCATTTATCCTACCCCGGCATCCTCTATAATGCCATCTGTGCCTGTTTTATCTCAAAACTAATAAGAGATTTGAATATGTCTTCTTTGAGATTAAAGACAGGTGGGTAAAATCATATCCTTGGTGGCTCTGAAAAACTTCAGACAAGTAGGAGAGGAGAGAGGAATGTGCAGTTCACACATCCTGTTATCACCTTGTCTGCAGAGCCACACTCCATCCGTCACAGGGCAGAGGTGGCACCAGTTCTTCCCTGCTGAAGCTCTCTGTCCCTTTGTGCAAAGGGGACATTTTGGCTATTATTTGGCTATTTCCACATCTGGCTGTTGGCCCAGTGCCTTACTGCAGCACAGGCAGTGCTTCACTAACTCAGGGCATTTCGAACTGGGAACAGGTCTGAGTGAGAAGCTACATGATCTGAAGGAAGCCTAAGGAGCAGTTTAGATGACTTTCCATTGTTATTCCACCTGTTCTCTCCAGGCAGCAACAAAAGGATCTTCTAGTGGATCATTGTAATGACTCCTGATAAATGGGATTGGTTAATTTTTGTTTTGTTTTGGTTGATTGGTTTTTGTTTTATTTAAGAAAAGAAAAACATTCCACCAGGATGGGGCTTGAACCAAAAATGCTGAATGTGAAAACTGAGAAACTGGGTGTCTGCAATGTCACAACACAGAACAGTATTGCTTGTTATATTATACTGCTATTTGTCACAGTAGCAAAATGTTTATTCTATGTTCTTTGGTATCAGAACTTAAAATGTTCTTGTTGCTAAACAGTGTAGGAAGATAAAATTTAAAGGTTAATCTTGTATGGTCTACTATTTCATATAATCCTACAATTCAAAAATGCCACTTCTGTTAGATCTGTAGTTAAAATGAGGAATGCTTACTTTCAAGGACTCCTTCTAATGAAAGACTTAAAAGCATAATTACAGGGATTGCTTTCTATCATTGTAGCAACCAGCTCCCACCAGGCTGTAATGAGCAATGCAAACAGTGGGATACAAACCAAACAAAAGCTTATCATTTTCCTAGATGCCAAAACTAGGAAATACAAAATTGGCTGCAAAAGAAAATTTAGCTGCTTAAATTGGAGATCTATACATTGAGATACATTAGCTTAATTGTTCTCTGACTCCTGGAAACTAATGAAAAGGTTCTTTTCAAAAGATTCTGTGAAAAAGGTTTTGTGTAGACTTGTACACCCCTTGGACTCCCTTGTTTACTTTTCAAGTAAGCAATGGGTATCAGGAGCTACTCCTCCAAAGTGTATTGAGGTGAAAATGTATAAAACTGATAAACTGTGAAAAGGAGTCCAGTCTAAATATGACACTCCACAGATGTTAATCTGGTTTTCACCCTGAGAACAAGTACTGCTCAGTGAACAGCAAGTGCAGTACTCTTAAGACCTGCAGTTTTTTCAGTCTCTTTAGCTTTTTGCTTTATGTTTTTTTGGTTTCTCCACCAGGAGACACAGGGCTCTGAATGATAAACATGTAGGTACAATAAGTATACTTTTAAAGAGAAAAATACACTTTCAAAGAGACGTCTGTCATGTATTCCTCAGGCTCAAGTGTTAGGCTTGAAAAACCTCACCTAGTGCCTTTCCTCAGTTCAAATAATACAACCTTTCAGGGAAATTTTATTTCATGCTTCTCTGATCTGGTCCCAGCCCAAAGGAGTTTCATCTTTCTGCCACACTTGAATTGAACACTCTGCTGCTGGCTTCAGAGCACAGGCTGCTCATATTGAGCACTGCTTTTGCCTACAGTGGTATCTGCCAACATTTCCAAAAGCCAGTGAGAAGATTTTGCTCTGCTTCCATAGGTTTGACTAGGTTCTTTGTACTTCAGAAAGCCTTTTAAGCATACTTTACATTTAAAAAGCAGCTGTGAAGACCTACTAAATAAAACCAGAAAAACACCTCCAACCCATCCAAAATCAACACGATAACACAAGAGCAACCCAAAAGAGGTGATTCTTCCTGTGCAATTTTCCTTGGGCAGACATCTAAGGAGTACAGGCATGAAATATGAGCTGTATGAAGTCTTGCTATGACAATGAGCTACGTTAAATGCAGAATGGTAGATCTAAAAAACAATGGCCAAGTTCAGTGTAGGGTAGTTAGAAAATGCATGCATTGAAAGCTACGCTGTGTGCAACATTAGTTGAAATGGACTGGAGTCATGCAATTATTTGGAAAGAAGCTGCTGAGGAGAATAAAAAAGTGTGGATACCTGTGTGGATCATAGCTTCCTCCATCTTTATTTCCTGATATAGGAAAATACAAGAGTAACTTTTGTTAGTGTTTAGAACTTGTAAAACCATTCAAAATGTAGTTTTCCATGCACAGCATCTAATTCCTAAAAAGAAATGTACTGTGTTAAATAAAGACAGAGCTGCAGTCCAACAAAGATTTCCTGGAAGTTTTACATAAAAGAACTAAAAACCCACAGGTTTTCAAAAATAATAAAACCCCAAAACAATTAGAAAAAAGAGAAACATTGGTAGATGTAGAAAGAGATACAAAGAGGCAATACCACAAATTATGTAGAATGGAGCATTCCTGTGAAAAAATAATAAATCACAATGTTCAACCAACCAAAGTTAAGTGCAATGAGTTCTAGAGACTTGAAGTAAAAATAGCTTTGTTTTACTCAGAGACTCTTGTAAAGAAATGTTGCTTTCTTCAAAAATGAAGGAGGCTACTGGTGATTAGAAGTTTGCAACGTTAAGTCTCGGTTGTGGTAAGGAACCTGAAGTTGTTGACATAGGCAAACAGCATTTTGAAATAAACACAGGATTTAATGCCTCACCTGATACTGGGAGGCAAAAACTAAAGAAATAAACCCTGCAAGAGAGAAAAGAGTTATGGCTGTGAAGATCTGCATGCACCTGTTATTGATTAGCTCCAATAATGATATCCCTCCTGCAGCATTTCTGCCAAGTGATGGGTTTTGCCATCAATATCTGTCAAGAATAACCTGTGCAGACTTGCAAAGAAGCCTCCTGGTCATACAGATGTGCATGATTGGTGTATATGGATAATTCCAAATTGTTCAGAGCAATACTTAGGAGAGTGACACTTCATGGACACAATTAGAACTTAAGTAGATGAAAACAATGTTAATAAAATGGAAATCAACAGTACTATTTATCTTGTACCTGTTTCAAGTCCCTTTGGCCTTGGATTGCACTGCTTGTAACCTTGACAACTTCTCAGTTCCATAAGCTGGACATGCAATTGATTCAAAATGCCTCTTTCCACTGTGTGAACTGTATTGGTCAGCTGAGAAAGAGAGGAACCAGGGGAAATTATGCTTGTTAACAAAAATTAAGGAAAACCTGGAGGAGTCTGGTGAATGACATTTTGTAACAGGGAAAGCAGTTTACCTGATAGGGATCAGTGTTCATATCAAAATATTCCAAGAAGCCGGTTGCAAACTCACAAAACAGAAAATTGTGGGTGTCGTTAACTGTTCTCAAACACCAGTAAGTGTTGTTGTTGGAGCTTGTGCAAGCACAGAAAGAGCCCACTGTAATTATACAAACAAGTTATTAGTTTTCAGTCAGAAATAATATGCTTGTTTCTTCTACTAGTTAAACACAGTAATACAATACTAGCATTGCCTTAGGTTTTTATTTAGGTTTATTTAGATTTGAGTACTCTGACTAGCTGTGAACACTTAATAAAAATAGGAATGGCATTGCAATACAGTAACCCCTCTTTAGATTGTGAACTTTGTCAAAAGGACATCTTTTTACCCTGTGACTGCTGCTGAAGCATTGCCAGAATGCACAGCAATATGAGAACTCTTTTTATAACTTTTTGTTACTATGCATTTAAAAAGAAATTAACTAATGTAATTGTTGTCTTTAAAACAAAAATCATGCACATGACTACTTTAGGAATATTTTAAAATGTAAAGTACATAGCAGAAGTCCTAGTACAATCAGAACAGATTATCTCTAGGAGACAATTTCTTTCTCCAAATGAAAAGATGTTCTTAGCAAATTTTCAGTTTGGGGTCAAATATGTTGTAACTTAATCACCACCTGATCTTGAAATTTCTGCAAATAAATTTTTCAGTCACTTTTCTTTCTCCATCATCCCAAGTGAGGAAAATACTGGTTTTTAATGCTGAATCCTGTGAAAAGTTTTTCTCAATGGGATAGTATATAGATTACTCTGAAGTTTAAAGAGACAAAATATCCTTTACCTCTAATATTTTGTTCATATACACAAGTGCTACGCAGTTGTGATTTTGAAAATATTTTAGCATATAAAAAGTGGAATAATGGGAAGAATTCATAAGGGATACTATCTGCATTTTGGTGATGATATGTTGTTTATTATATACTTCGAAATAAAAATGTTAAAGTAGGCCTTTTATGTGCTGAAGTTTTTGGCAACATTAAAGGCCAGAATAATGCTCTTATTGCATGAAGTGGAAAACCAGTGATACAGCAGAGGATAACCTAGATCACATCTACATTTTGGCACAAGACTCACAGTTCCAGAATGGTGCTGTCTGCCAGTGGTTGTTGTCATGGGTGAAACATGTCAGCCCGGGAAGGCTACACTCATCTCCCTTCTTCTGGCGCCTTTTCCCCTTGCGCTCCTTCTTCCTTCTCCGGTTCTCCTTGAACAGCTGCAGTTTGCCATCCACCTCCTGTGCTGCCTCTCTGCTCAGGGAGGAAGATGGGCATGGCTGACTAAGAACAGTCTCTGTTTGGTTGACAACAGCACTAGTGGTTTCTACATCTTTCTGGATTTTATAAAGGTGAAAGGATGAGAACGGGACCTTCTAGCTCAGCTTCCCCAGCTGCTAGGAGAAGGTGCTCCCTTCAGCATGCATGAGAAAGGATGCACTGCTGCATTTAGGTTTTACTGGATCTTCTTAAAAAAATATTCATCAGTTTCTAATAGTACTGTTTTCATCCTTTCTCTATCAATAGGTTGAAGAAATATTATCCATAAACTTTCACAAGTTGGCCCAAAACTACTGAATGTTTCTTGTGATAGCTTGCTACATGAGACCTTTTCTTCCCCTCACCTCTCTCCACAAAAAACACAACAAAACCCAAACCAAAAAAACTCCCCAAATGCCCAAAACTACATTTATCCAGTCACCAAAAAGTCAGCTGTGAGAGTGAGAGGTTAATAATAGCCTTACTTGAAGGGATGAAGATGGCTCTTGAGTTTGTCTTGGGCCTTTACCCCCTTCTCTTTGTTGTAATAGCTACAGGGAAAAAATTTAGGAATTATTAATTAATTAAACTATTTTCAACACAAAACCAAAACAGAAATATACTATGGGTGACATTTTCTTAAGGAACTATACAGACTTAAAAATTTCACCTAATTTAAGGAAGTTCTAACTGAGTGATCCTATGCTAGGTTATAGCAGAACTACAGCTGGATTCAAACATGTTAGTAGAATACAAACATATATATAATCTTAAAATGTTAAAGTTTATCTTCTTGTGGTTCACAGTAGCTTCTACTCATGCCTAACTGAAAAAAGAGGCCTACAAAGGTTATAAATATCAATAAAGCTTTGGTTTTCTATTTTCAATCTCAAAATCCCTGGAAAACGTATAAGCCTTAGAAATCAGAGTAGTATTCAGTACTTAGCACCACCTCTCTTACCTCTGTTTACTACAATCACATTCATCTGGTTTTCTTCTTTTTAGGTGCCCTCTAACTTCCCTCAAATTCTTAATTTTGTCTTGGAGAGCTTCGATCTGCAAAGAGGATATTTCTGAGTCAGAATTATTCTTTGCAAAGCTATCGGTGTAAAGACTTCACTGAGATTTTAAAATACCTCTTACCTCCTTATCAATGTAAGCCTTGTGATCCTTCCAGGCTCTGGCAGACTGGTACAGCTCCCTCTCACAGTGAATAGTGTCATTTGGAAGAATGAAACATCTGCATATGTGAGTTTAAGAAACAGGAAAATGAAGGTCACCTTCTTTCCCAGTTACCCTCCCCATTTTTCGCTTTCTTTCAACATTCCTAATCAAAATTTTTATATTGTTAGTAAACAAATAAAAACTGTACAAGGTCTTCCTCTCTTGACTTAATAGCAGCAATTGCTTTTATCTGTTTTCTCTGGAAAACTTGTCATCCACAACAGATGGCCTGTGCATGCTAAGCAAAAAATGCAATACATTCTTATTTAATCAGAAATGAAATTGAAAATGAAGTAAATCTGCTCAGAAATTAAAGTTCCTTGTTAATCAGAAGTGCCATTGTTTATTTAACCACCAGCTGCTGAGAAATACTTTCTCCTTGCCACATGAATGTGGCTCATCTTCCCAGCACACAAAACACTCTAGAAGAGAACACAGAATCAGAGGGCTGAAGATCAATATAATCAATAAAGACCAAGAAGAACCAAAGTTAGAAGAAAGAGTTCAAACACGTCATTAAAAGTCTACGGAGCACTTGAGTAAAAAAACAGCGCAATGACAAAAATATTCATAACTGTGTTTGAAAAAACAGTTCTACCAAGAGGAAAAAAGAAGTACAAGAAAGACCAAGGCAGTGGACAGAGACAAAAAATCCAGCAGAGTGCAGGCTGGGCTTTCAAAGTCACCAGGCTGACAAACAGAAATTCCTTAATTAGAGAAATATAATTTTATAGACAGGACTTTTCTTTGGGTTCTCCTTCATCATTACCATTCTTTTTTTGAGAAGAATAACAGAAAAAAGATGTAGATGGTTATCTCTTCCAATGTTATCCTATTCTGTTTTTTTCTTCACTTAAAGAATTCTGAAAGTAATGCTATTCTGTAAAGGTCAAAACACTTTATGGAGAAATCATATTTTTTCTGGAAAATGATTTAAAGCTTTAATAATTCCATGGCTGGAAATTATCAGTGTAAGAAAGGATAATTTCTACTATTCAAAACTAACCTTTGTATTCACCTAAAAAAAAAAAAAAGAAGTAAAACATAAACTCAATTTACATTTCACATATAATAAAAGAGATTCAACAAAGTTGGTTTTGTTTTGCCCACATATTCCTGAATTTTGAAAGAAATCATAGTAACATTTTAAAACTAAAAATTATTTTGAGATGTTTGCCTTTTCATTCAGATTTAGTGTATCTTGAATAAAAAGGTCTAATGCATCTTAGCTAGTGCTAATGTCTGCAAACAACTAAGCTTTAAGAAACATGATGTAGCTGATCTAATCTGTCCCCATGTAGAGTGGGATTTCAGTAATCTCAGATTTAGGCCTCTATGATAAACTGTAGTCTAAACTTTATAATAAACAGCAGAAGCATCAGCTTAATAGGGTGATTAATCCATCAAACGATTCATGTTTTGATACAAGGGATGAATTTCCCTCCAGAGATGTCTGCTTCTCCCTAGAAATAAAATCTTAACCAGAGGTCTCCATTTAAAATACACATACTAAATATAAGTTATTCCACTTCCTAAAAGATACAACTCAGGTGTATCTAAAATCTGTGATGTCAGTTTCAAGTTCCTAAATGTTGTACAGAGGGAGAAAGAAAAGAGCTAGAAAATGAAGATTTGGTTTTAAGAAACAGAAACACCATACAGAGAAAGCAATCATACTTGTGTGTCACTCTGACAGAGCTGGGCTGACCCAAAGCATCAGCGCCATCAGCGACCATTGTGTCACGAGCAGCGCGAGCAGTTTCCTCTCCTTCCTCCTCGTTGTGACGCTTGGTGATACTTCTGGTCTTCAACACCTGCAGCTCTTCTTCTTCCAGATTTATGTCATATATCTCACCTTCAAATTCCACAGACAAGGACCGGGTTTGGCGAGTGTGGACAAATCGAGGTTTGTATTCTGAACCAGAAGAAACATTCACAGTCAAATATATATGTATACATAGGTACATACATGATCTGTGTCATGAACACAAAACATATTCCAAGGAGAAGAATGCAGTTCAATGAAACCAGTTGATATTTTCTGTGACTTTACAGAAACTTATTTAATGTTTTTTTGATACATTGTGCCCCACGGTTCCATGAGTAGCATGAAATTTTGGTTGCTCCGAGGTTTGCATTTCATGTTAGTCTGACCTTATGCTACAGTTAGCATCTAAGTCTTCAAATAAAAAACAGTATCTCTGAAATGAGATATTCAGAAAGAGACACTAAAAAAAACAGAGAACACAGGATTAGCAGCCACTTTAGAAAATGAAATCATTCAGTACTGTGAAACAAGGCCACCATCTGTAAATTGGCATGTGACATGTTAATGCATACTTTAGAGCAAAAAATTAATTTTGAAAATTAATACCTTTTCTTTTTTAAAGGTAAGAATTTAGAGGGTAAGAATCCATCAGATATCAGTATCTGTATGTATCTATATGTATATATGTACATATACTTTGACATATATGTCATCTGTAATTATGTGATCACCAAAGAATTGCTGCATTGCAGAGCTACAGTGAGATTAATTATGCCACTTTTACCCCTTGAAAGCTCTAAGCTTAGTAGGGTCACAACTCTTTTAGTTACTGTGTATATGAGTAAGATTAACTAAGACAATTAACTCTTTTGAGAGGTCTTTAATTTCCTGTACAAGAGAACCTCTGTTTAGTCTCAGTCTGAAAGACCTTACTTACACTTTTTACTTCTTTTGCTAAATGCACTTGACCCAAACCAAGATGATAAAACTGACAGTCAATACCACACCAAAGCGTGTTGTGTCTAGCAATGGTGCCTTGCAAAGCACACACAGAGCTCTAGACATACAAAATTAAGCTTGTAAAAAGTCAATTGCAGGGCATTTCCATTTGTTGCATCTATGTTGAGCACACCCATGTAACCTAACAATAATTTATCCAGCAGAAAACAGCATCTGTAAGAAAGTACTGCCTTTGGTAGGCAGCATCAGTTCTAGTGAAGTTTTTATGTTAGTGTCTTTGAGAGACAGGCTTACTCTTTCCTGCAAGAATCTTTTCAAGGAGAAGATAGTGAGCCTCATTGAACTTTTCATTCAAACCACCCTGTACTAAACATTTTCAGCAATCATCTGCTGCCAGGTGAAAAAAAGTCTCAGTCAAGGCAATGAGGACATTCATCTTCATCAACAGAAAAACTAGCCTCAAAGCATCTTTCTGGTCTGTAACCAAATTATTCTTTAATAAAATCATGTATAAGATTCATAGGGTCGGATGGGACAATTTCTTGCATTTGACAGCCTCTGATCATACTGCTTAGCAAACAAGTGGCTGAAAGGATGGAATATATAGGCATGTCATGCATGTATCATCTGAAGACAAGCCTGAATTAGTAATTCCCTTCAAAATATTTCATCACTATGAGTCTTTCTCCACTCTACTCAGAGGAGTGTTAAGGCTGATTTGGAGGCAGAGAAAGGAAGAGATGTAAGAACATTGCAAAGAATTAAAGCATAACAAAACCACTTTTTCTGATGCCTCCTTCAGATGTTTTCCATCCTTCCCCTACTTTCTCTCTCCAAGTAACTTGTTCCACTCACAATCCCCTTTCAGCCCTTGCTGGTGACTTGGCAGCACCTCTTTCCAAGGTACACAGAAGGTATCTCCCCACAAAAATATCCCTTGAGGGAACATTCCCCAGTTTGAGAATCACCCTGGCAGCCTGTGGCATGTACACTTTTCAGCAGAGCTCTGCCAGTACACACTGTGAGGTTCCTCAGGTCATACTAAACAAATGGAAGAAATTAGATCAGGACAGTATTTAGGCCAAACAATGAGACAACTTAAGACAGACAATATTGTGGTTGAATGTACAAAGAATACCAGGGATTCTTGTTCACATCCACAGTGTGGGGGGCTTTAAATCAGGAAATATTTGGAATGATACTGACATTATGTTTTTAGTTCATAGACATCTGTGCAGCACCTTCTAACTTTTGTTTCTCGTACAACTTCACTAACATCTTGCTTTGAAGATCCATCTTTATTTTATTCCCCAGTCTTGCACTCTCCTGTTGAAGAGCAGAACACAGCCTGCTCTTCAACAAATTCTAAAATCTGCTGCTATTGCTTCAGCTACAGAAATTCACTCGCATTGCTGGGCAGAGAGAAGAAAAATCGTGCTCCATTTAAAACAACAGCCTCTTCACATAGGCTTCTTTTGTAGAAATCATTAGCAGAAAGAAACCCAAGTGCTACAGTCCTAAAACCCGCTCGTACAATCGCTTCAGCCCCCGCTCCACTAGAGGACACTGTGATCTCGCTGTGTGTCCCTGCGAGGATCCCGCTAAGCAGGGCAGGGAGAGGGGAAGGGAGAGCCGGGCAGAGTTCGGGTCCGAGAGCAGCCTCGGGGAGCCCATGTGTGGGGGGCATCACCAACCTGCGAGTGAATTCAGCCCTAGCCATGCTACAGAACACTTGTCGCGGCCACCTGGGCAGGCAGCGGCCCGAACCACCGCGGGGCTGCCGTGTGTGAGCCGTGCGAGAGGTGGCACCAGAGCATCACCGCCACCAGCGCCGCGCCGCAGCATAAAGGCTGCTCCTCGCCCTGATCCGAGGGATAAATATCGTTGTTCTTGCTGCTGTTACAATCACAGAATGGTTTGCGTTGGAAAGGACGGAGAAGAATACCCAGTTCCAGCACCCCTGCCGTGGGAAGGAACACTTGCCGCTAGAACAAGTTGCTCAACCTGGCCTTGAAAACATCCAGGGATGGGGCATCCCCCTCTTTGGACAACCCTCACAGTACTGATTTTCTTCCTAATATTTAACCCAAACCTACTCTGTCCAAGTTTAAAGTGATTTCCCCTAGTCCTATCACTAAATGCCCTTCTAAATTCCCTCTCCAGTTCTAGGCCCACTTCAGGTACTTATTACAGAGTCAGTTATGCAGAACCTGACTACCAGTTCTGGACATCTTCATGAGACACGAAGGTGAAAGCAAGAGCACACTGGTAGGAAAATGCTCTGCTAGCCATTTCCCCCTGCTCTCTGCCTCAGAGTCCAAGAGATCAAGTAACACTTACTTTGCACATTAGGGTTTCTCAGGAACTGTCTTTGATTTTTCCTCTGGGCCCTGCTGTTCCGGTAATCAGTGTCTCCACAGTGGCAGTCCTTGTCTTTGCCGCCGTAGCCCCGGGAGTGGAGGCTGCGCGTTCTCTTCCTGATGGCCAGGATGTCGCTCGACACCTTGCACTTGTGGATTCGGAGTTTGCCAGAAGCATCCTCTGTGCACTGCCACTTCTGCAAGAGAGAGACATGAAGGTGATTTCCCAGCAGCCTTCCAAACCCCTGTTGCTTTCAGTAAAAGGAGACAGGTAAATTTATTTTTAAATTTAGGCAGTCCCTTAAATAGCAAACTGAGAAGGGAAATATTTTTGGGCAAAAATTCAGGCACATTCTCCACAATGTCTTTCTCATGCTAGGAAAACATAAGCTTGAATGAAATCACCTCAAATCTGCATAAAATATACAATCCAGATGAAAAAAACCCAACAAAAACCAAGCACACATATATATATATAAATCAAGAGTATCTATACTACACACATCCCTGAAAAGAGCAACTTAAAAGTCTTAATTTACTGAGTCAAGGAATAGTAGCAAGGCAGTTGTCACCCACCCTTTTTCTTCTTTGAAAAAAAAAGTACTTTGTTCTGTGACATGGATTTTTCTAGCATGATTCAGGGAAAAATAAAAACAATCCCCAATCCATGGATGAGGAAGAACTGGTTCAGTTGCAGAGTGTTTTGGAAAGAAAAGAACAAATTGTGGATGTAATCTACAGAAAAATACATAAAGCATTCCCTACAGTCAGCAGGTGCAAGCAAGGGGAAGAACCTTAGGGACAGTAAACAAGAAATTATCTTGGATAAACTCCTTTGGAGTTATAAGTCATGAGATTTGTATGAGACTTGGGAGGAAAAGCTCTGGAAGGAGTACCTGTAAAAAGCATTGTGTGTGTGCTGAATATCAGAGCAAGTGTGGGAGAATGAAAGGAAACAGGTTTTTCTCCCAGTTTGTCTGCACAATATCTGTCTGACTTAATTATCAACATCACTGAACCAGATGGAAGATTCCAGGTGGATTTTTCCAGTGGATCCCATCACCTTCACATTTGAAATTAAAAAACAACTGGGAGTTTAATTTCCTTTCCACATCATACTGTTTTAAAAAACCTAAATGTTGTTTAAAATCAAAAGAGATCAGAGCTCCTTTGCCCACACCCAAAGCTTGCCATACATGGCATTCACAATACTCTACATAAAATAAGAAGTCTGTGAAGATTTTAAGTCAGCAGCAGTCTGAATAACAATAGGTAGAACTAGAAATAGCTCTGTTTATTTATAATTTTAATGCAATCATAAATTACTATTACTCAGTGAGTTTTGTTCACTTTTTCATCTTAAGCCACAATGAACAGAGTTTGCATACAAAGCACTAAGCTTGGCTGGATATTGCAAAGAACAAAACTCAGTAATGTTATTGGTAACTGGAACCTTTTCGCTGCAGTTTGAGTAAAGTTTCTCTGTACTGTGTCCTTTGTTTGGTTCCCATGACTGAATAGCATAAGTAGCTTTCTCTTGCCTCATTAATAATAACAAGACAGATGAATGCTGGTCCTAATGGAGTTGCCAATCTAATTTTTGAAATGGACACTAATATCAGAGCATGCACATTTCAGTAAGCTCCATTAACTAATGGCTGCTCTGGACTGTTTTGGGGATGTTGTCACGCTGACTGAAGAATGGAGAAAGAAAACTGAGCCTCAGGTAGATTTTCTGGCCTGATAACCCGAGGAATGAGCTGATGTGAGTCTGAACCACAGCACCATGAGTGCACTCTCTGGCCTAACATGTGGGCTGAATTAAAGATGGATTCCATGCTGAGATCCTCCTGTGGATTGGCAGGACTCTGATCTCAGAACAGTAAGCCATGTGTAAAAGGACCTTAATTTGAACAAGTCCAATAACTGGCAGAGAAATTACACTTGTGCCCAGACTTTCAGTGTAAAGGTACATCTATAAGTGACAATGTAACTTTCTACAAGAAAAGGTGTCCAAGAGCTGTAAAGCTTTGCTCATTTTACTCTCCCATAGCATGTGCTCTCTTCCTTCTGCAGCAAGAGATGATTGTTACAGGATAAGAGTTGACTGCACCACTATATTTCCTGTCTTTATTGGGTACGTGTTACATTTATAAACATATGGCACTGGCTTTTAAGGAGTCTCAAAAGCAGCATTTTAAAGTAGAATAAGTATTCTCTTTGTCTCTTTGCATTAATCATAGCAAGAGGTTGTAGGAGTGGCTTCAATAACCTTTTAGATCGTTTTTAACAGTATTATGACTAACACTGAAACAACACGCTCTGTGTCTAGTACAAGCCAATAATAGTTCCCTATTTAAAACAGGGATTAAATGTGATTCATTTCCTCTTTCATTTTCCTTTTTAAAATTTTACTTTAAAAAGAGTGTCATTATAAAGATGCTTTGGAGTTCTATGATGGAATTTTCAGTCTAACTTTCCTGAATCCTTGCCCATGCCAGCACAATCAGACACTGAGCGTGCCTTATGCAGTTAAATCATAATGATTCTTCTGCTCATCTTTAGATCTATAAAATGCATTAATGCACATAAAGGAAAATTCTGGCTGAATGCACTGCCATATCCCCTGTTTTCTACCTTCTTTCCCAGTTTGAATAACAAACTATTCTTTGAAGGTCAGGACTATTAATTTTGGTTTCTGGATCACTATTTCTCCATCAATTAAATAACCCCATTAGCTAACACAAGCTAAATATGGCTTCATAAAATTTTAATTTGTATATGTTTTCTTATTTTCCCCATGTTTATCTTCTTTCTTACAGTGATATTTCACAAGACACCTTAGACAATCTAACAACTCACTGTTGCCATAGGAATATAGGATAGTCCTTGCTTCTGGCTGCCTGTTGATTTAGGGACCCTTGCACTCATTTATTTTCATCTTGGTAGGAGAAAAGAGAACTAACTCAGAATTAAAACTCTAAACCAATAGTAGAGAAAAAACCAAGCTCCTGACATTTGGCTGCAACAAGCTGTTATATTGTTTCAGTCATGTTGTGAAACTTCATCTGTGTCAGCCTTTTTCCTTGTCATTGACTCATCTTTTCCTTCTTTCATCTCATTTCATCACCTACCCTCCAGCCACTATTTCCCTCTCACCTCAGCTCCCTGCCTTCAGTTCACATTCCTCCTCAATTTAGGTTCAGAAGGAAAGCAAAGGTGAAAAAGGATCTTTAATGCTTCCACTCCAGTGGAGCACTGACACCCCACACCTGAAAGCTGATGGAACTTAGCCCACTGGGAGGAGCTTTGCTAGTTTACAGCCACCCTGAACCAAGCAGGGTTTGTTCTGCATATGCACTTGGAGCCTTGGCTGGGTTTGTGTGTGCTGGCTGCCAGCTCTTCCCAGTGCCTTCCCTGCCCCGTCAGCAAATTGCAAAGGAGCTTAGGGGAGATAAAAGTGTCAAAGGACTGAGCAGCTAAGGACTTTGGATTTGTCTTGTTTGAAAGAAACAGCCTGAGGGGCAATGTAATTTCTCTTCACAGCTCTCTGAGGAGGGAAAGCCGGCAGGGTGATGTGGATTCAGTGATAGGACATGCGGGAATGGTTCAAAGTTGTGCCAGGGGAGGTTTGGATTGCACATTAGGATGCATTTCTTTACCAAGAGAGTGGTCAAATACTGTACAGGCTTCCTGGAGATGGAGTTGTTGCCCCAAGCCTGTCAGTGTTCAAAAGGCATTTGGAAAGTACTGTTAATGACACACCATGGAAGTGGCCAGGCAGTCAGACTCAATGATTGTTGTAGATCCCTTCCAACAGAAATAGTTCTGTCCTATCCTATTGTGCTGATTTAGGCTGAGGTAGAGTTAATTTTCTTCACAGTGGCTGGTATGGGGCTGTTTTGTATTTGTGCTGAACACAGGGTTGATAATATAGAGGTGGTTTTTTTATTGCTGAGCAGGGCTTACACAGAGCCAAGGCCTTTCTGCTTTTTCTGCTGCCACGCTGGTGCAGAGCCTGGGTGTGGCTGGGGGGGCTGGGAGGTGACACAGCTGGGACAGGCAACCCCAACTGACCAAAGGGATATTCCAGACCGTAGGACATCACACTCAGTACATAAAGTTAGGGCAGAAGGGAACATTTGGAGTCATGACCTTTGTCTTCCCAAGTCATTGTTACATGTCATGGAATTCTGCTCTCCCAGAGATAGCTGAAAAACTGCCTGTCCCTGGGAAGGAGTGAATGAATTCCCTCTTGTTTTGCTTGTGTACACTGCTTTTCCTTTCCATATCAAACTTTATCTCAACCCACGAGTTTTCCAGCTTTTGCTCTTCCAATTCTCCATTTGATCTCACTGGTGGGGGAGAGAGTGAGTGGCTGTGTGGGCTTAGTTGCTGGCTGGGGTTAAACCACTACACCTATCCTATCCTATCCTATCCTATCCTATCCTATCCTATCCTATCCTATCCTATCCTATCCTATCCTATCCTATCCTATCCTATCCTATCCTATCCTATCCCCTATCCTATCCTATCCTATCCTATTCTATCCTATCCTATCCTCTATCCTATCCTATCCTATCCCCTATCCTATCCTATCCTATCCTATCCTATCCTATCCTATCCTATCCCCTATTCTATCCTATCCCCCATCCTATCCTATCCCCCATCCTGTCCTATCCTATCCTATCCTATCCTATCCTATCCTATCCTATCCTATCCTATCCTATCCTATCCTATCCTATCCATCCCCTATCCTATCCCCTATCCTATCCTATCCCCTATCCTATCCTATCCTATCCTATCCTATCCTATCCTATCCTATCCTATCCTATCCTATCCTATCCCCTATTCTATCCTATCCCCTATCCTTCAGAAGTTGTGCTGCTTTAATCTCTGCCAAACCTGAAGTTTAAACATGTAAATACCTGTGCCTGTTCCTCAGTGTTGAGACAAGCAAGGCAACGGTGCTGCAGCAGGAGCTTTTCCTTGGATAATGGCACCAGCATGATGCACTTTCTTCCGGGGATAGATGTTTGTCCTTATAATGGCATTTCAAAGACAAAGGGTAGGACATGGACTGGTTAAAAGGGATGGTTTGTCCTTGGTGGCTTTGCTTTGCCTTGCTACCTGGCACAGCTCCAGTTGTGACTTGTAAGGAAGACAACACCAATTGTCTTCATAACTACTTGGGGTCTCAATTTCCTGGTATTAATCAGTTGTGCCACAGCCTTAAAATTAAGTCTATTTCATTACTGCTTATAATTAAGGCATAAAAGTATATATTCAGAATGAATCATTGTGATGTGCTCCACTGTAAATAGCTACTTAGGCAGGACTTCCAATCAGCTTTGTGGATTTAATAGACTGTGATGCATTTGAGACAGTTGCTGCTCCCTTATATAGAGGGGAAATGAATTAGACAAGTCATGAAAAATGTCCCAACAGTGGGCAAGCTAAAGGTTTCTATGAAATGTAAACACCTAGTATTTGCAGTAGACACGTCAGTGTTAAATACCTTGTCAGATTTTATCACAAAGTTATGAAACCCTGCAAAACATGCAACCGGAAATATAACATAGCAGCAATATTTTTACAGGTGCTTTTTCATTTTTGTAATGTATGACTGACTTTGAGTATTATTGCTCAGCCTAGGGAATGTTAAGATAAGGCCTGAAAAATGAAGACTTCATGAATTTAAACATGTCCTCAAGATCTCATTTCCCTTTTTTCCTGTTTCAAAAAGTACTCTCCAAGTTTGAAAAGAGTATAGATGGAAATACCGTCACAGGCTGAATATGTGAGCACCATTTTCCTTCATTAGCAGCAACCAGACCTGGGGGACTGCCAGGGGACTTGATGTGATAATGCTGGAAAAGGAGTCTGGCTCAGGGCTGTGCTACTGCAATCAGAGCTGTCTTGCTTTTGCTTTCTCTGGGCCATTAGAAGAGGCTGTGTCACACAACATATTGAAAAGTGCCCTGTAATTAGTTGTCTATGGTAAACAGTACAGAGCAGCAGCAGTTCAGTTCTGCTGAACTGAACCTGAATACTGAGAAATGCCTGCTGGTTAAGGTCATGTCCTCTGTGCATCCTGACAGAGCAGAACCGAACCCTGGTGCTGACCAAGGCTCCTGAATGCCCCTGGAAATACTAATCTGTGTTGTTTCATCTCAGCAGTACTTCAGCATTGCACATGAGTGCAGCTGTTTAACAGGGATGGTTTGCCAGGTTCACTCAGGAAATTTGGAATTGCTGCATTTTTGTGGGAAAAAAAAATCTCCTCCTCCGTTTTAGAGCTGAGTAGATGCAGCCTGTAATGGCAGATCCCAAGTTTTGCGCCACTCTCTCGTAAATGAACCACTTTCTGTTCGATCATGCTCCAGAGTCTGACAACATGAATATATTCAAAAGCAGTTATTTACATACAGCCTTAGCCCCTGAGATGTGTTCCTAAAAAACGCAACGGTCGTGGTTCAACAGATAGGGAAGAAGTTTGTCCTACAAGAACTGATGGGCAGAAATGTATGACAGGCTTTAGAAATACTTTCAGATAAAGGCATAGGGATGGAGTTGGAGGAAAAAAGGAATGAAGGAATTAATCACTAGATAACAGAATTAGCTATATAAAAATTAGCAATTTTCAGCTACATCACAAGCTTATGAAAAGAAAGAAAGAGAAAATTGCCTAGGAATTTTACAGACTACAAAATTTTGCATTCTTGCTGTATGGGCAATATTGATTTTAAGTGTCACAGTTATAGCAGTTCTCTAGTTATAAAATATGCATGAACTGCACTGTCAGCTCTAGAAATGTAGGCACCTAGGTCAAGACAGCAAATATTTCTCCTGCATAGCATTCTCTACCAAATCTATTAACTTGCCTGTATAGTTACAGCTCAGCATCAAGAGACTTCTGTTGTTATCCAATAAACTTCCACTATCACGTGCAAACAAATAGGAGCTAATGAAAAGGATAAATTTAATCCTTTAGCTATAAATAGTAATACCAATAATAATCTGTTACTATTGTGTCATATACATTTAACTTGCAGAGGACTCAGCTTATATTCCATTTCACTGGATACTTTAGAATGGAAACTCTGCAAAAAGATAACCTCAAAGGAGTACTACAGCAAGTGTTAAAAATAATTCTTCCATAAACTGTGTTTTCTGTCTAGACATTTTTGGTACAGAGAGTTACTTTAATAGAGGTTTAAAGAA
The DNA here is from genome assembly GCF_028769735.1 of Zonotrichia leucophrys gambelii. NCBI lineage: Eukaryota > Metazoa > Chordata > Aves > Passeriformes > Passerellidae > Zonotrichia > Zonotrichia leucophrys. The sequence continues at coordinate 119,885,714 of NC_088171.1, read as the reverse complement.
TTTGCTTTGTTAAGAACTGTGCCACTCTACCATAAAGGTCTTTCTGTTAGAGAACACCAGTAAGATGATAGTGAAAATGTTGAACACAGTTGTGCATTGAAAGAGATGAAACCAGTGAATCCAGTAATCTTCCTGGAATATCTCTGGATTTTATCCAGAATAGATTTCATACGTCCAATTAAGAATTGCTTGAATTTAAAGGATTGTCAAATCTGGGAAGAGCTGCTCTCTGTTTGATAAAAACTTAAATATTTAGGCTGAAATGTGAACTATTTAGGCTGAAATATGAAATTCCATGCCTTGAAAGATTATTTTTACAGATAAAGGAACTTATCTTCATATTTGGTTTCAACTCATAAACAGAGTGGTATTTTAACTAGAAGTATCATAATTTCTGGCAATTCCTACGAATTCTTGAGCAACTAAATAGTAGGCAAGTTTCTGTCAGCTGTGAGAAGAGACAGCTTTGAATCAATGCTCTGATAAAACAGGTTGATCAGCAAGTGCTTTTTGACTCCTGCAAGTCAGGAGGTTGTTCTGGAATCTGGAGAATCCATGAGTGATGTTAATATGCCACAGCATAATTTTAGTTGGTTTTAGTGGGTGCTCACAGTCTGGCTGTCAGTGGCTGGCCAGCCATCTGACACTTCTGGCCAGCTCTTACCAATGTATGTGTTTTTATTCATACTCTGCAGCTGGTCATAAAGCTGACCTATACAAATGTATGGTCTGTGATATTTATTTTATGAGAACATAGATACTCGAGCCAAACCAGACTACACCTAATAAGCCCCATTCTAATTTCCTTTACAATATTATCTGTGAGCTGATTGATGGCAAGTGCTCTTTCAGTATGGCAAATAGATATTCTTTCAACTGAATGCTGATATGATAATTTGATAAATATGAATATCAATAATGAAATTAAATTCTTATGCTAGGCTTTTAGAGGGTGAAAAATATGTGAGAAATAGGAGCACAGGCTACAAAACATGCTTTTTGGATCAGAGCCAGAAGAATCTTGCACATTTACCACAAAGCTGATGTTTGGATTCAGCAACATGTCTCCAGTGACTACCCGTAAAACCTCAGATCACGGTAAAATACACTGAGACCTAATCTAACTAAAAATCTCACTGTACAGTCTTCAGGCATTTTCTCCAAATGAAACATTATTTCCTAAGGGTAGTTTTGGGATGGAGTTCTTTGGGAGGAAACTCAATATTATGCATCTCTAAAGCTGAGGCACATGAAAAGAGGGCACAGGGAAGGTGCAGCTACAGCGTTGTACCTGTCCAGCACAGTGGGAGCTCATGTGCATGCGTGCCGTACCAACATGGGCAGCACGATGCATTTTCCTGCTCTGCCCACTGTCAGTGCTCACTGGAGCTGGCAGAAGGCCACGGATCTTTACAAGTTTCAGACCTTTGCTGTTCACAAACTGGCAGGTAGTGTTGAGCAGATGGTAGGAGATGTATGCCCATAAAATAAACAGACCCATGTCTGGGTTTCGCTGCTGAGTCATCCAATCTAAGAGCTGAAATATTAAACCCAGTGCTTCATAGTCCTCATTGTGAGAGGGTGGTTCTTTTTTTTTTTTTTAATTCTATTGGGAAAATTTTAAAAAAAGATTGTGGTTTGTGTAATTTTTCTAAGAGGATGAAAATGCATATTTGGCTATGGATTTGATACTGATTATAAATAATGGGTTGAGCAGTACACTGGAGACATCCAGCCTATCAGTCACCAGACCTCATAAGGTAACTGTGATCTGGGAAAGAGTGTTAGGTCCCAGAAGTCAAAATTATGCCTTAGGAAAATTCCTATGACTCAGACCAGAGAGAAAAAGAATAAATACTTATGAATTAACTCAACTCCTTAATTACACGTTTAGGTAAGGGAAGAGAGAAAGAAAAAGTATAAATGAAAACACAGTTAACATGGTTTTATTTGATATTTGTTAAGTATCCAGAAGAATTTCATGAGTGAGAAGATGGAATGAGTTCAAGAAAAATAACCTGCTGGAGGATTTAAGAGCAGCTTGCCTCTAAACCTCCTGAACTAACATATATTCTTGTCTCAGGTCATTCCAGTGGAAAGCTGAGAAGAGATTTGTGTCATGATAAGGTTGTATTAATCCAGAGAAACATTTGTTCACATGTTATTTTTTCTGCTCTGTTGGAAAATTAACAAAGCTTTATTACAAGCTGACACCAAGTGTTTCCCATATTAAAACAAAAGCAGATTTATGCTGCAGATGAGTGCTGCAGATGAACACTGCAGATGAATCAATATTTCTGTATGGTGTAGCTTATTACTGAGAAGGTAAATATATATCAATGAAATATTAAAATACCCTGCAAACCAATAAAGTGTTAAAACCCATCAGCATCCACTGCTAAACCAATTGGGCTCAATCAGGTGACCTCAGTAAGTTACACCATGTAAACTGGTGACAAATTTGGCATACGAACTATGAAAGAAACCTCCTGTTCCCATCACAATTTCTTGAGCATTCTCTCATTGGAGATGTGGAGGGAACACAAAGGAAATGTCTACCCCTCTCCAAGCCCCAAGCTGAGCAGGGAGCCCACCAGCTCCTGCTCCCTTTTCCAGGGGAGTGAATCTGGCTGATGTGACAGGACTGTCTGTGCTTTGGGTGAGCACAGATCAACAGCTGAGGCAGGGCAGGGGCTGAAATCTGGTCCATACCAAAATACGACATGAGCAGGTGACCCATAACTCACAAGTTCATAAACAGCACTTCCCAAGTTATGAAGTTGAGGAGGAAGAAGAAAACATGAAATCCTCAAGGCTAGGTACTAAGCAAGTAAATATTAAGAGCATGCACTGAAGGAACATCTGGAGATCATTTAGTTCATCCTCCTCCTCAAAGCAACAACATTATTAGGTTTAGATGTATCCTGGAGTGGACTTTCCACAGCCTCTTTGGGCTCCAGTTCTTAATCATATTTATGGTAACACTTTTTTCCATGCAGCTCTTTACACTTTCCCTCGATGCAACTTGTCTCTGACTGATAGCCCTTTTGCTGTGCACCTCCAAGACATACCTGGGTCTGTCTTCTCTCTAATTAGCCATTGGTTAATCAAAGGAAACAATTAGCTCCTTCCTTTGCCTTCTCTTCCCCTGGCCAAACAAACTTCTGCCCCTTCTCAGTACCTCCACCCCATCTCTGGGGTCCTCCCCTGGACTTGCTCCAGCGCACCAAAGTCCCACTGCTGCCGGAGATCCCAGCCCGGATGCAGCATTCCAGGTGCAGCCCACAGGCACCAGGGAGAGGCGAGTGCTCACTTCCCACGACCTGTTAGCAGTGTTCCTGCTAATGCAGCTCAGCAGGAGCTCCTCTCCTTGGCATGGGCTCACTGCTGACCCACGTCAGTGACTGCTGGAAACAAGTCAGGAGTGAACAGATCCCATGCACATCTCACTTCTGAGATGTTCCCAAGGAGGTGGGTGAGTGCTTGGAAACTGTCCTCCCATGAAGGGGATTATGCAAAAACAGCAAGGGGACAGTGATCTACAACGTGATCTACAATGGAAGTGATGCCATGTCAGTGGTGCTGGAAAATTTAAATACATTAAAAACTAACAGTGAAGGTATTTTATATTTATGTTTTACAGATGTTTAGTATTTTCTCTTCAACCCCCCCTCCCCTTTTTTTAAGTCTATTTTCAGATACACATTGGGCATAAAAAAAAGAATTTTGAAACTTTTGATTAAAAAATTATTATGCTAGATTCCTATATTTTCCTTTCTTTTAAAGAGAAAACAAGCTGAAGCAAGTACTATCCTGAGTACCTCAGCCTTGGAGATTTTGGAACTAGCAGATCTCAGGATCGCACCTCATTTTAATACAGGAAAAATCTTTTTTTTCTTTTTCAGCTTCCTTGTGTTCTCCTTTTCAAATAAACTGAGTATTGACTAGAGTAAATTTAAATAAAGAACTAGCTTTTAGTGGTGTATTAATTCCCCAAATGCTTATTCTTAGTTTTAGACATTTAGCAACAGCTTCCCACAGACCAGTAATTTCACTATTTTAGAATGTCAGCAATCACTCATTCTGTGAATGTAATTTTAATTTAACTGATGTTAACTGTAACTGATTAGAGTAAATGTAGGGAAGTATTATAAACGACCATAATTTAAATGAAGATTTTATTTCTATATATGCACCTATGTAATTGAAATCAACAAATCTCAAAAGATAAAACAAAGTTAATTCATGTACACCAATACTTTCTCTTTTCTAAGAAGTGCAAAATGACTACAGCAAATCTGCTGCAGGAACCTCGTATTAAACTCTGATGGCTCAGAAATGCACATTGGAACACATGACTAAGGTACATTTATTAACTACTAACTTTTTTCATTTGAAGAACTTCTCTACCCAGAAAAAAATCCTGCAGGTTCGTATTTCACATTGCAATGCCTCACTGAAGTTCATATTAGTCCAGTGCTGGACACTGGACTAATATGAAAATCACACTTTACCTATTGTATGCTTACTTTCCTGTGAGCACCACAGGTAGTCTGTCCTTGACAGAGAAATTGGCCTTGTTTCCCAGGGCTGCATGAGGGCAGATGGAGTGGGAGGAGTGGGTCTGTGCCCCTCGGGCTGAATGAGCCCAGAGGATGCTCCACACCTCACGACGCTCTGCCCAACAGAAGTTTTCCATAGGAATATTTAACTTCAGCACCCCTGCCGGAAGCCTTCAGGATGTTGGACAGCCTTAGTCTATTTTTTAAAGAAAACAATGTGTACAAACCAATGCTGTGTCTAAAAATTGTTCTCAAGAATGTCAGCTCAGCCCCGTCTTTCATCCAGCTGTGAGGGATGGCTGCTGGGCTCCGTGCAGCCAACACACCTTCAGCATTGAAAAGACCTTGATGAGAGTTTGTAGGTGGGAGACCCACTACAAACACTATTTCTCTTGTAGCCTCCTTGCTGCCCTTCTTCCTTCACCCTTTGATCAAACTGGATTCACCAATACGGGATTCACCAATGTAGGATTCACCAATAGGATCTACTGCCCTGGGCTGAGGACAGGCCTGTGAGCAGGGTTTCCTACTGCTTCAGGTGTGATGTCTAGTCAGGACACTTAACCTTTTCTATTCATATGCGGAAAAGTAGTTATTCCAAACCTGGATTTTGGCATAAGAGGCAAAAATGTAAGAAATAATTGCAAAGAAAATATTTTGTTACTTAAAATTTAGCATCTTAGTGTCTAACAGTCTAAATTACTTCACTGATCTCCGTTAGTTTTTATAAAGCATTCAGATTTTCAAATTTAATCTCTGTTTACAACAGCAGTGCTTGAACTCCTGAAAACTTTACCCCTGGGTGAGACTGCGATATTGTGTATATCCCTTCAAAAGTGGCAGCATTTAAGGAGCATGTGTGAGGTAAGAGCCGTGACAGAGGACCCGGCGGAGGATGTGACAGCCGAAACATTAATCCAGTGCAATCTGTGATTACCCGAGAATTGCTGTAACCCTACACTCCACAGGAGGCGAAGGGGCAGGGCAGGGCCGGAGCCTTTCCCCAGGCGGGCTCTCGGGCCGAGCGCGGCCTGCCCGGGGCCAGGCGCCCTGGGTGGCGCGGAGCGAGCGGGCCCGGCCCGGCACAGAGCGGCCTTTGTGCCCTCGCTCCGCTCCGCAGAGCCGGCCCCGAGCTCAGCCAGGCCCTCGGCTGCCGGCAGCGCTCCGAGCAAACATCTGAGGGAAAGCACAGCGCCTGCCTGGGAGAAATCACCTCACACTTCTGCGGGGAGGTGTGCGCGGACGGGGATGGACTGCAGGGACGGCAAGGCAGGCACAAGGCACTGCCTGGGGCCCCCAGCGTGTGCCCCAGCGTGGCTGGAGGTGGTGTCAATGAGAAGGATGCGCATCTCCCCAGTAAATCCATCTTCGTATGTTACCATAGGTATTGCATTAATTCAGGATGGATTGAAGAGAATTTGGAGTCAGAATCACTTAATTTAGCTCTCTTCCTGTGCGTGCACTGTAGAAATGCAGGTGTAAGCATAGTAGTCAAGGGTGCAGTAATTTCTGGTTTTATAAGCAGGCAATTAGACCTTTGTATCAGAGTCAGATGTTATACTGAAATCACTAAGGCTGCAAGAAGAAAACATAATGTTTCAGTATTGGTATGCCTGAATCCTTACAGTGAGTGACCTGCAATAGGGAGTGTTTCTGGGCAAGGAGACCCTTCTGTTTAAAGTGTTTCAATAAATACTAAAAGATGATGATTACTAAGCGCGCTGTTCAGTTGTTCATCCCAGCAAATTAATTAATTTGTAACCTTAGGACTAACCAGCTTGTTTGGTAATTCTGAACTAGCCCAGTGAGTCCACGGTTTCACAGCTCAGAAAGATTCTCTCCCTTTTTAACAATTATTACCGAACTATCTTGCATATTTATCAATGCGCATGATCAAAGAAAAAGTAGTCATTTCACGTTATGTTTGGCAATGGGAGTTTTACTATGAGCTCTGTACTAGGACAACAAATGTAGGACCAGGTCTTCAACACCTTGAATTTGACCACTGCTTAGAGAAATTTTGTCTGGTTTTCTTTTGCTCTGAAGATATTAACAACAGTGATCTTTTAGTTACCTTCCAAAAGCCATATTCTTCAAATTCTTTTGACCCATAGTGTAAAATGTGTATTTCCCTGTGACACCTAGAAAACTGCAGTTACTTGTGGCTTACCTGTCCTGGTTGTTCACAGGCTGTCTGGTATCTTGCTTGTTGGCATAATTCTTTTACTCTCTCATATTTTGGTAGTTGATTAGACTGCTGAGTGTTTTTGTTGGGTTCCTCCTTCTTGCGTAGAAATTTGCTTAAAAAAAAATAAAGTGGAGTGTTTTAGGTACACTGTTCCCTAAGGAAGAATTTAACTTGAACAGTGAAGCTACTTGAAGGTTTATGTCTTAGGGAAAAAATCCCCACATTTCTGTTACTGACTTTCGATGTAGGTCACATACTGAAAAAAAGCCTCAGGTGACTGGCTGAAAATTGCCAGAAGATAAATAAGTGCTGCTAAAATATGTCTAACTGGTACAGTTCAGCACCATTCATACATAAATGTAGGTTTTTACAAAATGCAAAACTCTTTGAAGCAATACTTTCTTGGCTGGAAAACACAGCTGAAGACACAACAGGACTTTCATACTGAGCACAAGCTCGGCTGTATCTTACATATTACGATGTGTCTTTCATGCACTGCTTTGTAATACATCAGACAAGGTTTTCATAATCTGTAAAGTCATAAAGTACCAAAACGAAATTGCAGCAAAGTTTTTATCCAGAGAAAATTTTCACAGCATCAACTGGCAAGGTAAGAAGGTATAAGGAGTTATCAGCAAAGAGAGGAGCAGTTATAGTCATGAATCTCAATTACACATAAGTCTTAGCTAGAACAAAAATGAAGAATGCTTCTAATACATTATGGAAAATACAAACTTAGATGATAAGAGGATTCTACACAGCTGGGTTTGAAACTGAGATTTGGGAAGAAGATGATTTGGATAATGACAAAAGTGGGAACAAGCACAGTGTTAGGGAAAGAGGCTAGGAGAATCACCAGAAAAGCATGCTTTCAAATTTCTTCAGAGAAAGGGATTTGGAAGCACAGGAGATTGCAAAGGCAGTGGTGGGAAAATAGGAAAAAAGTCATGCCTGTCAGTTGGCTTGCAAAATTTACTGCTTCTCTGACCATAAAAAGGAAGAGGAGGAAGCAGAAAGTAAAGCATGTACAAGGAGTACTCCCAGCAGGCAGGCTCTCCCAAAACTCTCTCACCCCTAATAATTACCCTCTTTCCACTAGAAATGTGTCACGCCAAATTTTGGTCTTCTTGTTTGTTCGAAACCTGAAAGTAAAATAATGACATTTACTGCTGGCACTGAAGCACACCACTGTGTAAGTGTTAACAAATTATTTTTGAAAAAAACAACTCCCCACTTATATATACACACAAATTTATAGATCTACTACTTAAGAGACTCTTGAAATGGGAAAGCTGTGGTCGTTGCCATGACACAACTCATTTTCACAGAATCTGTTTTTCCACTCAGCTTTGATTTACTTAGGTGTTTGCTTCTGAACTGGCTAAAAAAGGATCCTGGGACCCACCTGTTTCCTGGTCTCTCCAAGTCCAGAAGCTTTAGGACAGATTTGCCATCCATATCTGGAGGTGTGTCAAGGCCTGCTATATCCAGAATTGTTGGAGCGAGATCAATATTCAGAACTATCTGAGGCACACTGCAAATCAACAGGAAAGGTCATAGTTGCCATGTGGTCAATGTGTAAGTCTTCACATTCTCTTGGAAATAGAATGATAATTAATGCTTATCAGGGCTTTGAAGATGTAAAGCTCTACAGAAGTGCTAAGTTTAGAAAACCCCCTTTGAAGTCTACAGCACAGAACGATAGGCCAGTACTGCAGACTGACATCACAAAGAAAAAGTAAAGCACGATTAAACAAGGAGGCGCAGCAGCAACACTGCTCTTATCTCACTGACAATGAGGGCATGATGCTAAAAGACAGAGTGAGCAGTAAAGATGAGAACATAGTTTTTAAAAGCAAAACCCAAGTCCAACCCTACAGGACTATGCATTACAGTTTTCTCATCTGCATTATAACTTATTCATAATATGCAAAGTGAAAAAACTGCCTGTTTATGAGACTCATTGCTCTGCAATAATAGGGCATCCTTCATTAAATGAAACTAGACAAAGTGATAATTACATGTTCTCAGAAACATTTTACATTAGGCTCAACAGCTGTGCTAGAGACATAAGGGAACGTACACTGATCCTGGCTCCACACTTGGACCACGAATAAAGAAAGGAACTCGAATATCAAAGTCATACGGCATTGACTTCCCCTTGACCAGTCCGAACTGCCCAATATGGTATCCATGGTCAGCAGTGTAAATAATGTAGGTATTCTCCAGTTCTCCCATCTCTGCAAGCATTTGGTGTAACTGCAACCCAGCACAGAAAGAACTCCGAGTTAAGTGTAGCAAAACACGTTTTGTGCAGAGTCGTGTATAACCATCATTTATAACCCTTAAATACACAGGACCAAACAGGGCACCAATGACATAGCTGACACAGATTCTGGGGTCTGGCATTTGCACATCTTGCCTTTACTGTGCTGTGAAAAATCGACCTACCAGTTCAATTTCACACTTGACAGAGGGGACAATTAAACAGCTCCAGAAAATTAGAATAGAGAAAATACGGTAATGATGGGGTAGTTGCCTTAGTATGTCAAAAATTCATTGTGTACTCACACACAGCTTGTGAAAAAAGTCTGCCACAACTTTAGGGGAAAAGGTACTAAGATTTGATTTACTGTGCTAGTCTACAATTTTCCCATTCCTTACAGTTGTGGGCTTGGGAAAAAGCTGTAAATTTTTATTAAAGTTTAAAGAAATCTCTCTAGGGGAAGATCTTTGGTCATGGTGCTTGATTTTGGAACAAAAAGTCATACAAAGTAAACCTAATAGTTCATGTATCATGTTACCTATAATTAGCAGTGCACTGCATTGCCTAACTTCTCCAAACACTTGTAGACTGACACCTGAGTTGCTGTGATTTGCCAGTTCCCAGATTTCAGCTGAAGGATAAGCTGTGAATGGAGTGTGTGAAATGAATAGAAGTTGTCATGTGTGCACCTGTGTCTATCCATGTGTACACACAGGTGATGCATCTTCTGTTAATACCAGGCTTTATACTAGGCACAGTGACTTTTCCCTTTAAAAAAGCCCACTGTTTTTTTGACCCAGCAATTGAAAGAAGAAAGCCAGGAGCTTGGCCTCATGTTGCAGAGAACCAGAATTCAATTCCACTGGGAAAAAGTGGAGTAATTCCTCATAGTACAATGACTTTCCCCAGAATGTGGTTGGTGAAGGTAAGGAAAGAATGAATTAATTAAATTTTGTTACCGACTAACAAGATTGTCAGCTGCTGTAACAGCAGTTTCTTGCACTCACTCTTTCCATAGAGTCGTCAACTGACATCAGGGTCTGAAGTCTTTTGCGCTGCAGGACGTTGGTAAACTCCATGTGGATTGGCAGCATGGGCCCTGTGTACTGCATAATCCAGTGCTTATCCATGTTTGGTGCATAGTTATAGCTGGGAGTGCTGGAGGAAAAGAACAGATCTCAAAAGTTGTGCAGTGTGACGGGCATCAGAGGGAGGTGGGAACTCCTCCAACACAGAAAGAGCCAACAAACAGTTAAATCACAAATTCCATGTGGTATCTGACAAATATCAACAAACATCACTTCAGTGGCTTTCCAGATTCATTGGGTCATGTATCACCTCCTCAAAATATTTTAACCATCTGCTTTCCAAGCTTTCTCTCAGACTCAAAGACTACTACAAGTTCCACATTAATATTGGGGATTTGCCAAAATCTATTTCTCAAACAAACCTGTAATTATTAAAAAGGTTTATCTGAATGGTGCATCCTGTACAGGTAAGAAAAATTAAGGAAGTTAGAGATGAAAAAGGACTGCTTACTTAATATTAAGGTATATTGCCCTGGTACTTCAGTAGAGAAATTATCTTTAAATAAAAATCAAAGAAAGGTATTTTGCAGTGGGGTAAATAAATTTAGTAGTCAGCATAAAGAACACCACCAGTGTCACAGTTAGTTCTACACTAAATGCTGTTGAAGTGTTATTTTCAATGTGAGTGCAAAGCACAGTGCATTACAAGCATAAAATTAATCATGACAGCAAAACTGACCTAACACTGCTGTTGATATTAGCACTAAGAAAAAGTATGGCACAGAGTCCTATCTAAAGCAAAGAGTGATGCTTTAGGAGTTTGCACAAACATCAAAAGAAATATTTAGGAGTGGTGTTCTATCCACAGCCAGTGTATTTTTGAAAGATATCCTATAAGAAACAAGAATATTTTCCCAGAGATATCACCTTGGGAGAAAATGTGTGGCAAAAAATGTGTCAAGTAAATTTTCTCAACAGAGAAACATGTTACAAAAGCTCTCCATCATTCTTGTTTTTATGCCTAGCATACATGACAACTACAAGGTGAAGAGAAAACAAGCAATATTCATTTCCCATAATGGTTTCACCTACATATGAGCAGTTCCCTTCTCTAGAAAGAAGGAATCTAGGCTTTGTCATTTTCATTAAGTTCTTCGGGTTTTATTTCTCCCCTGTTTCTAGTACACTGCAATACATGATACATGAACAGCAGCATTACATTTGAAAATTAAACATAAAGTGAAAAAAATACTGTTGGGTGATTAGATTAATTTGATTCTTTTTATTCTCTTTTCAGTCTACAAGAAAAATGAAATTCAATATTAATTTGCTGTTTAGGTACTGAAAATTATAACATGTGTGTTAACAAAAGGTACATTTTTCCCACTGAAATATGTATGTGTAGTTGTCTTTTCTTAAAATGAACAATATCAGAATACTGTATAACTTAGAGTCATAGACCAGTCCTTCAGATACATTTCATTTTTCTTTACATGGTTGTATGTGATCCCAGTTGGTGGAAGCAGTTTATTTTTATATCAGATATCATATGTATAACCTTTAACTACATATTCTGAGGACAAAAATCAGCTGAAAGGATATCACAGTAAACTGATAGTCAACTTCAATAAATTTGTGGAGTCCACGTTCTAGCTGGAGAGCATTATTTGAGAAGTTAGGTCGAATTTGAGAAGTATGCCTTTAGTACACACAGCAAGTTTTGACTAACCTACTTAATCATTAGTCTCAAGGGAAAAGAGAAGTGATGTAACAGTATCATGGGACTTGGACACAGATTAAAAAGTATGAAAAGGTTAGCTCCCTACTGAGCAAAGACAAGCATAAACTAGAATTCCTTTTCTGTTGAAAAATTTTTTATTTCGTGTTGAAAAGTCATAGTTTTTATAATTTCTCATGGTTGAAGTCTAATTTTTAAAATGAACACTGTCATAATATTAATAAGATGTCAGGAGCACAGCCCTCTGTGTTGCTGGCTAGCCAGCAGTCCTAGCAGAGGGAGACCCTTGAAGAAGCAAGCCTTAGGAATTCTGTCACCTACCATTTATCAGTTATCCGACAGACAAGAAGGATACTTTCAGTGCAAATTTTTCTCTGTTTCCTTGGAAGTTTGTCAGACAAAATGTTTTCCCATGAAAGAGTTCATTTTTGATTAATCAGCATCTCCTAGTAAAACGCTGTTTTTTTTCCACTGGGGTCCTGAGTGCCCCAGGCCCAGAGGGATGAGGTGGCTGAGAGCAGCGCGGTGACAGCCTGCTGCTGTGCCAGGAAGGAGAGCCAGCTGCTGAAGCAGGCTCAGGTCTTGTGTTCCCAGGCTATTGTGAGCAGCCTCCTCCACATAATGGATAGTTTTAAAAAGCAGCACTCAAGGGTTTAGCAGGGCAGTTAAAACCTTTCACAGACACTTTCCAAATGCATTTTGAATTTTCTGGGTGAGAATGCAGCAGGCAGAGAGAGAGTAGAATTTTCCTCCCAGGCAATTCAAGGAACAGGAACCTTCTGTGAAATATCCAGTGTCACTGGCTGATGGATAAATGTGAAACAGGGGTCCATAATGTTGGGGAAAGAGTACTAAAGAAGAGACAGAAAGGAATTCCAAAACCCTGTACCTTGTACACCTTCCCTGTGTACCCTTGTTTGCTAGGCCTTTCAGAAATCCACCAGAATGGCACTGGTTACCAGACACAAGATCTGACATTGCCCTCAAATTTATCTAGCTTTTTTTTGGTATAAATGTAACCATCAACAACCAAACAATGCAGACACAAATCTTAGGGAGAATACTGGTGACTTTTGAAAACTTTTCCATGTAGACAGAGCTCTTCATGATCAGTGATAATTTTTATGGTAACATTTTTTCTTGAAGCATCTGGAGATATCAGTTAAACGTTCAGCTGTTATAAGTCCTTGAAAGTCATTATGGCATGGTATGTCACTGCTTCCATTCCTCCAATTTTGTCAATACTTGTCAGTATTGACAAGTACTGCTATAAAGTATCACTGACATCTGCATTTCCTTGATTCCTCTTTGCACTGGAATATTGAAATTGAAGATGTGTGCCATGCCTTCCATGGCCTCCTCTCAGTTGTGGAGTCCATCTTGTGCCTGGTACCCCATTATTTTCAGATTATCCATGGCCTCTGAATCTGGCAGGTTGCTATCGTTGTACTTGTCATTCTTGTAGAATGGGCAAATCTAGATTGGTCTGTTGCTCGCTTTTATTTGTCCAACACATACTGTGAGGAACTTAATACACAGAGACCACTTGGCACTCCCTAAAGGATCTGTTCTGGCACTGGAAGACATTAGATCCTTAAAATTTTTAATTGATACCCTCAGTTAAATTCACAAAAAATTCCAACTGTTATGTAGCAATAACAAATGCTGAGCATAGGCACTTTTCCATAAAAAAATTTTTCATAATGAGAACATTTCACCCTAAGATTTAGTGATCAGTCACCTATGTGAATAAGTTTGCAGAGAAATTTGCAGTGATAATCAAGAGATCTATAGACTATGGAAGGAATAAAAATTCATAAGCATTAATGCGTTTAAAAAAAATATTATCCACAAAATCTATAATTTGTCTATAACCATCAGTTCAAGTAGATACTTATGTTGAGAGAAAAGGAGCAATATTAGCAGTCACTGCATGTAATCAAAAGGCATCAATAACTCTCTCTGACAACCCATTTACTATATTCATACATTTAAATTTGAACTTCTAAATTAAGAATGCATCTTATTTGGCTTTTAAGGTACCACAATAACTTTAGTTTAGGCGAGAAACAATAAAAATAACCAACAATCCAAAAAATGGATGCTTGTACTTGAGAATCTATTAAAATGGGGTCTCCAAACAAATAATTCAAAACCAAATTTCACTAGCTTCTACTAGTAATTGAACTGAATTGTCATATTCAATGAAATAAATGGAATACAGCCATTGTGCATTACTACAAAAAGATATTTTATAGTTAAGAAAGGATTGGGAGAGTACAGAATGTCTTAAGAGCTTCAAGAATTTAGTACAACTTTAAATTAACATTTGCTTTCTAAAAAATTAATCTAAATATATACATCTCTAACAGATGGGATAATGTGGAGAGAAACAAGTATGTTTCCAAATATTTGTTCAATTGCTCATGGTAAAAATCTGTGTTTGCCCCTATTTACAACCTCATAATTCCCTTCTGTTTCTATTCAACAAAAGAAATTATGTTTACAAAAATACTGCCTAAAAATGTTGGGTTTGAATAATTCCATAAAGTTCTCAGGGGGTTTGGTCCAAAAGGGTTTGGCTAATCTTCTGTTTGGATTGTGAGTCCTCCAGTTAGTGAAAATAATACAGTACATACCAGATACCAAAAGAACATTTTCATTTCATAAAAATAAAAGTCAACAACATTTTAAAGTAGTACCTTTGGTAAAACTGATTGAGAAAAATTAATAGTTTCTGTACAGAATTAGCACTTCTATTATTCTTTGAAATATGATTAGCAAACATGGCATAATTGGTCATGTTTCTTCAAGTGAAAATAAACAAAGGAAGCAAATTCTTTGTTTCCAGGGAAAGTAGACTTCCAGGTTTAGACACTGTTCTTGGAAAGCAGGAAACCTAGGTTTTGGGCAAAATTAAAAGTAAAAAAAAAAACCAAAAACAAACCCACAACCAATGGCCATTGTCATTATTAATGTGAAGTTGAATTTCACTACTCTGGGTCTGCTTTTTCTGCCTTTTAAAATGGGACTCTTTTAAACCCAGTGATATTTATAGATCTGTGTATGTGGGGTATGAAAGTTTCACTCCTCAAGTGTAACACAACTGCTATACTTTAGAACAAAGAAGTGAAACAGTTTTTGCCTGTTAAATATAACACCTTTTTCATTTAGGAAACAATTTGTTGCTCCTGCAGAAGTTAATTGTGCAACTAGAATATTACTTACACTTCTATTTCCCAGCATTTCTTTTTGTCTTGTCTTTAAAATCACACTCACAATGGCACGTGTCATGATTGTGATCACTTATCTCTAAGCCAGGAGTCCAAGCAGGCCTCGGGCCAGTAGTGACACTGCACACTGACATGTCCAGATTCATTACTGATGCAAATGCACAGTCCCACACTAATGGCCACACGTCCACATTACAACATGAGCCATTGTTACTGACAAATGTTTGAGGCTTGGCCTCAGTGGTTCCAGATGCAGCCACCTCACACCCCAAACTCACATTCAAGACTGCTCTGGAGATCCAGAGCTGCAACATTTCTTTTGATGCTTCACTACTGCAGACCTACACATCTGGTATATCAGCACCCTTCATATGATCTTCAAATGGAAATATAAATTTCTGCCTTTCATATCACCTACCTTTTCTTAGCTAGTGAAGTCTTCTCACCTAGTCAAAGATAGATCAGATTCCATTTCTATCTGCTCCTCCTAATGTTTCTAGCTTGGCAATAGGATTGCTTCCAGGTAGTCATAAAATCTAGCTGTGAGTCCTCCTGCCAGCCCAAGTATTTCAACTCAGCACAGCCAGCAGTGGTTCAGATTTCCATTTTTTACATTCTTCAGTAAACCTGCCTCCTGCGGATTTTTGCTTCTAATGTTTGTTTACTTGACAGCATATAAACAGCCTAGGTCTGATTCACAGTTCCCCTAAGAGTGGTTCACACTGGAAGGTAAAGGGAAGTTAAAGTGCCAGAGGCTCTGAGTATAACAGATAATTCAGGCTTTCATCAGAGCATCCTTTGAGTCAAAGCTTTCCAGCTCAGCTGTCTGATGAAACAAGATTGTCCTGTAACATAACTTCATATTCAACAACGTTTCCAAAGGTCTAACAACCCTGCTCCCTAACAGATGATGTTCATTACCACAGCAAAAATCTATGTATTGCTTTCATCTAGTACATCTTCTCTAGTCCCATTTTCTCTCACAGAAATAATGTCTGGGGATAGTTAGAGTACATGCATTAGTATGATTTATTTTCAGAAAATATTTCACTTATTATGGTGATAGCAGCCAGGATAAACCTTCAGAAATATTTTTAGATGTCAGAAATAGAACATACATTATGGGCAGAAGTGGGAGAGTGGGAGGGGAAAATGGATGCTTAAAAACAATGAAGAGTCTGCTACTTCCCATACGATACAATTTGTGTTTGATTTTAAACTGGAGTTAATAAGAATTAACAGAAATCACTTAAAAGCAAACAGTGTACGCATTATTACTGTTCTTGTCTTTGTAAGACTTTCCATGTCACTCTAGAGCCTGTTTATGCTGAGGAGGACAGGACTGTAACATAATGATGGCATGTAATTCTTAATTTTCTTTTTGTCTTTGATGTATTTTTCATAATTCTTAAGGACTTTGCTGCTGCATTCACTTGATTTAATTCTTCCCATGTTGATAAGCAAGGAAATGAGACCAATAGACACCCACACTTGAGGGCAGAGCTCTCCCTGAACTGGAGTATTTCCTCCTGTGGCCACTCCCTTTTTTATATGTGCCAGTGGAAAACTTCTTCTAAACAAACTATTGGGCTGTTTTTTTAATGTTGATTTTGTTTTGTTTTGTTTTAATTTATGGAGGCAACATTTCAATCTTTAGCAGGCAATTTACCAGCAGAGACATCATGTAATTTAAGAGTCTACTTCAGCTACTGTTCTCTTAAGCAAAACTTCTTACATGTGGTTGACAGGCTATCTTAATCCTTGGTTTGTAGGTATAACCTTGCATCTCAGTTTGTTAAGCCAGCAAGCAGCTTTTGACCTGGTTTCCCTTCTTTGTTGGAGGTAGGCGTTACAGTAACATGATACAGCAACTACATTTTTAAAAACAAAATCCAAGGTCAGATGGCTGTCACCCAAGGTCAGAAGGAAAGAGCCTCAATGGCCCTTGACCACCAAGGAAGAAAACCTAAGGGTTAAATGTTCAAATTACACAAACCTTGGCAGGAGGGATTTTATTGTTCTTGTTCTGTTTTCATAGGGAACACAGTATTTCTGTGAGAACTGAACTCATATCTTTCAGAGCACGCTGCTCATATTTTTGATAGAGAAATCAGTTGGAATCTTCAGCCACCCAAACCCAAATTAGCAGTTTATCTTCAATTTGTCTCATTTCTCAGTCTGCAAACTGAACTTTAACACATGCAGTCAGTCAGTGCAATAAGAAACACGAAACAAGCCAGCTAGGATCTCTTGAGGTCATTAGAGAAAAAACTCTTTGCAAGAAGCTTGCCAAGAAATCAACAACACCAGAAGAAAAGAAGAAGCACAGCTGAGTGCTCTCACAAGTAGCCTAGCAGAGCAAGGTATTTAGACCCCAAGAGTCCACAAAAATAAAAGTTAATTTTAGCTAGAATTTTGCTTAATCTTTGCAGGTGACATGTAGCCTGTATATAAGGGGGAGAGGCAGTTAAAAATTTGGAGACTAACTAAAGCCTTTTGTTCTACCAGGACAAGCTAGAAAACAAGCAGGCTGAAAACACCGAGCAGCAGAAAGTGTCAAGAGCATGATAAACCAAAGCAAGTTCCTGCAAGCACTTGTCAGAAGGGAGCAAGGAGCCTAAAATGAGTTGCTTTGGCCTGGGGAGAGGTAGGGTGAGATACAATGATTCAGTGCTTTTCTCCCAGACACCGTCCCCACAGCTAAGCGGAAGCAGTTTGGATCCTGCCCTCCTGTATGATGGATAGTCCCCCAGCAGGCAGGATGGCTTGCCTGAGGCCAGGCAGTCTGTGCCACTAAATGGGAGACAATCTGCTGAATGGAGTGAGAACAAATAGATATAACTCTCTTGCAGTGAAAAGCGGCAATTGAAAGGAGACATGGGAGAAATCCTTTCAATTTGATATAGTGACTATTCATTACTCTTCACAGAATGGGAAATAAGGGACACAGGTGGCATAATGAAGCTCCAGGTTTTAGAAGGAAACAAAAAGTAGCCCTTTGTCCCGAGAGCACAAAGTGATACTGTGGAACTTGTTGCCACGGGATCGTGGGGCTGCCACCAGAGTTTAAAAAGAGATTAAACCAATGCAAAGAGAATGGGGCACACTGACTTGGATGCTTCACCTAAACTCATGATTTTTTCTAGAAAAACAGCAGAAGAAATTTGGTTTTACTTTCCCCTTTGCTCCACCATTGTTCCCTGCTACTTTCTGCTGGAGCACATAATTCAGGACTGAGAACGTTCTTGCATACAATCCAATATAACAGGTTTCATGTATTCATGTCTACCTTATTTATCAACTAAAATCTCAACTTCATTAGTTCCCTATATGGGTAGAAACTACTCTGAATATCTAAGTAACTACAAATAATGCTGACTTTGCATTACTTGCAAAGTCTGGTCTCAGGAATGTGGGATCATGGAGAATATAAGATTATAAGGTCAGGGAAACTGGCATATCTAGAAAGTAGCAGTCAGTAAGAGGATAAAAGATGCAAAACAACAAAAATGTAACCATGTGCCATGAACAGCAAATCTCTTTCTGGCCCCAACCAGTGATCAGTTTATCCATGCAGTTCATGCAATAACTACTATCTCTAGAAATTTTAAAATATTTGATGTAAGTTGAAAAACCATCCTGGTATGTGAACAACTGCAGAGTGTCCAAAATACAATTTTTAGACAAAGGAGCTTTCCCATTGTCTAATGAAATTGATTTATCTGCATTTTGAGAGGACAGATAAATGTACAATCCAGCTGAAATATTTTATAAAGATTTTTTTTGTGATTTTGTTGTTGTTGTGTTGTTTTTTAAAGATATGCTAATACATTGTTCCAGAACAAAAGGAAAGACTGGTCTACAAACCCATGGGAGTCAAAAGTGCAATGGAAATCTTCCATAGCCTTTCACTATAATGAAAAGGACCCAGAATTTTCAAGGTAGGAAGCAAGATGAGGAATCCACAGATGTGGACTCTCCACAGATTTTTACCTGAAGTTGCTTTTTCTTCTAGAAACAAAATGAAGCATTGAGGGGTTTTGTTATAGTTTAATCACCAGAAAAGATTAAGCGTGTTATTTAAAAGTGTAGTCTGATAGGCTATTTTGGGAATCTGCCAGTATCTAGTGTATAAACAAATCTGGTGCACTCAAAAGCTTCAAAAGGGTGTTTTTACTCTCAATGCATTCAGTTAGTTAGAGCCCAGGAAGCACATATCTTAGAGGGAAACGAAGGAAGTAATATCTTTCCAACAGATCCTGACCTGTGTCTACATATTTTCAGGGTATTGTAAGAAGCTGCCCTTACAAAGCCAAATACTGACCTTTTAATCTCCCACAACTTCCCAGGAGGAAAAGAGCTTCTCTCTGCTTTAATAATGGTCAGAGCTGTCACTCTCCCCCGCAAAAGGAACAAGCACAGCAAAAGAAACAAGCAAACATTCTCTGCTTACAGGAGTGTCTTATATTTGAATTCCCTGCTCCTGAGCTGTCTCCATAAACAAATTCCTTGCAGAAGCAGACACAAGGAGTGGGTCTGGCAGTGTGTGAGCTTCACTTACATGTGCTGTGAAGCGTTGGGGTAGAGCTCTGAGAACTGCGGTGCAGAATCCTCGGGGCCATGGGGTGCAGCGTGGCTGATGACCATCATTATGGGCCTATGGGGATATATCCTCTTAGACATTCTGAAGTAATTAATGCTCTCATTAGTGATTAGGTCTGTGAAGTAGTCCTGGAACATACGATTAACACAAAGCAAAAGTTACAAAGTGCATGATTAATTAGATCACATACTATCATGTTATTATGTTATTTTTCAAGTCCTCATTAAAGCTCAGATCAGGAAGTAAAAGCATACCATCAAAGAGATGTATGATTTGAGGGAGCATAGGGGAGACTGAGCAGTAATTACTTTCTTAAGCAGGCAATGTCACATAAAATGAGACAGTATTTTGCAAATCAGATACAACAGAAAGTATAAAGTAAATCTGATTACTAGATTTGGTAATATAATGCTAAGTAACATTTAAAATCACAGACTGTACTGACAAAGATATGTTTCTTAAATTTCATTGATAAAACACCTCACAAGGTAATGGCTCCCAAATAACATTGAATCTTAATCTGGTTTTATGTTTACATAAACCTTTATTGCACACACTTTGTTCAGACTATACTTTTGCATATGTACAAAGTGGAAGACAGCTACAACAGGCAACAGATTGCAAAAAAATCTTAATCAAAGAAATTGCAAATGAGAATGCAGGGAGCAGTTGAATTCCTGCGGGCTCTGTTCATTTAATTGTGCAACTTTAAGCAGTGCAGCTGCTGAGATTAAGGTTGTGACTTGCTAATAAACTGACTTAACCCACAGCTAAGGTGGCAAATGGAAGCCTACAAGGAAAAGGGAGGAAATGGAACTAAGAAAAAAAGATGAAAACTTAAATTAAACCACCTGCCACCTTGGAGTATTCACTGTTGGCCTGGAGGTCTAGCTCGAGCTTCATTGAGAAAGTGCTGAGACAATGTTTGTAATTTCAAGCACTTCCAGGCATGACTAATCTCATGTTGTGGATTCGAGGCCCTGAACAGCTGCAAAAGCAGAGCCTGAGGGACAAGGTCTGTGTCCATGTCAGTGCTAGGACAAGGCAACCAGCTGTGACCTCCTCGATCACCCTGTCCCCTGCCCCTCTCCTGCAGCACTCTTGGAATATGCACAGTAGCCCTGGCTGCTACAAAACCTGCAAGCATATGGATGAGACAGTGAGTGATCCTTTAGTTTCCAAAATGGATAATGAGTGTGAGGTACCAGGGCTGTGATAATTTCTGGGTTTGTGGCCTGAGTGAAATGCCTGTATGACTGCTCTCCCAAAGCATCTACTCCCCTCCTGTTTTTCTGTTTATTCTAGCTACATACACGGGGAGTGTAAGGAATGTATAACTAACCAGTATTCTACATTTCCTTTTTGTTTTACCCTGCATAAATATATAATCAGTATAATGTAATTTCAATGGATGGGAAAATCAGAAACAGGCGTCACTAGTTTCCAATAAAAACTCATTACATGGGTCAGAAACCACAGCTGCAACATCTGTATCATCTTCCTTGAGCTGCAATTTGAGGAAATTCCAGATTGCTTTCTGCAGGCTGGTCTGTCTAAGATCTGCCCTCCTAAGCCTTTCCAAGAAACTTCATGGCAGTGGGCAGGTCCCTTTGGCATACTTTCCACACTTTGTCAAGAGCACAAACAAGCTCTGAACTTTTCCAACGGCCGCATTCTTGCCCTTATCTACTCTCATACTCATATCCGGAGTCTGACACCACAGGCATACAGTCTTTCTTTGGTGTGCACTCTACAATGGAAAACAACATTAACCAAGGCTCTTCTGTGGGTAACAACTGACAACACTCAGCAAACTTTAAAGTTCAGTAGCGCAAGGGACACAATTCTTTTTGGGAAAGGTTTTTATTTACTGTTTGCTTCTGCCACCAAAACATCACATTCTGTCTGGGAGAAAGAGGGAGGGACGGGAGGAAGGAGGGAGGCATCACCAGACTCCACAGAAGAGCCTTGGGAACATTGTTCTGTTGAGTGATTAATATTCTCAGGTGGAAATTTATCTGAAATGCCCTGGAGAGAAAATGACATCTCAATTTCATGGTTGTAGTTGTTTAATTAATTAATTATGTGGTTAATTAATTATCTGAAAGGTATTTTTATATGGATTAATCATGTGCCATTTATGTGTCTGGAAAATACCTTTGCATAATCAAATCCGTGCTTCTCTTTGTTACCATTGCGAGAAATGGTGTAATTATAGAAGCGAGAGTTCTTCACTAATCCAACCCACTCTCTCCACCCAGGAGGGATGTAGCTGCCATTGTATTCATTGAGGTATTTCCCAAAAAAAGCTGTGAAGTAAAAAAAAAAAGAACACACACACACGCATGAGGCTTTGCAATCCAAGTCTTTTAGTCTGAGTCAAAAGAACGTATGAATGAAGGGAAAATGTGTTAGAATGAGTCAGAGTTGCTTTACCAAAAATCTTCCTTTTATAGCTTAGAGGGTTTTGAAATTAAAATAAGTTATTTCCAGACTTTTATGAGAGTTGAAAGCCTTCGTGACTCTATGTTTTATTCTTAATCTTTTGGAATCTAGTGATCATGTGAAATATTTTCAGGCTTTCTTTTAGAAAGAATACTTTCCTCTTGGTTTCCACTTGAATATGAAATAAAAGCTCAGTGCCCAGAGGAAACATCTGAGGAGCACCTTGTGGTTTTAAGCAAGTCCTGTGATGTTTCAGAGCTTGGCTTCTGACTTTTTGAAAGTTCAGGCTTGCTATCCTGGCTACATTGCTGGTTTGATAAAAGGTCTGGGAAGTACAGATCTCTATCCCATTAGGACATGTTCGGGTAGATCAGTAAGGGATCCCCATCCTGCTTTGCTGCCACATCATCTCTAAGGCAAAACTTACAAAGAGGCAAAGCCTTCGAGGTCAAAATCCTCTACATGGACTGCCAAACTCCATGTATGTTTTCCCCTTAGCTCTAGGTTACAAGTCAGAACCCACTCAGACTGAAAATTTCAGCCTCTGCCGTAGGTTTATAGGTGCTCCTGCCAATTCCTCTGCAAGGAAGTGGGAAGCAATGCAGTCTCACAATGCAGCAGGCTCCCAGCTATCCAGGAGTTGTGGATTGCCTGTGGCAAAGATACACAGACACCAAAAGCCAGCCAGCTGCCCTTGGAAGGGAGCATTAATGCTGGCATGGGACCCTGGCAAATGCAGCCACTTGGCTTCTAGGGAAAGAAGGGTATGGGAGGTCTTTAGCTGCTTGTGTATGGTCTGTGACCTGGACAGAATAGTCAGTTTGGGTGGGTCCATTCTGCTTTTCCACTGCCTGGGGTCTGCAGTGACAAAACACCTGATCAGGTCTGCGGGTTTTTTGGGATTTATTACCTCCAGTTCAATCCCAGTGACCTACTGTATCTTCACTGTTCCCCCTTTTAATTGTCTTGAGGTTTACAAACCCCTGGAGGGTCACCTGTGCCAGCAGTTCTGCTGCCTGTGACTCCAGCAGTCTGCACACTTCTGGTGCTCACAAAATCAGACACTACTGAGGAGGAGGGAATGACAGAGACCTCTCCCTTTTCAGGTACAGAGCTCTTCACAGCTGTCCCTGCACCCCTCACAGTGCCCAGCCATGTTATTGCTGCCAGGCCTGACTCACCAGTGAGGTCTGTCTGCAGAGAGCTGCTGCCCAGAGATGCTGTCCCTCAGCTGGGCAGTGGGACATACCTTGAATCCCTGTGCTTGTTTTCTGCTAGGAAATGAAGTCACATTGGAAAGCCTCACATTCAACCTAGACACATTCAATCTAACCAAAAAAAGCACATTTGTGGAAGGGCAAAAATAACTCAGATCTGATTGATGTGGGCATGGTGAACCTCTTGGAAAAACTGGTGGAAAAATCAAAATGTTCATAATTCGGACTTGTCTGAGGCAACATAAATATGATGCAATTCAATCAGGGAACTGCCAAATGCCAAATGTAACCAGAGATTACAGTCATATATAATGTTACTTTCCTGTACCACGTGGAATGTGACTATAAACAAGTCCTACAGACACTAGACCAGGCTTCAAGCTCTTCTTCCCACAGCCACCAAGAAAGTAATCTTTCTTGTCTCCTTTTTTATCCTGAGGCCTACCAGAAATCAAGAACTGTGAGGTGAAGAGGGTGACAGTGGGCAGGGAATACGTGCCCAGCACGGTTGTCTCCTGGAATGGAAACCATACCTCTCATCTAAGGCAGCCAAACTGGTTTAAACTCTCAGTCAGATATGGGAAAGTCTTTATATGGGTAAAGGCTGAAATTCTGTGAGAAGGGAAACCAAGGAAAAAGGAGAAGGGGAAGAGAAATCAGAGAGAGACAACAATGAAGAATTTGTTGAGCCGAGCAAAACCAAGGGCAGTCGGTGGTTACAGGAGAAATCTGAGGTCAGTCCTTCTGAGTGCCATTCCAGGTCTACCAGCAGCTTCTGTATGATTTTGGGGAACCTCTCTGTGCTGTGCTCACTAATAAAGGGCTCTACTGCCAACCTGTCTCTCACATATATCAGAGGCTTTCAAACTGCGCAATGGAAGCTATGACAACTTATCATATAGGATGGTTTGACTGCCCCATGTATTATAAGATTGACTCACTTGAAGACCTGGACTCTGCTATTTACAGTCTTGCCACAATTTAATCATTAGTGGTGATAGTTTCCATGCTGACTCAGGCTGTATTTTGCTCTATGGAACCTTTTAGCCAAACAGTTCAGTAATTTCCAAGAAAAAGACTGGGGAAAAAGAAATGGGTTCACCCATTTAAAAATAATTGTCAGACTTTTCTATAAGAAGTTCTAGTGTCTGTAGGTTTTGATGTAGGGCCTTTATAAATAACAGAGGTGGCTATGAAAATCTTTCTCAAAATGACCAGGCTCAGAAAAACTGTAGCAACAGATGATTACTCCACCTTCTCACTTTAGCATCACAATGGAGTGTTCCTTTATGGATTTGAGAATGTTCCCAGAATTTAATTTTTGGCATTAAAAAAAGCCATCAGCTTCCCTCACTCCTGACTCTCTCTTTTGGTATTCATTATCTGAGAGAAAACCACCAGCATAAAATGAAGAGATGAAATGACCTGGGGCATAAGGACGAGAATAGATAAACTGAATCTGGAAAAGAAAGGACGGCTTGGAGCTGGGGAGGGCCAATTCATCTTGGAGTTTCCTTGCTTTAGATTACTTAATTTTCTAACTTTAATAATGTTTTGTTAGAAACCTTTTGGCCTGCTGAACCCCATATTTCAGTTCATGTTATGAGACCTTGGATTGACAGCCTGAACCATTCACCTTTGTGTTGGCAATGATTTAGTATTTTATCATAAAAATAATCTCAGTGCTGTCAAATTTTAAGCAGCTCCCTGAATGACAGTTTGCAGAAATAGATGTTTCCCCCTGTTGCTGTGTAAAGCAATTCCCATGTCAAATGTGTAGCAAAGACCTGAATACTAGAAGAAACAGTGGCTGTGACCATGGATCATATTGGCCAAAATGCTTTAACCAAAAATGGTTTATTGGTCATAAACTCAAGAGGATATGAGTAATTAGACAGATGAAAGGAAAAGCCAGGCTTTTACTGAAATGCAAGTATTCAGTCCTTGCACCATGTGGTCTTTTGAGTACTACTGAGAATAGGACAGGGCAAGTGGGTCAGAACTGGGGTTCAGCACCATCAGTTAGTGTTTGGCTCTTCAGGCTCTGAATGATGTCCATGGGACCAACTAACAATCAGCAAGTAATCACCATGGGTGTCCCACTTGTTTTTGGTTTAACCAGAGGATTGTTAACAAGTAAAGCACTATGGAATATGTCAAAGAACTGCTCAGGATCTGACACTGTGGTGTGCAGATGTCTTTGCTGGGTCTTCTTTGCTTGGCTTGTAGAGTCACCCCCCATCTTTAACTTAGCTGTAGCCCAACACTTGCTGAATTGTCCAAGTCCGAGAACTGACTGGGAAGCCTCAGCTTCAGAAGCTGCTTGGACTCAGCAGTTTGGGTTCAGGAAGGCATTTCTACTTGTAATTAGTAAAATGGAGATTATGACTCAGTGGGTGAAAGCCTCATTAAAAAGTAATGCCATTTCAAGGGACATCTTTTCATTATTATGTGTAACAGCTCCCATAGGGATAGCAGCAAAGATAAATGCTTACTTTTGCATTTTAATAAGACAATTTTTATCTGCATTCTGGCAGTTTTGCTAACTGTTCCCAGGGCACATTGTTATTTTCTAATCACATGTAGTGTAGCTTTGTATATCAGAATAATTGTATTCTGTATTAGTATGTTCAATTATGTTTATACAAACAACAACACATGGCACGCACGGTGAACAGTTTTACAGACATCTCTGTGTCTCTGGAGGGGCTGCAGAATACACATGTCTGCTACCTGACATGAACAGATGCCTTAAGACAAGGTTTTATTTTCCCTTTTACAATTAGCTAATGATTTCTGTACTGGACTGAGAGATCCAGAGCGTTGCAAAGGGGGCAAGACAAATATAATTTGATTCAGAGGATCTCTAATACTTACAGCTGAGTGTGACTCAAATTCTTGTAATTCCCAGGACTTTTCTTCCCAGCACTTTTTACAAGCAATTATGACTAATGTTTACAGTATTACACAATGGAGCTAGTCCTCTAACTGCTGTCAGTGTTAGTGGATTAGTGCACAGGTGAACTGGGCTACATCTACTAGTGAGACATCCCTGCACTTCCATGGATCAAAGGACATATATGATGTTCTACACCCTTGTTATTTGTTGAGGCTTATGGGAACGTTTCTGAGTTAAAACAAATGCAAACCTTTAAAAAGCCACACTGCAGAAAGGTTTAGTCACTGTGACCCAGACAAGAGCTTTAAGTAGACAGCCCACTTCCTTTAACAAAGTCAGGAAACCATTCACAGGAGTGGCAGGGCACTGTTTATATGACATTTCAGGACTCAAACACAGTGATTCTATAATTCTGTGGACAGAACCTAACATAAATTCAGCTTCTGAATCATTCCAGTAAATTCCTGCTTGCTGTCTTCCAATTATGCAAGCCATAGATTCAAACCCTAAAAGTTTGATTTTTCCCTTCTGTTGAAAAATTGCAGGGGATTAGCGTATCACGTCACTGGAGCATAGAAATCCAGCTCAGTATGCCAGCACTGCCTAGGAAATGAAATAAGCATTGTCCCAAAAAATGTGGTGAGGAAACTGAGGCACCAAGACGTTAACCTTCAGCTAGACCCGAGTCACGCAGGAAGCCTGTGGCATCGCCAAGAATATAATTCAGATTTCACGGTTCCCAGTCTTGTAACTTAAACGCAGTAGAAAACCTCAGGTTTTCTACTTTTTCTCCAGTTTTGTGGGTCTTTCCAGTTGCTGCCAGGTTTACCATTGCAACCAAAAAGATCATTAAGGATTTTATAACTCAGCAGTTGCAAAAAACATTAACCTATAACTTGATATAGCAATTGTTAGCCTGGGTGATGTCTTTAACAAAGCCTGTATTATGGGCCAAGCTGGTAGCACTTTCCAATATTGATGTTGTCTGACACTTCTCATTATAAGACCCTGTTTTCAGTTGCTTATAACTCTCTTATACTTGGACTTAAATTTTCCACACTGGATGCCTGCCTCAGGCTGAATTTTTTGAAACTTTTTAGCCCAAACAGTAGCCATCTTTGAGAACCACAGTAATGGAAAAGGAATTAGGCTTAACATCTGAAAAAAATTATGTGAGATTTCATTTGATAGCACTTACATGCTCTGCACTGAGAGCAGGAGGTCTGTGAAAGGCATGATGGTCTCTCTGTCAAGGAGGCATCTATTAGAATCCTTTGAATAAAACCCTGCAATTTTCATGTGCTGGAGATCTGGACACCTCAGGATATTTATTGCCTGTCCACCTGTGAGTGGTGTCAGTAGGAGGGAGAAAGTTGATTGAAATGCAGAGGGCAGGAGGTGACCCGATAAGGACAAGCAGTCTGGGGAATGGCAGGAAATCCAACAAAGGAGCTGGTGGTGGGGGAGAAGCAGTGGGGGCTTGGGGCCCCAGGACTGGCAATGTCAACCAAGAACTGGGACAATGAGTGCCGGAAGGAGAAAGAAGCTGATTGACAAGGCGGGTGGGAGAAGCAGATTTGCTGATCAGGCTGGAAAAGGAGATCGTTAATGGTAAGCAGTGGGAACAGGACATGTCTGTCAAGAACTGACTGGACCTGAGAGAGGAGGGAGGGAGAGAGGGAGAGAGGGAGAGAGGGAGGGAATGACTTGAGGACAGACAGGGGACAGGGCTCAGAGGAGAGGCCAAGGTGATGACTTGCAGGGCCAGAAAGCTGAGGAGTGGACACTGCACTGCATAATGGGGTAGGATGGAGGGAGTCAGAGGAGCTTTGGGTCAGAGACTCCACTCTGTGCAGTGTCTGAAAGGACCCAGCAATGTCTGAAAGGACTCTTGAGTCTCACTGGTCCCTGCCCTTCATAAGACATCTGGATACCTACAGCAGCATGCCCAGCCTTATGTATGTGATAAAATCCCACTTTGCTTAGTTTCTCAACAAGTGAGCAGTGGAAGGGGGCAGATGGGATATGAAACCCCTGATCCTTGCTGATGTGGATGTTAGCACTGTGTCCTTTGATAGAACTAGTCTATCTTTTCAAATGGAGGAAATTTCACCCTCCATATGTAGTCAAGGACTATAATTTGGCCATGTGAACAAGAGATGAAATGGTTGCATAGAAATGTTCTACCCAGCTTTTCCTAAATTACGCACTTCACTACATAAACTTGTTAAAAGTCCTTTAGTGTATGGTTTTCTGCATGATATTTAATAGCACAGAATTCTGCTTTAGCATAAGTAGGCAGATATACTGTGGTTTTTGATGAGGTCCTGGACAGAAACCAAAAAAGTTTCATTTCACATGATACCATAGAACTAGAAAATCCTGCATATTATTCTTTTGGCCTTTTTCCTCTTCTACATTTCACTTTCTGTAGACTTTGTGCATATGTTCAGCATATTTCACTTTCATTTATACATTTTTTCACAGACAGAAAGTGCAAATTATTTTGAAAATGTCAACATATTTTAAATTATTTAAAATATTTACAGATTAAATTATGTTTGATGTTTCCCAGAATATTTCATACCAATTAAGAAAGACCCTGAAAACTCAGAGTTCTCTCTCTCCTTATTTTCACTTTAGAAATAATCTGAAAACCAAGACTTATTCTCTGCTCACTCATTCCCAGCCCTGTATCATATTGTGCCACCCTCTCTGCTCTGAAAGGGTGCATGAGGCAGGACACAAATTAGGCCAGTGAAATGATGCAGATTAAAAATAGCAAGTGCTGGCAGTGATTTGTACTGCAAGGCTGTGAACAGGAAACACACTGGCTTTGCCTCCAGAGGAAACTCATTGTCTGCCCACACCTTCAGGAGGCATAGCTTTTGCTCTCTTTATGAAAGATTAACATGTCCCAGTGTGTCAGAAGGGAATGGTGCACAGTTTAAATGCTCCTTAGCTTTCAGCTTCCTGTCACCTCAGTGCTTTATTAGTTCTTTGTTCATTACACTAAGAAATGTACCCATAAGTGACAGATGTCAATGGGCACACTGACATGTGCTGTTGAACACATTAGCCAGTTGTCAACCAAGTGACCACTTCTGCTCATCACTGCACACAAGTCTGTGACTAATGTCAAAACATGCCAGACAGGAGCATCTTGGTGTCACTTCTTGAGTTTGGAGTTTTACAAATGAAGCAATTTAGGAATGAGCATTTGAGCTGCTTAACTTTGCATGTTACCAATTTTGTCCCACAAATGACATCAGAGCAGTCCCATGCATGAATCTTGAATGTTATTCTAACCAGTAGATACATCTGAGAAAGAGATAAAATCCTGGGAAATACATCTTCCCAAAGACAATTCCAGAAAGTGCAAGCAAATAATTGCCTAATTTGGTGGTCCCTCTTCTTTCAGGGGGGATTCCATGAAGGGAGAGCCTGGTGCTGTGTTTGGCATGGTGCTGTGAGACTGTCAGCAGTTGCTGAGACAAGGCAGAGTCCTGCTCCCTCCTGCCCAGTTACACTGGCTGTGAAGGGCTAAGAGGAGAGAGGATTAGAGAGTACTAATTCTACAAAGTAACATTAAGCAGAGAGGGTTTAGAGTGTGTAGGTGTGTTAAGACAGGGTAAGAATTTTAAACTTGTACTTCTTTTCATGTTTGCAAAGGGATGAAACTTCATCTGGTAAAAATGTAAAATCCTGCAGTATGCAAAGTATGACCCACTACTTAAAAAGAAAATCTTCAATTTATTTATATCTTCTGAATGTTGGTTGTTCTCATGTGATGGTTTGTCTTCTGAAATACCAAGATTATGCTTGGCTGCTGCTCAATTATTAAGATGTAGCACAATCCCCCTTTCCTACTAATGAAGCCATGGTTGCACTTCTGGGGTTTTCCTTTGTGTTTGTGTAGGTGGATGGCAAAGGGAACCAGCTACAGCAAAGGGCACATCTGAGAGGCAAGAATACGTGCCGTAGGACTGGGACAGAGCAGTAGAAGCTAAAGAAATTATGAGACTGAAAGAACAGCAAATGACCAGCCAATACTTTGGAAAGCACAAAGCAAAATCTCCAACTCCTGCAGTTAATAAATTTATGAATTAAACTTCTAAATCTAAATAGCTGAAGGAATATATACTGATGTTAAAAATTATGAGATGAAAGAAAACTTCTCAAACATTTCTCACAATTTCTAAAAAAATTGAAAGTGAGGGACCCTTTCTCCTCTCTAGTGTGACTTCCGGGATCCTATGTAATTAAAACAAATGTCATCACTGAAACTCTCCAGAGCTGCTTTGTTTTCTCTTTCTACCTCTTTACTGCGTGCCTTCCCTGCTATGTCCTACAAATTCAAATTTAATATTAGCAGTTTTGTGGACAATCCAGAAGCTGTGCAGTTGGTTCACTGCTGCATTAACATACAGCTTGTGAATAAGGGAAATTGTAAACACTGAAACATCCTTAATAGTTTTGTAAAATTATAATTAGAAGCAAAAGTGGTTTTGGTTCGGCAGTGTTATTTCTGAATATTGTCTGCCCTGCTACTGCCCAGTATTGTTTCTGAGTGCTGCCTGCCTTGCTAGTGTCCAGCACAGCGTCTGCCTATGATTTAGCACTGACATACAATCTTCAAAAAGGGACATTTCCATGAAATGCAACGTTGCCCTTAGGTCACATGAGAGCAGAAGAATAAAACAGAAAAAGGAAAGAAAAAACCATTCTGTCCTCTGCCAGGTTTCCCCAGTGGGCTCTAATTATAACTGCAGTTTATTAGAGCACGTTTCAGACCTCGCTTTAAAGGGCCTGCTGTGCTTGTGTGGAGTCCTCGTGGCTTCAGCAGAACTCCCCTCATAACAGCCTGCCCACATGTGATCAATTGCAATAGAGGGGGCTCAGAAAGGGCTGCTGCAGGTTTAGACAATGGATGTTTTATAGATATGGAAAACTGTTTGGAGCAAACAGAAGTGAGGACATTATAGAAATGCTCTCCCATCTCTGTATTGTCATTGCTATGTATCAATTTGATCCTACGCAAAAAAAACCAAAATTATCATTATTACAGAGTACCAGGTTGGAAGTATTGTACAGTGTCTCATCCAGCCTGGAGCTCTCTGGCCAGGTGCCTTATCAGGACTGTCACCAAACTGTGACTGGCCTCAGTCATTCACTTCTCTTTGTATGTCTCAGTTTCCTATTGAAGAGGTTATTGATTTACTGTCAAAACACGTAGAAATGCACAGGGTAAGTATCTATAACATCTGCAACCTCTCTCCACAGTTTCCTCATTTTCACTCCCAATTATTCTTGACTCCCAGGTATTTTTGAGTCATTATAATTTTACTCAACTTTCTAGCTGTGAAGTGTAGATTATTACTCGGCTAGCAGACTTTTGGTGACTTTTTAATAAGGCAACACTATCCTTGAGAAATGTATTATGAGATCTGCTGTTAATTAAGCTACCACCTCAAAAAATAATAGTGCCTTAATTAGAAGGTAGGCTCATCTTACAAGGAGTAAAAAGATAAATCTTTGCAGCCATACTATTGTAGGATTGAACAATGTACCTCCTTCAGAATTGAAGATTCATGCAGATATTTCCATTTGTTTCTCTTTTCTACTCTTTTCTGCCCTTTGTTAAAACTCACCTATCCTGACAGTTTTAGGACTGATGTTCTGTTTGCCTGCCTTTGAAAAAGTACTTTTTTCCTGTTCCTCTCCTTTTGACCCCTTTTTCCTTTCTATGTAGTAGGGTCAAGTCTGCATTTAGTAAGCATCTCCACATGCCTTCCTAACACAAGGCAGTGCAGGAGATATGCTCAAAGCTGTGTTTACCCTCAGAGGGGCAGAAAGGGCTAGTGACAGAGCTGTCCTGTTTATCTATGAAGCATTTAGATGTGCAAAGCGTAGATGACAAACTGATACTCATTTTTTTAAGAACACTAAAGCCAGGTTCCACATGAAGCAGCCATATATCAAGCAGAAAAGATTTCTGAGATGTAAGTCATGAGATAAAGCTTATATTTTAGGTCAATTCAGCACCTTTTCTAATAGTGATAGCCAATTCACTCTTCCTTCCTTTTCTCCTCCAAAGCCTTGATGCTGACCCCCACTCAGGCTTAGCATGCTGTACTCAGATGGCAACTTCACTGAGACCAGCTTAATAGAGACTGAAGTACTATTCTGCTCATATGTCAGAGCCAACACCAAGCCCAAAAAAGTTAAAGGTGTGTCTGGTTTTGTTTTCAATCCAGGAAGCAGAAGTTCTCCAGAGCTAGAGATGCAGAGACAGAATTAAAAAGAGTGAACTGTCTGTGTGGTGAACAAAAGATAGCACAGAGGCAGATAAACTTGCGGCATTGGATGTAGCAGCTTTAAGAGATTTAGGACTAGCAGACAGCATGGAGACATTTGCCAGCTCTGTATTTTGAAAGCAATCCCTTCTCGTGCCTAAGCTGCTGATAGAAACAAGTTTCTCTGCTGCCAGTTTCATTGTAAGGAAGGCAGCTGGCAGGAGATCTGTGCCTCCTTGCTCTCTAAAGGGGACTCTTTGTAGCTGAACGACACTTCTGGACAAATTGCACTCTGACAACCCCGCACAATTCTGTAACCTTGAGGAGGGGAAGCCAGGCTGGAGCCTGACGTGTCTACAGCTTCAATCTTTGGGGATAGGTGATGCAGAAATGAATTGAGTTTTACATCAAGCTGAAGCACAGACGAGAGGAATAAGAAGAGCTCTTTGTAGACAGGAAAGGGATCTCCTGACTACGGAAAACCACCAGGAATTTACAAGAAAACTATCAAATCTTATTGGTGTACAGTAGAACAATCCTTTAAAGATAAGTTTCTACTCCTTTTCAGAAAATGCAAATGAAATATCACCCCACGGCAAAGGTTAAATTATACTATTCACCTTGTTTTGCTCCCATGACAGTCCCTCCACTTCTGTGAGGTCCTTGGCACCAGTTCCCAGCCTGGCCCTGACATCTTCTTCCATAACTGCTAGCAGCTGTCCACAAGCAGGACATAATACTGACCATAATCACGCCTGGAACTGCCAGTTCAGACCCACAATGCCACTAAAATGCACCTCTTTCACTGTAGGTGTAACTGCCCAACAGCTTATTTCCCACCTGGGACTTCCAAATGTGAAAATATGCTGCTTCACTACCAGTGGGTTTCTTCACCTGGCTGCTACTGCAGATGTGGAACCGCAGGCAGTACTACCCTCCCTCTCCATAATCTTCAAACTCTGTCCTGCACAGCCAGGTTGGGACAACAGTTGCTCCTCTTGTGGTTTAACCCCAGTCAGCATCTAAGTACCACTCAGTGGCTCTCTCACTCCCCACACAGGGATGAGGAGGAGAAAAGGAAATAAGGTAAAATCCACAGCTTGAGAAAAGAACAGTTTAGGAATTTAAATTAAATGTAATAATAATAATAATAATAATAATAATAATAATAATAATAGGAAACAAAAAACTAAGAGACAGAAATAAACCCCACAAAAAACTCCCAAACCCCCAAGTAATACACAATAGAATTGTTCATTCCTCATTTACCAATATCCAACCAGTTTCTAAGCAGCATCCTCTAGCCAATTTTTCCCCAGTTTGTGTACTGAGGCTGATGCCCTGTGGTATGGAATATCCCACTGGCTGGTTTAGATCAGCTGTGTCCCCTCCCAAATTCTTGTGCCCTTCCAGCTTTCTTGGTGTCAGGACATGAGAGACTAAAAAATTTTGACTTAGTATAAGCGCTACTTAGCAGCAACTAAAAACTTTCTTGTGTTATGAGGATTATTCTCACGCTAAATCCAAGACAAAGCACTACAGCATCTACTAGGCAGAAAATTAACTCCACCACAGCCAAGAACAGCCAATCATTTCAGGCAGTGACCTAAAAGCAATTGCTGAATATGCCATCTTCACTTTAAAGGAAGAATTTGCTTTGTCTCTTACCTGTTCTGTACCCAGTGTTATTGAGGTACACAGCGAAGGTGCGAGGCTCGTGAGTAGCCTGCCATGAGGGGGAAGAGCAGTTTTCATTGTTGGTGTAGATGTTGTGGTTGTGCACATACTTCCCAGTCAGCATGGAAGAGCGAGATGGGCAGCACATGGGGGTAGTCACAAAGGCATTGATGAAAGAGGCCCCTCCATTCTCCATAATCCTCCTGGTTTTATTCATCACTTGCAAGGACCCTGTAATAAGAGGTACTGATCACCACTGTGCTGTAAAAGACAGTTTGAATATATTGGCTGTTATTATGCTGTTAAAAATAAAGTGTCGGTGATTACCTTGCCTCTGAACATAGTGTGTTTCACTCTGCAGCTTTGTTAATTTTAGGAGAAAACACCACATTTTTACTATACCAACAAAAATACTTATAAGGATTCCAGAAAGATTGAATTATTTTTTTCCCAAGACTTCAAAACAAAGTTAAAATATGGACTAATCTAGAAATAGTAAAGCTGTATCAAATTTAGAGGTCAATAGTTTTCCAAATGCAGCTGTAGAAGAGCAATATGCTATACAGACTGAATTATTAGTCAATATGCTAGTAAAATACATAAAATACTGAGATCACCAATGAAAATGTTCATACTCTTTCCATTTTATCAGATGACAGATGAAAGAGAGAAATAGAGAGAGGAAGGGAGTAAAGGAAGGAGTGAGAGACAGAAGAAGGAAGGAGAGAATTCAGTAGAAATTTTTCTAAAGGAAAGTTTCTGTGGACACAAGATCAGCATGTCTGATTCTGACACTAAAGCACTGTGCTCAAAATAATCTATCATGTAAAAATGTACGCAAAAATGCAGTGCCTTTCTCAAGAAATTGCATTGATACTGTTTAAAGAACAAAGACATTTTTTTCATCCTTCAAAGCATCTTCATGAACTGCAAGGTGAGACAAGCAGGGCTTACAGATTTCTGATTGCAGAAAGGCTGAGCAGCCCTGGATAGAGTCTGTCAGTATTTGCTGACAGCTGTCAAAGTTTGTTCTTTATGTTATCCAACAGAGCAGAGATTGAAGGTTGGAGGTGAACTGTGGATATGTCAGTATGTGCCTAAGAAACAAGTCTGTGAATTGCAGTACTTGCACAATGTTGGTGGTAAAAAAAGATTTATGGAATTTTATTTTCCTTTTTTTTTCTTTGGTTTTTTGCACAGCTGACTGTCCTTTACATTTGAATCTGTTGGTTCCTCTGATACAACAATAATTTTTCTTGATGGTTTTATGTTGCTTAAAAGTCAAATTAAAAATGTTCTAAAGCAATTGCAAACCTGCCTGTAAAACCATGAAACTCCCAAGGAGACTCAACTTTAGATGTTAGCAATAAAATCTTAAAAATTATCTTACTAGTTAAAGTTAAGCATGCTGTGTTTTGGTTTTAGGCCAATGAGTCAGTGCTGAATATGAAGACTTTTGTGTAAAAAAATTGTTTAAAATATGGAAGGAGAGTAGGGTCTTCAGCATTTCTTTTAAAATGCCAGGGTCTCTGTCCTTAATGATACATTTAATACTGTGTAGGAAAGTCACCATTGGACTCTTTGTCTTTCATAGCCCTTATTTTCTAAATGCAGAATATCTGCATTTGTGCATTCCTGAACACCATGTGCTTAGGGATATAGAAAAGAAGAAGAGTAACTGAGAGGTCCCTGAACACAAAAGGTCTCCATTTACATGAGTAGGAGCATTTCACCGAGTTGTTAAGTAAAAGACAAATGAGAGATCATCCTCATTCTACATGCTTTTATCTTGGACCTCAGGCTGACTTTTTAGTTTTTGTTTTGTTTTGTTCTGTTTTCACCAGAGCTCTTCCACTTTTGAAAAATCACAGTTTTTTTCCTGAGAACTCAGTTGTAAAATGCATGGAGGTGCTTGGATAAAAGTGGGCTATTCAGGTACCCTAATGCACAGTAACTGCAGCAGAGCTGATCTGCACTTTCCTGCCTCCATGTATTATAAATGAGTAGCTGTTAGAGTGCTTCCTCATTCCTCCAGCTGGTCAGCCCTCTGCTCTTGCAAACCTGCTGTTTATGACTAAGTTTTCCCTCCAGGTATGCACTTACTGACACTGATAATAGATTAAACCCCTCTGGAAATTCTGGAACAGGCACTTCAAAGCAGGTGAGACTTCCTCATTTGGAAAACAAAACACAAGCAGGAGATAAAACTTGCTGATATAAGTTATAATCCTTTGCTGTCTGTGGCTCTCCTCACAGCTTGTGTTTTTCACCATCTGGCCCACAGTCTTCAGGGCACACTGTCTGTCAGCAGGACACTCACGCTCTACATGACTGGTTGGGGAGCACCTGAGGGCAGCCAGATAACTGGGAATGGCCACTTTGGACACAAAAGTTAGTGAGTTTTGTCAGACAAGAAGTTCAGTGTCACTTCTCAGTCTACTCTCATCCCTCAAGAAATATGTTTGGCAACCAAGGTATCAGGTCTTTAAAGTTGTTATGGATTTTCATCACAGGTGGACATCTCTACAAAGGGACACCTAGGAGCTACCCTGTCTTTATAGGGGTTGTATGCAAGGCCCCAGGAATGTAATGGACTTTTTCAGATCTCAGCACACATCCCCATTTTTTTGGCTTATGCTTTTTAGTGCTCTAGTTCTAGGGAAGATGGAAAGCACACCAGGCAAATTATGCCTGATGTGATGTATTTAGATGATGCTGTGATCTCTTTAGCCAGTGCTCTATTCAGTAGCTGGTTTCTATAGATTTCACTGGGTGGTGCATTAGGCTGTAAAAAAGGGTCAAAACCACTGTAATACCAAGATACTGATTAGTTTTTACTCCTTTCTGACATTATGCAAGATATTTTTTACAGTGAGGACTATAAGAGTGATTGGGGTGTCATATTTGGAGGTACTGATGTGTGCACATAACAGAGAATTGGGAGGACAGGGCAAGAGACCAAAAGGCAAGCAGAATGTTGGACTAAAGAGGATATGGGCCTGACCCCAGTGGCAGCTGGGCCACTGCCCTGAAGAGCCACAGCATGCTGTCTGCAGGAGGGAAGAAGTTCTGGGCTCTGGGAGCTTTGCCTTGAGCAAGATGCCCCTTCATTGGAGAGTGAGTTCTCTACCCTCAGGATCTTGGTAGGGTAAAGACAGTGCATAGTGGCACAATTTAAGCAGTAAAATACCTTCTGAGCCCAAGTATTTGCTGAGATTCTTCAAGAGCTGTGGGCCAGGCTGCTTCACACAGCTAAAGGTGCAATCCACCAGCTGATCTAGAATATCCTTTCTCCTTGCATAGATAGGAAGTGGCTGAAGTTGTGGGGCAATTTGTTGGGTTTATCTAATAAAGTGAATGAGACAGCAACTCTGCTGAATTTCTTTGCTCTCAAAACGCAAAACTCAGGGGGATGGTGCAGAGCAATAGGAAGATGTGCATACCTTTATGCCTTGAACACTAACTAAATGCAACCTCCCTGCCTCTTGCAAATTTTATTCTGGATGACTCCTCTATATATCAGTTGCACTCAGTCAGATGAATATTGTGGTTCAATGATTATACAAGCTCTGGAGACAAATCCTTCCCTATTGAAGTCTATAATGCACCTTATATGCTTTTATGTTAAAGCATTCATTTAGAATAGCTTTCAGAAATGTTAGTGCTGGGAATACAATTGCAAATAATCCATATTCAGTGACTTTCAGTCTTGTGATTTTTGGATACCAATGCCTAAGTTTTATTCTGTTTGTGGCAGAAAGTGTTACTTGCCACTGACCTTTGAGAAATTTAAGACTTTTCTCAGGAATCAATGAAGAGCAAGAGGAAAATTCACACATGGAAAACAGTTTGGCTTTATTTTTCAAATAAGCAGAATGATTTATTAGCAGAAGTGCGAATAATGCAGTACAGTAAATCTTGGGGCTGAATGCTGTTTCCTGTGAAATGATCTATGAAAAGGGGAAACCTGTGTGTTCATTCAAGGCAGTGGGAATGCACACACACCCAGGCTATTGCTCAGCTGCCTGCTAATAGGAGCCAGAGTGCCCTGTGAGCATTCAGAGCAGCTTTCAAAGAGAAGAGCTCCGCAGGACGAACAAAGTGACTCGCCACATCCTTCCTGCTTTTTCACCACTCGCACACCTTCTCACAAGACTGAGGACAGCAAGTTGGTAACGCTGTGTTCAGAGATCTGTGTCTGCTGACCTACCTTCCCCAGTGCCCTGAGTGCCCTGGAGAGAGTAGGATCTTTGGATCTCTGGAGAGAGACCACAAAAAGGAAAACTTGATTTGACCCTTTTAACAAAATTTTTCAGAACGACTCCACCAAGATGAAATGCACTCCCATTGAAAGAGCTGTCTTTTAGACCAAAAATAGAACTGGGAACAGCTATTCAATATGCAGCATGCCTAAACAGAGCAGAGGTTTTAAAGAGTGAAAATAAATAATAAAAAAAATAAAAGAATCGCTCAGATATAAAGGCCTGTGTCTGCAGCTCTGCTGCATAAAAGCAGCAACCCTCAGTCATGAAATATAGTTTATTAATTATCTTCTCAGAACCCTGAAGGACTATGAAATTATTATTGTATCATG
Organism: Zonotrichia leucophrys gambelii; assembly: GCF_028769735.1. Classification (NCBI taxonomy): domain Eukaryota; kingdom Metazoa; phylum Chordata; class Aves; order Passeriformes; family Passerellidae; genus Zonotrichia; species Zonotrichia leucophrys. Next base: position 119,846,968 of record NC_088171.1, on the reverse strand, counting down.
GCAAATACAAAAATGCTAGCAACCAAAGAACTGCTTTTAGATACAGACCATATTTTGCCTACAATCTTCTGTCTGAAAGTATGTGATTTTAGAACAAATGAAGTTTTCTGGAATGAAGCAGTTTTTATTTTTCAATGTCTTATGGCATTTTGTCTAGAAATTCACTATACTTCTATTAAAAATATGTCTCTCATAAAAAAAAAAAAAAGGCAAAGAATGCAAGATTTCATTTCAACTTAATTTGCCATTTTTTCACCTTTTTGATCTCCCAACCCAAAATATTTGCTTGGGGGTAACCTAAAATGATCCTCTTTCTCTCCTTGATTTTTCATTTTGGGCAGTGAACCAAAAAATCAGTTATATGCATAACTACCATTAATATCTTTCTAACTTACTTAATGGAAAACATTCAAAGGCCTCCTGGAACATCATCTAAGCGTTTTAACTTTTTCCACCCTAAGAAAAATATGTGAAAATCACTGACTGGTATGTGTTCAGATATTTAGTATACTTATGAAAGCAAAACTACCATGTTTTTATACATACAGCATAGTACTTAAAGCAGATGGATTTTAAACACTTCAGTTATTCATACAAATATTAAGATTACTAAATCCTGAAACTAGACCAGTTTGTCTTTGTGGATAAGTATGTCAGATGACATACATCCCTGTGACAAATATGTGGAGATACAGACACCTATACAGTGCTTAGGGAAATGCTGGCCTCATAAGGCTCCGATTTCTGAATGCTACAAAAAGTCATAGAGTGAAAAAAGGCTTTTGGTGCAAGTTTTTTACACATATGTCCTTGCATGCATTACTAAATAATGTTGTCTTGATTAAAACTTACAATGGTGGATTTTGATAAGCTTATATTTCCTAAAGTCTATAACTAAATGTGATGAATGCCATTAAATAATAATGTTAACTCATTTTCTAAAATTGCACCACATTCTGATACTATTCCAGGACCATCAACATCCCTGAATTTATATTTCTTTCTGCTTAGCATAAACTACTGAAAGACACAGGCCAAAATGTAGTAGCAAACAACAATAATTTCTCACCAAGCTCCACATCTTGATCATCTGTGAGTACAAGGATGATATTTGGTCTGATATTCTTTCGCTCCTGCTGGACACGTCCTCTGAACCTCGGGGACTTGATGGTGGAACAGTGACTTGTTAGCATTTCAGTACTGAGCACTGCCAACAAGAGTGCAAACCAAGAAGGCTTCATAGTAGTTCCAGTATTTCAATGAAAAGACTGATCCAGAAGTTCCTGAACTCTAGTTTTCAAGACCTGTAGGGAGGAAGAGAGATTCTGTTCAAGCAATAAATAAACTTCCAGTCATACATTGAAAGGATGGCACTTAGGGAAGTCAAGCTTGACACATACCATTTAACATGATTATAAGACATATTGTTGAATGAGAGCTTTATTCTGTCATTTTCTAAGAATAAACTCGGTCATTCTGTAACTATGCTCTCTCAAATAATTTTTGCTTGAAGTCATGCCTGCATTTTGTATAGACATGACTTCTGGTAAATTCCCCACAGTGCTCCTTCTCCTACACCCCACGCTTCTTTTTATGCAGCTTGGTTCCTTACATTCAGTACCTGGGCGCAGTAAAAAATTGCTGGGATGCAGACGTGTTCAGAACATCTGTAGGAGGAGCCCTGGGAGAAGAAGAAAGCAGAAGGCTTGTCAGTCAGAGACCTCAGTACTGTGGCTGTGCTTCAAAGTCTCCAGAACTGTTTCTTACAGCTTCTTTCTCTGTCCTGAAAGAATAGAATAGAAAAAAATTGCATTCTCCATGACTCCCCTGCTTAATTTAATATCATACCTATGCAGGGGGTGGATGGCACCTTGGCTGCTAGGGATAAAGGACATGTATCTCACATCATCAGACACAGGTGCTATTCCAATATTTATGGTCAAATTTGTGGTGAGATTCTGAGAAAAGCATTAATTCCAGCATGTCACACCTGGCAAGCACTGATGCTGTTTTAGGTTAACCCACCTGCATGAGAGACTAAACCCTTAAAAAGCAGAGGGGAGAGCATGGCTGTCATTTGCAATCTGCATGGGATCACTGTGTGAAAAGTCATCTTCCCACTGCCAAGAAGGCTCATATTAAATGACGGTCCATATGATCTTACCCAGCATTGTGAAAGAGCACAACCGTCCCTCCATCAATCAGCGCCAGAGCTGAGCGCCTCATCCATAATGCACAGTAGCTCTGCCACAGCCTCGTCCTTGATCCTGCGCTTCCAGACTTGTCTCAGTGCCTTATCAGAGCCCCCTCTCCGTGCCTGTCAGTCAAACAGCCTTGCTTTTGTAAGACCTGCTGCAAGCACACAGGCTTGGCTTTGCTGCAGCACATTTAAACCAGTGACTGAAAATGACTGATTGGTCTGGAGAGGAAGGGGTAGCCACTTACACTTTGACATTTTTGGCATTACTGACTGAAGCTCTGCAAAACCCGTCTGTAACACAAGGGAAGGGAGGGAATATCTGGGGGCAAAAAGGAAGGGGGTGGGAAAGAAACCATGGAGTCATGCCTGTTCCCTCCGGGGTATTGACCTGCCACATACATTTCTCCTGGTTTTATTCTGGGACTCTGGATAAAAGCACGGTGATATTGGTCAATTAAAAAAAACCTCGCAAAACCACCCAAGCCCAAGAACAATCAAGAAGTTTGCCCAAGGGGAACACCGCATGGGAACTGGGGTGCGCCTTACATAATTAGACTGGAGCATAAATCACGAGATCTGTGCACCCACACCTGAGACTTCAGACATGCAACATGAGCCACAAACAGATTAATAAACAGAAATAATGAGAGCGACACAGAAGACAAAAGGGGCCTCCAATCACTCACCTAAAAATGCGTTAATAGGGAGATGCTCTAAATTTCAGGGGAAGAAGCCACAGCAGAGGGAGGGGATGGGACTTAGTGCTGGACTGCTAGAAAAAGGATCGTGTTCTTGTTTCCACATACACCTTTTATTTTAAGCTTCGCAAGCTAAACAGTTTCATGCTCCTCACTCTGGCAGGCTGTAATTACACCAGAAGAGTGTGAATGTCTTTAAAAGGAAAACCCAAGTGTCTGTGGCAGAGAAATCTTGTCTTTCATTGTCTCTGCACCAACCAACACTCCAGCCTTCCGCTAACATTACAGCGCTGCAAAGTCAATACAGGGGATCACCATCGAACAGCAAATGCCATTTTAGTGATTACACAACATTCAGATAAGTAACTGGAAGTCTGGTCTTAGCCTGGATGGACTTTTAAAAATAGTTTAATTTCCATGTGTATGCTCTTAAGTCACACAAAATCTGACAAGAGCCCCAAAGACTGGGGTTACCAGGGAAGTCAGTTTTCTTCTGACACACACCAGATACATGCTCTTGGTGCAAAAGCAGAAATACAATGTCTCTAGATGTCTGATCTTTAAATAGCGAAACTTTGACTCACATCACAAAGCACGAATGGCTATATGAAGTGAGGCTCAATGTTTAGTTTCTTACCTCAGTTGCACAGCACACTTTTTCAGACAATGTCGACCCAGAAAGCGCAGTCATCTTGACTGCACTGAGCAAACATTGACACCAATGTGTTTGAATAATGCCCCACCATACGAAACTGCAAGCTCCTGACAATTACACCTCAGTGCTAATAAAATTTATGCTAATCCAAATGGACATTAACAAGTATTCTTCATTTCAACCTGTCTGGTCTGTATTAGTATTTAAAAAAATTCCTTCCCTCTAGCATGTTTGAGGCACCTTAGACAGGTCTTTGCTAGAAATAAGAGTATGAAAGTTTCTCTTCCTGCTCTAACATTTTTATTCTTGATGGATAAAGGAAAACATCAGGACATATTTGTACATATAAAATTAATTATCCAAGTTTCATTGAATGGTTCTTATACAAGAGCACAGTAATGCCATGTTTTGTTGCTCATCTTTCAGGTTTGCGTATGGTAAATCTTTATTAAAAGGTGATCTTTGACAACTAGTCCTTTTATAGCCTGTTTCCCAGCCCTAGAAAGAACTTAAGTAAAGAAAACTGCCAAAATACAGGATTAATAGGGAAGACAAGGATGCAGTGTTTGTGTTGGATACTGGCTGGTAGCATATAAGTGCCCCTGAAGATACTGCAATTGGTCTTAAGAAACAGACAAAAATATGAGAAATTCTAAAAAAGAACTTTTCAAAGTTACATGGGGAAGCAAACTGTATTTTTTTGTGTTAAGAAATCAAGATGGTACTCCAAAATGCCTTTTTTTTTTTTTTTTTAGCCAAATAAACAAGTGCTGATCTAACTTCTATATGGGAGTTTTACAGTATATTTTTCTTATAGAAGACACCTATGATAACCAAATTGCAGTTAGTAAATAAATGAAACCAGAAGAATCCAAATAATTTTTTTTCCCCCACAGGAGCAGAAATACATAGTTTGCAATCACCTTTCAAGGAATAAAAGAACTTGCATCTTTAGTTGTTTCTATGCAGCAAGTATTATAACATGCAGTTCAGGGACTTGTTGGCGTGGAGAATTAATTACCCATGAAACTTGAATTACATTGGCAGAGCACTGCAAAGAAAGGCTACAGTGCCACTTTGTGTGGTGTGGCACAAAAAAGTATGAGGACTTTATTTCAAGGTCTTGTAAGAGAGTATCTTTCAGTGATTTAGAAGAAAAGCAAAAGGCAGAACTCTATCTTTTGAAAGTCTGTAGACTTGTTACTCATTTTGATCCAGAACAGTTCAAAATTTTTCACGGCATTGACTGAAAGTGCTTAGCTTGGAACACAGCAAAAGGCAGCCAGTATTCAAAAAAGAGCATTTGTCACTTTGTTCTTATGTCCACATTTTCACTCAGTTCACTTAAAATGCCATTTTGTGTTTGGCCAATAAAATCTGCCCAGTGTCATGCACTTTGTTTATGAAACGGAGCACTGAGTATGCACATGAATATGCCATCATAAGTTTTAAAGCTATATGAACTTATTAGTATTTAATAATCTACAAATGTGTCTTCCATGTATCATACACAGGGAATTTGGCTTATATGAACACATTTCCTGCCTGTAAATCTGACATCAAATGTGGGGAAAGTGAGTAATGATACTGGAAATATGTCCCTCTCCAGTACCACGGGCTATGCCATGCCCCATATCAGTAATTCATGAGCAAGGGGTAACAAAGGGCAAACAACTTTGTTTTCTCTGCATTAGTGTTTTCTTTTGAGCATGAACATTGGTGCATTATATTATCCAAAGTCATAGGTTAAGGCCCACTGTCCTAGTGGCCTTTCCTTTGAAACAAAAATGGATCAGATAATAAAGGAAAGAGTGGTAATAATAACAAGAATACTAGTAATAATGTGGACTGTAACAATGGAGCTTAAGAATCACAGAATGATCAGGGTTGGCAGCGAATTCCGAAGATCATCTAATCCAAAGCTCCTGCCATGGCAGCACAGCCCTTAGGTGTATCAGTCACTGCCCTCAGGTTTGTACCATCAGCAAACATGAGAATGAGAATTCTGGCTTCTGTTCCCCAGTTATTAGTAGTACATATGTGCAGTGAATTGAGAATGTAAGGTATCACAGGGTTCTTAAATCAATAAACTTGCTAGTGCAGCACCTATTTGTGCAGTGTTCCTCTTTGCTATACAGGATCCTACATATTTGGTCTCTGTAGCAAGATTTCCCTGCCCCCATAAATTGACATAGTTGTATGTAATTAGGATATAGTCCACAAACAAATGTTTTGCAACTTAGGATATTTTTAAAATTCTCTGACAAGTGCACGGAAATTGCACAAAAATACATCAAAGAAGTAGAAGGCCTTGTCATTGCAAGTGCTCAGTTATGTTCTTTTCTTTCATTTTCTTTATGCAAACAATAATCTTGGATTTTTTTTTTCTTATAGGTTTCCCTGATAAATAAATGGATAAAACCTCTCAAAGAAACAAATTCTTGGATATGAATCACCACAAGAAAATGAGCTTTCTTTCTTCACCTCAAGCAGAAGAGCATCTTCCTATGTATCTTACCTCTGACCTGCTGACTTGACATTTTTGGCTTTAATGAGCTTTTTTTACAGGAACATGATCCTAGTGTTCTCTGTTTCCTTAAAATCTGACTTTCAATAAGAAAAAGAGAAAGGAAAAGAACAACTAGAAAAACTCTCTTAATTCAGGGTTGGGATTCTGCTATTGTCAGTGTTTTGTAATTTAGAATATGACCCTGGAGACTGGTCACTTTGCTGGGCACCTGCTCAGCATAATTTCAAAAACCTGCCAGTCTGCCTGTACTGCCAGAGACCACTGTCAGTGGCACCATGTAAACTGGAGGTGGCTTCCTCCATCCATCCATGACCCTACAAATGTCAGATTCAGGGTTTACACCTACCACTGTAGCTGTATGCTTTAAATTGAGATGAGTCCACCTGACATTGCTGCTGTATTTGAGAACATTTTGCATACATGGAAACTCCAAGGTGAAAGAATGTAAAAGGGGTTTCCTGAGACACACACATACAACTTCTGTGAATCTTTGAAGTTTGTGTCACAGGGTGGATGGACCTCTCCAAGTCTCACGTGGTCTATGCTGTGAATCATGACAAGTGTGTGGTTTGAGACTCAACAAAATTAGCAACTTCATAAGATTAGTAATTGCACTAAGATTGTGCAGACAGATTGAAACTACATAATAAAAGGTCAGGGAGGCGAGATGTTCAGCTGCACCCAGCAACCTAGTAGTTCAGAGGTCTTAAATCTCTCCCTTAAATCATATTGCCTTGATGACTAGAGGGTTGTAACACCCTGCAACAACAATAGCAACTCTCACTTTCACTAATACAGTGAAGTACTTCAGTGGAAAAAGCTGTTGACAGACGACTGTTTTAAGTTTAGCAATGTTAAAGCTCTTCTCACATCTTACTCTTCTATCTCGTATTTAAAGGCAAACACTGCAATCTCAGACTACCAGGCACGACCGTGTAAATCTGCAGGTCAGTTTCCTGTGGGAATATTGAGCCTGCAGCCATGGGAAACACAATTACAGTACAGCAGAAGTCAGGAAAAAGCAAGATTTACCATTTCTTCTTAAAGGTTAATCCCCTAATCTAGGTTGTAAAGTACAGGATTTACAGTGAACACAAAGAATGTAGTTCCTATCTGGGTCTAATCTAATCACTATCTATTGGATTTCCAACACACTTAACTAATCAATCAGATATCTTCTCCCCTTTCAAATGTAATCTGTGCATTCTAATGATGGATCCTCAGTGCCTCAGGCTAGATTAATTTAAACTAACTATAATTTAAAGTAATTGCAGGTAGGGAGAATCATAACCTTATATTACGTTTTCACATTGTAATTTTGCAAACAGTTACCGACAGGAAAGGAAAAAGCTTGCAGTGACTTGAAAGTGTAATGCAGGCTTGCTAACCCACTTTTATAACTTTGTACAGGTTAAGGGATATTCTTAGCAGGTAGAAGTTTCCAACACTTCATCTGTTAGGGTGAAACAACAAACCTCAATAACATTTTAAAAATAAACAAGTGTAGGAGAAATGATCTACCTTTGAGAAAAGAAAAACGTGTATTTCATTTTAATGCTGCTAATATAGTGGAACAAAACATTAAAGAAAATGAAAATTAATGTTTTTATATTAACTTCAAATATGTGAAAGTTTCAAAACAAAATTCCCACATATTTTTCAGTAAGAAGAATGCCCACTGTTACAAACTTCTAATAATATACAGTTACTTAAATTTATTTCTCACCATCTGATTTACTTTGTTTTAGAATTTCATATTTCAACACAGCCAAGGAGTGCACTTGTCATACAAAAGAGCTTGGTATAATTGAGCCAGATGATGTGCCCCACAAGTAAAATCAGCCATTCATGAAAGCTGGTCACCAGAGGCCATTTCAAACAATGCACATTTCAAAGTAATCTAAAGTAATCCCTTTTTTCTACTGATTTGGTTTCCAGGCAGTCTTAAGCACATGTGTGCAGCAAACAGGAGGCTTATTAAAACCTCATGTTATATTGGAGGCTATAATGCCATTGCGTTGTGATTGAATTCCATGTCTGTTAGCCTTCAAAGAGAAGGAAAAAAATAAATTAAATTTATATGCTTATTACACATGAGTGTCATGATTCGTGCAGTTTATTAGCACTTGCTAAATAATTAAGACTAAGAGAGATAATTAGATGTGTGCTAGGCTCCAAGCAGGCTTCTGATATCAGATTTTTTTTATCTTTAAAGGAAGTGGTTTTTCAGCTAGAAGGTAATATAATTACTAAAAGACTCCAATTATTTTTCAAATACAGAAACTAAATTCTGTATATGAGGGAATCTCAGGTAATTTTAAAATTCCATTTTAAACCCACATATTTTTGCTATAAATAGCATAATGGCCCACTTGCTCACTTCAGCAGTGTGGAGCATAATGAAAATATACTACACAATAACACACTGACAGGTCAGTAAGTAGTCTTGCAGTGGGAGACCATATCACAGAGGCGAACAACAGCAACACAGTTTGCACATTTCTTTAAATTCCTGTTTAAGTTCACTGGCTTTAGAAACCATAGCTTTCCATATTGCCTCTGGAGAGAAAACTCTTCATTTATGAAGTTTATTTTCTAGACCTCCCCCGGATGTCTGTTGTCACGGGGAGGGGTCAGGGCAGGTGGTGCCTTCCTGGGGCTGGGTGGTCTGGAGTGGAGGCTGAGCCTGACCCGGGGCTGCTCTGGCCGCTCCTTGCTGACTGCCCAGGGAAAGCAGCAGCAGCTCACGGGCACCAGAGCAGTTCATGCAAGGGCTGAAGGGGGAGGAATTCCCTGTATGAATCTACACAAGTGCATGTATGTAAACAGGGAACATCACCTGTATGTCTAGGAGAGGAACCTAAATATATTTTTAGTTGTATTGTCAGAGGATGGACTCAGAAACACCACAGAGCTTTAGATAGGTGCCATCCCCGGGATAGCCAGGGGAGTCAGGCAGTTCTAAGTGCTTTTGGAAAACTTTCCATATTATATTACAGCGCAGAAAGTAAATTTATTTTAGCACCAGCACTTTGTGTGCTTACATACAGCAAACATCTTCTTGTGCATCTAGGTCCCCTACAGATTGTTGACTTTTTCACTTTCAGGTCTGGAGTCCTAGCCTAATAAATTGTTTTAATATAATCCCATTATATTCTAATGAGTTTTACTTTCAATAAGTTCAAACTGAATTTAATAGGGCTACTAAGATATGCACCAATGCCTCAGGCCCTGAGTTCTGCTTTTAAAGCAAGATCTCTCCTACTATGCTACTTCTTGTCAAGCAGTTTTTCCAGTCCTGGCACAGTATAAATTCTGCCTTCACTGATATATATGTAAAAGCTCCTTGACAGGCCAAGAAATGTGTTTTCAAATAAACTCCTCCCTGACAAACCTGTACTATAGAGAAAACAGCTTACTATTAATAGTAAACAGACACACCAAACAAAACAATCTGTTACAAACAAACAAACAAAACTAACCCAAAAAACCAAACCATGCTTCATATCCTGTTCCATAAAGACAAGTCAGCAAGGAAGATGCTGACTTGAGGCCCTGCTCAGAACAACATCACCCTGCCATCAACCTTACCTTTAATCTCCTTTGTAATCAGGAAGCCCTTGGAGTTCCCCAAGCTCCCTTTTCTGGTGGTACACATGCAGAACCCCAGCTACCAGGCACCTCACCTCACTGTGCCACAGTCCCCACTCCAGAACACACCTGAGTGTGCTCAGGGAGAGGTGCAGAGTGACCTGTGACTGACCCACCATGGGAAAACTCAGAAAGTCATCCACACATCGTCCTGTCCTATCAGGTGGAAATGGTTTAGTGCAGGAATGGCAGCAAATATGAGCAAGGAGTACAACTGATGGATTTTATTGCCAAACCAGGTGTCTAAGAGTTACTTAACCTCTGATATATGCCCTGCTGTGCAAATTAAGTAAGTCTCTTGTGTTCAACAGGACTGCTCAGCTCCTTAAAACAACTTCCTGCAGGCTCCTCATTCCTGGTGCAGCAATATTTTAAGATCTATGGTATCTTTATTTCAGAAAACATCTAAGCATCAATGGTACATGAAAAAAGGCCAAAATGTACAAAGCAGCAGAATACTGGCTTTCATCTGAAAGCTCATGTCAAAAAATCCTGAAATTAGAGTCACGTTTGCCTGTTTCAAGGACAGAATATACCATATACAGCTTTTTTGTCTGAAGAATGCCAATTATTCCAACCTGAATTCTGAAAATCCATTCTCAAAGGGCTGTTTGAAAATACTCTTCAGTCTGAGATCTAAAAAACTCAAGAATGACTTGCTGAAATTATTCTGTGAACAACTTTATCTCAGAAAACATTTTGAAGGGATAGCACATATAAATGCACCTTCATTTTCCTAGTGAAGATGCCTGGGGAAACATTTTCTTCATCTTTCAAGTACACATAAAGGTATTTCAATTTCACAGTACTGGCTTCTGTAGATGAGAGAACAGTTTTAAAGCATGGAAGATGAAGCTAAATATATTGAGGCAAACATTTTTTGTTTCCAATGTGCTTCTTATTATGCAAAGTTTCTATTTAGCATTGAAGAGACACAATTTTATACCATCTTTAGTTTTTACAAATATAAATAACTGTATATCTTTATATATCATTAATTGTAAGCCTGCTTGTGAGCCAAGATTCTACTCAGGTGCTCAGCACATACTGAATTATTTATTTTAGGAGTGGTGGAGCAGGCAGTCAATCTTATTTCGCAACACTGGACTGTGCATAATGCACAGAGAAGGGAAAATGGGAATGGAAATTGGTAATCATTAGGCAGAAACTTCTGAATAATGCAGCATGGATCAGGAATGTCAAAGACTAGGATGTATAGGAAGTCGGTCCCAGAAAATTGAGAGGAGTTAGAAAGGCAAAGAACAGGACCACAGCATTTTTCTTCATTTTGTGTAAGAAGGAATTTAAGAGGCATCTCATTTTACAGTGATTATCAAACATCGCTGTTTGCTTTACTGGATGGTTGGGTTTTTTTCCCTAAATGTAGAGAAACTGTTCTTATATGAAAGGTGTCTCATAAACGGTGTCAATGACCCAATTCAGGAATGGTCAGACCAATAGAGAATCCGCTCCTCTGTCCTTAGCAGGCTCAGCTGTGAGGTCAGACCAGGCTGCTCAGGGCTTTACCAAGTCATGTTTGAAAACCCCAAGGGTGGACACTGCCCAGATGCTCTGGGGCCCTATTCCACTGCTTAACTCTTTTGAGGATGAAATTTGTTTTTCTTTAGACCCAGCCTGAATGTCTTATATTTCAAGTTATGTCCATTGCCTTCTTGCCTTGTCCTCCTGCCATGGATGACTGCCAAGAATGAGGCTCTGTCTTATCAGTGACCTCTTTCTAGTTGGAACCCCCAAAGCTCCTCTTTCTCCAGGCCGAACAACACTTCTCCTCTAACTTCTTCACATGGGACAAGGACTGCAGCCCCAAGCATCTTAATGGTCATTTAACAAACACACTCCAGTTTATTGATGTCTTTCCCATATTTGCAACCTGGAGCTGGAATACTATTCAAGACAATCCTAGAATTTAGTGTACAGCAGCATCAAGGAGCAACATCTGTGTCTGTCATTGCCCACAAGTCTGAGACCCTTTCTATTGGCTTTCTCTTACACCTATTTCATCACTGTACACAGTTTATAAGAAATTCCTGATATTTGTCCCCCTATTTAGAGTTCTGAAATGCTAAAGGCTAAATTTTGTTTCTCAGTCAAAGGAAACTAGCCAAAATTTCATGTTTTATCCTTGTCCTTTGAAATGGGGAAAAGTCCTCAAGTTATTTCAGTGATCATTTCTTCACCAGAAATAAAATCTGATTTTAAAATATTTTCTGGTGTTTTTTTTCTCTTCTTAATAAAAAAGTTAGAGCAGTTGGGACTTGGAAAGAAAGTACAACTTTGTGTATGAGAAAAGAGAGATTTGAAACACCCAGGCCCCATGTAAACGCAAAGAGCACAGTTGGAATGAAACAAATGATCTCACTGGTTTCTGATGAGCTGGGTGGTGTAAATGTTTCACACTAACCACACTGCAGGCTCATAATACAGGAGCTAATTCATCTGCCATGAATACATTCCTGTATATGTTGTCCTTTAAAATAAACAAGCAAAAATGAGTAATTTATTGAGTTAAATGAATAGTTTTCCAGAGAGACCCCTTATGTCCCATATGACTGATTTTAAAGTCTAAATGAAGGCAGCTTAAATGCTACATCCTCTGTCTCACTATGTGAAACAGATACTGCTTTAAAATATGGAATTTCAATTTTTAACACTGTCAACAAGTTCCAATTGTTCCTTAAAATATGATTTAGACTGCTTATTCATTTCTTGGAAGACTGCAAAACTCTAAACAGAGGGCTGCAGATGGTAAATCATGAAAATTTTCCAAAGTTTCTATTGCATTTAATTTGCAAAATATGTTTATTTCTAGATTTAATTTAAGAAATTTTGATTGAAAATCTGTAGCTACAATAAAGCAGTTTTATAGGAAAAGTGTCCTAAAAAAGAAGTCAAATCATAACCAGCTATGCATGCATTAAATTTTACAAATAATTTTTATATTTCAGTATCTTAAAATTTATCAAAAAGTATATTGTTCTTGAGATGTCATTATCAGCTGCTAACCACACACTGATTAATGTGTTTCCCAGAGGTTTTCTACCCTAGAAATGAAGTTATTAATTCTTCCCAAAAGTACGGGTTACTCATAGAGACAAGCTCTGATCATAAGGTCTCACTAGTAAATAGTCTGAGACTGAGGGTCAGAGTCACAGGTTTCTTAGGTTAATACAGACTCCAAACAACTTCCCTCCAAAATTAAAGGTGCTTTCCATGGCTTACAGTGAAGAGCAATCAAGGCCTCTTGAACAGAAGTTTCAGAAAAAGTCCACAAGGAGGCCATGGCATAATCCCCACTGTTTTCTGCACAAAAATTTTCCTTTGTGGCAGAAGAATTCAGAACTGAACATTAACACAGAAAAATTTCAGGACTGAAAATACTCCGTAATACGTGTTTAGTGTCCTGATGCATATCTGGAGATAGCAATTTGTGTATGAGAAAAGTATCAAAACTGCTTGGGAAAACCACTTCCTGTGGTGGTGATGGCATGCAGAGAGACACCACAAAAGAATTCCGCATTGAAGAAAAGATGATCCCCTGATAATACAGCATCTTCATACGTTTGTTCTTTTATTCAAGTTTATAATGTGTTTTTATAAAATTCGTGACTCTCCTTAGCACCTCCTTTAAAATCAAGGTGGTTTTGAACACATGACACACCCAAAATCCCCTCCCAACTTTGAGGATGTGGGTGACAGCACCCACAGAGCACAGTGCATAACCCACACTCTGTCCCCTGCTTGTTTTCCCATTTTATTAAAAGTTCCTAGAAACTTTTCCCCACCATCTTCTTGTTTTTCCATTTTATTGAAAGTTCCTAGAAACTTATCTTTTCCCCAGCCTGGTATAATATGGTCAGATTATAGACATGTTTAAATTTGGTCAAAAATATACCAAACATTTCAGGGTATGAAGAAGGAGAAAGAATCTGAAATGAAACATGCAGTGTGCTAAAGTATCGTATGGCACCATCTTATGTTTCCATTATCTCCCACATTTAAAAAGCTCTGTTGACCTCTGTCAGAGGCATTTATGTTAAGATTGCAATGATTTGTTAAACTCTTGCACATTTCCTCACTTGATTTTCCTTACCAAAATAGATCTTTATTACAATATTGAGTTACATATTCCACTTTTCACAGGGTGGAGCTGGGAAAGAGATATAACAAAATGTCTGAGCGTTGGCATCTGTTTCCTACACCTGCTAATGTAATTTTTATGTATGTGCAAATGAAATCCTCATGTCTTTCCAGCAACACCTATGGGCACATTTTCAGGACACCGTGTGGGCCCTGTGGGCCATGGCCAGGAGCAGCCAGGCAGGATCTTGGCAGCCTGTCCCATCCTAGCCCACAGCCAGCAGCAGGATGGCGCAGAGGCACCCCTGGCTCCCTGGGGAGGAGGACAGGCACAGGCTGTGCTGGGAAATGCCTGGGAGGAGCCTACAGGACTCCATTCCAGGGCTGAGATGGAGTCCTGTGCTGTGGGCAGAGGTGGAGAACCCCAGGAGGCTGAAATGGGGTCCTGGCCATAGGCAGGGCGGTGAAGGCACTGGAGGGTGGGCAGGGCAGGCAGAGCCAGCGGTGCCTCATGGCTGTGACACACACAGGCAGCAACAGGATCAGGTCTAAGTGGCTGAACAAGGATCTGTCAGGCTGAACAAGATTCAAAAACATTGTCAATAATTTCAGGAAAGTTTCCCAAAAAGTTGTAGTGGGCAACTACATTTCACCAGGAAATTGTAACAGGTGAAACCACAGAATTAGCTAGTGCGTGTGCAGCAGTGTAAACAATAACAACCAAGACCTGTGATACAATAGAATTTCACAAATCACCTTCACCACCATTATAAAGAGGAGCCTTATTATAAATTACTCTATCTTCTGTGGTTTAACATTCAGTTCAGCAACTATGCAAAATATATACCCATTGTTAACAGTCAAATGATAGAGGTTTTAGCTTACAGGTGAGGACACAGCGGGAAGGAAATTTTAGGAAGCAAATAGCTGTAACCAAATAGCAAAAAACCTATTGCTAATACATTTTCTTTTTAGCGTGAAATTGCTTAAAACCAAGGCAGCTGATTGACTAGTGTGAATCAGATGGATCTCCTAGACTGAGTGATGAATGTCACAAGTTAGCATCTAATACCTGCCTAAGGCTTGAAAAACTACTCCTCATGCCATCTGTTATGGAAATATCCTGTTGAATAGGACTTTTGGACACATTTTTAATCTGTCATTCTCTGTAAATGATACATGGAATATATCCTTCCAGTATTTTTTCATGTATTCTTACATAACAGAAAAGTTATGTAAGAAACTTCATAAGAGTTCCTTGATTTACCATGGAAAGAATTAGTTAATTGATTATCACTGGTATGAACACAATAGCACTGAAACTAAAATGAGGAAGGATCAGCTTGACTAGTCTGACTTCAGACTAAGCTTTTTGCTTACTCCCAAGTATGAGAGTCAGATGGAAAACCTTTACTTTTCAATCTGAAAATAAATTTCAATAAAATTTCATGCTGTGGAAAGGAAAAAACAAAAAGCACTGCAAGTCTTTTGTTCCCATTGCACTGTGAAATGAAAAAAATCTGAATCCTTGAAAGCTAAACTCATCCTCTGGCCATCTTTACCCTTAATGAAAGATATAATGCAGATTATACATCCCTGTAATATTAAATTACAGGAGTCATAAGTACAAGGCCTGCCTTAAAACCCAATGATATTATGACTGAGTATGTTATACCACACAGACTTTTCAAAACCAACACCATTCATTAATTTATTTGGCATGATGACATGTCAAGGTAGACTGGACCATTAACTTGGATCCTTGATGATCATTCAGGTAAGACTCCTTGATGATGTATTCCTGAACTCCCATTCATCAACCTTGCATTTGAGCTAATACTGTTTTACATTGAATTCATCTCGTTACTTGTAAAATGATCGCAAACTATTCAGAAATGATTAAGATAAATGATAAGGTGACAATGCCATATTTGAGTCAATGTTCAAAGTAAAAGCATCATTTCACTTACTGCTCTATACTGTAGTGATGTGAGACAGACTGTGTCCTGGCTTCTTCTGGGATAGAGTTAGTTAGTTAGTTAGTCAGTCAGTCAGTCAGTCAGTCAGTTTCTTCCTAGTAGCTGGTATAGGGTCACATCTTGGGATTAGTCCAGAACAATGTTGAGAGCACATTGCATGTTTTCAGTTGTTGCTAAGTAATTTTGATACTAAGTCAAGGGCTTTTCAGCTTCGCATGCTGAAGACAGTGAGAAGGCTGGAGGGGCACAAGAAGTTGGGATGGGACAGCTGATCCAAGGGATATTCCATAACATACAGCATCATGCTCAGTATATAAACCGGGGGAAAGCTGGCTGGAAGCTGCTGCTTGGTAACTGGCTGGGTAATGGTCACTGAGTGGTGAGCAACTGCATTGTCCATCACTTTTTTTGTGTATTCTAACTCTATTAGTATGAGTGTTAGTAGCATTATTATCCTTCTTTATAGAGTCATTAACTGTCTTTACCTCAAACCACAGGTTTTCTCCACTTTACTGTTCCTATTCTCTCCCCAATTCTGATGGGTGGGAGTGAGTGAGCACCTCCATGGGGCTTAGCAACTGGCAGGGCTCAAATCATGACCTTCAGTAAAGTAAGATGTGCATTACCTTGGGAGCTAAATAAGGGAACTTGAAAAGATTTACTGATATTTACCTATCTACTAATACAAAATTTTCAGTTCAGAGAAGTTTATTTTGCAATCTTCAGCTGTTATGGCTCTCTGCCACATATAAATATGCAGCCATCAGACCTTCTACATTTAAACCCTCAACACTCTCTTTGAAGACAAAGTGATTCTAAATTGCAAGATCTATAGGGCATTCAGACTTCAGTAATGACAATAACAGGGAGGACTAAAATCTGCTTGCTGCTTTGTTGTGGGCGATCTTGGCAGCTGCATCATGTTAAATGGGCATGTCACCTGTTGCAGCAAATGCAGCACATCTTGAACAACTCTAAATTAGCACAGTAATGCCAGATGAATTTGCTGATCCCATAACCAGGTTATTGGTATTACTTAGCTGCTTTGTTCACAGGTTCCTAGACTGTGTGCTGCCACAGAGGAAAGTCCTCACAACAGGCTTGTGCCTTAAGGAGAAACACTTGCTGGCATTTGAAAAGTAGTCACCATCTGTTGGGTTTTTTTGGTTCATTACTGACACAGGCACAGGTAAGATGTCCTCTTCCATTCCACCACTGTATTTGAGTCTATCTAACTGACATCCAAATATCAACTCACGTCTGAATCTGATTTTTCTCAAGTACCTTTCCCCTGCCCTGGAGCAGTAAAGGAGTTTAAAATGACTGTCAGCATAGAGTCGGGGTCCTTACCAGAAAGAAAGCAGTATCTCGCATAGGAAATACCAGGAATGGCTATTCTAGTGAAAATGTTTGTCAAGTATGATTTTTCCAAATCATATTTGTACATGTAACACACCTAAAGTTCAGTAAAAGGAACCTTTTGTGATCAAGTAATCAAAGTTTCCTCTACTTCCACAGCCAGCTATTACTGAAGTTGTCATCTGTGCTGACATTGTAGTGTCTCCCTCACAATCTGGGAATTATTGTCTTGAACTAACCGGTGGTTATGATTTTTATTACTTTTCTTATTCTTTTTATTAACCAGCCTTCTAGGAAATTACATTGACAGCTGAAGATGAGATACACGCTTTAGTTAACATGCAGCCTTCTTTATTTACAAAGGTTTCCTCAATTCTGCAATTTTCCTTGGATGCTAGGTAGTTATGTATTCAGTGAATAACTCCTGCCTTTTCCTCCAAGAAAATCACATAATGTATGCACATCAAAGCCGCTGTCGATAAGGAATTAGCAAGGGATCACCCTGCGGAGGGTCTCTCCGTCCATGAATACTACTAATAAGGTAATAAGTATGAGAGTTTCCTCAATATGTAATTGCTTACTCTTCATCTCAGCAGGTTTTTCTTTACCTAATCATCAGCAAAATAACCCATGTAAACCACAGAATAGTCTAGTTGTTTGATCAGTCCCTTTCTTTGTGTTAGCCCTTTGATATTTAACCTCCCATTTCAGCCAGCCTCACAAGGATGTTTTCCAGTGAAACAGTATGTCTCATTTGATGCTGTATTAATCATTTGGAGAGAAGGTGCATGTTGCTAGGCTGGCAGTAAGTGTATGCATGTGAAAGCAGAGCCACAATGAGTTTCTTCTGCCACAGACCAAGAGCCCTTCATCTTTATTGACCAAGGGAGCAGGTCAGATATGATGGCTGCTATAACAAAGACATTTCTTCAATGCAAAAATGCCTTTGCAGTCACATCACCTAATCAGTCTGAAAATCTCAATTTTATTTGTCTTTAAAATACTTCAAGATAACAGCACAATATGACTGACATGCTAGAGGAAAGGCTAATACTCAATCTTTTTCAAGCCATGACAGACATGCAAATTAAATCTAAATGGAGATTGTAAGCCTTTTGGCAAACTCTTAAGTAACTTTTCACCTACTAACTACAGCAACAGTTATCTCCAGAGGAAAGTAACTTCACCAGATAAGTAAAACTCTCTGTCTCTATTACAAAAAAAACCCAAACAAAAACCCAAGAAAACCCCCAAGCAACTAGAAAAAGTTGTTGTGGTAAGCAATGAGCTTATAGTGACTCTTTTTACTCTGCAAACATTTTTTTTTTCACACAGCTTGTGAGAGAGCAATCAAATTGCATACTCACTCTAGGACATATCCTTGTTATTTTCTGTGGTCAAGCACATGACAGTGAATTGTGTGCAAGTGGATGCTGAAAAGCAGTAACTTAGGATCAACTTGGATTCAGGTAAATGATAAAAACTTTCATGTGAACCACAACAAAAGAAGGCTAATACTTTCACCATTTATCCTAGAGCACTTTCTTGAGCTTTACCTGAAGAATAAATCTTCTAAGGTCACTTAATTGAAAATTAATACCCTGACACTTATGTATGTGTTACGTTGGAGGGAAAAACTTAATACTTAAAAAAATTAAACTTTAATTTATATGACAATTTCAAAAGAAGAAAAATCTAAGATAATTAATGAAATTTTCAACAACAGAATAAGCTTGTACCTACAGAGATACATGACACTGTAAAACTACTCAGAGATTAGGGTTTGTAAGCTGTGTGGCAAATATTATAGGGATCTTAGTTTATATCCTGTTTCATGGGATGAAAAGGAGTGTTTAACTGCTTGGCTCCTGCTGTTTTTGAATGAAAATCCAATGCTTCATTAATATTTATCCCTTTTTATTCTAACCCTACTATACATGCTCTCTTTTGGGAGTTTCAGGAAAACCAGCAATTATCACATCAAAGGTCATCAGTCCACCCGGGAAACTTCAATCCTTAACTGGTGGAGGATTGCTGCAGCTTTTGCAAACATCTCAGATCAGGCGAGCAAGTGTTTTCCCTCCTCCCTTCCCTCCTGTGACTCTTGTTGGTTTTATTTAATCAGCTTAGAAGACCTCCTTAGTTTTCCTGTGATGCCATACACTATCCTAGACATCAAAAAGATTTTTATACTGCTGTTGTATTTATACAGAGGGAATAAAAGAATAACGATGATTTAACCATGCTGCACAAGAGGTCCAGAGTGGCACAGTCTGAAAGACTCTGCTTAGATATTCAACATATATTTTTGTTAAGGTCAGTTCTGAAATTATTTGCAACACTTTTGCTTACTTCAATAGCAACAATAGCATTAAAGAAAGAAGATGATTCTTCTGGATGAAAATGACAGAGATGTTCACTTTACTGCACAGCAGAAATCAGGAGAACCACTGAGAAATGAAAACTCTACTCCTGCCAACAGCAAGTGTTAAACAAAAAATATGTCAGTCAAATGCCCAAGATAAATCAAGAAACTGTTTTCAAAATAACACTCTTTAAAAAAATAATAAGTTCTATGTTACTTATCTTTTGGCTTCCTAGCCCCTAAGATAGTGCATTTTGAAACTATTTTGGCAATCCTAGGTACTAAATATGTTTATTTCTTTCTTGCAAATTAGAGATAAGTTTTCCTAGAATCATATGATGCCAAAAATTGAGATGTCTGATAAAGGAGAATGAGCTGGCAGTGTTAAAAATGTGCTTTCTTCAGGACTGAGGAAGATAGATCTGATGACACACAATGGGAAGGGCACCACATTCATCTGTGTTTTCAACCTCACTGGAGAATGGATAACCAAACATCATTAATTCTGAGTATTACTTTTTTGGACTCTCGTATGTTTGCACAATGAATTGATTTAGGTCAGTAGGAGTCTTGATGTTAATCAAAACATGACTTCACTGTCATGAAGCCTGCTAGCTTGGGCAACTTACCTCCACTAAAACAAAGCATCATTCAGTGCTCAAAAAAATAATAAAAATAAATTTTAAAAAATCAATCAACAAAACTGTCAGGAGCTATTGCTCCACTTTGTTTGAAGTATTATTTATTTCTGACTACTGTTTCTGCCTCTGATTCTTTGTACAAATCCTGTAGTCAAGTCACTTTAAGTATGTGTTTTCTACTGTATATGTGAAGCTGTGCAGGGAATTTGTTTTCAACATATTGTCAAGCAAATCTGAATAATTTTATCCAACTTACTTTTTTAATGTAATTAGTTAGTTGGTCAAAGTTAAAAATTTAATGCATGCTCTTCAGTCCCTCCTTTAATGACAGAGAATCAGAGGGAACACTCCCATATACCAAGCCAAACCATCTGCATGCTTCTGAAGCGTGGTTTTCACTTTGATAGAATTAAAAGGTTTTAATTCCATGTTTCTTTGCCATACAATAAAAGCTAATCTCACATCTAAGAAAGTGGGATGCCACATAAGAAGCTGCAGAACCATAAGAGTCTGAAATTTCAGTTGTCCTCTGCTTTGCAGCCATCTTATCAAGATATGAGCTGTATGTACTCCTGCATGAGAGAGTTCCATCTTCATGAGAATCTTTTGGTGAGGATCCTGTCCTTGTACTCCTTTTGATAGGGCAGAGGGGAAGTTGGAAACAGGCAGAAGAATTGTTTCTTCTCCCAGAAAAAAGAAAGCTGCTGTCTTACAAGGCTGGGAATAATGGTATTGCACTACAGCTTTACATCACATAATTGCCTTAAGTTCCTTGGACACCTTGCTAATGCAGGGCCTCCTCTGCAATTAATGCACTTAAAGTGAATATAGTAATTTGTTTTTACTGTACTTTCATATTATTGCACCTAGTCCTTGGGTATTCAAGGGTTCAGTACGGTTGGCACTGGGGTTGGTACAAAGTAAACTCAAGAATTAGCTAGGAGCATTTTTTTTGTATATAAAATGGACTTTGTTAAAAAGTGACATGAAATGTTAAACATTTTGTTTGTTCATATATCTAGGTGATTAAACATTTGAACTTGACTTCAGAACAGGAATATTTTCACAGCAAAATATAGTGTGCTGAGGAATTTTGCCTATGGCTATGGTATGAATGAACTAAATCATCCCATAAAAAAGACACATTTATTCCATCTTCCACTGAGAATGTAAAATAAAGGAATTTGTATAGTATAACAAGCAAGCTTTTATTCAAGCAGTGAAATTTTACTGTTTTGTTTTATGATTAGTACATTTGGCCACACTGGTGTTATCAGCTTCTTAATTCCTAGTTACCGCTCTGTTTTCAGCTCTGCTAGCTTTGGTAAAGTTCACACAGATTTGAGAAACAGAGTAAAAAGAAGCTGCAGGAGCAGCTGAAAGAGTTTCACTCCAGTGGACTGAAAGTTCATTCAGGTGAGCTGAAAGGAGCTTTCCAGGTAGGAAACCACTGGATAGAGATAAGGGACACGCCAAGGGTCTGTCAAGCGAATGTTAAATATGCTAAACTGCCCTTTAGATTCTTAAAGTTGAAAATGACAGCTAAAACCACAAAAGCCTTTTTGAAAAGTTTCTGCTGTTAAAACAGAGACATGATTCCTCTTGGATAAAAATCCACTACGGATATAAAAACCCTTGTCCCATCAAAGCTCAGCTGCAGCACTGTATCATGTGTAGCTATTAGTTGTTAGAAACACACTGAGGCTCTGAAGCTGCTGCAGAACATTCAGCTCCAGGAGACTTACAGGACAGAAAGGATGTGCTAACAAAAGCTGCTCTAGATGCTGTGATAAGCACTGAATTTCATCTACAAAGAAATGGTTCTGAGCTTTGTACAGAAAACTTTCTGTTTTCCGAATTATCTGAATTACAGTTCTGCAACAGGAGCAACTTGAAGACAGATTAGTTTGCTAGTTACATACATACACTTAAAACTTCTGAAGCTTTAGGGAAAGATGTGTTTTCATGAAAGAGGCTTTCTTTTTCCAACAGGCTGAGGAAATTAAATTGAAGAATACAGTATCTGGATTACATCACTGTGAGGGCAAACAGTAAGGACACTGTAAGGACAAAGTACATTGGGTTTTGCATTTTAATTAAGTTATAGTATGTCTATACACTACCACAATCACAGTGAAATAAAAGATTCATGTGAAATGGAGTATTTTTACTTGTTTGCCTCAGGTACTGCATATTGTAAGACTGTTGCTTGTCTAGACACAAGACCATGACTAACTGATGATTAATTAGTTTAACTTATACTCTCATCAAATTCATTACTTTCCTAAGTAATTTCTTAAATGACTTAGCTCATGTAGGCAAACTTGGGCAATTATTGACATAGTTCAAATTATTAAACACTTATAGCAGAAAGGCTCAAAGAAATACAATCAAACTGAAGTCTTACCAAATGTGAAATTTTCTCTGAGGTCACAGGCAACAGATTTTTCTGGCTCCACAGAGCTTTCAGAATCTGTTCCACATGGTGTGTCTTTGGTCCTTGTTTTGATAAGGGAAGATTGAGGGACTTACCCAGGCAATTAGCAAGGCATGGTTGGAACTACCTGTATTTATGGCAGTTCCCAATGCATTTAACAGACAATGCTGACAGCAACTCCCTTCTCAGTTTGAGCAGTGTCTTAATTCTGCCGCTGCTTACATTAAATGCTAGGAACTTTGGATCAAAATCTTGACTACAGTTATGATCTAGAAATACTTTCTGTATGTGATTATTACCATCTGGATCAACAGCTTTGTATTTTGTCAAATATCAATCACAAGTGGATCAGGCTGTACTCCAGTGAAAAACAGGACCATCCCAATGTAACTCTTATTCACCTTTCAAATTGTGAGACTCAATTGATTAATATTTTAGAAAGTTTTTGATTATAAGTTGCTATAAAAATAAAAAATATTTGCAGGCCAAAGAAATATTTTCTTCATCACAATTAAGATATTTTTCTTGTTACATTTTCTCTAGTCATGTCTCTGTCTTGTCCATGTATTTTCTTTTCCATTGTCTAACAGAATGTTTGAGGTTTCTGGTGTCATTTATACACAAGCTGACATTATAGTTTTAGAACCTCTAATACTTGAAATAGAACCTTTGAAGGGAAAAATTAACATAAAGTCATAAAGAATCCTACTGAATTATCCGAAAGTCTATTGTTCAGAATTCTCTGCTCTTGACAAAATAAAACCAAGGGCCTCTAGGAATAACTTTATTGGAAATGCCTCCATCAGATATGGAAGCGCCATGCTTTAACTGAGCAATTTTCACAGCCACTATAAACTGCTAAGACTTTACTAAATCTGAGCCTAGGCTTTCAAGTTTAGTCTAGAACATATGTGTCTCACTGTCATGTGAAGAAACTGCATATGAACTGGTAATAAAAGTTTGGAGAAATTGAAAAATTAGTGCTGGAGATCTATTTCATCCCATAGGCTTGCAAGAGCAGTCCAGGTCAATGTCAGCCTAGGATTGATGCAATGAAGTCACCTGATGTGAAGCACATTTTAAAGATGAATAGGCATCTTTAAAATGGATTACTTGTTGGCAGCCTAAAAACATCTGTCCTATGAAAACTAAATAAAGCACTAAAGTCTCCTCAATCTATAGCTATCTAGAATTGAGTTTTCTGATTGTACACAAGTCCATGCAACTCCTCCAATCACTTCAAAAAGACACGTTAGTTGAAATTGAAATATTAAAATAAAATAAAAGAATTTAAAAAATTTAAAAAAAAATTTAAAACAGGGCCAAACTGTCTGGAATCTTGTAGCACAGTGCCTCCTCTAATAATTTGCAAACTCCTCTTCTAGAAAAATGCACGTGGTTCAGAAGTAATTCTTCATTCCCTCCACCCCTTGTCACCTGTCAGACAGTCACCTCCACCAGAGCCAGCTCCGCTATGGGTTTGGCAGAGCAGCATTGAGCCAAAATTAATAAACCCCAGCTGGATAAAGGTCAACACCACCAGTCTCTGTGCTTCCCAGGGAGCTGGCTTACTATCGAGCCAGATAAGATTTATATGGGCTTATGATCTCCAGTTCTGTGCAACTCAAAAGCAGCTGTACTGATTACAGAGCTGAGATGCTCCTGGAAGGACTTTAGCAGCATTCATGCAGCTCTCTGCTTCAGCTGATACCTGTGGCATGAATAATCTACAACACATGGATAATTTAAGTGCTGACTGTATCCTGCTCCTGAATGGGTGCACAACCAACATACCTAGTGAGGCAGTGCTGAGACAGAAAAATTTAAGAGCTCAGAGCTGAATAGAAATTAAACCCCTTCTTTATTTCTAGGCTGTCAGCAACTTGTTTTGCATAGAAAAACAAGACTGAATCTTGTTATTTAAAGTCAGATTCACCTCCATGCATGGGATCAAGCATGGAGATCTATGAATCCCTTCAGGTCTGTTTTGAGACTTTGTCAGTGCTCCATGGGTCTTGGGATCAGCCTGTCTTGTGGTATGAACCCTGAGGCCTTCATCATACTTAGTGCTAAACAAGTATGGTACTAATCATTATTTGGAATTGTTCAAACTCTGCAGGATTAGCTCTCTGACTTCTGGTTTTAATATTTTCCTTGGAAATGAGTAAGTGTAATTGACTTATGTAATGCTTAATGGGAGTGAGCATTACTAAATGTTTACTGACCACCCTGAATAGCTTAAATATGAAAAAAGTAATTTAGAGTTACTTGCCTCACGAATACAGCATATATATCCCTCCTATTATAGGTAAATAAAAGTCAGTTAACCATGCACTGGATTTTAATTACACCTGATGGCTACATAACAGAATAGGACTTTATTCACTTTTCAATCACAACAGTTTTAATTCAATCACTGTCTACTTCACACCTACATCTGCATCTACTTAAATGATTCACCTCTGCACTGCTGACATCAAGATTTAATTCTCAAAATGCTGGTAGATATTTAAGCTCTTATGATGGAGGACAATCTAGCCTGTACAGTTGGGGGAACCTGGAAATTATTTCTCTGTCCAAGCTCCACTGGCTGTATTGACTCAAACACTTTTGCCTATAATGGGAGTCCAGATATTCACAACCTAGCACCTATGTCTAAGTGTCCTGATCCAACTCAGCAGATGAGATAACTGGTGTCATTTTCTGAGCTATTACCTTACCCTTTTTACAGAGAAAATATTGAAAAGTGAAAATATGAAAGTTTTAGAATATAATCTACCATACATAGATAAATTAAAATCTCCCCAGTGATGCTCCTTCAAATTGCATGCAAAGGTACAATTATTGTACAAGTACAAAAGTGACAGAAGAAGAGGAAGAAGATTAAATAGTCACAGTGGAGACAGTTTCATACATTTTCATGTTTTCCCAGCTTGTGTCTGGGGAAGCAGTGATTGTCACAAGGCTAGAAGCGACACCTATGTCTTCATCGACATCTCCTTGCAGGTGCACATACACATACATGTTTTATGTTCCTTTCTTATGCATACATTTAAAGCTTAGTATATTTATTTTCTCATAAAGGGAGGAAAAAAATATTAATGTTTTGCAATCTGAAGTTCAGATGAAAAATACAGTCATGTATTCAGAAGAAAAAATTGTAACCCTGAATTTTGTCAATGCAAACAAAGAAAATGCTGTTGCCTTTGGAAGAGTCTGACACTGACATAGTAGTACTAAAAATATTTTTTTATGCTTTTCCTTCTGCTTTAGGGAGGTTGTGCCTGAGTACCCAATGTTACTGTGAGGGGAAGCATGGCCAGCTTTGTCCTCTAATATTTTTTTTACTTTCTCCTGAAGCCTAATGCATCAACATACTCTATGGTGGTCTGTTCCCCTTTCTCTGCTTAGCTGTCCTAATTTGGGATCTGGGAAATGTCCAGATCCCAAATTTTGCCATGAAAAGCTTGAGGGCAAACTACATTCCATTTTTGGGTATTTAGTCTCATCTTTTTGCTCCTTATATTACTTTTTGCCAGTTTTACACCATCTGCAACTTTCTACAGAGATAAAAAATGCAACTGAAAAGAGAATAGAAAGGAAAATACCCAGAGAAAAGTCTATGGACTTTAAAGCTATGTAAACTTTGTTAAGAAAAACTGTGACTAAAGGAAAAAGAGAAAGGAGGTAGTGAAACAAATGGCACAGATGTGAGAAAGGCATGTCCATGTAGAAATCTGTGCCGATTAAGCTAATCAGGTTCAATTAAATCCTTTATAGGCACTTCTAAGAACTGTGACACATATATATACAAACAGATTAACAATCTCTGTTGGTACTTGGGTCGCTACAGCATGAACCAATGTGCTTTTCAGCAAGTATGCCACAAATCACATCATTGCCCTTTCAGAGAAACTCAGGGGCTTAACTTCACAAGAGCAATTAAAATAATCCGTACCTATCGTGCTGCACAGCTTAAGATACCTCAAGTTCTTTGGAGACCTAATGCTGGGCTTCTGGGTCTGCTCAGTTGTCACCCTGTCTATGTTGCACTAATTGCTTGAGATCCTGCCTTTTAGCTAAAGCTGTTTGGGAGATGCAAAACAGGCATAATTCTCTAAAGGACTCCTATTTGTGAGGCACACACTGTTCATGGAAAATTCATGGGATGCTGGGGATCCATCAGAAACTGGAAGTCTCAGTTTCAAGGGTTCCTCTTCATGAAGAGATCTGGAGATCCAGCCCCATCCCAGGAGTGTTCCTCAGTCACCAGGCAATGGTGACAAGAGGTTAAATACACCTCTCCTAGGAAAGCTGGTCCTGGTAAGATCCATATGCTAAGTGGGGGGCCTTAGTTCTGCAGGTTAGATCTCTTGATGTGATGATGGGCTGCTGGCATTTTTGAGACGTTTCTGCTTCTCATCAAACAAAAATTTTGGGATAATGTAGAAAGAGGCTAAGAGCAAGCACTGAGACTGAGGAAGGACATGACTTCAGGCTCCAAGCATCTGTTTCTCAGAGAAGACTGACTGTATCTGTGTTTGTGCAAGAGACAGCTATCTGGGGTATCCAAGCCCTTGTCATCCACTACAAGCTGTTATCATTTCCCCTTGCTCAGATCTCATGCTGGGAGCTAAAAAACCTACCCCACAGCTTGTAGGTGTCAGATAATACTTAGCAAATTATGTTCCCAGAGCATTCTAACCTAAACTCCCTTTATTGCCCTTTGCCTCAGAGGACAAAACTTTTCTCAAAGCACTCTTCACCACTCCAAGGCACAGGAGAAGTCATGTGTACTCTGTGACTGTTTGGGAAGTTTTGGGCTCCCATCTGAGAGGCTTAATGTATTTTCTGATTACCTGTTAGAGATGACTCACAACATTGTGTAAATCTTGGTATTGTTACACGACTTATTTTGTCACTCAACAACCCAGGAAGGAGCCAGGAAAGCAGCACTTCAGCTCTGCTCCTGAGTTTCAGCTATTTGATCAGGCTTCCTTCCTTAAGACTGGTGCTCACAAAGTTTCACAAAAGCTCTTGTTTTCTATAACCGTAATTGTAAGTCTGGTTTGACCTACCATACCTAAATGTATTTTTAAAAAAATGTTCTTAGGGCTAAATATAGAAATGATTCTTCCTCTTTCTTTTTTTTGATCAAGAAGAAATTTTCCACCCATGTAAAAATTGTTTGCTATTTAGCTAAGGGCATAAACATTCCTTTGGGAGGTCTGAACTAAATGAGGCTATAGATTTCAGAGCTGGAGGTTTAATAATTCCCTCAGCTGTATGCTCAAAGCACAGGGCCCTCTTGGGCAGAGGCTACACTTTGCCAAATTCATTGAATGAAAGCTAAAAAGACCCTGAACCACTCAAAGACAGAAACAACTTGTCATTACTTGCACTGTCAGTACCTGAAAACACGTGACCTTTGCTGCTGGCAAAGTAACATCTTGTAGCCCAGAGGTACATCAAATGAGCTTAACACAGAGTCAGTTTGACACTAACATTAATCTAGGGCTTGTCGACTTAGGAGAATCACAAATTTTCTTTTATACCTTGAAGCAGGTCAAACATCTCCCTTTATCGAAACAGTTTTTCAGTTTTCTCTGCAGTTTTAACAGCATATTCTAGAGCTCATTAACCCCTTGTTTAGTTTGCTAGCATCCATAAAATGACACATCACTGAAATGGCTGCATTTCAATGATGGGTGAAATGATCCCTCTTGTTTTCTTCATATTGTGAAGTAACAGTGCAACATGAAAATGTCTTACTTTATTTATACTTACAGAAAGGACCTGTCTGCAGAAAGAAAAAAACCCCACAAACCAAAACAAAAAAATAGACAGTGAAACATCAGAGCCAGAAATTTCTTATGCCGTTTTTAGACAAAAAGTGCACTCATTTCAAGTTTGGCTTTTAAAACTGATCAATAGAACTACTTTTTCATTCTTCAATATACAGATCAAGAATGCATATTAACTATTATCCTGCACTGAAAATTCAACTTGCAAAGTGATGCTTTCTTACTCAGCAATTTTACTTGATGAATAGCAAATTTAGAACTAACGCAAGAGCAAAACCAGAAGAGAAGTCTTCCAAAGAGAGATGTCTCATTCAGCTGCTACAATGCTGATAATTGAATGAATAACTCTATACAGGACATCTAAAATTTGGAGGCTGAAAACTTTTTCTACAGAAATGTATCTAGTGTAGCCCATCTACCTTTAGTAATAGGGATATGTATTTAGTAATAGGGATAACCTAAGATAGAGGTTATGCTTGTAAACTTGCTTGCAGAAGCTGAATAGCTTTAACAGGGTCACTGTAACCACCATGAACCACAGAAGACATGGAACCTTTCTGATATTGGTCTTATGACAGAGTTGCACATTAATAAATATCCACAAAATTTTCAGAAGTCAGTAGAGGTGTTCTACCTTTCATATATTCCTGGAATGAGACAGATCCACTCAGCTCTCTCTTACCACCATTTTTTCTACCTATAAGCATTGCTGTATTGTCTATTCTAGTTAATAGCCTGTGAGTTAACAGTTAGATCTTTGTTAATGCTGTATTTCAGCACCATGCTTCACTTTAACTTCTCTTTATTTTAATCCCAGCCTATGTTGAGTGTGTGATACAATACTCAGATTGGAAGAAAAATCTCAACAGAGACTTTTCTCACCAGACCCAGCCAAAAATTGCCATGCACCTGAGAATCAGATCATGCATGCTTAAGTTGGTACAATAGCAGCTGGTACAAGATAGAAGAAAAAATAAAAATCACCACTTCCACCCCAAAATATTTTTAAAATGCACATCTTCTTTTATATGGTTAAAAATTCTTCATGATCCTGTTGGGTACCTTGAGGCATAAAATACAGCCACTATGTTCTGAACACGGCAGAATATAATCCTTCTGGAATTTTAAGTGTAACCTAAGCATTAGGCTGTGTAAACACAGTTCACCACTTCCATGGCATCATGGCCATGGGGATATTTATGAATTTATCTGAATCATAAATGAAATTCAAAGTCTAATTTTTCACAGAAAAACTGTTTTCTTTTGTTGTCTGGATTATTTCAATAGTCATGCGGAGCTTTAAAAATTCAGGAACACACAGTGTGCACGATGGTTTAATTTGGTACCATTTAAACTATGAAGTAGGGAAGGCCTGCTACCTAAAAGAAAAAGTTAATGTGTGTATAAGAATCTAAAAATGCTGGTAAAGAATGTTTTCATTTCAGTCACAATTACTGTGTCATCATATCTTTATTTGCTTTTAATTTGTTGCATGGTTGAACATTGTCACTCAGTCATGTCTATGGCTATTTATAAATATAAATTTAATGGCTATAAAGACCTGCTTTGTTAATCAGTGTTTATATTTTATTACCTTAGTCATCCTAACTTACATCTCACAGGATTTCAAAATCCCATAGAATCTCTGATCACTGAGGGGTCAGGGAAAGCCTTCAGTGGGAACTGTTGTGGCCTGCAGCTTCCAGGATCAGCTCCTGGAGATAAATGTGCTCCCCGTGTGATACACGGCTCTTGAGCCATGGAGCCTGGGATTTCTCTGTGGCATTTATGAGCATCCCACTACTGCCTTGCCCAAGCACTTCACAATCTTAAATGTGCCTGTCCTGAGAGGTGGTGAAGCAATGTTTTCCCTGGGGCATTGGCTGTGGTGCTGTCACACAGAAAGTCTTGCCCGGAGCAAGAAGGTGGGACTAGATTCCTCTAAATACCAGTTTATCCAATTAACTAGGGCGTCAGTTTTCACACTGCAATGTCACACCAAAGAAGCTGAGAAGGGGATGATATCTTATATATGGAGTCTCATACAAACACCTCTCTCTCTTCTGTACACATTCCTGTATATTAGGAACCACAAAACTGGCTGGAAACCCATGAATTTTTCTTCCACATGAGGAATAAAGTGTGAAACATGGTTGAATTCTTCCCCAGAAGTAAGGAGGCAGTAGGGAAAATGATTACAACTTGAGGCAACAATAAGGAATGATGTCTTATGAAAAACTGCAAGGCAACTACAAATGCTGGAAAGTTTTACCATCACTGTTTCTTGGCCCTGAGTCAGTAAGCTGCTTCATTGCTATGTCAATAGCACATATATAAACACATGTCCAAATACTTTTCTCACTGCAAGTAGATTTAAGCAGTTGCAGATACATAATTTTTTTCTGGATGTCCAAAAAAGTCCTCTGTGAAAAAATGTTACCCATATACCCATGTACCTCACTCAAAAAGCATTTACAGTTTTAATATTACTTTATCTCACCACTTACGTGACATTAGGCAGTTCTGCCTGTTTGCATGCTTTTGCTTTAACAGTTTTCTTTTGTCATTTTGGTCTAATGTGTAACGTCACAAAAGAGTTTCCTTTCTAGTATTCTTTTCTTTCTTTCTTTCCCAGACTATACTATGTGATCTAGTTCCCATGTGAATCTCATGAAGATGAACAAGGCCAAGTGCAAGGTCCTGCATGTGAACAAAGCACAAATATGGACTGGGCAGAGAAAGGATTGAGAGCAGTCCTGAGGTAAAGACTTGGTTGGCAAGAAGCTCAGCATTACCCAGCAATGTGCACTTTGAGCCGAGAAAGCCAACATGCTGGCCACTGACAAAGAGAGTGGCCAGCCTGTCGAGGGAGGTGATTTCACCCCTCCACTTCACTCTCGTGAGACCCCACTTGGAGTGCTGCATCCAGCTCTTGGGGTTCCCAGCACCAGAAGAACATGGAGCTGTTGAAGCACATCCACAGGAGGGCCATTAAGATGATGAGAGGGCTGGAGCACCTCTCCTCTGAAGACAGGCTGAAACAGTTGGGATTGTTCAACCTGGAGAAGAAAATGTTCCAGGAAGACCTTAGGGCAGCCTTTTAGTACTGAAGAACAGGAGGGGTACATTTTACAAGGCCGTGTAGGGGATGGCTTTAAAAGGCATAAGGATCAATTTAAGTCAGATATTAGGAAGAAATTCTTTTCTCTGAGGATGGTGAGGCACTGGAACAGGTCACCCAGAGAAGCTGTGGATGCCCTGTCTCTGGAAGAGTTCAAGGCCAGCTTGGATGGGGCATTAAGGTCTAGGGAGGGTGCTCCAGTCCAGGGTGGGGATTTGGATCTAGATGGTCTTTAAGATGTGTTCCAACCCAAACCATTCTATGACTATGATTCTATAACAATTAAAATCCAACTAGGGCAACTTTGCATTTTCGCAAGAAAAATGTTGAGATACTTTTGGATCAAGTTACTGGCAGTAGAAGAGAATGGTTGAAAAAAATCACAGTTTTTAAACGTTCATCTGATGGGAAATCTTTGGGAGGAGGCAGAGGAAATAGTGACACATACAGTTCTTCTACAATATCCACCTTAAAAACATTTCTTACATGAAATATTATTTTTATCAGACCATGCATGTTTTATTTTGGTGCCCTTGCATGGTTACATTTCTCCAGTAAGTAATGACTGATACTGGACAGGGAGGAAATGACTTGGCTCTTACAAGGCAAAAAACCCACCACCTAAATGCAGGAAAAGGTTCATAAATACTTCCAGAGACTAGCAATTTGACAGTTTGCTCTTGAAATCCTAAGAGTAAACTTAGAAAAAAAGTTCCTGCCTTCCTTTTGGTGCAGGTTGGAAGGGAAGCTATTTGGATCTCTTTTACTCCTGCCCGTGTCTCTTTTCCCGAGCACGCTCTGAGCACGCTGCCCACGGAACTGCTGACTGCCTGTTCCTCATTAAGGCATGGGGCGCAGAGAAACTCACCAGCAAGGAAACCAGTGAAGCAACATAATCAGCAGCTGAGAACCCCTTCCCACTAAGTAGCAGGAGGAAACGAAGGAGAAAAACCTCATCCTTTCTCTTTGCAGCTCTACTGGTGTGAACTAATTTAATAGGGATGAGCAGCCACAAAGGCAAACAAGTTAAGTGACATGTGGTAGGTTACAGATATACTAAAAATGAAGCCAAGAATCTTCATTTTCACAGCTTCTAAAGGGAAAGCTCTGAGATCACAGACTTTCTACTGTATTGACAGTATGTAAAATAACTCCCTCTAGATCTTAATCAACAGTTTATATAGAGAAACATAGGAAAGGCTTATGTGTGAGAGTGTGATGGGAAAGAAAACCAAATGGAAAAGGCTCTTGTTTACCAGGTCAGAACAGAAATATGATGTAGGCAAGAAAGTCACAAACTGGAGAGGAAAAGAAGGGGCAAATTTGTGCAGTTTTCTAATATCTAATTTTTTCAGCTATAAGTATTGTAGTTAGAAATTATTTACCACTCCCCCCTTGCCTTTCAACTAATAACCCCCTTCTACATAATCCACTTTTCTTAACTGAGAAATTTCACAACAAGAGAGGAAAAAAAATCAGTTTTATTGGCAAAAGTGGAATATGGTACTCAGAGAACTAAAGTCACTGGTGGTAGAGATCACACAGGGGTATGCAGAAGTGACTAGCTTCTTGTCAGGCTTGTTGGAAGATAATCTTTTTGTGGGTGCATGTCTGAACTTGTATAGGCACACAATACAGAGATGCACCTCTCTGTATGTGTTAGAGGACTTTTCCTAAAGAACCTCCCTATTTTTGATGGGTATTTCCTTGTGACCTTTTAGCAGGAGAGAAAGAAAAAGCCTCTAGACAAGGAGGACACGACAAAATTCTGGCTAGAGAAAAGCTTATTACAGATTCTGCAAAACTTGGCTGCATCCTGTGTAGACAAATAAAAATGAAGCATCACAGCACAGAAAAAGGAGCCCTAAAAAAGGACAGTAGCTCTGCTGTACACCTGCAGGCAGGATTCTCAGCAATACCTTGTTGATGGACCCTCAGTGTGCACACAGTAAAATGAAGGGTGATGCACTGAACTGCAAGAAAATGTTACATGCTCTAATGTTCTGTGTGTCCGTTCCTCAGCTTCCCAACCTCTCCTAGCAAACTACTGACTGCTGGGATTTTTCTGAACTATTCTGTGAGACCCATCTGAGCATCTACCTGGGTTTCTCTTGGAGACACTGCCGGTCAGCCACATACTCTTGACCTCATACAGATTCACTCTCTTAGGTCCTGTAACATGCAAGCTTCTCCAGCTCTCATTTCAGGATCATGCTCATTTCAGGTGGACTGAAATGGGTATTTCAAGCTCTTTCACTTCCCAAAAATAAACTGGGAACCCTGTGTGTATATTTAGAGCTGGGATACATGTGTGGGCAGTAATGAAACTACATTTCTAAAAATCTGACCCCCAGGGTTCAGTACAATTCAGCTTAACTGAAGTTGGATTGTGGAATGTTAGTGGATAATGTGCCAGAAAAGTCTTTGCACTGAGTGTGTCATTAATAGATTATATACATGAGAGACATGGGTTTTAAGCTTCAGGTCACAAAGTTGCCTTTACATTTTTCTTGGAACTCCCCAACTATTTTATCCATGGTGCAAGTGATAACACTTTATTTCATAATAAATATTCTAAAGGCATTCCTAATACTGACAAATGTGAATTACATTTCTGTACATTCACAGTTATAGGTTCACTATGACCCTAAATCTGTAGCGAAAGGGTATGTTTATAAACTTGTAAAATCTCTCTAGAACAGTAGATAATGTAGTCAATGAAGAGTAAACCACTGAAGTTTCACGTTAGATTAAAAAATGTGCAAGCTCTAAAAAAAAAAAAAAAAATTAACCTTTGGATCTGCAAAAATTCTTGGAATTCTTCCAATATAACATCCTTCTTAAGACTATTTGGGCTTCCTGCCTTTGGTAGACTGGGAACATGATCAAAATGATCACTTGTCATTTCATTGAGTAGGACTGGAAGGTATGGCAAATAATAATCCAATCCATTCTCTCCATCAAAATCAAGAGCACTAATTTATATCATATTCTTCCACTTCTGTGGAAATCTGTGGCATGCATTTTCTTGACCTTAGTCTGGTTAACCTCTTCAAGAGCAATGTAGGAAAATTATAGATAAACCTACAGATAAATGTAGTAAAAATTTAGATAAAGCTGGGAGAGAAAATTAAGTTGCAAATTAAGTTAATTACTAGATCACTGGTATAGGAAAGTGTGGATATTCTGATATGCTGCATGCAAGAAAATATCTGCTTTATATGGGACCATTATGCAGCCACACATCTGGAGGGAAAATAAAGCAGATTGAATAAGCTTATGTTAATTCTAGTAATTATGAAACATTATCTGAAGATCTGGAAATTTAGATACTTTGTAATTAAAATAAACTATGAGCTAACATGTCAGAAAGTTACTGGTTCCAAGAAAATTCCATACAAAGACTTGCACGTGAAATAAACTTGATGTATACCAGCTGTCTTTCACTGTTAGCAATGTCTTAATTTTAAGTCCAAATTTACCTCTGCCACACATATACCTGCTATTAAATCACATGCATTTGCAAATTGTTTAACCAGAAATACTTTATGTAAATGAGGTGACAGAAAATAATATAGCTGAGGGGAAAAAATGAATCTCAGAGCATTTCAAACTCCCTGCCCTGTGTTCTGTCATGTGGCTTTATATTTTTATTTGTTAAGCTGAGATGTATGATTTGATACTGAGTCTATTGCCACAATTCCCACATCACGAGGTCACCACACAACTTGCTATGAGTTCCACCTAAAAGTCAGCCAGACCTTGAAAGCACAGAACTACCACAGATACTTTGGAATTGCTTTGGCAGAGTCACATAAGACAGCTTGCAAAATGCTTTTTCTTTACCATGACCAGCTGCATACACTGAGATTAGGTTCATGTTTTCATAATCATCATGTTCACATAAACAAGGGAAAATTCCAAACCATTATTTTTGCTTAATGTATATCTTTCCCTACAGGAAAACTGCATTTTATCTTGATATAACTGAAGTCTATTAAATATTCCTTTTCATAAAAGCAAGACAGCATACATTTTTTCACAGGATATTATTCAATAACCACAAAACATAGAATTCCTGGATGTCTTAAAAAATAGAAAGTTAATAGTAGCAAACCTCGGATTGAAAAGCTATCTGTGTAATCATTCACTGGGTTATTAAAATGTGAAGGGTCCTTGGGTTAGTCTCGAGCCTTTAAAGTTTGGCAGAATAGAATCTCCAGATTTACTACAGCTTAATTATTGACCTGACATAATACTTAAACTATGTAGCACAAGCTGATGGCTTATTTGACTAAATTAATTGCTGAATACACATATTATTTTTGTACCTTTGAAAATTTCCTGAAGTTAATGTGCCTTGGTTAATTTTCATAGCATTGGATAGAAGTCCATATGTCTTGCTCAGTGAGTTTATTATGGGCAAAACCTGCAAAAAGGGGAGAACACATTAATACTTATAAACAACTAGGAATCACACAGTTGCAACACAAGCTCTGTTCATACTGGGGTTAGAATTTCTTGCAAAATTTAGTTTATGAATTCCTATTTACTTTGCTGAATCACTCTATGGAATCAAGTTTATCACACATAATTTACTTGCTTGCAAGTTAGCATGTTGCTATAGTCAAAATAATTGAAACTTAGAGCCTTAATATACCCAGATTCTAATGAATGGTTCAAATATCTAGATGTTCATCACTAAAATCTGTAACTTGTCAGGATATTTTCTGAGAATATTTGTAATATTTTAATTGAAATTTCTGGTTTGGAGATAGTTGTCTTAGCTTTCATAATTGTTCATTTTTCCTTTGCCAAAATGAAATAATACTGAAATCATATATAAATTAGCCACAAATTATTCCATTTTGTCTTTAGGCATCCGAAAGGTAGCTACCAGTATGTGCGTTATTAATCTGAATGCCTTGCTCTTCTTCTTCCTTTGATAAAAAGCAACTGGTAAATATCCACTTTCTCAGCTTCTATAAAGATTCCAGATCTCATTGGTGACTTCAGCCAGAAGGTTTCCCTGACAGAAAAAAAAGAGCTTTGCTTCATTTATTTTCATGAACACAGTAAATATTTTGTTGATGTGAGCAATAGTTTCAGCCTCAACTAGGCACAAGCACCTGACAGAAGAGACACCACCTTCCCCCACCATCCTGGCAGCGATTCTCCCCTGCCTGTGTCAGCACAAATGCTCCTGGGGCTGAGCGGAGCCAGGTGAGAGAACCAATCTCTCCAAGTACTAACCATGCCAGCCAAAATTATTAGAGAAAACCAGCAAACACGATTATTTTTCAGGTGGGTTATTCCTTTCACTTGGCTCCCTGTGTTGTCACACCAGTTCCAGTGCTCTCACAAAAAAGGAGAAGAACCAGGGGTCACCACACCAGAAGTCGGCACGTGCAGCTTGAAGCCCTCACCTTGAACACGTGGGCACTGAAACCACCAGGCAGTGCTTTCCTGCCTAAAAATCAGCTCAGTTTAGAGGGCATCTCTCTAGACTTTCTCTTCCTCTGTGGTGAAGTCTTTGTCTGTCAGTCTGTCTGCTCCCCTTCTCCAGGATCTGCCTCCATCTGGTGCACCATCCTTCTGGGGAGAACAGCCAGCCCCTGGCTGCCCGGTGCTTGCACACTCTTGAGCAGCTCAGAGGGCTGACTTTGGTTTTGGAACACTCATCCTTCACTGTCTCTTACAGCTGTTTGTAAGGGCAGGGGCAGAGAAGTCTATCTCTTTTGAGGCTGGTGAGTGCACTTAGATTCTTCATTTGAGAACTTCTGAAAGGTCAAACTGAACCTTATTAGGAAAGCCCTGGTGACTTGCACAGACACCATCAATGCAAACAATGAACACAGATGGGGAGCATTATTTCAGTCACAGCTGGGTACCTGGGACCAAAAAAAAAAAAATTCCCAGGATAACTGGGGCATTTATAGCTCCCAGGGAATGGAGTGGGAGGGAAAAAAGAAAGAATGAACTCTCCCTTCAATAAACCCAAACTGGGGATAGTATAAATCAAAACTGAGGAGCCTGAAATACATACAGGCCTAATATGCCTGCTGCTACATGCTGCTATATGCTGCTACAAAATGAAATGTAACCTTTTCTTCTCTAATGCAGAACAGGTTAATACAGTGGCATAAACAGTAGACTCATTGTCTCAGTTAATTGGAAAGGATTGTGAATTTTAAATCATCAGTTTTTAGGCAGCCAAGATTGTGAAGGTCTGAATAAGTTTAAATCAAAAGCTGCCAGTATTTGGGAACTTAACAAATTACCTCATAGTTATTAGTATGCCATAAATAAGTACCTGCAGTATTATGGCCCTCTAAATCTTATCTTTTTCTTATGCAAGAAAGAAATATTATCATTACTTTTCCACTCTCAGTTCAGTCCTTTTTTTTTTCTGTAATAAATAAACCAATAGAAATTATAGCAATTTCTAAGCAATAAACTTAATAATATTTTGAAAGGAAAAAATCTCAAAGAAATCACTATACCTATCACTTTACTTCTAGGAGTAAACCCCAGCACAGTAAGAAAAACACTGCATACATGAATGTTTTTTTGAGCTGTCCCATAAACTTCACTGGGACCATGGTCTCAAATTTCAGCAGGGAGCAGTTACAGCAAAATACATTGGTATTGCAATTTTCTCCATTTATAAACAATTATTTTTCTTATTTAATTATTTTCTTGAGAAGATTATACAGGCAGTATACAGTATCTACAGAGGGCAATAGATCTCTAAAGCTGCTTCTGCAGGTGCAAAGCAGAAATCCAGCAAGACTTATTTAGATTCCAATCAGTAATTTCAGTTAAGCCTGCTTCCTAATAAATCAAAATTCAAACCAATGTGCTGTTAGGTTTTCAGTTTGGTAGTGGTTTTGAAAACCAGTAGGTCTTCTGCAATTTCATCTTTAAAATTTAAGCTCATATTCTGTGCTGAACACTCTTAGTTGTTTAAAAAATACACAGGCATGAAATAACTACGGAAGTGAAAATTAATGTTATTCTTGTATTACATAATATGCGGCTTTGGATCTCTTTATTTGAAAGATTAGTTCGTACAGCTTTTAATAATGTATTATTTTTGGTTTTCGGCTTCCAGTTTTTTAGCAGGGTAGTAATTGCTACGATAATCAGACTGAAGTGTTTCTTTGACGTTGTCACTAGCTACTATTGAACCTTTTTGCTCACCATTGATGTCATATAAAGTTATGGACAACTGATGAAGCCTTGTCTTTCTCTCTGGCTACCCTCAGCCCCTTTCAGCATGTATATTGCTTGGGCCAAGAGGTTAGGGATTAAAGAAAGGCACTCTCACTGTCAATGGCCCTCAACACAACTTGTCTGTCCCAATGGCCACACAAGCCCTCCTTTGACCACATCAGAGGAGCCAGCAATGCTCTGCCAACCTTCTGAGTGCCATAACTCTTGGTGACCAGCCCTAGGGATGGGTGAGTGCACCAGGGCCCTTCCCACAGGTTGAATGAACAGGAGAGTTAGAGCATTTTTTTTTTCCCACAGCAAAATCTGTGTTATAATGAAAGGCCAAGACTTCAGAAAAGACATACATGCCCTCCCCATTTAGTCTGTTAGCTAGACCAAGCCTCATGATGTGAGGAATTATCAGCCATCAGCTACAGTATAAGAAAATGTGAAGGAAGGATAGGTATGCAAATACTTCAAGATGATTAAGCACATTATTCCTCCAGCTTTAAAACATTAATGAGGTCTCACTCTGTTTTGTAACTGTTGCTTGTTGTAGCTACATGGAGAGGTGGGCTGTGATGCCTAAGGCCAGATGTTTAGCCTTAGTAATGTGAGTGCAAATCCCACAGAAAGGGTGACTGCATAGAAGTACCAAAGGATGAATTTTGGCCCTTAAATTGCCATTAAAAGGAGTATTTTTCTCCCCTATTATTGTTGTTGTTATGGGAAACAAATTGGGCAAAGAATTTTTTGGAAGAAAAGGGCTTTCTAATGGCCAAGAATGTAATAGCAAAGAAAATAAAACAAATTATTAAGATGAAACTAAGCTAATGAAGAAAACAATGGTTAGAACAGCAAATTAAACAGAGGGAAGATGCTTAAAAAAACATCTTTACATCATTCGTGTTCACAGTCAGTAAGCTGACTGCACGTGGACAAGAAAATTTCTTTTTTTTTCATTTGTAAAAATATCTCTCTCTATCACTGAGAGAGATAGATGATTTTTTTATATACATTTTTTTTTCTCACTACGTACTGTAGATGTTAATTTCAAGGACATGATAAGACAAAATCAAGAATCACCTAATTGCACCATCTGGGGTGAAACAATGATTTTAGGAATCTTTTTATCTATACGTACAAAAGAGTAATATTAGATGATGAAACAGAGTAATGATGAAATAAGCCCTTGAATGACATATAGTAGAAGAGTCAAATAGCACTGGAATCAACAGGAATCTTTCCATTTACCTAAGTACTAACAAGTCCATACAGAGCAGAAAAATGCATATGGGGATGGTAACTACCATTGTCAAAGTTTCCAGATCCCTGTTTTCCACATTCATGAGCACATGAAAATACAATGCTTTCCTGTAGATGTACAAAAGAGTCCATTATGACTTAACTTTTGAAAGGAGGTTATACCATAATTTTATTCTATGGAAAAAGGATTCATTTTTTGCTTGAAATACTGCTGTGTTTAAAGAAATTGCATTTGAATTTTAATTTTTCTTTTCCTGCTTTTATTCCTCAGGTTTCTGTGCACCATTTACTACCAAAATTCTTAACACAAATTCTTAATACAGCTAGGAACCTTGTCACAACACATTTCCAAACTGCGGTACAGATGGAAACTTAACATGATGAGAAAGGCTTACAGCACACTGTAATACATAAAATTATTATTTATTGTTTCTGCCTTTGAACAGCAGGAGTTTAG
The DNA here is from genome assembly GCF_028769735.1 of Zonotrichia leucophrys gambelii. Classification (NCBI taxonomy): domain Eukaryota; kingdom Metazoa; phylum Chordata; class Aves; order Passeriformes; family Passerellidae; genus Zonotrichia; species Zonotrichia leucophrys. Next base: position 119,806,492 of record NC_088171.1, on the reverse strand, counting down.
ATACTGCCAGATGGCATATTGTTTGGGAATTTGGGGGAATGTAAATGCCTGTGTGGCACTGAGAGAAATCCTCCCTGTGTAACACAGATAACCCATAAAACATAGGAGAGGTTTCTGTGTGCAGGACTTTTTCCGTACCTGGGACATATTTCCAAATCATTCCAGAAATACATGGTAATACATGGTTGTAACCATCTCCTGGGGCTGCAATCTTAATTTCACAAAAGAAGCACTGTCACAAAGCCTCCAAGGAAGATCTGAGGGACTGCAGGGAGTGTTGTGTGTGATTCACTTCATCTCAGACAGACCTAAATTTACACACCCAGTTTCATGCCAGAAGGGAGGTCTTTCAGAAAACAGGAAAATACCAGACCTACCAAACACCTTCCTACAGACTCAGCCCAAGACATGTTCATTTCTCCTCAGACCTATGATGTACAAAGAATGACCTCATGCAGCAGTTTCCCTTTTCACTCAGAAACAACTTTATTTCAGTGGACAACTCTGTGATTTCAGTGTGCATTTCCATATGTATAAAGATTCTATATGTAAGTTAGGAGAGCAACATGATTGCAGATATAACTCACTGAAAACAGAATGAACTAGAAAATATTTTGGTGGTGGACTTCACCAATAAATGACAATAAATGGACAGCAGAATCCAAATACAGTTACCCAATACTATTTTTTTGCTGGACTATCAACAAGAATGATTGCAAAGCAGCCTGAGGAGCCACAATTTATGCAAGCATTGAATTTTCTTCTGGCTTTGTCTTTCTCATTGACTTCAGTAGGCAGTAGGAGGTATTTCTGGAAAAGAATATAATTTAATATTTCTCAGAACTGCACTCCATTATTGACATATAAGGGATCTTCAGTGTACACAGAGTTCTCACACTGCCTGGCACTGTTATCAGGCCATCTAGCCTTGCTCATAAAAGATTGAGAAGATAGAGTAGTCAAAAGGCACCAAACGTCAGCAACTTATGAACTTTACTGACTTCAGCACTCATTCAGCAGTATTGTCATCACAATGGAAACTTCTATTGTTTAAAAAAAAAAAAGGGAGAAGCCTATGAAGATCAATACAACATCTATTTCTGTATTAAAAACAGCAGTTATAACTGATCTCATATGCTTTTAGATATTCATAACTCAGTAGGATTATCTCATAGACTAATTTGTAAGCATTTTTGATCACTTACAGCTGAAGATGACTTGCTACCATTATACTGGATATACAAAAAGCATTTCAGCATCAGTTATTAAATCACCCCTGATGAACATTTCTGGGTGAGAAGGTACAGAAGAAAACTACTTGCTGTCACCTTTTTGAAGAGTAAATACTGCTTTTAGCAGTCATGAGCAACCCACCTAAATTAAATAAAATTAAGCTACATAAATATTTTTTCTCCTGAAACAACTGACTTCAACAATTTAATTTTTCATTATTTTAGTGGATACAACTAAAAATTGCAGTAGCAGTTGAATGTTTGAAAAAACTGGTAGCCTGATGCAGGAATCTGTTTTGCTACACTGTGAAAAAATGCTGTCTACAGGATTAAAGTCTGCTTCCCAGTGCTTTGCTAGCTAGCTGGTGACAAAACTAGACACAATTCTTAACTTCAAAAGAACAAAGGCAAAAATTCTGTTTTATAACATAAATGTAGAAAACAAAACCAAATTTTGAACATTAAGAGCATTGAAGTAAAAAAACAATAAAGCCAACATAGTAGGCAATAGAAACATAATAAACACTCTAAAATAATAGAAAAATATTAAGTTCAATATAAATTTATTACTTGATATAGAACTTGTGATTTTTCTTCCTTGATATCACCAGAGGGGTTATGGCATTGAAAGAGCAATTGATGTCATCTACCTGAATTTGTGCAAAACGTTTGACAATGTCTCCTTGTCTATAAACTGGAAATGTGTGGATTTGATAGATTGAAAACTTGTTGGATAAAGAATTGGCTGGGTGATCACACTCAAAGGGTTGGGGTCAGTGGCTCAATGTCCAAGAAGAGCAGTGGAAATGGTGCCCCTCAGGAGTCTGTATTGAGGCTGGCACAGTTCAGCATCTTTGCCGGTGACAAGGACAGTGGGATGGAGTGCACCCTCAGCAAGTTTGCCTAACACACCAAGCTGTGTGCTGCAGTTGACACCCTGGATGTGGGGATGCCACCCAGTGGGAATGTGGCAGGCTTGAGAGGTGGGTCCATGCAAAACTCATGAAGTTCAACAAGGCCAAGTCGGGCGAGCTGCATCTTGATTGAGGCACCCCTGGGCACAAGCACAAGCTGGGCAGAGAATGAACTGAGTGCAGCCCTGGGTAGAAGGAATTGGGGGTGTTGGCTGACAAGAAGCTCAACATGATCCAGCAATGGTGCCTGAACCCAGAAAGCCAAATGTGTCCTGGGCTGCATCAAAAGAAATGTGTCCAGCAGGTCAAGGGTGGTGATTCTTCCCCTCTACTTCCCCTCTACTCCTCTCTCATGAGACCCCACCTGGAGTGTTCCTTCGAGCTCTGGGACCCCCAGCACAAGAAGGATGTTGAACTGTTGGAACACACCCAGAGAAGGGCACCAAGATTAGAGGGCTGGAGCACCTCTCCTCTGCAGACAGGCTTGGAGAGCTGGGATTGTTCAGCCCAGAGAAGAGAAGGTTCTGAGAGGACCTTAGAAAAGCCATTCAGTAACAAAAAGGGGCCTAAAAAAGCTGGCAAGGAACATTTTACAGGGGCATGTAGGGGCAGGACAAGGAGTAAAGGCTTCAAACTGAAAGAGGGTAGGTTTAGATAAGATATTAGAAAGAGATTCTGTAGTGTGAAGTGGTGAAGCCCTGGCAGAGGTTGCCCAGAGAAGCTGTGGATGCCCCATCCCTGGAAATGCTTAATGCCAGGTTGGATGGGCCTTGGGCAACCTGGTCTTGTGGAAGATGCCCCTGCCCATGGCAGAGAGTTTGGAACTAGATAATCTATAAGGTCCCTTCTAACCCAAACCAGTATAGAATTATATAATTCTATGCATCTATGATAGGTTTTACCTCGCAAGTGTACTAATTCTGAATAGAACTGAAGACTTTGGGGATATTCTCCAATACCATCAACCACTAAAGAAAGGGGCTAAAAATATGTGTCATCTTACAAACACCAGAAAGGCAACAGAATCTCCTTGACATAGACTTCTATACAATCATTATAATTTTTCAGGGTGTAAAGTATTCCCCTGTTTCTTTATGCAATTCTGAGGGGAGAAAACTATTAATTTGCATTTGAAGGGATGTCCAGGAAGACCTGGCAGCCACAAAATACACTTAAAATATTTACTAATACTCAAAATAAATGAAGGGGGAGGTGAAACAGAAAATTTTTTCGATGTGACTTGATGAGGGTTAATGAGCCCTCAATTAAATGTGCACTTTCTTGGTTGATAAAATATGAACATATTCCTCTGCCTTACTGTTCTGGCAGATTTTTCAGCAGCAAAACACAGCTTTTTGTTTAGCAAGAAACACAACCTACTGACAAGGTTGTTTCAGACAGAAAAATAACTCAGGGGTCTTATAAAACAGATTTTTCCTGTATTTCAGTGCTTAAAATAACAAAGTCAGCGTGACCCAAAACTTGACCACTCCTTATCGCCTTCTGAACATAAAGAACAATGTCACTGCAATCAATGAATCAAAAAGCAAGATGATCTTCATTAAAAAATTTAAGGAGCAATTGAGGAAAGTGAAACATGAAGGTGAGGAAGGAGGGAAAAAGAAGCTTACTTGCTGGAAATTTGCCTCTCTTATTTGGAGAATGCAGAAGTTTATTAGAAAACGACAGAAAAGAAAATAAATGCAAGTAATAAATCTTTTGTGTTAGCTCGTTAATGTCTGTGCTTTAAAAATTTTTATTAGCTTTTTTCTTTTTTTTTTTTTAAGAAATGTGGAACTGTTCCATGGACACAACTGAGCTCTGCCTTCTGTTAAGGGTTGCAGCAGCATTGAAGTTTGAAGTAATTTAAGCGGTTCTGTTGGGCTTTGAATACCCCCACCTTCTTTTTTTCTTTCAGTGGATTGAAATGTGACCAAATAGCAGCATGACTGCGAATGGAAAAGATAATTCTCACACGACATTCTTCTCAGTGCTTTGGGGAAAATGCACACATACAAACACATTTGCTGATGTCTGATTCAAGATGTGACAAAAGAAAAAAAGAAAAATCTATGAGTTTTTTTTTCTTCTGAAATTGGAAACACACTTTAACACTCTCCTATGATTTGTTTTGTTTAGGCTAATTATGACTTCTGCTTTATGTTGCCACAATAGATAGTAAACATTTGCTATATATTTACTGAGATTAAAAGAATTATGGGATGAATTTGTATCTATTATGCCATTAGCCTTAAGCAACACTGCTTTAGTAATCAGTAGGAATATATTTTTATAAGTCAAAAAGGTGACTTATCAGTGTAACCCGACATTTTGCATTCTCAATACACTACATAATAAAGAGTGCTAGCAAATTTTGCTCTTCAGGGAAAAAAATACTCTTTTGTTGAAATTTTATGTTGCTATACTGACAGAGCTGGATTAAAAATGGAGGCAAGAAACTCATGGATTGGCTGGGAAATATAGCTTGCTCTGCCTCTCTCATGTGTGTGCAATTCGTTTATTTTTATGTCCTTATAATGAACTTAAAAATGGGAAGTTCCTGAAGCAAAGTATGTCCAAAAGAGTGAAAGCAACATTAAAATTCTAACACTTCAGATACAGGAATTTACTTCTGTTGTTGTGCCTCCCACGCGTGTGCACACAGAAAAAAACATTCACTTTCCTTATTAAAACATGATGGTGAAACTAGCTCATGCTAAGACCATTTTTTCCACATCCTACTCACAAAATCTAAATTAGATTAGAGTCAAGCTTCAGCCACATTGCCTACTCTTCCGAGTAGGGTTTTTTTTAGCATTTATGTATCTTTTGACTTTCTCCAGCAATATGAAGGACTGAGAAAACACCTAGCTATAAAAGCTATTTTAGATCTTAAAAAATTCATGTCTACTTTCTTTCATCCAGTTTTTCTATTGTATATTGTTATCTTTTCCTGAAGTCTACAGCCAGAAAATTGCTATCAGCATTTTCCCCCTTAATATCACGATATATAGGGTAACACAATATCAATTCACCAGTGAAACTCAAGGCTGTGACGCATAATTTTGGAAATTTATATGCTATTAAATGAATAAATTAGTTCTTCCAACTCTTCCATTTTCTATATTCCTATCTCTGGACAAGTTTACTAACCCTCTAACAGAGTGAGCAGAATAGGAGGTCTATCCTGATGGGAGAGCTTCCCAGTGCTTCTTGTTCATAGCTTGGCATATAAACTACCATTTCAAAATAATTCAATGTTCATCAAGATGCAGAGTAGCTGAGGAGATTCCATAGAGCACATTCATCTTTGTTTGCAATGGGACTTCTAATTTCCAGGAGATTACAGGAGCAAGAGCTGGGAGGACAGATTCTGGAATCTCCCTGAGGCATCAGAGACCAAGGATCAGTGCAGAATAAGGATCTGTGTTGAGGCTCCAAGCTACAAGTGAGGAGTCTGTCTAAGACAGTATTTCAGACCCATCATCTTGCTGAGCAAAGATTAGGCCAAACAAGCTGGTGAGGAGGAGGACACTTTTGCCTTGTCAGAACTTGTATGTCCAAATTATCCTGCTCAGGAATAGACAACTTATTCTCCTCAGGAAGTTACAGGAGGAGCTCAGCCATTGTATAGCCAAAGATCTTGTGGTGCAAAGAACACTGCTAAAGAAATTAGAAACATCCTTCAGATAGAGTGGTCACGTGTGTCCCTTCTACAGGAACACCTTTACCACATGCCTGCGGGGCTTCCCTGTCACATTTATTTGAGGAATGCTGAGCCAGTTTCAATGCATCAGTACAAGCAAGTTTGCACTGGTGCAAATAGTCAACAAATGCCACTCTAGACAAGCTGTGAGCTTCAGAGACATTTACAGATTTGTGGTGATGACTGCTATCACATTCGGGTTACCTACGACCAATTACAAAGGGATGAATAGTGGAAAAGCATGGATAAAAACTGAATAAGACCATACTTGCTAGCAACTCAATTCAGCAAAAAGGTCAAAAAAAGCAGGACAGTAGCCAGGTTTTAAAATGTAAATGTTGCTCAAGTTAAGGTTATTTTGACTCTTTTTAAGGCTATGCCTTATAAAGTCTCATAAATAAGTATTCTCCCTTACCACAACACTATACAGAACCATGGAATTTCCTTTCACTTTCCTCACACTGTGAAACCCTGACAAGGATGGCTCAGATGTGGACTGAGTTCCAGAAAACATGCATTCCACTGCAGATATTCAAGAATTGGATGAATGGTGCAGGTGGTCACATCGCTTGCATAATGGATGAGTCAACAATTGATCTTCTCTTACATGCCAAACAAAGTTCTTAATAAAAAAGTGGTTCAGATATTTTTTCTTATACCTATGACAGGAGAAATTGAATTTGTATTTCCCAGAATACTACCAGAGGTTAGTAGTGTTCCTAATTAAATGTCTGGGATTGAATGAATTGAATGTTCAGTGCTATTCACAAAGTAGCTAAGCTCAGAGAGCAGGAGGCTTTTTAAGGGGGCAGGTATGAACAAACTCAGGCGGAGATCAGGCTAAAATTAACACCAAATAAACTAGTGTGGCTTTGGACTTCCTATATTTTAAGTTGATAAATTCAGCCCTATTGGTTAACTCGTCATCTGGCTACAAACAGAATTTTAAAGTAACTTCATAAGGAGAATACATGCATCAATAGGATATATGCATATTGGACTAAAATTAGATAGTTATAATTGTCAGTTCTAAAGTTACAGAGACATAAAAGAAGCACCATTATGGAGAATCAACAATAAATGATGGGAAGAAGTTCCAGCCACATGAAGATGAGGAAAGGCAGCATAGCTGTAAAGCAGCAAGATATTCAGGGGAAATAATGGCACTAATGTCAATGATAATAAGGGTTCCAGACTGTGGGATGCTGTTGTTTGAAATGTATCTATTTTAGGATTCAAAAAGTTCATTCAAAGTCTTCCCAAACTTCTGTAGAAGGCAATAAAAAATCCATACTGAAAATGAAACTTAAAGTAAAAATCTTGTATAGTTTTAGTTTATATGTTTTAAGCAGTAGTCCTCAACACTGTTCAGTTGGACTGCACAGCAAACCACTGAATTTGAGATACCCTTTGAAGAAGATCTTATGTGACAGACCTGGCCAAAACCAGGAAGAGCATCTTCTCATGTGAATGTATTTTGGAGAAATATTTCTCCTGCAGTTCACTGTGTCTGGAAGATCTATTTAAAAGTGAGCTAAGAACAACTGCATGTATCATAAGCAAACCATAAGCTGGAGTGAATTGCTTTAGTATACTGCTTTTTATAAATATCCAGTTTACTCAAAGACACTGAGAAGCCAGGATGAAAATCAAGAATAAAATTTAATTCAAAGTAAGATAACGAAAACAAGTTGAGGGCAAGTGTTTCAAGCAAGATAAGCAACAGTTATTAAGTTAGAGAAGGACACTGAATTGGAGGTAGCAATGGATCTCCTCAAGACAGGACTGACAGAAGGACCTAGGTGGGCTGGAACAATGGGCCATCAGGATCCTAATGGAATTCAGCAAGGACAGACATTACGTCCATCTGCTCAGAGCTCATTAAATGGTACCTATGCTCAATTTTTTGGGCCTACAGTACAAAACCAGCGGTGATGAACCGGAGCAAGATCAGTGGAGGGCTATCAAGATGTTTTAGGGATGGAGCATTTGCCCTGCAGGGAGAACCTGGCATTGTTCCTCCTGGAGATTAGCTGGACATGGGGGGGATTCAGAGCAGCTGCCCAGTGCCTGTAATTAGTTATAAAGAGAGAGAGCAAGGTTCTGTCAGGAGTCAGCAGTTCATGGCAGGAAGACAAGAGATAAGGGGCATAAGCTGAAACAAAAGAAAGTCAGACTGGATATAAATCAAAGCAAGCTTCTTCCCTGAAACAAAGCCAAATAGCAGAACAAGTTGCCCAAGACACTGTGCACTGTGCACTTAATATCTTCTGGGGATTTTCAAGTTGCAGCTGGATAAAGTCCTGAGCCACAGGATCTGATCTCATAGCCTAGTTTTAGCACCACCTGAGACTTCCCAAGGTCCTTTCCAACCTGACTCTTCCAGTGTTCATTCGGCGAGTATATGAAATGTTTAATATATTTGTGAAGGGCTTGGTTGAGAGTGTCCTTATTCTTGACAGAGGGATAAAGAATTGACTTGACCATCCCCATTTGGAATATATATGGATGAATGCAGTGCTAATCATACAATTGTGCTTTGTGAGGGCAAAATGTACATTGAGAACTAAACCAAAACGAAATTTGAGTGTGGAGATTGGCTGGTTCTTTCCCTGCACTACACAGTAGCTAACACTATCACAGCACATTACTGTGTGTCTCATAACAAAGCTCCATGGAAGGCAGGCAATTCGATGTGGCATAACAGACGGAGACATCCCAAACTTCAAAATTCTACAATGGTTACTACTGAGACTGAGGGCAGGAGGGCTTCAGACCAAGCTCTTCTCCTCTCAAGAGCGCGATACCTGAAGAACATGACTGCCTTTCCAGCAAAAGCAGCAATGTCCTGAGGACAAAGTTTCTCTGAAACTTTTTTACAGGATGATTGAAAAAGTCTTTTGGAGTGAGCACACCAAGGACTGAGACCCCCTATCTAGCCAAAAGCTTTCCGTCTCACTCTGTGTGTGGCAGTAGGCACAAAAGAGGCCCAGACAGAAATGGAAAACATAGCAATATTTCTAGATTTTTGCAGAAGCAATGCGCTCAATAAATTGCAAATGCAGCAACTCTGTTCATTTGTTCCTAATGACAATAAAGAAGATGCTTGGAAGGGAACCATTAACCAAACAGATTTTTTCCCAAGATTTGTTAATCTCTAGCAAGAGAACTGACAAAATCATCACTAGCAAAATAGGGCTGGAGACATGAAAGAAGGAGGCTTGACACTTCATCATCACTGCCACAAGCTATTAATTTCCCTCTGAAAATCCAGTGTAACAATTTTGATTCAGGAAAGATGAATGGCCATAGCAGGGAAAGTAAACATGAACTGAGGAAAGTCTTTCTGGTTAAACTGGAAAGGCTGCAGCCAAGATATTTCCTACTTAACCTTCATCGAGGAAAAGGTCAAAAAAGGCCAATGTATTTAAGCAGGGCACAGGATGGAACAGAAAAATCTTCCTATGAAAAAGATGAAGTTCACATTCTTTTGGTCTTCATTAAAACTATTCCACATCACTCCACACTTTCATTTAAAGCAGTTTCCTGACAGCATTGAAGACAAGATCTAAAAGCCTCTTTTGTCAAAATATAAAAGTGTAAATGGAAAACAATTTGTGTACTGTACACAAAATAGGGGAATGTATGAAGGATGCATAAGAAGGAGAAAGAGAAAAAATACCTTTAGCCTTAGGAAATTATATAAGCAGAGGTATGCAAGGTAATCAACCACCCTGTGTGCTTCCATGTACATGTACTCTAAGCTGAACAGTTACCAAGGCATATGTGGCTTTACCAAAGTGGAATTTTTATTTTTTTATATGAAGCTTCTAAGGAAAAAAGAATTTTCTTCAAGCACTACAAAAGAGATGGAAATTAATGTCTACAGGTATGTAATTTCCAAACTGCTCAGAAAACAAAATGGCTCTGCTTTGACTCTCCCTCCTCGTGTCCATAACAGCTACTATGGTTACTGGGCAATAGAATATAATACATGGTAAATGCCACACTCAGGATCTCTCCTGGAAGAACAGATAGTACACCTTTGTGCCGACTGATACATGAATGGATCAACAGATATGTGCAACAAGCACAAAGAAATGCTACTGGGAGAGAAAAAGAATGTATTTTCTTGCCATTCTCCACTCACCAAATCTGGTCTGCCTTCCTTTGGGATATCTATCAGTCACGATTCAGACTCTTACTCCATCTGTTTTAGAAGTTCCCTAGTGTCTCAGTTTAATATGTGATGTCTCTTGCCCTACAGTGTCAGCATGGTACTTTCTTGCCCACCTCAATTTTCATCCTTCATTGTTCACTACCACTGTTCCTGTTAACTGTATATGTTGGCAATTCATGATGAAGTGGGCAAAAAGCTTCTTCAAACAATGAGAGTGGCCCACACAGAGCTTTGAAGATAAGGAGTGAGACATAGACTCTTCATTTCGTACCAGATGTGACTCAGCAAGGTGTCTGGAAGAGATGGGTGAGGCATTCTAGGAAACCTGCTCTACCTCCCCCTGTGTTAGGCTCTCATCCAAAATAACTGCAACACTTTCTTAAGAGATGAGTTGTTTGACAATTGGTATGACTTCAAAAACCCAGACTCATAAATACATGCATTACTGAAATCAATTCTGAACTGAAAAGCCCAGCATATTCTTCTACTCTAGGCAGGGAAACAGCAACTCTGGCAGTCACTGGTGGCTGGAGACTAAAACAAACCAGTGAATAGTTCAAATAGCCACCAGATTCAACACCCTGGTACTCCACATCTCTGCGTCCCTCTTCCACTGCCATGGTAGCACTGGTGTCACAGTTCAGGCTTCAGTACTGAGCTGTGATACTGCAGCAAATGCAGAATGGTTGAATTACTGCTGTTATCTGAATGGTCTGTGACTGAAGGGCAAATATTCTTGTGGGAAATGAAAATGTGCTCTGCACTGTATGTTGCCCTGGGGCTCTCAAGGTGTGTGCATGAGTAATCTCCATTGGAGGAGTGGAGCAGACAGGTCAGAGCAGCAGCATCACTCACCTGAACTCGAGCTCTGATGCCCATATTGATAACCTCATTAAACTGTATGTAGGAAACAGCTTTATTCAAAGCAGCCTTGAACCAGCACCCAAAAGCAATGTGATAGGCATATGAATGTCATTGCAGAACTCCCTAACACAGGTTCAAGCTCCTCAGGAAGTAGTTCTCTCCAATAACTCTCTGGATTTCTTAACAACAACTAAGGATTTTACACGGCATATAAAATAGGAATACACAAAGTCCACATGATATTCTCACACTGCAAATGCTCTGCAGCTACCAGAAAGTGCAGTAAATTCTCCATCCTTACATACAAGGTAGACAGGGACCTCAAAACACACAATATCAAGATACAGTTCCACAATGTCACTTGTCCAAGACAGCACATACATCAGCTATACTTAGCCATGTCCTTGTTTTATCTGGCTTTTGCAGAGCACATTGCATGTTGGCAGCTATTATCCTCTCTAAAGGTTTCACAGGATTTGATAGATGTCCTCTTTGTGCTATAGATATCCATGGTACCCAGGACCAAAATAAATAGCTGGAACATAGACCTATTTCTTGAGACATGGTTATATTGCATATCAAACCCTTCACAAATTGATGATGTGCAAAACTGTGCAAAATTTGTGGAGAGGAGATGCTTGCAGAGCAATTTATTCAAAGACAAAATGGGATATGAGCTGCAAAGGATGGAGAAAATCTGAAAAAATGGTGTACTTCTTTCAATACCTCTCTGTAGCTGCACATTTCCTATGTTGAACAGCTATTATTTTGAGGACTCTGGTGATCCCTGACTGTGCACACCTCAAAGTCTCTTCATTTTGCCCTTCCTCACTTCAGAGGATCTCTGTTTAGGAGGAATGCTCCATACCAAGCAGAAGGAAAACAAAACCCAAATTCAGTGGCCTTTTTCACTAAGGAGTTGAGTTGCAGAGCAATAGAGCTCAGGAAGCCTGAATATTGGCAATGGATGGAATTTTACAGTGGTGTAAAAAATACCAACCTCCTACTGATATAGAGATAAAAGAAACTACTGGAATTCCTTACAGATACTTGTGTTCACTTCAGAACATTTTTATTGGTCTAACTGTAGTAGTTGTCTCCCTAAATCCTACCATCTCCTGGTGGCCAAGCAGAGAATGTTACAGTCTCAGTTCATAAATTGGCCCTAGATGTATAATAGATAACAACAAGGTAAGTTCACATGTGTTTTACTAAACACACATTCAAGATTTCAGATGTTATAGCTAAAATAAAATAGCGGGTAATGACATCAAAGGAACCTTTGCTCAATATTTCTACAAAGGCTGGATTAATGCAGAATTCTTTATTGTCACAAAGTTAGCAAAACTCAAGTATTATTCTAAAAGATACAATTCTTAGCATTTTTACAGTCCTTGGGGTGGAAAAAAAAGGTGATAGTTAAAAGGCATCCTGTGCTGTTTTTTTCAGGATGTTCAGTTTATTATTGCACTACTATTCTCTAATTTGTGACTGGCATGCCCCTAGGCAGTCAAGTCACTGGGAAATAATCCTCAAAAGTTTTAGCATAGGTAGATCCAGAAACATGGGTGCCAAATCTCTTACTTTTCTCTCTTTCTTCCATTCTTTGTCCAACATCATATTCCTCTAAGATCATCCATTATTCCTCACTGTGATTTTACTGCGTGTAGGCACCACCAGCACCATCTCTGATTCCCCTAAGCACTATCTACCCCACAGGCCTTTGAAACATTCTTTAAGTAACAACACTGAGCAATTTTTAAAACATTTGTGTGTAACCTATATAACTTACATTCACATTTTTTGTCAGTATAACCCAGCAATACAACAGGTGACACTTTGGAGGAGTACAGTGTTCCATTTCTGCAGTCAGTACCAAAACTACATTTAATCTGAGTATCCTAGTCCCTTACAGTGCATCATATCTCCAGGGTTCAAATCAAAGACCTGCTTCATGCATTCTTCTGTGGAAGGTATAGAAGACACCTTAAAGAGTTGTGTAAGAATTACACCACAGCTGTTCAAATTGAGTGTTTATCCATGTCATTGCTCATCTATGGGCTGAAAAAGAAACTCAAGATGATATCAAGTTCTTCCAGGTTAAGCTCCTCAGCAATCTTTACAAAGCAAGCCAGCTTCAACCCTACATATGGAAAGAGGCAGGTGCCTTTGAAGATTTACAAAAGGAAATCCTGCTTTCCTAACTGCAGTGCCTGGAGGTTTTCAGGGGGACTCTCTTCATTGATCAGAGACAGAACATGCCTTTAGGTAGCTGCTGTCTAAGTATTTAAGAACCAAGGGGCACCTTGGCTACACAGGCTGGATCCCACCCTCAGAATCTCATTCACCTTTTTAAAGCAGCAGCAGAGCAGGCACTTCTATTTCTTTCCTCTTTTCTCTCCACACCACTTACTAGCTTCTCTCCAAATCCTAGATGTTGGGTTAGAGAGTCAGAAGTGGTAAGGGATGACTTTCTGTATTCTGAGTGATACTGCAGCGATTCTCTAAATAAAAAGGGATAGGCTTTCATTACATGTGCACATTTAGCCTCATGCTCATGGTGACACTGGCACAGTCTGTGCCAGATAACATCTGTTATCACACTTCTCCTGTGGACGCACACAGTGCCCCAGTGTGTGGGTTGAGAAGGTGTCACCAGGTAGCTGAATATCTTACAGCTCACAGCCCCCTGAAGGGTTGGCCGTGTTTCCCCTCCTCACCCCAAGCCAGCAGCTCCAACCACTTTCATGGTTCCATGTGGACCCTCTGTCCACCACTCAGTAGGCAGGCAGCCAACAGAGCTTCCCACTGGCCTGATGAGTTCATTCAGCACTCCAGGAGGTGAGCCAAGAGCCAAACCTGGCACAAGGAAGGAGATGGGAACACACTGCTGCAGGCAGAGGATGGGAAGATCAAGGATGGGTTTCTCCAGGGCAGCAAGCTATTCTGCTGTCTGAGAGGAGACAAGAAACCTCACCCTCTGTTGCAATAAAACCTCTTTAACAAAATGGGAGTTATCAGGCGACCGATCAGAAATTTCAGGAGGAGCTGATTACAGTAAACCTCAGGAAAAAAAGTTGGGTTATTTTAATTGCCAGGCACAACATGCACAAACCCACCTTGTTCACACAGCCTGCATGCATTTACATAGGCAGATTTGGGATTTCTGTTAGTTTCCTTCATGTTTCTGGAGCTGCATGCAAGCCAGCTGTCTCAGCAACCAGGAGGATTAGGCTTAAAAAACCAGAAACCAGAGATCTGAACTTCTCACATTATATCTTGACTCTTACACTTGAAGCTTTACAAAGAAGGCTAAATATCTTCAGACTACTGATAAAAGTCAGGAGAGTTGGCAGTTTTGCAGACATTTACAGGCTTGGCAACACATTTTTCTGTATTTAAGTGAAAACAGACAAAACAGTGCACATGGTAGAATAATGAATATCTTGGCACATTGCAATTACAATACTGGAACAGACCACTATTCAGTTTTAATAGATGCTTTTGAGAAAAACAATCCCCTGTGTTCAGCTCCCTGTTACATTTATTCTCCAGAACCCTAGTGCCAAAAGCTTCCCCATCTTCTCTGTAGGCTTTCCAAACAGAGTTCACCTCCTGTGAAGCACCACAAAAATACAGCTGCTGTCAAGCAGCTCCTCTCCTTGCTAAGATGGGTTAGATTCACATCATAGAGAAATGGCAGCTTGCATGCCACAACTACATTCAAACCAGGATAGGATTTTTTTTGGAATACAACATCACTGACTTTCTAGTCTTTTGCTTCTATATAGAAACTCCATGAAGTATTCTACAGATAATCTAGCACTGATCTGCAGCCTGGAATTCTGCAGTACCACATCTAGAAATATTGCAGTATATCTTCCAGCAATACTACCAAATATGCAGATTTAAATACTATAATGCAAGTTAATATTTAATTGTAAGTCAATTTTTGCTACAAAAGAATTAATTATAAAAAAAGGGAAATCATGATAAAATTTTGAGTGTAAAGGTCAAGTATTATCAAAAAGTGTTTCACTGTAACCAAACCACCAGTGGTGGTTATGACTGGGAAGGTTCAGAGCTCCAGGATTAATAGAGCACACACAGTAACAAAGGCTTACCAACCATTCCAGCAGACTCTGAAAGTGAGAACTAAAGTTCTGGGAAAATCACTGACACTAAATCTGCTGTGTGCATAAACTATAGGAAGAAACAAGCATAAGTTTCCTCAGAAAATAAGATTCTTAGGACACATGAAATTAAAATGGAATTACTCTCACCAGTTAACAACTTTTGAGTATGAATAAGCAATGCTAAACAAAGATCTTGCAGGGGCCCTCAAAAGCAGTCTACTGACATAACTGAAATGTGCTAAAATAATTCAGCTAAGGAGAGTCTTGTTTGGCTATTAATTTAATAATTACTGCGGTGCTGCATTCTGAAGTGACACAGCATAGAGCCTTGAGCCTTTCCACTTTACAGCTTCCTCTCCAAGCACATGACAGCACTGAACTTGCCCCTCTTGGTAGGAATAACAATGGAATTACTGCACTCTGATCATATGGAAATGATGAATTAACGTTGGAGCAAGAAAAGTGAAAGAGAAAACCATCTGAGGGGGGCAGGAGAGAATATTACACTACTGATGCAGCTGGGAAGGCAGAGTGATGGCTGAAGGCTTGTTAAAGGAGAAGCAGGGTGACTTGCTGCCACTGCTAGGGCACAGCACATGGGACTGTACCCCCTCCCACTCCCTTCCTCTGCTGCTTCCTGCACGCGTGGCTGCTCAGGGACGAGGGCTGCAGGTAACTGCAGTGCAGGGACAGCCACACCTCAGGGGATTATTCACCATGTACATTCAGCCCTCCCACTTCACCTGCAGCCCACTTAATGCAGCTCTACCTGTGATGGAGGCATTGGGACAGGGTAGTATGAGGAAAATGACTGTGTCTTATGGGTGTCTTAATGCTCTCTTGAGAGCGGTGTTATTCAGTGCCTTCTGATTTAATATCCTCGAAATCCCCAAAGATGGCAGTTAAAATTTAAACAGGCATTCTGAAAAGACACTCTTGATCCCATTATCAGTGCCGTGGATGGGATTACAATGGGGGTGGTAATGGTGGAAATGTTTTAGGAGAGATCCAGTATCAACAGCAGGAGTGGCCACTAATTGGATTCTTTCTATGTCACCGCAGAGTTGTCACGGGACCCTCGTTCTCTGTTGAACACTGCAGCTCTCAAGGGGCTCAAAAAGGAGCTTTCTCAATTGTTATCACATCAGTCTGCCTTCCCACTCAAACACAAATCCCCCAAAGCGCTTTCTAAAGCTAAGGAAATCGTGGAACCCATGACTCCCATGACATCTGCAACAAGTGTCCTGCCTCATCAGTGTGAGAATGGGCCCTGACATGACACAAGGCTCAAACTCCTGATCCTGCATGAGCATTTGGTTATATATATATATAAAATCAAGTGCAGGATATAAGTTAAACAAAGCTAGATTAAAAACCTGCAGACTGTCAAAATAGATAGTCTGCAATAAAATGTTTCTAGCCAGAACAGAATTTGCAAATGTTTTCTAATATTTTTTTCCTTAGCTGTCTAACATCCACTGAGTGTGGTTTTTATAATGGTTTGCACATTTAGGAGCACTGTCCCCAGCATCACAACATTTCAAACAAACTGTTTTTATCAGTTCCTGACTGAAATAAGATTACAAAAGAATGAAATAAGGTTACAATAATTTTCACACTGTTACTCGCAATCTCTAGGATAATTTTGGATTTCTACATGCAATTTTTTTCCTAACAACATCTAATTTAGCCTACTTTTTGAAGGTGCATTTACATGCCATTTGGAAATTCACCAAGCGGTTTTTTTTCAATGCAAATTACACCAATCATAATTATTTTTTTTCCTCTGAAACAGAGACAAAAATCAATGAAAGGCCAAGGAGACATGCCAAGAAGCAGAAACTGAAGTTGCATATTGTGATGTAATGAGCTCACCCACCTCAATTATAAAGTGCTAAGAAGAGGAAGCCCCTGACAAGCAATAAACTGACACATAATTAAGACAATTCAGGGCAGAACACATTCTGGCTGGAAAACATTTCCTTGTGCTCTACCTAACTGCTCAGAGCAGTGAGAAAAAAAACAAAACAGGATGACACTTTGAAAACTCTATGAAGACAATAAGTATCCCACCTAATTTTCACTAGCTGGGGGAAAAAGAAACACACCAGCTTTTGTGCAGAGCAGGTTGCCTCACATCACAAACAGAGTTGATAGTACAGACATGCCTGGTATGTTCAGCATTCCATATCAAGCGAAGATGAATTAGCCGCAACAAAAATGTGTTACAGCTTTCATGCAGCAGTTTATGGATTTTTTTTTTGTACCTCTGGAATTTTTTACCTTGAGCGTATCATGGAACTTGTACTGTCTCAGATCTTTTCCTAAGATTATTTTTATCTCACTGTGAGGAACATCTTTGTGAGCTCTGAACACTTTTACAGCTGCTGGGATGCTAATGGGAACTTCATGTGTGTACCCAGCACAAGTGCTCTCAGGAAAAAAAAAGCCAATGTCAAAGGAAGGTATGTAGAAGTCACCATAAATATGTCTTTGAATGTTTACCATCTGGAACAGTAGATTACGTTTTGACAAGAAGCTGGACTGCCCCGTGGGCATTGTCTTTTAAACAGCCCCATCATTATGAAGGAAGGAAAAACATGATTTGCTGTTCCTAGTTTCTCAGCAAGATTTTCTGGCAGTGCTAGAGAAACTAGTTTGTTTTTTGTCCCCCTAGTAAAACAATAACAAGCTGGGCATGTGTAATTAGCTATGCACTTTCTTTAAAAATATGGTTTCTTGTAGATCATCTGATCTGTGATACCCACAAAGAGGGATAGGTTTCAGCTAGGCAGTGACAGCACCAGGCTCTGCAGCTCACAGTGCTGCACCTCAGCTTTGCTGAAGTCTGAACCTCTGTGTGCTGAAGCTGGCATATTGAGCTTCTCACAGGACACACTGGGAGAAAGAGGAGAAATCCAATATACAAGACTTGTACGTAGAGCTATAATGAGGTTTTCCTTTGGTTTTGTTTTTCATTTGAAGCTTGTAAAAGTTTCCATCACTTTTTACAATGAGAAAGTGTAGACTGAGAGAAAAAACCAAAATGGTCAAATTTATTCACATAAATCTTGGTCTGGTTGCCCGGTGATTTTTGGGATTTGGCTAATTCTCTGTTTCAAATTGCTGTGGATGACTTCTGAGGACACATCTGCACTAAAGAGTGTGTTTGAAAATACAAGCTGAGAACAACCTGTAAAGAGGCCAAATAGTCTGTTCAAGGAAAAAAGTTAACAAAAAAAGTTGGTTTAAGGCAAAAATACATGTGCAACATGAAACATGGGTTTATGGGCATCGTTACACTGTTGAATACCAAAATCACAAAGCACTAGCTATAAATCCCCTTGCTCAGCCTACTAAACAGATCTCATTTCAGAACACATTAGATACAGTATTATATATAGAATATCTCACCTGTAAGTGGTGAGGACAGTGTTAGATTTCTTTCACAAGTAGGAGGCCAATAATTCATAAGCACCAGAGGTATGTGACAGTTACTGTGAAGAACTGTTAAGGTGCAAAAGAAGCAAATAATATTGTTACTCTGCACAGGAAAACAGCATATATATACAGCAAACTTTAAAGCAAACAACTCCAAACCAAATAAAAGGAAAAATAATCCATCCTCTAATTTCTCCATCTAGATAATTTAGAATAAAACAATGAAAACGTCTTTTCTGATAAGCTAACATACTGTAATTAGTGATAACATTTCTGATTTAGTTAATTTGCTGGGCTTCCCACGCTCCAGACATCAATGAACTTAATAGCGGAATTAAATGAAAATGATAGCAGACTACTTCCATAACTAATTTCTAATTATATTTCTGCCCCCCTTCCTTCCTAAACATAAATTTTTGCCTACGTCTAATTAACACTTCAGATTGCTAGTTTAGAATCTATAAATATAGCGAGTCTTTAATGATCCATTATAGTGATGCTACTTAGTTTTCAATGACTTGTAAAACTTTCACAAACAGATCTGCAAATGAATTACATCCATCTGCTCTGCTGCAGCTGCAAGAGCAGCATTACATTGTACCCTGCCTTTCCCTACTTCCCTGATTTTCTCTTAACTTTACGCCCATGTGTTAGCCAAACCATCTCGATGCCGACTGTCAGGAGCCCAGGCAGGTCTCTATAAAGGAGCCTTCAAACTTTACAGACATCTCCAACGCACTTTCAAAACATTCTGCTTTGCCTCCCAGCTGAGCCCCAGACAGGCTGCAGCATCCTGCTCCAAACCTGGGGAATACTTTGCCGCGGTGCCTTCTCCCGCCCGAGCACGCAGTTCCACGGCCCTGCCGGGGCTCGGAGGCGCTCGGAGATGCAGACACAGCACCCACGGTGGCACCGCACACACAGCACCCACGGTGGCACCCCCAGACACAGCACCCACCGTGGCACCCCCAGACACAGCACCCACGGTGGCACCGCATACACAGCACCCACCGTGGCACCCCCAGACACAGCACCCACTGTGGCACCGCACACACAGCAGCCACCGTGGCACCCCCAGACACAGCACCCACGGTGGCACCCCCAGACACAGCACCCACTGTGGCACCGCACACACAGCACCCACCGTGGCACCCCTAGACCCCGGGCGGGCACCCACACCCACACATACACACTCACACTCTCGCACACACACACACACACACACACACACACACTCACACACACACATACACACTCACACTCTCGCACACACACACGCGCGCACACACACACACACACACACAGACACACTCACACTCTCGCACACACACACACTCTCACACACGTGTGTGCCCAGCGGAGAGCGCTGCCTGCGGGGGGAGCAGAGCCGGCTCCCGCAGCGCCGGGACACACCGCTCCCGGGGAGATTTTCCAATCTACACCTCCGAAAGCGTGACCTTAGCGGCGCTAAGAGTGTTAGCTCTATGAAGACAGCCAAGCATCAGGCTGTGCTCGCTGTTATCTGTCAGCCGTACAATAGCAGCATTGATAAGGCAGCAGCAACTGGCTTTGACAAGTGTGCTGTGCTAGCATTCCTCTGAAAACCGTGAAGGAAAAAAAAAAAAAAAAAAAAAAGAGAGAGAGAGCGAGAGAGGCATGAGGTGCCTTTTACTTTACCTGAACAAAATGTGCGGTTTTATTTTTCCCTCTGAGCTGCTGGAAACGATTCTTCCCGCTTCTGCCCCAGAGCTAGGTATTTCTTCTTTTGCTTGCAGCTCACACTTGGGGAAGACCACACAGCTCCAGCAAGGCTGCCTCTCTCCCCTAATCCCCACTCGAGTGTGATGACACACACTAACCCCAACCATCTGTTGAAACACGTCCTCAAGCACTCAGCACAGTGGTGTGTCAAGACGGGCTGCCCAATCCAATCGCTGGGGTTGGGTGGCTCTTAAGGAGCTGGAGGCAGAGACAAGGGCAGAAACTATGAGGCTGAGAACTCTTTAGCAAAGTAACCTGAGATTTTGAGAAAGCGCTGCTATTGAAAAAAAGAGCAGAAGGGGGAGGTACTCGCGGGAAGGTAGAGGGAGTGGATTAGTCTGGTGGCCAGTTGTGTAACTTCTCACAGCTCCCTGTATTCCCAGGGGACCACTGGGACCCCTTCGCAGTGCGATGCACAGAAGCACAAGAGCAACACTAAAATGTTTTTGTGGCGGGTCGATTGAGGGCAATCTCTTCAGAGAGAGGCTTTTCTAAAAAAGATAAATGATGCAGTTTGAAATCCTGATAAAGTGCTACCGCGGGAGTCGTTTGCAGGGCGATGTGACATCTGCATCCCGAAATCCCATATCCTTACCGTGCCGCGGTTACCCCGTGGCCGCTTCCAGCCTTCCTGGGAAAACGGCGGAGAGAGGCTGGAGGAAAACCGGGATGGGAGAAGAGGGGATATCCGAAAAGCAAATATTTCTGCTTCTGCACTCAGACATGTGCGAGTCCTTGCCCCGAGCCCGCGCTTCCCGGGAGGCGGGCTGGCCGCCCCCGCTCCCCGGTGCGGGCTCCCCGGCGCTGCTCGGTGCCCGCCCGCCCTCGGCGGCTGCAGCGCCCCCTCCGCGCTGCTGGGACAGCTCCGGCCCCGCTCCCCGCCGTCTTGCCCCGGCCCGGCTGCCACCAGCCTGTTGCTTCCCCGCCGCTTCCGCCGCCGCCCCGCAGCGTCCCGCGGGACGCGGCCGCGTTTGGGGAGCGCTGCCCTGCCCCCGGGGAGCCGCCACCGCCCCGGCCGGGGCTGGGGGCTCCGGGCAGTGCCGCGGCAAGCACGGACTGTGGCTGGTCTGCACCTCAGCTTCCCTCTGCCGCAAAGCAAACATTATCACACCTTCCTCCCTCTCAGGGTCACTGCCAGGAAAAATGTACTAATTTACAGAAGATGTCCGGGAAGGATAGATAAGGGACACAGAAAAGCTGCTAAGTGCCAAAGAAACAGTTCTTTCCTTTCCCCTCCCTGTAATAGGATAGCGTGGAAGAGAGACTTAGAATCTCAAGGGTTTTTACCTCATTACCAAGTGCCTGACTTGACACTTGCATTAAATCTACATTTCACATTATGACAGATGTTGTGTTTTCTTTGAACTGAAAGGGAAGGACGTTGTTTTGGCATTAAAAGTTACTCTGAAAGTGTTAACATCCGACTTGAAGAAAGGTTTGCAATTGTGAAAAGACACACTCTGCCCAGCTATATGAAAGCCATATGAGGGTCTTGAAATGCTGATTTGGCTTACTCGTTCTTTAATACCTTACACAAGGCTGTTTCTGAATGACTAGTGGCAAAGTGAGTACTTAATAAAATGTGAGATTCAAGAGCTGGGGTCTGAGCCCAGATAGCTGTTAGCAAAGCTGACCTGGAAAAGAAAAGAAAAAGAAGAAACTGTATTTGCCTACGTTCTTCCCCAAAGTGATGATACAGTGCCTGTTTCAGTCTATTACTCTGAAACTGCTATCACAGATGTTTGGTATCCACTAAAACACTACTCCCTAATCTGCTAATTCTAGATAAATAAACAGCTGAATAATATTTTCAACAATAATATGTGGTGAAGTAGAGATGCAACTACTGTCCCTGGGGTATTGTAAGATTCTTAATGTTGCCAATTATATCTTCAGGGCAAGGGTTTGGTTTGATTTTGTTTCATTCTAGCAGACTGTGATCTGTAAACAGACTGGATAACCTTACATACCCAAAAAGCCCTGGAGTCTTTATTGAGCTCATTTGCATTTTCCTTAGCTGTACTTCTTACCAGTATTTTACAGTAACTGCATTAAAAATCTATAGTGATCAAAGATGTGGAATATCAAAAAGCCCCTCAAATTGTGCTGCATTATGCTGTGTCCTGACTCACTTTCTAAAATGTAGCTCACCTCACAGATGCTCTGTGTTTATATTGGTCAGATGAGACGCAAATTCAGCAGGGTTCAACCTCTAACCAACATGAATGACAGTTATGTGCATACAATGATTTTATGTTGTGATGTGGTAAATGCCTATCCAATGTCGTTTATTATATCTGAGTATAAATATACATAAGCAAGTTACTGAGCATTTGTGTGATGCACAGGCCAAGGTCTGTTGGTTTTAGGCCTGTGTGAGTCAGGGATGCCTCTGCTGATCCCTGTCAAGTCACAATACTGTAAAACTGACGTGTTTAAAATGTCCCCTAATTTAGTGTTTTGTATACCGAGACACACATCCCCTCACATTTCTCTTCATAGTCTCTGCCATGACTTGAAATACAAATTTTTGTCTCTATTAGCCCTTAAACATCACCCATGATCATGTTTTCACTTAAAAGCTACTGCTGATGATAATTTAACTGCTACTTGTGTGACTACAGCCAGATTTAGTTTGCTGTGACAGCTTATACCAGACTTTTGCACCACTTTTCTTCTATGCACACTGCCATCTGCAAAGAGTTTAGGTTTTAAAGGCTGAAATGAAAGCTTCACTGAAGAGCCATACCCGAAATGCTGTTAAAATTATGCATCATAAAACAGGTTCTCAAGTTGACTGTCAAACCCTTGAACTCTTGCTAAGGTCAGGCTGCCCCCACTCACATAAGACTTGTAGCAAAGTGAATAATGCTTTATGCAAATAACTCAAGACAATCCTAATATGCAAGATTAATTGTAAGTAATTGTGATATTGAGAAATAGTCACTCTTGTTTTGTTCCCACAGATAACATGTCCCTCACAGAGTAGTTCCAATTGGTTTCCATGGTAGCCAACAGCATCTTTAAGCCAGGGCACTGAGGTTCACTCTGTGTTGCCTAGACTTTAACTCACCACCTTTCCTCCAGCACAGATGGCCTTGGCAGTTTTGTGTGTCGGTGTGGAACACAAGCACGTAATCACACACGAGCACGTCTGCTCAAGAACCTCATGCAATTCTCAACTCTGGCATTTTCAGCTCTCAAAAATAATCAAAGGGGATTTTTCATGATTCCTGCAGCAACCTCAGTCTATCTCTCCTGCCAACATGAAGGGAAGATGACTTTTTGCTTCCTTGAATAATTTTATGTCTACCCTGGATTCAATTATGTTTGAAGAGTTTATATAGGAACAGAAGAGGTTCTAGAACATGACTATAAATCTACCAACAAGTTTACTGTTAAATTCTAGCTTGAAATGCATGCTCATGCATGAATAGCATGCTCATACTCCTGTTGAGTTTCAATGATATCTTGTCGAAAATGACATGTAATAAAAAAGCCTTTGAAATCCTGAATTGCAAAGAAAAGATAAATAATTAAAAACCAATGTTTCTTTCTAAAGATCCCAGCAAACAGCAAGTTCCAAGAATCACAGGAAGATATGTTTCTTCATGTGGAGCACAGTGAAACCTTGGAGCGACTTGCTGCAGGATGCAGTGGGGGATAGAAATGACATGTATTCAAATGTTTGGACAAGTTCATGGAAAAAAAATAAATACTCTCAGCAATTAAATACAAATATATAGCTTCTGGTACAGGGAATCCCTGAATCACCTGGAGTGGATCCTGGACAAATATTCCGTGCTTGTCCTATTCTTACACTTTACCCCAAGCATCCACTATTTTCCACTGCTGGAGGGTGCCAAGCCTAGTATACCCATGACTTAGTGTGGCACAGCTGCTCTTTCTTTCTTAAAGAATTTGGCAGTTTTGGGGCCTCATGGTGGGTAGTATAAGAGAGATGAATTCCTTTTAAGAACTTCAGCCGAGATTTTTAGAGGTTGGCTCATAAATCCATGTTCAGGAGCCTTAGTAAAAAAGGTCTGATCAAAAGTATTGAGTATACAGCAGCTGCTGGTGAAGCCAGCATTTCATTTTCTTTTTCTCCATATGTGGGCATTCCAAAGTCAGACATAGGCTCATGTGAAACTTGTGAGCTAAATCCCAAACTATGTTCTGTGCAAATGTCTGCTCAATTGTTTCTTAACCTGGAGTCACCTAAATTTCAGAAACACATGGTCTTTCAGAAGGGTTTCCTCCATGCTGGAAGCCCAGAGCTGTGCAAGACTCAGGAGTCAGGCACCCCTTCACTACAGTCGTCTGAATTGATTCAGTTGGCTCTCAGAACTCACCTACCAAACTTGGAGACATTTGAGTGGCACAGCTAAAGATCAAAAACCTGGCCAGAGGAAGAAGAAATAAATAACATTTAGGCACGCAACCATATACCCGCTGGATAGCTTTCTTCTCACTGTCCCTGCTCAAACCCATTCACCTGAACAAAATATTCCAACAATGATTATTCTGTGTAAAAACACCATAGGGTTAATGTACAAAAAATATTGAGAAATTTGGTGAGTCATACACATGAAAATGCAGAATTCTGTATCCTAGAAGTGTGGATGCTAATCCAGGCATCCCAGTACAATTTCCATATTTTCTGGGGAAATGAGCATAGGCCTATACACGTACTCTCTTAGCAGGAAACCATACATGTGCTAGCTACAAAAGGACTGCTTTAGAAATGCATTAAGGGCAGAGTTCCAGAATCAGGATTACCTGCCTGTGCAGAGCTCTTGTGGGATGGAAGGATATAGACTTCAATTTTTTAAGGAAGGTCTTCTGCCTTGCTCCATCTTCCCTGCAATAGAATCAGATGGTGTGGAAGTTATACCCAGCTACAATCTGTCTTTGGACTGCAATACTAAAAACAGTTCCCCTGAGGGGTAACCAGAACAGAGGATAGAGTGCAGGTGAGACAGACAAAAGATCATAATTGACTCAATTCATCACAGGGCTTTACAATTTGTCAGATTGTTGTCATCACTATCACTTGCCTCCAGAAGAAGATTAATAGTTGAAATAATTGTCAGTCTCAAATTTGTGTTTTTTCACTTACACCCACTCTCAAAACACTGATTCTTTTTGGTTACTATTTCTTCTAAGGTAACTCCCTCATTAGTGGTTGCATAGTAATTCACTACCAAACAAGGTCACTGCAATTAAAAGGCACGTGTCTTACCCTAGCAGAAGAGCTGATTACATTTTTTTTTTATTTTATATTTTGATATCCCAGAATTAAATAAAGAAGACAAAAAAAAAAACCCCAACAAATGAAAACCCAGTATATTTGTCATGTCATTGTTAGGGAAAAAGAAAACAAAGCCAGCAAAAGTTTTCCAAGCTAGAGCCTAATATGACGATTTAATGCACCAAGAAGCTGTGGTTCTTCCCTTCTCAGCTGCCAGCTGGCCACGAGTTTCAACTCCAGCACAGTAAACAAGTGATCACTGCGTCTGGGAAGAGCTCAACACACCAGACAGCTGGAAAATAGGGGCAAATATAGGCAGGAAAATCAACAGATTTAACCAGTCTGCACAAGGTAGGTGATCCCATTCTCAGCAGTAGGGAGCACACCAAGGAGAGAGTATATATGGAGTCTGCAAGGCTTTAAAAGTGTGAGAACTCAGAGAGCAACACGCTCTCAGAACTTGTGCTGACTTCACAGTTTTGGACAGAGTTCAATTTCATTACTGAAAAAAATTTGAGGTAAACCATCCAATACTAAACAAAAATTGAAAAAATGCCAAAAATTTAGAAGCCAGAATGTCTCACAGCTTTTAACATTAAGTATTAGCAAAGTGATGAGCAGTGGTCATCTTTAAGGCCCTCCCTCTTACATAATTATCATCTTTGCTCCTACTCAAAATTTTTGGCCTGAAAAAATTGCAATAACAAAGAATGAAGGATTTCGATGACTCCATGTTAAACTCACCAAAATCAGGAAAAGTTTAATTATGAAGGTTTAATATTACTCCTCCCCCTTTGAGCATACTTCTAATATTGCACATAATCAAGGTACCTCTTGTCTAAAAAAGCCCACTATGTTCATGATGTTCTGGACAGAGCGTGGGAACACACACAGTTTAACATACAAATTCATTTTTTTCCTAGAGACTCAAGGAAGCAGCAGCCCCTGTAGCCCTTTTATTTTTATAATAACAAAGTATCAGCAAATCCCATAACAATTTAGGAAAACATTTCATTTAACCCTTTTGTGATCTCATCTCAGGCACAACAATGAGAATATTTGGGAGCAGAAGGAGCAGACACATTGCAGGACCAGCTATACCTCTGTGTACAGAAATTTTTGTATAGTAGCAGGGACCTTTCAGTCTCACTTCTGTTCTCACTGAAAAAAGAGGCCAATATGCTTACCTTGCTTCACATATAATTAACTTTACAGTTACACCTGCTAAGACAATTAACCTCAAAGAAATTGGCATCTCATGTAAGGACATACAAATAGACAGGTAGGGCAATGCAGCCATAACAGCTGGCAGACTCATTCAAGGCCCTCCTGATCATAAATCATGACATAGTCATAACACCTAAGTCATAATGGAGTTTTATGTCACCAAAAGAATGATAAAGCAGTATTCACGGCATGGAGAAGACTTGATTCCTGCAAAAGTACTCTTAGCATTGTCTGGGGTGTAACTATTACCTTCTCCTGCCCACAGAAATGACTTAAATGCCAATACCCATCCCTAAAAAAGTATGTGTAGACATGTATAGGTGATGTGGATTAATATATATGTATATAAAACATATATATATTTACATGAGTGTATAATTCTATATCTAAATTCTTGTTACTGGATCTAAATTAGGGATATCATAGATTGAAAGTAAAATTAAACCATAATACTCCAGTATATTTAGAAACATGACATTTAGAGAACAATTCAAATGCAGCTACTCTAAAAAAAAAGGGAAAAAGAAGGAAAAAGGAAGGAAAGTTACCATGCCTATCCCACCAACCCAAGCCACTTGCCGTTCTTTTTGTAGGTGCCAAAATCCCATAAATTACTCATTCTATTGCCAAAACCTCTAATTCACCTCCTGAAAACATCTATGCCTCACATCATATGTCAGTAAAAAAAAAAAAAAAAAAAAAAAAAAAAAAAAAAAAAATTAATTGTAGAGAAAACTGAAAAAGTGAGGATAGAGTGAAAACTTAAATGTAATCCTGAGAAAGGCCAAGAGAGAAGAGTTGATATGGGGTGGTGAGTGGCTGGAAGACATTATGATTACTTTGCAGGTCAGAACAATCATTCAAGATGCATAAAAATCCCAGTGTAGGTCCTGTATTGGTGTTGCTGAGGGTGTTCAGTGTTAATGGAAAGAGAGTTCTCATTTCTTTCCAGGCAGAGCTGGTTTGGGCAGAGTGAGTGGTATCATCTAAGGGTCCCAAGGCACAGCAGATTGTTCAACTGTTTTGACTAGTTGGAACTGCGCTCTCCAAAGGACAGGCAAAATTTAGTATTGTAGCAGTAGCAGTAGAATTTGGGGGAGGAAGGAAGGAAGAAGGCATGGCACTTTGTAGAATAAGAAGATATTAGTCAAATTTCAGAAAGCAAAAGAGGCTGAGGGCATTCAAGCTGATTGGTAAGGAGTTGAAAGGTCTTCAAAGAAAGAGTAAAATTCTGGAGGGGCTAGGAAAAGGTCCTATGGGAACATCCATCTTTGATCCACCTTAAGGGGGTTTTCAGGAAAGTGAGAATTTGAAAAAAAACAATATTGGGCTGTGGAGCCCACTGGATGTGGCACATCTGAAAGGCTGTGGGTCAGAAGAGAGATTCCTTACCCTTTTGCTGGTCTATTCCTCTCTCTACTTTCTCTTCAACTGTGCCACAGGAGGATCTTGTTCTTCATCCTCATGGATTTCTATCCTCCCTTTTCTCTCTCAGTACCCACCACTCTCCTCCACTGCCCTTTGGCACAGCAGCCACATTCCCTCTCTGTCCTTGGACAGTCCCGTGGCGCTTCCCAGACTGTGAGCACTAAAGGGCAAGGGACACAGGGGAGAGGAAAGGGTCAGGACTGCAAGAGACAGAACAGAATTCTGGCTGGAAAAGCACTTTCTGCTTCTGGTGCCACCATGGGCCTGAGTACTCTTCAGGCCTCCTTTGTCCCTCCCTGTCCATGCAAAACCTTCTACAGCAGCAAAGGAAAATCCCAACAGATCGTCTCATCTGCTGTCCTTAGGTTGACACTGACCCAAAATCTCCTGTCATGGCAAATGTAATTATTATTTACTCTCAGTGGTAATTTAGGGCACGGAATCTTTTCCAAGCTTATGTCAGTAAAATTGAATTTTAGAGGGACTGGAGCAGGAAGTTGTAGTATTTGCCTGGCTGGTTTACTTTGTTTTTATTTGAATTCCACATTCGATTGAAGGGAGGGATAAATATTTTTCCTCTTCATTCTGGTATCAATGAGTAGGAAGGTAGAACCTGGTTGGTTAGATTAATGTAAAAGGCAGAGCTGTTCTTTCTTCTGTACTGTCCTAAGGGATTCAGAATATTTTTTATAGTTGGCTCATTCTCTTCCCAAGGCTGTACACATAGTTCCAAAAACAGGACTGAAATGCCATTTTGCAACTAGTTTCGAAACTTGTTTTTAATCAGCATTTTAATAAATCCAAGGCCTTTCTAACATTTTCTTCAAACTGGATGCTATTAGGGAGTCACTGAAAAATCAGAATTTTTCAGTGTGGTAAGGGCTGTTGTTTGATGTACAGTCCAACAATTGGCTCCACAGAGGTGGCTAGGAGCTATACTCCACTGCAGGTGATGCAGCTTCCAAGGACAGGTTCACATCCAGCAAAAACCTCAGGCAGAAACAATCCATTCTTTTCCCTAGCTCTGCTCACACAGTTCTTGTTCTTGCTGACTCCTTTGTGTAAGCAATAGCAGACCACTTGGGTGATTTTTTAAGTGGCTAAATTTTACTCAGGTTTAATCAGACCACAAAGCTATGAAAATGATAGTGCTGACAGAAGAAAAGGCACAGAGCCAAGGGAGAGAAAAAACGAGATTCATCTTTCTTCAGAGACAATCTCATCTTAAATTTGCTTAAGTTGATCTTAAAATCAAATTTTAGAACTCACACAAGCTCAAGATGAGTCAAACTGAAGAAATTTTACAATGGCCACCTCCTCTGGGACAGAAAGTGTTCTACTAATGTGCAGCTGTCCTACTACAGGATATGAGACCTGTCCCTCAGATGTTGAATTATCTCGAGAGGCAATCTTCAGATAACAAGCATTATTTTTAGGTTTTAGCCCTGATGCTATTTAAACCAGTCTAATCAACAATAAAAAATTTCAGTGCAGTTGAGCTTGATTTCCTCATAATGATAGACTGAGGTTAGAGTCTCTGCCACGCTTGTTGGAGACACGAGAAGTCTGACCTTTCCTGTCAGGAAGGTAGCCTGACACAGGAACTCCTTAAATAACCTCGCTCTTGCTGGAGGTGTATTCTGCAAAGAGTGCCCTTCTGAAGACATCTTTTTGGTTCTCAAGGAGGCCAAGATATTATTTTCCAGATAAATTAATATAGAGGTTTTTATACCCACTTGTAAGGGTTTTTAAACCTGATTACACCCACTGTGTGCTTTCACGACTTTGCTTCATAGGTGGTAAAGTGGTCTACCTGAACTTTCTCAGAAGAAAAAGGAACTATATTTAATGTATATGTAAATATATGCATGTACATATACACACCATATTTTATTACATTTAAGATTTTTCCTATTAGTTGTGAGTCCCTGAGCAAAAGAAAAAGGCTTTTAACCTGTAGTTTTTCCAGAAGCAGCTGACAGCCTGACTAAGCTCTGTGCTTTTACAGCCTTTCCCTGCAGTGGGACCAAGCAGACAGATCATTTCACTGAAATAAATCATGCTTGCCCTTCTACAAAAATTCCTTTCACACAAACCAATCCACAGCTAAGTTTTAAGACAGCAGTGCCTGAATTATAAGTAGCAATGCAATGGCTGATCAATAACTGTGTCACAGAGCTAATAAATAAAGATATGCCAAGAAACGACTAATTGCAGAACTCGATCCCTGCCTGTCTTGTGAAATCCCCCCAAGTGAAAGTGGTGGAGTGGAATTCACTGCCTAGTTTAGAAGCAATTTTGAGCTAGAGATCTGATCTGCTCTCTTGTGATCTTTCTTAGGAAAAACAAGAGAAGTATTTTATCACTGAGTGACAGTAATCATTGGCATATCATCAGGCCTTTTTTAAACCTCTCCACTTGTGGTGAGTTACTTATTAAAATAAAAATTGGTCATTTTTACTGTGACAGCATAGTTTCCTGCAAATATTTTTCCATTCAACTGTTATTCCCAAAATTAGCAAAACGTAAGGCAGCCTGTGTTAACTCTTTCTTATGCTAAACAGCCCTTGTTAGTTTAACAGAACAAAAGCTTTGATTGTAAGTGCAAATATGTGTGAGAATCTAGAGTCAAAGCACATTGGTGGCTTTTTTTTTCCTGAATGACTTGCTTTGGTGCAAGTTTTCAAATAAAGATTTAATTGCACCCACTTGCATCAATTACAATATCAAAGCACATAAGTTATAAAAACAGAAGGTGCGGACACAATGGCTATTTCAGAGTCTGTTTTGAAAACAGATTAGACAGAGTTATAATGATCATTTCTTCAAAAGAATTTAGAGATTATCAGAAACAGAACAGACTGTGGATTTTAATTGAAAACTCACTCCAAATTCTTTGTATCCCTCTACCCCAGCCTGGTCTCCTTCACAGCTTCTAACAAAATAGTTAATAAGTGGGTTTAAGAGGAGGGATTTGAAACCTGGAGATAAATACAGTTGCAGTTCTTAATACCCAGTTCTTAATATTGCAGTGCCTGTGGTACCTTTGGGTGATCTCATTTCCTGCACTTACACTTTGACGTAATCACACTTAGCACCTGTACGCACAACTCAGCAATTCATTCCAGAAACCCAGACACTCTTTGTGGGCCCCTTGGATTTGAGAACAGCTATCTGTACCTTTCCAAGGAGAAATCTTACTCACATACCCTTGAAAACCCTTTGTGGTTCTGAAATTTCAGTTTCTCTTTCCAGAGAGTAAAAAAATAAGCAAAAAAAAGAGAGCACCTTTTAATATTTTGAATATTAGTAATCTCAAAGACATTTGCTTAGATCATGGAAATTCCCTGGAAGGTGTTCTTGATAAACACTGTTTGTGCATATATAGTGCATATTAAAAAGAAGTGGCATCAGTGATGCTTTTGAGAAACAAACCAACATTTCAGCCTCACCTAGCAAAACCAGAAGTGTTTAACTAGTATTGCTTAATAGTTGTTAGATCAATATATGAACACACATACGTTCCTCTACATACTGATTGTTGCAAAGTCAGGAATATATTGAAATACAGAAAAAGTTGGTATTCTGATTGACAGAAGGTACTCCTTTATGAACATGATGCGTTAATTAAGTCACATCATTTTTTCTTATGCAGAGTTTGTATTTTCTGAGGTTCTTTATTTCCACAAGCAGAATGATGTTGCAGACATCCCAGGAAAGGCCCCTCATGTACCATGTTTTCTGAAGACTCTTTCATTGCAGATGAATCTGGATCATTTTGGCAGAGCAAGAGTCACTGCAGAGAGTGCCTCCCATTCCAAATTAAGCCTCACCTCTTGTCCACAGGGTGAGATCTGGACCACTCTGATTCTTGCTAAACACACAGATTTGGTTTCTCAACTGTCCCCAGCCCCGTGCCAGGGCACAGCATGGCTTTGCTGTCACAGTCCTTTCAGCTGCTCAGAAACTCTGTGTTGGCCTGGGGTCCCACTTCTGGAGCACCCCAGTTTTGTAAATGCAGAACACATCCCCTGTATCCATATAGCACTCTTATTGAGTCAGCCTCTGTAAAAAATCTGTCCCAATGTTTTAGAAGACTGAACAAACCCTTTGGAAAAATTGTTGCCTCCCAAAGTTACTTGACTTCTTGCTCTTCTTAAACTTTGAGCTGATTTTTATCCATGGTTTCTGTCATTGCAAATTTCTCAGAGGGGATTAAGCATTTTAATCACACTGACATAAAAATATTCAGTGATGTCCACTGCATAACTGATAATAAAAATTGAAACATTCTAAAAATATCAGCTAATTTAGAGTATCAAGGACACCTTCAAGGATACTGAAGGATTAGCAGTCAGAGCCAAAGATAGCCAGGTAGCCAATTCAAAGACATTACAAAACCTTTCTGAAAAGTAAAATAGCGCTGTGGTTTTACATCAGATTGTATTTCCATGCAGTTCTGTCACTCTCTTTTTTTATATAACAAGCAGTCTCGGAAACAACTTTAGCAATCACCTACATCTCACAGAAGCACAAATGCTGGTCTGACAGGAGCTGGGATGGACGTGCTCCCTACAGTCCCTGTGGAGCTGCTTTGCATCCTCGGGCAGGCAGAGCTGGCTGCCTGGCACACAGCAGCAGCTGGCATGGGATGAGTGGGGGGACACCTCTCACAGCAAACCTACTGCCGGACAGACAGACAGGGAAACCTCTCGAGTGCATAGGCTTGGAACAGTAACATGTTTTGTTCATGATAGGCTTATCCCTGGTGACCTGAGTTTCAGGCAAAAGAATGCATCTCCCTGTATAAACCTAATTCGCCTACTGTCACAAAGAGGAAGTGTTCAGGGTACCCCAGATAACAAGAGCCATGATGACATCTAGCAATTTCTCCTAACTTTGGTGCATGGCAAGGAAGCTAAATAGGTGTCAGAAGAAGGGTGGTGTGAAGAAGGGGGTGCCTGACATGGTGGTGTGTCCCCCTCAGGGTTCATGAGCATGGGCCAGGCAAGCACCTCATGTCTAAGGTTGCCACTGAGGTCACGACTTCTAATAATTTCCCTTCACTTCCAGACTGTCCCCAAAGCATGCCACTATTGCTTCCTGGATTTCAGATACAGTGATTTATCTTTGAAAAAAATAAACAAACAGTGGGAGAAGGACACATGTTTTAGAGACAAGGTGATTGAGTGTCTTGGAAACCTTCAAACAAAATAGCAGAAATTCTACCAAATTGCCTATTGGTTTTATTTACCTGGTATTCAGGGCTGAGAAGCTTCAAAGTTAAATGACTGTAATGAGTCCTTAAAATCCATATTTGGGTAGATAAACAGATAGTGCTGAGCACTGCTGTTGTCTCCACCTTGTAAGTGATAAGTAAATGGCTTCCAGGAATTGAGCAGCCACTCACTGGGTAAACAAGTCAGTGGCTCTGCTGAATATAAATACAATGGGAATGGGAGATAGCTCTGGGAAAGACCCTGGCATAGGAGAGTCACACACTTTCTGCCTTTACATTTTAAAAATTAGCAGTGGAAACAGTGGTTTGTCCCATCCTCCTGCCCTGTAATGCTTGATTTTGCCCTAAAAACACAAAACAAATGAAACTTAAAAGAGAATTATCTAAATTAATAAAGGTTATTGGCAGAAGAGGGAGAACATTTGTGGGCTCCAAGTTGAATAGAAATGAGCACAGAGACACTTTACTAACCAAACTGCAGCCAGCCTCAAAGGCTGTGAGGTGCTATGCTTAAAAAATGTGTTGTAGAGGTTTTCTCATTTAGGGACAAGCCCAGCAGGACAGCACTGGTGTGCAGCCAGGAGGTTATTCTGAAATCACACCAGAACTACACAGCAGAATTAGCATCACAGTCTCTGGGGAACAGCTCCCTTTTGGTCAAAGTATTTTACAGATAGGTTGCCAGGAACTGAAACCCAGTGGAAACAGCAGTTCCCAAACCAGGACTCACCCTATCTCTGGGAAAGAAGGGGGGGTATGAGAGATAATGTCTGCAGGCTGCAAACTGAGATGAGTGGCTATAATCCTGAATGCTGGATGCTGAATGAGTTGGGGAGAAAAGAGGAGAGAAGGGTCATGAACGGTAGAACTCACTTGGGAGAGGGGCACAGGAAAAATAGTTTGGGAAATGCTGCAGCAGAAACCTTTTTTTCCCAAATCCCTCCTTTTCCATTGTTGCTTCCTTGAACAAAAGCAGCCCATGCAAAGACAAGGGCTTAAAACTAAAAGGCCTGACACATATTTCCTTGTCTCAGTATCAAATATCTCCTGTGATATTTACAATTCTTATACCATAAATAGAAATGCTTGAACACAGAGCTCATTTCCTGGTTTCTCAGAAAATGACATCCTCTTCCTTCTTGCCAGTTTCCCACATCTCTCTGTGCTTAATGCTGGTGGCCTGCTTTTCCCCACCATTGTACTGGTTCTCTTTTCCAGCAGCCACAGCCTCACATTTGGTAACCTTTGCCCTTCCATTTGATCAGAGCCAAAATGCCATCTTTAGAAAGCTAACGTACCAGAGAAAATGGAAATATGAAGCTGGGCTGCCCACCATGCTGTTATCTTACTCTGTTTCCACTGAGGTTTATTTTTTGGAATACACCTGTTGATTTTAAATTAATGAAAGATTTTCTAAATGCACTGAAGCATCTGAAGACTCAGGATCTCCTTAGGAGCAGAGCCCCTTTTAAAACTGAACCTCTATTAATGTGTTAAATTTGAGGCAGAGATACTATTTACTGAAAAAGAATAGTACTTTACCTGCAGGTTTCTTTGAAGTCTTCTTGTCATTACTAGAAATTTCACTGAATTATCTTCCATCCCCCAAGTCAGCTTTCTGCTGACACAAGAGAGCTTCACCTTCTTTTTGATCCTACAAGTGAAGCCATGTGGAAATGATTGAGAGTGACGTCACAAGTTCAGCATTATGATTTAAATTTAGGATTGGGCAGAAGGAGGGGAAAAAAAATTACACGCATCCACGATTACTGTGTTTGGGTCATTCAGATGCATGCTTTAAAAAATAAGGTCTTGTCTCAGTGAATATGAAATGTACCATGGAATCTTTTAAAAGGAGCTATTCTTTGCCTGTATGTGTGTTTATGTAAATATATATCCAAAACTTTGGCTTCTCCCTCAGTATTCCATTGTTTAAGTGAATTTTTGATTGCTGTTGGTACCAGAGGTAATAGTAGTTCGGTGATGCTGCATGTAAATAAATTTTAGACCTTTCAAAAGGAGAAGTGTATGTTACCATAAGTTCCAGGCCTCTTTTATCCTCACAAAATCCAGACATTGAAAAACTCAAAACCACTGAGTTTAAAACACTCACTCATAATTATTGCTCACTCATAATTAATGTCAAATTCAGGTAAATGGAAGGTTACTTTTTAGAACAAACATTTATACACAGAAAAAGTTGAGTAAGTAAATCAAGGGTCAGAGAAAACAGATTGAAGGGACAAACTTAAGGAACTCTATGTTTAGCTCATTACAACTAAGAGGGCGCTGGCCAGCTTTGAGAAGGCCACCAGGAAGAAAGATCCTCAGTTCCCCTCTAGTACTGGGAGCAGTACTAGAGGCTGGTGCTTGAGGTGGAATGGCAAGGTGACACATTCATGCTTTCTGAGCTGAAGTAATGCTCCACTGAAACTCACTGCCACAAAAATACCATCTCCACACGTCTTGAAGAATACAAGTAAGCTCTTTTAGGAGACATGTATTAGTTGATTTTGCTTTATTCTCTGATTTTTATTGCATTCACAGAATCATTAAGGTTGGAAAATTCACCTAAGATCATAGAGTTCAGATCAGAGGAAGCTGGGAAAAATGTGATACATGGGATTGTTTGTGCACTTTAAATTGTAGTAGCTTGGAGAGGTTGTGAGAATATATGATATGATACGATACGATACGATACAATACAATATGATACGATATATGTTGTGTAGTGTCGTGTCATGTCATGTTATGTTATTTTTAAGCCAGAAGTCACTGGCATCTGAAGA
Organism: Zonotrichia leucophrys gambelii; assembly: GCF_028769735.1. Classification (NCBI taxonomy): domain Eukaryota; kingdom Metazoa; phylum Chordata; class Aves; order Passeriformes; family Passerellidae; genus Zonotrichia; species Zonotrichia leucophrys. The sequence goes on along the minus strand of NC_088171.1, from coordinate 119,770,324 downwards.
AGAATTTTCCTAGAAGAGTTTTATGTCAATATGAGTAGTGAGGGTTGAGGACAAAACAGAGCATCCAAAAGCATCATAGCAGGCACAAAAATGTATCACAAAAGACACAGAAGACATGAGACCTACACAGAGAGTTTAGTTCTTTGAACTTTCAAGCATGATAATAGATACATATGTTTTCTTAAACAGAGGTCAGTATCTTTTGCCACCAATGAATAATGTTAATTTCTAACCTCTGATTCTACAGTAAACTCATACCAAAAGGATACAAATATTTTTCTGTATGTGAATACCAAGATTCATATGCAGTAATGAATACTTGCAGTATTCATTAAATCTCCCTTGTACCACATGCACACACATCATCAGCAGATAAATAAATGAGACAAAAGTGTTCAGCCTCAAGCCTTGTTTCATTGTTTAAGCTTTTCCTTGCTCCTCCAGGGATATTCATGTCAATGTCTTAATAAGGCAAGGACAACCATTTCCATGCCTGAAAACACCTGCTCAAACTCAGGAAACTGCATGAAGTGGAGTAGGACTTGTGTGTTTTCTCAGAGGGAAGAAGTGTGGTAGTTCCTTATCGTTCCTTATCTGCAGTTAACTTTGGCAAGCAATCAGTCAGATATTAGCCAAAAAGACAAACATATAACAAACTAATAAAGTGGCTTTGGAAGTTCCTATTGTACTAATTCATAGCTGATATTGTTGCTAACATGCAAAAGTTTCCTCAGAGTTCACTACTGTAGAAGAACACAAGGATATTGATTAATCCATCTTGCTGCAAGTATTTACTGCCCTCCCAAGTGGTCCTTTAACTTGATCATTGCAGAACTTAAAATGAAATGTGGTCTTTATGAAAGCAATGTTTCCAAATGGAATAATTTGGGAAAAGTTATACAATAAGCCCAAGTTTCAAAATAATAAAGGTATGTATTATATATTAACAATAACATGGGTATTTGTATTAGTGTCACTATCTTGTAAATATAAAAGATGGCATGCAAATTTATTTTGCCCGTTTCCAGGCGCTTCTTTGTACCTTTAGTTAGAGAGATGAGAACCTGTCAATCTTCAGGGCCAAAAGCTGGCCGTAGGATGAGGTCCCTTCTCAGTCTGTGCTAAGCAGATGGAAACACTTCCCTTGCTGGAGTCGCAGTCCCCTTTCAGTGGGAATTTCCATATGGTGTCAGGCCAAACCAGAGCATGTACTATGTGCAATTGCTTCTGCACACGGAGAAGTTTTCTGTAACTCTTGAGTCCAGGGCCATTTTTGCTCTGCTTTTAAATCACCATGATGGCACCAAGCCTTCCTTCTTTGCCACCAGTTTTCTTCCGTATCTACCCTGGTTTTCTTAAGCTTACCAGACCATTTGTCTTTGATGGACCCACCCCATTGTATATCCCACCCATCCCTGGGCTGTAGCCTCGAATCCAATTGCTGTAGAAATTTAATTTGAGCCATATCTTTTCTGGGACAGAAATTCCATACTTCTTAAAAGGCATCCAGTGAAAAAGAAGTCTCTGAACTTAGACATTGATTTCAATGAGACTTTTGCCTGTGTATGCACAGCAGAACTGAGCTATTAACAGCTGATAAAGGACTAGCTGTTTGAAATATGTTTTTTACTTTGATGTTTTTTTAAGGAGGAAGTTAAAAGAATTTAAAAGAACATTTAGATTCAATGATCAAGTATTAAAGGCACTTAGAAGTTCTCAGATTAAGGTGCCATTTAACAAGGCAGGGGTCACATGCAAATTTAAGAATATAGTTGGGGAGAATTCTGAAGAGAATTTTGAAGTTTCCCAGATTATCATAATTCTGGTTGAAGTAATTTGTCTCAGATTTTATGTGGTTTTAACAGTTTTGGCACCATCTATCTGGTTTTATATACATATTTTTAAAAAAGAAAAAGGGAATATAGAAAAAGTGACAAGACCAGAATGTTCCCCCCAAAAGTCTATAACATTTATTAAGAGGTTTTAAAAACTCAAAAAAGAGAATTTCCTGCCTCTCAAACAAAATTCAGTAATTTTATAATTAAATTCAGTAATTGTATAATTGTTTATAAAAAAAACAAAAATTCTGTCTGTAGTGCAGCTACTAAGGGATGGAGAACAGAAATCTGTTACAATAGCTATTTATTTCTTAGTCAGCAGTGGGTCGTTCACAGCTAAGTGTAGTTCACAGCTATTGCACTTCAAAAAACACTTTTCTATTTATAAGCTATCCCAGTGTCCTTTGACTCTTATCAATCTCATTCATTTACCCTGTCTATTTTGCATGCTTTTTCCTGCCTCATTCAATATCTGCAGCTTTCTGTATTAGTTAGGTTGTTTCTTCCTCCTTCTTCTGGATTGTGATGGACAATGTGTTAAATTGATGTGCAATCTTTTTTCAAGTCTAGTAAATATCAAGTAATGTCAGGGGAGATCTGCACCTCCCTTGCAGCTCTGGGAAGGTACACAATCAACCCAGCTGACATGTCAGAGCTGTATGTGGATGGAACATATTCAGTGCAGCGGAATTGTTTGCAGTTCTGCAATACATATATACCTCAGCTAGTTGTAGATAGATTTTCAAAAGGATGTAGAGGAATAAAACATTTTTATTCCTTGTTGCCAAGTTTAATCTCTTACAGGGAATATTGTTTTGTATAAATAATTAAACACTGGAGCCAAAGCAAAACTGTTTCTTTAGACCCAATGATCATTACATTTCTCTGGTCTATTGCTCATGTCCCTGTTTCAAGTTGCACAACATGGCACTTTTTAAGCTGGTGTAGTAGATTTCAGGTAAATGATGTAACCAGCAGGCTTTTCTCAGAAATCCACGAAAACAGTTCCAGGAGATCATTTGTTTGTTCTAATGTCAACCAAGGAAATTTTCATTTCTTGGCCACGTGTCGCCTTGAAAAGTATATCTTCCATAAATACAACTAGTACAGGCCAATATTAGTAGGAACAGACAGAAATAATTCTTGTCTCCTTAACAGAACAATCAAACAGTCTTTACTCTTAAATGTCTGAAGATCTAAATTAAAATCCCTGTCTCTCAAACACTTGCGTATGTGGGTCTTCAATCTGCTCCTGCTGTGTGCTTTTTTTTCTTCTTCTCTACTGCTGCACACAACAAGCTTCAAGTTCTTTACAGAAGGTCAGTATGCCATATCATAAGACAAGAAAATAGTATACTATAGCCATCTGTGTTTGTTCTGTGATAAACAGGAGGGTTTTAACCAAGATTTTTGTAATTCAAAGGAAATTTTCAGCTGACAACACAATTAATCTCCTGATGCTGGTGACAAACAAAATAACAGAGGATGACCAGTCTCTATTCTCTTTTGGACACAGATAGGTGCCATCTGTGACGCTCTGCTGGCTACTGCTGTAGGGAAATCAAGAGCAATGGTCACCTAAAAAGTGACTGCACTGTGTGGTGTCACCATCCCTGTGCACTTTGGGGACTGGCTGACTGAGCTCTGACAACTTGGGTGTGTCAGATTTTGTCAAGCATGGAAAGAAATCGGCTTTTGCAAGGAGAACCTTACAATCCTACTTATCTTAAGTGAATCTCTCTGAACACTGGGAAAGGGAAAAGGAGATGAGAGGAGAGGGAGAAAATGAATCCTATACCTCCCCTATCAGTTTTCCCATTTGTTTCATAAAAAGATGTTAAAGCACAAGACACTTGATTTTATAATTTTTATACCACACTTTTTTTTTGGAAAAACACTGCAAGACCTACAGGTTTTTGGGAATAATGTAGCCTTATCTGGAGAAAAGTTGGGCTGTTTATGCTGTGTTTTGTAACCAACCACTAATTCCCTAAATTAGTTTCCAGTTAACTCTCTCTTTGTGTAAGTATGTAATGGGCTGCTGAGTCAAATATTTTACTGACTTCAATTTGTGCTAAGTATGCTAGTCAAATGCTGTGGTGATGTGCATTAAATGAGTTGCAAAAGAGTGATTGAGTTGTGCAGTCTCCCCAATGGACCGCTAATAAAAAACTTTATACCTTATGAACCATCATAACTCTGTATATGCCACATGAAATAAGGTATTAAAACATTTTAGAGAGCTTTAAAAATTTTATTGGTGCTTTTTTGGTATTGCTCCACCTATAAAGCTGGACTTCCTTAATTAGTGAGGACCTATGCACAGGGGAAAAAAAAAGTGTCTGGGAAATACTGGACCCTTTAAATTTTAAGTAATCCAGCTATAGTTAGTTTTGCTACCATGCAGTTAATTAAGTATTATTAGACCAAGTGGCCATCCATCCTAGGCAGAGCATTCCTACAGGTTAGTCAGTACATGCACTTGAGGTTTCTGATTCAATTTCAAAGTGAATTAGGTTCTTGGATCAGAGGAATTATTTAACTCTTCCCAGGATCTTGCTGCTCAATAAAAGATAACTGCATACAGGAGTGTCTTTAGCTATTTCATCTATCATAACAGGAGCCACTCAAAGTGCTGCTAGCTGCCCATGGATGGGTCAGCAATGCTCTTGTCAGAAAACATTTATCACAAAAAGAAGCAGCTGGACATTCCAAATAATTGAAAACTTACAGAGGAGCATGTGAATCCCATGTCCCAGAAAAATCAGGCATATTTTTTGTAAATGCTGACTTCCCTGCTTCTGGAAGTTTGGCTGATGGACATGTGCTTGAGCAGAGCACTGCAGCTCTACTCACTTCCAAATGAGGCTTGGAGCCATAGATCTGAAGTCTGTGAAGATCTGAAGTTTAACCCTTTCCTGCTGCTGAATATTTTTGCCTTGGTAATTACCCACTAGAATGCATAGATTTCTTAAGGTGTGCTAAGATTTAATTACACAATTATGCTTACCTTAATGAACTAAATTTATGACCCTGAAACCCATAAGACTGTTTCTGCTTTATGGGTTCATGACTGGAGTGAGGAGCGGGCAAACAGCAGTGCCAGCCCCTGCTGACAGGGAGCAGCTGACTGGGGTGAGGCTGTTGAACAACTGGGAAGTTTTAGCCAGGACATGGCAATAACCTCACCCCACAGGAGCACTGCTGTAGGAGCTTCTCTTGTCTCTGACCTCAAAGCTTCATCTCAGCTGTGGGGTTTTTTAATATCGTAGTGACGCAACTTAACGTTACAATCCTATAAATGGTGTTCAACCACAATGCATTTAAATGAATGTATCTTGGTTTTTTTTTTCTTTGCTGAATCAGCAAGATACCATGGTCTCAGTAACAGCTGCTCAGACTCCTCTTTCCTTCAGCCTCCAAGCTGTTTTCCTTGGCTAAACCAGAAAGGCAAAATCAGGGGAATGGGAAAGGTGCTCCTAATGCTTTCCTACAGCTTTAAATTGCATTTAATGTCTGCTGCAGAGAGCAAGAGATGAATTCTCAATGCTGTGTCTGCACCAACCCCTCAGTCACTTTTAGGGCTGAGATGTTACAGAAACACTCAAGTGTCACTCAGGTTTCCCAGCACTGTACCATCTGAAAGGCATCCAGATAAATGCTGAGGATGTTCCCTTTCTGTGGACACTACTGCAGTGCAAACTACCTCCAGGAAAAGTTACTAGGACAGTGGGAGCAGGGCTCTAAACAATCCCAGCAGAGGCTACACCTGCGGTACAGCTGGTGGCTGCTGCAGAATACCAAATAAGTTTAAAATTGCTGCTAAGAGGGGGGATGGTGCTTACTGCAGCAGTGAGGCACCAGGACCTGGTCTGCTTGATTGCTGCAAGGAGTACTTCACCATTATCAGTACAGAATACCAACTCCAGCTCTCATATAGGTACAAGCCTCTGATTGCAACATGGTCAGTACTGAATGTCAGGACCTGAGAGTTGTTCAGCACAAGTCTATTGCTCACTGAATATCTCTATAGGGAAAGCAAACCCAGCAAGAGTCAGATTTTCCACCTACTAGATCTATGGAGAGGGATCTTTAGGCTAATTTGCCTGAAGCTGTCAAATTTAACTCATAGGATATCACAGTATTTTACCTTTGCAGGTAAGGCTTGTAAATAGCTAACCATCAGGGCCTGGCAAGAACTACCACACAATTACTTTGTGAGTGACTGATGGTATAAAAACAGAAGTAAAGCATTTTTAGTAGCAACTGAAATACCAGCATGTATTTTAAAGATTTGTTCACTAGGCAAGAAGGATGTCAATCCCTCAGTCTGTGGCTTTGCACTTCTCCAATATGCATTAGTGGAACCTACATGATTTGAAACATCTGCATCACACTTGTGGAGGGTCAGCTGGACACTGACATTTTTCTGTATGCAGTTCATAAGTTTTTCCTTGAATCTTCTTCCAGAGACCATCTTTAAGTCAGAGGTGAAAAGAAGAATATGGTCTCTTCAAAAAGAGTTTAGGAATGGCTTCCTTAATCCATAGCATAGCAAGAAGCAACACATCATACAGTTCTTTAAAACAGAAATATCCCTGACTCAAATAAACACCCATATCCTGTTTGTAGGATAAGCCAAAATTTCCTTTTTCTTTGTCCCAGATCCAAATTACTCATCTCTTTTTGGGGAAAAAGAAACATTATAATTCAAGTATATGTTCCCAACACAGTGACAGATTTCCCAGAGGCTCTTTTTTTCAGGCCACTGAAGCTGGGCAGAGCATCATGTGGTGGCCCTTCCCTGCCTCCAGCACACATTCCTGCTGTAGTTTCAAGTGCTGGGCTGGCATCACTTCCCAAATGTTCTCTCCTGCTCTGTTCCTTTGCAGCCTGGCCCTCTGCCTCTTTCCATCTTCATCTCTCACCTTCCTCCCACACTTGCCTCGTGGCAGAGTCCATTATCTGAGAGATTTAGCTCCCCAAAACCCAGCGAGAAATGCCCATGTTTTTGCTGTCTTTCTTGACAGCCTGGGAAACTGAGCTGTCTCGGCCAGAATGCTGCCAAATTGAAGTGGTGGGAGAATGTGGCAGAGAGGAGGCAAGGAAGGAGATTTGTGAAAGGAAGCAGGGCCTTCCCCCTTGCTGGTGTTAAGAAATGTTGTGCCTAACTCCACTTCCTTCAGGTCTGTCACCATCAGAAGCAGCAATGAGGATGGAATCATGTTCTCACTGGATTTTACACACCTCCTGTTCCAGTTCTCTAACCATGACAAGTCTCAGTTTCAACAAGGAGCTGCAAACTGAAGATACTGTCTGAGTGCTCAGGAAGCAGCAACATCTTTTTTTTCATTGTTCCCTCTAGAGTAACTCGTATTTCACAGTGGCTCCTTGGAGTAATAATAGTTTCTAGATAAAACACCATGGATTTTTAAGTGCACACCTGAGAGCAATTATGTCACCCTTTTCTTCTAAGTTTCCTCAACACGCCAAGCCTTTCTAGCTGCTTTTCTTTCAGCTGCCAGTACCAGAGGCAGCTAACAGAGCCATAAGCATGACAAGGCATGTGAAGGCATGACAAGGCATGTGAGGAACTTACCAGCACCTCCCATTTTTAACTCTGAAAATTCTGAATGATCCCCATCGTCGTTGAACATAGTTTGGAAAGTCAGTGCACAGTTAACTTCAGTGAATAATCACATCTGTATTAAGGCAGAAAATCTAAGCCCATGTTACCTAAAATCTTAATTGTATATTTAACTGCACAAATAAAGACAGCAAAAATGCAGGCACCAGATCACACCTATTACACCAGATTAGCATCTATTAATACATTCCAAGCCTGAACCAGAATAGCCCATGCTGTTGCAAATTATAAAATAATTTTGATTGTCCTTTTTGTTATTTCCTTTGAGAACTATGAGGTGCTTTGGGAAAAAAAAATGCAGTGAGCTAAATGAAATTTTATTCCAGCTGAAATGCATCACATATGGCCATAGATACAGACACCTGGGGCAAAGTCCCAAAGGGAGGAAAATTAATTTAGAAATCTTTTGTAATGGGATTTGTTAGAGAAGTGTAAGATTACTTCCACTTAACAACTCCCTATAAAAATATGATGGGTTAAGTTTGATAGTTGGCTGCAAAGTGACTTCAGTCCTTTTCAGGTATCCTGGCAGTCCATAAATAGGATGCATAAATGTTTAGTCACCCCAGTATCTCCAGGTATCCTCTGATTCTGTCTAAAGGACCCATTTCATGCAAGACTGCCTTTCCTACATTAGACAAACTTACTACCTTTCTGCAGCTCAGAGTTCTGGTTTTCAAGGCTTTTGGATATTTGGAGATCCTGTTGACATCTTCAGCTCTTCAGCACTGCCTGTCACCACATCTTTCTCCCATTGTGGAGCTGTCAGAATGGCTCTGACCCTCTGTCAAGCTACGCAGAGGGACCACAGGCTAAGTGGGCAGCACTGACAGATATGCATCGATGTTGATCTCTCTGCCAAAGTTAAGAACTATTTTTAACTTTTCATTTTTAATACACACAAACCAGCAAGAAGTGAACTGGAAAGTGAATATCCTTCTCCAGCAACACGAAGGGGTTATACTCCCTAAGATGTTTTCTTCTTTTTAAATGTGAATACATGCATTTGGATGACTCAGCTCATAATACCCCATATGTGAGCTCAAAGTTGAGAGCATCAGTAAAACCATTGTCCATTAAAAGTGTCTAAGTGCTTTCTTGCTTTCTTTTGGCATCTGTCCTGCAATAACGTACCTTACCTTGAAATAATCTCCCTTTTACTTGTGGGGACCACCACTTTGACTGGGAGGGTGGAGTCACTGAGGGGGAGTGAAAGCAGTACCAAAGCCTATGGCCAGCTTAAGCATATTTGTATATTTGCATATTTAAACAGAGAAAGGAATGGAAAGCATTCCCCCACCCCCCCTTTTCAGTGGCTGTCATTTTGAGCATGTGTAGAGGTAGGATGAGGTTAAAAGTTCAGGAAAGAGAGAGAACACAGAACAACATCCTATGCATTCTCTGAAACTATGACAAGGGGCTTAAAACTCTTCCCACGTATTGCCACATACAGTACTCACCGCAAGCAGTCCCCTAAACTGTCTGGCTGTGGTTACAGTTCAGTTCTGAGCCAGGAATGGGGCAGGACAGTGCTGAGCCCAGGCAGGCTACAGTGCTTTCAGCACGCTTTGCTGGATGGATGAGACCTGGCATTCCCAATTAGGGCACTCGCACAAAGCGCCGGCCGGGCCGTGGCATTGCCATGCAGCCCAGCTCCGCAGCGCTGGCTCCGCTGGCAGCTCCAAGGTAAGGACTGTGCACCCTGCCCCGAGCTTGGGTGCAAAAACCACCAAGAGAGGATTTGTACTTATTTGGATTTATGCTTATTTCCTGTACACACTCTGCTCCTCACAGGGAAGCGCACATGGCGATTTCTGTACAGCAGCATATGGGAAGGATGTGGAAGGACGACTGGTTTCTCCCAGGCTTGTGAGGAGCTCCCATCAGAAAGCAGCAATTCAAAATGGAAGGAGTGAGTACCAGCGTCTCAGCCACAGCAAGCAGTATCCCAGCAAGGCAGGGAGGTGTCTGCCTGCAGAGCCAGCAGGTATTTGAGATGGCTTGTAGTGGAAAAGGGATCTGCTTTTACTTTGCTTGTGATGGTCTCATCCTTTATTCTGACACGGCCAGAGTAGATTTAACAGTGCTCATCAAAAATAACAAATTATTTCATGCAGCAAATTTTGCTTGTAACTACATGACACTGAAACACAGAATTAGACAATTAGTTATCCCCAGATCTGCTAACCCTTGTTCTGAGGTTAGAAATAAAAGAATTAACATACATTGGCAGCAATGGAGGCCAGAGCATACATTCTGTATATTCCTGAATTTCTACATTCCCACTTCAAGCAGCACAAACGATAACCCCAGAACCCTTGCCTTTTATTTCTTCTTAGTCTGTTTGTGAGGAAATAATTTTTGATTTCAGTTACTGTCAGGGATTTGTATAGTATCATAATTGACTGGAATAATCTAATCCTTATCTCAAAACTTTGCAGGGTAGTACATAACTGCTGCCACTCAAACCCTTATTGCAACTATCAAGAAAACTGCTCTGGGCTCATGAATATCACCAGCTTTGTGGATCACTCTAAGAAGTCTCATATTCTAGAGAATTCTATTAAAAATAATTTGATCACTTTAATCTATGGCTCCCCACCTGCAAACTCCCAGATTTCACTGGGCACTTTATCTGTTACATGGCTCCCTGATGTCTTTACCAGGTAGAGAATCTTCCAGAATTTTCAAAAAAAAATCCATATTATTGAGATTTTTGTTCATTGATAGGAGGAGATCTGCTTTACTGAAATAACAACAGTAAGCTTCTAACAGGTGCTGTCATAATTGTTCCTGCAAGCAAAGATCTAATTCATATGATAATCTGTCATCGTCTGGCATTTCATCCTAACTGATTTTTAATGCTATATTGATCTCAACTTCTATAATTGGCCTCTTCAAATAGTTCACTTTCAGAGAAAGGGAAATGCAGGTTTTTTTTTTTTTCTTTTAGCCTCTTTTACTATCTGGTATATGCTGCCATGGAATTTAATTCTGTGTAACTTAAACCCCACAAAACAAAACCCAATCCAGAATCTACACTCCTGGAGTCTGAATAAAATATAGACAACTTGCATTTGATCTTGAAATCCTTATGTAAGCCAAGATTTCTTACTTGAGAAAATAAATAATAAGTGAAGAAATTGAAAGGCTTTAATTTTCGTATCTTTAAAAAGCAATGGTTTGGTTACTTCATACAAAGGATGTCACTCCCCATAATATCTCAGCCGGAAAAAAAAAGATAAAGTATTGTCATTAAAAAAAAGAAAGAAGAAAAAAAGAGGAAAAAAAAAGAGAAAAAAAGAGCAAAAAAAGAGAAAAAAAAGAGAAAAAAAGAGAAAAAAAGAGAAAAAAAGAGAAAAAAGAACTGCTTGCAGGCTTTTGTGACTATCTTTCTGAACAGTTGTATTCTAACCTATATAAATCAGCAGCCACAGATGCAGCAGCTAAGTTAACAAAGACGTATGCTGCTCTGTGACCCCCATCATCCCCGTGCATCTGAAAACAGAACTCAGAACTATAAGGTTGCTGAGAATGTGGAAAATGGCAGGCAGTCATCTCTTTCACCAGACTTAGCAAAATTGTAAGAATAAACAAAAAGAAAAGTAAAAACATGTAACCAGTACTTTGCACATGGATGGGGGAGAGAGGAGAATTTTAGGTCATCTAACAGCTAATGTAAACTACAGGGTGGATTCCTTCCAGAACCAAGCTTGTGATTACATTAATCAGACACACCAGAGCTAATGCTATACATTACACTTCCAGGATTTCAATAGCGGGTTTGAGCTACAAAAGAGGGAAACAGTCCCCAATATTGGGCACACCATTAATGGAAATAAAGAACAGGAAAATAATTGCTGGAACAGCCAGTCAGCTGAACACCAGGGAAACAGTGAGTGAGCAATTATCAGTTCATAATCGATGTGACCATTACCCTCTTCTCTTTTACAGCACATCTTTTGCACCTGGCACTTCAGGCAAACAGCAGCTGAAAGAGAACTCTGTAACATGTCCATAATAGGCTGCTCCCCTGCCTTCAGGAGCAAGTGGCCATTTCAATGGCTGCAGATGTTTGTGCAAGAATGGACACTGCTCAGTACCATTCTCTGCTAATGCCAGAGTCCTTGTAGTCAACAGCTTGAGCTCTTTAATTCATGATACAATCTTTTTGCTAAAAGGTCTCAAGGAAACACTGATAGCTTCTGCTTCAGATGTTCTCTCTGAGTGTGCAAGGGATGTGTTGGTTTAAAAGGTCACATTGATGTCCTACATTTACTTACAGTAAAGGCCTTCATTGTATTTTTCTGATTCTGCCTGCCCGAATGGATAGGCATGTTAGCTGTGTAGCTTGCTGAATTCTGAACACAGAAAAAAACCCCAAGTATGTTATAACTGGTTCTCATTAAACTGCTAAATGGAATACTAAAAGGTAGCTTAAAATCAGGTGCATTTAATAAAGTTATATTTGAATTGGCACACGCATGGGTCCCATGTGTTTTTCAGTTTGCTAGTGTTGCAAGTTTATCATGTGTATTACCTATGCTTAAATGTTACTTCACTCCAATAAAAACAGGCATCATTTACAATTTCTCTCAAACATTGCTAAGTCCATGACCCAATTCATTAGCTAACCTTCTGAGGCAGCCTAACACACCCATTGAATTTACTGAGTCTTGGAAAGTGATTTATGCCTTTAGATTAGATATGGGTTTGGAAGATTAAATAAAACCACACAGGGGCATGAAGTGGAGATTTTCTGCAGAAGATACATTTTTAGTTTGAACAGAAATGTACAGAGCATTCATTCACTACATTTCACTTTCCTTCTTAAACCTGCAGAGGTTCCAGAAAATAAATCACAGGGAGGAGTTTCATCAGTGTAATTATATAAAAATTCCACATTGAAGAAAGCTGTGTGATGGGATCTGTAGTGGAAAGAGTGTTTTCACGTTCCAAAATTCCTCTGGGAGAGAGCACAGACACCTCTGTGGCAAGCAGACCTCTGAGTCTCCCAAGGACTCCCTGCCCAGTCCAGGAGGGGAGCTGGAACCCATCCAGGTCTGGCCTCTTCCGATTCTCCGGATGCACTGCTATGACTCAGGCACGGGCATGTCCTAACCCTGACACGGATCCCAAAACAGATCAGTATCCCAGCAAGACTGCGTAATACTCATTCATAACCAGACAGCCTTGGACATAATTAGCAGCCCCTGCAAGTCTGGAGACATTGCAGCCCTCAGATATGATGGATCTCTTGAAATAGGAATTTTACGGATTTGCCTAACGCTGCCCCTTACATTCACAGTCAGAGAAGCTGCTGCTCGGATCTGGGACTTCAGCATACCTCACAGGACTCTGTTTGGTTGCTTTCATGGAAACACAACAGTAGGAAACTATTTTATGTAATTTAACAGTGAGAAAGAGAGGAAAGGAGCCAGCACTGCGGGATTATCCAGCACTCTGGACCACCATCAGGTTGTGCCTAGAATAAACTTCGGCCACCTCGGCTTTACAGAAGCACTAACATGCAACAAGTTTCTGCCTTTCTTTATTGAGGAACAAAATGAAGCTGAAATAATTTATTAGGAAAAAAGTTAGTAGAAAATTTATAAGAGCTAAATTTATTAGAAAAAAGAATGTGGATTTTAATCAATAATCATGCCCATGGTCAGATAAATTTATGCTTGCAAAGGCTTCAACAGATGTTTTTCATTGTAATGGCTGAGATCCAGAATCTTTCTACATTCTTATTTTCTTTCCTCAAACTGCAATAAGACCAGAGGTCACTCCAAATTCTTTGTGTGTGTATGTGTGTGTGTTTTTTGTGTGAAGAAAGTGGACATATGTAAAAAAAAAAGAAAAGATTCCTTCTAAATAGGAAAATAAATCAGAAATACCACAAACCAGGACAAACGCAGATTCTCTGAGTGATGCAGACATTTGGAAATAAAAGCCAGCTGAAACAGTAATTTAGAAAACATCGCAACTTCTTTTGAAGTGAGATTTCTCAATGAGGAAAGCAACTTCTTTGGCTCGATGAAGGTGCAGTGGCACCACAAAGCTCATGCCTTTCCCAAATACTTTAGAAACCCATACAAACTCATCCAAACCAAAAAGGAAAAAATAAAACAAGATATTTGACTCACAAACTAGCCACTAAATGTCAACTGGTTACAGAACGCTCCACCTGCCAAGGCTGAAATCTAGGACAAAGATCCCAGAGGGGTCACAATCCTGCAATTCCTGCTCAAACCAAAGGCCTGTTAGCTCTAACACTTCTCTTAAAAAGAGAGAAAACACATATATTATGCAATCAGACTAGAGTAGAATATTTTTTATGAAAACAAGATGTTTGTAGAAGGTGCCAGGATGCTAGTCCCAGAAAATAGAAGGCAGCTATAGCTGAGGCAGAAGTAGGACTTGCTTGTTCACCAACCTGCCGTGACCTGAGGCCAGGACAAAGAGCTCAGTCTCCCTGCCTGCTTAAATCCTGGGCTCGGGAGCTTCTGTAGCCAGCAAGGGTGCTAGAGTCAACTGTGGTGTTGACACATGTGTACTGGGAACCAGGAGGAGACCAACCTCATTTTTACAACAGCATTGCACAGAAGGGGGTTTTGGTTGGTTTGATTCAATGACTTGATTAGAATTTGAGCTGATAATTTGCAAGAGATGGGTGTTGTATCCACTGCCAGTCCTCTAAGCCAGTCAGCTTTGTATAGGATCAAATTTATATAACAAACCAGACTCAGGCAGTGTCATAAATGAGGGCATGAATTTCGTGCCAAATGTAAATGAATAATAAAGTAGTTACCAAGTAGTATGTCAGTACACTGATTTGGCATTCCCTGTGTGTGCAGAAGCAATTTGGTATGCTATGGGGACAAAATTCAGTCCTGGCATAAATCAATGGGACTCACATCTATTGAACACCAGAACTGAAATAGGACTCAAAGGCATTTTAGACAGCATAGGAATTAGTGATGGAGGGGAAAATGTGAGGGGCAGATGGATGTGAAACAGCACAGAAGTGGAAAAGAGGAAAGAAGCAAGGAGACAGAAATGTAGAAGGTGAAAAGGACTTTATTCTATTTGTTGTTCCTTTTCTTCAATTGGAACTTGAATATATATATTTTTTCCTCTGCATCCAAACTTTATGATAAATTGGGGAACATCTTGGAAACACTTAAAAGCCTTTTAATGATCAGTCACACATGATGAGTAACAATCATTCAGGCCAGTTCTGAACGAGATCCAGAGACCTCTGTGGAATTTCCATCTGCTTGCCACAAAGACCTACACAGGAATTTGGCCACCAAGTATTCTTGAACTCACAGTGTTATGGTAGAGGTGAACTGAGCCCAACACATACAGGTTTCCAGACTTAGTTTTCCACAGCAAACAGACCCACAACTGATAAAAGCACAGTGGCACACACGCTGAGACACACAGAATAAAGGATAATGCAAACCTGGGTGAAAACAGGGGAACACTAAGACATGTAAGACTGGTAGCTGAGAGCAGACATGGTTTACCAGGTGGCTAAGATGATCCAGTTGCAACTCACTTTGCCAGGCACACTTGCACTGCAAACAGGGAGGGAGAGCTGCCCTGTGCCCTCCCCAGCACAAACTGAAGCATTCCTGGCAGTGTTTGCTATTGCACTGCACAGGCCTAGGGCAGAGCAGCAAACAATGGTGCATGGTATTGCCTAACAGGTTCCAGATTATCCAAATAGTTTGTAAGTGGGCATGAGGGAGCAATGCAGAAGTTCTGCAAATTGTCACCATACATTTCAGACATTTATAAGCTCTCAGGTGTTGATCACAGCGGTTTATTTATATACTACATGCACAGTGTTAAGGCCCTTGGCACTAGCAGGGAACAGCAAGCAGCTTTTTTGTTATTTTCTGGTTAGTTTTGTTTCAGACTGAGCACTTGCTACTGGTTTGAGACAACATGTTTCCATATTTTAGTAAAATCTTATGTAATTTTTGAGCAAACTTCCACTATGCAAACCTCTGCAGGCATTACAAGCACGGCAATTGTCTCATCATTATGTATAAATGCATTTGGGTTATCAAGACACTCTATGATACAATTTCTGCAGCTTCCCAGAGCAGGAAACAATACAATTCAGAATAAGGTATGGAATGTGAAATCTCCACTGTCAGCAAGCTGCACAATTTCACTGCACTTTTTTTTTGTGCACATCACCTGCATTTTGTTACTAAACCCAGTAGGATCTAATTACTGTATTCAAATCACATTTAATTTAAGTATCACATTATCTGAACATATTTTGTCCACAGCATATGGAAAGGATAATGCTTATAATTAGTGTGGTAAGCCTAAATTTATTGCAATTATTCACCTGTTTGATCAATATCCATCCACCCACTGTCACTCCTTGTTGGAAGTTTTATCCACATATACTTTGAGAAAAGTATTTAAACCCACAAAATAATGACAGGTTTTATCCTACTGCAAAAGCTCTTTTCTTTTGAATTACTGCAGAAATTTGTAGAATAAATTAAGATTGCTCTTGGGTTCTTAAAATGACTCAGACATAAGCTTTCAAAGGCCATCAGAAACATAAACAAGCACATCACCATCACCCACCAAAACATTGGCCGCTGGGCTTTATGAATAATTCTGTGGCAACAGGTAAAAATTGACAACCAAAAGTGAAATGATGATAAGTACTTTCCATTGATATATAGACCCTTAAGAATTCTTTTAGATCCTCTGAGAACAGAGAGTGTGGAATCTCCAGGGGCAGGTCATCTTTCTTGTGGACTACACTTACCAGAATAAGGCTGATGAAATTGCCTTTGATTAAGCTCAGGACATATACAAGCCAATTCCAAATAATATCCAGTGTATCTAGCTCCTGGTAAGAGAAGCTCCTTTTCCATCAGAGGAAAAGCTCTGGGTTAAATGAAATGTTATCTACACACCTGCCTGAATTAGAGATATCTAGGTTAGAACATGCACTACAGAAATCAGAAGTTTTTTAGCTCCAGGGTAAGGCTTTTTAGTCCAGGGTAAGGCTTATGCCTGAGCACACAGTAAAGCATGGGCATTGTCAGAACTGGGGTAGGAATTCCTGCAGAGCTGCCTACACCTTCTTGCAGGCTCCACACCTTCTTGGACTTTCCTAGCAGTCCCACTGATAGACAGAGGCAGAAGAAATTGGGATGGAAGATCCTTCCTAACTCAGCTCTGCACAGCACAAGTTCTGTGCAAGAGTGGATGTGACCCACCTGCCAGTCTCACAGTTGGCATTAAAGTTCAGTCATAATGGACAGGATGGGGGATAAGAAGAAACGGACTGGCACAGAATGATGTTAATCATGGCACCAGTGCACTTCATTCAAGATTGAAGCTCAGCAGCTGTGTAAATTAGCTGTTGAAAATAAAAGAATTTGGTGAGTTATTGTGTCTCTGATAAGTACATCTGTTTGAAACTACTGATTCAAACAGATGTACTTATCAGAGACACAATAACATTTGTAAGAGAATGCCATAAAAAGGTGAGAATTCAAGATATTAAAGCCCATGAGAAGCATTTTAATAAAGTATTCTGCCAATCATTCAGCAAAAGTTCAAGCATCCCCTTTAGATCAGACTAGATTTACTCAAGGCTAATGGTTTCTTTATCTTCACCAAAAAATATATATATTACAGGTGTCTTGAGAAGTGAGTTCCTGGGTTAATTAAGATTAATTATCTGCACCCAAATCACTAAATGCCTTAATGTGCACACTAAATGTGTCCCTAAAATCAGAAATATTTTTCCCCTCCTCACCTTATTCTCGCTGTAGGTTTGTTCCAGAAGCTGACTGCTCAGGTTTACACCGGGCCTGTTCATACCTGGCAGAGAGCAGGGAAGGAGTGTTTGTTACACTTAGATCAGCTTCAGAACACACAAAGTTATGCCCCTGGCAACTGGGGCCCACCAGGTGAAACAGCTCAAGGGTGAAAATGGTGGGAATCCTTCTCTTGCTACCATCTCACCCAGTATCCTTGTGAAGGCCACAGGACAGAGGAGATGCAGTGCCCAGTTTCCCATTACCACAGCAGGGCATAGTTTGTCAAAGTCTCCCAGGGACCCCTGACTTTGTTTCCCAGGAGAAATCAGCAGCGTGTTCTGAGAAAATCTTATCTGCTCCTGGCTATCCTCAGCATCCAGCTGAGGAACAGATGGTATGATCCTTTAGGAAAATGGACATAGATGGGCTGAGGCAAATTAGACCATTCAGATCTATTTATCTGATGAGAAATGAAGCCCTGAGCTGGCATCAGCCATTCCTGAGGTGGCACAGGCAGGAGCAGATGTGAAGATGAGTTACTGAGATGATGAGATCAAAAGGCACCTAGTCATGGATTTTACATCTCCTTCAGCAAGCTTGTGTGACGCTGGCCAGCTGTCTAGCTGAAATTAACACCTTCTTGAGGTTTAGCTATCAAAGCTGGAAGCTAGGTAATACTGGGTGATGCTGGCAGAAAGCAGAGAAATCTGCTGTTAGAGTACCTTTCCAGGGATTATCCACTAACAGGGTTTTGTTAATCTTTTTTGGATTCTTGCCTGTAGCCACAGCAACACCGTTTTTCCCGTGACCAGGGAAAATGCTGTTCACTCTTTGTTAGTGCGGATCTGGGCAACAGCTTTTATGATTTGATTATTTCAGTTCCTACTGTTGAGCAATCCCTGGAAAAGCTCCAGTGAATAAGGAAGTAACATCCTTTGCTGAGGTGTTCCTAAAATTATCTTCACCCTCTGAGGTGCCTGTTCAAGAGGTCTTCAAATACCCCTACAGACTGGCTGTAGCTGTTTATTATAGAGAGAGGCTCCTCAGGTGGTTCCCATCTCCCCATCCTGGTGAGCCAGAGTGGTACATGGGGTACAGGATCAGACCTTGGAAGCTGCATGGCAGCTCTTTCTGAGCTGAATATCTGTATAGGTATAGAGCCTTAGCAAAGCTCCTGTCTATCCACGAACCAATGTGTGCATCTGGGCTTGGGACGGCAGTTTTGTCATAAGCACCTTGCTTTTCCATTGATATGGATTTAGCTGTGCTCATGAGAAGGGTGGCTGGAGTGGTACACTGAGTCAGGTCCTGTCCCCTTTGCTCAGAACCTTCACATTTCTGCCTGCCCAGCAGAGTAAATGGGAAAGACAAATGTAAGGGCAGAGACAGGTTTCTCTTAAACAGCCTCATTCCCCTCTCCAGTTCTATGGGAAACAACAACAAGTTAAAAAAAAAAAAAAAAAAGAAAAAAGAGTGAGAAGAAAAAAGGGGAAAAAAGAGAAAAAAAGCAGTTGTCTTCTCTCCACAGCAGGAATCACAGTGTGAACAGCCACGGAGTGACAAAGTGAGAGTAGGAGGTTGGGCTTCACTGTCTTTATTCCTCAGTGCATGGGGCTCACAACAAAGGCCATATGCCCTGATCCTAGACATCTCTAGTCTTTTAAGCAGTCTTCAGCATGCAAGCAGCTCTATTAAGCAATATTAATTATTGCAGCATATGGCTGTGAAGATAAAAATGAGAAATGTCTTATCAGTCCTTTAATTAAAATAGCTATACAGCTAACAACTTATTCAGTGTTTGCAGACAGTAAAAAAAAAATAAATTAATAGTCTTTTTGGTGGGTGACTAATTTGAAAGACATTCCTGATTTCTGCACAAACACTCATTCTTCATAGAGATTGAAACAAGCAAGAAGATTTAGAATAATACCTGTCAAACTATGAGGTTATCTGTGAATTGTTCATTTCAACCATTCACTATCAATGACATGCAATTTGTCCCATTAAATATTTTCTACTACCTCAATGGATGAGATAGTTTTATACAAGAAAAACAGCTGAAGAAGGCTAGGACAGGTTTGTGAATGCCACCAAGTGAACTGCTATTCAACAAAAGAAATGAGACAGATTCTGCTCCTATTTCTCTTGTATTTCTAAGGGACTATTCAATGCAAGATTGATCAAGTTGTCAGTTACAAATGACATCAAACAAAAACCTGTGTGGCTTATTGATGAGTTTATTTGCAGTGTTGTGTTTTCTTTTTCATCTCTTGCTGAAAACCAAAGCATATTGAATTGCTTGACATAATGAAACTGATTCTTTATCTGCCATATTTTGGAACTGAGCAGTTTTATATATTAATTTACAAATAAAGCTCTAAGGTACAGCTCATTTCTCATTTTTCCTCCTTGAAAATGGTAGAGGTTTATATACTTCTTAGAACTCAGTTATACCACTGAGCAACAAAAGTGTCAAATGAAATCTCTTAAAAAAAACCGGCTCAAGAAACAGACCCTTGATGTAAGAAAGCAATTTTACTCCAAATATACATTTTGGCACAAGCACTTCACTTGAAAGCCAGTTGTTTAAAATATTAATCTCATTAGTAAAAATAAAAGAAACTCTCACTTCCTATCCTTATACTTTAAGAAAAATGTTCACTCCCATTCAAGAAGACAGAGAGACGCGAGCACATCAGTAAAAGCCAATGATAAAAAACTCGATCCCTATTTTGAAATGTGCCTCAAATTTTGGAAAGAAAATACAGCTGGGCCCTCTTCAGTCTAGTCTGTTAACTAACCTTATCAGGTTGAAATCCAGCCCTTTCCTATAAGCACCAGGCTTTTGTAGTGTTTTCTCGACCCACAGTCGGCCGCCCAGCTCACTAAGTGCTTGCATATGCATAAACAGAACAAGGCATCCTTCCCCCGTCTGCCCCCTGAAAGCCTCAATGCTGAAGTAAAGGGGAACCTTTTAAGCAGGGTTTTAATTAGCACCCATTGTTCCCTGGCTGGCAGGACAGGCAGAATGGCCCAGTGGTTTGAAAACGGCTATCACAGTGGGAATCTAACTTTGCAATTGAATCAATCTGCAAACTCCACAGGACTTGTACGCTGAAAATAAAAAAAAAGAAAAAGAGGGAGTAGACCAGGGCATTAATTATAGTGGTGTATTCATACTGCTGTATTTAAGGGCCTGTGAGCATTTCTCTCATATATTTTTAAAAGGAAAATAGAATCATATAAATCCACTAGAGAATGAGACCTGGTCATACAAGTCTAAACATAAAAGTGAAATTCAGCATTAAGTCTACCACTTGATCTTTAACTTCTAGCATCTGTACTACAGATGGTTATTTCTGTAAATGTCTGAAATGGCTAACTGGGAAAAAGGGATTTTGGGAGGAAGATATTCTTTGGCTTTAGTAGGCTTGGTATATAATAAGCAGGCATTTATGTTTAACAGAAATTCCTCCATTTTCAGTAGAGAGGTGCATGTGTGATGATGCATGACATGATGCAGCTGTTTCGAGAAAACCAAACTGCAATCATTGACTTGAATACCCCAGATAAGAACTTCTACAGGAGGCTATCTTTTCAAAATTGAACAGGTAAAACCTGACTGACTTTTTTTGTTGTTCTGCACCCTACCTGGGCAGGGCTCAGTCGTAGTCATGCTGGCTGTCTTGTGGTAGGCAGATAATTCACCTCATCATACCAGCTAGTTTTTTCTGCAGAACACTTCTCCTGACCTTTTCAGGGACCAAACAAAAGTACACCTTTAACTCTTACATAAAAAAAGATGGAAAACAAACAAGACCAGTGAAAGCAAACTATAGCCAAGCTCATTTATCAGTACCATCTGTTTGACAGATATACGGAGACTGCAAAGATTTTTGTCTAAATAGAACATAGGAAGAAATGACATGAAATAAAATTTCACCTTGTTATATAGTTCTGCTTTTGAAAGATTCATTCTGTGTATGTTTCATTTCTTGATATCTGTTAGGAAGAGCAGGTGCCCTATTCCATGTGAGAGTTTGCATCATGAACAGCACTGTTTTCAGGACAACAGTAACAATAACTCAGAGACAAGAGGACACTCCAAGCAAAAACCTGTCAGTTAAACTTCAGATGGAATATAATAATTTTAAAAACAACAACAAAAAATTTATTGGGAATAAACCAAGATTCTTCAAAAATTTGATTTATGTTGAATTTTGCAGTCAGTTCTGTGAGGAAGTGGGCCTGCTTTCAGTGCCAAAAAATACAATAAGGTTTTCTTATTAGCACTATTAGCAGTAAGTTTTCTTACTGAAGTCAGCTGAGGTTCTTTGACAACAAGATGAGGGAGCAGTGAAAAGGCCTGCTCTGAAGAACAAATATATTTATGGACCCTTTTCAGCTGCCTAAAATCTGATCTGAATCAAAACATGGATGTAGCCAGGAGCAATTTGAGAGCTACATGCAAAGCAAACCTCCTGCTGATTTGAAGAAAAATCTTTTAATTGCATGTTAAATATATCTTAAAATTTTGCAAGAACTGGCAAGGAAAGCTCTCAGAAGTTGAGAAGTATAAAAAGTAAAATTTTCTAAGGCAAATAGAAAAGGTAAAATCAGCTCTTTTTTCCATTCCTCTCTTTTCATTCAATGCACAGGATTGGCAGAGTTCAAACAATGAGCAGCTACACAATGTTTGTGCCCAGAGGCCTTATTTACTATACACAATTCATATCCTGCTCTGAAGACAGAGTTATTAAATTCCCCATGAACATTTTCATGGCTCTACTCACAATATTGTATCTAAGGGGTTTGTGAACACAACGAATTTATTTTTACAGCATGTTTCTGAGGATGGGAGCACATTGCAACAGGAAAGTGCTATCATCCTTTCATTAGGGGGGAACATTAGGTCAAAAGGCCAAATGGATTTTGGCCATATAATTTAAAGAAGCAGGACCTGATATTTTTGAGAGTCCTTCATATTGAGAAGAGCTTTATCTATCTGAAGAATGAGTTACTTTGTTTACTGCATCTCCAAGAGGGAGTATTTTTTTCTCTATAAATCTGCCCACATCCCTCCAGAAAGGCATGCCAAAGATAAGTAACCATCTGAAAATTCTTTTCCTCATTGAATGGTCACAAACCTTAGAGCAACCCAAAATTTAAAAACAAGGTTTGTTTCCCCTTCTTGCCATTCCCTCTTGCTCTTAGCAAACTGAGAAACCCCACAAACAGCAGTGTTTTTGTTAAATAATTTTGATTATATCTCAGAAAAAGTGTAAGTTCTCTGTCTAGTGCAGATGATGTCCTGTGGGATAACAGCAGAATCAAGACCATCTGGATGCCTTTACACTTAGCAATTATCTTACAAGCTCCTGCATTGTGAAGGAAGAGAGGTAAGGTGTCTCCAAAGGTAAATTCCGAACACCTCAGTGGGGTGGAAGGCCAGTGTCACTCAGTGTGACTTCCCTTGGATCCCCCCAGGAGCCCACTGAATTGGAGGAGGATGGGCATGTGCACTCAAAGCGCCAGTTAGTGGTACTTGAGAAAAAGAAATTTTGCCGGCAAATTGCCTTCTGGAATCATTCTTGGCTTAGCTTTACAACATTATAGTCTTCCAAGCTGGTATTTAAAATAGAAAATACTTTGGGAATTTAATACCCTTCTGTTTTCCTATCAAAACCTGTGCTGGATGTCCCCAGAGCTGGAAGGTTTAGTGCCATCACAGTAAGTACCAACACTTGTGGTGTGGAAAATTGCTTGCTGCTATGGGATCTGCACAAGCCAGAGCACATCCAGCATGGGCAGCTCTGACGTGCTGTGCAAGAGCTGTGTCCTGCCTGCAGACAAGTGGGACTCAGAAGCATTGTGATCTTTTCTTGTCCCCCAGAGAAATGGTGTGATGAAATGTGCACAGATCTCCATCTATCCCTTCATCTTATCTACCCCCCATCCCATGAAGGCCCAGTTACCTTAGGTCCAAATCTCTTGCCCGCCTCAATTCCTCTTGCAGTATTATTTTCCAACCAATTTCTTTCCCTCTTTAATTCCTATTACTATCTCTTTCTAGTACTCTCATTGCTGCTCAGCTGTACAAGCCTTTTTTTTTTAGCTTTCATTAAAATACAACACGTTCTTTTTCCATGCTGCTGGGTCCTGGCAGGAAATCCTTACGGACATGGTTAAATGGATTTGATAGCCTAAACAGTCCAAAACTGTCTATTTCAATTACATACCCAACTCAAGTGCAAAAATATTCTTTGGAAACAGAGTTACCAAAAGCTTAAAAAGTTTCAACTGAGAGTTTTCAAACTACATTTTACAAAGACTTTAAAATTGGCCGGATTTGGGCAATGGAATAGCAGAGCCCTCTTTTGACACAAGGCTGGCTTGAGTCACTTCACTTTGTGTCAGAAATGTGCATTTTTTTTGTATTATACAGGATGGGATCCCTCCATATGGGCAACTGAGGAGTGTTTACCTCAGAATACCTATATGAGAACATCATTGCTGTAGCAAGCTAGAGAACTTTTAGCTGAAGAACATCCTATCTCTAATGTTTGATGGCTGAGACATTCTTTGGGAATATACATACATGTTTTAACCCTCTGGAGGAGAAGAAAATTGATTTCAGCTTTCCAGTTTTGGAAGAAAGACTTACCTGGTTGGCTCTCTAGGGAAAAAAAAAAGGCACGTTACCAACCTTATTTAATGTACTTAAAATTCCTCTTCATTGGCTTTCTCCAATTAAATGCTAGTTAGAAAAAAAAACCTATTTTTGGGGTTCCCTGCAGCCCAAACCCCAAAGGTGTTTTCTATCCTTTTTCCTCTCTTTGAGGACAATTTGGATGTGGCGGTACCTATGACTTCCCACAGCAGGTGGCATCTAGCTGTAAACCTGGTTCATATGGGATGAAAAAGTCTTTGACAGCAATTGCAATGAACCTGATTTGGAAAATGGATTCTAACTCAATACTTGAGAATCTTAAGAAAGAAGGAGTGGAGAAAGTTTTATTAAAGACAAATATTTCAGTCACAAAATAATTTGTTGAAAACCTATTTTCCATGGAAAACAGAATAAATGGAAAGTGTTTGACCAATCCTAATAACTACCCTAGTAAAACATGCCTTAACATTGAATTTGAGTTTTTCTGCCTTAAACACAGATGCACCACTTTTCTTTCTGTCTTATATTTAAAATTTTTCTATCACACTGTGTGAAAGTAAAGAAGAAAAATCAAATAATACCTCTATCTTTCCTTTGGGAGAAAAATGCTAAGGAATTTTTCATTTTTAGCTCTCTTTTACTACAGATGGCAACACATGGATTTAAAAGTCAAGGTCACATTTAGCTAGTTGTCATGGTGAATGAAAACACTTGGGAAATTGGGCATATAGCATTTAGTTTGACTTTCTGGGAGAAGTAACATACAAGAAACCCTGTCATGAAGAGTCTGTGTTTAGCCAACCCCTGGTACCTTTAACAGTCATCTTTTTGGCACTTGTGTTTAAACACAGTAATGAACCTTTTCCTTTTCTCATCTGTAAATCAATACCACCAATGTGTCCCTTAAGAAAATCATTAACAAATTTTATAAATGCCTGACCAGTCAATAGAAAGATTTCCATTTCAATTGCCCATGGAAAGAAACAAAACTCTTTTTGCAAAATATTCAGAACAAGTTCTGGTTGTGCATTGCAGCTGTTTTCAAGATATATATTTAATGAGACATAACTGACTCAATGCTAAACGGGTTTTTTGGGAAAAATAATAATAATTTATGTATCCAAGAGTTCATAATGATGGTTTTCTCCAAAGAAGAAGCTGAAATTAGCTAAAAGAAAAATAGGGAAAATGCAATTTCCAGACAATTCTTTCTTCTTTTTAAGTACCTTGAAAGGATACCTCAGAAAAGCTTTCTTAGCAAAGCATCTGAACTACTGCAGATTAGGTTCCCCTAGAGGAACTCTTCTGGTAACTGCCTGCTTTAGGTATTAAATTAAAAAGCTGGCCTGGAGAGCACAGGGAACATTATGAGGAAGGGGCAGTGATAGGCATCACCTGAGGAAAGACCAATATACAGTTGCTGTTTGAGTATTCTCTAGAGGCTGAAAACCATTTGAAGGCATCGTAAATTGGAATGTAAGACAGTTTGAATTTTCGCTGGTGAAGTTGAGAAAAAGGAACACTTGCTGGGAAAAAAGACAGCAGAGTGCAATTTTTACAGGGCAGTACAGCAGTGCAAAATAAAATCCTTTTCCTTGAGGGACCACGTTAGGCTTGAGAGATGGTCCTGTGAGAACCTCGTGGAGTTTAACACGGCCAAGTGCAAGGTGCTGCTTATGAGCTGGGGCACTGCCCAGCACAGACACAGGGAGGATGGGGAATCGACTGAGTACAGTCCAAAGGAGAAAGAAAGGGGTATCCATGGCTTCCCTGGGCAACCTCTTCCAGTGCTTTACCACCCTCTCACAGGAAGGGTTTTCTTCCTAATACCCAATCTAAACCTGCCCTCTTCAGCTGAAAGCCATTCCCCCTTGTACTATTGCTGCATGCCCTTGTGAAAAGTCCATCTCTAGCCTACCTGCAGGATCCCTTTGGGTACAGGAAGGTGCTCTAGGGTCTCTCTGGCTTTTAGGGCCTAATGTCTTTCAGTCTTTCTTCAGACCAAACAACACCATCTTTCTCAGCTTTCAATTCTCTCATTTTGCCCCCTGCCCTCAGGAAGGAGAAAGTTCCAGCTCTGTGGCAACAGCTCCTTCCAACTTATTTTGCAGTTTGGTTCGTCCTCTGCTTCATATAAAACTATTCAAGAGATAATCTGGCACTATATTTATGCAGGACCATGGCAGGGATAAAGGGACCCTGATTACTAGTACTACTTCCTAAAACAGTAGAACTGTATATTCCTTGATGGAGTAAATCAGGGAATGAAGAGAAAGAGTGGAATGCAAAAACAAACACCAAGCTGCAGTTTATGATGAAACTGATTGAGAAAATACTATTTTCTCATGCAGGCTCACAGTTCTGTATCTAGCTCAGTATTTTAATATAGAAGTGACCCCACATTTTTTCCCTGGTTGCAAGGAGTGCCACAGCTGACCCATGGTTGTGCAAGAGAAATAACAAAGCTGGTGTTCATGTGAATTCCCTAAGCACGCAGAAAGAGCAAATAATGAGAAGATATAAATGATAACATCTAGTGACCCAGAGCACCCTAAAGAGGCAAAAGAAAAATAAGAAAAGAATGAGAACAAGTATTTCTAACAGCAGTGGTAAATTCCTTATTAATGTGTGCAGACAGCTTCACGTGTAGTAGTGACTGGAGCAGTGCTTTCTGACAGCTTGTGCCAGAGCCATTTTGTAATGTTAAAAGGCTAATTAGTCAAGAGAAGGGAGCCAAGCAGACTATTGTAATAATTCCAATTAGTCTTGTAATACTTTCTATCATGTACTGTTCATGAACAACATAGAAAGAAATTTTGTCACATTGTCCTATGCTATATGATCACTCAGAAAGAAATTCTTATCATGTGTAAGCACAGAGCAGGGTCCTATGGCTGCTGCTGGAAACAACTAAAAATGCCTTTTGGTTTGGGCATACTGAATACAGCAAGGGTCAGTTTCATGACATCTCTGACTAATACAGGTATAGGTATCATAGATAAACAGCTTTTTCTGTAGGACTGAAAGTGCAGAAAATCCTTTACACACAGGCAAAAATAACAGTTAATTTCTTCTAAATCCTTAAAGTCCTATCTCTTTCCATATTTTTAATATCCTTAAACAATGCCGGAGCAGAGACAGAGAAATTACAACTCTGTCCATGTGGTGCTCAGGCAAGGGTCCAGGTTCTCCAAGGACAATGTGCTTCAGGTATTTAAGTATGACAAGAGGACATAACCCTGATATTAATTGCACCTCCAAAGTGACTACTTCTTCCAGCAGCTGCAAAAAGAGATAGTTAAGCTTCATTAGCTAAATCCCAGCTCTACTTTGGATGCTAATAAAGAATGTGGTGTAGCTGTCAGACAGTAATTTTTCCTCCTTGGAATCAATACAGCATAAATTGCCCAAACACTGAGGTTCTTGTCTGAGGGGAAAGTCTTCAGAGGTGAAGTGTGAGATCAGTGCACAACTTTTCATCTTTCATCCCAGCAATATTATTTCTACATGGTACTTCCAGCCATGTAAATGACAGGCAAAGAAAGACATTTCCATCAAGAGAAAAAAATATAACCATTAACAGAAAAAAAGTAAGAGAATTTTTGCTGAAAATGGAGATATGATGAAGAGTTTGTGCATCAGACAAGAACCTGAAGAGAACATGAGCAATGAATCAGAGACCATGGGCTAGGGAGCACATCTCATGGAGGCACAAGGACTGCTGGGGATCAGGATGCACATGCAGGAGTAAATATACATGGGTAAAGAAATCAAAACATGTGATTTTCTTGTTCCCAAAACTTTTAAATAAAAAAATATGCACCGAATGGGCATGTTTCTGGTCATGTTTGCATGAAACCTAAATCAAATTACTGTTTCAATTAATAACTTGCAAATACAAAGTATTTCAGACAAAATCTGCACATAACACCAACATTAGAATATATTAATGAAGACAGAGCACATGTTCATCATAGTGGTGTAAACAGCTGGATAAGACAATCTTTTCAAAAGACAATATTGCTGTGAGTTTTGGCTACTGCAGACTTATAAGGCTAGGACATATGTTAAAATGGCATTCTGAAATCAAGTTAGAGCAGTATCTTGAAAAGCAATCTTTCTGAAATAATTTGGTGTCAAAGCAGGTAAGCAATAAAACCTAAGTGTTCAGTAGGAGGCTGTGACAAAAGGGCTAGTATAATCCATGGATGTGTAAATGTAGGAAAAATGGGTGACATCTTCATTTTTCTCTGTAGCAAAGATGAATTCATTAAAAAGGAAGATATATTGGAAAAAAATTGAACTTTTAAAGCAGAGTCACAGACTTACTCAAAAGCCATAGAAAATACTCTACTGGGAGAGACTTAAACACTTCAACAGATTTAGTCCATTAAAAATGAAACTGAGAGGCACTTGACTACAGTAGAGTAATAAGAAGAAAATAGAGGGCCCTTCAGCAGTCAAGAAGGTATCATAAAGGTTAAATGCTAAAGCTGGACATATTTATATAAGAAATTATGCACTTCAGCTCTTCACACAAAAGGAATGATCAGCCTTTGAAAGAAAAGAAATTTGAAACTTGTCCTGTGTGAAATCATATTTCTTTTCAGAGGGATATGATTTTCCTGTGTGTGCATGTGTGTTATGGACTAAGTCTAGAACAAGGAAAAGAGAAATGCCATTTGCACAGGTAAATCAACACACAATAGGTATGCTTAGTCAAAGCTGGAAAACTGTGGAAAGCAGCACTTCACTTTTACATGTTTTCTCTATTTTTAAAACTTAATGAAGGTAGATTTGACCCAAAGCTATAAAGCTTCTGTCAAGCTGAATTGCATCTTTTGTTTCATGTACTGCTTTACCAACATGTTTTGTCTAGCTCTATTCAGCTCAGAGGTAATACTGTGAGATTTAGTGCCTTTGATTTACAGGTCTGATGAGACAATCAAATGATCTCACCAAATTTAAAGTCTATAAATCTATCAATTTATTCTTATTAACAAAGGAACTTTGCAAGCTGATGTTTATCTACTGAAGTTTAATAACTTCTTCCTTTCCTAATAATCAATGAATACATTTTCTCATATATTTCACTTCATTAAAAAACCATTCTCTTTATCTGCTTATCTGAACTGCTGGAAAAGCACATCCATTCATGCATAAACTATTCAATGAATTTGAAAATAAAGCTTTATGTTTAAATTATCATCCCACAGTCTGATTCTGATGATTCACTATCTTCCCCATAAGTGGTATGAATTGTAATCCTGGGTAGTGTGGACTAGTCTTTCAATGACACCACATCCTTTGAAGCAAAAATAGTTTGAGAAAAGTGTCACCAGACTTGTGGGTACCCTGGCTGCAAATACTGATGCTTCTCATGAGAAATCTTCTTACAAACCTGAAAAGCAACAGGAAGAATTTGAAAGCTGGGAAATGCAACACTAAATACTTGGCCAAGTTCTCTTTTTAAACTTAGATTCTGCTCTTCAAGATAGCCCTCTGTGAGGCAATGCAGGCGTCAGAGTTCACTGTCTGTTATTGGAAAACAGGGTTGCCTAATCTCTATAGGCAGAAGGCATAGCAGAGTTGAGGAGTTTCTATGGAGATGAGAATTGGTGAGGAAGTGCATTTTGTCCTGATTCATCCTGTCTTCCTGATTTTATAAGGGGCCATTATAGCCATTTATCTCTCTGTGAAAAAAATGATGAAGCCTTTGGAAGCAATAGTGAAAGCAAGGTTTAAGTTTCACCTCAAATGAGGATGTCTGGCTTATTTTCACCAGGTCCAGTATTTCAAAATATAGTTCACAAGAAGATTTGGTTCTTAGACCTCGCAGTGTCTGCTAAATATATATAAGCTTGTAGGCTGGTTTTGACACTCAGTAAGAGGTAATAGAAAATAAGATGTGTTTTTCAAGTTACAGTAATCTTACTAACACTAACCATGCTATCAAACAATTGTACCCGACTCAAACTCCCTGCAGAGCAAGCCTGTTGAACACAACTTATTTTTGATAAGTATGTGCAGATGCCAAAAATGTCTGAGTTACTAACTAGGGCACACAAGCATGCAAATTAGAGGGTCTTTGCATCCGTTTACCTGAGGGATGGCTGGAAATTTTGAGTCAGGTTTCTCCAGTTTCAAAATACGTAGGATTACTTGAACTCTTATTTCCCTGTCTCCTCTACTCTTCCAGGGAAGTTTTTTTTAGGAACTGAAATTTATAACTGGAAAAGGAAATTGTTTGCAGGAAGAGAGATCTACAAAGCTGGATTTTTCTTTTGAAAGCCATTTGTTTGGCTGCTGTTCCTGTGCATGGGTTTGAGGCTGTTCCCTTATCTACACATGTATCTTTTGAGAGACTGAAGAACTAGGGAGAGGAGTTAAAACATACCTTGACGGAGTCATCAAAGAGAAATATATGTCTGGCTTCAATTTAGCTCAGTTCAGGGACACAATATATGCAGTGGACATAATATACGTGATGGGTGACACTCATTTTCAAGGGCTTGTGAAGAAATATGTTTCCCAATTTGTATTCTTAGGTAAAAGTTTTTCCTTTCGAATCTGTGAAGACCAGATGTTTTTTCAGGCTTTGTAACACAAGCTGAAGAGGCTAAAGGGAGCCCTTTGCCTTCCTCCCCCCAGGCTCTCCCTCAGCAGCAGTGGTGCACAGAGTGGGATGTGGAGCTGATCTTGTGCTGCTCTCGGGGAGCTCCGGCGCTGCCCCCACGGGCTCCTTTATTGGCCCTCCTGGCTCCGCCAGCACGCTCGATATGCTTGTGAATCTAAGCTTGATTTATTTAATAAAACAGACTTTCTAGGAGAAAAACGGGAAAGTCCCACTGGGAAGGAGGGAAGTGAAGGGAGGAAACCTGACAGAACTGCAGATTCTGGTCCACCTCTCTGAAAACTCACACCAGAGCTCAGGGAAGGTAAAGGGTCACCACATAAAACAAGTTCCTCAAAAACTGGAAGGAGCAAGGGTTAAGAATTTCCATAAAGCCATGTAAATCTTGAGGACAGGAATACATATGTGTGTATATAGATACATATCTCACAATGACAGATAAACTGATCACAGTAGTTTTTTTCTGAGTTTATTCTTAACATGCCCATCCCCTTTGTTTTTAAACTTTTGCAGTATAGCTTTGTTTCCAATAGAAGCGGGATTGTAAAATAAATTCAGATAATACAAAATAATCCATATGTATTTCAAGGAATAGAATTTCATAGTTTACTTCAGTGTGAAGAAACAATAAAATTGTGGGACATTCAGCTGACATTAATAGCAACTAATGCTTCATTACTGTTTCCGGTATAACAGATCCTTTTAAAGATAAAGAAATTATTACATACTGAGGCATTTCAAAAGCAGAGAGGAAACAAAGATTATGACCAGTGATCTTGTTACTAGTTCACAGATTTAAAAGATACTATTTGCAGTGTAATATTCTGCATGTTTTTTAACAAGCGCAATAAATCACTTATTATTTACTTATTAAAGCATTTTTCTTTGGCTTTACTTACTTCAGATTTTTACAATTACACAATCTTACAAAAAGCTTTTCTAAATTAAATTGCTTCCTTCCCTTTCTTTTTAATAAAGCAAAGATATTTCAACTGTGGTAGGCATACAGTGGCTTTTCTGCCAGATCCCCTCTCTCTCTTCTTCCCTTCTCTTCACAAGCCAGTTCCTTAGCTTGCTTGCCAGGACAATTCAGGAGCCATGTTCTCCTTGGGCAATGTGTATTACCTCAGCATTTTGTGGTTATACACATTTTAGAGACCAAAAGATGCCAGGTAAGCCACCACTAGTTTTTTGTTTGTTTGTTTGTTTGCTTGCTTGTTTTTCTTGGAAACGGGGATAGCAGGCCTAAACTCATTAAAAGTTACACAAAAATCAGCAGGTCAGCAGGGTAAGAAAAAGTATGCAGGAAAATCTGACCTCTAGAAGATACCAACTACAGCATTTTAATATTTTCCAACACAGATATTCCCAGTAGTATCACAGGACCTTTAAGGAAAACAAGGTGTCACTATGGTGAAACATTGGATTGCCAACCTGCACACCTCACACTCATAGAAGCTCTGGTTTCCTACAGCTGTGGGGCAGCACAGTCCCCAGTCAGGGGCAGGAGATGGGGACAGAAGGTGCAGGAAGGGAAATCCAGAACAGGGCAAAAGATGGATACAGCAGATGACAGAACTCTATGATGGTGCCTAGTAACCTTGATATCAGATAATACCACTTTAGAATCACTTTACTTATGATAATAGGTTTCATCATACAGATGCATACACATTGCTGTCTTCTAGTTTTCACATGAAATTATGAAAAAAAAAGAAGTCTAATATTGGATCTTGATGCAGCAGCCAAAAACATATGTCACTAATCCAAATTTATAATCAAATTGAAGGAGCTAGGAGGCGTAAAATTAATTGTTACTTTCCATAATTTCTTCAGGATGTGACACCAGAGAAGCCAAAGTAACAACAATGCTTCTAGTCTACATGCAGGAACCATCAATGGAAAAAAATTAAACCAGTCCCCAATGCTCCAGTCTGATTAAAGATGTATGACATGTGAAAACATACTGCAAATAAGGCAAACTCTGCTATGCATGACTGAGAGCAGTAAAACTGACAAATCTCAACTATACATGCAAATATTTGTAACAAGAGCTAAAAGTCATCAGGTTCTGCTTTTCTGATAAGGTGTCAGTTTTAGAAGACAGAGTAGCTTATCCTTTTGTGATGAGCAAACTCTTGAGGCAGCTGCTGTCCTTTATGCCTTATTGATCTCTGCCAGACTAAAGAAGCGTTTGTAACAACAGCAAACACCGGCAACAAGAGTAGGTAAAAGGAGGAACTATAGCTCTGGATGTGGCAAGGGTTTGTTTCTGAGTCTCAGTGAGTATTTCTGCTACCTGTGAGCAAGAGGAATGCCTTCTGGGTTTTTCTCCCAGGAAGATATCAGGGGAAACCCAGCTAGGGAAATGCACAGCACAGCAACTTCCCAGAGTTACGCCCAGGCCTTCCAGTTCCCTTTGTATTGTCTCTTTCTTCTGTCTCTTCTTTCTCAGCAAGGTATTTTAACAGCTTCTCCATCATTCTATCTTTTCTGATTTCTCCTTGCTTTTCTGTGTCCTCACCCTCCCTCACCTTTCCATTGGTGTATTCTCCCCACAATCTTTCATTCCTTCACTGTCCCTCCAAACACCATCTTTCCATTCCCTTCACTTTGCCATTAAACCTCTACTCTGAAACACCTCCTGTCTGTGTAGTTGGCAAGCTCTTCAGGAGAAAACCACTGGGTCTTCTGAGACCCTGCTGCCATGAAAGGTAACAGCAGACCTGTCATCAGTGAGGTTTTAACCCAGGGGAGGTCACACAACTGAGCTTTGGGAGCACCTGATCTGGGGTTTATGCTGACTCTGATTGCTGAGAAAACAGGCTGTGGTTGGTTTGGTACCACACTGGATGGCTGGGGAAAGCATTATTTCATAAAGCATCAGCACTTTGGCTCCTGTGGCTCTGGTGCTTTTGATCCGGTAGTGGGAACCCTGAGGTAGGATTTATTGTGCTCTTGAATGACAGCCCAAAACTGTGGGGCACCTAGCAAGATGAAGTTTAAGTTCAGCTTGCTCCTTAGGCACTTTTGGAAGAAGCATTATTTTATTACTAATGGTAATAGTAGTAATAATATTAATAATTACTCTGTTCTTTAAGCCAACAGCCATTCAGCTGGTGCCTAAATTGTTGAAAATGATCTGGAAACCTAATCAGCTCAAACCACTCCCTCTGCTCCCTGGAGGGGAAAGCTTCTACCTCCAGCACGGTGCTAGAGAGGGTAAAGAAGTTTCTGTGCCTGAGCTGCTTTTATATACCAAGCCCTCATAAAGAGAGCAGGGCCATTTTCTCACATGGAAATCAGCCAGGCCACGTATTTGTCCCAACATGCTTGGAAATTGCCAGGAAAATAAAGGTGGAAGATTGCTCCCTGTGTCTGGAGCTGCTTGACTACCCTGAAATCTGTTGATCAAAATTTCACCATCATTTCCCTGCAATAAATACCTAAAGCCTATAAAAGGCTGCAAACATTGTGTAACAGGAAAAAAAAAAGAACTTAGAGCCCTGCAAGATTAGCTGGACTCATGCTGTGCTTGGAAAGGGAGGTCCTGACTAGATGGCAGAGCATCCTGTGGTCTCAGCCTGCTGGGATTCACTACTTGTTTAGAGACAGAGCTGACCTCATAGCTTACTGCTTTCAGCCCATCTCCTTTCCTCTAGACCCCCACATCTCTGCCCAGGGTCACCCAGCAGAGCTGGGCCATCTGTGCCCTGTGAGCTCTGCAGTGTGTCTGTGACTGCCAAGCACATGGGCCCAGCAATCTGCAGCTGGCCTGTGATAAGCAATGGTACTAGCTAAGAGACCTTGACAAGGGGAAAGTGTCTCCTTTTTCCATTCAGACAATAGTTCTGCATGGGGGACAAAAAGGAAGACAACTAAAAAAGAAAAGAAAAAACGAATAATTCGGAAATGAAAAGGGGTAGCCCTAATTCTCCAAGTCTAATCAGCTCTAGTCTCAAAGATATCACATGTTGTTGAAGGCAAATGAACTTAACTGTGCTCGGCACATAAAAATCAGACCTTTCCTATGACTGAGATAAGAGTTGCTCAACCACAAACCCCAGAATCTGGGACAGTACAAGCACAGTCAGTTTTTATATGTCTCTGAGTCCTTG
Organism: Zonotrichia leucophrys gambelii; assembly: GCF_028769735.1. Taxonomy (NCBI): domain Eukaryota; kingdom Metazoa; phylum Chordata; class Aves; order Passeriformes; family Passerellidae; genus Zonotrichia; species Zonotrichia leucophrys. The sequence continues at coordinate 119,735,602 of NC_088171.1, read as the reverse complement.
GACAGCTGGATCTTGGCTGGGCTGCACTGTGGTTAAAATTAATTGCAGTCCTTTGTCATATTACCTTTGCTGAGGGTTAACACCCTCCTCTGAGGCTGAAACAGATGACCTGAGATAACCAGCTGTGGCATAGCTCAGAGCCACAACAAATTCTTACTAACCATGAGCTTTTTCTAGCATATACCTGCATCTGGACTGCGGTACAAAGTATAATGGGATTTAATAACTGCCATTAAATTGGCAGACAGCCCTGCTCCTAGAGAGGGTCCATATATTTAAGAACTATGCAAATTATGCAGTATGCATGTGACCAAATTCTTTGTAGAGGAAAATCCCTGGGACTGTGTTAAATTAAATAGGATTATGGCTTTCACTAATCTGTATCCAGTGTGACCATACAAGGGTATTAGTTTGATAATATTTAAGGACTTAGCTCTACAGCAGCAGCAATCGGCTGTCTAAGCCCAGCGACTGTGTTGTCAGTGAAAACCTCAGCTACTGAAGAGATTGTTATTTACATTGCCCAAATTAAACATGTGACACTCACCAGCTGGCAAATTAAGCACAACAAAGTTATGCATAGGTCAAGCCATTTTTTCTTTTTGGAATAAGTAGAAAGAGCAAATGGTGTGGTGTGACTCCTGTGAGCAGTACTGCTGAGCCCTGCTCTTCTGAAGCTGTGGGCAGCACTCCCATCAGCTCAGTGGGAGTGGAGACAAACCAGTGTGATGCTACCAAAAACCTCACCCTTTCACCCCAAGTCTTTTCCCTGGATGGCACAGATGGATTTTTAGATTATTTAGCAATATAGCTTGGTTTCTAACCTGGAAGCTGTCCTGTCAACTCGGTATTTGTTTAACAGGAGTTACAATGCTCATCTGTCTCCAGTCACTGAAATCAGAGGTAATTGTGGTATACCCTGACAAACAGGGTCATTGTAATGGCTCTGTCCAAAAAAAGCAAACAGATAACTCTCTTCAAGCCCATTTCTGCACAAACACACACACGTGTATAAATCTGTATGCATACATGTTCAACTGGGAATTATTAAGAGTCCTCTCAAATGTAAATCTGAGCTATGAAATTTGAAAAACAAGCAGAGCAGGAAGAAGAACTAAGCCACAGCTCTGTTTAAAAGCCATTGAAATTTTCCCACTGATTTCAGTGAAACAAAGATTTTCATTACCTGTATTTAAAGTAATATTATTCCACTAAATGGATGACATCACCAGATTATTTTTCTACCTTTTACCATACTTTATTGTGCTAAAACTATAAAAAGTCTAAAATTACACCTTCGATTATCTTGTATGCATGGAGTTTTTATCAAAAATAAAATAAAACTGATAATCTGTTTGTTTAAAATTACTCTTACTCCAAGAATGGGTTACATGAAAATAACACTTTTTCCATTAGATTGTGCTCTTAAGGTATTCAAATCTGCATGTTTTTAAGAGGAGAGAAAAACACTTTTAATATTTCCATTGCTTCTACAGCCAGCACAGCTAAAATAAAACAATATGTTTAGCATCTTCTCACATGTCTTTTGTTTTTACTCGACTTGAAGGTCACATTTTTAAAAGAAGCATCTATATAAATCCTACTGAGGATAACTCTGTGATTATAGTGTGGGCTGCAGAATGACCACTCATAAAAACACAGAGCACAAGATGCAGTGGGTTGATTCTTTACTCCCAGATAAGGCTTGCAGGAATGCCAGGACAAAATATCCTTTGTGTTTAAATGGAACAGCCGCACAGCAAAGGTCAGGCAGGGACACAAGCACAGAAGAAGCCCAGAGCACCTTCCAGTCCCTCCAATTGGGCCCATCCTTTGCAAAGCCCTATCAAGACAGATCTAACCTGTCCCAGCATACTAAAATCCTCATGCAGCTGGCTATGCCATATCAACAGGAAAGACACAATGCCCAAAGTAGCCTTACTCATCTGAGCACCCCAGGTGATTTCAAGCTGAAAGTTCCCTGCAATGTAGGGTGCTGTTTGATCACCTGACTTCTGACTGCACATATAGCAAATATAGTTCATATAGCAAATATAGCTATGATCCATCCAGTTACTCTGCACATGCTCACATGCTTCCTAAGTTTACAGTGAACTCTCTATGATTAAAATCCAGTTTCTTCATTCTGTTATTTAACTCACTTTTATTCTTATCTTATGACAAGTTGATTGGCTTGCTATGGGGTTGAATGACCCAGATGAAATAGCTGGGAAATGTCTGAATGTACCCCAGCTAATTTTCCTTCTGGCTTAGTCAGCCAGGTAGGATTTTAAGCCAAAGGGGTTAAAGAAATGCAAAAGTGAGTTGGAGTCTTACCAAATTTCCTTAGACAGTTTTTCCTAAAATCATCAGGAACGCTGCTTATGCTTCCTTAAGCCTTCAGGATGCTTTCCAGATGGATGTTTTGGGATCCCAGCTCTATAAGCAAAACCATCCAGCTGCAATAAATGTGTGTCTGGACAGGTTCTTCATCGTACCCTGGAGCCACCTGAACTTATGGCAACTCCCAAGTATTCATACAGCTATGCCAATGCTAGGGGCTCTTCTCCAGAAGTCACACAAGCTGTGTCTGTTCCTGCTTTATTTTTTGTGTTAAAAAACAGAGAAAAGTCTAGCCTAGATAGCACAGATTTAAGCTAGAAATATTATCACATTGACAAAAACAATGTCAAATAGCTAAATGTTAAACTACATTTACTTAAAATAATACTCAACAAGCTAATGGAAAACTCTTTAAAGTTCACATCACTACATTTTTTTAAACACAATGAGTCATTTCATAAAGGATCCTGACTTGAACCACAGACATATTTGACTTCCAAGTAAATTATTATACCATTGAAATGGCACAACAATAATACCAGTGAGGGCAGTTTCCAGGGTTGGAAAAGGGCTTTGGGCAGGATCAGCTCTCCTGGTGAGGAGGGATTCCCAGATACTGGCAGATCTCAACGCAACCAAATACCACAGAGACAGAATATTTTCTTGTGTCAATATTTATCAAATTATCTGAATTAAGAGAATTTGGATAACTCCAATTGGTGTTGTGCATTGATGTATATTCTCTAGTAATTGCTTTATTTGGGAAAAACCAGCATTTGTTTTGCTAAGACAGATAGAAAGTCATCTGTCTCCATGCCTGAGAACCTAAACAGAAACAGAACAGCTTATTTACCTTAGAAAAATATTACCTATCCATAAATTTGCTGCACTTTCTCTTACCTGAACAGGAATATGGCAGAAGTTATGACTCTATGCCTCTTTGTAATTGTTTTTGTACATCAAGCATGTTGCCAAGAAACATCTGTGTGTTCTGGCTTAATGTTCTATCTTTAGGAGATTTTCAAATACCAAGAGAGCAAACAAAAAAAAAAAAAGCTTCAAACATATCTGTGATCTCACATCCAATGTGTCGAAGCAAATCCTAAAGACATGGTAGTAGCTCATAACTAGTTTTGAACATGGAAAAATTGACATTCAGTAGTATGCACATACACAGTTAAACGGCAAGAATAATCTTTGCAGTGATTTCAGTCTGGGACAGCTTAAATTCTCCTGGCAGTTTTTGGGCAGAGTCTGGGAGTTGGCACAGTACAGAGAAAGGCAGTTTGCAGGTGGTCATTGTTCAGAAAATAATGTAATTGCGTAGATGTGGAATGCTCCATACCAGGCTCTTCAATGCCAGAGAGCATTTTCTGGCACTTTTAAATTTACTAGAGTAAGTATAAGCCATGTGCTCCCTTTTCTCATTGTCAAAAAAATAGGATGAGGAAAATTAAAAACAACTGCTAATATATCAATCTATACTGAGTTTGAAGGTGCAAGGGAAAAACAGGCTGCTAATCATATTGTTATAGACACAGCTGAAAGGCCAAATTCACCCTTGCTCTAAATTCACTGACCTTTATTTTTATTTTAGATCAATAATAATAAAATATTGGCAAGTAACATAAAATAAGTTCCTCACAACCTTTGAGCAATGCTTTGTCATCCAAAAAGTTAGGCTAGAATTGAAGTGGTTTGATAAGAATGAATCCTTTTAAGATGAATAGGTATGTCAGGGTCCACTTCCCACAGTGTAATATAGTTGTTTACTTCATTTGTATAAAGGCTACCATAATTTTTCCTGGTGAAAATTAATTCTCAAGACATTAAAAAAATCAATTACCTAGCACAAAGCTTTGTTCCTAATGATGTTACATACAGAAAATTCAATCTGGATCTTGAAATTATGGTCAGGGCTTCTTCTAGATTTATGTGTGTACCTCTTGAAGGTTTTGCAGGTAACCATTTGCTCAATCCCACTGGAAATGATGGCACAAGAGAGAATCTGCTGCTTTAAGCACCACTTGGGTGTGAAAAAGAAAACGAAGCCCACTTTTCAATCATCATATTCCTTCCCTACTGCCACATCTATCATTGGTGTTACCAGCTGTAACTCCACAGAACAGTAATAACCTCTCTGTTAAAAAGCCATTTATAAATCACTGTTTTTCTGATTTAAACAACATTTTTTTTTGCATAAGATTCTTGTTCTAGCTATGAATACCCAGCTGTCTGAAGACAGTTTTATACCCAAGTTAAATGTCATGTATTACTTATAGAAATTTGTTAAATATGCAAAAGACCAAAACTGACTAGCACTGATTTATGGATACAGTATTTCTCATGCAAAATTACACAAAGAAGCCACAGATGTCACATGTTATTTAAACTTAATTCATTTGCAATGTGACTTTGGCTTTTTGGATGTGTACATACAAAGCAATTCTTCACAGGAATTCCATCAGAGTGTAAATGAAAAGGACTTCAAAAGCTGTCAACTTCAAGTCATTGTAACTCATTTTACCTTAAGCATGAAGCTTGATTTCACTGAGCTGTCTCCCCTGGTAGGACCTCTCTAAACCACAGTGCTGGCCTCTCCCCTGGTGAAACTAAACAAAATACCCCACGTTCCAGCGTGAACATGATTCAAGCAGTCATCTGGACCTAAAAACACAGTATCAAACTGACACAAGAGGAAATGCGGAAAATTATCAGAGATCATAGCAAACAGTGGTATTTGTGAAGCAATAAATTCTTCTTAGACAGTGTTTATAAGCATACATTGTTGATCTGAATACTTCCACAGTGACTTAACATTTATTGAACAGAGATATAAATACTAATTCATCTTTATGCCACAAAGCACATCTTTTACCTGTTGCTTTACTAAGACGAACTTCTTGGCACTTCTGAGCTCTCAAAAGGCAAAAAATTTAGAAGGATGTGGGATAATAATGATGAGTGCTTAAACACAGAAGTAAACAATGGGATTTTTAGATAAACTACTTAGGAATTTTGAAATTTAGTGGCAAAAAAGGATATATTTAACTAAAAACAAAATCCCTGCCTGAAACCCAAAGCAATTATTAGAAACACATCACTCTAAATCTCTGTACAGGATGATTGTAATAGCTCTCCAAAAAATCAACTTAAATCCGTGGTAAAAGGAGTCTTAGTTGAGCCTAAGAGGAATAAAAATGCAGCACCATTACATTACCAAATTCTATTACAATAGTTAATTGCTCACATTTACAGTGATTTCATAATCTCCCATTATGGCAGCTGCAGGGAGGAGACAGAGCAGAGGAACATGTGAAGTCTTGGCACTGAAATCACAGAACGTATGTTAAAGGCTTATTAAGACTATTTAATCCCTTTCCCTGCTGATTATGGATTGTCCTCCATTGTACACTTCCTAGTGTTTTGTCTAACCTAGTTTTAAATATCTCAAGCAATGGGAATGTCTTCAGTTCCCTTAGGAGATTACTTCAAGGCTAATGGATTTCACTGGCAGAGATGCCTTTTGATCTCCTGCCTACATTCGCCCTTACTTTATTCCTTTTGATTAAGAAAGTTTCTTTCCTTTTCTTATTTTTTTGTGTGATAGATACAAGATACCCCACGACTATTAGAAATTCCACTCCCTTCCTCATTTTTACAGTGATAGGCATTTTTGAGTGAGGGATCTAGACAATTTCCATCCAGATAAAGCCAGTAGCAAGCTGCCAGCAGTGCTAGCAGTCAGCATAGTCATACTTCTTTGGCTGCTGCTGTGCCACTAGAAGTGGTTTCCATATGCAGCCCTCAGCCAGCTACTTGTCACCACCCTCTTCCTAGAGGTTATGCACACCCTCCCACTCCTGATTTTCTGGCTGAACTATTGCTAGAATTGCTGCTTAAAATGAGCCAACTTACTTAAAGCCTGTTTAAACAGTGAATTATTGCTCACCCATCTCTCTCTTTCTGGCTGACATGGGCTAGACAATCCTCCCAGCTCCATCTCAGCTAGCCCAGGGGATGGATGGTAACCCCCAGCAAGGTGGTGGTGACCTTTGATGCAGCAGAAAGGGAAATGCCAATACAAGCATTCACAATTCCCCCTCTGCTCCTGGTGTTCTGTGGAAACTGGGAACAACTGGTGATGAGACAATTAGAGATTGCAAGGAGACAGCTGCATTTTTTCCAGGCTGAAGGTGCCTACCTGAGCTTTGCACAAAAGTCACTCTGGTTTGCGTTGCATAAACAACTTGCTTCTTCACCTACTTTGATAAGATTGCTCACAGTAAAATTACTTTCTTCTGAAAAAAAAATGTGCATGTTTTGTCCACTATAGATGCTGACTATAACCCTGAAAAGGAGGACACACAGGGAGTTGGGTGGTGCAGTGCCAGGTACCGTGTCTGTGCATGCTGCATACTCCCAGCCTAGCCAGAGTGAGGATGGGAGACCCAGATACCAGCCAAACAGAGGATTCAGTCTGTCACTGGGAGTGTTATGCTTCTGTACAACACTCGAACTGTATTGAGTTATTTTCATATTTTATAAATACCCTACATGCCATCACCAGACACCTCACTGATAGAAATCACTAAGAATTAGGAAGCAGTGCATTTTTAATAAATATAACAACACACAGTCCCTCCCACAGAAACAAGAATTTCTGTCTGCACAGTACAACCATTAAGAGAAATTTAAGAATTAAGGACTCTTTAATGCTTTGCAAATGGCTGAGGATGGGGTGATAAATGCATTTTTTCCTTGGCCTGTTCCAAATTATAATGTTTTGCCAACATAGCTATGTCAGTTGCTGGTGTGAAAAATTCACGTCCCCAGCAGATATTGCTATGTTTGCAGAACTCCTGGTGTGGACGTAACTTTGCCAGAAGGAGAGAGCTTATATTGGCTCAACTTACATCACTTAGGGAGGTGGTGTAACTATGCCAGAAAAACTCCTTCTGTCAGTTTGAACAGTATGTGCTGCAGGGTGCTCTGCCAGTGACAGCAATGGCAGAGCTGTGGGGTAGACAAGACTGGGATCGTTGTCGCTCCATACATCCACTTTTAATTAGCAGATTAATCAACTTGCCACATTTGAGAAAAGCATCTCATCAAAGACTGCTGCATTTATTGACATCCTCAGTCTGCCTGTCTGCTAATATATCAGAACTGCTACTTTGAAGCCTGTCTTGAAACAAGAAACCATGTGCTATTCAAATGCCTATTCTTGGAAACCAGACAGCTTAAGTTATGACCTCCCTAGGTGTGTTGGCATCTTTTTTGCAGTCATATAATTTTATGTTTTCTTGTGTCCCTTCTTGGCATCTACTGGCCTCCAGAACTGTACTTTGGAAGACTCTCCTCACTCTGTCAAAGAAATTGATTTATTCTGATCTAAGCTTAATTTAATTTTTTTTTAAATAAAAGAGAAAATAATTGTTGCATTAAACTCTCTTAAGTGTCTTTAATATGCCCTTGGTGTACTTTTCTCCAAAATATCACATCACCTTCTTTCACATGACTCTGAATGCTATTTATGCCTGAGATGTATATAGATAGACACTGATTGCAGCAGTTGGTTTCAGTATCAGCTGGTTCCTTCCTCTAGCCAGAGCGTGCCTGGCGGCTCTTTCCGGTGCTGAGTGACCTCCGTGTTTATGTCTAATATCCTGTCTCCACTTACCAGAGGGCCGTAATACCATGCACACTTGCTAACACTTATGAAATGTATACAAGCACTGAAAGTATTGCTTAGGGAAGCAATAGAAAGGGAAATATCGCCATGGGAGTGCTCATTTGAACTAGGTCTACCTTCCATATTTAACTGCCTTGGCTTTACTTTTCGTAACTGTGACAGAATGACTTGCAATAATTCAATCTGAGGAGAAATACATTTCTGTCTAGAAAATGGAGTGGTCTTTAGGAAAACAGAGAAGTAACAAACTACCATTGTTAATATTATTACTATTATTACTGTCCAGCATGTTTCTGGATGCCACCTTAAAAGCCAGAGAGCTGATACCTGCAATGGCACCTAGAACCAGGACCTGGAAAATTCCCAACTCTTCATTCTTCTTTAGATAATATCATACAAGTGGTTTTGAGCCAGCAGCTCTTCCACTCCCCTTGCTCATCTTTTTTTAGCTGCAGCGTCATCTATGCTATACCACTGACCGTGTTTGCTGAAGAAAATACAAAGGAGGACATCACAACCTCAAAGTATCACTGAATTCCGTTGTGTCTTATCAATGTCCATAACAACAGGTTAGGAATCAGAACAAGTGGAACAGAATTTAGTTGGAGAAAGGAAAATGTGGTGATAAACGACCCTCACAGTTCTGACATTTTTGTCTGGAAAGCAAACAAGAAAAGCAGTACCACATTAAATACATATGGCATGTGTAAATGTGTTACACTAGTAGAGGATGCACTCAGAACAAACAAAAAATATTATATTTGTGATCAGCTATCTGGAAAAGTTTTAGATTAAGACTTTTTTTCCATTTTCTAAAACACTCTGAACAGTGCCCTTAAACCAGTATGATCATATGCATTTAAATAATAAATAATTTCAAAATATATTGCACAAAGACTATGATAAAATTAATGAAGAAAGCAATTATAGGCTATAATTAATGCCAAAAAAGAACCACACTGAAAGTAAACTGGAAGAAAATTTCCAGTTGCACTGTGTGCACATCAGTGAAAGTTTCTTTAAATAGTTTCTACAGTTTCTTAAAATCATGTAAAGAAGCAAGATTACTATCATGCTATTCTTTTACAGTGATTTCATTTCCTGAGAGAAAAGCTTACTTTTATAGTTTGCTAATAACTTAATTAACTAACAAGCTTAGACTCTGAGGCGCTTACTCCTGCCAGTCTCTGCTTTACACAGATATGGCTGTATTAAATTGGCTTTGTCACAGAACTGTTCTCTCTTCCTCCGTCCCCTTGGTGTGACACAATCTTAATTTACAGGCAAACCTGAATAGGTCCTTTGAAACTTGATGATGGGATGCCTCTCTCTATGCCTTAATAATGCAAACAGCTATGAAAGGAGTTTAAGGAAGAAGAGTTTTTTTAACCTAAAGAAAGGCATCTAATACAAGAAATGAAGCAAATATTAAAACTCCTCTACACACAGAAGATGTGGCAGTGCAGGCAGGCCACCATCTTACTGATTTACTCTCCCTGAGCAGAACTGTTACATTTCAGAGCACAAGGATATTTGGAAAGAATAGCTGGGATCAGCCAATTTGTTAACCTCTCTGCTAAGGCTGCAGGCTGTGGTGGTGTTTGTAATGTGGGCACCTGTTCAAAAAAGAGCGGAACAGAGGCAACTCCCTTTACACAAACTTTTCCATTTTGTGAACCACATCTTAAATGAGACCACATCCCTCCCATACAGACTGAGGGACACCTCCCATCCCACCAGTAACCAGCTAATATTTCTGTAACAGCTACAATAACTCAGTTTATGAACTCAGCGGGGAAGTAAAAAGAAAAAAAAAATAATAACAAAAAAAATAAACAGACTGGAATGGAAGGTTTTCATTTCTTTTCATTCTATTTGCTGTCTAGAAATGAGACAGCTACAGCTCTCTCCAGCTGACAGGTGTGCACTCATTGACAGCGGTCAGACTGGGAGGTACTTTGTGCACCATCAATAACCAGTGTCTGCGGAGGACAGGGACACGGTGGTATGACAGCTGAGCTAGATGTCACCCAAGTGAGGATATATAACTGCAGCATCTGTGCTGGGGTGCTGTGTTAGGGTGCTGGCTCCCTGTATTACCATCAGAGAGGGCAAACTACCTCCAGAAATAGATATGGAGGGAAAGAGCTCACTTGGATTTATCTGTTGTTTCCATCCACTGCCAAGGAACTCAGCCATTCACCTTAGTTTTTCTCATCTCCTGCATTTGGCACAAGTCTAGGGCCTAAAATGTGGCCAGTTTTACCCATCAGCCAGTACTGAGATGTGTGTGCCATAGGGAAAATACAATGAACCATATAAAAGTGCCTTGCAAAAGCCAAAGATGCTCTGGGAACTGTCCCAAGGTGAACTTGCTGTGGGGACTGAACTTGCTGCAGCTCCAGGGATTCCTGCTCCAACACGCAAACAACATGTGATTTACTGTATCTGTTGCAGTTCTAAGTTTAAAATGTTTACTGCACTCCTGATGCTTTATCCACTCTGAAACAAAAATATTTTCCAACAGAGTGTTGAGCTGTGGCTAACATCATAAAATGTCTGTTGGTGACTTACTGGGAAATGAACAAATAAACAAACCAAAAAAAACCCCAACCCCAAACCATTACAACACAAAAAGACAAAAACAACAAACCACCAGAAACATTTAATTTCCTCCACAATGAAGATGAATTTCTCCGACTCTTTAAAAGTCCCTCAGTGCTCGCTGTCCTTCCCAAACCCTCTCTTGTCTCCATAACATGTCATTTGAAGCTCATTTTCAATTGGGCAATAAATAAAGACAAGCTAACGTAATTGGGGGTTGTATTATTTGCCTGTTTGCGGGGTTTTCCGGCGTGCTTTACCTGGGAAATTCCTTAGGAACAGTCTAACAGCTTCCCCCGCACGGGGTGCACAGACTCCCGGGGCGGCTGCGGCAGAGGGGCGAGGGGAGGATGAGGACGGGGCGGGGGATGAGGAAGGAGAGGGTGAGGGAGGAGCGGGCGGACTCACCTCGCGGCGGGCGGCGGAGGCTGCGGCGGGGCAGGCTGTGGGCTCGGCGGGGAGCGGAGGCTGCGGCCGGCCGGGGGAGCTGCGGGGAGCTGCGGAGAGCTGCGGTGCCCGGAGCGCTGAGGGGCCGCAGTGCCCGGAGCGCCCGGCCCGGCCCGCCCTGCCCCGCTGCCGCCGCCGCCGCCGGCGGGAAGGTCACGCTGCAGGCCGCTCTGCTGTGCTGTGGCTGAGGCACCGCCGTGCACCTGGCTGCAGTCGTGCAGAAATATGCCAGCTCGCCTAAAATGATGCGATTTCACATGAATTGGGGTAGTCTCAGGGAAATTTTAGAATATTGAAATAGATTTGGTTTGTAAAGCAATTTTGTCCTGATACCTTCCTATCACCCTGGGGAAAATCCCTTGGTAAAGTATGACTCCTACCACTGTTTAATGAGTCGCTTAGAAAACATCAGCATGGTTGATACTTTTGGGGATCATTTCATAGAAAAGACAAAAGTTATTCTCCAGCTTCAGGAGAGAGGATTCTAATCTAAATGACCTCAAACTCTAATCCAAGTCACTTCTGGGAGTACCAGAGATGAGGATAGACATTTGACTAAGGAGCTCAGTGTACAGCTGCACTACAGAAGCCAGAAACGTTTAGCAAGTATTTTTTTGCAGTTGATTTTCTTTTATAAATAGCTTATATAGCTTTTCCAATTGCAAATCTTCACCAGTCTTGACATTTTATTTCAGCCATTGGAAGACTATTCATTAAAAGAGCCACAGCTACTCTGCAGGCAGTCACAACTCATAATTAATATCCTTCTATATGAGGACATATAAAAAAATCTTTTCTCTTTGTCCTAGTGTTTATGGCAGTGATGTGTCAGACTGCCAGTAAATTTGAAACCTGAGGAGTTTGTTTTTGGAGTCTCCAGTGGAGATCAAAGTTTCAACAGTCGCTCTCTCACTGAAAACTTTTGCCCGTATCAGGCTCATTAGTAGAGTTGTTACTATAAGTACTGAGCAATATCTCTTTTATGAAGGTTGGACTGTTAAAACAACAAAATAAATTATTTCTGAGCAAAAGTAAGACAGAAAAATTTCCCTGAACTGGGGACCAATATACTTCAGCAAACACTGGCTGTAAAACAAAGGAATAATCTCCTTCTCCAGCTCCCACAGATATGATTTTTCCTCTGATACCTTGGGAGGGAAGCTGAGCTACCCCTCCTTCCTGACTTGCAGGACTTTGGAGGGACCATTGTCCTTCAGCAATCTAAACCTTTCTGAAGTACAGCTATTCACATATACAACCCACACATAACTCATTAGCACAATATTTATGGATGACATTGTCTTGACTCTGTCACCCCTACATGGCCAGGAGTCTGATTTTCCATCTGTGTCAGTCTAACACTGCTGTACTTCAGCGAGCCCCTTAATTTTGGGCAGACCACACAGAAAAAGACTAGAGATATTTAGAATATGAACAATAGAGATATTTACAGCATGAACAATCATCCCCATTGTGAATGTGCAGTCTCAGAAATGCTTTGTAAAAACTTCAGCGTGGATAGAAAGGGACCCATTTGAAAGGATCCAAGCCTCCCTTAGCTTTTTAGTCTCCTGCTTCATCAAAGTATTTTTAAACCTTCCTCACTTTCTAAAAGTAAAAGACAAACATCTTTTAAAAACCTTTCAGACACATTGATATGACTTTTCTAGTAAACATAAGATAATGATGATTAAGGCATAATAAATTATCATCCATATGTGCAAAGCATCTGTCCAGTCTTTAATTCTAAAGATGTAAATTCAGACTTTCGTCTTTAAGTTTTTCTGCGGATGTTTTTGGCTGGAAGTTAATCATACAGTTGTGACAGTATTATATAAATTTTGACCTGTTCAAAAATCACTCCAGAGGACATCACACAGTGTTGGGTGAAAATAGCTTATATGACTTCTTTTTTTTCCACCTTGACATTGACAGACTGATGATGAATAACAGTAACTCTCCAGTTCCACTTTGGCTCACATGTGCAAAGACTCTTGTCTGTCACACCTGTCTCCCAACCAAGGCATCTGCTCTAGTACAGTCCTGTCAGCTTCATCAAATACTTTCCTGTATAATAACAGGTCATCCTGTGGTTCTGAAACACATCTCTGCTGTTGGCAGAAGGCCACATTGCTTTTGAAACCCTCTCCCTTCTCCCAACCCTGGAAAATACACGCTTGAAAGAAATACCAGGAGATGAAGAGTTTTCCATTCTCATTGCAAAAAATCCTGAGTCCGTGCACTCGATCTCTATTTAAGGGAGTGTAAAATACCCCCAAGGCAGTGTCCCCAACAGATGACTCCTCTTGAATTTCAGTTGTGACACTGGAGCCAGTAGGGCTGGGCAGAAGGAGGAGCTGAGGATAACCGAATGAAACAGACCTGCCTGGTTGGAAAGATGCAAAATGTCTTGACACACTTTGTCCTCTGCTGCTAGTCAAGGACACGTACAGATCTCTACTGATGACAGCCATAAATCCATAAATCTTGTGGTTTTATTTTTCAGTACCAGCCTGGCCATCTTCTCACACTTACACTGCCACGCAATGGTATGGAACTGCTGGATTGATGTGGTGCTAAAATTGCCTATAAGCAAGGTTATCAAATAAAATTGCTGCTTGGTTATTTTTCAGCATGCCTTTTTTTTTTTTTTTCCCTCAGAGTAACTAGTCAAAAATCTAACAATTTGTTACTAAATTTACTTCAATACTGTTGCCAATCTGCTGAATATGACAGATCACATTGTGTATGGACACAAGCTTAAGACAGTATTTTACAACCCCTGCTTATTCCATTTGTAAGAGACATGGGAAATACATGACAGTCTCTCCTGCCGCGTGCTTAAGAGGCTGCTCTTCAACTCCTTTCCCTACCTGCCATAAAATAGGTTATGAGATTAATATGAGTTTTATTTAATTCTAACTTTTAACTGTAATTATGGAACATTTGACAGGGGAAAAGGCTAGTGGAAATACTGAATCTGTTTTATCCAAGTGGGTTGAGGCTATGTAGCCACAGCACAATGGAAGACAAAGTTCTGTATAAGAATAAAACAGATTTTGAAATGTGTTTGCTGTTGGGTGAGGTTACACTAATTTATGATGGGAAAATAGTATGTTACTTCTTTGGAATGCACTTCTGGGCCAATTTTGCACATTATAGTTATGACACAGCAGAATTTATAAACAAGATTTACTGCTGTTATAGCTTCACCTTATTCTTTCACAGCAATACCATCTAGTAGAAATCAAGTAACTGCAACTTCCCTGGCCTTGGAGCTTCCCTTCAGCTATCCTAAGGCAGACAGCAGTTAGCAGCCACCATTACTTTGCCTGTTGCTTGCTGCAAAGGAAAAAAATATTTTCCTTGGATTTCTTTTACTAGTTTTCTCTACCTGTCAAGCAAATGTAAGTTTTAGCTTAATTTTAGTGATTTTCTTGATGTGGCCCTTATGAAGACCTGAGGATTTTTGTGCTCTTCTATCTAACACTGTTTCTTCTTCCAGTAACTCTTCCATGCCCTATCCTATGCCATCAGTGAAGCTGGAATGCCATCCCCTTTAGGATCCCTGCTCTAATCTTGTCCTGAGATGCTGCTACAAACAATGGGCCATGATGACAAATTACCATAAGCATTTTGAGTTCACCTCTTTTGGGGTTTTGGTTTGGGTTTTTTTTCAGTCATCATTATTTTCCTCCTTTTTCATGGTTATAGGATATGGTTATGCACCACCAGATTCAATTGATATTTTATCACCATACCTCCCTGGGAACATGTTTAGTCCATTGGTGACTCAGTTTTGCTCAAAACACTCAGAGATGCCTTTTTGGTTCATTTTAGAATACAATCAAATATCAAAAGGAAAAGAAGCTGGCCGGTTCTGCTGTCCATTATGTACATATTTGCTTTTTTACACTAGAACTTTCAATACTTTAGGATAACTGTAGTTTGAAGAAAATTAAAATTGATAACTAGCAGTTACAGCAAGGAAACAGTCATGTAGAGTTATATTCTGCTTCACCTTTATGATATTTCCCATCTCTAAAGCATATGCTTGATTTATGTCTACAGAAATGAATATCTAAAATGAAAGGGCAATGTACTGCTTTGTAATCTTTGAATACCTTGTTACTTTACAATGACCAGGCAACTTTCCATCTGTAGTTTTGCAAAGAGGTTCCTGGCTGACCCAAAAGTTATGTGTTTTATCTTTGGTCTCCACAAGCTTAGCCAGGTAAAGTAGTGCATCATGAGTTACTTCATCCACAAGTCTCTTTTTTGAAGTCTTGCCAACAGCCTCCTTTTTTTTTTGAATGACTTGGCAGACATTGGGGAAAAAAATTAAAATTGTGTCTATGCCTTGAAATATGTCCCCCTTTATTTTGCTGCAAGAATCCTGTCCCTGTCACCTGTGTTGAAGAAAATTGCTAGTTGAACATATGAACTTGCTGTGCCAAGATGTTCTGGGTGGTACTGAGTTAGCATTGCTGGCTGGATCCATGAGGCAACTATGTAAAAAAAAGCCTGCTTCAGATTTTAGAAAAGCTCACTCAGTCATGGATTGTGTACTGAGATTATGTCTAATTTCTGTGATTCAATTTCTTTTGTTGGTTATGTACAATCTTAATAAACAGTGACATAAAAGCCTGATGGTAGCTGCATTTGTTTTAAAATGCTCATGAGCATGATGAAAGAAGACTGAAATAGGAGATATGGATATGAATATCTTATAGGAATTGCAGACAATATTCATCCCCTTTGGAGATGCCATCCTCCAGCAGCTATCTCCTGACTACATCCCTGCTGAGCACACTGCCAGTAGGGGTAGGAAAGGAGAAGCAGAAATGACTGTACAGATCTCCCAGGTGATATTTGTGATGGAGGAAAACAAAACCAGTGTCACCTATCAAACACTGATGATGCTATGGCAAAATAAATTACAAAGGGGAAGATTTTAAAAATTTCATACCCTGAGATTAGTTTTTATCATGGTGTCTTCTGCCCAAAGGTGGACTGTGCATGGAAATGGAGACAGCAGATGCTGTGGGATTCAAAACAAAAATAGCAAAATATTCAATACAAGTGTAAACAAATAATAGAACTGGCACACAGATTTGTAATAAGCATGTGAGGAAGTTAGGATTATTTTGCCTTATTTTACAAGCAAGAACCCAGGCACAGAATTTAGCGCTAAATTTCCAATTCCCTAATTTTCTATTAATAGAAGTGCCTGATAAGAGATGTCACGGGTGCAGAAAACATTCCATAGGAAGAGTGATTGAAACTGTCTGTGACTTCTTTATTTAAAAAGGAGAGAAATAGAAGAGGCTCAGTTGGAGAGAGTAAGAATAATAAATGGCTAAATGAAGGCAGATAGAGCCAAGAGAGTTCCCATTTCCATGAAAAAAAAGGCTATTCTTTGAAAGTAAGAGAAAACCCCAAATCAGTAGAAACAATTAAATTTCCACAAGTCAAAAATGACTAAAGCTTGTCACCGCAAGGTACCACTAAGCTAAAAACCTTGGGAGAATTCAAAAGAGAAATAGAGGCGAAATACTTCCTGACTAAAATGCAGAAGAGTGGAAAGAAAATAAGCCTACCCACTAGGAAAAAAGATTCTGTTTGGAAACAGACACTAGATTTAAGACTAATGTCAACAGGAAGAAGTTTTTCCTAAAAATATGTTATTTGGTACTGTCTATCTACCACAAGGTCCTCTGCTTCAGACAGCATTTGGCATTAACTAGAGCTAGAAACAAGAGTCTTGCTCAATGGACCACTGCATTGCCTAGTTTGTGTTGCACCTCACAGGAAGATGAATTAGATTTTATAGTTCAGAAAATACTTCTAATACTTTTTTTCCTGGAAATTTCTCAGCACATCTTTCCTTTGTGTTGGGAAAGGGATGGACAGTTACATGATATGGAAACTGGCTTTTTTTAATGGCTGCTTTGGCCAGCTGTAATTTTATATCAGTGAGTCTCCTATCTTTTAAATGTGCCTGTTTTCTTTACAGTCTTTCTATTGCCCACAGGCAACTTCCTTGCTCCTACCCGTCTCCTTCTCTATTTCTCCTCCTTCCTAATCACAGCTTGAAACTACCATTTCTGGCATGCCTCAGTCTAAAGGATTAATATTGCACTAAACATGCCTGTAATTCAGGCATTATTTTGAAAACAATAAGTCTTTTTCTATTTTCTTGCTAACCCAAATCAGCTGCAGTGGGAAACTTTTCGAACAGGATCAGAATGTCAACACCTTGCCAAATAAATTAAACGTCTCAGTAATGAGTGGGGGGTGGGGGGCTGGGATGGTTTTAGATATTGTTTTTTGCTAAAATCCAGAGGAGGCACTAGAACTATATTGGATACCCATAAACCACCAGGAAGAAAATAAAGTGATATTCCTATCCCTTCTTGTTCAGGTGAGAAAAAACAGATGGAATGAAATAAAACAAAACTGAGGAGCTGCTTCCTGCTGTGTATAGGGAGTTTTGTGTGTGTATGCAACTCTGTGAGCTTCAGAGAGCCAAAGAAGCACAAGATGATTAAAAATAAATAAAATTCCTCCCAAAAATTACCCATAGGAAGCTGCTCACAGCTTCAAATGAAATGTGGACCTTGAGTTCCTGTTTATTATTTGTGCGCTGTGACTGATTGCACAATAATGAGGATTTCTATTTAACTTAGTGAATACTAAGATTTATGTTTATCATCTGAAAATCAGTGTTAGAAATTTTTGGGTAAACTTACAGCATAAAAGATCAAAAAAATATTCTCAAACAGAATGGGAGATAGGAGATAATAGTGTCTTGCAGTAATGTTGTTCAAGGCTTCTTTCAGCTGATCACTAGGCGAGAGAGTGGATGAGAACCAAGAAAGTGAAGTTCAGAAAGTGTTCCAGTCAGGGAACAAAATCTCAGATATTTATGAAGACATATCATTTCCTGTTTCTCATACATATTTACCTAATAAATCCTTGTCTCTCACTGCATAACAACACTTTGTATGACTTTGTATAACTCCATTCTGCTTGATATCAGTGAGACAGCAGTAAAAGAGTATGAGCCATACATTCTCTGCAAGAGAAAACCTTTTTGATTGACTTATAAAAAGTACAGAAGGCTCAACAATTTACCATTCAGACAATAAGCTATTCTCACAGAATTTATTTCTTTTTCAATTTTCTTTCTATGTGCTAGCAAACACACATAATCAGCAAAATATAAAGGAGTAGAGGATTTATAAAAGCACAATTTAAGCTTTTCTGAAATACCTTCTGCATTATCCCATGAAATCTGGATCTGTTGAACTCTAGAACTGTGAGTTGGCCACAGGATGATATTTGTGATGGTTGGGAAAACACACTTCCCCTCAGAGGGAAATGTTAATTAACAAAAATGCTGTTTAGATAGAAATGAATTACCATGAATTTGCTATTTTTTTTCCCCCTGGCTTCAACTATTAGTTATGACTGGGAAGAAAAGCACAAAATGCTGTTTGGTCTTGTAAAGCAAAAACACTCCACCCCCACTGCCTCCCTAAAAAAACCCACAAAGAAAAACACACAAGAAAAAGAAGTGACATTTATCAAGATCCGTCTCTCCAAAGAAACCTCTGAAATGTATCCAATAAATCACCCAGTCTTTAAAATACCACTTTTATGTTCATGAGAGTGACTGTCATCTAGCAGGACAGTGATCTCAAACATCTTTTTATCTACATTGAAAAATGAGAAAATGTCCAAATGTCCAAGATAGGATTCTTGGAAGTTACAACATCCAAATGTTATTTTGTGTAGTATGCACTGTATGTTTTGGAGAAGATTTGGAGAAGTCAAAGAAAAATCCCCTTAGCAAGAGAACAATATATTTTATTGGATTTGAATACCTAAGACATCATGATGGAATTCTGCAGTGTTGCAACACCACTTTTCTCATCTTTGAGATATAAAATACAAAAAGTCTGCTAGGAGTCATTTATTGCTTTAGGAATTGTAGTTTTTATCCACAAGTTTTGTGGAAGAGGTAAAGACTGAAGAAGAACCAGATATTGTTTTCTAATCAAAATGCAGTAAATTGAAATAAAAAAAGAAAGAAAGAAAACAACAGAAGAATGGCAAACCAAAACACCAAAGAGAGGACTGGGAAGGGCTCTGTTTTAAGCTACAGATGCTTCCTTGGCAGATGAATAGGTGTTAGAATTTGACACTACAGGAATGCAAGTAGAAATTAATTTTATGGGGTTTTTAGCTTGTATCACTACATAACTTCACAATGATAAAAGTGAGTAGTTGGTTAGGTTTTGCTGCTGTGGTATTCAGTCTTAGTGAAGTTGGACTGTGAAAGTAATACAAGGAATTGAAATAATTTTTAACAGCTGCTTTGTAAATGCAGAGAAAAATGTCAGTTCACAATGAACTTATTTGATATGATAGGTGTCAAACACATTACTAAAGAGAAATGCTGTGAGGGAGGAAAGCCTGGGATTTTAACAAAGAAGGGACAGTTAAGGACAATCTACCTGGGGTTTTCTACAAATTGTGCTTTTTGTCATTTGTAATCTAGTATCATCTGGAAATCTCAGATCACTCATGCTTCCCTGTTTCCCCTGTCACACCTTAAATGTTCCCATCTTTTTAAGTGGGGCTTTAGGACTCACACAGTGCTAATCTCCCTAGAAAGTGTTTAAGTGTTTAAGGTTAGTGATGGATGACTTTGGAGAAGAGGCAAAGAGCTCACTTCTCCAGGGTAACTGGTTAACACAGTAATGTCTAAATGTCTGAAATATCCTCATCATCATAAATGGCTATACTGGAGAGTAAAACATGGAAAATTACTGCAATGGCAGCATAAAACTTTTACATATAATAACTTATATCAAGATCATTACTTCAAATAACTACTCACAATTTTTTTTCTGTAAGTGTCAGCAACTTTTATTTTTGTGCCAATGTGCTTATTTTAGATTTCATAGAGGAAATAAAATTCATTTGAAATTGCCCTAGTGCATACAAACTAACAATTTGCAAAGTACTTACACCATTTAAAGTAAAAAATTAAATGATCAGAGAGACATGTTTTCAAGAAATAACTGAATCATGGTCTTTTATTGCCTTAAAGTTTCTATTTCTCATACTTTTCCTAAATTCCATATACTCATAACTCATGAAATGTGCAAACGTAAGCGGCTTAGGGACCGAAATTTTGCATTATCCAAGGAACAGGGACAGTACAGTACAAGACTCCACACACAGTTTCATGGAAGTGTTTTAAAGCTGACCCAAAGGCTGTTAATGCAGACTGCCTCCGTGTGCTTTCAGAAGGGAGCATCTCTGTTTGAAGGAACTTTGCACTGAACCACAGATATTGTAGGAGTTTGGCAAAGGGCCTTTTGTAAAGATATTTATTTGTAGTGATGAAGAAGTACCACGATGTCTTCTGGGATTCAGTCCCCCTCGATTTATGTTTCTTATTGTCACAAATTGCAGCCTGGCATCTTGCACCAAGCTGTGATGTTCCTTTGTGATACCTGCCTACAGTCTATTCTTAAGCAAAATAGAGTAAAAAGCCTCACATAATCTGATACATATTATCTTTCCAATTATCAATAGGCACAGCTGGAGCATCTTTTTGTAAGTGTAAGTCATCTAGGACACACTTGTAAAGATTAATCTTTTTCCTTCAAACTGTGATCATTTGGGATAATGAATTTCTGGTCTCAATGACTTATTTTGTGCTGATTCAGAAAGGATGCCTGGCAGAACTGGGCCAAAATCTTTGCCAAAATTATTTTGTTATTGTATTATTTTCAAGAAATAAGAACTAGCTTAACCCGAAATGTTTGATTACATTGTCCCAGTATATTTCTGTGCTGAAGGAATATCAATTTAATCATTGAATCCAATCTCATTAGTTTCTATTGTAATTTCTCTTTTTTTTTTTTTTCTTTTTCCAGTTGTTCAAGAATGGATGAACTTTCTTTTAGAAATTTCCTTCAGTTTCAATTTTTAATCTCAATGCTTGACTCAGAAACAAAACATTCTGGTTTTGTCAGGAAGAAGGTGCACTTAACCGGAACAGAAACACAAAAATTACGTGTTATAAATAGCAGCTAGACAACAACAACCAACATTAGTAATATCAAAACAAGAATAATCATACTTTCCAGTTAAGCTAGATGTAATTATTTCCTTTAACTGTCAGTGACTCTGGTGTGAGCAGTCATAAATCAGTGATTGAGAAACTTTTATTTCTCAGTATTGGACTGTATACACTGGGATTTCCCCTCAGTGGCTGTGTACCAAAGCCAGTCTTGAAACTCTTAAGACACAACTTGATTGTCCAGGCTGTTTCCTTGAAAAATGCAGGACACCCTCCAGAAACTGGTTCTTACCCCAGAGTCAGAGAAAACATCTGAGAAAAATTAGTGCATCAGGAGCATTCCCATTTTATAAATCACATTTGGTAACTTGATGAAAAGGAAATTTTTAGTTAATAGGAAATTTTTAATGTTATCTTTAGGAGCAGGATTTTGATGTCACTAAGTAATCTGAGATGTAGTGAATTAATTAGAGTTCATTATCTTTCCTTCTACAGTAAATTGTACAGCACCTACTTTCAGATTTTGTGGTAAGTGGTCTAAAGTAATTTTAAGGAGTAATAAGCTCACAAAAACCCCACATTAGATGTTTTACTGGTATCTGTGGGACCTCAAAAGTTATTGGACCGGCATAACACTTCGTCATATAATAAATCAAACTTTTAAGAATGTTGACCATGCTGTAATTGTAAAGATGAAAATATTGCTAACACAAGACATTTAGAATTTTCTAGATTTCTTAAATCTTACATTCATGTGTTTCTGAACCAACGTCTCACGTTGATTTAGTTTTTGCAATGTTTTAATTCAACAGTCTAGTAGACTGCAAGGTAAGATTATGTTTCAGATCCCAAGCCAGTGAATTTAATGAACGAACTCCTTTTTGTTTAAGCTAGGTTTAGATTGGACCCTCAAATCCAGTAATAAACAATAAAAAAAAAAAATCTTCATCTTGTCTAGAAGGCTTTCTGCCTTCTTTTCTCAATGCTTCTTATGAAAAGTTAAATCCCTGTACCTCTTCTCACTCGCTTTAATCTGTGAGTAGAGGTAATTGAAATCTATCTGACTAAGGACATTTTGACACTGTACAATTTCTAATGCTGCCAACACATTTTAACTAAGGAGATACAATAATATGGATTGACTAGATGGGTTAACATGGTAGACTCCGTGGGGACCTGGCCCTGGGAAGACATGGGTACATTGGAGGAAGCACACATGTGGCAGTAAGGGAAAGCCAGGACTGTTGTGAGAAGAGGGTGGTGGTGTGGGGGGCAGAGGCACCTGAACAATTATTGAGGTAAAGACAGTGGAGAAGGCTTGTGTCCAAAATATCCTGATACCCTCAGCTCCCTTCTCTGTTATCTGGATCTCAAAGCTGCCACTGGGGCCTGTCAGAATTAAGTCAAATTTCTGAATTTCCCTTCAGGACATCCTGAACTTCCAGTACTGGAAATGGATTTAATTAAGACAATAGCACAATTTTCCCACCTTATATCCTGTGCAAATGAACTTCTGCCTTCCAGAATGTTCCTTTCATTATGTAAAGATATTTTTTGAGTGTCTTGCTCAGCTGGGTGGACACCTCTCACTGTGTTACTTTGTTGACTGTAGATAAACTTATGTATGCTCTGAAAATGTGCCCTTTCCTGGCAAACATAATTGTGGTGCCAATTTACACTACCTCTGCATAGGTGTGAGCCTGAGTGTGTAACTCTGTACAACATGACTTCTGAAATGCCATCATATAACATAAATGAGTGCAGTGACTGTGACTCATTAGCTCATCTTAAAAGAAAATATATAAAAAAAGATTACTGTAACTGGGCATAGGATCCTGAGAATATTGGACACAAATCAAATACCTTTAGTTTTTCTGACTTCAAAGGAATGTATTTGGAACAGGAAGTAAACAAAGTTTCTCTTGGATACACTGAATTCTCATGTCAAGATAAATTAAGAAAATGTGTGTTTATTTTTCTTGCTAGATCTTTGTGTTCTGCTCGTATAGCGAAAAACATTTAGATCCAATAAAAAACACTTCCCCCTTAGATTAATCCCCACTTTGTATTCTCATGTTTGAAAACTGGCCAGTGTGAAGGGCAGTTTTTGTTGTCCAGTAGGAATAAAAGAAGACAGACACCCATAATACCAGAAGGTCCATTTAATCTCTATTCATTGTGGCAAGGATCGATCAGATGCAGCTGGAGTAGCCCCTTGAAGTTTGTGCCAAGTTGCTGAACAAGGCAGTAGGTTTGTGAAAATGGTTAGCCATCTCCTCTATGGAAAAAAATTGTGAAATAAAATAAAATAAAACCTTTTACATCCTCTGATTCTCTAGAGTGATGCTCATTATAAGCATTAAAAATCATCCATTTCTTTAGCATCTGCCTGAATAATACCAACAAAGACGTCATCTTGTGTGAAGACTTTAATGTATTTGAATTCAATATTTTCATTTAAGAGTTCCTGCTGCAGTAAAACAGTCTAACATACTAACATAAACAAATTAATAAAAACAGGGATAATGAAATACCTACCAGTTAGACATGAGGTCTCCTTGAAAGAAAGAATAGATACTATGCCCAAAGAGCTCTGTATTGTGTTTTTCTGCTACACATGGTGTGTGTATTCTTTATAACTCTCCCATGCCTGCATGAAATTTGGTCAGACACAGTTCCTTCACTGTTAAACTACCACAAAATGCCTTACAAAAAGGCCTGAAAGAATGAACTGTGGTTCCTGTAACAACTGAGAGTAACAGAGCAACTGTTATATGACCTCATTAGCAGGTTATGCACAACCTTAGCCATTACAGCATGCTTCAGTAAGAGAGGGAATGTCAGGAGAGCCACTGGACTGCATCCATAAACTTTTAGCAAATGTGCAATACAAATTCCCAGTTTATGACCTGCTGGACAGCCAGCAAGGATAAGCACAAGAGATTATAACTCCAATCCTTACACAGATGACTGTTCCCCTAATATAGACCACTACTCTGTGTGCGTATGCTCAGGAAAAATCTTCACTTACAAAAGCTACAGGAAGTTTTTATTAATTTTTTTTTTAAATTGGTTTTAAACTGTCTACGAACAATGGCAAGCAGCTGGTTTGCATTTTTTTTTTTATTTGTATCACATTATCTGACAAAAATGTTGATGAGATCAAGTTTTGGGACAGTCTACTGAGTTATTTTCAGTCTGGATTTAAGGACAATATATATTTTTATCCCCCTTTTATAATCCCCCTTGTGAATAACAGGATTCCCTGATGAGTTACAAAAGTCCCAAATGCAAGCAGTGTCATTAATAAGATACCACATTATTAAAAACTCCCACACATTTTCCTGTCTCTGCCCTGCTAGCTGCATCTGTGTCTGGTTGGATGAACCATTAGCTAAGCCACTGACCAGGGAGGCAGATTTGTCACACAGCCCTAAATTACAGACATCACTTTGTCAGAGGAGAAACAATCAGCTACCATTTGAAAAACACTACAGTGGCACTTAAAAGTGAGCACAGACCAGGCACAATGGGATTAAAAATGAGACAGGGTAACACATTGGTACTGCAATCCAAGACTTAGAAATTAAATTATTAAAACTGACAAGAAGCTGGTATGTTGACAGAGAGCCCACCTCCCCCAGACAATCACCAGCTGCCCACTTTGAGCACACGAAGAGTTCCTCAAAGATCAACAGCTCTAAAGCCTGATGGAGAAAGAGAAGATGTGACATACTCTAACCAAATGAGAGGAAAATGGCAATGACTGTCTGAGGAGAAGCAATTTTGGGGATTAGATCATTGTTCAACTCATTGCTCTTATCTAAAGTCACATAGCAGTTTCCTTCATGGGCTGGGGAAGGATCAGTGTGCATGACCATGAGTTACTTGTTCAGCAGGAGCCATTAATTGTAACTACAGAGAGCAAGTGCAGCCAAAGGTGTACAAGAAAAACGTCCCTGTGAGAGGGTTAATGGACTTTGCACAAGGAGATGTTGGATCTCCTTTCTTCCAGATGTAGACAACAATTCAGCAGCCTGTTGCAGCTCCTGTGGGAGCACAGTTTGGGGGCTGTCTTGTTAAGCTGTCCCTTCCCACATAAGCTATTTCAGTTTGTCCTTTCTCAACCTTTCCATTAGTTTCTAGTTCTATGCCATGAAAAACCAGTTTCAGTCTTCAGATTTGAAGGAGATGTAGGAACATGTTGTTTATTCTGCTGGTGTAAAGAATTTCTCTGGATTTATTATACTCCTGGGGCAATGCTATTGGTGGGTATTTGCTGAGGACTGCTACTTTATGACTACAGCTGTTTAAAAAATTGCCAAGGATGACCAAAGTTTCAAAAGAAAGACAGTAAGAATTTAATAATTAAACAGCAAGTATTTTTTGTCTTGCAATTATTTCACTTCTGCCTTTGAATACAACTGGCCATGGATTTATGTTGGCTCTGTGAATTCCCTATAAATATGGCCCTCCAGACTCCATATTGATCTGAAATTAGGCAACCCATTGAATTGATATTTAATTTTTCTTTTTAATTTCATCCATAGACATAATTCTTAAACCCAGAAAATATGTACATTCATCTTAAAATTGTTTTATTTTATTAGTGAGGTGGAATACATCTCCAAAAATATTATTTTTAAAATAAGCTAATAAAAGAAAAACTGCAGTGGTAAAACATAACCAAATTGTCCAGAATATTAAAACCTGTTCTCTGTGATTAGAGGAAATAACTCTGCCCATTTAGCTCTTCTCTGAGGAGAAATCTGAGTAAATAAATGGCCTTTGTAACATGACCAAAAGTCAACAACACTCAAGCTCTCTCCCAAACCCACCAGTGTTTGTGCCTAGGAGGGCATCGTTAGGGCAATTACTTGATTAAACAGCCAGTCCATTTTGTTTATTTGTTACACTACTCAAAGAAGAAGAGTTCACTCTCCCAGGAGCATTCATTTATCCAGTAAACAGAAGCAGGTTAATTACATGCCTTAAAATCACAGGGCAGAAAATGCCATCCCCCTTTGTCTTCTGCTAACCCACAAGCAGGAGCACAGCTGGAGAAAGACAAGACGTGTCTTGCCTGCCTGGCTGTGGGCCTTGCATGTCTCTGAAGGTGCACAGCTCTGCTGAGGATGCAGCTCTCTTTTCACAGAGCTGTAGACAGATTTGCTCTATATTAATATTATAAGACGGGTACAGGATTTATTTATGTCAGTTAAGCATTATTACTGCTTATTGCTTTTGAGAGATGGCATTAAGAAGTGTTCACTGTATCTCAGAACATCAGCCACGCTTACTGGTATTTACACACCTTTTCTTTCTCCTGTCCTCAGATCAATTTGTTTTTAAGGAAGATTTTCTTTCATTTCAGGTTATTTTTACTTTCAAAAGTCCATATATTTTTACTTTCAAAAATCCTTCATAATTTAAACCAAATCTCTGGCAATCAACATCCAACACAAATACTTTCACTAGGGAGTCTGGATTTTTTTCGGGATCATGTTACCAGTCTTTGGTTTTGTCAATATCAGTCTTAAAGTGGAGCCTTGAAGAAGCCAGAAACGTGGCATATTTCCAGCTCTGCTTGCCTCCAGACAACTCCTGGGCAGCAGTTAGAGTGATTGCAGAAATGCTTGCAGGCAGCCAGCAGATACAGAATGGAGGAGTGCCTGAGAGCATCCAAAGTGCCTCACACTGAGCTAACAGCACACAAACAGCACACAAACCTCTCACTGTGCCTAAGAGGTGCTGCCTCATCTTGTCAGGGAAGCAATTCCTGGAGCCATGTTTCCATGTTCACTATCTGGACATCTCTCAACACACAATGTAAAGATATCTTATGTGGCTTGCAGATTTTTTCTGTCTTTTTTTCTCTCATCTCTCTTATTCTCATCTTCCACCTTTCTTACATATCAAGAACATCAGCCAGAAAAGGTCCCTGCCCAATTACTTTTCTCTCCTGAGCACTCTGACAATATGCCTGTATGAGTTGAGATTTTGATAGGAGTATCACTCCTTGCATATAAATGAAATGAGGGTAAGTGCCTCTTCTTGGTCTGATTTCATGCACAGCAATACTACAAGCTACCATGGTATACATATTCATACCCACACACATATATATATATACAGTCTAAAGTCCTAGAAAAGATGAAGTTTTTGTTACTTCATTTACCCTAGGTCTTACATTAAAGCAATGCGTCAGAATCAAAACTGTTAATAGACAGTGGGATAAAAATATTGGTATTTATCCAAAATTACACATCAAAAAGTTCAGAGGGGTGTGATTAGTATAAATCCATAAATCACTGAAATATTTGGAGGAAAAGCAGACTTTTAAAAGAATTTTATATGTGGCTGGGATAAACTTCTATTTCACTGTTCAAAGTTATGTTTTTAGAGATATAGAAAGGGAAATGCATAATTCTTTTCTCTAGTATGGACACAAAACCTCTTCTCCAAGTAAGAATAGAGTCCGTCTAGAAGACTCACTGCTAATTGTTAATTAGAGATATGTACAATGCTGGAGTGATACACAGAGTCATAGAATGGTTTGGAACAGAGAAGATAATTGATTTCCAATCTCCTTGCCCTGGTCATGGACACATTCCTCTAGAGCAGATTAGGCAGAGATCCACTCACTCTGGCCTTAAACATTTCCAGGGATGGAACATCCACAGCTTCTCTGGGAAGCTTGTTCCTGTGTCTCAGCACCCTCACAGAGAAAAATTTCTTCCCAATATTGAATCCAAACTTGCCCTTTTCCAGTTTAAAGCCTTCACTTGTCCTGTCATTTAAACGCCCTTGTACAAAGTCCCCCTCCAGCTCTGCTGTAGCCCCTTTAGGTACTGGAAATGCTATAATATTTCCTCAGACACTCGTTTTCTCCAGGCT
Source organism: Zonotrichia leucophrys gambelii (assembly GCF_028769735.1). Taxonomy (NCBI): domain Eukaryota; kingdom Metazoa; phylum Chordata; class Aves; order Passeriformes; family Passerellidae; genus Zonotrichia; species Zonotrichia leucophrys. Next base: position 119,707,514 of record NC_088171.1, on the reverse strand, counting down.
GATCAGCCTCAGCTCCCTCAGCCTCCACAGGAGAGGTGCTCCAGACCTCTGAGCATCTCCATGGCCCTTCTCTGGGCTTGCTGCAACAGGTCCATGTTTTCCTGTGCTAAGGCCCCTTATCTGGATACAGAACTCCAGATGGGATTTCACAACACTGGAGTAGAAGATAGGGAGGATCATCTATTTTGACCTGCTGGCCTTGGTTCTGTACAAAATACATTTTAAGTTATATCACCCAGTCTCACCATGTTCTCTGCCTGTTCTAAGTAAATCTGATCATTTGTCTTATTTCTCATATATAGAGTGAGGGTATAACGTATTTAGACCTGATCCCCATGTGTTTTGACTGTGGAAGTTCTTCCCAAACAGGGCTTACACTGAAGACAGCAGAGTGTTTAACTTTCTTAGCCAGCCTGAGTACAAGATAAGGAAGGAAGCAGAACTGGTAGAGGAGCATGGCTTCATTCACATAAATGTTCCCTAACCCAGTGTACTGTCTACATTCAGAGGGCTGGAATTTCACTTTGGGTAAACTTAGAACTTTGATGAGAGTTACCTGTGCACATTCTGCTTACATTTTGCTACTTTGCTGTGAACTCAAAATCCTTTAGATTAATTTATATTTTTTCAGTCATACTTTTTCTTTCTTTTTTTTTTTGTTAGGGACTTCGTATTTCATTAGTTGAAAGGTAACTCTAATGTCCTTCTATCCCAATATTTCTTCACAGTGGCAGTACTTTGGCTCAAATAAAAATATTTGCGCTGTTATTACACTTTGTACTTCAGTGTTTTCATTCATTAATTGTTTGACATCACTATACAAGTGACTTAATAGCATGTGATATCTATCTTTACTTATTGTAATAACTCATGCTGAATCTACTTTATTTGAGTGGAACCATAAGCAAACTGGTAGAAAAAAGATAATGCTTAGGATAAAAAGCAGTGCATAAAGCATGACAAATATGTATTAAAAGTATAGGTATTTACTCAGTTATCGTTTTCATCTTGTAATCATCTATATCTTTTCAGAACCTTGAAACTTTCCTTTCCTAATCCTTTCAGCCTTTTTAATTTAGGAGATATATTTCTCTCCTGTAAAAGAGTAGAGAGGAAACTAAAATGAAATAGCAAATTTTTAAAACAACAAAAAGTACTGTGAACTGGCAAATAGCTCTGCAGAGCAGCACTGAATAGTTGTAAAATTTCATCACATCATACCCAGTCATTCAGATGCTTGGATCAAAAAGGAGAAAAACCTCACAGAATATCTTCTGTTAAAAAAAGGCAGAAAAAAGGAAAGAAATTGTTGATCTTTAATTGAAGAACAAGGATTAATTATGTCATTAAATTAAAAGCTTCTGGGTCTTATGAAACAGGTATGTTGCCATTCAAGTTGTTGACCCTCAGTTGCAATGCAACTATTTTCCTCAAGGACAAGAGTCTTTCAACCAGACAAGAGATCTTCCAATCCAGTGCAAGACAGTGATATGAACTTCTACAGGAGTTAGAAGCCATAATTTCTTTGACCTAGCTCTATTTAACACAAGCACTTTGCTGCATGTACATACGACAAAGTAAAACTTACCAGGGAAAAATATTTTACTTCATGAATAATTTCTGCTTTGGGGAGAGGATAAGAAAATAAAAACCTTATGTGGCAGGTGCCACTCATGTCTCCCAGAGTATTACTGGCAGGCACTGAGAAACCATGATAATGGAAGGGCAATTGTAACCCATATAAAGGTCTTGGCAAGAAATGCTTCTCTGATAATAAAAAGGTGATATACATCCAGGCAACTGATTATCCATCCCTTCAAAATGGACTTTTAACATTAGTACTTGAAATAATCAAGTCTCACTTTTCTATGGTCTTTAAGAGAAGATGAAAACCAGCACAACATTGGAACAAATTATCTTGACTGTTATGACCTGGCACATATATGGGAGCATTGGTCTGCTGGAGGGCAGGAAGCTCTGCAGTTGAATCTGGACACCCTTAATGATGGGCCAAGGCAGTTTTATGAGGTTCAGCAAGATGAAGTGCTGAATCTTGGACTTGGGTCACAACCACGCCAAGCCCTGCTACAGATCTGGGGCAGAGTGGCTGGAAAGTGGAAAGTGGTTGCCTATTGGAAAAAATCCTGGGGTGCTGGTTGACAGCAACTGAACATGATCCAAGACCAGCACTGGTGAGGTCACACCTCAAATCCTGTGTTCAGTTCAGGGCCCCTCACTGCAAGGACATTGAGCTGGAGCATGTCCAGAGAAGGGCAACAGAGCTGGGGGAGGGTCTGGAGCACAGGTCTCATGAGGAGCAGCTGAGAGAGCTGGAGCTGTTCAGCCTGGAGAAAAGGACTCAGGAGCGACCTTATCGCTCTCTACAACCACCTGAAAGCAGGCTGTAGTAAGGTGGGGGTTGGTCTCCTCTTCCCAAGGTAACAAGCATTAGGACAAGAGAAAAGGGCCTCAAATTACACCAGAGGAAGTTTAGATTGGATATTAGGAAAATTTTTTCACAGAAAGGGTTTTCAAGCATTGGAATGGGCTGCCCATGGAAGTGGGTGAGTCACCATCCCTGGAGGAACTTAGATGTGGAACTTAGGGATATGGTTTGGTGGTGGACTTGTCAGCCCTACACAAACTGTTATACTTGATCTTAAAGGTCTTTTCTAATCTAAATGATCCTATGATTCTAAAACCTCCTCACCTGCCCCTCCCTTTTTTGTCCTTTTTGATAGAATATTGTTACTCTTTGGATGATGCTGTTCTGTGTTTTAGTGTATCTATCAAACAGATTTCTTGATGAAGTTGCTGCATTTATTTAGTCTAAAGACTTGATTTTGTGACCTTCTGTTTCCCATACAGAAACTGTTGGCCTTGAAGATGTTTTGGAATTGAATCTTGGACTGTTCAACCTCCCTGGAAGTCATGTTTCTGAAACAACCCCTATGTTTAATGGTAAAAACTAAACTCTACTTGACTGCATCTGCCTTTAGTCCTACAACACTGTGTAACAAAGTGTTGGTAAATCTCCCTGCTCCTTTAAAATCTCAGGTGTTTAGGAGAATTCTATAAAAGAGGTGGGAGCAGGTGTACCCTCTCTCTGCTGGCTAGCAAGCTAGACATCTAGCATTTCTTTCTTTTTCTACCACAGTGATATCTGAGATTGTGTGTTTACTGTTGGAATTCTGGCTTCTCTCAGCTAGACAGTGCTAAAAGGCACTTTAGAGGGATGAGTCCATGGTGACAGAAAAGGAGTTGACTCGTGGGCCCAGTTTCTGCAGCATTCCCTGTTGCTGTTGGGCTCTGTGCTGCAGGTCATGTTTGCATTGCAGCATTTCAAGCATTCCTGACTCTGCCTTTTCTCTTTCCCATTCAGTACACCAGTATTAATGACCATCCTGGTATCCCTTGACATCTTCATGGAAATATTTCTTGTCTTTCTTGTGGACAATAAAGACTTTAAACACAGAAAAACCCCTCCATCTGTGAATGGTCTTTGACATTTGCAAGCACGGCAGTAAGTAATGTTAAGTACTTTGCAATCTTCATGTTTTCCTTATTACTCCAGAGCACATCTCTCACTGGTTTTACTTCACTTTAAACTGAAGAAAGCTTGTTTTAATGTAGTGCTAGCCATGGGGTACTCTAGGAGACATGTACTGCAGTTTTTATATATACACATAAAATAAACAAGTTCCAGAAGGCAAGAGAAATCATGCTAAGATGATACTTCCAAAATTGTGGGCAATTGTAAAATCTCTTTTTTTTCAGATTAAATAATTACATATTCCGAATGTGACAATTCTTGGTAGTAACAGATAAAAAGAGTGAAAAGAACCTCACACAGAAGTAATGTATGTTATCTTTCTCATGTCCCTTGCAGTGGTTTTTTTATATCGTTGGAAACTGTCAAATGGGAAAATTGTCTCTTATCCATGCACCTCTACAAATATGCCTATATAGAATTAGGAAATTGTGCGAAACTCTGCCTCAGAAAGCTGTCTAGATTATACCTTTTTCCTGTAACTCTTGCAGAAAACATTTTTGAGGCAAAACTATTTGCTCTTATAGAATTTGATACACAGGTAGACAACAAATACATGTACACTCAGTACTCATAATTAATAAATTTAAGCATGGATGTTAATTGTATTTCCAAAGAAAGAAAAAAAAAATCTCAAATAGCATTAAAAAAACCTTCCTAAAGATTCCTGCTACTTTAAAAGCTGACTGCTGACTGTCTTCTAAAACTCTTCTTTGAAAAAAATACTTTAGGAATAAGGCAAGGGCCGTAAAACTGACTGAAATTAAAGTTTTGGCAACAGTTGCTACTAAGCCTTCAGTAGTCTGTGGAAAACTTCACAAATATGAAATTAATTTTATCCAAACATTTTTTAGGAAAACTATACGTGTTCTGGATTTTCTTTACCCTCATCACTGATTTCTAAGGAATATGTGTGCAAAATTAAACAAATCTGTTTCTTCTCTTGCTTTAGCTATTTCCTGGTGCTGCATTGGCTCTGTTTCATGATGAGCTGTTGATATTGCAAAACCTGGCTTGTGGTGCACAAAATAATTCAGTTCAAGAAGTTAAATGATTCAAATATCCCAATACTCAGCAAAGTGGAGGAAACTAAGAGACCTGTTTAAAATAACTTGCTGAAGTTTCAGAAAGTTGGTACTTGCTAGAGTTCCCTGAAGTTATTTTTTTCTGAGTTATTGAGAAGAATTGGTAATACTTCAGCTTTAAGAAAACAATATTTTTTTTCTTCAGTCTTTAGACAACTTTCAGCTTTTGATGTAGTTATAAAAGGCAAGTATTTTAAAAGTAAGTGTTTGCTTTTCTTAATTATCTTTTGCTAGGAATGTGTTCTCAACAGGAATGGGAGGGTACTTTTCACATCATTGGGAGTTGTAATATGTCAAGAAAGATGGCCCTGGAGAAACAAGGTGTTCTCCTTGGAGGTTCTATCTGGTAGCATTATAAAATCTCAAGTCTTAGAATTCATTCTAATCTATCAAAAATTAAAACAAAATCCATGCGAGCATCTCAGTTTAGAAGTTTTGATAAAAATGCTGTCATGGTAATGGGCAGAGTTGCCATCTAGAAAGTTTGCTGTGTTGGGAAAAAGAGAATATAGCTCTCCCATTTTGTACCTTCCATAGGGATTGCCAGTGAAAGTTAGGAAAGAAAATTACTAGCTTCACCTAAAAAAATGAAAGAAAACTTTTCTATTTGAAAAAAGGTAAATGAATTTTGATTTAGAGATAGCACTAGGTCACAGATTAAAATAAAAAACATCAACAGTGATCTCTGTGGGTACAGAGCATCAACTAACCTGAGTTATCTATTTTCCCTTTGAAGGGAAATTGCTTCTTTGGCTATTTAGCAATAGAATGATTGCAATACTATGATTTACACATTATTTATTATAGTATGTGTATCACTAATGGTTCATTTCTAGGAACTGAAACATGCAATTTCTTATTTTTGCTTTCCAAATGGTTTTGGATTTCTGTATACGTAAAATATTGCAGCATTTTGGATTTATTTGAATTAGAGTGTCCAAGTGAGACTGTTTAAATCTATTTTTTTTGCCTAGTGAGAGAAAGTGTTAGAGTTAAGGCTTGGTAAAATTAGCTGACAGTTGGACTCCGTGGTCCTTGTGAGTCCCTTCCTACGCAGCATATTCTGTGATTTTACTACTCTAATGATCCCTGATTTTATTACAAAATAAGCTGTCCAAGATGAAACGCACTCAAAACTGGCCTGTGTAGAACTTGATGAGATAAATTTATTAAATTCCTTCTTATTGGACAATACTTGGACAATAACTTTCATCTGATTGGAATACAGATGTGTGCACAGCTGCCCAAATGGAGCAGAGATACAACTACCTTGGTTAGTATTACTGTAATTCTAAAAGACTCCACTGCCCCATAAGCTAGCAAAAACCTTCTACACCATCATTGATCAATAATCTGCATGGCCATTTACTTAACACAAACACTGTACTCACCATCTTGTGGAGGAAATGTCTGTGTACAGTCTGATACTGAATAAAAGTGGAATTTGGAGGAGGATAGAGAACACCATTGCTTCAGGACTGCAACATATGTCTATTAAGACTGTCCTTATTGTGGTTATGTTCACGCTTCTTAGATCTAAATTTATTTTTGCACCTCAGGCTCAAATGAATAAATTATTTTTAAATAGTCATATTTTATTTTAATATCAACAGTTTAGATTTTACATATATTGTTTTTCCCAGATTATCTACATCATAATCACATTTATTCTTAAGCATGAATTGTATGCCAACTCTAAAAGGAAATTTCTATTTGAAATTTTTCATCTCTAGGATAAATTCTTTGCTTTTATTGTGTTTGTCCATGACTTATGCTACACCTTAATTATAATATGGTGATATTTAGAACGACAGAACACAATGTATGCCCACAAACACTTGTATTTAAAATGATCAAGAAGTTTGAACTAGATATCATCAGCTACAAACCTGTGAAAAATAGTCTGAGGAAAATTCAATCCAGAAGACAATTTAATTTTATTTTTTAAAATATATTATTTATTTATTTATTTCATATATATATGTACATATATATTTATATATATTTATATAATTTTTATATTATTTATTTTTATATTATTTATTTATTTTTAAAAATTTATTTTATCATTTTCTGCTCTTTCATTTATATACAAATAATCTGTTGGTTTGGAACCCTAGTGAGGAAAAAAAACCTTTCAGAGCCTCTTTTGTACTTTACCAGCAGAGATGCTGTATCACTAAACTTCTGATTAGAAGTCCATTGGAAATGCTGTCATTTGGTGTGAGGGAGCTGGGGTCTTGTTACAAAGCAAAAAATGGCATCTGTTTAGCACTGAGATTGCTAGAATTGGCAGTAGATAGATCCATACTAAAGAGTAACCCAAGAGGATTGTCACAAGAAGTGACAGAGGAGACAGCAAAGGCTAATTAATTCTCACCTCAACTGGAGAACAACAAGATTATGCAGGGAACACGCTACAGGGAACACGTAGTTTCTGTGACAGAAACAGGCCCACAAAGAACATAACTATTTGCATTATATAAGGCAAATCTATATAGTTATAAATATATATTCTATAATGCACATATCTATATACACACATACGTATATACTCTGCTTTCCTCCATGCACTTCTACACAATTATCTAATTGAATTTAAGGGATTCTTTTTTTTTTTTTTTATTCATAGTAATAGAAGAAAGCAACACAAAGAACAAGCAGCAATCACACAGGTAGGTCACTCTCATGGCTTTCCCTGTGACCAGGCAGCCCCCAAATGAACAGCACAGCTTGAGAGCTGATGGACCAGCACCACTTTTCTCTCTACACCAGAAAGCACAGCTCAACAGCTCATGTTAAGTTAATGTGACTGCAAGTGAAAACAAGGAACAAAGGTTTGAACAGACCTTGATGCAGCAGTAGGTGTAACAGAGGAAACAGTGAAGCTAGGAGATTTGTGAGGCAAGCACTAAGCTAGCCTCCCAAAAGAAAGGCGTAACATGACTTGTGAGAAAGCAGTGTCAGGTGACAAATATGCTCATTTGACTTGCTGTTTACTCTACTTTGAGGTATAGAAATACAAAGCCTTCTAGTTTAAAACCAAACGTTGTCTTGAAAAGGCAGCTCTGTGTGATTGTGAGCAATTACTGACCTTCAAGTTTCCCAGAAAGTAATCTCAAAAGGATATAGACTCATGGCAGAGGATTTCATGAGAGCCACACATCAGAGACACAGACTTCATTCCACTCTGCCCCCAAGATGCTGAAATTCTCTCAGATAACCTTAGCTGGTGATTTAAAGACAAAGTTTTTGACAATTTACTTGGGGATGACATTTGAATGGAACTAAAAGTCAAGTCCTTCCCTCTATGTTTACAGCAAGTGTTTTGGAGTAACAATTCTCTGTGCTGCAGTGAGACTGAAGGTCTTGTCCAAAATGAACAAAGGTAGCTGGATAGAAAAAGTGCATCATTCCCATCTTTTCTGCTTCCCTATCTTTCAGCAATGAAGGAGAAATTCTAAGCCCAGATATTTTCATGTCTCTAAGTGGTGGGAAAAATCCACAGGAACTATAAAATGCCTGAAGTTTAGTCATTTGCTCAAGGAAGCTCTTTTGTGAAGCATGAACATGACTTAGAGCTGCTGTGGTATTAGGGCCTGGTCATGAGGAAGGATAAGATTGTGCACTGAAGGGCCTTCTTATGAATCCCAGGAGACTGTAAACCAGCCTGTGAGATGGAAAGTTGAAATTATGCATCTACGACCAGATAAAAAGGATGTCAGAGAGGTAAAGAATGGCCTCAGTTTGATCTGTCTTGTGGGGCTACTCTGCCTCTAGTAAAAGCAGTGATATCCTCGGAGCTGCTTGGCTTTGTGCTCTGTTTCTCATGGGTCCTTTACAAACAAAGGCCAGTCTGGTCACACACCCCTGCGGCTGAGCCTCAGTCTGCTGCAGCCACCCCGGATGAGAAAGTCATAAGGAAAAACCTTGGAGTACACTTCAGTTTGCCTTTACACGTCATTTACTTGCCAGAGAGATTTTAGATCTAAGAGTAAATGGGGGAAAAACCCTGCACCCTTTAATTTATGTTTCTGCATATGTTCTTAATCCTTCTTTTCGGGGTTAGGATTTAATCAGTATAAGACATTGCATGTGCATTTAGTGAAGTGTGGTTTTCACCAGCTGACACTGTCTCTGAATTTGGTCCTAGATATGACACCTGTTTTACACTTAATCTCCCCAGTATTTACTTCATTCTGAAAAGTAATTTACCACATGAAGAGCTCCATTTCTTGGTGTCAGGCAACATGATAACCTGCTTGGTTAATTAAGTAAAAAAACCTAAATAAATATTGGAAAAGTTTCATTTTGCTCAAAATAATGTCAAAATCCCAAATGAACTTGTGAAGATAGATAATCTTCTAGGACTCTCACTTAGGATGTTTTCCATTGACTTACAAACCAAAAGCTTCTTGTTGCTGATGACCAGTACAGTAGAGTATGTGATAAACAGGAGCTGGAGAAAAGGTGCGAATTAAATTAAACTTATTTCTCATGAATGAACAGGTACACCTCTATTTGATTGTATCCATTCTGCTTAAATATCAGCAAAGTGACAAAGAAATAGATGCATCCCACTATTTGTTAGGTGAAACCCATACAAACTAGACTTCACATTCTGTGCTCCCACAGAAATATTTTTATCATTATGAACACTTCCAAAACCTCAGAACATATGAGTAGAACTGTAAATGCAACCATTACTCTATAAAATGAAACAAGCTCTCTACAAATGATCAGTAAATTTTTTGTTTGAAAAACAACAGTCTGCTCAGAAAACTCAAAACCAAAATAATATACTATTTTAGGGAAATGGAAAAACACAATTTAGTTTCACACAGAATGTAAAAGTGCTTCTCAGCTATGTGTATTTTCATTTATCCACGTTTATCAGTATAAACCCATGTACTATTTAAAGCTGTTTTGATGGAACTTTTTTTAAAAGTCAGAACAGTTTAAGCAATAGAACAATTTAGGTATGAGAAATGCCATACTATGATGCATTTCTGTGAATGAAGAACAATTTTACTACTCAGAGGTAACACATTGGGTGCATTACATGACTGAATAGGGTCTAGAAATATGATTGTTAACAGAAGCAGATTTTAAAATGGTCCTCAATTTTAAGTACTTTATCTTCAAATGTATTCAGAGATATGTGTCATCCTTCTGTGTTGCCTGAATTGTATTATCAGGGTTTTTTTCATTTATAGGTCTGAATAAGGGCCAATAATACTTCTTCATTTAAAGGAAAACAAACATAAAGAGTAGAGATGAATATACAAGATCTGTGTTGTACATTTTCATTCAACCTGTCAAGGAGGAAATGAATAGAAGCCACAATATGTAAAGTTTACTGAAGTGTGAAGAGATTCTAATAAATTGTTAAACAGTCAGTACCTGAAATTAAGTTCTCAAAATCCTTCTCCATTTCGTCATATCATGTTAAACCTCTGTATTACACAGTAAGATGCTTTTGTTTCTTTATTCAGTCTTCCAGGACATGTTACATAATGAAGACATTCTGAATGAACTATGTTTACTCTGATTTTGCTGAAAAGCAGTTATAAGAAAAGCCCTCATCTAAATACAGTTATTTTTCTCTAAAACCCATTAAATAATGGTATTCCTCAAGCAATTATGGGCATTAAAAAATACTTTTTCTGCTCTACTATCTGCCAAAACAGAGTTGAATGTGATTTCCTCTGAAATGGCAAAAGTTTTAACTTAAAAAGGACCATTAAAAATAGTTAAAAAAATTACTTGTCATATTTGACCTTCCAAAATAAGTACTTAATCAGGTTTTTAAAATATATGTTTGTTTTTAGTGATCCCAAATTGCATTTCATAATCCAATACTAGAAGCCAGCCACACTTTTCCACATAAATCCCAATCATCTTTTCTATTTTCATGCTACATACTAAGGAAAAAGATAAGTCATATTTATCTTTCCATTAGAGCATGCAAGTAAACCAAGCAAGCTTTTAACTTGTTGAAAGAAAAATTTCTTCAGAGGCATAGAAAATGGCACAATCAGTAAAAAGCAGGCTGCCAGAAGGGGTCAAAAGAATCATTTTGCTGTGGTTTTGTAGTGAACAATTTATAGTTTTTTATTTGAGAGTTTTCTTTCTGCCTTTTCCTAGAGAATGTAGTGCAGACCACAGGAAATGAAAAAAATATTCATTAAGCCGTCTCCAGCATCAGCTATATCTTTCCAAGGAAGATATAAGTCCCCATATTCACTGAGGGAGGAGGAAAAAGGTAATACTTTTTTATCCCCAGGGCAAAGTGCAAAAACAATGAGAGAGGAGTCCCTCTTAAGCTATTCTTGATGCAGTGAAATCATGCAGTGATCTCAAAACTGTTTTGGAACTTCTCACACCAGGATTGCCAGTACATTTAGTTCTAGCAAAATTTTACACAGAACTGAGTATATTGGCAGAGTGACAGGTTCAGGAGCAAATGTCAGGGATGCACCACGAATCCAGACACAACCCAGTGCCCAATTTCCTCTCTGATAAGCTAGGATATTTCTGGCTCCGAGTAGGAATTCCACTTTTTTTTGCAATATGCTGGAATCCTGTCCATTTGATGACGAAGGAACATGCTGTGAAGTACTTCAGACAGCTGTTTTGCCCAGAAAGAATGATTTAGAGCTAAAGGGAATGGCAAAACCATACAAAGGCAATGGGAACTTGTATTCAATTGCTGGATAAAACAATATAACTTACATGTTATAACTGCATGTCCTTAGGCTGGATTTATGGAAAAAGGAGACACAGGAGTGAGACCACATTAGAAGGTGCTACCTTAAGTGTGCTATTGCTTAATAAGAATTTTCCAGGGCAGACAAGGGAACAGGAACTTCTCCTAGCCTGAGGTGCTCACTGCAGAAAGACAAAGAATAGGTTAAGCAAATCTCTGCCTTAGGACTTGCATGTTCTTCCAGAGCCCTCTGACTCATCTGTGCCTTTTTAAGAGCAAAGTGACTAGGGTTAAGAATTTGTATAAGGCTATGTTCATTGCTTGCTTGCCAAATTGTGTTTGAAGATGTGTAAGCTAGAGGCCAGAGTTCCTAGATTGGGATGGAAATTAGAGGAAAATATCTGAGCCACTGCAAGAGGCCACCTGAGGCATAGGTCTGGGCATTTGGAGTCCTGTGTCTCAAGGAAAAATTTGAAAAGTACTGCTCTGTTTAGTACACTACAAACCTCATTACTGAAAAAAGGTGGCAGAATATTTACTAAAAAAAAATAATAAATAATCAGTAGGCTATCACAGAATCATAGAATGGCCTGGGTTGGAAGAGACTTGAAGATCATCTAGTTCCAATCCCCTGCCGTGGTCAGGGGCGCATTCCACTAGACCAGGTGTCTTGAAGTCCTGTCCAACCTGACCATAGACACTTAGAGAAAATCACATCCACAACTTCTCCAGACAACCTATTCCAGTACCTCACCACCCTGACAGTAAAAACCATTTTTTTTCTAATATCAAATATAAATCTACTCTGTTTCAATTTGAATCCATTCCCCCTTGTCCTAGCACTACATGCTCTTGTAAAAAACTCTCTTTCCATTTTTCTTGTAGGCCCCTTCAAGTACTGGAAGGCCACAATTAGGTCACCCTGAAGCCTTTTATTTTGCAGGCTGAACAATCCCAATTCTCTCTGCTTTTCCTCATAGGAGATGTGCTCCACTCCTCTGATCAACAGAAGAAAATATTGTATTTGGAAACAGGACCTGTGCAGCTGCATACAGGGTGACCTGGGAGTACTCAGTCTCCTTCACAGAGGTCTATTGCTCAGCAATATATTCTACAGCATATAATATTCTACAGCAGATCTGCATTGCAGGGCCCTGTGCTTTGGGCAAGAGCAGGATTGCCAGCTCTCTCTCTGCTCAGAGACTTTTAGCCCCAGCTGGAATGAGCAGAGCAGTACCATTCAAAGGCAGCATACAGCCTGCCAGAGACCATTTTTATCTTTCCACCACACTGAGTGACACTTATTTGGGTCCAAGTCAAGGACTCATATGCAGGTCCCAAAACTTACAGTGTGCACTGACTCATCCCAACTCTCGTAATTGCAACCATTCCACACCAGTGATCCCACAACGTGTTCTTCCAGCTATTGGCACGCATGGTTTTGTCATTTGTAACTGCTAAATTCTTTGCATGAATATTAAAATGCAGTAGTGTTACAAGACATCAAAGTCATATGTGATTCGCTAAATCATTTTCCTACGAAGTGCTTTATAAATGATGCATTAATTCTGTCAGGATGCAGCCCTTCAGCATGGCTCATTAAGTCTGGCACTTGCCTACTTTTCTTTTGATCTTCTGCATGGGGAAAGGAAATAAAAGTCATTTTTATCTCCTCAAGAGCATTGCCTACCACCTGCCCTGAAGAAGAACAAACAACATTTTCTATTTGAAGAGGACTTTTTTCCCTATCAGCTGAGAACTTCTCTCACCTGAGTTTACATGAAGTGTATTTTTAGATTTATAGGCTTTTGGTATTACTCTTTCTCTAAATCAAACTGCACTCTGAGGCATAATGGTGACCTGAAGGACATTTAAAATTATCCCAAACAGGTAACAGGAGTATTTTTCCAAAAGAGAATAGTCTAGTTAATGTAAAACTCAGTCTCTGCTTGACAAGTCTTTCACAGCAGGTGAGGACCTGAACCATCTTATTAGAGATGCATTCTGCACTCTTGACAAGAAGGGCAAGCACTGGTAAAAGGATATGAATTAAGTGCAGTTAGTTACTTTTTACATAATAGATCAGTTGTAAATGCTGTTGTACAGAAACTATTAAAAGGCCATGTGCATTTTAATTTCAAAGTGCTTTCACTTCAAACTTGATCAAATGAATTTTCTGTGTAAAATATGCTATGTCTCTAGCAACAGTTTTATTATTTTTCAGCCCTGTCCCTTGATAAGGGCTTAACAGGCAGAGGTTCAAATGACAGCAGCTGAAAGCAGCTCTGGTTATGTGTGGTTGGGCTGAGCCCAGCCAAGTGAAGCATTCCTTTGTGGATGGCCAATGGATGCAGGTGTCAGAAACGCAGCAGCATCTCAGAGCACCTCCCCAGCGGGCTGCTTTGGTTTCATACAACTGTCTCCACATTGCCTCATCAAATCCTCCTTCCAAGGGATAGGCCAAATATCAAGACTAGGAAGATGACAGCCAGTTTTCCAAGCTTCTCTCTGTTGTGTGGGTGTACTGCTGGCTGGCAGTCTGTGGCTCATTTGAGAGGGTTCCTCTCTCAGTCACAGAGAGTGATGCGATGTGATGTGATGGCATGTTTGACTCCAGTGAAGTGGGGCTCAGTATGCTGCATGCTACAGTGCTTTAATGAGCACATCAAGGATGTTGACATCAGGAGATAGGACAAATGGCAGATATTAGATTTCCAGAATTGTAAAAGGAAGCTCGTTGACACAATGAGATAAAAAAAAAAAGAAAAGCCATAGTGGAAACCTGAGGAGAGTAGATTACAAATTACTGGGTAATGAACATAAACAGCTGTGCCTAGAATAGTCTAAGCAGAGCCAACACTAAATTTGAATTCCCAAAATGTTATGTATAATTATCATACTGTATTATATTTATAGTTTGACAGGACAAAGGGTGACTTTTAAAGCAAAAGTATGTTTAGGTTAAATATTAGGAAGAAATTTACTGTGAGGGTGATGAGGTACTAGAATGTATTGCCCAGAAAAGTTGTGAATGCCATGTTGCATCCACAGTCATGTTGTAAATTACACTTGAGTCAGTTTGGACTCCAGATTCATTGCAGAATTCTCAATTAGTCACAATTGCTGAATTTCAGTTACAGATAGATGTAGATTATAGACAGCAAATATTTAACATATAATTATCTAATTAAGATGTCAGCAAATACTAGGCTTAACTAATTAAATTAGCTATTTAAAAATGTGATCCTAAACAGGAATGTTTTAGCAAAAATCTGGGGTTGTTTTTAATATTGTTCCAGCTTACTTTTGTGTGTAATGTGGGTACCCACAACAGTGGGTAATGAAGATTTGATTTTTTGTTTTAATTGTACCACTATATACTGGTTCCATTAACTAATCAATAAAGAAAAATAAGATATTTGCATTTGTCTGAAAAATTTGTATCTCCTTTCTTCCTGTTTTATTTTTTAGAAGACGTTATATCTCACACCAGGTCTATTTTAGGGTCTTTTAAAAAGACGTTGTCCATGTTGTCTATCCTACACTGTGATGAAAAGAGGAGAATATTTTCTGCCAGCTATAACACGGTCATTATGTGAAGAATAATCTTGCCTAAGAAGTAAAGCCTCTGGGGCAGTTATGCAAATCCAGAACCCAGGTATGACTCCAGCACAGTCTTCCCTGGTGCTCAGTGCATTCCCACTGGAATGTGCTGCCTTGCTTCATCCACTGTTCACACCACAAGTATTTTCCACCAAGGACAACTATTGATGTTCCTTTGTAAGATGTTCCTTTGCAGATTGTGTAGCTCTCAGTGAATGACTTTCTCTTTGTAGAACACCAGTAGAGGCAATAAATATAAAATATTTTAATTTTCCCTTAAGAGACAAATGGTTTCATTACTACCAGTCATCAGGTAGGTTGTGCAATCACAGAATTTTTATGAAATTTATATGGAACTATTAATACAGGAAAGAAAAACATGAATTATAAAATACTATCTTGGGACAAATTTATATTTGCCTGTTAAAAACACCCCTAACATTTCACAAAATAACAGCTAAATAGGATCTGAACCATCTCTCAGTGTAGCTGAATGTTTTGGGGTTTTTTTCCCCCGGGGTTAGGAAAACACTTTTTCCTGTCATGAAAAAGACAAATCACAATCAGTCTGTCACATATAATTTGACAATTTGCAATGCTTTAGCAGCAGGGGACCAAGGCATATATTTCAAACATTGCTACTGATAGAAGAGTTTTACAGTAGCTCCCAATTTCCATGCTGGATAAATGTCCTGGTTAAAGCTGGTTGTATAACAGATAGCCATGAAAGACTGGCGCACTGGAACCAAAGGAGTTGCCTGATTAGTTTTGGTCTTCAAGTTGATAAATTTTTAATCATGCATGAGAAATCAAGTACTATGCCCCAAGGATCAAGCAAACTAGCAGGTGTACATCTTGGCACCTACAAATGCTGTGATTAAAAAGGGAACTTTTCTGCATTAATTGCAAGTTATGGCTTTAAGTCAATGGGTAGCAAGTTGCTTCTAGTATTTGGACACAAAAATAAGTAAGTAAGGCTTGCATCTTCCTCTGAAATTTCTCAAAGGAACTTAAAAGATCTCCACTTCTTGGAGGTAATAGCCATCTTCAAAGTCAAAACTGTCAAATAACACTGATACTACATTTATTTGATCTATTGGGTGGCATGTCATAAATGAACACACCGAGTCACAATTTTATATTGCTTGATAAACAGAAAAGTTTAAAAGAAAAAGGGGATAAAGAAAATCAAAACTCTTCCTGCTTATGTAACGTCAAAAAACCCTGAAATGAAACAAAACCACCTGAGTGCATCATAAATCCTACAGCTTGAAAATACTGAGAAAACACTTAGAGTATTGCCATTAAATAGGGTAAGGCAAATGTACAGCCAATTTTCTCCTTTCTAATTTATTTTGTAGCTTTATTCTGAAAACCATGGCATGGGATTTCACACTGATTATCTCCTCACAATTTCCACATAAAGTATGTCCAGCTTGCAAGTAAACAGATAATTTTTTTCTCTTCCTACAAAGCACTGGAAGCAGAGCCTGCCCTCTGAAATGCAAGCCAAGTCTGCTGTTTCTTGGGAATAATCACCAGTCAAAGGCTCAGCCTGCTCTGTCACACGTATTCACCAGCACTGCATGTGAGATGCTGACTGGAACAATTCTATTTGCAATGAAATAGGAGGACGAATTGAACCTCCTTCATTTCCTTCCAATTAGCTGCACTGCAGCTCCCTCCTAACTTGGTTTTGTGGGAATTGAGAGACAGCAAAGGCCAGAGTTAGAGCTGTTTCTGATGGGGGAGGAAGCAGCTGAGATCAGTGAACAGGTTTGTAGAGGATTTTTTAAAAAACTGTAGCATATTGGAGAAAGGATGAATTCTTAGTTGGTCATTGCCCCAGACCCTGTTGAAATGCCCAGCAATATTCTCTTGACCAATTCCTCCATTTATCCAAATTATTTTGAAAAGAGACTGTGTCAGGTCAAAACAAAACTCCATGCAGCACAGTTGATTCTGGCAGAAGCAAAGGCTGGAAAAGTGGAAGATCAGGTCAAGCTTTAACAATGCTTCTCCAGGATACTGGCTTACCTCCAGCAGCAGACAGCTCAGAGCTTTTCTGAGCCAGGTCTGGCAGCATCCTGAGGGAAGGAGTAATATATCTTGATTGCAAGCTGCTGACAAACAAGCTTCTCTCATTTGTGTGTAGAACCTGTCCCATTCTAGTCTCATATAATATTATTTTTTAATTGGTGGAAGCATACATACCAACTTTCCTTATATTTCATACACATCTGTGATATTATTCCTTATTAATCTCTTACCAGGCTGAAGGATCCTATTCTAATTTATTGTGTCTCTCATGGATGGATGCCTTTCCAAATCCCTGGGCATCCTTCCCCAAATATGTACTTGTTGCTTCACTATCCTACTTGACATAGGGAAGGGGAAACAGGATGGCACAGCAGTGTCCAAAATGTGTGAACATCAGAGATTTGTGGAGAGATATAAAAAACCTCTGTAAGTTGTCTGTTCCTTGTCATCATAAGGTGTCAGCCTCTTGGCTCTTCTGACCATATAGAATTGGTTGGGTTTGGGGTGTTATTATAAGGCAGAATTCTAATTCTTAGACCCTAGAGTACTGTTAGGATTTCAGAAATGAGAATTTTATCAGAAAATAAGTGGGATTGTAGCCCTCAACCTTTGGAAGGCTTGGCTGGAAACAAAATAGGTCAGGATGGCAAAAAAAGAAAAGGGAAAGTTATTACTTTTTTGGTTAAGTTAAAGAGCTTATGATTTAGCCAGTTTTTGAATAAATATAGGACTGATGGGTGAATAGTGGATCCCACTTTCCAGGCAGTAAATGCCATAATACAAACATAATCACATATTATTTTTCTTTAATACATTTACCAAGTTCTATCTTGAAACTACAGGGGTGCTTTTAACACCCATTGATAATATAAGAAGACTGAGCAAGAAATCTTCTCATGATTAAGGGCTTTCCATCCTACATAAATTACCAGCCATTTTACTCTCCCCTCAACTTAATACCAGCTACATCCTTCAGTTCATTTAGCTTTTCTCTCCTTACCAATAGAGAAAAATATGCTTTCTCATCAGTCATTTCCCTGCACTGAAAATAAGCCAGCACTTCTGCTTGACTCTTCAATATTTTTGCTCTGCTAATAGTTTTCTGCTGCTCCCATCCAGACTGAATTAATCTATAGAGAGAAAAGCAGAATACTGCACAGATATGTCAGACTGGGAAGCTCTTCTGAAATTTCCCTTATTTAAAAGGCCTCTGATAATGGCATACCTATTAAAAACCTCCTAGAAATATTTCACAAGCTCCCACATAAGATTACAAATATTTCATTAAAATTTCTAGCTTCAGAATACTTCATGATACAGGCACATTTTCATCTCATGATCAATTAGTTCTCCAAGATTAATCAGCTTCTCATTTGTTTCAGTCGTTTCATCTTACAGCAGAAAGTCCATTTAATTCAATAATACTCGGTCTGTCACTATTGTACTATTGCATGCATTACATGTGTGGAATTTTTGTGCACTCGGAATTATTAATCCCTTCATAAGATATTCCTGCCCTTCTCTTTATTAATAACATTTTGTATCTTTGTCAATAAAAATCATTGCATGCTCCTATTTTTTGTGTCAAGGTCACTAGTGGATATCTGATACAATGCAAGTTTTGATAGATATTTTGATTCAGAAAAGTCTGGCAATTCTTAAATTAATTGAATTTTCTCTATTGTAACGAAATATGTTCTTTACATGAAGTCACATAAAATTATTTACTGGATTTCTAAGAAATTAGACTGATTTTTATCTCCCTGTCTTTGAGAACCAATCCACAAAAGACATTTTATTGCTTTGGTAAAATGCAAGTTGGGTATATCTATGCTTCATTTCATTTTCATTTACCTCTACATTTTTGGAGTGTTCTAAAGTCTTGCACATAAGTAACATACTATGTATGTCATTAGTTATTTTCTATTTTATAAATACATATCCTATGTTGACTGTTTTCCAGTTTTACCTTTCCTGATTTAAAAGATTTATTTAAAAGCTCTGCTACTAGATATGCCTCTTCATGTGTGAGCTCTTGCAGTGCTGCAGGGAGATTATCTAGTTCCCCCAACATGAGCACATTAGGTTGCTTAACTTTTGGTTTCCACCTCAGTTGTTGTAATTTCCTTTTTCACATTCCCACTGCTATCATGCTTCTGTTCCATATTCAGCATCACTGTTCTTATTGATTAAAAGCTATTGAAACATTGCTAGTGACCTACACTTTGCCCACTGGAATCAAAAAGTTAAGATTTTTATAACCACAAGCAAAAACCTAATAAAAAAAGGTTTGAAGGATTTCTGTGCCAAATACTGCTTCCTAGTGTCTGATAGCCGAAGACTTACAATCTAGAAAAGAAAAAAAAATCCAAAGCTGTTTTATGCCGCAGGGAAACAGCAGGAGAAAACAAAACCACTGACAACCCCAAAGGACCCCTCAGTGGGAAAGAATGTAGTTTTCCAAAGTGCTGCTGGACTCCATGAGATTTTTAATATTGTTAAGGAATGACCTTGCCCCATGCAACATGCTCAAAGTATGGCAAGTTTCTGAATCTATAAGGCAGGTCATTAGCTACTGCTTCTTCCATTTGTTCTCTCTCCCTTATAAAGCAAGAGGAAAACATCTTGATTCCTGCTGCAGATCAAGGAAAAGTCTGAAGTCTTGGATTAATAAAAATATAAACAATAGGCAATAAACATGTTTAATAGAGAGAAGTATTTTCTAATTTTATCTTTTTAGAAGACTTTTTAAAATTGCTGTCCTAGGCACAAGGTAAAACAAAGCCCTCAAGTTCTTATGGCTTTTCTTTATGTAGGTGCCGAGACTCAGACTTAAATACAGGAAGCCTGAAAACTGCCCTTATTACATACTAATGTGCCTTTCTATCAACAGAACACCTTCATAAAATATTTGCACTGTCCAAATTTGCCTCAGATAAGTACTTAGCCTGTGGAAAGTTTTAGGACATTGACTGTGGGAAAGGTATTGTCTTCTGTAGAGACATAATATAAAACCTGCATTAGAAAACTCTTCATCTCTCTTTTAGTTCTTAATAACAAAAACTGGATTTAGGCAGAAGATAGAGCTAGCTCTAAGATATTGCTGAAAGATCTGCCCAACAATATTTGTAATTTTTGCCACCCTCTGTTTCTTTAGGTTGGCACAATTCTTAATTGAGGGATTATTTAAGACATTTTGAATTTAAATCTTCAATAATAATTTTTTGTTATTTACTCATATTATTTTTCAAAATTCCATTGACTCTGTATTAGATTACTTCAAAATACATTATTCACCCTGTAGTGACTTTTAATTGTATTTACAAGAAGCTGTCACTCTCTAAGAATTAATTCTGACACCAGCTG
The DNA here is from genome assembly GCF_028769735.1 of Zonotrichia leucophrys gambelii. Taxonomy (NCBI): domain Eukaryota; kingdom Metazoa; phylum Chordata; class Aves; order Passeriformes; family Passerellidae; genus Zonotrichia; species Zonotrichia leucophrys. Next base: position 119,687,161 of record NC_088171.1, on the reverse strand, counting down.
AATACATTGTTAAAGTCTGAGGGGACTGTGAATGAAAAACATGTCAGAAAAAAAAACTCCTTGTGAGCAAAGAAGAAAGTAAAAAAACCACAAGATTTTTTTAATGTTGTTATCTATGTATTATACTTGGAGTTTATCTTATTGCACCTTTGCTATTTGGTCTCACTCCTTTCTCTTGGTGTTTACAGCATCACCTTCATCACTGAATTAAGCTGATCCAATTGGGATTTTATCTCACTTATTTTCTCACTCCTGTCAGGAACACTTGATGCTGGTATGTATGGCAACACATGGGAGGAAAGGCTTGTTTTAACAACCACATTGACTTTTCAGCCCCTCTGTTACCACAGCCATCAAATTCCAATTTATTCTTCTAGGGGCCCTCATCATTCCACAGTCCAGTGCGGACAAAAAGAAAAATAATTTGGTCACTTAAGAGTGAGAAAGTCTATACTCCCAAAACAAAACCAGCCAGACAGCCATCTCAAAATTTACAGGCTCTGTTGACTGACTCCTTACCTCTTCCCTGACTCCAGTCTTCCCAGTGCCTCCCCTCACCACCATCCTGCACTTTTTCTGGGGGCTTTTCAACAGTTCAGTGACAGAATCATATGAATACAAATAAATGAGAGGTCAAACAACATTCTTTTTCTTTTTTTTAATCAAGATTATTTTGTCCACAGATCAATAACTGATGGGAAACAATATTTGAGACCAGCCCATAAAAAAACAAGAGGAAGATAAGAGCAATAAAAGTTCATTCTCACAGTCCCTCCCTTCTAAAAGGTTACCACTCTGCTTGACCTACATATTTTATCTACTGAAAAAAAGGTACAAATCAAAGAAATTATCAGGCAACCAAAATTATTCATTCAAATCCTCTAAGATCATTATGTCTTAAAGTTGACCTGCCATGCTTTATAGCTATCTTAGCTCAAAGGTGCACAGTTAATTTCTGTTAAGATTTTTAAAGAACACGGAAGCATAAATGAAACAAAAGTTTTTGCAAAGGGTGGCAACTATTGTTGTTATGGAAGGAACAAAATCAGTGTTTAAAGACATGTAATATGATATTTTTCTACCAACCCCAGACACTCACATGTAAATTCATTCCCTACATTTTTTCTTCACAAAAAAGCTTTCCCTTCTTTTTCCTTTCATCTCTTCGCTTTTTTTATAAGTGGGAAAAAAATGCATTACATTTTAATTATTTTCTGACACTGAATATTACTAACTAGCAGTACACAGACTTATTTTACTAGGTATAACAAATGCATGGTAGAAAAGTGCATTTAGAAATGAATACTATTCATGTTTCAATAGAAAAAAAACCCCATGGAATTCAGATTTAATTTTGAGCGTTGTTAATCTACAGTGTTTTCACTTTCTCAGAGGCCTTTGCCATTTTAGGAGATTTAAAAATCATGTGTTACAAGACCTGAATGCAAAATATTCCTAAGATAGAAACAGCAACTTTTATTTATTTTAATAAATCCAAATTTTGTCTGTGCATCCCATCCCTTAACATTACTTTCACCTAAAAAAATATTAACTTCCACCACCCACTGATCAAGAAAAGAGCCTGGCTTTTGAAGCTGGAAGCAGTTGACATCTTATAACTTAGTGGCTTCCATGATGTATGATTTCTTTCTATGATGAAAATGCACCTTTTAAAAACATTTAAAACATATGCATGATAAATTAGTGAGCTACAATCCCAAACACATACTCTGCTTTCATATCATCCTGTCCCATATTAAGCAATTATGGAAAAGAACACTGACTACACCACAGATGTTTCCTAGTTGAGTGGATCAAGGGAGATACAGCTGCTAATGACTTCTTTATTTTGTTTTATGTGTGTGCTATTTATAGTGTGCTGTGCTATATATAGACAGTAAAGTCTTAGTATGAAGCTAAATTCAATTACCTTAAGAAAGAGTTCATTAAAAATTAGTTGAAACTTTTTTGTTTCAGATCTGCAATTTAGCATAGACTAGATGTGTGCCTTTAAATATCAGCTCCTGAGCTTCACTTCTGTGTTCTTTCTCTACTGTTTTTCATTTTTACTAATCAATGCCTAATGTTTTGGGGGTTTTTTTTGACTCTTTCTTTTTCACTCTTTTGATTCCAATATCCTACCTGCTACTAGGTAAAGGTGTTTCAATATGACAGTAGTTGTTCACTTGAGCTATTTGAGTAAATATTACAGCCTTTTTGTTGATTTTAGTATTGTCTACATTTGGTTTTTTTTGACAATATTTGCTAAACCTTCATATAAAATTTCTTATTAGAATCTCAGACCTGACACAAATAAAGTTAGGGGTGGATTAGAGCTTGAACCAGGGTGTACTTTGCAACTGATGTCCCAGATGTCCCCATATATCATCACTGAATCATCTTAGAGTGTGCATTTTGGATACTATTGCATAAAATTAAGCTGGAAGACCAGGAATAATTTGTTACAAGCACAAATGACCACTGAATATACATGACCAGAGTAACACTAGCAAATAAATGAATACTCAAATCTTATACAGTGGTATCTTTAGCTCCTGAGCCTCACTGCATTCTGTTAACCCACTCCTCTGGGCCTCCCTGCCTGCCAGTGTAAAGCTGAACTATGTCACTCAACAAATGCTGTGGATGGAGTTGTCTTTCACTCTAGTACCACTTTCTGGTTTTGAATAAACATTTGTGAGAAAATTCACATAAAGAAAGTGCTGTTCCTTGAATGACATTACAGCAAAACTCTGAAATGGCTGCAGGTGAACCATTCAAAAAGTGCAATAAGGAGAGAAAACCACAGTTGGGATTTTGAAAAGTTTATCTGATAAGGCATAGAGATGAAAGGCAGATGAATGAGAGATGCAGTGAGACTCCAAGGAAAGCAGTATGGTTCCACAGGGAGAATGAAAGGAGTCTTACTGAATGAACAGACTATCCTAAATACGGGATGGCTTTGAGGACAACAGAGGATGGACGTGTCACAGAAGAACAGTAACCTATTTACATTCCGAGGGTTTGCTTTATTCAGATACAGATAAAGTCATTATAAAAGTTCCCTGCTAATTAATTTGGCTTGAACTAAACATTGTTTTTCATTCTAGCATGTAAAGGATTCACAATTTGTGGTAAAGATTTAATCACAGTTAGGAGTTGTCATCCCAGCCCTGCTAAATTCCCTTGAGTTTATGCAGCTGGTTCCAATGTACCCATAAACTTCAGCCATGATGGCTGTATCTAAATAAGAACATTAAACATTCTCAGTGTGCAGATAGGCTAAGTGATTATATTTTTAGAGTGGACACTGCTAATCCTTTTACCTGAATCATCTTTTATCAACCAAAATATTTCCCAAATAGAATTTGGGAATATGCACAGTCCTAGAAGTATTGTCAGCTGGCAATGGTCCACTCCTTACCAGAGCAGCATTCCACAGCCTGGTCATGGCCAGAATATGCCAATGATCCAGGCTGGGAAAATGGACCCTGCAAGCATTTAATTTCCTAATATAGATTAGCTGCTGAATTGAAGAATGAGCTTTGTGCTTTTTCTGGCTCACTCTAATGGAGTGTCCCCAGAGGGATAGGGCACAGGAATGAGCCCTCCCAAACTTTAAGTACTACCATTTCAATGGGGGGAACAAATTGGTAATAAAAGAGAATATCTTGGTGAATACAGGCTACTATAACTAAAAGGGGGACAAGATTTCACAGGCAGTTTATACAAAAGCTAAACATTTTTTCCAGAAATAAATTCTTATGTTTAGAGGTTTTAAAAGCCAAGACAGCAGTTTTATTCAGAATAATGCTATTTGTTACCAAGGTAATGAACTTAAAATCTGTGACGAAAGCAATGATCCATTCAAAATGAATGGGTTTGACTCAATTTTGACTAATTCAAAAAAGTTTTCATGTTTGAAAGGACTTGGAACATATTTGTAATGAGGAGTATGGTGAATGGTGCTTCTGTGTAAGTATTCTTCTATCTTTCATCATCTAGGGTATTATGCTTTCAGACATGAAATGATAAATTATATAAAATAAAATAATTTGATTTTTATCAGGAGTTGTGAATTATTAATGCTCATAAAATAGCAAAGATAAAAAAACCAAACCCAAACCACATTCTTATCAACATTGCCACCTGAATGAGCAGATAACTATGAAAATAAAATCTGGACTGCTATGGCACAAAATCCATTCCTTTAAAATTTTAATTCATAATTAAATGCTACCTTTAAGAGCGCAGGCAGTTTAGAAAATTTATATCACCACAAATCTATTATAGTGAAAAAAAATCCAAAAGATTTGTGGATAGATAAAAATGATACACTGATAGATAAGTTCCTGCTTCAAAAACTTTATTGTTCAGCTGAGACTGGACTCAGCAAACAAAAAGGACCAAAAAAAATGAGGAATATACCATGGTAATGGCAGAGGGAAGCAAGTCTAACAGAAAAAGGTGAGCCTTACAGAAGGGACTGGAGCTGAACAGCTCTTGAGGTCGTAGAGGAACACTAAACATTCTTGAAGATGTAAGAGAGTAGTGCAAAGAAACAGGACCATGCATAGAGGAATGTCAGAAGGGAGTTCATGGAGACCCCAAAGTCCTGGGTTATCTCCTCTTATTTTACTTCTTGGAAACCAAAAAAAAAAAAGGCTAATGCTGAAAGAATCATCTGTTCTCAGTCTACTGAGCATCCTTTAGTGTTCAGCTATGAGTTGAACAAGGAATTCTTAGGAACTCACAGCTCAGAGCTGGAGTGTAGTTTGACTTATCTTTCCTGGAATCTTGGATTCTCCACATCCAGTGGAATTGGACATACATCAGATTCATGAATTCTGTAAGGATTTTACAGTAAAATGATATATTTGCTGAAACCATTGATGGATGTTAGAACTGCTGTATAAAAGGAAAACAGACTCTCAAGGTTATATTTAACAGCAAGGATCCCCAGTAGCAGGTATAATTTCTCCAGTAGTCTCTGAGGCTGGCTAACAATGTTCTGCCATCTGTTTTTGAGGTGTTGGTTATATCCACTCTGATCAAAAGAAGCCACAGAGTTATGCTGGGTTTAAGCCATTAGAAGTAGAGGCCAATGAGGCAGAGTGCATTACTGATGGACTGAATGCAACAACAACACATGTAATCTTCCTTTGCTGAAATTGAAGCAGTACCAATCATGTCAGAAAACCCACAACAGATAATAGTACAAATAGACCCTTATTCTAGTGCACTCCCAAGTTTGATGACCACTACACATTTTTTATGAGGAATGATTTCATACTGCTGTGTTGTAGGAATGTCTAATGCCTTTATTTTCTGCTTAAAATATTCTTTCTGAAGCTCAAGGATCAAACACTTAATGAGTCTTTCAATATTATCTATTCACTGTAAGTGGTAGAGTAAAAGCTTCATGGAAAAGAGTCTATTTGATCTAATACATATATTTTTATATACATTATGAATTCCATATTTTGCCTTTTGATGTAAATTCCCATATGTGGTCCTTATGGAGCCCTTTCTAACTATTTCATTATGGTGCTAAATCATTCCTAATCAACAGATAGGGATTATGATTTCAAAAACATGATTAAGGCATTTCAGAATGCATGGAAGAAAAACATTAAAACCAAGCAACTGTTTCTTTTCATGCACAATTAATTCAAAAAATTTCTCTAAAAAAGAAGACATAATTAACATTTAATAAATGAGAGGGAGAAAAATACAGATTTTGAAGCAATGTGGAATTTCAGCTCTCCTTTTCACTGCTGCATATTGGCTATGATCTGATGCTTTGCTAGTACAGAACTGAAAGTATCTAGCTTTGCATTGTGCGCCTTAAATAAGCCTGGTAAAAGTGATCTGCTCAAACATGTTTTGAAAATTATAATTATAGTAGCTTTGGATATTGTATTTTTTCCTTGCTTTGGAAAACATATAATCAAAATTATTATTTAAACACAAACACATGAAAAGGTTATTATTGATTCCAGGGGTTTATTTGTGCTCCTATGTACAGGTAATTTTATAATAGTGGTTTGAAATGCACTTTCAAATATTTGCCTATAAAATGCTCATTTCCTTTACCTGAGAATTGGACTGATTCCTTGGCCAATTAATTATAATTTCATCCTTCAGTCTATTCCCATTTTCATGTGATAATTATTCCATCTCTGCATGTTCAAGGTAATGTAAAATCTATTTCTTTCTTCTTCTTCCTTATAATCTTTAGAGATTATATTTTGCATTTTTGATACAGATATCAACTTTATTAGGGTCTAATGTGTTTTGTGACAGAAGAACAGATGGTATTTTGCATTTTGGTTCTCTGACAGTCCTGTGAGGACACTAGAGTAAACCTTTGTCCTGGTTTAGGAATGCTACTCCCCAGTTTAGTGCCCTACTCTGAAACTTGCCCATCCAAAGACACTCAATTGCTCCTACCCCACACCTTCCCTTTCCACTTCTGGAATGAAGCTGAGAATTGGAGGCACAAAAAGGTGAAAACTGTGGGTTGAGATAAAAAACAATTTACTGCAAACAGAGCGAAACAAGATAATCAACAGCAACAAGACCAATAATAAAAGTATACAGAGAGAATTGTTCACATTCGAAAATGCTCACTGCAGAACCCAACCCAAGTGGACCACAGACATGTTTTCCCAACTGGAAAAGGGATGACCTTCTGGGAAGTGACAGAGAGTCCCTTTCCCCTACCCCCTGGCAGTGATGTAAGATTGTATTGAATGACATTAAGGTCTCAGCTACTTGGCCCACTGGGACAACCTTCATGCCAGCAGTTTGTCAGGAGCTCTTCAGCACACTGTATGTCCTTAAAGCTTTTGTGTTTAACAGAATTTAAGAGTGGCATTGATTACTTCAACAATTTAATTATAAAGCAAATTTTATCCAGTGTGGGAATATTTTTTTAGGTTCAGTTGGTTTAGCATGCAACATTCCTTCTTAGAAAATGCAGGGATTCTATTCAGTCATTTATGGGTGATTGTTTCACCCCTAAAGAGGGACTTCAGTCACATTTTGGAAACACTGATAACATTAGATAACGACTTGGCTGCTGTCCTTTTCACCAATCATGAGTCTGTAAAGGAATGTTTGGCTAAGGTATTTTTAGAGATTACATATCTAATAAAAGATAATTGCTATGATTTCATCCTGGAATGACAGTTAGTCGGCAAGTCTAAGGCTGAGCAAAGGGATTCTTACACACAGTGTGTGGAAAGCAACACTTTCAGTAAGTCAAACATTCAAGAAGCAGAAGTGGCTCGAAATGCATCTTCCCAAGGAGGATGTGCTCTTACAGAGAGGATTCTGAAGGGAATAACTTTGTAATCATTTCATTCTTTCTATCAAGATCACCTAAATCATCCCAAAGTTATCTTCACCCATATGTACTTTATGCAAATGTTGATCCCAATCAAGCATTAGAACATCTGGGAGTCTGCTCCTCTATGTGCTGAACAGACACATAATTTTGGATATTATCAATGATTTATTCCACAATGACTTTTCTATAAGTTCTACAAATACAATTTCAAATAAATATTGAACAAAGAAGAGAGAATTATTTGGCTGATGAGTCTTTGAAGATATAAATAGAATCCTGTGAAGCTGAGTTCTGTTTGATCTGAATGACCAAGCCCATGTCCTGTGAGTGTACTCATCTTCTCCATACACTCACAGACTCTCTGACTGATGGCTGCAAAGCTTATATGACACAGGCCAGGTAAGTCTAGCACTGGGAATATGAGTATGACCATGAGAAATCTTACAGATTTGACAGTCTCCTTAGTTTCTTGCTCTTGAATAAATACTGAACAAGTGCTTCATGCTGCTGTGCCAGTAAGGTCTGAAAAGTGTCCAATTTGTTTCAAGCTCTAGTCTTCAAACAGATTCTTTCTGGTCCCTTGTCTTAGTCCTTCAGACTGTATTTAACTTGACTCAACTCCTGAAACTATCATTCTTGACTGGATGTGTTTTTGTTGCCTATGAGGCCAGAATTTTATCTCTAGGAAGAACCTGAATTCCTGTCTAGACCCTTAAGGCCGTGAGCTATGCTTCATAGTGGGCAATTATGATATGAATTTAGAATTTGAGGAAAATTATTTTAGCATTAGAGTGGTTTTTAATGGTCATGTATAGAAGTGTCAGAGATCCTTCAATGGACACTCTTAAGCTATAATCATCTTGTCTCTTGTGAGTACCTAGGTCCAATCTACCTGTCAAGGTCAAAAGGCGTTGCTGAGTTTTTATTTTCTGTTATCTTTCTTATAAATACCTGATAGATCTTCCTTATGATTACCTGTCATGTTTGAGGCATGAGAAAGTGCAGCAAACTGACAGCAGATAAGAGTTTGGTAAATTTTGTGTGAACCACAGATCGGCTTCACATCTTAGTCAGATAAACTTCACTTAGTTTAGCTGCTCTGTCTGGAGTCTTGGCTTCTACACAGCAGTTTAAATGTCCCTGGATCACAATTCCCAGTTCCTCTGGTACTGGAGTTAGATCTAGATGAGAAGTTACTGTGCCAAAACTTTGGCGTTTGCTCTTGGGTGTCAGCTATTCTAGTATCCACAGCCCTAGAAAATCACACTACAAAACCAAAGCTGTTTGTTGAACACATGTAGAGTATTCCACTTATCTACAATTCAGTTTCTTAATGGTTCTTCAGATGGGAAAACTCTTTTATTCCTGCCACTAATAGACTTGTCAGTGAGTTTTGACTGTTGAAGTTTTATCAGGATGTAGCATTGTTGGAAGACCTGGAGATGACACATTGTGGTTACTGGGTGGTCTCATCAGGCCTCTGAGGCTTCAAATACAAGACCACAAATTGCTGGCTTTGAGAAGTGTGTTAGCATACTCTCCCTGAACTTTAAACTTTTCTATATGGTTATGTCCAATATTATTACTCATTCCTGAAGACAGAAGAGTTACATATGCTATTAGAAGAAAATTGTTTCTGAGAGAAGGAAACTAATTTTAATTCTTAATTATAAGGAATGCTATACTATACCTGTAACAATAATGATGGTGAAGGAAAGTATGTCTAAAAGAGCCTGAGGTTGCAGCATGACCTAAGCTCCCCAATGTCCAAGCTAATGCATTTTTTTTGCCTGAAGTATAAATCTTTTATTTCATTCAGGACTACATCACTGAGCAGAACAACATAGAAATAATTCTAAAAATCCTGCAGATCAGTTACCAATTGCACTGCCAAAATAAACAGGCACCTTTTAACTACGCAGCAGACAACTCCATAACAAATGAGACTGTCCAGAAACCACCTGCAAAGCTGTTGAAGTGATATTCAGCACAGGGGTCCAGCATGAAAAAACAAATGTCCATCTTAATGATTTCTTTCAGCTCCACTAAGTGGAATGATTGGAGTTCTGGATGATTGATGATTCTTCTATTAGTCATAAAAGGCTTCTAGAAATTACCTGCTTAGTTTAAATCAAGTGTTTAGTTTTCCCTCGCTCCAAAGGCAGAGTATTTGATATACAGTGTCTTTTGTAGTGCAGCAATTTTGCAACACTAACAAGTTTGACCTGAAAATTTTGTTAAATTCTAGTTATCCATGACAGTAAATAAAATTTAGCTTCTTGATCCATACCAGCAACTAAAAAATCTTTCATTTATTGAAGTTTTCACTTAAATTCCCATGCAGTTTTATAGCAGAATGAAGGTAAATGATGCAATTGGTAGTCCAATAATATTTCAAATTCTAGAAGCCTTAAACTGATTAGATATGATTTATTAAGTTAATTTGAGAATTGTACAAAATCATAAAAAGACAAATTTTTAAAAGTATATTTCATTTTATAAAGAACATGAATTTTTTTTCTTCCCCAAATCTTAATTCAGGGATATTTTGGTCATTTTAGAAGAGGCAATGAGGCAGGAAGCAAGACAATGACATGAAAACAACAATTGCAGGCTATATAGCCTTTTAAAAATCAAGTTAATGAATAAATGTCTGAATTTTTACTTTTTAGTTCAATTTTAACCTTATAAAAGCTGCACCTAAGCTTGAAAATCAAATTAGATAATTTTTATAGTAGCCGTAATAATGTTTTCTATAGTCTTCACAAAGGCTTAGGCATTTTTCTTAGATGTATTCTTCAAAACCTGATTGAAAACTAAGGAATAAGATCAGAACACAACAAAATAACTATGAATTACACTCTATGTTAACTAGCACTCATTCAACCTCCATATTAATAAGCTGGACACAGAACCATATACATTGATGTGCCCATGCATGCTCACACAATTATATATACAGACACAGACTTCTGAAATTATTTCTGTTTGCTAGTTTTTTTCTCTTCTGAATTTTTACAGTAGATTTGGGCATTGTTGAAAGAACACTGTCATTCAGCTACAAGTGTGATGTTGTCCTGTTGCTTTGCACCTTTCCCCATCCTCCTCTCACAAGTATGAGCATCAGAAGTTAATTCACCAATTCTACATTAATCTTTATAGAGGACTGAACAAATAAGACTCTTCATTAGCAGGAAGTTTGCAATGTATGATATTATAGTTTTCACCTAAATAAAAATATAATATATATGAAAACTTGATGTGAATTTGAGACATTCCTTGTAGAATTCTGGATACATAAACCAAGGAATTGACTATGCTCATTAATATAAATGCAATTCTTAGGTGACAGTTTAAATATGAATGAGCTTCAGCAAACAAGTTACAATCCCTGCTGAAAACATTATTTTAACTTTTTCTCAGTGTTTAGTGCATGAACGCAACTGAATGCAGGTTGTGCTTGCCAAATGGAAGAGAGGTTTCCAGCATTTTGCCTCACACCACAGAGTTTTTATGGCTCTGTGTAGCCACAACATGCCTTTCTTATCATTTACCCACAGGCTGTGTAAAAACCTACCAGGTTCTTTTTGGTATTTAACCCATTAATGAAACAGAAATTATGGAACATTTGATGTTCCTAAACAATGCCTGGCATTTTTCAGACAAGTGGCTGCACATCCAAAAAAAAGGGACCATTCTAATCTGAAGAGGTAGGAGGGTAGATGAGGTTGGAGAAGAGGTGATGCAGCAATTCTGGGCTGGAGCAAAGGCAGTGCTTCTGCATATGGAGAAGGATGACAAAGAATGAGGCTTGATGCCAATTACTCCTGGTCTGGATTACAACTAGAACAAAGCTGTGTGCCCAAATTGATAGGTCCTGAAACTCACCCACAAGGGAAAATAATTTGGGGATAATCTGATCATTTTATAAGAGACAACGAGGCAGGAAGTAAGATGACAGGAACAGCAAGGAAGATAGCTGGCTAACCAACATAGTGCTACCAGTTGCAATTGACCATTCCAGGAGACGACAACGCAGAAGAAACAAGAAGAATGATGGGATATGTTTTCCAGGAAAGAGCTTTTTATCTCTTTGAAAAACAGAGGTTTATATCATGGTTAAAGGAGGATTGCCATAGGACCTGTCAGGTCAATACAGTTTCCATGGTAAACAAATAGAGGAATGAGTCCTTCCAAGTCCATCTGTAAGAATACTGTCATCCTAGCAATTTTCAAACAGCACAAAGTTAAGTCGTCTTTTTTTCTGAAGCAGAATTGAGGCCCATCATTAATTTTTGTGCCACATGGCTCTTAGACCAAGCATCCTGAAAATATCATAAAAGTATGAAGAACGGCTCTTGAAGTGATTACTCCATTTAATGTACAGACACAGTTCATTAACTGTCTATTATAATATAAACAATCATTTCTAATACTTTGCCTGCTTGCAGAAAAGGGAAAAGAGCATAAATTCATTTTTTATCCTTTCATATACAATTTGAAAGAGCACTTAATTTGTTCTGTCAGCCATGAACAAAGGGTCTGGTCCTACCCCTCCCCTGGCTGAACTCCCCTCCTCCTCCTTGCTGTGCTATAAAACACACACTGGAAAATCCTACCTATTGCTATAACAGTTCAGTAAGAGACAATATAGAGAAAAGCAGAAGAATTACAACAGGTACCGTGAAGCTTAACTGGAAAAAAAAAAAAACCCTCAGCATATCATGAGGCTCACAACAATATCCAGAAGGGATGTAGTCTGCCACGTGTTTCACCTGTGTGGAGTTTATTACAGAGGTGGAGATTACATTTGTTGTCTTGGAACAGAACAAGTATTGATTTATCCAGGATGAATTGCATTTTAGCTCTCTCCAATTTATTCTAAAAAGTAATCTGGGCCCCTCAGTTGTTCTGAAGTGATGTAGGTAATTCCAGAGGGCAATTCATTTTGTCCCAAAGGCTCTAAAATAAGGAGGATATTCTTCTGTACAGAGGGAGTCTAAATGCTAAATACCCTTTAAAGTTTAAAAAAATCTTGCAGAACCATCCCCGATATTTAACAGCTTAATCCTTTTCTCTTTTTTAAAATAGAAAAAAACAAGAAAATACAAATAATAAAATAAACAATAATTACCATAATAACTATAAAAATAATTACCCAGACAAACACCTATATTTGCTTATAGATTTGGTGCTAGACTAACTGTGGATAAACCACACAGTAATGTTTTGCTCTACAATGCACATTTCACTTTACCTGAAGCAGGTATTTGAAGAACAGAATGGCTGTTTTTATCCAGATATTTCATTTACTACTGTGATGTTTTTAATCTTGGTAAATTATGCTCCATCCCAATTAGCAACCAGACCTCACATCCTCCCAGGTATTTTGCTGCAAAACTCAATCCGGTATATCTGCTCCTCTATTCTACTCTAATAATTAGGTAGTAAGCCAGACAAGAAGCTGTTATCCTACTCTTCCTCCAGTCCTGTAATAACAAAAACATTTCTCTTGGCCAGAGTCTCCATTAACATGCTTTCCTTGTCACTTTTGCTTCTGGTTTTTATATGATCTAAAATGGAAAGCTTTGGTGGTGTGGTAGGTAACTAACCCAGAATGCTTATTCAAAACGTTCTCATTGTTGTGTGAATCCCTCTGGTCTTGACTCAGAAGTCCCCAAAAGCACTCCTTCCCTGGAACACTCCTAGATGGCATACACTCAGATTTTCATATCTCACTTTTCAGATTAAAAAAATCTCAAGGTGAAGTAATCTCAAATCCCTGTTCTCATTCATTCTTATAAGGGAAAGAAAATTTTCTTACAGGAAGAGCAAATTGGTAACAAGCCACCCAAATGCAGAGCCCACATGCACTTGAAAATCTGGGCACCCCTTGAGAATTGTGGTGTTTCAGGCGAATTGGCTTCTCTCTGTCTAGCACTCACACATTTCCCTTTTTCCTGGGCATCTACTTTCCTTTTCCTACATTCCTACCTTAAATCTGTTGTATTCTCCTACCCAAAGCTGTCCTCTGTGTGAGAGATCTAATCATTTAACCCTGAGCCCTCTTTGTGCTGAAGGCGAAATCTACATAGATGTCATAGATGTTATTATATGTATACATAGATGTTATTATAACTATACATTTTTTCTCCAGAACTTTCAAGTCCCACCAGAAGATGTACTAAGCTTATTAGGAGCACACACAACAATCTTGTGTAAACTTGTGTATCCTATGGGCTCCCTGTCTGGAATGAGGAAAATATTCTCATGGTCTTTGGGACTGCCTCACATGCTCTTTCATTTTGTGAATTACTATTGATTATATCAATTTAGAACACATCTTAAGTATTAAATATGGAATATTATGAAAAGATATTTTCAAGTCATCTGAAAGGACTTCCTTTTAAAGTAATCTTCAAAAAGTTAAAACACAATCCTTGATACCATTAGTCCTCAGCTATTTTTTTAACACAAATGTAGTATAAAATTTACTCAAAAGTTTCTTAAGAATATACCTGCCACTGGGAGAAAAAATAATTTTGAGGGTACCTAAAAGAAGAGAACATATTCTTAACATTCCTCTTAACAAGAGCATAAACTGAAACATATCTACTTATTTTTACCTGATGTTCCATTCAATGGAGGAGTGGACTGAGGAATATTTTCTTGAGTGCAAGATCCAGCTCCACAAGCTCACATTTCCCAGCGTCCTAGTGGGGGATGACCCCAACACTGACCTCTGGGTAAATATGTTCTCGAGGGCAGCTACAACAGGGCTGCAGCTTCCAGGAACGGCACCAGGCACAAGGATTGCCACAGAGCAAAGGGGACACCACTGACTGCACTCAGGAGAAACTGGAGCTCCTCCTCCATGGACAAGATTGCTGTGGGCCCAGTGCCAGACAAGTTTCAGACAGAAAATAACATGTATAATTGGTGAATACACGTTACTTTCTCAATTCCACCAGTTAGGCAGTTGATAAAGGAAATATTGTTATTATTCTATTTAATTAGCGGTGGAATTCTGGTTCCAGAAATTCTGCTGGGGAAAAGAGAGTCAGGAAAACTGAAGGGCTACTGAACAACCTTATAAGAAACAGATTATCTAGCTGTCACTTAAAGACATATTTAAAATCCTTCCTATAGAGTATTTTATTGTATGACAACTTTACTTCATTCCTTCTCACACTATCATATCTTTAGTACATTTTTCCATTATTTTGGCAACTGGACACCACTGTTCAGTCAGTAAGCTTCTAAAAGTATTTCAGAACCATCCAAGTTCAGATTAAATTGACCATCTCAGGAAAACAAAGCTTTATAAATAATTTTGCTCACTTGAATCAACGATGCATGACTAAAAACAAGATCATTTATATTTAAAACTTGGAACTTAAATTCTAAAGCCTAAAGCTGGATATTCTGTACATTCTGCACTAATTTTTTTTCTAAATATACCCATAATGCTTCACTGGAGTAGGACTCTTTCCCATACTGTTTTTAGTACTGCCATACTCCCTTGTTACATGAGCCCATGTTCTATACGTGCATGCAAAGTGGTCTGTGCTCATGAAAGGTTTGGAAACGTTTTCATAAGAAGAAATGGTTGGCTATTTCATTTCTCTGTATCTCATCTGATTATTTCCCATAAGTATATTCTGTCTCTTGTTGAAGACCACACGCTAAAAATGTCATACTCAATATTTTTGTTTCTCAACACTGAAATACAGAAGGGTTTGGGCTTCCAAAATCAAGTCTGAAAGTGGATTATATCTATAACCATGGAGTTGCTACCACAGCATCATAAAGCAGTATAAAAGACTGTCAAACTTTCAGCACTTGAAAAGAAAGCCTTATTTAAAAAATCTTTCCATATGTTAATCAGATGTTCACACTGCTTTACTTTATTTTGATATTAAATCTACCCAGAGACAGATATTATTATATTCAACCACCATCAAGTGGCATCAACTTTCTGGAGAAAATTGAAAGGATACAAATGTGTCTTTATCATGTGCTAAAAGGAGCTTTCCTTTGTTAAACTGGCTTGGAACAATTATGCTGCTAAGTGACAGCCACATAAAGAAAGTTGCATATGTGCAAAAATAATGAGAACAAAACTAAAACTAGTTCAAGGACCTTCAGAGTTTTTAAAGTATGTCATCTACTGGAAATTCTCAGGCAAATTGCTAAAGAAGAGTAAATCTCTGGTTGCGAACTTATTTATGAGGGAGGAGGGCAAAAGGAAAGTAATAAACATCAAAATAAAATAAAGAACAGTAAAGCAATTCCATTTGTCCTAAACACTTCAAATTTCCTGTTATTCCATTATATCCTCCTGCAAGTCTACCTCTTTGCATTTAAGAACATTTCATGAAGGTGAAAATGAGCCACCATACACACAAACAGTAAAATTATACAATCATTGTGATTCCTGTGTAGCACAGATTATTTAAGATCCTTTGCTTAGTCATTCAATTATCAGAAACTGGAATATAGCACATATTTTCTCATAATCCTGATACTGCTTCAGACATGAAGCATTTTCATGAGAAGAATTTCATACTAGAACTATCTGTTAAAACTGCCCACCAGTTTTAAATTTATCTTTTAATATCTCCTATCTTACTGGCACTTTAATTTAAAACTAACTTTTCAAGGGGCATTTAGTCAAGGCCTACAGACAGATTTTGTACACTTTCAAAAACCATAAAGCAGCAAAATTTTATTCAGGCCAATAGAATAGTCTTCAAGAAGAATAAGGTACTGGTAGGCATGGACAAAACAAATACTTATATCATTACCTCATCATCCTCCCCTGACCACTTTTAAGAAATAGATGGGATAGGATCCTCTCAGTGTCCTTTTGCTGGGCTCAATTTCTCCACAACATGGAGCTTCTCTCATCCTGGCTTTCTCTCCAACTTCTCTGAAGTTGGTGGAGTCTCTTTGATTTATAATTAGAAGTGCTTTTTTCTTCTTTCTGGCTCCAAAGTCCTTTTATGTGTAACTAACTTGGTCAATATGTTTTTAAAGTGCTTTACTTTCCCACTGCAAAAAACAGAAAAACAATTCGGATAAAACCTACCCCTCTGGAGAAAAATTACAGAAAAAAATAGCCTCTTAAGAGTCTCCTGTATTTGATATGGGCCAGTGTACACATATTTACTTATTTAATTTCATTATAATTATACAGACATGGAGAATACTCCTCTATTTTTACCAGGAGTTTGGGGAGCAGCTTCCGTAGCAGTCATTAAAGATGCCTTAGTCTCAACTACTGTTCAAAAACTCTGAGTTTTGCAGGCTGAAGCATCATGTACTACAAATTTGAAGCCACTGTTGCAGTTTTTGTCTATTGATTGATTCAGAAAAAAGATTACATTGTTCTGTGTTCTCCCTGATCCAATATTACAGGCTTAAAATAGTAGTTAATGTAAGAGTTTCTCTGAGTTTTCCTCACAGTTTTCAGACAGGACTCATGCCATAGAGGAGAACTTGGTAAAGGTGGCAGGAAGATAATACTGAGCAGAGCCCTGCTTCCTAAGGATATGGGTATCATGAAGGACTAGAGTTGGCTTAGCTCAGAACAGAATCAATTGATTTACAGGGTTTTATCAATTACCACTAGGAATGAAATACCTGATTTGGGGGTAGGGATGTGTGCTCTGTTGGACCCAAAAAGTTTTGGAAGTTTTGTGGGCAAGTTCACGAGGCAGATTTAGCTTAACTGACTTGCTGGGAATTTCCCCTTTCTAAAGTCTGGCTACCACTATGCTCCAGCTATATCCAGCTGTCAGAATAGCTCCTTGTGGCTATTGGGGGATATCAGTGTGAAATTAACTGTGAAATGAAAAAGACCTAGAACTGAACCTTTACTGGCAGTTTGTCTACTCCAAAGCCAGAAGCAATGATTAAAAGGTTGCTATGAACAGTAAGAAAACCACACCCCAAACTATTTACTTGCACTTTGAACCAGAGCATTACATGACTTATGTTGTAGCTTCATGCTGTCTCTAGGAAACCTTTCATAAGGTTAATGGATACAGCTGCCACCCTTTGAGACAAAGTGATCATCTCAGTTCAGCAGGAAAGCTGCAGCTATTGCATTCAGCTTGGGTTCATACTTTTAGAATAGTTCAGGCATCTAATTCCCACATCAGTTTTGCTAGACAGTAACACAAGCAGAAAGTGAGGAACTGCTTCTGGGGCTAATGCCCAGATTTGCACTGTAATAACACAGCTAAATCCACAAAGAAACGTGGGTTCCAAACCCAGTACATCAGGGACAAACTAGGAGAGAAGTCCTGTGCTGTGCTTAAGTTAGTGTTTTTCTCATATGAGGTATGAACTACAAACTCATTCTGAATGCAAGGATATTTATTATAAGTAATAACACCTACACCATAAGTAATAACAGCAACATCTTGAGTGAATCTTGGCCATTATAAATTAATTTTTCCACTAGTAAGTTATCAGATCTCAGTCTCTCTAGGAAGGAAAATCCACTTACAGAAAATGTGCTTAATTATAAAGCAAAATTTATATAGCATGAGAATACTTCACTTTTTTTTTTTTAATTTTCAGCTGGTTTAACATGTAATATTGCTTTTTGGAAAAGCTTGCTTCACAAATAGAAATGTGGACCAAGCAGGCTTGTTTCTCTGATCTTCACAGTTGTTGTGACTTTTACTAACAGCCTGATTTCTAATTGTGTTCTTAACAGAGGAGAAACTTCAATTCCCTGGACTCAATATGATTAGGAATACTACAGGGAATGGAAAACCCAGAAAAATTTACCTCATGACTATCCCCATCTTCAAGACACACGACGATATCAATTTCTAAACCTAAATCCCTTTGTAAATACCAGTTCTGGCTTTAGCGCTTGTTACTTAGGGCTTCTTCACTCTCTGCAGAATTTCTGATCTTCATCAGCATCCACCATTTCTGAGTAAAAGGCATTTCTCTTGAATGGCCCATGTGCCTTCACAGCTGTTTGCAGCCTGACAAGTAGAAATACAGAATGTTCTTTCTTTTCCCTCCATTACGCATTAAATTATCAAAGGAGGAAGACAGCTCATTTCCAGTAAAGATGCAATTGAACATACAAATCACCTTGTCCCCCAAATCAATTAAAGCCAATAAAACCCCAGGGATCTTAATTTAAATCCAACCAATTCAGTTTCCATTTATGAACTAGCAATACTGTTCTTGAAAGCTCAGTACAGAATGAAATATTATTCAGTTAGAGTAGAACTGAGAGAATGAAGCAGCAGAGGGACAATATCATTCACTGGGCTGAGCCAGGGCAGAAAAGAGAGTAGGGTGAGAACTGCAGTAGGGGAAATGGCAGCTGAATGATGCTGAGATGTGCTACTCAACTTGCAAACCCTCTCTCAAACACCTTTTTATTATTGTGCTCAGTTTTCCAAAATAAAATAGGATTGCGCAGTTAGAAACTTCTTATCTGATCAGATAAATCTACTGAGAAAGTAACCATAAATGAAGCAAATTGAAAGTTGCTATTGTGGTTGCTGGAACTTGTGAGCTGTTTCTCTTGTGAGGCAGTGTATTTTCATGGCATATAAACTAATATTACACACGAAAAAAAATTGAGTTGAAGTTAACTATTACAATAGCTGTTCATAGATCTGAAGAAGGGCGATAGCACGATTTTGCTTTAAATACTTATTTGTATTTTGTTGATCAATACTGTCACTATGGATTTATCTGTAAGAATTAGGCATAATTACTGGATTACATGATCATTTAAATCCATCCTCAACAGTAGTGGATTTTGTCATAGTGACAGAACTGGAGGAGCTCATCCTACTAATGTTATCTTACCATGTACCTAAAAGGAACCACTGACAACTCCTAAAACTTCCTTGCATTTTCAGTGTGTTAGACTTGGTATTCATCTTTTCTTTTTTGATTTCTGTATTTTTACTTTTTTTTCCTCCATCATACAAAATCTAAGGATATTCTTCCCTAAATTCAGCAACAGATGAAGGCAGCTGCAGATAAAGTAACTTGCTGAAACATCAGCTGCAGCCAGCAGTTCCAGCTTGTTGGAACACCCCCATCTATATGCTTGAGAGACTTTCTGGAACCATACAGCACTACAGATGACTGCTAGGGGAGTCATAACATAAGACATGCAGATGTTCCTACTTACTCCACCCAGTCCCAGTTTATTTAATACACTGAACTATCTTAGCTTCTTAAGGAAACAAGAAATGATAAGCATTTAAATGCCACAGACCACTAATTCATGACATGCACTCCCTTGGGCCAAAAATCCAGATACCATAGGAGCAAAAGAACAACCAAGGTCTTACTTCAATGCAACATCTCAAAGACAGAATACACCTGGGACTTTCTGTCCCTCAGAAAACTGTTTATATCAGAGCAGAGTAAAAAAAAAAAAAAAAGCAGCAGTGAATCACTACCAAAGTCTTGACTAAAGTTACGAGAAGCCGATAGAAAATTTTACTGATTGTAGAAAAAGTCCTTTCTTTTTTCTTTTAAATGTCTCATTGCACATTTGAACTGTAATATATAGATAGGGTAAACATGTAAAGTAGCTGTATAAGAATGCTAGGGCTTAAGTATTAAAATAGGAATGCTGAAACCCTCTTTCCCTCTCTCTGTTACTATGCATGCTTATGTTCTCAGAGCCACAGCCTGGGAAAGAATAGATAGGAGACAAACAGGGAAAATATGGAAAAAATTATCTCCTGTGTGCTTTTTATACAGGACATAGGGTTTGAAGGCACAACAGAGAAAATTCCATGTTATGAGGGAGGTCTGGAAAGCCTGTGTCTGTGTGAAGTTTTCCTTTTTGTAGTGCCCCAAATTAGATGATGAACAAAGCTCTTGAGCCAGCTGTTCCCAGCCTTAGCAAAAGTGGATGGAATGTAAAGCTGTTCTGTTCCACCAGTTTCCTCAGCTTGCAAATGTATATTGGTTTACAGGAGGAAGGAAAAATTTTTCAGCATCTTATCAGTAAGAGGCCCAAAGCCTTTCTCTCTCTTATCTTTGCTAAATATGTTGGGAAGACTCATGCTATGAGAAGCTCAGTAGTACACAAGTAAAACCCAAAGGAGACATCCAAAAGAGATCTCATTTCAGCACAAGACTGATCCACTTACCTCTGTTTATTAAAATACATCTATTTATGTTTCAGCCATTCCCTACTTTCCTAGATGAATATTAGTACTAGGAGCTGGGGGGGGGGGGGGGGGGAATAAATCACAAGCATGTGAAATACCAGAAATGGAGCATCAAGAGTAAAAGTTTAATCGTAAACCTATCTAATCAAGTTGATACATCATCCACCTTAACTTGATGAGCACCACACTGGGACCTTGAAGTCAAGCTCAGAGAAACAGACACCACCATGGCATCCTAAAAGTACCTGGTGGCTGGAGTGTGCTCTCCCCAGTGTCTCTGCCATGGCCACCTGAAAACTGCTCAGGCAGTGCTCTCAAGAACTCCCTAGTTTTTCCTGCCTTTCTAAAAGAGTCCACAGAGATTTATTCACCCCCTCCCTTTTTCACACAGTAGAAGAGTGGTAATTAGGAAGCTGAAGTGCAATATCCTCCTGTCATGCAGGCAGTCAAACCCCTATTTCCCAGGAAGCTCTTTAACCACAAGACTGTAAACATCAGGCTATAAACAATGCACCAGGGTGGGGTGGGAGGGGAGAGGCTCCCACTTTGAAGATCTGTCATTGTGAAGGCATCAGTTCCACATTCATCATCCCAGAGAGAGAGGGTGACAGTGAGCAGTACTGGTGCCTAGCATCAGAGAGGGTGGCAGGATCTCACACTTTAAGAGAAAACTCTGTATACCAGGTTAGGGCTTCATGTTACAAAAAAAGAGAAGGCAATTCCAGATATCTTTCTGCAGACTTTGATCCTTTTATAGAGCAGTTATAAACACTTACACTTTGCTTAAGGATCCTCCAGAAGGATATCTGTCCATCAGATATCAAGTGCCTACAAGTGCTTCTTTACATCCTGGAGGCACACTAAAGGTGTGCATTTGTCCCAAACAAATGCAGCCAGCCTTAGATGGCTGTGTCATACACTTCTGCCACATTGGATGTCTCATCTTTGTGCCAGTCCTACCTCCTACACTGAATGTAGCCTGATGTTTACTGTGAACATGAGGTCAGATGTCCACAAGCAGACCTGCTATAAACTGCTGAATAGATTCATGGCTGCCAAATTAGCTGTCTCACTGTCCTCCATATGTCTCACTATGTTCTCCATATTGCAACATTACTGAAATTCACCCAGACGCTTTTTAACTGTCCTGTAATTGGAGGCTTTTCTGAAGAATTTGGGAATGTTAGCAATCAAGACGTCTGCCACTGCAAAACTAAAAATATAAAATTGTCCGTGTTCTTCTGTAAAAAGTAATTTTTCTTGAGTCTGCTCCAACCAAACAATGGATGCCACGCCATTCACTTCAAAGTGTAATCTGGACTTAGATGTTTAACAGAACTGGATCAATTGTTCTACTTCCCAACAGGCCACAGAAGACAGAAATGCCTGATAGACTTGGTTAAAACAGATTGGATTTAATCAAAATGTTTACATTGACAGGCTTGTTGACAGGCCGACAGGATCACCTGTGCAACCTCACTGAATCTGGAGAAGGAAAAGACACGAAAACAAACAGGAATAAAAGTTGTCCTGTTTTAAATTGCCTCCCTTAATAAATCAAAAGGTTAAAACTAAAAAAAAACCAAAAAAACAAAAAACAAAACCAGAAACCCCGAACTAACAGTTTAGTTCCCCACAACAGCCAAATGAGATCAATAGCAAACTTCCAGGATGGTTTGCAATTATTAGACTAAATGCTAAACCTATTTAAATTGACACAACATGGGTAGTAAGTGAATAGCTTACAAGACTATGTTGTAGAGATGACCCTAGCACAAGTGCATGGATTTGAATGGATGGAGTGCTGCTGACAGTCTTTGCAGCACACTTGGCTGGCCAACGTTGCCTCATGACCTATGGTTACCAGATGTGCAATAGTTGTCTCATGATAACCTATCTGTACTTTTCAATCTGTAAGGATAAGTTTATTTTGAGGAGATAGCTGACAGCAGAGGAAACAGACAGGTTTCTCTTTCAGGATCAGCTAACCACATGCAGATGTGTCTGCCAAGCACCCTATCCCTTTAATAAAAATGATATCTTATTCATTCCCAGTACAAGAGTCTCTTCATGTTTTTCCTCCACTGCCGCCTAAAATGGTATCTTTCGCTCCCTTTCAGTCAGCACCCTAAACCACTTCCACTGTAGACTGAGGAGGGAGCAAAAATACTCCTAAGCCAAGGTCCCCTTTTTCATGGAGGGACAAATGCCCATTAACCCTCTCTCCAACCAGTATGTAAATGGCTCATACATACTGCCTTAGCACTCAGTGGAGCCAATAGTTGGACAGGCCTGAATCTAAGGACATGTTTCACTAACTTCTCTCCTTTGGTAACAGAGCACCAAAATCTCAAAGTCTTGAGCTTCTTTTCTTGCCTTAACACCTTTAGTCTTCAACACAGAGGTGGCCTCAGTCACTAATACGAACCAGATGACCTTCCCTTTTCACAGGTCTGTTATTGGGTTACACATTTTCAGTAAAGGCTCCATAGAAGTGGCTGAAAAGACTATTCATAAAAGTTATCTGATATGTAATGCCTAGTCCATAGATGCAAGTACTGCAGCACTGCAACAATTAGCAGGTTCTGATCTAAGAAAATTCGCATCATTTTCAACATTTGCTCATGGCCTCAAACTTTCCTTGGTTGGTGGATACATCTTTTCTTGTGGTTTGGAATCAAAGACATCTGGCTATGGTCAGTCTTTTCATCTTCTCATCTGGATAGTTACAGTTCAAGACAAAGTGATAGTTAATATACTACATTTCTGTACTGTGAATACACAAGTGCCTGAGGATCTCCTCTATGTTTTTTCCCCTCCATTCCATGAACATAATTTCTACCTGCCTATCCAGCAATGTCTCTGTTTTTCCATAGCCAGATTACAAAGACATTACAAACACATAACTGAAAACACTGGAAAAAGCTTTCTTGGCAAAGATGTAATTTATGTAAATGAAACTTAAGAAGGGTTTTTCCCTTCCCTACTGATTAGTGCTTTTCTCTTGAGGCCTTCTGGCTTTGGGGTTCCGCTTCGGTGTCAACATTCTGGCCTCTGAAAGAGCTGAATGGCTTCAGAGCCTCAGTCAGGAAAGAACAAACCCAAATGTCAGCCTTACACTTATTAAAACAATAAAAGCAATGATAATGGAGAAATAAAGTGTTTACAGATTGCTTGCCATATTGCATTACCAGCCTTAAACATAAGCCTTCAATGAAGGAATGCCGCATTAATAGGACACCAGGAACCACTGAAGGATAAAAATGACGCAAGAACTCCTGACATGGTAAACCCTTCCTTTAGAAAAGCAGACATTTTTCCACAGTAGCTTAAATCTTACAACCCTTCCCTTCACAACCCATCAGAGGTTCCATAATAAGTATGTACAACTTGCCACACAGCCACAGAACTGGAGAGACTGTGAAAGCTGAAGGGGGCTTCAGTCTGTTGGGCGAGTTAAGTAGATGTCACGAAAACCACACACAAAGGCTGTGGTTTTCCATGCCATAATTGATTTCTTCTATGAACAGCAAATTAGGGAATACTCAAAAGGAGAAGCAATTCCTAAGTTCCTCCTGAGACATGTGTGAATTGGTCTAATACATAATTATTAATTATGCCCCAGAAGTTTTATCAAGAAAAATTTATTAGGAATAGCCAAAAGCTACGGAAACATCACAGCAGAGACTTTGAGTAAACGCTCTAGCAAGCCAAATAACATTGAAAGGAACAAAACAAGAACATCAAGGCTAAACATCAGAGTAAAGAAGGCTACTACACAAATAATTTCGAAATGGAAGCCATGTTTGACTAGAAGATCAAGAAAATCCATCTAAAACAGTACCGGGGGAAAAAAAATAGAAGAATAAAAGCACGGACTAAAGTAACAGAAATTTACATCTTCATTCTCCTATGACAGTGAGCTTTTGTTTTCTAACAGATTTTAAGGTGCCTTGAAAGTAGGCAAAAGCAAAATATAAAATAAATATATAACTTGCATTACTGTTTATTCTGTAATTAAACTTTTGATGCAAAAAAAACCCCAGATGAGATTAGAGCTATCCTGACTGAAAGTACTGCAAGAGGAGTTAACAATATTAGACACTAAACAAGAGGTGAAAAGCTGGGTCAATGAGTGCAACTGGGCTAAATTGTATATCCGAAATAACAGGTTGTAAATTTGCTGTGACCATTTGACAAGTATTCACCTACCCACAGTAGGTGGGTATAATTGTATAATAAATACCTACTGCATAGTGAGGTTCAGTCAGAGAGGCAAACCAGGCCAAAGATACTACTGAGGGATCAAGGAACAAAGCACTGAACGCTTTCAGTGCACACTCTTCTGAAAAGCATTACCTAATTCTGGTTATGCTTTATCAAAAATGACACAATAAAAGGTAGAAGGGCAACAAAAATGCTCAATGGTAGTAAATGGTTTCCATATAAGGGAGAACCTTTTTCTTCAGAAAAGAGAAATCCAGCAGGGGACACAACATAAGAGCATATGAAAACTCAGTTTGGAAAAGACCTCAGAATGACTCTAGGCCAACCACCTATATTTTAACAGGGTGACCTCTGGGATTCATCTAACTGGAACTGAAAAACCTCCAAAGATGTTAACTGCTGCTGCATATGCTGCCATTGAGAGGGCCATGATACACAGAGTGTCACCATACATTAGAAGGCTTTAAGAATTCACCCATACAGAGTAGCACCATATCCCAGCAGAAGGCTTCAGGCACTTGCCCATGCAGAGTAACAGCACACCACTTCAAGAAGCTGCAAGCATCTGCCTCTCTTAGTCTTCAGCCCAACCTTTTATACCCCTGATGGTTCATGCATGGCACCTGTGAGCCCTCTGTTCCCGCTGGTGGTGGGTCAGGCACCTCAGCACCTCATTACCTGCAATGCTGCTCGCTGCTTTCCACAGCTGCAGCCCACTGGGGAGGAGGCTCGGCCACAGTCCCTGTCCAGTTACCACAAACTGTGTTCCTACAGGTAACTGCTCCTCTCTGGGCAACCTCTTACACTGCTGCACTGCCCTCATGGTGTGAAAGCTTTTCTTTATAACTCATCTAACAATTTATTGTTTCAGCATATGTTCATCATCTTCACATCCCCACATTGTGAAGAGCCTCACAGTTTTTTCAGTGACCTTATCTTAGGTATTGGAAGGTCGTTTAGATCTGCATGAAATCTTCTCTTCCATCTTGGGTCAGTAACATAACGATTATTCCTTTTTTTGTAACATGAAAGGCAGAAAACAAAATTTTTTAACAGAGAGATTATTAAAAAAATATAATCACTTTTTTTTATTCCTATGAAAAATATATAGTTGTAGATGATGCAGAAGTGGGGCAATTTGCAACTTTGCAGAATTAATTGCCACATGATTTTGTCTCCTAGAAACAGGCTTCTGAGCCCACAATTTGTGAAGAAGATCTACAAGACCTTTAAACGCGTCTATGTACCGTCCATGCCACAGTTTGGGAAACAACTTGTTCACAGACTTAGAATCTGGGAATGTTTGCAAGAAGAAGCACCACCTTAAACTTTCCCAATCCTTGTATACTTTTCTGTATCATCTGCTGTTTGTTGCTGTTAAAAACAGGGTGGTGATCTAATGGCTGACGCAGGTCTCATGACGCTCTGTGACTTCAGTCACAGACACAGAAATATTGGCACAGGCTCCTGGGCCAGGCTCTGCTCCACACTGCATCCCTGTCAATGCCTCTTGGTTGTTTAGTCTTCCTTCTACTGCAGCAGCTTCTGGCTACTGCCGGATTTTCTCTCAAATATACACCCTTGACCAGCTTAATGGGAATATGGTAAACAACAACAGCTTGACTGTATAAATAGAGAAATTAATGTTTAAAGAACACATCACTGCATTGGATCAACCACAATGAAACTGCAGGAGCAAGCAGGAAATGAGCTGATTTTATGGGCTTTTGTTACCATCGTGGATGCAGAGAAATACTCAAGTATGCAAAGAGATGGAATGCTTCTCTGAAAGGCATTATGTTTCCATATATAATTTTATTTTTCCTTTTGTCCTTAAGCCACCCACAGGAGCTTTTTGAAACAGAGATCTGTTTCCATTCATTCTTCAATGTTGTCTGCAGACAGCAGTGGAGTTACACTACATGACAGGCAAACTTCAAAAGGTTTGGACGTTCAAAGTTAGTATGGGCTTATCTGAATTTCTCAGGTCTGCAAATCTCATGGTATCAGCATACAGATTGGTACTTGAAGCACTTCCTGGTGAAATCCCAGATGGAAACAGAGGCATCATTTGACTTCAGAGGGCCCAGACCAAGATATGCATTCAAGCTCCTGATAGATTTAAGAGGGGGCTGAAGACACAGTGCATGCTGGCAAAACATGCACAGACCCTTTTGTGCATGCCAGATATGCATAGATTTTTTGATATTTCATGAAGATCCCACAGGAAAAAAACATAGAAAGTCAATTTCCACACATCAAAAAAGAGGCATCTTCTGGGGGTTTTTTATTATTATAATCTACTCCACAATTCAACAGTTTCCATAGATAATATTTGCAGTACTGCTTTTTTGCTTCTTTTTTTTTTTTTCACAAAGAAAAGTCAACAGTCAAATCTAATAAAAATGAATGCACTTTATCTCCCTCATGAGTGACCAGTCTTCTGGTCTTTCCTTATGTTGTGAGGTGCATTTTGCCAATGACATGTCTGTTTTCTCTTTGTTTATGTCATACTCATCCATTTTGCAGTTATTCTCTCATACCTGCCTACCACAACTGCTTTAGCTTCTGGGTACTTCTCAAGAGCACTGTAAATTTGCAGGAAAGTAAAACCAATGGAGGTGACTGTTTTTTCAAACACAATCACTCCAATACTGACAGGTCTGTAATGAAATATGCCTGTCTTAATAAAGTGTTTTAAAGTCTTGTTTTTGCTGAATAGCGACATAGCAAGTGCGACTTAGTAATTCCTGATTTATAAGTTTTATAATTTTAGCTTGGATAAATAGCTTGTAGCAGCAAAAAAGGTTATCTATATATGAGCTATTGCTAATTAAAAATTAATTGCAACATATCATCTAACATACTAGCTCCTTTAAGTGAATCTGATGTTACAAATGACACATAAAATACGGATGAAGCAATGAATATGATCAAACTGTGTGATCCTTCCTTTTCCTTCAGATTTTGAAAGTGGAGGAGCCACACCGAAGACAGTCTTGACCAGAAAATCTTGGCTAGCTCAACAACAGAATGTGTATATCAGTGTCCATGGTTCCAGAACTATGTCCATGGCACACACTCCCTCATATCACTTTAACTATGTTAGAGATCATGTTACAGATATTATTGAGATTAAAATAATGCTGCTTCAATGTAGATAAAACAGATGTCTTTCTACTTAACATCAATTTCTCTTAAAATTTTTCTGTAGATGCAGTTCTGTTGTCACCAGTAATCATTCCACTTGAAAACAATTCATCTGCCATGCAGTAAGTGAAAGAGGAATTGCTCCCAAGTATAATTTTTCTGCTCACTTAGTGGGCATACACTGACAAAATATTAATTACTCATAAGAGTAATTTCTGTAGAGGTTCTGTGAAGAGGTAATTTCTCTGAAATAAGGGAGTAGTATTTGTGTATATGGTTATATAAAAGTTTATATATATACAAACTTTTCAAATACTTAGTTACAAGCTAAGAAAAAACATAATTTTGCAAGTAGACATCACTGAGCCAGCCTATTTCAACAAGCTGAGTGCGCTCAGCTGATACAGTGTGCTCTTCATACTTCCAGAAGTATGGCTTTTAGTTCCACAAATTTTTTGGAGTCAGCTTATGCTATGACTTCTTACCAGCAAATAGTTACAGAAGGCACAGCAGATTCAGTACACATTTCATCTTTAACACAGGAACCACAGCACAGAATGCATTCATTTTGTTCATTTTCCAAAGACTGTACATAATATGCAGTTCATCTGAATCTCAGTGAAACATGAATTTGAGAGCATGCCAGCTTCAGAATTTTCCCGGGAATATTTATCACTGGTGTTCTCCATTTCCTTTCTTGATCCTCTCCTTGAAAGTCAGCCAAGTAAATGTGGATAAATATATCTGATAGTTTCTAAAATGTCTCAGCAACTAATCAGAAATAACTGGACCAGCTCTTGCAGAAATAAAACTGAATATCTGCCTCTTAATGTGTGGTTCTAAAATGTAGGACCTTATCTTTAACAAACAGGCCAAGTTTTGTAGTTCATTTAGAGTATTTTACTGTTTTATAAGAAGATCTGTACTAGTTGCTTTTTTTCTTCCCTCCCATGCTGAACATTAATTTCCTTATTCTATACAGGAAAGCCAGTCTTTAATATATAAATTTCAATTTTGTACAATCTTAGGATGCCTTTTATTCTGAAGAGTAATGGAAATAGTAGAAAAAATGCTGAACAAAATCCCCCAGTTCATATTTAATGCCTTAATAAATTCCAGATTTGACTATGCAGATGATGAAGCAGAAAAAATTCTTTCTTTTCATTAAAAAAAATACATGAAAAATCCAACTCCAGGTTGTATTCTGTTTTTCACTTTGACTATCATCATTCATACAAATGTGCCTGTCTGGCAAGGGCTTTGAAATATAGATATTCTCTTGTGAGATGTACTGGCTTTCCTGGAAAGTAAAGTGTTTTATTTCTCCATTCAACAGTTTCAACAGTGCTGGACACACCAGCAGTCAGTGTGCCTCTACCTTCATGACCACCAAGAACAAGAAAGAATTAAAAGGTGTTTTCTGAAGCTGTTACCTGACTATTAAGCTGTTACAGGACTGATCTTTCTGACTCTTTTCAAAGTAAATGGCCCGTTCTAAGGATTTCTTTGGTTAAAATCACTGACATAATATTAAAATGCTGCTACCTTAGAGTCCTTTCTGTTGATCACAACTTCAGTGGTTTTTGTAACGAGTTAAGGACACATGCTCCCTAGAGGTGTTTCTTCAGGATCTTCCCCTAGTAGCAATTGTCCTCCAAAGAAGAGAGAGAAAGGAATAGTTGTTTCAGTTGTGTCCCCCCCTGAAAAAAGGATCTCTGAATGAACTCTATATTTATTTTTGAATAATCTAAATGTGGTAGATATGTTATCCCTTTGTCCTTCGTCTCCCTAGAAGTACTCACAGAAGTACTTACAATTGTAATACCAACTAAATTGTCCTCCTCCTCAGACATAAAATCCCATTATTCAGTACCAGCAGCCTCAGGTTCTGCTTGCAAGATCTTTCACTGAAGAGATCCTGGAGAGCTCATGCATGTTTACATGCCCATGGCTTTTAGTGAGTGAGATAGATTCTGCCTGGCAGTGACTCCCTGCCGAGGGGAGAGGGAGGTGATGAAGTGTGCATTCTCTGTCCTTTAGGTTCCTGTGGCTGGTGATGCTGGGTATTACATCTGGTGGTGAAAACATTCAATATTCTTGGGCTTTTCTTGTTCTGCTCCATTGCCAAAAGCTCTTGTCCATACCCACTCTGCACAGCACCCCCTCTACACCCTGGTTGTGTTATTTAACAGTAACATGATCAGGTATCTTTGAATTTTTCTGCTTGGACTAAAACATGTTTAACAAAGATTATAATGAACTCAATTTCAAATATTCACATGACAAAAAAGCTCAATGCAAAAAAACCCCAAACAACAGCATCAAGAGCTCATTTCATGCCTCTGTGGATTTCCTTGTGGTTACATTACACCCTAGGAGAATTGTAGGCACTATGATAAAATGGAAATTTACTGAAAATGACAACTAAATGTTGAGTACATCCTCCCCTCTTGGCAATTTCTGTAATGTGATTTCTAAATATTTCCGAAACCAGAATAATTTTCAGAGATTTCTGTGGGATCTAGTAAGGCTCAGAGAAGTGGAGTTTGTAAAGCAGCAGTATTAATATTGACCATCTAGGTTTTTCCACTGTGTGCTCTTAGCATATGTGTCAACTAGATCAAGTCTCTTCTGTTTGGGCTTGACTAGAACAAGTGACTTGAGAAAGTGAAGTAGCAGAGGTTTAATTTGAAGAGACAGTAAAATAAAAGGAAAATAGAGCTAATCCCGGGCATAACAATATATCATATTACATATTGGCCAATCAAGCCATCAAGCATGAATAAGATTCCTCTGACTTCCATTGCCCAGACTAATTTTATCCTCAGCTGTGTTCAGAGGTTATTTAATTTTTTTTAATACAGCATGTCCCTTTTACCACCAGGGCTTTTACCACCAGCCTTGAAGGTGGTATTATCATACTTTTAAAAGTGCAATGTGTATGTGGAAAACAATATCTCTCACAAATGGTACTTCAGGCTTTAAAATTTTATTGAAAGTTTCATCATTTCACTATTTACCTGAAGTCCATGTTCTGAGATTCTTGAGGTTCCAAAATAACCTTGTCTTTTTTAATGAAGTTTTAAGGCAGTGATGGTTGTGCAGAAAAAAAATTAAAATATGTCCTGTTCTTACAAATCTAAATTCTAAAAAAACCCCAAACCACTGACTAATGAAAGTAGAAGTGTCCATAGAGATACGGTCTGCATTTCAAGTCAAATTCAAAACATTCATTCTGAGTATTTGAGTTTGGTAATTTTGCAAATATCTCTTTAGTAAAGTCAGTATTTTTATCTGAACTTGGTCCTTTAGTACATCTTTCCATTTGCTTCATGCTATAAAATATGCTGGTCTCTTGCAGTGTCAGTTTAGATGAGCTAACTAGGTGTTTATGATGTACTCACTACCATGATATCATTCTGGACACCACTGCACCCTGTGGAGGTTGCTGTACTGCTGGCATCCTTGCTTAGTGTTTCTGGTTCCTGTGCATTTCACTTTATAAAAGCATTTATAACAATAGACCAAAATGAGATCTGGCCTAAGCAAATCTAACCTCATTTTAGGATCAACACAACAGTGAATTAGGACCTGTCAGCACCAAGGCTAAATATTTTTTGAATTACTTATTTTACAGTGAAAGCAATACTATGATACTAACTAGGAGTACCACAACCTTTGTATTTTAAACTTTAGCAGAATTAATTACAGGAATTTAAAATTATGTTAATGTAATATGGTATATGTAATCTACAACTGAAAATAGCATCTCCATTCTTAGAAATACATCCTACCATGTAATATTTCTTGGAATGGAGAAATAAAAATTTTAACCCCCTTGAGTTTTTTCTGCATTAAAGGTAATTACAGTGTAGATATAGTTTTCATTGTGATCACTGCTGTAGCAAGTAATGAAACAACTCAAAGGATTTATATACAAAATCAGTAAAAAAATTAATTTTATGATAAAGGCTGTACTTACCTCAGTCTGAGAGAGTTCAAGTCACCTAAAGACAAAGACAGAACATGCTACCATTTAAAGTAAATAGTAATAATTTTAAAACAAACTTTTAAACTTGTCAAGATAGCTACAAGACACAGGAGAATAGTGTCACTACTTAGCATAGGCAAGATATTTACTGCATCAAAAAAACTCTCCTTTTTACAAGTAAAGAATACAAATGGCCTAGATTATAGAATCTACTTGGTTTTATCTCCTACTCTTCGTGGGTGCTGATTTTTAGTCTATCTCACTTCATGACCCTCAAGACTCTTTATTTTCCCTACTGAAATAGAATCCTTCAAGATGAGAATCAAAGATTATCCTTTCTTCTCTTGAAAGATCCTCATCAGTACCATTTTGTTATTTTATCAGAGTTTCAGCTGCCACATTTGCACTTTACAAGTCACACTCTGCATTATGCTTAATCCATGTTTCCAGTTGTCTTGCAAATGTACCACTGTACAAATGTACCACTCAGAAAGCTGCTTGGTTTGCTCCTGTTTTCTGTCTAGTGTTTCCCATTTCTGCACCAAATTCCAAAGTTGTTATCCATCCTGTTTTCAAAACTCATTCCCTCATTATCACTTTAATGCTTTCTCACTTTTCTCCCTCATGCTTTCAAAACTTTGCAACTTTTCAAAACAGGTCTTCCTGTTCCAAATGCTTATCGCTGTGCACTTATCTATTCCCTAGTGCATCTTTTTAAAATGGCTGTCAAACCTTATTTATCTGCTTTCTTTCTTCTTCAGGTCTATCTCCCTTGATCTTTGTAGTTTTTGAGGAATGTAGTCTCTTGGTCTGTCCTATTCCTTTTCCTCTTTCCTCATTAGACATTCCTAAATGGAAAGGGATCTTTACAAATTTTATCTTCCAGAGTCCACCCTTCCTTTACTACTGAGTCATATAACTCACTGCTCCCACGAACACCTAATCTTCAAACTTATTTTTCTCAGGAATTTTTCGTCCTCTCTTACAATTACCTTAGCACTGTCTATTTCAGTTATTCAGTTAGTATATTTTAATACTTTGTTCATAGAATCATAGAATGGTTTGGGTTGCAGGGGACCTCAAAGATCATCTGCTTCCAGCCCCCATGCCAGGGGCAGGGACACCTTCCACTAGAGCAGGTTGCTCAGAGCTCCATCCTGCCTGGCCTTGAACACTTCCAGGGATGGGGCATTCAAAACTTCCCTGGGCAACCTGTTCCAGTGCCTCACCACCCTCACAGCAAAAAACTTCCTCCTAATGTCTAATCTAAACCTGCTCACTTTTAGTTTGAGCCCATGACCCCTCCTGATGCTCCTGTAAAAAGTCCCTCTCCATTTTTCTTGTAGGCCCCTTCAGGTACTGAAAGGTGGCAATTAGGCATCCCCAAAGCCTTCTCTTCTCCAGGATAAACAAACCCAATTCCCATAGATTTTCCTTGTATAGGAGGTTCTCAGGTCTCTAGCTGGTCAGAGTGACCCTGAGATGTGTTAGAAAGTCTCTTTTCCCAGCCCAGCGCTCAAAGAAGGAGTCAGAACTCCTCATTTCTCAGTCTCAAGGTTGTTTATTGTATCTTATCTATAAAATTCTTTCTCTTGACCTGCCGAGGTCCACTCAGCAGGATAGTCAGAGGCACTCTGCCTGCCTCCAGGGTGGTGTTATCTTTTTATACTAAAAACTATGTGTACAATATTTACAATTACTTTCCAATACCTATCACCTATGTTAGACCATGAGCTTCTACTCTAAACCAATCTAAAAGTGCCAACATCACAGCAGAAGATGGTGGCCAAGAAGAAGAAGAAGGAGAAAGGCTGGACACACCAAGATTCCTCCATCTTGTCCCCTGAACCCCCATTCTAAAAAACCCCTAAAAATCTCCTTTTCACCCTGTGATAAATTCACTATCATTCTACTTGAAATTTTGTGGCTTGTAATTCTTTATATAAGGTTGGTAATTGTTTTTTCCAAGGGCTAAATCAAAGGCACAGGGGTCTTGGGCTCTGTGCCAAGGTCTCTGAGCCCCCTGGGCAGGGGCTCGAGTCCTCCAGGGCAGCCAGAGGAATTTCCTGGTTTCCGACAGGAGGTGCTTCATCCCTCCAAGCATCTTGGTGTCCCTCCTGTGGACTTGCTGAGCAGGTCCATGCCCTTCCCGTGTTGGAACACAGCACTCCAGGTGGGTCTCATGAGGGCAGAGCAGAGGGGCAGAATCCCTGCCTTGAGCTGCTGGCCACATTGCTTCTGATGTATGCCAGAATGCTGTTTGCTTTCTGGGCTACAAGTGGGCATTGCCAGCTCATGTCCAGCCTCTCACCCACCAGCACCCCCTTTCCCTCTCAGAAAGATACTCCCACTGTTTATCATCCAGCCGGTGTTGAGACCAAGTGTTTCCCCAAGCCAGATGCAGCACCCTGCACCTGGTTAAACCTCAAGGGCCCATTTCCTAAGCTTGTCCAGGTCCCTCTGAACGGCATTCTGTTTTTCAGATGTCATTTTGAGGGTGCATTAGATCCCTTTGTCTATGTCATTAGCAAAGATTATTCTCTGAACTGATAGACATACCTTCAAACTGAATGGACAAGTTGTGATCAACCATAAAATTGCAAGGCTATTTCTTCTGCCTATCATGGTCATGTAAGTGAAGAACTATCTGCAGTTCCAAAACTGGTGCCCGCTGCTTAAAACAGTATATAATATCTGATAATTCTTTGGCCATTAAATTATGTCATTAGAAATTTTTTGAAAAGCTTGATAGATTGTTTGAAGTGAATTACAGTTTTTAAATTTGGTTTTAATTGTTTATGTCTAACAACACAGACCACAGCAGAGTTCATGTTGAAACTGTTCATATGTTGAAAAAGTAGCTGAATTTTAAGTGAAAATTCTGCCATATTTTAAGGACAAAATGCCTTATTAAAATAGAGAATATTGTACAGATGCAAACAATTTCTCAATGTAACTTTTAATTCCTCACATAGGAATTGACTGTTGCTAATGCTTGGAAATATTATCCTACCTCACAGGGTTCTGTCAGAATGTGACATAAACCACAATTTGGCACTATATTCCCATGGTTTGCAGTTCTACATTTATCATGAAAGTTGTGTTTTGCTGTTGCTTCAGGTTTGCCTGTCACATTCCATGTTGTTCCATGCCCATGAGGAATATTCTGAAGTGAATAGGTTTGCCACAGCAGTGAAATGGAAACTCACTTTTTAATGTCACTTTTTAATGACATTCCATCATGCTCCATCATAGCATTGTTTGAAAACATTTGACACTTACAGATGCATGTTAAAATGGCACATGGGATATCACTTCAGCTGCAAACAAACAGCAAGTACAAGAGAGATTATCTGTTTAGGATAACAGCTTGTTAAAGGGGAATATCAATCACAGAACTAGTTTAACTTAAGCAACAAGAGCATACAAGCTATAGACCAACTCCCAAGCTCCGCAAAATCAGCACCATCTTTAAAAAAGTATTTTGGGGGCATAATAAAGCAAAGTATAGAAAAGAATCAGCTATGACAGATATTTTATTCCAGGGTTCTTCTGTCTTCAGTCGAGAATAGCAATGCAAAACAGACTCAAAGAACCACAGTGCTGAAGCTACAAGAAAATGCACAATGAGTGCATCAGTCATTGTCACACTACAGAACTCAAGTATATTGTTAAAACTCCTTCAATTTGGATAAATCCGCATAACCATGTCAGTTAATTTATTGGATCAATTTCTCACTGAAGTACCAGTCAAAGTAAAGAGCTCTCTTTGTAAAATAAATACAAACAGTAAATCTTTGAGGTGCTTATCAGCTAGGGGACTAAGAAAACCAATCACTTTATCTGAGCTAGAGAAAAACGGAAAAAACCAGACCAGAATCTAATAAAAAAAAACCTGGCCCATAGCTTTTGAGAGCTACTCCTGCTTCTCAGAAGTAATGGTGTGGAAAAAGGAACATCTAAATTATAATTGACACTTAGCAAGACTTCCTTCAAAACCCACCCCCCTGGGATGGATACTTCACCTGGCAGAGAAGTATCCACCTACACAGCCTTCACACAGTTTTCAGCCTTCCTTTATTATTCAAGAAGAAATACTAAAAGATACTTTTTAACTTTATCAGCTCAGATTTCTCACAGTCGAGCCCCAGAAAAGATACAGCCCTTTTAGAATATGCAGGCTACTATTTCCTTTGGCTTGGAACAAAAGGATTTTGTTTGTAGGATGATACTATAAGCAATCCCTTCAGGCTTTTTTTTTTTTCCCCCAGAGAGTTTTCCATACTGTTGTCACACATGCTAAATCCTGTCAGCAAAATATTTTCACTCATCTGGATCAACTCACTCAGTAGCAGTCAAAGCCTGTCTCCCGTCAACTTCCCCAGAATTTCTTTCTTCCCAAACTGTCTAGCAGCTGAGCAGACTCCCTAGGATCACATGGTCAAATATACCTACTTTCCACCGCACATTTTGACTTTCAGGCATTTCCATAGCCTGCTCTGCTTACTGCTTTCTCTGTACCATCAAATGCTTGGTTCTGCTAACATGTTTTTAATAACAACACAGTATCCCATGCTCCGGGACAGAAATACCACAACAATAAGATGCAACTCAAAATCAAATGGTTCGTCAAGAGGCAAGTTTGAGTTAAGAGGAGAGGCTTACTGGCCTTTTCCTCACAGCCTACTTGGGTGGCATCTTCCACCAAGGAAGGAAAAGCCTTCTTTTCATTCAGGTAAAGAAATTCTCCTGCCTACTTGAAAATGAAGAGATTCTTTGCAGCCTGAGCACCCAAGTGCATGACAGGATTATGACATACCCAGCCACCCACATTGTCACAGAGTGGCTCAGTTTTTTAAAAACAACACAAGCACTAGGATGAATTTTAAGATGGAGAATGCTCTTGAGGCACTGTGCTTAACTGAAAATGCACATGAGGACTTCACAAACAGACACATATTTCAACCATTTCAACCAAAAAAAAAGCAAATGTAATTTTTATCTGTATAATGCAAATATAATATAAACCAAATAACCAATAATAAGTCCTCTCAACATGCTCTCCAGCAGGGTTAAATATATATAGCTGTGATGTCACAGTCTGTAAGAATTCCCTTGGGAGGGGGAGGGGATTAGGCCAGCAAGGTTGCCCATTTTCTTCTCACGGTCTTTCTGCAAACTGACCTCCCAGAGTTTCCCATTCCCCTAAATGCTGATGACAAATTGGAAGGAAGTTACATTCACATTTAAATCTACAGATTTCTCTCTATTGCTTAAAAAGTTTATTCTTGTCAAGATCTGGGCCAGGAAAGTTAAAACTCATGTAGAAAACTAGCTAATTTTGCTCCAAGATATAAACTTCTTGCTGCTCTCAATGCCTGACGTTGTCCCACGGGTTTGATGAGGCAATTTCCCATCTGCATTTTTAAATGAAAATACAGTTGAGTCATACTCTGGGAAAGGGCTGCTGCTTGTGCCAAGGTGTTGTGCATCAGGGTGGAAGGGAGTTTGTGAAAGCAGGACTGTCTCCCTCTTTCCTCTCCATTTACACAGCCTCTTAAAAGCAGGACTGCCTCCCTCTTTCCTCTCCTTCCTCACTTTACACAGCCTCTTTACAGAAAACAGTGAAGGTTGCTGAAGGCAGGGAAACAGAAAAACCACCTTCCTCCTGGTAAAGAGACACATACTGAGTTCCTGTCATTCAAAACCAACTTCAGGGGCAGGTACTATGCAGGCACCATTACAAGCTGCCTTCAAAGTCAGCAGAACAAATGTGTTGTTGAAATGATTAAATGGTAACCAACTTTGTCAGCTTTTGGTAAAGTTCTGTAAGGCTGGCTATTTCCATGCACAGGTTTTATAGTTTGACAACTTAAAAATCAAGTTAAAAATAAGGAGATCAGAAATGTTTGAATCAAGATTCCACATAATTATTTTATTGTTTTATGTTAATCCAAAGCATGAACATAGTTTCTTGGAAAATCAAAGACAGATTTTAAGGAGCTATTAATGTCAAAGCTCATTACTTAAAGAACAATTAATAATTTCCTTGCATCAAGTGAAATATTTAAATAAATGGTTATGGCAAATCTTCTCTTGACTAAATTGAAAAGTTGCCATCTGTCTTTCATTCTCCCTATATTATCTGTCAGTAAAATAAAATAAAATGGAAAAAATAGAAAAAAATCTTATATATTAGAATAATACTGTGATAAGTTGCTGGTGTTTATGTCAATTTCCTCTCACTTAGAAATGCACATTTATAATGCAGCATTTTCTCATAAATGTTCATGCATATATTGTGAACTTCTTGGCACCTAAGGAACAATTTACCACAAAGAGCTGACAGACAGTTGGGGAGTTTTTCATTTCAAAAGTAAAAAAATTTAGATCTTGTGCTGTCACATGCTCTAGAACACAGAGAAGTGTTTATGTCATCGAACAGCACCGCCACCTTGAAAGATGTGTGCAAAGAGGAGGAATAGGTTTTAGATAGGAGGATGTCTATGATAATTTTTCAGAGAACCCATGATTTTTATAAAGAGGATACAACTTTTCCATTCTGGGGATCACATTCACACAGTATAAACATGGGCTCTCTCTTAATAAAGTGCACTGGTAAATATATCCAGAATTACCACATCATCTGTATTTAAACCATCTGTTTATCTAAAGCCTTAAATGCAGAGAGCGAAGCACATAGCTATATTTTACATCAGCTATTCCCTTATTTCACATGATTCCATTTAAAGCTAAGGAAGCCTAGCTTGGGCAGCTGTCCTGCTGTATGAGCTGCGGTCACCAAGTGAGATCAGCAGCCCATTTCAGTGAGAAATCACCATGCCTGAATGCTCCTAGAGGATGGTAGCCGCATCTTGAAGGACTGAATAAAACATACTGAGAAAGAAGCATTGCCCAGAAGATGAGTGCTGGTAAGTGCCTCAGTTTGTCAGGTAAGACCTGGCAAGATGCTGCTGGGTCTGTAGCTTCACTGTGTAAGCTGTCTGCTCGTATTTGCCAAGTTGTAACTTCCTGTAAGCTCTTCTTGGAGAGCAAGCTTTCCTCCAGGGAAGCAGATCTTTTTCTCCCTATAATTTTACTCAGTACTTCCAGACCTCTTTCTCAGCTGTGAACAACACCCACTTGTTTCCTGGGATAGGTTTCAGCCTCTTTTCATCTCCTGCTGAATCTACCCACCCAGAATGGTCAGGTCCCAGAGCAGAACTGGGACTACAGCATTGCTCAGCATCCACAGGGCAGAGAGGGTTTCCTACCAACTCTCATGCCCCAACTGCTCCTCAGCATGTGGCTCCATCCTTCCAGCCGCCTCAGCTGACACACAGGAGCATTTCAGTCATCAGTTAACAGTATCACCTTTATCACCTTTACATAAACCGATGCAGGGAGCTTCATATATTCAGCAAAAAGAAAAAGAAACTGAGATGTCTTATAAGCCATCAAGTGAGCCTCTGAACTGAACCCAAGTGGAAGGTGTAATATGACCTTTTTTTCTGGCCACAGATCCAGGGAGATACTAAATTCTTTGGGAAGAGAAAATCTTGATGTTTAGAAGTATTGTCAAATCTGCTGTCAAAGTTCTAGCCATTTCTGGGCACCACAAAGAAGAAACACCTAGAAAAAATAGTATTAGCTGGCACAGGTTGAGGTAAAGGGTGAAAAATCTGCAACTAGGATCTGCAATACCTAAAATCTTCTGAGGGCCAAAAACAAATTAAACCTTACCATACACACACATGCACATTCCTTCAGGAATGAAATCTGATAGCTAACTGGAAAGTTCCAGAAAGACAGAACCATGGAATCATAGAAGCATTTAGGTTGGAAAAGACCTCTGAGGATAAATGAGCTTCTGAGCGCTAATTATGTTAGCTCCAGGCTCAGGTGGCAACGCGTGTTATCTGTGAGATAGGCACAAAGGAGAGCTGTAATAAACTCTCTCAGACCTCAGCTTTGGGGTCATTCTTCTGTCTCAGGTCTCTGTCTTTCTCATTTTACTTTACATGAAATGGACATTTACATTTGTGGTGTGTGTTTGTAGACTGAACGTGCTTCATTAAATTTATAAGTATAGTGTGCTTTACAGATTTTTGTCTTTATACAGAGTCTGGTCATTAGAGGTAATAATAGTAAACCATTTCCCTCTCAAATAATGTTACAGGACATTATTACAAAGCCTGTAACTGTTCTGTTATTTATGGTCTCTAATTTACTGCTTTTTGTCTAAGCAACCATCAACTAACTGTACTCTTAAATCTTGCTCTTTTGCTGAGATGTTTAGACTACCATTTTTATTGTTACATGCTTTTATTC
The DNA here is from genome assembly GCF_028769735.1 of Zonotrichia leucophrys gambelii. Lineage (NCBI taxonomy): Eukaryota > Metazoa > Chordata > Aves > Passeriformes > Passerellidae > Zonotrichia > Zonotrichia leucophrys. The sequence continues at coordinate 119,646,927 of NC_088171.1, read as the reverse complement.
TTCAATTCATTCCACACAGACTGTTTAGGTGATTTGTTTCCTGCCTATGTGCACTGACAGCCCAGACACAGAGAACTGGATTAATAGGAAATAACTCATGAGTTGGTTTTATGACTGAGAGTCCTATAAATGAGATTTTGATAACACATATAATTAATGCTGTTGCACAAAGTAGTAGTTTTACCTGTGATCTGAGACCCAGGACTAATAGTTTCTACTTTCTGCCAAAATTGTCACAACAATTTTTACTTCCATTTTTTAAATTACATTGTCCTTGAAGAAGTGTGCCAAAGCCAGGCATCCTCTAGAACAGATAATTTCCCAAAAGAAAAAGAACAAATACAACTGGAAGGCACAAAACTGAGCCACAAATTCTACTTTCATCTTATACAGGCACACACAGGTGTGGTGAAATTCTGAGGCTATGAAAAAAGAGTAGATAACTGCTATGATATCATTTTCTGAATGCTTGTCTTAAAATGATAAATTATTGTGATTTTTTTGAAAGGAAACAAACAGTTTCCACTTCCAGTCAAGTGACACTCTTAGTAATTTCTCATGTTGATACCAGCTGATTAAAAACAGACACAAATTATTCCTCCCATAGTCTGCAATAAAAGAAAAACAAACTTAGTAATAAAATATGAGGAAATCCTCCTATTTCACCTTAAATGTCAGCCAATCCTTTGTTCTCCTGTCACGATTTTAAAAGTCAATTATGGAAAAAATGTTCTGGAGAAATTGTAAGTACTGAGGTTTTTCTAACAAGAATATGATATCGGGAACTTGTAACATTCATGTTTACGAATTTCTGCTGAATTGCTCATTCACTAGTTAAATTCCAGAGTCAGCAATGGAAGCCTCATTTAAGTGTAACCTAAAACCTATTTGTGGATTGAAAATGTCAATACAAAGGTTAATTCCTTACAGAAGCGTCTTTCAGAAGTGGAAATAAAAGTATTATAGCCTATAAGCTGAAATGAAGACTCTCTCATTTATAATTTCTATGCACCATTTTCTCACTGATTAATCCTTCAGATCACTTAGGAATGCCAATAAATAGTTTTTTTGTTCAAATCCAATTCAACAAGATTCTCAATATAATTTTGTCCTTCTTGCATAGACTGACTCAAACTGCAGCTTTGTTCTCTCTCATTGGTGCAGGATTGAGCTCAGCAAGCAGCTGAACCATAAAAGGCAAATTGGTGAAGTTAGTAAGTGACAGACTTCAGAGGCAGTTTTCAAAAACACTTCAGAATAACATAAACAGTCTCAAGAAAGATTTTCATCACTAGAACTGGTAGCTTGGGTGGAGTAATAGCAAAAACTGAAAGTATAATGCTTCTAAGTAGAGCTTCCGTTTTCCTTTCCTCATAGGTTCTGAGTCTTTTCTTCCTGTTTCTTTGGGAGTCTGAAAAAAAAGTCCAGTTTACAGGGGTTATTTTTTGATTAAAGTGGTCATCCAAACATGCCCAGCCAAAACATAAGGCAGCTCAAAGTGGTACTTATATGAGTCATTTCCAGGACATGATTATTTGAAAAACAATGACAAATCATGACTGTGGAGGAGCACAGACAGGAGTCCAAGGAACAGAACAATTGAGGTTATTGTCAGTTGTACATGTGAAATTCCTCTCAACTTTAGAAAGATTTTTTCAGAAACAAGTCAGAAAGAAGCTAGGTATTAGGTAGAGGAAAGATACATGGCAGTTCTGGATTATTCTACAATATACATCCTTGTAGGTCCTATATGTACTACTTATATTTCCTATCTATTCTTCATATATCTGAAGTACAAAACAGAAGTGGAAAACACTTTTCTCAGGAAACATTCACATTGATGTCATTGAAGAAAAAATCAATTGAAGACAGCTATATGAGAAACAGCTAGGAGAGACAGCTATATCTTTCCACCAGCAGGAAGAATTATAAATATCAATTTTCAAATATTTAAAAAATATATTACAATGATAATCCTTTCTTATCCCTTGTCCTGCAGAAAAAGTGAGGAAAGAACTTAACACTGATAATGGCTAGACTGCATGAACTGGCCTAGGAAGGTAACTGTAGGTCTACGTGTATATCTACTCAATTTCTGCAAGTTAAGAAGCAGCTCGCCAGTAGAATTTTTTTTCTTAAAGCTTCTACTGGAGCCTGAGTTATACCCTGATATATAAGGTTTTAGGCCCCTTTCAAAAACTCTAGCATTAAAAAACTTGTGTTGTAACTCCTTAACTACATAAAAAGCATTTGTCTGTATTTCTTTTAGCCTGCTATATTCATAGTTATGAATATATATTCAATATATTCATATTTTCTTTTAATTTTCAGAATGTTCCTTTTAAGCCTTTATTATTTTATATTATTTTGTTGCGTACCCTCATTTTCAGCTTGATCACCTCAGTCAGAGTTCAAAGGTAGCATGCTCATTCAATTGTTAAGTCATTGTCTTAGAATATAGATATCTTCCATCTTAATTTTAAAATGAAAAAAAAGGAAGATTCAGGATACCAGAGGAGATGAGTTAAACATTCTGCTTTTCATTAGATTAAATAATGAGCATTAAAACTCCACTCCTAAGGATGCTTTTATTTAAGAGTAAACCAAAAATCTGGAGGCTGGGATATCATGGTCAAATCTACTCAGCACCTAAACTAACTTTCCACTGTTGTTCTGTTCATGTCTTCTAGATAGGAAGGTAGAATGACTTGAGTTTTTATGGATACTTAATTTACTACTGCTTAGAATACATACATTCCACATATTTTGTGTCTTGCAATTCAAAACTTCTCTCTTTGTAAAAGTCTTTCATTGTTTTTGATTGGCAATGAAACAAATTGTTTTCTCTGCTTATTCTCCTAGGTATTGTATATTTATATCTTACATTCTGACATCTGCCCCAAAAATAAGAATTCTTTTATTTCCTTCAGTAACAGTTCTTGGTCAACCGTAGACTTATGGTGAGAACAGAGATTCACCAAAGCTAAAATCAGGGACTTTGCAAGAGCATGTTGGCTGTTTTGCAGCACCATGTGAGGACCATGGACAGATCTTACGCATTTCATGGACTGCCATGAACTCTGAGTTAAACAACTGTTCTTAACTAGACAAGATGTGAAGTTCTTCTATATTAAGAAGGCTATATCTGAGAAAAAGAATCAGAGAATGATGCAATCTACCAGGGCTCTGCACATACACATAATTAAAAAAGAAAAACATCTACATTCTTACTACTCTATGGTTCCCTAGACTCAGGCAAAACAAAGGACATTAGTGGCACAACAAAACAAATATTCCTTGAGTAAACACCACGTTTGGTCAGATTTTATCTGCAAAAGTGATAATGTGGCCATGACTAATTTTGCCAGGGACTTTTCTCACTCTACCTTCCCAAACCTTCAGCAGTGCTTTTCAGCAGTTTCAGCAAGGACCATGTAAAGTGGAAGAAGTGAGAGTAGCATCTCCAAGCAGGCATTCACTTTGGAAAACAAGAATATGAATTTTCTTCCAGGAAGGAAAATTATACAAGTTCTTGATTACTTAAAACAAAATATATGGGTACTACTATTTCCCATAATCCCCCCAAAAATGTATAAATTACCTCAGACAAAATCTCTCCAAGTCACTGCTGAAGAATGTACTGTGGAGAGCTATCTAAAAGGCAGATGTCACAATATGGAAAAGTGCAAAAGAGGTAAAACAGCACCACAGCTACTCTGAACAAAGTGCATTTGTTCCTGGTGCTTTTACGGAACAAATCCTGTGCCTCAGTAAAAGCAGATCTTTATTCTAGAAGAGACATAACTATAATGTAAACAAATTACTTCAGTCCCCTTATTCATCTGGCCTCCTCTGTCCTAAGATTTTTGTTGTTTCTTCTTTAGGCAGACTGAAATACAGCTTCAGCATGTCTACATTCCTGATGTACCACATTCCCTTATGGTCTCAGTTATCCAGCCTGTACTACTCTATTAATTACAGAGCACTAATTTTACACACAAATTGTACACTGAAAAGAGAACTGGCAGAAATATCTTACTACAGTCTCCTCTACTACAAAATGACATCATGCAACATGGCTGTTCTGGCTCCCACAGAATTATAATTTTCACAGCTCAAGCCAGGAGTGTAATGCGATGGCATTTTTAATGCTCATAGTTTGAGGTTTGTGAGTTAAGGTAGGTGGCCAGTTGCTATTTCCTAGGCTCATCTGTCAGTCTAGTGCTGTATTTGCAATACCATGAGACTAAACGAAAATGTTGTGAGGAATTTTTGGTGTTGGAAATTTAAATGTTATTTTTTCTGGAAAGACTGTTGCCTAGAGTATCAGGAAGTGATCTAATATTGCATGTAATAGACTTATTATTGTTAGAAGGCCTCAGTTTAACTTAGGTAGTCAGCATCTCATGACATTCACTCCTTCATTGGTAGTACTTGACAGTGTGGCAGAAAAGAGGAGGAAGGGAATAATAACTCCCTTCAATCACATCTCATTATGTTAAAAGACAAGTTGGCAATGGAGCAGGAAAGCTCTCTGAATGATGGAGTAAGGACTGAGGAGAGATTTGGCATCAAGGTCTTCTATTTTGGTGATCTAGGATCAAATGCCATTTTACTGCCTCATAATCCCCAATTATATGATGACAGACACCAAGCTGGAGAGCTTAACTATAAGCATCATGCAGTGGAAAAGTTAGATTAATATTCTTAACACTTGAATATATAAAAAAATATACAAAACAGTAAAGAAAACCAGTAATCTTTCCATTATATAAGTCACACCTTCCAGATGGACACAAGGGCAAAGTACTACTTCAGAATGGGGGGCCTTTTAGGAAAGGTGTAGGCTTGAATTTAACAAAACTAATCTGGAAAATATAACCCCAATAAGAAAAAATGTCAGCAATGTCAAAAGCAATGTCAACTTTCATCTCCAAAGCTCTCATACTTAAAGTTTGAATTTGAGTTTCCACCAAAGCAATGTGGGGAAATGTTGGTGGGTATTTTTCCATCTTGAACAAGATCATGCCTCTTTCCCTGAAGAGAGTCATGCAACCCACCTCTATATAGCATCACAATGAGGAATCAAATCCTTTTCAGTACTGTGAGTTGTTTTTGAAGGTGATTCGTTTTGCCTTTAGAGGATGCTGCCTAGGCACCTCAACACAAGCTCTTCAAACCACCTCAGTGGGACCTGGCACTCTTCTTTTGGGATTGCTATTTGTGCGTTTGAGACATCAGCACAAGTTGTTCAGAATTTGCCTAATAAAAAATGCCAAGCCACATCCAAGAGAGGGCAATGAACACAATGAACCAGCAAGTGAGACATCTGTCACTGATCATCCCGAGTGTGGTCATGTCTGTTCACTCATGATTCTCCAGGCCAACCCCAAGAAAAGTACAAAACATAGCTTTGAGGTCTGTTAGGAAATCAGAAAATATACCTGTCCACAATAACAATTCTTGTGCATTATTTAGTTGGCTGTGGTACAGAGGAGGTCATGGAAACTTAGTAGAATTATGTGATAAATAACCAGGTTTTGGACAAATAGCTATACAATAAATATAGTATGCACATGTCTGAAGATAGAACAATGGTTCACTTTAAGACACTTAAACCACAGACATTTCAAATCAGATGCATGTAATTAACCAATATATGTGGACATCTCATCAAAATTCATAACCTAGATCCTGCTGAAAATAGCAATAATGATACTTATGCACAAAGGTGCCTTTGGAGCCTGGTTAAGACAAGTGAAAAGCTTTTAAGAACATCAGTATGAGACAAATGGGACTTAATAGTCTGGACGGTGAGGAAATACCGAAATACAGCAGAAACCTCATAAATTGTGACAATGGCATTCCACGGAAAAGAACATGAAATTAGCACCCAGCACATGACTTTAAAAGCAAAATACTTTCAGATTTAAAGGAAACAAAAAAGAAATCAACCTCCCAAAATTATATTGTCTAATCTTCACTGATTTTGAACAAAGAGGCACTGGATTTTTAAGAAAGCTGGTAGTCAAAAAAATAAGTAGAAAGCAAGTGAGTTGAGATAGTAGTTAGAAACATACAAAGTGACATTCTCTGTGAATCATAGCCCCTGTTTTTTTCATTTTTCATGAGTGTGAGCAAAACAAACACAGTAATCCCAAGATAACAGTTATGTCTACCTAAAGCAAGCAAATTTATTTCATTTTAAATGGTTCTGAAGTAAACAACGGTGATATGAGTGTGAACCCAGATTTTTCACCTCAAGAGTAGCTCAAATTACATTTTTCTGCACAGGAGAACTTCCACCATCTTATTTTCTATATATATAGCTATTACGTAAAAGTCTAGATTTATGGGAGGCTGAAACTTTTCAAAACACAGAACTTTGCATATTGTGGAGAAATAGTCAACTCAGAAGAAAATGTTACCTTTTGGTTTTGCTATCAAGAAATTTTTCTTTCAGCTTTGACTGACAAAGCCTTGCATTGTAAGCAGTTAATGGAATGTCCAGGCTATTTAAAGAATTTCATAATTTTTTTTCTAATTTAATGACAGCAAAAGTAATCACATAAACTTGGTCAACTACCAAAATTAACCTGAAATAAAGTTGTGGCCATCACACATGCAAATCTGATGATTTGCAAAATCCTTAATGGATCTCCCCTTTTCCATCCACCTCCTTGTTTAAGTGAACATTTTGAATTTATGGTTTTACTCAATATATACATTCCTCTCTGTCCTAAAAAGAGTTCAGCCCAGAAAAGAAGGCTGATTATTATTAAGGAGGGAAGGCAGTGCAGGGTTCTAAATTTTCTCAGTGTTATTGCAGCTCCTACATACAGGAAAGCTGAAACTGCAGTATTTCTTGTATATTCATAGGAACAAAGTTGATAAGTTCTAGTTGCTCAAAGATTTCTGAGCTGCTCTTCAAGGTAATGAGCAAATTTTTTGGAGATATAATTTCTCTTGGCACAGTAACACATCAGGATCTGCTAAGCTGCTTTGGACATTGTAGGACTTCATTGCCATACTATTGCCTAATTTTTACTGGTGAAGACCTGGTGACCTGGCAATCAACAACAAAAGCTAGACAGAAAGCAGGTATCATTTTCTGGCAGAGTCTAACCAGCAATAAATGGATCCCATATGGTCTTCATCAGCAGAAAATATGCCGTTTGCTTTACTTGGCTGCATTTTGATGCCTTATTTTAGGTGGAGAGATATGAGGGATCTTGACAGCCTGAGAGGAACCTCATGAGTTTCAAGAACAGTGTAAGCACTTCCAACAGATTATTTTCTCTGTTCAGCACTTGAGAGACTGCTTTTGGAATACTACATCCATTTACAAAGTCCTGATATAGTGGAAGGCCATCAGATAGGCACCTGCAGGTCCTGCAGATCTTCAGTGACATAAGGAGAAGGTGTAGAAAAAAATCAGAGCCAGACTCTCCTTCCACATACACATTTTGTCCTTTTTGATAGGACAGAAGGCCTCAGGTAGAAGATGCAGCAATGAAAATCATTGTTCAGTATTGGAGAAAGGAAATTTGAGAAACCCCATGATGAGAACAGGGCTTTCAAGAAGCTGGGGGAGATTGTGAAATCTCCAGCTTTAGAGATATGCATGACTAAATTGGACAATATTTCCAACAAAGTGGAATAAGTTGGCCTTGTTTTGAGCTGAGGGTTTTATCAGAAGACTGAAGAGGTTTCTTCCAGCTCTATATATGCTAGGACTCTGTGACACTCAACCAGCTTCAGCCTGCCTGCTAGAATTTCATAATGACTAATGTATGTGCTTACAAGATTGAACGGAGGGAGAAGAGTTTAACTGAACAGAAGCAGAACTAAGATGCAGAAGATCAGAAACATTTTAGTGAGCTGTGCTGGTGCTAGGAAAGACTAACACTAGATAGTTGCCAGTTGCAGGAGACACAAATTATTTTTCAATCTTCTTCTGAAGCTTCATTTGAAATATATATACAAACATATATAAGGTACTGCTAATAATAAGTAACCCCAAACCTAAAACTCAGTGTTTCCTATCATCCAACAGACGCTTACAGAATTTAGACATCAACCACCAGGCAGTTCACTGCTGTACTTTTGTTGAGTCAAAGTAAGCTTGCTAATGTACAGCAACTGTTTTCAGAGTGTACAAATTGCCCATGAGCTGCTTACAATTTTGAGGACTTTTACTTCATGATTCAAAATTATTCGTTCCAAAATTTCAGCAAACAAGCAGTGGTCTGTAGTTTGTGAATGAGCTGTTTGTTGCCAGTATACAGCATGGACTTCATCCAAATCCTATTGAAGTTGATGGAAAATCTCCCACTGACTTAAAATAGGCTTTGGATTGGCCCTGTTGAGTGGCAGTACTCATTTTGATTGGAATTATAGGTCACATGGATTTTTTTCTCCAATATTCAGTGTTTCTGCCAACTTTCTGGACAATAAGAGCATTTGTCTAAGTTTTGACACAAAGAAAATACAGAACAGCCATTAATACAGCCAGAATGAATTTGTTGAAAAAACTCAACTATTCATGGAAAAGAAAATGGTAGTATCTGCCCAGACATAGCTCTTTTGGATTCACATGAAGGAGAATTTCATGATTAGGGGATTAATATTTACAGAAAAGTGTACCCACAGTATTTTTGTGCTGAATACTTGTGTGTGTGTGTTCCCCTCCTTACTGCTTTAAAAAAATGTTTATGGAATAACATTGTGAATTAACATGGATACAGCTTATTTTGATAAGGATCAAAAAATGGGGTATTTTCATTCCATTTTAGTCAATAAACAGAAGTCTCTCAGAGTCTGTAGGCAAAAAGATTTAGTACATGTCTTCAGATTACTGGACCTGAACGTGCTACAGAGATAAACAAAGGGGCTACTAAGCCTAAAACACCCTAAATATAGGCTGCAATTTCTTAAATTTGAAAATATTATATGCCCCATTTCTCTTGTAGTTTCTCATATTGAAAAAAAATGCTGCTTACGTACTCAGCCAAGTAAATCACAAAAAAATACCATGTCTTTTTTCCCTGATGACTGAACAAAGAGCTTAAATCCAACTACACAATATAAGGTACTTCTGGAAGGTAAAAAAAAAAGAAAAGAAAAAGAAATTTGGACCTCATGTCAACTAAAATATTGAATGTTTTGTTTATACTGAAAAGCAATCCTTAAATAAATTACTTTAAAACATCCTACGCAATTTGCAGTGGCTTGTCTGGGAAGATGTTGTGTCTTGAAGGGAGCTGCAGAAAAAATCAGGGATTCAGAATTTTGGTAACTAGGCTTTCTTATGTATTTAGGCCCACATTCACAAAAGGCAGACACCTGAAGTTGACAGTAGGCAACAGTTATATGCTGTTCCCTGAAGTATTATACTGAAACCCAATAATTACCTCTGGTGTGTTTAAAGGATGCAAAGAGGGGAGGTTTTGATACAAAATCCTGAAGTGCTTCAGATTTTGCTTCAGTGCTTGCCTCAGCAACCTTAGCCCTGGAGGAAAGAGACCCTGAGCTCCTTTCTCCCATGAAGTCCTGCTTTGGTGCTGTTCTTCTTGCCTACCTTCTGCAAAAGTTCCATTTGTGCTTGTGTCTGTATAATTAAGGGCTTCCTGCAGGCATTTATTCCTACTTCTTCAGATCACATGAACAGTAGCAGCAAGCCAGTTCTGGGAAATTATCTGGCTGAAAACCTAAACCTTAAACCAAAACTTTAAGTTTTGTCTGAATCAATTCCCAGAATGAACTCACATAGTCACTCACTCGAGGACCAGATCAGGCACGAAATAAAGGACAGCATGCATCTCCCAGTGGGACTCAGAGTGAGATGCAGAGGAAGGTGACACCACAGCATCACCAAATAAAACCAGATTGGGCTGAAGAAGTGCAGGTAATAGAGAGATGGGTCTTCACTGTATCATTATCAAGACAAGATTGATCTGTATAAAAAAAAGATGTAAAAGTAAAACCAGACAGAAGAGGAGATAGTGGCTCTAGCAAAAAAACAGCCTCCTCATCTCAGCAGGTTTCAAAGCCACAGGGCTCATTCAAGACAATAAATTTGGCCGGAGACTGTCATGGTGGGTGGGTGAAGGGGAAGCCATTTTCTCTTTGTGCAATGAAAATGAAGGAAAAACCCCAGATTATAGCATCCTTGTCCCAGTGACACCCACCTAGGAGGGAGGAGGGTTTGCTTCTGCCCATGCCAGTAAACCAACCTGTACCGTGGACGGGACTTGTTCCTGGGCACCAGGGCTGGAGCATCCACACTGTTGAACTGTCAGAGAGCACTCTGGACTGGTTTTGGCACTCTCCTCCAAACAGATCCTGGACATGGTCTGGGAATTAATGTGTGCCAGGAACAATCCCCACAAGACAGTTTTGGAGCATAAAAATGTTTAGTAGCCTGAATATGGGTCACTTTTTTGCCATTTGGCCTTTGTGCCAGTGAGACGTTGCAGGCACATCTTCCTAGAATAGGCACTGACTGTGGCTTTCATTTCTATTCCATAAAATGTTTTCTACATTTTATTCAATGCTTGTTTATTACAAAATAAACATTGAGAAATCCCTGAAGAAGGTACCAGAACTCAAGTTTTTTGCATCAAGCAAGTGACAAACAAATGTCTTTCCAGACCCTCTGAATCTTTCTTTTTATGCAGTGACAGGTACAGAAATTAACACCCAACTATGTAAATAAGATATTTTATCAGGAAATCTTCATTTGGTTTTGAGTTATCTGTTTGTAACTGGTTTCCAGTGAGCAGTCTTGCAAACTGTAATCTGGTCAAAATCTGCTAGTCCAATTGTTGATATTTCTTCAAATAGACAGTCTTGAAAAGGATCTTGGGAGTTGAATGAGTGCCCTCCTTTGGCACGTGCTTCCACTCCCAGCTGGAAAATGCCGGTGGCAGAACCAAGGAATTGGGGCCAGAAACCAGGTGCAGCCAGGTGAGAAGGGAAGGTGTCCACCATGGTTTCAGAAAGATCTCCACCATACTTTTGGGACAGGTGTTTGCCTTCAACTGCTTGCATGCCCATCCTAAAACTGTCACCTGAGAGAAGATTCCCAGAGAAGGACTCCAGTTATCAGTGTGGCTGCCATGTGCCCAATGTTTTGATGAGTGCCATGAGCTGCTCTGCACCAGTATCCCTCCACAGGCCCGACCTGGAGTCTCTAAACTGACTTCATCCCAGGAGCTGTTCTGGCAATTCCATTAATCTCCCTGTGTGATCAGACAAATACACAGTATGTCCTGTCCTTCCTAAATGAAACTAATAATATACATTTTTCAGATTTTTAGATTACATTTTCATGTTTTGCTGATATTTCTTAAAACCAACATCCTTTCAGGTATTTATTTATAAGGCATTTCACCTACCAGATGTCCTCTGTTGAGTCACTGGGGACACATTTATCTTCTTGTACTTCTAAACTTCTCTTATGATTCATGCTGCATTTCAATCCAGCCCATTTTTTTCTGACATAAAAACATTCCTTTAGGTGTCCCAGTTCATGTAACTTCAATATAACCATATAAACTGCAATAAAGTGCCTGCTGCAAAATTATAGAATTAACAGCTCAATTTAAAAGGGAAATGCAAAAAAAAAAAAATTAATTTGAAAATATTTTTTATAAAAACAGAAATTTATCAGATTTGATATTTGATCAATTTTCATGAGCATTTTTCAAGGTAGGAATTTTTCAGCCTACATATGTGGTTTTCAAAAGAAAGAAAGACAAAAGAACAGAGAGAGATGAAAAAGCAAGAGAGAAAGAGAGAAATAAAGAGAAAGAGAGAAAGAGGAAGAGACAAAGGAAGGAAGGCTGAATAAATAGCCTGCTGGGTCCCCAAGAAAAAGTGTCTTTTGAAGACACTTTTTTTTCATGAGTACAGCAGTTTATCTTTGAACCAACTGCACTGTATTTTGTTCTCACATAATAGATGTTGTACACCTTAAAAAACCAACTTCAAGCTTTATCTGATTCTAACTATATAAACCCAATTTTGATATATTTTCTTTCAGCTCAACATGACCTCTAAATACACACAAAAAATATAAGCCCAGTTTCACAGCAAAAGATACAGAAAAATGGGTGTGTTTTCAGCAGACAAAACCTCAGTATTGCAGAGGGATCTCCATCTTAAAGAACTTACGGTTTCTTATAATAATAGAATATGTATCTTTATTGCTTGACCTTTGCATCTGAGATTTTGGCCAAACATGCTGATTCTCTGGCTCATGAAAGTCAAAGCATAAATCGAAAAGAGAGAGGAGCTGTTATACCCAATATTTGGTTTTCCCGTCTTTCCACTTTCTCCACAGCTTTTACATTTGAGTGGCCTTTCTAAGACAATGATGTAATGAGGCAACCTCTCAGCTCCAGGTAGGAGGCAGGTGCATTCTTGAGGAGGGTCCTGACACAATTAAGTGATAAACACACAGCACCCCCAGGTTTTCAGATGGATGGAGGCTGATCCTGATGCAACCTGCCAAGATGCTTGTCCCTGGTCATGTTCTGAGCAGGAGATGGCAGCAGAGGCAGCTTGAAGGAACTGGGGTTAAAGGAGAAGATAGGAATTGAAGAGGGATAGCTGGCTACCCAAATATTTCACAATGACTTGATGAAGTGCTGTTATTTAACTGTGTAATCTTTTGGTTACTCAGGACTATCAAAAAGATATGGCACATTCTTTTACCTTTTTGTGAGTAAGCAACACATAAAAATCCATCCCAAATCCTAGAAAGTGAGAAAAGTGAGGTCTCTCTCAAGTAAAAGCAGTAAATCATACCAATTGACCCAAAAGGGACTAAAATATTGGGGCTTGTATTGCTCAGGGACCTCTCATGCTTTTATGTAGCTGCTCTCATGCCTACAAGGTATTATTTGATTTATTTGAAGGATAACCTGCAAATAAAATGTTCATTTTGGAATTCAAAAAGTGGGATTCATGTAGCTGAAATAAAACAAAAGCAAGATGCAGCAAACTGTAACATGATAAGGGACTCCAAATTTGTGGAGGAGTGATAGGCAAAAGGAATAACATCTAACATCAACTCTTCAGTATTTCTATTGAGCCCTGTCTGAAGGAGAGATGTATTCTGTATTCTAACTACATTTTTGATAGATATTGCAACATAAAGTGAGAAAACTTAGTGCACCAATTCACCTTCCATTTAGACCTCCTCATTAAATACTTTCTAAATTAATGCCAGGGCAAGACATTTGACTGTTGGACAAGCCCTGATAAATGAACTGGCACTAAAGCACTTCGTTCAGGTGTCTGAAGTCATGTTCATTCCCTTAAACTTAAGGTCTACATTAAGGTCATGTAGAACCTATGGAAAAGAGCAAGTTGAATGCCCTAAGTCTTAAGATCCATTTAATTTAAAATAATTCTCAGGTGGGCATAACAACAGAATTATAGTCTCTGAGCAGGGACTCAGGCAGAATAAAAGAGAGAACCAAAGTCACAGCATTCAGAAAGCTGTTGACAGAAGAAATGAGCTGGTCTGCATTTCTGGCAAGATGACCTGACCACTCACGTAAACAATTTTTGGTGCAGATTTGTTTGTCAGCCACACTTACTTTTAAAAATCTCTTATCGCCCACATGGTCTAAAGGAAAAATCTAACTGTTGTGAGTTATTAATTCAACAGCATGCCAGCCTCCAGCTCACTGGAACCATTACTACCTGTCATCAAGAAGAACTGCAATTCTGAAAACACCTTGGGGCTCAACAGATTTTTAATAACCCACACTTACTCCAGTTATTTTTTGCTTGTATGTCATCACATTAACTTGGTGCTTAACCCCTCGCCCACTTCACGCAGAAACGCACTGGGGGAATTGTCAGTTAGACAATACCCTAATGAGAAGCTTTGCACCTTTGAAAAATGAAGAATTAAATGCCAGCTGAGAAGAATTAAATCTTCTTGGCTTGTAGAAAGCAGATGAAGATGGAGGGATTGAGGAGCTAGCTATAAAAAGTCACATGGAAAGGTTAGCGCTGCAACCCACACTATTTCAAAGGGTGCCTTAGCAGAAAGAGAAGGGCTGTTTCAGGGAGGTTTAAAGAATTGGTGTGTTAAAACCAAAAAATTAATTACTTCTCCCTTCCTCAAAAGTTACTGAAGTTTTTAATAACTTTCTGAATTCATTATTTCTTTGGTAAAATAAAAAAGAATGGCTTTAACCAAGAGACTTGGTTAAGACTCAAAGTGTCTATTTGGACTGTGTGAAACGTAGCAAAATTTAGGGACGGTTATTGTTTTACTTACTTTTAGTGGTATTAACGGTCGTCATAAACACATACATTTTTAATACAGCAATAAATCCTTAAGTGAAAGTTCACAAGTGAAGGCCAGAAATACTGACATTTTTACATCTATCTGTTAGTATCTGAGTACCTCAGACATCAGTAATATCTGGTAACTGCAGCCTCAGGGGTTAATGCAATAAACAAGCCAAAAACTGGACTGTGTCATTCTTTGAGACTCTCACACCTCACTCAATTCACAACCAAAGGATTTTAAGTGTTTTTCATTATTATTACAAAGTCACAGAACCAACTAGGTTGGAAAAGACCTCTGAGACCATCAAGTCCAACCTGTGACCAAACACTACCTCATCAACGAGACCATGGCACTGTTTAATATCTTTATTAATAACCTGTAGAAAGAAACAGCGAGGTCCCTGCCAGTACAGTTTATACAGACAACACAAAGAGGGCCAACTTTTAAGCCCATGCTTAGGAAAAGACATGGAGAAGAGATGGCTCCAATTAACTGCTCAAAGTGACAAAGCAGGAGAAGAAATTTGTCAATACCTACAGCATAAACAGAGACATCCATCTCTGCTCTTTGTAAGGTGAAATTAAGATGCAAGCTACAAGTTGTAAATTAAGGTAATTTGACTGTTTCAAACCAATACACAACAGGTGACTTGAGCCAGCTCAAGTTTTAGGCTTTGTGTTTCTCTTCCCTAGCATTTATTGCCCTGTCTCAACGTTGAAAAACCTCAGCCATGATTAATGTTTCCCAGTAGAAAAAATTTATAACCCTCTAGCTGTAAAAGAGGGTGAATTCAATACCTAAATTTGATCGCTTTGGGTGTAATTGTTTCATTGTTGAAATATAACCAGCATTTTCAGTTAAGTGACACTTTTCTCATCAGTAATTCTTAGTTTCCTTTCCTTCCAGAGAACAAAACACAGGAAAATATGTACTCTGGTTTATACGGGAGATAGGATTCCCCATTTTGTATCTGTCTATGCAGGACACAGTTAAGAATGGGTAGAAAGCAAAATTCATCCTGTAAGCTAACAGCAAACCAAAATATCACTGAAGGAGATATTTTGGTCAGGTCAGTTGCTAATTTATATAAGTTTTTAGGACAAACTGCATGACAGATTGCTGGACACACTCAAGCTGCCTGTGAGTGTCAGATTTCTATTCCTGAGTAGAGCTGCAGCATTTCCCAAATGAGCACCAGTTCTGCCTACACTCCACAGACAGCAATTCCCCATTTGTCCCCAACTGAAATACTGCTTTAAATAGCCTTTGGGCAGTTACCTGGTCCTCTTTTCAAATGGGCAGAAACAGGTCTCTGGAATGCTTAGTATTACTGCAGGGGTAGTAGAATAAGTTTTCATTCTCAGCATATGTCCTGGTGAGTTCAATAAGGAAATGCAGACTTCTCTCCATTTTCAGGTGAGAGGAATAATCAATACTAATCAGCAGAAGGACCAGCAACAAGATTAGCCAGGCTTGTTAGCGGGCAGGAATGGCACCAGGTGTAACCCTGAGACAGATTGCAGAAGGAAAGGCAGGAAAAATTATCTTTTAGATCTATTGGCAATTTCACTGCCTCTCCATTAAGTATTGCATATAACAGTGATTTGTGCATTTGTGCCTCATATTGCACATAAATAACAAGAAAAGCAATGAAGCTGACTTATTAAATACAAATGCAGTAAATGGGAACATTCTCACATGGTCTGTTAGACCTTCCAATAAATCTGAGCCTGGTCTAGCGGACTTAAAAATTTAAAAATCCAAGGCTATATTGGACAAATACTATATTAACAACAAATTTGGATTCATATAATAAGAAAGCACTCTCACACTGCCTCTTTCCAATAAAAAGGTATCTGAGTGTTTTACAGGACTGCAGAGAAAGATGATGAGTATTACTGCCTTGTGCAGGCAGGGTTCTGTCTAAACAGCTCAAGACAGGCCGCACAGCAAGACAGGGACTCAGGCTGCACAGACCACCAGAGGCTCACATCTCAGCTTTTCTGCTTTGTCTCTTAAGTGAACTGGTCTAAATAGTTGTTTGTTATCCCCAAAATAAATCCTCTGAACTCTAAGCATCCTCATTCCCCTTTAGAAAGCCTGTGTGTTCAGTATGGGTAAATGCCTGCATTAAATTTGAAGGTGTTCCACACCACACCTGGCTAAATTCTTCCACTGACTGAAACTAGAATTGAAAAAAAATTACATATATCTCTTCACATGACCAGTCAGAATTAAGATGTTTATAGCAGAAGAGAAGCTGTTTAAGCTGCTACCACTCCATCATTCTAGCAGATACATCAGTCATTTCTGTTCCATTTTCAAGTAGAGCAAAGAAAAAAAAAGCCAGTCCTTTCCAATTTTACCTGTGATCTGCGTAACAGTGATGAGCAGGATTTGGCCCTGCCAAAATGGATGCAGTTACATTATGGAGTAATTATTCAAGGGGCTTTTAAACTTGAGTTAATTTTGAAATGCTGTCAAAAAGGGCTCCTAGAAACAATGGGTTAAATTTAAGGAAAGGAAGACATATATCCCTGTCACCAACAATTTGACATTACTTTTTATTTGTGCCAGCTCTTGCAGTTGAATTAACATTCCATTGTCTGTTGGATAAGTTGTCTGTGAACAGCTTTTTGATTTGTGGTACTATTCTGCAGAAGATCAAGCCTGTGGTTTCTTTGCTGATCTCCTTGTCCTCTTCATCTTAATTCTTTCTGGTTTTGTGTGTTCTAATTTGTAATATTTTCAAGGGTCGTGTCCAAGCAACCAATACTTGTGAATGCCAATCCTTGGTGTCTTCACTGGCATTGAACCTGATCTAAAAAGGTGAAAAGGGACTTTTCCTTTACTCTCTCCCTCTCCCCAAGAGCTTTCAAAGTTTGAGTTACATCTATATTTCAGAGGTAGCATCTATATTTCAAATGTAATTTCATCTATATTTCAGGGTTGAAATATAGACTACGGTCTTTCAACATATATTGAAGTAAAAGTGATACAATCAGGCTACAGGAAAATCTTTCATTAGTACTCTATAATAGTACTCTATAACAGTAAAACAGATGGCTTTATACCATCCATGAGGTCTTATTTGGGAAATAAATATCTTTTATCTATTAAAATATCTCAAAATATTTTTATCTTGTTTTTGTACTATATTTTAAATTTAAAAATGTCAGTTTAACTATAATTTTCATTTTGTTACAATCAAGAGCAGTTCCATTGGATAGAGGAACACAAACCCCACTAAAGGACATAAATTCTTCGCTGGCACAGCATTTGCCTTGGTGACATAACGAATTACTCTGACTTTATTCCTGAGACCACCTACAGGCATGATAGGAGCAAATTAAAAAGGGTTAAAAAGGCCGTGTGCTCCCATTCTTAATTCACTAACACTGACCTTGATAAAAAGCTGCACTGTGACTGAGTAAACAATAAAGATACATATTTTACTCAATATACAGTGGACCCACACGTGAGTAATGGCGGCACTTATTCTGTCCAGAGTGTGAATAATGAGAGCACTTATCCCATCTGCGGAGCAGCTCCTCGCCGCTGCGCTCCCATCTGGGAATCCCGAGCCCTGAATTGGTGCATACATCATGGACCTGCCACGGCACTGGGCAGCCCTTCATCCAGCAGGCACTCTGCATTGTCATCCACCAGCATCACACCCTGCCAGCCTGGCCAGGTTCAACCCACCCTGAGTGGTGGCTCAGAGCTGGCCAAGCCAACCAGCCAAGGGGAAGGATGGGGGAAGGTGTTTGAAATGTGCAAACATATCTTCTGCTTTCTATTTTCCCCAGTTCTGATATCTCATGAGATTTTTGGTCCCACAAACATAAAATATGTAAGATAATTACTTCAAATCACTGTCTGCTATGCCCAGACCGAATAAAATAGGCAGGTTTACCTGATTGATTTGCTTACTAGTTGTTTCAAAAATTCAGTACTTCAAAAGTTTCATGATTCTAGCAGTACATGTCTGGGATAAATGTTTTACATATTTTGCTCTGTACTACAATGATCACCATGACTGTTGTATGGCTATTTTAAAGCTTATCAGAGCCTTCCAGATACAGTAAGTCACTGGAATTCTCCAGTGCCTTAGAAGTTTGCATTTATTGCTTGAGGTAGAGAACCACGTGCCATGCTTGTAATTTTTGACTCCTCTTTTTCTGATCCACTAACATTCACCACAGTTGCATCACAAGATCAGAAATAGCCCTTGAAAAAAAGTACAAACCTATAACCTGCTTTGTTGCCAGAACTTTTAGGTTTCTGTTAGTCTATAAAATTTCAGCTGATAACCAAGAGATAGGGCTAGTATGGGAGTGATGCAGTCTGCGTTTCTGAGAACACAGTACAAAAACAATTTTTTTTTTGAGAAGTTGAAACAGCATCAATTTCTAAAAGTTCTGAAAATTCTTGGGAGAAAGTTCTGAGACTGATTCCTGTTGTACTTGCCTTAGATCTCCACTATCAAAGGGCTTATTATGAACTTGCACAAGAAAAAGAGTCAAGCAAGGACTTTCCAACTTCACAGCAAAGCATTTGTATTATAAAACAACTGGGTGGACAATGACAAATACAGAAGGAGGTCAGAAAATATTAGGCTTTTTATCAGTTCCATTTGTGCATCCCAAACTGATATTTCAACTCTTTATAGACAAGCTTTTTGCTGTTGTTAACAGTTTTGTGTACTCTCTATTAATCCTTTCCACTAGGCAGTAAAACAATCTCATCAAATTCAGAACAAGATCAGGTCCAGGGAAGTTCAAACACACAAACTCCCACCCCTTATCTTAACAGCTCTTTTCCTGATCTTTGTGGTAGACTGAAACTGAGCAATGGAATGAAGCGGTGAAATGGATTAGATGTAGGCTTCACTTGCCTCCCAATTGAGCAACTGTATTTTCATTGTGGTTTAAAAAATCACATTTCATATCTGTTTATAAAGGCACCTTATAAAAATAAAAAGTTAGCATCTTACTTGTGAATATATATTTTAAGATTAAAGTGCACAAAATTGTGTTAAGTGTTATTCAGGCTCTTTTATAAGTCCATATGTAGTTGTAGAATTTGTCTCCAGAATGGGAGACTGAAACCAGCAGAGTAGATCTCCAAGACAGAGACTTAACCTGCTGGAATATGCTGAACATTAGGTACCTTTGTCCTCAACACTGAGAATAAAAGAGACCAGATGGATATCTTGAAAAACAAGTCAGTTTTAAACTGCCTGTGTCAAAGTGTTAATTCCATCCTTGGAGTGAAAATGCATAGTAAAAATGCCTACTGATCTCAATCCTGCTGAGACTTCATCACACCTGCTGTCTTAAATGCAAGATAAGGTTGACACTAACCAAGAGTAATAAAAGCAAATGATTTGTAAAAGGATTTATGTAGTGCAGCCTTTTGGCCCTTTATGGGGCACTGGAAAGATTGCCAGGAAAGGTGGAAAGGAAAATCATCACAGCCATTTTTATTTTCCTTTATCTTTCAGTGTCACCAATCAGGTTTGTAGGGACATTCTCAAAGGCTGCTTTGGTGGATTCACCTGCCAAGTGTCACCCAGGCTTATTCAGATTGTTTTTATAAAAACTAAGTCACACAATCCCTCATCTCTGCGCACTAGTAACAAAATGCTTTTCCCTCCCTTATCTGGCAAAGAGTCTTCATCGTGTTTCTTTGGATGCTGAGTTCACAGAGGGAACCAAGCCCAGAAGCTGCTGATCATGTCTTGGAAGCCTTCACTGGGATTCAGTGCATGAATGTGTGGCAGGAATTTTAGTGGTGCTTACTTAGGCAAATAAGGTAATTTATATCTCATTCAGGCACAGATAAATAAATAGCTGTCCAAACACACTCACAGTAACATTTGCAATAAATGTGGATGTGCATTTAATATTTATAGCTTTTGGGTGCTAAAATGAAAACCCCACTGAAAAAAAAATATTATCCAAAGGGATACAGTTTAATTCCTACAGGGACAACATTCATTTCAGAAAGATAAATTTTTTTTCTTGCTTTTCTCTGCCATATTCTGTGGCTGAAAAAAGACACAGCTATAAGTACTTAAGGACTACAGTAGTATGTGGATTGTATTACTTAAGTAATGTGTCAATGAGTACAACCAGGGTTTAAAGCACGAGGAAGAATACACTTCTGCAGGCACCATTTCCCAAGTCAAGGACACAAACAAAATCCTGCATCTGGGTTGAAAGAAGAGCATGTAACAGTAAAGGCTTGGCACTGGGGGGAGAGAAAGAAGACAAGGAACTAGGGGTGTTGGTGAACAAAACCCAGAAGTTTACCTCCGCAGGGAGGAGGGACAGTTGCTTACTTGGCTGCATTAGCAGGAGTATACTCTTGCCAGCAGGCCAAGGGGAGCATCTGTTTTTAGCACTCATGAGACCACGTTTGGAGTTATGCCTCCAGCTTTAGGCTCTGCAGCATGAGAAAGGCAAAAAGACATTGAGAAACTGGAGCAAGGCCAGTGGAGGGCCACCAAGATGACAAGGGGGCTGGAAAACCTGGTGTATGAAAAGCAACCAACAGAATGTTGGGGCCTTGGTCAATCTGCAGAGGAAAAGGGGAGGGGTAGGAGCATTCTCGTTGCCTTCAGCTATCTGCCAAGGGGTTACAGAAAAAATGGTGCTGGAGACACCATGTCCTATTACAAGAGGCAACAGAAACAAACTGCAGCAAGGGAAAAACAGCAGGTTGCTTAAGAAAGGCTGTTGAATATGCATTCTTGGAGATTTTAAAAACTTTCCTAAATAAGCTCTGAGCAATCTTGTCTGGCTGTGAACCCATGACCTCCCAAGGTCCCAAAATTTTTCTGCTTTTATCCCTCTTTTCACATTATTCTCCCTAAAAAAAAGCCTACAGAACAAAACAAGGAAACCAAAAAAATCCCAAACAAACAACAAAACAACCAGAATCTTTCATTCATCAGCTCTATACCCTCATTTTGCAGAGGACAATACATCAATTCAGGCACATGGAAAGCATTCTTGACCATAACCCTTTCATTAATTACGGATGTGTTTATGGCAAAAAAAGATAAGACAGAAGCTAGGTGACATGGTGATACTGCCACTCTCTGAAGTAATTGAAAACTTCTTGTGAAAGGGTTTTATTCTGAAAAATATAGTAATCAAAATACTTTATGATATTAGGCTGATCAGGCAAACTTTTGATGAAAAATGAGTTATTTTAGAAACTTTGTCTAAATTCTTGTGTGGTCACCTCCTGTGCTCCCAGCACTTCCCTGTCTGTAGCAGGAGCACTCCTTATGCCACAGGTGTCCAGTGGGTGGGCAGATCTGGGAACCAAGCTGCTCCAAGCCCTGCAGCTGACCATTGCTCAATGTCCTCCTAGGCCACCTTGCATCCAAGAGTGCTATGGGAAACACAGCCCAAACTCAGTGGCTTCAACATCACAGAGCAAAATGTTCCCCTTGGAAGCAGGAAAAACTTCCCTATGCATTCTGCCTAAATAGTCATTCCGACAGAACTCTTCATTGAAAGAAATTCCAACTTTGTATCAGCTGTCTTTTACATCAGAAGTGAGTTTCCATGTATTAACTCTCTCTGTGCTTTCAGGCTTTGAGCATCTTGGCACCCAGCTGTGGGAGAGAGGGTTGGGAATGACATTGCACATTAATACAGATTATTATTTCTCAGACTCCTACCTTATAGGTTTGGAGGGTTTTTTTTTGTTGGTTTGGGGTTTTTTGCCTTTTTTTTTGGGGGGGGGGGGATTTTGATGTGGGTTTTTCTTTTTCGTGAAAAACCTTTTAAATTTTGTAGGAAACCTTCTAAGTTACATGATAAGCATCCTGATTGGTTCTCTAACTGGCATTTGACAGAAAAGGCACGGGAAGGAAAAAAAAAATTGAGATTAGCCCTAACTGTTGAACAGGATTCAAAGCTTCAAACACATTGGGCCAAAGAGAGGTGTCTTTACCCAGCATCTGAAGTGAAACTCAACATTGTTTCAGTCTGTTTAACCTTACTTGTCAATATCATTGCTTCCACATTAAATTTCTCTGTTACTGAAAGATTACCTTTCAGACCGAGGATGTCCACAAGTGAATGAATAATGTCTTCCTTTGCTTTGTGAAATTATTCCTTTGTCTTCATGGACTACAGCCAAGGACTGTTTGTGATAGAGAAGATTAATGCAGAAATCAAGTCGAACGTGAACAGCCCTGGGAACAGTTACTTTATTTTTCAGCTTTTACTTTCAGTTACATCACGATCAGCATACACATATTTCCTTCCATGGGAACCAAAGTCCATAAATTGTTATAGTAAATTCCTTACTGCTGGGAAGCTTAGGTGCACAACCTCACACAGTATCATCTGCTTCATTACTCAGAGCTTTCGGCTGACTGTGATTATAATGCACCAAAAAAGCCCAGCTATGGTCTTTTTCTTTCCTTGAGTATCATTCAGCTTAAAATGGATGACCACATTTTTGTAAGAATTTCTATTTCACTATACTAGAATAGTGCTTTTACTTCCCATTGTGTCCTTTGGAGAATGCCCTATTACCTTGATCTTGCAGCTTCTTACACTGAAAGCAATAAGTGTTGAAGTAATTTTTTATCAGCAATGATAAAAGCTTTATTCTCCTCATGACAAGTGAAAAAAAAAAGTTGCCCCTGTTCGTGACTTTGTCTGGGTTTCTTTAGCTTCCTGATTCCAAGGAGAATAAGTCTCTGGAATCTCAATCTTTAGGTCAAAGCACTGTTTATAGATCAGCTAAAACAAATAAAAATTAGAAAATCATTTCTCTGCTGTCCATCACTCTGAGCTACAAAAAGCTTCTGAAAGTAGACTGGAAGAACCATGTGTCAGGAATTAGAAACAGTCTGATTTCTTTCTATAATCCCAAGTCAAAATCCAAATCTTTAGGCCAAGCACTGTATTTTTGATTCTTTTTTTCCAAAGTAAATTCATTAACTCTTCTAGTAAATCAGCATTTTCTTTCTAACTTCCCAATCCATTGCATTTTATACTATTTACAGACGTGAAATTACCTGCTTATTTGAGTAAATTTAGTCTTTCAAGAGTGGACTGGTGAATCTGAACTTCAGGAAGTTAATTCCTGCTGGGGTAATTTAAGGTAACTCTTCAAACTACTGTTCCTGGTTCTTACCACAAAGATGCCACTTGAGACTCTGTTAATCTCTGAATTCCCTATTGTGAAGAAATAATACTTGTTTCTTATGTTAGCTCATAACAGCAATATTAAAAAGGAATGGTTCAATGTGCTTTATTAGGAGACTCAGAAAAAGACAATACATTATTTACTCAGACCTGGCTAACTGAGTAGGTTTGTACAGAGACAATAATCTTGTACTTAACAGCTCCATTAAATACTAAAGCACACAAAATCACACACACACACATACAGAGCTCAGATTCCATTGCATATTTGCTTACAAGAAATATGTCATTAAATAGAAAGGCTGAGGCTCATCCACAGCTTTAAACATACCATACTGTTGTGTTCCTTACTGCAGGTTTGTCAGCCCCACAGAAGGTATCTAAAAAAAGGGATTTATGTCTGTCTGGCTCTTGAACCTGTTACATCAGTCACCTGTAAGAGCTGCAGTGCTCAGGTCGCTTCAGGAATTAATGGGTAAGAAAGCGATTGCAGTAAAGCTCAAAGAAAAAATGTAAACTGTGTCTTTCCTAAGGATATCTTTAAATGTGAATAACTGCAGCTCTAACACTTATTTAGTCATAAAGAATCTCATCTGCCATTGACAAAATATTGATGCACTGTCTTTCATGCATTTGCTGCTATAGAAGGGAAATACTTCCTAATAAAAATTTTCTCAGTTCCTTATAGAAGCAATTTTAGACGTACCTTTAGTTTTCCTCTCATTGCTACCTTTTGGCAAATACTTTATTATGCTTAAACTCCAACATGTATTTCACTTACAGGACTTTACATGAGTATCTGAGTTCTTTCACTCTGTTTCCTAAATATTAAGTAATGGACAGTCCACTATTAGCTATCAGAAGATAGTTTACATGAAACAGCTAGCTTTGAATTCTTCCTGGACATTATCCTACCAGAAATTATGATGTTAGTGGAACATTCTAAGCAAAAAAGGGAAGATAACATGAAAAAATATTTTTTTTCAAATATGCCTTAAGCCCTCAATTTCCGCTTGATTCATGTTTGCAACATGCTGCTTCAGATGTTTGGTTTGCACAAATATTTTAACAAACCAGTTCACTGTGAGGAACTGGCTTCATTAAGACAGCTTCCAAGGAAGTTTAAAAAATTATAGACTAAACCAACTGCAACAGGAAACACTATCTGTTTCGTTAAAGTTTCAATTAAAAGCATTGAATATTTACTCTTTTAGATCAGAAGGAAATATTCTATGCCACAAGGTCAGTACACTTTCAATCCTCAGATTTCAACAAGTCTCTTGGTAAGTAGGCTACCCGGCAGATGAGTATCTATTTGCAATCTGGAGCTACAAATAAAAAATAAAGAGATAGTAAAAAAAAAAGAAAAAGAACAGGACAGGAACAAATTTTGAGTTTCAAGTGACCTTTTCCCCAGTGATGAGCACAGTGTTCATGGCTGTTCTAAGCCCTTCTAAGCCCTGTGGCTGATCATTGCTGAATGTCCTCCTGAGCAATTTTAAAAGTTACGCTCAAAGAACACCAAACTTTCGGACAACAACTATTTACTCCTCATAATCACTGTTCTCATTTCCTATACAAGGTCAGGACTGTTCCATTAGAAATCTGTGCCAAACTTATATGCTGATTTTGTATACTAGGCAGCAATAAAAACAACTGATGTTTCAGTGCAGAAGTTATCTCTCTACACTAAATTAGGGCTAAATTATTTTCAGTGAACAGATGTTGGCTATTCATTGCCTTCATTAACTTCTACTGTACCTGGGTACCATGTAGTGCTAATAAAGTTATCGCAATTCAATTACCTTCATCTTTTCATGGTACATTATCCCTTTGATGACTCTAGATCATGGTTTGATTTAATGCTCCTGCTGATCAGAGAGACAAAAAATTAAAGAAGGCCATATGTTACCAGCATTGAAGAAGACTTTAGGACTTTTTTTGACAAAATAAAGCTTTGTAATTTTCATCTATCTTAAAAAATGACAACAACAACAAAAAAATCCTGGAGAGAGACATCTTTTCCATTGTACCTTTGGAAAGCACACAAGTAATAACAAATTCTTTTGAATTATTAATTTTTCAGAAAAAAGAAATCTCACTTTTATTTCCATGTGCTTCCATATTTCCAATGGAATCACTTTCAAGAAAAAAAATGCAGGTTCTTGAGGCAAAATAAAAGTGAAACATTTCCCATAATTCTCCATCTCACCTATGAAAATCTGTCACTATTAAGGAAAGGTAGAGTAGAGAAGGCTATATGTTCAAGTCCTTTAGGCTCAGAAAAACTGTGCCTTTGCTTGTATTTTATTTAATTTTCTTATTATTTTCATTAAGTGAATACTTCTGGTCCCATTCTTCGTCCCCAGTTTTTTTTTTTCAATAGCATTGCAACCTAAAAGAGGGAATCAAAAGGCAGGAATTCTTTCTCTGTGTGGTTTAAAATGCTTCCTTCTGGTAACAATTTTATTTTTAAATAAGGCTACAAAAAATAATTGTAGTAAAATTTTATTTGATTTAGCATGCCATACAGCTGTTTCTGCCCTCAAAATCTTATACGCTTTCGTACTGTGAAAAGCCATAATTACAATACAGGACAAAGCCTTGTTTTCAACTGTCTGGAGTCATCATAATTGAGGGAAGATACACAACAGATGATCAACAGGAAAAACACAAATTTTATTTAAATGCTTAATTGCGCATTTAAATGAAACATTTTTAGAATCACCAGCCTAAAAGAGCGTGTATTTGTACATGAAAACTGAACTGAATATTTGCTTTCAAATAGATACATGGCAGATAGGAAGATGCATTAAGTTTGCACTACAGGATAGTTTAACTTGTAAAAATTTTGTCAAATTGGATGGAGCATATGACCTAAGTTTCAGTGATCCAGAGGGAAGGTGATTCCTATTCATTATATATGGCTTCTTACTCCCTAAAGCTTTATAGAGTTGCAAATTTTTACCTCCTCCTTTCTTGTATGACAGGAGACTATAAATTCATGCAGGGCACTTCTGTATTTAAGGAGTTTTAGATTAAATATTTAACTAAGTACTAGTTACTGAGCTGCAAGAAACACATAAAAACCCTACAGATTTTAGTGTGTGCCAAATGTGGCATATGGTAAGTAATTAAATAAAATAGTTGCTTAACATTTACAGTTTTAAGGACACTTAAAATTTTATTACTCCACAGATATTTTTTTTTACTTTGAGGGGGGAGAATTCAGTCAAATCCAGCTTTTGACTAACCATCAACTTCACTGGAAAAGTTCTTGATCCCTTTGAACTGCACTGGCAAAAAATCAGGTGATGCCTATATTTGTGATTTAGTCTTTCAGATATTGAAATTATGGAAGAAACAAGAGAAAAGCGTATTTTAGTTAAAAGAGACTGGAAGGAGAAGGCAAATTTCTAGCCTCAGCATTCGTGGCTATACTACTTTGTGCTGATGATTTCCAGAAAAGTCCTTGGTGTGACTTTGTCCTGGGCCAGTGACTACCCCAGCACACCCATGCAGGGCTTGGGAAGGGGCATGGAGATAGTCCCAGCAGGCAACTACAGTGCAGTGGTGCAGAGGAGAGCTCCAAGCATTTTGTATTTACTAGTACAGTCCAAGCTGTTGAAGTCAGTGATTAAATTCCCACTAAATTCAAGGTAGTCAGGGTTTACCAGAATTTTTTGTTGTTAAGCAGCAAATCTGGACAATAGGGTTGACTGGTCCTCATAAATTAACACTTCTTCTACTGCTCTGTGTAAACTACAGTTTCATTGTATCTGCTTTCTTATAGGCCACAGAAAGACATTAGAAATCATGCTTTATTTACTGTTCCAGAACTTGTGAAACCTCAAAGAAAAATAAAAAGTTGTTTCAAGCCCTTAAAAGCATGGTGAATTGTTATTTGAAGTTTTGTGTTGCTTTTATTTTGTTTTTAAAGGAAGTATCCTAGAATAGCATTATTTTTAATGACATATCAGGAATTATATTTTGAAATGTTTGTCAGCTTTTTAAAATGTGCTATTGAAACCTATTAAGCTGTCAAAAGTATGATGAATATGTTAAGAAGTAACGTGATCTTGTTGTAAATCACTACTTCAGAGCAACAGATCTAAAAGCCAGGAGAAGGAAGAAAAACAATTGTTTGCAAATGTTGTGCTCTAACATTTTGTCCTGTCTGCCTTCACAGTCCACTGAATCTCACTGCTCTTAGAGGCATTTAAATGTTTTACAGGCAGTGTAATCCGACCAAGGAAGCTGGACACAGAAGTAAGTGGGAATGGGAAGAACGGAGAAAGTACATCCAACGTAGCACTTTTGGTTTTCCGGCAATTTCAACCAATAGTCAACATTTTCTATAGGAAGCAGTGTGGTTCACAAAAGAGTTATTCCATCAAAAAACAGTGTGTTCTTAATAGTTTTGACTGAAGACTTTCAGTAAACCCTGACATGAAGTTAAATGATACCAGGAAGGATGAACTTTGTATCAGATTAAAGATTTTGTCTTCACACATACAGAGGTATTTGTTGCTGGAAGGGACATAGAAGTGTATTCTGTGATTGCAAACAGGATTAAAACTGAACATTTGTTTAAATTAGGAAAAAAGGACATTCAGGTTTAGTTTTGCTAGGAGTGAAATTGCTTGTCACATATATTAAGATAGAAGACGGTGTCATATTTATGTATGATGCTGGTATCAATCAAATGACCTTCCATTTACTCATGCATTCCCAATGAAAAACAACAACTGACATCTGGAACAGTTTTCAAACCATTTGATGTAACCATTTTCTAAAGAAAACTAGCTGAATAAGATAATTATTCAATCAATTGAAATTGGAGTTTATTTGTAACATCTGACTCTTGTATTTCTGGCTTAGCTGAAAATAATTCTGTGATCCGTGCTACCTAATGATTTTCTATGGGTGACATAAACATAAAACATATTTGTAAGCTGCATGACCTTTTCTGTTTTGAATACATAAATAGCATTTCTGCTAACAGTTCTACTGAATATTAAATAACTTGCTAAGTGTCTCCCTCTTTTTGTATGGAGTAAGAACTGTTGGCAATTATGGCAGCACCTTGATGAGTGGATTAGAGCATGGACCATGGCTTGGCTGGGACCAAGGTGGTGGTCACTGGAGAGTACTTCTAGACAGGATGCCTGGGTTTTATTTCTCCAGAAATCCTGGAGTGTGCTGGTGCATGGCAGGGTTTTACCAAGCACACAGAAACCTGGAAGACCCTCCCCACCCCACCCCCCATCCAGTAATTTACATGCAGACACCACCATTCTGTTAATTTACAGGGCAAATTTTAAAGAGAGGCATGAAACATTAAGTCGTTCAGACTCTAGAGTGACAGGAAGGAGGTAAGAATCAAAATGGAAAAAGTACGTGTTAAGCAGGAAACAAAGTTCCATTTAGAATGATTATTTTTCATTTACTACTCCTCCTGTCTAAATTACCTTATGCAATCTATTTCAAAAGATGGAAAAATAATAATCCTGAACTACTTTGAATGAAGAGTCTTCAAATTAATGCTTGAGACTTCCTCACAGGGACCTCCCAGAGATACATGGAAATTACAAATGCTACCAGTTCCTTCCTCCAGCCAACCCATTCATCACGTACTCAGCCAAGTACATCAGGGTAATTTGGGGTCTTGGCTACAAAAAGGATAATGGACTTGGATGCTTCATAAAAATGAGTCATTTTTTCCCCCAACTATGTGACTGCCTCAGAAAACCCTGATCATGGTCACTTAACTGTAAAGTATCTGGAGTGCTGGAAGGCCTATTTACCTTTAAAGGACTGAGAAAATATCATGAAACCAAATGGAAAACCCTTTGAAAATTGCTTACAGAATGGTTTTTTTCCAAGACCAGTGCCCAATGAGATAAAGTTTAGGAAGAGGAGAATCAAATTAATTACATTTTTCCTAATTTAGCATGCCTCATAAAATTAATTCAGTATTTCATCTAACCACCATAAATATATTATTTTTATTTTCCAACTTTTAAAAGTTAGAAACAAGCAACTAAACTGTCAAATCACTAGTAAAATACACATTTTACATTGCCTGCTGATCTTTACATGAAGTTTATCCTTCACACCTACTCCACTATCAAAACAAACAACATACGGTGTTCTCCTTGGGAAAAAAACCTATGAATACATGACCATGTTAGTATATCCTTTCCTTAGTTTATGATGCTTTATATGTTTTTGATCAACCTGTATTTCTCAAAACCCTTTAATGAGGGCATAATTAATTAGTATATTTTACTAAATAAGTACTTCACTAACATTATGTATTATGTGCAAACATATTTTTTCTTTTGATACTTCTTGCTGCATTTTTATGGTATTACCATCATAGAAAATATCAACTGTGATACTAGGTGAAGCACTCCTGGTATTCATTTTGGTTTTTGTATTCTTTCCTGTTTCTAATAAAAACCAAAGATGGCTGGAATATGAGTTATGTGTGTTTTTTGATGTCTGTATATAAAATCTAGTGCTATATGAACTATATAGTCTATGCTATAGACTAACAGTTATTCTAGTAGATGTATTATCAGACAAAAACCCCAAAATTGCCTAAGACATGTCTGTTTCCATGGGCTATCAGAACACATGAGCAAGTGCTTGTTTATGTGCACTGAAGACAATAAAAGAGGAAGTTAAGCCTAAAATACAGCTTATGGCAGTGCTAGGACCTTTCTTCCTGAAGCTTGAAGTATGAACTTCAGGTATGTGCAGTAGGCATTATGGACTGTGTATGGAGATTATCTTCATACATTTTGGTATGACTCTCACAATGTGTATGTAAGAAAGATAAAAGGCACAATGACCAGCTGTGCTAAGAAAAGTGAATGAATAGAAAAAACGTCACTAAGCAATGTACTAAATCAGAGCTGGCATTCCACAGACCAATTTAGTGTCAAACTCTAACTACAGGTTTTCCAAACTGACTTTTCCAGGAGCTAATACAGGCCTTTAGCCTACCTGATCTGCAGCTGGTCTTTGTGAATACATTCCTCCTTATTCATTAAAGTAATACATTTCCCAGATCATCTTGCAGGTTTATCGGCTCATTGCTTCTAGCCACTGGAGTGCATTTGTGGCCATCTCCAGTGGACTTTTCTTTGCTTCTGAAGTAGATCTGTTACATGTACTGATGATGTGTGTCTGAAGCCCTGCAACTTTCTTGCAGCTTTTGGCAAAAGTGCTAGTGTTCAAACATTATAAATCTGTGTGCTAGACTTAAGAGTACAGGGCATTCAAAAATGATCACAGTAACGTGGGCCAATTTCAGCTATGGTTTTGATTAAAAGTTTGATAGAAACCTCAGAGAAATGACAACATGCTTCCATAGATAAGCTCTGTAACATTTATATTCCACTTCACTGCACTGGGTTGATTCAGAGTATATTTGCTTTTCCTGGCCACAGTTTAAGTGCTCAATAAAGTTACATTCTGCTACTAAGTGCTGACTCTTTTTCCCTAGATTAATGGTTTTGGTTGTCTAGAGAAAAGAAGCCTTTTGAAGAGGATGAAATGTACCAAACTGGGTAACATCACAGATACTGGGCTTTTGCCCTCTTATGGTGTAAAGAATGACAAAAAAGAAAGCATTTTTCAGATCAGTGGCCTAAGATTATTTCATTTTTGTGCAATGTCTTATGACCCTTGAGGAAAAATTACAGCATTTTTCCTAATGAAGATTGTTAAAATGTGCCTTTTATAAATGCCCATGAATTAAACCTGACACTGTAACTTGACCCAATAATGAAAATTAAAGCCTAGCTTGGACTGTTCTGCAATGACAAAAAGCTGCACAAATTCAATTTTCCTTACCCTATTATTTAGCAAATTTTGTGATTTCTAAATGATTAAATAATTTTATGTATTCATTCTGCACTGTTTAACTGATCACATATTATTAACAAACTATGAATCAAATGTGCAAGACCTAGCTATATATCTGTATTCCCACAATAGCAGGATTTGTAGCAGTACATTGCATATTAAATAGATTGAGAGCAGACTTCTTAACCACCTAATTTCTATTCACTGCCATTACAAGACTATCTTAGTGCCATCTGAACATAAAAGAAATGGTAGAATAGCAACACTATACCCAACAGTTCATTGCTGCATGCTCCTTGCATATTTATTTATCATTTACCCATCTGATAACAGAGCAGAGTCAATACTCTCAATTGCACATTTTAGCCAGACATTGGCCATTATGCTTTTCTTTCTTTCTTTAACAAGATGAATTGCACAGAAATATAAAACAGACACTAGCTGCAAGAATACTGGCAGAGCAGCAAATGTGACTCCATATTTGGAAAAAACTCTCAAGGAAAAAAACATGTTGGCAATACTGTTTGATCTGCATTTTAAGTGTGGGTTTGAGGATACAGTCAGTGTAAACACAACTATCATGTAGGAATATTCTCAGAAATAGAACACGGTAGGTCATGTCTTATTCCCTCTCTCAATATTCTGGTAAAATACTGGACTTTTCTGGAAGACAACAAATATGTCACAGAAAAGCTACAAAAACCAAGGACAAATATTTCACATACACATCATACCTGCAAAACAAAACTATTAGGAAGAAAAAAACTGCAGCTTTTGCATTATATACCCCATGAGGAAACTTCAGCATCCACCCACTACTCAGAGGACCAAATAGTCACAGGTTGATACTAAAGAGCTGCATGAGAACATCCTACACAGAGAAACCAGCATACATTACATCCTGTATCATTGTCACAGCAGCTTGGATTCAGCAGAAAGAGCATTTGCTACCAGCTATATATACAGCAATCAGTGCAGCAGGTGCTTGGTACAGTGCACATCTCACTGTCCAAACTATTGAAAAAATGACCTCTCTTCCTTCCAGCTTGCCTCTTACCTGATTCTGACATCCATCCTAGCCCTACAGGCAGTAAGAAAATAACACCTCTTCCAGTGTCATATTGCAGTCTTCTTATGTCCCCAGGGATTTGGGACTTACAGCCTGTTTCATTGAATTAAATAACAAAATATCCTATTATTTCAATAAAACTGGAAATTTTCTCCTTGGAGTATATGATCAATTGAATATACATCTCTACTCACTTCCAGGTAGCCCCTCTACCAGCCAAGAGTCTTTCCTGATGTGTCTTTCCAGTAGAGAAAAACTGTCATTGTCCCATTTCTCCTGTGCCTGCTGGATCTCAAACTGCAGAAGTGTGGCTATGGAAAGGTTAACTGCAATCACTCTCTCACTTTTACTGCATTTATAGAATTCAGCACTAAGTTCACTTATTTGCAGAACATGATCCTGTCCACTCTCTTTTAACTTCTCAGCTGGAGTCACATCTCTGCAGAATCAGATAATCTGGGCATGCTGATGGAGTTCCCAGCTCAAAGCTGGCAAAGAGGTAAATATCTAGCTCATTTGCACCTAGTTCATGTGTAGCCAAAGTAAGATGAAGGAGGTGCTATCACCAGCAAATAGCACTTATAAGAAGAAACTATAGTGTAAATAACTCCACAGATGGGTAGGAGCAGCTCTAGTGCACATTGCATGCTGAATTTCCAAGTCAGAAGAGCCCTCTAGGTTGTGCATTGGTGTGACTGTGAGAGGCTCCACAGGCTGGAGAGCACAGAGATTCCAGAGCAATCTTCGCTTGTATATGTACACAGGCACTGTTTCAGCATTGGGACATACCATATGGCCATGAATTTCCTTCAGGATGGGAGGAGGACCTCACTGACCGAGATCTGTAACCTTTTTTTTTTGTTAAGACAGTTGCTTGTTTTAATTGTTCTTCCCTCTTCATCCTTTGCTTTACCACTGCAGACTGAGGAAGGAGGTGTGCACAGCCCCACCCTGAGACCCATGCCAGATTATTCCCCTGGATAATTTATTCTAGTTTTGGATCTACCCACTATATGTATTTAAGCTTTTTGAATGCCAACAAATCTGATCCTCAGCAGACATCACTTCTGCCAGGTTACCTTTCCCCTGGGAGTTTGAGTCCATCAAATACGGGACTGCTGAGGTACACTCTACCCACACAAAAGGAATCTGTGCTTCTGCTGCAAATCAAAGCCAGAGCCATTCACATCAACTCTGAGTCCTCTTGGCACAGTGTCCCTGCTGTAGGCAGTAATTATATTGTCCACCTTTGCACAACACTTCCATGCAGAGCAGATCCCACAATTATGTTTGTATGCTCCCTGCTTTGTCACTCTGCAGGGAAAAATACACCACTCCAGAAAAAAGACATTCATATGGACCCTAGTGCAAAAATGATGCATACTTTGGGGGGCCATCAAATAGAGAAGTCTGATACCCTGCTATTTCTGAAAGCTCTCCTCTGAGTAGCATGGAGTGATCTTGGAGAAAACTTTTTCAGAGCCCAGGCACAATGTGAGTCTCAAAGATGGCAATTACCCGGGCTCAAATTCCTCATGCCCTATTATGCCATATTTCCATCCAGATGACAGGGGACTTGTGTGTTCGTGTTCCTAATCCCCTAATCAAATCTCATTATTTTTGTCTGAGCCAAATCATAACATTTTGGTCTACAAAAAACACTCTTCTCAGTAAGAGTAAATTTACTTCAGACACATTTTTGGGGCCCCAAACTCGCCAAAGAATAGCTCTACAGTTACAGCAAGTGGGGTTGCTTCTGTGGAAAGGTTTAACAAGGTGGATTGAAAATATTATTGGGGAATGTGGGCTGTAATGATTTTTACCTGGTGGGGAGTTATTCATCTAAATGTTGTTTTATCATTTCAAATGTTACTTGTGGGAAGGGAATGTCACAGCTCTCCAAGAGCTACATTATGTCAGCTGCCATGCTCTATAAACAGATTACACACACCTTGTATAAACAAACTGTGGTTAGCTAATTATCCTGAACAAAAATACACACACTGAGAAGAAAATTCATTTTAAAATGATTAATAATATAAATTTTAGTTTCAGCAACATTTTTCCTATATCCCCATGTGTAGCTACAACTTAATAAAACTCCCTATAAGATTACCACCATTTAGTTGGTTTCACAAGTTCAGATTGTTATACACAATCATGCCATGTTGTGAATTCAGTGCTAACCACATTGCAAACTATGACCTAACTTGGCAGTGAGGATGTATATACTGTAAATAGATACTATGACAGGTGTATCAGCCAGTGCCAACGATCAACTTTTAAAAAATATATAGTATCAAATGGCTAGAGCCATAAATAACCTGGAAAAACTGTATATGGTTTATTAAAATATTCAGGAAAAAAATTTTATTCAGACAGTCATTTCTCATTACTCATCAGGTAACAAATTAGAAGTAAAACGCTAAGTCAGGTCAATAAATTTTACTCCTTTTTTTCCAGAATTAAGATATAGTGCATAGAATAGTAATAGAATTTTGTAGAATAAAAAAAAAACATTTAAGAGCACTATTACTTTTTGTCAAATAAGAAAGTCCAGTAAAAAAACAACACACCTATGTCTTGTTTACGTCTTCCTTTTACGAAAACTTAAGTTTGCAAAATCTGTTCTGACAGCACAAAGGTTGAAGCAAATATCACACAAAAGACATCCAAGAAAGATGGTAGAATTTTCTCTGAGACTGGGTTCAAAGCATGCCAAACACTTCCAAATTTGGAAAGACCAAGATTCTCACAGATTCCAGATCTCTGGAAGAGATGAGGAGGAGGTTAACTAGCAAAGCTAATGATTTTAAATCATACTTCCCAATGCTAACACACAGCATTAAATACAGCAAACAACTTAACTGATGTTGATATAGCCCAGGAATGGTTCCCATATGTGGTTCCTGACTATGTGTATACTGGGTAGTATATTTATTTCAGTGGTAAATAAAACCTTAATTCAGCAACCCAGTGGTTTACCAATAGGGCATGTGTGGATATCCAGCTTTTAAGAAAAACATTTTTAGTGGTATTCATAGCCACATTACAAAACCCTGCAGACAGAAAGTCCCTCATGAATTTCCATTGGAATTCCAGCCTAATATGGAACTCATGGGATATAATAAGGATTTGATTTTGTGACGTCTGAGGCAAAGAACTAGTTATGAACTGCTGGAAGTTTCACAAGTAAGTACAGAATCGATATCTGCAGTGTATTCTTCAATATGTGAACAGTACAAGCTGGCAGACAATCCACAAAATTCTTGTAATGTCTTGTGTTAATTGTAAGAGGAATATTGTGAAAAAAGCGCATTAAGATCTCATTTTATACAAGTTATAGCTACTAAACAGTGGTCCATTCCTCCCTCTACCTCAACTCTCATGAAAGCATTATGCAGGAGAACTGAAGCATTAAATATAATCAAGAGGTAGGAGATGTTCTCAGTTCTAAAAGCTTTTTCCATATTGCTATCCAAGAAAAATTTTTACAAATATGTAAAAAAAATAGGGAAATTAGAGCACTTCTTTTGATTTCCACATTCAAACATAATTTAGCAAACCTCTTGAAAAACAAGAGGAACTTAGAAAATACACAACAATACAACAATACAAAACAATTTAAGATTGCAATAATTAAGAGAAGTCAATGATTAGACTGTCCACATAGCTGTAAGCCAGTATCCTTCTGCAAGTACATTCAATAAACTGTGATGTTAAAGACTGCAAGGCACTATTTTCAGTTAAATTGTCCAATTGACTGAGCAGAGTAGACCATTGCCCAGGAGTCTGTTGAAAATAGATACCTCATGAGTGCAAGAACTCTGCTTTTGATGGAAGAAGTTGAAAGAAACTCAAACAACTCTGCTCCTTTGAACAATTGTACTCAACCTGTTGCAAAGACCCTAGCTAATACTTTCTAGAAAATCTTGATAAAATTAGTTCTTTATCTCACAGAAATGGAAAAAAATAAAATTAAGTGCTTTAAAAAGAAAACCCAAAGCAATGAGTTACAGAAATTCCGTGAGATGAGTAGAGTGAGTTGTATAGCAAGGTCATACGTAGCAGTGCTATGGGGAACATAGAAGGTAGTAAAGATTAAGCAGCTGCTTATTAAGTACACCCTGCATTGAATGAGGCAGTGATCTTGCAGGAAAGAAGCACATGACATGAACAAAGAAGCTGCAGATATTCTAAAAGCTAATCACTGGAAAATTAAATTAATTTCAGAAAACAAACAAGCACCACCCTTAATTCTGGTATTTTTTAGCTTACAGCTGCAAGAGTTTGCACCCAAAGGCAATTCTATGTATGCAATTTACCTTTTCTGGGTGGGAGGGGGGCTGCTAAATCTACCTTTTTTTTTTTCCCTGTGGATTCTTAAAAAGTGTGTTATCAAGGTAAAGAGTCCTCAGCAAACAGTATGAACTGTCTGAGCTGCAGCTGGTAAGTGGAGTGGGTTGTCACTTGTTATGTTATGTCACTTGTTACCAGAAAAAGGGGACAAAATCTGATCGTAGGTTGGGAAACAGCTCAGGTGTCTTACTTTCAGCAGAGAAACAGAGAGAGTGAGGTACTTCTGAGAACCTCAGCAAGTTCCCTAGAGGAAATAAGAATTTTCCTGCTATATAAAGACTTACAGTGGCAGCTCGAATGGTTTCCCAACAGGGAACACACAAACCAAATAAAATTGAAGTTCCAGATCTTACTATTTCATCCATAGCAGTTTACACAATAATGTGAGTTTTGGATCCAACCCTGGCTATATTGGAGAATCTCGTTTCTCTTTTCCCTTCCCCCTGGTTGTGGACCCTGAAATAATTCCAGGCAGCAATCACAAGGCTCCCATACTAGTTGTTCCTGTCAGCTCTTCTCCAGCCTCCTGCTGCCTGGCAGCAAGGTTAATGTGATGTGTGTAGAGTTGAAAGCTCCTGAAGTAATCTTCTGTCTTGCTGGAGAGGTTCAAAAGACTGTTAACATTTACTCCAGCAAGCCAGAGAATATTGTGACCTGCTCAGCTGGAGAGAGAGAAAGGCAGAGAGGGGAAGTTCTGCTATGGGAGAATTTGGACTCAAACATGCTTGACTCCCAGACACACTCCTCTCATCCCACTGTGCTTCTGCTTTTCATTTAGAATATTTTATGTACTGAAAGGGCGTTCCAACTAAACTGTTTCATGAGGCTCTGATCATGCATTATCAGGCCAAGACAAGCTGCCAGCTG
Organism: Zonotrichia leucophrys gambelii; assembly: GCF_028769735.1. Taxonomy (NCBI): domain Eukaryota; kingdom Metazoa; phylum Chordata; class Aves; order Passeriformes; family Passerellidae; genus Zonotrichia; species Zonotrichia leucophrys. The sequence continues at coordinate 119,609,255 of NC_088171.1, read as the reverse complement.
CACCATGTAACATGTTGCTCCTTTCTGGAATACAGGAAAGAAAGGGCTTTCTGTGAAAGATTGATACTACCTTGTGTTGCGTCAGCATGTTGCATGTTGGTCTTGTCCTGCAACCTTTTATCCCCTAGTTACTACATATACAAGCAGTAGTAATATTTAAGTTTATTTCAGTTTATTTAAGTTTATCCATTCATGTTTTTTAAGTTTGGAGTAGACCAACTTACACAATTAATATGACCTCCTGCATAACATTTCTAAATGCTTTGTCTTACTAAAGAATGCTTTCCTTCTCCAGCTGTTAAATTTCTACTGTATACATTTACTATGACTCGCAATGTTATCCAGAAGTTGTTTAAGGGTTAAACTACAACCTTTTTTTCTCCATAAAAACAAGGAAATATCTCAGCAACTGACAAAAATCTTCTTAGGAATTGTTGTGTTCAGCAGCAACAGCTGAAAGCATTTAGTTTATGAGCCAGTATTCATCTTCAAAGACTCCATTCTGCCCAGAAAATAAAGAACAAGAGATCAATTAAGATCTCATCCAGCGTGCTAGTAACAGTGGGAAACATACCTCACACAAGTCATAGAATCCTGGAATACATCCTAAGAAAACCAAAGTCTGATTTTCACTTTCTTACTTTTCATAGACTATACAGATGCTGCTTCAGAGTGAGATGACCAATTTGGGGGAATGTGAACAAAGAGAACTTTAGGGAGCTCAATCCCAAAAAGTAATCTCACGTGCAATGTACCAGGTTCAACATTATTTAGCACACATTATACAGGTAATAGATCACCTGTCTTTTTACTTAGTGTGATGTTATCCTCATGTTAAATCTGTAGTGTATGGATCAGGAAAACTGCATGTGGTGCATTGCCTTGTTTAATCCTCAAAGGAACTCCATTGAGCTGTCATTTTGATATTAAACATGGACTTAATTATAAGATTATGAGATTTCATAGCAAGGGTTATGAAACTACTGTTTATTCATCTGAAAATGCTTAATTAGGTTCACTTATACCAGGTTTTCATATTTTGTTTAGAATATTCTGCTATGTTCCATGAAGAAATACAGTTCCCTTAGACACAGACCTAAGAAAAACTCTGGGAGCTGTGCTTGAATTTTCCTGAAGATGAAAGCTTAGATCTCAAGCCAGCTTGGCTCTCTGCAAAGGTACAGATGAAGACTCTGAAAATGGTAAGAATTTCCTCTAGCTTTTAAAAAGAGAGTTGGTGTAAGCTCCCACTAATTTTAATGGTAGCCAGGAGCTGGTTTTCTTCAAGGACAATAATAGGAACAACCTTTCCTCTCACTAGATTTTAATATCAAATTCAGAACATTTGCAAAGGTGAATCGTATTTTCTCGGGGGTCCTTTTTATGGCCACTGTAAATTCTCTGTTCCAAGGTCTTGAGACCAAAAGGACTGATGTAAGAAAACGTATAGCTTGTAACAGCAGTCCTTATAAATCTCACCCCCAAACAAAAGAGCAGAGAAAATAAAGAGACAGAGAGCAGACTTTAAGACCAGGGAAATAAAAGAAAGTTTATTTAGAGGAGACTCACTACCAGACTGGCTTGACTTGAATGACGTTTGTAATCTGTAAAGAGTCTGTGTTATATGAGGTGAATACAGAGTGATATTCCTCAAGGGGAAGAGAACACTTTGTAAGGCTTCCTTGTTACTCTAGAACTAACACATACTGTGAAGCAAGGCTTACAGTACCAAATTGCAAGTGCAAAAATACTTACAATGAGGGAAGGTAAACAGCTCAGTAGTTCATTAACATGCATGTCAAGTAAGTTATGGCTGTTTGCAGATAATTTTGAAGTAGTAAATAAGTGAACATTTGCCCTGTCTGATTTTCTGTGAAAGCACTCATATGCCTTTGTTTAGCAAGGCTAGGGCAAAAGAGGCAAATGGGGATGGACAAAACTTTTTCAGTCTTAGTATATTCAGAGGGTTCTACCAGCTCAAAATATAGTTCCAGCTACCACAATAATCTTATTTTGAATCCAGCCTCTTATTTTTCTTTTATGGCAGTGATTCAGACACAATATGGTTAATAAGCAGCATAAATGTCTCCATACCATTTTCAGGTATGCTCTTCAATAGACTTTAGGAGAGAGATACCCACAGATATACACATGAAAACATTTTTAGGATATAGTTTGTAGATCTTACACTGAAAGTCAGATCTTTTGCAGTAATTCAGACAAATTGAAAAACCACATCTCACCATGTCCTCTTATGAAAAAAAGTTTTGAACTCATTTTGAAGGAAATGTATTATACAATTGAGCTAATTTTTGAATGACATTAGTAAACAGAAAGTTAACTTCAGAGCCACTGATTTTGCAAGTGCACTCAGTTTGGTCTTAGAAATCAGGAAAATGGTTAACTGCTTCCATCTGGACTTACAAAAGAAGGCCACCTTCAAAAGAACCTTTTACAATGAAACTTTTGGAAGAAGTGGCATCCATAATTCTCATGTCAGCAATTCTTCTGTAAGAAACCACAATTGTGTCTTATTTCTCTGTGCAAGTGCATAGAAAATCATATATCTGCTTTTTTATGTACACGTTTACACAATGCCATGGAGGTTTTGGGGAATTGCAGTCCCATCCATTGCAGGTGTGTTTAGTCATGCCTTTTCTTTCTAGTAGCATGATTCATCTCATTTAAGACACAGAAATGCAGAAAAAACTGCAGGAATTAGTGTGCTACATTTCAGTATCCTGTCTATAATCGCTGTAGGAAGAATACCTTATGAAACATTCAACTTTTTTACCCATTATAAATTTCGTGATCATAATATAATTCAGTATGAACAGATTCTAAATAATTCTTTCCCCGATCCTGTACAACCTTTTTTCTTCTCCAAAAAAGTAGTATGGCAAGAAACCCAACTCAAAACACTGGGCTTCAAAAGCCATCAGGCTTTTCAGCCTGCTGGATGCTTGTTGTTCTTGGGCAGACAGAGATCAATGTTACTGCAAATAGAAGACAAAGGTACAGTGCCTTGAAATGGACCAGCTGTTAATATTTGTAGCAGCTATTTGTATGGTATTTCGGTAGAACATGGTGGGGACAGAATGAAATTACTGACTTGAACAAATTAGTACATAGATAATGAGAAACGGTGTTTGGATAATGGAACACGGTAGTGCCAAGAACAAACATTAAAACATGTCAGCACCTTTTTATTGAATTAAAACATGAGTTTCTAGGTACTAAGTACAGTGAAGATTCAGTGCCTCTACTTTACACATTCTCCAAGACCTTTTTATCTGGAAAGTTCTAAGAGACTTAAATGTAAGTCCAATACAGAATAGTCTTACCTCTGGGGTGAAACTGAGCAGCTGTTTAACATCACATACAACAGCAGTTTAGGACAGCAGTTGCTAATGTGGGAAAACATACCCAGATGTTGACTCCTTGTCATTTTAGGATCACATCTTGCTTAGATATTCAAGCTCAGAAGACTGAACTCTTTCATGCCTTTGAAAATTCTCTTTTCCCCTCAAATTCAAATATGAGAGGAAACCATTATTTTTTTTCCATATATAAAAGCACAACGTATATATGGCTTTACTGACAATTCTCAAAGTCCCTGACCACATGGTTTTGCTTTCTTGGACTTCAGAACTGTTGTGACCCATGCATGAATATTTGCATCTCAAAAAGCATTGGAAAAGGGGAGGAGAAATGAATTATTGCCTTTACTTCCAGATGAGGTTCATGGAAAATCAGAAGGCATCCCCACAAAGGTCACATAGATGTCCATAAAGACAGAAAGCTAACTTTGACAGCCACATTAAATTTTGTTTCAAGACCAGAAACTGATTTTCTAGGCTAAAGCAATGTGAAATCCTGAACTGCTATATGTCCTAAGTCTTTTAAAAATTTAATTTTATGTTCTTTTATGCAAAAGACTGTTTTGAGTCACATGGCTACATTTTTATATGGAATTCCAACACCCCTGCCCAGGACTAATGTGTTCCAATAGGTGCCACAACTGTGTTGCTCATCATTCGGAGCAACAAAATGCTCCCAAAGTCAAGCAAATATTAAGTGTTACATAATTTTATTGAGGTGGTGGAAGTGGAGAATTAATTTCAATATCTAATTTCAACATCCATTTTTTCTCTTGTCCACAGGTTGCATTAGCAAGGCACTGCTAATGACATCCATTGCTAATGACTTAAAGGTGTGGTCCCAGAACAGATGTTACAAGGGGATCTCCCATCAGGCGAAACTTTGGAATTTCCAGGCAGAGTACAAAAAAAAGGGACTGATCCCAAGAGCTTAAGAAACAGATATTTATTGATGGTCCTTGCATGACAGAATTTTTGGCTCAGTCCTGTAAAGTTCAGGGACTGAAACAAAACTGGAAGAATTCCCCACAAGGACTGCCAGAAGGACAGCTGCATAGGGCAAAAGAAAAAAGCAGTGACCTACACTTCACAGAGGAAATGGATGCAGCTCAGTCAATAGACAAAGTACAGACACAAAATGAACTGAAAACCCTGCTGCTAAGAAACATAAAGTTTTGATGTAAAAGTGATTCTGAAGCTCTAAAGGCAGCAAAATGTCTTAGGAAAAAAACGCCTTCAGGAGCGAAAGGGATATGATGTCCCTAATGATGTCCCTTGAGAAGAAAGTGGTTTTTTATGGTAATGGTTTAAATCAGATCCTTGGTGATGATATTTTAACCAAAGTTAACTAATACAATTAACTATAGATGCAGATCATATGGAAACCAAGGTAATCAAAGCTTTCAAGGCAAACAAGCATGTCTAGCCTTTCCTGCTCAGGCAGATGGAAATATGTTCAGCAATACAAGAAGTGACAAAACTCCTCTGAAAAATAATTTTTTTATTATTCACATCAATGATTCTACGTTCAACACAGATTATATTTGTTTATATTCAAATAAATATATTTATTTACATTTAAAATTACCAAAAAACAAACAAACAAAAAAACCAAAAAAGCAAAAAATAACCCAAGCCCCACAAAACAGTGACAAAAGCAAAGAGCTAACTAAACAAAAGTGAAAAATAGCTAACAATACCAGAGCAAATTCTTCAGGTAGCCTGGGAGAGAACATGATGATCTAAAGAGTCTTATCTCTATTCTGCTTGCTAAACTAGCAGGAAGATTGAAAGGAAGGTAACAGGGTTAGAAGGAGGATATAAAATCTTTTTGCTTCATCACCTCTCCAGAAAAGAGCGAAGAAAATGGTTAAAGATTAGAAAACACAAAGACAGAAAAATAGTTTGCTGGGAAAGAGGCAAAAGATCATAGCATCCTTCAATTACATGAAAAGCTCTTGTCAAAAAGAAGAAAATCATCTGTTCTACTTGCTCATGGTGGAAAGAACAAGCAGTGACAGCATCAAAGGTTAAACATTAAGAAAGAGCTTTGGAATAGATTTTTCTCAGAAGGTCATGGAATTTCCATCACTGAAAAAGGTTAGACAAACATCGTTCAGGAAAAAAACAGATAGGTATAGCTGATATTAGTTTAGAGACTTCATGACCTCTTGAGGTCTTTTCTAGGACTATTTTCTATGATTTGACAACTTAAGCAGTGATGACAAACTTTACAGACTCCTTTGAACTCTTTGGATGTCATTAAGATTGTCCAGACCCTTTATTCTAGCCATTACTCACTACATAGATAACAAAGGCAAAATTTGCAGGAAGAGATGACATGTTTTAGTTTTCCAACTACATCAGGCTAAAAAGGCACTATTTGGAGCACATGTGCCTTTCTGAGTAGAGCAGACAGGAAAGCAGTACATTTGCATTGTTTAAAAGGACTGTTGGAGAAGAGCAGCTGTACTTTGCATTAGCTCTTAATATGAGGTCATGATATGACATCATTCTCACGAAGAACAATAAAACCTAATATGCTGAAGCAATATATATGATATTAGAAAAAAATTCTAATCTAGTTAACATCTCTACTATTTTTTAAAAATGTACATTTACCTCTTGAGTTGTCATATTTCATACTGAGAGGGAAGATGCAAGGCTTCAAGGGATGAAGTTAGCTCATGAAAACTTAGCTAACATAATTTAAAAAAATTACTTTTTTTTTTCCCCTGTAACACTAAAAGGGAATTAAAATGATGGCCAAATGGGGACAATGGAAAAAGCAAGAATCATCTCTAGCATGTAGCCAAGGGCTCCAGTGACATGAAGAGATAAGCACCAGCTTAATCTAGCAGGGCTCTTCTGCAGGACAATTTCTGGTATCTGCATTTGGTTGTGATAAATGCTCAAGAAGAGAACAATAAAGTCTGCCTTGCAAGAACAATTCTTCCTGTCTATGCCCTCACATAAGACTGGAAAGGTTTGTTCATTAAACCCTCACTGACTTTCTCTGGGAAAAAAAAAAGGCAATTACAGGAGTGTGCTATGTAGAAAAAATGCTGGTAGGCAATTTTCACAGGTGATTATAAATAACCTTTCTGCTTATGAGAAGTATAACTTCAGTCATAAGACATATGACAGTGTTATTGCATGGTGCTGTGCCTCCCACTTCACTCAAAATAAAACTAGATGCCATCAACATAAGCTGTAGCATGGAGCCTTCTTTATAATTCCTGTGCTAACTTCATATTTTTTGCTATTAAATGGCCAAAACAGCTCTTCAGTCTATTTTTGTATTTTCTATTTTTCTCTAAATGACCTGTAAAAAAATTCAGGAGACCTTGCTAGAAACTGCATTCTACAAACTTTACACATATATGGAAGGTGATTTTCCCTTATTCCTCCTAGAATAATTTTCCAGATACATGTTTTCTTTCTTTCAGGAAAACTTATTCTATTCTATTCTATTCTATTCTATTCTATCCCATCCTAGTCTATTCTACTTCATTCCATTCCACAGAGTGTATCTTTTTTCCATGCTTTAGTCTAATATTGAAGAAGTTTCTTTCCTCCAGTTTTGCATTGAATTTATCAGATTTGGTATGTACATACCAGATAATTTTAGAAAAAGAAGTATGATATTAGGCAATATTTATACTACCACACTCTAATTACATGACATCATTGCAAGCCAGTCTATTAGATCAAACTTTGACTGTCCTTTTTCCTCCTTTGCAAATACCATGAAAGAGATGATATTGCCATTGAAACCCCTTTTATATGCAAATCAAAAAGTCTGTCTAAGACACAAACAAATATAATTTGAGTTGTTAGCTATAGCCTAGAGACTCTGCTTGCAACATTTGGACAAACAGAAGCAGAGACTTCTCCCTGGTGATCTTCTCTTTTACACAGATCAAAGACTTTTCAGCCTTTTATTGGAGCCAGTTTAGGAATTAAAAGATGACTTGGCCTTATTCAAACATCAGAGTTCCATAATACTTGGAATGGAATCAGAAAGCTTTAACAAAGCCTGTGGTTTAGAATTTGCACTTCTCCTTTAAACTTAAAATCAAATCGTATTTTCAGTGTGAACTATGTTAAATAAAACAGCCTCTGTGCTAGCTCATAAAAAATTGCAGACATCTTAGCTATACAATGTCTGTAGCATGTTTATCTGTTTGAAGGAGCTAAACCCTCACTTGCGGAAGGATCAAGTTCAGCTCTTATTAAAATTAAACCAAATCAGTTTATAGAATAGAAATTATATCCTTAATTATTATGCAAGTATTATTACCTATAGCTTGTAGACTTATTAGGTCAGCTGTACCTTTGTCAGAAAAAAAAAACAAAGGGAAAAAATTCAAAATGACTAAGCATGTAAAGAAAACTTCCAGCTCAGCAGGCAGTCGTTTTTTGGAAGGAAAGCTGCCAAACCCCTCAGAAGGTGCTCCTGCATAAAACAACTGTGTGCTAGTGTGCTACAGCAGCAACTTGCTTTTTACAAATGGACTTTGCCACCCCTCTGAGGCACAGTAAACCACAGCTTCAGGTCATCATCCTGAGCACTTGGATGGCACAGACAGAAGTGGGATGTGCAGAACAAGCCCTGCAACACCAGCATGAAGCAGAGCATGTCAGGAAGAGAATAATACTGCAGGACACAACTTGTCTCCAGCTCCGAACTTGGATTGGCTATACATGCTCCCAAATCAGAAAGGGGCTTTCCAGTTTCTGAAAGCAGAACAGTCTTCTGAGCCTCTAGCACCCAATTAATTTTTGGCTATACTACTTAAACCAACATCTGCTTACCAGGCATGCTTGACTGAGGGAAAAGCCCCCCACACGTTTGTTAATCATAGCATAAGTAAATATTGAAGTGAGGTGACACTACATGGCAGTATGTCACTACAGGAATAAAATAATCTATTCTGTCCAAAAAATATACATATAGTTGTTTTTTCACTTTTCTTTCTTCCCTTTAATATCATATTGAAAGTAAATTAAATTTCTCAATTTATTCAGAGTAAAGGATTAAGACTGAAAGTTACCTTTGGCTAATTTGTTTATTGATCACATACAGTAAGATTTACATTTCTGCAGTTTCTACATAATAGAGACAAAGCGTGCATAAAAATTTAACAGAGAAGAAATATATTAATATTGCAGCAGCATCAATCTTAATGATTTCTGCTCATTTCCAATAATTTACTGATTTAGAGAAAGAATTTTAACAAATAATATTTGTTAATGTCCATACCTAGCCAAATATTACTGAGGTTTCGTAACTTTATTTCTTTCATATTTCATCAAGTCTCAGTAAGTGCAATAAATTTTTGTTCAGAAGCCTCTTATATAATATTCTTATACAATATACACAGCATAACTCAGCCTACTAAACAAGCTTACAAAAGCTCAGAGAGAAAAGAGTAAGATAAAAGAAGAACAGAAGGAAAAACAATATTCTTTTAATCTTCTTCTGTGGACTCTTTAATGTCAGTTACCAACAGATCTCCTTTGTCAAGCAACTAACATGTGACTTTTTCCAAAGATAAATCAACAAAACACCAAGCACAGTAGAGTGAATATGAAAAAAATAAACAAGGCAAAACTGGCATCAATCTCCTAAGACAGTATTCCCAAACAAGCCAAAGGCCTGCTCTGTAAAGCCTAAGGGACAATTATCCTTCTAGCCATCTGCAAATGAAATCACAGTATGCCATTCCTTCCTAAAGAGCAAAATTCTTGCAAGGTCAGATGTGCAGGAAGAAAAAAATCTTCCATTCCCAAAAGCCTGTGCAATGGAAAAGAATTTTCAGTCTCCACAACACGAGAATTTTGGTTCTGCATTTTTATCTGCTGAACAAAATATTGAACATAGTATTGTATTACTAACCAGTAGTTCACAGAAGTAAGGTTCCATTCTGCTATCAGCTCCGTCAAAACTCAGCATTTCAGGGGGAAAAACAAATACTGCAAATGACAGATAAACAATTTTGCCTTCACCCACTCAAAAATCAATAGTTGATGTATACATACAGTGTAAAACTTCATCAATCCAAGACTGTCTAAGACAAACTGGGCAGGTGAACTACCACAGACAAAGAGAGCAAGAGCCATGGGCTTGGCTCCTGCTCTTTGTGCTCTAAAAAGGTCTCCTGGAAGTCGAGCTCCATGGAGCTTGGTGTCCTTGAGAGTAACTCCCTTAAGAGACTTTCTCACTTAGGAATTGGAAAATGGCAAGCTCATACCTAAGTTCAGCTGGGACTACGAGGCAGAAAGTCTCCCCTTAGGAAAACAAAGCTAGAATGGAGCTCAGAATGTTGTGTAGGATGTTGTCAGCCCCTGTGCCATGCCAATTGAGGCAGAAATCAGAGCAGGCCTTCTCCTGTGGGGAAGTGCACTGCAGGAAGCACAGGGGAGTTGCAGCTTGCACCATGGGCAGTGTTTGTGATCAGTGATCTGGTGCTTCATGGGTTGACATGTGCTGCCATGGTAGCATGGGCCGAACACCACAACAGGCAGGAATTACCCTGAATTAAAGGGAAACGCCCGGTTGTTAAGTCTGTTTTTATAATGTAGAATAACATCATTTAGTCTGCTGAAAGCAAAGGAGGCTAAATCACTCTCCAGCACTCCCTCTCCCACAAAATCCTCTCACTTATTTTGCTGCTAATGACTATCTGTCCCTTCCCTCTTCTCCAAATGCTCTTTTCCAATGGTCCTTCCTGTGATTTATATACATTAGAATTGCAAGCATGAATAAGAAGTACCTCAGTTTTTTATCATGCCGTGTAAGTACAACACATTCAACCTAATAAATGTTCATTCTTCAAAATTTTTAATAGTTTTATTACTGATAATGGGAGTTTCTGTACTTATTCATTAAATTTGTCAAGTCCCTTCTTTAGGAATTGATTTTGAATTTATAATACATTTTGTTCTGACTTAATATTAATGTGTAATTCTAAGCCACTTTTGTCCTGCCTTACTGGATTAATTTAATGTCTTTTTAAAGGTACAGCTCTATGTGACATCATTCCCCTGCCAGATTTATAACAGCCAATGAAGTCACCATTATAGCTTCTCATAATTTTCTTCTTTCACCAGTGGTGTAATATGCCATTATTCCTATTTCTCAATTATGAATCTAGCTTCTGGACAGGTAACCTTTACCTGGAATGCAATATTTAACTCATAATAATGGTAAGAAATACTTTACAGTTTCACTTTGATTAATAAACCATATATCAGTATTAGCAATTTTCAGTATATTTTAGATGCAATGGAGAAGAGAAACAGTATAGAATATAAGGGTTAATATAGTAAATGTTGCACATGTTTCTGAAAGAATCATATGTCTTTCCAGCTTTTAAATCCTAGCTCAAAATTTTGCTATTTGCTCTGCTTGTACCTACTTATAACACAGATATTTCCTCGTATAAGGACATGCATATGAAATTACACTCAGTACTATATGAAAAATATCTATTGCATATTGTGTTTTCTTTTCCTTTTACCCTTGTTAATGACTGATTTAGTGTTTGTGCTCCTGGTCCCAAGTTTAACTTCACTAGTATAGAAAGTAGGTGTGAAATTAATACCTTTCTGTAAAAACATTAATTTTGGCAGTTCAAACACTTGCAGCTATAAGCTGTACCTTGGGCAGGCTGTGCCTTCAGGTCTACACACTGGCTATTGGCTCAGTCACATTTTGCCCTTTGGTTTCTCTCAGTTCCAGGGTCCCTTGGTTGGCAGGGAGAGACGTGTCTCTTCTTTCTGCCTCAGTGCAGTGTTTGAAACTCCAAGTATTTTTTCTCCTTTCCTAATATTTAGACTTTGTGTGGGTTTTTGTGTGTCTGTTGAATAGTGCCATGCCTTTGATTATATTTATTATGTTATTATATATTTATTATTATATTATTTTATTATATTATATTGACAAAAGGTTCACATCACAAAAAATATTAGACCAATAGCTGGCCATAGTCATCATATAGGTTTACACTAAGATTCTTTATTGTAGAAAAAACAAACAACTCATATATCTGTCTACAGAATTAATTTATATGGATACATCTCAATTGGTTCTGAAATTACCTTGAGTTTGGCAGTCATAGCTTTGGTGCCCTGGGCTAATATGGCTGCAGGAGATAGATTTATGTTATCATAATTGTACAACATTTTTGGAAATGAAGTAAAATAGTATATTGACAATCTAATGACATGAACAATATCCCTGTTCCAAACTTCAGATGCTTTTAAGAAATATATATTTGTGTGTGGTCTTTCTTCCCTTTCCCTCCTCAGCAATGATTCTATTCCTCCAGGTCAGAAAAAGGAAAATACTGCAAACATGGTGGTGAGGAGAAATTGCAAGTTGGAGAAATAGCACAAAGAAGGAGGAAAAATATGACAGATGAAGCAAACTGACTACTACTCTTGAGAAAGGTTCCTCTAGATTTTTCAACATGTATTATACTGTTGTGCACATTTCTCATTTATCAAACCTCCATACTAAAAATTCACTCACCATCTCTATACATTTAACTTCTCTAATTTCATTGCAGAGCTCAGTTGAGAAATACTGATGTAGAGGTTACCCTTTTCACAGCATTCAAAGTATTTATGGGAGCAATTTTGCTCCAGGACCATCACTTAACTCTTCTGTTTGCCACACGGCAAACAGTTCCCCTAATAAATTTTTTAACTCTGAATGTGAGACTGATCTAACTGATTTTTACATTTAAATTCTTCAATCCAGGATTAAATTTATGAAGTTCCACAATATGTAAGCTTTCCTTCTTACTTACCTTTCAAAGAAAAAAAAATAGAAATAGGTATGAAAAATAATTTAAAGGAACATAACCACTCCTGAAACAAAAGTTGTCTATCAGCCTCTGATTAAACCATACTTTTCATTAAAGGATCAAATGTCCTTATTCCTGACAACTAGAGATAATGAAAAAATACAAACATGTGCTTTGTCTTTGTTGCAGGGTCAGGAGATACAATCACTCACTTAAACTATTAAATGTAATGCACACAAGCATAGGGAGATGAAAAGTGCCAGTTTAAATTAGCTTGACCTGTAGTGTTGACTCCTGGACAGATGGCATAATATACCCTGACTTCATTGCTGAGGCATTAGAAGCACACAGCAAGAGCCCATTGTGATATTAAGAAAAAGCTCACAAGTAAACTCAGACTGAGATCCAAAAACCTGCTGGCCCCCTGTGAGGCTCTTGGCTTCCTTTTGCCAGACCTATTACAATGTAGAATGAAGTCTTCTCAGTTTTAGCTGAAGCAGCGCAGTGCTCAGGCAATGAAGGGGCATTTTCTACTTTGCTGTCTAGAGTGTGTTTTAGGATGGGATTCAGAGTCCTAAAGACCAGGCTCACAAAGGGCAAACCAGTCAAAGTCAATGCATTCTTCCCAGGAGAAGGCAAAGCTAACTGTACCCAAACCTCACTGTTTGACAAAGCTGGCAATCCTTTTAAGGAGGAGTGCACAGGCATAAAAATTAGATACATCTGTACATCTATCTATCTATAGTATTTCTCATGACACAGCAAGAGTCTTCTAAAAAAGTCTTTCCCCCATAAATCTTTGCACTATTAGTAGAAACTGAAGGTTCTTACACACACACAACAACTCACACATACTTTTTTGTAGAATTCAAATTTAAAGAGAAACAAAGGGCTTATCCAGCTTCTCTTTTGCATTCATTCTCAAAATTGGGAGGGCTGTCTCTCAAGTGAATATATAACTCACTATCCAACATCCTGAGAAACAGAAGCAGGGTGTAGAGTGCAGAGCACTAACAAAATAACTGGGTATATAAAAACAAAAACAAAGAAATATAGGCCAATGACATCCCACCAAGCAAAAGGTAGTTAGGAAAGCAAAGTAATTAGCCATTTTTGCAATGCATGGAAGTTGGCATCTTGAAAATGGTTGGCTCCAAATATCAGTGACACATCCATCTGTTTCTTCACTCGCATAAGATTGCCGCTATGCTTTTTGGGTACTTGGAATTTATGGGCTCTAAGTGGAAAGGACACATCACAATACTGTGATGGGCTGAGCATTCATCAAACAGGGTCACCTGTAGCTCTAAAGGTCATTTGGCATTTTATCTGGTCCTTTATAAAACTAGAGAAAATAATATCCCTGAAATCTCCTCATGCTTCTCTGTCCTGCAAAGGCAGAAAGCATAACAAAGGGCAAAGGAAGTTTAGAAAGAGATGATGACATTGGATAACCTTGCATGGAAGGATTGTGCGATGCTCTGTATGCCATGTTATTACTCTGAATAGACCTGCCCAAGCTTCTTCTACTCTTTAGTAATTTTTATGTACTGAGATAACTGTACAAGAAGCCAGATAGTGATTTATTCCATAAAATGTACCAGATTCAAATTGTTCTTGCCAGCGACCACACTTTCCATTTTGTTTTGGGGCCATAGAGTAATCTAGCTGTTTTCCTTCACCCTCCAAAATCTTTATTATTTTACAACCATAAAGTTTTGGAAGCTCTCATTTTAAAGGAAGAAATTATGTTAAAACTAGGCAAAAGTAGAACAAAAATATTGTCACCTGCAAGTCAGTTTAACATAAAATGACAGTCATTCAACCTCAAAGTCTGGCAGTAATCTGTGACTCTTAATTCAGGCATCACTACATCTTGCAGATTTTCCAGGCATTTGCTTTTAAAATTGTGTTCCACCTTTGTTACGTGGCTTGCAGAAAGTCTGCAAGAAATAAAGTATCAAATGTGGTTTATTTTCAGCACAGACCATCTATTACAGTGTGAATGATTTCTCTAAAGTTTCAAGCACCTAACAAGAGAATGATTTGTGTTCCCAAGTCTGAGGTTTTTTCTAAATAGTCCAATAAAAGATATTTAATCCTACTAATACTGCCTTGCCTAAAATTAGGCACCTGAGTAAGAAGGCTGAATTTAGGCATTCTGGCACCTGCTTTGTTAATTTAAAGCACCCTCTTAAATTTAAACATATTTAAGCACCAACACCAAAAGTGTTGGGCTGTTTCCATTAATCTATTTCAAAAAAAAAAAAAAAAAGAGAAAAAATAACACACATTTATCTCCCTGACTAAATTTAATCATGCATATTAAAAATGTTGGCTTTTACGACTAATGGAAAGTTGAAATACTTTCTCACTGTATTATTTTAAAGGACTTGCAACACAGTGGAGTCTTCTGAGCCATCACAACACTGTGCATACACACCCTGCTTCTTATTTATACCCCAACAGCACTGAGGCAGTGGATAATGGCTCCACTGTTGCAGTTACTGTACAGACAAAACTGTTGCAGCAACCTCTGCCAAATGTACAGTTTGGGTTAAGACTGAGCTGGAGGTGAAGGTCTAATCAGAGAGCACTCAGAGCAAGTGAGGGAATATTAAAAGCTCCCTTGCAGTTCAGAGCAAAGAGAGGCCTCTAAGTAGGGCAGATCTCCATTCCGGGCTGTCAGAAGGCTGAGTTGTAACATGAGCTGGGCTCCGTTTGCTTTTCCATTTATATAAAAACCTTTTTGTTTCTTTTGTTACAAACTTAGACCTCCAGAATAAAGCCTAGAGGAAGGGGGGAGGGAGAGGAGCACTTGCTGCCTGAAAGATGCAGTTTGTTGTTTGACCACTGTATGCAGAATACAGTTCCTGGCTATCTGTCCAGTTTGCAGCAGCTCCTCTGTACCAGATAAAATTCCTTAAAAAATAAAGCTCATGCCCACATCCAGAGAATCTGACCCAGTCCCTGCCCCCAAGGACCCTACTTTGCAGAGGAAAGACTAAAGCACACCTGGAAAGAAGAGCAAGAATGGTTTCCTTTTACAATCCTCATAGAAAAGGTCAGTCCTTAGGAGACATTTTAAGATGGGAAGACCTTGGCAAATCAAGACTTCAAAAGCTGGTCATGGCAGAGAGGAAGAAATCAATAGGATGGGAATAGGGTTAGCATATTAAGAAAGCTCAGTATTTGACATTCCTGATGGCAAAGGGAGCAGACCTTGGACAGAAGGAGATAAAGCTGGGAGGAAGCTGTCTCCAGGGGCAGCTGTACCTATCGAGCATGCTAAGGGGCAGCAGATCGGTACTAAACAAGAATGATGTATTGATCATGCAAGGACAGCATATACTGACATCTGCTTCTAAGAGATTAAAACAGGGAGAATAATAAGTAGCAGGACCTTACAAGAGTTAACCTGGAAGATGGTGAGTGAAAGCAAAAATGTAAGTGTTCTACTTTTCTGCAAGAGAAGGCATATTTACCTCTTAGTCATGCACAGAGGAAGCAACACAAGCTGTGTTGATATATTGGTGAAGGAAACTATAAAGAAATTGAAATGCTTTACTCAGTTGAGACTTATGAGTAGTAATAAACAACAGCAACTTTGCTTTTCATAAAATCAGTTTTCATCACTGCTTTTATGCAGAACCCTTATCACTGATCCCATTTTACAGAAGGGGGGAAAATGGCATACAGCTAGGTGATACAAATCACCCAAGGCTGCTGCGTGTGGCAGTACAGCCAAGGACAGAGCCACAGCATTTCACTCATGCAGCTGCGCTCCTGCTGAAGCCAAACGCAGCCACAGCTGAGGGGAATGAAGAGGGGAAGCTCTTTTGCAGCAAGCAATGTGGGATACTTGAGAAGAGAAAATGAACTTCCAGGTGAGACATCCCTCTGTGAATTTCCACTGAGCAGGTTGAGTGCCTGCATAGTTCCTGTATATAACACAGGGATTAAAAAAATTCACTCTCTCTCCAAATGTAAACTCTAGTTTTGTTTTTCTGTTCAGTTACCCACAACAGTTTATCTTGGGGCTTGTTGTCAAGACAACAAAACCTGAAAAGAGAGAGAGTTGCGGTAAATAGCCAATTATTAAACAACAAATTAGGGCTGTTTTACTATGTTAAATTTAAACGGAAAGAAAGATGCATCTCAAAAAACAGAAATTTCAGTTTGGAAAGCAGTGATATGACTAACTGTTGGTGGTTGGTGTGAGCTCTGTACCTGAAGCCACTGAAGGAATGAGGCAAAAAATTGGTAAAAGGTAAAGAGAAAACAAATTTCAGAAATCGGCAAAGTGATAGGAAATTTAGTTTTGAGACTGCACTCAGATGTACTCTCTCATTTAAAAATTACAGAGGAGAGCTTCTCGTGAAGAATATTTCAGTAACTGTCTACATCATAGGCTTTAAGGCTATATATTCAAGGAGAAGGATGAAACAAGTAATGAAGACATTTGAAGGTGGTAGCTATTTCAGGATTAACTATAGACACATGTCTACAAAATGGCAAGTAGCTATTGCTGCATGTGCCAATGAAAAACCTGCTCAGAAAGACATGAAAAGTACTGTCAACACTTACACATACATTGAGGAAGTTAGTGAAAATATGAAGGTGAACACAAAGGAAGAGCCCTGTTGTTCAGAACCAGAAAACTGCATGACATTCCCATGCTCTATGAGCTCCCAGTGATTATGGAAAATATAAGAGCTGAATGCTGATAAGGTGAGTATGAATTTAATCTGAACTATCACATGGATGATAGCTCTGCCCTGCCTTGGCCATTTTGAGCCTTCTTGTTTCCCCTACCACTGAGGCTGGGGGCTGAAATGCTTGGAGGTGAAAGAATTACAATGGGAGCAACAGTCTTCTTTTTCTTTCCTCCTACAAATCCCACAGGGGCCCAGAAACCACATTTTATATCAGATTTTGAGGGCTGAGTTCTCAGCCAGTGTTCTGTAAAACATGCTTTTTCATGTTATAAAACCAGAAAAAGCCAACAGCATTAACATTTTAAATTTGATTCTGTTAAAACAGGCTTATTTCTATTTCCTTCAGTTACCTCTTTTTTCCTTCTTTTTTTAATTATTCCAAAGCCTATAGTGGCAAGTTTGACATTTGGCCAAGTTTCAGCATGAAATTTTATAGCTGAGATAATACAAGATTCTGTAAAATGAAGTAGGAAAATGCTTCCAGTTAGCTTTAACAATAAATGGAAAGGGGAAAGTTGCTTCTGAAATAAGGCTTTTTCCTCTACTTGTTACTAACAAGTGCTGGAAGAGATTACTTTTTTATAGGTGCTATTTATCTTCTGCTTCTCCTTGTTATTGATTTATAAACATATAAGGAACATGTAAAACATATCTAAGTAAAGTTTTAACAGCACTGACATACACAAAGTCTCAGAATCCACTGTCATGCTGCTTTTCAATAGCATAATGCCATTCATTTCATCAACATATTCCTGAATTTTATTCCTGATTTACAAGCCACAGAAGTAGATCAGAATCTGATCCACAGAGCAATAGGATCTTTCTCTGTAAAATTTGGTTTTAAATGTTAAATAGTCAGTGCCGCAATGATCAAAAGATGCCACAACAGTAGCAGCATCTCTGTTATTCTGAAATTTTCTTGCTTGTAAACTTCAGACAAAACCTCTTTTTGTTTGTTGATGTGAGCATTTTAACAGGAAACAGGAGTTCAGCCACTATAAAGCACTTTTTTTCCAACACAAATTTCGCCATTGTGCTGTGATTGACAGCCATCCCAATGTCTATAAACAACCTACAAGCCTCCCAAATTGACCATTCAGTTCCTGCGTCCAACATTTAAACACTGAGCGGTTTTTGCGCTCAATAAAATTCCTTTTCATTTCACCCTGGGTTGCCATGTCTCTTCAAACAGAGACAGAAAAGCAGTGCTCTGTGTCAGACAGATTTTAATTTTCAGTCCTCATCCATTCGTACAATGTAGACACAAGCAAACAAACCCTACCCAAAGCCTAGCAACCCACAGTTTAAACAGTCAATGCATATGAGCTACGGGATGAAGGCCTGGACCTGTTCACACATGAATAAAGAAGATTAAGATTTTCTTTCAAAGACATGAAGCCTTTTTGACAGCCTGTGTCAACAGCGCTGTCTGCCTCTCAATGTGAAACAGTCTTCTATCACAGGTTCCCACAGGGAGGTCTTGCTTATTAGCATGCTTTACACTTCCATTCCTTGTCAGTATTTAATTTAAGAATAAGGGTGCAAAGTTTTGCAAACTCTTACTTACCCACAATGAAAGGATAACTTACTGGAGACACTGAAAGGAAATACCAGCTAACATGAACACCTACAGAGTACATTTTTAAAGAGGATAACCTAGAAAAAAAAAAAAAAAAGAGAGGAAAGCAGTGGATACAGTTGTGTTCTCTATTTGTCTTTGCAAGAATATACAGAATATGCAGTGAATTTGTTAATCACAGAATGTCTCTTTTAGTAGGTTACTTTTGTAGAATTCTCTTCAGCCTACACTCTAAGTGTAACATGAGTGCTGCCATGCAGGGCAATACACCAACTAAAATTTTGGACATAACAAAAAATATCCATCAAAACTGCAGCAATAATACTGACTGGGTTCATGTCAGGGGGTCTTCAAAGTCATAAAACTGAATCCCCTGCTATCACAGGCAATATGACATATAATCCCCCTCAAAAAGCGACCAAGTGCTCTTCCAAAACAACACTGTGAACAACAAAAAGCCAAACCCATTGTTTTCATTCAAGAGAAAGATTAGTCCTGGCTGAAACAATTTAGATTCTGTTTCTCTAAATGAATGACAGCCCCAAGTCACCATTACAGATTGATGTTATCATATTGTTTAAAATCAAAATATTCTAAGACTCCAATCTTGCAAACATACTTAGGTAGCTGTTTAGAAAAAGAAGTGAGTGGTCCCAGTTAAGGTAATTTCATCATGCAGATGTAGAGCACATGCAGCTTTCAGGATTGCAGTTTAAATTTCTGGAACTAAAAATAATAGGGAAAAAACTGTACTTCCTGCAATATTGGCAAAACATTGTTTTTTCAGGAACAAACAAACCATGTTACTTCTGTATTTGCTCATTTCTTGAGCAGGACCACAGATTTGTTATCAGTTTGCTAATCTAACTTAATATTAAAAAAATCACTTTTTGAAACTATCACAGGAGAAAGTTAGACGTTCAGGGCAGAAAAAAATTATTGCAACAAGGAACAGATTATGTCTCAGCAAAATAAGTGGGAAAAGCTCCAAATTTATCTCAATATTGGACTTAAAACAAGATGATTAAATAAGAATGGTCCTGAAAGCCAAGTCATAATCCATATCATGGGAAGCAAAATTTCAGGCAGAAAAATTAAAAAATAATTCTTTTTTTCAAAATCTCTAAGATTTTTCTTAAAGCTCAAAATAATTTCTATCTACATGGTTTAGGGATTTTTTTTAAATAAATTGTGCAGCTAAAAGAAGGGAAAATAAATGCTTTGTGGCTCTAATGTCAAATTCAACATGAGATACAGAGAGAGCTGAATGACCTTGTAACTAGAAATAAACAGCTGAGACAAGGAAGGATAACCAGGATTACAAGGATCAACATTTAATGCATCAAAAATCTTCCTTTAAAGCTGTGTACTGTACACAGACATGAATCATAGTCTTTTACAAGTATCTGCTTAGCAGATGCTTTTAACAGTGCTCCTGATTTTTCCCCTCTGTGAAAGTCGCAAATGAGTGCGTGAAAGCTAATACAATTACATGAAAGATGCACTTCCTTTTATCCTTCAATACATCTCAAAGAAAATTATCTAGGCTTTTAATTATTTATTTTTAAGACAGTACACTTTGAGTTCAACAATTTGATTCTAGCTAACATTTATTTCTGTCAAGCAAGTATGCGACTCAGTGCACTGCAGTTATAATTCATAACATATTCAGTTATGTTCTCAAAGCTACATATTTGTTTAACAGAAATAAATGTCATCCCAAGTTTTAATTTGCTAAAGTTAAATTTGTCTAGCCATCTAGAGGAAAATTACATAGGTCAAAACACAAAGAAAATAAGTAAAGAAGATTTACAAATACAATGTATACAGGAGCCTGTATTTTATTCTCCCTGATGCCTGTTATTTATAGGTATTAATTCTGAGAAGGAACACTAGGTTCTAGCAGCAGTTAGTGGCAGGCCTATAAATAAATCATCATTTCCACTATAAAAGCAAAAAAACTCTTCAACAAATAAAGTAGTTGATTTTTATTTTCTGATCGGTCCTTTAAAGTTATAACATAAAAAATATGTCCATGTCTTTGCATCTTTTTTTTAATACCCACAAATTAATTTATTTGCTGTCTCTCACTGTCTTGGGATGCAGTCTTTAGTTTTGGTTTGGTTTAGGTTTTTTCGGTTTTATTTGAGATAGATGCATTACATGGAATAAAATACACTTTTTAAATTTCAATGGACAGTGCATACTATTTGCAAGAAACACTTTAAAAGTAATTTGGAGACCCCTGAGTAATTTCACTCACAGACTTATCAGAGTGTCACCCTTGTTTAAAAAGAGGTTCCAACCCTCATTTAGAATTGTTTGTTTTTGAAAAAAGTGTCTAAAATTCTGTGATTTTGATATTTTTGTGCTAATTTTCATCAGCAAACAAGCTCCATGACAAATTTGGTCAGTAAAGAAGTTCAGCACAGCCTTGTTGAAGACGCCTTTCAACATGGCTGCCACGTCCCCTTATTCTTTCCCAGCTGACCTCAGTGGGCTGTGATTTTTCAAGTGGTATTTCTGTCTCTTTGTTCTTAATGGGATTCTCTTGTCTCCATCTCCTCACCAGTTACGAGGTCATCCTTCTCCCTGGGGGCGTTTGGCTTTACTGTCATGGAGCACAATGGGAAATAGCCACCCTTCAAGCGACTGTCAGCAAGTTTCTCTGGAGCACAAGGATTGAGGGAACAGTGGTGGTGCTGCTGGTGGTATTTCATAACTTTCAGTGCAGCTGGCTGGAGCAAATATGACCACATCTATTAAATACTTCTCAGGAGTCCTCACGCACACTAGATCTACTTGACAGCTTAGGCAGGAAAGAGGAAGAAACTTGTTTTAAGTGTGTGTCTGACAGAAGGGAAAATTTAGTGATATATGCTAGGAGCTGGGGATTTAGGAGAGACTGGGCAAAGGCTGGCCAGTGGGAGGAGAGAAAGTATGGATGTTGCTTAATCATGGGCAGCTGTTCCCACTCATTTATCTGGGGGATCTTTGAAGATACTTGTGTAACATATAGACAGGACTAGTGGCTGCCAGAGGCAAGAATTTCCAAAATTTGTCTTTGACTGAAACATTCTGGTAGCTTCAGCTACCAGCAGCATCGAAGAGAGATCCAGAACTGGGTCGGGAGTAGGAGAAGTGCTCCAGCTTGCAAACTCAGAGGCAGCACCCTTGTACATTTGTGCCCTTACCATCAGTTTACACAGACTGACTGTCCCACAGACACTGGATTTTCACAATCATAAATCATCTGTTACTGTGGCATGAGTGGCACAAAATTACAGGGAAATGGATGCTCAAATTTAGTCTTTAACTTAGAGTTGGTAAAGTGAATTGCTCACACAGCTCATAGTATTTCTTCTTTTTACTTAATCTACATGTGATACACCCGTTCCTGGTCATGGGGAAAAAGGACACATTCTGATTTAGGGTTTGTGTTTTCTTAATGATTTATCAAAATACTGAAGTGTTTAAACTGAAAACCAAAATCAGTATCTATTTTGAGATGTTATCCCAGTACCTTGCATTTTTTTCATTCATCAAGGACCCTGACCAGGCTACTGCTTCAACTGAAGCTCCTTAAGTTTCTCCCTTGGTACATAGTCTGTGACACTGTATTTCCCATTGGAAGCTTGTAAAAAAATTTTGGGTTGGGCACAGAAATGCCCCAAATAGCATCTTACAGGCAGCCCCTGAGTTTGTGTTCCTTGACGTGCACAGCTCATAATTTTCACTGTTCCCTCAGTCAATATTTTCAGAGGGAGTTTTACAAATGATCATATTCCAAACATAACTGAAACTACACTACAGTTCAAGGATGTGTCCCAGCATCACTGATGAATTGCATGTGCCCCTCCACTGTGCCCAGCTATAGGAACAATACAAAATGTGAGCCTGCTCTATTCAATTTATTATTACATCACAATCCTCAAACCTCACTTGGTGGCATTAACAGCATGGCCCTTCATCCTGTCTTATTCAGGTTTGCTCAGAGTGTGAACGTGGCCCAAAGTGTTAGACCTGGTATCTCAGGTAAGCAAAAATCAGTCAGGTCAAATTAAGAGTTGTTTCTGCCCTCACAGCTGTGAGGCTGGCTGGCCATACTTGAGAGGAACAGTAAATTCCTTCTGAATATTTTGGGGCAGTAATGAACAAGTTTCCCTTTGCCACACAGCAAAACTGTGAGAAGAAAAGGGAGCTGGGAGGGTAGTGCAGGGTGAGAAAAATCAGTTGAAGAAGCCTCTAGTCCTTCTGGGTCCTGAATTCCACTCAACAAAGGGAAGGAGCAGATGCAGAGACTGGAGATATCTCTGGGCATGTGAACACTGAAGAAACTCAATCACACAAGAAACACTGATGATACCTAACAAATGGTGGTGCCTATAGGATTCAACTATTTTGCAGAATGACTTTTTATTCATCAGTGTTGGACTTTAATCCATAATATTTAAAAATTCCGTGTGAGGTGATGTGTGATCAAGCAGATTCCTAGTTGTCCCCGTACTTGTTACCTTCACCACAAAGGCAAATAAGGTAAAAAGCAGTTACTTAATGTTTCATAATTTATAGTGTGTTTGACATTCATTCAGTTTACTCATCTTGTTCCTAATCCTAAAATAACCAGCTTTAAAACAGGGTATTCTGCAGATTTTTACAACTTTATAACATCTGCACCAAATATTGTGGGAATGTTTTAACCCAAGTTCCAAAATTATACATGATTTAATAAGGGAGTTGTTTATGTTGGTTAAACAAGTCAGCTATTGAAAACAGATTCACAGAGAATAAACAGCTCTAGTATGTGAATTGTTTAGGTTTATTGCATTGTCCATAAGTATATTTAAATATCAGTTATTAAATTAGGTTACTAAAATAGCTTAGCCTTACATATTTATGTTTGGGGACCTTGTATAACATTTTGTGGCACAATGTTAATCCACCTATTAGCATTTTCAACTTAACCTGTTTGAAGAGTAACAGGAAAACAGGAACAGCATCAACAGGAAATGTTAAACAGCTATCAATGTGTTTATCTGAGAAGGTTTCCTGTCTGTAAATACAGTCATTTTTGCACTGCAGTTGATGACAATTCACTGTGAGGAGTTTAAAGCTTTCATAACTATGGCTCCACCTTCATGCATAACTTTTCTTGAAAAGTACATAATGAATTGCTAATTTTGCACTACAGCCTGGAGTTGACTGGTTTAGTAACAGAAAATTTACTTGAGGTCCCAAAAAAAAGTACAGTGACATCCCTCTTTGTGAAATAGTTTTCCAATTGATGTGAACTCTTTTCTTTGCAATTTCAGTGTAGTTTTAAAAAGTCATAATAAAATGCAGTTCCTGCTCCAGCATGCCAACAATCTAAAATAAGTGGATAAAACATATAAAGAGAAGATGTAACTAGTTAGTATAGCAGTGATAGCAAACAATGACTTTTTTCTTAAACATTGTTCTTTTACATCCACTTCTCTGCAAGTTTCTCCTCTATAGACTAGTGAGACTGGAGACCATCTTTATAAAGCATTGCCAGAAGATGAAAATTAAGGAGTAGAGTAAGTTATGGAGGTCAGGAGGAAGACGGGTGGGGGTGGTTGAGGAAAGAAAATTCTGTACAGTCATTAGCAAAGCACCTCTCACTTAGACAACATGTAAGAAGGCAGATGTCATGCATTTGCTAAAGTGTATTTCCACCTGTTCTCTATTCCCCTTCCTCACATCCTCACACACAGCTCTGCATTCCTTCACCAGGACAAAGGAAGCTTAACTGTGTTAACATCAGGGTTAAGAGTTTCCTTTCAGTGATCATTTTTATGTGAGAGAACACACTCCTTTCTTTTTAGGCAACACAGCTCTCTAGCAGGAGAAAGTGACAAAATTTGGGTAAGAAGGCATCCAAGGTTTATAATCCACAAAGCCAACTCTTCCCACTGCTCTCTGCCAGGCTCCTAGCAGATGTTATTCTGCAGGTAGTGCCAGGAGCCAACTGCTGCTCCTGTTAGAAAAAGCCATTCAGCTCACCTGCTGGAGGCAGGAGCTTTGCTGTGACTACTGCAGCCAGCTCATACTCTCTAACTTGAACAATCCAGTCTCTCCCCCTGGGTTACAGGACCCAGGACCACAGGAGACACAGATGCTTTACTGGATAATTGAGACCTAAGCATGGCTAGACAGGAATTGCAGCCACCTGGTTTTCACACAGGCACAGCTTTTGCCCTGCCAGGGAGGCAAGCTCAATGCAGGCTTCTGAGAAAACATCATTTCATCAGGTGCCAAACATCCAGCAGTGGCACACACTTTCTTCTTTGTTCCCTGCAACACAGAGCCAGTGGTCTGATTTCTGCTTTCCCAAAGGCAGGGCTAATTGTCTCTCAGTGATCCATAGAGCAGCAACAAAACAATGTGTTGAGAATAAATATCAGACAAGATAAGAGCAAAGAGAGGCGTACTGATCACTCTTCCTTTTCAGCCATCGGCAAGAACGGAGATTCGACCTGTTTTGTCACAGACCAATATTGAAGATTCTGTGGCATGGCCACAGCTAGCCAAGTAAGTGGTGAACCAAGTCTGACACATGCCAATTAAAGTAATAAAAATGGAACAATTACAAGTAGTCAAATCTCAGATTAGTATCAGTAAAGTTTTTGGCACTACCATTTATCACAACTGCTTCAACACCATGCACAAGTTCTTGTTTAATACTGGCTCACACAAAAATATATCCTAAATTCAAGTGATAAACAAACCCTTCTCAATAGTTCTGACTTTTGTTCTTTCCCAGTTCCAACAAGACCTGTCCATAAATTATCAGACAGGATGGGATCAGAGTGTGATTGAGGGAAGTCACAAGAAATCTGAAGCTTTTGGTAAGTTTAGCAGAATAGCAACAGAACACAGCTGACAAATACAGTAACACAAATCATAAAGCCTTATTGTCAGTACTGGAAAAAACTTTTATTTGACAAGCCCCACTTTAACAAAACACTTACTTTTTCCACAAGTGAAATATTGGGTGATTTGGTTGTTGGGAGTGAGTTGAGGTCTGATATGCCTGGTTAGTCTTTGGTGGGTAATTCATTTGGATCCTGAACACCTAGGCCAGATGTTTGCATTTAATAGGTCAGTGAGTCTCATAAGCAAGTCATTATTTAATAGCAGAATTGGGTATTTCAGCATCTCTCTCTCCCTTTCCGCTACCAAGCAGACATAGTGTCACACATGCACACTTTTATCACTTGTGTGCAGCATACTGTAGGCATTCAACAGCTGTAAGAGCTGTGTGTGAAAGACTGATGTAATTCTCCACCGTTTATGAGAGCTCTAACTGTAGGTTTAGAGGATACAAAGGTTTAAGTATTCTGTATCTGGGACAGACTCAGAGGTGAAGCAGAAAAAGAAAGTCATGTTTGGAATATAATACAAGTGTGACACAAGTACCACAACAGCCATCTGTTAAGTCCTCCTACTGCCTAATTTGAACCATGGTTTTATTCATTAAATTGCATTCACAGCTAGATACTTTACTGAGCTGTCAGCCTTTCCTTAATGTGAATCTGGAAATGAGTTCATTGGGGTAAGTCTGAATTCCAGGTCCTTCTCTTCAAATGTTCATTTTCTTCACAAAATTATTTTGCATTTAGTCCAGTGGGATAGGGTAGGTTTTGGCCCATCATAATTTCAAAGATTCAAAACGTTTCAAACGTTGGATTGTAAAAGAACCTGTGATACCCACAATGTATGAAGAAATTTAATTACCAACTGAATTTAGATATGTATACAAATAAGTAGAAAACAGTCAAGAAGTGTAATTTTGAAGCTTATCAATTATATTTTGCCTCTTTTCTCCATTCTTGAAGCTGTCAACTCCCACTAAGTAAAGGAGATTTTCCAAAGTGACAGGGCATAATTTGGAGCCACAATTGACAAAAAAAAAAAAACAATTGCTATTCTTAATACTAAGTGTCTTTATTTCCAATTATTATATAGTAAAATGAGATTTTGAGTAGTACTGTTAATCAGAAGGATATCTTTGTATATTCCAGAATTTTAGAGTGGGGAAATGTCTTGAAATTATATTTTAAAATGGGACTTAAAACAAAAGTAACATCCATTAATATGAAAGAACAGACACATAATTAAAATTAGATATTTTAATCCAGAAATATAACTGAAGTATATAAACATAGTCTCACAGTATCAATACATAGTTAAGTGTTGAAAGAAACTTTAAAGTGAATATGGAATAAATTAATTAGAATCCCCAAGTTCACCTCATGTTAAACATGAATGGTAACAATGCCTTATTGTGTAAATTTTTTTCCACAGTGACTGTTATTTTGAGTGTCTCAGAAGTTTGCAATATTTCAATTGTTCTCCCTGACATATGTAATGCAGTTTGCTTATTTCAGTCTGAGTTCTTCTAGAGTGTCATCTTAAATGCTTCACCCGTTTCCAGGAAGAGTATTAAGGTTAAAATGGTGCTGTCCATGTAAAAATCCTTCCAGCTGCCTCATAAAAGAAGTCTGTTATCCTTGCTGCTTGGAGAAGAGGCATGAATCAGCTCAGGAGGTTTCTTGCCAAAAAAAAAAATCTATGTCAATTAAAATGTTGATGGAGACAGCTCTGGAAAGCACATTGCTACATGCTCCAGACAGTCAGCTGAAGCCTGGCAGCTAAATTTTCCAAGGATTCTCTGGGCCTTGAGCATGTCTTATCCCCACACATGGACAAGGGGCAGAGCTAACAATGCTCTTGGTTCTAACCCACCTTCTGCACCACTTTACATTCTTAAAAATGACAACTTCTGAAGCCCTCCCGAGCTTAAGAAAATTTTAGTTGTCAATATTTTTAAGAGAAGGTTTCCAGAACTCACTCTTATAATGAAAAGCTGAAAATGCAGTGTAAGTACATGGTAAAATCTGAAAAAAATAATTGAGGATAAATAAAACCCAAGAAGTCTAATAAAAAGAACAAGAGAAGTTTGGGGTTTGGGGTTTTTTTGACACAGTCCTGTGACTGTGAAGGCAGTTTCATGATCTGTCGTGGTCTACATCCTGATATTTCAAATGCTTGTGGCTGAGAATACTGGAAATATGCATGTTTCCCTGGGAGAAATGCTGCAAGGGATGGAGCAGTTTTGTCATGCCATTAGTCCAGAACTAAGACAGAAAACCAGTTTCTATCCATCAGGCATGCCATTCACATTGGTGTCCTGGCAGTAAAGGAAAGAATCCGATCCAAGGGGAAAGAGAGACAAGGAAACAAAAGGCATGTGTTGAGAGAGGTCAGAAGCTGAGGGTCTGCACGAAAGGAGAAGGGAGCAGGAGAGGGCTGAGAAGCAGAAATAAGCATCTCTATAGACAAGTGGTGAAATTGCTCCCTTTAGAAATCTGGGAAGAAAAGCAGCAGTCCTGGGTCCCTCTGTAGTGCAATGAAACACTGCTGTGAAAACCACCGCTAAAATGTGTGGTTTAACACTAGGTAATAGCCAACCACTGCAAGTGCGGACTGGGGTCTTAGCTGAGCTCTGAAGTTTCCAGTCTTGTTGGCTCTGCAGTTGTGGAGAGTCATTCCTTCTCCTGCTCCTTCCCTCAGCCTCCCATGTTAAAGACAACCACGCATCATGGAATGCATTAAAACAAAGAATCCCTCGGAAAAGTGACAACAGTCAGAATTAACACGGTTACAAATCTACTCTTTATACTTGATCATTATGGAAGTCTCTAATTGCCCATTTCTTGCACAGCCTCCTTTGTAGGATTATCAAACAGACAGCAGCTACTGCATGGCTCACAGTTCAATAGTTTTTCTCAGATTAATGTATTAAATACAGTACAAGTATTTATTCCCCATCTTTGAATTCAGTCCTATTGTTGGTACTATCACAATGCTTAACAAACAAGGATGATTTTCCTGAAGAAGTTCTCTTTCCATTTCTTACAGCTACTGCTGGGATCGGCAGTAGGCAGCTGTGAGGAAGTTAATTGAAAGTATTTGATCATCATCTTTCAAATTGAAAGATTTGATCATCATGAATTCTTTGCATGAAGAATTCTGTGACAGAAACAGAGATGAGGACCAATTCAATGTTGGTGTGTTTTTCAGTTTCTTTTAGTACTAATATTGTCCTTTCTCTTCTTGAAAGCCTCCGTTTTATTCACTGACACCTTTCAGCTTCTGTAAAAACATATCAAGTGCTCCCACAAGCAGACTCATGCAATAAATCAGGTGAACAAAGCTCTGTAGATGTAGGACTAGCTCCTGCCCTTGGGATTTCTTTTTGCAGGTTATGTTGGCAGCATGACTTGTGGCTCTGAGCCCAGCTGCAAGGAGAGACGTGTGCCTCCCACCACCTCCTCCCAGAAGGATGTCATCAAGGCAGCCCCGCCAGGGCCCAGCACCTGGCCAAATGGAAGAACAGCAAATGGCTGGGTGGAAAGATTCCAGACAGGGCTGGACTGGCAGCTGGATCTTGCCCTCACTATGTTCTGTGCGCTTAATAGGTATTGCAATTATCATGTAATTAAAGAACATCATAACATGTACAAGTAGGTTGAATTAATATTACTTAGGCAGTTGAACCCCAGCAATTATTAACTTCTCAGTGCTTGACTTGGAATCTTAGCATTCATGTTAAGTAGTTTTCTGGATGTAACAGTCTTTACTTATCTGACAATATGCTTCATGCTTCATTTGCCAGAAATGTTATGAGCTTTGAGTCAACACATTAGGAGCATGTCTCTGTTTTCAGCGGCAGAAGGCCAACTTTTAATTTCACTGATTTGCCACTGGCTAAACTGTGTCATTTCCTAAACATTTCTTAATTTTTAAAATAAATATCTAACCAGTATTTCAATATACTAAAACAGAGTGCCCAAATGAGTGGAAAGGGGAACAGAAATATATGGTTAGGTGTTATATATGGAGGAACTCTACTCCATTTTTATTTCAACAGCATACGGTGAAAATTTTTTGCATATATTCCCCCATGTTTCAATGTATTGGAAGTTTTATTTTGGGTTTAGCTATATTTTGCTTTGAGCAGGATTCTGTTTTATTTGCTTTACAGTCTTGTACTCTCAGTATACAATGTTACAGAATAAAACAGCAGTGCAAAGTTTAAGGTAGCTTGTGTGTCCCTAGAAATACAGTAGCATGGATTAAAAAGATTTGGATGTGCCTACTAAAACATTTGGCTAATAACACATTATCATATTAAGAAGTCAGATGATTTTACTTTTTCTGTGGAACAGCGGATTAAAAAGACACCAGCACTGTCCTTCAGCAGTGGCTGTTGGCTGCATTCCCTGTGTATGTTGCCAGTGTTCAATAGCAGAGCATCTCTATTTTTAGGGTAAGAAAGCTCCTCTGAACTATTACAATTTTTATGTGAATTCTCTGCAGCATTGACATTCAATTGTCACCAGTGTGCATTTGCTCACAAGAGTATTGCCTCTGTTTGACAGATGCAGTTAAAGTAAAGTTAACCTTTTTAGAGGAACAGGGGAGAGCTGTATTGAGAAAGAGAATAATAATTAAATGTAATCTGTCACCAGACTGTAAATGTATATCAGATTGCAAGTGCAATCTGTAAACAGAATTTTTTAAAAAATATCTGGGGTATGCTATAGCTAAATGTGTCCCACATTTACACTGAGGATTTTAGTATTCACCTGAATGCTACATCTTCAAGAAATTGAACTTGTCCTTCTTTGTGACTGGAGGGCTTATTGCTGACTTTGATTACTCAGGTATTGCCATCATCACCTGAGCAAACTTCACACCCAGAAGTCATTCCCAATTACAAAACAAGAACAAACCAGAAACAAACTGTTTCACCTTCTCCAAGCTGAAATTTTAATTATTTTTAAAAATTTCAGATTAATTACTTTTAAAATTTTTATTCATTACAAATATTGAATAGTTTGAAGATCCTTTTCTGCTGGGAAAAAAAAAGTACCACCACTATACAGCTATATATATACAGCCATTAAAAATAACTGGATCAATTGTCTTTTATTTTGCAAAATGATAGGTTGCTTAAAGCTAATAAGCATTAAGACATTAATAAAAGTGTCCAGGACAGCAAGTAATCATAATAAGTGATGTCAGCATGACCTTCTAATTTTATAGCCTTTTATTTGATATACATTAATGAAGGAAGCCATCAATCAATACCTCTATTGAAAAGTCCATTTTGAATTTCCATTTCACCTATTTATATATCTATTGCACTAATTCAGACATGGAACTAATATTTCCATAGATGAGAGAGAGAGACAATTCACTTTAAATATCCATTAAATATATTTTTAGATGCTATTTAAAGCCCCAAGGAAGTGTATATGATATGCATGAGAACACCAAATTAACTCATTAAGATAAGCACAATTTTGTTAGTGTTAAATCAATTTCTAGTAAAAGACTGCTTTCTTGTGCTGATAATTTATGGAAAGATTTGACTGTTATAGCTCTCAGCAAATCCTTATGAGCATGTCTGTAATCTTACTGTACTGGAAGTATTACAGATAGTAAAAAATATGCTTAGGCATCATTTTTAGAGAATGTACTGTACCTTAAGGCATTGTGGAATTTTCATCTTCAAGAATATCATTTTTCACTTTAGGGAACTTCCAAAGCAGTACATGAAGTGGCCTCTCTCTGCCTTTTGGAGTGCTCAATTCTAATGGTGTCATGTGAACTTTCTACCCAGAGGAAAAAGGGGCAACATAGAGAAGAATTAGGGAACGGATTGCATTAAAAGGATGGTGGGTTTTAGGATCTGTATCACAATTTATTCTGCTTATTTGAACAACCCCAATTCTGTAATGGTTCACACTGAGTATGGAATGCTTTCTGAAATAGTTACCAGACAAGATTTTTTACTTAAATTTCACAAGCCATGTTCCACAGCTACAAA
This sequence comes from Zonotrichia leucophrys gambelii, assembly GCF_028769735.1. Lineage (NCBI taxonomy): Eukaryota > Metazoa > Chordata > Aves > Passeriformes > Passerellidae > Zonotrichia > Zonotrichia leucophrys. Next base: position 119,577,840 of record NC_088171.1, on the reverse strand, counting down.
TCAGTGTAATTCCATTTTCATAAGCCTACAAATTCACTGCACTATAACACTATTTAGGTCTGAATTAGCATGGTCCAGGCTTCAACACCACTCCTGCCCCTGTCCTGGTCATCCTTGCCATATCTGTGTGGCTGAGAAATGCCAGAGTGACCCAGCCTAGGTGGCTGACTGGCTGAAAACAAACCTTTGGTGGGGGAGCTTCCTGAAAGACTCTTGTTCAAGCATTTGGGCAGCTCAGTGTGGCTGGCCTAAGGCAGAGGGAATACCAGCTTAGCAGGGCAGCCTGGATTTCAATCAGCTCCATCCACTCTGGAATCTTTGACACATGTCACTGAAACTTATTGCCTGACAAGGCTAAATTGTGTTGGTTTCAGTGAAATAAATCTTGCCACAGTAAGAAAAGGGCAGTTTTCCAGGTAAGATATTTTAAAATAACATATGGTTCATCCATAAAGCACTGAGATTGTGGTGAGCTTGAGGCACTAACTGAGTAGGGCAGATAGATGCAACAGATCTCTTCATTGAAATTACATTCAATAACAGAAAACCACAACTCCAGATTTAAGACTCTCTGATAGAAGTTTAAAAAAAAAGAAAGAAAACAACAATCCCCCCAGAAAACCCCTGTCACAGACTTGCTCACTGTACAGATGTGCTGCAGACATGTGGCTAAGTTGCTGAGGCTGCAGTTACAGTCTGCTTTGTACTAGGATCATGAGGAACATGTGAGTGTATCCACCCCAACAAGCTGAGCACCCCAACATGAGCAGATCTGGAAAGCTAAACAGCCAGAGCCAAGGATCCAACTTCCAAACTCTCTGTGTTTGGCAGGAGAGGGTGCTGGTTCAGATGAGATCTGGTGTGCCCATGCACAACAAATGCCCAGGAGCTGTGTGGCTGCATTAGTTCAGCTCCTGAAGCACATTTTCTGCTATGGCTCAGCTCAAAAAGCTGCCTGTGTGCAAGGAGAAATCTCTACAACGTGGATTGATAGAGAACAGGATGAGTCTCCTCAGGAATGCCCACTCACCTGGTCTGAGCTGAAGGACTCATAAAGATACACCCAGGTATGTGTACCAGTGCCTGCTGGGATGGACTAGATGGACATTGACAAAAATACGATAGAGTCCATCAAGAAAACTGCTGGAAGTGATATGTGTGGAATAAACTGTGGTGTATCTTAATGCTCCTTCACTTTTAGACACGAGGCAAAGTTCACCTTTGATACCTGCAAATGCTTTTCTTAATGGTGTTTTTTAATTCATGGCCAAATGCTATATGAAGCCTTATATATGCTCTGGTTTATTCCAGGCATTTTGCCTGAGTAAAGACATTAAGATCAGGCTTATAGATTCTAAATTCTTGAGATCCTTCGGGAGACATAAATCATGACTTCATATAAGTTGGCTGATTCAAGTGAAAGAAAATACATGTAAGAATGTGTACTTGTTAGAAATATATTTTTAAAGATATATTGAAAAATCAAGTCCTGTTGCACTGATGTCATCTGCAAAGGTGGGGCACTGCCTGTGAGGTACTTCAATGTTTTGTGGGTTCCTATAAAACCTGGCCAAGGAGCAAAGACATTTCAGTTTAACAAGCTAATAAATAGTTTTGAATAACTTACCTTGTGTCTTATAACATTTGGAATCAAAACATTAAGCAAAGCCAAGGAGGATAGAAAAAAAAAGAAATGCAAGGCTGCCCTCTGTCTCTTGCACTGGAAGGGATGTAGGGATAGTTATGGAAGCAGTTGCTTTTTGAACAGTTGTCATCCTTGGGCTTTTCTGTTTTCTACCCTCTGCTTCAATAAATGGAGCATTTTGCTGCATTACATGAAACTAAAAAGGTATTCTGACACCAATTCAGGGTTCATTAAACAAAAAAGTTCTGTGCAGAACATGTTTCAGGGAATTACATGACCTCCACCAACATGCCAGAACGTTTAAATATTGCAGGAGGAGGTAGTCCTTTATCTTGAGATTTAGCCTAGAATTGACAGAGCTGATTCACATTTAACATTCTTCCCAGGTCTGGACTTTTTCTAGGGTTTTTAAATGTTCATTCAGGATTGCACGAAAGTCACCTCGGTGTTAGCATTGCAGCTTCCCCAGCTCCTAGATAATCTGGAACACCATTGTGATCCAAGCAGACATTTCTAAATTAAGAGAAGTGAAAGATGAGGAGAAAGGACACATTCATGTCGGATGAAAAATTTTAATGACAGTTTGCATTTTACTGCTTAGAGTATTAAATCCATTGGAGTGACTTAGCCATAGAACAAACATAAGTGAAAGGAGCCTTAACTCCAAAATTTTTATTGCTGGCTGATTAACTAGTGTCTAAGCTGACAAGTTTTGTCTCTTAACCTGCATTTGAGACACAGTGCTTTTCTGCAGTTGGTGTCTAGAAGAGAAGGAATAAGAGAAATAAATTATGAGAATAATGTAATTCAATAGTAGGTCTAATTTTATGGCAACTGCTTTGACCTTTAATTACTTAGTCTATCTACTTTTTATGGAAAAACTAAGGCTTTTATATGTCAAATACCAGAAATAAATTTAAAAATTAATTTTAAATATAAATTCTATATCTGAAGTATCATGCCATGGATAACATCTGCTTTTTAGCTTCAAAAGGCACAAGACTGAATCCACACATAGAACTCTAACCAGATCTTGCGGTATTTCATATAACAGCACATGGGCACCTATGTGACCACTGTGGGGCCATTATGCAGGTTGAACCTACAAATCTTTTGATGTCTGCCATCTTTAGTCATACCTGAGTGCCCTCATTTAAGGTAGGGAATTAAACATGCAGCAAATCAGAATCACATGGGAAACATTTGGAAAATAATTACAATAACTATGTTGATGGAAGTCATCCAAGAAAAGCTTTGGCAAAATGAGTTCTGAAGTACATTTCATCTATGTTTACATTTTTCACACTAAAATACAAAGTTTATATTGTTCCCCTTTACTCCACCTGGGAAATGAGGGATATTTCTCTTCTATGTTTCCAAAAAAGCAAATATAAGATTGGAAATAAATGTTAAACTGTTAGCTTAAGGGAGTATTTTCATCTTGTTTGGAGCAATAATTTTTAATAGCATTAATAAGAGGCATGCATAATGGGAGGATAAGTCCACCTGGGCTCATGTGTGTCAGAGGTAAGAGAGCTGAGCTGTGCATGTCTTTGTCTTCATGGAAAGATCCAAGCACTTTTGTACCTTATATGCACAACTACCTCAGTCACAGCCTTTGCCCTTCTGTTTGCCAGTTAGTCCCTGCATAAATAATTAACACTTTCTGTTACTTGACTAGATATTACTTCAGAAATATGGAATATCCATTTATTAACCTTTGCAGATTAATTTTCACAGCAAAAAAAAAAAAAAAAAAAAAAAAGGGGGGGGTTGAAATACTCATCAGTGCCTGGCTGTGTTCATATATTACAAACACAAAGCTCAGAGGAGTATGAGAGCTATGTTGAAGGCGTTATTAGTTGTACTATTTCTCTATTAGAGAAGCATGTAAGTCTTTCCAACAAGGCTAAGGCTCGTCACTGTAGCAAGCTCAGCACAGAGTCCCAGACTTTTTCCCTGGAGAGACCTGTAGGCCCTCCTTGTGTCCCAGGCACTCACCAGTACCTTCCAGAGGGTCAGGCTACACAAGCACCACCCAGTCAGCTTCCCTTCTGCTGTCCAAATAAATATTAATAAGTAAGGGGCACAATGGGCTACTTCAGCTCGTGAAATAAGGTAAGGCAGCTCCTCAGCAAGAATAAACAGAGATGGACCATAAATATGAATTGGAAGCTTGTTTAGCTGATGAGTTTAGATGAACAGTCAATTTTTGACTGATGTCTTGCTTAGTAAAGAGCACTGCAGCAGAGCAGCAGGGATTTAAACAGAATAGATGGAAGCCTGGCTGGAGCTTTCCCATGAATGCATAAAAGCCTGTAAAAACAACAGATGATGGTCACTGAGGCTGGCAGCAGGGCTGGCTTAGCCAAGACAAAGGCCAGACACAGGACAGCCCAGCAGAGCATAAGTGGTGCAAGGGGGAAGTTTTGTCCAGCATGGGAATCGATAGACTTTATCAACAAAGAGTGGAAAGAGAGGAGATTAAAAAACTAGAAAGAGGATCCTAGAGGTGATGTTTTGAGATTAACCACCTGAAACAGATTAAATAGAGTTTCTTCTCTGACCTAAGCAGGTATAATTTACAGCTACAACAGGTAAAACAACTAAGATACTTCCAAACAAGGTTATGAATTGCATGTACTGTTAAAGCCACTGTGATTTAAAGGCAGTGCACTAAGGTTAGTTAACACAGACCAAAAGGCAATAGCACAGATTTTATCATTGAAATCATTTAAAAGGAAAATAAACAGAAACTATTTCAGATTGTGAACTAGTAGTGGCACTAGCTCTTACAGCAAGTGCATCCGCATTCTGTTAAAACACAGCTAACATTCAGGTAAAATAAGTAAAGCTAGTAAGTAAAGTAAATAATAAGTAAATAATAGTAAATAAGTAAATAAAAAGTAACTAGTTAATCACTAGTTAATAAGTAGTAAATAATAAGTAAAAGTAGTCCAGTCTTGAGCATTTTACTACAACCATTAAGTCCAAAACTAACAAAACAATTACAGTAGTGTCTTCAAAAAAGTGACACAATTTTATGCCACAAGAGCAGTCATCTAATGAACTCCTAACTTGATTTCTGAATACAATTTAAAATCTTCTCAAAGGTGTTCTGCCCTTTAATTCTATGGATCTTTTCATGGCAGATCACACATACACTAAAGTGAAAAACATTCAGAAAAGCCTTCACTCATAAATCCTAGAGTCAAATACAGTGTCAATAGGTATGGGTGTCAGCATTATGAAAACCTCCAGTGTAAGCTGTGGGAAAACTGTATTAATTGTAAATTAAACAGAAAATTTGCAAACTGGTGGGAGCTGATTAGGTTCTTAGTTCTCAAGCTTAGCTTGGTTACAGCTCTGCATGTGTTGAAAGTACCAAACAGTCAATTAAAGACTCTGCCCTAACCCTCATGGCTCAGTGTTGTGGGGAGAGATGTTAAGTCTATGCACTCCTCTACCTCCAAAGTCTACCAGCACAAGTCTGGGGCTTTACCCTTCCATTTTTCAGGGTCTCTGGGACACAAAGTGGCAGGACTGCCACTTCTGCACAAGGAAAGGGATTCCCTGGACTCCTCCAAAAACCAGGGCTGCTACTAAGATAAAGAAAACAGGAATGAGAATTCACTGGCAAAGGCCTGTTCATAGCAGAACTTCTTGTAAAGGTGGACTCACACTGGTGATAGGAACCATCATTCATATTCCTGTTTTTAATCTGCCTTTCAGGATACTTTGTGAAAAGTCTTGGCAAAGCTTAATTATAAAAACCCTGAGATCCTGGGCTGCCCACATGGCCTATAACTATATTTCTATTTGGTGTGTCAGTACATCCTGAAAACATCTGGAATTTCCGGGACTTCATTGTACTAAGAGCCTCACTACATAGCAAATCCAGCCACACCGACAGCTGTGCTGGACCCATCATATTTGGATTTTCTTGCCCAAAAACATTTCTGAAGCTACATCAAAAAAGACATTAAAAAATTAAAAAATTGTTCTGCTTTGTGCTCCAGTGTGCCCTATATTTTTCTCTGTCCTGTCATGTCCTTACCTTGTGAAGAACCGAACATGTTCCCTCACAGGGATATTTTTCCTCAGAATTTAAGTTTTTCCTTTTGTTGGAACTAATCAGGAATGTTTGGCCAGCACTAGAAACTCATCTTGGAGGTGTTTAAAGAAAATTTAAGATTTTATCAGTACAGATGATAAATATCTACATGAGGGATATACATGAAATTAACTCTCTCTCCTTTCGTCATCCTCTGAGACAATAAGAGGACAGCAAGGTCATATCCCTCAAATAATTCATAGCTTTTTTGGCACTTTCTGAAGAGATCTGTAACTCAGTAAATTGATTTACTTCCTATATTGATTGTGAATAACAGACATTTTGTGGAATCTTTCCCACATTTCAGGAAAGGAACCAAATTTCATCTCTACAATATGAGAATGCCATAAGAATCCTTGTGATAGCAAAACCAGAAAGACTCACAGTATGTGAGATAAACCCTACGTTTAAAAGCACTTTGAACAGATATATAAACAAACTGCCCCCAGTTGTCTAAAATTTACCTGTACTTATATAATGTTACAAAAAGAAAAATAAAAGTCCCACAAGCTTTCTTCCTGATTGTACACTTTTCATTTACTCCATGTACAGTTTATAGGAAAATATGTTTTTTAGTTGCCAGATGCTAGCATGACTTCGTGCTTAGGAGAAAATCACAATCTCCCTTATAAATTAAAAGCATCACAGATAATTGATCTAACACACTTGCCAAGCCTTTTCTTTCTGTCAATTTTTAGATATAGTATTAAAAATCAACTTGAAATAATAGAATGGTTTATGAAATGCAGCTACTGTCTGTTCTACTTTTTTTTTATTTTTAAGTAAACTTGTGCCAAAAGGAAAGCGCATATAGAGCCAGAAAGTCTGTATGAAATCATTTACTACCCCCCAAAAATGCACTAAAGACAAATTAAGTTCTGAACTTTCACTGATCTCTAATAGGGCCCCCTACAAGAAATTGTTTATTGTTCATGGGCCAACACTAAAAATGTGATTAATTTCAATTTGTGAAATATGCTTTGATCATAATTATTACATATTTGAATGAATCATTAGAAAACCCCACCCTTGTCTGAGATGGGATTGCAAGTACACTCATCTACAGTAAGGTCTAAGTCAGGTGGAGTGGTTGGAGGGAAGAGAGAGGCAGTAGGTGACTTTTAAAGCAGGATGGCGTGACTTTGCGCACACTAACATTGATTGCAATAAATCTTTTCTGCTTCAAATCAGACATTCCAGTGCTCTATCACTGATGAAATTCAGATTTCAAAGGCTGCAGCCAGAAAGCCTGGTTTCAATCCACCATTGGAATGGGGGCATGGGTGAAGAAAGGGAAAAATGAGCTAAACTGAAGATGATGAGATCAGCTTTTAAAGTGCAACATAGTGTGTTTTAATTGTGGTTTAACATACATAAATATATAATTTCAGGATGTCAACTGTCACGTTCAGAGAGACAATATGAGGTTATTCCAATCCTTAGTGAAAACAAAAAGCTTGCTCAGCAATATAATAGAAAAATAGGGGTTTGAAATCAAATTACATTGAAAAAACAAAGAGGAGATTGATCCAAATTACATCCTGAGAAAACTCAAAAAATAACAAAAATATCCACTTTTCAGGCTGTTCATCTCAGGCTCCAAAAAAAGCACAAAAATGCAGCGAAGCTGCAGCAAATTTTGATTCCTTCAGTGCTGGCATGTTGACAGGGTATAGATGGAGAAGGCATGTGGGCATGTTTTTGTTCATAGGGCATTCAGAAGAACTGCTGAATTAAAGTCCTCTCTTGGGACTGCTTGTACAGTACTGATTGCCCAAGTACACAATCAGTTGTAATAAGACATAAACTGTGCAAACATTATTACACGATCCATTACATGGCTGAATTTAATGGCCATGTGCCTCAAGAAGACTAGATAACAGAACTAATGTAAACTGAGTTGGTCCAATATAACACACATTGGATGATTTCAGTGTTAATGGAGTTGGCGCTAGCATTCAGATTCCAAATTGGCTGGGAAGTGCAAGAGCTGACAAAGGTTTAACCAACACCTCCTGCCTGTGTGTTTGCCTCCGTTAAACAATTCAAAGGGCAGGCACTGGACAAAAGCAAAAAGATCTCCAAAAGCCTCTCTACTAGCCTGAGAAAACTTTGCTCTGAGGCCAGATCTTCATGACCAGCAGACTCCAACAGACATGCAGTAACTCTTGCCCTCTTAAAATTAAGATTGCAAAACCATTAAAAAGCGACGACATGTTATGTAACTCATTTTGTTTGGAGATGTTTAAGCTCCTGTGAATGCAAATAAGGTCGGTTTTACACAGTGACAGATCAAGGCCAAGACCCAGTTATTTTCTGCAAATGTTCCATAGCAACATATCCTCAATAACTGCTGCCAGAGCACCAGGTTTACTGTTATTTACTCCTCTCCTTTGAGTGGACACTTCCTGGTCCAGGCTCTGTTGTGAGGAGCAAGCAAACTTCACAACTGCTTTTTGGTCTCTTTCCTGTCCTGGCTCCTGAGCCTGGGAGATGGATGCTCTTCCTGTCACCATGTTTCAGAGTAATGGACAACAGCAGGGCTAAGGAGAGCAGGACTGGAGTCTTCAAGTTTTCAGAAAAACAAATGCTGTTTCCCTAATAAAAGTTACTAAGAAGGGAATAGGAAATGAGGCAAAGAGGGGAAATAGGGAGGAAAAAATTTCTGAGGCTTGGGCTTTGCAGTCAAAAGGATGTTTGCCTTGATGGCCTGAGCAGGTATTTTGCAAGACCCTGACATTTTGTTCAAGGTCTAATTTGGTTTTAGTTTATGAATGTGTCTTTATCATACACAAAGGCCTTCATGATGCTAAACCACAGACTAAGTCAAGAGAGATGTAAGAATGCATTTAGAAAGTGTGGCAAAGAAGGCAGAATATAGGATAGAAAAGGAAAAACAAAACTCAGAACAAACCAATGAGTACTGTTCACCACTTACAAAACTATATGAAAAGATAACAAAGATCAAAGTCACTGCCATACATGCAATGTTTGAAGGGGTTGTACTGCTATGATGGATAGAGATTTGATTCTCAAGTAGAAATGAGCTTGGTTCCAACATTATATAGGAAAAATAAGGAGTCCAGCAGATGTTGAAACTTGCAAATATTAGAGCAGTCCATCATAACTGGCAGATGCTTTGGAGGACATTGAATTGAAATAAATTTAAAATATAACAGCTGAATGCCTTTTCTACCTCAGTTTTGCTCAGTTCTAGCTCAGTTTTGTAGTAAAACTGCTTTTAAATGTAAATGTCTTCAATATCAAATTAAAAATATATTTTAGAAGTTTACACTCATAGTGTCACCATGACATATAAGTATTTTCATGGATCTACATGACTACAGCCCTTCCCAGCACATGCCTAAATCAAAGCATATTACTCTAAAAGTAGCAAATTAGATTTGAGGTGTTTAATTATCATCAAAGGGTAATTGTATTAGCCCAATTTTATCCAATATGTAATACATTTACATCAAAGCAATTAGCCCCATTGACATCCCCTTTCTGGCAGATCTGATTTGTGACAGGCTCGCCATACACACAATGCTAAACACAATAAGTAATCCATAAAAGTCATCTAAATTGCTGCACAGTGTGGAATCCCCCTGGAGCTGAATGGATGTCCTAGAGGTATATAAGAAGAAAGGGAATCAGCCATCATACAGCTGGAGATTACTTCTACCCCAGAAATATTAAAATAGATCTAAGGAACAAATTTGGGGTTGTGACAGATCAGCCTGCAGCCTGTACTGAAGCAAAGGACCCAAGACCACTTTCTCCCAGCTATTTAGGCTGACTATCAAAAAACAAGGAGCAGAGCATAAATATTTCCAGAAAATGCACTTAGGCCAAATGTGCTTCCTAATGATGCTTAGTTCTTCCTGTTTATGAAAGCACTGTCTATTTATGTAGGAGGACAAATTAAGATAACTCCCCTGATTTCCCCTTTTTGGAATACCTGGTCTTGGCAATGAATTTTAAACAGAAGACATGGTGGGATATTTCTTTGGTAATTCTTTGTCAGGAAGTGGGTGGAAAGGAAAATCTATTCTGCAGCTACTGAGACTACAATACCAGGCTTGCAGCAACCATATGTTCACAAGAAACTGCCCTCACCTCGCTATATAAAAAAATTGATCATGACTGAATAATCCAAGGAAATATCTTTTATTCCTGTGTGATAGAAATCATATCTTATTGCAAAATACGTCTCTCCTTGAAACTGATTCAACAGAGAGATCAGGGCATTGAACCCAGACAAATATCCATCCTGGTAATAAGACCTCTGACCTACCCATGTGCAATAACCAGAAGGACATTTTCAGCATAACACAACCTTCACAGCACTGGCAACTACTGAGCCTGCTCACCAAACCAAGCCCTGTATATCTACAAAGCCTGTGATTAAATTATAATAGGAACAGATACACTTAGCCTCTGCTGTGTCTGAAGTTCTGCCATAGATTTTGTGGCAGTCTTAAGAAACAATCACTGATTGTTTGTAATCAGTAATTCTGTGGTTATTTAATACACACAATATGGTATGGAGCAAATACAAGCAGGACCAACTGGCACCAAATGGCCAATTTATTTTAAAAAGCCAGACCAAACCAAACTAAAGAAACCAAAGAGAGAAAGACACTTATTCAACTCTTCAGGATGGCATTGGTAAGCCCCTCCAGACGCTGCTTTCAAGATTAATATCTTGATGGTTTGAAAGATCTCTTTACAAGCCAATCATAGATTGTTTCAGATTGGAAGGGTCCCTAAAGATCATCTATTTCCAATCCCCCCCACACCTTCTACTGGACTAGGTTGCCCAAAGGCCCATGCAACCTTACCTTGAGCACTACCAGGGATGGGGCATCTAAAACTTCTTCATGCAACCTATTCCAGTGCTTTACCTCTCTTACAGTGAAGATTTCTTCCTAGAATAGAATCTAAATTTATCCTCCTTTAGTTTAAAACTCTTTCCCCTTACCCTATTATTACATGCTCTCATAAAATGTCACCCTCCTTATTTTAATAAACATTCTTCAGATACTGGAAGGCTGCAATGAAGTGTTTCTGGACCCTTCTCTGGACTGAGTAATCCCAATTCTCTTAACTTGTTTTCATAGGAGAAGTGCTCGAGCCATTTGATCATCCTCGTGGCTGGATGGAACACGGAACTGTTCTAAAATGTCCACATCTTTCTTGTGCTGAAGATTTGAGGCTGGACACAGAACTTGAGGTGGGGCCTTGAGGGCAGAGTAAAGAGGTAGAATCACCTTCTTCAACCTGTTGGCCACTCCTCTGATTCAGCCCAGGATGCAGCTCGCTTTCTGGGTAAACGAGCTCACACTGTTAGCTCATGTCCAGCTTTTCATCCACCACAACCCACAGGCTGTTCTCAATGGTTTCCTCTCCCAGTCCATATCAATCCATCCCAGTCTGAACACTGAGTGCAGAGCCAAGCTTATTGCATTTTTCCTAACTCTCTTTTGGTAGTTTTCTGCATCATTTTCTAGATGTGCTGGATCTTATCATGTGTCATCTGTCTTTCTGCCCTCTCTGGAGACTGTGCAAAGATCACTCCATGCTCTGGATTCAGAAGCTGGCATTCCATCCAATTAGTACAAAGGCCTTCAAATCAGTATTGGATTTGTACCCAGGTAAATTTGTGCATGCACATGTACCTGTGCAAAGCTACGTGATGCAAGGCACAGGATGTACAATACTGCACTTGGCTAAATAATAGCTATGCAGTCCTTACCAGAAGAACTAAATTGCCTTTCCAAAGAACACCTCATAGTTATTGCATCCTTGTTGTAGTGGTTGGCTTTACAGTGGATTAAATGGTCACCATGGCACTTCCTTGAATTAATGCATGATTGAAAAATCTAAATGATTTATTACATCACCAAATGATTAGCAATAGCTTTGATTGATAAGGAAAATGGTACGATGTTGTAGTGTGTTTTGTTAATTTGTTTGATTGTTTCCCCTATTTTCTGTATTGCCCCCCCCCCACGTTCTGTAATGGTTCTGCCCTCCCAGTTTTCCCGCCTTAGCCCTGCCAGTTATGTTGTTCCTATGGCAACTCCCGCCATTTGTTTTGTCAATTCCTTATGTTATATAATTCCCCCTCCCCTTATTCCCTTTTATGTAGACTGGTTTCTCCTCCCTGGGCCCAGTCAATCACCCCCACTCTTCCCAGTTTGCTAGAATCTTCTTCCCTATGGGAGTTATGATTGGCTGTGGTCCCGGGGCCTCTCCCTTACTTTGTATCGATTGTGTTTTCCCTGATATCTTTTATGTTAAGTTCACTCCCTTGTCTTTCCCTATTGGTTCCTTGCAAACCCCTCCCTTGTACACCTCCTCCCTTTATAACCTTGCTGCACCCCTTGTTCGGGGTCGCACCCTGGCTGACATCTTGTGTTTATCAATAAATCCGACAGTCCCCAGTGAGTGTCCAGACTCCTCCTTCTTGTCCCGATAGCAGCGAATCCAGTCCGCAGTGAGCACAGCCCAAGGCCGTTAGATGCCGTGGGATGCTCACAGATTTGCAGCTGGTGTTGGCCGCCCTCCTACTAGCCGGACGCTTGACCTAAAGGCCACACCTCGCCGCTGCAGTACGATATAGAAATGCTGTTTAGAAATGTCTACGCTAATCATTTCACAAGTTTGCATTGTCTAGGCACTATCAGATTTTTCTTGCTCAGTGAAAACACATGGCAGGAGGTTAGTGGTACAGAATAAAGCAGAAAAATGACGATTCATACATCTATTTTTTTCTACCAGGGCCAGTTCCTGATTTTTAAGCAGAAAAAAAATGTTCTAAAGAAATTTTAGAAACCTTATCAGCTCCTTCATGGAGGCACAGAGAAAGAAAGAAGGGCCAAAACTTCCACTGAGAAATTTGATTGTTGGAAATACTTACAGAATCTTCCTGCATATGCACAGGCTTTTCCAAAATATCAGATGCAAAAGTGAGAGGCCATGAACTCATCCAAGCATCTGTCATCACAACTAGAGTACTAACTATTCTCACCTCACTCTTTTGTCTGGCAGAGCAGTTCCACATTTCAGTATTCAAAAACCTGAAGCAAAACGAAAAAATAAAAAAAATTAAGCACACAAAAAACCCCAAACAAACAATAGAGAGGTTCTGGGTTCTATATCTCTCTGCTTAGAGCAGTCAAGATGCTGGAAAATCATAATCAAACCTTTCTTCTGATTCCAGAAGAGCAATCCCATGCCACTGGCTTTTTGTGGGCAGGACCCCAAACACCAGAGTGCACTACCGAGTGAAGATTTCTCTGTCTTTGTTAAGGCCAAGGTTTGTGCTCAGTGAGAACTAGCAAATTTTCTGAATTTGCAGCCTTTTAAAAGACAGGATAGATAATTTTCTGCTGAGGATCTTGTTGTATTTAGAACATATCCGTGCTAAAATCTATTCATCGGCTTTCTGCCTGAAAAGTTTCAGACCATTTAGAGTTAGTTGATAAGCAGAGCTGTTAAAATTTGAAATTTATGTGCAGAGTCAGTAAAGTGGGGTCTGTTTGATTAACTCAGTATGTTTTGGATATGAAAATGAGACTTTTTTAGTTCTGAGATAATCTATACATGCATACAGTGACATCTCCATTAAAGGAATCATGCATTCTTTGAATTTCATTGCTTCAGTGTCCATGTGTAGTCAGAAACTTACCTTGCAGTCTTTATTCAATTTTGCCTGAAGAGACAGAAATGAAACAAATGGCAGCCTAAAGAGAAGACTGAGTGAGTTTCTCTAAACTGTGGGGTTGTGGGAAACAGTATATAAAAATGTTCTTGTAAAAAGTTTGATCCCACATCCAGATCTCTTATTTTTCTCAGTGGATGTAGGAATATTACTGTGGAGATTTAAAAGACAAAAGATGAAACTTGATATTAGCATAGCATAAATAAGGGCAATACTTTTGCTGTGATCACTACAATTTCACTTGGCAAATGCTAGTATTCATGTCAAAATTGAGAAATAGCAGTTTCAATGCTGGTTTGTGTTTCTAATGTTCTAGTTTTGATAAAATGCCTGTGTTCCATACAGGAAAAGTGTCTGAACTATTAAACTTTGCTATTTCATGATACAGTATAAGTATGAATGAGGGGGCTTGAAGAGGCTATTTAACCAATGTCCACATCCAACTTGAGACAAACCTTTTTTAATTAGCTGTCAAGTTAGTATAGATACTGTTTTGATGGTTTTATAAACAAAGGTCATTAAAAGTCTACTATAGTCTCTTTGGGATTTTACTGATAATGAATAGGAAAAGAAGTAGTGTTGTAATCCAGCCAGGTTTCATGGGGAATTCAATAACATGGTATTCTAAAGTATTCCACAGTGTGATGCACAATATAGCTATTTTTCACATCTTCTAGATGAACAAGAACAGAGAGGCCACAAACTCTAAGTACATTGGCTTAGCTAAAGAATAACAGTTTTTCTACATCTATTGTCCATTATTCAAACATTGTTCTTTAATAAAAGGCTAAATCACTAAATAGTTTAACATTAACAATGTGAGGCATGGTATACTCCACATAGTCTTTACAGCCTCTTTAAAAACAGGCAGTAATGCACAAAGGCCTTGCTGTGAATCTGGTTGCCACCGTCTTCATATTTTATGTTTACTACTGTGAATACAATATTGTGTATTTGAAAACAGATCTCATTTAGTGATATTTTTAAAATATTTTAGAATTGTAACATTTAAATGGACTGATTTGTCATTGTTACAATGCTGATTTAATATAACCATAAGTGTATAGCAAACTAATTGCATGTGTCATCTTTTGGATAAGTTACAAAAAAGTCTAGTTTTGTTTGGGGTTATCCTGCATGCCCCAAGGACACCTATAATCAAATGGAGGGAGCTATAAAATGAGGCAGGCTAAAACTAGGGACTATTCAGCATTCTTTCAGTCTCATGATATTCATCTAGAGGTTATTGTCTTGGAATAAGATAGCAGCTAGTGGTTACCCTCCTGGAATAGGATAGTGTCTCCTGAGCCAACAGCACTTATCATATCGGCTGATTTGACCAGTCAAAAATCTTGAAATTTATAAAAAAAATAAATTCAAATCTAATCATCATCTCTAAGGGAATTTAATTCAGCATTTTCACATGCATACTCATCTGGAGCAGGATAGTAAGATGAAGCTTTTTGAAATATTATTGCCCTTAGCATGGAAGTGTTTTTAAATGTTAAGTTCAGTTTAAATTTTTAAAATGTGTATAAAAATTTACATCCCAGCATGCATTTGTGTGTGCTTTTTAGCAGTGCATAAATGCAAAGGGGATTTTTTCCAACTGATAGAGAAAGAAGCCAATGGATGAAGCTACTATGAATTGCAACCGTACGTCCAGCTGAGATTCTACCTTAATTATTACTGAAGCCATGCCACATTCTGTGTTTTATTTGATTCTACTCAAAAGCAAAGAGTTTACAATATAAACACGAGGGAGACACTACAAGGGGTACCTATCGGAGCTGCTAAAAACAGATTTCGATAGGACCTGACTTTCCAGTCCTGTACCCTAAAATCACAGCAGATTAGTTGAGTGCAGAACTCACATGGAACAAAAAGGCCATGTCACAAAATGCTGTTACAATCTCACTTGCTGAGGAAAAGGGTAAGTGAAATTTAATAGACATTCTTCAAACATGCTTATTATAAGAAACTACTATTGACATTGTATATCTTAGATAATTGCTAGTCAAGGTAGAGTTCTGCTCATTTGCAGTGTCAATAAATCAACATATGCACATCAAAACAAAGGAACACATCCATCAGGATAAATAATGTTAATACTGTGTCCCTGATAAAAAGTAATCTTATCAGATCAGGGCTTATTGAATTCAGTTCACAAGACCTGAGGGATACCTTCAAAACATGGAACACAGTGCACTTAGCAACTTCATGCTTTCATATACGAGAAAAGTATGTTCTAAGTATGTCTGGAGGACAGAGCCCATTTATTACACCAAATTCTGAATTCTCTTTTATTTCAATCCGACTGTAGGCATGAGCAAGGAAAGTATCTCCTTAAACACAGACATTAAATGGCCCTTAGCAAACTAAGAGTAGCTGAAAAAAAACCCAGAAGCTTGCATGCAGTTACAGGTCACAGAAATGGAAGTGGACCTAAAGGTATGACAGTGAATGTAATCATAATGCATGTTTTATGGAGAAATGAAATAATTCAAGTGGCTTCTTCTTTGCCTTATTTTTTGCATCCTTTCCACCATAGACAGCATATTAGGAATTAATTCTGTCAACAGTGAATTCCTATTCTACCATCACAACTCATAAAGCATGGGGAAACCCTTTGCATGTAACACAAGACATCCCTCTACCAAGTCACTCAGAAAAGTTCTTATTTACAACCTCCTCTAGTAGCAGCAAACTGGCAGCTGAAAGGGATCAGGGACTCTGTCACATGAGGGAAGGACAATTAACCTGCTTGTTAATTGTATAGTAGATAGTGCCATGTCAACATTTATTAAAAATAGATGGCATTAGTCTTAAAACAAGCCTGGCAATTTTCCAGAGACCCTTTTATTTAATCTTCCAAGTTATGTTACTCAGCTCATTGGCAATAGGTAAAGTAACTCGTTTCTGGATAAAGGGTCAAACGATTTTGGGAAGTCCGTAAATGTTCAGGGAAACATGCAATCTATCTGACTTCAGATGTTCAATTTAAAGCCGTTTTTAAGTGAAGAAGAACCAGAGTTCTTAATCTGCTAAAAAGGGACCCCAGAATGCTGTTAGTATCATTTTAATTGCTGCAGCACAATTACTAAGTTTGAAGGATGGTCAACTCTCCTGGCATCTAAGAGAAGCCTCTCACTTTTAATTTAGTCCCAGACCACTAATGAAATCTGAAAGCAAAAGGTGTGAAATCTCACTGCTGGAAAATCAGTATCAAAGCTCCTAAATTTTACTGGCGCTGATCTACAGCCTATAGTTTGAAGTCTCTCATTATTTCAGTCTAAGAACTGTACTTCTCTAATCAGTCAAGTTCTCTTTGTACTCTATTTTCATCAAAGGCAGTAAAAACTGGTCCTACCTGATGGGATGGCAAAAACTAAAAATAAAAACCAAATTTCTTTATTTGTTTACTTTTATTGCAGTACTGTTTGTTTTGGCTGCTAGTAAACACCGATGTTTAATATAGAGGCAGTCTGTATATGTTACATTTATAGAGACATATTTGGCATACTTTGGGTAGAACTTAAAATTCTTTTTCCAAAAATAAAATATCTTTTTCTGAAAAAGCATGTGTCAGGCAAGAACAATGAATTCCCATCATAATTCTGCTAAAGAAACATTATATTCAATATTATCATCATTAGCAACAGAAATATTTTTTCCATCATGACAAATCATAAAAGTAAACCATAAAAGTAAAGGGTTTGCCAGTGATAAATCTCTTGTAGTAGCTGCACTGACTTCTACCAAATGTGGCTCTTATGTTTTTTTAATGTAAAGACTCAAGAAATGCACACATAATTCAACATCCTAAAATGCGGGCAGAATTCTTTAGAAGTCTGTTATCACATATATTAATATGAAACAAAACATAAGTAGCACTTTAAACACTTGTGGTGGTTTGACCAGGAAGAAGTGGGAATTCTGGGAAGCTGTGGTCAAACCAATGAAGGTTTTGAGTTTGAGACTGGCACCTGGTGTAGCCAGTGGGGTTTGGACACACCTCCGAGAATACACAGGGGTTAAAAAGCAGGGCTCTGCCCCTGGCAGGCTCTCTTGGGACGTCGCGGCGAAGAGGTCAGATCTCCCCCCGTCCAGCCGCTGCTGCTGGGCGGGGAGGGGCAGCCACGTGGTAGGCCCTGGGCCTGGACAGAGATGGGAGGTGAGGAGGCCCTCGAGGATGGAAGGGTGGAAGACCCCAGGGAGTCAGCCCTCGGGCAGCCATTCCCCCCCCCCCCCCCCGGAGGGAGAGAGAGAGAGCCGGCGACACCGAATGTGATAGCAGCTGGCCCAGGAGGAGAAGGGGGGGAAGAGTGCCCGGCCGGAGCGGCAGCGTGTGGGCAGCGTGTGTGGGAGTGCCGCAGCTCCGGGACAGAGACTGAAAGTTTTAACCCCTTTCTTTCATGATTGGGGCCTTGCAAAAATGCTAATCCTCCTCGAAGCTGAATAAGAAGGGAGATAAGAGATGAGATGAGACAAGGACCTGGCCCGAAGAACGTGGAGATGATTGAATGGGGAGAGATGATTTGGAGTGGCCTTTTGGCTGGACTTTTCTTGTGGCCATGTACTCAGTTGTTCCTGTGACACAGAGACTGCACTTAGGGGGAAGCAGTGGCTCAGAACCAGGAGGGTTCATCGTGAGGACCCCCCGGCCCCAGAGGGTTGGAAAAATATGGGGGGGACAGATGTCCCAAAGCAGAGACTGTGCCTTTTTGGAGTGAGACAAGGCATCCTTGAAAGACAACCCTAAAAGCAGCTCTGGTCCATGAGCAGTGGTGAGAGCACTGGGCATGGAAGGAAGATGTCACAAGCGGCAAAAGGACTTTTTTCCGGGCGGTGCCGAAGTGACAGGGAAGCACACGAGGTTTCAGTGTGTTTCCAGGGGAAGCCTATGGAACAAGAAGGACTCCTTTCCTCTTCATGAACTGAAGTTTGAGTATACTAAAGTGTGGTGCCAGGCTGGGCAGTTGGTGTTTTGGGAGAATGTATCGGATTGGGAAAGTCAGGTAGTGGGGAGGAGGAAAGTGGTTTTTGTAAGGTTTTCAATTTTTTTTTTTTCTTTTCCTTATAGTTTTTTCCCTATTTCCCTGTAGTTTAGGTAATAAAGTGTTCTTTATGTTTAAGCTAAAGCCTGTTTTGCTTATTCCTGGTCACATCTCACAGCAGACACCAGGGTGAGGGCATTTTCATGGGGGCACTGGCTCTGTGCCAGGCTCAAACCATGACAACACTACACATTTACAAGCCATATATTCAGGGCCTAAGGATGTGGAAAAGTCCATGACAGGACTGAGGCACTTTTAATGAAAGCGGTCCATTCTTGTAAATTTAGTGAATGTTTACAACTGTAGATAATACTACAGAAAATCACTGTGATTTCATGTGGCTGAAATGAGTATGCAAACCATGGGGTGTGTCTAAAGAAAGTACCTCATTCTATTAAAAAAAAAAAAAAAAAGAAAAAAATCAGGAAGAATAATTTGTTGAAGTTAGACACGTAAGTGTTCTGGAGACTTATGGAGGGATATGCAGCAGGTTTTGGTAAGACTTATCAGGAGAGATTGTTAACCAAACCCAAGTGCTAGCTCCTTGAACATACATTGATGGACAACTTGGTGTGCAGGACCTGCAAAAAAATGAATGTCTGAAAGGACAGAGCTAAGTGGTTTCCAGCCAACCATTATTAGCATTACTGAGGCAGAAGGAGTTCGACATAATTTTTTTCTATCAGGTTATTTTTCTTCTCCTTGACTACAAAAATTACCACTCTTGTCTTTCCCAGAACTTACTTTTACTTTATCATCACAGAAATTCATTCTCACCACAGATACAGTAAATGTGTTTTGAGCTCTCTCTCTGTCTCTTATCACTTAATTCCATTTTCCATTATAAAAGCAATTATAGTATCAAAAAGCACATGAGAGAAAGTCATGTAAAGTCCTAGTAAAGTCAATAGTTCATAACTGATTGCAAAAGGATCTGGGATCAGGTGAGAGTTTGTAAGTGTAGATAATGTGTACTGACCATATTGTTCCATATATAGTTTTACTGTTTATTTATATGCACTGTCTGTTTATAGTGGATCAGAATGTTTCCCTCCCAGCCCTCACCTCCCATTCTCCAGCCCCACCTCCATATGCCTATAGTACAATCCTACTGTTTCCTGGATCTACTGCTATTTGGATTTGAACTAGCTACAGCTTTCTGTAAACCTCAGCTCCATCTTTGACCCAAAATATAGTTTTAGTCTTTAGGCTTAGTACTTTAGTGCTTTGGGAAATAATCTGGCTGAAAGTGATTGACAAAAGAAAGTGGTTCATTTTCAGGTCATCGCACAGCCAGCAACACATAAGCCCTGGCACAAGGAAAGGGGAAGTTTGTGACCAGTAACTGCTGCAGTCTCAGCATGAACAGAACAGGCCCTGATGGCTTGAGAAGGCACATACTGGTCCCTAGGCAGTCCAGCTACAGAGCCAGATGATATCCAGCCTCAGTGAAATTGTTATGTCTAGCTCACAAATCTTTAGGTATTCAATAAATCATCCAATATCAGTCAACTGAAGGGCAGAGCTCTACACAGCCCTTTGGCAAGACATGTTGCCAAATGGGAGCTGATATCTTGAGCAGCATGCCCTACATAATGATGTTTGGCATGTCTGGTGGCACTGCTGCTAGACAGACCAAAGAAGTTCCCTTTCCAACAGGCCACACATAACCAGTGCATAAATAATGTGGGTACAGTGAGGTACCAAGTCAAGTTCTCTTCACTTGTATCAACAACACCCTCCCACAGTCCTGCATATCAGCCAAGTCACTGCCACCAGAGAATTCCAGTAATGGATATTTCCTTAAGTAGTGAAAAAAAAAAATTGTTTTCTCACGAAATATAGGTTAAGTGTTCCTGCTTCCAGTTTTGTTCCAATATGCAGTACAACAGTTAGAGCTGTAAAAATAAACTGCTGGAGGAAAAATTTAATTGTGAAAGATCTGCAATGTTCTCATCCTTCCAGTACCTGAAGGGAGCCCACAAGAAAAACGGAGTGACTATTTACAAGAGCATGTAGTGAGAAGAGAAAGGGAAACAGATACAAAATGAAAGACTGTAGGTTTAGATTTGATATAGGAAGAAATTCTTCATTGTGAGGGTGGTGAGGCACAGGAACAGATTACCCACAGAAGCTGTGGATGCCTAATCCCTGGAAATGTTCAAGTCTAGGTTGGATGGGGCTCTGAGCAGCCTGGTCTAGTGCAAGATATCTCTGCCCATGGCAGGGGATTTGGAACTAGATGATTTTTAAGGTCCCTTCCAACCCAAACCATTCTATGATTCTATGAAGGTCAAGTACTCCCAATAATATTCCTCCCTCCCTATTTCTGGCATTAAAACTATAGATTAATATAGATTACGTATAAAATAGAACTGTGGGTTATATTAAATAAATTAGTTCCATAACGTCTTTTTGTTGTAATCTGCTTCAAATCTACAATTTGAAAACAAGCTGGCATACTTGATAATTCAATAATGTCCAAATAATGCAATGAGGTTCAAAAGCCTGCCACATGTTTACAAAGGATTAAGAGATATCTAATTATGACTGGTTTGTGCTATCAATCAATCAATATGCCACAATGCAATATCCTCTATCACACAAAACATTTCCTGGGAATAAGGTTCATTGTTTTGTGTGCTGCTGACACAGGTCCTGCACAATGTAGGTGGTGAAAATTGCCATATGGTCAATATTAAGTGAAAGTTGTTCTGTTATAAATCAAAGAATGATACTGCCTGTCATCATTGGAAATACACAATCACTTTCCAAAAGAGTCAAACCCTGCTATTTGTTTAGGGTTTGCACTGGGCTACAGCTCAAAAACTAATTTTCTAACCCGCCCACAAAAAAGACACTTAGGTGTATACTGGTAAATTAAACTTTGTATCTGTTTACTCTACCTGCCTCCTATAAATTTGCCCTAACCAAATCTTATTCCTCTGAAATATGCCAGTAGAATAGTAATCCAAAATTATTCTGTAGAGAAGAAAGCTTCACAATCATACGTAAAGAACAAGTATATTTTATTACATGATCAATTTCACCTTGAAGGCAACACAAGCAATAAAAAAAGTCTCAATTTTCAAATATTTCACCATAGGAACCTTAAATCTTATCAAAAAGGAATCTTTTTGAATGGAAAAATTGAATGTGTATAATAAATTTAGAATTCTGTATAATATATTGGAGAGTCTCCTTCCTATCTGTGATATAAATATCGCTTTCCATTGCCAGTAATAAAATTATTTTCTCATTCTGTAAAGTTACAGGATCTATCACCATATGAATAACTTTTCTCTCCCTCATAAGAGAGGAAATTGGTATCTCTGTGTACAGAATGCACAAAGCAAAGGGAAGATTTGAAAGCTCTGTAGGTCAAAACTGGATTGCAGTAAATACTGTCTGTAAGTCAAGTTCTGGGACTGAGAGAAGCACTTTCTGGAGTGTTTCAGCACATCAGCATCAAGTACAGGGTTTGCAGAAAGCACTTTTAAATTCTCTCTTACAGCCCTGTCCAGAGCCAGATACCTTTTTGGCAGCAGAACAGTAAACAATTGTATCATTTTAAGGATAAGAACTGCATCATTTACTTGTGGATCTGAGCTTATTCTCAAACCTGAGACAGGACTGCTCACCTCAGGACAGCAGCAGGACATTTCCTGGAACATCAGTGTCAGATGGCTGCAGAAGTGTCACAGTGCTGCCAACAGGATGTGGGAACTGAGAGCACAGAGGATCTGGGGTGCATCAAAGGGTGTGAGCAAGGATCTCTGTTGCCCAAACTGATCTTGCAATCAGGGGAGGGGTTCAGCTCAAAGGGGTGATGAGGTAGCCCAGCAGCAGTGCTGCGAGTCCCTCAGAAATGTGTGAGCAAGCACCTGAGAAAGAGCAGCTTGGAGCAGAGATGCCCACCCAGCTCCACTGGCTCAGACATAAAGCCGCAGAGATGCACAGAAATGTCCCCTCACTCACACAGCACAAACAGCGGCACAGAAACACCCGTGTGCAAACTCCCTTCACTTCCCAACACATCGAAAATTTTCTCCACCTGAGAAGGCACATCTGAGGCCATTCCAACACCCCACCAAGGAGGGCTACAATGAAAACAGAGCACTCCAGCCTATAAGCAAGAGGAAGTGCTTCCTGTGGAAAGACATGTACTGAGGACAGGCAATGAAGAGGGCAAAAAAAAGGGGCAGCAAAAATGCCCACAGAGCCCTTGAAGGAGAAGAATTCAAAGAGCTTGATTTACTGGAAGAAATGGAACCTTGTGGTTCTCAGGGAACATTTCACTGCATTTCAGTACTCTTGGCAAATGCCCCTTTGCCTCTACCTGGAGGCAATCAGACTGCCATCATATTGGCTGACACTCAGCTACATATTCTGGGTGGCTGAATGCCATCCTCTTTATATTTTAAAAATAAAAGAAATTATACAAACAATATCCCAGAAAATTCCTCTTGTCCTGTGGCATGTATTTTTCTACTGAGAAATGCAAATTAAAAAGCTAAAACACAAGCCAAAACTACTATTTTTTTATTGAAGAATGGAGAACAGTCTCTAGAAATTCACATAAGCCTGTGAGAACCATAAAGGTTAGTTTGCTATGAGGTTAGTTAGTTTGCTAAATTGAACTGTGACCAAACTTCTTCAATACTGAAGAAGCATGAAGGCCATAAAACAGAACACTACAGTATTCCTATGATATCATAGGGTATGAAATCAAAATGCGGGCCAACTACAGGCACACTAAGCAGAGAAATGAGAGATTTTTTTTACTGGCAGATCTTATGAATGTGTTTCAAATAGAAAAATGTAGCTTTTACAAGCAATACAACATAACAAAGAATTTAAAATTCAAAAATTCAACATGCTAAAGGATGAGGTTTTTTATTCAAGTCTCTCAATTATCACACTGTCTTCCCAACATGCTGTGGTAGTGGTATATCACAATTAATAGGAGGAAAAACTATAATTGCTTCTCAGAATCATTAAAAAATGCTATATTTGGATTAGAGTAGCCACCTCAATTAAGAAATTAAAAAATATTTAATATAGAGGCAATGAGGAGGAGCAGAAAAGATATTCCTAATGGAAAAATTGCAGCCCTGTAATTAGTCTATGTCAAAGTTCACCTATAATCAAAAGAAATAGTTTAGAAAGCACTTTTAAAACCTTCAGATGATATTTTTAAAAAGTACATTAATAAAACTGGATGTCTTCCAAGCTCATAAAACATGAGGACTACAAGAGCTGGAACATCACTGTATACAGTGAAGTGTGTACAGAATCAGTTGGAAACACCATCAAGGATGAAAATGATCCTTCAGGATGCCAAGAAGATGCATCTGCTGGGAGGCTGCTCTGTGCTAGGATAACTTTGCCTTGAGAAGGAGAGAACACACCAGGTTAAAAAGACAACAGGGCAATTTAGATATTAAGCTTTTCACTGTTCAGTGATGATTGCAGCTTTTTGAACACAGAATTTATTAATGCTGTGAATAAGAAAAGACCATTCTAAAGGATGTGGCACCTCACAGATGAGATAATCTTATACACAAACATCAGTGTTTCCTCTGTATTAGTAAGTACAGGATAAAACTTTATCTCACTGTCTGTTATTACATATCAGTGTATAGCATTTCATAACTACATTAGGAAGAACTGAAAAGTATCATGGGCGAGGCAAGCAGCTGAGACAAAAACATGACACCACATGACCATCACAGGTCAAAGTCAAGCAAAAAACATATCAACATTCTCTGTAGATATTATTTCTCAGTATTGGTAATCTCTCATTGCACCACCCTGAAGAGTTAAGGACCTCTCTGCATGACACTTGTCAATGTTCTCAGATTTCTGAATCACTAGTGAAAACAGAAGTAACATAAAAAGTATTATGAAGGGTTGTTGAAGTTTATCTTATGCACTTGAATGTGGTTACAGTGGAATGGAGCAGAGAAGGACATACTGTATGGTTTTTACCTCAAGCTAGACAAATAAATCATTCTGAATATAGATACTTAATCACAATACTGGAATAAACATTCCTACACTCTTGGATTCATTCTCTTACCCTTTTAAAATCTACAGGGTACAACATTTACTTTTCCTAAGTAAGTCAGCCTTCTTCTGACATGCCTAAATGCTGAAAAATCAATGTTCCACCATTTGAACACAGTATTACTCCTTACAAACATTTTGTGTGCAGAAAAAGTGATAGAAGATAGAAGATAACATTAATTCACACTTTGGATTAATTGCTTGAAAGAGAGATAGTGAGCGTACATCTGTCTCTGGAGTTTTGGCTGTTCTTACATCAGGAACTTCAGCTCTGTTTTTTAAATAGCTTCATGTCTTTGCATAGAGCAGACACAGAATTACAGATGAGGTTGATGCAGTCTCTCCCAGAAGGCTTATGCATCACAATACCCCAGGCAAGCCCATCAGATGTTTTCAACACATCCTCATAGCAAAATATTTTAAATTCTGCAAGATCTGTGTCCAGATGAAAAGTCAATAACAGATAATGTATTCTGGACACAGAAATATAACTTCACCTGGGGGGATAGGAAGAATAAGTTGCTGTGGAATCTCAGCTAAAGGGCCCCAGACTTTATTAAACCTGGGGTTGTGAGTGTGTAGGTGTTGGATTACACACATCAAGAGGAAGAGAATGATTTCTGGGGGCACTTAGGAGAGATTTTGAATTATTGTACTTATC
Organism: Zonotrichia leucophrys gambelii; assembly: GCF_028769735.1. Taxonomy (NCBI): domain Eukaryota; kingdom Metazoa; phylum Chordata; class Aves; order Passeriformes; family Passerellidae; genus Zonotrichia; species Zonotrichia leucophrys. The sequence continues at coordinate 119,552,565 of NC_088171.1, read as the reverse complement.
AGGCCCCAGGGAGTGTTTTGGCAAGTTTTTGAAATGCACTCGTGAAATCCTCCTACACTTTTGGAGACAGCAACAATGGCTGAAGCAAGGATGCTCAAAGGACTCTTTGCTGTTTCATCTCATGTCACTTTTCAGTGCAAAAGCAGGGTTTCTCAGAGCAGCAGCATGTCTACCCTGTGTGCTCCTGACAAATCTGTGGGGCTGTAAAAATGCTACTTCAGCACTCTTTGTAACTTGGAATGAAATCCTGGCCACATTTGCAACACTGCAAAAATTCAAAAGGGTTTACAGGACCACTAATTCATTTTCTTGCTTTGGGTGGCATCTCAATTCATTGCTATCTGAGCTGAAGCAAGATGGAGACAATTAAGACATAATGTATTCAAGGAGACAAGATTTTGTTCTGAGAAAGAGCTGTCATGCAAAATACAAGCTCTTGGGTGCATGGTTTTCTAAAGATAAAGAGAGGGGTTCTCCATCTCCAGAGATGCTGCATCAGAGAGAGCAAGTACCTGATATCTGGGGCCCTTCCCAGCCCCATTTCCTATCACACTCCCTCTCTAGGCAAACATATACACTTCTGGGAGAGGAGGTCCCTGGTGAGCATCAGCAGCTCAGAATTCAAGTAACTCACAAGAGTTACTCTCCTGTGGGTCTCTTCAGAGCTGTGTCATAGCTGGTTTTAGTGGGCAAAAAGATCTCTTCTGTCTCTCAATTTAGAACAATATTTTATCATCAAGCTCTCAAAAGAAGGTCCAGGGATCTAGAGAAGACATTGGTTCAGTGATTTTACTTAATCATTTTAGAACTAGAAGCATTCTCCAGGACTGGCTAATAATAATTAAAGAAAAACAATGACCAAACTTCTTCAATACTGTGAGATTCAAACACAGATATTCTTCATACAATAAAGATGCATGAGCTGGAGAGGGCAGCAAATTCTACAGCAGAACTTCTGGAATAGCAGCTGGTGTAATATTAGTTACTAAAGCACTGCCATCTTCCAACAACAAAGATCTACAAAGCTTCGTAGATTAAAATTCAGTTTTTTATAAAGTGAAATTTCTACCTTTGCACTATGTTTGTGTAAGTGAAAACATCACTAGACTGCCTTGCCTATTGAACTAAACTTATGGTCCAGAGCAGTGTTTTCATTAGAAGATGCACCTTGATAGGTTAAAAGCTGATGTAGAGGAAACTTCTACAGACAGTACATTTTAGATTTGCTGCATAGCTAGGGCAGACAAGCCATAGAAAATAGTAGCTGACTGGACTATCAAAAAAAAAAAGTGTGTCATCCAACTAAATTTGATAGATTGATTATGCCTTAGTTTAGCATATTTGATTATGCTTTAGTTTTATATAACATGCCAAGAAAGAAAACAGCAACCAAAGTTCTAATGAACTGTTGCATCAGAAATTTAACTAAAAAATATATATCTTCTTTTAACGAGCAACTTGATAATTGAATCAATTAAAATCAGCAATATAGCAAGTAAGCTAATGCTGTCAAACCAGTGGTCTGTTTAAACTTTTTTGGATTAATCTCAAACTTTTGCAATTTCAGCTAAAACTGACAAGCACAAAAATATCTACAAAACTAATTGCATTGCCTAATTATCTGCTCTCTGATCCATAAAAAAGTAGAGACCAAGGCAAAAACTGAATGGCCATAAAATTCTCTGAACACATATTTTTTGCACATCTTTTTTTCTCATGTAGCTGCCTGGAGCTAGTACTACAAAGTCAGTAAAAGAACAGTAACTTTATGGTCAGCATGCTTACTGCAGAGCAGTCCAGGCTGCTGAAATCTAACCCAGGGGAGCTTTTCTGTATTTTACATGAATAGTTTATTGGATTAAATGTGAAGCATGTCCATGTACAGCCAGAGCAATGAAATGATAGCATCACATTCATGCATGTGAGTTGGCTTTCATCAAATTCATACATTTCTCTGAATTTAGTTGTTGGATTATCGGACTTCCCCTGCACTTATCTAGCTACCTCTCTAAGTAAAATGTGGATATACCTGAAGCAATATCCCAGGAAGCAGGAAACTATTTTTCTCCCTCTTTTGTAAGTATTCACTCAGAAGAAAGACACTTGAACAGTGAATAAGGTCTCATTTTTAGGAAACATATTCCCACGGGGCCAGATGATTTTGTTAATACAGAGTACAACTGATTGTTGTATAAGTGTTTTTAAATTATTGCTGAAGTTTTGAACATAAGGATTTGCTCATAGAAACCTTCTACTGGATGTTTCAAGAGAAATTGTTTAATTATAATAGCTTCATGCAAGTAAAAGTTCTTCCCTGTTTTTCCCCCAGTCATACCTACAAATCCTAGAGCTAGACACTGGAGTAGCAAGAAGGCCATCTTTAAAATCTGACTAATGATGAAATTACTTGATATGAGCAGTACAGAAGGAAATCCATTAATAATGTTTATTGAAATGAATACGGATACATTAATGTTGTTTTTAAGATTAGCCAGATAAAGCATTAAGGGTATGAAAGCCTTAAAAGGAAGCAGCAGTAACTCATAGGGCAATAAAGCCTATTTTATGGTAAATTGGGCTTTGAAAGAAAAACAGCTGCTTTTTAGAAAAGCTACATACATTTTTATATACTGAGACATATTTGGTTTTTTCATTAACAAGTGCTATTTAGAATCATGGATCCCTACATCACCACATTCATAAAGGATTAAAAAAATTAAGTTGCAAACATATGGCTAGGAAAAATGTATCTGTTTCTCATGACTCTTTTTTCCATCAAAATGCAGTAACTGAATAGCACCAGCAATGACCCATAAAGCATCTTTCTAAAAAGTGCTAAATCTGTTCTGTTCCATGCAACTAGACAGCAGCACATTTCTGTGCAGCTTTAGAATAGCTTTATTTGGATGACTTTGAAGTGCCTGGTGCAGAGTCAAAAACAAACAAAAAAAACCTCTCCACCTTGAAATTCTTGCCAAACTAACTAGAGCAGCATCAAGAGCATCCACAGCTGACTCTGAATTCAATTAGACACCATGTAGGCAGTTTATTCCATAAGCAATTGAGAAACTGCTTCCCAAAGCCAAAAAGGTCAAACAGAAAATGAGTAAGGCTTCCAGCAGCTTGGAGGTGAAAACAAGTTTATCACACATGCCTTCTGCATGGGCTGCCCAGCTGCTGCTTGTGCTCCCTGGCCCCCTAAGCCCAGCTGCTTGTTGCCTATTAAGTGCATCTCAGCTCCTCCTTGGAACTCTCCTGACTTGCTATGCCTCACTGCCAGCTTGTTTGCAGTCAGGGCACCAGGTGGCTGCTTCTCCTCTGCAGTGCCAGCTCTGGTTGCTGGGCTGAGCACTAATATCAGCCAAATTTGTTTGCCATATGCTTTACAGGGAGTAGTGCTAACCAGGAGTGTTAAAAATTCATGAAATCATGTCAAAATTGTGAGAACTAAAACAACAACAACAACAACAACAAACACATATGATTTTCTGTATGTTTTAGTGTGAAAAATCATCATATTTTCCGTGGTTTTATCCTCTGCTCTTCAGCTTAGAAAGTGTCCCAGAAAAATACCATTGTTCTGGCCAGTCCCAAAAACAGCCATATACCTCAGGAGCTCAGGGCTTCACAGCTTTTACAACTGAGACCACCCAAGCCGTCCTATAACACCTTGAGATACTTGTGTACAATTAGCATGTGCTAAATTCTTAATCACTCTAATAACTCTTGGTGCACTCACTATATCTGTAACTGAAAAGCCTTTTTCCCCTCTGAATACCAGGGACATGATTGATATTCTGCCTTTCTGAATAAAGCCTGTCTTGTATTTCTTCACCCGTAACCAAAATTTCAAACCAGACACATCCCTGACCAAGTATCTCCACCCTACTGGGCCAAAACTGTCTTCAAGTTCTCATACATGCCAGAACTTCTGGAATTAAGATGCTGCCAAATTCCAATTTCTTTCTCAACTTGTGAGCAGTCTTGGTTCTCCTGAAGTCAATGAGATTTTTCCCAAGGATTAAATGTAGTCATAATTTCACCCAGTAATGACATGAAGCAGAAAGCATGCAGCTTAGCAGATGTTGAGTGAAGCAACTGAAAGAAGAAAAGGCAATCCTATTTTATATTTTTCAGTAATGTCAAGGTAAAATGTGAAATGAGGGCCACTAAGGAAAAATAAAAGTCATGAAAAGGAGACAGTTTCACAGGAATGCTTTTCTGAGCACAACTGACTAATCAATGACAACATATCCCCCATATGGAAACGAGCTCTCAAGTATATTGCAAATGCACACAGCATTACAGATTTCCTTTACTGATGACAAATTAACAAAGTACCTTCTTGAAATGAACTTAAAGGCACTATCCCAGTATGCCAAACATTTTACATATAGGAACTGTACACTATGATGACACATATAGCAAATACTTGCTCACCACAATGTTAACTTCCATTTAACCTCACTCATGACTAACACAGACAATAGTGTTTCTGTGTATTTAGCGCTCTGCATTTGTGAGACAGCAGAAAAAAGTTCACACTATGAAACACTTATGACAGACAACTCATTTTTATTTCTTAAACAAATAGATGCTTTGTAATACTGTGTTTTTTAATAGTTGCAAGCAATTTCATTTTATTATTCTGTCAAAGATACAGGACCCGAGCATACATAATTGAAGACAGAGGAAACTGAGAACACACTTGACAGAATTAACAGGTAAATGAAATCAGTAAATCCAACTGCCACATCCCTTCATTTGATGTCTGTGCTAACACATCCTCTAAAGTTCCAAGCACACAGCATACACCAGATAGAATATTTTAAACAGCAAGTTTGTCTCCGTAATTCACATGGGTAACTAACACTTTATCATAATATATGAAATTCCTTTTAGGTGCTTTATTTTTGCATGCATGCACCACTCCTTATTATGTCCCCCTTTTTAACAGTCTTTATTTGTTTTAAAGATCAAAGAAGATAAATTCAATACAAAGCTATGCAGCACGAGCAGCACCTGTTTCTGCTACCCACACACACTCTTTCACTCATTCCCCTGTCTGACCTCTCTCTGCAGGTGACTATGAGTGAACAGCCAGCTCTCTGTGAGACCTGAATGGGACATACATATGGGCAGATGCAGCAAATACTTTAATGTTTATTAATCTAAAAAGGAGCAAAGATTACAAAAATATAAGGAGTAGAAAACCTTAGACAAGTTAAAATACGTACAATCTTTAGGCAAAGTTTGTTTTGGTCAGGCAGAATTTAGCTTATCAAATGTCAATCCAAAACAATAGGGGTGTAAACTAAAAAAACTATTGTAGTAAATTTACACTAAAAGGTGACAATTACCCTTCTTTCCTAAGGCCACTGTACCACAGTAAATAGTCTCATTCAGTGCACTACAGCATCCTCATATCAGAGCAGTTTCACTCATATGCTGCTGATACTAGAAAAATAACTTTATTTAATTTTTTTATGTATAAACTAAACCAATTTTTAAGGTGTAGTTTTGATCACCATATTTTTGGTTTTTATTAAATTGTTCTTCAATAATTCCACTGATTTCACAAACCTGTGAAATCAAACAGAAAAACACAGATATTAGGGCTCAAATGTAATGTACACAAAAATAGGAGAAAAGGGAAAATTAATCCTTCACTATGTTTTCATTTTGTAAGAGTTTTCTATTATGCTGAATTCACAGTTAAATAAGCAATGTGGATCAGTATGTTAGTGAATCTCAATTATTTTTTGCTGTTTCTAAAACATTCAGAAGCAAACAACACTGTCCTTAGTTATACTATTTGTTCCAATTATTCAGTGGTTTCGAGGGTTTTTTTTCTGCTACTTCTTTTTCAATAGTTTTAATAAATTGCAAAAAGTAGCCTGTGTTTCAGAAAACATTGAACATAATATACACCTGTGATGAATCAGATAAGCTGAGATAGCAATGTTTTAATTTCTGCTTGTGTTCAGGTTGAAAACCTTCCCCAAAGCAAATGGAAATTTAGCTTTTAAAAATATTTACAGATGCAGATTGCAATGGACTGTTTTGCAAATGTTGCTGACTGGAACACAACCTCCTCTCTCCATTGTTTGTATAAAATACAATGCTGTAACTGGACCTATTACATAGATCCAGTGAGAGAATCGAGGTTATGAACCGGAAATAAACACCACAACCTCATTTAATTGTACTGGTGCCTGCACAAAGATCTGTGTGTTACCTGAGAAGCCTCCACCTTTCCTTTTTTAAACACTGCAGGAAATCAGGCACAGCAGTTTCACTCCTTTTGAACATTTAAATATGCAAGCCCTTTGTGGAAGATTTAAGAAACTTGGCAGGAACAAATTCTTTCCATTATCTCCAGCTAATTAATTTAATACAATTGGAATAATTTTCATTTTGTCAGATGATAAGCCTGGACTTTGTATGTGATTCTGTATTGATAACCAACAAAGCAAGGCACATACCACGAAAACCTCTGCAACAACAAAAACAAATTAACCAAACAAACAAAACACAAGACAAAAAGCCTAGGAAACCTTAGCAACAGTTCTTATCCTTGATTACTTTTATATGGTTGGGGGCTTTTTGTCATTTATACCTAATGTTCAGCTGTTTTCCTTGGAGGTGCTTCTTTTAACAGATATTCAAGCTGTATCACAGTTTGATCTATAAATAATGGACTTGTCTTACTGTGGGATAAAGAAAAGCAAATATGTGTAAGCCTGTTTCATTTGCAGATTCTTCTTGTTACCCACAGAAGACCCAGGGACTGGTCTTATCTGGAGGAGTTAATTTAAGAAGTTAACCACATGTTAATGGCTTTGAGTTCATTGCGTCCTTTATTTTTTGCTTATAACACTTGAAGCTCCTGCTTGCTAGGACAGAACATTTAATTTCCTTTGTCATAGTTTGATGAATCTTTTTTATTTAAACATCTATCTACAGATATCATGTTATCTCTGAAGTTTCTGGTTGAATATCTTTATGTGAGTGAGGCAAATTCCTAACAGGGTTTCCCAAATGCTGGCCATTTTTGATCACCTTTTGAAGTCCACTGAGCAATCCCAATCTGTCTTAATGGAAAGACACCTAACCCATGGGGTTTTTTACTGATATTATGTGGAATAATTACTTTGCTACTTAACTTCTAAGGCATTCAAGAAATGGTCTACCGTTCTTCGTGACAGCATTATGCTGAGAGCTCACACTGAGATGATCTTTTATGACCATCCTAAATCCATTAGGTCACTGCTTTCCAGGACAAAGCCTCATTATTCTGCAGCAGAGACAGATATGTTTCTCTGGTGCCAGATATATTTCATTTGGTTTAAATATACTTCATCTGGTTATAATAAAGTGCATTTTACTGGAATCTGGCCATTATACCAGGGGATTCATATCATTTAATAACTCCATCTTGTCCTTCCCACCCATTATCCAAACCTATCAGACCCTAATGAGCCCCATTCATCTACATCTTCCCATTAGAAACTCAAGTTTTTGATTCCTCATTGAGCCAGCTTTTAATTTACCTAATGTGTGTCCTGATAATTCTCTAAGCCATTTTTTAAATTACAGTGTCATTTTTTATTACATTAAATGTCATTGGGAATCCAAGTTTAGCATAATAAGGTAAGCTGTAGAAAAAGATCTGTAGGTTTGGAAGCTTTACTGAAAAGAGCTTTTTGCACTAAAACAGGTTTTAATTTTTTTTTTTACTCCCTGAAATGGAAAATTCCCTTCTCATACTAAATATTTAGTCCAAAGTGAACTTTTCCAAAGTGAAACCAAATATTAGTCAGTATAAATAAAGCAATGTGCCTTAAAGCCTTAATAATATAAGAAGATTACTGCAGGTTTGGATTTAAGCACATCCATTCAAAAAATAGGAAACTTGAGTCTAACTTCAAATTTCTCTGGTTGCATTTGAACTCACCACTCACTGTCCAAAAGTCATCTGACTTCTAGTAGAAATAATGTGAATCTCTACATTTGTTTCACCATCAATAAATAATTAAATTGAAATGGGCAGGTTACCATGCTAGAAAATTGTTCTCATCTACTTTCAGACTCAGAAAGCAGTTATATGAAGTGATGCAGCTTCAGCCACAAGTGTAACAAGACATCCAGCCAAGACCATCCAATAGGCCTGGAGAAATTCTGTTTAAAGAAGCACAATCCCCTTTCTGGTGTCTTATTTCTGAAGAGGACATAGAACTGTCTCGAGCTAAATATGTAGCCAAGCCAATGTCAGGCATGAGAGACAACATTCTTTAAATAACCATAAGTGCATACTGCAGAAATTTAGTAAATAACTCATATCCCAAGCAGACAAAAGCTTTATGACACCCTTTGCAGAGATTACATGGAAGGGAGAGATATGAATTTTTTACTGCAGTTTGTATTACCACTCTCTAAATATTAAAGAAGGACATCAACATCTGCAGAAGATTAATGAATTGGGATAAAAGTCTCCCAAAAGTTTACTTTTGGGACAGATTCACTAATGAGACAAAAAAAAAAAAAAAAAGGTGTGCATTTATAGTGAATTTATTATTCACTGAGAAAAACTGCCAACTACAACAATTATGCTCTTACTAATCAGACATATAATTGAGTAACATTTGAGTGATGCCTGATAAGCACCTTACTCTCTAGAGAAACCACATCTAGCCTTGTCCTAAACTCAAACCCACTGAAAGAGACATTTCCAATGCTCTATCAGAGCAGAGCACAAATACAAACTGCTGAATTTGAATGACAGAAATGGAATGTGTTTGTGTAGATGCCTGCAATCAACAGTTGCTCCTCTAACCCTGATTCTGTCATTCTTACTCATACTGAATAGCATCTGGCCCTAGCAAAAGCAAACTTTCACAGCAAAAACCTATTCCAGCAGTAGATTCCTCTTTATTGTTAACTCTGGCCAAGCAATCTCCCAAATCTTAGGAAAACTTACTTGCATAATTAGGATAAATTGACTGTTTTGGCATGTGAATTTACTCAGTGCAAGGAACTTTACCCATGGGCAAATACTGTATGGATTGGAATTTTACTAGAACACAGTCTGAATTTCTCAAGTCTACAAAAAACCCGATCTTTCATTCTTTTGGGTTTTTCCCCTAGGCAGATATGTGCAAATGGGAAAATGAAGGTTTTCTTCAACAACTGTTGAAATCATCAGCAGAGTGTCTTTGACTGCAGAGTTTCAAGACCAGTGCAAGAATGAATGGAGTAGAAATCCCACTTATTCCCAATGAACACTTGATTTATCAGCAGTAGACCTTTCACAGTCAACCTTAGCAAAGAGTTTGCAGATGAAGAGTAGCAAAACATTTAAATTTGCTCCCACAGGTCAGAGGGCAACAGTTCAAGACTTGCCCCAGATCAACTGAGCTAGAAATGAGCATCTAGTGCTCCTTTTGGCAAGTTGGGATGAAGTGATAATAGACACACAACTTCGTGTGCCATGAACTACAGAAACTGGCATGCCTTAAGCAGATTAGCACAAAGGAATGTTTTTACACAGATGATCCTTCAGGGTGCCTTCCAGTCCTTAATGTTCTGTGGGTATATTTAATATGGATTTAACAAGTAGCAAGCTTTTCAAGAGTCTACTTCATTCACCTATCATGTACATCTGCTAGATGGACTGACTGGAGGCTGGGACCCTTCATGTCCAAGGCTGTGTGACCTGAAGAAATCTGCTGTATGGGTTACTTCTTGAGTTTGGCACCCAAGAAAGCAGACTTAGTGTTTTAGGCAGCTAATCCTTGCCAAGACTAGAGATGGCAGGTCAAATTATACCAAAATCCCTGTCTTTTGTCTTTTCAAGGTTCTTGGAAGCTAGTGATACTTAGAAATTTCCAATCTTCAATCTTTGTAGGTCTTTTTCTCAAGGGAAAATTCAAGCAGACTCTTGTCAGACCCCTGAAAGGGATGAATTTCTTCTCATAAAAGCTGTCTAAAAAATATTCTGGTGGTGGTTCTTCTGTTTCTGTGCATCAGTACCCCATGAAGAGGAAAATCTATTCTTGCCAGCTCAAAGAATTTTCATCAAACTGAAGGATTATGCAAGTGGTAAATATTTTTTCCAGATCCCTCCTTTTTCCAAGAATGATCTCTATGCATTCTCTGAAAACTCTTCACAGAGAATCAGCACACAAGCAAACTACTGCAGATAATAATGGGGAACTGTCTCCAGAATCTCAGAGGAAGAACACATATGAGGTTCTGTCTAGAGACATTTTTAGTCACTCTAAAAGGACACCACAGGTCTTTGATTTTGGATCATGCTGCATGACAATTTTCATCTCTCATTGCATAGAGTGTTTCAAAGGAAAACACATTTTGCAAGCAGAAAAGATTTTGTTTCTAAATTATAATAGCTCTTAAAATGCACGTCTTAATTTTTATTTTTAATAAAAAAATGTACATTACAAGAGCAAATAATTATACACGATCTTCTTCTCTGATCTATGGCCACAAACTTAATTAAGTGCACAAAGAGGAAAAGGAAGGAGTATGCTAAAAAATCAACAAAGCTTCTTAAAAATATTTTTCTTTCCTTCTTTAACATAACAAATCTTTTAAGCTAGAATAATTTAAACTCTTTTATGTGAGTAGCTATTTGATTTAAAATGTTGTCATAATTAGTATGAAGGTTTAACAATTATTGAATTCTAGTTATCATTGAAACTTGCTGCTAAGGATAAATTTTTAAAATGCTGTCAGAGAACCTGGAGAATTTAAAATGTAAAGTCTGAGGTACAAGAACTGAGAACCAAGATCTTATTTCCATAAGACGAGATATGCGCTGTTGTATCTGTTTTGCAAATGATGCTTGTCAAGAGATGCTGAGATTCCAGTGACCCAGTTCTGTTCAGTTATCACTTACTTTGAAAATAGTCTCTCTAAACTCTTACATCTGAATACATTTGAAACCATTCCCCTCTTATTTTTTTCATTCTTTTTCTTCTAAAACTCTAACCATATGATGTTACTTTTAAAGAACTCAAGGTGACTCACACAGTTTCTCTTTCTGCATTGTTTTCCCACTACCAAAAACTAGCTTTACACCTGGCTGCTATTATCTCAAAGTAGTCAAAGAATGTGGTAAATATTATCCACATGTAGTTTATCAAAGGCTAAGTCAAAGAACAGGTGTTGCTATTGTAAAGATTAATTTCGCAGCTCTTCTGCTCAAACTCACAAATTATGGACTCCTGGGCCTTCTCAACACTAAATCACACAAAAAATACCCGCACAGATTTATTACTTTGGGGGGAAAAATTATGTCTAATCTTGCCAGCTGGTCTACCTACAAGCAGTGGCAACAGCAAGTGTGCCAAAGTTCCTTGCTGGCTCCACTTTACAACCAGGAATTGGCAGCTTCTCTTTGTCAGCAGTGGCAGTTCTGCACTTTCTTGACAATGTCACTAGCGCAAAAACTCAGACAGGGATGTCACCATCCTTAGTTACTTTTAATAAAAATTTTCACTATTAGATTTCAGTTACAGGAGGTATTACTTTAATAAAACATTTCTGTTTTATCCCTTTAGTTTTAGTAGCAGAAACAGTGATATGAGGGTGCACCAGCTAACTACACTGAGGTCAACCTGTTTAACTAACTTGATAGCCATCTATGATAAGGTCACCCACCAGTTGGGGATGGATGGATGGATGTTGGTGGACATGGTTTTTCTGTACTTTAGGAATACTTTTGATTCTGTCCCTCACAGCACCCTTCAGGACAACCTGTCCAGCTGTGGGAGGAGTGGCTGCAGGCTGTGCTGGGTGAAGAACTGGCTGAAGGGCAGAGCTCAAATGGGGCCACTGGTCACAGTGGTGTTCCCCAGGGATCAATTCTAGGGCCAGTTCTGGTCAATACATTTACCAACAACCTGCAGGCAGGAGTTAAACCCACCATTAGCACATTTGCTGATGATCCCAAACTCAGAGGTGCTGCTGACTCTTTGGAGGGACAAGAGCCTCTGCAGAGGTATCTACACAGACTGGAACACTGGACAGTGATCAGTGGCATGAAGTTTAACATGTCAAAACACCAGATTCTGCAGCTGGGACAGACTAATATAAAGCAAAAGTATAAACTGGGAGAGGAGTGGCTGGAGAGCCTCTACAGAAATGGATCTGGAGGTGCTGGCTGGCAGCAGGCACAGCAAGAATCAGCAGCATGGCCTGGAAGCCAACAGGACAAAGCCCATCCTGGGGTGCATCAAATACAGAACCACCAGCTGCTCAGGAAAGGTGACTATCCCAGTGTAGGGAATGGTGCAGCCTCAGCTGGAGCACTGTGTGCAGTTCTGGGCACCACAATTTAAGAAGGACGTGAAGGCCCTTGAGTGGGTCCAGATAAGGGCAACAAAGCTGGTGAAGGAATGACCTGTGAGGAGCAGCTAAGGATTTTGGCCTTGTCTAGTTTGGAGAAAATGAAGCGGAGGGTTGACTTCACTTCACAGCTTCCTGAGGAAGGCATGTGGAGAGAGAGGCCCTGATCTCTTCTCCCTGGTATTCAGTGACAGAACACTTTGAGCCAAAGTAATGGCTCAAAGCTGTGCCAGGAGAGATTCAGACGGACATCAGGAGCATTCCTTTACTAAGAGGGTGAAGACTGAACAGGCTTCTGAGGGAGATGGTCAATTGCTCAAGTCTGTCACTGTTGAAGAGGCTTTTGGACATTGACCTTAACAACATGCTTTTAATATTTAACTCGCCACTTTGTTTTTTGGGCAATTGCAATGACCTATAATATTCTTGGAATATTATAGCACAAGATTTTGGGTGCTCACAAGTCCTCACACCCACACAATTCCAGTAAAGCAGTTACACAAGACCATGGTGTGTATCTGATATGTCCTGGAGCATCAGTTTCCCTGGTCACATAATTAGCATCAGTCTGTGTGCACAGCCAGTCCTACCAATGTTTATGGGACTGCAAATTCATTACAGAAAATACTGAGGAAAAATTGCATAGACATAAAAGGCAGGTCCCAGAGTCTCTCTTGAGCCACCTAAGGTGAGCTTCAGCTCAAAGGCAACTGAAAGGTTCTGGTGCAAGTCAAATTGGACTTACAGCCTTGGCCTAAAATCAGATGGATGCACAGAATCTCATAGTAACATTTTACTAGTGTTCAAAAAGACTTGCACATGCCTCTTTAGGATCTCACTGTGTAAATTTAAATTTTAGTCAAACTCTGGGCTATGTATGAATTTGTGAAACCGATGTATGAGTAAAAAACAATTATTTAAAGTGGCCTAATTAAAAAAAAAATCTGTTTATCTGGCATGTTTCTTATGAATCCTTAATCCCTTATAGAACTGTTCCCTTCTGTAAAGAAAACATCTTTTTCATATGTTAACTCTTGATGTTTAAACCAGGATTGAGTTTTCTAAACATGTTGATTAAATCATCTGCTCTTTTTCATGTACATCACCTAAAATATCTTAGGAAGCAGTTTGCATATTCACTCTTGAAGATCACAAAACTACTGTGAATTAAGAGAGATAATGTGAAACAGTAAGATCATTTACAGGTACCTTGTAGGCAGGGAGAATTTGCGACAATTTGAGAATATTGCAATTTATAGCCTGTTACTTGTTCTGCCATTTAGGCTCTGATCCTGCTGACCCTCACTTCCATGATTAGACAAATACTTTGAAAGAGTGTAGGATATTAAGGATTACTGGTATGATTAAGAACTTTTATTTATACAGATGAATTACAAAGAATGTAAGCAAAATACAGATAATTGAGTGTCAGATCTAAGGAAGGAGGCTCTACTTTTCAGACCTGGAGTTTTTTTACTTTGCTTTTTTTTTTTTGCTGGTAAATACAGATTTATGAAACAGATTATCTATTTCAAGTTCATGTTATTTTCTGGAACAGCTACTTTAACACATCAGGACAAATTGTTTCACTTAGCTTAAGTAAACAGTGTTCTGTCATCCTTTTGTCATTGTTCAGTGACTACAGGAAAGCTTCTGCAGATCAGTCCTAGAAGGTTCAGCCTTCAGACAAATAAGTTATTGGTATTTGTGAGAAAAGCTCCTGAGAGCAGGCATGACATCTCCACAGTATTTGAAAATATGGAAAATAGAAGTACAGTTGAGGGGTTTGACATTTTATCTGGTCCTTACACATATACTTACATTTGTCTTGGTCAGCTTCCACTCCTTCACTTTCTGTGTCACTCGGCAATATCCAAGGTTGATGAGCAAGTTGAAGCTGTTGTAAGAATTCATCCTGCCACAAACAGATCTATTTTAGATAAAATGACAGATAATTGTTCTGTATAAATGAAGACTGCAGTAAACACTAGCCTCAATTAACTAGAGAGGAGAAAGCCTTTAAAACCAATAAACAACTTGCTGTGAAATAAAACCAAAATGTAGAGGATGTATAGGCTCATTGGAAATTTTTTTAATCTATTCAGCAAAACAAAACAAACCATAAACAAACAAAAAACTAACCGCAAACAAACAAAACCCCCCAAAATAAACAAACAAACCCCCACAAAATATAAACCAAAACATAAATAACCAAAAGTAAACAAACAAACCAAACAAAGAAACAACAACAAAAAAAAAAACCAAACCCAAACACACAAAAATGAAGGGATTTATTTCACTGCCTCTCCACTATAAATACAGATATGTAAGACACATACATACTCATCTTGGAAATGCAATGACAAGACAAAATTGCAGCTATTACATCTGATCCTGCAGTTTTTGGACTGAACAGACATTTCAAATGCAATTTGCTTAAGTGAGGCTTTGATCTGTCAAAATTTTCACTGTTTCTAGTCTAATAAGTACAAGAATCTGACACCTGATTTAGAACCTACGGTTTTGCTGCATAAGGAGAAGGCTTAGGAAGAAAATATGTTATGGAAACTTTTGTCTCTAAGATACCATTAAAACATCAAAATGTAAAAGTTTTACATGCTAAATGTAAAAAATCAAAGTATAAATGTTTTACATGGTTAAAAATGCATATGCAGCTGTAAATAGCTTTTGAAAATGTTTTAAAATTGCCTACTTTTTAATATAATGTTTACATGTATGCATATAAGAATATTTTTCCATGCAGACACACACATATGTATGTGAACAGGTATACAAACAGACATATAAAATACTTTGACACATTCCTTTGAAATATTCATGGGGAGAGATGAGACTGGAATGCACCGTTTTATTTTCAAAGGCAGTTCAAACATGCAAGTTTAGTCTATAAAAGAAAACTTTAACCTTAGCCAGATATCATAAAATCACTGGCCAGATTTATATAAGTTCTTGAAAAAAAAAGGGGGGTAATAACCCTGTTTTGTGTTACATCAGCTGAAATGAGAATCTACATATTTAAAGTTAAATTGTATTGCAACATAAATTTTATTCTTAGGCTATCTGATTTAAATACAGAATCCAGGCTTGTTTAAATCAGCTTAGGGAGACTGAAGGCTGCTCAATCAAGATCTGGCTCGCTGGGAGTAAATTATTAATTCTGTCAGTAACGTGCTAAAAATTCACAAAGACTGCTGCCATGGGCCAGCAGTAAATTCAGGCAGGAGCTTCAGGCCTCACTCATGTATGGCCATTTCCAATGTGCTGTGCTGGAGAAGGTTGCTGCCTACAACACTGAACATGTTTTTGTTCAAGGAACAGGATTCTTGCAGTAGGGATGAGTGACTCTCACACTGACCCACACACTTTTTAATCTTCCAAAAACACAGAGCAAAGTCCTGAGCGAGGCAGTGGAACAGAATGAGAGTATCTGACCAAAAAGAGAGTCCTCATCACAAGTTATGCTCTATACTCCAGTAAATTGAAGTAAAAATTTTGTTAATCAAGGCTATATTCAAATAAGACAAAGTTTCTTGCTCTCAACAATGACAGACTAATAAGGATTGCTGAATACCACTTTGAATTATCTGAATAAATGAAATTATTGCAAAATTTCTTCTGTTCAGAAAATGATATGGCAAACAAGAGAGTCAGTGGTATTTTCATCTCGACAGCTATTGACAAGTATCACAGAATTGTGTCACTTTAATGGAATCCATCCTAAAGAGATAAGCAGGGTTCAACATTCCTTTGCCAATTTATACAAAACACCAAAGGATTAGGACCATGCATAAAAGTATTTCTGCCAAAGGATTTGGAACCCTGATTTATTACCTTTATAGAGATAATAAAACTATTTCTCTAGGTAGCATTTCTTTGCTATAATTCAATTCAGCCTTGAACAGAGCTGATAATAAAACACACCTGTTAGAACTTAGTAATATTATGTGTGCCAGGAGGCAGAAACTTGTCCACAAAATCTCAGATCATTATAAGTCTTGAGCATTAAAAAACCCCAAAACATTCTTAACAGCTGATATGTTAAGTACTTGCCAAATTATTTAAGATTTGTGCTGTAACAAGACTGAACCACCCATGCTGCAGCATGAACTTTACTAAAGCTTAAGAACTTTGAATTGTATTTATTAGTAATATTTTTCTATTTAGACTTGTTATGTTACTTTGAAACACATTACAATCTAGGAAGCATACATAAGGCATTGAGAGATATGTTAAAATTCCCAACAAATAAGCAAGTAAATAAATAAGTGTATCAAGCTCCTTAGGGTAAAACATGCTCCTGGCACCCAGTAGTCACATTCTTTTCAACGGACTTTTTCTCATCAAATATATATCAACATTCTACTGATTAATTCCATTAACATCACCTAAAAGTAAGGAAGCAGAGTTATTTGCAAAAAATTTTATCATAGTTTCTTCCATAGGATTGCCAATATAACCACAGTGTATTTACATCCAGTAGAAATTCCCAGTTGAGACCATAGGGCTAATAAGAATAAAGATAATGTTCCCTCTTTTATTTTACTGGTTTTATACAGGAAGAGGATACAAAACCTACAATGAAAGTTGCAAAATAAATTACAGTATCAGCCTTGAGTTTTATATGTTTGTGATCTGCAATAGTACAAAGACAGGCAGGACTCTTGTTCTCCTACCCCAAACCATCTCTGCCTTTTTAAAATATATCTCCATGGTCAGAGACAAGCTGTGACACAAGAAAGTGAAATCATATGACCACAAATGGAAGGAAATGTCTAACATGGCAAAAAATGTCACAGAGCAGACGTATTTCCTGGGTATGTTCTGTCTAAATCCACTTCTCTAAGTGACCAGGAACTTAAGTGGGCAAAAGACAACTTGAAAGCTTTTAGTATAACACTTCAAAAATGAGGCTGGGAGTGGCCGATTGGCCACATCTCCATCAGCTTCTTTCTGACATCCATGGGCCTTCCCAACCTGGTCTTCAGTGTGAACGCGTCGTACCAGCAGCTTTCCCTTTGGAAGCAGAGCTAGTCCCAAGCTGAGTTTCCATTATGTCAAAGGTCACTTGTGCATGTCAAAAAGGATAAATAGGGTCTGAGCTGGGTCACTAGCAGCCAAGGTACTATTGTACCCAGTGAGCAAAGAGAAAGAAAAGAATTTGTCACTTCTAGAAGGGATTTTAACAGAGGATAAGATCCTGCATAGAAATGCTGAGGTTTAACATCAGCTTTACAGTGGATTGCTGGCTGAATCTGGACATGCTATTCTAACTGGAAAATAGCATAATAATATTGCTCACTTCCTAAAATTCTCGAGACAAATATATACATATATTAAAGGCAGAACAGGACGCTTACTGTGAGAGCTATCAGCAAACAGAAGTAACAAGACACAGCAAATTAAATGGGACTCTTGCTTATTATTACCATAACTACAGAAAGGCTCTGGAAGAAAGCATTTTTAATTGTCTGCCTTTTTACAGGAAAGATCAAAAGTGGTGGGCAGACTGGATATCTTTCACACATTACATACACATAGTTTCAGGAGCATATACAATCATTTTACTTGGCATCACATGACTGTGTATCACTTAACAACAAGACTGCCTAAAAAAGAAGAAAAAGAGGGGTGAAGAATTTAGTTGGAGACAATAAAACCCTTCATTTCTTCTGAACATATTTTAGTTAAAAATTCATTTCAATTCTCATTTTCTGGTATGAGAGGAAATTCTACCACACAAACACATCCCATACTTCAAAAGAGAACACAACGTGATTTTTTTTGGTCAAAAATAATTGTTAAAATTGTCTTTCTTTTTTTTTAAATGGGAAATGTGGCTTGAAAATATATCAACTGGCAGTGAAGACACTTTCAGGAGAACTGTAGTCACCTTCAGTCCTCATGTCTTTAATCTGGATATTCAATTCTAAGTGAAGAAACAACTCAAGTGATGGGATTAGTGCACTGTCATTCAAACACCAAAATAATGAGTATTTATTTCACCACCAAATTGAAGTAAGATTTCTTCCCCAAATTTTAGAATAGCCTGTGCCTCATTTCCTTTCTGTCACAACAAATAATGGATGTCATATAATTAATTGAAGAGTTATACTAAGTATTTAATCTCAAATTTTTCTAAAAGCAACCCTAAGCAACACTATCATAAACATTTGAAATTTCCTTTAGAAGTCATGAGACTGATAACACATTGTATCAAGTGTCACACCCAACAGATTATTAAAACAGATGATACTCCTCAGAAACAATCTAAAGGTATGATATTGTTTTCAGTCTTGGAAAAAAGGTCTCCAGGTTTTGACAAATGGATTACAAAGAGATTGGTAATAATGGTGGGAACCAACATATTCCACCACTAAAAAATCAGCAGTCCAGACACATAGCTCCTTCTCAAGTCAGTATAGAAGGACTGGCATATCCTGAGAAAAGACTCACCTTTGTAAGGCATGTATAGAGATAGACAGCAGGGGTTTTCTTTCACAACTGCTTTTATTTCCACTGCCCACATACTGAAGTTATCTTTAAGGCAGCTAAGGTTAGCAGAGGAGAATCCTACTCAGAATTTACAAGGTACTTTAACTTTTTCTTTTGTTTTGTTTTGTTTTAAACAAAGACTAGTCCTATAAAGCCAATAATATGACAGGAATTTTTTATGCTGTAAATTAGCCTAGTTACCATGCATATAGTATTAGACAGTATTAGACAGTGATTCAACAATGTTGGACATTTTCTCTTGCAATTCAGTTTGGTGCTTGGGAAAAACCTGTCTTTTCAGTGATGCCCATCTAATCATTCCAATTGCCCAAAAACATGAAATAAAAAGTAGATTGAGAAAATATCATGCACTGCCAGTGCAGCAGGAAAAAAAATATCATGGATCATAAAGATTAGATAAAGTTTTTTTTAATATTCCATAGATATGCACCTGTTAGAAACTGTAATGCTAATAAAACTGCTATGCATTGTACAGGCAAAGCCCTACTGAGCTCATGGTAAATTTGGGGCAAAAGTGTTTCAGTATGATTTCTGTAATAATACTGACATTCTCTAATGAGTACCTCTCAAAGCTGAGCAGTATTTCCTTGCTAATTTTCTGATCATTCTATTTCAAGTTCTTTTCAGCACAGTAGGTTACATTAGGTATACTGATGTTACTTGAACATAAAATGCAATCAAGTCTTGGCATTATTAAACATAGCAAAAACATTAAATTGAAAATCTTACTTCTGATAAACTGTTTCTCTGAGTAGTGACAGTTCCAACAACATCTCCACTCACTTGCACAGAAAGCCCTGAAGCAGCACTGAGGGTCCTCCCCATTTGGCTCTTGGATGACAAAGATCTGCTTCTTTGAATGCTAATAATGCCTTCCCTATTTCCTTGGTTGCTAGGGGTAAGAGGCCGTGACAACAAGCTATTTGGGGTCATAGGTCTGCTCCCTGGAGCTGCTGGTCTCTTGATTTGTGCACTGCTGCCTGTGGCACTGGAGACCTGTGTTCTGCTGTTGGTGGGCAGCGGCGGCGATTTGCTTCCTTGGAGCTGAACATTCTTCCCTGTTGGAGCTGGCACCTGAGGCCTTGGGGCTGGGCCCTGTGCAGCTTGAAGAGCGCCTTGGTGGTCAGAGGTAACTACACTGGGATGCTGGACACCAGGGCTTCTTGAGAGCCTTGCCTCTTCCCACAGTGCGAGGTCCTTCTCAATGTCTGTGCACACACACATGAACAAATGGAAAAGAAAGAAACTCACTGTCTGTTTCTCTCTGGTTTAAAACCCTCATTGATTTTCTCCTATGTCACTGAAAACCTGAACCTGTGCAGAGAAAATCTATTCATGCTTAAAATAAAAGCATCAGAATTAACAGTGCAAATGTTTGGCAAGCATTTGCCTAAAGTTTATTTACATTTGATTCACTGTAAACATAGCTACCCTGCAGCAATGAAATATTACCTCTTTATTGAATATCAACACAACCTATAAAAATTCCTCTTGTGTCATCAAAATTATGTCTCTGTGGCTTTCACACAGTTACTGCAAAATCAAGATTAGTATCAAACCAAGATAGAGCAGTGATGTAAACCTGCCATCCTCAACTGCAATCCAAAACTGGCTCAAGGCAAGAGTTTTGCTTCTAGCCCTGCTGTCTACTGCACAACCAAAACTCTGAGGGAAGTAACAATTGAACTCTGGCATGTCTGGATTTGTGATCCTGTTTGAACCTGAATCTCATGCTCTGGCCTGCCGTCAGTGCCGCAGCAGGTGATGGGGTCATGATGTCCAGAGCCCAAGGAGAAAAGGTGACAGCCATTGGGTGGTCCAACCCCTGCCTTGCACACAGCCATAAGAAATAAGATCTCTTTCAAAACCACAACAGGTTAAGGACAGTGAATGAAAATTGTTTCCTGAAATAATTTCAATCACATTAATGCTTTTAATGAATTAAATCAGAATACAGCCATCAAAGTCAGGCGAGGGTAGCTGGAATTTAGGTTAGCATTGATAGCATATTGAAAGTCCTTGCAAGTACAAATGTAAAGCTTAAGAAACAGTTTAATCAAGTTTATTTTATCTTACACTACTGTTATGAATTTTCACTTTCACTGGCATGTACTTGATTTTCATAAAGACAGCTGATTATCTTTAAAATAGGAATGCCATTTCTCATTAACAAGTCACAGTCTCAGAAGCTGTAAAGTAGCAAGGCTCTACCGATTTAAACACCCATTAAGTCAACTTGTCAAAAATAAGCATTTCGTTTTTTTATTTTACAACAATTATTTCAGGTCCTAAATGTCCTAAAAGAAACAGATTCTAAACTGCATATTGGAAAATGAGGTTTTTTTTCCACTTGTGTTTACCAGAAGATATAAAAGGAATGTTGTATGTTAAATAATTAAAGATGTGCTTCCTTTAACATCAACATATTGTATAAGATCTTGGAAACAGGGAATAAGCCATGCCAATTTCATGTTACTAGTCTAATACATCCTTCACACAATTCAAATGCTGTTACTAGAAAAACTAATAAAACTGAATAGTTGTGAAAGCCTTAGATAAAAGTGTCTCTCAAGTTTTTAAAGATTAAATATTCTACTGTTAGCAAATTTCAAAACATAGTCAATATTTCTAGCACACAGTTAAGAACATTTATAATTGACCCCTTAAAATTAATTCTTTCTATTTTGAAATTATTACATCTTGAACTACTCTTTGATTATGCTTTCACTTTGCAACTTCACAGAATCAGAGAATGGTATGGGCTGGAAGAAACCTTAAAGATCACCTGGTTCCAAACCCATTGGTTATAGGCAGGAATGCCTCCTACTAAATCATGTTGCTCAGAGCTCCATCCCACCTGGCCTTGAGCACTGCTGGGTACAAGACAACCACAGCTTTTCTGGGCAAGCTATTCCAGTGCTTCACCACCCACACAATCAGGAATTTCTTCTCAACATTTAATCTAAATCTCTCCTCTTTTAGTTTAAAGCCTTTATTCCTTGTCCTATCACTACATACCCATATAAAAAGTGCCTCTCCAGCTCTCTTACAGGCCCCTTTAGGTACTAGAAGGCCACAATTAGCTCTCCCTGTAGCCTTCACTTCTCCAGGCCAAACAACAGCATCTCTCAGGCTGTGAGAGATGCTCCAGCCCCCTGAGCATCTTCATGGCCTCCTCTGGACTTGCTCAAACAGGTCCACATCCTTTTTACCTTGGCTGAATGCAGCACTCAGGTGGGGTCTCCTGACTGTGGAGTAGTGAATCACAGAATCTTCTCAATTGCAAGGGAACCACAAGGGTTATCAAGTCAAACTCTCCCATTTGGCCCATGTGAGGATCAAACCTTAACGATGACCTCTGTGTTACTAGCACCAGGATCTGACCAACTGAGCTGATCTTAGAGGGGGAAGAAGCAGCTCCCTTAACCTGCTCCCTGCTCGTCTTCTGGTGCAGAATGTAAGATGCCTGGCAAAAAATCAGGGGCCAATAAATGATACTGTGGGCTACTGATTTAAACCAAATGAAGAATATGGTCTTGCAAAGAACCAGCCTAGTCTATTTCTTTGCAAAATTACAGACGTCCAGCTTGCCTGCAGAGTGAATTCAGTATGCTAAAAAATAGTATGAATATTGAATGATTTAATAGAGTTAAATAAATATTATATGCTGGCTCATGTTTCCTTAATTTCATATAGCAATCAAGCCTGCAGATAAACCAATTATAATAATTTCTCTATATATAATTAACATGTTTCCATAGCATAATTACTCAGTTTTATTTACACATGTTCTGTTTGATTTTGCTTTAATATAAGCTTTTCAGCCAGAAAGAAAAAACAAGTCACATTCCCAGCTTTGCAGTATTATCTGATCCATATTAAATAACACAATTGAATTATGACTTAGTATTTTTAAAAATCCTTGTTATGGTTATTTAAAGGAAAATAAAATGCAACAGAGCCACACAAAAGCATCTTGCTTTCAAATAAAAAAATATACAGAATAAGGATATGATTCATATGCATTTATAAACTGTTTATTTTTTTAACAGTTCTTCTTGTAATAAAATATTTTCCAGAAGTATACGAAGACCACAAAATCAGTGCAACACACCAAATTGGCAAGATGCTGGAATAAACTACCAAGAAAATAATAATCTCCATTTGCTTGTGATATAAAGCAGCCATAATAACATAAGAGTCTGGATTTTAGACAAAAAAATATATGAGCCATATGTAGAGAAGGAAAACTGCGCCAGTATCTGATTTTGTAAAACTGCTGCTTTCAAATGTCAAGGTACTGAGGCAGTTGCTGGCAATTGGTGCTAGCTCCTAATTTAGGCACAGACACCATGTTAGGAGTGATTTTTATCCAGCACATTGTCCATAAGGGAAGGCCAGGCCCCCTAAGAAGGTGCATGTGAGACAGGGGGCCATATTTCATCATTACACAGGTAATCCAAGTCATAGCTCAGGCATCTAAATTACTGCCTAGATAGGCAGCCATTTGGTTGAATTAATAGGTTCCATTGCACTTGCTAAGAGAACTGAAACAAGAGACTTGCTGATATTACAGACACTTGAACTTTTGCAAATGTATAAGATAAATGAGGCTAAGCAAAAGCACAGCATTATTATCTGAGGTACTCTGAACTGATTACTCATGGAAATTATGTTATTCTTGTCTTTGAGCGGAGTAATTGTCTCAAGCACCATCGGTGTTATAATAGGGCATGAATTATTTGGAATACAATAGTCCAATGTTTAATAACTGGGCTGTTTTAATGTGAAGTTCTCAGTCAGACAAAAATTACTGAGTAGTAGAGCGGCTGAACCTCATGTAACAACAGCTCTACTGAAATATCAGGCCAAAAGTCAAATGACAGGAACAGCACTGATGTGAGAGAGAAAATCTTGTGGGTCACACCACTGCAGAAGGAATCGCCGAGATTAAATAAAGGTACCTAGTTACTTTACAGTCAATTAAGTATTTAAAATTGCATATTCTATTGAATATTGTAGTTACTACTGTCAGCTTTGCCAAGGGACTGCATTTTCCACAGCATAATACATGCAAGAACAGCTTGTATGACCATGGAAGTGAGACCTGTTAGGACATAAATCAAAGTAGGGAGATCTTCACCAAACTCCTCCTGAGTGACAACATAAGGGAAAACAAGTGGTACCTTGTAGCAGGGCCCTTGGGGTACACAGGTCCCTGCTACGCTACAGAAACTGTTTTTGCTGCTCTCCTGATTCCCACTAGATGTTCCTGGGAGAGTTTAGAGTATAGAGAGAGGGCTCATAGATTTTTAAATCTAGTTTGGCAGTAGCTGCAGCTCTTGTAGCTGTTAGCTTTATGAACCTATAAAAAAAATTGAATTACAGCATCTCTACTGTTTGACACAAAACCCACCTAAAAAGGCTTCATTTGCATATATTGCAATTTGCAGTTTGTGCTCCATTATGAGCAAAACCTGTTCCTAAAAAGCTTCCCTCGCTGTGCTTACAGCTTTGTCATCTGCCTTGACCTCAACTGCAACACCCCCTTTCTAAAGAAGATACAGCTTTCTCACCATTGATATTGGCAAGATAAATATCCAAAGTATTTTAAAATATCACACCAAAAGCATTCTCTGCCTCATTCTCTAAATAACTTAGAAGAATGATCAAATAAATTTCGTTTCTACCTTCATTTTACATATACATTCTTTACGTTCCAGTGAAGAATTACTTTTCATAGAATTAGCCTATGAAGCTTTCACCATATGACAAATAGCATGCATAATGTAGGACTACCACAAATAGGTCTATGTCATACCTTTTAATAAAAGCTGAAGATAAAAAACCTTGGTTACAAAGAAGAACAAATTGCAAGCTAAATTTTAGAATATTCCTCATTAATTTTTATAAAGCTCTGAAACAGCTCTTTACCAATAACCCCACACTTTTTTTTTTACTTTTCAGCAATGGTTACCCCATCAAAGACATTGCAGATGTTCCAAGACACACAAACTAACAGATTTCACTCAGCCTGAATTGTCATGAACAAGGCGAGTTTTTCCTGCAAAGCAATCTGTTCTCCAGTTAAAGATCCACAGCAGCCTGCCTTTAAGGACTATTTAACAGTAAGTAAAACATCAGTACCTCCTTATTGCATAAGTCTGGGTGAAACATGAAAACAAAAAAAAGGTGCATTATTATGCTTTCAGACCACAGTATATTTAACATGGTTTAATTACTGTTTAAGCAGTGTCCTTACTGTGATTACAGTGAAGTTCATTACATCTACAAATAAAACACTAACTGTGTTTTCTTCAATTAAAAAATAAAGTTTTCATATGTTTTCATCAGTATGTGAGTTAGAAAATTTTTTCCTTCATCTGAAATACTGGCAGAGCAAGCTGGGTGAGTACTTCCAGGCATTTTATGGTTCCTTGATCCCATACATACCAGCTAGGTGTTTTTCCATGGTCTGAAGTTCTTTTGCTGCTAAGGAGTCCTTTAGGAGTTTCTGCCTTGGGGAACCTCCAGGTCTAACACTCACAGCATCCAAGGTCCAAACTGTCTGAGACTTACACAGATAAAAAAGAAAATGAAATGCTGTTAATCCAGTTTCATATTTATACAATAAACAATGAAAAGAGTGATGTCCCCATATTGGATCAGGAATCTGGAGCTTATTACGTAGAATATACAGAATTTATACAAAATACTACAAAATATAATTTCTTAACATACATAAAATAAATAGCAAGAATTAGTTAAAAGAAGCCCTTCTGAAATAACTCAGATATACACCTTCACATAAGCTCTTGCTCTATGCTGACACATCATAACAGGACAAATTCCTCAATGATTTACATTCTCTGCAGTCCCAATTATTTAGTAAGCACTTTTTTAAAATTACCATAACATTTGGCTCAGCATCTCTGCAAAGTGCACTTCTGGGAATATCCTAGAATTTCCTAATCAAAATTTCCAGTACTATTTTATCACTGCAAGAAGTATTCCTTTCAGAAAAAGCTAAATCCTCAGGGTTTGAATTACCAGTCATCATAGCAGTTTGAAAGGGTTGTCAGCAAACAGACCATTGCCCCCCAGTCTCTTCTTTATTGAACACTGTGGTATTCAAAGTTATTTGCTTTTCCTGGAATCCTCTAAATATAGTTTTAGTAAGACATACTATGAGGTAAACTTGATAGATGTGTATGGGAAATGCACAGTAAGACATATGACCAATTGTGCAAGACTTGCTCATGAAAAAAACCCCAAATAAAAACAACAAACAAAAACATCAATTAAATAATTCTTGACAGTCTATCTGAAATAAATTTTACATTATAACCTCACAAAAACATTTCATCTGTAGTCTAGGAAGTTTTGCTAGTTTCCTAAAGAAACAAGGCTTATGTAATGGTCACATTTTCATTCACCTCTTACTAATTTTTAAATCTTTCATTAAATACCGAGCAAATTTAGAGAGGCCACTGTTTCAAAGACATTAAGCTGAAGTAATTTCAGGGAGAAGAATGATTGATCAGAGGAGGGAGACCCAAACTGGTGGCCCCATTCACAGAGGGCACAGGGGACTCCACAGTCCATAATGCTGGAGCTGCATCACAACTGACACGGGGCTGCTGTGGATCACTGCCCTGAGAGATGGCACTTCCCTGGCCAGACTCTCATCCCACAGGGAAAGGTGCAGCACAGTTCAAAGGATGAGCACAAAAAATATAGGTTTGGTATCATCTCTATTCACAAAAAAAAAAAAATAGTAGGAGTGCTTTAAACAGTGTAGCTGCCTTCCCTTTTAGAAAAGTAGGCATAATTCTACAGAAGTAAAACGTTAATATGGGATATATTTTACACCATTCTTAATCCATTCAAAATAAACTCTGCTTTGAATGCAAGTGATCAAATGCATCTTAAAAAAAAGATAACACAGATTTATATTTTTAAAGCAATAGCTATACTGTAATGCTGTTTATGTGTATGCAAAAAAGCTCAGTCACATTTACCAGCATACAAAACAGTTTGAAGCTGTAGATAACTCTGTTCTTATTAATTAATAAAATTTTCAGAACAGTAACAACATTTTTTTTTATTTTCCAAATTTTTTTTAATGCTTATTCTTCCCTGGTTGAAGTTACCTGTATTTTATCCCATGCAAATACAGAAGAATAGCTGAATAAAACAGTAAATTACCCAGAAGTAAAGACACCTTCAAACATTTTTATTTCAGACATATCACTAGACCTGATTCGCTTGTTCCCCTAAGAGGTTTTGAGCATTTTTGACTTGGGTCCTCACTGTGAATTCTCCATCCAAATAGCAACTAGGATTGTTTAGATCACTACAGAATATTAATCTCTATTAAACTACATTACTAAATAATTATTGCAAATGGATATTAATTATCCAATATCTATCTCTAAATGGAAGAAGATATTATTTTGTGATCAGTTCCTCTGAAATAAATGAAATTAAATAAGAGATGGGAAGGGGGAAAAGGTATGTAAGAAAACTCCAATTTTTCATTTTTCAACATAGTTTTAGATATTCTTTGTCCTCAGATTTTTATGGTGGAAAAAGGACATTTTTATTTGCATTTTATAGGGTATATTTTCATATCTGGGAAAAAGCATATGGAAAAAAAAACAACCCAGGCTTATAAGGATTAATCCTTTTTTGAATATACAATTTCATTCATAAATACAACTTTGATGAAATATGGAATAAAAAACAGTCAGTGGTCTGTGGCAATACTTGACAGCCAAAATGCTCTTCTAATATTCTTACATTGGACTATTCAAGCTTATTATAGTAAATTATTATCAGCTTTCAGTAACTCCTTGACCTCCTTAAAACATATTTCCAAAGGTTAGCCTGATGAGATGATTTCATGTCCTTTCCACGTCCTGGAAATGCTCATGGAAATGGAGTTATCTTTCTCTTCTACAAACCTCTGCTGGTTTGGGGTAGATTTTGCTTTTACTGTACTTCTCTTTATGCACAGTAGTCATGTAAGACTCATACAAAACAAAGGTCACTGAGTACAGGAAGCTCTCCGCTGTTACATATTCAAACTCTCTTTCAGATACACGGTTCCAACACCCTGTTAAACCAGGACAGCTTTGGATGAATTTTCCCCCAAATTTTGTAACTCTTCCTGTGCATCTTCTATTTAATGTAATATCGTAAGCTTTCGGCATTTTTTTCAGGCAATAACGTCACAAAAGATCAGAACAGCATTGCTATAGTTTCTATGGAAGATGAGATATTTATTATTAGCAATTTAATTTCATAACAAATTATATGCTTGTAATAACAGTAACTTCCAATTAAATGCTTACCTGAAAGAGAATTAAAATGATCTGGGAAAAAAAAGGGTATAAGAATTCATTAAAACTATACTGCAAGCATTTTTTGTTCTTTCTGTGAAGCTAAATATTCCATGGCTATAATCAACAACATTTCGACACAGGCTGAGTTATTTTTGTATATATTTCTAAATAATACTTAGCATTAAAAAATATTTTTTAACATTTTGAGACTATGAGTTCATCTAGGTGCATAATGCATAAACACAGACAGAGGTTCTCAGTGTCTCCAGCAAACAATTTATGCAACAGATCTTCTATTCCTAGAAGATAAACACAAGCTGAAAGTAGGGGATGTTATCAAGAAGGCTTTGGAAGCAGGTCAATTCAAATGCAAGGATAAATGAATTTGTACAGCTCTAGCAGAATTCCCTGATGTGCCTTCTCTCCAGTGGATACATAGCAGCACTTTAAATATGTCACTTAGGAAAGAGATTCAGGCTTGCAAACCATTTATTTAAACATTCTTACTGCACTTCACCAAAACTTGTCCCTTGTCTGCTGGCCAGTAACTGCAGAGATGAAACACTAATGTCAGTTAACTTAGACTTTATTGATAATCACAGCAGACTGAATGTAGTTGAAAAATACAGCATGTATGTATGAAGTATGTGCATAGAATCCTTCCAATTATTTCAGCATCTTCCAAACTACCATTGCCCTTGCTCATTCATTACACTTCATAAATATTAGCACAAAATTTATAAATGGCCTATTTGCATTAACAGGATTAATGAGATCCAAGGATGGGGATGTTACTGCAGAAACAACTCTGTGTTCTGTTCATCACCTTCAGACTTTGAAGGGGAGGCAGTGAGCTCTGCACCAGAAATATGTTCCAACAAAGTACTTGGGATACATTTGTCAGCTTTGAAGGTCAACTCTGTGTCAATTTCTTAAGTGACTTTCTTCATGTATCATCATAATTTCTTCACATACAATACATTCGTTATTGCTTTTTTCTTCCCTATATCCCTTGGCCAAATTAATGCTAACACATAAAAAATTACACACAATAAGGTCAGAAATAATCCCTCTCATCACTGATTCCCCAAACTTCTGGAAAATACCATAACTTAGCAGGAATACCACAGTGGAACAGGAAAAAAAATTAAGGAGGTCATGAATAAGAGCAAGAAAGTTTTTTCAAGCTCACTCTGTGCGCTTCAGTCTGCAGCACAATGAGACACAGCATGAATCAGTACAGCTTTTGTCCCTCAAAAAAAAGCCAGTGCAGATGTGAATATTTTGATCTCACTGTTGAGCTGGATTGACCTGGGCTATGCAATACCCAGTGACACCTGGTGAGTTCTACAGAGATACAGATTTTTAGAATAGCTTAGACCAAGATTTAGGACTCCAGCTTACCACCTGAAAATCAAGTACTTGTTAGAAAATAAATTATTCTTCCTTAATGGCCAAAAAAAAAGTGTTAATAAACTATTCAGCATGTATTTCTGTGCCATTTTGGTCTGTTTCAGAGTAAAAACAAAGTATTCCTGTGCATGCCCAGTGGATGTGTGTGACCGTGGTCACAAGGGTTTTCAGGGTGAGAGAGGGACGAGAATGTTAACCTCATGATCAGAAGGCTTGATTTATTATTTTATGATATATATATTTCATTATAACTATACTAAAACGAATAGAAGGAAAGTTCTCAGAAGGCTAGCTAAGCTAAGAATAGAAAAGAATGAATAACAAAGGCAGCTGGCTCAGACCAAGAGCGAGAGCCAGCTCTGCTGTGAGTGGTCAGTGAATCCAAACATCCACAGGAGACCAATGACGGATCCACCTGTTGCATTCCACAGCAGCAGATAACCATTGTTTACACTTTGTTGCTGAAACTTCTCAGCTTCAGCAGGAAAAAATCCTAAGAAAGGATTTTAATGAAAAAATGTCTGTGACATATGTGGAAGACTACCTAAACTGAATGATAACTATGAAATGAGTAAAATGTAAAACCAAATTAGTTAGCAAGCTTGTAAGTATATGAAAAGTGGTTTTATAGTACTTTAGATTCTACTTGGTTTTGCTAATCAAATAGAAATTTTATTGATAGCTTCAGGAGATAAGTTTAAGGAATACACCTGGGCTTAGCTTTCTATGATAATACAGCTTTTCTTTGCAGAATAACTTAAATATCTTAAATAGACATTCGACAGAGATCCCTCTAAATTAAAACAAAACAAAACAAACAAAAATACCCCCACAACCCAAAACCTCTTTATTGAACCATTTGTTTACAAGTGTCCCTCCCACTCTGGCCAAGCAAGTGGCAAGTACAGATGTTCTGCAGCAGAATTAAATATTTCTGGACAGTCTATCTGAAATAAATTTTACATTATTACCTCACCAAGACATTTCATCTGTAGTCTAGGAAGTATTAAAAAATATTATTTTGAACAATATTTTGTTTAAGGATTCTTCATTCAACATGCACTTTCCATAAAGAGGTCACCCAATATTTGATGTTTCAGCTTCCATAATCTGTTCAAGGACATCAGGTGAGCAAACCATCTGATACTGTAAAAATACAAGGCTTCTCGGAGCTCTGTTACAATATCAGCTGCCACCTCTAATCCCCTCTTCCACATTAGGGCCTGTTCTACTTGAAATGCCGTGTAATTGAAATTACAAGCTTTTGGCTTCCCATGGCAGTCAGCCAGCAGCACATTTTACACTAAACCTTACACTAAAAAAATGGTACTTTGAGTTAACTTACACACAGTTTTTCTGTTTACAGGAAAGCAGGAAGGAGGAAATATCTGGTCAACTGAGAATCACATTTGTTTCAGTTTTTGAAATGCAACCATAATAATTTTTTTTCTAAACTTCAGTTCTATTTACTGTTATTTGGATAATTATATATCTGAATTTGTCATGTCCAAGAACACAAAATTTTAGACAGGTAAACAAAGCGTTCATTGATTTCCTTTTCTTATATAGATTTTCCTAAAGTTCAGAATATTCTTTCAATTTCAAATTATAGTCTATAAGATGAAATATTTTCTAATAAGGATATTTTCACCCAAGATTTTTTTTTTGTATATAAAAAAAATCTATGTCTAGTTTATGGACTTTGTTTGACATAAGGGAGGTCTCAACCAAATTTTGTCCAAGGTATGCAATTCAAACTCCTTTCCTAACTACTTGCAGGAATAATCACTTATTTCCCGAGAACCTTGATATTATGCTTTTCTAACCATCTTATATTGTTAAATTACCTAACAATGGTTAAACATACACATTTGTGTAGGGATTTTTTTACTACCTGTAGAAGAGTTGAAGTCATCTCATATTAACTTATTATATTTATAGAAGATTTAAATGTTGAAGTTAAAATCTAAAATTTCACCGCTAAGCTCCTGAATTTCTATATAATTACAACATTCGGCTTGGATTTGAAAACTTTTGTATCAGAACGCACCAATTTGAACATAAATATGTTCATAAATTTCTAATTTGAAACATAAATGTGCACATAAATATGATCTAAATATGATCCTTATAAATCCTACTACCACAAAGTTGCACTGCTGCTGTTCCTGATGTTACAGTGCTATCTTGAAAGAGCTATTTGAATGAATAAACTGCTAAATGCCAGACAGTGACCCCAACTCAGTAAATAGATTGTAGATTTAATTAAATGCATAAGTTTGGATGATTTCTGTTGATTATACTCAAACAAGTAATTCAGTTACTTCATATTATTGTTCTAGGGGAAAAACCTATGAAAATTTCTAACCAAAAGAACTGAAATCATGCAACATTGTAATATTATTGTATACAACATATATTGACATCAAGAATAAAGGCTTAGTTTTTCCTTGTGCATGAAGCCTAAAGTTTTTACAAACTGAATTAAAGAATTTATGCATTCATCACAGAAATCCCATGTCTGTATTTCTTCTATGAAAGCAAATAATATGTTTCAAAGCAGTAGGGAATACAGGAAAAAAACCCAAAATACTTCTATAAAACACTTTATTTCAGTATTTTTTGCTCAGTAATAAAGAGCAAAATCCAAAGGCACACTCATGCAGAAATGCTTTTTGCAGTTGGACAACTTTTTCTTCCAGTTTCTGCTGCATTTGGATTGCTTTGCCTTACATGGATAATTTACAAAGAAAAATACACCTTTTTATGTGCATGTGCAAGGCACGATTGACATAAAAACACCCAAAAAATAAGCACAAGTCCTGTTAGATCCAGGTGGTAAAAGAAACAAGTCAGAGAGAAGGCAAAAGCTACTTCATGTGATCTGCTCAGTGCCTGTGCCCTGTTTCTATCTGATAGGCATGGTAAAGTTAGCAGCTTCCTCTGAAACCCTGCTTTTCCATTTCTGCTAGAATTCCAGGCCCCTTAAATTTTTCCTAGTATAACTTCTGTATTTTGTTAGAGTCTTATTTTACTTTATGTTTCTGGAAAATTTCTAAACATTTGGCTATCAAACTTTGTGCTCACCATAGCGAAAAATCTCAAGAAAAAGATTTTGCATTTTGTCTGACACTTTTCGTTACACACAAGTATTTTCCAGGCAGTGAACTAGGATTTCTAAGGATATTTTGAATGGTTGTTTCTACTTTGAATTCTTACAAAACACTTGGGAAAAGTGCTGATTCCTGTAAATACTTCAACCAGCTTTTTTTTGCCAGCTTTACTCACTTATTTGCCCAGAATGCCTTGTTTGGGCTTGTGCAGCCCTGAAAATCTAAGTTTTCAACTTCTCAAGCATTACCCTTTTCATTAAAAATACAGGATAGCAAAATATACTATTTTAAAAAGTATAAATAAAAAGGTCTAACTACAAAAACCAGGGTTTTCAGAAATAGAATAGTAAAAATAGACAAAGCTGCAAGAAAATCATAATATAACCATAATGTAAATTACATGAAACATGTAACAGACCTAGATGTTGCATATCTCTTTTGAGTACCAGTATCCAGATTGTTTTAGTATCCACATTAAAGATCTTACATGTGGATTCATACATGGGATATGAAAAAAAAGAACCCAAAAGTTTTTTCTAAAAATCCTTATGCATAATTCTTGCTCTTTTGTCCTACAATTTTTCTCACAACACTTATCCTCTGAAGGCCAAGGTAACTTTGAGGAAAATTTGTCAAATATACATTAGCAGAGAAGAATTTATACAATCATCTATTTAACTAGCCACCAGCACAAATTAGCCTATTGGAATGCAGTATCAATATTAACACCTTGACCCATGTCAGGATGTTTTACATGTAATATGCACATTTGAGGGAATACCATGAATCAATTTGTCAAATTTATGAGAAAAGTCCGATCATCATAATATTCTATTTTTCCCACATCTTGCATTGCATAAAATATCTAAAAATCATTCAAGTCATGAGAATACATTTTGGTAACAATTCTGTTTATAGGCATATGTCTTACTGCTTTGAAAGACTGTGGAAATCCATTTCAAGATCACATTTATCTACACAGCCTTCCTATGAGGCATCTCAGTTTTATATCTATATTTTGTATGTCAAGATTGCCAAAGAATAAGTCTCACTGAAAGTTATTAGGGGAGCATGGAACAGATCGCTCCCTTGGAGCACTGAAAAGCAAGAACAGTTGGATCATTTGTTTCTTTTTAAGGATATAGAGTTACAGAGAAAGCGTTGGATAGTTGAATTTAATTTTCAATATCAAGCTATTACAAAGAGACAAAAGTAAACAATCAGCTAGCTACATTCTATTTAAGCAAGAACACTAAGACACAATACACCAAAAAAAAACTCCAAAGAGTATGAACTAACATAACTGGCTCCTTAGAAACTTAGCAAAGTAGTTTTTCAAGAGCCTGGGAATGTGAAATGATCTGCCTTTGCCCTGAGGAGAGGATGGACGGGCAGAGCAAGAGCTGCAACTGCTCTTGTCTTCTCTTTGCAGCCCTGGTAATTACACCAGCCAGCTTTCAGGGATTCAGCCCAGGGAACCCCACAGCCTCTGGCAGTTCCATCCTCCCAGCAACCTCAAATAAGCCTGGAACTACCAGAGCATGAAATGAACACAGATACATATTGTTTGTTTGCTCCTAAGCCTGCACACGCAGAGCATACATGTAAAACTGTCCAGCTGAAGGCTACACCCTTCTGTAACAAGATTTTGCTAATAAGCAAAATTCTTTTGTTTTCTTTGTATTTTTTCTGTGTAATTCAATTAATTTGTTTCTCTCTTCCTATGTTACATGTCTGCAGAATTACTAAATCAAACTTTGCAGCTAAAAGTCCAAATCAATAAGGAAATGTGAGCTCCAAAACCACTGCAAATTTTATTTTACCCCTCTGTTTGCTGGTGGGAAGCAGAAAGGAGATTTGAAAAAGTAGCTCCAAGCAATGCCAGCTGTAGTTCTGTTCTTTACTCTTTTTGCCCAATATCAACAAATGCTCTGTGAGGTTCCTGCACTTCAAGTTCTCAAAGAGCTTTAGGAATTGACCTGAAACTCCATATCCCTCAACTGTCTTGATAAATAATCCGGTTGTAAATACTTCATGTTCAATACTATCTAGCTTTATTCACATTGCTTAATCAGATGCCTGAAAGAGTGCAAGACCAATCTGCATTGCCATTTTTCTTTTTTCTTTATATTGCCCTTTCTTCCTTAGCTAACAAACACTGAGCCCTTCTTTCACTTCCTATATCAACATTAAAGTGTGCTATTAAGCAGTATTGCTGAACAGACTGAACAGGAATTAATGTCCTCCTACACTTGTCTAAAATTTTGCAAAAAAGAACAATTATTGTAAATTTATTTGCCTTAGGGAAAAAAAACACAGTCCTTTTTTAGCCTATATGCAAACTCCTAGTGCAATACTAATAGCATAAAAATTACGATTATATAATTCTTACAAAATTATTTTACTGCTAGTTATGTTTTCCACAAACTGCGTATCTGCAGAGATTTTCTCAAGTTTCAAAAAAAAGAACAGATGGAGATATTGCCAAGCATAATATTGCATTCTTTTAAAATATACAAATAAACTCACCACAAATTTTAACTAAATTGCTCTTATTAGTTTTCAAGCAAATGGTAATAGAAATTTAAATTATAGTTGAGAAATCACAATTTCATATTTACGAATGAAATTTAGAGTTGGAATTATTTTGTTCTCTTCATTTTTTAAAACTGAATATTATCTGGCAAAATTAGTATTTGACTAGCATTTAAAAACATACAGAATATGTATAAAATTACTGCACTTTCAATGGGCAAGCCCAACATGTGGTTTTGTAGATTATGATAATGTATTTCAAAATACTCCCTTTTCCTAGAATTAAAAAATTAAAGCAGAGAACTGAAAATTCAGAAGGGTTACGTAAATTTTGGGTTTTTTCTCTCTAGGATGACAGTGCTGGCAAACACAACTCTTATCTCCATGCAAAATTTACCTTTTATGAAACTGATTTTAAAAATTACAGGATTACCCATAAGGGAAGGTACTTACAGATGCTGTCACTTGAGATGCACTCTGAAACTCATTAACATCTTCTGTGAGCGTTTCAACCCCAGGTATTTGAGCTGTTCCAAAGAGGTACAAGAGAAAAGTAAATCACTCTAATCAAGTAAGTGTTAGTCACTTTGAAAATGTAATGCCTAAAAATTTACTGCTGGGAAGGCAAATGTGGCTACTGTAAATGTACTACTTTTCAGTTACAGTTCAATGGATTATAATTTATGTCTGATTTTAATTTATAACCTTAATGCAACATAGAACAGTGTCTCTAAGACGACTAGAGTGATAAGCAAGCTTCCTTCAGTGGCCAAGGTATCTTCTAGGTTTTTATTAACTTTACTATTTAAACTAAATACTGTTTACCCTTTACACAAGAGAGTAGTGGATTTCCAGCTTTAATAAAATGAATAAAACTATATTAAATTAATTCAGTTAAAATTCCTGAAGTAAAAGGATTTGGTCAATTTGGACAACATTTTAAAGCCTTGAAAGTATAACTTTTGCCTATATTGACACATTTTAAAATGACAGAATTTTGTGGAGAGTGTAAAATGTCTCTTTGATGCATGTATAATGACTTAAAACAGATTTTATGCAACACTGTCAGAGAAAGACATTTCCAAGTAACATTATATGCAGTTTGACTCTTTACCTAGCATTCTGCTAAGGCACTTAGATGCTGCATCAGCAGCCTAACAAAAGAAGATGTCCTGATCTTCGCTGTGTTCTGCTGTCATTCTGACACCTAGCAGGGAGGTCCTTATGTTTCCAGAATCCAATCTGTTAAACATCCCAGGCTATCCTTACTATGAAAACAGAACTTAACTGCGAAGTGTGGCAACTGTGGTTACCAATTCATTGCAAACATAAATTGATGTTGAGGGCAAAGAGGTGATGATAATGCAAAGCTGTGGTCAGGGAATTGTGTGGGACTTGAGATATGATGCCACACTTTTGCCATTGCCTTCTCTAGTTCTCAATCTTAATTCCTACATATTTGCATCCTTAATTTTTTACGTTAGTCATGCAGCTCCACCCAGAACAACACTATGTGTTTCATATGTTCATGTTTTTATTGAACATCTGCAATTCCAAACTTTTCCTCTACATCTTAATGTCTCTTGAACTTTCTACTATAATGACACTTAGAAGGGAAAAAAAAAAAAACCCCACCAAACAAAACCCCACCAAACAAACCAACCAGAATCCAAACACCCCCCCAAAAAAAACCCAGTGATTCCTGTTTGATAGGGAATAAACTACTGATGTGAAATTTGCTCTAGCAAAATTTATTTAGCAAACTAAGTATTATTATCACAATATAATCTGTAGAGCTGTAGATGTAATAGCACAATAAAATAGGAAATACCACATTTACACAGTGGCATAGAATCACAGAACCTATTATTTTTAGTCCAATATTTTTCCAGGGGGAGTCACAAAGGAAACAAGTCTTTGCCCACACCCCAGAAATATGTGGAGTTGCACAATACATGCAAAGAAGTGAGTGTGAGTACATAATAAACAGCTTTTCACAGATATTTGAGGAGTGGTTTAGAAGTATTATACTTTTCATTTATCCTGTATTAGGAGATTACTCCCTAATACATTACTGCATTTTAAACTTACTTCTAAAAGGATGCACAGACTGCAAAAGCTGTATTTGCAATAACATCTTCTTCTCTTGCCTTATATCATGGCTTCACTCAAAGGGTAAGGTACATTTCAGCAGAAGATAATTAAACAAGTGAAACAAGGTTGTATGGTACTTACAGGAAATTGGGAGTAAATGAACAATTATCCCTAAGTGATACTATTTCTACATATCTAAAAGCACCCAAAAATACTGAAGTGAATTGCTTCTACAATCCCACCAACCTGAAAAACACTTTGGGGTCTGTTGCATGTAGATTTTTCTGGATCAATTCTGTTGTAATGTGCATCTTTTGAAGCCTCAGCAATTCTTCACATCTACCTCTACAGAACAAGAGCAAGGCTCAATGGAGAACTGACCAAAGAGACAAACCAGACATGCTTGGCATCTACAGGGAAAGTTTACTGTGCAGTCATCTATGCTGCTTCTGATTAAAATCAAGAACCTATTAAATTCTTTCCTTAGTTCTTTCCTGTGAAGTGCTCTAATGGAAAAGGGAAACATTTTTGAGAGGTGTAGTTTAGGACAGTGGAAAGAAACTGCAGCTTTAAAGTGTCTTCTGTTTTTCTATCTTGAGACCTGACTCCTACCTCTCATTTTTACTACTTAGATCAAACACAAGTCTGTCCAATTCAGCAGGATTATACTAGAGGGAAATCAGTGTAGTGGTTAATTAGAACCAGCTCCAGATTGTCAGCAGAGTCAGTATAGTGCCTGATGCTGCACATGATCTTCTCACATCAGCTCCTGCACTGCCTTTAGTAGGTAGAATGGCTTAAAATGAGGCTTATTTATAAGGGCTGTTAGATCAGATGTTCTGCCAATTACTTCTGAGCTTAGTTCATCTGAAATTCGCAGGAGAGATGTTCCAGATCTAACAACAGAAACAGATCATTATCTAAAGAAAGCTACTCCCAACTTTGTTGTGCATCAGCACCTTGCTTGCTTATTCTTGAATGAATGGTTTGCATCAGCACTTCCCAATGCACTTTCCCCTCATTAAGGTCACTGGTACTGATAAATAGCAGAACATAAATTCAAATAAACCTGGTAAGTGAAGCCTGCTAATCACTATTTCATGATGTAATACATCTATAAGAGGACATAACTAAAAATTCACTGCAATGATGGCTTGGTTACTTAGGGTCTTTTAACAGTATCTTTATGAGGCTTTTTTAATCATCCTCTCATACATAATAATATTTATTGGAAATAAGTATCAGATGCAAAGAGAGCAAATACTGTGCTGCATTTACAGGGAGGATTGATAGAATGGGCAGTTGCCTGAGCTCTGTGTCTGTTTATAGTCTGTACCTACTGGTGAAATCCAGCTGTGTTTTTTTTTTTCAAATTGAAATGTAGCACTAGCCAACATTTTAGGAAAAAAAAGACTCCACCATATGTTACAAAACACTGAACATTTCTGAGGGCACCTCTTGACAGAAATTTGGCATTAGCTTACTACTGACCTCAGTCTTTTCGCCCGAGAGGCCTTGTTATTTTCTAGCTACATGACTAACAGGTCCATGTATATTCATAGACATCAGATAGATGTTTATAACAACATGAATATCAGTGCCCCACCTTCCTATCTAAATTTTACTCCCTGCATCTTATTGAATGTGTTTTTTTTTAAAGAAAGCATCTCCCATCTTCTCCGTAGCCATACTGACTGCAGAGTATTCAGAAGCACATGAAGTGGCTGAAGGTAGAACAGCTGTAGCACTTTTGTGCTCTACATTCTGTGACCATGAAAGATCCAGCTCCAATATTACACAGCATCCAGTACTTTCTGATAGTTTCACCTTCTTTAATCCCGGTATTGCTGCCACTTAGCAAAACTTAACAATTTAATTGAGTAGGTAAATCTGCAATTTTAGAACACGACATGGCAAAGTGGGCATACTTTCACTTCAGGAGCAAAGGTGCACAGGAAGAAATATGAAAGGATGAGGTCTGTTCAAAAATTATTTTGTGAACTGTAGAGCTTTTTCCCACATGTCTGTTTTACCAATCTATTTGCTTTTGCTGCAATAATCCCATGCATGTATATTCCTTTACTTATCCCAAGCAAGCCACCACCACCTCCCTTTCTGGGAATCACTCTCACAACAGAATTTTGCTTTTCTTTCACAGGGCTTGAATGAAGTCACCTGTCTGAGCATCTCTTGCTGACAATCTTTGTGAAGATTGTAAGGACATCATGTTTTGAGATTCTGAGCATCCTATTACCTTGTTCAATTAGGTGATCAATGGCAGATAAAAGGAAAAGCCAATGTCTTGACTGCATGAAACCACACATTCTCAGAAAACCAGTTTGAAAAATTAGTCTTTAAAGACACATTAATTACTAATGGTTGGTTTACAAATGAGGCAAGAGAAATGAGTAAAAGCTCAGGTTGCTGTGATATCTAATAATATATACAATAGGATTAGATAGCAGACAGGGAGTAGGATAATTAAAAAATTACATTCTGGGGTTTTTTTTGTGTTAATTGATCACCATAGCTAACTTGTCCATGGCTGCTGAAGACTACACTGCAAATCAAAACATACAATTGTAGACTTGGCTGGTTCAACAGTAAGGCAATGGACTGAAAGATTTATGTTTGCAGATTCACTGTCAAAACCTGTATTTCTTTCTCTCTGTATTACAGCAGCAGCTAAGATAAAGTTAACCTTCATCAATTTTATCTTTCACAGGAAAGCTGGGCATTCTCTGGAAAGATATCCCTTATGAAGTGCCTTTTTCAACATTTCAGGTGTTACTCAGTTCAAACACCTGAGAAGAAATTGAAATAAGCCTGAGTGTCCTGACTGCAGATTAACCATATGAACATGTTTGTATGAGGGGAAAAAGTGTTTTTCAAAGTTATTTTATAAACTCTTTCTTTCTACTGTAAAACATTTGAATCATCTGGATGCATGTGTAGTAATAAATTAAATATTTCAAAGACCATTCTTTGGCATAAAAGCAGCAATGAACACCCCATGCCTATGCTATTAAGCTGTTTTAAATGTTAGTGTGCTAACATAAAATCTGTCTAATAAGAACAAATTCTGGCCCAGTGCACCTCTCAAAATAAGCCTAGGAATTATTCTGGGGTGTTAATTGGCCATGACAAAAAATATGTTAGTGGCTCTTTGAACAGATTTGAAGTGTAAATGATTGAGTTCAAATGCCCAGGAACACTCTCTTGGAAGTGTTTCATTTTTTACAGACATAACCCCTACTCTCAAATTCAAGATGTTGATGTTTGGGGTTTTTTTTATGAGCAGCAAATATTTATATAACTTACCATCAGAGTCTGACACTGCTGGCTCAGATGTCTGAGATACCATGGAGACATCTTCTGGCCTTTCTGCCAAATTATCCCCTTGCAATCTAAATTATGGAAAAATAAAATGAAAACATTTGCAATCATATTCAACGGATAAGACACAGAAGATTATCCTTGGCTACATGTCCTGCTCACAACATTGCCCTAATTATAAGAGCAGCTTTGCTGAAAAGCCCACACTCAGGGTTCAGTCATAACCTGGACTGTCTAGTAACCAAAACTAGACTCCAAGGAACAGCCAGCTGAATCCTAGCTTATGCATTTCTTTAAGTCATATTTTACAAAAGTGGAGGTTAGGTGTGCATGTGAGGACTGTAAGCTTCCTTCCCTTCAAAAATATTCCTTCCCTACCTCCAAAAATATTTTAATTGAATAGGAATGTGGTGAATGTCCATGCCAATGTGTTGGCAGTGAGGTGGCCTTGGTGAGGAGAGGCTGGGGCTGCCCTGAGCCAGTCACAGGTGGTTCCATCTGGCTCCAAAAGGAACCACAAGGAACCACGGCAGGGCAGAGCTGAGCTCTTCTGCCAAAATGGTGGCACCTTGGAGGAAACAGACTTAAGGAAGAGCCAGTCACAATGCCACACAGGCAGAAGAGCAGGGAACAGGAAGACTGGGAAACAGCAGAGGACACACCAAGGTCAAAGGAGATAGTGCTCCGTACTCTGAGCAGACACTCCCCTACAACCCATGGTGAAATGCCAGAGGCAATATCCCATGCAGCCCCTGGAGAACCAACACCAGGGCAGGTGAGTACGCCTGGGAGATGGACAGTAGCCAGTGGAAATCCCACACTGGAGCAGGTGAAAAGTGGGGCGAGGAAGGAAGGGCAGAGAGGACCTCTAATGGACTGACCACAGAACTCCATTCTGTCTCCCCTGCACTGCTCAGGGGGTGGGGAGAGGAGTCTGAAGTGACAGAATGAACTTGGGCCAGGAAAGGGAGGAGGAAAAGTGTGGTTTTAATGTCTATCTTTTAGTTTCTCATCACCTTAACCTACTTTAATTGGCAATAAATTAAACTAATTTTCCCCAAGTCAAGTCTGCTTTGCCCATTACAGTAACTGGTAAAAAATCTCCCTGTCTTATCTTAACCCACAAGCTTTTACTTCCTATTTTCTCCTGTCATCCTACTGGCTGGGTAGGAAACTGGCTCTTAGCCATAGTTAACCCACCACAGGGGTTATGTATGCAAGAATATTTCCTCCTCCTTTGTTACTTGTTAAAAGGAAAATACAGTAATTATGGCAGACTTTATCTTCAGGCTTTCCTGCTGCACCAGCTGACTGCAATGCCTTGACAGCAATTTATACAAATAATGCTTGTATCTGTTTTTTCAAATGAGCATCCCAGGAGTCCCACCATCCTTCTCCAGGCTCTTATGAATCCTGAGTACAAATTCTGCTCTGAGAAGTGCTTTGTAGCTCTAAATGCAATATAACTGCCATTTACATAAAGGTTATCTTACCTTGGGTTTATTCAGACATGAAAAGAATAAGAAAAATGCAATTCAATTTTGCAAAGCCCAGGAATCATAAAAATGCATTGAAGTAAAACCTTGGGGAAAGAAATAACTTATCTCTTGGAAGAAAAAAAAGTTCTTTTCTTACCCTCTGCAGCTGTTTTATACTAAGCTTGAAATTAACCTTTGAAACCAAGTAGAATCCCCTTATCTGCCCTATCTAAATTTCACATTTTATGATTCTCAGAGTTATCTAATATAGATGGACCTTAAAGTCATCTATTTGTTTGTACTCCTCAAAACCATTTCCCCAATAACCCCATCCCCAATTACGTTTATCTCCTTTTATTGCCCCTAGAATCATTTATTTATGATGGAAAGCTCAGTGTAAATTCATAATATTTCTTATCTAAGGTGGTAGATCCACAGAACATGAAACTCAAGACAACAAAATGTAAAAGTTAGAAGCTGTAAACCTTAATTTTGAAAATTACTTCTATGAATCTTTTATAGCTCTGTACCTGGCTTCTAATGCTCTAGTTACCAATTCTTTAAAGCCTAGCTTGTCAAACAGAAGCAAATTACTTTGTATCTTAAAGATATTCAAATAGAGAGAAAATAAATTGCAAATGAAATAACTATGCAAAAAAAGGGAAGCTATCAAAAAATCACGTAATTTTCCACTGCAGTACAATTCACCCATCCTCCTTCATTATATACATATGCACATTTACTGCAAGCACATATTCAGTCTTAGAAAGACATGCATGAAATTGTAGGAACCAGAAGTGAGATACTCATCTCTCCAGCAATGTTGGTAGTTCATTTACATTTAACTAAAAGGATGATTACTCCAACCTTTTCTGCTTACATTATAGTCATATAAAAACTATCTCTAGGAGTGGAGCTGCTTCTTTTGTCCCATCAGATTTTTCAAGATTTTATAATGTTCCCATTCAGAGCTTCGATAAATCCAAACCAGACATGAATAACTGGAACTATGATCATCTTTTTCTAGATTTTAGATATATTTCAGTGGTCCATTGCTTCATGAAGAAGATATACACACAAAAAATCTTTTCAATGTATCTAATCAGAAAATCAATTTCATAGAATTTTACTTTGTAGGAAGAAATATACTGGATGGATGGGTGAATAGGATGTTTGACATGTCCATACCTTATAATAACATCCAATTTTCAATTTATTTATGCATTTCTTACAAATAGATTCATATCAGAATAGATTCTCATGAATCTCAAGCAACAAAAAAAGTCACAAACACACACAAAAGAACTCTGGTACTTGGACTATTACAATTTCTTCTTCAAAGGTAGTATTATTCATAAGAAATCTCCACAGTGAAATGAAAACACTTAAAAACTCTTAAGCAGAAAGAAGCATTCATTAGAAAGACACATAGGTTTAGAAGCTACCTAAAAATTACTGTCTTACTAATGCTTGATGCACTACTTCATCTTTCAACCAAAGCATTCTTTCAGCTATTAATTATTTTAATGAAAGTCTAAATTTGATACCTGATACTCAACATGTTTTCCCATATCTGTTTCTAGTGGGATTTCTTGCTTAGAGGACATTGTTTCAGTTATAGTAACCAGCTGCATGTTGGAGCTTCAAGAGCTACAAAGCAAACAGCCTACAGGTAAATATTTCAATTTTCTGTGACCCCAAAATGCATTCCAAGAAAACTGTTAAGGACTTCAGGACCAAGGATATTCTGAATAAATTCTACAGTTTTAGTGCAGAAGCATTACACAGGGTCTATCACTACAAGCAAGCTTGTGGATGTGTGAATCACAGTTCTCCTACTGGTATGATCTTAAAAATATGATTCACAGAATGGGTCAGACTGGAAGAGACCACAGTGGGCCATCTGGTCCAACCTCCTTGCTTGACCAGGGTCATCCAAGTGCACATGGCACAGGGTTGTGTACAGACGGTTCTTGACTATTTCCAGTGAGGGAGACTCCACAGCCTCTCTAGGCAACCTGTTCCAGTGCACGGTCACCTGCACAGGAAAGAAGTTCTTCCTCACGTCCAGGTGGAACTTCCTGTGCATCAGTTTTTGCATATTGCCCCTTACTCTATTTCTTGGCATCATCAAAAAGAGTCTGCATCCAGCCTCTTGAAACTCTCCCTTCAGACCCTTGTAAACATTGGTAAGGCCCCTCTCAGTTATCTCGTGGCTGAACAGGCCCAGCTCCCTCAGCCATTCCTCTCAGGAGAGACGTTCCAGTCCCTGCACCACCTTTGTAGCCCTTCACTGGACCTGCTCCATGATCTCCATGTCTCTCTTGTCCTGAGGAGCCAGAACTGGACACAGCACTCCAGATGTGGCTTCACCAGGGCTGAGTACGGTTAGAATCACCTCCCTCAACCCACTGGAAATGCTCTTCCTAACACACCCGCAGGACACCATTGACCTTCCAGGCCACAGGGACACACTGCTGGCTCATGGACAGATGCTGTCCACCAGGACCCAGGTCCTTCTCTGCAGAGCTGCTTTCCAGCAGGTCGGCCCCCTGCCTGTGCGGGGGTGCAGAGGAATATTCCTCCCCAGGTACAGGTACAGGACCCTGAATTTGCCTTTGTTGAATTTCAGATGGCTCTTCTCTACCCATCTCT
The DNA here is from genome assembly GCF_028769735.1 of Zonotrichia leucophrys gambelii. Lineage (NCBI taxonomy): Eukaryota > Metazoa > Chordata > Aves > Passeriformes > Passerellidae > Zonotrichia > Zonotrichia leucophrys. Next base: position 119,507,691 of record NC_088171.1, on the reverse strand, counting down.
CCAACCTGTGAAGGTTGGATGCAGGACATATTCCTATCTGAGAACTCCTCCAGCGCACTAAATGTAGACATACATGATGATTCTCCTCTATGTCAACACTGTTGTTCTATGACATTCTTAAAATAAATAGTTAGAGAAACTGAAATAAATTTGATGTTCCAGCAGAATGCTAGAATTAAAAAATACCAACATACTTCACGTAATACTTCTTAGGACTACATGGGATTAATAAAAATAATTACAAACATAGGTACTTTCTATTATCAGGGCTTAAGGAGAAGGCATAATGTATTCTAAAAATGAAGAAATGGAAATGCTTTGGATACCTCATAGTGAGATTTTTGCCCTCTAGTATTGGTTCTTTGCATAGACTACTGATTCAAAGTATGTGTATTAATAATTGTCTTGCACTAGTTTATAACAGAGGTTGTACTTTAGGAAATTTCTGTGCCAAATAAAATTCAGAGAGTGATTGTCACTTACAGACAGAAATTTAGATTATATTTAGGTTAATGCTCTTTTCACCTATTCTTCCAGAAATATGTCACCAAATTCCCATTCTATTCCTTCCTAAAATGAACCAGTAGAACGGTTATCATTTTTAGACAAAATCTCCTTTAATCCCAAATAAACAACTACAGGCAAGAGTTATATAATTAATGCACATGTGGTTGGCCTTCAAATTCTGATACACAGCTAAGGACTTATTTTTATTTTTAAACGTAGCAAACTAGAGCTGCATAACTGTGTTCAAATTCTGATATTCCCTAGAGGTGAACAACAACAGAAACTGAAACTCCACTTGAGAAATCCTGAAAACCTCCTGTTTCAAGAAAATACAAATGCTTCTGCTGACATTTCAGTAGTGAAGAAAAATTCCTTCAGGGGCTCCAGGACAGTAAAGGGCACTCTCCAAGGAGGAGGGGGAAATTGCATATCTAAGCACTGCAGCTCCAGCCATTCTCTCTGCTTTGCCCTGTGTCAGCTAAATTTTATTGAATCTGAATAAACACTGTAAAAAATTTTGGTTTCTGTGAAACATTATTCCTGAAAACACACATTTAATTGGAAAATTCCTGATCTCCATTGCTAAAGACTCAGTTGACTTCTTTTAGCTGAATATGGTGAGAAGCAGTGGAAAGTTCGGAAAAGAATCCTTAAATCATTCAGCAAAAGGAGAAGTAAAGTAATTTTCATGATCAGCCAAAACAGGCGCATATTTTTAAGGGCACAACAACAAAGTTCTCTGAAAAACAGAGGTAGTGTCAAGTTTGAATTAGAATCTTAATTAACGAGATTTTGACTTGTTGAATCACTTATTTTCCTAAATTATTTCAAAGTAGCTTACCCATTCTCTTGAAAAAATCCTACCAAATACTTCCATGATTTATAGTTAGTTTCTTTATGAAGCAGTTATTATTTTGGAACAAAAATTCTAATACACATTTTATAAAATTAATTAATATCATGAACTTATTAACAAAAGAAACTTATTATATATATAACATTATGATGCTCCCTTGTCAGCCAAAGGGAATTTTAATCAGAGATGAGAAGAAGGGAAAATTTGGCTTATTGGACTTTCATTTTTTTTCTCCAAATCACCTACTTCCTTTCTGTAATTTAAAACTTCACATCTACATCAAACCTTCTCTGATAGCACTGGAATACTGAGTTATAACTTTTCTAGGACAAATACATAACTCCAGGGAAGTTATAGCAACAGAGATCAGACAACAAAAGCTCTGAAAGGCCCCACACGTTTTTAGGTTACGTTGAATGTTTTCTTGCACCTTTCCCTAGCAACCTCAACACCAGTAAGAGTATTTCAAGCTTCACAATCATCTGTCCTGACTTGCCTATAATAATGAGTTTATTTCACTCTTTGTTCCCAAACATACTGGTCCAAATTCTGACCTCATGTACCTTGACTTACTGACTCCACAAGTTCTGCACTCCCTCATACTGCTGTAAAATCCAAAGTTTTTTCAGCACCTAAATATAAAGCCAGGAATTTCTGACTTAGTCCATTTGTTTTACTAATGTCTTTTACAAATATAAAATATGAAAACTGTACCATAAAAATTCCTATTGTATTCACAGGTACAGAGGCACAAAGATGTAAGTTTTCCAGTACAGACTGTACCAGTTAATATAATGGTAAAATTATATTAAATAAATATTATTAAAAAATATATAGGAAAAAGTACTCTTTATCTGGTAAAACTCCTCATCAGCTTTAGCTACACACACTACCTTCTTAATGAAGATTAGATTTTTTAAAAAGTTTATGTGATTTTTAGATCACTGAACTGTATAAGAAAAATGCCTTAGATCCTCTAACACAGGATTGAGAATTTGGTGAGCAATGAAAGTGGCTGCCACCTCTGAAGCAACAATAGAAAAGCTCTGCAGCATGTCATCTTGTTATATTAAGAAATCAGTGCCATAGTTTCTGTTTTCACTCTACACTAAAATACAGGAAGCATCTGCATTGAAGAGAAATAAAGGATGAGGACTATTGGATTATCCTGCAGAACATTACCTAGGAAGGCAGACATTTCCAATATCAAACTATAAGAACACACAAATAAATAGAAATATATAGTACCATCTCTAAATAAAATGTAGGAATATATGCTTAATGATGCAATCAGCATGCTTTCCAATAGACATTTATAATTCATTTAAATCCACTTTAAAGAAGTGATCCAAGGCCACCAGGCATTGTTGTTACTATCAGCAATTCTATTCATGTGAGACATACAGAATTTATATTATTTGAGTTTCACCCTGATCTAACATACAATGAATCTAAACTAATTTCATGTTCACCAATACCATTCAAACCACAGTCTATTTCTTGCTTTTGCACTCACTTTCTTAAGGACACTGTCTCTTAGTGCTTAAACATCAGAACACAGAAAATTACTTGAAAAATGGATTTTGGTTGAAATTCATTCTCCTTTTGCAAATTAAAGACATTGTTTTTCAGTTACTCTTGGAGATCTTTGTGGAAAGTTTCCACATCACCAATAGTTAATGCACAGCATAATGTTTTCAGCTGGTAAATACAAGAATATACATTTGCTGAGCAAAACCTACACATTGACACAGCCTGCAAATTAATCTTTTTGTGTGCTGCTTGCCTTTCCAAAATGTCTGAATGCAGGTCTTTGTGCCTTTAAATAAGTACACTCTGCAGTTATTTCTGAGGAGAACCAAAAGTGGAAATATATTTCCCAGAGTAAGGAATCCATAAAGGGACTGAATTATCTAATCCTTTTACAAGATGAGGAATTAGGCCATTCTTATGGCAATCTTTTATCTGCTTCTGGCTTCAAACCATTATCTCACAGGAGAAAAATTACAGTCTTTGTCAGTCTTTTCAGACTTAACACTCTTTCTTCTCCTGTGAACCATTTTTCCTAGGACTTGTGAAAGAGTTTTGTGTGTGAGTGTGCATTTGTGTCTTTAAGAGCTATATTAAAATGCTATCCAGAGCCTCAAATTATGACCAACAAGCTTCCTCAAGCTCATGATCTCCTGGCTTCCTCCATGTATCTTTTTCATCCAGAAGAAACTTCTGTGGCTAATATCCATCACATTGTTGTACAAAAACCAGAAAGGATCTCGAAACATTGCCGTAGAGAATTAGCTTGCAAAGCACACATCAAAGAGAGCAAAGGAAAAGAAGGGTGAAAAGTTTGGTAAAGCACTTGTCTTTTTAAATTATTGGGGGAGTTAAATGGGTTTTGCAGGGGAAAAGAGAAAGACATGTCGTGACAAGATCTGCAAATGAAGGACAGAATGAATCGGATGTTGCCTTCCATTAAATTGAGACAAAGAAGAATAATTTTCAGGACCAGCAAAATAGTATTAATTTAATATTCAAATATGCTCCTACTTCCTTCATTTTTACAAATCAAGACTAGGACATTAAAAAGGCCTAAAAAAATCCTTTACATCTTCAGTTCTCAGAATTTCTCTGAAGGAGTTTCAAATGTTTGCAAGTGCACCAACCTGCTCAAACCAGTTCTCTCTTTAACAACCAGCCTGAAATAAAAAAAAAACAAGAAACAACAAAACAGGTACTGTTGAACAACAGTTCTAACAAAAGATAGTCCAGTGACATGCCACTAATTCACAGCATCTTATGCTGCATTCTTCCTGCATAACCAAAACCACATATTAAAACCCTGTCAGTTAAGTCAGAGTAGGGCTATCTCCAGATAAACTTGGTGCACTGCCATGTTACCCAAACCAGATTTATTATGATAAGGTGTATGTGTAATATGTAATTCACATGCAAATGTACCTAGTGCTCATGTTTCAAGTCAAAGTCTATTTTCACTAACATGTAAACATTTATCTTTCTTCAAACAAATGGAAATCTTCTATTACTTTTATGCTGACTGACAGCTTTTTAAGTCAAGAAAAACCAAGTCTACCTCACATGTGCATACTATAAGGAAATAAAATAAATCCAATACAGAGGGAAATACATCATCTGAAAACACTGGTCTCTTCATAGCTTATTATAATTTTTGATAACAGATTATATTTTCACATTATTTTTTCACATTATATTATCACAGTATTTTGTGGAACTTCTGATAGGACTGAAATTATTGCTTGGTGAATTTACCAAGTGGGAAAAACATGTAAAAAAAGAGGGAGGAAAGTAGTCTGATCTTTCTGGGATTTCTGTCTGAGCACTTCATGTAAATCTCCTGTCTTGTATTGCTGCCCTCCCCAGACACTGTTAAGATTTTGAACACAGAAAGACTTTGACCATTCTTCCAAAACACAATTCATTGGGAGTTTTCCATGAAATTAATTGAGGTTTAGGATTAAAAATTATACTATCTTGTGCACTTCAGAGGTCAAACTTGGATCCATGGACTCAAAAAAATAATTTGAAATCACACAGGTATTTTCTATTTTGCATACAGTAAGATGTTCCAAAGAAACACAAGACAGTGAAAGAAAAGGCAGTGTGTTACTCTTAAAACTTAGCAAGTCAGCCTACGAAATCTTAAAAAAATTATTGATGGTCTTTGACTCTGATAACCATAAGCGCCAGTAAAAACATTTTCTGAATTATTTTCTTCTTCACTGTTTTTCTTTTGTTTTGAAAGCACAAGATACCAAAGTGCTACACCACTTCAGGGAAGGAAAGACAGAGTGATTTATTTTTGCTGTACTTAGCACTTACAAAACCAAAGGCAATGAATACACTATTTTGGCTATTTATGCATCAAAACTGGGCAAATTAACCACTGCCCAAATGCAACTCATTGAAAAAGCAAAGTGAATATTTACTTTTTAATTTATTTTTTTTGCCACAGCTTTTTCTTTTCCCATAATTATTTTCGTTTTTCTACTTTATAAGAAGTTTTAACTAGCCAAAGGAAAAATATGGGGTTTGTTTTCAATTTTCCAAAGTGAAAGGAGATTTTTAAAAGTTATAAAGCAGGACCATATGGAGTTTAATTTACGTGTTTGCCACTATTAAAAGGGAAAATATGCAAATAAAACATTTTGTTTAGGACAAAGTCTGTGAAGCTGGCACAAACAAACATGAGGAAAATTCAGCTCTTTTAAACAAGAGGCCCAATAAAACTAAGGTTACAAAAAAATAGATAAAGGAAAAAAGAATGTAAAATAGTGACATGAGTAATCTGGAATGTTTAGTACTTTCTGCCCTATAATAATAGCCACTTTGAAATAGTACACAGTCAGAAAGGTAATATGAAATGCATGACAGAAAAGAAAAAAATACATGTATGTAATCAAGAATTTTGATTTAGATTTGAAGACATAAGCTTCCTCAAAGTCTGTACATGAACCCTAATCACAGAATTTTCCCTCTTTCATTCTGTACCAACTACCTCAGTTTGGAAACACTTTTCCTGCTTGGTACTTTGAGGTAATTTGTTCCCAGGTTTCAGGAAAATTAACAAAGCAGAAATTTCTGCCAGAAACTGACTCACTAAGCTGGCCTTACCACTACTGGGCAGACATACAAAGACTATTCTTTATGCAAATACATGTACCAAACCACACATATACCTGTGCCCACTCCCCAGTATTGCATCACAGTGTACAGAGTCAAATAAGGGATTATATGGAGCACTTGAGAGGTTATTCTTTCTGAAACATCTGTGTATTATTGATTATTAATATTAGAGTCTATAAAGAAAAACAGGGAGTTATTTTATATCCACTGTGATCAAGTTTTGTTCTAATTCCATTACCTCTTAACACTGCAGTAAAAGGGATGATTATAGCTCATGTAAACATACCAGAACCACCTTTAAGTTAGCATCTGCAGATTTCCTTCACAGAGCAGTTTTGACAATTCATGTAGCAGCTAAGGAATATTTGCACATACAGAACTTTCCCTGCTATAATTCAGTGCAGACATAGCTGTTTATTATGTCACCCAGGCAGCACACACTGTTACATATGGTCAAGAAACGGGGAAAACAGTCCATGGAGTTTCAGTGCCATTTAGTCCTGCATGCATTTTCATGGTATTACTCCCTCTGAGGTGACTGATGTCAGAATGCTCAGTTTGAGAAAGAAATCTTACAGCCTGACTTGAATAGCAGCAGTCTGCTAAAAACAGAGCAGAAGCATCTACTGTGATGGCTTAGTCTAATTTGGCAGAGCATAAACCTAGACCAAGTGCCAAAAAAATGTACCAGTAGCTAAAGTTACATCCTTTCTTCTGCCAGGACCTATGGCATCTCTAGAGGATGCTGGATGTTGACCATTTTTCACCCAACCTGATGAGCCTCTATCCCAGTGTTGCACGGTGCAGTATCCATTTCCTGACACCTTTCCATCCCCAGTTCTAGAGTTATTTTGGGATTACATGCCTGGGCAAGGTAGGAGAACCCATCTCATTTCAAAACACAAGTCAGCCATACCAGTGGTTTCTGTTCAGGGAACACAATGACATTGAGAGTAGACTTGTCATAAACAAGAAGGAAGGGATCTTGTGCAAAATGAAAGCTGAGGAAGCTTAGTAGGCTTCCTTTCTTTTCTTGAGGAAATCTTCCAGGAGCCTATCACCATTGTCTGTTTTTTAAATGTAGACTTTAATCAATATTTATTAACTTCCTCATAAAGGTAATTTCATTAAGTTTTCTCTTTGATGTCTGAAGTTTCAGGAGTGTTGTCTGGGGACAGTGTATACAGTAAAATAGCTTTTTAACAGCAATTTTTTCTCTCTTTACAGTCATCAGATTTTCTGCTTTTGATAGTTAAACTAGATTCACTTGTCAAGCTTCAGACTACTTTCTTCACAGCTCATTATCAAGTTTTCCACCAAATGCTTCTTTATGACCTCAAGTTTCATTAGAATTGTCAGAGCTTTGTGGCACTGAGATAAAGCACTTCCATACAAACGCTAAGATTATAAAACAGTTGAATTCCCCAGCCAACCAAATAATTCCTGTTCTTTTCTAGAGATATATGATGGCCAGTTCAAACAACAGTTCCATAGTTTCCACCATTAATCTGAAATTATGTCAAATTATAGCTGGCTCCTTCATTTCTTTTGTCTCCTCCTCTGTAGGTTCCTGGTTGCCAGGGCTCTATGTCATTAAGATCTGCTCAAATTCCATGGACTTATTGCAGAGAACTAATATGTGATTCTAACTTTCACTTAGCACCACATAGTTTATATGATTATATTCCAGGCATCGATGTAGTGGAAACTATATTGTAGGAAACCAAACTTAAAAATATCCAAATTGTTAAAGAAAAAGTTACTGGTAAATAAACAAACTAACTTGAACACTGAAGGACAAGATATCTTAAAGGTGTAAAAGTCAGAGATGATGAGTAGGGTAAGGTTTCACAAGCAAGGGAAACTGGCATGAGAATTTTTGAGTACTTTCTTAAAACAAAGTTTTCCAAAAATATCTACATTGGCAGCACACACAGAGTACCTCATTTATTCTACATTAATAGATCAAGGATAGAAGTTCCTACACTTGAACTGTACTCCACATCCCAAGGATGAGAGAAAGAAAAGTTCAATTTTATTTTTTTAATGTATAGATGTACTTTGTTTGTTTATATCTATATTTTTGATTCCTCTAGTATGTTAAAAGGCCTCACTACACTGTCCTTTTGCTTTAGCTAATCTTAAAATATTAAATAAAACATTGCATCTCAACCCTACATTTGTATGCGACTAGTGTTCCTTCCTAACATTCTTGTTCAGAAGCCTTCAAGCTTGTGGCACAGTATGTTTTCTATAATCCCATTTCTTTTTTAATCACATGCAACCCCTTTTTTGTATTCTATTGATGTTAAAAAGAATGAATGCAGCCCTTGCGCTATTAAAAACAAAAAGCTTCTTACTTTCAGGAATGCATTGGCAAGAATCCACAAGAACAAGATTTAACTTTTGAGCATGGCAGTGGGCATACAAGGCTAATGGGTGGTCCCTTAAAAAAAGAAAAAAGAAAAAAAGAAAACCCCCTGTAATTCATTCAATAGTACATTAATATTATCTTTTACCTTATGGTTGATTAAATTCTTGCAAAACGCTCAATGTGCAAGTCACAATACATATCAGAATTATGGAAGTGGTGTTTGGCTTTTACAAATTGTCATTTAAATATCTATTTAACCCATACAAGTTTTGTTAATGTGTGAAAATGCCTTATAATTCATTGGCCAAACCTGAAATGCATTTGTTTCTCCTGTATGTGAGAAAGGATTCACAAAAACATGTTACAGAATGAGTCAGTCAATTTATAAGCCACTCAGAGCAACTGTGCCCTTGGACAAAGAAAGAATTATTATAACCATTTTACTCAAATAATCAAAATCCAGATCCATTTTAGTAGAAGTGTCCTTCCCAATTTTTCAGACTAAAAAGAAAAAAGCAAACCTTCCAAATACAGGATGGGGATTTTCTGTAGCCTTTTTTCTGTATCTATAAACCTTGTTTTGTTCCACCTTGTGAATGATGTCACCCCTTTATTTAGATGACTTAATATGCTACTTAACTTGCCCTGTAGTCCAAGAGCAGCTATGGGAATTACATTGTTCTGGTAGCTACTTCCCCATTTGAAAAACCTCTTAAAGCTGTTATCCATCTGCATTTCGCTCATCGTGTGTGAAACATCTATACAGAAAACAGTAAGCTCTCTGTTTCTTACAGTTATATGCCAGACTACAAACCAATTTATACTCCAGTAGAATTAACCCTTCCTTTAATTTCTCATCACCCTCTGGGGACTCTTTTACAAAGGTTTTTTGGGATCTTGGTTGTTTTGGGGGGAATTTTTTTTAATTTTTTAAATCATAAGCTATAAAAACCAATTTGATATGATATATTGAAAGAATTCTCCATTTTTATTTCCTGAATGTCTGGGAGGAGAACTTTACCTTTTTTAAAAATTACAGATGCTGTCTGTGATAACTATCTACCTGTTTATTATTTGAAGATGATTGGTGAAATGAAATTATTATGATTAATGGTTAGATATAAATTTCTAAAAAAAGTTACAAGTTTGGGAGTTTTATTCTTGTTCAAATAATGTGAATTCTGAGTTTCATTTCTTATGATTCACAACTAAGTTTGTGCTTTTGTCTCAGAGACTTAGGGCAAGTGAGAATATTTTCCCAAATGCAGTGTCTAAACATCATTGCAGGTTTCCTCCACAATATAAACTGGATTTAGTTTGTCTTGCAACAAAATTCGTTTTTATCTCTAACTATAGTCACTTCCATTTGGCATTCCTTTTTTGTGGTACAAAGGGAAGGAGCTATACAGGCTCCTTTACAGACTAAATGAAGTCTGATCACAAGTATCTCAGCATGGAGGAAAACCATTGGTTTAGTCCATTTTTTTCACAAGTCATTGCTCTCATTGTAGGAAGCTCCAGAAGCCACAGAAATATAAGATATATAGCTGCACCCTACAGCAGGTGGTTTTATGGGGCATACAAAATGAAACCAGCACTATTCTCAGGCTAAGGTAACCTACACATAGCCATAGACCTGTTCACTCTAATTCTCAAATAATTAGGGAGCGCTAATGATCTATGGCAAGAAAATGTCATCCTAGAAGCAAGAGCATCCAAAACTAACACACTCTTTTAATGAAGAAATAGGGTGGAACTTCAATAAGAATAGTCATCCTTTCCAAGTGAGATACAAAATATTAAGCCAAATTACTTAAAGCTAGTACTGAAAAACACCTTCAATTGTTTAAATAAACATCTCTTAGAAAAGCTCCAATATATCCAAGAAAGCAGGAAAACTTCTGAAGGAGGTATCATAGAAAGTAAATTGAGTGGTGAGTAATGAGAGCAAAGCATTTAAAAAAATACATAAAGGTTGAAAGAAATCAATTACTCATGCAAATGCATGAGTAAAATTCAATTTTTTGTATGAGCAAAGACATGTTTCCTAATATTTGGAACTTCGCCAATTAAATTTCAAGTAAAAAGTCGCATTTCTCCTAACGACAGCCAAAATACCTTCAGCAAACCTAATCTGGTAATCTTACTTGACAAGGCCTATTATCTATACAACACCACTGCCATTAACAGCTCAAATAATTTCAAATCCCCTTGTACAACTGTAAAATGAGTAACATTAAGAGGAAATATACCTGTTTAATTGTAACCAAAAGCATGCATAACAGCTTTTATTGACTTCTTTTTAAATTGTATTCAAATATGTCTACAATCAAATCATACAGTATTTTTATATACACTGTACAGCACACAAGACTAGTTAGAAAATGGTACATGAAAACATAAAAATATAATTTCTATAACAAATTAATAGTCTAATAGGTTCTATATTTTGACCTTACATTAACTATTAGCCTTTGTCATAACAACAGAAACAAGGGCCAACACTGAGAAACTGATTCAGTGAGACGATCTAATTTTATAGCACAGTGTTTTTAATGGCTATTTCATTGACTGACAATCTAATTGCTCTTGAAATCAAACACGAAGAAACTGTCTTCATGTCTTTGAAGCCACTTGTTTCATGCAACTGTCTGTACCCCCTACTTCATCTGCTGCAAGAAGGTGCCAGACTAAACCCCTGTGAAGGTACTGAAGAGAGAGCTAATTGCACTAAAAACTGTCTTGATGAGAGGAAAGGTGTCCTCAGTAAGAAGGAAGGAATGCTCCAAAAGAATGGAGAGACTTTATCACCTTGAAGAAAAAAATGCTAGCTTCCTCACTACTGAACACAACAGAAATACTAGTTTGTCTCTTTTGACTTCCCTTGCTCCTAAAGCGATGGTGTATTTTTTTTAATTCCTCCATAGTTTAAAGAAACTGCTAAACTGCAACAGGAGTAAAAAGAATCACAGTCATGAAGGTATCACCCAGTTCCTCACCGATTTCATTAAACACGGTAGGGAAATCATTGAAGGTGCACAGGCAAAATAAAGCATTGTTTTGCATTCTCTGGTAAGTGAAGTGACAAAAGGGATCTTTTTCTCCCAGCTCATTTTATTTTAAAGGGCAGAATCGTTTATTACATGCAGTTAAAGAACAATACCAATAGCCAAGGTTTCTAGGTTTGGCTCAAGATCCGAACCCTTTGTTCCCTGGTGTGCAGGACTGAGAGAATATATACTATCTTGGCACCTGCTGTTAGCAGCTACTTAAGGAAATTCAAAACTTAATTAACCTTCATAGTAATCCATAAAAGATGTTATGTAAGTTCAGAACCTCAGAATTTAGAGAACTTAAGGTTTCTATATTCCTTACTTCTCTACTTCTTAATCCATGGACTATGGATGTCGGGTGAAAAAATGTGCCATGCTTTCACGTTAGGTAGTTGTTTGGAAACATTTTACAACATAAGCAATTTTTTTGCTTGAATTGGGAAGAATTCCATGACTTGCATGTTTGCTCTTTTCTTAAAGCATAAGACCACACTGCTGACAAGCAAAACTCTAGAATTACAAGGCCATCCAGTCACTGCTGCTCTGACAGTACTGTGAAGTTCCCTGAGGCTCCACAACCCTGCTAGAGATGCTATTGCACGAGTGATTCAGTTCTGCCTGTAGTTGTGCTTCCAGAGCATCAGAAAATGTCTTGAAGCATGTCTTGTATGTCTATATAAGAGCTTTAGAAAAGTAGTAATTTATGAGCAAAATGGGGGGAAAAGTAGAAAAAAGTAGGGTGGCATATGGCCAAACTTTTGACTTAATTTCACCACAGGTTGCTTTTTATTTACAAGCGGCTAATCCGCTCTCAAACTACACAATAGAGCAGCCACTGGCAAAGGCAGGCAGATAAAATTGGCATGCCTCTATATTGTTCTTGCTAATCTGAACCATTAACAGAAGGGTGAGAAGGCTAGTTTTGTCATTTAAACAGGCTTAAATCCTTTCTCCAAATGAGCTTTTGTCTACACAGAAGAATTCATCCAGGAAATTTAAGGGTTTCTGTTAGTGTTGCATTCTCGAGTTGACTAAGCTACAGGAATACTAACCTGTTTATTTGGTCTTCATACTGTAAATGCAGAAATTATTGCCAGTTGTCAAAACTAAAAGGGGTTCAACCTGACTAAATTATTTCTCAGAGGTGAGACAGGATGAGATTATAAAGTGATCAAAAGCAACTATTTGAAATCCTGAACAGCACCTGTGCAACTAAATCTCCATTTATACAGGTGCTTTTCAAATTGGATTTGAACCCTTAAACTCCCTGATTCATCCCCCGAAAAACCACAGAAGCTCAAATAACTAATGAAATTCAGAGACGGAAGGGCTCAAAATAGTTTCAAGCTGTGAAGCAAGGCCTAAGACTAACTATGTTCTTTGATTCACCGTCGATGCAACATATCAAGCATAAACATAAGTTGCACAATTCAAATGCCAGAGGTCATAGGGTAGCCAGTAGCTAAGAAATTATTTTTTTTTTTAGCACAGGAGAGGTCATCATCTGGTCCTTAAGCCCAAAACACAGCCAAATACCTGGAGGAAAAAAGTGTATTGGTTAGCACGATCTGGTTTTGTTTCGATTTTACCTGGCACATCTTGCACATATATTCAATGTGACTTTTGCTTGAGGCTCAGCCGTATGAGCACTTCGAGTTTGATTGAATTTGCTCCCAGAAGACACCACACTTGTTACTCCTTCCATTCTGAGATCATCTAGATCCTCTGCAACAAGACAGAACAATGGGATGAACACATGATTAAATTTTGCAGCAACAAAGAAGCCTTACCTGTAGAATCACTAAAAAATGGAACTGCTCAAAAATCGGGAAGAAAACACTTACTTGCATACTAATAGGAGAAGACATTTGAGAACATTTTTATTTTTTATATATTATCACCGTCTTATAAGGGGTTCCTTAAAAATATTTAGTATAGTTTCCACATCAAATCATGCTGCATATTTTAAAAATCTTTATTTATCTGGTTCATTTCAAAAAAACTTGTTATCAAGAGATGCTTTCCAATAGCTCTATTTGACAGTGGACATATTGAAGACAAAAAAAAAATTTTTTAATGTATGCTATTTCTCTGTGTTTTTTTCATCATCTATTCACCTAGCAGTGAAAAAATATTGCTAAAATAAGCATTCTGTTAAACCCACAAAATACGAAATGGACATATATACCACATTGAAAGGGACCATAATATACATACTTAAATCTACCATATTCCTGTAATATGGGCAACTCACAATAAAAACTGAATTTTCAATGACTGTAAAATTGTTCACATTTTGAAGGGAGACAGAAGAGGGTCTCAGAGAATTTTTTTCCCAAGATGGCACTGGAATAGTGCAGCTCAACTGGACTGTAAATGAATTCTCTTGGTTTACAGTCAGGCCATTCTTTCGAGATTAGTCTCTATATTTTTGCTAACACAAAACACAAAATATTTTTTACTAACACAAGTTCTCTATGCCTCATGTATCTATAAAGCCAAATTTTCAGTTGTTTATAACTTGATTAGACTCTAGCTGAAATGTTAACAAGCAAAGCACTGGCTAGCTTTTATTAAATGATCATATACTGACCATGTAACCATGTGCAGAGTGATGCATGTGGTTTATGGTACACAGTATGCCATCATCTGATTAAAATGTCTTTCAGATATTCTATACACATGAATTTTCCTATATTTACATTTACAAAAGAAACCTAATGTTAAAGGATCTGAATGAAGCAGGAAGTACAAAAATATTTTAAATCCCAGTATCAGATAGAGAAAAGTGACAGAAAACTTTAAAATCAGAGGAGACTAATTAATTGAATTAATTAGAATTTAAATTACACAAGTAGTCATTATAAACCCACAGTGGAGAACCAAGCTGCTTTTCATACACAAATAAATGAGATACAACCCCCCAAATCTCTACCCAAAATACTTCTGGTTGTCCTCTACAGTTCATAGACCCTACTCTTACCATGGTGCTTTAAACTTCAGGCAATGTGGTCAGATTATCTGGATTATGTCCTGTTAACAACACTCTTTTGGGGAGACATGGATTTTAATAAGCAATATTCAATAACAGCTAGGCTAAACTCACACGAAAAATTTGTGACCAAAGTTCTTGAACTACATTTTCTTCTCTGTAATGTTTTATTTTACTGCTTAAGAACACTCTCCTCCCCACCACCAACCCCCAGCCAATTTGTTGCCTTGATATAAAATGACAAGTGTAGTGAAGTTTCTGGCATCATTTTACACCATTTCAACACCTTTTCCTTTAAATTTCATGTATGGTTAATACACAAACTAATTCAAAGGACCTGGAAGGTTATATGATAGAAAGCTATGAAATCAACCACCTATGAGTCATTTCAGAAAAGGTATTACATATTTGGAACACATTATGTATTAAAATAAATGCAGTTTAATTGTGCTTTAAAGAGGTGTGAAAAGTTCCATACTTTTTAACAGATGTAAACCACTGGATGAATTACAGCTTAAAAGAAATTGAAGCATATGCCTCAGGTTTTTCTCCCACTAAGCAGATGTGATTTCTTTAAATAAGGTTTTCAACTGTTCTCTGCTTGATTAACTTTTGGTTCTCTGCTGCCAAGTGTTTCGACAAAGCAATGATATAGGCTGCCCTCCATTATACTTTTTATATTTGAATTTGGATTTCAAACCCATGCCCTTTTTGTCATTTTTAGTCAACTGCCGGCCTTTTTCTCTCAAAAGAAAATTAAGTTAAACTTTGTGCAAGAAATGTGGATTCAAGAGCTGCCTGTAGTAGTAGCCAATAGACAAGTAGGCAGAATAGTATGCAGGATTGATTGTCAGATGCTGTTAGAATAACAGCAGTAATGTGCATACAAAACGAAGATTTAAAATACCAAAAACCTACATCATATACAACTGTTATTTTTCTCAAGGAATTTTAGTTGATTGAATTCAATACTGGATGGAATTTGTCCATGGAAAACTACAAAAAGCTGTTAATAATACAAGTAAACAGGGAAGTGTAACTCCATGTACCAAATCCAAATAATAACTGCAGCATTTGATTTAACTTCATTACTGCACCTCTGCATCAACATGGAATGATTTCAGTTTCTTCTGGATACCTCAGATTTACAGTACAGATACTGAACATTTTCTCACTAAAGCAACTGGGCTTTGAGAAGCTGCCTGTTTTGTAATATCCACAACTCTGGATGGGAATTTTTGAGATGGTAAGCAAGTTTATATGCCATCTTCTAGATCAACCCCATCCATCACTAAAGGCTTTTAATTAAAAAAAAAAAAAACCAAAACAAATAAAACAACAAAATCTAGCAGCAGTAAAACAATTAATCATACAGAAATTTTAATGCTAAACTCTGAGTGTATGTGCGCATATTGTTCAATAATTCATGTGTACTTTGAAGAAAAATATTTAATCACAAATAAGAAAGTTATTAAAATAAATACAATCCATAAATGCAACAGTGCTTTTTAAGAGTTAAAAAAAGGGGTCCAAAGGTTCAGATGCTTCTATCAGAAAGAACTAGTCTTAGCAAAATAGGATTTCATTAGAGAGTCAATACAGTTACAGGGTCTGGACACTGAATCTTTTCTCTTTCTTTGTATTCTTTGCTAGACCAACTAGTGATGATACAGCTGAGTGG
Organism: Zonotrichia leucophrys gambelii; assembly: GCF_028769735.1. Taxonomy (NCBI): domain Eukaryota; kingdom Metazoa; phylum Chordata; class Aves; order Passeriformes; family Passerellidae; genus Zonotrichia; species Zonotrichia leucophrys. Next base: position 119,491,569 of record NC_088171.1, on the reverse strand, counting down.
CTCCGTGATTTTATTGAGCAGCAATGAGGTAATTCACAGAGAAAAATGAGAAAGAAAAGCCAAGCTGCTGACTGCTTCTGTCATGAAAGACAAGAATGCAATGAAACTTCTCAAATCCTTAGAAAATTGTTATCTATCTTTGTATAGTGATAGGCTGAACGTTCACATAAATGAAAGAAATCTCATTTATGCTAATAAAAGTTTGCTATTTTAATGTATGATTGTTCACTGTATTTCTGTGCTTTAATGTTCACTGTCTGCTGTTCTCTAGAAAGGGCATGTGAAGACCCAGTTTCAGTCCTACAGAAATTTCAATTAAATATGTTCTTTGTGTTAAAAAAACTACATGTGAACTAAGCAAAAAGAACCTTATATTTTCCTCAAATCAGCAATTTACCACAAGGAATTCACACAGCTGCAATCTTTATGCTTTGCCACAGCAATACACAAAAATACTTGGAAGTGAGATAAAGATCAAAAGTGTAATATAGCATAGCAGAGAACCAGATGTTTTCTGGATTAATAATAATGCTGTGCTAAGTTTAATTTGTTGTGATTTTTTTTTCTACAGAAAACTTTCACCAAAAAGGGGAGGGGAAAAATGTTGTCTACTTCAACAAAGTAAGAATATAGCCCAACAACAAGGTCATGTTTTTAAACAGGACATTGTTCACAATTATTTACTTACTTTTTTTTTTGGAGCAAAGGATGGGGAGAGGGGAAGGGGCACCCACTAGTGCCAAGTATTCCAGAAACTGTGCAAGATTGCTTATTGTCTTGGGATGACAGATTGTGGAATCATCTTACAAACACAAGAATTGCACACCATTCACACAGAGCTCTTCATATGCAAAACTCCTATAAAATACAGTGAAAGCTTAATTGCACAGAAGACTCATGTAATGAGATATGTTGTATTGTTTTCTATGATCCAGTCACTCTTGCCTCCCTCCTCCATTATAAAACGTAGTAATTTTCCAGGAGTACTTCAAGAAGTATAAGGTTCAAAGCTGGAAAGTCTATGGCAGCTCAGTTTCTCTGTTCAGTCTAATACTAAGAAAAGCACTAAATGTTTTCATGTGAGAGTAGAAATGCAGAAAATGAATTCTGATTTATATTCTTGCATGCCACCAGGCAATCCTGGTGCATCAGTAAAATAATGTCTCATTTGTTGAAGCAATGAATTCCTCAGGGAAGTGTTCTTACATTGCAGTAGACATTGATGTATTCCTTGTACATAGCCTAGATTTGTCATTGGCATTGTCGGCTGAAGCACAGACTCTTAGTATGCACTACTAATCTGATTTGAAAACAAATGGTCCCCCCAACCAACCAAAAAAAAGAGCCAAAAATAGAACAAAAAACCAATCAAATAAACAACAAAAAAAACCTCAAATCAACAAAACACTACTGCTGATAGAAGTTCTGCTTGTGGAATCCAAGCAGCTTTATATGTCATATTTTTATGTGTCTTAATATGTTAACCAATCCTCTTTGTTTTAGATAATTTATCTTGCCAGATATCAAGAGATTCCAACAAAAGACCACATTAATGCCTAACAAAATATTGGGCCAAGCATGAAGTAGGCTTCTAGACAAGGAAGAATCAAGAACTTAGAATATCTGATGCTCCACTCCTGAAAAAGATATTTTAAGTATTTGCTTCAACAGATGCAAAACTGGAGTTATACTCTGCAGTACTCTAAGTGCAGGACATCTCATTTTGTTTTTTCAATGGCATGGAGCAGACAGTGCTGTTAGTCTGGTACACATGTTCTAAGATGTTTTTCCATAAACATCTTCAAATACCAGAATTTCACCTAGTTCAGACTCATGCCATAGACTTTTGATACAAATATCATTCTAAATAAATACATCAACAGCCTTTCCCTTCTTAGGCGTATCTAAGATTTTTGAACACAATGTTCTGAAGACATCTTACTTAAGAAGCATCTCAAGTTGACAATAAATTCCCTAAATGTTTGTGCTTTCCCTGATGACTGCACAGAAAGCCAACTGAAACATGATGCTGCTGAGACCTTGAGTTTGCACATTTATATCTACTTTATCAGTTGTCAGCACCAATCTAGCAGAATCTCACTTCATAGTCCAAAAACCACAAAACAAACATGGGAGTAGGGAGAGCAGCATTGTATCTGCTACTGAAATACAGAATGAATCATTGATTTGAGTTCTCACTTTTAATCAGCAAGAGTGAAAGGAATCTTTCTTCAGTATCTCTCTCTTCCTATTTTCCCCCATCTGGGATTGGAATTAACATAGGAGGTAGCCTTTTCTTATGAAGATGTTCTAGTTTCATTAAACACTTCAATATCTTAGAAAACTACATGAAGGATTGGCCCAGAGGGTTCCTGCTTATTCTCCCTTTTTCCACAAGGTGTGATAGTTATTTTTGACTGAAAACAAGTAACTGTAGGCAAGACTAATGGAACACTGACTTAAGAGATGAGAGCATCTCTAAATGCAGTGCAGGGGCTATGTAAATAAAATGAGCACATTATGGACTCATTTAATTTACATGAGAAAGTCTATAATCACAGTTGAAAATTGGCATCACAGTTGAATTGGCATCGTGCTCTCTTATCATTCCCCTGTTGGTAAGCCAAGGATCTAGCATCACCAAATAACCACTACTCACCCACCAGTTCAGCAACAGTAACTGACTAAATAACTATTGTTGCTCCTTACCAGTAGGGGTTTCATACTCATTGGTCAAAGTTATCAACTAGGAAGTTTCATTCAGTGCTAATTCATTATTTTAAAAACTTTATTTTTACATTAATGGGAATCTAGAATTGTTTGGAGCATTTTAATTACTTCTACATTACCAATAAAATAGAATATTTCACTTGCTACATCACATTCTACAATGCATTACTGCAATTGCTGTAACTGTACACCAGTGCTTGTACTGTAATAATATGGAATCTCTAAAAGGTCATAATGAGATAATACACAAAACCACCTGAAATTCTGGAGTTCAGAAGGCATCTAAAGGAATGTCTTTTAATACTTTTCCTTGGTAAATTTTTCTTTTTTTTTTTTTCACTTGAATTTTAAGTAAAGAAGCTTTTAAAATTAAAAGCAAGTTTTGATCAATATTAGCTCAAATTCTAACGTCACTCGTTCCTGCAACTACGATAGTTGTGTGCAATTTGGGCCACAGTTCAACTCTGCGTTCTTAAAGAAAACCACCAAAAAAGGCTTTTTCATAATAATAGAAAAAACCATGTTTAAATCCCTAAGTTTTTCTTCAATCATAACAAAAATATCAAAGCATTAGAAAAGAATGTATATTTAAAAGGTTTCAGTTTGTGGTTTTTTATGTTTTAACAAAGGGGAGACAGCTGTAATATTTTGAAGTGCATTTGGTTAACACAATACAGATGTGCCTTACAATATATATCTGTAATACTGAACTTCACATTACATTATTGCTTACATCTTTATTTATTAAGTGTATTTTGAATTAAGCTGATAATTTGCATACTGTTTATATGAAGTTTTACAGAAATAAGCTGAGTGATTCATTAGTTCAGTATTCCTCACAAAACATAGAGCCACTACAGTGCATTTTCAGCCAATCAGCCAAAATCTTATCCTGCTTAACATTTTGTGAATCAATTTTTGCACTGAGTGCCGCATTCATAGCTCTTTGCAGCCACATAAGTTACTCTACCAGTCCCTTCGCTAGATTAATCTTAGCTAGGTTGTTGATAGGTCAGTGGAAATTCATCCACCTTTTATTAAAATGAAAGTTGTGGCAAAGCATAAAAATTACAAATAATCTTATGCCAAACATTTCCAGTAACACTGAATCTTCCAATAGGGCTTTTTTTTTTTAACTGTTTGTGCAAAGATTTTTGGAGTGTCAGTATGTGTGCTCTCTTTCATAAACCTACACACATCAAGAATTCCTATAGTGCAAATATCTCTATTTCCTCAACATTTTTTAAAAATTAAAATTATTTAAGTAAAACATTCTACTTGTCCTCTTGAGAATTTTCTTCATGAAAGAGAACCACAATAAGTAAGAAGCTTGATGCATATACAGCTTAAATTTTCTGCCGATAAACTAGCACATCTCCCATTTTAGAAAAAGTTCCTTTCAGTCAGGCACTACTGCACCTATTATGCTATAAAAGTTCCAGTTAATTTAGGGATTAATAAATGAGTGATCTCAGACTGGACAGTTTGGGCAGGCAGGGAAAAAACAATGAAATCTCAAAACTCTCTGTGTGCACAGGCACATTTAGCAACAGATACTTCCTATGTTGTATGTGAAAGTTCCTAGTGAGCTCTAGGCTCATGAAAGTCCTGACTGAGACAGTAGCCACATAAGTAATTCTATGATAATCACCAAAGCTCTTAGCTAAAAAAACCTAAAGAAACATACTGTGGATGATTTCTATTGCTCTTCAACTTCTGCCCAGCTGCAAAGGGAAAACTGCCCTCCTTGTACCTTCTGCTAACTGCGAATCCAGGATGAGAATGAGTATAGCATGGCATCCAACGACCAAGGCTCTGCCATTTCTTCCAGCCCCATCCCTCTATCAGCTTGCATCAACTCTGCTTGGTCCTGAGACAAGACCATCTGTTTTGTATCACTATTCTTATTTTGGCCAGACACTGGGACATCTGGAAGACTGCACTGTCTACACTCTGAGAAGCAGACACTGAGCTGGATACCATCAGCATACCAATGGCATCACAGCTGACAGTACATGCTCTTCCTCACTCATTGATTAAATTCATACCACTGACATCTTTCCAAGGAGGGTAGAAAAAAAAATATAATTTTATCTCCCCAGTTGAGTCAAGCATGTAAACTAGTAGGTATGTCAAAAACATTCCACACATCCAATACATTTATCATTTAATAAGGTTTTAAAGGTACCATACGGTTTTCCTTTTTTTTTTTTTAAATAAAGAGAAGTAAATGCTTTTAAAATAAAGTTTAGGTTACTGAAAAACATGTCCAGTTGGAGATGTATAGGTGCTGTTTATTCTGTTACATTGCTTTGTGTAACCTATGAGTTCATTGTCTTATGTTTCCTCACACTTTTGGTCTGGAAAGGAGAAAATTAGGTTTTGGTTTTACTGCAATGCTTGTGCAAGCATTCTGCAATGCAAGACAGAGACCTGGCTGAAATGGAAAATGGCCTACTAATATATAATACATTTGGTTGCTACACTTTCATTGAATATTGCAGGACAAGATTATTGCCTAAAAGTAAATCAAGCACTACAGCATGTTAGGTCATGGAATGTTAGTTCAAGTCTAGTATCTTAAACATCATAGAGATACATTTGCTTTTGCTCAACACTACTTTATCTTCTGGATATGAATGACATATTTCTCCAGAAAATCTCATTTCAGAAGATTAAAACCATTTTGAAAATCAATCAGCAAATTTTATCTGACAATTCTGCTTCTCAAGACACACTAACACTAATCATGACTCCATTGAACTCAAGGGGAATTTTCCATGACTCCACAGACTGAAAATTTATCTTAAGTATTTCAAGTTTATGCCTTTTGGGTTTTAGCTCCTTAAAATAAGAGCTGTGAAACTGAGGTAGATATTGAGATATCTTTAACTTTGGAGTCCACAGCAGTGGAACAGAATGTAAACCACATCCGCTGGCAATCACTGTTTGTCCTTTTCCTGTGGAGGATTAAAACCACAGGCTAATCACTCTAACCACACTTTCTGACTAAGAGGGAGTCAGAGACTCTAGACTGGCAGATATCAAATGTTCCTCTAAGAGCTGTGAAAAAAAGGTGAAGGAAATGCAAAACATTAGGAAGTACAACCATCATATGCTGGATGGAGGCAGCAGAAAAGAGTACGTTGTATCACAGAAGATAAATCACTAATTTATTGTATTTTCTTCTCAAAAAAACCCATCTGTTCTAATTTCCTAGACTGCAGGCAGTTTGTTAGAAAACCTAAAAATGAAATAAAGACAAAGCCACAGTACAAACCATATCAACAGGAAGAAGAACTGAGAAAATGAAGAAAAAAACCCAACAGCAGGAAAGATCCATTTCAAGCCAAAAGGAAACAGGCAGCACTGCACCAAGAAAGTTAGGTAAACACTAAGAGGCCAAGTAATTCATGGCACACTAGCAAACCTCACTAGCCCTGAAATACTGTTAGCTCAAATGGTGGATGAATGAGGTCAAACTCGCTAACCTGCAGCCACTAAGGATGCAGCTCTGTATTCCAATGGCTTGTTCCCAGTGGTGATGTCCTATTCTTACCCCTTTCTACCATTTCCAGTGATATCAGTGCTTGATTTTTACCTGACTCTGGTCAGCATATGAAAAATACTATATTTAAGGTGGAATCTTCTGCATGTGTATTGATAGAGTTGCAGAGCTGCCTCAGCATACTAAGGGTTCAAGCATAAAGATCCATCTAAAAGAAACAACAGGAGCCTACGACTCTGCCTGAAGAAATAGAGGAGGAAGCAGGATCACCTTCTCCAACAAAAACAAGATTTCATATTCAGTTAGGCTCAGCTCTTCTCCCAGAGCCATAACCCTAAGGGTTAAAAGCATCTGGTATTTAAGTAACACTAACAAGTCAGAATATGAGCATGTTTATCAAAGCATCAGTAATAAAGAAAACAAGATATCTTTTTCACAATAATAGAATGATACCTCATCTGCGACTCACCACTGCTGCTTTAACGACCTTAAAATTTAGTGTAATTTTGCTTCTTGCTTCTCTCAAGACACAGAAGTTTTTCAAAACTAAGATTCTATGAGAATATACACATCTTCAGAAACACATTCCTAATATATTACCAACATACGATTCTTAATATCATGTGTTACCACATTAAAGATACAATTTTCCATTTTTAAAAAAAACTATTTCACATGGCAAGTAATCATTGCCTTTTATTTTTTTCTTACTTAACTGAGCAGTGCCAAGCTGATAAAATCTATTACGATTGAACTTGGAAATAAGCTTGAACTTGAGAAGCAGAATAAAATCAGGTTTGTTATCAACACAGTGTCTTACCTTCTTATCACCTTTTCCTCATCTGTTTTAAAATTCCTGAAATATGGTAATGTGCATAAATTAAATTATATCTGATATTATGCTACAGTTTTTTAAATGAATGCAGACCTACTGGATGAGTCCTGATATTCTGAAAATTAACATAAATTAGAAAGGTGATCCATAGGCTCAAAAAAATTTTCAAACCTTAGTAATTTATCCATTTCCATATTACAGATACAAATATTATCCTGAAACTAGCGTACACATACATTTGATCCTTCATAAAATTATGTCATATCAATTAAATTGCATTCCTCCAAATTCAACATCCCTTAAGTTTCTCAAAACACAAGAAGCAGTTTGTAACATCTGACAGTGAGTATTTCAGCATATCAATTCAACATCCCTTAAGTTTCTCAAAACACAAGAAGCAGTTTGTAACATCCGACAGTGAGTATTTCAGCATATCCACAGAAACACTTTCCTCAGCTCCCAGATGATCTTTCCAATTATCTAGGTACAATCAAAGTTCCTTCTCAGATGAGCACTTCAAAACAAGAAGTTCAAGAAGCTCAGAAGGCTGACAAAACCTCCCAACACACCAGTGAAACTCCCCCATATGATTAATGTTCTATTTCTTATGGAGCATTTCTCTATGTGAACATTCAATATGATGTGAATTCTTGCCAAACTGTTCCTCATTTACCAACTATAAATTATGGTTAATATAAAGAAATCAAATCCATATAATCCAAGCAAATTCTAAACAACAGGCAATCAAAAAGATAATTCCCAAGTAACGGGTGGCATAACTACAATATTTATAGAATTTGGAAGTTTGAACCAAGAATTTTAGGTTCCTTAAGCAAATATATTATTCAAGCCATTTCACCAATGCTTTTGAACACATGAATAGAAAATTAATATTCAAAGACAAAAAAAATAACCACTGCTTTGTGAGACCTTAATATTTTGCCCTGGTAAGCAGACATATATTTAGAACAAATTTCACCCAAAAAAGTATTGTTTTTATCAAATCATTATGTGAATATTCATAAAAACCCCCACAATGATAAATTCAACCAAATTATTTGTGACTGACATAACCTAGTTGCTACCCATTTCCTGAAAAACATCAGGAAAACAAGTTCCTCTCAGAAATATTCAAATGTGTCAAAAGATTTTTCTATCCCTCTGAGGATATCCAAGTAAGCATGAAAATAATTTCAAAAAATCCCCTACATGGACACATTTCCCCATACAGCCAAATGGAGAAACAGGTTTGGAAACTATTGTTAGACACCTTGACAAGTCTTCTCTACTCCCAACATTACTTAGAGTACTTCTGCAGTTTGGTGATGGTGATTGAATAATTAAATCTGTGACGTTCTGAGGAATTGTCTCTCCACAGACATTAACTCAAATTTACTTTTAGTCAATTATACGCTAAGAAACTGACAGAGAGTCTGAAACAGGAATTAAATGATACATAAAGTTCATTTGTATACATAAAATTACTAAGATTCACTCAACTGAATATCCTAAATAAAAATAGAGTAATCCATATGTCAAGAAAAAGCATTTTCCTGTGACGTGACAAAATAATCTTTTAGAGAAGGGGCAGGTGAGCAAGAGGAAACAATTCCATTAAAGCAAGCGTTAATTAGGATTGATGGTATTCTTTACATGTAGGAGAGAAATGAGGACTTTGGTTCACAGTTCAATGTCTGAAGGAAACAAATGTTTAGTCACTTCTTTGTACTGTAACAGGGAACTATCACAGTGAATGGTAAGATCTCAGTAAGGTATGTGCAGGACACACACCCAGTTCTCTTGTGTCCATGAAACCAGCTGATTTGCCTTTAGGCGCTCTGAAATCTACATGCAACAAGAGGAATATTTCTACATGAAAAAACTGTAAAACAGGCACATGGCAAGCATGGCTAATTCTTCTCAATCTCAAAGTTTAATGTTTTCAGTTTAGTCAAAAGATTACATAGGAGAATAAAATTAGTTAACCTTCATTTGCATTTCACATAAACAGTACACAGTGATTTGTAATAATGATTCAAAACAATAAATGCATTTTTATATAATACAAATATTATTTTTTCTAGCGTACTGGACAATACTTTAATTGTCTGAACAAACTTGAAGCTGTAATTATTCATCAGAAGAAACTTGAAGGAAGAATAAGAAAGGATTACATGAAACATCACTTTCATACTTCAATGTCAGCATTTATAGATTTAAAAATAGGAAAATACTAAAATCAATAAGATTATAAATTCTGCAAAAATGTAGGAATGTTTTGGACAAACAGAAAGTATGCTCTTTACTTATGTTAAAAAGGACAAATATGCGATCATTAGTTGTTTTATTATGCATTATGCCTTTAAGAACAATTTTGTTCTTTTATGGTTTCATTTACACCACCTTTTCAAGTTTTTATTCTCATCATATTGAAAATCAAACAATCTCCTTGTAACTTTTGGTTTTAATAAAATAAAGGGAGAATTTTTTTGAGGGCACAATTGGATTTTTCTCTCTTTGCATCTGGTTAAAAATCAATACTGACAAATCCTATTATTTGCATATTTATTTATATTTCACTATTCCCAGGACTGTAAAGTTTCTCTGAAGAGAATTAAAAACAATGGAAAAACTATAGTTCTTTTCATTTCTATTTTATTCCTTCCTTATTGGATACATCAAAGATATACCATTTCTTTACAGAGAAGAAATTTCTACATCAATATAACCTAGAAAACAGTAAGCCAATAAAAGAAACCTTTGTGTCCAAACCTCCTTCTGTCACAAAGGCACACTGTAACCACTACTGTTTAGTCCAGGAATGTACCAACATTTTGCATTTACATCACATGCATACACACAAAACCTAGTAAATTTTAATTTCTTTTTCAGATGCTCAGTATCTCAACATTTTGCTAACCATTTCCATCCTCACTTTTACATATTCTTCCTAAGGTGACTCGCCATCTTTCTGCCCATGACTGCACTCCCTCACAGCAAAACCTTGGCTTTATATGCATCAGTGGCTAAACTCATATTTTACTGCAGTCGAGTCGGCATTTAACTCTTCTAAGTGCTCTCCCTGTGCCGTTTACTGTTCAAAGGCCTCAATGGCTCCAGGAGCAGTTTCAGAACCAGTCTAAGCTAAACAAAGTCTGTGCTGCCACGGGAAGAGTCAGACCTGCTTGTCCCACATGCCAGCTGACCAATTTGTGCATCCTTATGCCAGCAGCCGAGCTCGTGTGGCCCAAAAGGAGCAGGGCTAAGCAGCTCATCTCTCTGAAGGTTCTCTCTTTCTTGCTGCACTCATTCTGAGCTCAGCTCAGACTCTGCAGTATCTTCCCTGATGGTTTTTGCTAAGACATGGAACTCTTAAACAGGCAATCAGAAAATCTGAATTTAAAATACAGCTTAGTATTTAACTCAGGGTCTGTGATATAAAACCAGTTAAATTAAAACAGGGTAATGTCTTGTTATTTAAGCTAAAATAGAAGATATCACCAGGAAGCATCTATATAGAAAAGAGCAATAATAAGTCATCTTAAAATATCATTTTTCTATTCCTTGGAATAAAAAACTGAAATCCTATAGCCTATAATTTGAGGAAATATTTGGTATATATTAGAAATTAATTTGAGGACCTAATACATATAATATTTGTGCATAAACTAAATGCAAAGCAAGAGCTTTTAAAGTAAAATTAAAAAATTGAATAAAAATCCTAAATTAAAACTACCTTGAGTTCACTGCACTACTAAAATTCAGAGAAATACACAGAAATTGTCAAAACTTTCAGAACTCCAAAGCAAAAGGTTAGAATATAAATTTGCTTCAAAAATTGATATTTAGATTAAACCAATACTCCCAACTGCAGGAAAAAAAATGAAATAAGGACCCCAAATAAAGAATTATGTACAACAATTTCCAGTGTCTACTTTTAATTTTTACAACTCCATTGACTTCAAATTATTTAGTATCAAAAATAACTTGGTTCCTTATATTTAAATCTAGCATATTTCCTCTTTCTTGCCTCATCTTTGCCCGTGGCCATGTTTTTTTTTTTAATAGACTTGTTATTTAGTGTATTCTTACTGTACTTCTCTGTCCCTCACCAATTCAGTCGTCACTAATTATGCACAGGATCCAGAAGCTATTTATGGTAACTAACGACAGCCTTCAGCTGAAATGGTCCTTTAGGTTATTTTTTATTTGCTTTCAAGCATTCCTCTTTTATGATGACATAAAGGGATGATTATCCCAATTTATCTCTTCAATAATTGTTCTGTTTGTGAATTTCTCATGTCCTGAATACTTTTTGTCTCCACTACATTTTGCCCTTGATCATAATCCATACATTAATAGTCAAAATGTCTTAGCTACAGTAACACCTACTGCCAGTATAATCACATATAAAGAATGATGTTTTAATAAATTCTGGGTCATTAAAGAAAATGCAAGAGCAGGCACTGGGAGCAGCACTACTTCTGATGTTAGCAGGTGCATTGCAGTTACTACAGAGAACTTGCAAACCCAAGGTACTGTATACCACAGTGACCCTGGGAACCATTAGCAAAGGCTAATGAGACTCTTGGTCTGCTCAAAATGGCTCACACTTACAGAAGATGGCAGTGGTAGTGATATCTGACTTGGACCGTTTGAAACTATAGTTTTTTTTGGAGGGGAGCCATGACACTTACTGCAGCGCTCCTAATTTTACCTGATGGAAGCAACTTCTTAAAACAGTAATCAAAGCAGACAAATGGAATACTTGCAATTTTAGGTGGGCTGAAGACCTGCATTGAAGTGCAGTTATTTACTTCTTCAGGTTTTACCTCTTTGTTTTCAAACTCATTCTCCTAGTTTTTATCAAAGCTTTTCAAATTGCCTTTTGATTTCTGAAAATATCAGAGGAGCTCCCCTTCTGAAAACCCACATTCATTCCTTTTGTACTTGGCTGTAAATTACCTCCTACTTCACTCTCATTCTTCTACATGTTTATTCTTCCTGTCCTCTCTTTTCATTTCAGCAATTACAACTGGTATTCCACTCTCATTTAGTTTTATAAAATAGAACATTCTCAGAAGTTCTTCACATGCAATACTCTATAAAAAGAATGTCAGGCCAAGCCACAGCTTTTTAGTCTAAGTTTAATATCCTGTTTTCAAGTAAGAACAGGTAATTTAATAAATAACTTTGCATTCTGCCATGTTATTCACGGTTTTGCATATTATTTGCTGTTTGCAATATTTAAAATTACATTTATCTTCTAAATTTTAAATTCAGGCTTGCACTTGTTGTCATGTTGAATGGAAGAAACACAAACCTTGCAGCATATAATAAAATTAAAATTCAGCCTAGCAGGGAAATCAAAATACACAATGAAGGTAGAATTAGTTACTCTGTAAGCCACAAACCTAATGAATCTTGAATTCTCAGGGATTTATGTTACATCTCAATAATTCCCTCATGCTAACGTCAGCTTCTTCCCTCTCTATTTCCTAGAGTATCCTCTCTCTAGTAATCCTGCCCACCTTCTTTTCCTCTCCATTAACTCAAACAGCTTGTCCCAAAATGCTTCAGCAAATCAGCAGATGCTTTGTATGTTTCAGAGCCATAATAGTGATCAATCTGCAGTGGCAACTCTTTACCTTGTACTGAAGCTTCAGGATGGTACTAATGAGATTGGCTTCTAACCAGACACCAATTTCCAGGGAATTGGATGAAATTCCTTGGATCAGAAAATTGTCAGTTTCAGTTGAAATTTGACAGTAGATTTAAAAGGGCTAGAACTCAAAGACAGAGTTGTAGGACATCTTACAAAATCATATAAGTCCACACAATAACAGCCTCACTGGAAAACAGGGGCTGAAAACTTATCAGGTGAAAAACTATGTAAAGGGGATATCACTATTGGGTAACATTACTTGTGTTACTGTGAACAATTTCTCCACTGAAATAAACTCTAGATAAAACAAACATTTCCTGTTTTTATCAGCTTTCAGTAGTTAGTAATAAGCTTTAGTCCTTGAAATTCCGAATACATGAAGTCTCTTGCAGACTCACCCGGCCTGAAGTTGCCACCAGGAGAAACCATCCAAACTCCTCTGCCAGACGGTGCTACTCTCCTAGGCAGAAACAGCTTTTCTCAACGCACTGGGCTGAAAACAACAGTGATTCACAAGCTGATTTACAAGCAGATCAGATGTCTCTGCCTTGAGGGTTTCCATATCTATTAAAGGCTCAGGGCAAGGCAGATGGCTGAAGGTGGCAACAACCCCAGCCAACAATCTCCTGCGGCAAGTTTGTCAGAAGCCAGACAAGAAACAATTTATACTCACTAATGATTTTTCAGGCCCTTTTTCATTCCTTCTCCAAACTGCTGTCCATAAAACCCTTCAACTTCTGTCTGTCTTCAGTCATTTCCCAATGTCCTTCCCTTCTGCTGTATCTGCTCTGAGATGAGGGTGCCTAGAACAGAAAGGCTTTATACCAAACTGGGATGGGGATAGCTCACTGGATACAAACAGGAACAACTGAAAGACACTTGAAAACAGGATATCCAGTGCAGACAAAGTTATTATTTTGACCTAATAGCATGGGTCAAAGGTATCTGGCTCTTTTTATGTTCACAGCTGTTTTGGGCCTGCAAACATATCATCACAACCATTCATTTTAATTTAGTTGCCTGAAGACTGTAGCAGTAGGACACATCATTCTTTCTAATCTGTTCACGGACATTTCTCAACCACAAAAGACATCTAACATAACATTGTTAATTATTAGAAAATTCTTCACTTGTTTTTGGCCCTGACCATCTTGAATATTTTAGAGTAATGTTATAAATTTCACTTCTCTTATCACCTACCTCCCATTAAACGATAATATTCTAATAGAGGTACTCACTGCTACTGGACTGCTGAAATAATAAATATTATAATGCTTAATGTATTTATTAATTAATACTTTTTGCCACATGGGCAGTTATTAATCAATGACAGCACCTTATTTTTCACTTTATGACTACTTTACCTCTTTAATATGCTTTTGTTTGAGGTTTTGGCAGAAGTTTTTTTCAAAAGTCTAAGTAAGTCATCCCTACCAGTACCTACTAGCCAATATTTTGCCAACACCTTCATAAATCATAATTACACACAGTCAAAAATGAAAATATACTTGTACTCAAGCCTAGTCTCTAGGAACATTTCCTTTTTTAAGCTTGCTAAGGAGAAAAATTAACTTGACATTACTATGAACATACATCGTTCAAAAGCAGAGAAAAATCCCTCATACTCAAATGGTTGGTTTACTAAACATTGAAAGAAAGAGAAGCAATAAGTAAATATTTAGTGTTTGAGACCAATATTGGCCTCAGAAGCAGCATTGTAGCTCACATCCTAACAATGTGTTCTTATGAGAAGTTCTGAAATATTTATATAGAAACTCCTCTGATGTCTTCTTCCTCAGAACTGAATCTAGTAAGCAGCTAACTAAAAATCCATCAGACTGCAAACATAAATTCATACAAAAATTGGAATACAATTTTTTTCAGTTGGTCATACTCTGAAACAACTTTTAAATAAATTCAATTGATTTAGTTTTAATGCAAAGTAAACACATTTTAAAAAAATATATTTTCTGGTTTTACTACACAAGATGCTGGTTAATAAACAAGTACTGGGCTCCACAATTTTTTCAAATAAAGTTATTTGTTCAAAGATATTCAGTGTGAATTAATGACATTGGGACATTGCATACAGCTGACACAAAACTGTTGTTTTACCTATGACCAAAGGAATGATAGTAACATTAAAGAAAACATCTTCTTGACTATTCTTTGAATTGCAGGGTGCAAAAAAAGAGTTCTGATATACACTGATTTTTTTTTTAATCAGGGGACCTTGATAAGCCAACAAAATCTTCACAAACACTGAACATAATTACATGCTCTTGAATTCTGCTAATCATGATTATAATTGATCTTCATAGAGAAGTTACTTGGAATGCTGCATAAATGCAACACTACACCAAGAGTGTCAACAGAAATTTTATGCTGTGGCAAAAATTATAGTAAAAAATGTGGTTTTGCCTTGCCTTCACTGTTGTGTCAGACCCATTCCTTATATTAAATGGTTTTGTAAATGCAGGCATCTTTCCTTTGCATGCAGCCTCCCTACACCAAGAAAAGATTATCTATTTCACAGCCAAGAGCCATTCATTCGGTATTGGGCAGACTGCCTTTAAGAAATTATACAATGCCTAGGGGGTACAAGCACTATTTATTCTCTAAATTTCAGCTCATTTTGTTAACCAAGCATGCAAAAGGACAACAGCTCAGAGCCCATCCTGTTAAACATGTAAAACCACAGACAGAAGTATTTGCCATACTGTTAGTTAAGCAATGCCTTTCCAGAGGTAAAAAGACCACAAGGTTTTTCAGAATTGCACAACTCTTCTGGACCACTGAAAACACAAATCTACTTTGATGATCACCAACAATGCTCCAGATGCTCATTCCTTCTTTTAGGAAAAACAATTCTGAGCTGACAAAGATGAGTTAGGTGCTACCTGCTCTGTCTTTCAAATATGATTCAGCTAGTTCTAGCTGAACATCAAATATATTTCAGCAACAACTGCCTTCACACTAACAGTGGAAGACTGATGTTCAGATGTCCATGTTTCACATTCAAAAACACTACATCATTAGGTTTAAACATATTTAATTCAAAAAATTACCAGGTTTGCTGTATTTCTACCCCATAAGGCACAGATTTACAGCTTTTTTTACCCAGCAACAATGATTTTGGTAGGAACTCCTCACAGATGTTCTTGCTGGGACCTACTTGTTGCTATCACCCCAGCCTGAGAAAGCCTACTGGGCAGCTGTCAGCATCTGCTCTCAGAGCCCAAGGAGCTGGAAGCCTGCAGTTTAAAGAAGCCAGAGCTCTAACCAAATATCAGGTTTACACACTGCACACTGAAGTCAACATGGCATGGTAATCCTGTCTTTAACTTCAGATTTGGACAATAACCACACTTGTAAATTGTGAGCCCCTCTGAGCGAGGTGGCCCAGGCCTGTAACTGCACAACTCACAGAGGGGCTGCCCCTGAGGCACAGATCTTGCAGGTCCCAGCAGCTCCTCTGTGAAAATGATGTTCTTGTTTTTTCCTCCACGAACAGCAGCTGGGAAATTGTCAAGAATGCCATTTTCAGCAGCCTGCAGCAGCAGAATCAGGCATCTTCAAACAAAGAGATTTACAAATTCCTTGCTTGGAACAAAACATTTAAGAAAATAATAAAAACAATGTCTGCTATTCATCTCACCTTAATATGCAGTTTTTCTTTGAGGCATGTCTAAACAGGCATGTGATTCATAAATGTCAAAATTTCAAATCTAAATTGCAATTAAAAAATACTCTGCCAGCTTCAGTGATCCCCAGGGTGCAGGGAAACACAGGAGAAAGATGTAAGTGCTTCTCACAGGAAATGCCCTACCCTTTTATTGGCAACCAATTATGAGAATGCCACAACATTCATTCTTACACTGTAATTCTTGACTTCAAATTTGTAAAATTACAACAATATTCACTTTCTTGGCAATGAATTAATGATACCCTATTATTTGCAACAAAAAGAAGCAAAATCCTGTAGTCACAGGAGAAAAACCCAAATATTAGGCTAAGAAAATTGGGATTGTTCAGTCAGGAAAAGAGAAGGCTTCGGGGTGGCAACCTAATTGCATTGTTCTAAATACATGAAGGGAGCCTACAAGAAAGAAGGAGAGGGACTATTTACAAGAACATGCAGTGCCAGGACAAGGGAGAATAGATCTGAAATGAAAGAGGGTAGATTTAGATTAGGTGTTAGGAAGAAATTCTTTAATGTGAGGATGGTGAGGCACTGGAACAGGCTGCCCAGAGAAGCTGTGGCTGCCCTATCCCTGGAAGTGCTCAAGGCCAGGCTGGATGGAGCTCTAAGAAATCTGGTTTAGTGAAAGTCACCCCTGGATTCAACACAGGGGTTGGAACTAAATGGTCTTCAAGGTCTCTTCCAACTCAAATCATTTTATAATTCTATGATTATACATATATATGTGCATCACAGACTTTTGCTGGAGTCATTCACATAAATATATACTAAACTTCAAGTGGAAAAACTGACATTTATTTTCTGAAAAACAAAAAACATAATTCTGCATATTACTTAATCTGATTCTGCAGATTTATTTCACCCATCATCCTGAAAAAGTTACTTAAGATAAAGATGCTTGTGAGAAGTAAGCCTTCAACTCCTGAACAACAGTATAACTCTTTTTAATTTTCTTATCATAATGCTGAATATATGCAATTTCATCTTTTTTTTCCTTATTTCTTGTACCTCTCAAAAGATCTCAAAGAAAATATTACTGAGTTAAATGGTTTTATCATTTCTAAGTGTAAGGAGCTCAAAAGGATGTCTCTTCATGTTAAGATAATGATCTATTTTACCAAGGAGTTCTTAAACTTCAGACACTGAAGCAGTGTCCCAAAATTTTGTGGCAAGTCATAAGAACTTCAGTACTATCAGACATCTTATTGAGGCTTCTGTGGAAAACATAGTAATTGTGCATCCTTGTGACAGCCTTAAAACTACAATTTTATCCAAAGTTAGTAAAAGCTTTTAGGGCTAGCAGCTCACTCTGCCTGCCATACAGAGATACTGACAGAGGTATCCTACTGGTGAATATCCTACCTCTACATTGTACACTCTTTTCAAAGGCTCCAGCATTGGACAGCTCTTCATTGTTTGTTTGGCTGGACACTTGCCAGCATTGTTTTACCAAGCATCACAACCGACGGCATGCAGGGCAAATGGAGAGAAAAGTGAAGGGTGGACTTGGTTGCAAACAGGCACAGAGAACAAGAGCAAATGTAGTCATATATTAAAAAATTACATTCTAAGCATATATTCTAACAAGGACTTCAAATGACATATGCAATAGAAGCCTAAGTCTAGTATTTCTCAAGTTGTGATTAAATTCCTGCCATTTTACCTCTATTCATACTTTAAAAAAAAATTAGTCCTGTGTTTGATAACCCACTTACTGAAGACAGAGCTTACAAAGCGACTGCTCCTTGCAATTCTTCTGGAGTTGTAGATTTGTCAAAAAGTAAATCACTATAAATTCACTTTATTTTTTGCCAGCTAAGTTACAATTATGCCACTCTTTTATCTTGCACTCTTTTCCTGCTCATTGTAACTCACTTCAGTTAATATATAACAAGCCCCAACAAAATAATCCATACTATTCTCCATTCTGCACTCTTATCTCCCAGGAATTACAGTTGAATTGCATCACAGTTTCAGGTAAATACTCTCTAGAATAAAATCTAAGTTGAGCTAGTGATGATTTTCAGTAGCAGTATCTATGCAAGCTTACATCTGTTTACAACGATCATCATAGCTTATTATGATCTCTCTGAAGGGAGTATGAGAAATGCCTATGCTCTAGAAATAGATATTATTTAAAAGCATCTTTTGAATAGCATTAGCTTTTTTCACCCCCTAGTCTTCTATGTGGATCTTCTAGGTGGAAGTGATCACTCGCACACACACACACACAAAAAGAAGAATCTATCAGCACTGTCTTTTACCCTACCCATTTTTGAGCCTTTAATTTTTGTAGAGCAAGGACTTCTATTAACATTTTATAGCAAGAACCCCTTAAAAAGTAGATGATTATATCCCAATGCTCTGTTTCCTTTTACAAAACAATTTGCGAAACAGACTATTTTTTCTCTTATAAGATAAAGACAAGCATTAGGGTTTTTCTTAATTTAAACCACAAGTTCTCCCTTCTTTCAACAGACTTAACTCAGTCAACTATTTGAGATAGGCTTTTGTATAAACAAATCAAATAATAAAAAATTCGAGTCGCAAATATAGTCACACATTAAACAACTCGCCAGAAAAATAGTGTCAGTATTAGAACCCTTTAAAATTCAATTTTCCAACATGATTCTAAAAAAGTAAAAGGTGTGCTACAAACTAAAAGTATGAATTACAGTCTGAAAAGAGAAAGCAATACATACACAATGAAAAGTTTTCTTTGCTGGAGAGAAGCAAAAATGTAAAGCAAAAATTTTTTTTTGCTTTAAACCCATTTGACCTACGACCTCTTAGAAAAAAACAAATTCTGTTTTAACTTCAGTAGGAGAGGTTTGACAGCAGCTGTAATACTAGCTTCTTATTTTCTGCAATGATCAACATACAATCCATAAATTAATTGCAAAAACTGCGTATACTTTTGATCTAAATTTAAAACAATCAAACTGTCCCGATTATTTTATATATATATATATATATATATAAATATATATATATATATATATATATATATATATATAATGTTTTTTCAACACACCAACTGAGAAGTTATGTGAATTGGTTAAAATTTTAAACAACTGAAGCTGGAGATACTGAGTCCATTTTTTAGGTTCTATACATTTACATTTTCTTTCCAAGAGTTTATTTTTCTAGTCTGTACACACAAAGTATTTTTAAACCTTATTTTGTGATAACATCTCACAGAAATAATATCAATGTTATCCTGAGGAAAAGGATACAATAATCACTGCAACAAAACAAGTAATAATTCTAATAATTTTGTGGCAGGAGGATGAATGAAAGATGACCATTTTGATGATGGGTTTCACGTATCTTCTGTTCCACACTAATTAGTTCTTTTAGCCTGATACAAGAAACTGTAGTTTTGTACATGTGTTTGATTAAGCGCATTGTATCATATACTATGTCACGCTCTTCATCTATAAATCATTTTCCAGCACTACTTAAATGTCACCCTTGATAAGTCTATAATTAACTACATGCTAAGTTAATTAAAAATTTAATAAAATTAAATTAAGTTCAAATTCATCACAGCAACAAACTTTATTCTTGCAAAAATATAACTCAGCAACCTTAACTGAACACCAGCAATTCTTCTCCTTCCTACAGATTTATTCCCTCCCCATACCTAAATAACTGCCTTGCAAGGAGATTTACAAAAAATGGGATAAATTAAATATACAAGAGAACTGCAGTGGCAGTCTTTATGAGCAACAATTGTTGATATGATTCTGTCATATTTTGACAAGTGTTGCTCTCTGAGTTCACTTGCTTCTACATTAATCAAGATGACACAAACCAGATATTCAAAATTTGTACCATTAGATGAATAATGCAACAGGCTTACAGCACCACTGACCTAGACTGGAAAACTGGGCAAACCCCCCCCCCCCCCCATTTTGTTAAAAAGGACAAATTTGTGCAGTTTCAAATAGCCACTATAAGTAGGCTGGCCAAATGGAGGTCCGTAATGCCTTATTTTTTTGCTGCACCTTTCAGCAGTTATTGACTATACAGAAGAGTAAGATGCTTTCTCCTACGAAAATTTTACTTTTTAATTCAAGGAGTAAAAACTAAGTCTTGATTCTCATTTCTTCTGTTCATTACTTTTATTTGATGCATATTTCTATAATGATAGTTTCACAATCTATGATCAGTGCAAAAAAAAAAAACCAAAACAAAAAAACCCAAAAAAAAGTTTATGTAGACCACAGAACACTAATTAAAAATTGCTTATTAGTTCTTGCAGTCACATGCAGTATTCAGCATGAATTTCCATACAACTTTTAGTAAAAGAAATCACCTGTTTTATTTTTATAACTTCTGAATGGAAAAAGTAACAGTAAGGGTTTACATTGTGCCTTTTTTCACCCCGTTTTCTTGCCCATACGGTATTTCTCCCCTGCAACATGAAGCACTTTGTTCGCCTTTTAAACAGATTAAATCTCATCTAGGTTTTGATTAATCAACCCCTAAGGAAAAGCGCCAGCGCCCCCTGGTGGGCCCGGCTGCCCTCTGACAACAGCGGCGTCACTCCACAACTTCAGCTCGGCCACAGCGACATTTCACTTCGTTCATACTTTCTAATCGTCCACTAGGCTGCGGAACTTGGCCTGTAAACTGCTGAAGGACTCTCTTGTTTACCCAAAACTTTCACTTTTGTACCCGTATTTTTGGTATAATATACATGGAAACGGGTTTATGAGGAATATAACCTCTACGCTCTTTATTTTAGTGGCCTCTTTCACAAAATAATTAGAACTAGTAAATCACATTTATTATGTTGGCTTGTTGTTCTAAAATAAACTGAAAGCTGTTGTAGAACACAAGAATGACAGGCTGAACCTGAACAGTCCAATCCTAGAGCAAAGGGACATAACAGTGCAGATAATCAATGTGCACCAGTAAAGATACCCTACGGAAGAGACTGTTTCAGTGAGGCTGCTTGCATTGAGAAGCCTAAGTATGTTCCCAGTGCCACTCACAGTTTTGCACAGTGTTTAACATTGCAGATTCCTATAAAGTCTAAAGTTATCAGACAAAAGTCCCACCTGAACATAATTCCCATTATATAATTGCAATTTCAGGGTAAACAGCAATTTCAGTATCCCAGTTATAAAGTCTTCAGAGTATAAATCTTTGGTGCAGAATAAAGACATCATTGCAGCACCAATGAGAAACAGAGTCCCAAATGCAGAGCAGTATTTGGAACCAATGTGCCAATACCAGGTACCTCAGGAGCCTCTCAGTCCACTTCTGGAATTCCGTTCATCTCTGTAGGCAGAGAGTGTCTGAGGTCATATCTCAGGGTTTTCACTGACGCAGATCATTGCACCTACTATTTCCAGTGTATTACAGGAACATTTCCTTTCTGGATATGGGAAGAAACTCTTCCAGGCTGTCACAAGTGGCAGAGACATTAGACTGTGTCGGTGATGAAGAGAACTGCAGAAGATGGAACCCATCCCAGTCATTCTCAGCAAAACCCACGACTTTTTGAGCAACTCATTTTGTCCATGTTCAAATAATTGTGCTAGACTGATACTCAGGATATGAGGTAACCTTGCATCCAAACAAAAACTTTTAAACAAGGTTTCACTGAATTCATGGAACAGTATGAAATTAATAGGGACTTGTTTTAGTAAGAAATCAGTATAAAGCAAGTAAAAATCTTAAGATTTGGCCAATACTGAAATAGAATATTCCTTTATTTTTCTCTATTTTTACATCACTGATTTAAATGAAAACATTGCTTATCCATCAGAGGGGTTTTTTTGCCTTTGGATTATTTATTATCTTAAACACTATTAGCCTCATCAAATTTGAAGAAAAAAAATATTTGCAAACTCTGTTTCCATTTTTAAAAAGAATGCAAATAAATGAATGTAAGTCCTAGAAATATTAGAACAACAATAATGAATTTTGAAGACAACACAAACTAAGGGAGAGGCTCCAAAGCAGCCAGACCAGGCTGTGCAGCAGTGGAAAGGGATTAAATGTTTATGCCTCAGGCTCCCAGGCTATGCTTTTCCTAGCATTAGTCCTACCTAGCTCCGTAGCTTCCTCTCACTTCCCAAGATGTGAATGCTGCAGCTTCTCTGCAGACTGCAGCAGTGAGCAGTGTGACTCTAATCTCTCTGTTAGATACCACTAAGACCTCATCTCTCACCTGTTCAATAACCAGGATTACCTTGTGTGGGTCACCATAAGACCCCATTCTAAATTATTATATTCACTGCGTTTTAAATAACACTGCCTCCTCACCTGTGTCATGATTAAATGAACTATCATAGTCTCTGTGAAGGATTTTGGAGACATGAGGGTGCTGCTAATTGTCTGTAGAAATTCTATCTGCCTTCACATGTAACTCTGTGATGCTTCCTTGCACCAAATATATCCAATTTTATCACCTCGTATTCCACCAGATAAAGTCTCCAGTTGTATCTAAATAAATTCATACAGTCTCTACTGACTTTTAACTGATTACATTTTTTTAATTTTCCATTAGTGTTGCAGTGTGATGCAATATCTTGCTTCACTTATCCCAGGGCTCTATCTGGAGCCCATTGGTTAAGACTAAACTTTCATCTATCCTGTAGGAAGTGTTTCTTTCTTCTATCTAAATATAGGTCTCTATCACACAGTCTGGGATGCCTCCAGCTTTGTGCTTGGAGGACCCATTTTTCCATCTATCTTCTCATCTTCCTATTCCACCAAAAAACTATCACTTAGGTGTATATTTAGAGCTAAATGGGGAAAATTTATTACTTCTACTAGCTTTTAGTCATAGCATTTCACCTCCTCATTTTAAATTCCTGTTACTACCCTCACAGCTACTAAGCTACTTATCAATCTTTAAAGCCTGCAACCATTTTTTAAATTACTTGCTCTAAAGAGAAAGCAAAAACTGGAAGCCATCCACTACCATTTATTTAGATAATTTCAGGGACGCATTTCAGTCCACTTCAAAGGCTCAGGAAAGGTAAACAACTGTAATGTGCTGTAATTACTTGTCTAGGTCATTTTATATTTAACTTTCTATATGTACAATTTTCCTACTAACTACTTTGGTCTATCAACTTCTAAAATGTGGCACAAAAATATCTTTACTTCTGAGAGTTTAACTGGACAATACCCTTCAACCCTCTTACCTGGTTTTCTTCCTAAGCAAAATCAACATTTTGGTTTTGAATCAGCCTGCAGCTTCTTTTTTACCCCCATGGTTCGCAAGATAACTATGAGGTTTGACAGAATTCCAGCAATACTAGAGGGCTCATACAATTGTCATCAGTAAAAGAATGTCCATCTTAGATGACTGAACTGGTAATCAGCTACTGGCTAGTTAGAAGTGCAGCTTGTACCTCTAATACTTGTTACCATATTTGAAAGTGCATTTTTATGTTAAGTAATATAGATGTGAGAGGAATAAGGAAATACAGCAATCATTCAGGCATGTGTGCATGACAGATATAATTCCTATAGAGTTTATCTAAACCATCTAATATTTTAAACCACTCTGCATGTCTTCTCATCACACATAAAGCATCTTATTTCATTACCTATCTTACTTTCTCTCTGAAGTCTAGATCTAATCCCTTTGCCTCAGCCTGAATGTTTTGTTTGGTAAAATATTTATTTGCACTGTAGTTTATTCAGACATAGATCAACACTGAGTTTCTAATGATCTCATTTTGAGTATATTACAAGCAGAGTACAGCAAAATTACATGTCATGGCCCTCTCTACACTGGCAATTCACTGAATCATTCAGGCTCAGAGGGACCTCAGGATGTCTAGGGCTCACTGTCCTGCTCAAAGCAGCATCATCCAAGAAGCTTAGGGTTTTACACAACTGAGTCTCGAAAACATCCAAGGCTAGTGACTCCACAACCTCCCTAAAAAACTTGTTTCAGCAGTTAATAATCCATAGACTGATTTTTTCCCCTTTATATTTAATGAGAATTTTGCCTGTATCAATTTCTGCCCAGCATCACTCACCCTCCTGCTGTGCACCTCAGTAAAGGGTGTGACTCCTCTCAGGAACCTCCACTTCAGCTCTGGGAGGCTGAGTTCCCTCAGCTTCAACCCATAGATAGGACTGCTTTATAAATACTGGACAGTCTTAAAAGGGATGTCGCCTGCTTCTAGCTGCTAGACTGTCTGCAGCATAACTTACTCAATCTCTTTGCTATCACAACCTATATCCTGTATACTACTCTGTGCATTTAATTTTTTTTCTTTTCGTTTCTTAGAGGATTGTAAGAAAACACAAGTTGTAAGTGAATGTGAAAGGCATGGAAAAGGCCGCACTTCTACTTCTTTACTATCTTCTTATCTCAAAACTCTTATATCCCATCACATCAAAGTACATAGATCTGCTGCAGCAGTTAAAGCTTCAGAAAACCTGAGCTTCCTATTTGACCCACATTTCTGTTCATTATTTCGCCATTTTTAAAAAGAAAAAGGAAGATAAGGCTGTCTTTTTCTATTAGTCCTCCTAACTGCACTATCACTTCTTCTCTAAATCATTTCCTTTTATTTCATTATTTTACTCTTAGTAAACAATATCACACATACATGAGATATCAGATGTACTAGTTCATGTTGTTTCTGCTGGGAATACTAGCTATTTTGAAATATCCCACTTGTGGACAAGAATGTTTTACTAAAGCTATAATGTTATTCACCCACCCTGTTACAGTACTTGTCAACTCCAATTTCATTTTGTTAGGTTTCACACTAAAAAATGGCAGTTTTACAGTCAATCTGTTTTACCTTACAATCCAATTATTTCTTCTCAATAAAATCATACACCTAATTCTCAGTCTCTTTCTCATACTTACAAATCCACAGGGTAAATATGTGAATCTAAACCCAAATATTTAACTACACATTAACAACTAAGTGATCAGTCTTCTGGAGTAACTAACATTGGGAGTGTCCAATGTAACATAAACATTTCAGTCTGACTTCCAAAGTAACAAACTCACAGTCAGCACTCCCTACTTATTTTCTGTAAATCAAAAACTTGTCAGAGTTTATCAATATTTTTTGAATAGTACTTCTATTAATTCTGCATCAATAAACCATAGTGACTATTGTGAATTACACCAGTTGCTAAACTGGATGTCAAGACTCAGCACATACTAACCTTACAAGCCAAAATTAAAAGGCTTTTAGTAACTGGCTGTATAGATACTGTTTAAGTTTAGGTTTTTCTCCCTGATAATCCACTAATATTTATTGGGCTACTGATTTTTGCTACAGGTTTTGATGGTAGCTGTATTATTTTATCATATGATTTGCTGCCTATACATCTTGGAAGAGGTAACATCAGCTGCTGTGTCACATGGCACATGGCAAACAACTACCCTGCAGATGCAAGTTAATTTTAACATCACAAAGCATTGCCTTGTAACAACAGAAAGCCCCACCAAAAAGAAAATGGAGCAGCACACATCACCTTTTTACATCACCTTACCTTTAACTGGAAGTATTTGGGGTAGATGAGGTAGGAAATCCCAAATCCAAATGCACAGTCTGCTGGAATGAGCAAGAAACAATGGCTTTCCTGCCCAGAGAAAAGCCAAAAATATTTGGTGTATTCATTTAATGAAAGAAGACAAGGAATCAGTCCTCAGGGAACAAATTTTAATTTAGTTTTGTGTGACTTTCCCATACTATTGGCAGAACAGGAATAATTAATACAAGAATGAATTCATGAGTCATGTAGGAGCAAAGAGGTATGCTAAGTTTATCACCTAAACAGTAATTATAGAGAACACTAAACCTAACTTCAAACAAGAGAAATACTTACTGTTTCAAGGCAAACTACCTAAAACTACTTTGTATCAAGACCCTAAAATGTATCTAGTACATAGCAATCAAATGCTACATTCCACATCAAAAGACTTTTTTTGAGAGAAGGAGACAGAGACGGCAGCAATGCATTAGACACCTCATTTCTCCTTACTATGATGGCATGCAAACCTACCCACCCAAAAACCCAGCCACAGCCTCATTCTAGCAACTAGCAGACTTGGGATCAGCTCCATTACATACTTCACCTGAAAGTGAAACAAATTTAACTGACCCTTTTGAGACACAGAAAGATGTAGAAAACAGTTAAACCAAAGTATGAAGAAGTGACTCTTTCTACTGCCACTGAGCGTTCTGAGCTGCTTGGGCCTTGCACTATTTTGAGTACAGTTATGTATTTGAACCACACATCTAGCTTTCATAATTTAACTTTCACTTTTAAGTAAAAGATTCAAGCAGATTGAGCCTTTTCAGAGTTTATCAACTAAATGCTAACTCTTTGAGACTAGGCACAGTTCTGTGATTCTCAATTTCTGTAACAACTGGAGGATATCATTTCTCAAAATACTCTTCTGTTCCCTTCCAGAATCTATTCATATATGGTAGCTGAAGTATCATATAAGTGATATCTATCTACATTGAGATGCAACATTATCTATCTACACTGAGATGTAACATTAATGGACCTTCTCCTCTCTTTCTCCTTTTCTTTAACGGCAGAGAAAAGAGCATCATGAGCTGTCAATTTAATATATAATTTTTTAGTTTCCTCCAAAATTCTCCTTAAATAGTCACTGTGCTCCACATAAGAAGCATATAAGCTCATGTCTTGACAAGTGCCAACACAATTCCACTAAATCATGTCAAATTAGGCTTCTAATATTAGGAAGGAGCAAAAATTATATATTTTGATTATTAATGCTTTCTGGTAATCATTTTGCATGGCATACATTATCAGTTCTGGAAATAGACTAAACAGTTTCAAATGTAACTCTTAATAGAAGCCACTAATGTAAATTAATATTTGCAGAAAAGCACCAATTAAAATACACTTTAATATACTAGTTAGGAATAAGCCACAAATAATCTATTTCTCAAACAAATTTGGAGTGGCAAACTCAACTACCAAAGCCAAATAAAACAGAAAAACAAAAGCAAACACAGTATAAAATACTGGGAAACAGTACATAACAAGTTTTGAATTGTAACGCTTACATAAGTAGACAAGATAGCCATAGTATTTCAACAGCACTGTCTTGGTTTTGGGTGCATCAGACTCAATAAACAGCCTTCTTCAGAAATGCCACACACTTTCCCCTAACTGTACTAGATACAACTATATGCATATAATAAACCAAATTTCTGCAAATGGCATTAAATTACAGTTTCAACAACTGGAAGGGCTTCACCAAGTAATTAATGCATCAGAAAAACCTAATATGAATTTTTGAAAAAGTTGCTGTGGTGTTCTGCAGCACATGGCAATGGAATCAGTTTTTCTACATGGATTTCCAACACCTTCCCCTCAATAAATTCTAGTTTAGGAAGACAAACAGACAAGCACATTTTAAAGTATTTCCTACATAGTTTTGGCTTGATCCATTTTGTTTCAATTTTTTCTTTGTATTGTTATATATGCCAAATTCTGTCCATTATTATAAACAACACTATGATTCAGCATGCAAAACCTAAGCAATACTCTTGCAAAAATATATTTTATTTGGGTTTTTTCAGAACTTTTATGTGTGATTTTATATATATAAGTAGATCTCTATGGCCAACTATCAAAACCCTGCTAAATTTATACTTCACTGAATGTTCTTGCTGGCAGTAATTATCTTATTGTCAGTAAATTATCTGTATATAAAATAAAGAACAATTTATTCACAGAAGTTGATATTTTAGCAATCCAGAAAAACATGACACTAATTAACAAGCCACATATTAACAAGAAAAATACCTCTAAGCTCTGCTGTGTTTGGATATAATTTCTTGCCTTCACACCCTTGCCTCACAATATTAATTAAATTCATAAAGGTCTCTTTGAATCTCTCTCCCTATCTATTACTTGGATGAACAATCTTTCCTCAGTAGCTGAAAAGAGCCCCAAAGCAAAGGAATTCTATAAAGCAATTCAAACACTAGCTCTATGGAGTTATGATACCCAAAATCCAGTAATCATAGTAACTCTCACTCTGCTATCACCTCCCTGAATTGTCTGGACAGTTCTAGTTTAATCCTGTCCTCCTAGCACAAAACCAGCGATTTCAAATGTCTTTAACAGAATGGTAAAGAACCCTCACCAGAGCTCACAGGGTTCCCCTGCTCTCTTCTGAATCTCCAAGTCAAGAAATCCTGTAATTTCTTACTACATTAGAAGTTTGACTGTTGTAACTGACTTTTTTCCTACTTTCTTTCCCTGCATGCTTCAAAAAGAGAATGGGATTGCTCAGGAGCTGGCAGCAAGTTTAGCACACAGACTAGTCAATCAAGTGGGCCAGATCTCCCAACCAGCTTGTGAACTCCAACATCCTCATTTTGAGCTGCAGTGCAAGCTAAAGAATATATGCAGAGTATATGGGGATGCGAGTGCCAACTACTAATATTGGAGACTCAGCGTCCTCACTAAAACAGTTCCAGGCACAAAAATAATTACATCCATTGCTGGACTTCCTTCAATATATTGCCCCAGAATGATTTCCCCAGTATGCCTAAACAAAGAACAAAGTAGTTTGGACATCAATTTATCCAACATCCTAGGGATATCCCATTTTTAGGGATGATACAAGATCAGGGCAAGTACATAAAGATACTTCATTGACATGCAAATGTGAGAGGTTAGCAAATGTGACACCCATGTAGAAGAGCAGCCAGAAGGATCTGGTGAACTGCAGATCTGTTAGCCTGACCTCAGTGCCAGATTAGGTCATGGAGCAGCTCATCTCAAGAGTCACCACACGGCACATGAAGGAAAACCTCATGTCCATGGGGATCAGGCTTACCAAGTAGGGGTTAATGAAAGGCAGTGTCTCCTTGACCAACATGATGTCTTTCTACAACAAGGTGACCTACTTACTGAATAACAGAAATGCTGTGCATGGTGTCCCCCTGGATTCAGTAATTGACACCATTTCCCCAGTATTCTCCTGAAGAAACTGGCTGCTCGCAGTTTGAATAAGTGCACTTGTTCATTGAATAAAAAACTGTCTGGAAAGGCAGGGAATAGTTACATCCAGCTCATGTCTGGTCACCAGTGGTGTTCCCCAGGGCTCAGTACTGAGGCCAGCCCTGTTTAATAATCTGGATGAAGGGATCAAGGGCACCCTGAGTCTGTTTGCAGATGACACCAAATTGGGCAGGAGTGTTGATCTGCCAAAGGAAGGCTCTGCAGAAGGATCTGGACAGGCTGGATTGATGGGCCAAGGCAAAGGGGTGGGTGCTGCCCTTGGGTCTCAACAACCCCACTCAGTGCTACAAGCTGGAGCAGCGTGGTTGGAAAGTTCCCCAGAGAAAAAGGGCCTGGGAGTGCTGGCTGATAGATGACTGAACATGAAACATCCGTTGCCAAGAAGGCCCATGGCATCCCGGCTTAGATCAAGAACAGCAAGACCAGGGCAGTGATTGTCCCTCTGTACTCAGTACCGATGAGGCCAGCCTCAAATCCTGTGTTCAGTTTAGGACCACTCGTTAAAAGAAAGACAGTGAAGTGCTGGAACATATCCAGAAAATGGCAGCTGGTGAAGGGTCCGGGACACAAGTATAATGAGAAGCAGCTGAGGGAGATGGGTTTGTTTAGCCTGGAAAAAAAAAGGATCAGGGGTGACCTGATCTCTTCCACTCCCTGAAAGGACATTGTAGCCAGGTGGGGGTCAGGTTCTTCTCCCATGTAGCAAGTGACAGCACAAGGATCCAAGTCATGCCATGTTTAGTAGTGGACATACACTTTCTCCACTCTTGTTTAGGTACATGTTTAAAATAAATGGTTTTCTTTTACAAACTATAAATGAATGACATTTTAGGGTTCTGCATATCATTATATTCAGTACACATCTATTCATTGATAATTAATCATTCTTTTGAAGCCTTTTTATTAGCTCATGTAACTTGTTTCAACTCAAGAAAAACTCGTATCTCTAGCTATAACTGGTTTTCTCTCTCTACTTTCCCTATAGCAATATAAAGCGCAATCAACCTCACTTTCAATCCATTTTATGCTTATCTAAACAGCAATTGTAACAAGTGTTGCAATATGTGACTAATTCATTTAATAATTTATTCTAACACACTCTTAACCAAACAAACTTAGCTTACTGAAATCTATTGTCAGTCTAAAAATTCTATTTAAACATCAAATACCTCTAGTATTAAGCACAGTAAAATGCAAGTGCAGGATTCTATTAGGACTTTAAACACCAAATCCCTCTCCTTCAAAAACAAGTTAAAGCTTTTCTTATTCTCAGATGAACTAAAATATTCTCACAGATGTTTCTGTCTCAGCAAAAGGCCACAAGATGAAGTGAAATCAATGAACTCCATGAATGACATTAAACAGACCTGCACATTTCTCTTGCTCTGTGACTTTACACATTTGCAGAAAAACTAGAAAAACTGAATATGCTATTTGCTGAACTTTTACCTCAAAAAAGATATTTAAACCCACACCTGATGGAGCTTGAGTGCTCTTCTAGAGGACATCTGTTACATACACACCAGCGCACTGTATCTGCCACTGAAAACTTTGCAGTGTACAGCACAGCCAGTCGCAGCATGCAGAGGAGGCCTTCTGTCTCCCAGGGGTGTCATTCTCTGCTCCTGCCCTACACAGCACATGCCCACTGGTAGATTTACCGATTTCCCAATAGCTTTCAAAAACACAAGACTCAGTGAAAGGGAACATTAGGTGCAATTCATACATCTTTCTCTCAAGCAATCATTCTACTTAAATGTCAACAAAACGGGCTACAGGCCAGAAAACTGTTCGGAAGATGTAGTACAACTCACATCATCTTTCCCAGGGCTTTGTGGTCTCTCTTCTGATAATTCTGTATTCTAGTCACATAATGGAGAAGGTTTTGTTCATCTGGGAAAGTCAACAAAAAACAACAACCTGCTGCTAGTATTAGTATAATTTATCATGCCTAGAGTCAGTTTCCTGCACATTGTCAAAGACCTTTAGAAACCAAGGAAAACATCTGTTAAATCAGAGGAAATGCACTGAAAACACTGCAGATTGCACACCCTTTCATTAATGACTCAGAGGCTCATTAAAAAAGCAGTATAGATATTTAAGGGGTAAACTACCAGACACTGAGCTACAGTCTCATCCTTCAGGCAAATGCAATCTCCACTATATTCTATTTATCTTCTCTTGTTATAAAATGTAAATATATCACCAGACAACCTTTCAAGGGTGTTAAAATAATTAAATAATTAACATTTGAAAACTCTTGAAGAGAAAAAAGAAATTCTAAAGATTAGAAGAAGAGTTATTAAAGGAAAAATAACACATCAGGTATCTCCCAAAGCAATAATTGTAAAGTTTATTACTAATTGAAGTGCATTTCTATCTTTAAAGATTCTGGTTTATTACTGTAGAGAAGGAATTACACATAATAAACAGAGGCAAACAATCACTGAACTTTCACTTCAAATTTATACATTATGGAGAAAAACCCATCATTTTTGTGAAAACAGCTCCAAAGAAAATAAGAGTTTTACAAGTCCCGATGCTCCAAACAATGAAGTTCAGCTCAGATATAAGATTATTTGCATTGAAATCAGAGATGCTCTTCAGAATCAAACAGACTGGCATATGCATCAATTGCAGGAATTTGGCTTCAACTTCAACCACAGTTGTATGAGTGAACTTCTGGGTCCCCTTTGCAGAGATGCTATAGAGTTAACTACTGCACAGCATCTGTTAACACATGGTAACACTTTTAGTACTGTGAGCACACAGAGAGATTGGGCAAATCCAAGAAATTGCTGCTTGAGTATTATGACTAAATATCATGGAATCACAGAATCATTTAGGCTGGAAAAGACCATTAAGATCATCAAGTTCAACCATTGCCCTAGCACTGCCAAGTCCACCACTAAACCATGTGTCACATCTACACATCTTTTAAATCCCTCCAGGGTTAATGACTCAGCCATTTCCTTGGGCAGCCTGTTAAAATACTTGACAAACCCTTCCATGAAAAAACTTTTCCTAATATTTAACCTAAATCTCCCCTGGCATGACCTGTGGCCTTGTCCTATCACTTCTTACATGGGAGAAGACAGAAAACTCCATCTGACCTTGTTTCAGAAAGTTGGAGAATGTGAAAAGGTTTCCTCTGAGCCTCCTTTTCTCCAGGCCAAACGACCCTCATTGCCTAAGCTGCTCCTCACAGGACTTGTTCTCTATGCCATGATTGTGTAAAACAACACAGAATGTCTTTCTCATCTTCCTTAACTTGTAAAAACTTCAAGAATGTGTATTTAAGTATGCATTATAGTATACAAGTGTGCTACAGAAATCCATATATTTTTATAATGTGTATGTTTATGCACAGCAATACACTTGAGCAATTATATTTTTAGACTTAGTCAATTGATTTTTTAAAACCAAACGAGTCATGCTTTGGTGACTGTATAATCAATATTCACAGCAACTTCAGGGAAAATAACAGTTCAGCCCTCTCCAATGCACATCAGTGAGATACTGAGAGAGTAACATAATTTCTAAGTCTCAGTGGACTTCACCAAAATATGAGACACAGCTTAAGCCCAAAAGTCTTAGAACTCCAAAAAGGGCTGCAGAATTTCTCAAATGATTATGCCAGCTCCCGGTTAGATTTATGAAACACAATACTTGGCATTATGATGTGTAAAAAATTAGTCCCTTGATATAATTTTGTCCCAGACATCCCAGACCCTTCAAGATTTACAAACACATGTGAATTGACAGTTATAGTTCTCAGCTTTTTGAAGTCAAGAAGATCCTTTCCATTATGATGTTGTCTGTCACTAATGTATTTCAGTCACCTGCTTAACTGAACACACTTAGAAAGTCACCAGCATGGGAACAGCTCTCCTATGCATCTTATCTTACATATAAAAAGTGATAACTGAAATCAGAATATAGGCCCTGTAACATTCTTTTTCTTCTTTGCACATAAATTTCTTTTGAAATGGATAACAATGTAATTGCTTCTTTTATTTGGAATATAAAAGAATTCTAGCTAAAAGCTTCATTGACTCACCTAGGCGATGGAGTTTTTTTAAAGAAAATATGTAAAAATCAGCTTCATGCTTTTAATACCTAAATAAATCAACCAAAATCTGAAAAAGATCCTCTTGAACACACCTAAAGATGGATGTTTGTGTTCTGCATTTTAAATGTAGTGTACACTTCAAATTATCTGCTATAAATTGTAGAACAGTTTTCCCAGAATCCTGACTTAGGAGCATAAAGTTTTGTAATTTTTTAAGAAAGAGTTGAATAAACAAAGAATACTGAACTCTGAAGAGAACAAATCAAAGAGCTATATGCAACGATGCTCTGCAATTCAATGATGGCAGAAAGCCATGACTTGAAATTAGTTATACTGCATATAGGTTGTGGAAAAAGCAACAAAGCAGTTAATAGACTAATGTGGTGCATAATAATAAAAAAAAAACCAAAAACCAAAAAAACCAATCACAGTAACAGTTACTGACTTGGAAAACACAGCAATGAAAAATACCTATATTTGCTGACAGGAGCTGAATTTCTTTATGTTACCTTCAAATGAAAACTAAAACATCCTTCCCATGTAACACAGTCATAGTCTCAAATTTTGAGCATTTCTGAGGGATGTAGTGTAGTGTAACCACTATACCAAATATAACATACACTGTCAGCAAATTGCAAAATGAGAATTAAAATAAAAGCCAGTTTTTCAGAAGCACAGCACTTTAAATACCACTAAAAGCTCAGTGTATATTGAGTACTCAGTGGGTGTTACTATTACATGGCAATATTATAATCACTACAAGCATGGCTACTCCTCAAATATGTCAGGAGTTTGCCTCAGAATCTTACATTCATTTATATAACACCCTACTCAAACTGGAGGTCCTGCTCATGAACTTTCTTAGTTCTTTGGCATGGCACAAAACTAGAATGTATTCTTACAATCAAGTACTTATTAAAAAAAAAACCCAAAATACTAGCTTGTACATAGATCATTTTCTACCCAAGTGTCAAGACACTAGAAAATTCCTTTATACTGCCTTCTTGATTCCAGCTACCTTCAGGGATTCAACTGTCTGGAAGAAAACACCTGTACATCTATTGGATACATTTTGCTCACTATCTGCACAGAAATTAACAAAAAATCTATTCTGTATGTGATAAATAATGAGTGATCCAGGCCATTCTCTTCTTTCTTGTAAAAGAGATGCATATATCAAACTTAAAACTACTGAAAAATTAAAGGAAATAATGTATTAATTTGCAATTAATTAAACAGAATATATATATATTTTTTTTTTTTTTTTTACCATAAGCATGGTCAAGCACCAGAACAGGCTGACCAGAGATGTTGTAGAAACTCCATCTTTGGAGAAAGTCAAAGCTCACTCATAAGAACCTTCTATAGCTGATTTTTTTTGAGCAAAAGGTTGTGCTAGATACCTCCAGCAGTCCCCTCCAACTTTACCTATACTGTGTTTCTTTGAAGACTATAGTAAGGATGCAAAAGAAATATAGAAAGTAAAATGAGTAGCATGTGTTTTCCTGATTTTTAGATTAAGTCCAACCTGAAAGAGAAAAATCATGCCAGAATTCATGAACTCAAGAAACTTCAGTTATTCTGAGATTGTGAATTTCCCATGATTTGAACCCACATAAAGTTCCACTGAACAGAAACTGTTAACAAATAATGAAATCCATGTCTGCCTTTTAAGCATCATACACTGAAAATCTGAAAAATAGCAGAAAAGAAATTATTAAGTACAATTAGAACCATTATTAATTAAATACAATTAGTAATTCTGGGAAAGGGAGGCAGCAATGAGCATGAAGTCTTCTAGAGTGCAATTTAAAATACAATACAGTCTAGTGGAAAATTACAACCAAATCCTCTGAAGAGGTTACATATTCACATTACATAAACTTTATGTAGCTAGTAAGTAAAAAAAAATCTACTGGCTAAAACTGTGATGCAGCTAAGAAAAAGTAGAACCAGATGAAAGACAGTGAAGCTGATTCTGTTCCTTGTAGAGAAATACATTCTGCAAGCAAAATGTGGAAGGGATTTATGTAGGAAACCAAAGTAATTACTTTAAGCACCTGAAGCATTTGATTTCATGCAATTTGGATGCTGCTAGGAGTTTATTCACACACATTTATGGTCCTCCTTATATTTCTCCTGAAAGTTTCATGTTAAACCCCAATGAACCTTCACACAGCTGCTAAATACTTTAGCTTCAAGCATAGGGAGCAGTTTCTGACTAATCTCTGTTTGACTTTTTATAATAAAAAAATTCAGAAAATACACATAATTTTTTGCAGTTACCCAGTAGTTCCATTGCATCATCTTCATTGTCAATGTCTTCTTCAGTTACAGATGGAGCTGTGCTTTGAGCAGAATCAAAGGAGTCCTGAGAAAGCATGGCAGCCAGCAGCTTCTTATGTTGCTGCTGTTGATGTTTTAATCCTTTGGTCTTTGGCTCCATTTTTAAGCTGTGAGGGAGGAAAGCACAACTTTCTCTTACTGGTGCCCTCTTCAAAATACATCACTCATTCCCTGATCATTGGATGTTCTAAGACATTTAGTATTTTCAGTTTCTACTTAAAGTTTTGATTGAATTTGGGAAATTTCCCATTGATTTTTATGTGCACTAATCAAGTGCACATAAAATAATGTGCACTAAATAAGCTACACATATAGTATGACAGGATGTCAATTAGTAATCAGTATTGCTAAGCTATTGATAAGCTATTGATATTGATAAGCATAGCAAGAAGTTGACAATAAAGAACTGCTCTCTAAAGTGGTTTTGATACCATTACCCCACAGGATTATACCATTTTTCCTGATTTGTTGAGTTGTGCCTCTGACCTAAATAACAGACAACTGGAATTGCACAGATGTTAGAAAGGTCTAAGGCAGGACTTGCTACAGTTTGTCATTCCTTACTGTATCAACACAAAGCAGACAGAAGTTTGGTGCCCCACATGAGGGGCACCTCATGAGCGTACCACCAGCACCTCAGACTGTCCTTACAGTCTGTTGCAGGAAGGCAGAATTGTTGCAAATGTATGATTTTTAATATAGTCAACAATTGTTCATTTCTTCAGCAAAAATAAGACAAAGTGCACCTTGGAGATGAAGAACAGGCTTTGAGTTTAGGACATCAGGTTATGCTGTCCTAGTTCATTCCACGCTCGAAGAGACAAGAGTATCTAAGAAAAATCACTCAAATTCCCCACTGTGTACATACATTATCCCTGGAGGAAGATTCCTCCAAGAAATTTTTCATGGAGAAAACTACTAATAGTGACTTGGAAATGAGTTTAATCCTATTTTCATGGAGTTCAAATTTCTGAAACATGAGCTCAGTACCAGCAGGACTGCCCTCAGCACTTTTCTATGGTCTCTTATCACTTATTAATACCTTGCCTTTCTTCCTTCCAGCAGCAACAGAGAGCAGTGCAAAACCAGTGACAAACACAATCTTTCCTCTGTAGCAATCCAGAACATTGAGGACAAAAAGGCGACCCTTCATCCAGTTGACAAGACATCTCTAACAGAGCTACTTCAGACTGGCTACATTGTCCTTCCCAGTCAGAGCAGGAGTGACACCTGTCCTTTTAGTTGCTCTTTTTTTTTTTTTTTTTTCATTTTGAGTTACCGGGCCTGGCTTTCAAATACATGACACGTCTGCTTCCGCTGCTCATCATCACAGGAATGCATGTTTTTCAGGAGGAAATGGTGATTGTGTCACACCCACTTCACTAATGCCACTTACTCTACCAGTGATTTGTCAGTGCCTAATCCTTTGGATATTTATACTGTGTTTCATATATGTACAATTCCCTTATGTTTAGTGGCAAGTAAAACAAAACATACAACCTGGAAATAATAAAATTATTACAGTTTTGATTTTCCCATTCTTGTATTTTAACTGAGTATTATAATTAGTTCTAAGAGTTTGCTGGTTTATCCCATAAATCTTGATAAATAGTGATAAACAATCTATCACCCTTTATTAAAAGTGTTACTAAATAAAATTTAACAAGATAAAATTGGAAACACTGAATGTGGATATTTCAAATTGCCCTCTCTTTCATTTTCCAAAATGAAACTTGTTTTTACAAAAGGTAACTTAACTACTTAAGGCTACATTAACTATGAAATAGATTACTGCAATACAGATGACATAGACAAACTTTCTTTACAACTGATAAAGTCACTCTTTTGAGAGCAAAACACTCGTCCCACTATTTTAAGATGCACTAATTATTCACTACATTAAAACGAAGTTATTATTACTTGGTACTTGTCTTGTGCATTTGGTGTGTGGTCATTTCCAAAATTCTGCTAATAGCACTTTAATTCACAGTAACATTAAATCAGACCTTGAAGAAACTGCCAGTTATTAGTGAAATATTATTAAATATTCAGATTAACCCTAATCAACATGGGTCTTTAAAATTTCCATATATAGTTGACACCAATTTTAGAATCATCACAATCTTGAAGTTCTGCAACTTTATGATTCGTTTGCAAGACTGCAAACATGATTTTTATAAATACCATACAAAAGCTGATGAAATGCTAATGAAGCAAAGAATTATCCCAGACATAAAATCAGTCATCCAAATGTAAATCCATATGCCGCATGTAATTTAGTAGTTACTCATTTCCACTGAAAATCAGTACTCCCACTTAGCAATACATATTTTTCAGTAGGCCTTCAGCACTTACTACACCTACAAACAGAGACATCAGTATCCCATGAGTCTTTCCTGGCATCAAGTTCCCTATATTCTCCTTATTCACACACCAGGAGACCTGATTTTGTCATGATACTTGACATGATTCCTCAAATACTATACTCAAAGCCATTAATCACATTTTTAATTAGCTGTGAGGTTTCTCTCAGTTTGTACCATCCTCTACAAAGGGAAAAACGTGCTGCTTTGAATCATGTCTGCTGCTCAGAACTAGACCTCTTTGCTCTCTTCTGGAAATTAGACAGAGATGCTTATTCCTTCTCCTTTCTATTGAAAGAAGGGATACAATATCCTCAATTTGCTCTGAAACATGGAACAGATCTTTATTCAATGCCTTTACTGAACTGCTGAATAAGGAAAAAGAAATCCAGGCCTGCACAATCAAGCTGCAGTGCCAGTTGCTGACTCCATTATTTTCCCAGGAACTGCACTGAAGAGACCCAGAGTCTGAGTTGTGCTGGTTCCTGTCCAAGGGCTGGCTGAGGGATCATTACTACATGCTGCTACTTCTTTGAAATAGTAGTACTGACAGCTACCCCCACGATAATCTAATTAAATGCAGTACTCATGGATAACAAATATTCCCAAGATGTGGGGAAAGTTAAGGAATGCAGTCTGTAAGAGCACAGCAAGTGACACATTAGTTTCAGTGTGACACAGAGGTGAATTCCAATGTAGAAGGTACATGGAAGAATGTGAAGTGAAGGAATACCTCAGACCTTTTCAAAGGGAAAGCACAGTTTCTGCCTTCCAAAGTAAGGAAGAAAAAGGTGTCTGCTCCAATCAAAGTACTAGTTACAACCCAGGGAATATGCTCCAAGGCTAAGGGAGAAATGTAGGTGCTTAAGTCAATTAACAGAGGCAGTGCAGAAGATTTATCCCTTTTAAAGCAAGTCTGTGAGTACTTAACCTTCTGTGATAAACATATCTTTAAATCATGGAAAATTGACTCCTTGAATTATAAAATTCTCTCCCACGTAGCTGAAGCACAAACTCTTTCAGTCAAGCACAATAAATCTTCAGAAATTATTTACTGCAGAGAACAAAATTTCTCTTTGAGAAAGACTTGTTATTAACAGCAAAAAAGCTAAGATGTGAAATGAAAATGAATTTAGGAAGTCCTGTTAAAAATAACATAGATACTGCTTCCCTTGCCTATCTCTCCTTTAAATGAGAAAACCAGATTTATCACTGAAGTGTCAGGAAGATTAATAAATAGCTACTACCAGCCTGGGAAAGATGGAAGGGTATGAAGTATCTGAATGAAGCTATACATCACAATATTATTACACAATGGACCCCAACCATGTCAAAATACACTTAGCTTTTCTCATGGGAATTAATCCATAGGATTGCAAATGGGTATTAAGTTAATAATTTAGAAAAGCATGAGAAGAAAAAAGTCACATATTAATGACTTCTACTTATTCTGCATGTGCCCACACTATGGCATGAGAATTCAAAACCTCTGCACTCTGCCCTCAGAAATGGGATTTTTGTAACAAAGACACCTCTGTTTCACAAAATAAAAGTTTCTAGGCCAGATCAAAAACCCACCTTCCTCCAGGACTGCTGCTATCCTCGCTGTCCCACTGCTCATTTTTATTCCTTGGTATTGGTGGCTGCAGCATCTCAGCAGCCAGAGGGTCTGCATCATTCTCTTCACGGCCAATCCATTCTCCAATAACACGAGGTCTGAGAAGGGGGGTATTAAAACCTGCTGTGTCCTGAACAGAAATAAAATAAAAAAAAAATACCAATGGACTGTTTGGTCTCAACCACAGATGTAAACAGAGAAAAAAAAATTTTAGAAGTACAAAACCAATACATTGCATTACCATTTTAGAGGGCTACAAAATACCCAGAAACAATGACGAACTGAGGAAAAGTTCTTCATTAACAAAATTCCAAGAAATAATTGTGTACCCTGATGCCCTGATGCCTCAAATCACTCCTTTATTTTTTTTTAACTGCAACTGTAGAAAAATCACTTTTTTTAATAAATGCACAGTTCTTAAAACCTTCAGTGTATCTATTCTGCTAAGCAACACAAGGCCACTTGTACTAAAAAAACTCAACCAAAAGACTGTTGTAGATTAATAGCATCACTCTTATTTGCATTATGAATTAATGCAAAACTAGTAACTACATCTGCATTTTGCATTTTAAAAATAACCCTGCTGGGCTTTACATAATGTATCTTTCTATTCTGAAAATGGTATTAACATTCAAATAAAAAGCATTTCTGAAACTATTTTTAATCACTTACTGGAGGACAATAAACTGGACAGGATTACAAGAAGCAAGCAAAATATAACTGACATATTCAAAACAATAGCAATAACTTGCACCATCTTAGATTAAAGTAACAAGTTGTCCTTAAATTGTATGAAATAGCATTGTGATGTACTGAGTATTTCTGTTTTCAATTATACTAGAATGGTTGTATATAAAGGGTCATTTAGAACAGCATAGTCAAACTAAAAAACACATCTGTATAACAGAAAAAAAGGATATGAAATTATGGGATAGGAATAATTATTTTTCTTCAGTGAAATTGTTCATAGGCTACTAAAGGTATTTCAAACACAGTGTGCCTAATTAGGAGAGATATATTTCTATCATTTAATGAGTGAAAATTATAGGAAAGCAAATCCTTGGCTGTTAGCTAACTTAGTGCCCCAATAAATATTCCTGCCATAAAAGAATGCTTTCCAAACAAAAAGCATCTGGAAAAAGTACAGCACACTGACTAGGTAGCCTAGAAACCATATTTTATCTCTTTCCTAAAAACAAACCACTTTTGAAAATCTCCTCCTAATTGAAACAGATACAGTAAAAGCAGTTTGAAGTAGAGGCCTCTATTGAAATGAAAGTAACAAACAAAAACAACCAAAAAGAAAAGTTGCAAAGTGCTTTCAATATGACTATATTTACCCTCTGACGACACGCTACAATTTTGCTGAGCACAAGAACCTCTATTTTGAGAGTCAAATGTAATCCAGGTCCTGGATCTGACTCATTCACCCTTGTTCTTTTGTTTTGCTTTCTGCAATGTGCCTGTGATTGTTTTTCCACACTCCACTCCCCATACCTCTGTCCATATTTCTCAATCACTTGACTGTCTAATTCAATTTTACACAATTTTTTTTTTTTCTGCAAGGACCACTGATAATTGAATCCATGGCATCAGACGTTTTAGGATACTTAACCACTGGAGTTGAGGTTTTTTATGTACTTACAAATACCTGTTTTGTGCCTCTATTTGGAGCTGTGGCATAGTCAAGTAATGTACACTAGATGACAGTCACCTCTGGGCACTTGACAAGTGTAAATTATCACAAGTGTAACAATTCTTTTGAGCTTAGAAAAAAGGTTGTTTCGCTGCTCATAATGCCTTCATTACACAAGGTGCTTACATTAGTTAATTAACCATCTGGCCCCTTCTGAGATTTATTACTGTTATTCTAGTTATTTTATCCTGTCCCTTTCTCCCTAGGATAGTTTCTAATAATTAATAAAAATTGTTCCTGGAACGAGTTAGTTAGAATAACTTGCACTGTCAATCTTGCTAAAAGCTTTCAGTCCCTTAAATGAAAATGCAAAGCACCAAAAAATTTGCCCATAAGTTTTTCCTGACACTATACACTGCAAAATCAACATATACATAAGTAGAACATGCACTCTGTGACTGTCTTCACTATGCTAATTTCTTTTGTAGGCATTTTAGGGATAAAGTAGCACTTTCATACTCTACTTAACAGAAATGTAATTTACATTACACAGTCGTGCTTTGCCCCACTTTATCACCTTACTTTCCTTTTTGAATTGTGTTAGTTCAGTACACTATGGTTTCACTGACCTAATTTATTGTCCTCCTTTCAACTACATAAGCAGCCTCAGTGAAAGCACCAAATGGCGAAGCAGAGACAGCTCTATTCAGAACACCAGGATGTTCATTTGGCAGTCTGTTTCAAAGGCCTGAAAAATACTGAGACGAAGTATTGTGTTCTCAAGCAAGATGTTATAGTTTCAGTTGGTTTTTTTATATAAATTTAGAATCTTAATTGATTTCCAATTTATGTTCATCCATAAATAGCAGAAGATATTGACAGTGACATTAACGTGCACAGAAATATTTTCAGTACAGGTAGGTATTTAAATCTGCACTAAAACAAAGAGGACTATTTCATGGTGCAGTCCAGGTGTCATCCACTTATCCACATCAGTGGCTACCAAACTCAAGCTCCCTTTATGTGGAGAAAAAGAGAAGAAGGGAAAGACTGACAGACAGCTGATTCTACTCTTCACACTGGGCTGAGATGTGGTTGCTGGATGCAACGTCTACCTGAGAGGACAGCATTTGTATATCCATTTATTTACACATCACTTAAAAAGTTTAGTATTCCTATTTTCTAATATGGATTTGAAGGGAATCTCCAAAGTGAGAAATACTTTGGGATGAGAAGAAATTTGTTTATTTTTATGACTTAAGAATAGTCGTTTGCTGTATTTTATTAATTGTAACCTGTTTTCATTTTAGAAT
Organism: Zonotrichia leucophrys gambelii; assembly: GCF_028769735.1. Lineage (NCBI taxonomy): Eukaryota > Metazoa > Chordata > Aves > Passeriformes > Passerellidae > Zonotrichia > Zonotrichia leucophrys. The sequence continues at coordinate 119,448,757 of NC_088171.1, read as the reverse complement.
ACTACATATGAGAAGAAAGTATGCCCTAGCCAGCATAGAAAAAAAATTAATATTAACATTGAGGGTCAAAATTTACTATTCATTTTCAGATCTTCACTTAGGTCTAACTCTGGATCTCTATTCCTTCATTATCTCCCACTATAGATCACTGGGAATTTCAGACAAATGTCACAATCTTATGACAGGTTTCACTCTTCAGTGTTTTCCTCTAGAGTATTTTTTTTCAGCCTAGAACTGTGTGAATATTTAAAAAAAAGGCAAACATCCTAGCTCTTCTTTGTTTACATTAAACCCTTGACATTATGCATAGAAGTGTGCAGGTTCCTAAAATCCTGCAATAGTTTCTGTTCAGTGGCAATGAGGGTGAGTCAGTTCAGAAATATGTATTATATTAAATCTGCATTTAAAAATACGTGACTGACAAGGTATCCCCTCTTATTTCCTTTCCTTACACAGTGTACTTGCAGTGCCAGTTTCTGACTTGACATAGCTTCCATGGCCTAGAGACAGAGGCTGAATCATCAAGAGAGACAGAACACCTCTGCAAGCCTGAAGTAAATGAAAAAGAAGGTAATCACTACAATAAACCTATTTTAATTGCAGTAATTTTAGGATTTTTTTGGCTTTTTTTGCAAGGTTATCAGTAAACTCAGAAATTTTAGATGATTATGTCAAACTGAAAAATTCCATATTGACTGAAAGACTCACCTTGTGTGCCTGTATTTTCTCTATTACTGCCTCGGACAAAAGCTCTAAGTACTGACAAAAATACTAGGAGATATTTGGCAAGAATCCATTTAAATGAAACACTCTTTCACAAAAGTGATTCAGAGCAAACTGGTTTTCCAAATCCAAATGCTAGAGTAACTAAGCAACTAACTAATTAACTGGATTACTTAGAGGGGGAGTTACATCAGCCAAAAATGCTGATTAAGTACTCCCCTGACAAAGGCAGCTAGAGGTTACTGAACTCAGAAAGAAATATTTTTTTTGAAAAAAGACAATCAGAAACAAAAATAAAGAATCAAAAATAAAGAAACATACATATGCATTTTCTGTTTTCTCTAGATTCACCATCTAAACCACAGATAAAACAGGATAATTATGGGCTCTTGTCATAGTCTTAGCTCCCCAAAATACTCCTGTCCATGAAGACAGTAAAGCAAGGAAGAGCACACAGAAGAGGTTTATATGTCTCTCATAACATCTCTGCAATGCTGATGTTTTGCTAGAATGCAATGCCAAGTTTGGCCATGCTGTTCTAGTCCAAAGACATGCTCCTCATGAGTTAAATTGTTCATCCAAACCATAGATGAATGTGATTTCAAAAATTCTTCAGTGCTGCTACAGTTTAGATAAGGAAGCTCTAGTATCAGCAGGTATTAAAAATTTAAAACTTGACTGCATTTATACCTGAAAAATAAACAGCACATGTGAACACATTCATGTGAAATAGAACCAATTCTCTTTAATGTTAAAACAAGTATTTTCAGGTTGTCTTTAGCTGCTTTTGGCCCAAGACAAATAATACATGAAGAAACAAGTCACAGGAACATTTCAGGAATTAGCTTGTGTAAGGGATCATTCCTAGGAGGCAGAATTCCACAGAATGCTCCTGGCCATGCTTCTATTCTTAAAACAGACTAGATTTTACATTAATTAAAAATCCTTAAAGGGTCAAACAAGAAATAGAAATGAAGTCCACTGAACATCATGGAGGTAAAAAAATCCCTCTTCTCTAAATCTACGTTGAAAGCATGCTGAGCTGTACTGCACAACTGGTGCATGTTAGAGAGTTTAATTGTTTGGGGATTTTGTAGAAATAGCTTTTGATTTCAAGAACATTCAATGTATTAATTGAATATATATAACCTAATTTCAAGTTTTTTTTTTAATGCCTACCACCCTCCAGTTTTAAATTATAAAAAAATAAAGTATATAGTAACAAAAAAAACCTGACTCTTCACTCAAACTGCATCCTGTGGAAATTTCCCAATTATGTTCTCCAATCCAGTTTTCATACTAAATAACTAAATTTAAAAAACATTAATGTTTCTGAACAATAAGATATCATAGTTTTATAAAAACCAAACCAACCAGAAATTATTTGCTAAAATATTGTATGTGATATCAGGCTCTAGCCTAAATTGTCTTCTTCCTCCCTCACAGAGTATCTTTTAGGGTTTTTCCAACAACAAAACCATAACAAATTGAGTTCTTAAGTATTCTTAGAGGTGAGGGTTCTAATGGAAGGACTTTCTAATTGTTTTTACCATCACCATTACCTTCTAAGCCCAGTTACGGAAACAGTGGGAAGACTTCAGCCATAGTTTGGAAATGGCAGCCACAGACACACTTGACTGCATGGTAACATTCATCAGTCTTACCTAACTGGCCTTCCTTGAAGAACTCAGTGAAGGTATTTTATATGACTTGTGTCAGATGGATTTGTGTCCTCATTTTACCAACAGAAATGAAAGTTATTTAAAAAAACAAAGTGTTCTATATTAGGCATAATTCCTGTGTCTTATGTATCTTTTGAACTCATTTTCCTGACAGCAATGGTTTCTGACACCAAGAACACAATGCAAGTTTCTTGGCACAAGAAGCACACTGCTGCTCACTGCTGGGAATAGGGAAAAAATTGGTTCTGTTTCTGTAAGTACTTAAATAAACCTAGCTTGATTACTCTTTCCATGTAGAATTTATTTCATCTTTAATTAAAATTCATGTTAACTGTGTAAGGTATCAAAAACGGCCAGAACTGAAGACACCATTTTTGCATTCAGCAAGCAGGTAAAGACTGATCTTTATGCCTTGTGCATTCCTGAGTAAATATGGGTAAAAATAATTTCTAAGTATTCTCACAAATCATATTTGGAAATACAGAATTTTATTTCATTAATAAAAGGTATTCAAGGCTAAATGTTTCTAAGAAGTAGGCAAAGTAATCCAACAGACTATATTAAGCAAAGATGGTGTCAAGTTCAAAAGCATTTCCATGGTCTCACCAACAGTCTCTTAAACTCAGTCATTTTTTTTTTTCCACACTTGAAAGCTCATCCTTGGTCAAGATCTTAATGTATCCACATATACTGTACTTACCCATACAGCTTTCCATACCAAATTTCTTCTGAACCTAAAAAACAGAGGTGTGTATGCCAGGACAGTGGCATGTGCCTTATCATAATCATCTGTCTCTTTGTATTGCTCATTAGACATCTTTTATCAGTCTTACCTTATCAAGTTCATCAGAAATAGCAATGCCTGAAAACAAAACAGATTGAAAAACAAATTCAGAAAAATGCTTTCTACATGTCTTTTACTACAATAAGTAAAAGTAAGGTTAGATCTGAAAACTATACATACTGCTCTCTGCATGCTGCTGTACCATGTATCATATTTTGTTCCATTAGTGAAATTGCCTGGAAACAATACATTCTTCATTTTCCTCAGCTGCAATATTATCAAAATGACTTTTCAAAAAACTATGGAAATGAAAATGGCAGATGTGCCAGGAAAGTGACAACAAATTTAAGCATACATTTATCTGCTTTCTAAAATTAAATCAGCAATATCAGATTAACCAATGGACACCTTTTTTATGCAAATCTCATCATGGCCAGCATGCATAACACATTATACTGCAATTACAAGGCAATATGTACATTTCTCTTATCTCTTTCTTCACAATACAAAGTGGAAATGATCCTATAAAACCAGGTGGAACTTCAGAGAATAAAGTAAAATTTCTCAATAGAATGCAAAGTATTTCCTAAATCCTCTGAAGAAGAACTTGTGAACAAGAAATAAATCCTCTGAACAAGAATTTGCTCATATTTTCTGCAGATGCCTGCCCAAGGTTTCCCTATGCTTGCTTCCATCATGCTTCAATTATTTCTATTCTGCAGCACAGTAAATATGCAGAGTTGGTCTCAGAACTTTTAACTTTTTACAAACATCAGTATATCACAAGGAGTGCTCAAGTCATCATATATATATAATTCTACCATGCTGAAAACTCTGACAGATTGGAAGCAAGCATCTCTTAGAGCTTTATGAGATTTGGTAAGAAACATTTCCAGATTAGAACTTCAAATCCAAAGAAAAGTTTCTCCTGGTGGTGAAAATAAGTGAAATACATAAAAACACTTGAAAATTGTTTTCAAATCATACCATGTTATCAAGACACCTTCTTTGACAAAATGCAAGAGATAATATTGCAAGATATGCATTATCAGCTGAGTAGAGAGCTGATTTTACTCTTAATAAAATCACACTAAAGAGTGCAGCAGTATAAGCTAATATGTAAGTCTGTACATATATAAGTCTACACTATTTGATATATCATAACTACATGAATTCTTTGGGGGTTTTTACTGTACTTTTCATCATTAACTCTATTTGGCTACCTCTCAGTTTTGATGAATTCCTTACAGCAATTTCTCCTTTTAAAGGAACAAAGCTCTAAGAGAACTGCAATTGTAATTTAAATGCCTCATCAACACCTAAGACATATGACAGGAGTTAAATATATATTTACAGTAATTCAATAATACTAAAGTGGATCAAATTGAAAAAGACCTATTTTGACTAATCCTTCTATCCCTCACTGCAATTAGACAGTTTTTAATAACTTCAGATTATTATTTAGCCCAGGCACAATACTAATGCCCATAGAGTATAATAGCCAGGTTGCATCAACCAGACTTAAAGGTGCTATGAATTTCTTCAATCCCAAATGGAGAAGATAATTTCACTCTTGGAGGTAGTAAAAACCTAATTCAAGCTTCTTTTCACCTCATCTCTGAAAATCCAGCTATCATCAACCAGCTCTCCATCACATGGATGCATTTTGCATAACCAAGGTCAATCCATTCTACAACCACATAAACTCTCTAACAGTCAAATTAATTTTTCTTAGCAATTTCCCATAATGTTAATATAGTTCATTTGGTTTTGATGCCGACTTATTTTCTCATATTGAAGATTGGGACCCTTTTCTTCTGCTTTCACATATCCCTGTGAATGGGTATTTGTAACTTGGGAGTGGACAGGACAATTTTATCCTGTGTTGACTCACCCCTTAAAATACTTTTATTTTCAAGTACGGTAAAAGAAAATATAAAAGGTAATCCTATAATTTCCAAAAATCTGTTCCAAAAAATGCCAAATGTTTTTTGCTACCCATTTGCCTATGTTGCCTGTCAAAGATCAGTACTAAAAGAACAAAGTAGCAAAAAAAAACAGTATGGAAAAAACCAGTATGCACTACTATATGTCTCACTCAAAAAGCTCTACTAACCTCTCTGATTATATTACATAAAAGACATAAAATTTTAAAATACCCATAATCTAAATGAGTGTGCTTTTTGTAAAATGGTTTGTGTAAATCCTATTGCTCCCTAGAACTTACTCTGAATTTAGAGAAGACACTGAACTGAGTAATTGAATTGCCCAGAATGCCTCAAATTTATTCTTTACTAAATTGGAAACAGTAGCAAGACACTAAAATGAACTGTATCTTTCAGACAAGCATGTAAAGAAGCTTCTGAGGACACGTTGCCAAAATAAAATTTTACAAACTTAGAAATCTTTGATCTTTGCAACCACAGAATTAAACCTGTAAACTCTTTTTAGCTCTCTCTCTTGATAATGTGGCATCAAAGGAAAAGAAAAAGGATTCTGTGGAAGAAACTTTTTTAAGGAGCTTGTTGCAGCAATCTTAGCACAGTGATTCTTCTGGAGGTGGTATTTACCATGTCAGTCACACAGACCTTTTTGTTGTCTTGAGCCTCATTAATATTAACAGTACTCTTTTAGTCACTGATAACACAACTCCATTAGCAGAGACTAGGATAAAGAATCCCAAAAAGCGTTGGATATAAAAACACTTATTTCATTCCAAGACACTGCTGCACCACAGTGAGTGCGCACTGAACTCCTAACAGTTTTCTTTGCAATTGCCGAACTCACAGAATGTCTTGGCTGACTGAGAGGAGGGAGATTTGCACCCTATGAGCAGTAGACAGAAAATCCCAACAGCGATATAATTTTTCGGGTGCAGATGTCAGGTGGAATAATATGTACTCCAGTTTTCACAAAATAATCCCTCAAAAAATTGAAACTCTTGTATATTTACCATAACATTAAAAAAAAACAAAACCCAAAACTGACCAAAGAAACCTTAATTCCGAATCCTGAGAACAAAACTAGAGACAGTCACCATTACAGTACAGGAGTATTTAGAATTCCTGTTAATTTCTTAACCCTTAGCAGACTCATGACTTCAGCAGTCAAATAGGTTCCTGTCAGTTACTTTATTTTCAAATAATACACTGACAATTTAAAATAGTTGAATTTCAATAAAGAAATTGTAACAATGGTTGCTGTCTCTGGTTCATGTAATTGCTAGTAACAACATCAGCATTTTTCAAAAAGAAAAACCTTATGTCACTTCTTTGTATAGGTGACAAAAAGTAATTGATTATGCTCTCTGCACTTTCTATAATTGTTTTTATTTACCTTTTATATATTCTAAATAGGAAAACAGCATTATAAAATCACAGAACACTAGAGGCAAAGGGAATGCCCATTCCATGAAAACAGTAAATGGAAACAACACTGCAATTTTAAGTAAAACATTCATAGGTATAGCCAAAATGCCCATACACTAAAAACTTTCAATCTGACAATTTAGTCACTTCTTCAAACTGTAACCTTTTCCATCAAAACTTAATCCTAATCACAAAAAAACTCTTAACACCAGAAAAACTGACACATCTAGTTTATTCAACCTTAAATCCTATGGCTTTGTTAGAATAAAAGTTACTATGAACAACAATTTCTGACTTCCCCCAGCTTAGAGTATTTAAAGCCTGACTCTGCATGATGGTGAATGTAGAGAATGGAAGTTTTAAAGCTGCATCATCATTGCCCTGCTGCAAGACACCAAGCAGCAGATAAGAAGTGGACTGTTAAAAACTGCTCTCCTGCCTTTGTTGGGAGAGGTCTTCTGATGTCAAAAGCAAATCCTCCAGAAATAAAGGAGAGTGCTTTACCTTTACTTTTACAGCAGCTGTTTCTCACAGACAACATTTGCCATAGTTTTATATCATAATGTGACTGACAACTATACAACAGACCAACCACTCTTACTAACCATTACAAATAAAGGGGTGAGAAGTTTGCTTCCCAGCATCAGCTAAGGCTCATGGGCAAGGTTTAACACGGTAATTATTTAGGTAACTAGCTGCCTATTTAATGTCTTTAAAAAGATCCTCCCTTTTACAAGTAATTACTGGTGCTGAAATTTGATCAGGCATCACAAGTATCCAGCCAACTCAGTTGTGTGGTGAATTACAAAGACAAATTCAGGGCACTTGTTTCTACTTTAGGATGGTAACAACACTCTGTGCTGTAAGGGTGCTGAACAATGAAATAATTGGTATGAACATGTTTCCACAATCCTTCAGAAATTTTCCACAGCCACAACTACTGCCATCTCTGATCAGCAACAAATCTGGAGAGGAGCTGTTAATGCTAACACAGCCTCTCTCAGCTGGAACACTCATTCTGTCATTAGCTTGGTTTCTGAAGAGGACTGGAAGAACAATGTACTGTGATTGCAAGAAAGGTTTGGCATGCTACAATTAAATGAAATCTATCTAACAAAGAATGTAATAACAATGTAATTTATTAACTTATAACTTATATTTATTAACTTATAACTTACATCCTGTAACTTATTATATTTTAATTATTATTATCATGTCTACTTTAAGCAGATTGCCTAAAAAGTGTATCTCACACTGTATTAGCCATTTGCCTTACACATTTTTAATATTTAAAACACTAAATCAGTTGTTTGTCCTGTCTCTTAAAATTAGCATGGATTATTAAAACCATTTTTTACATGGCCATTCCAGTCTTCTATCCATTTGACAATCTGCAGCAGCACAATGGTAAGTATGGAAAAATAAAGATGTAAATTAATACAGTGTTACAGCATCTTCTCTGATGTAAAAGCCACCTCTCAAAACCTTTGCATTATATTTTAATAAAATAAAATCCTTCTGAGTCTAGAATGAGAATCTTCCACAGTACAGGTTTTCTGCTTAGGACATTCTGCTTCATTTCTAGCTTACCGAGAAATTAACTTTCTTTCCAAAGAAAACTGAACATTGTTAACAATTCCATGAGTCCTTAAAATGCCTAGCTTTTGCAAATGCTTCTTGGCAGAAGAGCTTTATTTGTCCAATACCTAATTTCTCCACTCAGCGATATTATTTCTCTTTGAAAAGTGATTTTTAGACTTTGATGTTCTCAATTCAACAGCATAAAATCAATTTTCAAAACAAAAGGCACAACACAAGTTCAGGTCTTTCTCAAAAAGAACAACTGACAACATCTACATGGACTTGTGCAGGGCATTTGACATTCTTCCATACAAAATCCTTGTCTGTAATCTGGAGAGACATGGCTTTAATGGGTGGATCACTCAGAGGGCCATTGCTGGATGGCCACACTCCAAAGAACAGTGGCCAATAGCTCAGTGTCAAAGTGGAAACCAGTGGTGAATGGCATTCCTCAGAGGATGGTATTAGAATGGGCGCTGTTTATTTTAGTAACATGGACAGTGAGGTCAGGTGCACCCTCAGCATGTTTGTTGATGACAATCGAGCTGTGTGATGCAGTTGACAGGCTGGAGGGAAGGAATGCCATCCAGTGGGACCTTGGCAGGCCTGAGAGGAGGTGGGATGGCTGTGCCAACCTCATGGAAGTTCAACATGGCCAAATGCAAGGTCCTACACCCGGGTCAGAGCACTCCCAACACAAGTACGAGCTGGGTAAAGAATGGACTGAGAGCAGCCCTGGGCAGAAGGACTGCTGAGTGTTGGTAAACAAGAAGCTTGACATTACTCTGCAATGTGCACCTGAAAGGTGCACCCAGAAAGCCAACCCCACCCTGGGCTGCATCAAAAGCAGTGTGACCAGCAGGTCAAGGCAGGTATTCTCTGCCTCTACTCCACTCTTGTGAGACCCTGCCTGGTGTGTCCAGCTCTGGAACTCCCCAAAAAGCAAGGGCATGGACCTGCTGGAGCAAGTCCAGAGGAGGGTCACCAAAGTGCTCAGAGGGCTGGAGCACCTCTCCTGTAAGACAGCCTGAGACAGTTGGAGTTGCTCAGCCTGGAGAAGAGAATGGTCTAGGGAGACCTTACAGCACCTTCCAGTACCTAAAAAGGGGCTACAAAAAGCTGTAGAGGGACTTTTTACAAGGGCATGTAGTGATAGAACAGCTTTAAACTAAATGAGGCTGTGTTTAGATTAGATATTAGGAATAAATTCTTTACTGTGAGGGTGGGAAACACTGGAACAGGTTGCCCAGAGAAGCTGTGGATATCCCATCTCTGGGAGTGTTCCCAGGTTATGTGGGGCCTAGAGTAATTTGATCTAGTGAAAGGTGTTTCAGGTCATGGAAAGGGGTGGAACTTTAAGGTCCCTTCCAACTCAAACCATTCTATGATTCTACAAAATGGCAAGGTATAAAATGTCTTATTGCTGCATTATTCCTGATCACCTGTACTTAAAAGTAGCTTAAAATCTGGCAATATTTTCATATGCTATACACACCTGAAATTACAGATCTGGAGTTCTGGTAAGAATGAAAGTTTTGGAACATCAGAGATATCTAATATTTTTGTTTTTATTTGTGGTCCTTAAATAATTACAGGAAGAAATAACACATAATAAAAATTTGTTGAGGGGATTTTTCAAGACTTGCATTTTTCTAAACACACAATATACACCTGAGAAGACTTATGGGCATCCAATCATAAGAAAATAAAATGCTACTACTTTAATATATGCCAGACTACTATTATTTAACTCAATATTCAAGGAAATATTTATGCATTTTCCTAAACATCCAGAAGATGGCCACAGAGCTCCCAATAGCCAGTTTTCCTACCTGCCAAACAAAGCTTTCTGGATTTGACACATAGCTTTTGACATTTAAAGTTTAGACATACTAAGACAACTTCAATGCAGCTCTGACTAACTTGACAAAATTCATTCTCAGGATCAGTCCAGGCCAGGGAACTTCTGGATGGCTGGACTGTCAACCTCATAGTGCATATCACAGGTTCTGTAACAAACTCCAGGACAGAAATAGCATTCTTATTCTACCATTACTAATCCTGCAGTTTTGAGCACAAACACAGAAATATTGTATCATGTACCAACTGTCCAGTAGTTCACCGCCCCATGCATTCTCCAACTCCAAATTCTCAGGGGAAGCTTATGTTGTTCTTACTGGTGGGACAGGCCATCTTAGATATACTTGCATTTCCCACGGCAAAACCTTGTGCCGTACTGCAGCAGGCAGCAGTGTATGTTCTAGTCCCCGTACCCCAATGAAACATGTACTGAAAACAAGGAAAACTGAAGCTCTTTCACACCATTCTTGGATTATAAAGGATATAAAATGGTTGCTCTAGGTCCATCAAACAAAGTATTCCTTCTCCCAAAAAAGTACACAAAAACCTAAAAATCTCACTCATTTCTGTGCAGGAACTTTAAAATATGTTTGTCATTGACTGTCATAATAGGCATTTTTATAATATTCCTTTACCTACAGAGAGTCATTTTACTACTTTCCTCCAGTAGTAACTCAGAGATTTTCTGTGAAGGCATATTGAAATGAAATCTCAGAGTTTTTACCGATGAGGGCTGTATGTCCTCGTTATTAAGCAACTTTAAACTTTTTGTAGTGGTATCCATCTTGAACAAAGATAATATTCCTCCTAACACTTGGCCATATTAAAACAAGAGAAACTGTCATCTTCAAGGCACCACACATCAACACAGGAGCACAATATACATCTTATACATCTTATACAATATACATGTTATAGCTGCCATCTAGAAAACATGGATTTAATCCCTCCTCCTCGTACTGGCTTTAAAAAAAAGATAAAAATAATTAATCCCTAGCAAAAAAATCTTTGATTTATACTTGTAGAATACATATATCCAAATTTCTGAGTGGCTCCAATGGAGAATACAGGTTTCAGGATTAGGTTTAGTGACTAATGAATTATGCAAACACAGAGAAATAAAATGCAAAGTATCCAACAAATACTATGTCCCAGAAACTCTCCTTAGGCCATGGTCATCTCAGAAGAGAATAATCAAAACTGCAGAACTCTTTAGGGGAAGGTGTACACTGCAATAGGTGGGTTAAGATGGGTAATCCACAACACTCAGTAGCCAGTATGTATTATTATTCATGCATCATACTAAAAGCAAGTGGATTTTATGGGCAAAGGCAGTATCAGATAACAGCTGTAGCACTGAGATAAAATTATCTTCCTTAAAGGTTTGATTGAGCTTATCTAAAAATGTTGATCTCAAAATAAATCACAAGCATTGATCTCATGCAAGAATAACATGATTTTAAAGTTCAGGCTGAAGAGAAGAAGGGAAAAATTCTCTACACGATGACTAGTCTTGTGGTTCAGTCAGCAGAAACATTTAGGGCTAGATGATCAACTGATATCAGGGAAGTCATCTTTATAGACTCTACGTCGATTTCAGATCATCAACTATATACAATTGAAAAAAATACAAACATGTTATGTTCTAAAACAATGCCCCTCATAAGGCAATCGACAAAAGTCTAGTTATGTGTCCTGAAGATGTGCATTATATAAGTTATATCATCATGATCACCACCATCAGAAATGTCTAGCTTCAATAAATATTAGTGTCATTCAAATAAAGTTCATTTTCCAAACCTGGAATATAAATCATTAATAGTTTCCTACAGTGTAGAAGCTTCTAAATGAAACCTCATTCTAATGTGTTTGTCAGAGACTACTAAATACATTCAAGTAGTTCATGATGTATATATAAAGCTTCTCACATCCCACATACTCACAGGTTCATCCACTAAACTGAGGACATGATTTTAGCAGTTTGTTAACATATTATGATTTGTTTAGAACTTGTTCTACCCTTCTAGTTATGAGATTTTTACTCTTGTTGCTTGTCTTCTCTGTGAAATATAAACAGAACATATGCTTTTACGTTTTACTATTTTATTCTTTTCTTAAAGAGGGAAGATCATGCTTGCCTTTCTTAACAAAATTATAAACAACATCAACTGATTCTAATATTATGATAAATAACTGTTTGAGATACTCTGGAGGGTCTTAGAGATCTCTTGTTGTTGAAGGTATTGAAGAGCCTTGACACCTGGCTCTAGGTGAGCCTGCCTGAGCAGTGGCGATGGATCAGATGCCTTCTGGAGCTCCCTTCCAACCTTAACCATTCTGTGATTCTATAATTCCTTATCATTTCCAGCAGTATCTCCTACTACATGGAAAACCACGGTTTTCTCATTTACTGATTGTTTACTGATTACTCCCCTTCAAAGAAATAAAAGAGGATTTTTCTCCTGTTGGTTGTACATAGATACCATTGTTTCTGGGATTCCCTGAAACTGACTTGGATTCATAGTTTTGCTTAATGTGAACTTATTACTATTTTTTACCTTAGAATATCAACTGAATTCAAGGCACAACAAATTTGTTTCTTCCCCTCTGATCTGAAGTGTACACCTGGCCTGAACAAGCATTTAAACACTACTAACAAAATGGCAGTTACCTTCATTAAAATGCTATTTGTGATTATGGAAGAGTACCTATCTCACAGCAGAAGATGTTTTTTTTCATCAAATACAGTTACCAGCACCTTCAATATGCACACATTTTCAATATGCACCCTAATCCTTAACTGTGCCTATAAAAGATGCAAAGTTGTTCATCAAGTATGCAGACTTCCCACCTAACTGCAGCATGATCTCAGTGATTTAGTCCTCAGTTTTCCCCTACTCAAAACTCTCATAATTCACTGGTTTCCATATCTTGTTATCTATTTTTCCATGCTCAGAAAATAGGGGAACGACAAAGGCAAGATCAAAGGCATTCATTAGCAAGATCCTTAGGCTTTACAGATTTTAATTCTGTTTAAAGGCAAACAGGCCAGAAGGTGAAATACAAGGGCATATATTTGAAACAGGATGGAATTTTTCTTCTTTATGATCAGCACAGGAAGAAGGATGACAACAATAAAGGTAGGAGACCTTGCAATAAAAGAAAATTAAACATGCACAAGGGAAATGCAGTATATTCCTGTAAATTGCTTTATAAACTAAAATCTTCCCTAAATAGATAACTTGATAGTTCCAAATCCAGTTCAATGACACACAGCTGATTGAAGAAGCAAACAAAATCCAGCTCTCCCATGTAGGTAAACCTCTGAAAAATTGTATACTTAAATCAGCAAGCTCCACCACACTTGGACCATAATTACAAAAATAATCTTCTCCAGACTCTCAAAACTCCTAAAATACTTTCAACTCAGAGTGTGGAGTCACTTGCTGGTTTCTCAGACCTACTAAAGCACAGAATTACTCACTCTTGACAGGGATTGGGAGAAAGGGTCCAAATAAAAGCAAGTTCAACCATCCCTAGTTTTAATCACTAGGGATGAATATAGAAGAGACCAGACATCTCTGTGCTCAAGTCTCACCTTCCAAATCTTACAGGCAGTTCTAATTTTGCATGAAGTGCACAGGTTTGTCTCAAAGCACGTATCTAGACTGCATAGTAAATGAAGCAATAGAAACTGGAATTTAATTCACAGGCTATGTCAGCTACCTAAAAGGCAACAAAGTCATGGAAACTCACTAAAAGATCCAGAGCTTATCTTTAAAATGTAAATAAATTCCAGGACTTGATGGAAAATTCATTTAACTTCAAACACTTCATTTCATGTGTCACTCTTCACTGTTGAAATACTGAAGGAAAAAAGAGAAGGTGCTGTAAAAAGCCATTAATAGTATATTTTGATCATTTGTGTACTCAGCTGTTGAGCCCAGTGTCTGTCCCACACCACTTCAAAATAAGATCAGTATCAAATGCAGCACTAAATGCATGGCATGCTTTTAGGAACAAAAGCACTAACTAGCCTGTCCGAAACAAGCTTCAAGAGAGGCAGATGTGGGATCTTGTGATGGCTTTTTTAAAATTCACCCCATGGGATGTTTCTTTGGATACAGCACAAAATGAGTTCCATGCACCTTATACTTTTAAAGTCCTATACCTTCTATCCATTGAAGCTCCCTAAGATCTCCTATGTGCAATCTAAACGCTATATCTGAGAGAACAGTAAAATTGATTTTCAAAATTCCACCTTTTCTCTATTTACAAAATTTTCACATTTTTCATTTTGATTTTTCAATACCAGGCTGACAGGTAAGAAATAATAGCAAAGATTTTTTTTATTTCTTGAAATGAAGTGAAAATCAGAAGAACAAACCCTGGAAACTAGGAGATACATCTTAGAATTAATCTGATGCAAGTGTTTAAATTATACCAACAAGGAAAAAGGTTAAAGTGCAGAGGAACTAATAACTATAAAAGAACATAAAAAGTCTTAAAAAAAGATACTATAAATACACTAGAAAAGGAGAACAAATTAAAATAAAGAACTATCATATCAAAGAGAAAGAAGCAAATACGAGATGATAGAAAGAATTCCCAGTGTTCAATACTTTCTCTGCTCCAGTCTTTGCAGGAAAAAAAAAAAAAAAAAAAAAAATCACCTGCAGCCGGATGCTTAACAGTAGTGATTTTAGGAGGAAAAAACTGCAAGCCAGACAAGGGAAGCTGAAAGATATGCTGGTGATTTATATATATTCAAATCAGCAGACTCTTGTGAAATTCATTCTAGAGCATTTAACTAACAAACTAACTGAAGAAACTTCAAATCCATTAGCAACTGCCTTTCAGGAACAGAGGCCAGAGAAGGACAAATACATGTCTTTGAAAAAGAAAAAGGGAAGATGTCGGCAACTACTAACTACCAAGCCTAAATCAGACAACAGCAAGAATCATAGACAAAGCTATTAAATAAATAATGTATCAACATCTAATGGAATAGAAAGGCGATAAGAATGAGCTGACATGAATTTATCAAGAATGAATCACATTAAATTAGTCTAATTGCATTCTCAACTGGGAAACTTGCCTAGTGGATAAGAAAAAGAAGCAGATGCAAAATACTCCAACTATAAGACTCTTTACTATCCTAGAAGATACTTCAGTAAAAAAAAGAGAATTACAATCTACGTGAAAACACTGCAAGGTAGAAAAACATCTGGTGGGAAAAAACACACTTACTGAGTAGCTTTCAAGGGCTGGTTGTCAGATCTGAAATGGGATCGTGAAGAGGTCTGACAATATTTCCATTAATGATCTGGATGAAGAAATAGAGAGCACATTCATGACAGTGAACTTATTTACAGGCTGTGAGTGATTTAAAGCACTCTGGGGGATGGGATTCAACTCCCATATCATCTTGACAAACCACCAGAAAGCATCAAGTACTAGCAAGAAACAGTGAATGTTTCATTTGTGAAATAACTATGAAAAACAAACTCCTACAATGGTGACCAGGTACATTCAGCCAGTCCAAGCGTAGGACCCAGCAGAGCTGCAGTTTTACACTCCATTAGAAAACTGGGGGGCAAGGAGAGGTATAGAATACTGCAAAATCTATTTCAGATATAAGGAAGTATAGGCATAGTTCTAGGTAAAAGTGGAAACTTCACAACATTCTGAAGGAAAGACAAAGATGTAAGATTGAAGAGTGGATTTAGGCATTAATTATTGAACTCTCACATCTGATTGGTCTGGATCTCCAGAGAGTGAATAGATAACCCTTTCTGAAATTCAAAACTTTGTTTCTGTATCTGTGCATAGCTTGGCTACAAGTCTCTGAAGGAGAAAAGCTTGAAAATGACACCCACATCCATCACAGTCAGGCAACAGTGAGGCTGCAAATCAGAGATGCTGACCAGAGCTGGTTTAGAGCTCCTCACAGGCAGACAGACCAATTTACTAGAAAAGTATTTCCAAAAAAGCTCTGTAACTAAAATAAAAGTTTGAAAATTGTTCAGAATATAACTGTTGTGATCAACCTAAAACATTTGGGAGAGTGTGATTTGGGAAAACTAGTTTTGGGTATTTGGCACAATTTGAAAAAATGCAAAATTAATTGCAAAACAAATCTTCTGTTCCTCATTCAGCTCACACTGACCTCACTATCTGTAAATTCTCCAGTGAATCAAGAACTTCCAGAGATAAAATTTCCTGAGAGAAGAAATAAATGTTTCTCACACAAATATCTCCCAGATCATGTCACACCTAGTTTTCATGTAGCATGGCAAAGAATACTTGTCATCATTTCATACTTTAAAAATTGTTAGCAGTTTTTGCTCCCACAAATGTATTTCAGAATTCTCTTCTACAGGAAAGAAAGCAAAAAAAAAAAAAAAAAAAAAAGAGCAACTATTCCTGATCATATCCAGTGAGATTCAGAGCTGTTCATTACACATGAGTGTTTAAGGGATAATACATGGGGTTTATTATGCAATAACTGTATTTCATGTTTCTGAGTACTTATTTGAGATACTTTAAAATATTGTAATATCTTCTGAAAACCAGAAGGTCAATGAAATCAAGGATACAAAATAGCTACATGTTTTTCAGTAACAGGTCTGAACTCCATCAACGAGGCTAAGGTTTTGCAAAGGTTAATCCATTTAACTACCACACAAAGGAGCAATCTTCCTGCTGCATGTTCCCACCATTTTCATTAAACCAGCCACTTGCATTGATCTCCTTGTGAGCTAATTCAGCTCACTAAACTGGTAGCAAACTAAAGTAAAAAAAAGAAAAAGGTGGTGCAGGGGTAGTATTTTCAGTTTCCAGGAGAGCTCCTGAATTATCTCAGACAATCTGTAAACCTTAACAGGAATTTAAGTGCTGATGTCAATGACCTTGGTCTTCATTGAGAGAAGACCACCTTCCTGATACATACTTCCAAATTACAATTCAGGCTGCATGGTTACATTAAAAAACTAAAATCAATCAACTTACTGCGAGACAGATTCTCAAGGGCTTTTCCAAGCTTTTTGCTCTCTTGAAGAATATGATTTAGTTCATCAAAATCATGGTTCTCCGGTTTTGTCTTCCAATCCCATTTAGGATGCTCTATTGACCTTGGCACTAAATATACACAGATATATAGATGAAGTTTAGATTTGGTAGTTCAGACTCCAACAGTAGAAAAAAATCTGCACAGTGAGTTTACAAGCCCAAGTGTCTTGGGTGGAAATTAGTTAACTATCCCTTTATTTTAATTGTTGGAAATATTTTCTTTGGTCCATGTGAAGTAAAAACATCTGTGAACAAATGCATACCTGAATTATTCTTGCAACAAATTAATTGGTAAACAGGATAATTAACATTCATAATTGAAAATAATAAAACTAATGTATAAAAATGTATTTAAAATACTGTACATGATGGTATCTAATTTACAACAAAAAAGAATTGTGTGGCCTAGGGATCAGTAAGAAAAAATGTTGAAAGAAAAATGAGTAACTTCTGACTTTGCTAGTTATTTTATCAAGAAGAAAAAATATTTTAGATACACCTTTTAAAATAACTTTTTTCTTTTTCAAAAATCATAAAGTTCATAAAAAACAGTGAAACAAAGAAAGTCCTTATCATGCATGTTGTACAGCCTCTAATCTTCATTGCACTACTTAAACAAACTCAACCTTTGGGAAGCACAGACCTGAGCTTACACTCTGCTGCTCATTATCTATTCCCAAAGCCTTTAATTTTAAAATAACAGTATCTCAACTGCTGAGCTAAGTTTACCTACAACAAAGAGGAGTATCTGAGATATGTAGGACACACAATGAACAGAGCTTCTTTGAACAATGTGAACATTTTGAACAATTTGTAGAAATGAAAACAAAAACAATGCCATTTCTGGAACTGCAGTTTAACATGTTCTTTTTGCCAGTGTTCAGAATTAAGTGAGCTGCTGCTTTTGCCAAGAAATGCAACACTTGGGTTGTCTCCAAACACAGCATTACCATGCTGGTGTGAAGATGATGGTGTCTAGTCCACCTTTCCACCAGAAAGGACCAGTTGCAATTTTACCAACCATCATTTACTAGTTGCTGACCATTCACTTAAAAAGAACTTCAACGAAAAGCCTAAAATATCTTGGCCAGCTTCAAAATTTTTGTTTACTAATTTGACAGCTGTCAACTAATCTATGGTTATAAACATCATTTTCACTACATGCTAAGAAGGCAACTTACAGACTCCTATAGATTGTGCTAAAAAGGTGGTTTCGTGATAATTTGGAACTTCAGACTGCTTTTATGATGGTATGGGGAAATCATGCTCAGACATCAAGTCTGCTAGCTATTACAAAATGTGTTAAATAACTTGGTATTGAAATTTGCCTTAATGCTGACTTTCCTCTGTGTGAATACATAATTTGCTCCACTTTGGATCAACTTCAACTTCCCCTTGCGGAGTTAAGTCAATAGTCACTTAAAGAAATGGGACAAAGTTATGCTGAAGTCCTTCCTTCACAAATAAAATTATTTTACCTCCTGTAGGCATAAACCAACTCATCCTCAAAACAGACATCTATGGAGAGTCTGACAACCCAGAGTACATCCTGATCTGTAATACCCACTCAGAAACCTGGCTGATAGGGAAGTTAATGTATTAGACTGCAATTACAGACATTCTCAAAGACAGAAGACAAAAGAGACATTTAAAAAGACCTACAGTGATAAGAATAGAAGGAAAAGGACATAAGAACTCTCAATAAGGACAAGAGAAGAGAGGAGCAAGTTGAAGTGTCAGAGTCTTGCTCTGCTCTGTGTCCAAAAAAGGCAAGTATTGTATTTCCTTCTAAGGACAATGGAAATAATGAGCTATAGTAGTTCCCAGTAAATACATACAGACTTTAAGGTATTAGAGTATGAATAGCCTCAACTCAGATGAGCAGCTTGTAATTTTTTGTTGATACTTACAAATTTCAAACACTACTTCATAATTCCCTGGTTAAAGAACTTCTAGACCAATTAAAAGTTACATAAATTCTTGTGTAAAAAAAGTTAACTCCATTCAAAGACTTTAGCATGTACAATTTAAACAGCACAACTTCAGCACTTCTCATCCTTTTTTTTTGCTTGTTTACAGAAAACAAAATGTTCCACCTAGTATTTTTTCAAAATTATTACTAACTGTAAATATAAATTTCTTAATAAACTAGAAAAGAAATTCTATAAAGAACTCTCTCTTTCGAGTCCTTTTGCAGTCATCTTACCATCATCCTTCTGTGTGCCAACTCTATATTCTACAGCAATCACTCATTAGCAGTATGACAGACTTTCTATGTTTATGCTGAACTTGTCACACCAAAAAATTGTCTCAGTACCACCAGAATACCAACAGGCAACAATTTAATACAGCGAAACCACAAAAAAAATTACCAAACCTTGGAGCTTCCAGATTGCAGAAAACTTCCACACGTCAGTTTGAAACAAAACACATTTTTTCAAAATAAAAAAGGACTTTTGAGAAACCATATGCTTGTGAAGCAAAATTTATCATGGGACATAAACTAGATAAGCATGATAATTTATCATGGGACGTAAGCTACTTGACAGCTGTGGAGTTTCCAGGATCAGCAGCTGCCCAGTATATGGACTGACTGACATGAGGAAAAAGAAAGTCTCAAGACTCTGGCTCTTGAAAAGTACGGACACTTGCTCAAGACAGTAACCTGGTTGCTCATTTCAGAGAAACGTCTCACAAACACAGGAAGCTTAGTCTGCAACTCACTAGATGAATAATGAGAAATCAGTCAAAACCATGGTGTAAATTTGCTATGCATGCTGGTGGACAATCAGCTGTGTTTTACTGAGCCATTTTGTACTTCAGTGAAAAGGTACCAAAATATATACACTGTCATGAATTATTTCTATGCCTCAATACAATTTGTTTCAACAATGATTTGGCTCATTCTAAGGAATCAAAACAGAGAAGTTAAACAGAATTAGAACTGACTGAAATTTTTATTACTTCTAGAGAAGACATAGTTCTTCCTACTTAACTAGTCTCTCAAATAATGAATGGATATTAAAACAACATCTATTTAGTAGAACAGTGTGGCACATGTTTGTTCTTTCAAGTTCATTTCCTTCTTGCTTACAGATTTTTTCAAAACATAAACCCTTCTCAGCTGTAGGATCAACAAGCACTGGTAATTTTTAAATGAATGCCTTTGTTGGAAGCATACAGAACTGTACAAACACCATATGACCCCTCTTAGGACTCTTCTCAAATACGTGATCCTCCTCTGTATGCACAAAGTCCGTCACTAATCGTTTACACGCATGTGTCACTACACACTTAGCAAAACCCTTTCATTACACTCTGACCTTCCTCCTTCTTTACTACGCTCACTCATTCCACAAAATCAATCAGTAATTTCAATTCTCTTACCACATTACACACTTCGACCTCATCTTTGTTATTTGAGAGATTTATATATTATATAACACTTCCTCTTAAAATAATATCCCTATAATTCAGAAGATTTATTACATCTACATTGTAGGATTTGTAAGATGTAAAGTTTCCCTTTAGGGAGCTGAAATTTCACCATCTCATCTTAGGAGAATGGACAGACACACTTACCAGTATTTCTGATTTTCTGGTGGTGTGTCCTGACAGTAAATGCACATTAATTTACAATTGTGTTATGAATTCTACCACAAATCAGCACACCTTTATTTTCTACTGGATGATGGTAAAAGGTCAATACTGGTTTTATCTACCCATACAAGTCTTTTCAATGCATGGTCTGCAGACAGAATCAGACCAATTTCTCATTAAATCCAACATTTCATTAATGCATTGTATGGCCATGTTACATCTCAAAGTACAAAAATATGTACATATAATATAAAATTCCTGTATATCATATAATAATATATATAATATAATGTAAAAATTACTCATGTATTTAAATCTTGCATTCAGGTTGGAGTTCTTTGATAATAAATCCAAACTGGTTTACATAGTATCTGGATATTAAAAGGCTAAAAGGATGATGGTTACAGTTCTAGACTGACTGAGAGCAACTAGAAGCATGCAACACTGTACTTGCATACGGGATGTGGTGAGAATGCTGAACTGAAGCAGCATGAAAGGATGATCTGTAATCTGATATAATATGGAGGTAGTGAAGAGATCAACCTACTTTGCCTAAAAGTAGCTTGCTAGGAAACAAAAAGTCTGTTTTACAAACTAGTTTGAAACTTCCAAATGTGTTTTTCTTCAGATACAGAACGTGATCATTTAAACATTTCATTTATACACACAAACACCTCTAGCTCCAAGTTTCTTCCTTGCCAGACAACAGCAGCAGCTTCTGGTTAACTCTGGTTTTGCACACACCAAACAAGTGGTCAGATGGCTTAGATATTAACAACTGTTTGTGTGTTCCAGGTGCACCTGAGATCATAACAGGCAGGAGGGAGTGGAGGTATCTTTCCAGTAAAAAAGTTGAAAGCATAGGGAAGAGACATTTGTGCAGCAATAATATGCACACAGCAATCGACATCACTCCGCTGAAGGAAAAAAAATATTTCCCTATCAAATAAATCGAATATCCTCATGTTCCCAAACATTCCTATGAAAGGACAGCTCTGAATAAATGTAAAAGTTTGTGATCATTTCAACCAGACAGTCACAAGACAAAAACCCTGAAACAGAACATAATAGAGTTGATGGACTCTATTAAATTTTGGGTTTGTTTTGGCACTTTGGGGGTGTGCTTTTTAGATTCTTGGGTGTGGGGATTTGTTCTTTTTTAAAAAAAACAAATATGAGAGTAAATCTTTAGTTCTACACAGGTCCAAAACTTTCTGTTTCTCAGATGAGTCCTTACTACCTCTTTGGAGACGCTTTGTGAAAAAAAGTACAAGAGGTAGAAGCTGAAGACACAAAACAAATGGAATATGGTGCGCACATTAGGACAGAATTCCTTCTAAACACACTTGTTTGCTGATCTGTGTAGTTGAAGGGGTACATGGTACCTGCTGATTTTGGCATAAACCAGAAAGAAAGGTCAAAAGCATATTTAGAATAAAAATCTATATATATACATTAATGTAAGAATATTGATCCATTTGGCAGAAAATAAGAGCTGCAAGGTATGGCAAAAAGGCACATGTCTGAAACCAATCTCTGCAACAGCAACTAAAAGAAAAAGTAGTTCAAATATACAAACTATTTTCAAAAAGTTGCAGACACAACTAATTGCAGGCGTAAGTAATGAAAAAATAGGATTAATTAAGGTTTAAAAAAATCAGTGTTATGGAAAAAAATTGAAATGCATAAACAGCAAAGCATGGAAGCAGAGGATAATTAGGCTGGAAAGTAGCTCTGGAAGTCTTCTAGCCCAGCCTGGTGCCCTAGACTGCTCCATTGAGGGCAGGTTTCTCAGAATATTCAGTTCAGTTTTAAATATACTCCATGATAGTGATTACAAAGCCTCTCTGGACAACCTATTCCTGTATCTGACTATCCATGCATTATAATTTTTGTTTCCTCTTGTCCTTTCACTAAACACTCTTGAGAAGACAAATCTGAGTATGTCTTCTCATCCACCCTCCAGCATACTAGCTGATGGTAACAATGAAATCTCTCCTGAGCTTTCATTTCTTCAGTACGACCAAACCAGTCCCTTTCAGGTCCATCACATGCTCCAACCCTGTCATCATCTTGTTGAACCTCCACAGGACTTGCTCCAGTACATCACTGTTTCTCACAATAGACTCCAGATGCCACCTCAAAAACAAACACTGCTGGCTCTACTCTTGCTACTGCAGCCTGGCACGCAGGTCACCTTCAGCACTGCATGAGCACACAGCAACAGCTGGTTTGTATTCCAAGTCCTTGTCCATCAGCATCCCACATCTTTTTCTGCAAAGCTACTTTGTAGGCACACACATACCAGTTGACACTATTGCTCAAGCTTATTCCATACAAGATCTAGGACTTTGAATTTACCTGTGTCAAACTTCAAGAGGTTCAGCTCAGTCCATTCCTTGGTCCTATCCCTCTGAATAGCACTCATACCACCCAGAATACCAACCACTTCCCACAACTTGGTCTAACCATAAACCTAAGAGAAATTCTATCCCATCATCCAAGGCATTAGGAAATCCTTTTAAATGGCATCAATCACAGTACCAGTCCTTTGAGCATGCCATTAAAGATAGACTTTCCAATTGGACTTTGGAGGAAGGAAGGATCACAGTATGATGACAGGAAAAGCCCACAATACCTTTTGGCTAGTCACAACCCCTTGAATCCACCAGCTGAGTCAACTTTCCATCATCTTATCCACTTATTGAGTCCATATCTTATCAACTGAGTTACAAGGACACCGGAAGCGGACAAGGGTTTTGCTAAAGTCATGGTATGAAATATTCATCACTCTTTCTTTGGTTACAGGGCCAGTTATTTCACCAAAGAGGGCAACTGTGTTGATCTGATCAGACATATATGGTCTCATAAATCCATGCTTGATATTCCAAATCACATTTTCTTCCTTGTGACTAGGAACACCTTTCAGGAAAGTTTGCTCAATAATCCTTGCAGAGGGTGAGGTTTGCCCTTCCACAAAATCAATGAGATATTTGCATTTTCCTAATCATCAGGAACATCCACAATAACTATGACCTTTCAAAGATGACAGAATGGCCTTGGAATGGTATTAGTCTCCTCTTTCAGCATGCTTAGAATCAATCCCATGTAGTGCCAAGTATTTATGAATGTCAGTTGCATTAAGCACACCCTAATTCTACCTCCTTTGTAGGCAAAGCTGCACTCCCACACACTGTTTCTAGACTTGGGTAGCTTGAGAGTAAGTCTTACCAACTGAAGAGTATTAGTAAGTTTCCTTCAGTCCACAGATGTACAAAATATTTCTTTGCATGACATGAGACCGGATAGTTTAGAATGCCCAGCCTCCCCTTTGTCCCTCTAATGGGACAACCTGAGGACTAACAAGCACAAAGCTTGTAGTAGGCACGTTTGAGGGGAGTGACGTGATGTTACCCCCTCACTCCCCATCTGGGATAAAGGCAGAGAACTCGAGATCTTTAGGAGATGGCATCAAAGTTACTTGCTGCACACCACAGAGTCTGAAAAGAAAGCACAGGGCAGAAGGAAGGAACATAGTATGATGACAGGAACAGCTCACAATACTTTTTGGCCAGTATCTAACAGTGGATCTCCACAAATTGCTGTTTTCTAACAAATCTGTTAGATAAGACACAGACTGACTATAAGTATTTATTGGAATGTCTCTTATTTATTCTTGAAAATAAGTTAAAATACACATGCTTCTTTTGAACAGACTTAAAAATCCATGTGCCCATTGAGAGGCACAATGGAATTGATGATCAGATCTGAGTGGTTTTGAAGCAGGTAATGGGCTTCATGAAGAAGAAAAACAGACAAATGCTCAATTTCCTGAGAAAATCCTGTACAATGGGACACAGCCACCTGTAACAGCTCTTTTAACTTGTTGCAGGTATTTATTCTCAGTAAAAAATGTTTCATAATCATACAAGATTATTAATCACTCAAAAGCACAGTATTTCTATTGTATAAATTTATCATTATTTACTTTACCCATTGCTGTGTAGTGTTTTGACTTAGTGAGGTCACTGGGCAATTTTCCTTGACTCCTAAGTCTAGACTTTCCCATATTGCTTTTCAGAGGAAAGACAGCAAATTTTCTATTGCACCATCCTATATCTATGTTCTCATCTGGTACACCCAGTCACACTCAGCACTATAAAGCTTTGGCTATTATAAAAATATCAAAAAGCTACAAGAGTCAACAGAAGAAAATCTAATTTTTCAATTTATTTTGGAGAAAAAATCTTATATAAACAATTCCCTGGTTTTGTAACTATATTTATATAGGTATGCATATTGCAAATATATTTATTTGTGAAGAAACCGCAACATTAAGAATCAAGTTAAAATTTAGATTTCTTCAATAGCCAGTACACAGGAAGCATATTTCATTAAGACCTGTTGTCTTCATTTTCACTAGTTTTTTACAGGTAGTTGACAATATTCTCTTCAGCTGCTCTATTTTTACTCTACCTTTTCTTTCAGTGTACATTTAGATTCCTTCAGCAACTGTCAGAACAGTACACCTGTTCTGCTGACACTACTCCCATACCTTGAACAGTATCTGTTCATAATTCACAGTTTTGAATTCCCTGACACACAGAAAAAAAATCTATTAGGACCAATATCAACAGAACAGATTTTACACATGCAAAATGGCAATGCAAACTAAAACATCAAATCATAATCAGTATCCAAACATAAAATATCACATGACACCCAGATGTTAGTCTGGTTTTCAATCAATCTATTCAGAGTTCTTTTATATCTACAGATGAAAACATAGGGCATTATAAAATATTTATAATTCAAGTGAGATTAAGTCAAGAATCAAACTCTTCCTCTTCTAACATATATATATATATAGGCATTTCACCTGCTTACAGTTTGCTTTCCATTTTAAACCTTATTCAAATGAAAAAGATCATATAGGTTGAAAAGTATGCACAAATTATTAATGTAGTGAAGCTTTCTTACATGACTTGGACTCCGGTGATGGTGGAGAAATGTTGGACACAGCAAGGTCGCTCTTTGACTTTTTAGGCTTTTTTGCATTTACCTGCCAAGGCTTATCATAATTTCTAAAATCTCTTCTTGTTCCTTTATTTTCTGTTAAAAGAATCAAATCAGATAATCATAACATTTGTAGGGTAATTTTTCAAAGACTTAACAAACAATTAACAAAAAATTCCCCAAGGTATATCAATCCAAGTTAAAGACAGCTCCTTTTTCCTCCTATTTCTGACTGGTTTTATATTTATTATATTTATTCCACTTTTAAAATATCAAAACTTAGAAATTAGTATATTTTTCATTAAAAAGGTCTATTTTTTGTTATGAAAAATACTTAATGTCAATTTTATGTACATGTTTTACTGCCTATGTTAAAACTGTGTATTTGATATAAATGGTTGATTTGTCAGTAAATTAACACTTTGGCTAACAGGAACTATTTAAACTCTATAGTCTAAAACAGATCATTAGCCAATTTTTAAACACAAACTAATATTGTAATAGTAGCTTGTACCAGAATACAAAAACCAAGACTTCTACTTTACAATCAGAACGGATACTACTTCAGAATATTATTTTAATGCTTCTGAAGATTTTACAATCATAAATTATTCACACTGGAGTTTATAAAGTAGCATAGCAGCTCCTCATTAAGGGTGGGGATGATAGGTATATAAAAACATGTATTATTAAAGAAAATATCTCAATAGTGTTTAATCTCAAGTACAAATACACCATGGGAGGGAAAAAGAAAACAAAGAAAGAGGACAGCAAGGGAACCTCTCTCACTGAGACTGGGATGTTTCCATTCTGTAACTCTGATGCATGTTCACATGACATATACCTAGGCTGTGCTGACAGACAGCAATGTATATTAAATTCAGTATCTGCTAGATAAACAGGATTTATTCTGCTCAAAACCATAAAGCAGTACCTGTTCAGTAGGTACATGTGCATCCAGGAAATCACGGACACAAGTGTGGGGAGGTTAGACTGGAGACGAGCCCTTTCCAGCACACAGAACATACCTGAGGTTTCACTCTCTGCCCAGAGGGCAGCAGAGCCAGACAATGTTCTCTGAAGCTGACCACGGTTTCCCTGCTTGGACTGAAGATGATCAATTAGAAATGGGATTGGCTGGTCAGGTGTCTCCGTTATCAGCTTGGTCATCAACTCCTTTAGGAAATTAAGCCAAAACAAAAAATTAGTGAGATATTGCACCCAAACTAATCTTGTATTTGCCAAAAGAAAATGAGCATTTATAAAGGAAAGGTTTGTTTTCAAATAGAAGACAACAGCTGGAACATCCACCTCCTCAAACTACTGCTATTTTGGTCCTATGAAGTGCTCATATCAGAAGTGTTCTCAGCCTATGCAGTCTCTTATCCACTGGAACACAGGTTAAAAAAGCCTGCGTTCAAATTTGTCCTGTTCAAATTTATCCCAAACAGCAATGCTGTCCATTTAACCACTCAGAACCAGCACCTCTTCAGAGCTGCAAGTAGTTCTTCTCTGACCAATACGTCTAAGCTGCTTCTCATTAGAAACTGGAGATTCAGGAAAGTTTGTGAATTTTCATCTCATCCAAATACAGAACAACTGTCTGGTTCAAATATGCATTCATATCTGGGAACTCCAAGGTCTGATCAAACAAGTAGATGATTTTCAAAGCAAATCCTCAAAAACACTATAATATAGAAATAAAGAAGTATTTTATTACATTGTTGCAGATATGGATATAAAGCCAACGTCAACAGGAAAGCATCTTCTATGCCATGCATTGGTGCTATCCAACTGCTGCTCTGCACCTTGGCTGTGCAGGGCTGCAGAAAAAGAAACACTCTCCATTATTGCTGCTGGGGTTCTTTCTGGCTTCCTAGGCATAAAACACATTAAGAATCCAGAAAGAAGCTGTGGCTGTGCTGCACGCATGTGCTCTGAGAGGAAATGAATGACTCAGGGCAGGTGAGGTGACCCTGAAACCCATTTAGTTCTACAGGAGATCTGTGGCCGCTGCTGCAAAATGAAAAAGCTCCACAGAAGTAAAAAATTACAGGAATGTACAGCAAAATGAGAACAAAATAAAAATAAACAACCCAAAACAACTAAGTTATTCAGAGCACGTATTCTCTCTTCACCTTTTCCCAAGTATAAACCTTAACACAACTTACATGCACTTAATTCTAGCACTACTTCATCTTTTCCACACACTTTCATGTAATAAATTTTTTTTTCAAATGTCAGTAGTTACTTAGCATTACCATCAATTAAGTGTGTTGGGAAAAGGTACTTCAGAGGAAGTACACCAAATAGCAGCAAGCATGAATAACTGCACACAGGATTACTAAGGCATAGCAAGTTCTCTTTGTCCACAAAAAGGAGAAAATATGCCCCATCTGCCCACATTTCTTGTCAAGACACAATCTTCTGTGATGCCATTTTTGATACTTATCCTCAGTGAAATGAAAAACCCTGGCTGTCTCTGGTTTTGAACTGGAACTAAACAGGAAGAAATTAAGCTACTTACTAATCTTAGAATTGTTGGAGCTATGGAGTATAACTTCATCTGGACTGCCTCTTACCGAGGTAGGAGAAACCCTCCAATATACATCATACAAGAAAAATTCTGGAATTGCAGTAATTCATATTTTAGTTGCTTGGCAACACTAACAGCAAACTTTTATTCTTTTTCCTGCCAAAAAGCAGAATTAGTGACAATGGGAAGATGTAATCTAGTGCTTGTAATGGACCACAATAGCTGTAGTAATTCCACTGGAGAGGATTCTATTACCAAAGGAAAAGTGCCAATCTGTTACAGCTGACTTGTAATTTAAATAATTTCTCAGAATCATGGTTTGAAAATTATTTTTGTCTTAGATTAATTGCAATATTAACATAGTACTGAAAAAGGTAATACAGAAAAATGAGAAATTTTAGAATGCTTACATACCAATATACAACAAATGCTACTAGATTGCTGCCATAACTGATCTGCTTGTTGCAGGAAGAAATGGTCTTTAAGTAACAGAAATGCATCTAATAAAATAAAACTGAATACAGGATTCCTTAGAAATGCATCTAATAAAATAAAACTGAATACAGGATTCCTTTGCTACTGAGATGTAGCAAAAAACCTAAAGACCACTGTGATGTGAAACTAGATTCTATTAAAAAGGACCACTTTTTGTACCTACTGTTATATTGATAATAAGATCCAAATCATATAGAGATCTGTGCTGTCCAAGAGAATAATCAGTCCTATTCTGAGACAGCAGTTAGAAAATTACAAAGAACTGTAGACAGACACTACTTTCATCTGGAATAACAAATCTGTTGTACCAATCCTGTGCACCTAAAGTGAAAAGAGAAAAAAAAAAAAGAAAAATATATAACATTGCTGAAATCCTCATAAACTGAAGAGTGTGAAGTTCAGAAAAAACCTACTTATTTGTGTAATAAGCCTCAAACTGATTTGCCTCAAGCACTCTCAGAAATGTCATTAAAAGTAAATGCAACTTAAAATGAACACAAAGGCAACTCAAGTTATAAAATCTGCCATTTAAGGAAGACAAAACTCTACAAGCATTCAACTGCAAAAGGGGAGAAAAGAAACTGTTAGGAATCTACTTTCTGCTTCAAGAAAGGTTTGGAAGTGGTCTCCAATTTACCACTTTACATGGAGTTCCTGGAAAGTTCCTGAACTCTGGACAAAGTGCAAAGAACACCTCCACTCCAAGAACAATAGCTTCAGACATATACTCTGTGGAAATTCACATTCACATGCTGCAGGTGTTGTCTCTCTTCCGTATCCTTCTGCCTCACACACTGCCAGACATCCCAGAAATAGGATCACAGCTCCATGACCCTCACTGCCTCTGCCCTTCTACCAGCTTCTGCCAAGGGACACAATTACCAGTTTCATCCAGTTTCTACCAGTTTCATCAAGGGACACAACTCCATCTGCTAACCTCTCAACCTGTCCTCTTCAAGCTCACATTTCCTTTGAGATTTTTTTCATCCCCAGCAAATTGGCAATTACATGGAAATATGCTCACTGCCTGCATTCAGTTGCTTGGCTATGCCATGAGGTGGGAGGTTGGAGGGGCAAGAAAAAAAAGAATAAAGCCAAACCCAAGCAACCCAACAAGAAAAAAGCACAAAGCTTCACCAACATGAACTGTACATAGTGCTCACCTAATTTTTAAGTAAAAACACATACTTCTGTGGAAGTGAAAAGATATTACATATTAGGAATGTCAACTAAAGCACCATTCTGTAGCAAAGCTAACTTAAACTTCTAATTAAATGATCAAAAGCTTATTTAATGACCTCATCTGTTGCTCAGGTGACATCTTAATAGACAGTAGGAATAACATACTACAGGCTACTCTAAATATACTTTCACATGTTTGAAATGTCTCTAAAAAAATGTATTAAATAAGAAAAAACTAAAGCATCCAAGGTACAAAAATAATATTCCTTTTTGCTTAACAGCAGTCTGATCTGACTCACAATGTGCTAAGTAGGCAAGGTTTCACAAGAAAAAGAAAAGGGAAAAGACCAACTAGTCTCACTGAAGACGCCTCTGCATTAAAAGCAGAACAAAAATGGCACAAGATCATTGAAACTGAGATTCATTTTTTCATTACAAATCATCAGGTAAGTTTCAACTCTTCATAAAAACAAAAATGCAAGACATCTAAAGATAAGCCTCTTAAAAATATTAATAATACTTTTCACATTTTAGCTCAAATTTCTAAGTTTTCTACAATTCAAATAAGGCAAGTCTGTTGTTCTACGCACAATGTGCCTTATACCAACAAATAAAAAGCCATGGCAGATTGGGTCTCCATGCTGCCAAATGAACTGCTTGCTACTCATAATCTCTCCATTCCTATCTCCTTTCTACTGCCATGTCTTCCTTTCACTCCACGTCCCTTTCTCTTTTCTATCAGTGGACTCCACACAGTCTCTTCCTCCCAGCTGTGTAACAAGTGAAGAAGAAGCTGTTCAGAAGTCAGTAATTATGAATTCCCTCTGCACCCTTGAGACGCACTGGAGCACAGAAAAGGGGCCAAAGGAAACTTCCATGGTTACTACAGACTAGAGCACTCAGATTAACACATCAGTTTCTGCTGTTTCCCAATTATACTGCCCCAAATTAGGCTCTGCCTCGTCTAAAGGCAGAATAAGAAAGGACAGGATAGTGATACAAGCTCTTTCAGTGAACTGCTTCATGGATTTTACCTAGCACTGTGCAAATCAGTCCTTCTTTCTTCATAGTTTGTAAAGCTATCTTCATATCCTCCTACATTAACTAGTTTATTGAACTATGCTACTAAAACTGTTTAAAAAACAACTTGTTTAAGTTCATTTGTGGACATTTCCAAGAGAGATTCATGCACGTGCATGATGAGGCTGCAAGAGATCTTGAAAAAAACACCGAGTCTGAAGTAGCGGTTTAATATATTAATTATTTAGAAAGAATATACAGAATTTATAAGCAATAATTTATAAAGAATTCTTTATATCTTTCACTATTTTCCTATCCTGAGGTACTCTATTACTTATTCAATGAAGGCTCAAATTTTTATTTCCTTGTAACTTTCCAAGCATTTAATACAAATGAAACAGTCTTCACAGTCTATTAATCATAAGCCCAATTACAAGAAAGTCCTAATTAGCCTTGTCTAAATGTACCTATCAGGTTATTAAGTTAATTAAGAGACATTCTATTTTGCCCTGTGACTACACAACAATCACATTTTAACTGTACAGACTTTATAGACTCTGGCACAGCATTCACATATTCTGGCTGGGTTACACTCTTGCTTTCATGGATTAAATTAGAAGTTCAAATACAATTAAATACAGCAAGTCTTCACAGTGATGTCAGTAGTGACTTTGTCAATAAAGAAGTCATGAAGAGTTAGATGTCTCCCAGCTGACCAGCCAGAGTATGTCCACTTAGGATAAGGAGAACTGCTCTCCTGGCTCCACTGAGTTATTGGAGATATATGCATTGACTACAGTGAAGCTTGGACACTTGAACATCTAAATTTAGACTTGCTAACCCCTTCATACAGGCTGTAAGTAAACAAAGAAGAAAAAAAATGGAGGGAAAATTTGTGGAAGGACAGTAGGTTTAAGAAACTTTTTAATGACTGACACTTTTTTATTAGAATTCCATTCTGATTACTGCAGTAACAAAGCAAGGAAACAAAAACAAATAATTGTTTTAAAGTATATTTTAACATTACTCTTACTGACTAAATTAGAAGTCTGAAATTCTTAAATGAGAGCAGAAATGACTGCTTAAATGACTGTTTCTACCAGAAAAAGATTATTTTCTATGGAAATTAATGAAAAATACCAGCATTCTTCCTCTGGAAAACAGCCAGGCTTAAAATATTCTTGAGCAATTTTTAAATAAAAGTAGTAGAATCACATTATAAAATATGAACGAAATGGACTTCAACATATTTTATGTTCATGACATGATCATCACATCTCCCTATAAAATAATTTAATCCTACACAATTTTCAACATAAATAAATTTCATATGTCTGTACCATACTATTTACTTCAAACTCATCATAGTAGAATAACAGTTGAGAGCAAATAGTAGTCCTATTCAGCTTGCTCATGAAAATATTCAGACTTTTATCTGGAATTGACTAAAAAATTTTCAATTAACACGTTCCTTCTTCAAAACCTGACTGATAACATTTCAGACAGCTGTGCAGTTAAATTTAATATCACAAGACTGTAGTACACAGCATGGGAACACAACCCACAGAGAAATTACTTTGGACATAGAAGTAAAATGAAAGTACAAAGCTGATATGGTGGCTCTGATGCTTGGGTGCAAAGAAAATTCCCCTAAGGTGCATTGTTGGGGAAATCTAAGATATGGGACTAGTGGCACAGGTAACATTTCATAGAGTGAGAATAACAGGAGGAAGTCTGGAAGCAAACATCATTGAATAGCTGTCTTTCTTAAGTGTTCATCTACTAAATATCTGTACCAATTCAATAAGAAAAGACCAATTTGGGGGGCTTTGTTACCAACCATGTTTTTAAGGGGGACTCTGGAGAGCAGAATGGAAACAGCAGACTTGTTCCACTATAAATCCTTTGCGGATCATATTATCAGTTCCCTGACTCAGATGAACTAGCTCTATCTGAAATAATTCCAACTCAGGCATGTAATACTTGATAAAATATGCATCATTGATCTTACTGAGGAGTGCATGGGGTCTGGTGGACAATTTCAAAGTCTCACTGAGTAAGTTCATGACACTTTATCAAACTCCACCACACACATTATAACAAGCAATATCTACCTGAACCTCTTGCTGCATCTTTTCACTTATTTATCCTTTGAGGTTTTTTCCTCACCTATTCTTAGTATTTCAAATATCATTGTCCCTAATCTATTTTACCAGTTCTGAATTCACAAAATAGCTTCAAACACCTTCAATCTGTGGCTTTATTGAAATACTTCCTTTCTCCCATTTAAGCACTCCAAGAATGCCTTTGAGAGAGAAGTCACTGCTACTAGGTTACTCTAAAACATTAAATAACTCTCTGTAGAAGAAGAAAAGGTTAAAGACATGCTCTCAGAGATGCCAATCATGGCAACAGTTATCATGTTTTCTCCCATCGTTTAGTTTTCGAATCACAAAGATTTCCAATGATAGCGTTTACTTCTTTCTTCAATTCTGTATCTCTGCATGACAATCTCACTCTTGTGGAATTATGCCTACCATATCATTATCTTAACTCAGTAAGGATTTATCAAATAAGGGTAGTTCATGTTATTGCAGAAACACTGTTAGGTTTCCCTGAAGCGTAATTCAGAAGCCTTCCTCAGTTTCCATCCACTCTATCAACCACTGAAATTCTGCCCTCAAGGCATGCACTTCATAGTTCAGCCAAAGAAAATGAAAACTGCTGGTTTTCTGAAAGGCCTGTAGGATTTACATCAAAAGAAATACTCGTAGATAAAAACCAGGAAAGACTATTACAACCTGGACTTCAATTACAGGCATAAAACAGCATTGACTGCACATCACTGCCTTACCTAAAAGCTAACTCAATAGGCTGGAGCTGATCTTTCTCTGATTAGTTGAAGTAATCTCCTTTCAATTTCAAGGTCTAAGTTGAAATCACTTGTTCCACCATGTGCAATGACTCATTACTGCAACTGTTAAAAAAAAAAATCACATTGTATTTCCAGTTTGAGCTTCACTGACTTAGCTTCAACCTGTCTGACACGTTTTTGAGGAAGGGTAATGCTAGAAACTGAAGTAGCAGGTATTTTTGTGGCCACCTCTGCTAGGCTGACCCCAACCAGCAGCCAAGCACACACCAACCACTTATTCATTCCCATCCTCAGTGGGATGGGGAAAAAAATTAAAAGAATAAAACCAAGAAAAATTAATGGGTCAAGATAAAGACAGCTTAATAACCACAGGAAAGAGAGAAGGAAAAAAATCAAAGTCAAAGAACATGAGACACCAAGGCAATCATTTACCGCCTCCCACTGGCCAGTCTGCAAGCAACAGATATTTCTGAACATTTACTCCCCAGGTTTAATTAGCGAGCATGAAACTCTATGGTAAGGAATACCTCTTTGCCCAGGTTGGGTCAGCTGTTCCAGGTGTGTCCCTGCCCAATCCATCCCCCCCACGAGCCTGCTTGCTGGTGGGCAGAGAGGAGAACAGAAAAAGCCTTGAGCCTGTGCAATCACTGCTGAGCAACAGCTAAAAGGCTGGTGTACCAACACTGATTCAGTGACAAATGTGAAATACATCATACAGGCCTGGTGTGAGGAAAATCCAGTCCCTGTTAGGCCCAGTACAATACCACTATAGAAAGGATTATCAAGGGTTTCTGAGTGGTGATCAGGAGAAGGCCATATATGAAAAAAACAACTGGTATATTAAGGAGTTGACTCAGCAAAAGCCCTTAAGCTTAGATATTCTTTATGCCTGAGAAGTAAATAATTACAAAGCTATGCACATGTTTAAAATGTTTTGATGAATCAGATCACTGCTCTATGACTTTAGAATAACAAACACTTCCTTCTTTCTGGAAGCCAACAAAAAAAAAAAAAGATAAATTAATGTTTTGAAGACTGATGGAAATCCTTTCAATTGCATACAATGGAAAACTTTGAAAATAACACATTTTAAAAATGTGTGCAGAAACCACCACACCTCCCAGGGGCTTTTCTTTCTCCTCCCAAACACTCCTCCAGTAACTTTGCATTACTACACCATTAGATTTACTCAAGTTGTACAGAAAGATAAATGTGAGATGATGTTTTAAAACATTCTACTGACCAGTGTTTATAGTCAAAGTTATTAAATATTCTGTGTAACTTCTATGCATTAAGGTTACTAAAAAAATTGCTTTCATTTTTTTTTTTAATCTTGACCAAGAATTTTTAAACTATTCACATGGAACTTCAAATAATAACCAGCAATTACAGAGACACAAAATGGAGAATGTGAGTTACCAGAGTCCAGGGTGGGGAAGTTCTTACACAGATTTAATTACCTTGACTTTAGCTGCCTACATAAATTAACGCTAAGTTTGCTCCAGTAATGTTCACTAAACAAATGCCAAAGAAGTTAATACATGCTCCTCGATTGTTAGAAATTACTAAAATCCTGGCATTTGGAAAAGTATTTTTTGTGCAGCAACCAAACAACTATGAGCAATATGCATTATAATTACAAGTTTTATTCATACACTTTGAATAGATTAATATCTATTCAGATACACATCTTAATTTCTTGTTATTTACCTGTGAGAGATTGACTTGGTCTCCTAAGATTTCATACCAATGTTGTAATCAGCTTTTTAAATAGATCTGAATGTTTAATATGCAACAATACAACAGAGATTTCTCAACTGGAAAGGTCAGAATTTACTGCCATGGAAAAATCTGGAAATTAGTTTTCACCACAGCAAAACACAAAGAGGTTTTTTTATACCTGTAAAATTGATATACTGCAATTGTGCCTGGAACTCCTTAAATAATAATAAGTGCTTTTTACATAGCATTTTTAGAAGACAAACAGATTAGTATTTCACATGTAAGCAGTTGCTTGATTCACTTAAAACTACTTGTATCCTATTCCCCCCCACAGGAAAGGTCTCACTGATTTGCCTGTCACAGGTGACACAAGATGTGCAGCATCTCGTCAGGGTAACCACCACTGCAGACTCTCTGCAAGTTCTCAAATCTTTTGAGAACACTTAGTCAAGTTCAGTTTGGTTCATCATTGCTTATACTCAGTGCTTCTCTAATTGCAACTGGAAAATCTTTATACTATTACAAGTAACACTTTTATATTAAGTTATTTCAACCAGTGTCCACTTAAGTATAGGTGAAGCTTTTTCTTAATTAACACACTTGAACTTTGCTATTTGGGGAAAAAAAAAGCAAAACCCACAATGAAATTGGAAATAATTGGTCTCTTTATTGCAAGAATACAAGAATCTTTTGCCATGCAGAAGTTATCAGTCCACAGATATAACAAAACTTGATTATAAATGCATGAATGAATAATATTCTAGTAAATATATAAATAACTATGGTAACTAATGAAAAAAATAAATATTGACTGATCTTTCTCTATTTTATGTACTATCATCTATTAAATGTTACCACACAATACTGGCAACTATTTCATTTCTAAAAGATATCAGTGTGCCTGAATCTATCTTCAGCCCCAACCAGGAAGATACCTTAATAATTCCAGTTCAACTGGAAGCAAAATCCACCTCCAATAGCTTCCATTTGTCATCCACCAGTTAAGCCAAAATACCTCTATGATTTTTCTCATAAGCAACCAAGATGACAAAAAAATTGCTTCAATGATTTTCTTTTCTCTTAATATTTTTTGCAAAGTTCTGACAGATTTCTAACATTTTTTGCCTTCATGGATTATCTCTTCATTTCAAGTCAAATTTAAATAGATGTTTCTGCTACTCAAGGTGAAGAAACTTCTGAGAATGAAGATCCAATCATAGTCAGACTATGAAAAATGGAAAAAGATGTTCAGGTGTCCATTTTGACCTAAACAGTGCAGCAGGCTTGAAGTATACGGGTTTGGAATACAGTATGAACTGTGAAGAATCAGGCAGGAGAGACAAAGTGGCAAAATTACACAGAAAAGAAAAGGTTAACACTGAGCACAGAGGTACCATGCTCTACATGGCTCCAGCACCTTTCCAGGGTTCCCAAACTGCTTCCCACTGGCACTACCAGGTTCATTGCTCTGCCTCAGTCCTGAGAAGTTACAGTCACTGTTTGTCTCCATCTAAAAATGGCTGCAATTTGGGGAAGCACTCCCAGGCTGCTGTCTGGGATTCCTCCAGAAAAGGGACCCTTCAGGGTTGGGGTTTCAAAACACACACACACCTGGCAAGGCTGAGTCTGAGCCCAGGAGATGACACCACCTGCTGAAGATGAACACCACGCTGCCCAGCTGGCTGCTCCTATGACAGAAAACCTATGCTTGCCAAGCAGGCACCGAGATGACCCTGCTGAAAATGCATGGCCCAAGACCCTCTCCTCAGATTTACTTGTTCACCTCATTTACTGGCTGTGTGCTGCCTTGGAAGAAGACTCAAAACTCATCAGGCAGGTCTCCTTTGAAATATGCCAGGAGAATTTCTGTCACAATAGGTAGGGTACCTTTTCCTTGCTACAGCCAGAAGATGAAAATACAATATTAAGATAATACAGATTTGCAGCAGACAATTGATTTAACTACATATAGGAAGGGTAGTATTTTACATACTGTTTGAACACCTTGAAATGTACCCTGAAAAAAGATACAACTGTATTCCCCAGAAGGCATGGAAAAACAAAGTATCAGGCATAATTCAGTAGTCATAATCAGAACAGCACAGATATCTAAATAATATTTAGCTTTGTTCATTTACGAAATACTATATTTTATTTTAATCCTGCAGTATGTAATGTCAAAAATTCAATCTAAACAAGTGTATCAGGACAGTCCTGCATGAACTTTGTTCAACAACCAAAAATCAATTCCCTGTAACTAGACACAACTACATCATCCTGTGTGGAACTGTAGAACTGTTACTTGAATGCTCTTTTTTCACCCAAAGTCACAAAGAAAAGGTAAAAAAAAGCTTAACTAGTGCACAATGCACTTAGATGTCACAAAACGAAGAGAGAGATCTGATCACTATCAGAAGAGACTAAAGCCTCCCACTCTACTTCCCTACTTTCCACAATTGTATTTCCCATTGCAAAGCACCATGAGGAAGAAGGCATCCCCATACAGAAACAGTCACTGGAAAACCTCCTTCAGACAAGACACTTCCTCCTTAGAGGAAGGATGTTCTATAATCATGCCCAGAAAAGAATTCTTCAACAAAAGACAACTGATGAGCCGAAGTGAACATACAGTTGACCTATATGAGGAAAAATACCAAACTCTGTTGACCACCTACAGTAGGATTACATCCAGGCACATCTTTAACAGAAGAGAGGTCTAATGCCATTATTTGTTCCATTAGAACTAACTTGCATGCCCAAGTCCTTAAAAAACCTCACCTAAGGAAGTAATGTGAAAGAACTCATAGTAGCTCTAAAGAGCAATTGAAAATAGAGAACTGTGTCAGTACCAAGCTGCAAAAAAAAAGGCTCTGAAATGAGAGGATGTCAGACATCACTGTTTGACCTCTGAGACCAAGTGCATTGGCTGCACTGGCTTAAGGCTGACACTTCTATCATGCCCACAAATAAAGCAGGTCTGAGATAAGGGGGACAGCTAAATAAATACCAGCTTACATAAACTGGATACACTTTCCACTCTGTAAATTACAGATTAGCTAAACTACATGTATGATGGCAATATTAAAGCCATTAATGCAAAGTGTAATTATGAAATAAGAAAAAAAATATCATCAGTCTCTGTGTACCAAAACCACAAGCTAATGAATATATTTTTCCTGAAAGAAAAATTACCGGAAAAAATTATTTTAAAGACATAAAAAAATCTGAGTACTAATAATTATATCATATGGATCAACTTACTAGTCACTTTCTAGAACAAACAAGGTAACTTCAACACTTACACAGAACTGATATGTTTCTTGAAAGTGTCATTTGCACTTTGACTATCTCCTCCATATAAACTGTCACATGGATTTAGTCACCATGACACTAGCCTACCAGGGACATAACCTGCAACATCAAGGAGCTGTCCTCTGGCTCAGGTTTTCAAACAAAGGACTAAAGGTCTATATTTTACAAGAAAGCTAGAGCCTGAGGTGGATATTTAAAGAGGCACTACTGTACTAACAATTGGAGACTTTCTGTGGGTAGCAACAGTAATTAAGGACAGATAATTGAATTATACCTAGAACTGGAGTTAGGCCCATCATTTCTCATCAGACACTTCTACCATCAAGACTGCAATGGCTTAGGCAACTAAAAATCACTTAATTTCTAGAAGCTGAAATTTGAGTTATTTTAGATGATGATAGGGTTTTGAAGCTGTAGAGCTATTTTAAAGCATTCTTAATTTGATTTTCTATTGTTTTTTATTTAGAAAACAATGTCTGTGAGTCACTGATGTACATTTTGTTTGTTTCCGAGACTGCAAAGTAACTTCCCAACCCTGACAGCGATTGCCCAATTAAAGTTTCCTGATGATCTGATTGCTCTTTATTTAACATTATGCTACCTCTGCCTGGCTATGAGTGAAGACCTTCCTCTTGTAAATCAGGGTCTCACCAACTGCAGCAGGGCTCCCTGTGGGAATACAGGACGCTCACATGGACTGCGCTGCAGCCTTGAGACTTCTCAGAGCTCTGAATTGCCACACTGAGCAGTGGAGAAGGAGGGAGAAATCCATTTTTTCTTGATTGTGTGGCATCAATTAATGGGATTAATAGCACTACCAGGCACTGAGGCAACATAAAGAAAGAAGAGAATGCAGAAAGACCATAATGAGCCTTGCTGTTAAAACTCCAAACCATGTGAAGACTGTAGGAGCCAGTGGGGTTTGCAGGCTCTATGCAGACAAACAAGACAAAGAAAGGGGAAACACAAGCACAAAGTAATACATAATAATGCAGCAGGACAGCATCAGCAAAAGAAGGAATGTAGCCACATAACTGACAATCATTTTAGTATCCTAACTACTATATATTTTATTTCCTCTCTTTACTAGTTAACGTTTTTTCAACGTCTACATGTTAAGTGGATCTTCATTCTGGCCAACTTTATTTTTCTAATCTTTTTTCTATTGTCACAGGGAAACATAGAATAAAATAATTTCTCTTGAGTTTCTTTTTCTCCCCTGCTGTCTTTTTCTTTCAGGTATTCCTCCTCCAGGGAATAAGAAATCAAGATTAAATCTGTTACTCTAGCAATTTTGTCGTCTTTTTGTGTTTATCTCTCTGCATTGCTCCTTATTGGTAAGTCTACATCCAGCTTCTGTCTGCAAATAGCTTCATTGTCTTACACTTTGTATTAGACTACAGGCATTACTATCTAATGGCATTATTCTGAACCATGACACACTTAGGAGGAGCTCTGAAACACCTTTTTTAATTTTTTAACTGGTGTTTCTATGTCACGCAAAAGTACGTCATCAGCACAACTATGGGTGGTGGTTCATATGGCACACCAGAGGAATTTCTGCATCTGCAAACCTTGGAGTTCCCCACTTGCATTTCCCTGAATATCTCTGCTTTGACCTCACTATGTAGGAAGGACAAGGCTCTTCAGAATCCTTAGGAGGACGAGCACTCAGGTTGCACTGGGTGTATTGAGCGTGTCATGCACGCAATGGACACTGCAATTAACACAATGTGTCTGAACAGGAACACACAACACCTGCCACATTTACATGGGATCTCTGTCCAGCACACACGGCATTCTCAGGCCTGTCCCAATGATTCAGAGTGCCTGTATGCATTTCATAGAGCAGCCACATGCACACACATTTCAGGCTGAGAAATCTCAGTACATTCAGTCATGGAAATGATCCCATCTCTCTTTTCTTCTCCTTCAAATGAAATAATATCCTTAATTGCACAAAAGCCCCCAGTTCCATCTTTACAAAACTATCACAGAGTCTGCATCATAAACCTTTTCTCTTTCTAACTGGCCTGTGCATAACTGCTTCCACAGGTTCTCCTCAAAGGTCACCTACAACTGAAACTACCCTTCTTTTTCAGTTCTATGAATCATCTCTCATGTCTCCAGATTCTGTGAACCATCTCTCATGTCTCCAGAAGAGACTTCTTCCACTTATTTAGGCTTATAGGATGAATTCTGTTATTAACAATACAGAGCAGCTTTCCTGCACTAGAGCACCTAAAGGAACATGGAATTTACGTTCATTCAGAATTTCCTTCTTTGATAGAGATACCCGACCAGAGGAATACTTCACAATCACAATCTGTTTACCTCACCATTCATACAAATGTCAGCAGAGGCACAATGCCTGTCAAATTGGAGTGCAGCTCCTTCTTAATGAAGGAGCTCATGGTACAGGAGCCAGTATTAATAGTGGTGCTATGGACACCTAATTTAACTCTCTGGCAAATCCATGCCTAAGAAATACATCCAAGATCAAGTACTAGAGGTGTGAGTCAGACACTGCAAAACATACATACTCTTATATATAGTAAGTTATATTTTCCCTGTCTTTCTCACTCTTTGGTTATACTCTTAGCAACCACCACCATTAGAACCTTTCTTTAAAAAAAGAAAGTACCGATTCCAAGTAACTATTTGACAGATTAAGATTAGATTATAAAAACACAACAGAAAAGAAAAAGAACATGCTGCCAATATAGCATTATTTTTTTTTCATCCTACCCCCTCCCATTTCCTGTCCTTTCTCACTCTCACGCTCGGTGTATTCGTATGGTCTGTTTCCTTCTAATTTGTTCAGCCGTCCTCCCTAATTATTCAATTCACTTTTCTGCTCCTTCACAGAATCAACAGAGCTCCACGACATTCCTCCAACCTATGGGGAACTGCACCTTTAAAAGACAAGATCCATACAAAGCTAACAAGCACACAAGCTTTGCAGATCTCTCATGCCCACCTAGTAGCTTGCTACTGGAGAAAAGCAGTTGCCTTCTCTCCTTCCTTCACCCTCAGGCCACCTACACCTTCTCTCCCAAGTCAATGACACATTCCCCATCAGACTATGGGGTGACCCACTGAGCTCAGCCTACTGAACAATTTTCATTTCTTTGTAGACTTCATTTTCTTCTATTTCATATTCCCAAACTGGGTAACTGTAACATGACACAACCACCAGTTCTGGAACAAGGACAGCAGGAATGTGCAGCCAGAAATGAAGATTAGCAGGACCTGCAACAACAGGCTATTAAATCAGCCTCATAGCCCATAGTCCTGAATACTAAACCATCAGAGTATCTGGAGTAAAGCAAACTATGAGAGAAGGCAAGATTCAATTAAAAAGGCTCCAACACAGTTGAAAGGCCCAAACTTTTGTGATTCCTGCCCTAGAAAGCAGCTCCTACAAAAGCCAACAAAAGAGCTACTGTAGAGTAAGTATATTGTACCAGATGCTATAGAGAAATATCATTTATGAAGAGAGTGATTTCATTTATTGAATATTGCAGAGAGCTGGAAAATGAGGAAGGAGAAAGGATGTTTCATTTAAATATACAATTAAAAGTTTCCACTCTCTGTCTGAACAGATTTTTTTTAAGAGGTGGCTAATGTAAAATAGCCTTCTATTTATGCACATGCATTCTTCATTTTGTATGTGCACTTCTCATCATTGTAACACATCTCCTCATAGTGCTA
Source organism: Zonotrichia leucophrys gambelii (assembly GCF_028769735.1). Classification (NCBI taxonomy): domain Eukaryota; kingdom Metazoa; phylum Chordata; class Aves; order Passeriformes; family Passerellidae; genus Zonotrichia; species Zonotrichia leucophrys. The sequence goes on along the minus strand of NC_088171.1, from coordinate 119,406,216 downwards.
TACACAATATATATATATATATGCCAAAATCTGAGGTGTTTCACTGGAAACTCCACGTTTAAGGCAAAGATAATATTTGAATCTTATGTGAATAAGGGAAGAAAACTGCCCAAATCAACAGAAGAGCAAAACCAGAGGGGTATCATAACTACAGCCAAATGATTCTGTCTGAACATTTATAGATGGAACTAAAAATAAGTATTCAGTGAAACTGAGTAGAAAAAGGAGAAATGGCACAGCATACAGGACCTGAAATAAAAGTTAAGGCCATCAAAAATGTGCCTGTTGCAAGCCTTTTTAAAGGATATTATTATCCTCTCTACTAAGAGCAGATTTGGATGTTGGGTGGTCTTGGCAAAGGCACAGGTGTGCATTTCAAGTGATCATGATCTTTACCTGTGTCCAAGGATGAAAATCTGTAATCCTCATTTCTCCTATCAGCTGTGTGCTGCTTTTCATCGCCTTTAGTAATGTGTGAGACAGCCCACTGCTTTAGGCAGGAGCCCAAGGGTTTCCCAACAACTGCATTTGAAAATGCTCTTGCTTTCACTCGTTTTTAACCATATCTAGGTTACGGTTTCAGGCAGAGGAGACCCTTAACATAGAACCTCTCCTTCTGTCATACTTCACAGCTCATATGACATTTCTTAGGAGAAAAGGTGTGCATCTGTGCAAGGGGGATAATACCCAGTACAGGAAAGAACATCTCGTTTTTGTCTGAGTAATTACAGACACCAAAGTGTTTGGGTAGAATTTGTTCCAAAAGTTAGTGAACATAAAAATGCTTCCAGACACCTCTTGTAGTCCAGAGGTAAAAAAGTATCTCTATCCTTCCTTCATACAAAAACACATATGCTTTCTCAGAAAAACAAAATACCATAAGATTTTTAAAAATATATTAAAAATCACTGTATGAAAAAATTCTAAATAATCATTAGACAATTGAAAATGAGAAACTAGTCCCCACTTCTGTGTTTGCATAAATAAGACAAATAAAAAGACACAAGTGAAAACAAAATATATTGGAGAAAAAAGGAAACAATATTGACTAAACATTCAAAGTAAGATGCAAATTGTAAAAGAACGTGTTATTAAAAATACTCTTAAATATTATGTTTCTAATTCAATTTAAATATTATGTTTCTAGCTTCCATTTACTAAGTAACACTTTTAAAATATGGAACACTAATAACAGGTGTATGTCTAGGTGTTCCTTTTTAGTGATGGCATGATAAAGCAGATAACTAGGAAACACACGTGCTCAAGAACAGTAAAACAGGACATCACGTGTGGCAGAAATGCTGGTTAAGGTACTCACTGCTCCCTTCCCTCCCAGAAGCTCCCAAACTGTCTCAGAAGGCTGAGACTGTGCTTACTCCACAGTATGGATAGTATCTGGCCCACTTGGAAAAGCATAGATAAGTAACAGCAAAGTGTGTTGGAAAAAATTATAGGCTGCGTTAAAATCATCAAAGTATTTTACTTTATATTTGCCACTTAACATTGATCTGTTGTACCAAAACAACTGGACTAATCAAAAGCAAAAACAAACAATTGAAGAACTTACTTCAATACTGTTAATGTAATCCAAAACTTTGAAGATATTTCATAATGTGATAAAACAAAAACAAAGAAGACCAGTAGTAATGGGCTTATTTTGATTCAGACTGATTAATTATTAGACAGGTTACCAGAAAAAAAATCAATATTATATCTGCTAGCTTTATACCTTACCACTGAGCAGCCATCATCTATTTGCTAATACATGATGGTGAGACCAACTCAAGCAAGAACTACTTCTCATTTTTCCAGGTATTTTTTGATGCAAGATATTTATGCCTTCTGCTCCCCTTCTCAAGAAACAAAGAAATCGTCATTTTGAGAGTTTAAAAATATTAAAACTTAACATAACAAAAGGATGCTATTATGGTACTTTTACCTTATCATTCCATATTTTAGATATAATTCCTCCAATTTAACTACTACTTGGATTTTTATTTATTTCTGTGTCTGTTGCCAAATAATTAAAAAAAACAATTAAGAATGCAATTAAGAGAGTCCACTTTTCCATTTCAAGCACTATGGAAACGAGGTTTATGTGATTGCTATCTATGTTCTTGGCCACACAAGTACGTACCTGTATCTATGATCTCTTTCACTGTCTTTTTCCAATGTGCTTTTAAAGTCTTCAACTAACTTCAGACAAATTCCCAGAGGAGTAAACATCACAAAAATGCAACTTCTTTTAAATGCTGAGAGGCAGTAACTGGTCAGGTAGCAAGATAGTGTAATTTTCCTCATTCAGAAACATTTTTTTTCCTAATCTTAGATTACATGGGAAGTAGAATTATTACTGTCTCAACCACAGGGAAATTTCTGACATTTGCATCCTGTTGGTCACCACAAAAGCTAAGTAATAAGCATGAAGCCATTGCTTATGGAACTGTTTGTTAATGGAAAAGAGTGTGCCTGTAGTTTTAATTAGGGTCTTTCATTTGTTTTCCCTTAAAGTTTCTAAGACACTATGAGAATATATGATGAATTCTCAAAAATGCAAAGGACATTTCTACACCATTTTTCCCTTTGACTTACATTCCCCTTAAATAGGTCTTTTACTTCAGTGCACATTAAGGCTACAATAACACCTTACTGTAACAGGCACCAACAAAAATAAAAATTAGAATTTGATTGTGATTCCCTATCCCATACTGTGTAAGACTGTAGCATTTCTAGATCACTGTTGGCTTCCACACATTATTTGAAAAACAGCTAATCCTGGCTTCCCTGCAACAGGAACTGCCAGGCTGAAACAATGCCACTGACTAATCAGTTAGTGCTTAAAATAATCCTTGTGATGTCTAAGTACTGAAAAACTCAGCCTTTCAAAGGCTCCATCTAGCTGCTTGAAATCAAATGCTTCACTAAATACATTTCTGTAATCCATAACACAGGCCCTTTCACACTAGCAAAAGTGTGATACTCATTAAGTATAATACCAAAATACTCAAAATTGTGAGGTTTTGAGCAACCTCAAAAGAAAACAATTCTTTAAGCTCACCCCTATCATTCAAATTGTAGATATTGCAGCTTGAAACATAATTTTATACTGTGAGAAATTGTGAACTGGTTAATTAGACATTCAAGTTGACAGTATCTACCTTTGTATATTTAAAAACCAAGGGTAAACACTGCTTCAGAAGACAGTCCAAAACTCCAAAATTCATCACCAAACTTTGACTAAGTCAGTCATAAGATGCACTAGAGATATGTTCATCACCAAATAGGCCAACGTTTAAGTGAAAAGTGTAGTAAAGTGTAGTTATTTTATTTAAATCATTGACACCACTGCATAATATACACCAATTATGCTATTTCATTTAGGAAAAGAAAAACCACCATAGATTAAAAAAAAAAAAAAAAACAGAACAGCTTCCCATTGTATTTGCTTTAGTAATTATGTGTCCTAAAGAAAGAAAAAAAAAAAAAGCTAAGGGTGGTATTACGAAGCCTTTGTGTTGTTTGAAATAAAAATTACAGTTCTAACCCCACATTGCTTGGAGAAAAAAAATCTTAAGTAACAGGAGTTTGGCATGTTTACTTTGAGAAGAGTTATTTTGGCTTTTTATAACTCAAAGAAATTACAGTTCTCGGGTTTGCATAACAACAATGTACCTGCTAGATGCTTTTTAGCTGCAGTTCTAGAGATAAATAAATTCCAAAACACTAAATTTATCTCAGAGCTCTTGAAGATTTATTGCAATCTGTTCTCAAGAGTGCTTATCCAGCTTTCAAATTCACAAAAAGTAAGTGTCAGGTTGCCCAAATGAGAGCACAACTGGATGCTAAAGAGATACACTTGTACAGAAGAATAGATGTATGGATAAAGGCAGCAGGATTATTCATTGAGATTATTAGCACACAAAAAGAACTTGTTGGATTGGATGCTTGAAATGCAAAGTGGGTCAATACTTCAGTCAGACAGAAATGAGTGGGTGCTGATTCTGAATACTCTGTCCTAGCCAATTTTAGGCACATACCTCCTGTTCACATTTTAGAAAGATGGAATAAAAAAAACAACAGTGATGCTTCATCACAGAAATAATTCATATTTAGAATTCTTGTTACATTCCAAGTCAATGTGAAAAAAAAAAAAAAAGAAGCTAAAAAAAATCAGGTAATGCCATGGTATGTGTTACCACAAAACTCCCAGAAAAGAGGCATTTCTGAAGGGCATTCCTCAAATCTAAACTCGTTGTCTGACCGCAGTATTCTCAGATGCCAACAGTCTCTTACAGAAAGATGTCTAAGCTTTCAAAACCAAAGGAAAAAAGACAAGAAACCCAAACACACAAAAACTACACAAAACAGGATAAGGATGCTCATGAAGCCTGACAGAATATAAGGGGTCAACTTAAGACCTTACTGTCAGCACTAACAAGACCTGAATGCCCTGGGGCATTCAGAAGCTGCATTATAGGTTCACAGCAATCTTACCTGCAAAAATCTTGGACACCTGAAAGATGAGATGGTATAGAAGTAACAGCTCTGAAAAGTCATGACTTGGGGACCTACATTCAGAAGGGAAAATGAGGCTGCAGCATCGAAGTTGTTTTGCAACCTGTCTCAAATCTCAAAGTTGACACAGTCTCAGATGTACACAGTAATTCCCGCCCATCCTCCTTCCCACCTCTAACCCATAATAAGAATCTACCTTGTAAAAATGTTTGGAATCAAGTGAATCTGGTCTGAGCAAACATTCATAGCTGAGTGGATAGGGTTTCCTACCTACTATGTGTTAACATATACTGGTAGTCATGTCACTGGAAGACCAATGCCTGCTGCGTCAGTTTAAGTTCATTAATTCTTTCTCCAGGAGGTTTCTTCTCACATTTCTTTACAGAGAGGGAAACAACTTTCTAACCAAGGCAGAGCCTAAGGTCATCCTGCACCTCATGTGTCAGCACTTCTCTTGAACACTTCTCCTTCACACAAATTAGGAATATAATTCAAGTGTCAAACCACACAAAACTTCAGCAAAGACGTTCTTAAATAGGTACTGCTGGTTAATGAAGTACAAAAACCCCTAACCACTGTAACAGAAGGTCACGAGTACAGGACAGCATGGAGAAAAGAGACACAACCTGGATACTGGAACACAATGACCTACTAGCAAGAGCAATTACTGCTCTTAACTGTAATGCAGTGGAATTGTACTTCACCTTCAGTACAGTGCCAACTGTTCCACCCCTTAGCATTCTCTGCCTTTGTAATTGTCTAAAATCAATGGTGTAAAGTCCCTCTGATCAGTGATTATTCATTATGCAAGTATGAAATATAATCTCTTTATGCATCACTATCCCTCCCCTCATCTCAGAAAGCTCACAGGTCCTCTCTCCCTGCCCTTCCTTCCTGTGACTGCCCTCAGCTTCCCACTTTTATTTCATGCACTCCCTAAAATGTTGACTTGAAGCATATATTGAGCGATTACAGTCACAAGCTGCTCAACAGATAACATGGGAGAAAAACGAATCCAAGTCCATTCTGTTCTGAGTTGCTATTAGAAAATTAGTACTCCCTGAAAAAAAAAAAAAAGATGGCTGTCATTCATGACAAGTGACAGTTAATTAGCATCCAAACCAGAAGCAGTAGAAGAAAATGCTAGCTGTTCGTGGATGAAAGACCAAGCACAGGTCTCATTTTGAAACGTGTCAGAACTTTTAGACACGTGAAAAACTGATGTGTTAGTGACTGATTTGCCTGTGAACACATGGCATTCTTGAAACACCACAAAGCACATCTAATAGTAATACTAGTGTGGAGTACAAGATTCATCTCTGCATAGTCTTTGATCAACTCTCATCAACTTCAAATACCCTTCTTTTTTTAAGGACTACAAGATCAAGCACAGGCTGCAGATCTTCAATAAACTGTTGAGAACAAAAAGTACATCAAAAAATTAAATATGCAGGTAGATTTTAAATGGCCAGTCAGGAAGTAGAGGAGATAGGAATTATGATCATCTTCTTCCCAGTGTAATGGATTAAAATAACTGTAAACAGCTACAGGAATGTTATACCCCTAGATCTTAAAACCAGTCACTAGTATTCAGGTATAAGTAGATTTCACACCAAGAAGTCTTCCTGGTATATACGAATGCACCAAGAACCTGTAGACAGCCTGCACAGTTATTCAAAGGGCCTTTCACAGATTCTGAATGAAATTCCTACATTACAAAGATTAGTGAAATATGTGGTGATACGTGAAATGCTGAAACAAATACAACTTCTTAATCTTTCTCTCCACCACTGATAACTGAAACATCCTACAAGAATCCAAACAGAGACAAGCATCTCATACTACAGAGAAACTAGGTTAAAACACAGTGACTCAGAACAGAGATGCCAAGTGGTTCGCTTGAATTTTAATGTGTAAACCTATGGGTTGAAGAAATTTAGAAGAAAATCGGAGCTGTCAAGGGCCTAACCCTTGAACAACCCCAAAGCACTGAATCCCCATTGAAATAAACAAGAGTCAGTTACGTACTTAGACCTAGCAACACAGCTGATTGAACAGAATTTTATTCAGGAATTGAACCACACAAATGTTTCCATTTTTATTCAATTTCTTAACTAGAAAAATCACCTGCTATTCCCTAGTACCAAGTTACTGTTCCATCAAATGTGACTTTATTTACTGCAAAATAAAAACATCTAATACTGCTAGCACTGAACCAGCACAGTCTATTTCAACAGCCTATGCACACAAAAAATATAAAAACAGACCATTAGCGAACAATTTTCTAACAAAATTTGAACCTTTCTCATGGAGGGTGGTAAAATATACACTGAAGACGAGGCGTCCACCCCACCAGAATAAGAGATTTCATACATAGTAAGCTTGATTGAGAACAAGTTAAATACTGAAAAAGACTTGTGCCTTGTGATAATACTGCCAGAGAGCAGCGCATAATATATGTGCATTTTGATGTTTAAAACTGCATGAGAAACAGGATGATAAAATGGTAATAATCACGATTGCTCTAGCACCCTTTCAATTTCTAAGTATTCACAGCTTATGTACTGAAATAGTAAAATATGCACATCTCTGCATCTACATATCCCTGCAAGTGCATCGCTGTAAGAAAACGTTAAATCTCTAGCAAAAACACGGTGTGTGACTGCAGATAAAAATTTCAGAAAACACCATCGACACGGACTTTTCGCAGGACAGAGTTCCTTCCGAGCGCTCGGTGCAGAGGGTGTGTTTCCCGGCGGGAGGCACCCACCTGTCCCTCACCGCTGGCCGCTCACGGAGGGACAGCGCCCAGGAGCTCGCCCCGGGCCGTGCGGCGCCCGGCGCTCAGCGCGGCCGCCCAGGAGCCGCCGCGGGTTGCAAGCGCCGCCTCCCTCACAGCGCACGGCGGGAGCGCGCTCGGTCCGCGGCTCCCCGCGGCCGGACGGCGGGGCCGGGCCGCTGTCCCGCGGCCGCCGGGGCGAGGCGGCAGCGCCGCGGGGGCGTCCCGGGGATTCGGGCCGCGGGCGGGAGGGCGGACGGGCACCTGTTTGACGACCCGCCCGGGATCGTGGTGGGGCGAAGAAGCGGGGCACAGGCTCGGGATAGCCGGGAAGGGAGGGCTGCGGGGAGCTCCGGCGATCGGAGGAGGGACACGAGGGCACACGCGTGGTGCGGGGCGGCAGGACAGGGTGAGGGGTGCCGGCACAGCCGAAGCAGTGCCTCAAACTCATCCTCGCCCCTGCGTTCACCCGGGTTGCGCGGGGGGCCGCGGCCATCGTGGGGACACCCCCGCCCCCACCGCGCAGGAGCCGGCCGGCAAGAGCGCACCTTACCTCGAAGAGGGGACCGATCTTATTCTTCTCCAGGTAGGCTTGGATCCTCGTCTGCTGGTGAGACGCCATGAAGAGCTCCGGGGGCGGGGGCTTGAGCTCGTCTCCCCCGGCGGCGGCTGCAGTCCCTCCGGCTGCTGGCGGCTCACTCCTCCGCCGCACAAGGGCTGCCACAGCGGGAGAGGGCGGAGGCGCCGCCGAAGTGCCCGGGACGGAGCTAACTCAGGTAACTGGGGGCGGGGAAGGAACCGGGTGCCAGTCGCCCGCTTAGCCGGGCGCGGGGCTGGCAGCCCTCAGGGAGCAGCGGGCGGGTGCTGCCTGGAGCGGAGCATGGTGCAGGGAGGAGAGGAGCTACGAAGGCGGCCCCCGAGCCCGCGCCGCTCCGCGCTGCGTGTGTCTGTCAGTCCGTCTCTGTCTGTGTTTCTGTGCCAGGCAGCGCCTTGGTGACGGGAGCGGCCGCGGCTCAGCGCTGCCGCCCTCGCCACAGCGCCGCTGCCGAGGCCGATAGCCGCGGGCTCCTGTCAGCTCCGCGGCCGCCGGCGCCCGTTGACGCCCGGGCTCGGCGCACAAAAGGCGGGAGCGGGGGAAGGGGGAGGAGAGCGGGCGGGAGGCGGGGGCTGCTCTGCTCTGCCGCCGCCGCTCCCCTGCCCGCCCGGCGACGGGCTTGCCCCCGGCGGAGCCGCAGCCCCCCCCCCGCCGACGCTGGCGGGGCCCCCGCCTGGCTCCGGTGCCCCGGGCGGGGTGAGCGCCGCGGGCCGCCCGGCGTGAGGCACCTGAGCCGCACGAGAAAACTTCAGCTGGGGAAGGTCGCGGAGGAGTGAGACGAGTCGCTCTGCCAGCAGGGAAGGGGGACGGAAAGGCTGCAGCCAGCGCTTTTCCTTAATTTCTGTTTCAATTATATTTAAATCTTAAAATGCTACCTTTCTTACGATGCTAATGAAATTTCCAATTAGGTGCAATCAGCATTTTAATGGAATAATTGGAGTAGCTATGCAGGTACATCCTGGTCGTAGGTTGTGTTGAGTTCCAGCAAGCAGCCAAGGGCACGATGGAGCAAGTAAGAAATAATCAGCTGGCTTCAGAAAGTAGTGAGTTAATGGGTACATCAAAGAATTATTCTGTCTTCAAGTAATCAGTATCTCCCCCATTTCTGGAAGCAGGATCATAACCAGATTTTTTTCTCCCTCTATTTAGAGATGAATAAACAAAAACATGTTTCTTGGGGAAAGAACACTTCTGTTCTTCTGCAATAACTGATTCTGCTGTACTAACATTAAACTGTTTGGTCAAAAAAAATATACCTTTTTCTAATAAGGACTTTTTAAAAGATACAAAACAGCTTTGAAGACTATTGGGAGCATTCAGCACATCTGCTGAATCAGGCTGCCTGTTCCCCATCAAGCAGTGTTCTGCAAATGTGAGAGTACAAGCATCTCCTGATTCAGAAACCGCTAAAGAAAGAGATGAATTTTGTCAGGAGTCAAAAGATCCAGAGTTCCGCTCCCACATACATTGACTGTTGTTTGACTTCAAAGTCCTCAGTACTGACCTAAACCTCAACCTTCTACCTAGAAGGAGGTCAAGTGTAAGTATATTACAAAGAGCTTGCAGCGCATCCTGTAGTGTAAGCAATAGCCTGTAGAATTCTTTAATGGTTTGCTGGAATGTGCTCATCCCAGCCTTACTGAGGCAGTGTTTGTTTCCATCGTAGTCACTTAAAAATGGCACATTTTTTTAATTTGAATTCTCAGTGGGTAGTCTTCTAAAATTCGTATCAGCTCAGAGTTTTAGCTTATCCTCTTCAGCAAAGTATTGCCCGGTGCCACCTAAATAATATGTTGCTAAGTTAGTTTAATCAGCCTAATGAGGACCATACAATCATAGGGATAATTGCCAGTGATGCAGGTTCTCTGCAGTGGTGCTAATGATTCCCATCAGATGAGGATGTTTGTAAAATTTCGTAAATCTTACCAGCACCCAGACTGCTTCAATAAGTAAAAGTCTCCCACTTCATAAAATGATGCTCCCCCAATGATGCAAAAATGAGAGCATATGTTTCTGTAGCCCTACACAGCCTGACTTCTCAAAGTAGCAGCACATCCAGACCTGCAGGGACGTGGCCGTATCAGCACCTGCAAACTGTCACTGCTCTGTGTAGACTAGGAAGAAGACTGAAAAAAAGAAACAAGACTGTCAGCAATATGAATAGAAAATATAATTTATTAAAGGAGGTTTTAAAGATAGCATAACTGTCTAGGCTGCATATTGTACAATTAGATAGATGCCAGGATCTCACTGTTAAAACCTCAGAGTTCTGAGGATTTCTGTGTTTTGGTTTGGTTTTTCTTCCTTCGCTCTGAATGACAGAATGGTTGAGGTTGGAAGGGACTGGTCCAAGCTCCCTGCTGCAGCAGATTCACTTACAGCTTGTTGCCCAGCCCTATGTCCAGATGACTTTTGAATATCTAGCAAGCTGGATTTCTTTGGTGTCATAATTCTTTTGCTTCCTTTTTCCCATTTTGCCTTCTCTTAGTTCTCCCCCAGACATATAATCTAGATTTTCCATTTGGCTTGGGAGACACAGTAGCAGCCCTGCTGTGGCTGGGAAGGCTTCCAAGGCCAAATGTAGAATTAGCTTTCCAAACAGACACATCTTGTAACCCCCACAGCTCCCATGAGACTTAAGTGACAGGTTATCCTTTGATATGGATTAGGTACTTTAGGGAGACACGAACACAGACAGTTCTTTACCAAGAGCTTCATGATACTGTTACCTAGTTGAAGGTCTTCAGCAGTTCCCTGACAGTAAAGCTTTCTGAGTGCTAAAATATGGGAGTTCAGGTGTCTCCTGCAGAGAGCATAGGCTGAGTGACATCGTATAATAGGAAAAGGAGCTTCACTGATAGCACTCTTTTCTCTTTTTTTTCCAAGAAAACACCAAAACTGTTGCTAGGTTTGCAACAAGCCACACCAAATTAGCAATCAATAAATACATGTGATTTTCAAATAAGCACAGAAAGCTGGATATGTCCCTGCTGTCCTCTTAGTTGTTAGGAGAAAAACATTTCCAAAATTTAATTACAATATTTTAAGTTTTTAAAACTGGTATTAATATAGTCTTGTTTAATTCGCTTTCATTTTAATACCAAAGGAAAAAAATCTCTTGGATTGAAATTACTGGTTTAGGCATGCCTGAATTTTTTATTACTTTCAGCAACATTTTTGTATGAGCAAGTGAACACTAAATTGCTTTACAACCTAAGTAATAAAATATAGTCTCTGTATTGCACTTTGCTATGGTCCTGGTTTTATTTCATGGGTATTTTTCTTTCAAGAGCAGTATACAGCATGCACGTCTACATAACACTCAGCTGTGACCTACAAGAACGGAAATGACTGAAAGGATTTGCACACAGGCACCAAAAAATTAAAAGTATCCCAATTAAAAAATATATTCCCCTCACAAAACAGGATTTCCTGAAAAACAAGGAGAAAGAGTCAAATGAACAGGGCTAATTTTAAGATGCTCATGACCAGTTCTTATCAGTTCTTATACTGTGTCTGTGATATCTGAGCTCCCTGCTTCCTACCATTGCTATGTTGGTGGGCTTCTCACCCTTCAGTCTTTTCTCCAAGAGAATGTGTGCATTTTTGATTGGTTATTTCTAGTTTGACTTACTCAGTTCAAGGACTTTGCTAGAGTAGGAACCCATTAAATAATTCCATAGAATTCTACATCATTACAGTCCTGCCATCCATTTTTCAGTTTTTCAAGTTTGCTACAGTTCCTATGCTGAGCACTGAATTTTTTAAGTTACAGTCAGTTGCAGTGCCCATTCATCATTGCCAGAGTTAAGTTACCCAGGCTTCACATGCAAAGGTGTTCTTCAGGAGTCAGAGCTGCCACTGCCTAGCAGAAAAGGAAACTGATGACTTGGCTGGCTGTAAAAGTACTCCGTGGGTCACAAATACCGAGTGCCAAGTCAACAATTTTTTCCCCTTCTGGCTAAAATGTGATCCATATGCTGTGTACGAAGTTTCTTTTCTGAGATGGCATCTGGAGTACAAAAGAGACATTACAATCTAAGAGAAATATAGTAGCAATATATGAATTTATTACAAGCCTTTAAATGGCTTTCTAGTTCCCATTAAGTTTCAGCTATCAAAAATCATCTGAAATTTCTTAACCTTTCGAAAACAATTACAGAAACGAGGAAAAGTATCAGGCACCTCAAAAGAGGTAGTATTCATCAAAACGTGGTGATGTTTTCCTTAGAAAGCTTTCTGTATTGCCAGTGTTTCCTTTCATGTAATAACTCTACAACAAAGATTTCTTCTTCCATTACTGTGATTGTTTCTATTGAGTTTGATATTCTATGCAAAGTCATTATCTGCTTCATGAAGAGCTATGAGCCATTAGTCAACAGCTGACTAAATCCAGTTCTTAAAGTATCTTTTTACTTTAAAAAAAGGAACTGAAGTTACATCCAGGAGAATAAAATCCCTGGGTTCCTGCACTTTATAAATGAGACATTATTTTTTATTGCCAAAGCATAGCCTTGGAACGTTACAAACCTCTGTTGTAAAATTTTCTGAAAAAGCACACACGCACACACACACTAGCTAAATATTGCAGTGCTCCAAGCTGTTTAAAATAATGAAGGTCTAGCAGTTCCTGACCTAGAAAGCTGTCATCTTGCTTTTTATTTAGTATTCCCCTAAAAATGGACCTGCTCAGATGGCATGTTCTCAAAAGAAATTGAAGCATCTTACTTATGCTGAAATATCCAATTTACCTTTTATCCCATATCAAGTTATCTGACAGAATTGGGTATAACATCACTGGAGGGCTGATTTTTTACACTTCATTTTATCTGGTGGGGTTTTCTTAAATGTACTCAGTAAATGGTAATATATCCACAAGCTTCAGTTCAAGCAACTTCAAATATCCTTTGTATGGTTTTCTATTCACACCAAGATAGAAGCCATGCAGCTTCAAAATCTGGACTTGACCCAAACTTGTTGTAAAGAGCAAGAATTTCTTTGCGTCTTCATTCTCATAGAGAATTCAACCTGTGTTTTGGATATTTTGTCCTTTACACACTGTGATCTTGACCACAAACAGCCTCTGTGGTAAAAGATTTCCTATTCTCTGCAGAGCAGGAGCTCTTGGAAACTTGAAAGTTTCCATTATCCTCTGGTGCTCAATAAGGACAAGAACAAATCACTGGAAAATCCAAGATTCATAAACCCTCACGGTGCTTAAGGAGGATGAGTGTCTACCTCTCTGACTCCTCTTATTTTCAGATGTATTCTGTAACTTGTTTTCATTTATCACGTTCACTTTCCTGCTTCCAATGATTTGTTCAGGAATGCTCTCATCCTATTCAGAAAAAAAATTCCATCTCAACTTGAAGAATCTAGCTCATATCATATTAAAAATGCAACCATTAATAGGAACCACTGCTCTTTCAAGACTTTAGTGCGGCTTATATCCATTTTTAGCACCTTTGTAGTTGTTTTCTTTCTGTTTGGCTACACATTACCATAAAACATAAGTAGAAGTAGCAGTACTTATGAGAATATTGGTAATAGAGTTGGCTGTATATATTAAGTACATTTCAATGACAAATATGCTCTGAGAATTTACTTTTATTTGCAGTATGGAAGACTGCAGACAGGCTTTATTCAGTGTTCTGCTTTGCAGTTCAGCCACAAAGCAGAACTCTTAGTACCCTCCTGGAGATGGATTGGCCAGGTTCATATTCAGCTTCACTGACACCCAGGGACTGAAGTAATTAAATAAAAGGCTTGCAACATGAACTGACAGTTACATTCTTCTTCCTTTCTGAGGGATAAAACTATTAATTTAATTCCTCGGTAGTGACAAAGAACATAAAATTTCAAACCTTCAAAACTGTTCCTTTCCCCTCCTTCTGTATCACTGCCAGAGCACAGACCATTTTTTCTGTGCACTCTTGGCATTCGGGTAGTGTGGGTGGCAGCAAGGACTGAACCAAAACCTTTTGGCATGCCCTGATGTCCCAAGAGTCTGGTCTAGTCCTTCTAGCCCTCAACCAGTAACTAATACTATGCAGACTAGCCACTAGAGGGGAATAAAGAATCGTACTGTTCTAACATGGGTTACTGCATCACAAACTGCTTTGCAGGGACATCTCAGCCATGGCCCTGAACAAGTGCTGTATCTGACTCAGCTGGCAATGCTGCTTCATGCTGCAGCCATTACATTTGTATTCAGACAGCAAGTTTACTTAAGGGTCTTTAAACCTGTAATATGTTTGTACACTCACTGCATAATTATTATAAATGCTTGTACTGCTAACTGTATCCTAATTATTTGCAGTGGTAAAGTTTTGTAGGCTCTGAACCACCAAGAATTTCACATCCAATTTAGCTTTTTCAGATGCTAAACACAGAATATGGTGTTTTCAAGGGCAGGGAGGTATGGCCATCAGAGATCAGTCACAGCTAACTAGCCTAGGAGGGCTGTCAACCCTTAGGTGCCTGTAAGACCCTCATTTGGGAAGCTACTGAAAGCAGGTAATGGTACTAAAGCTGCTGAATAGTGAGTGAACGGTGCAGAAACCAATCTAGATAGTGGAAGTTTAGGACAACTGATTTTCAGGTGGTTGAGTTAGCTTTTGCCTATACAACTTCGACTTCTCTGCTCTTAACATTGCAAGTTAAGACCAGTGAATAATTCTTATTACCCACTAGGAGTCCCTAAAAGATACAGAAGGCTCGTTTTTATTACCAGAAGGGACCTAAGAATGAGCAGGATTATGTTAAATGAGCATACCAGTGAAATGACATCCTCCAACACTTCAAAACTAAACAAAAGGAGCAGTTCTAATCCAAAATCAGGAAGAGATACCTTGAAATAAATTGTAAACCTTTAAATTTCACAGTTTCAAGGCCTCTGAACTCCCTTTCTCTCCTGTCCGCTCTCCTGACACAGAGCTGTGATCTCTAGCAACTCTTTTAATAATGAAGGCAAAGATTCTGCTATAGCCATTTGATTGCAGGAAGTAGAGTCAGAGAAAAAAAAAAGGCAACACAAAAGGAGTAGTGCTAAAAAATATATGAGTTGGCAATGCCACTGTATATTATTTTCCAGGCCTAACAGAGCTGGATTTGAAGACAATATCCAGGGACAAGAGCTTAAAAATGGAAAATTTACTAACGTAAAGATCCTTATCTTCACACAGAAATCCAGGCAGGAGGTATGTATGTATTGCTTTTTAGTAAGAGGGAGGCCAGCAATGATCCCATTTAATTTCCTGTAGTAGGAAGCTTAGCAACTATTCAGTAATAATATCTCCTTAGGTGATTGCTGCTTATACTTGGAGGGATGTGAAATTAGAGGAAGTCCTTGAAATATTAATGCCATTGCCCATTACAGTCCTTGAAGAGGAAGACAAGGACATTGGACTGAATGTGCCATTGAATGCTTGCCCTTGGCAGTGTTTCAACCATCACACACACATCTGATTCTCTCTAAAGTGGAAGAAATTCTTGGCTTGGGACACATCCCCTTGGGTTGTTTCTCATGGAAAATACTGGACACAGGGTTACTTCATCATGACTGATTTGCTTAATTGGAAAGAGAGAATGATATTTCTGCTGTGAAAGTAATTGATGTTTAACATTTTTGCATCTAACTTCTTTCAGAAAGTTTCCACTGATTTTCCTTAAGCAGGTCTTCATAGGCTGATGCCTTGATAATGAGTTGTATTTTCCACCTTAGCCATACAGCTGTCTCCCACTAGCAAGTATGAACTTGAAACATTTTAAATAATATGCATTACAATAAGAACGTACATCAGACAATTAGCAAAAGTGTAATTGAATTTGTCTCCTGTCTGAAAATAGAGGGAAAAGGTTGGCTTGTTATTAGTAGCATGACAACCCTAATAACATTTTAAAATGTATTTTTAATCTAGGATTAATTTTCCAGCACTTGATAAAGCAATTTAAATTTCATAAGCTTCATTGTCCTAAACAATTTGGAAATAAAGGATTATCTGCAGCAAAATTGAAAGGCTCATTTGGAGACTACCTGTGTGCCTAAGCTTTTCTATGAAAATATGTAGACAGTTATTTTGCTGGAAACTTTTTTCATGCAAATAGAGGGATGTATTGTTTATTTCACAAGAATATTTTAGCTTGAATCGTGTTCCTATCAGGAAACTTAAATTCCAGACTGTATATGAAAAGTAATAAGTGGTTTGGTACGAACTTTGCCTCAAAAGAATAAAGCATGGAAATATAGACCACACATAGAGATACTAATTAAATGCTTATAAACAATACTGCAATTAACAATTAATTTTATAAGAGTGAGTCAAGATTTAATTTTTTGGTAATCACTGGTAGATCTGCTTTAAATCTTCTTACTAGAGTATTTACATAAATTGTTTATGAATGTTTACACAGTTGTATTCTGGTTAGATTTGTGAAGTCAGTCTTGAATGTTTTGTTTGAAATATTTATGCCAATTGATCCATGTAGAATTAATGTGTGCTTTCCATAATGTGCTAGAGAAATTTAGCATAGTGGCTATCTTTACAGCAAGAACTATTTTCTAATTATTAGGTAAGCATTTGTTCATGATTTACAAAACTGTAATTTAGAGACTTCAATACACTATTAAAGATCAACATAAAAAATTTGTCACAATCTTTCTGGCTTTCAAGGCTTTTCAGCAAATTCTGTAGAGGAGAGATTTTTTAAAAAGAAATGGATACTCACAATTGTAAATTTACATGATGACTTTTTGATGATATCTAAATGATGGCACAGCAGCTAAAATAACATGGAGAGAAGCATAAAGACTAACTGATAGGGAAACCACTAAGGGAGGTAACTGTGTGAGTACATAACTACCATAAACAGAGTGAACGAGAAAAGTACTAGAATCATGCATTGTACCACATTAATTTGCTGGAGAATGTGGAAAGGGTTGTAGACCACGTATCATGGTTAATTTTAAAAGATATCTGCCAAGCTTGCTATACTTTGCTATGAAGATAGTTTAGCCAGAATTACAAAGGGGAGGAAAATATTCCAAGAGATTTGGAATCACACCTGCAAGATAGAGACTATGGATCAGTATCAGGTCCACAGTAAAGATAACCGGTAAAAATAACAGAAAACCTGAAGCTTTGAACAGAATTTTTAAATTTATGTTTCTGCCAGATTTGTTGGTGCAGCCTTTTTTTAAAGTAGCAATATGCTGCACTTGAGGGAGGGAAAAAAAGCATGAATGAGCAGTCTGTTCAAACTAGAGAAAATGTAAGAAAGATAACACTATTGTCAGTATCGTCAACATATTGTGAGCATGTACACAAGGTGCAGCTATGTACACAACGTAAAGCTATTACTGAGCTTTAGGAAAGTGGTATTTGGAGTACTTCAAAAGGATTGGAGAATCAATTCAGATAGTTATCTGGACTGATACAGAGATGGAAGTGGTGGTAAGCATTCGGCTGTTCAGAAAACAGAAAACAGTACCTGTTTTACTCATGTTTTTCCTATTTCTTTTCCTCCTGTTCACTTCCTATTTAGAATTTATGACTACTATCAAGAGTTACTCAGAATAGATAAGTGCATTTTCTATCAGAGTAGAAAAGTGCATTATCTACTTTATTGTTTATTGGTAAGGATGTTCTTCAAATTCTATAAGAACATGGGGGTAAAAAAGAAATAAAATTATTAATTTTTGGAGCCTAAGCACATCACACAAAATAATCCAGATGTTCACTGATAATGCTTTTTCCTGCAGTAAAATCAGCATCTCTCTCTCTTTTCCTACTTTTCACTGAGTTTTCTGTCTAGTCAGAGTAAAGGCTTCTTACATACCCCACTCCTCTACCTCTTTCTTTGGCATTTTTAAAGCATTCCTCCCACTGAAAAAATTCTGTATCCCAGGATCTATCCTAAATATTCTTAATTCAGGCACTTACATGGGTTCCAAGGATAGGAATCTCAGTTTTAGTTACTTTAGACTTTGTTATGTCCTTCTCATCTGCTTTATGATGAAACATTTGTAGTAAAGATACTTCTGTTTATCTTTAAAGAAGTCTCTTTAAAGATACTTCTGTTCTGTTTGGCACTTTCTGCAGATGTGATGTTTCAGTTCAATTATAAAGAATTGAATGAGCTTCAGTACAACTTTGTTCCAATGACATTAGGAGATATTTCTTCAAGAAATTATTTATTTAGTCTTAGGTCTGTACCACCGGTAAAGTTTGGTTTCAGGGAATCACCATTTCTGCCTTTCTACTCCAGGTCCTTAAGGCAGAAAAAGAATTAATTATCCCATAGCAGCTCTGTAGAAAGAATTAATGCATTGCAAGTGTCCTACTCTGTCATGAGGCTCCATTCACTTCTGCATTAGTATTGAAGTTGCACTGAGGCTGAAATCCTTCAATTGTCTTTTTCTTCACCATTCTTTACTACAATGTTTCAATCTCAGTTACTGCCCTTGTTCCCTCTTTGCGTCATTTACCTGTTCCATAATCTGCAACAATGAAAAGTTTATAGTCTGCCTCATTTATTGGAATATTAATATTTGGGATATTTCTCCAAATAATTTCTTTCCTATCATCCCAACAAAATGTTTACTTATTTTTAACTTAAAAATTCATGTCCAGTTATTTTGTTATGCATGATCATGATGACATGCAGAAATATATTTTCTTCATAGAGTTATGATTGACTGGTCCAAATTGATGAGTTGTTTTCTACTACAGTGCATTTTAACAGAGATTCCAATATTATATACACCAGCACAAGTTAACAAGTTACAATCTGTTTAATGACAAAAACAAATTTTAAACAAAATTTTCTTCTTAGTTTAAAAGTAAATAAACAATAAGTATTATCTTTCTAGTTAATGTTTCTTGCCATCTGAATAAACTACTGTTTCAAATATGAATCCCCTTTCCATTATAACCCCCATTTTATATAAGTACGTTCCAGTCAAAAACTGGATAGCATGTCAATGTCTTTTACAGATTTTCTTTCAATATATAAAAAACAATTAGACAAACAAAAAACCATAACATTATGTTTCAAAATTATCTGGTTCAAATTTCTGAAAGATATTGAAATTACTTCTACCTCCTATAAGAATAATACCTAAAGAGAACAGGAGAGAAACTGCCAACTGGGAATTATTTTAAAAACATTTTTAATGTATCCTAAAGAATTTGTAAAGTAATTTTAAATGTTCACAGAAAGCAGTGCATTGAAGAGGAAGGAAATGGAAAGAAGACATTTTCCTTTACGAGTACAAAACAGAGTGTAATTTCATTTCAGTTCACATTTGAGAAGCTTGAAAAACAACATATCAAAAATGCAAATGTATACAATATGTTTAAAGACAAATATAATGCAATTGGTCTGTGTAGTGGCTAAATCAGGAAATTGACTGTAATTGTAGTTTATTTTATGAGAACATAATATAATTACAAGACTGTTGAAAGAGAAGCTTATATACATCAAAATCAGTGGATTAAGACATAATGTTCTTATATGAAATTCTGCCCTCAGACTCCGAGGCACAGGATGAAGTGGCAGAGTGTGGTAATGGAGTTAAGAGCCCCACAGAGGATTAAAGAAAGCCATACTGCCAGCAGTGCTCAGCAGGCATGTGAGGAAGGAATCAGAGTATACATTCAAAATGAATTGACACAAGAACATGGAGTGAAGAAACTGCTTGAGCCCTAAAATACAACCTTTCTTTTTATAGGCTGTAAATGAGCCTTGCTCTATGCCCACACAGAAAGTCAAGAGTATGAGGACACATGAAGCCTTCAGTGTCCTGCCTGGACTGGAGTGTAAAGGTCCCAATGGACAAAAAGATCTCCCAACTGATTCAGAGATGAAAAAATAACATTGTTTTCTTAGAGCTTAACAATCACAGAGGATAAAATTTGCCACTAGCACTGATCACTGATGGCAGGAGAAGCAATGTTTTTAGATTGCTTGGTCATAAAAGTGACCTGTAAAAGGATTAGTTCATAAGTCCTACGGACCTTCCATTAAATGTGTAGATCAAGTGAAATAAAAATTATAGGATGACTAAAGAAATTTATGTGGAAGACGACAGTGGCAATGAGCTGAGGGATAAGATCAGTTGTGTTTGCTCATATGAGCTACTGGAAAATAAGATCAGAGACTATTTTGGATATAGTCCAAGGTGCATGCCAAGCAGAGCAAAAAGATTACGAGTCAAAGGAACATTAAGAAGTGAGTGATTACAATAAAATCAGATATAAAATATGTGCAAAATGGATGCTGCAAGAAGATCTAGTATGCTTTTAATAAGTGGAGTGGAACTGAGGTTTGGGAAGATATAAATTTCAGTGGTTGGTCTATGCTAATGACAGAAGTAATGTCGATTTGGACAAAATAAAAATGAGAAATTGGGACATACAGATAAAAAATTCTCCAGTGGCAGACTTGGAATCAAATAGGTTTCATATATATTCTGTATAATGAACTGTGATTAAAATTTGCAGTCTGATATTGATATGCCTCCCAAAAGATTTTTAAAATGCTACCCAAGGTTTTGGCAAAGTTACAGCCACAGCATAATCGCATTTAAAACATGCGTGAAACCTTTCAAAGGTGCAATCCAACTGAAAAAAAATTGCTACTTGTTACAAAGACATTTCTGTGGTGCTGTATTTTCTATCAGCACTTTGTATATGCTCACCTGAACTTCACTTCTGGATAATGCAGGAGAGCTTTTAAGTTTTTCAGAAATTTCAAATTTCTTGGGTCAGGATTCTAGAAAGAACAGTTTTCCTGTTCTGTGTTAGACTAGGCCATGAGTCTGCCAGGGCTGACTTTTCTGTATAAAAGTGTTTCTTTCTTCCAGCATTTGAAAAAGGCATTACCTTTTCCAGTTAGGAATTTCTAACTTGTGCAAAGTAGAAATCTTCCAGTAGGTTATGTGTTGAGGGTAGTAAAGGTCTTTGGTATACATGTTTCTCCTTATAAAGCAAAAATGTACAGCTTAATGCATTACAAAGGGTGTTGTCAACTTTCCACTCACCCTACTGTTTTATCTCTTTTTATGATTTAATATAGAGTAAACCACTACTAAAACTACAACAACTATGTAGACTTGGAAAATATATGAATTGCTTGGATTGGCCTTGTCTTGCCCAGTTCTGCAATGGAGCACACATTTATATTTGCAATAGAAATATGCAAAATGCCTTAAAGTTTAATTAAAGATCTAAAACTTAAGAGTTTTCAGTCAGCACCTTTAACAATAACTCTTGTCTATGCATGAGGGCATTTATATGTTCATTCCACAGTGGGGCAGAAGCTAGCCACAGATAGGAAAGGGTTTGGCTTTCAGAGGTCTAATTGCCACCCAAAAGAACCCAAACCAACAGCTTTCTCTGCCCTATGTCTTGCTCTTTTCTTTCCTCTGTCTGGCAGTCAGCATGAACTTTCAGATTCACAGTGAACAGCTATTATCAAGGTTTTCTACTAAAAATGATTACTTTATTTTGCAACTTTTGAGATGGTATTATGCATATATTAATATTTAATTAATTAGTGTAATTAGCAAGTCCTTATGGCTTTCCTGGGTATGGTCATTGTAGTTTTTACGTGGTGGCAGAAATGAACAATAGTTCAAATGCAATAGTTCTTGTTGTTTTGTGATCTCATCAGCTCATACAAACTAATTTAGATCAGGCTGCACCAGGTTTGGATGCTCATCCAAAATCCTTAAAGGGGCTTCAGAAGGTTGAACTAGTGATTTGCAGCTTGAGAATTAATCTGACATGATTTAATGCCAAATGACCTAGAAGGTAGATTGCTGCACAAAGTCTTTGTGAGGTGAAGAGTGGATTCCAGCTCCTGACCAAATTCAACTTTTTTATCTAAGTAATATTATTACCACCCACACATATAATAAAAATTTACACTCACACATATATCAAGAATTCCTGTGGACAAAGATGCTATCTTAGGTGAATAAAGGTAGGAATTTGAGGAATATGACAGAGAATACAGAATAAATCTAATAACAAAACAGCTATTCCATAATAGCTTATGGAATTTGGTAGATTACTGATAAATATCAGAACTGGAAAGGTAAATCATGAGACAAATTTAAAAAAATATTTTTCTTTCAAGTGGGATAAAATATTCTAGCGCAATATCTACTAAATAGTTTCAGTGTCTCCTTTGGGTAGTTATTCCAACAGATAACATTTGTCAACAGATAACATTTGTCAACAGACAAAATTTGTAACTACTTATTACTTCAACTTCATGGTCATGTATGCATTTCCTCTAATGTGCATATATGTTAATTTAAAAATCTTTAAAATCTTTTAAGGCAAATGTTCTTTATGCAAGGAAAACATATTATTAAAAGACATATAGATGTACATATATGGCATTTCATCAGAGCTAATGCTTTTAGTAGCAGGTAGATTTTGCTTTGGTTGGGGGTGTTAAATAGCAAAGCCAAAGAAGTTCTGCATCTGGAGAACAAGTGATACCTTAAAAAAAAAAAGCTGACATAATACAATATATAAAACATCCTAAACACTTTTTACTTTAGATTACAAATGAGAAGGAGAACTCAGTAATTAAAAAGTGATGACAAATAGAACAAAATTTTGGTCAGTAAAAGATTCACTGCATAATTCAGAATGGTTAGAAACTCCTAGATACAAAGCAAAATACGAAGGCACAGAGACAGAAATTGCCTACTACAAGTAGGTGGCAATCCACGTTACATGTAATGCATAGTATTTCCAGTATCTAATAGGGGAATCAAGGGCAGTAGGATCACATAGGCAATTAGGCTAGCCTTGTTGTAATAGAAGTCATAGAAATTGCAAAATTAAATAGAAGTAATATCCAGATGTTTACATTTAGGTGCCTAGAGACAGCCAAGTCCTTGTTCCTTCAAAGTATTTGTATATGTGCTTAACTCTACAGAACTTGTAGCTTCATGAGCACAGAGTGGTCAGGAGCTGAGTGATCTGCATCTCAGGAAAGGTGAGACCAGGCCACAGAGACAAACAGGACAAATAGAAAAGAAAAAAAGCCAAGGCAAATGCAAAAGAGAAGATAGTATTTAAATATGTGCGTACACACATCCCTTTATGTACGTGTGTACATACGTGTCTATATATATGGCTGTATTTATGATGCCTGATGAATACAAAATAAGAGATAAAAAAGTACAAGATTCCATGTCTGATCATAAGTTCCTTGAAAAAATAACACCAAACACAGTTAATTTGAAGGGTCTCCCTATTTCACTGCCTATTAGACCAACTTCCCTATTAGACCAACTATTATTAATATTTACAACAGAATGTGAGTAGGAACTTTCCAGTTCCTTTTGTTTTCAATTACAATCTTCACACAAGGTAAACCTTCTATACTTTTTTCCCCCCTCATCTACATTTGGCTGTATTTAGATCTTATATAATACACAATTTATACAAAATCTTGGTAGGTAAGACAACAAGAATCTTCCCAAAAGCCATGGCAGACAATAATTTTTATTCCTACAATGCACACACAGTTGTATTGCAAAGTGCTTAAGATGAAATAACATTTTGGATCAGACAGAAATGGTTTCTTTGATTTCAATAATGCCACTCTTACATATAGCAGGCAAAATTGTGTATCTTCACATTTCTATTTTGCATAACTTTAACACAAACTAAAACAAAACAAAATGACTACACTCAAGTCTTAAAAAAAAACACTTTTGTGGTACTGCTTGCTATGGTAGTAACTTTATGTTTTTTCTAAATAACCAGATACTGTCAGTTTCAAGATAGAACTTTGAACATTCAAAGTAAAGAATGAGCTTTTCTTTTCTATTGATGCCAGCAGATGTGTGAACCCCCAAGTGATACAACATTAACATTGACTGCATTTCCTTATCAGGCTGTGGGTAAGGGCAAGCTCAGGTTCATGCTAGAATGCCATAACAACTTTGAAAATTAGTACTAAAAAGGGTTTTGAGACATCCTTTAAGCCATTCTGTTGTCCAAAGGCAAACTAAGCCATATCTGTAACATATGAAATATACTCCTTATGATTTGCAGTGTGAAAGACTGCACAAAAAAAAAAAGTCCAAACAAAGAAGCGAACAAAAAAGAAATTGTTGGGTTCTGGTTGAAAAAAAGATTTAACAGAAAAGTGTACTTAGAGTAAACCAACTTTTCTTTTAAAAGTACATTTTTCTTTAAGTTAAGAAAACAATGCTTATTCTTGGCTCTCTAAGTTTCATTGAATCATTGTGCTGTCACTGGTTGCTACACTGTTTGGATGAAAACATGTATACTTTATCATCACTATCTCAGTCACCTATTGAAAAATTAATAATAGAATACAAAGACCCTTCCAAAAAGGGAGGAAGCAGTGTTTTCCAGTCCTCACCAGGAGGCCATATATTAGCCAGATTCCCATCTCTGGATTCCCTTGAGGAATCCTGTTAGTTATTTTTATTGGCAGCAAAGGAAACTAAGTTCTCAAATACTTTCTATATTTATATGCACACCTTATCTTCTTTTAAAGCTCTGGTTTGGGATTCTGTTCTCCATCTCTCATCCAAGCCTAAAACTTAGAAGATTTGTTACAGCTCTTTTTTTCTGTGTGCTCTTGGATTGAAAATTTTTATTATAGTAATGATGTTCTGATTTCTTAGTCAAAAAGTCATGCTATATTTGTTGTTCAAGTAACTACTGTAGGGAAGTATTTCATGGTTGTTGATTATAGTTAATAGTCTGGATTGCCCTGTTCCTCCTACTTTTACTCTTTGTCATGCTTTTTCTAAGTTATTTACTACAGAAAATGAAATCTTTCAGCTCCCATGTAGATGTCAGGAATATTTGAGAAGGCCTGAAGATGTGGTATTGGTTTCAAAATGGCATTCACCTTTCTACTTTATTTCTCATCTAATAGTTTTATCCAGAAACTATTATATTCAATCTTTTTTTTTTTTTTTTTGCCTTTCATCTGACAGTTAAATGAAATTGCTGACACATTCACCACACATTTGAAGTCAATAGTAATAATTGGATAAGTGGCATGTATTCTGCATTCTTGGCATGGAAAGAACCATAAATATGTGTCTCCAATATCTCTGAGATCCATAAAAGGGCAAAGAGCCCAACCACTTATGGGAAGGTCAATTTAAAGACTCGATCTTTGCTGAGCAGCCTGGCTTCACCCACTCTGCCAAGCAGCTGCAGTGCAGCTGGCACAGCTCTTACCTTGCATCTCTCCACACCTGCACAGAGGCTGCTCACGTGGCACCTGTAAAGCATCAGGGAAGCAGCACAGCCAGAGGTATCCACAGCTGCCAGCTGAAGGGCAGAACTGACTGCTGCCTGCTCCTGCCCCTCTTCCTCCTCCTGCTCAGGTGTCCCTGCCATTTGAATTTGTCTTTCTGAGTCTCCACCATTGCAGAGGATGAGCCAATAGGAAACTTCCTGCAACAGCTGGTCTTTCAACCCAGGTATCCAACCCCTGAGCAGTTTGACACCGTTCTAGCCAGGCTTCCCATCACAAAGTTCGAATCCAGAGGAGCAGGGCCACTTGTTGACTACTCCTGATGCAACTCTCCTAGCAAGAGTTTTCAGAGGCAGACATATTTGACACTTGTGGCTCACAACATCTAGCACCTGCAGGAGGCCTGTGGAGCCTACTGATCAACTGGCCACCAGTGCGGGGTCAGCATGACTGGAAGGAACATGTGGGTGGCTGAGGGCTTCATCTAGTGGCAATTGATTCAGTAGCTAGAGTAATACAGGTCAGAGGGGACCCCAAAGCAATGCTGCCTTCAAACTTAGATCAAATTGGTTGTGGTTTTCCAGCTGAGTGTTGAAAATCTCCAGGATTTTACAGCCTGTTTGACGTAGAATGTGCCAGGAGTTAAGGTGATGCATGTTTTTTCCCATAACACTAATCACACTGCATTTCTCATATTTTATCTTGTGCCCATCACACCTTGTGCTTCAACTCTAAACTTATCTGAAGAATCTGGCTTTTCTTCTGCAACCCCCCCTTACATGGCTGCGTAAGTGGCAATCCTTCAACCTCACCTTGTCTGCCATGAGATCCAGCCCTGTCTCCCTCTGCTGTACTCTCTACAGTTTGTAGGCATGTCTTGACACCCATCACTTAACCATGATATGAAGTCAGGCAAAGTTTAAAAATGCTAAAATATTTTAAAACAAAATCCCAAGTAAAGCAAAATACATTACAAAAGTACTTTAATTGTTTTAAAGTTTGGCAGAAACAACTTTCATCCTATTTTGATTCTCTCCTGTTGTTGACGTCAAACGTCAACATTTGGTGGCAGCTTTGTTCATGAAAGGCTTGGAACTCAGTTTGGCAATATATAGAAAAAAAATTTTAAGGCTAATATTTTGCACAATGAGCTGTTCTTTATAGAACTGCCCTTTACAGAAATCAATACAATAACAACCTAATGAGGCTTGGTCTAGAAAAATCTTATTTTGGAGGAGAGGATGCATATCTGTGATTGCTTGATAGAAAACTTTATTATTTGAGTTTCTTCTTCTCTTACACTTCTTTTTATTTTAAACTGTTTAATTGCATTATTTCTTGTATTGAACTTGGAGGTCTCTCATCAGTAAGACTGTATATATATGTGCTTTATACCTTCATGTTCAATTTTTCACCAAGATGGAACTGTCTGCTATATGAATGTTGATGAAATCAGTGAAAATTCTCTTTATCAGTACTCCTCAAAATTTGATAATAATGAACATATGGTGCTCTCTGGTAAGATCTCTAGAGTATATGGAGCTGTTCCATAGAAGAGTATCACCCATGAAAAACCTGCATAAGCATTTTTTTCCTATTACTATGTATATTTTCTAGAAAAGGAAGGAATTTTTTAAAATACAAAATATAACTCACCTTCTCAATTTGACAAAGCTAACAAAGTACTAGACTATCAAAGAAAATCCTACCTTCTGTCTGGCAAAAAAGCCTTTACAGTGAGAGCATTCAAAGTGTTGTTACTTAATACATAGCAGAACACAGATGCAAGATGTGATATTGACAGTGACTCATTTTAACAGAAAAACCTGGCAGACATAGTTGTAGTTTGGTTTTATACCCATCATGCTGCAAAAAAAGCCTTACCTCAAGAAGCTTTTTTTGCTACAGGCCTAAATATGAAAGCTTATGGTAAAACACTCTGGAGTTTTTAAAACACAGCCCTGCACAGACTCACAAACTCAGTTGATATGATCTGTTTTAAGAAATAAAAGTGTTCAGGGGCCTAAATCTTACTCCTTTTCACTCAAGGCTTGAGCTCGCCATTTAGAGATGCAAAGCCATCCAAAGTACTCCTGCATCCAGTAAGAGGCCATGGACCATGCTGACATCCAGATTCAGTTCTGCATTATAAATTCCATCCAAAACAAGCATCTTGACATTCTGGATAAGTGCCATGACTAGTATTTCAACAAGGTGTAATAAAACTGGAATTACTTGAGACATTAATGAGTCAGAGCCAAGCACACCTACTCTCTGAGCTAACTACCCCTTTCTCTGCTGCTTCAGTAGAGCCAAGCAGAAATAGCTTTGCTAACACTTCTGCACAAAAGGCAAATCCATAGAAGGATGGTGTGCTTGCCTCTGGAACCACTGGAATAGCAAACTCCCTAATCTATTGAGGCTCTTTCCTTTCCAGGGGCGATTACAGCAATCTAATTCAGATGCGTGTAGCTGTTTCTAAAGAACAAAGCTCTGATATTCATTAGCCAATGTTCAGCTCTAGGAGACACTCCCCAATAGAGTCTGAAAAACTGAAACGATTGATGCAGTTTCCATCTTACAGCTTTATTTAAATGCTTTGCAAGTCTGCTGAAATGACAAGTTACAAGGATTTTTCAACCTGCTCACAGCTTCTAAGATGCCAGCCCTGAGTTTTTTTCTGAGAGAGGTAGCAAGAAACTTTAAATAATACAACTTACTTGAATAGAGGTGCCTGCAAATTCTTCTAGGGATGACAAGATGTGACAGCTCAGCTGCTTCCATTCATATTGGTTCCTTTTGCAACCATTGAAACTTTTTAAAAAACTGTAAGAAGAAGATTTCTATTCGTGTGTTTAATTTAATCTTGAAGTTTGAGCCAGGAAACTTCATGCAGGGAGTAGAATCTGTAGGAGCAGACATGTCTGAGAATTTTGAAAATACTGTGCAACAATGAAAAGGTATCTTTATGTTTTTTTCTAGAAGGGGTGACCCTTGATATTTTAAATGCTTCGCTAAAAATATAGGTATGCACTTCAAATGAACAATGCCAGTCCTATGTACTGTCTTCAAAATTTCAATCCCAGATATTTAGTAATTCAAGTTTTTCAGTAGTTAATAGTCCTTGTCTCAAAGGAGATTCTCAATATCTTGTTTATTATAGAAAACAAAAAAGTTGTTGGATTTTGTTTCCAGCAGATAAAGTTTCTTGATGTTAGACAAATTCTACTGGGGAAAAAACAGAAAGGAAACATAACTGGAACTAAAGTTTTATTTAGTACACAAAACTTCCTGTTCTTCCCATTTCTTTGTTCCATCACTTGCTTTTGCATTTGTAATCCAACCATACTGAAATTTCTACCTAAGTTTTGATGGGTTTGCAGAATTACAGAATTACAGTTCATAAAATTTTCTCAGCCCAAATCATAGTAATACTACAACGCTATTATCTGAGCAAATTTGTTGAGAAAAAAGTCACTCTGAATTCAATCCAAACCCTATTGAAATCAAATTTTTCCTGAATATACAATTCTCTGTGTACTTGCTTAGTTTCCAATCCCCATGAAATGCAAGAACAGAACTTGAAAGTATTTTATATTGCCATTCTGATAATTCTTGTAGTTTCATTTGTCAGATTGAGAGCTTTCTCTCATCTTCTCATTCAAATGAAGGCTCATTTAGCACCTGAAGCTGAAAGAGGTTTGCCACTGGATCTGAGATTTGAGCATGGCCTCTATCTAAAGATCTTACTCATCTTACCTTACTTACCTGTCCCTCCCCCTCCTCCTCAGCTGCTCTCTTTTCCTTGCCAAGTCCTAAGTAATTTATTTCGAGGTACTTGAGGTAAGAAAAAAAGATTCTGTATGCTTAGAGAATGAGACCATGCTAAATAATTAGTACACTGATGTAAAACTTTACTTCTCTTACTTACCATGTAGACAGAATACATTAGTATTGCTGAACATTTTTTTTCTTTTTTTGCACTTCACCCATTTGTTAGAACATTTAGGGCAAAGCAGAGCTAATTATCACCAGCAGAATTATAGACTCAGCAAATTGCACAGCTTCTCCTTTGATAGCTTCAGAATAAATACTAACCTAGTAGCCTAAGAGTATTGACAAGTGTCTGACTAGGCAGGTCTGGTCCATGAAAAGCCCTTATTATAGGAATAATCTGTAGTTATGTGCTGAAATAATTGGGGCTCAGCTGTTCCTAGAGGCCTCTGCCAAAAAAAATGAGTGATTCATTACTGCAGCCCCTCTCTCAGTTGGTGCTTCTGAAAAGTTATTGATTCTCCAGAAAGTCCAGAGGACACAGATCTTCCTCTCCCGTGTTCATGGAAGTGCATATAGTGCTTTACTCATAGTAAAATCAATACACACATGTGGGCTGGATTCCCTGAGGATGACCTGGTTATACTACCTCAATCTCAACATTGTGTGTGAGCTCTGACATTTGTATTCTGGCAAAGCTCCTTCTAATTAAATATGCAGGAGAATGTCTACTTTGTGCTTTTAAAGAAGTTAAGTAGATTACTAGATTGCAGTTGAGACTTGCACAGTTTTGGGCATGCTCCAAACCCGGCAAGCAGGCAGGCAGTTGATTACAGAAGTTTACTGGTGAAAATAGCAGGAATTTAGATGTTGGTTGGCTGGAAGAGCATCAAAAACTTGGATAGAGATGCTTGGAAGCTGCATTTGAATGTTTTTATGTAGAGGAAAGAGAAAACTTAAAGGTCAAAGGAAAAGTATTATTTATGTTTTACGGATGTTGAAGCAGAACAGATTCCATGAATTAGGGATTTACTCTAAGTAAATACATAAGTGCATGTTAGGTCTGAAAAGGCTTCCTAATTCATTTAAAGTAATGAACTATACTCCTTTCCTAAGTTAGTTACAACCCTGAAATAGGATAAGGAAAATATATGTGATATTTCCAGGTGGATCTAAGAATGATGTAGTACCCAAAGGACTGAACAACATAAATATGACAACAGTCCAGAAATACTTTCAGATTATTATGATGCATTTCATTATCCTCAAGGAAAACTAGTTGGGGATCTGTTCTATCTCTAATGTTTCAACAAATAACTGACCTATTTGAGTTCTGCTCTTCCAGATTATGCACAATTTTTAAAAGTCTTTGGATAGTTGATGTGTCTGGTAGTGCATATGCAGCATGAATAATAAGGTTCACAGTGAGTGGGAGCTGGTCAGAGAGCCTGTCATTAGGTGTTTAGCTGAGACATTCAGATATTCAAGGACATTTGTGAAAGAAAGAGAAGAGGAAGTTCTGAATATAAACCAGAATCTTTGATTAAGAGACAATTTTGCCAGTAAGCATTTAAATATAACTTGCCTTACACTGGGATTGGCAGCTAAGGAGAAAGGTCTCTCAACAATGAGTCAAGCCAAATTAGACAAATATATAGTGAATGGAGTTAAATACTGGAATTTCATGTGAGTATGAAAAATGTGCATACATAATGAATGTATGTGAAAGATCAATAAGTGAAAGATCAAGCTTGTTTAGAAGAACTGGTATTTCACTTCTATTCGGAAGGTAGTTAATGACACCATTAATATTACCTCATTCATCTTGCATTTTTTAGTCATCTAGATGAGATTCTTAAAGCTACTCCTTTAGAAACAGTGCAAATAGCCTGATGGGATTTTAAAAAGCATTCTGATGCCTAAGTACCATGGAAATATTTTGGATTAGGCTTCAGAAATTTTAACAAGTGTTTGTGTTTATGATTGGGTAACCAAATACAAATGCCTCAAAAAAGGATTTAAGACTTTTCTTGCAGTAAACCAGAAGAACTAAGGTGCTCACTGTAAAATTACTGGAGTTTGCTAATGGACAGGAGAATTAACTTTGTTCTCAGAGTGACAGATATATCTGGACACTTAGCATTTGTTGACATCAGCACCTAAATGAGGAAAAGACAGGATGCACATCAGAATCCAAGTTCAAAGTTTTGATCCATATCTTAACACCAGTTGGATATATATGTATATACTCAACCCAGCCCCAAGTCACCTCTGAAAAACATGACACAATTTTTGATTTTACTTTTAGATAATTACAATTTCAGTACTAATACCATAATTTCAATGTTGCTCAAAATGGCTTGTGAGTCTCCCTAGATGACTGAAATGCCTCCAGATGCCAGATGCCTCCCTTCTGACTGAAAAAATAATCCTGAGTGACTGTAGCTCTGCTCCAGGTACACCTAGTGGGCTGGTAGGCAAATAGGTTGCAGTCTAACTCTCATCTAAATGCTTCTGGAATCTGAAACAAAAAAGGTCTGATCCCAAGTACGTACATTTATAACATCTAATGCAAATGAGGATATAAAAATCTTAAGAGTTTTTGGCCTGGCAACTGGAAGTTTATAGTCCAGAATAAACAGCATACACTCCTGTCAATGTGCTTATCCCAAGACTGCACCCCAGTGGCCAGGCTGTGCTCTGGAAAAGGAGCAATTTTTTATCTCCTGCTGTAGCTATACAGGATATATACAGATATACAGCACTGGACTAACAAGAGCTCAAGACAGAACCACCTTAACAGCTCCTCTGCTCTGTCCTACCACACCTGCATATTATTCTGCAGTAGCTGAAACACTACACAGCTGTCACTGCAGGATGCAGGAAGCAAATTATTTTTCAGCAGACAGACTGTTAAAATCTAGGTTGACAAAAAGTCTCGTTTCCCATAGAAGCATAAAAAGTCCTGCATGGGAGGCAAACAGCAAATTTCACAAGAGAGGCAAAAGGGAAGCAGATTTCTTCCATTTCACCCCATTGCATTCAAAGCAGATCTGCTTTCATGTATCACAACTTTAAAAAACCTGTCAGAGCTTTGTATTTCCACCCTGCACTGACAGCCCTGCTCCACAACACACTTCAAACCAATTCTGAATGAAACAGAAAATGGTTGTGGTTCAGCACGTTTGAAATGCCCTCAGCATCTGTGATTTTGTTTCCTTTGAACATGAGCAGAGTCCATTTTCCATGCTGGCTCATTCTTAGTCCTTCCCGCTGAGTCTGTTTTAAGGAAGGTTCACAGGGATTATTAGAATTTTGAAACATGGAAATAGAACTCAGTAGAAGAAGAGTAGAAGGAGTTCCTCATATTATATCAAATTTTCTACTTCTTTGGAGAAAATTTTGAACTGCTTTGAAAGTTACTGAAATCCTGACTATCATGAGGGATATGTCCTCAGTTCTTTTGAACTAATGTGGCCTAAGGCAAATATAATTGTTGAGAATATCTAAGGAGGATGTAGGAATTTCCACTGGTTTTCTGCCCTTTCATTCTAAAACACAATACAGACAGTTGTGCTGCTTTTATTCTAGCTGGTACAGAATATCTGTCTTGTTCTTCTGGCAGTCAGATATATGAAGGACCATCAGGAAGGGTCATATTCTACTTTCATTACACTGAACTGAGTTTTTTTGTTATTAGGTCATTTATATCATAGAACGTTCATGTGTGTGGGATGAATTTTTACCACAATCTCAGCAGAAAGCATTTCAGTCACACCTCCATCTTCAGAGTCCTCTCTTTGCCTGACTGCTCACCACTTAGAAAAGTGCTCATGCGGGGAGCTCCAAACATACTTTGGCCATCAAGAGAGGTGTTGAAGGCACAACAAGCCCATATGATCAGTGTGACTGGAATATTAGCTTCTACTGCTCCTCTGGAAAGCATTTCACCTGGCCGAATAAATGAGTTTATTAAATGGAAAAAAAAAAAAAAAGGAAAATTTCTTATAATCTCATTTAATATCTTGTTTTGTTCCTGAAGAAAGTGGAGAGACATTGTTTCTCACAGTAGATATAAAAATAAGAGTTATGATTAGGTAGGGGATTTGTGTTTATTTAAATATAAGGCCTAAGACTAAATGAAATTCTTATTTTCCTCAGGACTGCTGTGTGGTGAATACCCAGATAATGTAATTTAGTCCTATGCTAGAGTTTCAAATATTAATGCCTTCTGTCAAAGTCGTGGGAAGTAGTCCAGAAATGAAAGCCTCCTGTCTGTTCTGTCTCTATCAGGCCCACAAATGTCCTTTAAAATTGGCACATGATTGTAATTATTTCCCTGTTTCCCAAGCTACTAATTTTCCAGGGTGTGCTGTCAAAATTCCAAACACCTACTCAACTTCGTAATGTATAAAAGCTTTATGTATTTTCCTGTTTTGGAACAGCATCCTATATATTGCTAAGCATTCAATCAAGCTTCACTTTGTCTTGACTTTGAATTCAGCTGCCACTCAACGTATTTTGAAATGTATTACAATATGAGCAAGTAGAGCTGATTAGCATCAGACATTATTTCCGTCTTAATCTGGGTGATACTTTGTCATTAAGTTTTGTGATGATGCACTGGCTGTAGATAATACAGTGCTGATGTTCATTTGCTTGCAGTCATGTCCTGTATTGGTTTGATTAGACCCACTCTATGGCTGGTTGATGACAAAACCTCATTGATTACATGTGGTCTGCTTCTCATTTCCAGTCAAGCTTTCTGTCTTGAGACATGAATGGTTTCATTAATTAGGTGAACTAAACACGTTGACAGCCATTCAAGCTAGTCTGGGTCTGGCATAATAGTGCTGGTATTATGGATTCATTCTCTGCAGTCAATGAAAATTTGGTTATTCATTTAAATGAAAGCAGAATCAAAACCTATTGGTGTTCCTTTCATTTGATTATGCTCCCAGAATATATCCAGTACAATTTCCTCCTACTTTAAGAGGCTGTTATACTTCACAGGGATAGATACTGATTATTTATTCCACATGCTAAAATCCCTCCTGCCCTGATAAAGAACTCTAAATAATTAATGACTAGCTACAACCCAGAGCTTTAAAATATCTAGATATAAGTTAAATTCTAACAATTTATATTGAGTCTTCTATAAAGCATGGAGTTGTTTATAAACATCTATAAACAAATACTTGGAAAAACTAAAGCCAGATCTTCAGGACATTCCACTGCTATGTTTACACTGCTCAGCATTTGCCTTATCTTACATTCCTCCTAAATATGCAGTGTCTTTTTCCCCTCTCTCCAATCCTGATTACATTCTGGAGGTCCGTTTTAACATCTTTTTGCCAAATTAGGGATATACATATTTTTGGAAGCTACCCTTAGTCCCAAGGTTAAAATCAATGGAAGAAGCCTACCATCTATGTTGGGACTGGAAACTGGGATTTCCCCTTCCTCCCCATTAATCTAACTCATGGGTCTGCTTCAACACAAGCCAGGAGTATGTTACACATGTACAAACCTGTACCAGCACTGGATATTCCTCCTGGGAAGGAGTAAGAGCTGGTCCACTCCTTGAAGGAGGACAAGCTGGCACTTGTGGGTGAACACAGTGCAGTGGCCTCCCCCTGAAAGGACCAGGAAAACAAAAGGCTCTGCTTGACAGTCCAGGGATGATCAGACAGGGCAAAATACTGAAGCAGGTTCAGGGTCCATCCAGAAAGTCCTATCACAACCAGCATCCCCAGCAGAAGGTGGGACTACAGGCAAAGCTACCCATAAAAGACGATCAGTGAGCACAGGGATGAGGCTGTTTTGGGCAGTTAGGGCATTTTAGTGTCCTCAGAACCCTGGCAGCTCCACAGTGCAAAATGAATATGGAAATAAGGGGGGGGGGGGGGCAGGGAATCAAGTGCTGTCTGGGAAAGTAGTTTCAGACAATTAAGATTCTACAGGCAAGAATGAAGTAACTGTTAGCAATTCCACTTCATTAGTATAAGCCAAGTATGAGCTTCATCTATCCTCTTTCTGCATGACATAATGAGCTATTAAAAAAGCCTCCAAAGCAATCAAATGCATACTAAAAGTAAGTTTATGAGTAACATTCAAAAGAAAGTGTCTTTACTGTCAATGCTTAGCAGATACATATTTTGATGGGAGGCAAAGATAAATTATCTTTTTTGAATCATGAACTCACACCGTGCTCATTTGACATGTAAGTGTATCAAGTGCCTTTGCAGGCTTTTTGACTTTCAAATCATGATGATAGCAACACTTTCTCATGAAAGATGCAAAATTACTGGACACCCAAGTGCTACAATGGTTTAACTGATTATCTTTCTCAGCAGTTGTTTCAAAGCACTGTTTATTCCCATTGTGTATACTGGTCAGGAAAATAATTCTTTGGACTTTATTTTTGAGGTATTCACAGCAGCAAGACCACAGAAATGAGGCGCACTGAAAAAAGAAAATTCACATGTAATGGCAGAAAAGCAGACTGTATCTGAAATCCTGTGGTCACTTCTGCTGCTCAATACTTTAACATACCATGCTGCCTTCTTTCACAAAATTAGAGAGATGAATACATAGACAGAATAAAAAAAAAATTATTTTTCAAATCTAGTTATCCAGAAATACTTACATCCTCCTCCTTGCTTGCATAAGGTGGAAAACAAAAGGGATTTGACAAAGTAATTGTAGTTGCTTTCAGTCCTGTCCTTACTGTTCCTGTCAGTCCTGAACATCCATTGATCACAACCATGTAGAAATCAGAACTCATTTAATATAGAGACAACTGCTCTGCAAGGTCTAATAGTTCATCAGCTTTCAGTCCTACAAAAAAACAGTGCAAGTGCTACTCCTCAAACCCCTGGCATACCAAAAGGTCCCTCTAAAGGATTAGTCATTTATTGGTGTTTTTTTTAGTGCAAGGAGTACAACACTCCACACTATGTATGTCAGATTACCCCTTGTGCACAGCAGTAAACAGAAAGTCCTCAGACAAAGAAGTGCAGGAGTGGTGAATATTCTAGATCTTCATGGAACAGTGATGGCACCACAGAGCCAAAAAGCAATTTCCATGCCTGTGTCTCTTTCTTCCAGCCTTCACCAAGTACAGCTGCCCAAAGCCATGGGCTACTGCTCATAGACGATTCAGTTTTCCAGTGGTTATAAAGATATATTTTAATTACCATCAATGAGCCTAGGTTGGACCTGGGTTTGCAGAAGAGATTCTTATTATAAACGTTTATTTCTAGAAATTTAATTTCTGTTCTGCAGCAGAATTCCTAGGCAGGAACATAGAAAGGGCTAAAGGCTCTCAACCCCCTCCCTCCCAACTTCTTGCTTACAAATAAAGAGTTTTGCAGTGGCCATATTATGAATGGTTTTATTGCTCTCTGACATTTTGTAATACATTGTTACCATTCCAGTCTTTACTATGTAACTAAAAAAATAAACCATAGATCTAAAAGTACACAGTGTTAGTTTAATCCATAATAGTAACTGATTCAAAGTATGCTACAGAGGCACTTTACAAAATAAAGGAAAAAGTAATTTAAATCCATGTTCCAAGGATCTTAATTCCAAAAGTTACTTCCAACAAGCTCAACTACCCACAGAACTGCTAGTTTGATTGTTTTCAAACAAAAGCTGACTGAAACATTCTGTGTATGGCTGTACTTACACATAATATTTCAAAGCAGTCTCCTTCTCATAATATTTCAAATGCTCTCTTGTGCCTAATGAGATGTTACAAAATATATTCATAATTTGAAAAATGTGTGCAATATGCAGAAATTAGGTTCATTTTAAAAGTGTAACACAAGTATAACCAAATACATACACTATATACATGGTGTAAAGAAATTAATAAGGCTGCTTAGATTTTTTAATCTGGCATATAGTACTGCAGATAGGACACACATACACACACAAAAGATGTTGTGGGTATTCCCATGGAAATCCAAATCTAAGTACTTGCAGAAATGTCCCAACTACTTTGAGCACTATTGGACTTGGAAACTGAAGTAGAAGTTATTTCTAAAGTAGATTTCTAGTATGGAGATCTATATTTTTAGAGAAGAATAAAAATAAAAGCTTGATTAGCCTCTGGACAATCTGAAATTCCTCACTGTTGTTAACATCTGCATGACTGTGTGTGCTGTATATTCATTTATACATACATAGCAAGAAACATATACCCACATCTACCAGGAAAAGGGAAACATTCATAATAATAAAATTTCTTCAGGAAAACTTGGTTGATATATACAGTATATAAAAAACCCTACACAATTGTCAGCATACAAAAATATGAGTTCAATATCTTTTTATACTTCAAAACCTAATGATGAAAAATCCAGGTATCCTGAGTCAGGTATGTACTGCACATCTAATTTACCAATGCCAGAGTACTGTTGGGAGTACAATTAGAAAAGCACTACCTGCATTTATCAAGTACAGAGATAAAATACATAAGGCAATGCATTATCTTTTCATACTGTTAAACACAAATGGCACAAAATATATGTGGAAAATGCTGGAAGACAAATCCATGAAGGAGCTGTAAAGAGTATGGAACAATATGTAGATGTATACTACAGTTACTGATTTTCTCATTTAAATGAAATGAAATGAAAGACACTTTCCTTTTCTGAGCATCATGCTTAACCATGATGTGTATACTCACATTCAGGCAATTGTCTTAAATACATATACATATATAAATATGCACACATACACTACAGCTGACAATCAATTAATAAAACATTTGCTTGTGAATTTCTCTGGCTAAAAACAGATCAATAAAAGTGGTTAATTTTTTTTCCATTAAAGGAGTCTAACAAATGAAATTAGGTATGACTACTGTAAATTCTTGTTGACTGAAGTTTAATTGTCTTGGCTCTAAACCAGTAGAAGAGGAGTTCTGACCACTACTGACTGAATTAAAATAAACAAATACAAACCAATCAAAAAACCTGATGCATTTGCTAAAACCCAGTGAAATCTACCCAAAAAGCCACTAAGAATTCCAACTGTCTCAGTAGACATAAAATTGGTTGGTTGCTTCAGCTGACAGCAGGAATATTTACTTTAAAATGGGTGTCTAAACATAAAGTTTGGCATTGAAAAACTGGACTATATACATTTTTATATTTATTTACATTTACAATCTACAAGGAAAATCGCTATTAAAAATAACTAATTTGGGGAACTAGACTAGATCAATGGCCCTTTCAGACTAAAGACTGTTTAACACCCTATTATTTATAAATGATGGTTACAAAGACAGGCCAAACATCCTCAGCTCTTCTTAAAATCTCTGTTTTCTCCAAGCATGGATGCTATGGCAACACATGGCAACTCAGCTGTTCCTGGGCCTGTAACCTTCCCTTCCCAGGCTAGGAATGAATCATGGTAGTATTTGGTAATGTATGCCTCTAGATCCTTGAATTTATTCCCAGAAGAATTACGCTTTCCTTGGGGGAAAAAGTAAAAAATACATACAGAATGCTTTCCCTTAACCAGTACAAGACATTGTTGTAAAAAAAGGCTACATAACCCGTTTCTGTCAAAACAAAGTTTACGAAGCTATAGGTGATATAATTCTTGTAAATCATCACTCTTGGTCATCTCTTCTTGTCACCTGTGAGTTTAAAGATTTATAAGAGGATAAACATACTGTGATGAGAATGGATATTTTTTTTTTACTCTGTAAGTGCATCTTGTATAAGGAATAAATACGTCCTATACATATACCAAACAAGATAAACAGCTTTAATAATGAACATATGTAAATTTACATTTTAAGAATGGACAATGAAGTCCATTTAATGTTATTAGAAGTCAGTAGAATAGTGTTAGAGTGTGCAGTGTGCTCTGAAAGCAGAAGGGCAAAAAAAGCAATCTGAATACTACACAATGTTTCATACAGGCCATTGAAGAACATTTTGTGAAATCGAGTCCCTACTTTTAATTAGACAGCAAGGGGGGAATTTATGCCCCATTTCCTCTGAAAATAGGTTGGATTCGATCTATAAGTTAGAGTCAAGGATCCCAGAGATCTTTCCCAACCTAATTGATGCTGTGTGTTACTGTGGAATCATATTTTTATGTGTTATCTGTAATCCCAGAAAACCAGGGCTTAAGTTTCTCAGCTTCTTTGATATCAGGCTAAATAGACACCTTACTTTGCAGTATGGGTTAC
This sequence comes from Zonotrichia leucophrys gambelii, assembly GCF_028769735.1. Classification (NCBI taxonomy): domain Eukaryota; kingdom Metazoa; phylum Chordata; class Aves; order Passeriformes; family Passerellidae; genus Zonotrichia; species Zonotrichia leucophrys. Next base: position 119,367,063 of record NC_088171.1, on the reverse strand, counting down.
CAATAAAGCTCATAATGCTTAATAGGCTTTTGAAAACTGTCTCTAGTGGGGCAAAAAAAGAATAAAGGACCAAAAGCTAGATATAAAATGACCAAAATAAGAGGTCAAGATTTCTGATGCACACTCATGAAACAATAGCTAAAAAATTTTGTCCAGTGACTGGCTTACAATTATTTGTCCCTTACAAATGTCTATTATCCCACAATTTCAACAACAAAATGAAACAGGGAATTATCATATTATACAGGGAGACTATTTTGGAGCATTTACACTCCTACCATTTTCAATGCTATATAAAAAAAGCAATTGCTAGTTACAATAATGCATGTACATGCAACAGATTTTTTCCCTCTAGGTTATTTTATTGTATACAGGCTCAGCAGCTCCATGCAGCCAACAGCTGACTTCCCTCATAGTAAATCAAATCTCCTGTGGGGAAACCTCACAGGAAGATGTGAGCTCAGAGCTGGGCTGACAGCAGCACGCCCTTGGCTTGAGGTGCTTATGGCTTCTCTGGACTTCTGATGTCTGAACAAGCAGAAACAGAAATGACTGGTGCTTTTGCCTGGAGCAGGAATTACCACAGCCAATACTGCTGCTCTGAATGAAACACATCTGAAAGTATGAGACCCTGACTAGAACAGCAATTATGGAAAACATAACTCTTTCTTATGTGTAAGCATTAGGTCATGCTAGACAAAAGCCTTTAAAAGTAATTTTTTTGTTGTTTTGTTTTTTTGATTTTGCTTTTGTGTATTAAGTATTTTAATCAAAAAGATCATGGTTCAATAGCTTCCAGCAACTATGAAAGAGAGTAAACCTTAAAGCACAAAGATGAATTTGTTACTGGAGTGCTCATTACTGCATGCCTTTGTCATATTTTAAGGCAAACATTACCTTTTTATTGATATGACTACATATATATATACATGTTGAAATGTACATATATGCACAGACATTTGTATCTGTGGATATATAAAAATATTTATTTCTTAGCAAAGTTAAGGTCTATGTAAAAACATTTAGAATACTGAAAAAGGTAGAACCTCTAATTCCTCCTTTGGAGAAAAGTAACAAGTTCCCTCAATATCCTCTAAAAAAACCCACTCTGTTCAAGACTACAATTCCTTTTGTATCCTCACATTTAATTGTAGATTGATAGGTTCATAAATATTTAGATCATATGCAAAAGTTATGTTGTGAAGTTTGATTGCTACAGCATAACTACAGGCCGCTGTTGTACAAAAAATAAAATTTATTCAGACAGTATGTATCTTGCTCTAATGGATTACATAGCTACTGCTACAAGTAGAACTATTTCAGAATACAGGTTTTGTTCTAATGTGCTCATATATAAAATCTCATTTGGGGGCATTTGAAAATGAAAATTCTTTGGCCAAAAGAACAGCCAAATGCAGATAAATTCTCCCTGGGTGCTCTAAATAGTACAATTCAAAATAAATCTATAACAATTACCACTCCAAGAAGTGAGATGCTGTACAAAACAATTCTGACAAAATGTGGAAAATGGTAGCATAAAACATCAAAACCCCAAACTATGCTTGAACTTGAACCAGTCATTTCCAGTTTAACAACACTGACTCATCTCTGCCTTATGTAGATTTGTTAGTGTAGTACTCTAGAAGAAAATACACAACTCTGGAAAACTCTGAAGTGCAGAGATGTAATAATGTAAAACATCTATTATAGAGTCTGAAGCTCAGCCTAACAATGGATGAAAATCAGACTCATCCTTCTCCTTCACTATAATGGCAGCTGCAAAAGGGCAGAACTTTAGCTTATATGCCACACCATCAGGCACTCCTAATGCCATGTAGGTCCTCCTTCCAAGCAGTGTGTGTGACAAGCACTGCTTCAGACCTGGCTGAGTTTACTGAGTGCAAGCACATACCCACAGCAGCTGCCTGCAGCCATTAAACACAATTCTGAAATGAGTGTTCCATCTCCAAACCTCACATTACATTCTTGAAACAGTAAAGTTAACATTCCAAGAAATTATGATGGTGACAGGAGAAAAGCTTTCTCGGTGCAAAGGGCCCCATATGAAATGCATGCTCATTATCAAGCCTAGCTTATCTAGGCTTCCACAAGATCACATTGTGCATAGGGTACAAGTGAAGACATTCCCTCTGACCAAGACTGTTTTTTCAAGCTGCTGGCTGTATCTATCATGTGGCTGAACAAGACACATCAAATTAATCTGATTCCAGTGTTAAATTCCCAAGGAAGGCTACTGTCCTATGAGTGTAAGGCTGGAGTGCACAGATTTCTGAAATGCTTTTGGGAAGACATCTTTCAATGCCAGTAGGTAACACTTAGGGTATTTCTTCCTTTGTCCTGAGTAAAAGATTTTTTTTTCTTATTTAGCAAAGCTGCAGGGACGTAATGCTATAGTGCAGTTAGATTTTTGTCATATAATCCCAGTATCGTAAAGGCCATTACTAGGTTGTTTTCTGGAGCAGATCTCATTCTTCTCCAACAGGTGGTGGTGGCTGGCACAGCTTGTATAATCTGACAATGACAAACAAACAAAGCAATTATTATTCTGAGAACTTGGTCATTATTAAAATGAGTAGATTTAAGGAACACCGACTAAAGCTACATCTTTCTGCACTGCAAAACAAAAGGTATGAATTTAGTCTAACACCATCAAGGTAAAACTAATAAAATCTTTGTTTACATTGAAAGTGGAATAATTAAAACACATATCCATAAGCAGTCTTATAAACACATGTCAATGCAGAAAATTTTCATATTTCTGCACTAAAGATGGCTTCATTAATCCTATTAGCAGGTGTTGCCCTGGATTTCCCAATTGAAAAAGCTTCTTGGTGAATGTAATTGCCTCCAATTCTGTTTTGCCTTGGCCCAGTCAAAGCTCTCTAAAAATATTTCCCTGAAGAACTGGTGCTGTTTGAAGCACCTGAGACAGGTGTCAGACATGTGACACAAAAATGCAGATTTTAAATTCTCTCTCCCTCTGGTTCTTCATGGATGAACTCAACAGCAGTAAGATTTGGTTCAAAATATTACCCCAGTACAGATTGAAATAGCCACTGTTTTTATAAAGGTTTTTTGACTTCTATTAACCCTTTTGAAAGGACTTGGTTATTAACAGGTGCTTGAAACTTTACCCTAACAACGGAAATACTGAAAATAAAAGGCAATCATTCTGACCTCACACCCCTTGCTCTGTACTCCTGTCCAGCATACAGTATCTCCTCTGGAACCACAGCAATTAGAACCAGCCATAGACATGATCTCATTTGGAGATTACACATATTCCTCTGGGAAAATGTATCATTGGAGGAATAACAAAGAGAAATCTCCACCATAATGTGTTCTGAAGATCATTGGGCTCTTCCACATAGTCATATGGTAGACTCAGAAACACAAATCATTTCAGGTCACATTCTGCAGACATCAAAACATCTGTTGGGAGCTATATATAAGGCAATACACATATATCTCATATTTTTATACTGATGAGAGGATAAGGTCTGATCTTTATACAGACAAGGATGCAGAGAAGAATAAACAGGGGTTGGATTATTTGATTCTGCTGGCATAACAAAGCAGTAATATTCAAAGCTGGCAGAAGACAGATAAAATTACAGTCAGAATCTCATCTAGAGTAATTGCAGTGGGGTTAATACTTGATGATGTTTTAGCAATATGTAATTTCTATGAAGCAAAGTGCAGAAAACTTCAGGCCAAAGTACTAAGGTCTGTGTATTCTTCAGGTTATAGCAGTAATCACTAAGATTCTCTTCAGAGTATGTGTTATAAGGGAACTGTGAAGCAAACTATGATAACGCTGCATAAATCTCTCAGGATCTGAAGTTGCTAAAGAGCAGAAATAGCCTGTTCTGGGTCACAGAACAGGAGCAACTATACATGGAGCATATACATGGAGCAACTATTTGAGATGGTACAAACATCAGCTGAGAAAACAGAAACAATGGCAGTTGCAGACAAGAAGAGAACCCTGTCAAGTGATGTTAATTGAAACCAAATATAAAATTGTTTTCAAAGCAGAGAACTAAGAAGCCATAGTATTGTTTAGCTATACATCAAAAGCATCCTGCTGATGACAATTCTGATTTGTGCATCTAATGCCCTGACATGGAGGTCTGGGATATTCCTGTGACTTTGCTATTGCTGCTCACTGGCAAGCGTGCCCGGTACTTGTGTCTATTCTATATCCTCATCATTCTTCAGCATTTCAGTGCTACACTGTGGGAGTTTCAGCTGGAAAGAGACAGTCTTTTTTCCACAGATGCACTGCTAAAAAATCTTATTGCTAAGTTTCCATTTTTGACAACTTAGATTTTTCCTTTATCACAAAAACTCTGAATCTAGATAAACATTCTCTCATGTTGGGATGGGAAAAGTTTGGGTTGTAATGATTCTTTGGCTGTCTCCATAATTATATCATTAAGGAGTTCATTTAAGTCCCAAATCATACTGTTCAAAATATGAAAAGTCTTCACCCACTAATGCTTTAATTGCTTTTAATGTAACAAAATGCTACTTTATTGCCATGGATCCCCACAAGGCAAGACAGCTGATCAGGGATCTTTGGTCCTGCACTGCCTCTAAGCTAATCAAATTCACACAGTCATCTCTATCAGGTTTTACTAGTTCCCTGTTTCCTTACTGAAATTTAAACACCACAGTGGATCAGTTATGTATTTTACATATATGTTTAGCTCATCCAATGTGTTCTTATTTTTCAACAAAAACATTATGTTTAAATCAGTAAAAAAAAAAAAAGTTTAAATTAGTTCTGGATTACTCTAACCATTTTAAGATCAAATTAAGAATTTTTTGGTTATTTCCACTTACAAGTATTGTGCTTTTATAAGTATTGTGCTTTTAAAGAAACATTTCTAGCACCTGCAATCCATCACAACATTAAAAAAGTTGGATAAATATAGACTAACCCATTTTTCATTGTAATTCATGTTTCAGAAAGAGACAAAGAAAGACTACATCATCCCCAAAGGCAACTAGAACATGATTTTGCTGAGATACTGCAGTACAGTATTTCATTAAAATGGAGTTATGGATCTAGTTAAGAGTATTTACCCAAAACCGCTAAATATTAGAAGTGATGAAGGACCAACTCCAGTGTTTTCATAATTAACATGAACTAAGATTCGTTTTTCAAAAATGGGCACATTTTGAAGTGCTTCATAGCCTGGACTTCTGCAACTAATCACCTGAAGCAAAATTGTATGGCTAATAGTGCAACCTGTTTTATGAACATTAAGAGCCAATGTTTACTGTTAGTCAATGTTTACTGTTAGCTTTTGAGCAGCTAGGACTGAATTTGGCACAAAGTAGACAAAACCATGGTCTAGGACACAAAGAATCAGTTACCTTGGCACAGACTGTGGCGTTCGATCCCTCACTCCCAAATTCTTGGCTGTGTTTTGGACTCTTGCGCCCTGTGGAAGAAGAACAACAATTTTACTTCATTTATCCCACAATAAATTAGGAAATTTTTTGAGCTTTGTAGATGAACATAACTATTGCTTATAATTAATTAACACATATGTTTCATCTCCCAAAACAACTAGTATCTTCTAAGGTGAAGATAAAATTAAAGCAATAAAGAAACTAAAATCTTGCCACTTGTCACCAAATAAAGGCACATATATAGATCTTACTAATTTAAAAAAGAATCATTAGAAAAATTAACATTTAAGGTTTAAAACAATACAAACACATCTCGTTTCAATTTGTTTGATTTTGTCACTATTCCATGTAGAAGTTTTTTCTGACAGGCCACTTATTTCCTGTGAACTTTGAAACAAACAAATAATACAGATTATTTTCTATGAAAATGCTCAGTGAAACTAACAAAGAATGGCGTAAACTCAGGCACTAAATAAGGATTAGAAAAATGCAGGTCCTGATCTTCCTTTATAATCAGAGAATCTCAAAACCAAACCCCAAAGAAATGGGCAGGAACCTCCTGAGATTGATTAGTCTAAAATCCCCACTTAAAGCAGGGGCAAAAGGAAAAGTTGGTCTCTTTCTATCCCAATTGATCCTTTCAAAAACAATAGTGAAAGCATTGTTGTCTCACTGACTCATCTAGTAAGGAGGAAATGGATAAAACATGCACAATATTTATATACCATGAACCATTGTGTGAAAAACACCCTCTTCTGCAAACATACCAGCTTACATATATCAAAGAACTTAGTAAAATTTATTTTTGAATGATGAGGTCTAGCTCTTAAATTTCAGTTTTGTTGATGTAAAGTAGTCACAATAAAGAAATATCTGCTAGGCTTACAATATTTTCTATAATTTTAAAGGACATGGGAACTACTTGTTCTATCAATAATAAATATACTGACTCTTCATTTATTTCTCCTGTACTATGTAAATTCAGGACAAAATAATAGAGAGTAAAAATGTATAACCTCAGAATTCTTACTGTGTAATCTTTAATTGATGTGACGTATCAAAGATAACTTAAATTTCTAACAGAGCTGCAGTGCCAGGTGCACATGATGTAAAAGAGTTATAATACTTGATTCCAGTCATAGAGTAAAATTAGACCTTTCATTTGACTGAAATCAGGTACATAGGTAATTGACATGGTATTGATTTACTGCCATGGGCTGAAACAGTATATGAAAAAGGCTAGCTGCTTACACACAGATAGGCTCTCAGACTCTGTAAATCAACATGTGCCACAAAAACATATTGTGTCCTTACATTTCTTTAAGGTAAAGAAAGAGTGATAAAGATAGAAAAAATAACTAGAATACATATAAAAATTAAGGCACAATATAAAATTATTTTACTATAGATGCATCCATCTCAGTAAGATGGTCTCCAACAATTGCAAAGGCACATAACTATGGACCATGACAAACATGTCTTTCCCCAGAAACTCCTCCAGAATTCAGTCATTAGTCATTCAATACTTCTTCTCTTCATCAACAAGTATGTGTTTAATTAACTTTAGTGATTCTCTTCTCTTCTTTCCCATCTCTCTTGTACTCAGTAATAAATACACATCACTAGCCTTGTGAAAGATCCACATCTTGGTACAGTCTTAACTTGCTATATCAAGAATGAGAGAATGGTTGGGTTGCTAAAATTTTAGAAGGTCATCTAGTCTCAACCTCCCACCATGGGCAAAGTCCCCAGATATTTCCAGGGATGCGTCATCTATGGCTTCTCTGGGTAACATGTTCCAGTACCTCACCACCCTCACAGTAAAGACTTTTTAATATACCTAATGTCTAAAATTTATTCTAAAATAGACTCAGTCTAAGCCCACTGTCACTTTGAAGCTATTACCCCTTCTCTTTCACTACATGCCCTTGTAAAAAGTCCCTTTCCAGCTTTCCATTCTTTTAATTTGGTTTAAACCTGACAGTTTCGTTTGATGTGTTTAGCTCTGCACTGGAGAGGACAATGGTCAGTCCCTACTTGTGACACATGTTCTTTAGAAGTCTGTTATCACTCTTCATGAAGCTGAACAGTCCTATATTATTTTTTTTTTCTGTCTGTTCTGTCTGTAAACCTTTCCCAACAATTAGCCAATATTCTCCTGACTTTCTCCTGAATCTTTTCCATTATGCTATATCCTTATGGAAGGGATAAGAACATTAGATAGTTCCAAATGCAGGGTCATGACAGCATGATTTCTACTTTGTCCTCTATCCCTCCTAAACCATTATAGCTTCTGCTTTACTCATAACTGCTGCAAATTGAGCTGTTTTCTCCTCATATCCTCAGGTCTTCAACATGAAATGGAATGGCAAACTCACAGTCAATTATTTTGAATGTGAACTTAGGGTTTGTTTTTTCCCTAGTGCCCTTCACTTAAGAGTAATCTATGCTGATTTTCATCTATTTTATTGCTCAATCACAAAGTCCTGCAAGATTATTATAATAAATCTAATTCTTCAGAGTTACTGCTCATCTTTAACAAAAGAATTGAAAAGAGTTCAGTAAGAAAATTCAACTGAAAAACAATAGATCAGATGAATTGATTTCTTCTATCTATACAAGTGATAGCTTACCAGGGACATGATAATCAAATTTGGAATAGACTTTTTTAGCAGGAGCTGTAGCAATAGGAAAACAAGTAATGATTTTAAACTAAACAAAGGTATATTCAGAATAGGTAAAAGAAAGAAATATTTTATGATGAGGGTGGTAACAGGTTGGCCAGAGTATGCTAGATGCCCCATTTCTGGGAACAATAAAAATGCTAAAAGTCTACTGCTAAATAGGGAAGAAAATCTCATTGCTAAGTTTATGGTATACTGGACAGAAAATGGGAATTGAAGGGGGAAAAACAGAAGAAAAAAGCCACTTAAATGAGGCACGAAGTAAAGCACTGTAATGAAAAGGTTAAGAAAACTCTGGAACAGACCACATGAGAAACAGCCTGCAGGAGTCCCTACTGCTGGTGGCTTAAGAACAGATACAACAAACCTCTGTCAGGAATGACATAGGGATAGATGTTGGTTACAGTTAGACATGTTGACTCCAGACCTTCCGCACCTCCAGTAGCCTTTTCTCTGTGCCATTTTCTAAAATTTTATCATAATAAAGAATAATATTTTTTTTTCTAAAATTTTATCATAAGAAACCTCACCATGCTGAGACTGGCACATAATTAACAGCACTGAGAACCAGAATATTCATATATTTGCAAAAACAATCCAAATTAATCACACGCTGATCCTTGACGTCAGTGCTGTGACTACCTCTGAGAACAAAACCAGCCTATTTTTACTTGCATCACTCACTAGACAAACTAATTTTAGTATCTTGCTCACATAATAAATCAAATGTATTGATTTACAAAGGAGTCTAGCTTTATATAACCATGTAATTTATTGTTTAGTTAGGACACAAATTAGACCTTACCTTAAAACCACCAAATTCTTATTTCTTTTGAGGAAAAGCCCCAAGAATTACTAGCAACTTGTTACATGACATTTTTTGTAACCACTGAGCATCATTATACCATTTCTATTTCAATATACTGCTAATTTATACTTCTCCAATTCTATTCTTAATTGACACTGTCTCACATGGGCATAAGGGAGAGCTGTGTTACATGACTCTAGACTGCTACCCTCTGCATACCAGTGCTGCCAGAGCACTGGTGAAATATGATGGCAGTTCTGAGATATCAATCAGGATTCTCCTATATGGACTAGTATTCTCATTTCCATTTTTAAAAATTATAGGCTTATTTTCAAGCTACACACTAATTTAAGGGTAGCAAAAACCAGTCACATAGAGAAAACAATCAAAAAGCTCTAAATCAGTACAATACTTACAAGAATTATACACAGAATCACAGAATTGCTAGACTGGAAGAGACCTTCAAGATCATTGAGTCCAACCCCTGCCCCAACACCTCAACTAAACCATGGTACTGAGTGCCATATCCAATCTTTTTTTAAACATGTCCAGGGATGGTGACTCCACCACCTCCTCAGGTAGGCCATTCAGTACTTTATCACTCTTTCCACAAAAAACTTTTTCCTAATATCCAACCTGTGTTTCTCTTGGCCCAGCCTAAGACTGTGTCCTCTGGTTCTGTCAGTTGCTGCCTGGAGAAAGAGACCAACCCCCACCGGGCTACAGCCACCTTTCAGGGAGTTGTCGAGTGATAAGGTCACCTCTGAGCCTCCTTTTCTCCAGGCTAAACACCCCCAGCTCCCTCAGTTGTTCCTCACAGGGTTTGTGTTCCCAGCCCCTCACCAGCCTCGTTGCCTCCTCTGGATGTGCTCAAGCCTCTCAATGTCCTTCCCAAACCGAGGGCCCAGAACTGGACACAGCACTCAAGGTGTGGCCTCACCAGTGCTGAGTACAGGGGCAGAATGACCTCCCTGCTCCTGCTGGCCACACTGCTCCTGATGCAGGCCAGGATGCTCTTGGCCCCCAGGGCACACTGCTGGCTCATGTTCAGCCAGCTCTTGACCAGCACCCCCAGGTCCCTTTCTGCCTGGGCACTGTCCAGCCACACCGTCCCCAGCCCATAGCATTGCCGGGGGTTATTGTGGCCAAAGTGCAGGACTCAGAAGTTGGATTTATTAAACACCATCTTATTGGACTCTGTCCATCCGTCCAAACATTCTAAGCCTCTCTGCAGAGCCCTCCTACCTTCCAACAGATTGACACACACTCCCAGCTTAGTGTTGTCTGCAAATTTACCAATGAAAGACTCAACATCCTCATCCATGTTTTCAATAAAAATATTGAACAGAGCTGGTCCCAGCACAGATCCCTGAGGGACACCCCTGGTGACAGGCCCCAGCTGGATGCAGCACCGCTCACCACCACCCTCTGGGCCTGGCCATCCAGCCAGTTCCTAACCCAGCACAGAGTGCTCCTCTCCAAGGCATGGGCTGCCAGCTTTTCCAGCAGTGTCCTGTGGGAGACAGTGGCAAAGGCCTTTCTGAGATCCAAACAGACAACATCTACAACCTTTTCTGCATCCACCAGGCATGTCAGCTGGCCATAAAAGGAGACCAGGATGGTCAAACACGACCCACCCCTCCTAAACCCCTGCTGGATGGGTCTGACACCCTGGCCATCCTGTAAGTTCTGTGTGATGACACTCAGTATAAACTGTTCCATCCCCTTACCGGGTGCTGAGGTCAGGCTGACTGGTCTATAATTACCAGGATCCTCCTTCCCATCCTTGTTGTGACTTGGCATCACACTGGCCAGCTTCCAGTCATCTGGAACCTCGCCAGTGAGCCAGAACTGTCAGTAAATGATGGAGAGTGGCTTTGCAGGCTCATCTGCCAGCTCCTCATCACCCTGGGATAGATCCCATATAGTCCCATAGATTTGTGAGCATCTTAGTGGCTCAGCAATTCTCTGACTGCCTCCTCCTGGATAACAGGGGAACCATTCTGCTCCCTGGCACCATCTACCAACCCAAGAGGACAGCTGTCCTAAGGACAAGCCATCTTCCCACTAAAGACTGAAGCAAAGAAGGTGTAAAGCGCTTTTGCCTTCTCATCTACAGTTACTGAGTTCGCTCCTGCATCCAGTAGAGAACAAGGGTTGGTCTTGCCCTTCCTTTTGCAATTAATATATTTGCAAAAGTACTTTTCATTATTCTTTACTAAAGTTACCAAGTTAAGTTTGAACTGAGCTTTGGCCTCTGTAATTTTTTTTTCTACATGCCCTAGAAACCCCCTTAAATACTTCCTGAGAGACCTGACCCCCCTTCCAAAGATGATACTTCCTCTTTTTATCCCTGAGTTCCTTCAAAACCTCATTGCCCATCCATGCTGGACATTTGCCTCATTGACTTATCTTTCGGCACACAGGGACAGTGTGTTCCTGTGCCCTCAAGATCTCTGTTTTGGAGCGTGCCCACCATTCCTAGACTCTTTGTTTTTAAGGGCTGCTTCCCAAGGAACTCTCCAAATAAGTCTCCTAAATAGGCCAAAGTCTGCCCTCCAGAAGTCCAGTGTAAAAGTCTCGATGCTCCTCCTGATTTCACCATATATTGAGAACTCTATAATTTCATGATCACTATGCCCCAAGCAGCCTCCAACTACCACATCTCCCAACAGCCCATCTCTATTTGCAAACAACAGGTCTAACATAGTCCCTCCCCTGGTGGGCTCAAAATATAGTGTTTTTATTATACTTTAAAAAAGGCATGAAAATATGATTAGTCACTTAAAAGACATATATTAAATATATAACATAATACATAATATAAATTCTATTCTGGCCTTTTCTGTTCATCAGTCTTTTAGTTATTTTTTTTCCTCAGAGCTCTCTACCCTCCTGTAGCTCCTTTCCTAGGCTTCTGTTCTCTCCACTCTGCTGCATCCTGAATTCACACTGCTATCAGGATGCTTTACATAGTATTTTGTGTGTGCAATTGTTTACATGAGTATATACGTAAGTTTAAAATTTTACCAAAAGATAGTTGGGATGTTTTGACAATTTTTTCTCTATTTCATAAATAAATCAAAACTGCTTAAGTAAAGCCATTCCACAGACCCAAGTTCATATTCACTCTCACAAGTTTGTCTCTTTCCTTTAGTTCTCACACACCAGGTGCTTGCTGTCTTATTATAACTGACAAGACAATTACTTTGAACATTGTTCCAACAGTACAGCTGGACCTATTATTAGTCTTGTTCAACATGATCTTGACCTCATTCAAATAAAAATAAAATCATTCCTGAGGTTATCCATTCAATCAGGTGTCTCTGGCGCACCAAGTTGGAAAACACATCAGCTTCAAGTAGAGATAATTTCCTCTTGTGGAAAGCTGATACTGACAGGAGTTAGTGCTGCTGAGTAACAGATGGAATAGATGTCCTTTGACTTGCACCTCCCTGTGGCTAATATCTTTATTCCACAAAAGGTTTAGTGTGTAAATGGGATAACAATTTTTTTTGTTTGTTTTATGTGGAAAAGGCACATGTATTGCTCTTAACTAAATGTTCTGCATTAAGCCCCAAGAAACCTTTTTATTTCTTTTTCTTCCAAGTTTTATTGCCTACATTATGATCCTGACAGTTAAATCCTACAGATAATTTAAACATTAAATCCGAACAAGTTTCTAGAAAATACCATAGTGTGTTGTTGAAATTACTACAAAACATTTAGAATTTAATGGAGGGTTACATTTCTACTACAGAACTCCAAGACTGATTGAAAATTACGACAAAAGATTATTACTCTATTAAATGCCATAGTGGTTTCCTGCAAGAGAAAGGATGTGTGAAAAAAGTCTAGCTATACTAGCACACATTTTCGCAGTATCTGTGTGTGGTATTGAGATATTGGTATCTTTAACAGCTATTGATCACCTGCTGTTTTACTTCAAAGAATGCAGCCTCATCAAAAGGCCTTTTTTCACATCTGTATTTGAGCAAGTACAGCTACAGCTGCTCAAAACTATGTCAGTTTCTTTCATTTTGTCTTTAATTTTCATTACATAAATGCAGAAGATACAAAAATGAATCAGCATTTTAAAAAATGGCCTAGATCTGCATTTTGAAAATGTACAATTTGACAGAATACATCCTATAAATAGATTTATGCAAACCCCTACAACCATATTTTTTGATTGCAAAATACACATATCTGCCTTTGGTCTAAATCTTCAGGAGCAGACATATCAACCTATACATGCAAGTTCATCCATATAATTCGCATGTATAGGTTGTATATAAAACATATATACTGCATATAAAGCAGTAGCCTTCTTTTCAAGTCAAGTTAAACTTGTAATTCCTGAGCAGATGTACATTCAAGAACCTCGAGGATGATTATTCATCACCGAAACTTAATTTATGCACCGAAATAAGTGAAAGCCCAATGCAAAAAGGAATGAGACTAAATACTCTGATGTACTAATGCTCAGCAGCAACACTTAGATACAACCGATGCAAATCTATGGTTTGAAAGTATTCACAAAATTGCTTTAACAGACCAAAGGTCACACTTAGCATACGCATGTTTTTCTCTACAGCAAGTTAGAAGCAAAGTACAGCTTTTTAATCATCTTCATAACTGTGATTGCTGCACAAAATATGTAGTAAAGTTAATGAACATAATATATTAGGTGCCATCTAGAACCCAGAAATTATGAATCTTGTCTTATCAGTGATTAATTGTTACAATATTTAATTAAGTTTTTTTCACTTCAAGATTGAGTGCATCCCGTATTTTGCTTATGATTTGTTGTAAGGTTGAAAGCTACCACAGGCTGGGATATATGTTCCATATGCAGGCAGAGTGATTAAGTCCCCCCTCAACCTCTCTTTCATCAACTGAACAGGTTCAGCTCTTTAATCTTCAGTTTATAAGTTTTGTCTAACAACCTCTGTATCATTCATGTTCTTCCCTTGAATTCCTTCCAAGATACATCCTTGTCAAAGTATTTTCTGATAACGAGATACTCTAGAAAATGTTGTGTTAATACAGTAGAATGTAACCCCCCATTTTCAGTTGATATTACTTTTTAATCTAGTATTTTTGGCATACCTTCACACCAAGAGTTCATGTTGAGGTGGTTATCTATGCACAACAGTCCCTAAATACTATGATGGCCAAAGAGTGAAAAACACTGTTTTGTAATAAGGACATTGTCCTCAGGAATCTTGCCTGGAAATGAAAAACTATGGGGTTTCTTTCTCTCCTTCCCTTCTACACTTTCCCTTAATTCAGTGCATGAGTCACCTTTTACTGGCAATAGCTAATAATCTTAAGCTGTTTTTATCAATCATATATATTAAGATAAAAATTGTCTTACTCAACAGACTATTCTGATCTAAGGTGACACCAAGGCAGTTACTATACAAAAATCACTTAGTAAAATCATAAGAGAAAGCAAACAACTGGATAAAGATAGCCTGCTTCTGTATTAAAAAATAATTAAAAAAAACAGGGGAGAAAATAAAAAAAAAAAAAACCAAAACAGAAGACCAAAACACAAACAACAAAGAACCCAAACTAAGATGACTCAAATAGACACTGCACAACATTAGGATGGAGGCTAAAAAATGCTTGGTCGAATCATTCCATTTTGATAACCACATTTGTTGTTTGGAAGCATGCAGGTCTTCCCTGTCACAGCATACACTGTAGTTGAGATATCCACAATATACAGAGTATCATCATACAATGTCAGAAAGCTCCAACCCATACAGAGTGACACCAAATCACATCAGAAGACTTCAGCTGTCTGCCCACACAGAATAACATTACATTACCTCACAAGGCTGCAAGCATCTGCCCTTCTTTTTCTTTAGCCCAACCTTTTATACCCCTGATTGTCCATGCATGGCATCTGTGTGCCCTCTGTTCCCTTTGGTGGTTGGTCAGTGCACCTGGGCACTCCATGGCTCATTGTTTTCAGTGCTGTTCACCTGCTTTCCATAGCTGTAGCCCACTGCCCTAGGGTGACATTATGATGCTTGTATCCCCATTCGTGTGTTCTGTTTATGCTGGATATTATGTTCTGTGCCTTCAAGACTGGCTCTGAAGAGTGAAAGTTTTGTTTTGGTTTCTTATCAACTGCTCCCCCACAGCTAGTGGGACACACAGACAGGGCGGCACATAGTGCTGCTTTTGCTTTTTGCTTGGCTTTTTGCTTTGCTCTCACTCTTGCTTCTGCTTTGCTCCTGCTCTTTGCTTCTGCTCATTAGTTAGTTTAGCTAAGCAGTCCGAATTTTTCCCTGGACTGTTTTTCCTTTCCTTTTTTTGGAATTTCTCGAACCTGCTCCGGGCTGGGACCTGAGAAACACCGAGAGTTTGCACCTTGTGGCCTGCAGCAGCTACCCCCAGCACTAGAGGGACTGATAACAGAGCAACCACTCCCAAGAGAGACTTTCTGAATTTGTCATCTTTTTCAGGGCGGTGAAAGACTGTTGTCATCCGGTATTGTTCATTTTGTGTGCTGGGGGGTGCTGTGCCTGTTAAATAAACAGGTTCCTTCCCCTTGTCTCCGAGGAATCCTTGCTGAAGTCGTTGGGGGGAGGAGCCGTGTGGATTTGCTTTCTGGAGGGGCCCCCTTTGGAGGTTTTCTCCCAAATTTGCCCTAAACCAGGACACCCGCTCCCCACTCCCAGTTACCACAGCTGTGTGCCTGCACTGTGGCACAGCCAGCCCCTCACCTGTTTGCGCATGACGTCGGTGGCCTGCATGATGTAGCGAGGGGGCAGCCCATGGCTCCGGGCCAGCGTGATCGCCTGCTCCAGGGTGACGCTCAGGGTGCAGCTGCAATGGGGGAAAGAGGTCAGCTGTCTCATATCTCCTCAAAATAACTGCTTTTAAATCAATCCTCTTCTTAAAAAAATGATACATAAAAAGATTACATAATAAATGTGCCTCCTATACCTCCCTCACCCATGCAGGTATTAGCCTGAACAGTATAACGTTTCTAAGCTTTTGAGTGTAACAAGTGTTCTTGCCGACTTACAAACAAATGCATTCGTTTTGTTCTTTCTTAAGGAAAAAAACCCAAACAAAACAAAACTCAACTCCCCAAAAAGCACAAAACCATACAAAACTCCCCCAAAACACAAAACGACATACAAAAACCCACACTAAAATCTATAGTTTGGCAAGTGCACAACTTGGAGAGTAACAATCCAAGAAAAAAATGTTTTGCAATTATATAAATCCCTTTTCAGGTGGTTTCTGCATGTTCTACCCCCGCCTCCACTCTTAAAGTAGACCAAGGCTTTGTACCGGGTCCCAATCTTTTATAATTAATGTAGCTTGATTATTGTCTTGGCACATCAGTGCAGCGCAGAATTAAGAGACAATTACTCCTTTCATAAAAGAAAATAGATGAAAACTGCATTCCTTCAAATGAACTGTTTTGTGCAGCTTTGCCAATCTTTTTCAAAAAACCACTTGAGGACAAAAATTGATTGTGGTTCCTCATCTAACAGAAAGGCTGTCACTGTTGTATCAGAGCAACCAGGAAAGTTTCAGAGCAGTACAACAGACAACCTGCCAGAACACCGGGCAAGAAATAGTAGGGAAAGTAATTTTGAAGACTCCATCTCATTTTCATTGTTATCAGGACAAGAAAATATGGTTGTTTTCTCATGCAACCAAGATCACAGCTGTAGAAAACTCATGGATAGAGACAAAACACCTGAGTAGAAACAGGTGCTTTTAGAAAGAACATGCTTGAGGGCTGCTATAACCCAAGAGGTGAGAGTGGCTCTACTCTGCACCAGTAAATCGCTCGATTTTTCTCTTCACAACCAAAGTGCTGCAATAATCAAATCTCTTGAACCAGAAAGATGGGTTGTACACAACATTATTCTACCTCAGCAGAACCTGACAAAAGCTGTAATTTTCAAGTTCAAATAATAAAACTAAGACACATTATTAATATATAATTTTGAGCACCCGTTTGGCAAAATCCTGACCAAAGTGTTCTGCATAGTTTATAATATGCACACAGAACAGACAATATGTTTCAATCAAATACTTATCTTGCTGAGCAGAAGATATGTAGGAGGAAAAAAATGTGTCTGTTCTTATTTTCTTACTGAAAAAAACCCAAACCCAAAATGACACATTTTAAAAACTGCTTAAGCTAATTTCTGGACTGCAAGAAGTTTCACAGAAGTGAGCATAGAGGATACTAAATTTGATCTGTAGCTTTATTAATGGTCTTTCATAAAAAATTTATAAGCTAAGTGATTTTCCTTAGTAATGAGATAATTTTCATTCCCCAGTTTCTTGTATACACTGGCCTCAGTTAACTTGAGGCAAGAGTGTATTGATCTTTTCTTTTATGTGTTTGATTAAGGTGTAAGATAGCTAAATGTTAGATTAGAAATTCTAAGCACTGTTTTCATCTTGTCTTTGAAAAGTGAAATTGCACAAAATACATGTTCATAATATTTGCCAGCACCAAAATTTAAACATCCAACCTTCAAGACCAGATTGCAAAGGAGGCTTTGTTCTACTGACAGTGGAAAAAAGCAAAAGTATCTGAAATGTAGTTTGACAGATATAATCTAAGCCAAACAAAAAGGGCAAAAAGTTTCTCAGTAGGTATAATATGTATTAATGGGCTCAAAGTAAAGCTCTCAAGCAAGTAGTTCCGAGCCAAGTTTCCCAGAAATCCCATCTTCCTGGAACCCTTAAGACTGAAAGCATAAAAAAATTATAGTCCGCATGCGTGAATCAAAACTAACAAAGGAACCTTCTAAATGAAGGTCATATTGAAGAATTCAGTGCAATTTTGTGATTGAAAGAAGGCTGCCAAGCTGCTCCCTATCCAAACCTGATGAAATGGCTGATGATCATGGACATTAGGAGGCCTCTACATTTGGGCAATTCCAACCATGATTCAGAAATAAGGCTGCCAAGTGTGTAGATAGAGACATAACCAGAGTGAGAAAAGCATAGACAGAGCAAAGCAGCATAATAAAGAATTTTTTAGAGGCCGTTATGGAGGTAGGCAACAACTACAGTACAATTCTGAAACACATATGCTAAAATTGAAGATCCCTCTCCAGAGCAAGTAAGAATAGCAATTCTAAGGGTAGTATTTTTAACATGTCCTATGAAATTAGTAGCAAAGACACTCAAAATGACAGCAGTGATGATGTTAATAATTATCACACCTCTTCAATAGAACATTTTATGTTTGAGGTGAAATCCTAGAGTAATGCTGGTTTGATACATCTATTTTCTCTTTTAAAAAACCTTCTTATTCATTAACAGATGTTAAAATTTGTTAAAATTGCATCACAGACTTGATTGCATTTGAATATACTGTTTCATTAGAGGTGGAATTTAATATCACCAGATTTTGTGTTTCTCCTCTGGCGCATAAAAAGTCTGATGAATGGCAGAGTTAAATATAAACTATAGATTACGGCTTTTGTCCCATGATTAAGAAATAATGTCACTACTTTCTAAATAAAAAAAAACAATAACACTCAAATAGTGTCATCTTAGTCGAACACCAGATCAGTGAGATGGCATCTTCTAACAAAACTGATCATATTAATCTTCCATGAGACTATGCTGAAGGGACTCATTTATCTACATACTGGTGCTTTCTCCCAGCTCTTCAAATAGTTTTTTAAATTAGTACATATCCCTTTTCACAAATCAAACTCCCCTAGACACCTGCTGTGAAAGAAAAAATGCACACACAAAACATCAGATGGTAACATGGAAAAGTCATAACTGGAAGTACCTCAGCAATAGGGCTGCCAAGCATGGAGAGATAAAGCAAATGCAAATTTAAACCAATGTAACTTCTAAAATTTTATTAAACAATAGGAAATCTGATTATTCTCCATCTTGTAAAGTTATGATGGCCTGAGCAAAGTTCAATAACAAGGGTTGTCAGTAAATATGTGCAGTAAGTAATAATCCATTTTTCTCCTGCATTTTAAGAACTGATAAACAGATGGTATTAAAGTTTACAAAGCAATCTGGAAGCAGTTCTGACCTCTGAAAGTATCTGGTCATTTGGATGCAATCAGCCCAGACAAGCCAAACAAGGAAAATATTTGGGGAAAAACCTTCATAACATACTGTTATGGGAAGCATAAAGCCCAAATCCATAGATTTAACAGTGTAAACAGATCAAAATCTGTTCTGACTCCCTCTCTTTTCCTCTCACCTCTTTTTTTTAATGTGAGAAAAACAAAAGACTCAAATTCATCATTTCAGAATTTATGTCGGTTAGAATGACAAATTCCCTGTCTTGACAGATTACAACAGCAAGACAGAGACATTTGGATTTCCCAGGACAACAGGGCTGAGAATTCCTCATTTCATCCATTTGGTTTCCAAGGAACAGAAGGGGCTGCAGCTGCTCCCAGCTCCTGCCTCCTATCCCCAGTCTCCCATCAGTCATGACAGTATTGATGTGAAGATTAAATACAAACTTTAAAACAACTTCTGCATCAAACCACTCTGAACTTGGCTAAAAAAGTAAGACTAAATGATTTTCTATCACCAATAGTCCTTTTTTTTCCGACTAGATGTGATTTTCACTAAAGGGCTGCAAATCAGCTGGACAGATGCACATCAATCCTGAAAAATGGAGTTGTAAAATACAAATACAGACTGAAATTTTCTGAGAAATTGATTATTTCACAATAGCTTGCCTAATGTCACTGAAAAGGAAAAATAATTTTTTGAGTTTGTGTTCACTACCTACAGAGGTGCCGTGCAGCGAAGTGCATATTTAGGTTACCAGAGCATCCAATTCATTCTCAGGTTTCAATTAGGCTTTAAGCCATTCTACATCCAAAAATGCACCAAAACATCCCTTAGAAAAATGCCCTGAGTAGAAAAGATGAGGTGAAACAAATTGGTTTAGTAGTTACCACAGTCAGAGATGTCAAAATTAATTATGTTCTATGTGAATAGGAAAAAAATATGAAAAGGATGCATGTATGCTTAGTCTAATTAAAAACTAAAGCTTCTCTCAACATGTAATTTGATGCCATTATTATTATTTTAATTACTTTTCTTCCCATGCATCATAAGCTAATCAGTCCTACATTTGACCACTTTTTACATCAACTATACTACAAGTAATCTTTATTTTCTGCTGTCATTTAAATTAATAAGTATAGAAGGAATATTATTTAAATCAGTGCATAAAGTAATAAAAAACTTAGAGTAAATCACTTTGGGGTAAACTTTTTTGGGCTATTTGTCTATAATTAATAGTGATGGCTGGGTAATATGCATTGATTCTGATGAACAATCTGAAGAAGAAAATAGACATGATAAAACTAAAAAGGAAGACAAATGTTGTTCAGGACTATAAAAAATGGTTGGACAAAGTATAGGCAGGCCTAATTCTAGATTTTTCCACAAGCTTTAAGATGTTCTCACTGTGGAAATGTGTCTCCATGCAAATAATACTGAAGCTTGCATTCTCTGCACCCATAACTGAAACTTTGCTAAACAGCCTAGCTTTTCAACAGAGGTAAATTTCACCAAACATTAAGTTTTGGAGGGAAAATGAGCATGATGAACATACACTAAACTAAAATACTGTTTTTCACAATTACAGTGAACTCTGCTGGAGTTCAGGACTTAGTTTCAGTCCCTTTATGAATCTTTGTGAAGCTGAGTTGTTGCCAGTGTGGAAGGGCCACTATAAAATCAGTGTTGGATGGTACCTGTCCACTGAAGGCCAGTTTAACATACAGAAAGCAATTATTATGCACATGAAGTGTATTAATTCCACTCTGAATAAAAGCCAACACTTCAAAAAGTAACTGTCTGTGGAACACACACCATCACCACATAGAATGGCCATGTGCAGCCTGTGTTAAAGGGATTTTCCGCCTTTTGTCCATTTAGCATCAGCATGCAGGGGTTTCATTCACAAAAGGCACCACTGTGGTTACACAGTTGTGCAAACCTCAGAATAAAGATATCCCAACTCCCTTATCAGGCATACGTCCACTATTCTACAACAGGATAATCAAACCCAGCTCTACCAGATATGTTCACACACCAACTAGCAATAGATGTCTGACTTATTGAAGTGGATGGCACGAACTTCTCAAGCCAGAGAATCATTCTTGGGAGGTAAGTATCTATTAGTCATATATCAAATCTACCCTTGGTTGCTGAATTTTTTTGTAGGTTAAAAACATATTTTTATCAGGGTTATTTGATTCAATATTAGTAATTTTTAATAATGAAGTATGAAACACACAGGAAATTATGTTAATATTGTTTTCCTGTAGATTTTAAAACTTTTGTCATCCACTCTATTTCCATAAATAAATGTAAGACTCTACCTCTTTAAAACAGAGAGGCTTTCAAAGAAAAATTAGGAAGAAAAAAAAAGGCACTTCTTTTCACTGAACATCATCTGTCAGTGTTAAAAAACTGCAGGGAGCATCTTTTCACAATCATCTTTCCTGTAAGATCTCAGCACCTCTCATCAGCTGGAAGTGTTGCAAGGAAGCAATTTCATTATTAAATATTCCTTGCTTGATGAGAGAAGAGCATTTCCAAAATTTTGAGCAATTCCATGCCTTTTATTTACTCATTTTCCATCATACTTGCAAAAATAAACACAATCTAAAGGCATCTGAAACCCCAGCTTTGACCATTATCTCTCATTCTGTGCAGAAAGTCTTTCCATTAAAGGCTTCTTCCTCTGTAAGGAGGCAAGTAAATCTGGTAAAAAATTGCAATTTACTTCTTGTCTTATATAATTCAAGCTATTCACTTACCTCTCTGCCAAAAATTAAAGCAGATCTGGTTACGTTTTTAATTTCAGATTGTTTGAGAGGCCCCATTTTATTTTGATTGTAAAGTAGAAGATTTTTATGAAAAACACCGGTTTCAAAGAACTGGACTGCAGATAAGGCAATTGTGCAGGAACTGAAGCACAAAAAAGAATGATTCCACAGAGCACAGTAATAGCACTGTGTTTCAAACCTGCTACTAAACATCCATAATGTTAAAAGAAGACCAAATATGTAAAAAGCATACCTTGAAATCCATACTAGTAATGACTTAGATCCATCTTTTCTGTCTCACTGCATTTAATGCATTTCTCTGCATTTTCAGATTGTATTTTAAACAAAATAGTGTCACAGAATTTAAAACATGCAAGACATCAGTAATACTATAATCCATCCAGCGTTATGTATTAGATACACTAGAGGTGACAAAGCAAAAACGTACCAGATTGCCTATGAAAGACAAATATAGAGCAAAATAAAACAATTACTGCTGTAGGAACAGCATAGCACTATTTGTGCTAAGCGTCTTGCCTATTCTATTTTAAAACAAATTCTCACATATTTCAAAATTATTTCATTGGTTTTAGGTAGTAACCAGCACAGAATGTAATACCCTATTATCCTAAACCCTAAATTATCCTGCTCTACTATTCTAAATAATACTCTATTATCCCAAATAATTATTTTACACAAAGAGAAGTTTGTTTATGCCTCAGTGGGTATGGTATCATAAAAATATACCAATTATAGACAGACATAACATAACTACTATTTAGAAAATCAAAGAGAATCTTGACTAAATGGGGAGGTAGCAGGACTAAAAGCCCAGTTTGGACCAGATGGCTGGAGAAGGGTATGGATTAGTTTTTCAGTCTGTGCTAACCTGAAAGCAGTCCCATTGATCCCTGAAAGCTTTCTTACTGGGGAGTTTATAGCCTAAATACAGCTGCAAAACTCAAAGGATTTTCTTTGTAGCATGCACTAAATGTAGCATGAACTAAATTCTTAGAGGAAAATTTCTGAATCTAAGAGGAAGAATTCTTATGCTAGAATGTCAAAAATACAAATCCAGGGTACCTATTTTTCACCTAGTTTCATTTGATTCACGAAAGGCAGCTGGCCATGATGGACAGCTTATGGTGCTACTCTGCTTTGCAATGTGGAAGATGAAGCAGGTTTGGCTGGCTTGCAGGACCACTGCCAGCTACAGGAGACAGCATAATCAACACTTGGCAAAACCTGCCTCATTCCTCAGCCAAGTGTCTGCCAGCCAGAACCCCACTGCTTGAAGGATGGCAACACTAAGGAGAGAATTTCTGCAGGGGAAATTAAAATTCAGAAAAGAAAATAAGACTCTGATTTTTCTGGGTTTCATCAAGATTATAGAAGATTTTTCCCTTGATCCTCCAGGAAATGCAAAAATTTAAATAAACTTGGGATTTGTTTCATTTGGATGCTTTAAATTATTCCTTTGAGCCTGTAAGGCCTATGGTCCCTGAACAGACTTCTGCAGCTGCTGCACCTAATTTCATTTTGGCACAGAAAGAGGCTAGGACATGTCTGTGCAGTGCAGTCTTGCTCTTCTCCCTCAAGCAGGAGTTAGAATCATGATTCAATAAAATTTAAAAGTGCCTTTCATCACCTGCATTTGTACAGACTGATAGCAACTTCAAACAGAATGAACACAAGCAAAAAATGCAGAATGTTGTTTACAGGGTGACAGCTGGCTGGCAGGCAGAAATATAATTATGAAAGATAAAAAAGGTAAAATAAAAATGCAAACTATTGATTTCTCAAACTAATTCAGAGCTCTGTTCCTCTTGTTGATCAACAAGGCATGTTCGCTTATGATAATCCAAGGGGAGGTTTGTAGCACTCACACATCACTTAGGACAGTGAAGGTTAAAGGGACTTATTTTTCCCCATCCTTGGTTTTCTGGTGCTCAAAATGTATTTGGAAAGAACTGCTGTCTGAAATAGATATAGGATTGCAGGCTTTAATGTAAATTGGTAAACATATTGTCATAATAAAAATCAAAGAAAAGCAATCACCAGCAATTCAAAATCCCCAGCATTATCTAGGATATAGGGATGAAAGTATGAACTCTGTCAAGCTGTTTTAGCCTAGTGCAGCGTAAAAAGCAATTTAATATGGATCACAGAGAAGTCAGAAACCAAGACACTGCTGATCCAGAGATCAGCAATCACTGTCAAAGCAGACAAAGCTGCTGTTTCATAGTTCTTGGCCTCTTCTGCATTGGACTGTCACCCAGTGCCTCCCTCACAAGCTATCTGGGACTTGCTTCTGGTTAGAAGGAGCAGTGGCAGAACCTCCCCCTGCCCCCTTGTCAATCCATGACACCTAAATTCAGAGCACACAGATAGGGCCCTCCAATCAGTTCAGTAAGAGATGAATATATTGAGTGAGGGAGGGTGTGTGTGTGTGTGTGTGTATATATATATATATATAAAATTCTATTTTAAATTCTATTAAATGTATTTAAACTTTGACAGATTAATGTCTTGCTCAGCTCCCACTCCCCATGAACAAAAGAAAGATGCTGATGAGTAGAGCACCCTGTACTCTTCCAGACTCTCAGACATTCACTCCACTAAAGACTAATCATAGAAACTGAGTTAAAATGAGGTCTTTTAAAAAGAAAGTATGGGGGAGCCTTGCTCCAAGTTGAGCTTCATTTTTAAGCTGGCAAGACTGACAAATGAATAGATTTTGAAAATTCAATCTGCAAGAAAAATTCACATCTTTCCCCCTCGTGTTCATCCAGTAGCATCTGTAGATAATACCAGTTTTAACTCAATTTAGTATCCGTGGCCTAGTGTTAAAAAACAATCATAAGCCATTGATTTGGGCCTACAAAACGTGAAGTTCTGCAACTGATCACAATCATGGACTCCACAGTATTTAGTTTCAAAGAGCACAGAAAGCCAGATACACTGCTGAGTACAACCAGAGATAAATTTCCCCTCTAACTGAAAATCAGTAGCTGGAACTCTAAGGAACTAGCTAACAAGCTAAGGAGCACGATTTTGCAACATTATCTGCCCTGATTAAATACTACTCCAACAAACAGAAGTATTTAGTCTTCAAGATGGCAGGCATAAAGCAAAATCCTCTGTCTATGGGACTTGATGACATGCAGCATCTTACTCTTTCCTCTTGTGTCCTCCTCAGAGGACGTTGTGTTGCTGCAAGACAGTTTCTCTGAGAGCAGCAAGGACAGTAGGTCCACAAAAACACTGCAGAATTTAGCACTAGAAATGCTGGGCACAAAATTCACTGAGCAAACCTACCAGCTGGAAATAAAGCAAGCTTTCTATCTGGGCAAAGGCAATTTCAGAATGTCAAAAAACCAAAGCCCACTTAGTACTGGACTCTAGAGATGTGTCCTAGGGAGACCAGAAAGAGAAAACAGCACATGAAGTGACTTCATATGACTCCAAATACTAAGGAAAAACTTTGTCATCCATCCAGTTTGCATCTGCAACAGCAATTTCAGGAAAATGTTATTAAAAAACTTTCTTAGCTTTAACCACTCAGAGGGATTTATTTCCCTTAGAAGAGTGAATTAATCCCTTCTTGTCTCTAAATACATGAGTTTTCTTCTGAATTTCCAGGTACAAACCCCTGAGTACCTATACAATTTCTCAAGTAGCCCATTTATTTTTCCTGGAGGGCCCATCTTGAAATATCTCTGATAATGCCAAGAGTTGGTGTTTCTTTCTCTGAACAGATGGTAGCCACAAAGGCAGTATTAATGCACAAATGAAGTAGCAGTACCAAAACTCAAGTGGACTCACTGTAAAGTAGAACTAGTCATGCTTTAGAGAAAAGTATCTTGCATCTTTATGTAAATAGATGATGATGAATCCTTTAACATCTAGACAGAAACCCACACATAACACTTTAAATCCCATTCCCATGCTCATAATACAGTCTTTAAAACCAATATGGTTTTATGCTTGGTTTTCTAATTTTTTGTGGTTTTAAAATACACTTCTATAGACATTTTAGGAGTTTTTACCTTTGAATTAGCCCTAGTTTTGAGCAGCAATTTGATGATGAATTAATTTTCATCTTAGAATAGCTCATATTCAGATTTAAGCAAACCAGATCTTATTCAGTTGCCAAATAATTCTGAATAATTTATGACCCACATACTACAGGATAATAGTTTATTTGGGTAGTTCTGACTACAGTCTTAAACTATCAGAATTTTTGGCACTAATGTATTGACAAATTCATTAAATGCTGGTCAAACACAGAAGCAGTCTTTTTTCAGCAAAAAAAACCTGTCAGAATTATGCCTGATGCCTTTTCTGATCACATAAGACATGAAACTGAAAGCAAGACAAAGAGAAAAGCTGTACAGCCTCATGGTCTTCTGAAATACCAGTGTCATGACAGCCCATGCTCCATAGCATTTGCATCTTCCTCTGATATAGTGACTAATGTCACATAGCAGAGCTTTTTCCTGCTATTCCCTAAAATTAAATACAGTATACAGTATGTTATATACACTTGTATCATTGACAGAGAGTAATACAAATACTGTGTTGCCAACTCTCAAATGGCAAACACTGTCTTCATACAACTTAATTTTTTTGGCTGTATATGAAGCTTTTCCTTTTTTTGATGCCTGATAATCTGCATGGCTTATGTTGCAATTGCGTCTTTTCTTCTTCTCTCCTCAGAACTCTTTGGAAGAAAGGATTTTACTTAAAATCAGGAGAAAGTATTGCTCATTCTAACACAAGGTATTGGTAACCATGTCTGCTAAAATAAGGATTGCATAGATCAGAAACTAAGCAGCATTTTTAACATACTGCTACCCCTGATCTACAGTTTGGAACTCTCATGAGAAGAGCATATTTTTAGTATCAGATTATTTGTTATGTTAATTCTTTTGTGATTATTTGTTATGTTAATTCCTTTGTTTGTTGGGATTTTTCCCCCTCTCAAATTTTGGTCTTTACTTTTTTTGGTACACTGTCCCAAAAATTTGTAATCTCCCCAGTTGAAACATAAATATATTGCTGCCTGTGACAAATATGATTAAGTACTAGAGAGTTCTGTGGTGATACTATTGTCATATATATATTTGTCTATTAAAATCTCTTAGGGTTGATGACAAAGTTCAGTTGACTATAGGTCAGTCTATTTTTTGGTATTGTATTAAACATATCAACCATCCTTCAGGCTGAACCTCTCATTATCATAAGGTGTACCTACAGAAATGCATGTGTCTCATTTCCTTGAATCAATCATCTTGCTTCCTTGAGTCAAGCTCTACTATTATTCTCTATACCATACAAAGTAAATAAAAATTTCAGCATTTCTTGCCTGTATTAAGAGTTCAATATCATACTTACTATTCATCTAGGTAACATTTCTCTTTCTGCTTTAGCAATTAAGATTTCTGCCTTTTACTGAATTGAATGGGGAACAATTTCATTACAACGGCACAAACAAAAAAAAATTGTACTGTCCATTTCTGTCAATCACTGCAAACACATCTCTAGAATTTCCACAAATCTTTCAAGCGCACTGGCTGTTCCGTGTAAGATATTCGATATTTAGTGTAAGATCCATCTCTAAAAAGAGCAGCAGTCTCCAACCTGCAGAGACGGAGTGACTGACTGCCAAAAAAGGAGGGGAAAAGCAATTTTCCTACCGGTGAACGCCGCTGTTGCACATGATGATGTGGCAGGCTCCCAGGCGGCTGCAGAGCTCGGAGGCCACGGAGAGCAGCCCGACGCCCGAGGCGCTGCAGGCGGTGTAGGCGCAGGCGGCCGTGCGCTTGGAGCGGATGAAGGAGCCCACGAGCCGGTAAAGCTCATCCAGGCAGTTGAGAGGCCTCATCAGCTGCGAGGGAGGAACAGAGAGGTGTCTGAATATTTGCTCCTCAGAGCACATGAAATACTCTATCAGAGCAGGTCATCAGAGATGCAGAGAGGTAGAACACCAGGTCTGGCTGAGAAAGCCAAATTCCATTACATTAATACCAAACACAGAGTCTTCTGATACATGACACCTTTCTAAAGCTTTTCAGTTCTTCCCATCACTGACTGCTTCCTTCCCAGTCCTGCCTATGGAAGTATTTTTCACTTCAATATATCAATTTACCCATGAATGCTGTATCCATTAATGGACTGGGAAAAGAAGGGAAGCCATGAAGAAGCAACCTACAACTGTACACATATAGAGAATACCAAGATACAGATATCAAGACTTGTTAATTGACTTGCTGAGAAAATCATCTTACATTTATGACAACACTGTCCTTTATTTGTTAAATGTCTAGTTCCCAATCCTGACTAACATCAAAAAATAAAAATTAGCAGATGTGACAAAAACATACTACAAAGCAAAACTGGCTAACTTTGTAGTAAGACTTAAAGTAATCCCAGCATTACTGTACTAAGAATGAATGAAGTAAAGAAGGCATCTTTCAAGTGCAAAGCTTGTGACAGAAGAGAAGCCTTCAAAAGTGGTCTAGCAATGAAAACCCGTATCTCATGGTGCTTTGTGTAAATGAGATGTGCACAACACAAATTTTCAGACCACCTAATTCCAAGTTCCCATTTCTCTTTATTCCAGAAACACTTAAAGATTGCAACAAATCCCCATGCTACTCAAAGAATCAATGTATTGAAAGACAGATTAATTGCCTAAAGACAGTTTTAACTAGTTATAGAAACACCAGCCTCACTTGGTCCTAGTTAATTCATTGAAAAGCATAGATGTCAAGAAAATCAGCTATAAAAATAAAATATTTTAACCTGGGTGCAAACAGATTTAATTTGGTTTACGTCCTACTGGATTAACTTGCATCTATCTAATTTATTTTAGCTGGTGTCATCTACTAATGCAAAGCTAAGGACAATGAAGTGCAAGGCACAGCCAAAAGTGGATCATGCACTCACTCTTGGCTTGCTCCAGCTGCAAAATAAATGCATTAGCTTAACCTAGCATCCCTTGGTCAGATGTGGATTATGAGATGCTTTTCTCTTGCCCTTGAACTTTTTGCTGAAATAGATAGGGAACGGGTTTAGGGGCAACAAGCACTTCCCTCACAGCTAAACGTCCCCTGCTGCACCTGTGACTGCCAGGCACGCTGCTGACTCCCCAGGGAAGGAGTGCCAAATGTCCTCCTTCCCCTGGGTGCAGCCCTGCATGGATCCAAGAAACAGGAACCACCAGTCTGTTAAAACCAGGGCTGATACTGACATAAAATTTTAGTCTGACATAGCTCAGCTGATGAGCGCTGTTATTTCTCAAGCCATAGTAGCTCAATCACTTTCACAGGCAAGACTCCAGGAACTTCCTTATTCCCCCTACTGGGGTGCAATACAGGAATTAACTCTTCAATGAGAGAAGAGAGCATTAAATGAATTTTTATAGCCCCTGGGATCTCTCTGCCACAGAGGTTTAAAGACAGATGAAAGCATTTGAAGAAAGCCTAAATAAGAAGATTCAGAAGAAAGTCTTCTGAGCAGTATGCTGAAGGAGTACTTAATTTGGAAAAGCACTTGCAGCTTTCAGAACAAAGAATTTCTGCCTGCACCTCACATGCTCCTAGGGCAGTAGCATTGCTCTGAAAGCACAGTGAAAAAAGAAGGTAATGATTCCTCTTCTCAAATACAGATACCCTCCCTGCCACACCTTTTAATCAGAACCACATGGTACCACCTACCCCAAAAAACACAGGGGGGACAAAAGGCTGCAAGAGAGCTCCTCCCTTCCCTGCCCCTCTCCCCCCAGATTTAAACAATTCAATTTGTGATGGAATAAGTCTCAGTAACACAGTGTGTAACATGCAGAGTTTAATTAGGCACTTAACATTTTTATTTACCTTGTCTATATAAGCTGCTTTAGATGTAGAATTTGGAGGCAAGTTTGACTTGTCCAGGTAGAATGCCCTGAAAGAACAAACAGATGGAGTAAGGCAAAAACTAATTGTTTCAAGTCCTGAACAAAATTTCTACAAGGGACTATTCTTTGACAACATCCTAAGGTTGGAGGGCGTTTTACCTTATGGAAAGAGAGGGTCAAGGAGTAATATAATAATCAACAGGCACAATCACTCCTTCTTTTAAAGTAAAAAGCAATAAAATAAAGACCTTTTTATTATTCTGGAGATAAAAATCTGTCCCTCTGCCCTTTGGAAGTACCGTGCAAAATTTTAACATCTAGTCATAGGAAAAAAGAAAAAAGGGGATCTGAAAGTGATTTCCAACAAAGCTACCCCTGGAAAAAATGTCTGTGGCATCTGTACAGACTTTAAGAGTGACTTTGGAAAAGTGGCATAGAAACGGTGCCTGAGCTTCACATTCTACAAGCTTTTTTTATATCTTCTGTATATAAGTGCAGTAACATAAAAGCAGAATATCCAACATGAAACACAGTACTGACAGAGGAAACATATACATGTTCATAATATAAAAAGAAACAAAAAAGCAGAAACCCTACAGGGGACAAATTGCATGATACATGTCTTCAATTCAGGAAACCTGGAGGAAGTTTTAACTTTTCAACTTAAAAGCACATGAATTGCTCACCACAGAGAGCGATCACTAAGCATCTCATAGGTAAATATCACACGTATCTTTGTGATAACAGGTTTTATTGCCTCTGCAGCAACACTGAAATAAGTCTGTCACTGCCACAGCAGTGAAGCTGGACCAGATGATCTTTAAAGGTTGTCTAACCCAAACCATTCCATGTTTTTCTGATCACAAAACTCATTCTGCTGGTAGTAAAGCTCCTAAAATCTCCTGTGGCAGCTGAAAATAGAAATATTTGGTAGGCCTCCCTACCTACCAGTGAGAACCAGGCAGCAGCCACTAATGCAGAAACTCTGGGCAACATTTAAATGAAACAGAACAAGAGAAACCCAACTGAACTGTGGTACACATAGGGAGAAAAAGAGAGATTCTCTGGTGACAGCCTCAAGGTCTGAGATCTATCTCCACTGTGTGAGCCCAGGCACAGACCTGACTGAAGGCCACAAGTGAGCCACAACCCAGGCTGGAACTAAGGAGTTTGTCAGCCAAATTTCAGTTGCTCTATAGTATGAAAAAAAAATTTAACATTGAAAAAAATTGTCGTCTTGCATCCTAGCTCTCAAACAAGAAGATCAGCTGGATCCCCCAGTCATTAAAGCACTGACTCATGTAGTACACAAGCCTAAAAATTGCTCCCCCTCTTATTTTATTATTTCATCTAGGAGAGGAGTTACATTGCTGCACACTTCCTGGGCAGGGGTGCAGAATGCAGATCTGAATACCTGTTACTCTTCAATAATCTGGCATAATTTACTTGATTAAATAAACTCATCTTTTATTTGTTTGTTGTTTGTAGTTTTGAAAAACAAATTCTCCCAAATTTAAGGTTTGAATTCCCTCAGAAAGCACAGCGAAGATAATCTAGTGCTGTTATTCCATTAAGCCTGTTGCATGATCTGCAATGCACTCTGTGTCAAAGGAAGCTGGACATTGAAAGGAAAAGAGGTTTGTAGAGAAAATTACTCATAAATCACTTTGAGTGGCCACAGCACATAAAAGCTACCTCAGCAGCAGCAGACCAACCTTTTTTCTTTGTTAGCAAAGCTACAAAACAAAGCCTCATGCTGCTCTCCCCTGAACATTATCAGACTGAAAGCCTATACTGCCTTTTCCTGCCATACAATAGGAAAATCTGCTTCATTCAGAGACTGTTCAGCAATCCCATCTCTTTGGACTGTTATTCCAGCAAATTCATCTGCATTAAATAAAACCAGAAACCAAATATGGAACAGAACACTAATTAATGGAGTACATGGAAAATAATTAACTCAAGAGTATAAAATGAAGCAACGCGGACACTGGAATGGAATATGTTGTTATAGAAATTACTCCATTAATTCAGGCAATTATTCACTTACCTAAAAAAACCCAAACAAAAAATCAACTTTACACAGCATTCATTTAAAATATAAAAATATCCTGTTACAAGTGAAACTATTCCTTCCCCATCAGATAACACTCCCAGATGTTTCTCAAGTGCTTTATTTTTATTGCTTTTCATAAAAACTGTCTTCAGTATTTTACAGAACATGACAACCTGTGGACAGCATATAAATTTCCAAAGCACTTCGCTTAATTACTAAATGCTTGTTAAGGTCCTTAATCACATTTTATGGGAAAAGTTAATGGCAATCTTGGCATGGTGCCCAATTTGGCCAGTATTTTCTAATCCATTTGAAATGAACCAGAATGAAATCATAGTTCTTTGTCTCCAAATGTGATGTTAGTTTAGCTTTTAAAGCCTTGCAATTTCTCTAAGATCCAGCAGAAAAGCCTTCCTTTAAAAAAAAGAAAAGGTAGATAATCCAAAACACAATAAATCTACTGAGGATTTTTGCTGTGTTCGACTTTTGTAAGATATCCCCTACGCAGCAATGTCAAATAAGAGGGACAAGTATCTCAGGGAAAACTAACACCAGGATAAGGTAACAAACATCTTAGGGTTCAAAAAGTAAAATCTCTCACAAGATAAAGGCTTTCCCAAGATGTCTTCCCACAACCTGAGTACAAAGGAAATGCAGAAGTACAGATGTTTGCTTAGTGATGCATTTTACAGGGTACCCTCCAAAGCTGACACAGACATGTATAATGTCCTGAAAATTGAAATTTCAGGCAAATAGAAGCCTAAGAAGGTTTCAGACCTGCAGAGACACGCATTCCTGAGTAACTTGGAACAGAAAGATAATTCAAGCAAATCCAAGTGTTTAGTCTTATTCTCAATTTCTTGTGCCAGTAAGTCCACAGTGTTATTGTAGGTATTGCTCATCTTTTTTAAAAAAGAAGGATAGTAAAAAAATAATTGAAGAGGAGTAGGTAACTGGGTTATGGCATTAAATACCACCAAGTTTTTGGTTCTGCTCTAAAAAGGGTAAGCTTTGATGTTATAGCACAGAAGAATTTAGCATTTTATTTCCAGAACCTGTGTGGCAAACATACAAATTAGTTCCTACTGTCCTTAACAGAAGCATGGAAATGTATCTCAATTCTACTAGATTTTTTTATCCCTGAGTCACAAGATATTAAAGACCATCCAGAAAAGCACAGTCAGCAATCTGAGAATGGATGCATCAGAACAGAGACGTGGAGTAGGGAAGTATGGGAATCTTTAATTATTTTCTTCAACTCGAATTAAAAAGCACAGATTTATGACACAGATAAACAGTATCTCTGTATTTCTGCATCTATGTGCACACAGAGAATCGTTATTAAAGAAATACAAAAGTATTTCTTTAATAACAATTTAATAACACTGTTCTGCCATCTAGCTTTTAACTACACAGGTGAGAGTGTGTACAACATGCTTATGTATATATGTGTGTGTATATAAATTAATACATATATATTTGTAAATACATTTATATACATCTAATATATATGTAAAAATTCCATTTTTTCTGTAGTAAATGTGTCCGTTTTCTGTTATAGCAAATTGTTTCATGTATTCTCGCCACTAAATGGCAAATCTCAGTAAATGGTAGATTACCAAGTAGAATTACCTTCCCAACCAATGCTTAGACTCAGCAATTTTAAACCAAGTCTCCTAGCATCTGTCAGCGATACAATCCTATGTACAGCAGCACCAGCATCCTTAGTAGTTACAGAAAGTTTTAATTTTAACAACTAGAAAGCTTTGTGAAAGTACCATGATATTAAATTGTCAAAGATCATATGCAGCAATATTTTGACCTCTCACAACTATTGTGAAAACTGAAGTACAGAACAGAAAACGTTAGTACCATGTGGCTTTAGTGCCATGTAAGTTGTATTTCATGAG
Source organism: Zonotrichia leucophrys gambelii (assembly GCF_028769735.1). Lineage (NCBI taxonomy): Eukaryota > Metazoa > Chordata > Aves > Passeriformes > Passerellidae > Zonotrichia > Zonotrichia leucophrys. The sequence continues at coordinate 119,333,424 of NC_088171.1, read as the reverse complement.
TAAGCATGCCAGTAAGCCCTACCCTTGTACTTGTCACTGGTGAGGCTACACCTCCAATCCTGTGCTCAAAGTGAGGGCTTTTGGGGCCCTCACTACGAGAAAGACCCCGAGAGGCTGGACTGGGCAATGAAAATGGAGAAAAACCTGGGGCACAAGTCATAAAAAGAGCAACTGAAAGGTGGGGTGGTTTAGCCTGAAGAAAAGGAGGCTCAGGGGAGACCTTATTGTTCTTCTTGTAGTGAGGTGGGGTTGGCCTCTTCTCCCACACAGCAAGTGACAGAACAAGAGGAAATGGCCTCAATTTGTGCTAGGGAAGGATTGGATTGGTTATTAGGAAAAGCTAGGACAGTTTGCCCAGGGACATGGTTGAGTCACTATCCCTGGAGGTACTCAAAAGATGTGTAGATATGGCACTCAAGGATGTGGTTTAGCGGTGGACTTGGCAGTGCTGGGTTAACAGTTGGACTCAGAGGTCTTTTCCAAACCTAAATAATTCTGTGATTCCTGGCACAACCCCATCACAAAGTGGCAAACCAGCTTTTGTCAGTCCCTACTGATGTCATGGTTTAGGAATTGTATTCTCCAATTTAGTGTTTCCCTTGAAACCACTCCAAGCCATGCACCATCATTCGCTCCCCCTTCCCCTGCATCAGGCTGGGGAGGAGAATTGGAGTCACAAAAGGTAAAGATCACAGGCTGAGACAAGAACAATTTACTAGAAACAGCAGTGGGGCAAGAAAACAAACAGTAAGAGCAACAATATTAATAACAAAAGTGTACAAAATGGTCACACAAAAATGGGCTCTGTGGAGCCCACAATCCTACCACAGCCATGCCTCCCCATGCTCCCCCTGGCTCAGGACCAGCACCACATTTACTCCATGAGAAGGAACCTCTTCTCCTTGGAAGAGACCCCCTTCTCCCGCCCCTGGCAATGATGGAGGGTGGTCTAGAACAATCTCCAGGTCCTAGCCATGTCCCTCCTGGCTGCTGCAGAAATTAACCCTGTCCTGGCTGGGAACAGGACAACTATTATTTCCCTCTACTGTGGGAAATAGTGCGAGCTTTGGTGAAGGGGATGTGATTGTATGGTGAGGCAAGAAATATACATAGAGGAGAGAAAAATTAATCAGATTTAATAATGCATTTAAATACTTACAAGTGGGGAGGGGTATAAGGAAAATTTCAAGAAATGAAATTTAAGGACTTCCTTGACAAACATCTGCTTTAGTGGATTAGACTGGGAGTACAGGAGGGACACAAACTCTCAGCTCTTGAAAACCAAATTCCCAAGAAACTAGACACTTAAACTGAGGGGAGGAATCTTCATATCCTCATTTTCTTTCAAGACTGCAGTATCCCAGCAATTTAAACTATCTTCAGCCTATGAGTAAGGTATGTTGAGCAACTGGCACTAGAATGAGCACAAGTATCTGAGGTAGAAACAGAGGAGGATGCTTGCAAAGCAACAGTCCCGCTATCGAAGCAGGCCTTTCACAGTCCTGCTCTAAAACCTTTGTAAACACAAGAGCAGGGGATTACATAAATGTAAGCATAGAAATGTGAAGACAGAAAGTCATGGATGACCAAAAAATGGGAAAAAAGGTCCAGTTTGCTCAAAGTAACACTGCCTACTTTTCACCTGTTTTCCAGAATTTAATCTCCAGTGTCTCTACCTACATCCAAGGGCACTTGAAACCATCCTATTTGTGATGTGAAACGGAAGATCTTCAACCACACACCAGTTACAGGTGCCCTCCTGCTTCTCCCATCACAGTCAAAACAGCCAAATCCACACTGAACAAAATAATGCCAAGTAATTGCTTCCACATTTCTCTTTCAGACAATGGATGTCTCCTTTTTTGCTCTGGATATTTCAGACATGGAATACACTGTTTAAAGAGACAACATGCCAAATATTCATCATGTGGCTGGGTTTCAACTACTGCAGGCTTGGATTCCTATCAGTGACCAGGAGTGAAAGAAAAGGTTCCTGATCACTGCAGATCCACATTCTCTGTGCTTGCAGCAGTTAAGGAAAGCAGAATGAACCTGATGTCCACCTCACTGAGCAAAGAGTCAGTACATATAATCTACCAAGGCTCAACTTTCAATTACAGAACACTATTGATAATAAATACTGATCCTATTCTGTCTAAAGTCTAAAGAAACAATTAATTTACATTCAGAGAATGAGCACAGCATGGAAAAAGAAAAAAAAATCCCAAAGCTAAATTCAAGCCATCTGGCAATATTTTTTAGACCAGCTAGACAAATTTCATTTACTTTTCCCAGGATCTCTCTATTCTCTCTGGTCTTGCTTCACTTACATGCAATGAATCTTAATTTCTGTTTCATGTAAAGAACTTCTTACTAAGTTCATCAGGAGACAAACTTAGCTATTATTTCTTTGTTATATCTTTCAGAGTGAATGTTTAATTTTCAATCAAAGACTCTGCATTTAGAGTTATGTCACAAATTTCTAGACATTTGAACCACATCTTAAAAATCTAAGAATCATTAGATTTCCAGTGTTTATAGTCATAGGAAATACATGATAAATTTGCCTATGTAGTATTGCAGTCCAGTTTTACTGCTGCTGTTTTGAGCACAAAGCTGTGTATCAAATAGGTAGTACTGAATGCCAGGAAGCATTTTTTCTATGTCATTTAGAAACATCTCACTGTAACCAAAAGAAAATATTATCACAGAATCACTCTCTGACACCCGTAAGTCTCCTCACATCGCTCTTCTGAACTTGATGGCAATGACAGAAACTGTTAGTTGCTCATTAACATGTCACTCACTGAGCAGAACAGACATGAAGGAAGGACCCACCACAGGATAAGAGTAGCACAAGGACAAGCAAGATAAGCTTCTTGACCACCTGAGCATTTGCTTTGGAAAAGCTCTCCACTGGAAATAGTGGGGCAAGGAGTCTGTCATCCTTAAGGTGGAATTTAATGTATTTCCTACAGGAATTGATACACGATCTAGCCTTTTTGATAATGCAGGTATTGCCTAGAGGCTTCATCATTTTGTTTCAGAGACAAACAAGTTCTTTCTTTCACAGTAATTAACTACCTTTAAGTGGATACATCCTTTATGTCATTGTAACTCATTTACAGCAAAGCAACTATTAGAGAATTTTAGTTCAGCCTGAAGCCATGAGTGCCATCACATCTATTTTCTGCCTTGACTAAATTATACAGGATACAGAAAGCATCATCCTGCCAAGAAGCCTGCAGCTTGAGAGGCTATTGTGCATTTATACATGCGTGTATAAATAAAAAAGATGTTACATTCCTGAGATTTTGTTCCATGTTTGCAGATATTTTAGAGGCAGAAATGGTTTCCTTTTCTTATCTTTCTGAAAATCAAAAGAAACAAGAAACCCCAACAACATGAAAACCTCCTGAATTGTAACATTCCTGAATAAAGAATTCGATTAAATTTGCCATTGCTCTGTGGAGGATTACTTATGTCATAAAATAAATACAGGAGGCTTCAGACAGAAAAATTGTTTGGAGTTACAGTGTAAACGAAACTCTTTAAAATGACAAATATTACATTCAGTGTAATCAGATGTTCAATGTAATGAGGGTAGTTAGCTAAATCATTTGTCGTTAGATTCACTGATTATAATTGCTTCCTTAGCATAACAGACTTGCATTTACCTCCCAAAATGATATCCAAGAAAGCAGCAACATAGGGAGAAAAACCCAACAAAAAAAAAATCAAGAAAACTCAAACAAAATCCACTTTTTTCCTCCCCTTTACTGCTTGCTTTAATTTTTCTTCTATTATGGCTGTACATCAGAGTACAGAAGTAGCTGCCAATAAGCCTGGACACAGCTGACTTCAAAGAATAGTTCCAAATCACACAGAATGGTAGGCAGGAAGGAAGGAACATTTTTTCCAGACTTTCTTTCTCTATTGATGCACAGGCGAGTTAATTACTATCCAGTGGTAATTAACACCCACACCAGTGGTGGGGATGTGCAGCAGCCCTCAGCTGTCTTTCCCACAGCATGATCCTATCTTTGGAGTAAAGAACTGGGTCATCACATAATCAGGGGTGTCACAAAGAAAGTGCCATGCTGAGGATAAGAGAAAATTAATGGAAAAGCAGAACTCTCCTGACCTCACCTTCATCTATTATTTTTCTCATTTCCTCTGTACATTCCCAATCCTGGCCACCATAACATCAGAAAACAAAATTTGAAGGGGTTTAGATATCTAAATAGGAGCATACATTTCTGAAGAAGCATTAAAATTGTTCATCTATCTAAAACCCATTAATTTCTCTAATTTCTTATTAGCTAAAAATGATCTGCATAGACAGTTTTGGAATCCAAGCACGTCTATTGATGTGCAGTTTTCAGCACCTATAGACCACTGTCAGCAATGAAAGCAAAGCACACTGCAGAGGCACAGAAGCTGGAAGCAGGCTTGGTACAGCCACAGCCCTGCACCCTGCTGAATGACCTGTGCCCTGAACATCCTCTCTGCCTTTGTGATGCATCCCCTACGTGCACAGATGTATCCAGGAAAAAAACTCCTATAGCACAGATGTGCTTGGGCTTTTCTGATTAAGCAGCTAACCAGAAGCACCTGTAGAAAACTGCATTTTAATAGAATGTCATAGGAGGGACACCTTTTACCCAGAATGAGAATTCACCCTACAAAAAAACCTAAAAAAACTATCACCACCAGCAAAAAAAATATTAATCTGATAAAATGTCAAACAGAGGAAGGAAGACCGAAAGAGCAAGTTTTTTTTTTCCTACTGCACACTCAAATTCCCATTCTGGGCCAGCAAATCCAAACCTATAGTAACTTGGACAAGCATTACAGATGTTTTCATTCTGACACTGAAAGTCCATTTTCAAAAATGGCTTACTTTTTGCAGGAAGCAAACCCCAAACCCTATTTCTCTAAGGATAAAAACTGTTCTCATATCCAAGTAAATGTTTTACTTGGAAGTCATTGTTCAGTCCAAAGACTGTCTGAGCTATGGCCATGCAGCTAACCTGTCTGTCAGGGTCTGCCCCAGCTTCCAACAGGCTTGCATCACAACCAATCTGACCATCACAGCACAGACCATAAGATTTATTTCTATTCAATGCAGTAAGGGCTAGCATACTGAACCCTGCTGCAGGAAATAGACCTCTATCAGTTATGAAGACCATATTCAAAGGACAGAATGTATTTTATACAAATAATGCTTAAATTGTAATTTTGAAGCATTACTGCTTTAAGTTTACCCTCATGTTTTTACAATTACATGGCTCAAGACTTGCAAGACAATATTTAAATCAACCAAGCAGTCTGAGTAAATATAGTGCATTTGTGAGATTTTGTTTTTCCTACTGGCATTTGTAATAGTTACACATTTGAATACCATTGTGTCCTGCACTGTTGAAGCAAAATAATGTCTGGTATCTGTAACAGCAAAAGGATTGATTCAGGATGAGAAAAGCCTGTTTGAAAGTCAAGGAGTACCAAAGGAGGAAGATGGGGACAAGCAGAAGGAGGAAGGAGAACACAAAGATCTCATTTAACACTGACCTCCATAGTGATCAGATACACAGGTTCTTTTCAGTCTGCTGCTAAATTAGAAGACAACTGCTGAGCTATCAAACCCAAAGTAATAAAGATCTAGAAAATCTCTGCTGACCTAATTACTTTCACTTGAATGTACTGAATGTTCCTGATTAGCAAACAATTTGATCAGGTTCAAGTTACATTGCTGGCAACTACTAGCATCAGCCCAGTTCTCAAACAGAATTTGAACACAACTTTATTTTCCTTGCCAGTGTCACAGAAACAGAATTGGTGAACTATAAATATAAGTGCAATTTGAAAAAAAAAATCCAGCATGATTAAGAATAATTGTGGGTTAGATGCTGAAAATTTCTCAGCAGATTGAAATCTCATAAACTAGATATTGGTTGTTTTGTTGATTTTCTCTAAATAACATTTTTATTTCAATGAAGCACTTCCCACATAGCAGGCATAGAGGATGTTGCCTCAGGAATTGTATAAGAACTTGACTTGAGCTTGTCTTAGAACAAAAGTTCCCTTATTTTACTAATAAGATTCAAAATAGGGTTAATTCCATTCCAAAAGATGGAGGAACATTTCCTCCATTCCACATAAGCGTGAAATTCTATAACCAATTTTTAACTGTCTTTCATGCATTCTCATAAAAATGATGATCTTATCAATGACTATTTCATAGCTGAGGTAGTATTTGAAAAAGCCCCAAAGCAAGAACCATGAAAGACAGAAGCTTTTTTAATGATGTTCAAATCAGTGTCAAGGAGGACAAGTTTGCACCTGGATTTATTGCATCAGTTCTGATACTGTAGAGAAGCTGGTCAGAGTTCCAGAGTTATGAATGACCTCTGCAATAAAAGCAAAGGTTCAGCTTCTTGACTTAATGGCTATCCATCCTTCCTGAAATCCACTAAAAATTCCCTAATATATCTTTTGATTCATTCAAATAAATAACCTGTATATTAATCCTTTTAAAGCACATATCAGTATGAAATCAATTACCCAAAAATATTCTATGTACTAAAAGTTTAAGAAGACTTTACTACAAGAAATTAAGAGGTAGCTGAGCAAAAATGCTACTCATTTTTTAATTTACTCTCCTGCTTGTGTACATACCAAGCTAGGTCAACATCTCTGTTTGCAGCTGGGACCACACACAACCAAGGGGTCTCTTTTATTTCAAATATTTCTGGAACATTATTAACTCAATGCATCAGGAATAAGAGAAGTTGAAATTGTTTCCTGAGTTCTCATCAAGGGATGCCTGGGCTGCAGTGTCACTGCCAAACATTGCTTTCTTTCCCACTAGTCCCACACTTTTTCTTCTCCCACACTTTTTCCATTGCCATTGCTCCCACTTGCATTTTGGCTGCTGTAGTGATGGAGAGATTATAAAATGATCATCAGATGGTCATCAAACAAGCAAGGAGCTCATTCCTTTTCTATGGAGAAAGAACAGCTTCAGGGTTCTGTCTTAGATGACTTATTTTATTATTGAGTAAGAGGTGCTGCATGGAGGATTTCTTCCACGTGAAGTATTATTGCACTTGAGTATATTTCTAGGGAATATTTAATTTCCTTTTTTTGTTTTTCTTTAGAGCAATTATCCAAATGTTAATATCTTTTGCTGCTGTAGTTACTTCATTAGATTCTCCTGGCCAAACACCTACACAGGCTAGCAAATAGCAGAACAAGAATGAAGCATCTGCTTTTCTGTTTTTCCTCTTCACAATTTGTCAGTTATTTCCTGAAGCTGTTTGTGCTGCACTTAAGAAATGGGTAGAGTTCACCAGAAAGCAAACAAATCAATTACTGAATGTTCTAGTCAGACATTAGAGAACTGAAAAAACCATAAATTCTTTTCCTGTTCTTCTGCCTGGGCAGAGATACCCATGGTAATTTTTGTTAATGATAAGTTTTTCATGGTAACTTCTTATGAAACTAGGCCTTGAAGCTTAGCAACTCATCAGAGCTGTGAGTCACAACACTGTAAAGAGGAATGTGCCTCATTATAGCCACAGCATGAATGAAGGACATAACTCATGAGGTAAGCAAGGTCAAGGAACATTAGAGCATAGAGTCAGGAAGAATTTATTTCAAGGATTTTCATGGGAGGTTAAATTGGTCCTATTCATAGAAAAAAACAACACAAAACGTCTTGCCTTGTCTAACTGATAGACTCTCTTTCCAAAACTAGCTGATTTCATCTAGGCCAAATACTGGCATGACCAAAGTTCTCTGTAAAACTGTTTTATAACATAAACCTATTTTTTCCCCAATAGGAAGTGTGAATACAAGAAGATGGAAAACAGACTAAAGGAATACATTTATCATTGACATACAAATGCAGACAGAGATGTCACACAGAAAAATCAAATATACCATACCTACTGAATGAAATTGGCTTTAAAATCACTTTTGCTATAGCAGTACTTAGATTAAAACAGAATCTAGAAATCCCACTGCTTTAATAACAAATAAGATAAATGATATTGCAAAGTCCATGAAGAAAACCCTCCAGAGAGAACCAACAGGTAAAGGAATTGCAAAGAGATCCTCATTTATCTTCTTCACCCTTCTCCATTGTCCTTGAGCTTTTTTTAACTCCTGTTCTCTGCTGCCTTTATAAACTGCCTAATCGTCCTGGTGAAATGACATTTCCATCCAATTCAAGAATTTTAGAAGTGAATAGATGTGGTTTTACCACAGCCCTTTGCACTCTTCAACTCATGTGGCAAGTAAGAATACTTAAACAGGTGTTTTGCACAGTCACAGTGAGACACAAGAGTCATCTATGTACCCATTTTCCTTACTTTACTTCATAACTAACAGATTATTTTGTGCAATAGAAATTCTGTCTTAATGGAACTCCTTAATGAAATATGTACCACAACACACAGCTGCATAATTTCTACATACACTGGCAAGTATGCACTCTGTAATCCATAGCCATTGCTGATGCAGGCATCCAAATATGTCTGTATTCCCATTAGTATGGTGTGGTGTGGGGAGAAAGAGCAGGAAAAGACCATTATTTTTCAAGTCCTATTCTGTAGAAATTAGGTAAATACAGTCTATAAAACCAGATCATAATGTGTAGCAATTCTGATACTCCACTTGTGATCAAGGAGACCTTTCCTCTTCTATATTCATTATTACAACAACCTCGAGGCAATTACAGCTAAAACTTTCAGGATAAAAAAATTTTTGTAAAAGTAACTAAACAGTACAGAAATCAAAAAAGTCAGAATCATGGATCTTGGATCTTATTCAATTGTGAACCCAAAGCCAATCACCATACAACAGATTTCAGTTTAAAGCTGTGTCACAGAAACTGAGTTGAAAAACAGAACTCTGTAAGCTAATTCCAGGAACGTTGGTTTATTACCCACCGTAGCTTCTGGTTATACTGCTTGACTTTTTCTAGTGAGGCAGCATTAATCTGAGCTTGAAATTCTTCCACTGAGACACTGTCCCTGTAATAGTATCCTTCCATGCTCTCCAATGCTGTGAAAAGAAAAAGGAGAGTGGAAAAGAGAGAGATCAGTATTAAATATTTAATAATTGCCTTCTTTGTAGTTTTGTTCACACACAAGTGAATTACTTTTTAACCCTGAGGCTGTGACCCTACTTTGAATCACTGAGCTGTTTCCATATGTCATCAAATTCATACAGATCTCTCTTAAAAATTTCATTTACGAGAAAAATTATATTTCTTGCCCTGTGGAAAATATAAGAGAGAGCACTAATTTGAGTTCCTTTGCTTTAATTAAAGTACTCCTGCCTTTTGAATGCAAATGTGAGGTTTGATTCTGATACATCCTGGAAGAAAACAGTAGAATGAGCTGGGGTAGTGGAAATAAAGGATCAATGTAACTCCCTAACACAGGGAGACCTAACAACTTCTCATGAAGCCTGATTTTGGGAGATGTGGAGCACCTCAGAGGCCTGGGACTCATTACCTAAGGGTTCCTCCAGTTATAGTCACTGATAATGTGAAAAATTTCTTCTAGATCAAGTAAAGCAAATTTTTCTGGATCTCTGAAAATTACCTAGAAGTTCCTTTTCAAGGTAAGTAAAGTCAAATACTTGTCTGTGTCCACTAAACCAAGGATGAATATTGCTACAATAACTCAGGAACTAAACAGAAACTTCAATGAAAGGATTCTCATGAAAATTAGGACTGAAAATATTAAGATCTTCATATTAAGAGGTCAACCACATTAAAACATAGACCTCAAATCTTGGTGAAATATGATTTTTTTTTTTTTTTTTTTGTGGAGGAGCATTAAGGGCTTCACAATTGGCACTTTAGAAATCCAAACACATTCTAAGAACTCATCACCCCATCAGAAAATGCAAGCCATAAGCAGAGTTTTCATGGAAACATGCTGCTGCCTTACAGCTTCAGCTGCACACAGAATATTAATTCTGCTTGTATTGCTTAATATGACCAGTTAATAAATAATTCATTCATTGTGAAAGAACATGCAAATTGCACTCCCCTTCTGTGCTTTCACAGTTTGTAATTCTACTTCTGTGCAAAAAATATTAAGTTTCAACAGTCAGACTTGATTCTTCTTTGGTTCTAAGTCACACCAGAATATCCACTGAACTCAATTTACAACAGCATGTTAACACGAACAGAATTGATAATCCCTACTGCTTATTTCACTGGCATGAAGTTGGTTTTATTCAATTAGATTATCCAGCCGGGAAACTCAGTCATCTGTGAGGCCTGGCAGGAGCACAGAGCTCTCAGAGTTCTGCCTCTGTGGGCCACGCTCACAGGTGCAGCTTTGTCCCTGCCCTCTCTGCAGGGTTCAACGTTTTTCCACCCAGTACATTACAAATTTCTTTTGTAAGGAAGCTCTCCTTACAAAAACGTTTTCTATGGCAGGCTTTAATCCAGGATAGGATATTATGGTGTGAAGACATAGAATTGGGAAAGCAACCTGGAAGAATGGGTGGAATCAGCAGCTAATAGGGCCTGGTCTGCCCAGGGGCCCACTACTGTGCAGCCTGAGCAGGGCATCACAGGTATCTCTGTTGTTCAGTGCCTTTATCACCAGCATGGAAGGGGTAAGACAAGTTTGCAGCTGATGCCAAACTGGGACAAGCAGTGGATTGCACCCAAGTGCAGGGCCACATAAAGAGCCAGGCTCTTCACAATGGTACAAGCCGACAATCCACACAAATTGAAACAAGAGACATTTCAACTCAATAGAAAGAAAAAACTTTTCACCACTAGGGCAGTCAAGTAGAGCAACAGGCTGCCCAGGAGGTTTTACAGTTTCTGTCCTTGAGTGCTTGCAAGACACCCAAGCCACCTGGTTTCATGCTGCAGCTGTTGCTCTTACGAGTGGGAGGTTGGAACAGAGGTCTCCTGAGGTCCCTCCCCATCTGAATTATTCTAACACTCTATGAAGAACTAAAAAAAAATCTAAAGCTATATATAATTACAACACTATGTAACAATTTTAAATAAACAGAATTTTTATTTTAAATAGTGTCTTTAAATTTATTGTTGGGATGTTAAGTCTAATGAAGGAAATAGAGAAATCTAAATGCCAATAGCAATATCTCAACCACCCCAGTCCTGCAAGCCAGGATCCTTTTGAATGTGTACACATTTGGGTATACGGTTGAACAAAACTGTTTTTTACAAATGGAGAGACAGATAATACAGCCTGGGTAAACAACAAAAATATGATGGTGCAAGTCATGTTAAATGTTGGCTTGTAATTTTAGGCATGGAGCTATGACATTCCGAATATAAACAGTCTGATGTGCACTGACCTGTGCCTCTGACAAAGTATCCCAAAACCATGATTTTCTAAATGTTCCATTTGAAAATAACATCAACCATTGTATTTTAGGCAGGAAACAACTTACCTATGTTTAGATATTTTCTAAATTCACTTCACAAAGAAACTTAAATAAGATTTCTACATTAGTAGCTAATAAATTTCAGTTACAGATGGGAATCTACTGAGTTAGTTTGATGGCAGGTCAGCCAAACCTCATAGGAAAAAAGTGAAAAGTAGAATCCCAATCCACTCATTAATGAGGTAAAAAACCTGCAAAATAATGATTTTTACACTAGAATTTAAAGACTTATCCAGGACTTCTTATTCTTGGAGTTCGTTGGACTATTTTAGAGGATGCACATTGAAAATTAAAGACATTTAATATGATAAACAAAGAAGAAACTTTCCATTCTACTGAAAAATATTAAGCAGTTGTAAAGACTTGAATGGATCCTTATCCTTTATCTGACTACAGATATGCTTATCCTAAGAATCAAAATTTTTTTGACTATTGGAAACAGAAGTGGAAAAAATTTTGCTTAATAAATCCCATAGCACACCAAATCCCCTCCCCAATCTAAAAAAATCAGCATTTCCAGGAATTCAGCTGAACCAAGGTATTTTCTGTTCTCTCTCAAGTGCTTTTTTTGTCTGCTCTGCTGAAACTTGCCTCCTGCTCAGTGTTCTCATTTCTCCCTATGACTGAAATCAATCTATTCAAAAGAAAACCACTGAAGTCTTCATTCGCTTGTTTAAAAATCTAACTCCAGAGATCTTACTTTTAAAAAATTGTTGTTCTAACTTTATTATAAGTTCATCTATTTGTTCATGTTTCTGTGCACTATTTTCTTTTACATCCCCCTTGTCTATCAGAGACCAAGCTCCCCGCTAAAACTTCATTTGTATGCCTGACTTCTGCCTGTGCCACAGAGACCTTTCACAAGGTGTGGAGTATTTTCAGCTCCCTGTGAAATCAAAGGCGGCTCAGGGCAATCAGCAGCTCACATTCACCATCTCAGTGGAGCAAACTTCACACTCCTCATGGCTGTAATGACACTGCAGCTAATGCAGGCTGCCTGCAATTTATGAACAGTCTGAGCATCAGCGCCACCATTCCTCACTTTGTAATGTTTGCAGAGCAATAGCTACACAAGCCTGAAAATGCTATTTAACTCTTCAAAACATTTTCAGGAGACAGAATTCTCAGGGGGATAACAAATATGAAGTAATGGGAAAAGAATACGATAGCATTTGAAAAGCAAAACACTTTTAAGGGCAAGTTTCATGGTCTGACCATTGTCCATTAATGGCTAAAAAGAACAAAACAATGTTGATAAATGAAGATTCACTCTTTGTGGCTGGAATCATGTAACTGGCATAAACTTAAAAAATAGAGGCATGGTTATAAATTTCTATTACAGACATCCGAATTTCTTCAATTTACATTTTAATTCCAAGTCCTCAAAAAATGCCCACATTAAACAACATCTAAATATAAGCACTGTACCCTTATGACTATGGAGTATTCAAATCAGAGTAAATAAGTGAGAGTTTAAAGAGCGTTAGCTATTATGTGAAAAAAGCAGGGCAAGGTGAATTTAACCTGAAGTTACCTTGTGAAAAAAGCACTGGGTGGATTTTGAATCCTCCTCCATTCTTCAGCCTTTGTGGAAGCTGTTCAAAGTGGTAACCATCAAGGTAGAAGTAAACCTTCAGTGTTTGCCGGCTTCCTTCTGCTTGGTATGTGATTGGTACATCTAAAAATACAGTCAGTGTTACAATTCCATTGTAAGCAATGACACATTCTTTTCCAGAAACTGCTGCACACAAAATCCATGCAGTTAGATTAAAAAATCACTGCAGACACAACGTTCAGTATTTTTCATTATACATTGTCTCCACAGATGAGTCTCCAAGTTGAAAACAGTAACAACAAACATAGTGACTTGTATTAATATTATTATTACATAGGTTTTTTTACTGTGAGCATAAATCACATTGTACCGAAATGGTGAAGATTACAAAGGAATATTTTCACTACTTATGATAATAAGAAAATACTTTCCTCTCATAGACTTTGCAGAATCATAAGCAGAAAAAAATAAAATTCTGCCAGTTCTTGGGCTACTGTAAACATAGAGAGATTATGGTGGCAGCATTTAAACCAAAAGAAAATACAGAATTCATTACAATCCTTGAACACATGGTGTTCCTGTTTATTAGCACAGACACCTCAGTTGAATGACCCTGCAATATGAACAAGACATAGGTACAGCATTAACTCCACATTAGGAGGCCCTCCTGGAACTGCATTTCCACATTGTTACTGGATTTAGCAGGGCTTCTTTCGAAAACACTCTGAGCAGGGGCCGTACTTGAATCAAACCAAAATAACTGTGGTCTTACACTGGCTAAATCCTACCTGACTATCAGCCCTGAGCTACTGAATTCTCCCAAGCAGAGGCAGCTTTGTGGAGAAGCTTTCTGTCTCCTGGTTTTGGTTATTGCAGAAGTTCTCTCCAGTGTGGTCTTAATCCAGCAAAGGAATTGTTTCAGAAGGGCTTGATGTGAAGCAGACATGCTTTCCTCCCTTCCCAGGGGACTTATGAGACAGGAAAAAAATGAGGCCTTTTTGCTCACCAAACAAAGTTCACTGCAGGACAATATCTACTGGCTGAACATATATTGATAAACGAATGGATGAAAATGAGCAAAGCGTACAAACAGCAGACTGCAAAGACAGTCCTTTCCTGCTGAGTTGGCAAGTTTTGTGAGGAAGGGTTCAGGATCCTGATCATCTGCAGCAGCAGGTCTCAGAGAAAGCTTCTTGCCCAATTTAAAGTGGTCCTAATAGTGCCTGTCCTATCCTCTCAAGGAACTCTTCAAAGAGTCATTTATTTTTCACACAACAAAATGAAATGTGGTTTATGCTTCTTCATCTCATATCAGCTGCGTTTTCCTACCAAGACCTTCAAGCTATTTTTACACACTTCTTCAACAACAGCTGGGTCTTCCAGGGACTTTCCTGATGCAGTCACATACTCCCAATGTTCATACTCCCAAAATTCAGCTAAGCAAACAATTTTGCCCCCAGGGTTACTGACATTGCCAGATAATGATTCTGCAGTGTCACCCATGACAGCACATTTAGGAGTACCAGGAGAGCTATACATATACTTATTCTCCATAATTCCAAGTTGTATAAGATTCCCTGTGGGAGGTGATGTTCTAGGAATAAAAAATGTTACAAAACCAGAAAAACCCAGATATTAATTACTCACTTGCAACTAGTGGTTCTGGCTCTGATTGTCTGAAGTAGAACGTAACTTTTTCCAAGTCAAACAATGCAACCAATGTATCTTCTAGCATAGCTTGTTCATCAGCCTAAAAAAGGCAAAATAAAAATTGCAAAGGTCATCTCAGCCAGATGTTTTCCCTACCATTAATAATATAAGAGAGCAGAACATAAAATTAACTAGTGTTGCACAACATTCACTGCTGCAGCATATAACCTATTTAACTCCTAGATGAGGTAAACACTTTTGTTTCTATTGGCATTTTCCCTTTTATTACTAGTTTGGGATTATTAAAATTAATTTTATCACACCATTTTACCACACCAATTAATAGGTAATTTATAGCTACCATTATTTCTTATGTCTTTTAATTGAGTCATTCTGTCATTATTCTGTAAGACACCAGATTCTCAATACCATAGACCTTGTCTTGCCACCAGGTCTATCTTGTAAAGCAACAGAAGAGATGTGTGAAAACTATAGTTTTTTAGCAATTTTCTTCTAAAATTTCCATAACTTTAGGATTTCACTTACAAACAACATATAAGACTTTATTGTGTCCACTCTAAACACCAATAATTGAACCAGAAGCTCAGAGAATTTACAGCTCAGGATGACTTGCACTTCACCAGCAAAACTCTAGGCACAAATCAAGTACACAGATGTGCCAATATTCTGATTTGCACCTATAGTTCACTCTGTGTACCCCTGAGCTAAAGAGATAGTAAAGAGATCCTGCATTTCTCAACACACTTAACTGAACCTTTAAAAAGGAAAATAGTAATCTACAATTATGTTTATCTTGATTTAACTATGCAGACCAGTTATAGCTTAAATCAATAATCCCTTAAAGTAATTCTATTCCTTATACAGCCCTCCCCTGGCTCTTTAGATTAGCAAGAGCCAAAAGGAAATCAGAATTGCCCGTTTTTTCCCCCTCTAAGAACTGAAACAGTAGGATGACCAAGAATAATAAAAAGCTGTCCATAAATTGACAATAAATTACAGTTCACAGAATGATAGAACAGAAGAAAAAACCCCCATTATTTTCCCTGTTATATATAGTAAAAACGCTTTCCCCCTGGTATTTATGAAAAAGCAAATCTGCTAGAAATATCTGTCTTCTAGTTCAATTTATGAAATCTATGGACAGAGTGATTTTGTCAGCAGAATAGTCTGAATACCACAGAGCAGCGTGGGAAACTCTTGCACAACTGCTCATTCTTTGCTGAGCTCTGGCCATAATGAGTGTAATTTCCTTCAAATACCCTTGTTTAAAATAACACAGATCATTTGTAAGCCAAATAGTGCTGAGAAGGTATTGAAAAAGCTGCCTTTAAATACAATTCCCTTGGTTAAAAACTGTTAGGCAGAAAAGACTGAACTTTATTTTCAATTGGACAGTACATATTGCATATATCTGATTATGTGAAAACAGTTGAGTAGCAGATATTTTCACTACAAAGGAAATCACTGCAATCTGCAGTGAAAAAAAATCATTATTCAGAGCTGTAAAGACAACAATTGCTTTGTGGTAACATAACAACAAAGCACAAGGAAAACTTTAGACAGACACCAATGGAATTTACTCTTGAGCACTAAGTATTGCAACACCTGTTGCTACTACACGTTCTCAAAAAGCATCCAGGACTCAAGACATGACTCCAAGCTTCCCAGACAGTGCCTTCTTCACATGCTCCTCATGTGGATAAAGAGTTCCCTGTTTCTCTGAGGCCCTGGATATACCTGTTTGTAAGCTGCACACACCCGTGCAAACCCATGTGCCACAGCTGCCTGTGAGGTAGTTGGTCACACTGGCTCACCAACAATAGCATAGACTGAAACTTTATGACTGTGATTTAGAAATACCTTTATTTGTATTTTTTTTTCCTGCTTCTCAGGTTTCTTATGTCAGCAATTTGCTGCTAAGACAGACAAGGACATCTCTGATATTAAGAACATCATCTGTTATTTACATGGAGTTTTATTTTTAAGGAACAACTCCAGAGGTAGACAAGACTGTCATGGAAAAGGCTATGTAGACTGTTTCACAGTTCCTCTAGTTAGCAGGAACCAGTCTAGTGTGAGAAGCATCTTAAATAGCTAAAGAAGCACTTTGGATAACTGAGGATTAAGGGACTACAAAGCCATGTCCCATTTTTAATTGTTTCTTAAGCTATGGCTCTTTGCCAAGCCTTGTGAAGAAACAGTCGATTTCCAATTACTCTGACAGGCTACAAGGATTTTCCATATGACAGAAGCAAAACAGACCAGCACGCTGACTCCTTCAACTACTATACACCTATAGTTTTTTAGGGAAAAGGGTAATAAAATTACCTAAAGCAGGTATTTTATTTATCTTGTATTGTTGCTAATTGCAAAATGAAGTTCTGCTAATCAGCTAATACTACATTCAATCCCAGGGAACAGCTACAACAGCAGTGGGGAGTCAAGGGTAAACTCGCTATCTGCTAACTCAAAGCAAACAGAATACTCTTTGTGGAAAACTTATTTCCCATATCATAGCCAAGTTGTAATTATCTGTATCAGATCCCAAATCTGTAAGTATTGGAATTGTAACATTACCAAATAGCAGCTAAGTACCAAGATTAGCAAAAAGGACACAGAAAATCAGATTTACATCTGAGACTATTTAACCATGTCCCTGGTTCAGGGAATGAAAAGAGGCTCTGACCAAGCATGAGATATGAAGAGTCTTACCAGGTTTGGAGAGAGCAGTGACTGGAAATGAAGGAGAAGACCAGCACTGGCAATCTGTTCCAACCACCTTCTGCTGGCCTCCAGGGTCTCCAACTCATACTCCTTGTTGTTGTCAAACATGTGATTTAAGGCCACCATCAGCTGCTCCGAAAAGGCACAGACTGTGGCCACCAGGCTCTGGCAGAAGACCATGTCTCGCCTCAGCTGTATCTCACTATCTGCAAGGTGTAGAAGCCAAAAGCAAAATTAAACAGGAGATAAGTTAACATTAAAGAAGCTAGGCTGGAATTCCTTATGTAAAAAACATGAAATTTTTATGTCACACAATTTACAAGTTTACAGCCTCATGTTATCTCTAGTTAATAGTACTCCGTGACCCAATTTGCCATCTTCCTCATTAAAATATTATAATACTAAAATTGCATATGAGTGCATTTAAAATCTGGAATTTAAAGTATTTCTTTATAAACAATGTACGTTTCTCTCCTAGATTTTGATGTACATGCCATAAATTCTATGTACTTTTAATGGCACAGGAAAACGGCGGCAAGTCAGATCTGTTTGCTGCAATGTGGGAGCAAGCTGGGCCCACAAACATTTACTTTGCACCAGAAAGCAACAACATTGAGAAGCTCTTAACATGACTGCATCATCTGGCCTATTCCACAGCTACCAGTGGGGAGGGCAGAGGAAGGCTGTCTGCTGGAAAGAGAACCAGAACACAATCTATCCAAATAAAATTTATATGAATGTGAATCTATAAAATAAGTACAGAGCAGCATCACATATCCAGGAAACAGCAGAGATTTATGGTGCCAAGAAAGTCCAGAAAAGGTCTCTAGGTAGATAGCTATGGAACATTAGCAGGAGATTTAAATTAGGGAATAGCTAACCCACCAATTTATTCTGAAGGGCATAGGTATTAGATTAGTTAAAGGTCAAAAGAATTAGAAAGGGAAACATATTCCCAATAAAGAACAAAACTGTGATGATAAATATTCAGTGCTTCTTTCTCGTCCTCTTTTCTGAAGGTCTTCAAGTAATTTTATCATTATAAGCTGTTAGGCAAACATCAATCACAATGGTACAGGTAGACTTAATCTTTCTCATAGCAAGAAAAGCAGATCAGGTGATACAGAGGTCTTTCTGAAGCCTAAAATATTTGTCTTTGCTACTAGATCGCTCTGCCTCTAAGAGGCTTAGGTCCTTTTCCAACTTTTCTATGGAGCTGGCAAGAATTCTGATGACTGGATAAGTCATCAGAAATTATTTGGTAGTGACAAAGTTACTACCAAATTTAAAAAATGTGCTTTTTGGACTCCAAATATTTCTCAAAGTAACCTCATTCTGTCTGTTTTTCTCTGAGATCGTCTTCAGTTTTTTTCTCAGCTACTGATAACAGTGAACACTCTCTTGCTATCGTTTCTATTCTACCTGACAGTTTCTCAGAACCTTGGAAGCATTTTCCATAAATGGCCAAATCACTACTGTTTATGCACTATGACTCAATGGTTTTTGTTGTTGTTGGGGTTTTTTGTTGTTGGGTTTTTTTGTTTTGGTTTAGTTTTTTTTATGGCTGGGTGGGTTTTTTGGGGTTTTTTGATTGTTCAAATCAGCCTGTCTCTCTCAAGTTGTGCAAATCCAGAATAGAGATTTTCATCTTTAAAAACTACACAAATCTCCAGCTTCAAAAATCCCACTGGCTTCTCCACAGTCAAAAAACTTCCCAGTGTTCCAACAGTGCTCAGGATTTGAGCCCAACACACATTGTTTCCTCACTTTGCTGAGTTTTATCCCTTTCTTTCTAACAGCAGCTGGCTTCCTCTCTATTTCCTGCTCCTGAAGCAGCCCTCCTGTGTCTCAGAAACATTTCTGAATCTCATTTAATACTACTTGAACATCAGATACTGAATACAAGAGCACTTTGGGGTCCTTTTACAAAAATATTTTTATACAAAATAAACCAGAGAGTTTACCAAGTTATAAAACAACACAAATAGGGAAAACTACTTTTAAAAAATCAAGTCTAGGACATTTTCTCAACTCACTTCCTATTTTACTAAAAGCTTTTCTAATATTTTGAAGAAATCTGACAAAAAAGAAAGATTATAATCCCCTTTATAAAATTGCTTTTGTGTGTCATAATAATAATTAAATCACACATTCATGTAGTGCTGTAAGATGGCCAAAATAATGAGCTTTTCCACTTAAATGGGACTGCCTACTCGAACATTTAGGCACCTACAAACTGTAGGGAAACTTGTGCCATAGATATTATTTTTTAAACACCGATTCAGTGACACTAATTTTGCAGACACACATCCCTATTTTGTGTATTTTAAGCTGTATGCTGTATGGCATGATAGTAGAATTAATACAGAGAATAATCAGAGCCCTTCCAGAAAGAAGGAATTTAAATATTCTCTAAAAATAGATAAAAGGAAAGGCACAGGTTAAAATAGCAATATAAATCTGGAAACAGATGGGAATGAAAAGAAAAACAGCAAATAAGGAAACGCCCAAAGAAGAAAGACAGCTGAGACACTGTGCTAAAGCTGAGTGTTTAGTTCTTGCTTTATCTGCCAAGATCTAGAGTAAGTGACCAGATAAGGTATTTTGCATTGAAAGAAAAAAAAAGAAAAAAAGAATGTGCAGCGTTTGTTAAAAATATCTGAAGCTGCATTCTTCAGAAATCCTTACTCTAAGCAGTGGGCTGAAGTTGCTGGTTATCAGGTTTTATCATATCTGGGATTTTCCCCCTTAATGTAAACAGAGTATTTCTGTTCAAAAGCAAAAATTATCTCAAAACCATCCACATTCACTTCCCTCCCTCCCAAACAAGCAAAATTACCTGTATATTCCAGAAGTGCCAAGAGTATTCGTGCCTTCACCTCTTAAAGAAAAAGAAGAAAATATTGTCAGGTAATGGTTAAAAGTGTTTTCATCCACATAATATTGCATTTGCAGTTTCTCATTTCATACCAGCTCAACTCCAGCTTCTTTCTAGGCAATGCTGATTCATACCTACAAAACAGTAATGAGTCTCAACTTCACTTGATTGTACATATGGCTTGATAAAAACTGATAACAATCAAAAGCATTGAGAAAGACACACAAAAAGACAGCTGCTATCTCAGAGCACATGTGGAGCAGCTGGCCAGACCAAGTCCATATATGATGAATTCCAGCCCCAAAACTTTGAAAAACAAGACTTTTTTTCACTGGTTCTCACATTATCCTAATTCTCTCTTCTCCTTCTCTTGTACTCTTTTGTTCATACCCAAAAAATCTCAAATTATCCCTATTTTAATGTATACCAAAGCCTTCAGGAAAAATACAACAACATTTTCACTTCACTTCCAGCCTTCAGGATTTTATTTTTGCTTCAAAAATGTCTTTTCACTTAACAATCTATGAAGTAAAAAAGTACAAATTTAAAAAACCATTCATATACGCAGGCAAAAATGTGGGTTTATCTCTCTTTATACTTCCCCCTCCCACCTTTTATGTTTTCCTTGGAGGGGCCTGCTTTTCAAAGGCTGCAGGCAGGCTGAAGGAAGTTCACTTTATGTACCAGACACAAATTTAAATATGTTAACCAGTGCTGCAAGATACAGGAAGGTTAAAATGTGCCATAACCTTATAGAGTGCCAAACTTGCAGCACATCAGTTGTCCTACAGGCACTACCTGGAGGAGCACAACACTACTTCACATGCTTTCACATCTTTCCAAACCTTCTTTCCCACACCCAAGTTTCTCTGCAGTCCTATTCAAAGCCCTGCTCAGTGCACAAGCAGGGCTGAAATTTGCTATATGTACAAAAATATAATTTGATAATGTATTTCCCCCTACACTGTTACTGCCACAGTTTCTCAAATACCAACTCCCAAACATTAAAAATTACTAGTTATTCTTGAAAATTCCTGGTTCTATGTCATTGCCTTCTGTCTTTTGAAAAAGAAAACACAACTGCTTACAGAGATTTATAACCTGGCATCTTGGAGTCCAACCATACCTTAGTAACAGAAAAGAGAGTGTGGGGAAATACAGCTTTTATCTGAATAACTTAGATACATCCAGGCTATTACTTGCAGCTTGTTCTACACAAGATTTTTTGGATCTCTGAATGCAAAAGAATTTGAGGTATCTATAAATAATGATTTCCTGCTTATGGGGAAATCACAGGACACTGCAACTCTCTTTTATCACTGCTATAAGTCTTCTGTGCTTCAAAATATTCCCACAGGCAAAAGAGTATTTTTAGATGATTTGTCTACTTACCTGGGGTTAAAAGTGAACCTTGGATGTCAATCATTTGCTTTTCAACAAATACCAAATGCTATGAAAGCTCTCGCTCCTTCTTGCTACATGGTGTATGGAAAGGAATACCTCCCTAGCAGTTTCTCTTACATTCTGATTTGTAATGCAAGATACCTTCAGTTTCTTTTATTTTTAAATATTATTTTGTACTTTATTAAAAAATAAAACCCATGTTATCCTGCTATTCTGATCTTTGCCAGGGAAGGCTAGATTTTAGTTTTATTTTGTTTTTCACACCTGAAAATGTTTCAAAAAGACAGATATTGCACTGCATGGTTTATTATTTAAATTGAAATACACTTTCTATACCTTCAATAACCAAAAGACTCCGTCATACCTCACTCCTAATTTAAAATAGATGAGAACTTTCTCAATTGCATCATATTTCCTGTTTAAACTTAAAATTACAGTGCTAGAAAAACAACTGCACTTCGTCATGTAGTTACAAGACTAGCTGGCTAGAAATCTGACTTGCTCCAGAACATCTCTTCCTTTGATCAAAAATCTTTCCGATTTTTTCTGCAGGAAAAAGCAACTACAGATAATATTCTCTTCTCTTTATTTTGCTTACACCCTTCTGTAGTTGAGTCCCTTTCTTTCCATCCATCTTGTTCATTTTCCTTGTTCCTACTCCAGTCTTTTCCTCCTGTGCTTTCTGATTGTTGTGTTACATTTCTCACACAGATCCACAATCAAGTACTTCTATTATTCTTCCTCTGTTTGGTGGCTGCCCAATCCCTGCCCTGACTGCTGCCCTCCCCACCAAAACCAAGTACTTCACCATCAAAGATCTGCCAGTGCCAACAGCTTATCTTTAGCTTGAATGGTTTAACAATTTATTAGGCCCAGTCAATCCAAGAAAAAACTTAATTCTTTTCTTCAGTTACTTAGCTCCAGATAAATCCTCCTAGAACTGCATAATACTCCAGACACTTCAATGCTAGCAACTAGATTAGCTCTCTAGGCTGGACTTTTACTGTAACTATTCAAGTTTTTTCTTTCTGTAATGATATGATAAGTCAAATGAAATGAGACAAAACAAGGTCCAGCTAAATTTTAATTTTACTGTCAAGGAAGGCTTGGTTGGTTTGTTTCTGTTTTGCTCTCTTTTTTTTTTTTTCAATCTGCGCAAACTTTCATGGATTTTTTAGTAGTTCTCTGAATTCAAACACTAATAAACAGAAAACTGACAGACCAGAGCAATCATCCTCAAGGCATTCTGAGTTTTCCCATTTCATCATATTTATTAAACAAAGTAAATAAAAGGAATTTACTGTCTACGGCTTAAAACATTTTATCTTTGTGAGGCTCCCATGTCTCCTGCTTTAATGCACTAATCAATCTAATCTAATACATTCTGCAATGCAACAGAACAGTGAATAAAAAACTAAAATATCCTGTGATACTTTTATAAAAAGAAAAATGCGTCAGTTTTTAATAAGGAGATGAATTTATTGGATTCATCCTTACTTTAGCACTGAGCAATAATGGTTAAGTATGTTTATAACAACTGGAAGTTTTAATTACATTTTTTTGCCCACAGTGAGTGAAGTTGTATCTGTGGTGTCCTTTGACTACTTCCTCTTAGAAGAGAAAAATGTATCTTTTTTCCTTAATTACTGAAATATTGTCTTTCACTCAAAAACAAACAGGAAGATTCTTCTAAAATCCCAAGACATTGTTCAACTTGTTCTCGTAAGACCAGCTAAACAGTCATATCAGGTGGCACCTTTTGGGTTTTTTTCTAAATCAAGTGAATAAGAGAGGAAATGGGGAGATGACTCTTTGTGCCATATCTTAGTTTTCCAGCCATAAATAGCTCAGGGCAGTACTGGTGGCTCTCCTAGGTATCCAGACCAGCTGTGAACACAGTGTATGATGGCAACACAGGAAGGAAGAAATCAAGAAATGAAGATACAAAGGGAAAATGGAGCTGTTAAAAACATTGTGAACCCTTCTTCTTGTTCACCTGATTTCAGTTAAATCCAGCTGCTGGTTGTTTCTCAGTACTCAGCTGAGCTGTTTTATAGTAGAAAGGGACAGTAAATAATTTGGATTTGATGAACTCTCCCACAAGATTTTGAATAATCTCAGCTCAATATTTAGGGTATATGACCACTGCTCAAATGGTTTAGGTCTATTAATTCTATTCATGGGCAAACAAGTTTTGTGAAAATGATTTGGTAAGCTTAGCTTCTGAAAGGGGCCAAGGAAGGATTGTTCACAACACATTTCCCCTCCTCCTCAACTTTGAAAGAAACCCTGATTAATACTTGAAAATACTTCAGTTTAAGCTGGAAAAGGACCTGTAGAAAAAAAAAGGGATTCAAAACTATTTAAACTAATTATTAATTTTTCACTCAGCGACAGCCACCATTAAACTAAAAGGAGTATTCCTGGTATTGGAGAGTCAACCCACTGTGATTGACTTCAAGAAGGAGATATTTATGTGGTTGTTTTTATAATTTTCTAAACCAGGGTCTGAAAATATGATGTATCTCAAATCAGAAATGCCAAGTCAAAGAGGGAAGAGTTTGTTTTGTTTGGCTGGTTGGTTCTTGAAAGTTTATAATAACAAAACTTATCACAAAGTTCTATCCCATTGGTCTGATATTTAACAGTTTCTTTAAGGGACACTGTAGCAACTAGCCCATAAACAGAAGAAGCTAAACACACACATGCAAATAATTTGAAGCAAGTCCTAAATTTTTTTTCCCACTCAGAATCCCAGCATAGACATTTTTATAAAAAATCATGTTAACTCTTTATTTCTGTTTCTTTATCAAGCAGCACAGGAAATAAAGCAGGAATTAAAGGCAAGGTACTCTGGAGGAAAAAGGCAGTTACTTTCTTATGAAGACATCAGAGAAAACCTAAATCTCAGCTCACACTGTCACTTGGTGGTGAAGAGAAGCAGAATACTTGGTAACTTCTACACAGTGGTGGAAGGGAGGCAGAGGAGGAGTCCATCCATCAGCTGGGATGGATTGAATGAAAATCATGGGTTTACAGCAGAAGGAGAGATAATGACTCCAGAAAAGCACAGAGAAGACCAAGGTACAGGACAAAAGCTGCAGAGATTTTATTTCTCCAGTTAAGACAGTGGGGAAAAAAAAAAGTTTAATTTCAACAAAAGCCTCATTCTGGTGTATCAGTCCCATGACATTCTGTGATAAATCAGGCAAGCCCACTGCACTGAAAAACCTAGCAACTGAAAAACCTAGCACATCCAACATACAGTTCCTCAGTTTCCATTTGTCAGAAGAGTATTTTCTCTTCAGAAGACTATTTTATCTTCAGTATCTAAAGAAAACAGACTAAGTACAAGACAGCTGAGATAAACTCCACTAACCTTGCTATTGAGAGTACAACCTGTCTATAATTACACTGTGTTCCACAAATCTTGCCTAGAAGCAGCAGGAAGCAGTTGCACCTCTCCTCTCCCCTTCCCTTCCCCTCTGTATCATAAATGAAGTGATTATTTAGGATCAGGTTGTTACTAACCTTCAACAAATTTCCTGATATTCTGGGCCAGGCCCCGGACGCTGCTGGGGAGGTTCCAAGGATCTTGCTTGATGTGGAGTCGCAGCCTCTTCGGACAGCTGAGCTTTGGTTCCATTTCTTGCTGAAACTCTAAGCAGGGACAAAAATAGTATTTTTCTGCTTTAGCCTCCTGAGAAAGTCACAGTAAGACATTTATTTTTTTTTCTAAATGTTTTCACTGCTCAAGGAGTTGGCGAGTTATTTAACTCTAGTTAAAGCTACGGTGACAGATCTAACAGTCATCTGAGCTCCCTGCTCAAGTCCAAGGAGAGAGTGAGCATCCCCAAACATGATTCTTTCTGAAGCAGGTACATAACACAAAAGGTGCATGGTAAGTGGAACCCTGGAACTTTCAGAGGCAAAATTGTTTTAATCAGAAAATTAAATTGGGACCAAAATTACTTATTAAAAAAACCAAAAACAAAACAAAAAAAACCAAACAAACCAACAAAAAACTCATCCAAAAAAAGAAAGAAAGAAAAAAAAAGAAAGTTATATGTTCTCTCATGCAAATTCATTTAGCAGGTAGTAATCCAGGCCTTGTAAAACCTCATAATTGGGGTAAAAACCCTCTGGCCACCTAAAACCAGTATTCTTTGCTAAAAGACGTGTGGAATCAATACACTTTACTACTGACATTACTTTATTACACTTTATTACTGACATTGAGGTTCCTATTGAACTTTCTTTTTTTTACTCAGTCTACTGAAAGAAGTCCTCTCTCTTTTTCATCACTTATGACCACCACCTGATGCTTATTCACACCTTTAGACTTAAGCAACCACACAAGTGGTAGTAGAGTGCCTGAATTTACATGCAGGATATTTCTTTTTAAGCAATCAGTAATATTTACATAAGTATATATTTGGCATAAATTTTGCTGTGACTATAAATCACAAACTATTTATAAATCAACTTCAAACATAATACAACTACAAAAATTATAAAAAATATGGTATTAGTAATAAAATAGATCAGGAATGGCTTTAGTAGTTGTGACAAAAATATGTTAAAAACATCTGCAATACAACAACACTGCTTCTTGCTGCAAAATCCTCAGCAATACAACAGTCAGTTCAGAGTCTAAAATTCAGCTGAATTTGAAATTTTTTCCTACATCATGCAATAAAACATAGGGAGTCAGTTTTCAACCAAGAATTAATATCTATTTAAAATAAACTTCAATAATCAATTATTGCAGAATATACCAAGATTAAGCAAAATCAGTCCTTTAACACCGGCTCAAGGAGTGGACAGCCATTGCCATGGACCCTTCAAGCTGCCTTTTCATTCTCATAGCTGGAATATATATAAATAACAGTGTGCATGTTATTGAATGCATGTGCTTCATATAAAGCTTTCGATCTAATCCAGTCTGCTAGCAATAGGTGGCTTTGGAACAAACACAGGTCATTTTTCAAAGATACACTGTCTACTGCAAGAATTCTATATGTAATTAATTTTGTATTAGAATTCCTCCTATGCAAATTTTACAACATTGCTATTTAAAAGAACACAAACCCCAAACAAATGTTACCTTGGAGGCCTCGACCTGGTGTGAAGTACTTTGTCTGCTCAAAGGCTCTCATCACAGCTGGTCCTTTCAAAAGATTGACGATTGAATCGACCTGTTGGGATCAAGGTTCTGTGAGAAAGATGTATTTTACAGCAACAATTAGAAATTCTTTCTGTAAGAAATGTGGACTCATGATCAGCAACTCTGGATTTTTTTCTTACCTAATGGCTCTAGTTAAAGTAACAAACTGGAGAATGTTAGACTAAATTTAAGGGCCTGTTTAATTTGCAGTTTTGGACTATTTACAGAAAACTGAGGGAAAATGAGTAAATACTACAATCTCAGTAAACAGTGGGAAGCAAAATTAAAAAGAAGAAGTATTTTCTAAAGACATTTTAGCTCAAGCACAGACATCGATGTCAAAGCCAAGAAAAATAATCTCATACTTGACCAAAGAGATGCTCCAAGCAGCTATGGAGCTTGTCCTGTTTATCATGGGAGATTCGAACACTTATGGGAAGCTCATCCCCTGAAAAATATTTTAAAATGAAAAACTGTTTAGAAGCTTCAGCATGTTTCCCAAAACCTTTGCAGCTTAGATAATCTGCTTTGCACACAGACTGATGCTAACACTGTCAGGACTATAGTAACTCCTCTCCCTACATATTTTGCATTTATTAGTTACCCAATAATACAGAAATAGCTCTTAAAGAAAGGACCATATCCAAAACCCAACTGGTCATGGTTCTGGAAATCCTGCTCTAGATGAGCCTGCTTGAGGAGGAGACTAGACAAGATCATCCTAAAAGGTCCCTTGAAACCTCAACAGCTCTGTGACCAGAACATGCAATTCTTCTCTTCTAGAGCGTACTTCTCTTCTGGAGAACATACTAGAACTACAACTCCAGACTAAAGGGCCAAGCAGTGTGAACCTAACACAGCAGACCACAAAGTCACTGAAATGCATTCAGTGTGAAGTTTTTATAAGGACTCTACAGGTAATTCACAGTCCTAATGCTCTTGCTAACTGAATGGTTCTGAGATTTTAGTAATTCAGCAAAAATACAGCACCCAAATTATTCGACATGAAGCTTTTAGCAGCACAAAGCACATCATTTCCTAAGAAAGTGCAAAGGAGAAGGACTCTTTTAGGTCCTTTTAGAGCCCTGTCACTTGCTCTTTCAGACAACAGGCAACATACCTTGAACACTTTCAAAAACGTTGAAAAATTGTTTTAAAAATGGTTTTCCTCCCTGATATTGGTTACAGACAAGAAGTAGCCACTTGATAATTTATTATTCAAATTTATTCAAGGTTAATCTAGACTCATTTTTCTTATGTCAGTGAAACACTTTAATGGCACTTTGTCCTTGATTTTTTTTAGCTCCTCTAGTCCTTACAACCATTATACTCCTTCACAGGATTTAAATTGCAAGAGAGCACAGTGCCCAAAACCCCTGGTCTGGAGTTGACCAGGTTAGCTTTGGAACAAGCTGAAAATTAAGCCAGCAGAGAGTGTGAGTTTCCCTGAGCAGCAGTATTTGTCATCTAAAGCACTGCATCTGTGCTTGGCTAGCAAAGACATGTTCTTTTAGGCATCAGCTTGATGCTACACAAGACTACATCAGCTCATTCTTATCTTAAGCTGAAGATATGGACCCTGGGTCTCTCCTCTTTTATTAACAATTTATTATGTCCTTCATCCTTTACTCTGTACTAGCTTTGCGGTGTAAGTATGTATCATTTCTGGAAATGAAATTCTGTCTTATTCACATTACTCTGCATAATTCACAAGGTATCTCAGATACCTTGCATAATGTCTTAATACTTTCCTGTTCAACTGAAAATGGTTCAACTCTCCTGGTACAATGAACAATAAAAGATATGGCCAGGCCTCACTGGGGGGTCATATTCATAATATACTCAGTTTTTTCTTTTCCTACATCATTCCCAAATGATAAACTCCCAGCTTAGAGCAAATATTTTTTTTTATTATTAGTCCCTGAGTATATGACCTCCTTCTCCATGCAGTTAAATTCCATCCCATTCCTATTAGCAGCTGCAATTACTTAAATGCAATTTGTCGAGGCATAAACAAGAACATGCTCCTATGTGGTCTCACATTCCTTCCTATAAACACACACAGAGCCATATCCTGCTGCCTAGGTGCTGACACTGGCCAGGAGAGCATCCCACACTCACCTAAAATGCTCCTCACTCTGTGCAACACAGTGCACTCTCAAGACATGAAAGACATGAGAAACAGGACTCCAGGAGCTCTAATACAGCCTATTCACAGACATAATGGAATGTTGGCTCTCTTTTACAGAAGGATTCCTAAGTGCAGCACTAGCTAGGCAGAAGCAAAATTATGACCTTCTATTGCTAAGGAGGATGTGATTTTTAAAATGAAAACAATAAAACTGCCTGGCGAATGAAAATAATAAAATTTAATAAAAGGAAAAGAAGGCAGATTCATAGATGAATTTTCTAAACATACCTGAATCCATTTCATCACTGTGAAAATAAGAACTGCACTGACTGCTACAAATGCTGGTGAAAGAGGCAATGGAGTTCCTATTGCTGTTGCAGTCACTAGAAAATAAAACACAAAACAAAAAAATAAATAAAGCTATGTCATTTAACACAGGCTTTGTAAAAAAAGTTATGGAAATTCTTTCCCTTTCCCATCCTAAATTTAATGATGAGACAGTCTCTGTAATTCTTTGTACACAGTGAAGGTCCCTGTGCTTAGACTTTCATTTAATCTGCAGTCCTGCTAAGACTCAGGAGACCGGATTCCCAAAATAGATGCTTCAATTATCTCCCTTCCCCTTACCTGTGAACAAGTACTTGCAGAATAGTAATACAGACTTTGAATGCAAAACAACCAACTTTTCTTGCGTGAGTGGTAGTTTTTGAATCTGTAGCCTCAAATGTTTTAGTTACTTCACATTTTCTCCTGGTGCACGGCTAATACAAACATAGAGTCCTTACAACTTGCATAACAAGAGTCTCACTGTGGGTTTACAAGAGATTTGATCCATTTGAGTAGCAGTGAAACTGAAATTACAAACTATTTTCCTTGTCAGCCAAAACAGTTCATGATCCCATCTCTTCCAGCTGTTCCTTTTTTAGAGATGTATAGACATTCACATCTGTGGCTTCAGTCAAAACTTCTATGCATACAAAATCTCACCCACATTGGTCTAATAGGGAGATTTTGGGATTCAAATTTGATTTTGGGATTTAAATTTTTTTCTGCTCTTTTCTCTTAAAAACAATTTGTTCTGTACAGAAAATACATGGAGATATACCTACTCCTGCAGCAAAACCAGAGTGAAATACAGACTTTTGTACTAAAAATCCTATGAAGATATATCTGAATTCAAAGTCTTCAGACTTTGTTGTTTAGCCATATGAAAATCATTTCATTTCAATGCAGGAGATGCTTAAGTAATTATCCAGCAGAGGGAGTCTTAAAAACCCAAGTGAATGTAAGATAATGTAAAAGTGTACCTAAGGGAGGTTTATACATAATGATAGGGGTCTTGTTTTATTATTTGGGTGTACCCACTTACCAAAATTAACATATCCATTCTTAAAATAACATTGCAGTTATACATGTGCTCCCTATTTGTTTTCTTTATTTGTGTAGATACAGAAGTGACTTTTCACTAATTTAGGGAGAGTGACTTACATTTCCTGGCTAATGTACATGTTTTGGACCTGTAGTCAACGAGGTAAGTGAAGGAGTTAAACTTTTAAATGAAGCAATATGATGTAATTACAATCATAACCATTAAGTAGATGAAAAGACATCAGTAACAACATGTTCCTAATAGTGGGTGAACAGTCCCAAGGAGTATTAAAAATTTCTGGCTGGATATTAAGAAATGTTTTCTAACTAACTCTATTCACTTATTAAAGTCTCCGAAGGGGAGATGAAGGTTAATTAAAACTGGGTTGTGCAAAGCATGAGAAAATAAAACACAGGAAAATGAGAAACAGATTAGATGCATTTGCTGTATCATTCTGCATGATTTTTGTGTTGTATTCTAAGGTTTGAAGGAGACTCTACACAAAATGAGAGCATTATAATGGCTGAAATTAGCCAAACAGTTCCAATAATAACCACTGTGGCATTACGAGAGCTGTAGATTTTTAAGTATTGACTAATACAATTATTTAAGCAAAGAAAAAAACATTCTAATCTCACTCCAAGACTTGTCTTTAATGCACAAATTTTATGATTGTTCTGTATATGGAACCCTTGGTTTTATTATTCCTACACAGCCAGAATGGACTGTAAAGGAGAGGAATCAGAATAAAGAAAATGTTTTGAACAAAGAGACACTCATGTCCTGGGTCACACCTTCTTTCTCCACATACAAATCCTGTGCCAGCTGGGAAACCTCTCAACAGGAGCAAGCACACACCACTGGAACAGCTTATGAACAGTCAGTTTGACACATCATGAACATGCAGCAAACTCTAAATGTGCTTCTGCTGGACCAAGAACTTTGCCTCTGTGTTCACCATGGTAAGAACAAAATGAACTTATTCTGTGCAAACTATCTCTGTGCTTACATCTGTGTAGTTCTCTTTCTACTCTGATGAGGAGTTCATATCTACCAGGCTGCAGTAATCAAATACAGCTTAGGGAAGAGATCTCAGCAACACAGAGTTCTGTAGAAGAATGATAAACCTACTGAGAATCTAATTTCTCAGCATGATAATGATACTGAACAAATAATGAACTCTCATTTTACTTGCAGCTAAAATTTGAATTTCATTTTTATATCATTAGCAAATTTTCTCTAAGCAAGAGAGTATCCTCTATGTAAGAACTATACTTGCTATAATTACTCCTTCCTTTTCAAAATTATTAATCTTCACATTCACAGTCCACAATTCAAATTCCAGAGGTGAGTTGATGCTACAGTATTTAGAGTGAAAGAAAGTGAGAAATATATGTTGATAAATATTATATTTTTCTTTAGATCATATAGAACCCCCATCACAGTGGGTCTATCACCGTGCTTTCCATGGGAGATATTTTGTTTGTTATTGGAGACATAAAACCCAGTCATTTCTATTTTTTGTAAGACAGGTAATCTAAAGTAAGATTTTACATATTTAGTTGTGATATCCTATCCAGATTTGGGTGACCAAGATATAACAACTAACCTGGACTCATAGGACTTTATTTTACACACCCTGAGGCTAGTTACTCCTCCATTAGTAATGCCAGAATCATAATCTAGTAGTCTTCATAACCACTTGATACTTTACAAGCTTCCATATTTGATTCAGTTGAAAAACAAAAATTTATTAATAAAGTTACCTGTAAGAATCCCTGTTACTGATGGTATCATGACCAGAATCTTCTTGTTCATCACCTGTTACACTGAAACAGACTTTCTTCCCATTCCTTTCCCCCTTGTCATTATCACTGTCTGCTGGTATTAAAGGCTCAGGTGTTTTGCGTTCAGATTTGGGAGAATATGTTATTGAAGAAAGAAGGCTGTGAAACACACAAAAATAAAGGCAAATTACTGTTTTTCAAAAGTGAGCTAGCAACAGGATAACATTTCTCATCACTATCCTCCAATTATTATTCTATAATACGTGAAGGAATATCTTGATTCAGTCAATATCTATTTGAAACAAGGGAAGGAACTGACACATTCTGTTGTCAGAACGTCTAACAGTGAAACCCACTAACCTTACCAAATACTTCATCATATATGAAAGCAATGATTCCAGCTGGAGAAGAAATAGAGCACATTCTTGGACACTTGGGGTCAAACTGCATATTAACATAACTATTTTTAAATATGAATCCTGCACTTAGCACAAATCAAGAAAACAAATGAAAGTAACTGTATGTCTGTGCAAAGTATGTATTTTCCCTGTTAATACTGTACAAGACATGCCAGTGTGCACCACAAACTATTCTACTAGGGCATTTTAATGATCTTTATTAACATCTCTGTGTAGTTCATGACATTCAAAGTGTCTGAGCCATTATCACTAGTAAAACTGATGATTAATATACAGGCGTCTGTGACGAGCACAAAAGTGACATCCAGCCAAGAAGAGAGAACAGTGCAGATTGCTACTTTTAGAACATGCAGAAATACTGGCAGTGAAAAATTCATATTCTTGGATGATTAATTCATACTGAGATGCTCTAATTTACTTTCAAGATCAGAACAGCAATAATGGGCAATTGTCCTTTAATTCCTATTGCTCAAACACTCCATTAAAATCACATTTTCAAATTACTATTTGGATTTCAAAAGTAGCATTTTTCTTGCAAAAACTACTTGCTAACTACCTGAAATCAGAGGACACTGAACTAAACTTTTATTTTCGCTTTGAACTACTTAGAAATAGTCACAGAGTTTTATTGAAGAAACTGTCAGAATGGTCAACTGGCAAACTTTCTTACCAACTACATGGTAGGATTCAAAAGTAGGTTAGATCTTCTTACATTAAATTCTCCCCACTGATGGGAATAGACAGATTTTATCCCACACACAGTTAAAGATACTGATCTGAACTGCTACTAGAATACAGAAAAATAATACTAAAGGTATAA
This sequence comes from Zonotrichia leucophrys gambelii, assembly GCF_028769735.1. Lineage (NCBI taxonomy): Eukaryota > Metazoa > Chordata > Aves > Passeriformes > Passerellidae > Zonotrichia > Zonotrichia leucophrys. The sequence continues at coordinate 119,300,048 of NC_088171.1, read as the reverse complement.
TTTCACCAGAATTTAAACTCACCCCTCCAATAGACTGATTTCTTTTGGGCTACATTATGCCCTAACACTTCATAGCAGTATGAAATCACAACTCAGCTCTTTGCAGTCACTGACAAGCATAATTCCATGAGTACAGGAAGAGAGATGGGACTCATATTTTACACCAGTGTTCAGTGTAAATCTCATGCTAGAGCATATGTGTTTTTGAACTTGTCCTAAAATAAATGTGTTATGGAAGCAGAAATCATAGGAAATCAGTTCTTCATACCTGTAAAACTTATTTTCTTAGTAAGAAATATCTAAGGGGTTCTGAAAAAGATTAGACAAATTCATGGCAGAAATTCTAACACTGCTCTTAAACCAAAAGGCTGATTTCAAAAAGACCCTCTAGTTCTGCCTGTTGAAAGATGAGATAAGGACAAAGATAAATCTATACTTTTGCTTCTTCTTGTGTTCCCACTCTCATCCACTTAAAAATAAAAGTTAATTCTAGTAACTTCTCGGGGATTTTGTTGTTGCAAGAAAATAATCAAGATTAAGAAACAAGTGTAATGAACTGCAATTTCAGCTCCTGAAAATATCTTCCCCTGAGTAATTATTTGTCAAGACACAGACAGACTATTATAGCCCCTTCTTTTATGTGACTGTTTAGTCACTGCTGCCAAGAGCTCAGTAAAAGACTGATTAAGGTAGCTGGATCTTTTCCTAAGGGGGCTTTTCCATTTCTCTCAGCAGGCAGGCTCTTCTTCTAAGGAAAATTTTTTTGCTGAACTATCACGAGCGAAAGATGGAACTCTGGATTACCAAGTCCTGGAGAAAGTAGTTACTGAAGTCACTGATGTGCTCTAAAAAACTCACTCCAGGGAGTTTAAAATAAAAACCTGGATATATGTCCTCCCCAATAATCTTGCTTAAATATACTTTTGTTTTTCTTCTTAAACACAACACACGCACAATACATTTTCTCCAGAGATGGGCCTAGACCAAACAAAATTACCTCAGGTATCTAGCTCTCAAAGAAGAACCACAAGTGAATAGTAACTAACAGCTAGAGAGTCTCTATGCAGAATATTTCAATGAAACACGGGAAGTTAAATCTTAAAAAAAATCCTCTCCTGTGGAATTACTCCTATGTGCAACCCAAGTCAACACAACCCTGACAAACAAAACCTGCTATGGTTAGTCAAAGAATTAAAAAAGGCAGTAACAAAAAACCTTCTCTGCCTTTTCCTCACTCCACAGAGGCTTGAAAAATGTTCAAGCCTCTTGTATGATCCCAGAAGACATCTTTCCAAAAAAGAGCTGGGATGGTGGGAGAGCACTGAGTGCATGAGCCAAGAACCCAGCAGAGTCACCATATAGAAAACAATTTGAAAAAAAGGACTTATTTCTGTGTAACACCTAGCAGCAACATGGGGTATCTGCAGCATCACTAAAGAACTATTGGGATTCCATTAAATTATTTGAATGTGAGCACAGTGGAGCCTAGAGAGGCTGTGGAAAGGGGACACATTTTCTGTGGGTATTTCTCTCTCTCTCTCTGTCAGTACTACATCACTTATCCAGCCAAAACTCATCAGCAAACCGTCTTATAAACTCCTATGCAGAAAATATTAGGAGTACAAAATCTTCTCTTAAATGTTCCCTTGCCATAGGCTCTCATAGACCTGCTCTTCAGATGAAATACTCATTTTTTAATTCACTAACAGACAGCAGAAGTTGAGCAGATAACACTGCCCCAAGATTTTGTGAGCTGAAACACAGACCAGCACCGACCTCAACACAGAGCAGAGACCTCAGTAACATGCATGAGCAAGTTTTCAACACTAAGTAAAGGCTGCCAGTTATTCAGTAGTCCAATTTTTCTGTCACACAATATCAACATAAATTAAAAATTGTGATAGATACCATGTTTATATTAAAATAATGAGGATTGTTTAGGATAATAATCGATTCAATAAAAAGAGACATTGATTTTATTGTTACTATGCTACAACAGAAAAAAATAAACTCTACTGTGCTTATAAAAAGCACAAAATCAAGCATTTCCTCCCAGCTGTTTAAGTAGCAAAATTTCTAATTAAAGCATGGCTGTTGGACTATCAATCATGTCACTCTATCTTTTGTTTCTTTAGTCCTAAATTTCAAAGAGTTAATTAGCATCTGTAACAATGTTCTAATATACCACACGCCTCTGAACTGCTCACTCTTCCCCGTTCAGCACTTTTAAGTAGGTCTCTTGGCTATCCTGTTTCCTCTTTAGAACTGCTTTCCTCTACAGTAATTACTCACTGGCAGTCCACTCAATGTCCATGAGGAATAAAGCATGAAAAGTCGAAGAGTCAGTCTTCCAATCAGCCAAAGGTAAAATTTGCTAAATACATCTGTATACCTTATACAAGATCAGCTACAAGGTCAGTGTACAGAAAATTTAGGAATGAAAAAAGTGAACCCTTGTGTTTGTGCACAATTTTTCTGTGAGTGTGTGTATTTATATATACATTTATACAAAAGAAAGGCTCAGAATTTCCTGTGCATCACAAGCTCAAGGGAGTCGAAAGGAAAGGTGTGGCATACTGGCAGCTGAACTTCCTGAAGTATTGAATAAAATTCCATATATAATATTCTGACTTCCATGAGGAAGAGAGACAACACAGGCTTTACAAATAGTAATTTCTGAAGCGCACCCAAGCACTGAAATTATCATGAATTTAATTAATTTACTTCATCTTCAGGGTGATAAGTAGCAGAACTGTGTAAAGGCACAGGAAACATTTTCTTAAAAATACTAAGTCAATTCTTGTTTTGATTCCCACTGCAGTATGTGATACATTACAATTACTTATAATTGTATATATTTATTTTTTATTTATATATTTTTATTTTTATATATATTTATATATAAATATATATACACAAATATATATATAATTGTATAATGTGATACATTACAATTACTTACATAACTATTACAACTACTATGAGAACAGTAAAAAAAAAGAAATCCCACCTTAAGTACACATGAAAGGACAAATCACACTACAGTCTTCAAGATAGCATGAGAAACAATGACACACCACTTATCTAAACTGCAGATCCTGACAGATTGTCTTTTAAACTCAAAAATGTTTGTTGTTTTTGTTTTCAAAATTAATTTCTGAAAGAAATTTGAAATTTCTTTGAAATTTCTGAATTTGAAAGATTCCCACACATATGGGATCTTTCAAAACTTAAATAATTCTTATCCTTCTTCATCATAATCCCAAGAAAATAGCCCAGGAGTGAACTCACTCACTTTACTAAAGAAAAAGCAAGTCATATATCTTTATCCTCAATTAGGACTAACTGTGATGAGACTTTGAGTCTCTCACATCCAAGCCAAATGTCCTAATAACTCCAGGGTGGCTCTTCCTAAATCTCCCTAAATAAAGGTCAATTTGGTTTTGAAAAATTTCTAACAAATTAATGTTCTCCCTGCAAGTGAGTAATGTCTCACCCAAAAATTCATCTGTGGGACTATTCAGCAATACCTGAAGAGTTCAATAAAGGCCATTTTATACCTCTGCCCTTTGTTTCCATTTTTAGTGAAATTGTAGGTGACATTGTGTGCCTCATATTTTCCTCATTTCAAATTAATGAACTTTGCCACATTCTAAAGAAAATTTACAAACTGGAAGAAACCTACAAACTGTGGGGGAAAAAGTCAGGCATGCTGCGAAAAAGATCAAAATACAACATTAGCTGCACTTAAATTTTTTACTTTACTTCCATTCTGTCTGAAGTCAGCATTGAATCCTATGCTACACAAAAGCACTGCCCAGATTTATCATTTTCTTCTATGGAAAAGTTAAAGACAAGTCCAGATGGTAACATTTACTTACTCATCTATTTGGCAGACACACGTTTCCACCTCTTTCAGTGCAGCTTGTAATTTGAACAGCAACTTTTGATAGACGTCTTGTGTTTCTAAGTCTTCTTCTTTCAAGAGGTACCTCAGACCATGGCCCTCCTGCTGGCCAAGAGACTGTCCTGAAGGGGCAGCCATAGTAGTAATGGTATGTTGGACATAAATCATGGGACTCAGTTTACCTGGGAATAATCCAAAGGGATTTCATCACTATCTTTTCTTCAACATACATTTTGAAGTTAGTAAAATACCTAACAGACACTGAAATATTTTTCTGTTTAAAATTCCCGTACTTATTTAATTTTGCATTTTATTTGCATTTCAAAGTCAAGCTATTTAGGAAAAAGCTATTGTGAAATTATGACTACCCATTATTATGCTGTAAAATAAAACCAAAAATCATAAAAGGGTGATTTCAGAAAGATTTCTCCTCAATTTTAATATTTGGGCTATAAAACTAAGCTTACTACCTTTTAAAACTCTCTGTCAGGAGCACAGGAAGTAGCTCTTTCAAGCTCAATTAACTTACCTTGATCAGTGTTTTTATTTTCCTTCTCGTGGGAAGAATGTTTTCTGCTGTCCAGCTGAACACCAAAGGCACTACCAAGGGAAGTTGAGGTCTTAGGGTAAGACACTTCCATCACATTGATATGGCAATTGGTTGGACAGAAATCACTGCTGTGAAGTGGTGAAATCTTTGACTTAGCTTGTTTGAAGGTGGGCCAAGCTCTGTTTTTTAATACTCTAGAAAACTAGAAGAAATAAAACCAAATTTTGATTATCAGCTCTTCTTGTGTCTGCATGTAGCTAACAATTCTTGTGTACCTAACTAGAAAATAAAAGCTTAAAATATTTCAGTCATCCTTGACTTAAGGTATCTTGACTCCATAATTTCCACATTTCTCTAAAAGGGAAAGAAAAAATATTTTTCATTTTACACTTTTAAGGGGTAGTTTTTTTGAAGCAAATTATGTTTTAAGACATATAAATACATTTGTAACAGAGAGATATAATTTATTTCCCATGGAACAAAATAAAAAATCAATTGTTTTTCTGAGGAGGAAGTCTGAAACTGCTCTACTGCTCATGACATTTAAAAGCTCCTGCCAACGTTTTCAAGCCAGCATTTTCCTAAAATCCATGAAATTTTTTGTCTGAAGCTGTAATAAAGACAAAATCAGAAAGTATGAATTCTGGATTTCCTATTTGGGAAGGAGGAAGTCCTCTTTAATAAGATATATCTTATCCTCCTGCATTAGGAGAAGCATTGCCAGGGGCTGGAGGGAGCTGATCCTGTTCTTCTCCTCAGCACCAGGGAGGCCTCCCCTCAAGTCCTGGGTCCAAATCTGGGCTTCACATAAATAGGCATGGGCACATTGGAGAGAGCCCAGTGGAGGAAGTGAGCCCTCTGAGATGATTCAGGGACTGGAGGAAAGGCTGAGAGAGCTGGGACCCTCCAGGCTGGAGAAGAGAAAGCTCAGGGGGAAACACATCAATGTCTAGGAATACCTGCAGGAATGGGGCAAAGAGGACAAAGCCAGGCTCTTTCCAGTGCTGTCCAGTGCCAGGAACAGAGGCAATGGGCCCAAACTTAAACACAGGATTTTCCTCCAAATGTCAGGAGACACTTTTGCGCTGTGAGGGTGATTGAGCACTGGCCCAATTGATCGGAGAGGTTCAGGGAAGAGAGGTCAGATCTCCCTCCTCAAAGATGGTCCTGGGTGACCATCACTAGGTGGCTCTGCTTAAGCAGGGTTGGCTGGACAAGACCTGCAGAGGTACAGTCCAACCTCAACCATTCTCCTATTTTGACTGACATTAGGAAGCTGACAAGCACTAGTACATAAAAACTGCAAAAAACACATTTTGCAAACTTTCCTAGTCCAGTACCTCTTCTCCCCCCTGCATATCAGCTCAGCAATGAGGAATGTTTTATGTTTAATTTTTGGGCTAATTCTGGTCTAATTTTTGTTTAGTTTTTGGTCTAATTCTAATTCAGTGCTTAGCCTCCTCTCCTTGACTCTAACATCTTAAATTCTGTGCAGTGTTTTGAATAGCCTTGGAGTTCTTTGGTTTTTAAGATGAGAAGATGTCAATCCAAAATGGTGAGGACAGAACTGGACACTCAGCAACTGCATCTATGTCAGAATCAAGTCATCTGATCAAGCTCTTCTATTGGAAAAGAGATTTATTTGTCAGTCACAAGTAGGATTTCTGTCAATATGCGTCATTTTCAGTGCAGTTTGTTGTCAGGGAAGATTTTTTTTTCTGGAAAGATGTAATCAGTGTTTTAATCACAATATCTCCCCAGTCAAAATATTACACAGACCTATTTTAGCTATGAACCACAGTTCATGCATAAGAATATTTTCAAAGTTAACTTGCAAAGTTTCTTCACTAATGAATGTCATTAAAAATTCAAATCAGTCAACTTTTTACTAACATTTCAGTTGAATTAAGACATATTCCTTCTGCAAAGTGAGATGTTTCTGTACTGGGACTTAAATTTCTGTTTATTTTAGTGTCATATTACTTCAGCCTGATGAACACTTGCTGGGATAATTACATTTAAATCTTTAGATCACAACAAGTTCTGGAGGGTTACAAGAAATCCAATTATGGAGTTGTTCAAAGGCCGAAGAATGCACAAATTGTTAAGAAGGCTACTAAGGACATTCAATGATGAAAATATTTCTGCAAGCAGTACATATTTCACATCTCAATCTCCCACACATCCTGCTCCAGAGAGACCAAATACTGGCTGTGATTTAATCAGGTCATAAGTCAGGACCAAGATTCTTCTCATATATGTGTTGAGAAACATCTGGGACTCATGGCACTGGATCGAGGTCTATTAGGAGCAAAATGTTCTGATAATAATAATAGTAGGAACTGCAGAAATCCACAAGATTTTTATTTATAGAATTAGAACTTTCACAGTAAAACCAGGAGCCAAGCTGGGCTCAGGCACTCTGAAAGTCTCCTGTAACTATGGTTACCTTTACCTTGCCAAGAAAATGACACATCTATTCCTGAAATCCACTGCATTACTAATTGTCATTAAAAGCTGTGAAACTAGTGATTTTTGAGCAGATGAGATCTAAAGTGCAGTCTGTATCGGGAATATCTACTTCTAGACAGTGTAAGAACTATGAAAACTCCCCTGAGGCTGTTTCACATCCAGCAAGCACAACAAAATTTGATTTACTGTCTTGGCCTCCTCTGTAGAGGCTATATATCACAGTCAAATTTTTCAGCTACAGAAAACATATAAATCACCTGCATGTTACTTGAACTGTAACTGTTAATATGAAAACTAATTGTTTTGTTGTTTTTTTTTTTTAACGGTAATTTGAATTTTAACCAAATTGGAAACATGGAGGTTTGTAATTCAGGCAAACAATGGAGAGGTCAGATTTTTGCTAACAGTATCAGGATTCTTGTGATGTCTCCATTGACACAACTCAGTTTATTCCATTTCTTTTTAGAGAGCACCTTGAGAAGTCTGACAAGCTGCTTTTTGGCTTTCATCCTATTGACTACTGACCTACAGGTATTCCTAACAGTTTTCCCTACTTTCCTTTGAAAATGGAAAAATCATTATCTAGTCTTTTAGCTTCTGCAAATGTGTGAAGCTCCTGTATTCACTTTCCTTTTCCTTTGCTTTTTCCCCCTCTTTTCAAATTTTAAGTATAAGCTATTAGAACAGACCAGTTTCTAAACGTCACAACTCAGATCCCCAAATGAGGTAAGACAGGGCAGAACCACTTTTTTTGCAGTCATTTTGAGCCTACTACAAAGTAATTCACGTACCAACAATTAGGTTCCATGAGAGAGGAATTAGGGGTCTGGATGAGAAAATGAGTTTGCATTAACAAAATGGGAAATGATTGATTCATTTGCGCCCTGCTTGGTTAAACAACTACAGTGAAATGCACAGACAGCAACTAGAGGTCATAGTCTGGGCTATTTATTCATTTACATATCATTAATTAAGATCTCAAGATATGAAAATCAGCGCCTTCTGCATTTTTCCATGCTATTATGTTTTATTAAACCAAGTGAAGCTAATAAATTACAGAGATGCTACTTTTAACAGATATGCTAGGGTCTAAAAGTTGAATAAATGGGTTAAAATCTGGTATTTGAGTTGCACTAGAGAGAAAAAAAATTCTGTTGCTACTGCTATATTTTTGGTTAACATCTGCAAATTCACTAGAGTATTGGTTTAAGGCATTTACAAGAATGACGGCCCTTTTACGGAAATATGCAGTTGATTGTCTCTTCAACTGAATACAGCAAACAAGAAAGAATACAAACTACACAAAGTCTAAAAAAGGGATAATAAAGAGAATGGCTTGAAAACAATTGATACAATTACTCAATTAAGGCACTCATGCTTCAAAATAATAAACTTCCAGCCACATTTTTGTCACTGCCATTGACACACTGAAGAGTTATTCAAACTGTACCACATTCCCCTGTTTCTTCCTTAAAAGACAAATATAATCAAGCTTAGGACACGCAGGGCATACCTTTTTATAGCTAGAGATTCTTCTGTAGATATGCTCAATTTTCTCACTGCAAATGACACTGAATTTACTTTGAAGTTCTGTGGGGATCACGTCATTTAAGGAATTGAGGCTGTTGCAATTCTGCACAAAATGTTCATCGCTTTTTGCCAGTGCTTCAAGAATCTAAGATAATGAAAACAAGAAAATATGTTATGAAATTAAGTTGACTAAAATTTTGCCTTACTAATTATCTCTTTTAACTAAAGCTGAAAAGCCTGATAACATTACAGAAAATGGTGCACAACAACAATAAATGAAGCTTGGGATGGAATGCAAAGAGGTTTTCTTAAATCTATTCCCTGCTAAGTTATACCCATAAGTATTTTTGCTTGGCTTCTCATGACATTGTCTGATAATGGATTTACTACTAATTTCCTACTAATGTAACCACTATGACTCCTCTGAAATACATTAGCTGCTGTATTTACTTGATCAGCACACATTATGCAGAGCTGCTGAATTAATTCATTCATTACTTATAGAAAACCTTCAATTTGGCAGAATACTAACACATTGAAAAAGCTTAAAAGAAAACTGAGTGCCATTCTCTTGTATATTCTGCATAAAAAGGCTAGGAAATAGGGCACAGGATAAGCTGTACTGCCCAGCAAAGACTGAAGCCTTGCTATAAGGCCGAGAGAAAACTAATTAAAAGGCATGTTAAGAGATGAGGGTAGTGTATAGCCTTTATAGATATTTCAGTAGATCTTGGACTTTATTTCAAATTCTATTTGATAAATAAGAAATAAGGGAGAGGGGCAGGAAGAATGGAAGACTTTGAAGATCTTTTAACTTTTTTTTTTCATTTAAAGGCTCAATTTATAATTACAACATAACTCTTTTTGCCTCCTGAGCACACAATCATCCTTCAAAACATCAGAGAGATAAGGGTGACCAATCATAAGGTACCAAATGAAAGACATATAATCATAAGAGTAAAAAAATCCACAAGTTTCTCCTCTGGTATTAAACACAATAAATATTAACATACAAAAAATGTTTCATACCTTTGCAGTCAAACTGAAAAATCCCTTTGGTTCAATCATTTTTTCCAAGACATGGCACTTTATTCCAGCTGTGCTGTCATACTCATAAACCACTCCATACTCCAGATGAACATTGTCAACAGTCAGACTCACATGATCCTTCTTCCCGTCAATTATTGCCATGGTGTTAAATTTGTCAATTACCTCTAGAATAAATAAAGTAACACAAATCAGTTGACAAGTCCTGGACATTGAATGAACTATAAAGAACACAGGCAAACATTCTAGAAAGAGGTATGTTCTGATCATTCTATTTAAATACATTCATTAAAGAACCAGGCTGAACAAAATAAAAATCAGAACACCAGTAGATTTGTAGATGTTAAAATACTGGACTGCAAAACAGGCAGTACTCTTTCTTTACAAACCCAGTTATTTAAGAGGGCTAATTCCATTTCATTTATAATCCAGACACATTAAGAAAGACCCAAAAAAGGGAAAACTGAGTATTTCTAAATAAAGTAGAAGAAAATCACTATGAAAACTGTCAACATTCAGAAATGAAACCACAATAACTGCGTTTATGAATGCACAGTTTGAGTATTAACTGTCTCTTTAATTACAAGTTGCAGATGAATGCAGTTTCATCTAAACATTAATTGCCTGAAAATAATTTGAAGGATAGTTGTGTTTTTATTTCCCATGCAGTAATGACTACTGTATCTAATTTGCCATAAATGATTACTGGAGGTGAAAATAAATCAGGTAATGCCTTGGTTTAGGTTTCTTACAAATGAAATTAAACAGATTTTCCCCAAAGTATTCATGGAAGTATTTTCTCTAAATGGGAAAGATACTGGTTTTCAAAGAATAGCATGTAAAATTTATATGTTTAGAATATATAAAAAACCAAATTCTTATGTAAATCGCATCTTATGATCTGGTCAAAATTTCCTATCTGCAAACAAACCCAATGCCTACATTTTCCTTGTATTATAACAGCATTCTCAGCAGCAACAAGATCAAACAAGCATCACATACCTTCCACTTTGCAGTCAAAGGCATCACCTCCATCATCTCCAGAGGGTTTGGTGTTTGCTTTCTGAAGATCTTCCTGTGCACTTTCAATGCTGTTGTAAACCCACTGTATAGAATCTTGCTAGAAAAACGACAAAAAATAGGTAGAAAAAGTGCAACTGATGGCAACTATTTTTAAGGTATAAGTTAAAAAAAAATCCAGAGAATTTTGGCAAGTTATTTTTTATTAAGGCATATATTGTCATGAGACAGTATGAAGTCTGTGACAGTATGACATCCATAATTTTTATGTCTCTGTCGAAAATAATTTAAGACATTTCAAATAAAATTGCAGATTGAAAAATATTTTTCTCCAAGAAATCATGGGGAAAAAAACAACTTCTGCTTTCCCAAATCTGCTGTGTATCCACAAATCTGGTAGCAAAAGTTATGGAATATCAATCAATGACAGAGAATGCCCAGTTAATCCTTCACCATGTGTCACTGGCACAAAGAAGCTATACTACAGCCTTCATTACTTATTTCTGCCTTGACTACAAATATTTTACTAGTGTAGTAATAAATGTTTTTCATTTTTCCCACAGATTAGCACCCCCTCACAGCCCTGCAAAAGAAAAGAACCACAGGCTCCAAAAATCCACCATCTTCTGTGGCTGAGCGACACATGAGCACACCATTGGTGGCTTATAAGTGTCATTCAACCTTTGAAGAAGCCACGTGTATTTCTTACATCTTCTACCCAGTCTGTAACTCAGCCACATGTCCATCATACCCTTGTGAAAGGTCCTATCAAGCATGGTGTCCCCAGATTACTTTTTGTCCTTTATACTTCAAAACAAGCTTAACAGTTAGTTAATCGCTCCTTCTGCAACAGCTACAGCAGAATAAGTGACATGATTGTGACAAATTTGAATTCAAAAAGAAGTTCATGGAAGAATTTGAAGTTAAGCAAGGACAGCAAACATTTAGGCTGAATGTTAAACTGTTCATGCAAAGTGCCAAATACATTCAGTTATCCTTTGCTAAAATATAACAATCAGCTTTTTTCTTTACCCCATTGGTATGGTGTTCTCTAGGTTTCCTAAATTCATCTATGCCTTGCTTTCTGCTCAATGGCATGAAATATTTGAGCAAGAAAGCTTAACTTTCAGAGGTCTGTGTTGATTGCTGGAGGACACCTGTGCAGAAGCTGATCAACAAGAATCTTTCTGAAATCCACACTTCTTCTCAGGTTCACCTCAAAGCTTGGTGCTGAGTTATGGACTCTTACTCAATACCTGGCAGCACTGAGACTGCTGTGCCAATCTCTAATAGGAAATACTCACTTCTCAACCTGGAAGTCCCTTTTCCAAAAGTTAACAACCAATCTAATGCAATATGACTTAGAGAAATGTTCTTCAAAACCATTACAGGAGAACAAACTAAGCATAAATCTGGCGCATCACGATTAGTATCACTGCAAAGAAATTGAAATTCCAGGAAGTAAAATCTGGTCTCAATTTTCTTTATTCAGACAAGACAGAAGGTAAACACTGTCCAACAGAAATTATGCAGTTATTGACTGAAGGAATCTGAAATGAAGCTTCATGCTCCAGGCAATTAGGAAGACTTTTTACCCTGAGAAGTAAAAGATGTAAGAACCAGAAAAATATTCCCTTGCAATTATCTAATTGGGAACTACAGGAGAGACTGCGATATTCTGGGTAATTAAATTATAGGCTGTGTGCACTGTACTTACAAAATAGGAGAAATCCATAGTCATTTTCCAAAAATAATAAAAGCACCCCACCAAATTGCTGAATAGGAAATTAACTTTAGCTGTCTTTTCACCAGTGGGAATACTACCATTTACTTCAGTCTAGACAATTCTCACATATTTTTTTGATAATACTGCATCCTAAATGAAGTTTTTCTTGCCTGTCTAAGGAACTCCAGTTATCTGTGAATTGCTGAATTATGATCAGCTACTTTTTAAAACTAAAAAAACCCTTATGTATAGGAAAAAAAATCAAGTTAATTTACAAGTCGATTAAAAAACCCAAAGTAATTTTTTAACGTCCAGGCATTCACACCAGCCAACATTAATCAACTATTTTTGGATGTCACTAATATCCATAGGAAGTCTGCGGTTACACACAGAGAGAACAAAATTGCTATAATGAATTTAATTTATCTTTTATTCTAGCCAATTTTGGTACTAGTGAACAGGACATTTTTTCTTTAATAGAGTGCATCTTCCTTTAAAGAACAGGTGAGCTTGATCTCTATATGCCATGTAACAATTTAAATTCTGTATTATCATTTAAACACAAACATCCTAAGAACATTTTCATAAACACTGTATTTATAAGACCCAGTTCTAACTATATAATTCTTATAACTCTGCAGTAGGTGTGGGAGAAGGATTCAACTCTTAATTTTAATTGGATTTTTCTCCTCAGTAAACACGTACTTGAAGAGTTTGTGAAGTTAATTAATAATATTGGTTCACGGTTTATGAAAAAACTTGCAGAGAATTGGAAAATTACATTATAGAATGCAGATTGGTTTGGTTTTTCTTCCTAAATTTGTGTCTTGGATGCCTGAGATTTTCTCCTTAACTAACAGGACAAAGATAACAAAATTTGCATGCATTTAAAAAAAGGAAATTTTGAGTCCTTGAATATATACTTATTCTCAAGACTGAAATGCGATGGGGATTCTTTTATGGATGAAATATATGCACTCTGCTCTCTGCGTACTGAAGTGTAACAAAATTCTGGAAGATCAGTTTTATGTATTTCATTCTCCTGCTGCTGAGCAGGCAGAAAGCTCTGTGATTCCCTCTCCATCAAGATGAGATTATACCTCAAAATTCTTTCAGTATTGGACTGCAGAAATGCTTGAAACAGCCCTTTAAAAACACCATATAAAAATTATCTATGATATTTATTTCAGTGCAGAAACTAAGCAGATTTTGAACATCACCATTGAGCAATCTTCAGCTTTTATACTTTTATACTTCAATTGGCTTTCCTTCAGTTTTATTCACCCCTTCCTTCCTCTCATCCCACTCAAACACAGCAGATATGTGCACAGAGATTAACACCACACTGTTTACTTTGACCAAAAATAGAAATCTAGAAGAAAAAGTGCAAGAGCACCAAATGAGACATACCTGCATTGGCCGCCTGTACTTCCTGCAGGCTGTGACATGAGCAATAACACTTGCATGAGTCTCTTTGCTGACATTAATTCCATTCACTTTGATTATGCACTGACCAGGGTGGAGACCTGCTGCAGCTGCCACTGTTCCTATTAATAAAAACCCACACAGTTAGCAAACTTCTTTTTCTAAACATCTCCTTTTAAGCTTACAGTCCCAAAAAGCTCTTTTTTTAAAAATCAGAACCTGGTCTGACTGATCCTTACATACTTCCCTTGACCACAGAGTACTTCTGTAGACCAGCTGGATGCCAAGAAAATGGAGTTTGCCAGCAGATGTTTCCATAAAAGAGACCAGACAATTTCCGAAAGGCTGCTTTATAAAACAGCAAACATTGACTAGCAATACGAAAATGTGGAAAATTCACCTCAAAAAAAAGGACTTCAAAAGGATAAAATGGCTCTAGCTTGAAAGTCACTAATTACAACTTAGCCTATTTTTATACGACCCAAGCTTATGAGCTTCTTGTTTAATTCAGGTGTTTCAATTTTACATACAAAACAGAATTTTGCTGGCAATACATAAAGCATAAGAGCATACTAGAGTATCATGTTAATCATTAAGTGAAATATCTAAATTCCAAAGACATTTCCAAATACATTGTTCTTTTTCCATCTTCCCTATCAACACAATTATAGCAAGAGGCCTCAGAGCTTTAAAACAAAATCTCAAAGACAATTAAGTAGAATATCTCAAATTAAATTATCAGAGGGTGGGACAGGGGGACACACAAAACATGACACCAAAACAAAACATTATCTTTACACTACATAAAATATTTGGTTCAATAACTTATTTTCACAATTGAATAACCACATTGGGAAACTAGTGACTGAATAGGCACTACAAAAAGAGCAGCTGTCTCCCGGTCTTTTCACTGCAATTCAAACTCACTCCTGAAAGACAGCCTGCTGGAGTATGATCTTAGTTCCAGCTACCTGAACATTTGTCTCCAAATGTCTCTTGATACTGCCACAGAGGTGCCAAGGAAGTAAAAATCGACTGCCTAGAGACTGCCAGACTGGGCTGCAGAAGCTAGGGGCTGTGAAAGAATAGGCTAGACTGAATCTGCAGGGCTGACAAGTAGAAAGCTTGTCACGACTTCATGACTTGCCAGCTGAGCATATCTGACAAGGAAAGAACTCACAGAATATACATGAGCTTCCCTCATTTTCAGAATTATCACTATTAGATTAAAGCTGTGTTTAAAATCTAATATAAAAGAATGTAATTGGAAATTACACTATTACCAGCTATTGCAATCTCCCCCCCACAAATGACTTAAAAATAAACATATAAATAGATCTTATTTAATATCTAAAAAAAAAAAAAAAATCCAAATCTCTCTTCAGAAAACACCAAGGTCCCAATTCAGCAAACTATTTAGGCACATGCTTAAAATCTTCCAGGTTTAGCAAATGACACAAACAAGCATTTGCGTATTGTTGGGGCTAATTGGAATAAAGTATGTGCCTAATGAATAATGATAGGCAGTTGAATTGAGATCCAGGTGAAGAAATAATTAACACATCAGCTACTAAGTCTGTAGTTTATTAGTCTTTCTTTTGAAAATCTAATTTCTGGCACCACAACCTAGAAAAAATGTCATCAAATTCTGTTCAAATCTGGCTGTTTTGCAGATCAGTTCACTTTTCATGCCTCAGTTACGAAAGCAGGAGGGGGGAATGAGACACAACTGTCCCACAATAACTGAAAACACAGTCTGCTCTACCACAAGCAACATGAGACAGCAAGAAATAACTCAACTTCTTTTAGCACAAATGCACTGCTCAAAAACATTGAGTTAGGTTAGCAAGTGTCTGAAAATCACATCCCAAAATAGTATTTACATGAACCATCTGCAATTACTAAGACAAAGCCATTAACACTCTTGAAAAGATTTGTAAAAAGCACATTTCTTAGTAAAATGTTTTCAGAACACTGCAGAACCACGTAGCCACCTAACAAATTAACACACAGGTTCCCAACAAGCAGTTGCATTGCATCCTTCAGCTACTCCTTAATCTGCAAAGAATGCACAGCTTTAACTTAACTTTCCTACATTGGTACAACTACATTTTTAAATGACAGTTGGAAGATGCATCCAAGCTTACAGAGTATAAGTGCACAAAACAATTACATTTGAGTTTATTTAATATTGTTTGTTACTTTGGGGGAAAAAAATCTAAGATGGATTACTGGACGTAATTTTGACTCATCTCAACCAAGTCATTTAGATATTAAACATTTACTTAGCAGTACCACTGACAGCTCTTATAGCTTACCTCTCCCAACAGCATGGACAACAGATGGGCCAAAACCCCGGATTTGGAATCCAAGTCCATCTGCAGAGTCAGGAATCTTCACTGTCCTGATACAAACAAAGATTTACCATGGATGTAGCAAAAGGCAACATTTTTGTTATTCAGCAGCATGTAGGTTGCAAGGGTGTAAAACTCCACACTTTTATTCAAATCAGTTTTTAGATTTTGCAGCATTCATATTCCAAATACTGTGTACCACTAACATCAGAAATAAGGGCAAGCTAAGACAGCAAACAATCTATTTCACAGGGAAATTGAATATGCTGATTATAATCAAAACACCACCATAGCTTTAAAATTCCTCCCAAACAGACTGATCTTTAGGTAAGTTGCCATAGCACAGCAACACTGAAAGCCCTGGAAGGCAGGCAGTCTCTCCCAGCCAAGAGGACAGAGCTTGGGGACCAGAGATCACAGCAGGTCTGATCAGAGAAGCTGTAGAAGACGGCAGAACTCAGACCCATATTACATTTTAACAGACTCACAGACTGTGTTGAGTTGGAAGGGACCCACAAGGAACACCAAAGTCCAACTCCTGGCCTTTCACAAACACCCCAAGAGTCACAGCAGGTGCCCAAGCACAGTCCAAGAACTTCTTGAACTCTGTCAGCCTGATGCTGTGACCACTTCCCTGGGGAGCCTGTTCCAGTGCCCAAACACCCTCTGGGTGAAGAACATTTTTGTAATATCCAACCTAAACTCCCCTGACAGAATTACAGGCCTTTCCCTCAGGTTCTGTCACTGGTCCCCAGGGAGAAAAGATCAGTGTCCACCCCTCCTTTTCAGGAAGTTGCAGACTGCAGTGAGGTATCCTGTCATAAAAGGAAACTTTGTTTGATAAATAGGACTTTCCTCTCATGAAGCTGTGCTGGCTGTGACCAATGACTGTGTTGTCTCTCAGCTGTTTTTCAATACCTCCCAGAAAAATCTTTTCCATAACTTCGTCAGGTGCAGAAGTGAGACTGACAGGCCTGTAGTTTCTTCTGGAACTAAACTTCTTCTTTAGTTCCAGAAGAGGACTGACAGGTCCTCTTTTCTTGCCCTTCTTGAAAATTGGGATGTTTGCCAGCTTCCAGTCAGCTGGCACCTCTTCAGATTCCTAAGACAGCTCAAAAATCATCAAGAGAGGCTTTACAATGACATGCTAGCCCTTGGAGGATTCTTGGATAACCCTCATCAGGCCCCATAGATTTGTACAGTTCCAACTGAAGCATCAGATCTCACACTATTTCAGGGTTGGCTGAGAGCTGATCATTCTCACAGTAATGGATCTCCAGTTCAGGGCACTAAGACCTCCTTTGGAACACCACCCATGTGTCAAAGAGGGAGGTGAAGAATAAATTAAACACCTCTGCATTGTCCCTGTCCCCATCTGTGAGGTGACCATGCTTTAACAGGCCAATGTTATTTTTACACTACCTATTGGCATTAATATACTTGAAAAACTCCTTATTGTGCCCCCATGTTTCTGGTCAGCTTCAACTCCAGTTGACCTTTGGCCACATGAATTTTCTCCCAGCAACAGTGAGCAGCATCTCTGCATTCTTCCCATGTCACTTGGTGTTGTTTCCACCGGGCATAAACTTTCCTTTTTAGCTTTATTTCCAGAGAATATTCCTGTTCAACCAAGCCAGCTTTCTACCTCACCTGTTTGACTTCTCAGTTTGGGAATTTCCTGCTCCTGTGCCCTTAGGAGGTGATTAAAAAGCGACCAGCACTGATGGACCCCAACAACTGCAAAGACAATTTCACTCTGAAATAATGAACCCCATCAGGTATTAGTAAACAAGGTGTTCAAGTAGATCATCCTGTGGTCAACAAACCCAAAATTTTTTTGCTGACACCACCTCTGGAGCCATGTATTGACCTAAAGGGTCTGCCTAATTCAATTGATATTATTCCTGGTTACTGAAAAAATCAACAAAACCAACTACCGTGCTCCTGATCCCTCTACCAATCATCCCAGGGCACTGTAGTCTTTTTGACTGCCCTTGGACTTCCATTTTATTTCATCACTGCCAGTTTGAACAATCATTAGCAGAGTGTAATCAGACTGGATAGTTTTCCAGTAATCCTTATCCAAGGCCCTGGGAGACTGCAGACTTCCCTGTGAGTAGGGTCAGGTCGGCATATCAGCCCCTCCACTCCCCTTAGAAGGGAGTCTCCTATCACAACTTCCCTTCTTTTCCTGTTAACAGAGGAGGTCTTGATGCAGGGTGCAGGTGGTGTTGTTTCAGGAGGCCTCACCATCCCAGAAGGATCTTGCCCCATCTCATCAGTTGTTTGGCCTTCTAGGTCCAGAGCCCCACACCTGTTGTAAAAGGTATCAGTCCTACTTGCCAAATTCAGAGAAAGAGGAACCTCCTTGTGGTACATGCTGTGATGTGCCTCCAGCCTCCATCTTCATCAGACCCCAGCTAACAGTCCTCTGGCTAATTACCCTGCAGGGCTCTGAGTCCATCTGCTTCTTCACCACAATGGAGGTTCAAGACTCCTGGGAATTTTTTAGCATTGCTGAAAATAAGTGATCTCTCTTTTGCTCATTCACTCAAACACTGCATAGCCTGTTCACTTCTTCCTGTAGCTCCACCTGCAGCACAGCTCCTCAAACACAGCACGCTTTCTGCAAAATGACTCCTTGTAGTCCCCATCCTCAGAAAGAGGCATCAGGCACTCCCAGCAGCCTGTGCCTCTCCTTGTTGAGTTTTCTGAGCAGCGACAAAGTAGCTACTGAATTTTGTAAAATAAGAATCATCCACTGTTCGCATGACTTGTAATAAACTTACCAACAAATCTAACCAACAAAAACACAATTCTGAAAATCAAAATTCACATCTACTCCTTCAAATTAAGCCCTGAGCTCACCCAAAGTAAACTAGCATACTCTCGTGATATCAGCTCAGGGTCTACAAAAAGCAACACAGCTGCATTAGCCCTTATCAGACCTAGTTAGGTCATGCATAACAGTGCACTGATTTAACTTTGCAGCCTTTCCATCCAGAGCCAGTTCTGCTATTATTGCAGGGATCTTTGCCCCAAGCTCCATTTCCCATTGCAAAAGCAAACAAATTCAAAGTGATGCTGAAAAGTGATTTTAAAATACATTTGGACTGTAGCAAACTTGATTTACAGGCAGTTTTGAATAAGAGAATTGCATCATTTCTTGTACTTTTTTTTTTCTAGTATACATAATACTAGGCATTTGGAAATGATTATCATCAGAGGTGGGATCCAAACTTCATTGAAGTCTATATTTTTTAAATATAATAATATATAGAGAAAAATAATTTTTCACTTGAAACATTTTTTAAGTATAACATCATTTAATGTACTCATATATTCACTATTGGTACTATCTATTTGATTGCATTCTGAAACTGCTTTGAGATGATGCAAATAACTATGAAAGATCATCACTGGCAGTTTAGGCTAAGAATTCAGGAGAGAATTGTCTTCTGTGAACTCAGTTGTGCTAGCAGCAGCTGCTGACAAAAAGCAGGGAAAACGAGAAACAAATTTGACTTCTGTGAACTCTAAATTCACTAGACCATCTCTCTCAACCTTGAAATTTACCTACAAGTTGAGTCAGAAATTAAATCAAGATTTGCATTAAAGAAAGGCCAAGATGCTTTTATGCTTTCTGCTATCTTGTGGTCTGGGGATTTTTAATTTTGTTATTTTCATTTGTTTGGGGGTGGGAACATGTGTTGCAGTATCAGTCCAGATAAGCATCTTTATGCCTTATTTATTTTTCTTGTTTTGGGTGCCATTTTACTTCTCAAGACACCTTTGCTTATCAAGAGGAGAAATAGATCTTCAATCTGCCACTTAACCAGAGCCATTCCTGAGCAAGGCACTCTGTATGCTGCATGGTAACAGAGAATGGCACCTCTTTATTCTGTGGATTTTGAATAAAAAATTACTTCTGATAAATTTTTCTTAGTCTCCTTCTTATGTGTTATGTATAACCTAGCAAAAACTGCATTAACTTTACGAATAGACTTATGCTCATTTACATACTTAGCGAACCCAATTATTAGGCCCCGCTTTGTATTTCTTTTGCGTAACAAAACTCGTGTTTAGGGAGGAATGGGCAAAACTGTGTACAGAAATGCATCTGTTTGACAAAGATGAGGAGCTGTTTACTTCCTCCTGCTGTTTACACAACCAACACACCAGCTGAAGGGGCCCATGGGACCACAGAGTCTGACAATGACAAACCAGCAACTGATCCCCAGACGCAGGAATTTGTTTAATACACACAGCCAGAGATAAGTGATCAAAACTGACCATATAGTCCATGAAATTTCATTTAAACTTGCAGTACCTGCATGTACTTAAAGTGGCAGAGCTGAAGATCAAAAGCACTCATGTGATTCTTTTGCTGACTCACAAATAGGATAAAACAAAATCAAGGCAAATCAAATTGCTTGACTTTGCAAAGTCAGATCAGACACAGCATCTAAAACCTCTTTACAGTAGCGCTCTCTGAAGTTCCACTGATCTGAAAATTCCCTTCAATTGTTGTTTGTAAAACTTCCCAAAGGAATGACAACTTACTCTCGAGGTTTGGTGCTCACAAGAACCCTCAGGGGCTTTCTGCTGTTTAAACAGGCTTTCAGGAAGCAATCCACTTCACTGAAGGGTCGCAGGAAAACCAGGTCACCGTTAATGGCAAAGATTTTCTTCCCAACTTCCAAGCCTGCCATCTAGAAAATAACAACAGTTGTGTACTTGTTTGCTTTTATAACTACTAACATTATGTTTTCCTCTGCTGGCATGCAACCCCAATAGAAAAAATGACATTCACATTTTCTTTACATTCTTTATGACTCCTTCACATACAAACCATGCACAAGGGACTTACATCACAAAATGTTTCTAAAACTGGTTAAATTCATGTGAAGGGTAAGCACTCATTCTGAAGAGAGCTAATTACAAGACCTGGTATTAATCAAGATTTTGTGACAGTATTACAATATCAGTTCATTTTTTTAGTAATTAACACAACAGCTTTGACTGAGCCATTTATTTTATGACAGTACTTAATTTTTCATCCACCATTTTCCAAAGGAACTAAAGCTTCTTTTCATAAAGACCCAACTAATATTTTAGTAAGTGAATATTCGCTAAGCTCCAAAGTAAAGAGTTTTTAAACTTTGGTCTAACATGAAAAACACCATTACAGTAGAACTACAGGAGTACAAAGAGTGGCTCAGGGTATGGGCAAAGCCCTGGTGCCATCTGAGAATATGGCAGAACCTGACTGATAGAAATCAGATCATTTAGCTCTGTGGCTGAATTATATTAATCATTTGCTGTGTCTATTTATAATTTAAATTTATACTCCACCATGAGATTTAGAAAGCCTTGAAATTTTTCTCTAATAATGAAAGAGCATCACATACTTTATCTTTACATATACAGAGACTCCCATGCTGCTCAGTAGAACATTAATTAACCCAAAGAGAACCTAAAGCAATGCTACAGGAAGGCTGTACTTTTTTTATTCAGGGTCTCAAATCCCAGATTTTATCTAAAGCTTGATACATCCTTTACTACGAAATATGTCAACTGCAACTCACAGACTAGCTCTATATCCATTTCATATTCTACCAATAATGCTGATTTCAATTATGATTAATGTCATTACTGGAATATTATAAAATGCATAAAAATAAAATGACAACTTTTATAATATCAATCAATATGACAATTTAGCTGAGCAGAAAATAAGTGTCAAAATATGGTCAAAACAATATTTTAAATAAAAATAAAAAGCTAAAAAGAAAACAAACAAACAAAAACAAACAAATTTTAAAAAAGGAAAAAGGGAAAAAACTCATAGGTACAACTTTCTTAGTAAGTGCTCACTGTCACCTACCACTTTAGCCTTTCCTACATGATGTACAAAACATACATCTGTGATGAAGTAAATAAAACAGGGAAGATAATTTATAATATTCCATACCTCAGCATTTGAACCTTTCTCCACCACTTTAATAATTGGCACCTTATTTTTATCTTCTAAACCAAAACCATAGGTTCCTTCATTAGAATTAATCTGTAAAATAATTTTTAAAATATTGTTCAGAAAGGCATCAATAAAACTCAAGTATGTCTTGATTAAATAACAATAAACTGTCCTAATATATTGCCATTATGACCAATTTTTTTATTCATCAAAGCACACAGTGATGGTGTTTCACTCACCAGTAATGACTTGGCTATGACATTTTCCACTACTTTCAGATCATGTTTCATGAGTCTGTGCTTCATATTTGATCCTTCCATTTCTTCATCCGCATAAAAACGGAACAGCAGTGGTTCATCTTTAAATTCACTTTTCTCTAACACTGTATGACAGAAACCCAGACATATTAATCTTGATTTTCTTTTCAACTTTTGAATATCATGTCTTTCATGAACCATTAAATACTCAACATGCATACACATATTGAATGCTAGTAAACTATTGTTTGTGTGTGTGAATCTAGGGAAATCTTTTAACATAGACAACACTTGTTACGTGGATTCATTACAGAGAGACAGGTATCACTAAGCTCATGTTTTCAACTAAAACATCTAGATTCCACCAAGCTGAGAAAGATGTATTAGCCTGAAATCATTTTAGTGAAAATACTAACCACAAGGTTTCTTCCTAAAAGGGATTTTAAAACATGATTTTGAAAAGTTCTGCTGGACAGCTGCTGAAGATGCTCACCACCAAGTTCTGCCATTCTCCAGACAGTGGAGCATGCTGGATTTAGAATTATAAACAGGTTTGCTAGGGATGTAGAAGCAAGCAGAACAGCCAGTAGATGCAGTTTGTGAGTTCAAAAGTCAAAGGAAAAAGGATGAACAATACAG
This sequence comes from Zonotrichia leucophrys gambelii, assembly GCF_028769735.1. Lineage (NCBI taxonomy): Eukaryota > Metazoa > Chordata > Aves > Passeriformes > Passerellidae > Zonotrichia > Zonotrichia leucophrys. Next base: position 119,277,144 of record NC_088171.1, on the reverse strand, counting down.
GAGAGTATGTTCATACCCTTTGTCTAAACAAACAGATAAAAAGTATTTTTTCCTCTTTTCATTTCAGTGAATGACCTGCTACTTCAATCCTTCCACTGAAATCTTCCCTCTGATGGTATTAAATGGGTCCTTGTTCACCTTAATTTTGGTGCTGCACATATCTCTGGTCTCCTCTTCCTTCTTTGTTCTTTACTATCCTTATGATTTTGTCATTTTTATCCAATCCGCTTTCTCCCACTTTTTTGAAGCCATGATCCTTCACATCTTATTAATTCCCCCCAAAATCTCACATTTCTCTCCTACATGATTTTTTTATTGTCTCATCAGTGCCAACAAGCATTACTTTCTTAAGACATTTCTTGCAAAGTGACTAATAAAACTGCCCCCACTAAATCCTTTAGCGGATTAATTCCACAGCACATGCTATAAAATTGGATATAGTTTTCAGAGTATACAGTAGCTATTTTTTTCCTTGAAGACTGTAGCATCAATCTCTTTAGTGATACAATAGAAGAACTTTCCATCTGTTCTGTAATATCTTTATCAGCCCCTGCATTTCCTTCCAACTGTGCAGATAACATTAAACAGAAAGTAAGCATAACTTGTAGAGAATGTATTTACTTACCATGGTGCATAAACCCATTATCACAAAGAGCTACACCAAATATCATAGCTTCCTCCCTGGTCCGGCAATCCCCCTGTTAAAACACAGTACATGTTTAAAATGTATTTTAAAATATTAGCAAAATGGAAGCCATGCACAATGGCATCATCCCACAGGGATGGCAATTACTGTAGATTACATTTGCCACCACCACCTCTATGTATACATTTCAAGTGTATAAATATATATACACATATAAAAAACAGTATATACATGTTTATCATAGAATGAGGGAGCAGTTTGGGTTGGAAGGGACTTTTATATGCTATAACATTCTATAATTACAAATAAATAGGAAAAAGCTTCAGCAAGGCTGCATTTTCCATAAAAACTGAACGTAATAGAACCTATAAGCATCAAAGTTTAAACTTTTATTTTATGGAACTAGTGCATGTTGACAGAGTGAGCAGGACATCATGTTTGTTTCTTGTTCATTTAAAATGAAACAGAATTGATGGCAACAAATCGGTACTGACTTTTGCTCATCTAGTTAGTAATTTAGAGTTTCTCATTTCATTTCATTTTAAGCCTGGACAGTGTTATATGCTGAATCACAAAGCTAAGTGCCATCAAAACATTTCAATTCAATTTCAGATCAGAAAGATTAGCACTATAGCAATGAAAAGCATAGCTGATGACAGCTGATTTCTGTTGCTTTACTGGTTTAAGAGGATTACACTACATAAAGTGTTTGTATGTTGTTCTTGATATATCACTAGCTTTGAAGTCAGAATTTAAATGAAAACATACATAAATCCAAAGGTGTCTACTTGCCTGGGCAATCAACCAATCTATGAATTTGTTTGCCATAACCACAGATTTGTAGGTTCTCAAGTGATAGTCTTTATCCCTGTTCAAAATAACACAAAACAATTTTTCAAAATCAAACAAAAGCTCAGAAGAAAAAGAAAAATACTTGTCATTTATAACCAAGTTAGTGCAAGCATGAACTGAGCACTTAATGGTTGAGGAGTTTTCTCTGGAGGAAAAAACTAGTAAATGAAGCTTTTCTTGTGGACAGAAATGAGGAGGTTGATCACAACTTATTTGGGTGATATTGTCAATGGAGTATGAAGGCAGGTGTGTCGCTCTGGGACTATTCTAATGAGGTAATGGTGCATTAGTAAAGGAGTGCACTAATATATACAGTAAGCATATAAGCATATCCATCAGGACCTAGGAGGCTCTAGAAGTCCATTAAAAAGTTATATTGAGCAGAGTTGGCAGCCATTTAGTGGTTCGGTTATGCTTTTTGTCTTGACAGCATTTCAATCTTATCTGATTGCTCTCAAAAGACCAATCTTGAAAGGATGGGTTAGGTTCCTACATTCAAACACAGTATCTTCAGATCTACTGCTTCCAAATGACTCCCCCAGGATTTCCCAATTGCACTCACCTAATTACTGGGGTAAAGAGACTGTGAAGGCGACAGTACAGTCGTACACCCTGTTAAAGAGAAAGAGGTGGTGAGTCAACAACACACTCACACAGACAAGAGGCAGGGACATAGTAAGGAAGTCTGAATGCTGTTAGTGGATTTCATTTTCATATTAAAAAGATCTGTTCCAATTTCTATGTATTTTCATGTGCCAAAACAATGTTCCCCAATAACAATATTGATGAATAAATTATGAGAATGAACACATTTCCTATCTAACCTAAGCTTACTGAGACACATGCAAAACAGATTAGCTTTAAGGTAGGATTAAAAAATTCTGAAGGTTTGAAATACTTAGAAAGAAAAGCACACAAAAAATAAATCAACATTTCCACGCATTAAGGCTGTCCCAAACAGTGGTTGCTATTCTACACACAGCTGTGTAATTACAGTAAAAACCACTGCATTTCATTATATGCATCAATACTTTGCTTACAAATTAGAATTATAACTAATCAATTTTAAAAATGCAAAAAGATTTAAATATTAGAAATGTTTTCTATTAAAAGCAAATAAATTATACATCTGCAGTAGTTTAAGAAACTACCATCGGAAAATTGTATTTTAAAAAATAAAAACACATTAGTATTACTTAGGAAACTATCAAAAAGCAATTATGTTTACAATATGCAAGTATAAGGACTAAAAGTTGTGTCAAATTAGATTCCACCCTACTTTGCTCTGCCTGGGAGTTCAGTATTGTAGATTCCTCTAGATGCACTTCATATTAACAAGTGGAGCAAAAATTAAATTAAACTGCAGCAAAAATTAAATTATACTGCAGTGTAATACCCAAATGCAGACATTTTCTACTGACTCCAAATCATGACAAATTTGAATATTAATGAGTTTAAAGGAAAGTTTGATCAATCTTTTCATTGTTGCCAGTAACATAGATGGGTAGTATAACCTATTATGTCTAAACATCTATGTGACTATAGATTAGTGTCCTAACTACTGCCTAGTTAGGACACTAACAAAGGACACTCAGATTTTAGAGAAATCTGGGAGCAGTTTCCTACATATATCTTCATATCTATGAGAAGGGACTGAAAAAAAACCAGACTGAACCTCAGCTTCAGGATTACCCAGAAACACAAGCAAAGCATCCTGCATATTAAACCACTGAATAGCAACGATAACTACATAATAGTAAACTGTAATTTTGTGTTTAAAATGTGTAAAATTTAACCAAAAGCTTACAAATGAAAAACTGAATTTGATTCACATAAATATAGATTGGTAACAGTGAGGGGATGTTGTTTATCCCAGCAAATCTTACATTACTTTTCAAGCAGAATCTCAGTTTCTGATGTGCTCTTTCCAATAATAGCAACTATTTTATTCTGTACCTTGGAGATGACATCCTGCATCTCATTTCTGGGATAGTATGTTCCATCATCATATCTGAATCTGTACAGCATGTGTTCGGGTTTGAATTGGTGCTTATCTGTAACTAAATTAAAAGGAAAAAAGGCATTGTTAAATGACTTTCTGAAGAAACCAAGGAGAGAGAAGAAGGTCAGCATCATTCCTTTTAATAAGAGCCCTAAACACATCAATAGGTATATTTCAAACAGGGAGGCCAGGAAGCCCAGTTAGATCATCTGCCCTAAGCTCCTTTAAGCCACTGGTGACAGTATTTCTTACAACATTTAAGTAGGACAGAGGAAAACAAACAGTTTCAAGTCACAGGGCAAAGAATAAGGAGGACAGTCAGGGGACAGCATGAAAAATGAGGCCCTCAATTCCTTTTAGTCTTCAGAGCTTTTGCAGAGCTTATCTAGCAAATAGCCAACTAAGACTTTTTTTGCAACAATTCATATTATTCCTCCACATTATTTTCTGTCCTCATTCTTGAAGAGGCCAATCTCAGATGATTCAGTAAATACAGAAACACAACACATTTGACCAGTCTTGCAGTGGGAACAAAGGAGAGAGGAACATCTCCCTCTACATAGAGTCACCTAAACATTGTAAGTGCAAGAGACTGGCAATTGCTATGAAGATGCTGATAATCTATTTCCCCAAGGACCTGGGAAAAATGATCTTAACAGGTGGAATTCCAGAGTGTCACAAGATTCTGGCAGCAAATCTCACAGCTTCAAGTGTTTTGTGAAAACAAGTCATATCTTAGGATACAAAAGTTCTCCTGGAAACTGCACAGCTGCAAATCTTTCTGAAAAACAGCTGATCCATTTGATGGTTGAGGACAGGCTTAGGCACTATCACCATCCTAAGATAACTGCTTTATTAATTACAGCTTCACTTGCAGTTGTAACCTTAAATTTTGAAAGTCAATTTACATGTCATCAACTGATAAAGGAGGGTGCTGCAATGTCTTCATTTATCAGAGTAACACACCTGAGAGAGTTAGGTAATTCTGTGCATGCGTTCCTATAACAAGCGATTAAGCCATCATACATAATTATTTTCCAAAAATTCAGTTAGGCATCATAAACTTTGTATAGTGAGGTGCCTTCCGTCTGTGTCATTTTTCATGCCCCTTCAAGCTCCTCAGTATTTCCCACAGCATCTGATACACAGACATAAAAACTGAACTTCATATATGAAGTGTCATGTGCAAGAGCAAAATAACATCTCTACCTGCATTTGATATATCTACAAATAGTAAAGCCCAGGACACTATTCCAATTGCCTTGAACTGAATTATTCAAAATAATTCCTAAGCTCTTTCACATATCATTGCCTCTAAATATATGAGATAGACTACAAAATTTTCACACACAATGCCTAACATAAGCATCTATGTGAATTTTAATGGATTGTGACCATTTAACCAAAAAAAACCCACGTCTTCTAGCTCTATAATTAAAAAATAATCCTACTGTTGAAGAAAAATAATGTATTCCAATAGATTAACAAATAAAGAGTTCTTTATAACCAGCAAGTTCCAAAAATAAAAATAAAAATCAAGACAGTTTTGCTTAAAGCCAAATTATTCCTCAGTGTTACAGAGATGTGCTGGGAGGGAACAAGGATGACAAAGCACCTTTCCTTTCTTGCATGCCCATGACAGACAGAGCAGGCTATGCCCTCTGAGGAATACATGTACAACTCTGTCTCTGCAGTCCCAAGTTACCAGAGTGTGCCAGAAACTAAGGGAGTAGCTCCACAGAGCTGGGACTTGCTGGGTTTCAAAAACTTGAGCTCACAAAATGCTGCATTACCACTAAATAAGGAAGGCCAAGTTGCTTTGTGTCCTATTTCCAACACCGTACCCACATTTATGCTGGGATATATATTTATATGGCATACACTACATAAAGGGAACTGATCAAGATTTAAACTGGTCTTTTCTTTTAATTTGCTTGCCAAGGTAATTTAAAATCAGATCCTTACGTCAGTTCAAGGAACTGCACAGCCACATAAATACCTATTCATTTTTAAACTATCTGATATTCAGTTTATTTTTGTAACTACAAAGCTTCTTAATCCAATGAGACAAGGTTTCCATCTCTAATCAGCTGCAGGGAGAGGACAAAGTACCTCACTCCATTGAATGGTATCAGTCAGTTCAGATATCAGAGAATTCCACAAGGTAAATTTAAAATAGCAGGATACAAACAGATCTTTCCCCTTATATAAAATTGGAGGGGGGGAAAAAAGGAAAAACTGTAACTTTTCTGCTTGCTAGAGTTCACACGTCAGGAAGAACAACAATGTCCATCACAACATGATTCTGTCACTGCTAGAATGAACTCCAGCACAGTGACAATAATGGCCAGCCTACTGAATATGCAAGTTCTCAACAAAGGCCTCTACAATATTTGCAATGTAAATAACAGCCAAACGTTCTTCCTCCCTTGCTCCCTCCATGAAAACAGATGGTTCATTCAACTTTATTTTAGGAATGCTATTTTCAGTGAACTACAGCTGGATTCACTATGCAAAGTAGCATGTCTGGCTCACATTTCTATGCTCTAATATAATTACCCTTTTATCTCATGAAGTTACACAATATTCATTTAACTCTGCATTGAGAAAATCTATGGGTGTATTTAGGATATAAATTACAAGATCAGGAGAAGAATCTCTGGCAACAGAATCATTCCATTGAAAACAGTTCAGTGTGTGTAGTAAACATAATAGCATCTGACATTTGAATGACTCTGGAAGAAAATAATGTAGACTGACATTAAAGAAATGACAACTACATGATTACTGATTAATAATCTTAATATTTTTCCTCCTACTTTGCATATGTTTAAAACACACACAACTCAGTGACACTGTGTTTCTCCCACTTTCTTTCCAGTCAAGGACACTAAAGTCATTGCAAAGAACTTAAATTAAGTATTAAATTAGTTGTTAGCTGGAGTACAGAAGTATTAAAATGTATATTATCAAAGATTCCATCTAAATTTCCATCCTGGATCTATGATGGTGTGGTAACTAACTTGACAACTTTGTTTGGAGTGACTGTACCTATGATATCAGATTCTGTAAAACATGGCTTCAAAGAAGCTTCTCCAGTTTACTTCTATGGTCCTGTTAGACTCTACCTTGTAATAACAACAGAGATAAGGACATGTTCTAGTAGGAGAAAAATGTTGCCAATGCAAACTGTTTGCAGAAATCAAACCTTCTTACTGGCTAAAAAAAATGAAACCTCTGAGTGATAATTTTCTCCACAATAAACTAAATGCAGAGAATTGATTGCAGATTTCAGCATCAAAATAGCAATTTTAGTAACTATACAATGTAGTGAAGAGAAGGCCTTAAAATGCAAAAGATTAAATTGTTAGGTTACAGATTCATCAGCTCCACTTGTAACATCTAACAGATGAGCAGACTCATTTATCAAAACAGCCAGCTGTGACTCACTGTCATGTAAAATTCTTAGTTGAACACCTTCCCTAAAATGCCTGGCCTTAATAAAGGTTAGAATCCTCACAAGTAGTGTACTACTCTGTGTTGCCTCAGAATTTTTTTTTTTGCTTACAAAAGGACAGCAATATTTCTCTATGTCCTTTTCCCTGATGTTGTGATCCCCACAGCAGAGAGAAAATCTGATTAAATTAGTGGAGCCTTTCCCAGCAAATCTGCTATGGACATGGACAATGGCCCCATGAGGCCCCTGGAAGGATATAATGCAGATTCCACAAGCTTGGTCTTGTGTTAACAAGACCATCTTTTAGTCAAACAAAATTAAGTCCATTCTAGTTACAACAATCATCTTGAAAACAACTAAGTTAAAACTAACTCTATTTACCATGGTGAATAATGCCGTTCTCTAGTAAAGCTTGGCCAAGATGAACACCTTCTTCAGACTTGTGTATCTCTCCAATTTCCAACAGCCAGGACACAAATTCGCTGAAAAAACAGATAAAGAAAACAAACTTTACATCTCATCACCAGAGATGAGATGGTGGTGATCACCACCAGATCTACTGCACGTTCCTCTTCATTACTAGTGTTTCTTACTAGTCTTGTAAATGATTGTTTTGCCCAATGATCCTCAAAATGCTGTACCACCTTTAAAAAAACTCAGTCTTTACAGCTTTTCTTTTATTTTGACATAACCACAGACAGTTTCCCATGAGATGTCTTTTCTGCTCAGATGTTTTCCATGCATGAAGTTAACCTGGCACATAGTAAAGATTTTTCATGTTTTCTGGGATATCGTCAACTGCATTTGGTAAGACCGACCAATATAAGGCAATCCCAGGCATTCCTACTGCACTTATCCAGGGCAGGCGTGCCATGGTGGCAGAATAAAACCACAGTATGACAGAACAGTAGGCTTGTTACTTCCAAGGTGTCTCAAACACATTGACATCCAGAGCTTATCTACTAAGTATATATTCATGCGCATAAAATGCCTGGCTTCCACCAAAGCAAAGCTGATGCAGTCCAGAGACACTGGATCTACAGCACATAAGATGTGCATGTTACAAATCAAAAGTGCAATGAGGTAGTGCAACCTTCACATTCATGGGTTTTAACTGGTGACCCTGGGACCAGCAGAAGCATTCTTCAAAACAGTTCACTCCAAAGACAGCACTGAAAAGGAGCCATTTCAGGTAGATTCAAGCGGCTCCTCAGCATGAGTGTGTTCTTCACCTGCATCCAACAACTTCACTGAGGAATCATGATTCTACCATAACTTATGGTAGAAGTTTGGTAGAATCATTAATCTTAATCTTGATTTCATTTCTCTTCAACTGCGTCACTTCCAACAGCACATAAGAATCTCCCAAGTTTTATTTCCCCTTTTGAACCCCGTAGCATCTTCTCAACAACTTTTTTGTGCAAAACACTCTATTTTATAAAAATGCTTTTCACACTTAGCTTATGGTTGTAAGTACTTATCTTATAGCCAAATAAAATAAGTGATAACTCTTCTGTCTCCCAAATTATTTTTTTTTTTCATAGACACATTTTAAGGCCATCTATTTCTTTTTCAGTCTTCTTAAGCCATAGGCATAATAAGGCATTATAAATATCCTCCTGATAATTTAAACATGTAAACCTTATTTACTAACTCTGTTCCTGACCTTCAAGCAAGAGAAGGACAGAGCTGTTTTAAGAGACAAAGGTTTATTTATTCCACTTAGGTGGAATAAATAAAATTTTACACTCCAAACTAGTAATTCCAAAACAAAATGAATTTGAAAAGTTGGGAATTATTTTTTGAGAGAAACTAATTCACTTGATGCATTTCCATATTTTCACCATGCCCTCTGGAGCCTTGTCTCTTTAATAGAACTACTCTGAAAATGAGAACACATTCATGTATTTCAGGCAGACCATTTTACATTATGGCTAAATTCTGTGAGGCAAATAGGCCTAACAGACATTACAAATGAAGAGCAGTTTCTACAGAATCCCAAAGAAGCTTTAAAATGTGGGTTTAGATGGCAAGAATTCACACTAACAAATGTATATACTACCTTCCAAGAAAGCATTTGGGGAAAGTGGTTAATTTCCTCTTCCTGTCTTTGATGAGATTCCCTTGTTTGCACATCATTTTGTACAATCTTTCTCCTTGCTCAGAGATCATCACCCAAGTGTCCTGTTCCATGCCCAATTTTAAACCTGCCAAAAATGCATTAACATTTTATGAAGTGATATTGCCATTATATCTCAGTATCTTCCCTGAAATGGAAAAGCAATACTGATACTTTACATCCAAAAAAAATTGAAGAGCTGGTTTTCATTATTTTCTCATGATCAAGTTAAACCACGAACATCTGATCTTCATAAAGCCTAACCAAAATATATTTTTCTCACAGAGAAGTTAATTTGTTAGTCTATCTACATCACATTTATTTTGCAGTAATAACATACATCAGTATATGAACACTTGCAAGGGAGTAATCATGTCTTCACAAGTGTAAAATAAGGAGACTCGGTTTTGCACTGACCATGTGATAATAAAAAGATCTGCACTGAAAGGAATATTTTTCAAATTTCAAGTTAATAGTAGTAACAAGTTATCAGGTATGCATATGCTAGTTTCACATAGATAATTCACCCCTTTTCCACAAAAGCATTCAGGCTTGGCAGGGGCGTTGGAACTAGATCTTCATGGCCCCCTGCAACCCAAGTCATCCTGTGATATTCCATCTGAGTAAGGGTCTGGTACTCTTTAGTTTTGAAAATACAGCCTGAAGAAATGCGTCTGTCATGAGAAGCAAATGGTGATACTGGGAACTGAACAACATCCAGGAACCAGATAGCAGTGATGTCACATAAATAAAACTCGGAGTACCCCAGGGAAAAGAAAACTTAACTAATACACTACTTCTGGAGTTATAGGATGTTGATGCTGTTATTTGTATTGACATTTCAAGTAAGGTCATCACAGTATCATATCATCAATCTTAAAGATGACCACCTTTGAAATAAATTTCTGAATGCCTCAGGGGTTTACAGGAAAGTCAAGAAATTGACAGAAAATTTCTGCAAGAAATTTCCAATACATCTTGATTTCCTCTAGCAAGCAAATACAGTCTACAAAGTGGTCCCAGTTTATGATTTTATTACAAAAGATGAAAACTCTGCTAAATCATTTAATTCAGAGCATTACTTCAGCTCCTTTTTGTTCAGCTTCTGCTACATGGATTCCAAGTAAAAGAAGAGGTTTTGTTTCTCTCAGTCCATTGAATCTCTGAATCTTCCAACTCATTTGGTTTTCAACAATTCTGTGTTGCAGTCTTAATCTATGTCGGTCTCATCTCCTCCTGGTTTCATGGTTTTCATAGTTTTCTCCTTGGAAGCAAGACCACTGAGAGCATCAGGACCTGAAAGCTTCCACAAATCATAGGTTGCTAAAATCCTAAGACATTGGCTTTGGGATGGCTACCTCAGACCTCCAGCTTGCCAAGTTTAGCTCCAACTCATTTCTATTATCAGCTGCTCAGTTGATTAGTGTGAAACAGTAAGAATTCATCAACATAAAATACAACTACTTACTCTGTATTTCAGACAAAACTGGGGTATTTTGCATTTGGCACTATGTCTACCACACTGCTTTTTCATTTTTTAAACATTTTTCATATTTTAAAAGTGTTGACAGTTTAGACCTCTAAGGCATTTTTTATCTTTTCTGCTACAAATTCCTGATGACACTACTGATTAGCTGGTGCTGAAACACCCTACTTGAAACTCTGATCCTACAAGAGATTCTAGAACATCCAGTACTCAAATTTAAAAGATAAAAGAAAATATTGTTAGTGTCCATCTACAACAGAGGCACAAACCAACAGTTACTGCAACAGGTGATGGAAAATCTACAAAAATCAGGAAAAGAATCACAGATCTGAATACAAGGTCATATTTTCTCTCAACATCAAGTCTCCAAACAGCACTACTAATTAGGATATTTGGGGTTTCAAATTAAATTAGTTCCAGAAAATTATGATGCATCATCTTTCCCTGCTTCTACTTGGTGCTGGGTTCACCGTGAACATGTGAAGTTATTTGTGGTCACATTTGAGATCAGGATTATATTTCATCCAAGTATTCTTCCACCTTAATTCAGTCACTCAGAAAGATAGTAGTTTTCCAAAGGTGATTGGAAATGGTGATTACAATCTTGGGTAGGAGGTAATACATCCAAGATGGAGCTATGAATGTGTCATGTACAATTTCAGTTTGGATCATCTGCATTAAGATCCAACAGAAAAAGCCTGCACATTTAGGTGATTCCAATGGCCAGTCACAAAGGAAATCAGTGCATACAAATCCCACGAGGCATTTAGGATAGACCCTCAGATACCACAAATCATGATAATAATACACTGGTCTCAATGAATTTATGACAATTTATACTGGTTGAAGATAAGCTGTAAAATCACAGATTAAATCATCTCCCCATTTCTCAAACAGCATTTACTACCAGCATATATGATTCAAGACATCATGCCCTTCCCAGTACAAGTTTGATTCATTTTTCCCAGACTGGTATTCATAAATCTTCAGCTGAACCTGACAGGACAAGTTTGCCTACCAGCTGGTTTTGCTTTATACCCCAACATAAAAATACAGTATGGCTTTCTGGCAGAGCAGCACAAGGAGGTTTATTGACCTACCTTTTCTTCTCTCTCGCTCTTTCAAAATAGCTTCCAGCCATTCTTGCTTCTCTTCAGGGGTTTTTGCCATGCATACAAACCATTTATTCTTTGCAGTGTTGTGGATCTTCCAGCCATTAATAACAGTGTGGCCACTGCTGTGGTAGTCAGCTGGGAATAGATAAAATTGCTTAAAGAGCATCAATTCATAAAAAAAGCAACAGCAATAGTTGCCACAATTGCTAAAAACTTATCACCACACATAAAAGTCCAGAAAATACAGAAGAATAAAATTTAATTTTAAGTTATCTCTGCCACCATGAACTAGGTTATAACTTAGTAATCTGTAGTTTTAATTTTTATAAATAGTGTCCTTTGTAAAATGTAACAGAGATTTGCCTAGCATAAGGAAGAAGGTATAAAATCAACACTAAAACAGGCAGAGTCCTATTAAAAGAAAAGATAATGGTACTTTGGAGTGCTTTTGTGTTAAACTGAAATAAATAATTCCTTAAACAAGCAGCATTGCTCTTTCCCCCCTTAAATTACTGAGTTGCTATGCTGATTGACTTGATTTACTATTAAGTGTAAAAAAGGACTAAATATGGAAATACAATTTCAATTTCACAAATAATCAAAGCACAGACATTTGGAGTATCTTTACTGGTTACCTGAATAAGCAAGTATCTACCCTTACTAGTTTAAACAAACTGGAATATAATAAAGGTGTTCTGATCTAAAAACCAAATGCACAATTCCTGAAATATGTTCCTAACAGGCTTATGTTTGATGGGCACATTATGAGAGGTAAGGGTTGCTGATGCTCTTAGATAACTAGAACTCCTGACATGTAATATGTAAAAATATTTATGCTACAGAAATCAAATTATTTACTATTTATTACTCTATATTTACCTCTATAGCAATTTATTTTACCATGCTAGTCCATAAATCTCATTCAGAAATTCCAAAACTAATCCCCTAACTGTCCTTCACTAGGATTACATGAATTTCTCAGGGAAAAAATTGTGAGGGATAAATGCCTTATGATAAGAAATAATCTTTTTTCATAAAACACAGAATACAAAACTAGAGCTAGCAACTGCAATACAAAACACTAAGAAAAATCAAAGGTCAATATTTTCTCACCACAAACTTTCATTAAGTGGCAAAAAAGTCCTAAGGCCAACCCTGAACTAGTGCAATAACCACACAGCTTTTCATTTAGTAAATACTTTTTCAGCCCTATTTTTTATGATGAGATGAGATTTTCTGAAACTGAAACCCTTGCTGAAATGCTTGCTAAGATTTATCATAAATTTCAGCAGACATGCTAGTATCCTTTCAATAACTTTGCATTTTAATTAGATGGAAAGCAGCCAAGCTTTGTGTACCGGGCTGGGAAATGTCAGGAACTACTAGAAAATCATGAGACTGATGGCTAATTTCTAAACCAACAAAACTTTCTAGTACTCAAAGCACGTAAAAAAGTTTAAGCAAGTCTATGACAGGGGAAAAAATGAAGTTGTTTTTTCAACATCATGTTTATGCCACTCATTTATCATATTTTCATTTGCATAGCCTACGCGTAGTATCCTTTGTTCCTTTAAAAACATTGTTTCCTGAAAATTACCCATCATACTATTCACGCAGTCTTAGAAAATCAGACCCAAAAGTCAGGAACAAGAAATAAACTCTCGACTGACAGACTGCAGACCCTTGGGATCAGAGGCAGAAGCACTACTGGAGGAAGTTAAGGTTCCTTTGTTTATTTATTAAGTTAGAGGTGAATACATATAAAAATACCGGGTCATAATTTCCCTGTGGTCTTTGTTACTGTATGTTATCAGCACAAGACATGTTGTGTAGGAAAATGATTACTGGTTCACTGAACCATAGCAGTTAAAATTGTGGCCAAAAAAAATCAAAAATGAAGGCTCAGACTTACAAATGGATTCAGATTGCCCCACTTTGGACAAAAAGTTGGTGTCACCTTAGTAGCTTAATTCAGAAAAGAAAATGGTGTGCCCAGACACTTGAATCTCTCAATGTAGAGATGACTTTTTAAATATGCAGCTTCCTTGGCCTCTGAGGATTTGTAACTGCAGGGTGAGGAGCACCCTGGCTGTTTGGCCACACTCACCTCATTCCACCACAAACTCCCAGAATTCTGGGAAAGGCCCAATCACCAAGCCAGGGATTATGACTGCCTAATGCATACAAGAGGGCACTGAGCTCAGGGGGAGAAAAACATGTAGCAGTTGTCCAGCTTGGCTATAGTACCACCCTGCTGTGATGCCCACTTGGAATTCAGCCTGTCTCCAACTGCAACACATCTGCTTTCTCCCTTGCTCTTCACACTCCCCATGAAGGGGAACAATTCCTACAATCCTCCAAGGCTCCCATGAGCAATTTGTTCTCCCCAATACACCCATGTCCCTAGTCAAGAGCAGTTCAGCATTACACTGTCATCCCATATCAACTCCTACCTTCTCTGACCTGGCCATTGGGCAAAATCTGGTCAAGAGCTGCTGGCCAGCCAGAAGGTCTGCATGTCCTGCCTGCCCAGCTGCTCTGCACATCTGCACACTCCTCACACCAATGCAATCACAGCTGGCAGCCAGGCTAAACAAAGAATTTCAAAACCTGACATAATGATTACAGAAGGAAGAAGAGCACGAGACTGCTGTTTGCTCCATGCAAAGTCTGAATGAGCAGGATCAACAAATCATTAAACCTACAACTTCCCTAGGAAAGGTGATGAAAGATGACATCATCTTTTAATGTGACTTGGTAATACATTACAGCTTGTAATTTGAACTGCAATATATTGTTCAAAATTCAAGACTCATATTTTTGAGTGATGAATAAGAAGCAATTTGTTGTAGCCGTATACAAAAGAATTCTCTTCTTCCCTAAAAAAACAAACACAATTCTCTGTACTGAACTACTTTTACATTTCTTAGGGGTTCTTAGGAGCATCAATTATTAGAAATGCCAAGGAAATAATTTCTGCACAATATCAACTGCCACTCTCCATGTGTACTTTTTGATGCAGTTTCCAGCCACTTTTATCATGTCGAATTTTTCTATATCATGCCTCAACTCAAAACTAGAGAGGACAGAACTACTATATTAGCAGTAAACATAAATCTAGTATTTCCTAAGTCTCAAGTGCTTTTCTTCATAAACTAAGTACCATTCATTTAATGGCTGATGAATGCCTTTAGAAATGTATTTTTCTCTCAAAAGTGAATTTCAGAAACTGGTACAGAAAAAAGAATACGATTACTATAAAACCACATTTCTAATACTTGCAAGTGATTGTGTAGCCACATTATTTTAAGATCATAAATAGTTGGCCCTGATAAATAATATGCATTCCACTTTAATCAGTGCAATCAAGAAAAAACAGAGTGCTTCATGGTGCTGAAACAAAAAAAGAAAGCTGACACAAACTGTACTGCTCAGCCAAGGCCTAATTTCATCAAAGAAAAATTGCTTTTCAGAAAAAGCTTTGTTAATTTCTGTAGGCATGTCATTAGCATGATAATAAGCCACACTGGGAATCTGTTTTGCTATTTCTATGCTTCTACTCACAAACAACAAAGATTACATTCCTACATCTATCAATGCTGGAAGCAAACACTCTCAGATGCCCTGTTCCCTGGAGCTCCACGGTTCCTTGCATAAAGTGAGCAGGGGATCCCAAAATCTGCAGTATGTAAGTGTGGAAGTACCATCCAGACTCAATGGTCTTCGATGTCTTTAAAGAAATCCATCTGGAGTGCATTGCAAAGAGTCCTGCACAGATATGAAAATATAAGCACTCTGCACCCAGAGCTTCCACTCTAAATCAGGAATTACAGAAATTGATAGGTAATAGATTATTAAAGAGAATAAAATAATACAATACCAAAAAAAGCACACACAAAGCTATTGTGAGTGACACTAGGACAGCCATATCACTCCTCTTGGGAACACAATGAGACAAAAAGAAAACAGCAGAATAGTACTGGGCTACAGCTCAAACATGGATGACTACAAGGGATGAGAAACAAGACATCTGGGTGGAACAAATGAGAACAGCAAAGAAAGCAGGACAGACAAAGGTTAAAGAAGGACATCAAGATCTTAGTGAAAGAAAAAATATCTGTGTGAGGAAAGGGAACACAGAAGTCTCACAAGGAAGGAAAAGAGCAGGTAGAGTTTAATAAAAAAAACCAGGGTGACAAGAAAAAGGCAGAAAGATGTCACAGGCCAGGGAATTAACACAGAAATTTCAAAGAACCACAGAAAGGAGGGATGAAACAGCAGAAATGAAAAGGATGAATAAATTTGAGGATATTGAATAAACTGAAATGGAAAAAGCAGAAAATGTGGTGATAAGGAAAAAATACAGGTAAAAAGAATCATAGCATAGTTTGGGTTGGAAGGGCCCTAGGAAATGTCCCTGCAATGAGCAGGGACATTTTCAGCTAGATCAGGTTGCTCCGAACTTCATTCAACCTGACTTCAAATGCTTCCAGGGACTGAGCATCCACCAACTCTTTTAAGTTAGAAATCAGACTAATCAAACCATTAATGATGTCACAGAAGTGTGGAAAGGAGTATGGAGTCTGGAAATAATATGCATATAAAAATGAAAAGAACTGATATGGCTCAGGAGAGCAAGGGGGAAGGAAGCATGACCCCTCCAGGACTGGGTACAAGGCTATAAGAAATGGGGACAGTAGCCAAATTTCCTGGGGCTGAAGGAAATTAGACAACTGGTGTCTGCATAGAGGAAGACTATTTGTGCTTAGCCACATTATAATTGAAGATTCATTGAGGAATCCATTGAGGAAGAAAACAAACAGGCAGGAAGAAAAATGAACAGTGTGAAAAAGATCAAAGACTGAATAGCTAGAACAAGTAAATGAAGAAAGGTAGGACAGATAGAGGATCAAAGAAACATTTCCTAAAGCCAACACTAAATCCATAACAATATGTGGGGAGGAGTCAGTTAAAGATGAATAGTTACAGAATTCTTGGAATATTCATCAGGAAGAAGATGGTGGGTACAATCATCTGGACACAGTAATGTTAACATTTAGAAGCAAAAAGATGCTGTCTTAGAAAGTGACATGATGCAAACAGGGAAATTGTCTTTTATTTCTAAAGCACATTCAGGAAGATGAAAGAAAATAAATGAAAGGAAGTCAAACAGTACATGACAGGAAAGACTGAAATAATCAGCTCTTTTTTTTGCATAAACAAAACCTGAGATTTTATACAAAAAAAGCTAAACATTGGGCAGTGATACAGGCTGGAAAAGGGGAATAGCAGGGCAAAGAATATTGAATGAAATATATTCAGCTCAAAGAGGCATGAAGAAATTCACTGCAGTGTACCCATAGATAGCTTGAAATCACTAACTAAATCAGTGGGCCTGGTGAAGGACATAACCCAAAACAGATGTCAAGGAGTTCTTACAAAAAATGTCTGGTAAGCAAAGACAATGAATCAAGTGTGACACCACAGTGCTCTACCTTATGTTCAGCATTTTCACCATTTTCAGGAATAGCTTAAATGGTTCAGTGGTAACATTGTCATGGAACCAAGTCAAGAAGCATCGCAAGAGCTTTGGGGAACAAGATGTGAATTCTGAATACTTAACAAATTGTACAAATGGTAAGATAAAACTTCAGTAGAGAAAAGAATGGAATTACCAGTTCTACTTTTAGACATTAATACACTATAAAATATAATGGGATAGGCACCAGTACTGCACAAAATGCTCTGGTCTTCTTGAACAATGAAAAATAATGCTCTCAGAAAAGCCAAACAATCCTGGGATTAGTAGCAGACATCCCATGTTGCAGCACTACAGTAATTATTCTGGCACTGGTAAAATTTCAGCTCTAGACACTTCAGTCATGAATTCCAAGCATTTATTAATGTAATTTCTTTATAAAATTTAATGAGAATGACAAAAGACAGAAGCAAACTCATCAAAACACAAATCCAAAGGATAAAAATAAAATTACAAAATAAGATAAAATACAAACACAACACATGAAAAAAGGTTGGAAGAGTTTAAAATAAGAGATGGAGCAAAGAGACAACAGTCTTCCAATAAACTATTTTGTTGCAACAAGAACAATAGTCCATTTTTTCTCCAAGTCAGCTCTACTGTCTACTTCAGAAAAAAAGAAGTGAGCAAACTATTTTGAGCACAAGAAACTCAAAACAGAAGAAAAACTTAATTTTAAAGAAATATTCAATTCATATAAAGCTTACTTAGAACTAAATTAATTGTTATTAATGCTCAATTTGAGAACAAAATTACATTAAGAAATGCTTAGAATCCGTAGTAGAGGACAAATCTAACACTATTTTAAAATATCAGGAAAAGCAATATATAACTCACAGAAATTCTGTCCAGAGTTACATATTTGCTATGCCACTACAAGTTTCACATAACACTTTTTTTTTTCCACTTTACATTAAAAAAGCCCAAAATATTTTAATTGCAAAAATGTAAATATCATTAAGCTCAAAGGTTAAACTCAAGTTTCTAAAACAAAAATTGACGTGTCTAAGAGTACTTTGGGTTTTCAGTTTACTGATGCATATCATGAAAATTTCAAGTAATCTTATGGCTTATACCCCTAAAGACATTTTTTAAAAACCTTCCTTATGTTACAATTTGAGTATTTATAGTGGTTCATCCCAGTAGAGGTAGGTTTTCCACTTGCTGCTATAAACATACAATGTACCTAAGTTCTTTAAGAGTGCAGGAATGCTGTAAAGTGAGGTTAAGTATGTAATTTCAGTTGAGCAATAAATGTCGCCTTATTTTATTACTCTGTTCATGTAAGCATAAAGTACTCATCTATGGCTGCCCAGCTAATAATCGATGAAAGCAATGATGTGTCAAAGAAGCAGAATTTTGATATTAATAAATAGTGCTTTTAAAGCAGCATCTTCCACTTTCCTCCTAAATACAGGGAGCATTCTCTGTTCTCAAAGAAATTATGGAGCTGCATTTGATTTCATCACCTCAAAAGACAGCTCTGGAAATGAGCCACACAAATTTACTCACCTGTTCCATCATCTACCCACACAAATTTACTCACCTGTTCCATCATCTACGTTCTCCACTTCCATCACTTCCGTGTTTATTCTGCCCCGGAAAAGGTAACGGTGACCATCTGTAGATGCTTTGCTGTTCTTCAATCTCCTGAAAAAAAGAAAGAACAGAAGAGAATTGTCATTCACTCCCTTGTTCTATGTTTCTGCCCTGCTACCTGTACATGCAGCCTTTGGAAACCACTGTAAGGATCACAACACCTTAATACCTGTGTAATTGGACTGTGGAAATCACTGCTGAATGGGATGCTGATGATGGGAATGCAAAGATGCTACAGCTGGTACGAGCCAGCTGCAAACTCCTGCCTTAATGACAGCTCATCGAGAAAGTCTCACTCTGTAAAAGCTCTGCTCCAACTCTTGGGTACCTATATGCTGTTGTCTGCCATCCAAGACAAAAAAAAGGAGGGCCTTTCCTCCTAGCTGTTGTGGTGCCCCTGTTAGTCTAGAAATTCAGCAAGGGGGTAATGTGACTGAAAAAAATCAAATGAGGACATCTTTGGATAGAAATCTCAACCTACACACATCAGCATTGTAAGTGGGATTTATGTAGGGAAGAAAGAAGGCAACATCTTTTCTTCCTAATGTAAGAGTTAACAGAGAATTGTAATTAAGGAGTGCTGAAGATTGTGGCAGTTTCACTGCAATATGTTCCAAAGCACCTTGCATTGCTGTAACTGTTCCCAGTGAAACCAATGCCTTTGGAGAGCCCCAGTTCTAGACATCTTTTCAGACCTCAGATAAGCCAGGGATTACTGTCCATACATTTTTGCCTACAATAATTAATACTGTATATCAAACAAAGGTCAGTTCCTGAGAATTAAGGATCTCCTGAATTTTGACCTTCATCCACTCCAAAGAGGTACTAATTTTCAGAAAATTACCTGCCTCTCAATTATTACTTTATTACTGTCCTATGAGTAACTCTATTACACCATAAATGAGAATATGGCTACAAAAATATGCAACTTAGTGGAAGACAACTGAAAAGATACTATGTAACCAGCAACTTATTTGGAATTGCTGGACAACAACAAATAGCAGAAAATTTTAAAAGAAGATGTGTCATGTATCCAGGAATCTATTGAATATCTACCCAGGGATATGTATTTAGTGGCTACTCTAAAACAACTCCTGGATTAAAGAGACAAATTTGAGCATCAAGAGGGATATTTGTACACAGGAGAACCCTTATTTCTCACAACATTATCTACAGAAGCTTGCCGCTGAACTAAGGAATTGCTCTTTGGAATGCAGCAAGCAGCAGCTTTCTGGTTGTTTTCTCTGATTACAAATATAAGGCATGAAACTCTTGTATATTTAGAGACTTATTTTATTGCACAAGCTAGAATACTAATTTGTTTGAACTAAAAATTCAGACTGTTTACACTTCCTAGAAGAGAGTGAGGCCATCACATATAACCTGCTGTGGAAGGCTGTCAAAACAGATTCTTTTGCCCCACACTTCACTACTAAGATCCTGCACCCATAAAATTTTTTTTCAAATTGCTTGAATTATATAATTCTCTTTGGTTGGTAAGTTTCTTCTAAAAATGTTAACTTTTATGCTGTGGTTCTTATGGAACACCATATTCAGGATTAGCTTTACTGTAAGAAAAACACATTATTTTTGAAAGTAATCATTTACCTGTGCTTTTTTTTGCAGTAGACCAGAAGATTATCAAAAAGAAAAAATATCCTCTCTTGGATATTTCCTGCTGAAATTTTCAGTAGTAGTCCACTTCGCAGCATTTCTGTACATGTGTCTGTGATGTTGGACCCCTAAAATTGAGTGGAAAGAGAAGATTCTTTTAGTAAGAACTGAAGTACTTTGCATCAACTAAGGAAAAGTTTCTTATACAAACTCACAAGTATAACAATTATCTGTAAAGAACAAGTCATGGTAATTTATTGCATTGTAATTATGCAATCATCTGTAATGATGCTTAATACTAGCTTTGTGAATAGACAGTTTAATCACAAAAAGTTTCCAAATTATATTACTTTTGTGAAAAGACCTCTCCTGAAAATCAGGCCAACTCTATCCAATAACTCCTATCCTCAGTAACTTGATTCAGAAATGTGTGAAAATGGGGCTTTACAAGACATAATCTATGCCAAGATGAAATTGGAAGCTGAAGCAACCTGGGGCTTGAACATGACTAAGGGTAGATACTTCTACACTAGAATAGGCTAAGCACAGAAGCAAAAATTAAAACCCAACAAGATATAAAACTTGGGGAAAGCTAAGAGTGGCACGTGCAGCTAGGACAGTCTAGTACATTTCCTCCTAACGTACTCCAAAGACATCAGAATTTTGGTAAGGTTTAGATGTTTAGGATTAAACTTCCAATGCCTCATTTTTGCTTCAAGACAGTTCATTCATGTAAAAAAGCTGTCAGGCATTTTCGTAAAATTTAATGAAAGAGAGGCAACCTTAACAAAGGAAAATATTTTCCAAAAACAAAATATGAAAAATTCATGGTACCTGTATGTCTTGTAAAGAGAAATTTACTTCTCAAGGAAGCCTACCTTGAACTCTGAGGTGCATTTTGCTAGTCTGAAAAATCATGCTCCTGTGGGGCAGAGCTGCTGTCCAAGTGCATGCCCATCCAGACATGCAAGCCTATTGATAATTTTATTGTCTATTGTGCTGGCTGCAACAAGCACACACCCAGGGTTTGAAGCTTCCTGACTTGAGGGAGTCAAAGCCTTCTTGGAAAACCTGAAAAACCAGGGCTCTCATCATCTACACATGTTCTGAATGGTTTAGGCATGTGATAGCTGCAGTTACTTCCCCTTCTTGATCTAACCACAGTAGTCCAAAGAAAAATGGATTCAATTAAGAGCCAAGAAGCAAACACACATTCTGCTCTCACAGTTCTTCATCCTTCTGTCCATCCTTTGTATGTCACAGCTGTGAATATTGAGCAATAGCTCAGGCTGTCCTAAGGAGAATGCAGTCTGTTTACAGAGATAAGTGAGATTGCACAACCATCACACTGGAACACAATCCAGGTCTCCAAGCAAAGCCACTGCAGGGTCTGTACTAACTAACCACTACAGCTTCCATCCAGGATCAAGTGATCAAACAAGCCAAAGATGAATGGCACCTATAGCCACTACAGCACATTTCCCTTCTTAAGACAGCATCAGTAACAGCATGCTAATTTTACAGTTTTATTCAAAATCAAACACTGAAACATTTTAAAAGCACACTTAGTGATATAAATTAGGCATAAATTAGGGCTGTGTGTAATGCTTGTTGACTATAATTACAGAAAAACAGGTCACTTTTTTCCATTCCATTTCATTGCTTTTGTGTATTAAAGAGTAAACAATATCTTATTCTGTGTTTCAAATTTGCTGGAATAGTACTTACTAACAATTTGCATTTTAAAAGGTTGGATACTTTCTAAAGGGTCTCGGTTTGTTTTTTACACAAAACTTCAACTTGGCAGAAAAATAGTAGCTTTTTGTAAGGAAGCCAAAAAATATCAGCTTAAGGCTTCAGAATTGTACAAGAAGTTTCAGCTTTCTAAAAAAGGACGGAATTCTTTTCATAGAAAGGATTTTATAAAAAATTTTGTCCTTTCTTATTGAAGAATTTCATTTTCAGCATAGAAAAACACAGCCTTTTCCCAACAGTCCTAACAAGATCTGCTACTGCGCCAGCATCTTGTCATAAAATAACACATTTAATACATATTTTAAGTATATATAATTCAGACTACCTGACTTATTTACAATCACCTCATTCATTATTCAAGTTTGACATGACAGTGTGGCAGTGAGGGACATCTGTCCCACATTATTACCCTTTGTTATCCTCCTAGTTTTGGTCCCTTTGTAGAATATGCTGCTAGGTGATAAAAACAAGGTTCTAGAGGTACTTTTTTCCCTCTGAGACATTTCATCCAAAGACTGAACAGTGTCAATGTCACCTCTCAGATACCTTCTGACAAGATCAAAACCCATGCTGGTGTGATTGCAGGTCAGTGAATTTTGTTAGGGCTGTTTTATTTGCTGAAGTCCAAGGGAATAAGAAAACAGGACCAGAAGTCACATCTTGTTGTCCTCCATAACACTCCAAGTGCAGAAAAATCCCCTGTCACTTCCCTGCCTATGTAATACTTAGGACTTGCCTGTTTCTAGACTTTAGGTGGGCATAGAGCAGAAATGGACAGAAATGGAAGGGTATATTATCTGAAACAGTGCTGTTTCTACATCTGATCTGATCTCCACCACATCCCTTGGAGATGAAAAACATGCCTGAAGAAGGGTGAAGCAGAGAGCACACACAAGCACTGCCAAATATACCGTGCAATTCAAAGGGCTGACAACCATAACAAGCTTTCATGAAGGATGGAGCTACACCTTAACCCTCCCAGGGGTTCTCACCAGAAACACCAAGCTACAGCTGATATCCAGCCCAGCAGGACAATTCTCTTATCCAGCTCCAAGCTGTCCCTCTCATGGGGAAGAGTCAAGGCTGCAGTAACAAACGAGAAGTCACCCCCATCTCAGAAGCAGGTGAGACTTTCTGCTGCACAGCTAAAACTGAGCTACGCTACCTACAACATCTTTGAAACAAGTATTACCAAAGCTTTCTGATACAAATGTGTTTTCATTAAGCATTCACACTCAAACTACCCTAGGAATTTCCAATATGAGCAACTTGAACTTAAAAGCAATTTGCTATTTCCAAGTTTTCATGGACATTTAAACTCAGCGCTTGTAAGAGGAGATGATAGAGCTGCTCAACCTAAGTGTAAAATCACTACTACTATGCTATTCATGCCTCTGTATATTTAAAGTACCTGCAAGTAGAAATCATGGCCTATTTTCAGTGAAACCAGTGATTTTGTAATCTGTCAATTTGAAAATGCCATGTATTGTAGAAACAAATCTATTCAAATCATCTTCCAACAAATCACATAAATAATTCAGTTGGGGGAAAAAACAACCTGAAAAGCAGGCTTATACTGTGAATCTGGACTAATTTTGCCTCCATCTGTCCTACTAGGTCACTAAAGACTGTACAGCAACCCTCTTCTGTGGGCAGCACCTCAAACAAATACTCTGTGCCCTTTGAGGACAGCTGGTATGGAAATTAAAAGCCCATCAAATCTTGGAGCCTGATGGCTATTTAGGAATAACTGGCTTCTGAAAACCTTTCTGATAACCACAGGCGTCACCTATGATTCTAACTAAGGAAACAGCTCAGGTGAGAGGTCTGAAATGCGGGCTACCAGGACCATATCAAAAAATAACAGCACTGGAAAGACAGAGACTGTATCTCAGGTAAAATATTACTTGATGATAGGGAATCACATCAATGAGTATTATCTGGAATGGAAAGGAACAGAATACCCCATGCTACTGTCACTAAGTGGCCTATGACTCACATTGGGTTGTTCAGCTTCCAGCTTACAACAAATGCAACAATTTTTTCTTCTCTCACTGAAACATCCACGCAAATTTTACTGACAGACTCCTTGAGCTGCAACTGAGACAGCCACCTACACAAGTTCTGAATTCAGGCCAATAAATTAAACCACTTAGGAAATTAAGTGAGAAGGTCATTATATTCAAAATCATCTTTCTTGAAACAGATGTTCCTTTTTTTCCATGAATTCGTATTTTTATCATAATAAACACAAGCTTCATTTTATGACACTTAAGTATAGGAATTCAAGTCATGCTTTGATCAGATTCTAAAAATAGTCTTTATTTTTTTCCCTTTCCTTCTAGTTGGGGCCAAGCAATGTGCTAAGCATTTCCTTCTGGAAGGAAATCTCCAACAAGTTTGCCTCTTTATTTTCAGCACTGCAGAAAACCAGATGTTTATTTAATTAAATCCACTCTCAAACATTGCATTCAGGAATTTTTTTTTTTGTAGTTGTTGTTGGGAATCCTTCAAATACTGTCAGCTCATATACATGTCCTGGAATTCTTACCACTTCAAGGACTAACCTTACACTATGTCTGAAAAAGATGCACATCTTAAGATCAAGGCAATTTTGCCAGATTGTGCACCCTGTGGTTGCCATATGATATCAAACCCAATCAGCTAAAATACAATAAACACCACATAACCCTACTGGAAACATCCTATTTTAAGACAATGGCACTCTTTCAGAGTTCAAGCGTACATGAAACCCTAAAATGAAATCTAGGAAGAATGGAGATGGAAAAAATAAAACAAAAACCAAACAAACAACCCACCAAAGCTGGTAGGAAATTACTTTGTTACCGAGTAGAGAATACATTCTGAGCACAAGGAGAATAAGTCTGTTTCAAATGCTTACTTCCATACTGTTACCATTCTTTCTTTATTGTTACCTTTGCTCATTAACACATTTCCAAAAGCAACCATATTTCCTACCAGATGTTCTACCTAGAATTCAGAAGAAACTTAATGCAGGAAAGGGCATTCCCTGATAGAGGTTTGAGAACAGTAAGTTCTTAACCAACTGATATGACTAATAATGCATTGAGTTAATAATACTGTAACTTTATACTTGAGTGTGTTCATTAAAAAGGATTTGAAAAATATCTATGACTCAGACAATGGAAGCAGGTAGAAGAATTTTAATCACTGTAGTGCAATAGAAAATTTAATTGAAAAGTTAAAAATAATAGAAGGAATAAAGTGGTGATAGACAATAAGGATTATTTAGCAAATTTCCTTGCCATAAAGTATTGAGCACTTAACTTGCAATTGGTTCTATCATGAGTTTATCACAGAAACATTTAAATGTTGAGCTATACTAACCTTCACAAGGTACTGCTGATAATAGCAACTTCAAGCTAATTTTAAGAATAAACACATTTTCACCTAGTCTAGAGGAGGAGCTGTTAAGTGATGTTAACTAGAGCTCCTCTCCATTTGAACATTTAGAAATTTACTTTCTATTAGTCCTCTCTTTTTTAAAATCCTACAAACAATACAATAGCATTTGCTTTGAATTATTTTCTTTTATTTCAGATAGAAGGTTACAAATAAGTGCAGAAAGTAGTGTCTGAATATGGACCAGCAATTATATCACTTTTCTACTTGCTAAAACTCCTTCTCATGATGCACAGTAAATTTTAGTGGTATTTCACAGTGACCATCCTGCAGCAAAACATTACAATGCACTGAGCTCCAGCATGAAATGATTTACCAGAAATGGAAAAGCAGCTCTTGAAAATGCCTCTACACAAGGAAAAAATACCTGAAGTGAAGCATTTCAAATCACAAAATGCACTGAAGAAACATGAAGAATTTTGATTGAAGTAAAATTAGTCACTAAATCCACATTTAGAATGAACCAAATCTTCCTACACTACTCAATTAACAACAAACCACACATTTGCAAAAGTCCACAGATCAGGAGATTTCACATGGAGCATACAGAAAATAATTATGTGGTGTCATGGGTAGTATTTAGGGGGTGTCTTTGTCCAGATCTCCTTTCAGATAGTGGCTTTTTCTGCTGAACCCTTCTGGATGACAGGGAAGAGCTAAATCCAGTACTGCAGAACCAGAGCACATTCTTAGGCACAGCAAAGTTCAAGAAACAGCAGGTACAGTAAAATCAGGAGGTGTAGGGAGGGAATAAAGCCATGCACAAACTATTTCTTATTTCTGCTTTTTTACCTACTACTACAAATATCTACTTAAAAGTTGTCAATTCTAGTCAGTGTTCTAATTGTTATTTGTCAGACTTTGTGGGGAACTCTCTCAAAGTTCAGACTGCTTTGTCTTGAGGCTTTCTCTGCTTCAGTGTCCCATCTGTGTCCCATGCACATCCCCAACCCTTCCTTCCCTAGGCACCCTACAAAGGAAATTTCCCACCATATAGACTGAGGTCTTTCAGTACCAGACCAACATGCAACAAACACATTTTTCTTGCTACATCTCCCTGCCTGCAAGCCTCCCACAAAGCTTAAAGAGATAAAACCTATTTCTCCAGTTCTTAAGTACCTTTCTCAGGAAGAGAAGAAGCATATTTGAGCAAAGTATTCAAAAAGCAAAGGATTGCTTCCAGGTTAAAATCTGCCTCTTAAAAAGCCTGGGTACTTTTGGTTTTTTAAGTCAGTTTTGAATATGGTTACACTGTTTGCTTTATATTTCTTTCATTGAAATTTTGTGTTTGCCTTCTACTCCAGTGCAGTCAGCTTAGACACATCAATACAAAACAACCAAGGGAATTTAAAGATACACTCTTATCTGCACCTGTCTTTCTATATGAACTAATTATGGTGCTCAGAATAGTTAAAAAGGAAGATTTTGATGCTACAACTACTTAATCGTGGCTCTTCTGGTTACTACTTAAAATTCTAACTCAGAACCAGATCTATGGTTACTTCACAAAACTTGGTTGAAGCACTAAAGTTCTTGCATTTGCAAATCATTAAAAAAACCCACAAATCTCATAGAGATTCCATTGAATGTGTTTAAATCAGGTTAGTTCCCCCAATATTAAGGGACTACCAACAAGCCGACAAAAACTTACAGGTTCAATGCTTAACCAATAATAAACAATAAGCAAAATATTCTTTGACCACACCAAAAGCTGCTAGGCCAGCATAGACAGCAGTAAAATAAAATCAGCATTTAAATTAGGATTTATAAATGTGTCTGTGTGCACAGATATATGTTAATACGAATGCTAAATAACTATCTTCCCTTGAAGTCTGCTATTTCATACAGTATTGCTCAGTCATGGAAAACTTAATTTACAGAGTAGATCTCAAATGCGGTAAACTCACAGAACTGTGGACTTGACAGCACCTAAGGATCACAAAAACAGTGCAGCACACACTTGTGGAAAACTGTTACTCTCTCCTCAACAGAGAAAGCAACAAATCTTATGACGGTAATGACGGTACCTCCCATCCTTCAACGTGAGACTGCCATTCTTCCAAAAATTCTAATTTTTCCATTTGTCTCTTGGCCTCATTTATGTTGGAACAGACAGCTTTCATGGCCTGGAGAGCTTCCATTAGGGCTGCATAGTCACTGTGCTTCCTTGGAGTCCGCTTCAGTAATTCCTATTTAGACACAGAAAAATAGGAAAAAATAAAAGAAAAGAAAAAAAGAAACCAGTCTTTGATCTCTAAAGGTCCATTACAGGAGACTTAAATCAAACCAGCATACAAAAAGAAAATAGCCACTCTTCTCTTTTACTAAGCAGAAAAGCAGTAACCCTTCTAAAATGCTCCTAGTAGGACACTCAAGAGTAACTAATTATTAACAATAAATGATCATCATGACTTTGGAAGAAGTTTGCATTTCAGCTACTTTCTCCTCCAACAATGTTTCCTCATGTTGAGCTTCGAGGTTTGGGTTTGTTTTTTACATTCTGCAGGATACAACTCTCAAGAGCAAGGATAACAACTCTGCTTAAACAACCAGTAGATCGCTCATGTCAAAATTAACACCTGCCTTCCCTGCAACTCAGGGCCGAAAACACATTCCTTCAGCTCCACACTATTGTTTAACCTCATGCAATGCAGCAAAGCAGTGAACAATAGCTTAGGTGACTCACTCATTTCAGATGCACTGGCAGCCATGCTGATAAACAAAAGTGGAGCCACCAGCATTTGTTTGAGATTTCCCATCTCAAGCTACCAACTCCCCATTTAGCTGGGCTGACTGAGAACAGCCTTCAGCAAAGCCCTAACCCTGCTGCCACCACACCCTGTATTTAAATTTTCTTAATATATTCATTTCATTGCTCTAGAGTAATTCATTAGTCATTTTTCCCTGTTTTATCTGTACGCCTTTCAAAAATAGAATAGAAAAATAACTTCAGAATAGACCAAGGGAACTGTAAAGCCACAGCTATCTCAGATGACTCACACCTCATTGTAACGATTACATTTTTAATCTGTTTTAAAAACTTTTTTATTCTGACCTGTTTCTTACTAGATTTTTTTTTATGTCATATGCCTCACAACTGGCAACATGGCAAATCAACACTCACAAATGCATTGTGAAAAATACTGTCCAATAGTCATTTTTCAGGTAGCTTTTAGAGTAGAATCTGCTCTGCTTTTCCTCTCAGAGTTTGGAACAATAGCAATACAAGATCTTAATTTGTTAACAATTTGCTTAAAATACTTGCTTTCTTTCTTGTATTTTATTTCCTAAGAGGGTAAATTGCAAATTCAGATGTTTGAATATCTACTATTTATCACCACATTATCATTTTTCATTTATTTAAGCTGTCACAATATGATAACAACAAACATATAATTGTACATAAAACCATTTACAGCACCTGTTACTCCACAGTTTATCTTGTAAAAAAAAAATCCATTAATATTTTTCATTTTCAGTTTGTTGATGGTAAATTAGCATCATCAAAGTACACCCCCAACAAACTCTGCTATCCCAAGCATTCTAAGCAAGGGCACGATTGAACCCAGCTGAAATTAGTCTCATTAAACTCTCCCCAATGGCTCACTTCTGCCCAACAATGGGGAGGCAACCTTACAACTACAAGCAGAACAGAGCTAATCATCTCAATCCAGCCAAGCTCCTCAGTTCTTTTAATACTGATGTCACAAGACTTGCCACCAGCTTTAATGGGAGCAAGGCTGGGTCCAATATCTTAATAAAGAGATAATTCACTGCCTAGAAGGATTGTTCCTGGGGTTCAGAAACATGCTTAGCAACCAGTTTTATACAGGAAGTATAAAGTCCTCAATAAAAATCTGGTGAGTACCTTCAAAAGAAGGGGATACTTGCATATTCTCTGTATTGGTGTCACTAGATATCCCTCCAGGGGTACATCTGTGCTCTTGCGTCCTCCAAGGAGCATGCAGTTCTGGAGAGGGAACGGGTTCACAAATTATTGAAAAATCCCAAGAAAATTATCAGAAATGAAGACAAGAGCATAGGTATACAGCAATGTTTGGCTAAACCATACACAAACTGTGTAAATACATATATAAGGAGGGAGGTTTGCAAGACTGTCAAAAGTACAGTCTTGAACACATGCACAGGCTATTACACATGACAAGGAAGTCAAAAAGGCAGAATGCAGGCCTCTTGCCTTATTACCGTCTTCATCCAGTCTGATAAAGAGGACTTTTTCTTACAGTTTGAAACTAAAAAACAGTAAAAATGCTCAAAGTATGCTTTCAGACTTCAACAAACAAAAATAAAAATATTTCAGGGTGACCACTACAGCTGACGCTGTTTCTAAAAAGTGTTTGTAGCATTAAGTAGTATCAAAGATGGTTTGAATGTTTGAACTTGGCCATCCTATTAACATTTAATTTTTTGTTACACACCTCAAAAAAAAAAACATGTTCTATTTTCATGCTTCTATATTTAAATTTGATGTGAAATGAATAAAATAGCCTGAAGTAATGGGCAAAAGGCTATTAAAAAATTTCGACAAGACATCTGATTATGGAAGCAGAGAGTAAATTAAACTTTGGGTGGAAGTACCCAATAAAAGTAGCTGAGAGAGAGAAAAGAATAAGGGCTTTTGGGGATAAGAAAACACACAAAGCACATCCCAGCAAATATTTGGAATTGGTGGAATTAAAGTGTAAGTACAAAAAGACCTAAAGTAGTGATGGCAATTATTTTATGGAGAGATCAGAAGGAATTGTGATGCAATGGCATGAGATAATCTCAGCTTCAAAGAACAAGTTGTCTAAACTGAGGACACTAAAGAAAATCAGTTTAAGGCAGCCAGATGAGATGTAGACACAGGCCACAGATCTGGATGCAGACACATTGTGGATGGAACAGAGGCTGCACAACTGGCTGGCCACCCAACACACCTCTCCTACAACCAGCGCTGCTGGGGGTGTCCACAACCACTCTTAAGTCTCTGCTTTGTACTCATGCTTAACCAGCTTCTGGCCTATCCTAAAGGATGCTTTAGCCTAAAGGATTTCACTTCCAAACACAAAAGCTTTACTGATAAAGACACAGTAAGATAATGGCAATGCAGACTATAGTTGTTACAACAACTGCCTCTATACTCAAAGCCTCAAAAGTTCTGGCTTCAGCTCCCAGTAATTTATAGATAACCACAACGCTAATGACCCAAATCCTTTGGTGTACCCAGAAGGCATTGACAGTGCTTTCAAATCATGCTCTAAATCCATGAGGGACCCAAACCAGAAGAGAAAGACCTCTGCATGTGCTCCAGAGCACCTAAAACAGACACACCATGAACTGCCACAATGGCACACTTGGCTTCTTTTACCACAAAACAAGCTCTTTGCCATCTTTCTCCAGTATTTTGCTTTTTGCCTCTGTAGTCAGAATTCACCCTTTCTTCTTGAGTCTGGCCATGCTGCTCCCAATACAAGAATCACATGTATGAAACTCCCCAGTCTGGGACAAAGTGACAGATATTGTGTCAACCACTGAGGAAAAATAGAACAATTTTGAAGCAGTCTTTAACTGTGAATCACCATTTCTGTGTAAGAGATTCTTAGCAAAAAGGCAGATGGTGCCTCATGTCACACAGTATCTCCCACAATAAGGAAATTCCCAAACTGCTCATTAACTTGGCTGTAAGTAAGTGCAGCTGGGGAGTCAGCTCTGGTATCTTTCAAAGCATCAGTGTGATGCAATAGGACTTCACCAAGAACTCTGTCAACAGCAGTAGTGGAACCCTACTGCATGCTAAAAATAATTAATAAAATTAACTGAAGACTTGTGATACTGTCAGTGTTGGCAGAATCTTTTTTCCTCAAACACATCTGTGATGCTTTGCTGAAAGGGTCATTTGTTCTCCAGTCCCAAAACACAATGATCAAATCTGATCACTCCAAAATGTGATAGCATATCCATGGACACTTGCTCAGGTATTTAATTTTCAATATAGTAGACCACTCATTTCAAAGCTAACCTTTATACCACAGGACACCATGGAGGAAACTCAAAAGTCATTCCACACTGAATCCTGCTTTTGACAACTAAAGTCAACTATTAGCAAACTCAGTATTTACATGAAAATTTGTTTTGCTGTTAAAAAACCATGAGGACTATCAGACTTAACATTTTCAAACCCCTCCTTACTTGTCTTATAAAGTGAAAGACTACTTGTGGAGCTGTTTCTTTCACCTTGGATTAAGTCAGCATCTAAAATTCAAATGGCTACTTGATGCAAAACAAAAGATGTTTCTGTCTGCAACAGCAGTGGCTACAGTAGCAGAATGTGGACATCCCCTTCAGAAGTTCTGCTGAGTTCTCCAGCTCCTTCCTACAATTCCTTTCCCTATCACTCCTCATCTATTTTATCCTATTCTTTGCCCTTTCTAGAGAGTCACACCCTTGTATCCTAGCCAGTATCTTCAAGGTACACTGCCTAATTCTGTATTACCCACAGATCCAAGCACAGCAATGAAAATATTATTTAACCACCCTCTTCCTCTGGAAACACCACCCCCACCTAAAATTGCCTGCTAACCACTTGCAGGTGTGCTTGTACTTGTTACATGGTGGAGGTGAAAAGAAAAATCTAAAAATACGAAGTTAGAAACACGAACTCAAAGTTTATTTACCAAAAGAAACGTCCGCACTGTTCTTATTTTGTTCAGGTCAAGAAGAACTTTCTGTGCCTTCTCATGGTTGCTACAGTACTCATCATAGATACGGAATTTCTCTTTCTGCAGAAACAAAAAGAGACATTGTTTTTCACTTGTCATTTTGATTTTTTTAAATTAATAAAACATGGAATGAACTCTTTGCAAAGCTAATATGGCCTTCATTCTAGAAAGTCAGCTCTTCTTCATACATTTATTATTTGAGGTCTAGCCTCAAATTATGAACAGTCTGGAAGCACCACTTGGGAATTTCAAACACAGATTCATAGAAAACAAGGTTGAAAGGGACCTCAGGGATCATCTGGTCCAACCTCTCTTGGCAAGAGCATGGTCTAGACAAGACGGCCCAGAATCCTGTCCAGTGGAATCTTAAATGTGTCCAATGTTGACAAATCCACCACTTCCCTGGGGAGATTATTCCAATGGCTGATTGTTCTCACTGTGAAAAATTTTTCTTTGGTGTCCAATTGGAATTTCACCGGGAGAAACTTGTACCCATTACCCCTCCTATTATTCATGTCATTCTGTAAAATGAGAGTCTCCATCTTTGTAGCCACCTTTAAATACTGGAACATACAGATAAAGTCTCATTTAAGCCTTCCTTTCTCAAGTCAGTTCTCTCAGGCATACACATGGAACACTTTCCATGATCATCCTTGTGGCTCTTCTCTTAAACCTGTCCAGACTGTCCACATCTCTTTTGTACAGCAGGGACCACAGAATTCCAGCTGAACACAGAACTCCAGCTGTGGCCTGACAAGCACTGAGCAGACAGTGATAATGATCTCTATCTCTGCTGGTGATGCTCTAACTGTTGCAACCCAGCATGTTCTTGGCTTTATTTTTTCTGTCACAGCAGCACACTGTTCAATCATATTGGGATGGTGGTCCACCAGGACACTGAGGTCTCTTTCCACAGAGCTGAGCCCCAGTTGGATAGATCCCAGCCTGTGCTGCACTCCCACAAACAAACAGGATAAAAACATACATGAAGAAAATGCAAAATGAATGGCTAATTTGTTGACATTATTACCCAATTTGCTGCTAACACTTGTTTTCAAACATGATCCGTTTTTCTGTAAAGTTAAAAACTCATGTCATTCAACTTCTGTTCCATTAATAGATTTCTCCTGCCACAATGAATAATTAAAGACTTAAAAAACAAATGGGACTCTAACCAGAGATAACAATGAAACCTGGACTTTTTGTTAAGTCTACAACTGAGAGCAAACCCATTTGTCTTCATTTTGCAGAGCGCTGTAACAGTAACATCCTTGTTTTGCTCCAACAGGAAAAATAATACTCCTAGAAACCAATTACTACAGGACACACAAACACACTTGTTTGTAGAGGTACTGCAGTGGCTGGAAATAAAATGTCTTCACAATCCAGAACCATGGAGGTATTTGATCCAGTATTTACAATTCTTTACTCAATATTCACATTTTTGCATAGCACTAAGGGGGAACAAAAAGATAGTACTACTCTTGCTGCATGCAACCTTGTACCTCCATCTGACACATAGGAACAGCTTTGCCCAAGTTGCAGGGCTCAGTTTGTCAGCCTGAGCTGATCTGGTGAATATAAAAATGATGAAACACCTAAAGTGTCATTTAATACGTTATTTCTTCACTGTCCTCCCATCTCTTTCTTTTTCTTGGACATGACAGTAACCAAGAGATGAACTTCATTATGCAATCAAGCCATAGTTAGGCTTCATGACTATGCACACTTATCATAATGATAGTAATTAATAAAAGCAAAAAATAAAAGAAAGACATGAAAAAAAGGCTGAAATAAAAGATAGCGTACATAATTCAGAAAGCAGGTTCCAACTTCATGCTGTGCATTGGGTTCTGGCTGTAAACAGTCCTCCACAAGGGACAGGAAGTTTTTGTGAACTGCGAGAATATCTTCAATATTTGAAAACAACATCTGCAAAAGAATAAAACATACATAAGTGAAACATCAGATACAAAACAGAAGAAAAAAATGCAACTAGGAGACTAACCTTAACTGTTTCTTCTGTGACGTTTTTATCCACTTTGGCTGCAGCACATTGGATCATTCGGTGAAGAAAAGCCTGCATGAAACAAGACAAATAAGGAAAAAGTTATTTCAGGAAGACTTGAACAACTTCTGGCATGTTATGCTTTAATTTGTTTCCCAAACTGGATATAGAACCACATCAGAATATTATTCAAAATCTAAAACAAGCTCTTTATTTATACATCATTTAGTAGTCCTGTTATTCTAACATGTTAGAAAGACCTATCTACACAGTGTTAAAAAGAGTAAAATGTTAATGAAACTGAGAAACTGAACATTCTCTGAAGTACTATTTCCATCCTGCCCTCATATTACAATCAAGCAAGAGAAAAATTTATTAATTTTCAAAATCTCACTCTATTACTTTACAAATTGAGCACAAGACAAGCCAAAATAAGATGCTAATTTCCAAATTAAACTAATCAGGAGATACTATTATGTCATGTTACTTTTACCATAGCAACAAAAATTCAGATTTCAGACATAGTAACAATCAAACTTATTTTAAAGTAAATTGGCTTAAACAACAGTCAGCTGCATCTGGTTTTGCTTAACGAAAACTCCTCTGTCCTGCCTCCCCAAGAACCTAATCCCCAGTGATCAAATCAGAAGTTAGTAATACCACCAATGAAATACCAAAATTGTAAGTTTTCTTTCATTTTACATTCAAGAACTGGACACAAAAAGAAGATGTGTACAGAAAGCAATTCCTAAAGAAATAAATGTCTCAAGTACAGAGAGCAGAATTAATTTTCATTAATTCATTTCATTGCAAAGATATTGGTACGTCCTAAAAAGTATCTACAAACTGCAGACTAAAATCTTACATTGATAATTCTTCACACAGACATGCATATTCTTCAGTCATTAAAACCTGGCACCATGAGCGCACAAACGTCATGTCTTTCATAACCACTTAGCTCCGAGTCACTGTGCATTGTACACTGTACATGAGCTCATCTAAATTCTGGTGTGGTGCAAATTCCATAAAAGAGGCAATAAATAACCCCTGTGTGGAATGATAGCAGTCACAGCAGCCCTTCTTGCCCTCTGCTGGGACTTAAACATTTTCGTTCCCAAGCAATGCTCCTTTCTCTGATGAAGAGAACTATGTAACTGGCATTACACATTTTTATTACTGAAGAGTCAAATCTAGTTATCCAGGACATAAACTGAATTAAGTTTGGAATACTGCCAGCACACTGTATGTTTCCTATCGCTCTCCACAACGATGTAGATTTTCTAGTTCATTAAACCCGTCTTTTTCCTGACTATTTGTGCTTTCTTTTTAATGTTTTACTGGTGCTAAAAAAATGCCATTAACTCATTTGCAGCAGTTAACTGATCGTGGACGACAGCCCTTTACATCATTCCTTGCTAAGAATATCCCCAGGGGTTATGGCAAATTTGCTGCATATATTATCTGTACAATCAATCCCATAAAGAGTGAAAGCCTGCATGACTTGAGTTAAATTTTGGAAGTTTTCACTAAACCATGCAACACCATTAAATATGCTTTAGAATCAAAGAGGAAAAAATAATTACAAGAACTACCTCTGAAACTCACATCTATTTTTACTATCTGTAATATCTCTCTGTTCACATTATTTCCCTATAGACCAAACACACTGCTCATCTGCACTTATGTTATCTAAGAAGATCTTCATTTCCTGTAACTCTGAAGGAAGGTGAACATTGAGCTGGCTGATAGTGAAACTAAGAAGGAACTGAGAGCTGAGGCATGAGTTATTCCCAAGTGATTCAAGACACTAGATGAGAGTCAGGAGGTCAAGAAGAGAATATATCAGCTGCAATAAACAGTTGTCCAAGCAGCCCTGTCCCAGACATCACATCTGCAGAGGTTATCAAAAAATAAATCCAGGAAAATCCAAACTTTTGCAGAGCCCAGACACAAATCACTAATTAAGGTAGGGAGGTTGGGACAACTTCAGTCCCTTCCTGCAACTTCCTGGAAGCCCCTGTAATATTTTGCTGTATTCATTCTGCAGGGGTAGTGTAGTCATGAGGCCAGTTTTTTCCCTAATATTTGCCACCTGTTCACAGTATCATAGCATCATGGAACAGCCTATGGGTTGGAAGGAACCTTAAAAACCATCTAGTCCCAATTCCCCTGCCATAGGCAGGGACACCTTCCACCACACCATGTTGCTCAGTGCTCCATTGTTCTCCCTATCAATGCAGATTTGCTTCCTGAAAAAAAGATCATTGTGCTGTGTCTCAAAAAATCAATGCATGTGACAATTTGAATTTTTCAAGCACTTGCATAAAGTTCTACAAACTGCACGTATTGCAAAGTAATTGGAATAATTCACATTTCCTAGAAGAGTAGTGTTAAGAGAATCAGGGGAGCAGAGGTAGGGATGGATGTATCCACCTCCAAGGCCAATCTCTGACTTCACCCGTTGTGGAGTGAATAATGCAAAGCATTGATGGAACCCAGGTTTCCAGGACATAAATCCCCTTATCAATTCCCTTCCTGGAGCACAGAGACACCACAGACCCCACACACATAACATCTCTGCACTGGTACTTTCCTAGGGAGAATGGACAGCCATCATCAGGCAAGAGGATGGAGAAGTAACTGCCTTTTTTACAGTGTAAAATAACCTCAATCCAGCACTGCAACTATGAAAAGACTAATGTCTCTGAACTCACGTAAACACACAGGTCTCAGAGAGGGCTGACTACTCAAAAAATCTCCATAATTATTTAATCAACTGAGGACAACCATAAGCATTTCTGCAAAAATTAGTAGACAGAGAAAAAACAAGTAATTTGCAGACACAACTGTAAGGAGGACCCCAGCACAGAAATTACAGACTTCAAAAGGAAAATATATAAGGATGGACAGAAACTACTCAGGAGCTGTCAGTTCTTCAATTAATGGAAAGAAATAATTATAAGAAATAATAAGCTTTTGAAATCATACCACATAAGCTCTAATTAACCATACAAAAAACACATATCTAAAAATATAGAAGTAGAATGGACATCTCAGCCAATTTACTATTCACTAAAGAAATGGACACTTAAAAAACCAAAAAATAAAAAAACCAAACCAAGAAGTTAGGAACTCCTCTGAAATGGCACTGAGTTCCCTGTAAAACTTTCACCATTACTTCAAGTAGGAGACTCCAAGTCCACACTCGTTACTAAGCACCACATTATATGAAGGAACAAAGCAATTATTTCCTTGCAAAAACTGCAAGGAAACAATAAGATAGATCCTGTTCCTGAACTGACCAAATAGCTGTAGGAATCAATGCTCATACATGATTTCCATGCTTACAAAAATCAAAAAAACAACAAAAACCACCAAAGTGAAAAATCAGTTCAAACCTAATACAATTACATCAAACATGCATGTCAGTAAACCATGACTCATCTGTGTTTACTACATCTTGCTGAGTTTACTTCAATATTCATCTACATTACTGTAGATGTTTCATAGCACTAGAACAAACACAGAGAATAACAAATATCTCTGCGCACTCCAGGATCCCAGGGCAATGTCACATAGACAGGGATCCTCAACTTTCTCAAAGCTTTCTAAGCAGATTCCAGAGTTTCTCTTAGGTTCCTTTCAGTTCTTAATTTTCTAAAATAACAGCAAAGACATATGGTATAAAACAAAATGTAATTCTCTAGATTTTCACCTTGTGCCAGCAGCATTCTATAGTATAGGGATTCAACACTCCAGCACAGCAAACAGCAATTCCTGGCACTTTCTGACAGCCAGACCATTGGTGATTTTTTTTTTAAGAGATCTCCATGCAACATTTTAGAGCAGCAACTTGGCTGGCTACCATAAAGAGCAATCAAAATTTCAAAGACCAGATGAAAAGCAAATATAAAGGAGGATGTTTGTTACCCACATTGAGAAAACAACACCCAGTTTTGTTTGTCGGTTTTTAGAACTGTTTATGGAAAACTCTGTCACTCTAGGAATATTCTTGAGTCACTCAGAGTGCCACAACTCCTGCCTCCACAAAGCCTGGCATTTAAACTACATACCTAAACTTTCGAAAGCATCCTCCCAGAAACTTCATTAACACAAAATGGTATCTGCATGAGCAGTGCATATCTGCTTTGGAGACGAAATGCCCCAAAATATTGATAAAATTCTAAATATGGAGAGTCATATAGTAAGAAGTTTTATGATCTTTACAAGTCTGACAAACTTGCAGACAAAAACATGGGGGTCCAACTAAGTCCTTTGGAATAGGGGAGCAACTACATAGGAAATAGATAAGGTAACAGTTTAGTGCTAAAGTTCCCTGACCCCATTCAGGTCCTATTGGGAACATAAAAATGCCCCTATGTGTGTGACTCAGGATCCCTCTACCATGGTGGTGTAGAGAAGAGTAATTCCCCTCTATCTTTGAGAAATGTGGGAAAGAATAATTTGGAGATGATTCCATGCTAATAATAGCAAGGAAGCTAATTACACACTTTGTTCATCTTGCCTGTGAACTGTTACATACTTTCTGTACTATTCCCTGGTCTAATTCTTTTATCCTTTGCCTGGCATTGCAGTAATATAATACAGGAAGCAATGGGCATGAAAATGAAACCATAAAACACTGAAAATCCAAATTCAGAGAATTATAAAAGAATTTGTTCATGGTGACAAATAAACACTAATGGTTTTGCCTGTCTGCTGATCAGCTGCCATTTTGTGATTTTGTGAGGCAGCTTTTTTACAGAGAACACACACTGGGTTCCTGTTATGGGGATTTTGACTTCTGGTCTTATCAAAATAAGAGTTGCATTGTTTGTTGTTTGATGGGTTTTTTTCTTGGTGGTTGCTCTGTGTTTTGTTGGGGAAAAAAAAAGCAACAAAAACCTACCACTGCTACAGATAGCACAAGGAGCTGCCAACAGCACAAATGACTTCTCTGACATCTGGAATGAAATCAGGGAAAACAAAGAAGTCTGCCTGCAGAAGACTCCCAGGGCACAAAGAGTTTTTGCCTTCTTTACAGATAAAAAGTCCAGAAATTATGCCAGAGCTCCTGGATCACAAAAGATATGTAACTATCTTTCTGAAAGTAATAATCCTACTTGGGATTAAGCCTATAAATTAATAGTGGGTTTTATCTAAAAAAAAAAAAAATTAAATAGTTATTTTTTCCCCTCAAAATTCTTTTAACCGCATTTCTACCCTTAAATCTACACTGCCAGAAACAAAACCAAGGTGAACTGCAAAAAACATATGTATTTTTAATAAGGTTTCCTAAAGTGAAAATGTGCAGGAAATTACCAGTTCAAGTGAAGTGCCCAACCTATCATAAAGCCTTCTGAATAAAGCTGTTATGGGCATGAAAATTGAATGCAATTTTGATTTGCACAGTGTCAAAAACAAAATCCTGTAAAGATTATAAGGAAATCATAATTCATTATTTCCTGCATTATAAGGAAAACCTTTGTGTGCCTATGATAATAACCTCATCTTCACAAATTTAGAAATACAAATATGAAATACTTGTAGTTTCCAGGTTCTCTCTTTACATTCTTAATGTGACTGTAGGTATCTGGATGGTGGAAAATATTTTGGTCTTTTCACAATATTCCAAAACGATCCTAGAGAGAACATGAAGATCTATACTTGGGAAGAAAACTGCTCTCTGTCATAGCTGACTAGCTGTTGTGGCTAATTCAGTTCACAGGCATCGAGGTAGCATTTAGCACAGCAGTTTTGCACACTATAATTAATGCACATCAGATTCCAAGTCCCAGAAGAACACCAAGCCAGTTTTGTTGAAGCACTTTTGTTTGATTTCGCCGCAAGGAGGAAAAACACAAAAATCAATAGAGAAGGCTCCAGCAGCAGTAGCAGCTGTGGCAAACACTGAGTTCCTACCCTCCTCTTCCCATTAACCTGTGCCAGCAGCAGTGGCAGTAGCTGCTCAGGCTGGCTTCTGCTACTGAACAAAAGACTCTTCTTCTCTCTCCAGTGATTCACCAGCTGAGGCACCACCTGTTTCTCCCATCTTGCCTGCAGGACTGGATGAATCACAACCAGCAGCGAGAGCATCAGCCAAGGTCAGATGCATTCTTCCTCCCTGCTGTACCTAGTGCTACTTTCAAAGCTGGCATCATATTCCAGTGCCTGTAAGTACAGAGGGAATAGATGGGCAACATCTGCAATGTTTTCTGTTCTAGCGATAATTTCTTTTCCCAACCTACCAAACAATCCTCTTCTCCATTCATCTGATCCTAGGGGACAGCAGTCTGCCTGAAAGAGCATCCCTGACTTAAAGTAAACATGAATTCATAAGTACACACACAAATACAGAAACTAATGCTTTGAAAAAATGTGTCTTCATAATATTTTCATACATTATTAATATGATGACACATATTGGGATAATCAACCCATTCTCCATCATGCATCTTTTTTTTTCCTCTATTGTATCAGAAAATTTCTAAGAGTAGAGCAAAAAAAAAAACCTTTGCTCATCCTTCTTCAACCCTCAATCACCTTTTCTGCATTTTGTGGCCACTGATGATATTTTTCTACTTTT
Organism: Zonotrichia leucophrys gambelii; assembly: GCF_028769735.1. Taxonomy (NCBI): domain Eukaryota; kingdom Metazoa; phylum Chordata; class Aves; order Passeriformes; family Passerellidae; genus Zonotrichia; species Zonotrichia leucophrys. Next base: position 119,236,200 of record NC_088171.1, on the reverse strand, counting down.
TACTGGACATATTGTTCTTTCTTTCATGCACTTTGACACATTTAAGTCAGTTCCCTTCTTTGATGAGGAAGCACCCCCTAAACTCATGTTCCCTACCTCTGAAATCACCTGAGCTTTCACTTTTGATCCCTTCCTTCCTTTCAGCTCCATTGCAGATGAAAGTAAGAGATTTATAGTTAAAGTCCAGTTCCACACAGCCAGGCAGGATGTCCGATGTCTCCACCCTCTTCCTTGCACTGAAGCCATTCTCAAAAAGATTTAGTACAACCTTTTCCTGGCCCAGTTCAGAAGACATTAATTCCTTTTCTTCCCAGATGTCAAGAATCCTGCCACTAAAATAAGAATATCTAGTACCCTCATTTTGGGAGGCTGTGCTCTTGCTGGTCAACAGCAGTTTGGTTGATGAGTAACGATGGAGGCACTCGCACACTTGCAGCTGCGATCATTGCAAATCTCCCCAAATCAGAGGCTGAGGTCTGGCTGGCTCACACATGCTCCTGTGATCTGATGCCACATAGAGCAAACTTCTAGAAGATCACCTAAATTTTTGCTTAATTAAAATACAGCTTAACCAGAGCTTTAGTAAAAGGCCATATACTGGCATACACCATGTACCCCCACCTGCAAGATAAGCAGAACGCAGTTTGGCTAATATTTTTGGCAAATATTTTATGTAACATCAATTGCTACTAACCAAGCCTTTATCCCATTAAAAATACAAACAAGTTACATTTCAGTCACCAAGAGAGGTTCTGGAAAGCAAAAAAAGAGATTGGCCTGACCCCTTTGAATTTCTAAACAGTCTGTTGAGATTGCAACAAACTGATCAAACAAGAGGCATCCATATCAATAAACAAAACGTTTCCAGCATGCCAAGATTCCTCTGAATTACATTTTGAAGTTTTTTTTTTTTTATAAAAAAAGAATCTGTACTAAAAACATTCACTTGTATGTGGAACTCCCTGTGGCAATGCATCCTATGGTCCTGTTGGTGTATGTCATGGAGTGAATAATGTACTGCTAATCACAAAACTGATCTTGTATCACTCAAGTTGAAATGGAAAAGAAATTACATTTACCATTACGGCTTACTTCTCATAAAAGTCAGCTGTTTCCTGAATTTATAGAACACTAGGTTCTTGTTAGGAAATCCCAGTGAATTCAGCTGTGTCCACTACTAGCAAATCAAAACAAGAATCTAGGAAACCTCAGAACAAGTGTACATCTGGAAGTAACAGTACGTTCCCATTATATTGCAATCATAATTTAAAAAGAATTTGTAAGTTTGAAACCTTTATACTTCATACTAGAGTTTCTGCTTCTTTTATGCAAGAATATCTTTCTCTGTTCAATTTGGGAAATAAATCCCGATTTTTTTTTTCAATTTTTACTCACAAAATTAGGATATTCCTAAATTATTTTTTTTAAGAGGAGAAGACCAGTTAGGAAGAACTCAACATTCCTAGAATATTTTTGAAACAACTCTTCAATTCTACATCACAAATTTTAGTTCTTTAAACAAATCAGTAATTTCAGGAAGCGTAATAGATGAGAAAATAAATGAGAGGACAAGATGAGAAACACATTTGTCAAAAATGACCTCTCCAAAAGAAGTATTTAGATTTTCTGATTCAATTTAAAAATAATGGTTTGAAATTTCAAAAATATTACAAGAAAGTCATTCTCTGTACACCTCCTATATCCTTTTAAAGTCCATTAACATGTTTGAAGACCAGTGTGAGTCTTTTCTAACTCAAAAATATCCACCAGAATTAAGAAAGCCATGATCTTTATCACTTATTACAAGGAGGAAACCTGAAATAACACGTTATATCTCCACTTTCAGAATTTAAATTTAAGCATTACTTCCTATTGTATCTGAATAAGGGAGGAAAGTTGCACCAATGAAAACAAATTATTTGGTCCTTCATGATTAATGCAGCTTATTAAAAAACAAACAAACATTTTTACATATAAACTAAGGAAATGTGAAAATACTAACAGACAATCATAATGGAAGCCCACCAACCCCTTTTTACATGCTCAATTTTCAACACAACACTTTTTTTCTAATATTGGAATGCACAGTCCTTAATTACGAAGTTATTTAATGTTCATATGGCTAGATGCTAATTAGGAGTTAAAATGCTTGAGAGAGCTAAAATTTTTATTTTCAGAGTCGTATAAATAAAGTGTACTCCCAAAGACTGTTCATTGCCAGTTCTGGCTGCCATTTGCATTTGCACACATGTGCCAAGAAAAACATGAAGGAAGGAAGAACATGAAACAGCAGTTTTCTTCCCCAATTTCAGTTCTTTGCAAAGCCTGCAGGGAAGCTGTAGTGAGTATAGAACTTCTAGAAAGTGCTCGCTCCTGATCACAGAAAAAAAGCTGAAACATTCCATTTAAGTTCTTTCCCAATCAGTAACAATCAGAACGCTTCCCTACATAAGGAAACACATTTTGGATAATTCCTATTGCTTGCCATTTAAACAGGGCCACATTTACATACTCACATGCAATGATGTCTCAGTTCATGCAACCATCATTTAATTAACATTGCAGTAGGTTATAAGCATCCCATGTTTTTCAATTTGAACCAAAACTTTCATTTATTATACAAAAAATAAAATAAAGGAGAAAAGTACTGGTTTCTGAAAATTAGATGCCAATATTAGTTGTCTTAACTCCATTCCAAAAAGAATAAAATAGTATAAAAATTTAAATTATTTTACACACAGCTTCATACAAACAAAAGATTGTTATATGTCTCTATTCTCTACCCTGAGCTGGTCTCAAGAATTTCCAACTGCCCATATGGTTTTAAACCAATTTCCATGAAAAAGCAATAATTAATATTATTTTTTAGACTCTACTTGGTTCATGGGATACTTCAACTGTGCAAATTCAAAGAATAGTTCATCTTTTATTTCTTTACTGGTTTGATAACTATTAAAAAGAGTAGATGATAAGACAAATTAGCTCTCTTTTTCCTTTATGTTATACACAAAGCAAATATCTACACATCTGTACATCTGCTGCACATTAATTATACCACAGGATATCTACATGCTAATCACCATTTACATCCATCAAAGAGGTCCCACATCTTGAAGGACACAATGACCACTGAGTACATGATTTTAGAAAACTAAATTGAGCATCTTAACATTGAGAATATATGGTGAACACCATCTGAATTTATCCACATTACCTGGATTATCTTACTGTCAAATAAATTCCTAATTTCAAGAAATATGGACCCGGATCCTACAAGCATGCTAGGGAGGAATAACCCCCCACTCATTCACAGGCTATACTTCTCTCACTGGTCCTTTCTTTTCTCCTTTTGCTATTCAAGCACAGACTCTTTTTTTTTTTTTTTTTTTGTCTTATGGAGGTTTATGGCCTGTCTTTGGCTTTGATGAGTTCCCAGCATAATTGCACAACACACTGTCTGTGAAGCATGTGTTCCTTGGGAACACAGGCTGCATGGCTGTTCTTGCCCTTTTCATTCATTTTTGTAGGGAAACAAAAGACAAAACCTGATTGAAATATCATTTGCTTTGCCTTCTTAATGAAATTTTTGTTCCAATGTTGGGACTCTAAGATGACAGAGTTTATTACTAACTTTTCCTGAAATAAGAGCATCACTCTTTTAGGCTGCAATCAAAAGCTTTAAACAATCCTCCGGTTGAAACAGAAGTAGGGATATTTTTTTTAGATATTAAACCTGTGAAAATAGTATGAGACTGTCAAGCCCAGTCCATGGGGACAGTCTGAAGGGCCACTATTTAAACTAAAAGGAGAATATTCAGCAGTCACAGCATCCTGCAAACCACCCTCCTCACCAGACTCCTTGCACCATAACTGCAGACAAGCACAAACAGAGCACAGTGGTGGCAGATGCCATCTGTAAATACTCAACCAGAGTTTGACAGCACTGAATACTACTCATACCAGGACACATTGCTGCTTACCAAAACACCCACGTTGATTCCACAGACTGAAGTCACACTAAGTCTTTCTACAAAAGGTTACATAAGGAAATGGAACAGTTTTTAATTCACATCTTTTACTTCATGCATTAATTTGTTGTAAGCAACATCCTTTCAGTTCCCATTCTCCAAAGTAAAAACAAGAATTGTCTAAACCATTCAAAGCTCCAGATACCAGATTTCTAAGAACAACACAAGGGAACAATGGGGGTTAGTGGGACCAGGAAATCAAGAAACCATAAATAAATATCAAATATTGTTTTCCAGCATCTTCAATAGTTCTGGATCCTGCAGTCCATGCTTCCTCTGGATGAGGAAATGACGCCTCTGCAGGTTTTCCTTGTTTCCATAATAGACTACTATAATTGGCCATACAGGGGCCAGCCAAAGGCATTGCACTTGCAGACAGTGAGCCATGCAGAGGCTCATCTGCTGGGTAACAATGAAAGCTACTGTGATCACAGTCTCATTTATGGACCACGAGGTGTTGCTTCTCCACTAGGAAGCCTAACTTATCCCTTTTAAGGAACAGGTTATGGGTGGCACAACTCATCCAAGCCGTGGGACCACCTGAATGTATTGGTAGAGATGGCTTGGGAATGAAGGTAAATTAGCTTCAGGAGCAGATCCACAGCTATGGAGTAGCTTTAAGAAGAGACCCAACATCAAGATCAAGTTTCAAAGTCTTCAGTCTCCACATCATCCTGACAGAAACACCTTCACCTTCCTTCTTCCCTCAGATCCTACACACAGGAAGGAGAGGGAGGCAAGCAAGCAGTGAGGTCAGGGCAAGATGCTCTCTCTACTAACACTATTCCAGGTGTTCAATTCTCACAATCAGATCAAAAATTAAGGAAGAAAAAATTGCAGGAAGATGGGTTCACTTTTAATTATGAAGCACAAGCCCAGACAAGTAACTAATACTTCACACATAAAAATGAAGTTGACACGACACTAATTCTGTCAGAAGAAAGACAAAAGAAAAGCAGCTTGCTTGGTCTTTCAGGCTTTATCTCATTTTCTCCAAACTGCCTGTTAAAAATTACTAATTGTTAAACTTTGATTTTTTCCAGCAGCATGTGAAAAAAACTGGGATAAGAACAGAGGGAGGTTGCCAAATCCACAGTTAGAAACTTTCCACAGGCTTTTTTTTTTAGAAAAAAACAGAGTTTCATTTCAAAATATTTTTCTAGCCTCTTCTACTGTGAAGATTGCAGTGCAATAATTTACAGAATGGATGCTATCTCTATAGATAAACAAAACCATCATTCACAAGAGATTTGACCTTAACCCTCTGTCCTAAAATAGTATGGCCAATTACATAGCAGCAGCAGCCCACATCCTTAAAATATCTTTAACTGAATTATGGAACTAAGTTCTCATCTTGACTTCTCAAGTTTGCTACAGACTGCAACTAACTAAAATAATAAAACATACAACTAAAACAAACAGCTATGTTTGTCAGAAAATAAATTCCAGCAACTAAATGGTGAAGCAGAAATATGTACTCTTGAATTTGTTGCTCTTGTTAAAAAGAAGAGCTCGAAAAAATGCACAAACTGAACTTATCATTACATCAACTTAAGCAATAAACTAAAAGCTTCCAGGAAGTTTATCATCCTGTTGCTGACTATAATTTGGCTTGTTTTGTTTGGATACCATGTTCCTGTTCCTTCCACTCATGTCCTCCAAATCGGGCGAAAGCACTGGAATCTCACTGCCTATACTCCAAACACTTACCCAGCCCATATATTTGTATTATAGGGAAGAAGGAGCTCCCTACCTTCCCTCAAATCTGAGGGAAAGAGCAAAACTGTGACTCATTTGACTAGAGAGGGGTAACAAAAACATATGTCAAAAAAGTTTCCTAAACATACTGGGCATTTACCCACCCAAGCCAGTGCAAACATTTAGGTAACAGGATGTTAGTTTGATATAGTTTCATTTAAAGAGAAAATCACTGTGGGTCCAACAAACAAGAAGATTTAATGTTTACAAGAAGACCACCATTTGTCGGATGTTATGATATATTTTAATCCTATTTTTAGCATCATTTTTATGGAATTTCCTTTCCATTAATACTGTACTTCACCAGAATTGCCAGCAGCAAATGTGCAGAAGAGTACAAATCCAAAATACAGAGTCAGCACTAATATTGTCACTATCATTTCTGTGACAAGAATAACTCATTGATGACTACTGCTCACTACATAATTGATATTTTCCTGTGACTTAACTGTTGTTTTTAAAAATCTGTTCTAAGTCTGGAATAGTGGGGTTATTTCTATCACACAAAACAAAAGAAAAATTTAAATCTTACCCATGATTGTATAAGCCCTCTCTCGATGATCACTTCAAAGTAACAACTTTTGAAACACAATAGTCATCACAGAAAATTGCTCTCCCTTTTGTATTTGATAAATCTGCTGAATAACATGAGTTCAAATATTAGCATGAGATAAAACCTAATTTGGTATTAGGGAACATTTCTCCTTTGCAGTCTCTGTCATTATCTACAAAGCACAGTAAGCACACATCACATTTTCCTCTTTGTGTAATCAAACTCAGCATCCAGGACTAATACGAGTGAAAAGTTTGATCACATGCAAATATTGCACAGCACCCTTTCAATCCCTGAGTGGACAGGTATCCATATAAAATAGAAATACAACAACCATTGCAACAGAAAAGCCTTCTAGAGATGCCAGACAGTGTTAATGACATGATGACAAGGCCTTAGAGCACAGAGCTGTCCCACCTGAGGGTGGAAACTTCCAGATGAAAGAAGTTCCAAGGAGGAACACAGGTCACAGGATCCCATCTGGAAACACCGTAAAGCTCGTCTCATTTTCCAAAAGGATGGCTGACATCCAGATATTGTTTTTCAACTATCCTTTCAGACAGCAAGGACACTTCTTTTTCACTGTCATTCAAAGAAATAAACCAAAGGAAAAGATCACAATTTCCCGTCTATTTTTAAAAATCAGAGTTCACCTAAGGAACAAAGGTGGGTGGAGGCCCCAACACTACTGTGTCCTTCTAGACAAGAGTAAGTGCACGGAAGTAGGCAAGATTTAGAGCAATCAGATCATGCTCAAATAAATAAGCCTGACAGAAAATATTTTTTTTTTTTTTTAAGTCTCTATGTGCAGAAAAAGTGGGCCAAACTGAAGCCAAATCCCCAGTGAAAACAGAGCTGCTCTTGGCTAAGCTATGCCTTAGGAGTTCAATACACCAAGACACTTTTTGAGGCCAGTGTAAGGAGTATTTGGAGGATTTAATGGCCAAAGCCATTTCCTGGTCATGTTGTATTATCAAATTTTGGTGCATTTTCAAACAGAAGGGGGGTCTTAGCCATGGGCCTTTTCCATAAGCTAAAGCATGAAAAGAAGAAGTCAACTAGAAATACACACCCTGTCACATAGCCTTAGTATGTAAATGGGTAAAAGTGAATGGCATGGCTTTATACAAATACCTACCTGTGCAATAAACTATGTTCAAGGCAGCAGGACTAAGTCATTCTCTAAATACCCCTCAATAATCTGTATTTTTACTTTCACTTCCCAAGCCAGACATGAATTTGAAAAGATTTCATAACATGCTCCCTTTCAGCAAATGGATAAGTATATTATAACTGCACAGTGTCTCTTTTTGTCAAATTTCTTCTGTACATGGAAATTCCCACAGCGAAATTCTGGATTACAGCACACTGTGAGACCAGAAGGGTTTCTGAATGTACCTTGCACAAGTCTCAGTGCAGTGTTGTCAGTCTGGCAGCTATCCCAAAACTACTTGACATTCTTCATTGAAACAGCCTGCAAAGATCTGGAAATTTCTCAAACCAAGGAACAAGCAAAGTTGTCAATAGACATGACTCCTGATCCTTCACAATCAGATTCTTACATGGTCACCCCAGATTATCATATCATGGAATTATATGAGAACAAATAATAAAACAAATCTCTCTTCTTCCTGAAGTGTTTGGCGTTCATTGGAAATAAAAGTGTGCTTTCCTTCCCCTCACAGCAAATGCGAAAAATAAAAGACCTGATTGCTTATTGCATTTTTCCTGTTCTGTTCATTTCCTTGTTACTGTAGGAACTGAGGCAAAGTTTTGCTCTTAGGTCTGAAAGGGTGAGAATTCCATGATCTAGATCTAACTCTTAAAGTTCACCTCTTGTGTCCCACAGCCTCCTTTCTAGCAAAAAATCAGGCTTCTGTTTTTCCATGGGATCATTCAGTATAGGACAGGACAGGCAGATTTGGCCTCCTAAGGTCCAAAACCTCTTCTGTATTCAGTGGGAAGTCATTACATAAGGCTGATCATGGTAATTCATAGTCTGTGAGCTTGCTGAGCTATGGGCTCTTTAAACTTTTTTAGATTAGGCAGTAGAATTTTGTAATTCTGATAAATTAATGAAGTCTGAATGAGCTTGACCTGCAGTACTGAACCAGTGGGTTCAATGTCCATGTGAAAGGTCCTGCGATCTCTGGAAGAAAACTTATCAGCCGTTCCTTCAGGTTAGTCAGTCTCAAAATTTCCAGTGCCGTAAAATCTGCCCAAAGGTCTGATGTGTCTAGTTTTTGAGATTCCTGAGCACTAGAGACAAGCCAAGTAGACACAATCCTTCCAGCTCCTATGTTTAGACTATGTATGTGCTTTTCAATCCCCATGAACGCCAATGGATTAATTTGTGACCGCAGGAAAACATCCGCAGCTTTACTGTTTGTGTCTGTTTAGAGCGAGTGCTGCAACAACCCTGATGGGCAGGAGGACTACATGTCTGCTTTTGCCTTACTTCCATGAAGCAAGTCCTGCTCTCAGCAAGGAACTGCATGCCTTGTCTCTGATTTTTGGCAAAAGGTTATTGACTCTGCAAACTGATAACGGTCTTTTCAATGTTTATCCTGCAACAAATTCTGTTTATTGACCACTTTATGAATAAATCAAATCGGATGTTGCTGAAGCTGGCTTTTCACTGTGTGTATGCGTAGAGGATTACCACTGCAAAAGGGCTCTGTCAGCAGCCTGCACACTCACAGGAGCTGATAAAGAGTCAAATGCATCGACTGTTATCAGATCCACTACCATGCCAAATAAAATCAACACTCTTTAAGTACAAAATAACAACAGGACTTCTAGCAATTTAGAAGTGACCTGGAACTTCCAAGAAAGACAAACACCTGGGTAACAACAACAAAGACTTCAGAAGCCCAGAGCAGACTTCCTACCTATTTAAGTCTAAGAAATAACAATCATCAAGCACTTTCTTTAGAATTCTCTAATATAACACAAAGAATTCTTCATCAATCAGTTTGAATAAGCCTTCCAAAGAAGTAAGGGGTACAAGGAGGCAGAAAAAATGGCTATGGATGGGACACTAGTATAACATCCTCTATTACAAAACCCAAAATATGCAAGTGGAATATTTTCTCACTGGATAAATCTAACCTACATGGAGGCTAGATTGTCAGATTATACAGATTATAAATGCACTGTTTGAAATGACGAGGCCCTATAGGTAAAACTAGTCAGCCTATGATTTAATTAATGCATAATTAGGAGGATATTTTGTTCAAGGTTTTTGATTTTCTAGTACTGTCACCATTGTATAATAGGTTTGTGCCCTTGTTTGGCCTTCCTAGCAAATTACATATTCCATCTGCATGGTTCAGTCCTACTCCTGTAGATCTCATGCTATCAGATGAACCTCAGGTGAAAATAATTGAATTCAGCCACATATTTTCAGTGAATGTCATGTTAGCCATTTAAAGTATGTTATCTGTATGATGTTACAGCAGACTACAGTTAACAGGAAGTGTCAGTGCTAGATTTTGTTAGACTATTGATGCTCTGTCACAAATATACGGAAATAAACTGAACAGTAAGGCTTTTTTTGGAATTTGGTTTAGATGGCTATGATAAATTTTAGAACATATTTTAAAGTTTCTTTACAGGATTCCAAAGACCTTACTGGGTTTGAACTTGATGATCAAGCTGCTTTGCTAATTGGGTATACTGGTTATTCACTCCTAGAAAGGACAGAATCTCTTACTGAAATATATTCTTCAAATGTGATTTGTCAGCCAAGTCTACAAGGCAAAATCCAGCATCAATATTTTACTCTTCTTCCTTATCCATAGGAGTGTATGCTAAAGATATCAGATTTGGGTCTCCAAAGCCCATTAAATTGCTGGTTAATTAGATGTTTGGGATGCACAAAGCGCTGCTTTTCCCACATAATTTAATGTAGTACTCTGGAAATAGAGTAACCCTCAGTAGAGTATATTGATCTAACTAGTGTGTTCTTACCTTTTTTCCCCCATCAAAACACATTGGACTGTACAAGCTTTCAAGATCCAACACCTTCTTCTACACTTTATAAAAACAAAACCCTGACAAACATTTCACTCATTTTCACTCACAGGGTTTAAAAAAAAGGAAAGACCTGGAGAAAGCAGCCAGAACAATAAGGATGTGCTGATGCAAGCAGGAACTCAACTCCTTTTTTCCACGTTAGAAGAACAAGAACACTCCTCTAAAGAGGTTTTAGGTCAGAGACCTCAAAAGCAGGAGGTTGGTAGCTAAAACTCCTGGCTGAAACAATGTCAAGGACACACTAGAGCACACCCAATGTTTGTGATTCAGTGTCAGGGAATTAGTATTTCTACCCCCTTTTACGCATTTCTACCCCCAATTACGTTTGCAGTTTGAAAACAATGTAAAGTTCCAGATTAAACTTTAAAGATTATCCAGATTGCATCTTAAAAGTAAAATACCAAGTAATGAGGAAAAAAACCCCACCACAAACAAAAAAAAAATCCTTAAATCATTTAAGACTTCCGAGCCATGCTTTTAGAAGCACGTGCAAAGCCCCAGAGAGATAAATCTTGGATGTTGCTTTTCCTGGTTTCTGCTTGCCCCTCCTTTTTTCTGGTTGTTGGGACAAGGAGGGGGGCGGTCAGTGGTTTTTGTTTGGTTTGGGCTTTGCTTTTTTTAGGTTTATTAGCAATACAAGTAAAAAAACCATCAGCTTCAGAATAACTGGAGACCAATTATTATGTCCCTCATCTAGACCTATAGTAACAACAAAATGAGCTTCCAACTTATTTGCAACATTCAGTAACTTTTTCTACATATTGTATCTGTAGAAGCTAGAAGTGAAAAGGGGTGCTGCAACACATTCCTGGAAAAGGCACAGCTGTATACGTAAAATCAACTGGCTTTCTTTGCAAAGGAATGTGAGTTCTGCAAAGATGCAATTAAAAATCTTAGTTTTCCATGAAGAAGAACCAAAACTGAGAGAACTAAAGCCACAAAATCATCAAATCCACTTATGTGGACTTTTGTGCATCTGGAATACTTATTAAGGCCCATATTCCTGTAACAGATCCACATAAATGTAAATATACACTGGTATGAAGTCCTTGGTGCCTAATAATTCCAGATTGCACAGAACACAGACACAGATCTGCAGCAAAATAAACTGGAAGCACCACATGTATTCACCTTCTCTACAGAATTTCAGTATGGCTTCACAAAAATCACACAGACAGGGCCTTGGAACAGATTGCTAAACTTCAGCACAATGGCTACACGGGACATTTCTGCTCCCTAGGCTCCACACAGCTCTCTTCAAGTAATGATCTTATAAATTCATATTTTTTTAAAAAGCCAGAACATAACAAATGAAAGAATTTAGTGCATAGTCAGTGGTTGCACAAGAAGATTTCCTGATGTTCCTGCAGGAAATAGGGCACATTGCTGTCTCGGCTACCTTCCGCCTCAAGTGCAGAACCCATTCTTTCATTTTGTCAAGCCTTAAAAAAACAAAGCAAAAAGAATATTCAAACAAAACAACAAAACAAAATAAACAGGCAAAAAAGAGGGAAAAACCCACCCCAAAAACATAGCCTTCCTGAAAAAAACATCAACTACCCTCCTGCAGGAAAGATGGAAAAGCAAAAACCATATGACAACTGTTAGTATTATTGCTTATGTAAATGGAAGAAAATCATCATAATGTCCACAATGCAAGAATTTATCTGGGGCTACAAACTTTAGCAAAATGCTTTAAAACCCATGCAGAATTGAATTTCCATTAATGTCCAAGTTTTTCAGAAGCATGAAACTTGGAAACCATCTTTTTACACTTATGTTTCAGCATTCCTGCATTCTGTGCAGGAAAAGGCCCATTTTGGAAATCAGTTAATTCGTGCACCAGGATTAAGTTACTTGTATGCATTTTCTTTTACAAAACTTGCAGCAAGTCTGAACTGCAGAACTTGCCAGTCTACTTCTTACTAATTGTATTTTTTTTCCTTTCAACTGCATGAAATATACAATAAGTATCACACATTTCTCATAGACTCTTCTACAAGGTTTTGAAGTGAATTTTATATGAAGTTTTTTACTTTAGAAATTAAAATATCATTAAGGAAGGTTTTGGCATATGGCAATTTTTATGTCATTAACTTGGAAATATCAAGTGTTTCCTTTCTTTCTTTGTAACTACTAAGAATTTACAATAAAAAATAGGTCAGAGTCATGAACCTATATTTTAGTACCAATTAACTGCTTCCACAGAACAGTGGGAGCACTGGCTAGAATGGTGGCCCATTCCTAAATTTACAGATCACAATTCTATAGACACCAGACCACAATGGGTTACATTTAGCATATGATATGGCAGAAAGAGATGTTCTGTAAATCTAAGAAAAAATAAAAATATTGGCAATAATCTCCCACAAGCTCATTCAATCATAAAGTTTGGAAAATAACTCCCAGGTGATCAAGTCCAACCTTTGACCAAACACCACCATGTCAATTACCACACCACTAATGCCACATCCAGTTGTCCCTTGAACACTTCCAGGAACAGTGACTCCAGCATTTACCTGGACAACCCATTTCAATGCTTAGCCACCCCTTCAGTGAAGAAATTCTATCTGGAAAAGCATACTGATCTAATAAGACATGTAATGTCCTTCCGTTTTTCTCCATGCATTCTCAGTCTCAGAAATTAAGGATCAATAAGGCTGAGGAATACAACTTTTTTGGGATGATAACTGTGAGAAGCCATTTTGAGACTACTGCTGAATCTTACTGTCTTTGTAAGGACAATTCACTCAAAGTGCCCAGGAGAAATATCATCTATTGCAAAAGCAAATGAAATTGAGATATGAAGGTTTTCTTCAAGACAGTTAAAAAACCAAAACAGAGTACAAACAGAGTATTCATCCTACAAACAACACCCCAGGTTAGAACATACAGGAAAGAGCTGCCTTTACAACAGGAATATTCACTATTTATCTTTTCCACACAGTAGAGGAATGAGAAAAAAATCAGTTTAGGCTTGAAATCACCACTCACAGCAGCTCTATGATCCAAGGAGTCAGGCGTCAATTCAGACACACAATTTATATAAAAATCAGGGCAAGGCTATAGTGGATTATTACTGCTTGTATTTTCTTTTTTATTTCACTTTTAGAATGTCAGTATGAATGAAATGAGATTTCTTCAAAAAGTAAGAACTCACTTTCTATAACCTTCTTAATACAGTACAGAGCTGTATTTCTAAGAGCAATGTCAAATGATGAGTACAATCCTCATTTGTCCTATAAAGAGCTAGTATTTGAGAATTCTCTCAATATGCTTCACAGAAGATTTCTGACCTGCATACACCAATCCCTTCAACAGATGATTCCTTATTACAGATGATCTCTCAAGTCTAAGGCTGTGTGTTTGTTTTCTCCAGACCAGCACAGCCAGTGCCTGTCTTTGACCTTATATACCATTTATTAACATATTCTCAAGTACTAATAGTTCCTACTTCCTTCTGACAATAATAGTATCTCTTGCTAGATGGTATTATCTCACAAAGACTCCTTTGCAGGAGAACTCACAGGCTGACACAGGAAGATAGTGCTGCCAAGAGATACATATATATATATGTATATATGTGTATATTTTTTATTTTATTTTTTTGTTGTTGTTGAAGAGGGATTGGTATAGCAAATGAATAAGTTGAAGGTATATTACTGTTCCTTGCTTATAATATCAGTAAGTTGCCATTACTTTCCTAATAAAAAATAATTTTTACGCTCCTTTGCAAGGTTAAGAAGAAAAACCATTATAAATTATTACCACCTCAGAACAAAGAGAATTTTTAGCAGATTTATTCAAAGAGCATTTTTATCAAAATCTATTATGTAAATACCTTAAATCCTAAGGTCGTCATCATCTGCAATACCTACAGTTCATTGTTAATTAGTAAGCACATACAAACCAGATATTTCACAGTTAGAAATGCATTGGGCTCCTAAAAACAGGTTCCATCAGTAAGCAAATCACTCATTTTAATGAACGAGGTGGAGGAATTTACCCACTGAGCAATATATTTAGGAGTGCTTTTAGTCAAAAAGACTAACAGAAATTACAGGAAAATTAGGAGAGGAAATGCATACTTACAAATGCTAATCATCTGCCTGTGGACCAAATTTCAAAGACATTAAGTTTAAATTTGGACCTCCCTCATTTACTGTAGCAAGAACTGTATCCCAGCCCTCTAAGGGTTGGTGCTTGTGAATACCATGATGCTCAGGAACTGACAGCATTCCTCATTACCTGTGGAGCACAGGAATTCTGTGCTGGAGACATTTGTTAGCAGCCTGCTTTGGATAAGACACTTACCCCTGAAAGTCTGTCTGTAAGTAAGACCTGACACATATGGATCTTATCTCTAAATAACAAGGAATTTTAAAGACACAGTCCTCAGAATTTCTGGACCATCTTCAAAAACCCAAGGCCTCATTCAAAAGCAATGAAACTAAGTCTCGGCAATTAAAGTATCCCTTTATTGAAATTGTGACATCATCAAGAATAAGCAGTATATTCTTTCTCTCAAATTCTTGGGTGTTACAGCGAAAAAGATTTTAAGAAGTTTAAAAATTTCAAAAACATGAAACTAAAAAATTTTGTTCCCAAAGCTATAGGTACAAAACTAGGTAATCCATGTGGTACTGCAAGTTGTTTTAATACAACATTTTTAAGCATCAAGAGGAAAAAAAATGGTTGCATCAGAATTTGTCTTTTTCTTTATATCTGTAACTATTTAATCATATAGCAATGAATCATGGAAAATAAATAATTTTCAAGCACCATGATGCAACGGAAAAAAGATCCCCAAACAATTCTGGATATACACAGCCTAATTCTTTGAAAATGCAAAAAAAAAAAGTTAAATTCTCTAAAAGCCATTGGATTTTGTGAAAATTAAAAATCCAAGTAATTTTACTATCACAGTGAGCTTTGTAAATTAATGTATATGGTTCCAAAAATCTCTGACGTTCAATTCATGACTTATGGCACATAAGGTGCAGCACACTGCATTTCAAATATGTTCGAGACAACTTTAATGCATCACATCTGGGGGACAAAAAATAACAAACCTAACAAAAAAAACCCTCCTAAACTCCCAGAAAACCCTCCTAAACTTCAATGGAGAGAATGGAGAACCACTACAGCCCAAACTGTATCAGAAAGGAAAGTGCCAGAGCATAATTATTTTTAATTAGGTTCCACTAACAATGAGAACACTTCTTACCACTTGAAAAACCACAAAAAATAATACTCTAATCATCATCACTCAGGGCACTGCCGTAAGCACTGCTTTGTTTTTATATGCTTTTTGGGGTCCTTTTTCCTAAGTATCTTTTCTATTGGTTGCAAATAATTTAAATACCACCTCTTAATTTTGCTTTAGTACAGTTGAGTATATTCAAGGACTAAACAAAACAGCTACACAAATATTTTAATTATGAAGGCTTGTTTCCATTTTTAAGCATCATAAGAAACTGCAGACAGCTTAGTGCAACAGAGGGGAAGAAGAATGTCCTCAGACAGCAATAATAAACAAACACCCTTTTATTCTGGTCAGACCTAGTAACGATTGGGCACGACAGTACTTAGCTCATCCTATGAATTTAGATCACTAAGATCTTTTCTTCTGACTCATCATCATCTTTAATTCCTTGAAATACTTAATTTTTTCTCATGCACTGGACCCATAATAGTGTCATCCCTTGAATGTTTCCAACTGCAGTTTGGAAGAAGTTTTAGGACCCTTTACCTACCAGTCATTGGGATGTCAAGCTCAGAAGACAAAAATGAATCTTTTGTGGTGGTAATTGCATCTTACAAAATTACTGAGACCTAAATTAACCCAGCATTTGATTGCATATATCACAGTGATCATGCAAAACAAGCCACAATACTAGAGGGAAAAGCAGCATTTCAAGAGAGACTGTTACTTACACATCTAAGTAAAGTAGAGAAAAAAATCTGGTCACTTTCCTATCTCTACAAAATCTATTCAATCCCAGCAAGACAATGATAGTACAGGAGAGGATTATTTGCTCACATATATAAAGAGCCAGTAAGCAAGTTCATTTTCTAAGTCATACAGACTACTTTCATCCTTGGAGCATTAATAGCTAGTAAGTGGGAAGCCCTTTTGTAATATTTTCAACTACCCACAAAACTCCTTCCTTACTGGAAACAGTTGTCTTCCAATTAAGTTTTCAGTAATTAACATAATTTGGAGTGGGGGAAAAACAGCCAGCCCACAAATTAAAAATTTCACAGCTCTAATTAGAGATGGACACAAAAAAGTTACATGTGAAAACAGGTATGGATAGTTTTCAAGGTTAAAAAAACCTTGACAAAAAGCTGATTACAGTCACGCCGATCATTAAAGCTTTATTCTAAACCTTGCATAGTTTTTCCTTTACAGAAACAACAGCCACACAACCCATACTTCAAACTGAAATCACATTAATTAGCTAGGCAGCAAAGTTTCAAAGCATACCAAATGCTTACTAGAGCCCACTCTGCCATTGTGTTTAGCTTTGAAAACAAGTGGTGATGAGGGAAATCTACATGATAAGCATACTTCAGCTACAGCAAAAAGGTTTTAGTCTGCCTAGAAATTGGCAACCGCTGGCTGTGTTTTCTATACTTTATGTTATGTTTCTCTGCTCGCTGGAACGAATTGGCGGCTATGAATGAAAAGAAACTTTGCATCTAATCAGTGGCATGAATTTAGACTGAAAGCTGCTGTGCAGGACTTGTATGAAAAGTCTGGGCCCTCTGCCATCCTTGTGCTTGTGAATGGAGCAGCGTGAGCCACATGCCCTGCTCCTCCTCTCCCGGCTGGGGCCTTCGCCCTTCCCTGAGCTGGGGGACTGGGGAACCAGCCCCTCACTGGTGCAACGACCATGACCCAGAAAGGCATTCAGTGCCATCAATGCACTGCTTGAGAGATCTCAGCTGCGCTTCCCATCCTGCTGCTTGCACTCCTGCTTTCTAAATCAACTCATGGACCAATGGCGAGGGAGCCCCCCGTGCTCATTCCCTTGATAAATGGGCCCCTAAACTGATCTCTGACCTCCCTGCATACTTTTCCTACGTTACTGCTGACCCCAGAGGCTCTGCAGCCCACTGTCCTCAAAGGTTTGAATCTGGGTTTGTGTCAGGACATACTGATCAAGAAGAAAAAACAAACCCATGACTTTATTACCATACAATTACTCTAACAGCAAAATCCCATACAATTACTCTGGCCCTCTGGGAGAAAAATCCCTATTCTTCTATTCACTCATAAGGACTACCACATGCTTTTGATTACAGCACCACATCCAGTGAGTTTTCAGGACATACAAAACAATATAAAATCTATTAGGTAAATAAAACTTCACATTTTCTTCAAAATTATTATTAGACGTCCTACTTAACAAAAAAAGTTCATAACACACTAAATTTTACATATTAACTACTACTGCTATTAAGTAATTCATTTAATTAACTTCAGAGCTGAGTCAGACTTGGAATACATGCTATTAAAAATTCCAAAGAACAATCACAATGTCTGTTTCAGATGTGTATATGTTTAGTTCTCTTCTATAATCTATGTTCAAATAGTGCTTAGATTGACTTCAATAAAGCATCTCTCATATTTAAAACAGCAGAACTGCAAAATACCATCTTTTTTCTGTTGAATACTATATTAATCGTTTTCTTCAATTTAAAATATTAATATACTAAGGTGCCTAGCACATAATTCAAGCTTATCACTTCAGTTTTCAGAAACTTCTCTGTATAATATCCATGTTGTCCCATTCCAGAACTGCTCTTTTTAAGTCTACCCAAAGAATTTATCCAGATGCGTTTCCATTCAAAATGTAAATGTAATTAAACCCCTGGGCTTTTACAGTTTTCATTAATGCATATTTCTCTTTTGCTAAATTACTTTTAAACTTATCCCATTTTATTAAGCAAAATATACTGTAGTGCATCTCAAGTAACCTGCAGCTAAATGAGGACCTGAACAGATCACTCCCAAACAGTGAAGGAAGCTTCTGACTCTGAGCAAGAGGAAGGTTACTCATCTCTACTTCACGCAAGGAACCTTTCTCAAGCAGGGGACCAGCAGGACTCCAGAGAAAGCTTCCCTCATCACCTCTCTCCATCCAACACACATGGCATCTCTTTGTCCCTTAGCAAAGATGCATTAGCAAAACTACAGATGAAGTGTGAAGTGCTTTGCCAAAAGCTGAGAGAGAGGATACACTGGAAAACCAATGGACTTCTAGTGAGATCACTCCCCTTCCATGTCACATCAGTAAAACATATTCCCTGGCTGTTGCAGAAAAATGGGACTGGTCAAGCACAGGCAACCACGGAAGAAAGCAGAGTGAGCATTAGTATATTGGTTTGGTTAACTGAAAGAAAAGGGACTGGCAAAGCTGTGCCTGATCTCATAACACTGCTGCACAAATTATGTCTTTATCTACAACACTGGGAGATGCTCTAGAGTGAAAAAAGACCTGTACATATGATGACAACAAAATCACCCCAGAGGAGTAGCAGAGTTAGCAGAAGTTCAGCAGACACCAGTCCCTGGCACTGAGGACAAATCTTCCCCTGCTCTTCTCCGTCCAACAGACCTGCATTAACATGAGCAGCAACGTACAACTCCAGTAATTGTGTTTAAGCTGAAAAACATACATTCTGACATGTAAACTGATACCTCTGCATAAGTCATTAGCCTTTGCATTCAAAGCACAAGTCTCTACTGCTTCAGACCAGCTGGTAATAGTAATAGATTAAGTAAGCCTTGGAGTTTACCAGAGCAAGGAATTTCACTTTCCTAGTATTTCATTACTATTTCTAAATAAGCAGGAACAAACAAGACGACCTAGAAACCCAGAATTTCAGTGCAAGCTTTTTATGCAGAATGCACTCAAGTGTTTTTATCTTTTGATTTTTGCTTGCAATTCATTGGCCTTTTTTTGGCCTGTTCTTGCTTGCTCGCTGTTTCCACTGCTATAATCCACTCCCAGCTCTTAATTCTGTTGACTTATGCTATTTTACCCTTTTCCCCTGATCCTGCATTTATGAACATACTCATCGTGTGGGAAAAGAGTCAAATTCTTTCTCAATCCAACTTTCAGGTTTGGTACTGAAAGGGTGCAGGCCCATCAGAGATGCAACTGCTTGGAAAATCCTGTTCAAGCCGGTGGCTCTGGACTGGAACAGGCACAGCGGCTGCAGCAAGGTGGCAGATGAAGAGTGAAATGAGTGCAGTGGTGTGCAGGGTGCCAAGAATACTGAGTGCAAACAGATTCTGTGGGCAGTGATGGTGGAGGCTCCTAATTAGCCTCCACTGAGCACTGCCGAGCTTTTCACTTGGTTGAGCTGACTGGATTCGCACACAAGAGTAAAAGCCTGGTCTCTGAATTAGGAAAATAACCCCACTGCATCCTCCACTTTGTCGCTCCCTCATGTTTAATGTAATTCTATGAAACATGAAGGGGTCAGTTTCCTGACCAAACAGACAGAAAACTCTGTTCTTGCACTGCATCTGTTTGTTAAAAGCAAATGTACTGTGCTTTACTGACTTGGCCACAAAATAGTAAAGATAAGCATTTTATTTGTGCTAAGTGCTTAAATACATGCAGAAGGATGTTAACACCCTGTGTGCTGCACAAAATCAGCATTATCGTGTTTTCTCAATATTATGAAGTTATAAAAATACAGAACTTTAAAAATCACTTTTAGCTTTAAAAACTTTAAATGCTACACCATGAGATCAAATGAGTGGGATTTTTATAAATTAAATCATTTAAGCAGTATCTAGGTACCCCTCACTGACAGAGAGCACATGCATATCTCTGAAAGGCATCAGTTTATATTTTAAATATTGTTAACACCTGAAGCACTGTGCTTTCTCCTATCACATTGTTGTGATAGGAGAAAGCAATATCTTAAAATTAACCAGACCTCTCCTTCACCTGTTTCAAAAATCAGTTACTCTAGGCCCTCAAACCTGCTCCTCTTTCCCCCACCAAAGCTGCTGGCTACTTTTTCGTACCACAGATCCTGCTCAACTGAATGGTGGAGCAGCCTTTCACATCATGTTTTCTTGTACTATGGTAGGCCAATCTATGTTAGAAAGAACTAGCTAGAGGTTCAGACATGTCACTAAGACAATTAAATACAGCCCTTGTGCTATTTCTCTAACAAAATCCAGGACACCCATAGAAAGCCTCCAGCATTCATAAGTACACACTCAAACTTTGTTACCCAGAACTCTTTAAATGCTTGGGCAAAGAAAATAAAATTCTAGACACTCAAGTCTCCTATTTTGCAATTTGTATTTGGCTGGGCTAGGAGTTTTTGTAGCATTCCTCAGCATCTGCCTCTGCTCCCTCCCAGCTTTGATTCAGCAATGACTCCAGATGCCAGTTGTCAGAATACCCACCTCACAGCAAGTGGCACCTCTGACAGGAACAGTATGGATTGAGCTCCAGTTGTTCCAAACAATGGAAGTCTGAATGCACCATAAACAACAGGCAAATCTCAGAATAACTCTGGCATTTTGAGAATGCTTACCATTATGTGTTATCCAGCACTATTATCAGGATACACAATCTACAACACACATTAAGAGTCTTCTTAGCTAATGTAAATTTGGACATTCAAAGTAAATATTTATTTAAACTAAGACAAAGCACTTCCATTATGACACTAGAGTTCCAGGATAATGTTAACTTCTTTTTGCTTTTTTGAGCATATACAGTAGCTCCAGTAAAAGCCTTTACAAACACAAACATTAAGTACGCTTCTGAAAACAAGTATTTTATTCATGGTCACTTAATGAACTCATTTTTTGGTTCCCAAAGAGAGGTGGCAAAAGCTGTCTTCTTTCATTCATACTAGAAGTAGGCAGAAAAGACTGAAAATAAAAAAAAAATTAATACGAATAAAGGAGTTCTTCACAGCATAAGGAACAGTTTTCAATGGAAATCTAAAGTGGAAAATTTATAGATAAATCTGACGGAAATCTTCTGAAGTAACAGGAAATAGGGAAAGAATGCCAGGAGGCCTGCATGGATGAACAAGTAGCCCTTGGACAAACTTAAACACAAAAAGGTAGCTTAAAATGGGTGGGAGCAGGGAAAGGCAGCTGAAGAGGAATACAGAGAAAGTCTCCAAACAGCCAGGGAGATGATGATGAAGTTAAAGTAGTGGCTGAAGTAAATCTGGCCAAGGACATTAAGGGTAACAAAGTGAGCTTCCTTAAGTACATCAGCAACAGAAGACTAGAGAAAATGTGGGGTCCTGTCAGGAAGGATACCACTGGTAACCTGGTTACCAGGACATGGACAAGGCTGAGGCACCCAATGCCATTTTTTACCTCTGTCTTCACCAGCAAGTATCCTGGCCACATTACCCGAGCTGCAAAAGGTGGAAGCAGGAACTGGGAGAGTGAAGCACTACTCACTGCAGGAGACTGGGTTCGAGAAGATCTAACAAAGATCACACTGCAACAGATTGCCCACAGAAGTTGTGGACTCCACCTGTTGAAGGCAGACTAAAGGAGACTTCGAGCAACCTGATCTAGCAGAAGGTTTCCTGCCCATGGCAGGGAGGCTGGAGATAGACGATTTTTAATATTCCTTCCAATCTAAATTATTCTATGATAACACCAATAAAGAAACAAGGGATAAATCTATTATTCAGCTTTTAGGAAGGGTATTTAACTTAATTCAGTTAAGCTTAATAACTGAGCAAAAAAAAAAAGAACAACACAAAGCCTCTTACCCAAATTTGTCTTCATCTATTTACTAGCAAGATAAACAACTCCTGACAAAGGCATCTCTAGTAAATGCCTCTGGTTAGGACTGAACCCCCCCAACCACTCTCTTATATATATGTCAGAAAGCCATAATTATGTTTTTATTCATATTTAGCACAGCTTTACGTGCCTCTAAAACAAAACTGAAAAGAAAATTTGTATTAGAATGTCAACAGCAGCTCATTCCCTACCTCACCCTAAAATCTAAGGAAAGCTTGTTTTCCCAAAATTTCCATTTCAGTGGATGTACATAAGCAAGTATGAGCATACAAATTTAGAAGTCTGTTGTGTAAAAGTTCACTTTCAGAAAATTTTGAACAGTCTAAATGTACTTTCATTCTTCATTTATCAAAGTACTTATCACTGAAGACATTCTCTCTCATTAAGGGAAAAACCAGACAAAGACTTTTTAATTTAAAAAAATCAAAGCCTCTGTTGGCCAGGAGCAGCAGTACCTAATCCCCCAAGGCCAGGTGGCAAAGTTCTGAGTACTAGTTGTTAAAAGAGCAGTAAAAAAGGTATGAAGTCCAAGTGCATGCAACAAAGTGCCTTGCCTAAATCTGTCCCCATGTGAATAGAGGGGGTAGCAGAGTGCTGGCAGTTTTTATTGAACAATTTTCACTCTGCATCAGAAGCCCTGGAGATCTGAGGAGAATCTGAAATGTAACCAGCAGTCTGGTTCCTCAGGTCCTTGTCTTAGCCTGGGCACAAAATCAGGCTGTCTCATCATTTATGTTAACCATACCCACATCTTAGGTCTGGTCATGATTGACCATGGCTTTAAATCCATGTAATATTTGGTGTATGCACAGAAACCAGAATTAAAGATATATCTAGCCCTCTGTTCCTGGTGTAGCTCTATACAACAATCTGCTGAATTAGAAACTAATTTATAAAGTGATGGGACAAGTCTTTATATAAAAAGGCAATATTTGATAGCACCTGATGTAGCCGCTTTTCCTAAATGTAAAAATTCATGAAAACAGTAGTCCCTTAAAATATTGGGGTTTATTGTAGCAGCAGAAGTTTTCAAAAGGCCAAAAATATTATTTTAAGATGCTTCATTTTCTCTCAAAACCTTATAAGTGGAATTTAGTTGCATGTGGAAAATCTGCAGTTCATGTACATTTTTCATTAACCAGAAAATAAATACCTCAAATCTTTCACTGTACAAGACTTCATACTACAATAAGGATATTTAATATGCTAATATTTGTTTCCCCATCTGTAGTGCACAGTAAAGCTACTGCTCCCCTATTGACAATGAATGTTGCAGAAGATGGTGAATTGTTATTGATAGACAACTGGACTTGAGATAGGTGCATGACAAAACCAAGTAAATAAACTTGAAAAAATGGAAGAGTAAAGGGTCAGCAACAAGAATTGCTCTGATATACTGATAAATTCCTTTTCGAAGTCTGTGGCATAACTGTAGTAAATGCTGTATTTGTTACCACTAGTCAGAATATGAGAAACATTTACTCTTATTAAAAAGTAATTCAAAGGGTCTTTTAATTTTAATTTTTTAATAAAAAGTGAAATTAAAAGTTTTAGAAAAAATAGGAAAAAGTCAAAAATAGGAAAGTCAAAGCACTGTATTATCCCAGAGCTGTTTGGTGGCTGGGAAACAACAGGAAAAGGACTGGAAAAGCCATTACAACCTTTACTGCCATGGTACATTAAGAAAGACAACAGCATACAAAGAACAAACATTTTAGACACAAAATAACATTTTGCCAAAGCCCTGTTTTACATCTAACAGTTCCTGCAGTCAAAAGCCAAATTGCACTTGGCAAGTAAATATGGGGAATTTCTCATTACAAAGATATGCAATATGCAAATGCATAATGGTCATCATGGCGGTCATATTTTAGTATTTTATTTTTTCTTACTGTAATAAGAATACCTCATTTGGTCCAAACACCAAGCTTTTTTACTAGCAAAATCTACAAGTGCAAAAATTGTTACTTTTTGTGTTGGATGCTGCTGCTGTGTATTTCCAGTACACATTTCTCACAGGATGCCCAAATAAACTTCAGTTGGTCCTTCATTTTTTTATCCTTCACAATACAGCAACTTCCAGCATCACTTGCTCACAAATACTGTATAGCGATCTACATAAAATCTGTTTAAATATCAGGACAACTGAGTATTTTATGTAATACGGCACTGATAACCATTTTAAAGTGGCATTTGTACACCAAATAAATTTGACAGAGAAACAAGAGAATCTTGGTTAACCACTTCACCAGAAAATTTTGACTCAGACTCAAAAAAGTGTGTGAAGGAATCATAAATATTTCTCAGTGAAGAAGTACCCTGCAAATTTCTTTGGAAAACCTATTCTTTACTGGATTGCATGTGTTGAAAAGTGCATTACTAAATCAAATTTAATAAGTTAATGAGATTGAGTTTTAACTAGTCAACTTAATTACCTGTAATTGATAGTGTAACAGATGATAAACTACTGTAACTATGAAGTCCAATTTTACTTTCTAAAAAAAAAAAAATTTAACTTGAAAGAAGCTGGTCTTCTGAATGAAATTATGAAGTAATTCTACAGCTCCTGTTCAGTAGTACAGCTCCTGTTCAAATTTATCTTCATGCATTCCAATTAAACTAATCTTTAATCATGGCTGATGGTCATCTCCCACAGCTCATGGGAATGTTCTATAACACAAGTATGTGAAATTTAAAGACATGCAATCTCTTTGGAACTTACAGGCGGAATATTGACTAAAAAGATTTTCACAGTATTTTCGGAAGGCCAGTCAGAGTCTTTGTCTTTCCCTACCTATGGAAAACCACAGTTTATATTGTAGCAGTATCAGCATAATTTATCCTCACCTTCACATGAAAATTTCAACAGAGTGTTTGCTGAGACACTGATTTACCAGCCTTCCCCAATTTTGTCCTGGCACAGCAGACTAAAAACAAAGCATGTTTCCTTTTTGCAGTTCAAATCATTACTATTATGAAATCTTCCAAGTCTACTATATTTTTATTCCGCTCTGCTTTCATTTTGAGGATATCAGCCAGGCCCAAGCTTTATTTCATCACCTATCTAAAACTATTCTAAACACAGCATAATCTGAGTGTTTAGAGAGAGGCAACCAGAAGCATTCCCTGCTGTCAATTTGCTATTTCTAAGTGCAAATACTGAGATGTAATTGAGACGGATAGAACTGATGGTAAATTGCTTTAAGACATTTAAGAGTGAAGCACCGTGTTTCAAGAGAGATGACAGCATCTTCATACAGTAATGACAATTCAGTTCTCTGTGCAGCCACAGTGGGAATGAAGATCTTCCTTGGTAAGGGTCGAAGACCACTTCAATATCTGCAGAAAACAGGAAACTTTCCTTGCCATTGTTTCTGTCTGGTCTGACAACTGTAACAGTTCAGTACAACTAAACCCGGGAAAAAGTCCCTTTATTTCCTGTGAGGACAACCTTGTAGCATATGGGAAGAAATTAACACACTCATACAGAATATAACTGCCAACTTCCAGGCATTATTCTTAATAAACAGGATCTCATGCAGTGTCAAAGAGATAAATGAACCCTTAAGTAAATTAAAAGTTACTGCTATCAGCTCTTCACTCTTCTGGCCCTACCCACATAAAGAATCCTTCCAGGTATACCACAAGATATTTAAATGTGGTCTACAACCAATTAATTTAGTGATTTCCATTCATTATTTTCAGTATTGTTATTATTAATGGTGTTTATGTGTTATTCTGTGTAACTGAACTACAGAACCAATATCTTAATAGAAAATGAACCTTTCCAGTTAGAGAAAACAACAGACACAATCCTTGTACTTAATATGTATCTAGTGTAACTCTAAGCCACAGAAAGATCTCAGCTCTGCCAAAAATACTCCCAACATTATGGAAGTAATCTACAACTTAGCACTTTACAAATGTTCCATCAGTCACACCCTTCTGAAAACCTGGAGGTCTCTTCTACTGATAAAAGAGATTAACTAAAGACAGCTCAAATGCTGCTCTTGCCAATAAAAAATTCTCAGTTATCTCTTGATAATTTTTGAAATTTCATACTTTATCATAAAAGCACATAAGCACACAATAACCAAATTCAAAGATAATGGTATTTTCACAACTCAAGATGACTGTATTTGAAGATGTCTAAGAAACACTGCACTTGTACTGCTCCCCACTCACAGCAAACATCCAATAACATAGTTAACTTCTGGGACCATGACCAGCATCTAATTTGACACTGCAAAAGCCAGTGATGTCTGCCTTATTAACACACATACTACACTATGAGGAAATCTCATCACATACTTACCATGTTTCAAAGGGGATTTTTGTGCAAGTTTTCATTTTTAGAACTAATTTTAGTAACCCTTTCCTCTTCCTTTTCAATCTTGCTAGTGTATTTTTCCTTTATATTTTCTCCTTCCTATTTCCAGAGCACAGAAATGTAATCTCATAACTCTTACTGTTCCTATTTATTCCTGGTTGGCTACTTAATCCTTCACTGAGATCTCTTTCTAGATCTTTTCCCTATTCACATAGCAAAGCAGAATTGTAAGAAAAAGCAAATGGCAGCTGCAAGTCATACTTCAAGAATCTTGCCCAATCTCTAAAAATACCGCTTTTGAAATTTAAAGATAAGTAAAGAAGTAAAAAAGGGGCCTAAGTAAGGTGCTAACTGCACATTGAAGAAGGATAAACAAATCTAACACCTTTCAGTCAAGAAAGATGTTACTATGACAAGTATGAGGTACTGAATTATGACAAGAAAAGTCATAATTCAATATCTCAAACATTTATTACACACATTTGGGGATGTTCTTGCCCTCTGAAAACTGCAAAATACCTAGAACGAAACAAGGCAGAAGATCAAGGATACTGACACCAGAAGAACTCATCACAAACGAATTGGAAAGATGATTAAAAGTATGAAAAGGGTTTCATAAAAAGAATAAATAGATTTCTAATGAGAAAAATAGTGATGTAAGTAGTTAGCACATTTTTGAGACAGGATATTTAAAATGCGCAAAAGGAATTCTTTTATGGGACACACATTCAGAAGTTACAGGTGCCAAAAAAAATACACAAATACAAAAATAAAGTAATCAAACTCAGAAATCACTTAGTTTGCAACAAGGTACTACACCTACACTCTTCAGGAGAGACCTGAGAGCCCCCAGTCACAAAGCACAGACTCTCCAAATAATGCTACTACTTAATATTATTAAAAAAAAAACTACTGTGTGTTGTAGTTTAGCAATGGTATTCCCCAGTTTAGTGCTCCCACTGAAACCACACATCACTGATTCACTGCTCCCCCCTCCTCTTGTAGTGAGCTAGAGAGGAAAATTTGAAGCACAAAAGGTAAAGATCACAGGTTGAGATAAGAACAACCTACTGGAAACAGCAATGAGATAAGAAAATTAACAGTAACAGCAACATTACTAATGGCAGAGGGCACAAGAAACAGGTGAATGATTCAGATGGAAACAGCAGGACCTGACCACAGCCTCCACCAGGCTACCCTGACCAGAATGGACCCCTTTGTCCCCAAGAGATTCCCTTTTCCCCTCTCCCACTGATGATTTGAGATGGTACAGAATAATCTCCATGTCCTAGCCATGCCGCCTCCTGTCTGCTGCAAAAATTAACCCTGTCCTGGCCAGAATCAGGGCAGTGGGCTAGACCTTTTCTTAAATCTGTCACAGCAATTCACAGGTTCCTTCCAGCCCATCTCATTTTAGTCATTATCATACTCTGCAAGTTCATTTTTAAGTAGCATTTTATCATACCTTTCATGAACAAAAACCAACAGACACTAGAAGGAAGGAAGCAGCTCTCATGATAAATGTAGGGTGGCCATCTTTACAAAGGCATTCTTTGAATCAGGACTTATTTATTGCCTTCCTGCTTCCTATGGCTTCTGCAAAATAGCTCTCCCTCCCAGACAACAAAAAGATAAATACAAGCTATTCAGCCACAAACACTTTACAAGTGACACAACACTAACTCTACAGGTGTGTGCCACTTTTTCCCTCCACCTTGTCAGGCTGTGGTATCATTTTGAGGAAAGTGGTGCTTATACACTGCAGAGCTTCAGGTGCTGCCACATCCATTTAAGTCTCAAATGCCTCTGTGACTCTTATAGCAAAGACCACACTCACACTACACAGAGGATATTGTCTCAAAGCATTCAATTGCATGCTATTTCTTCTAGTAATACAGATACCTTACCCAAAGAATATAAGGATATGGTAACTTAGCACATACTAGAGGAAAAAAATGAAGAGGTTTTCCAGCCTTGTTTCACAAATTCATAGCATCCCAGACATCAATCACTTTGTCACAACATATTTGATTTAGACATAAAGAGACTGGGATTGTTAAGTCAACATGTAGGAACACATTCATCCCTCACTCTAGGAATTACTCATTTTAAACAGCCTTAGAAAATTAAAAATTTATTTCAGAGGTAAAATTATGAAATACGGTTTTAATTTAAATTCACCATCATATTAATTGATACTGGTCACTTGCTCTAGTTATTATAATAGGCAAAATAGATTTAGAAAGTAAACATGCCAATATATATAATGTATTTAACATCCAGGCACAAGTATCAGCAGCCACAGAGAAATGTCATTTTGAAGTGAGAATTCATATAAAACTTCCCTAGGAAGGTCAAGGATTAGATTATTTATTCTGCTTCACTCATCAAGATATTATCAATTTGTCAAGGGGCCTGCATCATACAAATTACATTGAAATAAAGAAAGCCACCTTACTACAATGCATTATGTTTTTTCCAGTACTCACTTCAGTTCTGTTTCTCCCATACATTCCCTTCATGTTCTTCAGCCTTGAACTTGGAAGCTCATCAGGGATGCCAGATGACTCGGCAGCCAGACTGCCAAAAGCACAATGGACAATCTGGAGGTCTCGTGGGGTCTAAAATAAGTGTCAACCAACGCCTAATTTCTCAGTTCTGTCCCTACAATGGGATAAACTCAACTGTGAGCAGCCTATGAGACAATCCCAGGAGCAATCAAGCTTCACAAAACAAAGCTGGCTTTGAACAGTTGTCCTTGCAGCTTCTCAGACATTTTAAGCAGACAACCATTCTTTTAGCATCAATTATATATGAAGGGAAAGAGTTGCTTTGCTGTCAGAGTGGTGAACTGGGAATCAAGACATCAGATTACATTTCTGGTTCTGGCACAAGCTTCCACAGGGAGTCAAAAATCAAGATCTAAGTTTCCCATTTGTAGAACTACACAGGTTTGATTTATTCATGAAAGCAATGCACTAAGATATCTCTGAATAGAAAATAGTACAAAAGTGCCAGATTATCTGTTTCCTGAGCAAAAATAATACAGTTGAATTTTTTTAAAAAAAACCCAAAACTATGTATGTGAGTTTTCTCTTAAATTTTGAATAATTGCTTGCTGAACAGTACAGCCTGGCAATCTGCATTGCAATTTCAGAGTATAAAGGAAGTAGAGATGCAACCCTGAAAATTCTGTTCTTCTGAAACTGGCTGAAACTTCAAGGCAGTCAGCCTTTTTTCTGTCATAGCAATAAATTGCAAACTGATGACTCATGGAGGTTGGAAAGGAGGTCATCTAGCCCAATTGCTTGAACAGAGCAGTGTCAACTAGAACAGGTTGACAGTCTTGCCTAGATGACCTTCAAGCAAAATTTTAAAAAAGCCTCTGAGCAACTTATACCAGTTTTTGACCAGTTTTATTGTGAGCAGTATTTTTTCCTTTCACACCACGTTGGAGTTCCCATCTTCCATGGCCTCCCCTTCTTCCACTCTGCACTTCTGAAAGGAATGTGGCTGCATCTTGCCCACACCTATCCATCAGGGAGTTGTAGACAACAATAAAAATTCCACCTAACCTTCTCAAGGCCAAAGACCCCTGGCTCTCTCAGCCTCTTTGCAGCAATATGCTCCCGGCCCCTCCTCACCTTGCTGGTCAGCAGCAGACTTGTGTCAGTAGGTAAAACTATTTCCTCAGGGAGCTGAAAATGTGACTCTCAGAAGCCTCACAGATGTAGAGCAGAGGGTAGAGAGTCACCTCCCTTCACCTGCTGGCAACACCCTTGCTAGAACAGTCCCAGGATGCTGATTCTTTCCTGCACTGAAAGGGTGCAGTGCTGACTCATACTCCAGTTCTTGCCCAGAAGTACTCCCAGAGTAACCTCTGTAAAGCTGCTTTCTAGCCCCCAGCCTGTACAGGTGAACCAGGTCATTCCATCCCAGGAACAGGACTCTACCACCAAAACACAGTACCCAGCACCAGATTCAGACACCTCTTCAACACCTCCAGGAGTGGTGACTCCACTTTGCAATCTTGATTCTTGTATTCCTCCTGAGTAGCCAGTCCCACATGTTCATCAAAGACCACAATAATTCTGCTCGATCCCAAACAGAAAACTGAATCAATACACACATAGTTGAGTCCTAAAGCAAAAACAGTTAGATAAAATTTCTGTAAAAGATTATGCATGAGGATGTGAGTACAAGTAGGTGAGTACAAGTGTTTTCTTCAAGACACTTGTATAAAACGGTAAAGTCTTAAATAAAATTCATTACCCTTGCTCAAGCCTGTATTTCATTCATGGGTAATCCAATTCCTTTCCAAACAGGGACATATACTTTACTCAGAGATACACAGTTATAGCCTTCTGCAGATTAGCAAATCATGCCAATCAGTATCTTAGGTCAACTACAGCCAGCTTGGATTTATTTTGGCCAAAGGACAGCTCCTTTAGGTTTCCCATGCAAAGAACTTTTCAATTTCTCACATGGTGTAATACTGTTACAATGACTCCAACCTTGTTTAATTGACAAAATTGCTCTTCATGCTAATCTTACCAAATAAACGCAAATCAACCTTGGGATGCCTGGTTTTTAAGCTTGGTGTTCATAAAATGGTGACAAAAATTACTACAAAATGGAGTTTAAAAATATGTCTCCATAAATATTTCAAATTGTTGTCATTATATCACAAAGCTTTCACATTGTCATCTCCAAGGAGCTTCATATCTCCTTGATGTTTCTTGTAGGCAGCTCCTCTAAGCACTGACTCTTCTTTCTCACAGCAGCCAGCTGACTCCAGATCCCTCAACCAACCAATCCACTCTTTTATAACACTCTTCTGATTGGCTACAGGTGTGGCCTGTTAAAGTCAGGTCTGTTCCTAATCTTTAATAATGAACCCAGCTGCAACTCTTTAGGGGATAAGATTACTTTCTATACTACCTTTATTTCTTTATATTGTATCCCACTACATGAAATCACTGCAAACA
Organism: Zonotrichia leucophrys gambelii; assembly: GCF_028769735.1. Lineage (NCBI taxonomy): Eukaryota > Metazoa > Chordata > Aves > Passeriformes > Passerellidae > Zonotrichia > Zonotrichia leucophrys. The sequence continues at coordinate 119,204,684 of NC_088171.1, read as the reverse complement.
GCATACTAATCAACAGCATTAGGCTGCATGGAATAACTTAAACCTGGATGTTCTGATCCATGGTCCCCCTAAAGTAGCCTCTTCTAAATTAGCAACTCACACTACAAATTTGTGAAACACATGTGCCAGGAGAGTTAGGACTGAGCTGTAAGGCAGAGCAAAGAAATAAATGGAAAACTGCAAATATTATTTATAAATACAGATAAATCATGAAGTTGTACAACATTTCTAAGCATATTATAGGCTTCAAAAGATTAAGTCTTAGTCTACAATAAGTCTTAAGAACAGATAAGTTTCTTAAATGCTATGGAACAAAGATTTCTCCTTTCAGTATTCTAAACTTTTCACTGAACAGCTCAACAAACCACCTTTCTTCCCAAAGAAGAGTTTTTCACAATACAATCTAAGTGCATCTGAGAGCAGTAAGAAGAAATACATTGAAAAGTATGAAACATTTGTCATTGTCTAGCCTAAATCCCTCCAATTCCAAACAAGATAAGATATGTACTCAAAAATTCTTCTGAAAAAACTCTGGTTTTTGCCACTGTCCTACATTGCACGAATTCTGAGCTCACCTAGTAAAGACACTCACGTGAAAAAAAATCTTTCTTGCTAATCCACTCCATCAAGCAGAGTGTTCAACCTTGGGGCAGGTGTTACAAAGAAATAAACAGCTTTTAAGCAGTTACCCTTACTCTGATAGGGACCACAGGTGGTGCCATGGATACAGACAAGCAAAGTCAAATAAAAATAGAATGCCACACTCACATTTTTTGTTAACACTTCAGCAAGTTAAAAACAGAAATTGGAAGTGAATGGAAAAGATATTGACTTTCTATGGTAATTGTGTTTGCACTTCCTTTTGACTTTTCATGATGAAGTAGCCATAGAATGTTGTTTTTCTTTTCCTGAAGAGAAAGGAAATCACATAACCTTATCAAAAAATGCAGCCAGCTAAAACCCTTCCCTTCCATTCATTTAAATCCCTTTTATAAAATATAAATGCAATTATGAAAAGCACTATGAAGCCACTAATCATCACTGTAATTGAGATATAACATATTCAGTGAGTGGGACCAGATGATCCTTATGGGACCCTTTCAATTTAAGGTATTCTGTGATACATACACACATGCACACAAAAACAACACACACAGACACACTGTTTTTATATCAAACCACAGCCATAAAAGATCATTTATAAGTTGGGGTTTTTTTGTGGAAAGCCCAACATCTAACTTTATTATATAGCATAACTATTTGAGTAGCTTTCATCCACGACATAAATCCTTCATTGCTAGCCAGGCTTAGTAACACTGAATTTAACTATAAAGGTTACCTGAAGTCTCCATTACTGTAATCACTTCTCCAAATAATTAGTCTGCTCAAAAATCAGAGAAATATTTATTGAGCCAAGAGACAGGGAATGTTCAGCAGGGGAACACAGAAGCCGAGGAGTCACACAGACACTGAAAAGGCTGCACAACAAACCTTATAAACAACATCTCTTTATACCAATTGAAAAGCAAGGATTCAGCTTCCCTTAACAGGGCACATTTAAAGAAAACCAACCATTTTTTTCACTTTAGAGCAAGCAGAAGACAGTACACTATGTTGTAACAAAATCAAACTGATACTTGAGAGTTAACTGGCAGAAACATATATATTCACTGGGAGACTCTGTAAACCATACTGTAGTCTACATAATAAACTAGCTTTGTTTTTCCCCCAGCTGCTTCAAGATCTAACTAGCCACCCCAGCTGAGGCCGTGGGGAAAGGCTTTCAGGAGTGCCAACATCTGCTTCTATTCCCATCAACGTCAAATTCGTCAGAACACAAAACTGTGCCAGAGAAACAATCGCTGCCATAGGAAATTAAACTCTACTTCCATGGATATCCCCTGAAGTACCAAGTGTAGCAGATTGATTACATTTCCAATTTCTATTTCAAAATAAAGTTTCTTTCCAAAAAATATACATGTGTATTTTAAATGTGTATATGCATATATGTACATGCATCCTAAAATTCTTTATGGCCTGTTTTTACCTTAGTGGCCAGTCAATTAGTGTAAATCACAAACATAAAAACTAAGCCTTATATCAGGTAAAAAGGTGACAAATTAACCTAGCCACTTTTTAGCAACTCTTTACTATTAAGTATTTTTAATGTCTCATCAACCACAGTTTTACTGGTCTCTTTACTACTGCTATGTTGAGGATTCAAGTGAGTACCCTGATTACACACTAAATGAAACTTCACATGAAAACACTCAGCAAATTACAAAAAAAACCCAACTATTTTTTTAAGACTGTCATTTAAAAATCATATGTTCCCCAGCATAAAATCACAGACCAAGGAATCTTAGAAAAGTTTATGCAGTTTTGCTCCAGTTAGCTAGCCATAGAATAGAATCATTAATGCTGGAAAAGACCTCCAAGACCATCAGGTTCAACCAGTACCCAGCACTGCCATGTTCTCCACTAAACCATGTCCCCAGGTGCCACATCTGCTTCACATGTTTTGTGAACTCCTTCAGGGATGGCAATTCCACCACTTCCCTGGCATCCTATTCCAATGCCTGAACACCCATCCAGTGAATCAATTTCTCCTAATAACCAACCCACCCCTCCCCTAGTGTAGCCTGGGGCCATTTCCTCTTGTCCTGGCACTTGTCAGGGCAGAAAAAAGACTGATCCTTACCTCACCACAGCTTCCTTTCAGGTACTTGTAAAGAATGATAAAGCTTTCCCTCAGTCTCCTTTTCTCCAGGCTAATTGTGCTTAAAGGACAACATAGGAAATGTCCCTTATGTTTACACAGATCACAGTAAATATATATTTGGTCATTTGCTATAAAGCATGAAGGAGATAAGGTAAAAATTGATGATGTTACAACTTTTTTTAAAGCATATTTACTATAAGTACTTTACCATAAGTACCTAAGGTAATTATTAATTATTCAGTCACACATTAGGATTTGTGGGCATGGAATTATTTTATACAGTGCAAATATTCATCAACTATTACTTTCTGTCCCCTCCAGAAAGTTCATTTTGATAAGAAAGAAAGATTTTCCTCTATTCTTGCAAGTACGCCTTCTCTTCCATTGGAAAGCAAAGATTTTGCCACAGGAAAATGGTATGATCATCAGCAAGAACATCTAGAAGCAGAAAAAGTCCAATTGCTAATTTAGCCAATAAAGCATCAACTGTCCATAACAGAATATTGTAGCTTAGTAAAAATAAAAACTTCTGTCTACAGATATAATTTTAAAAGGTCTTTTAGTGTCTTAAGTAAATTCTTCCATCACTTGTTACTTTTAAGAAATGCTAGAAGAAACAAAAACTGTGGTATTGCAATGGCACTCTAAATGTTATAATGAAACATCTGAAGGAAAAGAATAAGCATAAGTATATTTATTCATAATTTCCAGTGCATGCCTCCTCCTTCCAACATTGCTGCAACTACTGGGTGGCTTAAGTTTATCCGCCTCACATATGTTTACACATCCCACTGCAATTGGCCCAAAATTGTTATTGCTGAGATCTCAACACTACTATAGTTTATTACTGGAAGATTCAGGAGACACAAAAGAATAATATTAATACAAGCAGACCTTTTTCACTCAGATTTGTTTTGTCAAGAGTGCAGATATAAAATAATATACTGTATTTACACAGCACAAAGCCAAAAAAGAAGAGGTGAATTAATTCACATGGGAATGACTACTCAGCTACTTCTACTTAATAAGTAGTTACATAAAGTTACATGTATATCAAATCTTCTGTTTTGTACCTTACAGTGTTACAGAATTTTGACAGAACATACAAGCCAAGCTACTTCTCACTGATAAGTGGAGGATGAGCAATCATAGAGTAGGAGGGGAAAAAAAGACTTTAAATAACCAACCAGAAATCTGTTATTTAATTACAACATAAACAAAAGAACCTATATAAATCTAGCATATAGTAGGTATGTTTCCAGTGTAGGGAAACCAGCAAATCATTTCCCATGTTGACACAGACCAGCAAGTCACTTCCTCCTTATAACCTCTTCATTCTCTAGCCATGCACAGGGATTTTTCATTTATCTAAGTGAATACCCTATTTCCTATTAACTACAGTGAAAACTGCAGGTACTCAGAGCAAACTCTCAGGGACACTATAACTGGCTTCACCATCTCAGTCATAAAGGAAAGGTGGTTTCCACACAATGAGCTCCACTGACAACACTGAGATGACCTGGAAGTCCAGCTGTCAACTTTGGCTGGAACATAAACCCCTCACTCAGTGATGGGTTTGATGGCTTACATAAAATCAGTGTCATGGTCTCCATACTGGCCCTAGTCCAGTGGCCCTCACAAATGCACCACCACAGCTGATCTCAACAGCAGTCCTAGCAGGTAGACCAAAGGAAAGCTCAGAAAGCTCAAACAAAACTGAGGTACAATTAGAACATGTGGCATTTCTCTGTGAAGGATTTACATCTCTGAACAGTCACTTGAACCGTGTCCACAACTGTTAATGAATCTGAAAAGTTGATGTAGAACCAAGTATTTAACACCAACCCTTCTTCCTTTCTCCACATGATTTGTTTAGATCATCTTGATCCAAACTGCAAAAAGACTTATTACTGAATTCAGTGTCTGGATAGAACTTGAAACACTTACAGATTCTGATCCTTGGGAGAATTTGAGCACTTACTGCTTGAACTGAAATACCTATCTTATGTCTAAAACCTTAGAATTCAAAATTAAAGATATTACAAATTCTTCAAATTTGCTGAAATCCAAGACTCTGGCACACACCAAATTTGTGGGTTAAGGTAGAATATGGAATAACATTTCCTTAGAAAAGTTTTTTTAAAAGTAGGTAAAACCTGACCATTAAATGGAATCAAGTAAAATAATTGCACAGCCTCTTTTTCAAACATACATCCTGAGCTTAAAAAAAAACAAAACACCCCAACACATTGGACCATTTACCATTTTTCATGGTGCTGCTGAGGATAAACATATGGAGAAAATAAGCTACTCTGTAGATCTTATTTCACTCCAATGTCTGTGCTTTTATTCTCCCTGTCACAGCCAACTTAAGAATTTCCTCTTTCATGGTAATAAGCAAAAAGTCCACAATTCTCAAGGCAGCAAGGCAGGAAGTTTGCAGTTGGAAGGATTTCCCCTCTTCAATGGGACAGGGGAAGAGAAATGTATGATGGGGCTACTGTGAATACTTTTGCAATCTGAAACAGCTGATTTGAACATATTTATCACATCAGAGCCCTAAAGTGATGCTACCAAGATCAGGCACAAATGAAACACTGGCCACATCTGTTCTGCAATGATTTGTCCCTTTGGCTTTTTGAGTGAGAACTCCTGCCTTTCGGACTAGGGTATTACCCGGCACCAGCAATCCCATCAAATGTAGCAGGAAGCTCAAACTGTCCCAACAGAGCTGAGCAGAACGCACGACGTTCCCAGCTGACCCCCTATCACAAGACGGGAGTGAACGCCACATGTGGCTTTAATGCCAAGCAGCTGCTGCACACCAGCACCCCCTCTGTCCTGCTGCCTCCCCCCTGCACCGCTGGGTTTCCAAGACTGTCGCAAGTAGTGGAAACCCTACGGCATCCTAAAATGAACACAGGCCCCCTCGCCCGATAGGTTTGGGGGAGCCCAAACCCATCGCCCCCATCCGCTTCCACTCGCGGAGACGCGAGAGCATCAGTGCCTCAGCGCGGCCGGGGGACGGGGGGCGAGGCGGGGAGGGAGGAATAAAGGGATAAACGCTTCGGCTATCTCCAGACCTGTTACCCTCCCTCCCTTTCGGGCAGCAGCTGGGGTTCAGCCCTGTCCCGGCTGGGCGCTCCCTGCCCCGCGGCCCCGGCGCCGCCGCTCACCGACACCAGGAACTCCAGCGTGCCCACGTAGTCCCGCTCCGTCTTCAGCAGCTCGTTGAGGACGCACACGCGTAAGCGAAGCTGCTTCTCCAAGTCCTTCCCGCTCTCCCCCTTGCCTTCCCCCTTGCTTTCTTCTGTCATGGTGCTGCGAGGAGGATTGGTGCTCCCAGCCCGGCGCCTTCCCCGGCGCTGCGCTGCGGACAAGGACAACAAAGACCCCGCCAAGTTACACAGCGGGGCCGGGGCCGGGGCCGGCCGCTCCCCACCGCGCAGCCCCCGCTCACCCCGCTCCGCCGCCGCCCGAGCTCCGCAGGCGACGAGCCGCCCCCGAGCGCGCTCCTTTCCCGTCAGGAAGGGGACACTGCCCGGAGGAAACGAGCGGTCACTGGTTCCCAGCTCGCCCTGCTAGCTGAGAGGTTGGAAAGCCTCCGCGGCAGCAGAGACTTGGACATTAATCAAAAGCTTTGTATCCATGTGACTCCAACCCCTTCCCCCCCTTCGCTAAATCTCAGGAAAAAGGAAAGGAAACAACTTCAGGGAGGATTGCGTGCCAGCTGCCTGTTTCACACACAAGCTGCGATCTCCAGTTTGAGGCTAATTGGAGTCCTCCAAGAACAGAGTAAAAGAATTATAAAAATGTCCCAGCGAGCTGGCTGGCGAGGGAATCGGCAGTTGTTTTTGTTTTCATTTTATCATCAGCAAAGAGCCATTTCAACTTCCCCTTCCACACCTTCCCACGAGATGTATATTACAGCGTGTAAGAGCTGTGATATTCTCCCGAGCAAACATACAGAGCTAAGCGTGTGCTGAGCAGGTACAGAGAAGTTCTTTGAAGATAGTGAGGGGGTTTATGTTGGCTAGTTTTTTTGTTTACTGAAACAAAGTGCTATAAACTCTCCAGGTTATACAGTTTTCCTATCTGCCTATCAGATTTGCATGATACATTAAAAGGATAAAAAAATAATTCTGTAGGTATTTCAAACAGCCAGCAAAAATTATACAGCTGCTTTAGGTGAGGGAAACTGGTTTCTTGAAGGCTGCAATATGTCAGGATGCTACCATGTGAATTTTAAGACCACTGATGAAAACTGAAGTTTTCTCTGGGTAGCTCTTCTGTTTGTGAACGGAAAGAAAATGCGGGTCTTCAAACTTACATATTCCATATCAACTATCTTTCTAAACCTGCAACATCCTAAAGGGACAGAATAAAATGAAAACCTGAGAGTACAACTCTTCTACAGCTGCAGAACAAGTTGAGGCAGTGAGAGGAATCCTTTAGTAGGAGAGAATAAGCTAAGACATTTGTGTTCTGATAATTAGCCATCATCAGGCTGTCTGCCTCAGACATTTCTTGTGAAACAGAGGATACACTTCCCACAAGACATTTCCCAAAGAGCAGAGGAAAAAAAAAAAAAGCCTATTTCTTTGAATGTGACCTACTTCCTTGCATTCTCCCTTTCGCAAACACAAACAGCTCCTGTGCATAAAGCTAAGGCAAGGAGCAGCAATTGCTCAGGCAAATTCTTCCATATGTATCCTGCTCAGTCATTTATGCTTGTGCAGATAAGCCTGGAACTTGCCTGCTGACCTCAACATAGCTCCTTCCTCAATATAGGGCTAGTCCATTTCAAAAACAGATACTAATTTTCATGAAAATCAAAACTTCACATTTTTTAGTACCTCATGGCCCTGATAAATTTGGTTTAAATGGACTGATGGGTTGAAAAGCCAAACACAGCTTACTGAAGCCTCTTTCTTTAGAAAACCTGTTTAAAATAGACAGCCTGTCTGATGATTAGCTCAAAACTTTTTCAGCTTCTTGCTGGGCTTCATCAGTGAGACATTGTCCCAAAGTCCTGAGGTTCTGTGGCATCCGCCCTGAACCTATGGAGGAGATTAGGTGTTTCACAATTGCTTGCATTAGCATCAAGAAGGCTTCTTCTAATCACCCATGGAACCCCATGATGAAAAATGATCCAAAGCCACTGGAGCAGAACACGCTATTACTTTGCACTCCTAAATGCATGTGGGTACCCTTCTTCAGGGGCACACTACCCTCTAACTTGTTCAATTCCCCATCAAAGAACACCTTCTCTTTATTTTAGGAGAGCAGAGATAACATTTCTACATTTTTTGGTTTCAGATACCGCCGTGTGCTCTCAGCTTCAGCCATGTGCCATTGGTTGTCACAATCCCCATGCACACGCACAGACCAAGGTGACAGCTAAAAGAGGCAGGAGCAGCAGCTTGGTCTTTCTTTCCCATCATCTATAGAAGTAAAAAGAAAGAATCCTTTCCTTTTACATGTTTGTATCTCACTGCCAGGAGACCTTGGAGCCAAAGTGATTCTTGTCCTAGTTTACACTCCTGCTGCCCTCACACAATGCTCCTTCATTGAAGAAAGCAGCTCCAGCTATCTGGGCCAGCAAAAGCATTAGGGACAACACACAAGAAACTTTTATGACTCATCTAAAGCCACTGAACCCAGCAAAACTCACAGCAGATGTGCAATGATAGGAAAAGTCAGTCTAAGTAGCAGACACAATCTATGGAAAACATACGTGCCTACAGGCTCAGCCAATTTTCCTGTCAATCTGCTTGAAGTAATAAAGACACAGGGCAAGTTACACTTTTCCCTTAGTTTCAGGAAAAAGCTGAATTGTTCCAGTTGTAGTTTGCACTACACCAAAACTGAGTAAAGAAAGAATGAAATAGAAGAAAGGTAGAATATAGAGACAAAGGATTAAAAAAAATTAGCCTGAACAAAATATTTTAAGCTACTAAACAGCTGATTTTACACTGCGATGTACCAGGAAACTTGGCTAGTAGATAACTTGTTTCTGTATTTTAAACAGGTGCTATGTAAAACAGGGTCTTGATTATGCTATCATGTGGAGACAGCAATCCTTGTTCCCTAAGTGGAAAGACACTGATTTGGAGAAACTGAAAAATCATACTGTTCCCATGGAATGTTATAACTCTGGAATGCAAGAAGAACTATTTTGGTCTAAGGGTATTTGAGGCTCAAGTTGGATTTCTACTTAGAGTTCCATTGAAAAAAATATGGCAACACATATGGCCCATACACATAGCTGAGGATGGATGTGACCTCCTCAGATGTGGTCCAGCCCTCCTGCAGCAGAGTGCCCAGGGCAACAGGACAGGTTGTCCAGCCAGGTTTTGAGTAACTCCACAGATGGAACTCCACAGTCTCTATGGGAAACATGTGCTAGTGTTTGACTGTATTCTACAGTTAAAAAAAGAAAAAGTCTTGTGTTCAATCAGAATTTCATGGTTTTTAATGTGTACCCATTGCTTCTCACCCAGCCAGCTGGCACTACTGAGAAAAATCTGAGTCCCTCTTCATTATTCCCTCCCTTCAAGCATTTAGAAATTACGATAAGATTGTCCATGAACCTTCTCCCTTCTAGGCTGAATAGTCCCATCTCCCTCAGCCTCTCCATGTATGTGAGATCCTCCATTTCCTTAGTCACCTTTGTGGTCCTATCTGATGATCTGGACCAAGATTCCTTATTAAATATCTTACGCATGTCAGACTGAAGTAATTAAACTCCAATGATCTGCCATGACATTTAATGGCCTCTATGGGAAAACCCCATGGATTTATTTCTGTGTTGAGACTGAATGATGGATATCGATGCAAGACAGCCCCAGTAGCACACAAGAATATAGTCAAGTGTTCTGCAGGACACATTATCTTGTATTACAGCACTGTAAAGGATTCCTCAATCCAGCTGGGATATCTTCTTTTCAGAGAGAGCTGAAACAAATATTTATATTTAAAAAAAAAAAGAGACAAAAATCTCCTTAAGAATTACTAAGAGGCCCATGCAAAAAATGTGATAACAAAGACTAAAAAATTCCCCAGGATAAAAACAGTTTCTTTACAGGTGGGTCTAACACCATACTGTGCCATTAAAAGGTTAATATGTATGGGACTAGCTGTAAAGTGTTATGAAGTGTTGGAAAGTAAATAAACTGCAAACTTCACTTTCGACACATAACTGTCTGTTCATTCACCGCAGAATTTAGACCAAACCAACTTGTCAACCACAGGTTTTAAAGAGAAGTGGTTATATGTACAGAATGAACCAAAATAATCAGTTCTATAATCTTCCTTTATGGCATTTTGGAAGAAAGATGGAGGTACTTTAACCACATTTAAATGGTCCCAAGCATAGTAAGTTATAATCTTCACTGTAAAGTAATCATCAACATAACAAGTGAGCCCATATAATCAAAAGCTTTCTGCAAGTATTCTGAATACAAGCTGCTCTCCTTCCCAAAACCAGATTCTTTTACCCCAAGCTGCTGCAACATTTCTCTCCCAAGTATGATTGCCCAGAACTTCACCACAAAGCTTTTCCAGGAGCTTCTTATGATAGTGTGTCTCTATCCACAAGGCTTTTAATACTTTTATTCCCACCAGCACAAGGAACATAGCAAACATCTGTAGCAGACAAAATCTTAACATTGAGCTTTACTCAGCATGGAAAGAACAACTGATGCATGATACAAACCTGATTTATCAAAAAATAAAGCTAAAATTACATATAGAGATTATAGCTCTTAATAAGAAGGGTGATTTGCAGTTCACTTAAGTGAATGTATGTTATTTTCCCCATGGGGATAAATTGTACCCTTAAGAAATCCTGCAGTAAAAGCCACCCAAGTCCTAGAATGACAAGGGATCACTGCAGATGGTTTTTCTTCAGAAGGTCATCTAGCATGAGCCAGCATGCACACAAAACCCCAAGACAGGAACAGAACAGTTCAAATATCTTTTGACTTTAAATTGGTATTAAATGACTACATATAAACGCATGGCAAGATTTGTTCAAGAAACTAATTAGTTCAGGAAGAAATTGCCCTTATCTGAAGCTACCATTGCTAAATAAAAAGAGTCTCCACAAGGTTCAGCCCAAATTTAGGTACCCTGATGAAAGCTATTTAAACTAAAACCTCACCTCCTGTAATGTCCAAGCAGAAGAACAGAAAGAACAGCTGCACACAATTACTTCATCTCAATTTGAGGACATCTGATTACAGCTTCTTCACGTTAGCTTTTTAACAACCTTTTTAAAACTGGCAGGAAGTTGAAATAAAATTCATTATAAACCATGCAAGCTGAAATAAAAAGAATATTGTTTATACAAATAATGTTGAAAGACCTATCTTGGTAAGAAATACAAGGTCTTCTATGCTGCTAGCCATCTTTATATCACTATGGATTCTACATGGGAAGGAGGCCACAGCTGATCAATTAACTTGATTGATTGATCAACTTTTCTTGAGCTGCATGTGGGATATCTGCAGAGCAACCAGAGAGATTGAGCAATAGGGATTTATGTGGAAACAATGACAGAAAAATAAATCAGTAACACTTCTTTGGCTTTCAGCTAAGAGACAAATAAACAAATTATGATACAAAGAAAAGTGTAATGAATTTCCATTTGGTTTACTTTAGGGCAAAAATAAAAACAATCTTATAAAAAGAAGAAACTAGCTTTCAAGAATAATGTTAGCTGGTGCACAGGAAGTTCTCTAAAGAGTGTAGCACATTTGTTTGCTTATATTTAATCACAGGGCAGTAAATCATCAATAAGACTCCAACACTACATGTTGAACTGTTATAGAAATGTGCACAACTATTTTGAAGGACTTAGAAGGTGGAAAGAACATTAGATTCATCAGCTGGGACAAGCTATAAGACAGATCTGTATCTGGCTTTCACAGGCATCCATTATATTTTAGCAAGTACATTATGTCTAGACCCACTTGAAGGCTCTTTTCAGCTTGAGTACCTTTGATACAGGAGGTATTTTTATCACATCTTAGTAAGGAACTTTTGTTCTTCAGAGTGCAAAGACTTACTATTGTTATTCAGAAGTTAATACATTAAATATTTTATTTAACAAAAATCTTTGTTCTGATTTTCAAAAAGGTTGGGGTTTTTTTCTCTGGTATTTTAATATTCTTACTCTTGGACAATGACCTAGGGGTTTTTTTTTCATCTTTTTTTGAAGTGTAAAACTGATCAGTAATCTCTCCAGTCACTGCATGTGCAGAGTAAGATACTGTCAATATTTGCTGAAAATCTTACATTAAGCTTAAACTAAACAATTGGTTTTAAAAAATTGTATTTTGCTGTAATTGCTGGATTAAGTGATACAGGATCTTCAAATATCAAACTTAAGGTTCAAGCCCAAAAAACCAGCTCACCTCAATTCATACGTTGTCAGAAATTATTTTTATGCTGCCAAATATGTGTTTGAGAGAGAAGGTGGGGAGCAGGCAAGGAGAGGTAACATAAAGCCGATGTCCAGACATGCATGTAGGCAGAAAACAAGTCACACTGGTGATACCAGCACAAAACAAAAAGCATTTGATTGGCCTCAAGATTTCCATTTTCTTTTAAGTAACCAATACTTGCACCATGTCTCTGTCTCTGGCAAACCAAGAGTAAATGCAGAGTGGTCAAGTTATGATGTGCTATAAGGTACGTGACAGCTAAGCTCCTCTTTTCTCCAAGTTCCTTTTGCCATGCAGCAACTTCCACAGATAATAAAAACCAGCTGAGATACAGAGTTCATTGGTTAAAGTTGAAAGTACAGAACAAACTGCTATTACACTCCAGAGATTTAATGCTGATGATACCCAAAGCAGATATTTTGCATCTCCAGCCCTTCAGAGTACAAGACCAGAGAAAGAAATATTTTGAAACTATTCCAAACTAAGGGCTCTAGCAAGAAGCTATCAATCAAGAAAAGGCAACTTTAGGCTGAAAAATTAATTTGGATTTTATTATGGTTGATGCATTTTCATTATTAAAGAGCTGAAAGAATGATAACTACTACAGAGAAATCTGGTTTTTTTCTTCCCTAGGTAGGATTGTTGCTGTCAGAAGATGAAGCCTCTGCCAAAATAAAGGCTTTAAAAATTTAGAGCTTATCAGCAGAAAAGCAGAGTAAGAGTGGACATTCCCAGAGAAGAAGGCCAAGTATAGCAGAGTGTTCCAGTATTCATTTGCTAAGTTTTTATATGAAAAACCAAAACCTTCTATTTTTAAAAGCAGAATTTAACCAAAAAAAAAAAAATATGAATGGTAATTTTATCACAGTGGCAACTTATTATTTTATAGTAAGATAGTTCTCAGACAAACTATGATGTATGTTTGCATGTTCTTTGTTCATTTGTCCAAACAAGGAACAAGACAAGGCTCTGCAGGCCAAGCCATGTGCTTCAACCACAAAACAACACGATTCAGGGTTAGATCATCAGCTGACATAAATCACCATAACTCCATTAGCTTCACTGACCATTAAAGACTCAGATGAAATATGGACTAAAAGCGTAACCCTACTTGAACTATCACCCATCTATTTTAGCTCTGTATGAGAAAAAGACATTTTACTGCATGTTTTAATGTACTTTTCTTCCCTAGAAAGGTAGAAAAATGCAAGAAAATAAAAAATCACTGCCAAAAAATCTATGAGCTAAACTGAACCACATAGATGCCTTTGTAAATATACTTAGTTTGTCAGTTGTACAATAATTACACATTAATACTAATTGTTTGTAGAATAATATTAATAAGCCGTGATAATTTGCTCTGAGTCTCTTGTTAACCTTCCCTTTCACTTCTACCTATCATGGTAACATATATGACTTTATTAATATATTCACATGGTTTGTCCCCAGTGAACTATGAAATGTCAGCTCTAGCAGTACAAATTTCTTTCAGGCAACACTGATTGAACAATGATGTGGAAGGTTTTTGGTTTTTTTTTAAAGACAAACTTATTCATTCAGCTTCTCTAACTTCCAGGATTTAGTTTCCATAACACAACCACTTTGATACATCAATTTAAAAAATAGCCTTTGTGGTATGATCCAAGTGACTACCATTCAGGCATTAAGCAACACAACTGGGATCTGGTACATGTTTATTATCTTGCCTTTCCTATAAGGCAAAAAGGTCTATGATATTAAGTGCTAAGGTTGGGATTAAAAAAATAACACACTGGTATTTTTGTTATTACCTAATTGTTGTTTATAATGGAAGAAAGACAGTCAAAGCAACAGTCCTTGCCCTTCAAGTAGAAACTGTTCAAGACATCATTCCCCAGTTTTGGGGCAAGCTGACTGCAGTCCTTTGAGACTATGAGAAAGTTCCTTTATTTTGCATATGCAGCTACTAATGCAAGTGTTTCAAAAATACTTTGCCTAGGTAGATTGCAGATTTGGAGGCTATGTCTCCTTTCCCTGCACTGTGGGACCAAATAATAATTCTGAATCCAGACAAGTCAATCAGACGGAATTTGTCCAATTGCTGTGAATTTATCTGTAGTTGTAAAATACTTTTTCCTGACCCCTATAGTGGAGTCTGTAAGGAAGTGAAGAATTATTACAGTAACATATATTTTAAAAATCATATAGATGACAAGGACTAGCACTCCTAGATTAAACATCCTGCTCAAAGCAAGTATAATGAGAGAAAGCTACACAGCTGAGTTTGTAGTGTCTACTACTCTGGGGAACCTATTCCAGTGTTTTACCACTCCTATGGGGTATTTTCCCCTATGTACCATTAACATTTTCCATATTCTTATGTGTCTGTTGCCCATCATCCTTCCACTGTATAACTCTGAGAAGATTCTGGCTTAATCTCTCCATAATTTAGAGAGTCACAGAGAGCAGAACCACCTCTGCCTGTTCTTCTACAGGTTAAACAAACCTATCTGGTTCTCTCAGCCATTTCTCATACCCTATAAACTTCCTACTGGCTCCCTGCTGGACTCATTCCAGTATTTCAATGTCTGTCTGGTACTTAGGAGCCCAAAACTGGGTATTGTGCTCCAGCAGCAGTCTCTGAAGTGTTGGACACAGGGGAAGAATTATTTCCCTCAACCTGCTGCATTGTTGTTCTTAGCCTGCTTCAACATCCATCACTGAGTAACTTCTCCTTACGAATGGAATGCCCAACTTGCCAACTATGCTGATTTTCAAACACTTTTGTTCTGCCAAGAAGCCATGAAACCTGAGAAGAAGCCAAGAAGTGTCTCAATATGAGTCTACTCTTCATTATTACCTAAGTAAGCATCACTCTGTGCCGAATAGAACAGTTTATGTTCAGCAGCACTACAATGCTACTCTGAGAAAAAAGCTTGCTAGATGCAGGATATAAATGTGTCTGCCAGTGACAGCACACTGATTTATGAGTGCTGAAAAATCAGTAATTTGAGTACAAGCTAGGTGAGGATCAGCAACCATTTATGGCCATCTATAAAGGCCATGTAGCAATAAGTGCATTATGGCAGCTATGGGAATAGGTGATTAGGAATTTCCTGTGGAAGTAGCATTTTTATTTTCCACAGTAAGAATTCCCATTTAGCTGCTATAACATTGTTTGGACTCTAGAGAGTTTCCTGCACAGGTGCTCCATGACCACTGGAAGGAACTGCAGAAATGTTTGTGCAGCTAAAAAGCACAA
Organism: Zonotrichia leucophrys gambelii; assembly: GCF_028769735.1. Lineage (NCBI taxonomy): Eukaryota > Metazoa > Chordata > Aves > Passeriformes > Passerellidae > Zonotrichia > Zonotrichia leucophrys. Next base: position 119,189,272 of record NC_088171.1, on the reverse strand, counting down.
AAACATGTTCTGTCAACCATATGAAATCACAATTTAAAAAATGTTTCACTACACATGATGAAAACACATGGCCAGAAAACAGTAACCTAATAACTGAATTTAAAGTTTGCCACTAATTTGTTGTGCAAACCCCATTAAGCCATTTCACTACATGCACCTCTGGTACCTACCACCTCTTAGCTCCATTTACACACTTGACTACCACTAATCCATAAATCAATAGAGGCTTTTTCTTTTTTTTTTTTTTTGCTTTTTTTTTTTTCTGGCAGCTTTTATGTTTTCATGGGCCTTCATAACTCACACTTCCTTGCTCACATAATGTCAAAAATACCTGGCAGTGTTTCCACAAAGTACCTCCTAGTGAAAAGAGACAAAATTTGCTGCTGTTGTAAACCAGAATTATCAGTAAAGGGCAGAAATCCTACACTAGCAAGAATTTCACAACAGGAGACTAAACAGTAACACCTATGTTAATCTGTGTAATTTGTAATCTCTGATAGGCTTTCCCTTCTCAGACAACAGAATTTATTCTTACAGGAATAATGTTGCCTCAATGATTATCTTTTCCATTGGTTTTCAAATTACTTCAATAAAAAAAGATTTTATTTTTACATTACAAAGGAGGTAATATATAACACAGCTGTAAGACCTGCTGTCCCAGTGAGTTATCACAGATTTGCACACCACTTGCTAGTGCAGTTTGGCTTCCCTGTGAGACAGTGATGTTACAGCCCTGGTACTTCATTCCATAAATAAATGCTTGGTGAAATAAATTCCATAAATAATTCCAGATGCAGGATTTGGACTTCCAGCAAGGATGGTGAACTGAGGTTTATCAAGCAAATGAAAGGAATTATTGCAGTAAGATTTAGAGTACTAAGCCTTGGATGATCATATTGCCTGAATGCAGATATTGAGCCACTTCCGAAGCACAACTCCAAATCCCAAGGCCTGCATTCCTTTTGGTAGAAGAAAATCCTTTTTATTGTGTCATTCTTTGATAAAACTTGACACATTTCATAAAACAGGAACTTGATCTAGTATCATTGCTATATATATCTGGGTCAGCACAGCCTAAACTGAGGTTCTATAGCCTGGGGAAGAGGAGGCTCTGGACAGGGAAAGGGTTAGATCTCATCCATGTACACGTACACTAGAAGGGAGGCAGTAAAGGTGCTGCAGCATGTCCAGCAAAGGGCAGCAGGGCTTGTGGAAGGACAAGAGAATGTGTCTTATGAGGAACATCAGCGGGAGCTGGGTTTGTACAGACTGTTAAGAGGAGGTTCAGGTTTCTCACTCCTGACAGCTCCCTGAGGTTTTGGTGGGATAGGGGCTGGTCCCTTCTACTGTGCCTGCAGTGAGAGGACCAGAGGGAACAGCCTTAAGCTGGGACAGCAGAGATTCAGATAAGATATAAGAACTTTTTTTTTTTCCCCATTGTTCAGGTGGTCCAGCATTGGAATAGGTTGCCCACAGACGTGGTGGAGCCACCATTCCTGGAGGTGTCCAAGAGTTCTCTGAATCTGCCTGATGGTTTAGTGGTGCAGGGGTTACAATGGTAGTGCTGGGTTGATGGCTGCACTTCATGACCTTAAAGGTCTCTTTCAACCTACATAATTCTATTATAAAGCAGAGAGAATTGGCTTTTTTCAGTGGCGCCCAGTGCCAGGACCAGAGGCAATGGGCACGAACTGAAACAGAGGAGGCTGCTTCTGAACATCAGGAAATACTTTTTCAGTTTGAGCTTGACCTGGCACTGGCACACCATACCCAGAGAGATATCCATCCTTAGAGGTATTCAAAAGTCATCTGAACATGGTCCTGGGCAACTGGCTCTTGGTGGCCCTACTTGAGCCTGCTTGAGGGGGTGGAACACATGACCTCCAGAGGTCCCTTCCCATATCAGTCCTGTTCTGTGGTTCTTTGGACTGCCAGGCTCACGGGGTTCTGATCACAAAGTCTGGGGTGGAGGTGAGCTTGTAGGGATATATATGGGAGCTGGCACTGGACCTAATACTGATCATCCACTTCATTAATAATCTGGACTATGGGGTAGACTGCATCCTCAGAAGATTTTTGTAAGACATAAAACCAGGAGGAGTAGTGGATATGTAAGATCATTGTGCTGCTATTCAGAGGCACCTCAACAAAAAAAGAACCCTGAAGTTCCGACAAGAGACAATGTGAAGTTCTGCACCATGGAAGCATCAGCAAGAACTGGCAGCCAACAAGATAGAAAGTAGTTTTGCAGAGAAGGATCTGGGGGTTCTGAAGGACAACGTTAACATGACCCAAAAATATGCCATAGTTCCATGGATAACACCAGCGCAGAGCAATGGAAAAATGTAAGAGGCAGCAAAAGAAAAGAAGTAAGAAGCAGCAGAAGGAAACTGATGCACACCGATCCGAACTACCTCTGCCACCCACCACCACACAAAAGGGACTGGGAGTAACCCTCAGTGACAATGAGGGGAGTGAAGACTGGGGAGATGGAAGAAATGGTATCTGGAGTGAGCTTAAGACTTAGAAAAGTGAAATAAAGGTGTTTTGCCCAAGTCTTTCAATACTTGTCTTCTTTCTCAATACCCAAATCAGTAATTAAGTGTTTATGGCAATTAATTCTCCCACTGGAGTCGGCTCATAATAGCCCTCTGACTCTGCACAGCCATAGCCTACCACTCCACAAGCCTGCCCTTGACCTTTCTCCCCACATGCATACACACAGCGGCTGCCCCCAAAGACATAAGAGTCTCACCACATTATTTCTTACTCAAAACTTCCCTTTATCAGCACCCAAACTGCACCAGCATCCCAACAGTGATGAATCCACTACAAATCTATGGCATCAGCAATGCCCCAGTATCAAACACTACCCAAGTATCCCAGTCTCTCTAGTCAGAAGTGTTTGCATGTTGAATCCTTACATCTGGAATTTAGTCTCAGATTGTTATTCAGGGAGGTAAAGGTGGCTTTCTTATCTCTGTCTTGTTTCACCCCAGTGCTGCCCTATTACCTGGTGTGGCCTGTCCTGGATTTAGCTCCTTAGAGCAGTGGCATGGCTATTCCTACAGATTATAGCTCCTTCACTGTTGTGATCCTCTCTGTTTTCTCAACCTCCCACAAAAGAAAGCAGAAACAATAAGACATCTGAAAACTACAAAATGCTAAATATACCTGCTCTGATTTTAACCCAGAATTTAGCCATGAAAACAGCTGCACTCATGCAAGCCAAAACCCACAGGTTCTGCTCAGGTATTGGCACAATACCTGAAAAACTAAAATCAGGACATCTGCTGTGTGATTAAACAGTATGTTGCCTAACTGAACAATTTCCCAATCTAAAGCAACTAGAGAAAGTGAATTTGATGAAGCAACTTTACCATGAGAGAAAGCACCAGCCTTCAGAATAAAGTGCAGTGTCTGGTGTTTTCCCCTGGAATTGCATGTGCAGAAGAACAGCTGTGTTGAGGCTCTAAAGAATAAAAATATATGTGAGATCTAACTTATTTCACAGCAAAAGAAAAAGAAAATCCATTATGTATACAGCAGGGAATCAGTAATCTGATAGAAATCAATCAGAGACTACATAGGAGTGACTGAAAAAGGAAATGTCTGAAACACAAAGTGCTGTCTAACTGCATGAAAGCACCCCAGCTGGTTCCCTCCTGAGCTCAGGATACCTGAGGCAAGACAAAAATCCATCCCATTTTATTTCAAGAACCTTCTGCCAGAGATCAGATGCCTGGACAGGATCCTGGACAGCTGGCTCCAGGTTTCCCTGTCCAGGAGGACACTCTGGACCCAGGTCTATCCAGAAGTCCCTTCCCACCTCAGCCGTTCTGTGATTCTATGGGATTGCCATTGCACCAACTCATCATGGTGCCCAGCCCTACTTTGCCATTTCAGTCTTTAAAAACTCACAGACATAAACCTCTGGTTAAGAGTACTAAAACATGTAGACATGGCATGTCAAGAGAGACATACATGTCCTCAGGTCCCTTACCAGCCTTAGCAGCCGTGCTGTGACTCCCAGGGCTCACTCCATGCTGCCCATAGGGCCAGGACTCCATGTCATCCCCCAGGGCTCCCCTCACCCTGCTCCAGTTGTGCAGCAGGAGGAAAGGTCTCCAGCTTCCCCCAGCCCTGCTCTGCCTGGCCAAAGCCGGGCCCAAACATGAATTGATGGCCCGGCCTGGCCTTTGCATGGTCCCACTGCCATGGCACTGACCAGCCATGTCTGACCCTTCACATATCATCCAGCCACACATCACCATATGTGTAAGTACTTTCCTAAATACGTTAAGTATTAAATTTATCCTTGAATGCATAATTAACATCACCAGAGTTAAAATTTAAGCATTCATCTAAGTGTTTACAGTCATCGACTTCAGGACAAAACATGACAATATATAATCTGTGTGAGAATAACTTAAGAGTATTTATTAAAATTAATAATTAGTGAGGCTTTAGGCATTAGTAAAATAAATTTTTGCAGACATCTTAGGGTTCCAGAGATTTGGCCATGATATTTGCCTATGTAGCTCACATTTACATATTCTGAGGATATTACTAGGGCAGCAGTTAAATTGAATTCCAACATTAAATTGTGTTGGGTAATTTAAAACTAAATAAATTGGTCTATACAGTAGCATTATAAAAATGTGGTCTGTATTTTCACAGAGTTATTCTGAATATGCTAATTTTAAATTTGATGGAGTTTTTGATTGGTTTGGATTTGGGTTGTGTGTGGAGGCAAATATATTGTATTTCATTGGATCACAGAATGTCTGAGGTGGGAAGAGAACTCCAGGGTCATCTGATCCAACATGCCCACTCACACAGGGCCTCCTAAAGCTGGCTGCCCAAGGCCATACCCAAATGGCTTTTGAATATCTCCAAAGATGGTGATTCCACAAACCCCTTGGACACAATCTGTGCCAGTCACCCTCATGGTGATTTTCCTATGATGAGTAGCAGAAGAATTATCTCTCTAACTGGGTACAGTTCTAGTACTAAACATCCTTTTCTTTTATTTATTTGCCCTGGTAATTTATCAGCTAACTGGCAAACAGCACTTCTGATAGTGCAGTTACTTTTAGGCTTATTGAAAGATTTGAATATGACTCCCTTGTATGCAAAAAAACTCCTAGAAAAAAAAAAGGCAGAAGCTGAGTGCTTCTAATGGCACTAAAGAGTGATAAAAAAGTAGCTTTGAAGCAGAAATTGTAATGATCACCACCATGGTTCACAAAGCTAAAAATATATGAGAACTATCAAAAATGTTCATGAGGAACATTTGAGTAAATCACAGAACAAGTTGAGTCATTTTGTAGGACACAACTGGAGGAACAAGAGATCATTGATATGCCACTGGAAAATATGTCTTAAATGTAGTCCATCCACTGCCAATCTTGTAATATTGTTGTAGCAACTGTAATTAGGACAGAATAACATTTAAGAGTGTCTAAAGTATTAAAACAAGAGAAGTGGTGATGGTGCCCCTCTCTGGTCATTAGTTATGTATCAGATGCTGTTTGATCACATTTTCCATAGCTTCCAGACTGATTTACATCTGTAGGAAATTAACCCACATTTTAGATATCAATCATCACAGCTCTTCAAAATGTGATTTAGCGTCATTGATTTCCCAGTAGAGGAACAGACACATGCAGTGTATTTATAGGTCTTCCAGTGCTGTCTAGTCTGGGAAATGAACTATCTATTTTAAAAATGTGTTTGTTTTGGTTATATTTCCAAAATGATGTCTGAAACATTTTAAATTACTAAACAAGAATAAGCTTTTTTAAAAAATTATTTTCTCACCATAAAAAGCAATCTTTGAGTTGTGTACAGATGCAAATTAATAACAGCAAGAGTTGAAAAGCAAATAAGGACAGACATGCAGATAAGAAATTAAAACTGCACAAATATCATTTGCATATTCACCAGAGAATAAGGATTTTTATCTGTGATATTGAATTAAGCTTTAAAGTCCACACTCTTCCTTACATATAGAAGTCATGTTTTCAACATAAATGCAAAATTAAATCTGAGATCACATCCTTTCCTCTAATTTGTTTTCTTTTTGAATAACTAGGCCATAGAGCCCTTATTAAGCGTGAAAATGCACGGGAGCTGCAGTGGCTGCTTTCAGATTCTACAGGGTGTGCAGGATCAGGCTGGAATGGAGCTAATTAACAAACCAACATTTTAGCTATTGCTGAGCAGTGCTTGCACAGGGTCAAGGCTTTCTCTGTTCCTCTCTCTGACCACGAGCAAGCAGGCTGGGGATGGGCAAGGTGCTGGGAGAGGGCACAATCTGGGCAAAGGGACATTCTCTGCCATCTAATGACATGCTCAGCTACAAAACTGGAGGGTAGTCCTACGAAAAAAGTCAAGATAATATTTCTCATGTGAAAAGTCTAAAAAAATTGGGGGTAGAGTTCTGGCAAGTATTCAATTTTCCATCATTAATAAAGGAGAAAATTGCATCATTCCCCAGTACTTTTGATTACCCTACATCTTATAAGCATTTTGTTAGTCAGGACTGAGTTTTCCTGATTAAAATTTCAAATAAGAAAAACTACTAATATAAGACTTATAAATGTATGATTTCTAACAGTAATCTTTTGGTATAGTGACTCATGAGGAAAAAGAAAGAGAAGACACCAAGGGAAACAAACCACTGAAAACGGAGAAAGCCTAACAACCTATTAAAAAACTAGGTTTAGTTGTAGGTGCTCACTATATTTAATAAGTTTTAATCATCCTTTTCAACACGTACCTTTAATTATTTGAAAGGCACCAAGAAAAGAGAAAGAACACAAAGAGCAGTTCATTGTTGTACACTTTTCATTTAATCTACTCTCTCCTAAAATTGTTTACAAGAATAATAAAATCAACATTTCTTGGAAAAGGCTGGCATTCTACTGGCTGTTGGATCCCAAGCTAGTTTTTTTCCCTTTGAACTGTTTCCTTAGTATTCTGAAACTATCCCCTGGAAAATTAAGAAACAACGAAGATTTATATCTGCCCAAGGATTGTTTTTTCCCTTGTGCTGGATTGCTGGTCATTAAGAGTAAAAGGAGAATGCAGGGAACACAATGTATATAAAAAGTTCTTTGATAGCCAGATCAAGGACTCTTTTACCTTCACGTCTGTACCTAAGGAAGCCTACAAGAGATCTGAAGGGGAACTTTTCACAAGGGCATGCACTGGCAAGGGGGAATGTTCTTAAGCTAAAAGAGGGCAGGTTTAGATTAGTTATTAGAAAGAAATTGCTCACTGTGAGGGTGGTGAGGCACTGGAACAGGTTGCCCATAGAAGCCATGGATGCCCCTTCCTGGAAGTGTTTGAGGACAGTCTGGATGTGGCATTGGGAGGGTATGGAGGTGGAACTACACAATCTCAAAGATCTTTTGTGGCCAGCACAAGCCATTCTATGATTCAAAGATTAAGAGGGAAAGATTCATTCATCCCATACCTATCATTTACCCATTACATCAATGAAATAATTAGACCTTGTCCACCAAGTCATAAAACTCCAGACTGGGCACCTATCAGCACTGCCAGACTCAGCAGCTTTACAGCCATTACTTGCACCTGTAAGAATATAATACTGTGTCACATGAGCTCCTCACACAGTTTGACGGCTTCAGTGCTACTTGGGAGTGCAGCATCTCTTAGCTCAGCTGAAAGGAGTTCAGATTTACACCACAAATCACAATAGAACAGGCAGAGATTGATTTGTGATGCAGCTTTAAAACACTATTCACTTTCGGACACAGCAACAGAAAAAAATCCTGATGCCCAGAAAGGCACTCACACATCTCTGTAGTTGAAAAGGCTCTGCTCAGAAAGCAAAACCATCCTTTCCCACATAAACACTGTAGAGATTTTTCACTTTTTCCAATAATTTCAGTGAGTCTAATCAAATATATTATCTTTCTCTTCAGTCATTGCTTCATTATAGTCTTGGTAGTCATGAATGCAACAGTTATTAAGAGTATGGCATCATGAGGCTTTGGTCTTACTCCTTTCCTGTTCTTGCTCCCAACTGTACAAACACAGGATTACTCCTGGCTTCTTCTGGTTATTTTCCTGTTCTTTTCTCTCACTCAAAATATCTCTTCCACATACAGAAACCATGATAAAAATAAATCTGTCACCTCAACACATTCACCCCCAGATACTAATTTCTTTACTCACTTCCAATAAGAATTACTTAGAAAAGTTTTTGGTTTTTTTGGAATGTGGTCCATCCATTCTACTTATATTGCCAATAATGATTAGGAGAACGATTTCTATCAACAATCTGCAGATTAAAGTTCATGTCTCAAACAATACAATATCCTATCACTTCTATTTTTATCTGATTTTCATTAGGACTCCTTATGTTAACTTATTTCTCCTTATTTAATGCCACTTACTTAATATCACTTGAACAGTTATTGAGGAAAAAGGAAAAGAAGTAAGTCTCATACATAATTTACAGTTTCTTTTGATTAATCATCTTCTGTTGGCAGAACTGTTCATCTTTCATGTAAATGGCTTGGGAACATTCAGTAGTTCTACTGGACTAACACTATATAAAAGCTACTGCTCAATTATTCATACACAGATTAAAATGAATTAAAAGTGTAGTCTTGGAACATCAGGAAAATATTACATTACCAAGAATTACTAATATAGAAACCTTCAAAGAAGTTATAGAAGTCAAATTCTCAGCTACAAACTGCTGTTATCTTTTTGGTCCAAAAATCAAAGGAAAACTTCTTTTCTTTTTTTTTTTTTTTTAATATGGTCATTTATTTTTTCACAGTTTCAATTAATTGTGTCAAAGAATTCAGAGACTTTTGTTCTTACTAAAGGAGATAATTTCAAATAATAAATTACAGGAGTAGTTCACAGAATTTATATGGTTTTATGGTGACCTCAAGCCCTATGCAGTCCTCTCACGACTGAAAGGGCAAGCTGGAGCTGAATGCTTCCTTCCCTGCTCAGGATGTCTACAAGCTGGAACATTACTGCTTTCAGATTTATCACCTATTTGGGGAAAAAAGGGAAAAAATGAACCTAGCATTGTGAAGCAATATCATTCTGTAATAAGAGTTCCGAAGAGTTGTCAATGAGTCCAATCATGTCTTTCTCAATAAATTCTGGCACTCATTTTGGGAAGGTCAAGGATATAATTCAGAAAACCCAGGTAATGTACCATCAGTCTCACACCTTGTTTTGAGCAAAGAGTTGCTGGTCTGTTATGATCCCAGTAAGAAAGCACTTGGACTCTGTAAAGTATCATTTAAAATTCTATTTATTAGACATAACACTATAATGAAAGAAAAATAAAAGCAATTTTATGTCATGTTTGCTGCTGGCAACTCTGAATGTTCAGCATTGAATTATTCCCTGATGCACATGTAATGCATCCTGCAGACAACATCCACAGAATTTTGGTGACTTGGGCCATTATAGGATTTTATTGCAAGAAAGCAACTCCATTCATCATTTCAAACAGAAAGGATGTTCACTTGAGCACTTCTCCCTGTGCCTTTAGATAAAGGCAAGGCCACACAGGTGGTGTAATCTCTGGTACGTGGTGGGAGTTGCCTGCGGGCTCTGTTTTCGCAGGGAATGGGCTGAGTCTGCCCTGGAGCCAAGGGACAAAGGCAGCACAGCCCCAGCCTGAAGGCAAAGCTGCATGTGCAGCCCAGCTCAGGCTGGCCTCTGTGATATAATGAGTTATATAATGTATCATTGCAATGATATATAATGATATAATATGGTCTTCTGGTCAGGATCACTACACGCGTCCTTCAGCCTGTTTCCCCTAGAGCTAATGCTGTATTTTTCACAGAGGGACACTCAAAGGTGTTTACATTTCTCCCCAGAAGATTTACATACCATCCTGAAAGCTCCAAAGCTCCCCCTCTCACAACTGCTGTCCTATTGCAGAGGGAGCACAGGTCTCTTTATGACGCTCACATACAACTACCAAAAATTCTACTTCCACCATCCCTTCTTCTTTCCTATAACTGTGTGCCATTAAATACCTCATGCAGAAATTAGCATTAAGTTAATCTAATTGCACAAGCACACATCTAATTTTCTCCCCACATACTTGTTCAGTTGCACTAAATGCTTACAGTTCCTGTGACTTTTTGCTGATTTTTAATCTCTTCATTGGCTCCTTTCTCAAGGAGAACAGGCTCCTTATTTCTACCACCCAGATCTACTTGCATTGACCTCTGTTCATCCCAGCCATGAAGAAGCAGAGCCTTGCATGCAGCACACTTCACACGCTCACATCCCCCTGTCTGAACACCCATCCTTCCCTTCTATGTGCAAGACAGAGCAAGGGAACATGAGTGTGAGTAGGTGTATCTATACCTGTCTGTGTGCTTTGGTGTTTATTTCTTTATTTATTTGGTGGTTATTTAGATGCATTTGGCTGATTTCTAGAGAGGAAGAGTGTTGCAGTGTGAATAGAAGAGGATGCAAGCAAGCTCAATGGGACACAAACCCACATCCCTGCAGGAAGTGAAAGAAACAGAGTTATTTGTCTGCAAGCAGTGACATGTGGAATCTTAATTACTGCTGCTCTCAGAACTGAGCAGAGCTCAAATTCAAGGATCAATTATACCTTCAAACAGCATAATCAAACTCTGAAAATAAGGCTAAAGCCCTGCACTCAGAACTCCCTGCACCTGATTCCTGGAGAGAGTGAATTTGATATCCTGCCTCTACAAGTCACTGCTTTCTGCACTGATGTTCAAATTGCGGTGCACCAGAAGTAGACATAGAAAATAAACACTGCTCACCTCTGTGCAGAGCGCATGTAAACAATGGGGCCACATTGCAGCCTGCTCTGTGTGGGTCAGGCCGTGCCGGTGCCCTGCCTGGGTGGCACTCACAGGCAGGAGCCCAGCACACAGGTTAAACTGGCCACTGCACCGGGCAGCTCATGCTCAGGGCACACACTGATGCTGTTACAAAGGCTGAGGTAAGGTTGGGAACCTCTGGCAGGCATCTATAGAGATGTTTCCATGCTTGTTCTAACTGAAGGTAGACTGCAAGCCTAACGTGTGACAAATGAGGTGTGACATTTTCTGCCATGGGAAAGAAAAGTGACAGGATCACACAAAAATGCCTACTAGGTCTGTGAAATGCTTAAAAGACCACTTGCCACTTTAGCTTAAATCCTTAGTTTCGTTAGTTCACTAGCTAAGTAATATTCAGAACATCAACTTTTATTAGGAGAGAAAAATTTCAATTAATACACAGAATTAAAATAATTCAGTCAGAAAGATATGCTGAATTTTTATCCTACGTCAGGTGCATCCTTTTCATCACCACCTCATTGCACAGTCAGTGTACTATTGTCACAAGCACAGGTGATTTAATCACTAATTAATGAACTGCTGCAATCAGAAATATAGCACAGCAAGCCTTTGGGTCTAAATGAGAAATTATCATCAGATTTAAATAGTTCAGTTGTTCCAGTTACTGCAATGATCTTTGTATTCGTGGGGTTTTTTAATAGTATGAGAAAATCCATGTCAAAAATGCTGTTACCCAAGTACAAAACTGCTTGTAATGTAGGCACTTATCAGTAGTTGCTTGATTCTATCTTAAGTCTTGAAGCAGCTGTTGGGTTTGTTTTGATACTTTATTTTCACTAATTTTCACAGGTTTTAATTCATTGTGTTTATTTGCAGTTTATGTCATGATGGCCACAGGACCTTTAGTATCATGACTACTTTCTAAATCCAGTTTGCCTCAAATTTCAATAATTATAGAGAACTTGTAGATGTGAAAATAAGAAACAAATATAAAAGCAGATTTCAACATCAGAACACAAAGTTCACCTAAAAATACAAGAAATACAATAATTTTTTTTCTGAACTAACTACAAATTATATTTTTAAATACCGAAAGTGAATGGTGCTGGAGACCAGTCTCGTTAATCTGACAATTTGGGCTCTGCTTCTCAGAAAGCTGCAGTAAAATGCACCTGCATTACTCTTGCTGTGTACTGCCCTCTCGTGGATTCATCAGAAAAGAAACCCAGAAAAAGGAATCAGAATATACAGACCAGGAGATTGTTTTCCCAAGCCCTGAAAAGCCTCCGCACATGCTTGACTTTGGTCACAGAAGTGGGTCCACAGGAATTCACACCCAGAAATATACATAAGCATTTACAGAACTGATGTCTAATCAGGGAATAAATTAACAACAACAAATAATGTTAACAACACTTTGCCTTCAAATTACAGCTCTTCATGTATTCAAAAAACCTATTTATGGTTTTCATATGAAAATAACTTATAGATTGGAATTTGATAGTTTTAGCTACAAAATTTTCTTTTTATATCAAATATAATTGAAAAACACTTTAATTAATGAAAGCCTTAAGCTGCTTTAGAATCAAGCCAAGTGTTTTTAAATGAAGCCAAAGTCTACAGCACTTTTAATAGGCATTTACAAGCAATGTAAATAGTTGAGAACTCATGTAAATTTGTGATACACATATTTTCAGGTCAAGACTGGTAAAACACCCAGATTTTGACTACCAGAAGGAACATTTTGTGCAAGCTGCAGAAAAGAGAGACACTTCAATACAGCTGGCACATTGAGCAAGAGAGATCTGCAAAGTATTCTCAAAAAAATCCTTTGAGCATCAACACTGTTGTTTGTTCTGTGTGAAAATATGAGTTTCTCTGCAATTCAGTCTGCTCCCAAAATTCACACATTCCTGGATTTTTTTTTTTTTCAGTCTTCAGAGCTGGGTATATAATTTATTTCTGAATGTTGGATAGTCCGCTGCATTTTTTAATGGCAAAACTGGATTGATTCAAAGGCAAGCCACAGGAAGGGTGCTTTGGTCTCTACAGTGTATAGCTAAAAGTCTGTGTCAATAACCTCATTCAACTCAGTCCAAAAACCACATTCCCTTCCACCTCCTTCCCCAATTAATTGATTTCAACTAATTTTGAGAGGAAAAAGATCAGAAGCCTTCAATTAGCATGGTTTACTACAGCGTGATGAAACAAGCTCTGCTACTGATCAAGGAACATAATATATCTGGTTTTTTTCCATCCTATTTTAAATTAAGACTTCAGAACAGGGTAAATTATACTTTATTTCCTCTGCATCCAAAACCATGTGCATTTCAGAATGCTTTCACAAAAAGCAGATGGACATTTGACAGGAAAATCAAATCCTGATAATCTCGGATTTTAATCCATGCTGTCAACTCTGTTATTACTCAAGGCAAGGTGTCTTGGACCATAACTTTGACAGGAAATAAAAGTATTGGAGATGAACTGTTACAATGCATGACCGCCTCCAGACATAATGAGGAAAAATACAGTTCTGAATTCAATCCTGTAGTGAAACTGAAGATTCAGTTCACAATCTGAATTCATTGCTGGCATGTAGGGGCAGATCAAGGATAGAGATTTCTCCATGCCAACAGCATGGAAAATTCTCCACCACAGCCCTTCTGCTACCCAGCTGAGCCTGTGCTCATTTCTTCTGACTCCCAGGAATATGCAGTGCTTTTCCCTTGCTTCATTCAGGATTTAGCTTTTGTGATATCACCCATTTTTAAATACATGTTGGGAAACAGATGGATAGGATGACAAATTTTTCATGTCCATGCAATGCAATTCCTTATGGAACAAGCTGCTAGATTTTAGTATTTCTAATTTACAAGAACTTTTTTATATCTTTTATCAGCATCAGACACTGCAGCTCACTTTCTGAAGCAGCTAGAAGTAAATAGCTATAGATTTTAGAATGGATAGAAGAGGAATGCACTTCAGGGAATTTTAAATTCAATAGAAGTCTATTTGAGTGCTCAGTTCTTTTATCTGGGCACCTTTTAGAGCCAACTGGGAATGCTACTGAATGAGCACAGGAAAGTTTTCCTTCTCTAGTCATCCAATCAAATTGAGTAGGTCAGCTTTAGAAAGGGAAGTGTTCTTCTCTTTCCCTTTGAGACTCTTATTCGTGCATTGATGTGATATTCTGGTTTGTGCCTGTTCTCTACTATTCTATTAATACAAGAGGACCCAGGCTCAAGAATACTGGTGGTTTTGTTTGATCTCTCTTGCAGTAGTAAAATCAGAGCAAAAGCAGGATTCAGGAGAAGAAAGGATCCATAAAGAGCCTTAGAGACTTGTGGATTCCAGTGATTTCCATGGCAGTAGCAGAAAACAAGATTGGCCTTATTCTATTTTCTTTAGTGGTGCATTGCTTTATTCCTGTGGTAGATGGCACTAACTGTACTTATTATCAAGTTTACCACTTTTCACCTAAAATGTTGAGTTTAATTATATCTCTGCCAAGTACCAGTAGTTTGCCCCTAGATTTTGTTTCCAGGCTAAGTATCATGTCAGCTTGAGATCTGGCAACAAGAGACAAGAGAAAGAGGGGAATATATTTTCAAAAAATACTTCAGCTGTGTAGTCAGAATTGGTTGAATTTTGTTTGCCTACATTAAAAAATGTAATCTTACTTGGCTGAAATTCTAGCAGTTTGGTTTTTGAAGTAGGGACTTGAATTTCAGGTAGCCAAGGATGAGAAGGGAGAGTGCCAACCGAGCACTGTATCAAGAACATGGCTTTTTCTTCCTTTTGAAACTCTAAGTCCCACCGAGGTGAAAATATAGCAGGCCAAAAATAACTTCATGAATGCCAGTAAATCAGTACCTATAAAAGATAATCTGGGAAGTGAAAGGTATTCAAAGGGGATATTTCACAAAAGTGCTGGAATACTAATCAGAATAGCATGTGGTGTTCCCAGGAGTTTTGGGAAAAGCAGGCTGTGACAAAAATCTTGAGTGCTTTGTACAGATGAGAGCTCCAAGCAATTTGCAAAGTGACAACCAAAATATGGAAAACAGTCACTGAGTTATTTAATGTGAAAAGAAAAAGAAACATAAAAGAAAAATGAGATGAACAGATTGACTGAGGCTCTCTGCATTGCTGATCCTGTTTCGTGTAATAGGCAGTTGTTTGCTCTGCAGTGTTAACTGGAAGGTGATTTGGAAGCATTGTTAAATTATTATATCATTCTGATGGCTTTTGAAAGCCAGGTAAACCATCTGACTCTTCTGCTGACAGGTTCACAGAATCACAGGATGGTTGAGTTTGGAAGGACCCCTGGAGGGCGTCATGTCCAACCTCCCTGCTCAGGCAGCATCACACAGTGCCCAGGACATGTCCAGGAAGCTTTTGAACATGTCCAAGGATGGAGACCCACAACCTCCCTGGGCAGCCTTGCCAGCCCTTGGTCCCCATCACAGTGAAAAATTGTTTCCTGGTGTTCAGAAAGTGTTCCTTGTGTTTCTGTTTGTGCCCATGGCCTCTGGTTGTGGCACTGGGCACCGCTGGCTTCTGCCCTCATTGCACTTTCCCTTCAGGTATTTTGATATTTGAACAGTTTTCCCCTGAGCCTTCTCTTCTTCAAGCTGAACAGTCCCAGCTCTCCTGGCCTGTGCTCAAAGGAGAGATGCTGCAGTCCCTCCACCCTCTTTATGGCCCTTCACTCTACTCTCTCCAGTACATCCATGTCTCTCTCTATGTCTTTGGAGCCCAGAACTGGAACCAGGGCTCCCCAGTCCCAGGCCAATACCTCCATTGTCTCTTTGCCAAGAGAGCCCCATGTCTCCTGGCCTGCTGCTACAACTTAGCTGTGAAGCAGCCTTCATCCCCACATTTGCCCAGTCATGCTGCAAGTTATCCATCCAAACCTAATTAAGCTATACTGGCCTGCACCCCACAAGGACTGCTGCAAAAGACAGCTGCCACAGATGTGTATCACAAAATCACAGAATGGTTGAGGTTGCTGAGTGTAAGACAGCTAGTACTTTAAGTTTCTTTCTAGTGGTGATAATTCATTTCAAAATCTTGGCAAAATTAGGGGGAGAGTATGAGCAAAAAAAAACTATATAAAAATTTAGCTTTGTAGTTCAGCTTCAGTTGAGAAAAGAAAAAATGTGATTACAAATATTTATATATTTTAACATTTTGAGCAGCGTGCACAAGTAAAACGTAATGAGATAAGGAAATTCAAATTAAAAAAACAGCATGATGTACATTTTGCACATATTCTGTGGGGATTTAGATCCTACACAACCCAGAGATACCAGTGACTCAGCACAGTGTGAAATAAAAATAGGACTTTATCCAAGACAAATAAATATTTGTTACAAAGATCTCTGTGCTTCAATACATACCCCACCTTCTACTGTACAACTCCAGGCACTCAGGTCTACAAGGTCAATGATTCAGCTACATTGCCAGAAGCCTCCCTTGTGACAAGTCACCTTGTTGCCATGTGGTTATGAAACAAGAGCATTGACACTCTGTCAGAGATCTGTTGGAATTTTTTTCCTCTCTCTTCATCTCTAGTCAAGTTAGAGCTACACAAAAGTGTGTGAATGACAGCCCTGGTGTGACTGTATTCTTTTGTAAAATCACAAAAGTGTTCAGCCTGAGCAGAACTGACACAGCCTCCCAGCAATATCTTATCAAGATTCATCAGCCCTGGCCTCCAGTGACCTCTTCCAGCAGTGAGCTTCATTCAAACCCAGTTTGGACAGAAGTTTCCCTGGTGGAAAAGGTTCACAGTGCAGGCAGCTCTGTTCAGACCTTGGTTCAGGCCAACTGAACCAAGATCACCACCACATTTCACATAGTTATCCAAAGAGCACATAGATGGCAATTGTTGGCCACTATTTATCCAACCTAGAATATGTTAGTAACTGAATTAACTGATTTTTATGTTCATAATGATGGTTATTTGCATATGTATTAGCATCTTTTTAAAGACAGCTTGGGAACCTATTGCTAGCAAGATGATCAGTAGGTAAATTCAAATGTAATCAAAGCTTTGCAAACTGCAGTGAGAAATCCAAAGGGATTGCCTAAAACCTAAAATTATCCTGTGAAGTCTATGCTTTCCAAGCTCCCTCACTTCTCAGCAGTGAAAGAAAGTTTTCTGGGGCACAGCAACTTAAACCAACTTGAGTCACCCTACATCCTCCTCTAGAAAAGTCCCACAGGAAGCCCAGGGTTATATGTTTTGTGAGGCTGAAGTTAACAGGATGTAAAAGACCTTTATGTGACACTATGTACAGTAAGAAGAATAACAGGAACGTGTGGGATATTTTTGTTTGTTTTTACTGTATTTTTGACTGATTAAAAATATCCCTTAGCTATGCATTTAATTCTCAGTGAAGAATAGTGTCAAATTGCTTATAGCAGAGACTTGTAAGGAAAGTTGTTATTTTTTATTGGATGTACCTCAGGGTATGATGTCTCTGTGACTTCCTCTGTGATTTTGTTAGTTTCCCAGGCCTACCTGACAGCAGCTGCCTTTTCAGCGTGATAGCTCAACACACCTGCAGAGAAATACAACAACAAGACCTGGAGAAACAGGTAACACCTTTTTTGACGTGACTAACATATTAAAAAAAAACAAAAGGTCAGATGTCTGCTTCTGGGCATATGAGTTATATGACTCAATAAATTTAAGTCTAGTGTGGGGAACAAAGGAAAGGAGGAAGGAAAAGCACCTCCTATCAGCATCCACTTATCCCACAATTACACTGCAGACAGTGCTGGGATCCCCTGTTGCAGAACTCATTCCCAGTTACCTTTGCTTTGTAGCAGCTTACTACTGATTTACTTACTGGTTTACACTGTTCCACTCTGCCACAGCCACAATGAACCTCCTAGTAAACTGCAATAACTTAGTCATTACTATATTCTGACTCAAGTAGTATAACAAAGTACTACCAGTAAAATTAAAATTGTTGGACTTATTCATGGTCACAGCTTGGAAATTCCCATATGTTTTGAGGAAGAAATAACTTAGAAGCTATCAGTTTGATAGCAAGGTGGTAAAGAAGCTGTATGGTCTGTAGAAACCTTTTAATAAAATGCTTTACCCTGCTAAAGTGAAATGTGCTCATAAAACCTCTCAGTGGCCGTTTCATGATTGGGTGCATATATTATTCATAATGTTTTCATTATGGTCAATACCCAAGATACATTCCCCAAACCTTACAGTATTTTTTTAATATTATAAAACTGTATTTTTCTACTGCAAGTGCCTATAGGTAAAGAAATTAAGCAGCTTAAATAACACAAAACAAATATACTGATTTTGAAACACAGACACTCGTGATGGATAAGTGACAAAACTGAATGGAAACATTTACATTAATCTGGTTAATCATTGGATGAAATATAGCAGACCAGTTCCTGATCCCACATACATCATCCACAGGAGCTGACCCATATAAGCCTAAATGGCATACTAGCAAATCCTTATGCTCCAAACCATGCACTCATGTCCTAAGGTACCTTAAACACTTCCCATAAAGGAATTTAATGTGATAAAGAATCAAAATAGCCCTTATTGCAAAGTAAGCAATGTACATTTTTATACCTCATGTATTAGTTTGTGAAATGTAAGAATTTTTAAATGTGATCTGAGTGATTTTATAATAATAGCAGAGGTACCTGCAAGAATACCTACATTCATGGGATTGCCTTAAAATATTTCCATGGTGCTTAGAATCTCTGATACCATTGCAGTACTCTCCACAGCCATACCAGAATGCAAAGCAAATGGCACACCTTTGACAAATTTTTCTCATTTGGTTTCCTACTCAGGCAATAAGTGGATTCCAAGGATCTCTTAAGACATTGATTGCCAATTTTTTCTTTCTGACAAGCTTTCAGCATGTGATAACATCTGCCTGTTTGTTACCTAGTTCTCTTTTTAAGATCCCTCAAACTGATTAAACTGCTTAGCAAACTGACTCTTCATCATGTTCAAAGCTGAAACCTGCTCCATCACTTTCCATCAAAGAAGATAAGATTACAAAGGAGTCAACACATTAGTGACCCCTGAAAAATTCCTATCATTTCTACTTTCTCTGCTATTACATTTCTCTACAAACCCCTTAACTTCAGTGCTAGTGCCAGTTCTTCTGGGGAAAAGCAACAAATTATACTGACTAAAGTGATTCTGAGAAATACTATGCCATTTCAAAAGCATCTGGTAGGTCCTGTTCAAATATTACTGATATTTCTTAAGTTAGAATTTCAAGGTCCACAATTCCTGTAGAAGTCTTCCTCGAGTAATTCAAATAGCCTGTTTAGTTATAATAAATGATATTTCCCATAAAAAAATAAGCCAAAGATTTGGGATTAATGCAACCATTCTTTGGCAAAGCTTTTAAAGAAGATAAAAATTAATTTCACAGGTATCAGTGAGGTATAAAAGCAGCATCATGTTGCTCCCTCCATAGCACATTATCTCAGGTTCCTAAAGCAGTTGACAATGTGGTCTCCAAAGCAATTTTGATATTTTGTGTTTTTTTGGTTTTGAGGATTTTCCTTCAAGTGCCACTGGACTTCTAAATACTCTTGAATAAAAAATGGTTGCCAATGACAATTACTGCAGTTCCAGAAAAACTTTTTACCAACCTATTTCTCCTGTGCTAAAGTGTGAGTTTCACAAATAAATTGCATGTATACATATATAGAACTGAAACCAATCTTCTTAAAATTAACTAGGGACTTGTTTATACCCAGGCTAAATGAGGTGCTAAGTACTCTCATTTGCCGTCATTTTAATTTAAGGGAAATATTTATCTGTATGTTCTTGGAAATTAACCAAAGATTCCATGGTGCCTTGTCAGAAGCTCACTATGCCTTTTCCACAGAATCCAAGAGGCATATCCTGTTTCTGAATGCCAAACATCATTTACATAACTAATAGGGCACTGTGAGTTTCAGTTCAAGTGCACAAGTTGGGCAGAACATGCAAAAGGTATCAGTCGGCCTGCTGCTAGACTGAAGGGATGCACTAATGGAGAGCTCATCCCACCTCCATTTTCAATGGACTTTGTGGTTTTGAAGTTTAGTTTTAACACACACAGTTATCCATTTTGCATCTCAGTTCAAAGAAAATCCGTGTAACAAGTGGAAAACAAAGAACAGTTTAAAAAGCCACAGGCTAGAAATATCACCCAGCAGTGATCTTGGTTTTTTCTTCAGTCAGTCTTTAGACAGGCTTGAGAAATGAGATGAACATGAAATACATTGTCCAACTGCAGTCTGGAAAAGACTCTGTGGCTCAGTCTAGACACAAACTTCTTCCAATTTCCTCTTGCACAAGGGGAAGGAATAATTTGTGGGTGATCTTTGCCTGTAATATGTTCCTTCCATCACAAGTGTTGGGAAGATTCGTGACTCTATTAATTCTTTAATTTCCTTCCCACAAAGCCTCCTTGACACAAAAGCACATTGACATGTGCTTACTCATCACAGGAGTCTTTCTGACTGGCATAAGTGTTACAACCTAGTCTTAATATAGATTTATATCTCTTTGTGCATATGAACCTGCAAAGTTCAAAGGGAGATAAATTTTTAAGGGAAGTAAACCATATGTTATTTTCCACATATCTAGGGTTGGAGAAGCTCGTCAGTGCAATAAAACAGTGTCAATGGGAGTCTGTCAAAACTTCATGGCAGTTTGTCTCACTGCTCTGCCAGATCACTTTGCCCCAGAATTAAAATATATTCTTCAATATTATTTCATGTTTTACCTCAGACTCTCTGATCTATAATAGGAGTGAAACAGTGGCAACAAACTGGAAAGAACTGTCAATCCAAAGTTTAGTAAGTACACAAGGAAGGAGCATCCTGGACTATGTTAGCAGGCATGTAGTGGTACATTGAGGGCAGTCATTATTCCCCTTGGCACTTGCTGTCTTGAATATTGTGTCCAGTTTTAGGGCCCTGATACAGAAAATGCAATGCTGAAGGGCTGGAATGAAAGGCTGGAACATTCCTATGAGAGGAGACTGAGAAATCTGGACCTTCAGCCTTGAGAATGACAGTTTTGGAGGAGAGGGAATAATCCCTTGCCAGTAACTATGAGGAGATTATTGAAAAGACAGAGACAAGTTAATACAGCAGTGCATGGTGGGGACACAGGAAACAACAGATAGATGGACACAAGACAAGTTCAAACATACAAATTAAATCTTTATCAGGAGAGTGACAGTGAAATAGGCTGCCCAGAGAGGAAGCACAGTACCTGTTCTTAAAGATTTTAGAGATGTGACTGGATAAAGCCCTGGTCTCACCTCATATATATGCCTCTTTTGAGCAGGTTAGATTAGGAATATCCTGAAATACAACACTCTTAAGAGAAGGGAGATTATCTAGTTGAGTATTGTCTGTGTGCTCTTATCAAGACATCAATTTTTTGCTGCTAAACTTCATGTCATTAACTAGTTTCCTTACTGAGGGATATGGACATGTTATCACAGGTGTAACTGCAATGACCATGCAATAGAGTTTTAGTGCTGCATAGACACTATCAGTAATTTAAATCAGCTCTTTCAGGTAATAGTCACACTCTGGCTCAAACCAGTACCTGCCAGGGCTGGCAGTGGGAATAAGGAGTTTGGAAAACACTAGGTTTGAAAAAAAGATAATAGCAAGACAGTAACTTTACATACAAATATAGTGGGGATAATTCAGATGGCTCCATGGATAACTTTTTTCCCAACAACTTTTTTAATATAACCTGTAAATTTTTATACAATTAAAATTATAAATCCTTATACAATTCATGGGTGTTCCATCTTACTCACTTTACTTAATGCATTACTTGCACAAATGGTCCCAGACATGAGGAATACCCATCATACTAGCAACTGTATCAACAAATGCTAAAATAAAGAAGTCTAGGGAAGGAAAAGAGTGGAAAACATTATCATTCCTATATTATTATCTCCACATGGTTTTCCATTACAATTTTACATTGAACACTCCCAGTTAATAACTTCCTTGCACAGACATTAATGGGTTTGGATGGAGCTTTAAATTGAACAACAAACCCCTCCTCTCCAAGAAAAGGAGTAAGACAGCTGAATTGCCATTTATCACTGAGACATTGGAAATCACTGTGTTGAATGGAATGTAATCAGCTGAGGTTGAGAGTTCAGGAGGCAATTGGAAAAGCCAGCTAGGATAAAAGAGAGAGGAACTTGAAAGGAATCTGCAAAGGATTCACTCACTGCAAAGAGTGAGGAAAAAGAGATGTAGTCACAGATAACTAGAGGACCTGAGAACTAATGGACAATCAGAGTGAAGGAATACACTGAGGGGTGGAAATCCTAACAGGCTGCACTTTGCACTAAAGGAAGCACTGGCCACACTGAAGCGCCTCAGGAGTTTCCTGCCTCACTCTCTTTCTGGAATGCCAGTCCTTCACTGAGGAAGTCAGTCTGCTAGGAAGTGATGTGGAAGCCTTTCAAAACCTTCATCCAGGCTGCTGCAACAACAAAATGTTTCAAGACACCACCAAGACAGTTAAGAAACTAGCAAAATACATTTTACTGAGCACTGGTTAATATATTTCAGATTAACCTCCAAAATATACACAAAAATATGCATGCATTCTTTATTGACCATAGAGGTATTCTTAAACTATGCCTTGCTCAGACACAAACCTGCACCTAGTTTCAATGCCAAATAGATCCCAAAGACTGAAGCATGGCTTTAGTGCATGCTTTGGAATCAATAAACAGAGAAAATATATTTTAATATATGCAAATATATATATATATAAGCATACACGTATTTTTATCATGCTAACATGCTAAACACTGACAAAAAGTTTCTCAGGACATTTTATAGTTTTTGCAATGTACAATTTCAAGCTGTTGGAAGTGCAAATGTTTATTTCTGACACTAGATGGCAGGCGATTGAAGTAAATCGTTTCTGTGGGTCAAGAACAGCCTTCTTAATTAATCAGTTTAGAAAACAAATGCCTGACATTTCGTTTATCAGGTGATCAAATCAAACTGAAAGATATAGAGAGGAGTCTGAAATAGAGTAGAACAGATTTATAAGTTTTTAAAGATAAAATATTTCTCAGAGAATGACTGTTCAAACACATGTGTAAACTCAGGAATTAAATGGAGTTCACAAAGGACTAAAAAAATGGTGGAACTGATACTACAAATTTCTAACCCTGGTGAATTTCTTCCAGGTGTGCATAGAAGCTATTTGAGTCTCACTTTTACATTTATCAAGTGTTCTGTTGGTCTGTTGCTTTATCAGAATTATATTTCAGAGCAGTTCCAAGCTGCATCCATCACACAGGGATGTAGTTAGGATAATACAGAGCCAGTAAGATGAGCTGGCACTTTTCACTATTCACTAAGTGCCCTTTGAAAATGGTGAGTATGATTATACCTCTTTTCTAGACAGAGAAACTTAGGCTGAGGAAGATGATGTAAATTGTGCAGGATCATCATTGGGCTAGCTGTGAGGTCCAGTCAAAATCCTCAGATTCTTGGCCTCAGGTTCTAGCCACTGCCTTCCAACAGCATGCCTGGAAAAAATATTCTGACATCTTTCATCATTTAGTAATTTTTCTTTTATATTGACATTTTATATATATTATATATTGATATTTTATATGAATTTTTTTATATTTTACGTCAGAAGCTTCCAGTATCTGAAAGGAGCCTGCAGGGAAGCCAGAGAGGGACTCTTCATCAGGCATTGTAGTGATAGGACAAGGAGCTATGAGTGCAAAATGAAAGACAAGAAATTTAGGTTACACATTAGGAAGAAATTTTTCACTGTGAGGGTGGTTACACTGGAACAAATTGCCCAGGAAGGTGTTGGATAACCAAACCCTAGTCATCTTCAAAGTCAGGTTGGATAAGGCCTTGAGCAACTTGGTCTAGTGGGAGGTGTCCCTGCTTATGGCCAGAGTGGTTGGGACTAGGTGATCTCTAAGATCCACTTCAGCTCCTGATTCAGTGATTGGGAGCTCAAGCAGCCTCTGGTAAAGGGAACAGGACTAAACCCAATCTCCTACTAAACGACTTCAGCTGATGGTTCCTTTCACATCTATTATGGATCCCAGCAAATAGAGGACATTTGTCCTAGATGTTATAATTTGTCCTTTTACAGGTATCCTGTTGAACTTTAACCACCCAAATGATTCTCTTTAATTCGTTGTTCCCGTGCATTTTGCAGTGGTTCAGTTTAGTAAATCAGACTTATTACATGTATCTCTGCACCCTTGCTTAGATGGTTCCCATTAATTTCAATTTTCTAATAACCCCAATTTCCTTTGCTCACCTGTTAAGTAGTCTCTTAACCTGTGAGTATGCACTTTAGTGATATTTGATACAACTATTCTTGATTTGTGCTGTTCAGAACATTGAGCAATATGAAATTGTGTATTGTACTTCTAAAAACCTGGAATTTATTGCACCTACACAGCAATCAACCCAGCTCCCAGAAGGGTAGCTTATGCTTGTGAACCAGTGTCAAATATACTTGACTTAAATCTTTTGATGTACTGTTTTTCACCATCCATACTGACATCCATTCTGTTTACTTCCACTCCAATCCTCAGATTTTTTTCTAATTGCACACTGTGTAAACTACTCCCCTGTCTTCCCTTGTCAGACCAACAACCTTACCTGGATCAGCTACTCTGCCTTTGTAATACATAATATGGAACAGTATTTGGCTTTTCCATAAACTTTGCAGAGACCTGTTATTTACCTAAAATCATGGAAGTTCAGGGTACATCTTCTCTGGCAATGATGATTCATATTTTCTTTATCCCTTATTAGATATGGTCCTCCTTGATTACTGCTCAAATGATTCCCAGTTCTCTTGAGGTATTAGGTTATAATGTTGCTTCTTACAAATACAGAACAGATTTTGCTATTGAACATTTCTGCTAATTCTGCATTATTATTAATAATTTAATGATCAAGTAGCGCCTCTTTGCCACAGCTAGGATTTACACTGTACTCAATGTTTTGAAATCCTTTTGTTCTTAGGCTTGCCAGTCATGAATTTCTTCCTGATGGTTTCAAATCCTCTTGCAACTCAGAATTTATGAAATATATCATATATGTATCCACTGGTGTTTATTTGTCTTTTTCTTTTGTTACGTATTGCTTTTTCCTTTTTAATCATTGCACTATTTCACTACTGAACCAGGATGAAGTTCTAGGCAGTACTGTCCAATTTCCTGGGAAAGAGAAATCATTGAATGATGTCTTCAGGCCATAAAATAAATTATTCTCAAAGGTAATTCAATACAGGTTTTATTTTCTTTTATTAGAGAGGTATTTAGGAAATAACATTTCTTTTTCATTTGACCATTAACAAATCCTAATCAGTGTTCTTCCTGTGCTTTATTAATATACTGATCCACAAATATTCAACACTCTGTGATTCTCATTTAATCAGCTTTCAAACAGGTAATTGTGTGTCTATTGTAAAAAACCTTGTTGATTTATGCTTTTTACTTTCACTACCCTCACCAGATGAGTCAAAACTAGTTTTTCTACAGAAGAGTAACAGGGTTTTTGAGGCATTACAGAGGAAGACTCTATTATGACACCAATTGTCTGCATTTCTGGCAAGTTGTTGAAGATGCTGGCAGAATATGCCACTGCCTTTAAACACCTGTTGGCATTTGGGACTCAAGGATGTGTGAAATGAAGGGAAACAGCGTGGCACTTCTCTTGCTCTTGAGGGAAAGGATATATTCCAGTGGTGGGATGGTACAACCTTCAGAGAGCTGGGTGGCAATTTTCTCATAAGTATTGACCTTTCTGGCTGCTAGAGAAAGCTCTAGATTATCAATTTAAATCCTTGGATTTAATCCAGGAGAAGAGTCTCTTAGCTAAGAGATTTTTTGCTATGGAAACAGTTTCCATGGTGCATGGGGAGTCTAATTCTATCAGATATATCAACCAACTTGACAAAATTTGACCAAAGTATATGAAGATTATTTTTATATTTTCTTCAAAACAGCAATACTCTCAGGTGCAGTCACTTGTTTATATTCAGTGATAGCTGCATGACAGAATGCACAAAGGTATTACACCAAAATACTTCCATGTTAATGAAAATGTTACTTTGGAAAAGTATACTTGGCACTTCATATGGATCTTCACTACTAAGTTTTGCATTAATAGAGGGTGGAAAATTGTAATTAATTTCCAGGGAAAAGGTCCCAAAGCTCTTTTTTTGGTGTCTTAGAATAAAGAAAGTTTTTGCTCTATAGAGCCCAGATTCAAAAATGTTAATTTCTTGTCTGGGATGTCAGGCACAAGTTGTGGGCAGGAAAGCAGGACACTCTCTGGGCTGGAAAAACAAACAAATACACAAACATTTAGAATTTAGCAAGATAATTAATAATTGATAATAGAATAATTGAGCTGATAATGAACCTTAATTGAGGTTTTTACCTGGACAACTTACCTATTATACTTACTGCACATATACCTGAACTCAATGTTACCACAAAGAATTATCCCCGTTCTACAGTCACACAGAGATTGGAGGATGATGTGTGAAACACTTTTAATAGTTTTAAGAAACAACAGAGAAAGTCATCACTGGGTTAAGTTGACGTCTGCTGACTGACTACTCAGGGAAGAAATACAGTTTAACAGGCTCCTAAGGGGTAAAGGTATTTTCTGCTTGTCTGCTCCTGCTCTGTTTTCATGTGCTAACCTCTTTGGACAGTAGCACAGCAGCTGAAATTCCATTTTTTCCTTCCTAATATATTGCCAGGTTCGTTTTTTTTTTTTTGTTTCTCCAAGAGAGGAACAGCCTATCAAGAGAAAAGGACATTTTTACACTGGCAGGGGGTGAGTGGGGTGTGTCATTAGCTTATGAAGGGAATTCTAATCAAAGGAAAAATAAAGCAAAATAAAATGGCACATATTTGTCTCAGCACAGCTGTCATGCCTGAAATCACCACATTTAAGAGAGTAATGAGTGAAGACTATGTGCTACCTGAGTTATAAAACACTGGGTACTTGTTCTAAAAGAAAAAAGAGATACTGCATTCAGATCATGTACTTTAAGGACTAGCTTGGACATCACATTCAGATAACTCTGCCCACCAATAACAGAGAAAAAGCTAAACTGTAATCTAAAATGTTCTTTGACTGTATCATGTGTCCTTCCTGCACTGTCATGCTCTGTGAAATGGCAATACCAACATGGATATCAGGTGAAAACAATGCTTGGTGTGCCCTGGATGAAAACATTAATGGCCATCTTCAGCAATTTTTTCTTTCTTTAACCAATTTTCCATACTTTCTCTTCATAAAGAGTTTTACAGGTTGTTCTTTAAAAGGTTAAAGTTAAATGAGTATGTTTAAAGGATCACATTTAAAGGAAGGACCCCTCCAACAAAATATTACAAGAGATGACCTTTCAGTGAAAATATACGGATCCCACAACTTCCATCAAATGATGAAATGACAAAATTATGAAATTTTCATTATGAAATTCTTTCCTGAGTCAAAATTTTGTAAAGTCAACTCGTGTTAAAACACCTCAGTGGCTGTAAAACTCAAGCGAGGTGTCAATCACAATTTTCATTAAATATGCTTTTGGGGTTCCCCTTGTTTTCCTCTTCTGGCATATTTCACCAGACCTAGATTTTATTCCTTGGCTTTTTAATGTTTCAGGACTGACAGAATTCTGTAATGCCAGTATTTTTCATCATTCATATTTTCCAGTCTTTTCAGCATTTTTCAGCATTCATGTTGCATAAAGCTCTGAAGTACATGCTACCTAATTATATCATTTCAAGCTATTGAGGCATCCAAATTTGAAGGAGGACAATCAAAATATCATTCCAGGCACAGATGGTAAAATGACCTGATAATTATGAGGCAATGTTAAGGGTGAGAAAGAGAGGAGGAGGAAAGACACTTTTCATGCCAGTGCAGCTGACAGATAAATTAACAACTCCGTAGTTTCTGCTTCACCTACCTCCAGAACGATACTCGACGTAACGTTCCCTTTCCTCCCAGAAGATATAATAATAGTTCACTGCAGAATGTCTCAGCCAGGACTTGCCTGGGGAGTCACACAAAACACTATTGTACTGAATGTACTCTTTCAGAAGTACCCTTTCCTTCTCAATATTTTCACACATGTATATATGGCAAATGCCAATTGTTAGAAATAAATATTTGGCACCTGCCATCTTTCGTGGGCAGTAGCTGCTATAGAGCACTGCTGATTTGGAGGATTTCTAGCAGTGTTTCAAAATAAATAATGCTATCATTTTTCTTTCTTCTCAGCATTGTAAAAACTAATTACCAGGTCTCCAGTGTTTGCAAACAATGTGTATTTTAAAACTAGATGTTGAACCTACAATGGGGTTGGAAGTGCTCGGTTACTGGTTGGACTTGTTCATCTTTTCCAACCTCAATGATCTTTTCCATTGGTCTTTTCCAACCTCAATGGTCTTTTCCAACCTCAATGATTCTATGATTCAATTTTCTGACATGAAATCTTTCATTGGGAATATGTCACCTATCCTTGGAGCAAAAGAAGTGAGATTGTATTTAAGCCCAAGTACACTAGGATGAGTTTGAGACTCTGGGAACTAAAATGTTTGTCTTTTAAATTAGAAGCACAATCAAATACAAATTCCATATGTTTGAGTGGTTACAGTCATGAAATCCATATGCTAGACTTAGAGTTGCTAAAGACTCGCTCTTACTCTTGGGACAAATTATCCAGCCTCCCTGCATGCCCACCTGCAAAACCACTCCAAAATACTGGTTACATGAAGTTACAGGTCTTCAACTACTCTAAAGTACTGAAGTTCAGAGAAGGATGGAGAAATGTGCAATGTGTTACTACACACAAATCATTTGTACAGAAAGTAAATACACAAGATTTGTGTAGGAGGCACAAGAAATTTTTAAATTGCCATTCTCAAATTTCCCCAGCATGAAATTTTCAGCAGAACAGAAAAGATAGAGGAGTCTCTTGCCTAATAAAAAGGCTGTATTTTCACTCAAATAAAAATCCTGTAAGCTCAATGTAGGGAATATTTTTATATTCCTTCTTTATGTGTGCGAGCAGGGATACAGACATCTGAGATAAAGTCTAGACACTGGAATTGTTTATCCAGTTATGCGCACTTCTTATTTGTCATGAGCAATGCTTTTTTTTCAGAATGCTTGGCCAAAATGTTTGAAGCCATGTTACCAATGTGTCTTAAGGCAGAATCTCAAGACAGAACAAGATTTCCTCACAAGGGTGCCTCCTGCAAATCCTTTAAGAAATTTCTTCTCCTGTGGTTAGCTCTAAGAATTCCATACATATAAAAAGAAACCTATGAACAAAAGTATAGCAGTCTTTCCAAGACTAAAACTGTACTAAGAAATGGACTTATCAGGTTTGTAATACTGTGCTCTGATGTTATTTATCAGTATGGTTCCTAAAGGCTTCTACAGAGGGCTGATCTGTTGATGAATTGTCTATTATACACCTATTTGCCTTTAGCTGCTTCTAAAGCAAACCCATATTTAAATTTTCCTCAGTTCTACAAAACAAAAAAGGAATGTTTAACTTGTGTTCCTGTCCTCCTGCAGAATAACAGAATAATAGCAGAAGACAGAAATTCTCTAAGTGCAATTGTTTCATTCTTTCACATAATTTAACCACTTTAAAAAAGTTTAGTGCCATTGACACAAATTCACATAAATTTTTTCATTTATGGTAAGGAGCATCCCCAAGTAAGGTGAAGAACGTCAAGATTCTTAATTGCAAGTCCATCCCTTCTAAAGATATTTGTACTTCATTTTAGTAAGAAAATTACGTCTGAATACCCACCAAGGTAATGTCAAGCACCAGTTCATTGTAACAAAACTGTCTCAGGTACCAACAGCAGCCTGTCTCTCGTAGTGCAAAGCCCAGCACAACTTGAATAACCAACTCCTAGGAGTGGGAAATTCTCAAGTTATCAGCTCTCTGTCGCTGCTGTAACACTCCTGACTACACAGAGTGGTTAGTTAAGGCTAACTAGCCATGGCACTCATGCATGGATTACATCACATTTAGACCACAAACCTAATCTAGAACATAATCAGCAGGGCCACTTGCACTGTCCTTCATCTGACAAGTTCTCTGTGGGAGTAAAAAGAAATGGAGACCAGATCTTGAAAAGGACATTGCACTCCATCAACTTCAATACTTTTAATGAGTTGTAACAGAGAAAATGCCAGCATGAACACACTTAATCTAGTTTATCATTAATGAGTGTGATTTACACTAGAAAATGTAAGCCTCTTTTAAACTCCTGTTTCTGAACTGTTATATCTCTAACAAATGTGCAGCAAGGTTTGTTTATTCGAGCCAATGCAACCTTCTCATGAAGGTGAAAGCTGGGACTACTCAAAGGTATAAAACATGCTTATAAGAAGCTAATGCCCTTTTTCTGTTCATCCCAATAAGTAGAATATTCTAAAGTCTAGGTACCAAATGTAGGCTGCCTGCCCACTCACTTTAAATGAATCCTTTCTTGTTTCCACACTGTGTAGAATTGCCTCTGTTTCAGCAGCCTGTGTTCCTTGAAAAGTGTAGGATGCTGTGATGAATCCCACAACTTGATTCATTAAGAGGGAAACCATATCTCAGTTTGCTCCCCTCTGTTCCATCCAAAGCTGTTATCACTACCAAACTGTCCTTGGTGTTGGCAATTTCTCTTTTCTGTTCCAAGAGAAGGAAAAGAAACTCTGATCCTCTTTGTCTCAAATCCTTTGCTTAGCTGGGTGCAAGTTTGATAGCCCCATTTTGTCAGGAAAGCAGACTTACCACATGTGTAACTTCCAGGTTTGACTGGAGTGTTTTAATCCTTTTCTAGATGCCAGCATGACAGAATTCCAGCCCTCCCTCCAGTGTGCCCTGTGACATAGCACAATTTAAACTGATGGATCAAAGAGACACCAAGGCACCTGTATCCACCTCACTATCCCTACCTCCCTTAAAGCCCTTTTCAGTATTTTTGAGCTATTTTTATCTCCAGCTTCTCCATAGCTCTAAAAGTGTCCTTTAAAATTATATTTTAAATGTGTTTTAAGCTGCCAGAAGTAGTACATACTAACAAAGGTAGCTAATTTTTTTTTTTTGAGTCTTTCTTTACCATTGTGTTACTTTCCTTCACTGTTTAGTTTTGGTGCTTGAATTACCTTTCCATCCCATACCTGCTTGGATTTTACTTTCAGGGAATGTTGCAGAAAGGCAGGATTAAAGACTGAAACCTAGAGGCACAGAAGCCCATAATTACATTCTCCCCAATACAAATGGAGCCAAGTTTTCCTCTTGGAAACGAAGTTTTTAGAATAATAGCCAAAGTATTCTACAATCAGATGCCAAAAATAAAATTCTTACTAACTCAAACAGAGTCAGGTTTTCATCTGGAAAGCAAATACTTTAGAATAATAGCCAAACTACATTTTTTAAATATTTAAAACATTTAATGTTTTAAACATTTAAATCAGTGTGCATTTCAGGTGTAGCAAGGATACACAGTAAGAAAAGTAAATGTGGGTTTTGCTTTAATATCATACTCATACCCTCCAAAAGTCAGTTGCTCAACTCTACCTTTGAAGTCACTTCTGAACAGAGAGCAGAGCTTTTATTAAATAGATGCTTGTAAAGTTGAAATTGCATTTATTATAAGACTGAAGATTCACAGAGCAGATTTGGGGGCTTGCCTATATTTAATGGAAAGTGTTTTCAAAAAGAGAAGTACAGCATGTAAGCACATACACATTCACCTCTGCATATTCTCACCAGAAATAAATTTGAGATTTTAAGCAGGGCATGTTATGGGGGGGGGATGGGAAGCTCAAGAGAGAGAACACCAATAACCAGACTGAAGAGAATAATCCTGCCTTGGACAAAGTCTTTTCCACCTCCAGACTCTATCACACAACTACTGTCAGATTTGCTGCCAGTATGAAAAAGAGACAAAGGAAAATGCTTGTTTGCCTTTCAGCCAGAGAATACAAAGTGTGTGTGGTTTAATACAGTCCTTTTTCAAAAGGCTCCCTGTGTTTCTGAAACATTAACAGGGATTTAGAGCAGTTCTCACACGTTCAAACGTCAGCTGGTTTTATTTGTCTACAGCCCACATGTTCATTTTGCTCTCAGAGAGGCTGAGAATCAGTTGGGTTTGAAACACTTTTTGCTCCTTTTTAGTAAATTCAGCATAAAAGTATCAAAGGGACCATCCATTTATTCCAAACTGGCATTATATTTTTACTCATATTTTCTTTAATAGGTACTCCATGTGTCTTCTATAAACTACAATACTTTGCAGCAAAATTCTCCCCATATTCTTTGTTATTCTCAGTGCTCCAATGGCTTATCTTTACATGGATCTTTCATCATCACCAGTGTGGAACAGACAGCAAAAGTCTAGTTTTAAAAACATGCTGGGCTTTTAATTCATTCTATTGTATCAGTGTCTCTTCCGTTCTCACTACTTAGACAGAAGAGTTTCACCACAGCAGTAAACTGAAATCCCACCTTCTCCTGCCTTTATGGCCCCTAATGGTCTCTCTACCACTCTTTGTTTCATGCAAGTGTGTCCCTGCCCTCTCTTCAGCCGCAGCTCTTGCCCAGCCGGGGAGACCTCATCGATAAATCCCCGGGCATTGAGCGGCCCTTGCCCGGCCGCTCCGCCGCACCTGCAGCCGAACACGCCGCGCATAATCCTCGTCCCGCCGTCCTCGACGGAGCAGCCGCGCCCTCAAGGGCTGCTCCCACCGCCGGGCCCTTGCTGTACCCTCGGGGCTGCTCGGCAGCGCCCGGCCCTTGAGGTACCCTCGGGGGCCGCTCGGCACCGCCCGGCCCTTGCCGTGCCCTCAGGGGCTGCTCGGCACCGCCCGGCCCTTGAGGTGCCCTCGGGGGCTGGTCGGCACCGCCCGGCCCTTGCCGGCCCCGGGCTCCCCTCGGGCTCCCCCCAGGCGGGGCCGCGCACCCCCCGCACCCCCGGCCCTCCCCGGCGGGCGGGCGGGCGCCTCCCCGCCCAGTCCCGTCCCCATCCCCATCCCCGTGCCCGGGCGCGGCCGACGGGCGTCCTCCCCCGGCTTTCTGCCCTCGCCGCTGGCCACCAGCGACACCTCCGAGCGCCCCGCTCCTCCCGGCTCCGGCCGCGGCTTTGTGTGCGCGGCATCAGCCGCCACCTGGGGCGGGCGCGGCGGCGGCGCTGGTGTCGGAGGTGCCGGTGCCAGGGGCGCCGGTGTCGGAGGTGCCGGTGCCGCGGTTGGCTGTGCCGGCGGTGACGGGGGTGACTGTGCCGGCGATGACGGCGCGGCCCCGCACGATGCCGCTCCGCGGGCTCCTGCCCCTTTGTCTGCTCTGCCTCCAGGCTGCGCTACCGCTCCGCGGCCACCGCGGCCGCTACGCCGGGTAAGTCCGCCCCGGTGCCCGGGCACAGCTCCGCGGCCGCGCTCCCTGCGCTCCGCCGGCCAGAGCCGCACGGTGTCTGAGGGTCCGGGCGTCCCTCCCGCCGCCGACCCGGTGGTGGGCTCGTTTGCTGGCGGGTGTAGCGTGTAGTTCTTGATAAAGGTGCTGCGAGTCTCTGCTAGCCAAAGGATGCTGTGCTGGGGGAAAAGAAAAAAGTTTGTGTCCGTGTTGAAAAGGGAATTGCGATTATGCACGAGGGAGTTACAGGGTTTAAAGGTTCCACCGTGCTCTGAAATGAATGAAGATCTGTATTTCCATTAGGGCGCAATTACACGGGAATCTGAAATTGTTTCTAAAAAGTTGAACAGTGCCTTCTGCCTTGCCTTGCCTTCTGCCTTGCCTTCTGCCTCACAAATGAGAATGTGCTCATATTAGAGAATGCATAAGAAGCTGAAGCAATAAGGGGAGTCAGCTTTACTGTAAGCAAGTGGAGACTAAAACTTTCACGTGCATTTCAAACTAGACTTTGCCTTTTTCTTCCAACGGCAGTTCAAATTTGTGTTAGAAAGGGAAAGATTGAACTAAGTAGTAGTAAAAAGTGAACTTGCCTACAAAGTGAATGTTCTTTGCCCAGCTTAAAGATTGTTTTTAGTAAATATTTAACATAGTAAGTTTATGATGCAAATGAAAAGGCAGTCAAATATAGGAGCATTAGAAACATTTTATATGGTATATTGACACAAGCTAGTGGCATGTGTCAATGTACAATATAAAATTCTTTCAAAGTGACCAGCAAATTCATCAGGAAAAGCACACCTCTCTGTGGAAGTAAGAGCTGTATTATTCTTTTTATTTTATTGCAGTAGCCAAATCAAGCATAGGAATTCCCCTTCTAAAATGAAATTTAAAAAAACATTCCCTAAGCTTCAAGGATTTGGTAATGTGATATGAAGCCATTGACCTCTGAGTCGCTATTAGTGATAGAAAATAGTTAAACACTTGACAGCTGTTTTGCCATCTCTGTTCAGTTCCTCACGTTCCAGTATCTGTCTGCACTGCGAAATCAAACAGGCCACCACAGTCAGGAATGCTCCTGACAGTGCCAAAAAGCAGCAGGACAGAAAACTGAACTGTTCTTTAAAGCCAGGGTCCCGCTGTAAGTTTTGTGCAACAGCTCTGTTCTGTCTGTCTGGAGCCCATAGCACAGGCATGGTCTCCATGGTCTTGAATTTAAATTCAGGATAGCATTCAGTTTGTTTCCAGATGACATAGAGATGAATAACACATTGTTAGGGTTGGTGCTTAAATTTTTCTGAATATTAATCACATCAGTTATCCACTACTTTTGACTAAATGCCAAAATACTCATTTTACTATCGTCTAGGTTTAAGTGACATGATCAACTATAATCAAGTTGTTTCAAAGAGAATAACATGCATAAAAATTCAAATATTGTACCTCTGCTCATTATTGTAACTCAACAATTTTGTTCAAAGTTTTAAAAATAATTTTGTTTCAGCATTTCATATTCGCAAGGTGACATGTGAAAGACCAGTCCAAATTCTCCTTTGTTGATCTCTGGTTTAGAAGCTTTTGCATAGACTCTAGTCCAAAAAAATGAGACTTCTCATCAGCTTCCAAAAGTTGAACAAGAAAATCACTGCCCAAAAAAAAAAACCAAAAAAAAAAAAAGGAAAAAAAAAGCTAGAGTTAATTATAAGAACTCTTAGTCAATAGGCAATTGTAGTAGGGGGCCAAGATACATTTACAAGCCTTGCTGAAAATGTGGTCAATATTTGAAACAGAAACCAGAATGTGTAACACATGTGTAACACAAACTGGAAAAACAAGCTAATATTTTTCCTACTCTACTAATATTTTCCCCCCTCTACTAATATTTTCCATTTCTACTATCCTGGCATTATTTGTGTCAATAAAAGATGATGGAAAGTTAATTTGAAATGGCATGGAGGTTTCTACAGAATTACAAATATATCTTGTCCATCTGTCATCATCACAGTGTCCTGGGCAGGATAATTTAAATTCTTCTCTGTGCGCCATTGATTGGAATCAGTTGAGCAAGTATTGCCAATTCTACTGAACCTGACTGCCACTCAAGGGGAAAAATATTTGGTAGGGTTTTTTGGGAAAGCCTATTAGGATTTTAGGAAAATCCTAATAGACTTTGGGAAAGCCTATTAGGAGAATAGTTTGCTAATGTTCACCATGAAAAGGGGTGCCCCAACAAACTGACTTCTTTTAGTGCCGAGAAACATCTGTGAATCCTAGTAATTTCTATTGTGTCAGAAGCTGTACCATAAAGGGAAAATGCATTAGTATAATTAGGGCAAAAGAATGAGAGGGGGAAAAAAAAGCAATGGAAACGTTTCTCATAAACTTAGAGAAATAATAAACTTAGGTCAGCACTTGTAGGCACATATGATTGTAACTCTTTAGTTGAGGACTCAGACCCAAGGCAATGAACTAAGTGGAAGTGCACGTTTCTCCAAACTATATAACTATGTCAAGCAGGCCAGGTATGGCATTTGGGCACATCCTTAAGTAAATGTGTTCTAGATACATTTGGGAAGCCAGCAAATATCTGGGGAGTCTCAGGAAAGTGGAAGAAGCACTCAAAGCTCTTGGAAAGAGTGAGGAACAGTTGTATTTGCCTTCTGCCTCACACAATAAGCAGTTCAGCCTGAAGGAACTCAAGAGGAGCTCTCTAGAAGACAAGCCACTCAACAGCAAATTCAAAACTGTACTCACACAAACTTTTTTCCTTCCTGCATTTGTATGTTCTGTCCAAAGGTTCCAGGGGAAGTGGATAAGTGGGAGACAAACACACATATCAGGGTTTGGACAGAGTAGATGGGGAATATTCAAGGGAGTTTTTCTGGAGCTAATTACCACAAGTTCACACAGGAGCAACAAGGATAACCAAATACATGGGAATGGTTTAAGTTCCTGAAATAACTAAGTAAACTAGAACTCTTTGGTCTCCTGTAGGAGCAATTTAGGCTCTAAGAGATGTCTATAAACTTTAAGTCACATTGACCTAGCAGATACAGATCAGTTATTTACTGTTTCATCCAGTCACAGGAAGTAGGAGACATAAAATGAATCTAGTAGGAACCTTTTTGTAGTTTACAGAGTAGGGTGCTGGAACAGATGGAGGTTTGTGAGGGGTTTTTATCAAATGCACCAATCTTCCTACTCTTAGGAATCGTATGAAGGAGATAGCTTCCCATTAGCAGGTCAAGATTTCTTAGAATAGAAACTATCTCTCTCATTTGTTCTTTAAAAATCACTACTATGATATTTTACTTCAGTTCATCTGCCTTCATCTGTACATGGTGGCTCAGCATGTTGCCTCCAATTTCTCCTCCATTTTTGTTCTTCCAAAGCCTTTTCAGAAGTGTTCCTCATCTCACCTCTTCTCTCACTTGCAAATGACCAAGTGCAGACAAAGGCTGAAATAACTTGTACAGTTTTTCTCTGAGGTTTTTCGTGCAAGATTTGGTCTTTTAAAATATTGGATCAAGATTATAACTCTTCCAAAATGTTATTCTTCAGTGGGTTGCAGTACTGCAGATAATTATAATTTCTCTAGATCAGATGAAGGCTATGGTCCATGCTTACAGTGTAACAACCACATAAAATAACCTGGGAGTCATGTGGAGGTGGATAGCAAGGAAAGAGAGAACAGTAAAGAATGTTCTGTAATTCAAGATACAATGTGCTGTAGCTACTGGGACATGACATCCAGAAAATTGCATAAACCAACTGTTCACATAGATAAGGACAGATATCAAATCTGAGAGCATTCAGCAAATTTCAGGTATTTTAATGCCCATTAATACCCCTGCATACCATAACTAAGTACCTCTGATCCCACAGAGTACCTTACACACAATGGCTGGCAATTGTTCTGTCTCATGGAAAAAACACATGGGAGTGTGACGAAAATGAGTTGCTGAGGGAATTGAGAAGTGGAAAGGAACTCCTCCTGTGCTATTCCCTCTGCAGATTTTTTCCAAATGTTTTAATCAGGGACTAAAAGCTCTGCTATTTTAAAAAAAGTTCTTTCTCCCTGCTGCTCCGCTCTCCCTCCCCAACCCCAAGTAGAAATAAAATGTCATGAACACAACTGGCAAAAAAAGCATTTGGAAAGCACACCAACAGCATGAGGGGGAAGGTAATTATATTCGTTCAGATGAAAACCAAACTTAGTGCTTCTCTGGATGGTGTCAGGGACTTCTAAGAGGTGAAAAGCTGTGAGCTCTCTAGCAAAAATAATTTAAGTATCCTTTTTTTAAAATAACCAATAATTCTGTAGACAAGCACGGCTGATTCCTAAAACCAGCACAGGTTAATGAAATCCACAACAGCTTTGGGACCACTTACCTATTCTTGTCCCAACACCTCAGCTCTAATTATGTACTTTCTCATTACCTGATATTCCCCCTGCACAATATTTATGTTGTCCTATAGGAAAAATCAATTTTTCATTATTTTTCTCCTTTATGACCAAGCATGATAAATTTACCTTTTAAAAATTTTCTGCTCTCCTCATTATAAGTGAAAAATATGAAGTGTTTCAGTTGGTCTTTCTCTCCCTCTTTTAATTTCTTTCTCAAAATAATTGGAAGAGTACACACAACCTCACTACCTTGGTGAAGTGCATGCCAGAAAGAAGGCTCCCAATTTATTATGGCTATGTCTAAACTGATACATAAGTTCATGTCACCATGTGAGCCTAGTTCCCATGCTTATCCAAACTGGGTCACCATTGCCTGGTGCTCTGGCTTCTGGCCTCTGCAGCTGGAGAAGATGGGGAAAAAATCATGGAAAGTAAGGCAAGATATAAAATAGCAAGACATGGGCAAAGCTTGCATCCATATTTAGGAGCTTTGAACTTGTCCTAGGTTTCCTAACTTATGTGCAACCTATGGCCTTTCAGTAAGAAAGATTTTTTGGAAGTGTAAAAGAAATTCCAGTAAACACTTTCCTCATTTTTAGAAGTGTATATGTTACAAATGTGAATGTAGTCTGTTATTAAAGAAAATTATGTTCAGGGTGCAGTCAACAATTATGTTCTGGATAAAAAAAAAAAAAACAACCAACTAGGATACATTTAAGAGATACTTAGAAAAAGATACTTTTAAAAACAGGGAATTCGCATATAAAATCTGCCTAGACCCTCAGTCTGAAACATCCCCTTTGGATACACCAGCCTCAGTGTCTCATGAAACTAAGCAGGAAAAGAAATAACAGCTTTTCCCAGAGCTTCTGGAAGTAGTTGCAGTGAACTCCAAAACTCCCACTTCTACACTATACTCCCTTGCAGGTGCTGCTCCTGTGAGTTCACACTCATAGGCTCCTTAATATGAAGTTCTCAAATCTGAACGTTTTGTACAGGACTTAGCAAGCATTTAACAGGGGACAGACACTATATAAATTACATATATATTGATTTTTTTTAATTAAACAAAAAAGGAATCTAAAATATATGAGCAATCCACATTAAAGACAGTGGAACCTACATTTAGTCCAGAAGGAAACTCACAGTTCTGAAAGGAGTGAATTTGAAAAAGGGAGATTAAAAATCTGCTTTTCTTGAATATAATGCTGGTATTTTATAGGGAACCCTTAGTACTGCATAGGACTGTATCCCACATTGCTCAATAAACAGGATCCCAAAGTCTTGTCTCCAGAAATTCTAGTATCTGTAAAAATGTCATCCTCACGTGTGAAATGGCCTTACATGGTCAAAATGCTGCAGGAAACATTTGTTGTTGTATCCAGCTGAAGGTGAATGGACACCATCAATCATCCCTCTCTATCTCCTGGAGGTAAACTCTGTCATCTGCTCTTCACTCACGTTTCCTCCTTAATTTTACTTCTGAATACATAACAGAAACTCACTTTTCTGTAGTAGAACATAATATTTAAGAGGGTACAGTGTGCATAATGTTCTTCTAAAATCAAGAAATAAGCAATTATATTGATCATATGTTGGGCATCTTTTTGGGCATGCATATAGCACTAAAAACTAAGAACAGCAGTGTAGGTCACCAGTCAGTTTTTTTACTGCTCAGACAATATGATTTGTTTTGCTCTCAGGCAGGAGATTATTAGAATTTTTCACAATACAAAATAAAAATAGTAAATAATTTAAAAGAAACAGTATTGTTACTGCCCCTGTCCACGTAACTTACATATTTATGTTGTCAGTATCATTTTTCATGCACAAAACAAGTGAAATCCATGCTCTCCATCCTATTTACCCTAAGCAGGTTTAGTTGGAAAATGAGAACCAATAATTATGGTTATACATTAGACCCCTCTCTGAAAACTCTGCTGTGGGTAAATACCCACATTTTTTGTTGGTTTCAGATTTGCAAGAACAAATCCACAGTCAGCAAAATTCTGGAGACAATTAAGCATAATTCTATTTTTTTAAGGTAATTATGGTTCTGATTTAAAGGCTTTGCTCACATGACTGTACCTATGGATACAAAGTTATGGTTCTGATTTGGTGTTGGTAATACAGCAAAATGTGCATAAATTTCAAGGGTGCTACTAATTTGCACCTCAGTATATCAGATCAGAATCAGACCTTAAACAGACAATGATTTTCAGGAAAATATCTGCAAAGAAGACTCCAAAACTGCATTTTGTGGAAGGCATCTGAGGATAGGTAAGCCAAAGCACTGTGAAATATACTCAGACCAACAAATGGATGGGGACAATAAATTCAATTTTTTAAAATTATTTTGTACCTTGAACTTGCCAAATTAGGAGGATGGGATGGGAGCTGGAATCCAGCAGTGGACAGGGAGTGTGAACTCTTTGCTTCTGTGTCTGCCTGTGCAGGCTGAATGTTCTGGAGAACAATGCTCTGCTAAGCCTCCTCTTCCTCTGGGGAACAATGGGACTTAAAGTGTATTTGTTTAAAGAGAATCCACACCATAGAGTTACCACACCAAACAATATACACAGAACAGCATTTTCCAAAGAGATGTTCTAGGTTGCTTAAATACAGCTGTAGAAAGAACAGATGTATCCTACCAAGTCAAAACAGTTTTTCTTTAAGTTCTGCACCTCAGGCAAGGCTGTGATACTATATCAGCAGGACCTTGAAAATGAGTTTGTAGGAGGTTTATTTTAGTAAAATTATTGTAAGAAAAAAATACTGTTTCTTATATCATACTGTATTTCAAATATCTTCAGAATAGTAATGATACAGTTAGCAGCACCTCATGCTTTACCCAAAGATAAAAAAAGAAGCTTTTTTAAGATGAGATTAAAAATAATCTCTGGGCATTCATAGCCCAGAAAGCCAGTCATATCCTGGGCTGCACCAACAGAAGTATGGCCAGCAGGTCGAGGGAGGTGATTCTGCTCCAGACTCAAGAGA
Source organism: Zonotrichia leucophrys gambelii (assembly GCF_028769735.1). Classification (NCBI taxonomy): domain Eukaryota; kingdom Metazoa; phylum Chordata; class Aves; order Passeriformes; family Passerellidae; genus Zonotrichia; species Zonotrichia leucophrys. The sequence goes on along the minus strand of NC_088171.1, from coordinate 119,148,528 downwards.
TCCCACCTGGAGCGCTCCAGTGCATCCAGCTCTGGGGACCCCAGCATAAGGAGGACATGGACCTGTTGAGACAAGGCCAGAGGAGGGTCACAAGAATGGTCAGAGGATTGGAGCACCTCTCCTGTGAGGAAAGGCTGTGAGAGCTGGGGCTGTTCTGCCTGGAGAAGAGAAGAATCCAAGGAGACCCCGTTGCCACCTCTCAGTACTTAAAGGGAGTTATAAGAAAGATGGGGACTAACATTTAGCTGGGCCTGTAGTGATTGGACAATGGGTATTGGTTTTAAACTAAAAGAGGGTTGATTTAGATGAGAAAGATTAAAGAAGTGTCCTCCAATGAGAGCACTGAAACACTGGAACAATGTACTGGAACAGCTCTGGTTGCCCAGAACTCCATCTAAACTGACCTTGAAGGATTCCAGGGATGGATCATCTACCACCTCTCTGGGCAACCTGAGCTAGTGAAAGATGTCCCTCTGGGGACATTGAAGTAGATGGCTTTTAAAGTTTCCTTCCAACCCAAACTATTCTAAATTACTTTAGCAGGCCTAATGAAAAACTCTTTGACTTATTCCACTGTACTCCTACCAAGATTACCACCAGATGCTACTCTGGGGCTGCAGTGCAGGCATAGAGCCAAACCCTGCTGTGGCCACACTAGTGGCCTCCCGCTGCCACGGCAGTCAGCTGTGCTTCTGCTCATCCAGATGTGCAGCCTCTGCTCAGGGACTGGCACGTCTCTGCCACAGCAAGACAATGCCAGGAGCACAGAGGGGAAAATAACCCCACTTCTTCACTTCCCCCACCCCCCCAGGACTAATTGACAGCTTATCAGGTTGTGGTTTGGCTGCTGCAGAGCCTCTGCAGCACAGGGAAGGGGAAGGAATGGCTGGGTTTTGGTACCTGCCTGGTACCTCGAGTCTGTTGTGACCCTGTGCACTGGGAGAATTTGTCTGAAACCAGTTTATTCCAGGTGTGTATTCCAAGGAGCACACTGTGGGTTTTCCTCAGCAGAATTTGGTGTCTTGATCAGTCCCAACTGCCAGATTCCTCTCCAGACCTATGTCAATAAACTCAAATGAGTATTTCAGACTCCAAGAGAGAATAGTATGATGCTTATTTTCAAATAAGTGCTTTCCTGAAATTGCAAAACCAAAGAAAAATTTAACCTTGGTACTAACCATCATCCTGTGGGGCTTTTAAGCAAAGGGCTTTCATTATGCTTAATGTCTGAAGAAGCTGTAAGTCCCTCTTTACCTGAATGATAAGGCTTGATAAGGCCTACAGAAAAAATAGCCTCTATTCATTAAATAGGTTGGTGTTAGGCAAACAATAGCGATTACATGGCAAGAAAGTGAAGACATTTAATTAAGTACATTTTATTATTAGTTCTGTTTTTCTTGTCACAGCACAGTTCCATATTTTAAGGGAAATAAACCTTTAGAAACAAACCTTTTTCACCTTTCAGGGAAATAATACTTGAACTGTATAGCCCAGGCAGCCAGAAACACACTTTGCCCAAAATTTACACCAAATAACAGAGTCACTGTGCAAGCACAATGCCAAGTCTGGGCTGGTAACTCAGATGTCTTTGCAGAATGAGCTTGTGTCCTTGCCAGTAACACACAGTGTAAACATACCCAGCGGCACAAAGACAGCACAGCATGTCCTTATCCTGCTCCCTCATCAACAGACTGGATCCCTGATCCATCTGCCTGTGCTAGCAACAATGGTAAAAGATGTAAATGGAGAACATAAAATCTAAGTAATTTGCTTTTCCACGAGAAAAATCAAATAGCTTCACCTTCCGTTTGTTCAGCTCAGGTTCTTTTATTTTGCTTTTACCAGAAGCAGCTCTCTTAGTTTTGAAATAGTCAAACATGTAGTCATGTTTTGACATGGCCAAAAAAAAACCTTCAGAGGAAATCAAAGAATCTTTTGTAAAAGATAAATAAATGTAAAACCTTTTGTATTCACTATCCAGCCACATAAAAATAATTCCTGATGTATTTTCCGAGGCTTAGCCTAGAATATAAAGTGAAATATTTAATTATGCAGGTTTTGATCACTCCTGGAAGGGTTTTTTCTATTCAACACTTAACTTGTCCTGGAGAAGGTGGTGATTCTCCCTCTGAAGCAGCTGTGAGGAGCGGGAAACACAGGAACAGAGGGCTCCTGTGTCCAGACCAGGTCTTGGGAGGAGCCCTGTCTGCTTGCCGTGGGCTGTGCAGTGTCTGAGCACATTTTGTGTATTGTATCTCTCATAGGCCCCAGGCAAAGGGACATCATCTGGTCAGAAAATCATAGAACCATAGAATCGTTTTGTTTATAAAAGACCTTGAAGATGGCTGACTCCAACTGGTGACATAACACAGCAGAGTCCACTACTGAACCATGTTCCTAAGCATTCATGTCTTTTAAAGACCCCCAGAAATGGCTGAGACTGGTGATTCAACCATGTCTGTGGACAGCCTGTTCCAATGCTTGACAATCCTTTCAGTGAGGTTTTTATCAACCTCTGTCACACAGACAGGTGACAAAGTGGCTGACCTACTCTTGCCAGGTGATTCTGGGCCAACACAGAGACAGAAATGTGGATATGTCAGGCTCAAAATGGGTAAGGGAGTACTTGGGGTCTTCAACCTTTCCTCCTGTCTCCAGCATATGTTGTTTGCCACATGAAGTAGTTATATTTCTCAAGGCCTTCCATCTAGGCTTACCTGCCAAAAAATCTCCATCAATTTAGAAAGTAAGTGTCCAGTGGGTTCAGGTGCTTTTGCAGTTCAGAAGCAGTTTGAGAGGTGTCACAGACCTGGAGACTACAAGACCATCAGTGCCCCTGCTAGCATCCACTCCCTCTATTCGTAGTTCTTAGAGGGCATGCCACCCACCAGTGTGCTATTTTTCCTATGTTCATCACTTTTCATTGGACCTATCACCCCTTTTTCATAAGATAACTGGTGGATTTCTTACTGTATGATGAATGATGGACAAAAAGGCACCTCAAAAGTCTGGTAGTCAGCACAGGCAGCCCCTGCCTGACCAAGGTGCAGGACAGTTTGTAATGATTAGCATGTATCACCCATAAACATGAGAAAACAGTATAGAACCATTAAAAAATGGTTATCTTAAGCCTCTGGGAGATTCTGGAAAAGTGGAGCAAAGTCATTGTCATACATGTTAAGGAGTCAGTACAGAGTAGTGCTCAGGATGAGTTAAGCCCTTATGTCTCTCTTTTATGAGGGTCAGCCTCTCCAAATCCTATGAAAGGTTCACAGAGGAATGGTAAGTGAAGGGCTCCATGGACCAGGAAAACCTGATTTTTTGCTTCTGCTGAATGAAACTGTAAGAGTGAGGGCAAAGCCCAGAGATTTCACCTTGTCACATGAGATCAGTCCTAACAATTTGCAGACAGCGACACAGTGCCATGAAAGAGTTTAAGGTGCAGAACAGCAGAGAATGACAGATGAACACTTTGCTCTGTGAAATCTGATCTTTCTGCATTGTTTGCCTTTAATCCAGTGACCATTATCTCTGCTGAAAAAATACATGTGAGCTTTTATGTGTGACAACTGCACTCGGGGTGGTCTTTGAATTAGAAGGCGTTTGGTCACAGAGCCTGCAGCAAGCCACTGCCACTGCAGCCTGCACAGTTATATCAGGAAAAAAGAAACATGCAGGAGAGGAAAAGCCTTCCCCTGGGTGTTTAAAGGGGACAGGTCTGTCAAAACTGAGGAAAGAGCTTCCTAATATTCAGGTGTATTTGCTGTGAAGTGCCATTAGCTGAGGGAAGAGACGTACATTTTAAATGTTTATGCCACAAGTAATGGATCTGCCAGATTTCAGTTATCTTGTTAGAGCTAATGAAATACAGTCTTAATTGAGTAGCTAATAGCTGGCCAATAAAAATGCAAAATAACAATTCTGCTGAAATAGAAAATAATTTGAACAAACAAACAAACAAAAAGACTAGGCAAAAGGGAAACGCAGGGATCTTACTGGGAGGACCAGTTTTACAGCACCCAATGGAAAAATTAACTATTAGGGTGGATGTAGCCACAAAAGTCCCTCTGGCTCACTGGAAAATATTACTTTCTTCAGGAGAAAAAAAAAATAGCACAAATTTCGAGCAAACAAAGGAGTAATTTTTAAATTCATGGTTGTATAAAGAACTTTGCTTCTTAGAAGACTAAATAAATGGGTGAACTTAAGGTAATATTTCTAAAGTTATAAAATTGCAGAGAGAGTATTTCTTTCTAAACTGCATGGCTGTAAAACACCAGATGCCATACAATGAAGTAATCTCAGAGCAAGACTGGGATCTGCTGTCTGTGAGGAGCGCACAGATGCTTGCCTTTAGCAGTGACGTCTTGCTCATAAAACAGGAACACCACTCACTCTTCACTGCATCCAAAACTTGTGTCCCCGTTGCGTGTGGGATTCTGTTGTTTTAAGATTAATCATTACTCATGTGGAACTAGGAAGGGAGAGTTTTAAATTACAGTTTATGAAGAGAGAAGTAAGAGTTGCCTTATGTTATGTTAAGGATTAACTGAAGGAAATGTTGCCTCTTGGTTGAGCTTGGCAGCCAAAGAGGCCTCTGCTGTTTTGGCCACACATTATCCTGATGTATGGCTAAGGTCACTCCTCTCTATTTCACAAAAGCAAAAATGGAAGCACAACAAAGAGATATGTTTTTCATTTGAGACAGAAAAAACCAAAATTCCACCATAAACACAAAATATCACCTCATATATTGTGCTGCTTCTTCCATAATAAAAATGTTTGGCAGCTTGTTCTTAGCCATGGAGCATGCCAACTCCATCTTCCATGAAACTTAATGTAATGATAGATGGTCACAAAAAAAGTATAATAAAAAAGAAGCTGCAGAAATATGGAGCCAACAGTTTAAGGGGTTTTTAAAAGCTCTACATTTGTGTGGTATTAATTGACATAGTGTATCAAGTGTAGCTCAAAATGCAAATATTTTGCCCATTGCAGCTTTATAGACTGCAATAATTGCAAATGGAAATGAATTCATCCTATGAATTTATTCCAGCGTACAGTGTAAAAAATACAGTTTAAGTTGAAAGCATATAAAAACAGAGAATGTGATATTAGCTGGATTTAAAAAATGAAATCAAAAATAAATGCAACTCTCCATCTGGATTCTGTATTTAGTGTTTCATGGACATGTACTGTTGTTGCTAATTTAAAAAAAAAATCCTTTTGTTTGCATTTTTGATAAATCCCATCAAAGCAGCTGTCCTTTTCTAGGAGAAAATGTAGAGCAAAGTAGAAGTTCAATACTGATCACAGTTTCATAATTCATGCATTCAAGATAGCATAAAACAATACAAATATTATATATTTTTTTTCATCTGAGATTTCATCTCACTCTTTGAGACCATTTCAGTAAAATTGAGACACATCCTGTTTACCTGCCAAAAACTCAGCAAAATCAAATAGACCAACCAACCTTCCCTAGCTCAGCATTTCACCTTTAGATGGGAGTAAGCACAGAAGCTCTGTCTCATAAAAACACTGGGTGCTACAGCAGCAGCAGGAGATTTTTTTAGTGAAAATGCTGCTTGGGGGACATATCTTGGCAAGCAGCAGCTCCCTGATGGAAATAGCATTTGGCATCAAAAAGTTCTCTCCCAGAAGCCCTGTGTACTTAGTTTCTCAGGTGTCTTTTTTCAAAGAACCTTTCCTTTTGCTGGCTGTGCAGGTGCTGAGCTGAGATTACAGCTTGCTGTATAAAAAGCTGCTCCTTTTCCTCATACCTGCTCTCAGTTCTCACTTCTCTTGTACTTCACTGTCCTCATCGTTCCTCGTAAACATCCTGCTGGACTGTCCTAGGGAGGGATTGAGGCATTTTCCTGCTGGCTCAGCACATAATTCCTGATATTTGCTGTTCTGTGGCTGCCGTGTAATTAGGCAATAGCAGTTTCAGCTCTAAACAGGTCTCTTGGACAGTGGCCCCAGACAGTATGATAAATAGCAATCTCATCAGGTGAAAATAAGCTCAACAATTTTTTGCTGTTACGAATGTTTCCAATTTAGGGATTTGGTTTCAGCTGGACAGAAGGGAAGAAATGCTGATGGGATGATAAGGAGCTAGCAGCTCTCTTCAGCATTTCGTTAATTTTTGTGAGTTATTTTGTCCAGAGAGATCTTAAATCATACTTAGGAAATTTTCATCAAGTATCAACAGACAAAGCTCTGTTTTGTAAAATGTTGAGTAGATGGGAGCAATGCTGAGAAATAACTGATACCTGAGCACCAGAATCCACTGACACCCTCTGAACTTGGTATTCTGTCCTGTTGGATCCCCCTGGATTTCATTGGTGTCTTTCCTTGAGTTTAGTAGTTTTCTCTGCGTGGGAGTTGGAAATAGGGATCAAAAAAGAGGAGGAAGAAAGAGGTCGTAGACAATAGCTCTGAGAGACATAATCTACCCTGGTCATTTCAGCCCAGTGTAACACATCCTGGATGAAGTTTATAGCAATGTCCCTTTTCACTAAAAGCTACAAGTATATTTTTATACCTTCACACAAATATGTGCATCATTATCCATGATACCTCAAACCTGGTAAGTGAAAGCAGCACGCACAAAGGTAACTGTCTTTCATACAGAAGGTATGAACAGCATGATGTCATGCAGTCAGGTAGACTAAACAATCTGTCTTTTTCAGATAAAAACTGTAAAACCTTAAGAAACATTTACTGTATCAGGTATGTGATGAAAATTACAGTAATAAATCTGACATGATTTAGAAACTGTGTTCCCAGGACAATTACAGAATGCCCTAGGCATTTGCTGTCTGCCTGCTCTTAGGCAGAACATGTTTACACCATGTTTCATAAATCCAACTGCTGCAGCATGGGGTGGTTTATTCTGAGAGCACAGCAGTGAATTCTCTAAACAAAATGAATGATGTAAACCTCAAAGGGCAAGTTTGGTATCTCAGTGACAAAGCCACTATGTTTAAAGGAGATCCCTGCATTTGGGGTTTGTTGTAGTTTAGCAAATTAGGTTCCAGATTGATGTTAAACAAATAATCAGTGTGGTGATGCTTTTTAACAATCAAGTAATAAACAAATGTAAGAGCATGTCTCAAGAAATCAGCTGTAAGTTGTTTTAACAATGCATAAAACATCTGCTCATTACCACAGATCTCCAGCATGGAGAGGGGCACTGATGGAACTTGCTGACTGTTGTCAGGGCCCTGAGTCTGTCCTAGCAGCCCTTCACCACCCTGCCTTCCTCCAGCAGAAGAGCCAAACTCATCCTGTCACGTTCAGTGGCTGTTCAGTGACATTCTGAGCCCTGACTCAGTTGTGGCCACACCTTGACCTTGGAGAACACAGAGTCCCTGCTGGGCCCGGCAAGAGATTTGGGAGAGCAGCCGAGGCGCTGCAGGGAGGTTTTGATGGAATTACAACAACAAAATCAGAATCCAGCCAAACACGAATGCTCCTTTATTTGAGGAAGAGGTGATTATGGGGCAAACAGGTGAAATTTTCACAAGTTTCAGTTCAGAGCACTAAACATTTTTTTGTCTCTGTGGAGGTAAAAACCTTACCATCTAATAACAGCTCTGGCTTTTCTGTTTAGCAGAGCTCCCCAAAAGTCAATTATGTTTCATGTCCTGATAGCATAAAGGATTCCCAAACCCTACTGCCTTATTACTCTGCTTAAAGTACATTTTTCAACTCATACTTTTCCTTCAAGCTTATAGCTTTGTTGTCCCTTTAGATAAAATAAGTAACACTGCCATCTGATTTTCTGATATTTTATTTACCTATTGAATTTCTGGGGGAAAACACAGACATTAATTCAGGAACCTGCATCATTCTGGGCAGTATTGGCTAAGAAAAATCATGTGTTGAACAGATGATAGTAAACAAAATGTTTTCTCCAGATGTTGCTTGATTCTCCAAAGTGAATGAAACCATAGTGCATGTTAATTCATCTTAATTCATGTTGTGATGAGAATTTCGTAGCCTTACTCCACATTTCTACACAAATATTTGTATTATTTAGCTATAAACTGAGTTCATTAAATGAAATAAGGAAAAAAAGACACTCTGTACTCCATTTTACAAACATTTCTCCATAAGTTAAGTCATATTGGTAGCAGATTTTGAGCCCAGCTAAGTCCGAAGCACTAGAAATAGTAAGATAAACTACTTAAGGGTCACTTTTTGTGTGTTTTAAATTGGCAAGAAGTAACTTCAACCTCTTGTTTAAAAAAAAAAAAAAAAAAAAAAACAACCAATTTAGGTATTTTGGTGATCACAATATCTCCTATTAAATTGTAAATGTTTTATGGTGTACTTTTGGAATATCAATCACAGGACCCATAAGCAAAGAGTCAGTGAAGGAAAGAGAGTCTTCCAGGCGTGACACATCTGGTTTTTTGGCAGCCTAAACAGACTTTATATTGCCAGCTTTAAATTGGGCCTTTGAGTTTGCCACATGCTTTATCTGATGATGGGATGTCTGCACTGCCATGTGTTCCTGGTTGCAGCAGCTTCAGCATTTAATATTTAGGTTTATTCCCCTCCCTTCTCTCTCTTCAGATGATCTCTGTGCAGGAAAGCTTCACACTCAGTCCTTGTGCTTAGGGCTTATGGCCTTGCTCTTCTGAGCCTCTAAATATTCTGCATTTCTGATCAGGACTGGGACAAATATACAGTATTACAAGAGTTGTGATCCTGCATCACCAACAGTTCTACACTCAAAGACATTCAAAAGCAGCAATCAAAAGATGCCCACCTGTACAAAACTATTGATGCATCCATTGAATGGTCAGAAGCTTCTCAATTGCTTTCTTTACTAAACTAAGGCTCTATTACCAAAAACCCAGTACTAGAGGAAGTCAGCTGTAAGCTGTATTTGTCAATTATGAAAATGAATCTAGAATCAACTGGGTATGTGATCACAGATTGCAAATGGGCCCATTTGCGTCTGTCTTGATTTAATGTGTTCTTCAGAGAAGCACCTTACTGCTTTTAGAAGTAGGTGGAATTTGCTGTTAGGGAAAAAAGAGCCTTGATTATCTCCTGGATGCTGCATCCTAATAAAACATAAAATTGCTTGAAAGGAGTATCTGTTATTTTCAAATTAGGTGACATAGGAAATAGAGGAATTTAAGTAGTTTACTCTTAGTCTATTCCATTTCTGGACTGGTTACAGCATCCTGGTACACTTTCTCCTACTTCTGATTCTTCAGTTTGTGTATAAAATACTTCTGAAGATACAGATTCAGTTATATACATGCTAATAATTATCTTTTATTTTCTGCTCAGACCATGTAATCAAAAATATCAGAAATATTATGGAAAATAAGTTTCCACTGTGAACCTGTATACTCAAAGCCAGCAAGTGAATAGACTAATGCTTTTGTTTTTTGGTATCCATAATTTCCTAAACTTCCCTTGGAGTCTGCACAAACTGAACACTCAAAGTCAGCAGTGACTGGGAAAACAGGGGATTGCAGATGTCACCCTCACTGACTCCATGTGCTACTTGTCCCAGGTGCCACTGACTGCACCAGTGTGTTATGCTGAGTGACAGCCAAGTGTTTTCATACAAGTGCTTTCTAAGCAGCCTTTCCCCTCACTGCCTCCATCTTCTTCATTGCTCCCTGTTCCTGTGATGCTGTGTTCCCATTTCTCTTCCGATTTAGTGCTTATTTAGAAATTGTTACTGCCATCAAACCTCAGACCTGCAGTGGGCACAGAATGGATTATCAATCCAATATAAAAAGTCATTGTAGTGTGGAATTACTAAGTATGCTGTTGAACTAATTTGAAGTTTAATAAAATGTTTTCACTTATAAAATTAGTATCAGAGAGCATAAATAAAAGAGTTCTGCTTCTTCCCTGTTTTCCACTGTGAACAGTAACGTGACAAGGGAATTCAGCAGCTCCTCTGCTCTTCAGAGTATTCCCAAAGGCAACTTTTAGGTGTTACTCATTAAGCCTGAAGGAGAATTATAGAATCAGGAATCTCTTCACTTCCTCATCCAGAGTAAAAGCAAATGTCAAGCTAGCAGCCACCCTGCCCTGCTCCCTAAGGCAGCCATGGATCTGGTGTATTTCTGTATTACACTGTATTTATCTGGTCACGTGTGAGAACATGGCCATTTACAACAGTGACAACAATGACACCAGTGCACCAGGATGCCACTTACTGCTGTGGTGTAGTATCAAACTCCAGCAGATTAACAGGCTTCCTGTAGGCAAATAGCACCCAAAATACTCATCTACCCAGGGAATTAGGCATCTGTTAACTTTATCTGATAGTTTCTTTGTTAAACAGTTCATTCTCTTGGCAATTGACTTTCAAATTAAATGTGAAATGCAAACTTCAGAGCAGGAAAATGAGCCCCTAAAATCTATCAAATCCCTTAGTAAAATGCATCACTATTGGCTCAGACAGAATGCTTCCTAATTTAAGGCTGACATTTATATGTTACTCTAAAAGAGCTAAACATGAATACTGAAGAGACAAAAGAAGCTAGAAACATCAGAAATAGTAGTTAAACTCTTACATCACTTAATTTTAAAAGTTAGGTTAATGGCATGAAGTTCTAAAATCTGTAAGAACAGGGGATTTATGGGTTTGCAAAAGACATTTAGAAAGATATGTACATGTATAAATGAATCATTAAAATATTTTATGGAGAGATTTTGAAGAAGAGTGCTTTGGTATCATTGGCACTTGCTTGAAACTGTAATATTTCACATAGGAGCCTAATGTGGAGCTGAGAAAGATTATTTTACACATTTAAGTGTGTATTGACTCTGATAGCATTCAGATATCAATGCTTGTGTAACACAGTGCCCTTGTAGGCAGAAAACATGTGTCAAGTAGAGCTGGTAAAAACAAAAGTTACTCTGCATGTTTTTTGATTAAATTGGCCTTTGACAGAGTAGAAATTTCTGTGAGGCTTTTTTCATGCTTGTGATAATGCAAAAAAAAAAAAAAAAAGAAAGAAAAAAGGGGTAGTCAGGATATTTAAAATATGTTTTAATTTTTTTTTCTGGACGCTAAATAGATTAACTTTTTTCTTACTGCTTCTCTGGGAATAAATAAATTTCATGAGTAGTTATTGACAAATTAGAATTTCTGTCAATAATGACAAACGTTTGAGGGTGAAATTTCTCTCTCCAGAAGACAGAATGATTTGTAACTCATGTGTTAATGACATGGATTTGAGTGGGAAAAAAATGTTTTCCACAAGCAGTGGTGGAGGATCTACACCCACCCTCTCAAACTCACAGTCTTCTGTAGGAAAAAGGGTGCTCCAGGAATTTATCTTTGGTAAATTTAAAGTACTTTTGGTTAAATTTAAATCTAAGCAGAGGCCTACTTATAAGTCTTGGCATTTTGAGTCAAAATAAAATAACCACCCTTCCGTGTTCTGTGTGAGCAGGCAGTGCTGTGCAAACATTCTGATCCAACTGGAACACCTGGTGCTGAGGACCAGACATTCTCTACATTGCATGGATCTGGTTGGGTTTTGCTTTGGTCTGGCTGATCTCATCCACAGAATAAAAGCTGATTTGTGTTTGGGGCGCATTGCACGTACCCCAAGAGCATCCCTCAGTTTGCATTCAGTCAAGTTCGTGCACCTTCAGACTGGTCCAAGAGGCTGTGTCTCAGTGAGAACCACATGTGTGTGGGAAGGCACTCTCAGGTTCACTTCAGAAGTGCACTTCTGATCTGAATTAAAAGGTTTATGTGGCTTCTTTCCCTCTCCCAACACTAGTACCTAAAGAATAAGGTGTCTGGAACGGTGCACCTGTTAAACAGCATGTCTGCAGCAAAGGTTTCTTCCTACTCTCCATCACCTATCATTGATAAAGATACTGAGATTCTCTTGGAAGAGAACATGGAACCGCTGTATTTGTCATGTCTTGTTTTGGTAATTTGTGGGTATAACAGGGAGTAGTTCCATCCAAAGCAATCCATGATTCCTTTCTTTGCACATTTTTAAAAGTTTTACTCAGCCATTGGCTCCTTTTTCAGAAGAATGCTTTCACATTGTAATCAGATTTGTATTGCCTAAAAATGAAGTAATTACACCACACCCAACACAAAAATAGAAAAGCAGGAGCTCTCAGTATCAATTTCTTCCTTTAATTCATTTGCAAAGGTGTCTTTTGAACCCCTCCTTTATGGAAACCAAGACGTCAATAACAAGAAATAAAAATTCTCTAATAACAAGAGTCGTTAATACCAGGTTTTCACTCATGAAATTACTATAAATGGAGTCATATTACCATGAGTGTGTTTAAGAAATGCAGGGCAAGTCCCAACAGCCCTGGAGAGATTTCTGAGACTGAACTAAAGATTTAAGAGGAGGCACCTGCTTGTTTGCCCGTGGCAGCTTCCCTTGTAGTAAACTGAGCGCAGCTGTCACAGCTCCTTGCTCAGGGGCAGAGGGGAAAACATCCCCTTCCACACCACACTGTGTTAATCTCCACACCACCTTGGATTTCTGGTTTACTGAAAAAAGGTGAACAGAATCAGGGAGGACAATTTACAATGTTTCAGCAGCACACTGCTGTTCCTTGTGCAGTGACACTGTCCAGCCAAGTATTCAGCTGGCTGTCACCTGCCACAGGTGTCTCCAGCTAACTCTGGGTGAGAAGACTGTTCCAAAATGGAAATGCTCTGATAAAGATGCTATGATTAAGATAGCCACCTTTTGACACATACTAGCATTCAGAGAATCTCAAAGCAATTTTATATTGCATATGCTTTCTGGAAGCACATCAAGAGGTATTGAGGGAATTTGGAGCGCCTGAAGCATGAAGTGAAGGCAAAGGGAATTGTCTTGCTCTAGGCATGACAAAAATAGTTGCTGGGGGCAGGAAACTCTCTCTGGTCAGGGCAAGTGGGATTACTGCAGATATCTGAGGCTCCTGCAGTACAGCCCTTCATACAGCACCACTGAACACTTTGCTAACTCTGTAATGCAGTTGTTCATTTAATACTCATTTGTACTATATGATTGTTACTGTTCAAGACTGTACTCCTTGAGCTAAACTTAGAATTTTCTATTTACAAAAGCAAGTAAAAAATGCACTGATTTTCTCCCTTTTCTTTAACATTGTTCAGTGGTTCCTTGTTGTGCTGGAACTGCCTTACCCAAGCTTCTACTTGAATATTCATTTTGGTGTGAATGTTTTAATCTGCTGCTTGGATGCATTTACTGTGCTGTTTCCCAATTGAGTAGTAGTTTGGAAAAAACTTTGGAAATCTACTACTAATGAAATCTTTTATTATTATTTATTTTATATTTATGTTGTCTCTAATTATAATACTAGTAAGATTTATTAACACCATCTTTGCTGCTTCTGTAAAAAAATACTAAAAGCAGATGATCTAGCATACCTATGTAATTTATTTTTCTGTTCAGCTGGCAAAGATTTAGACAAGACTAGCTTAACTTCCATCATTTTTCCAAAATCAAAATGTGATAGATGAGCCAAATATGAATGATGAGATCTGAAAGTGACCTTGTTTTTTCTCCAGAAAGCAGGCAGACCTGAGCAGCTTTAATTGCAGTGCTCACTACAAGCAGTTTATGCCTGTATTAACAGACTACATGAAATATGTAATTACCATGTTAAGCACAGCAATATGAATCTGCTAGGAATGGACTACAAATTTGGATTATTCCAACATTCAGAGTGTAACCTAATAATTGCTAACCATCACTGATCTTGCTACAGCCTCTTTTATGAGAAGTCAGAATACCATAACTCATTTCATGCAGACCACATTAGTGTGGATGATTCCAATTCTAGAGCCCCTTTCTGCCACAGAGGAAGAGAAGTTTCAAAACAGAACAGAACAGAAAACAAAAAAGAATCCTTAAAATACACTGTATTAAGGATGTTTAGGTGATGCAGTAACTCCCTTCACTCTGCCATTAAGCCCAGACAGGAGATTTCACATGCTCCCTGAGTTATCTCCATTGGAATTTGGGCTATTGGTTGGATTTACCATTGGGTGGTTTGCATTGGAAGGGATCTTAAGGATCATCTAGTTCTGACCAGAAATGTTTTACTTTTCTCTCCATGCAGAATAGGAAAGTTTTCAGAATGTCACATAATTTTTCACTTGTCCACATTGTTGTCATTGTTCAGGTGTAGACTTTCATTGCAAAGTGCTCCATCTCAGCCAGCCTTCTGGTACAATGGGGAGAACTTTGATATTGATAGCTTTGTTAGGTATTACACCACCTCACCCTAGAATCAGGACATTTTAAAATAGAACAAAAGAAAAAAAAAAGCCATCAGAATTGAAAATGTTGCTGTGAGGACTGTACTGCAGAAAGATTCATTTGTCCATGTCCCCATGCAAGGTAGGTGTATTTTAAACAGATACCAGTAATGATCTTTGGATTTTTGGGTGATAAACCTCCTGCAGTGAACATTTTGCCCCAACATCTGCAGAGCACACAAATGTCAGCAGATAAGAAAATTCATGATCAGTTTATGCAAGCAGGTGCAACTCTGTTGACTTGAATAAAACAAAGTGTATTAACACCAACAAAAAAAATAAAGAATGCCAAATTCCTTTGAAAGATATTTTAAAGAATAGTTTATTATTTAAATATTTAATATAAATCTTTCTCCTTCCAGTCGTAAACACAGATTGCCTTGAAGTTAAATGTCAGCCTCTCAACACAGCTATAATTTATGGACAGCATTTATTCCTTGGTGAAGTATTTTACCTCTCTTTAGTTACATAAATAACCTCTCCAAGACCTGTTAATTTATTCATTGCCTGTTAATCCTTATTTGTCACCCTTATTTTAAAAATATACATTTATCTTCTGCTAATGAGAAACAGGAATAAAAGTCATTCTCAGTTGGTTCAAGGAAGGATCAGAATGTGCAGAGTGTTTTGGTTAGTGCGCAAAGCTCAAAATAAAGTGCTCAAAGCAGTCATAGCCCTTGAATCAGAGAACAGCAAGTTTGGGAGGAAAAAAAGAGGAAAAAGGCAAGAAAACAGAGAGCCTTAATATATGTAAGGTATTAATATAAAATATGAATAATAGAATATAAAATTGAATAGAATATAAAATAGGATATATATTATGTAGAGAGAGAATGTAAAACAGCTTAACTGCATTGTGCTCTATACTGCATTGGTCCTTACAGAAATATTTCACTGTATAGACAGGATGATGAAGAGAGGTTTTCTAGGAGGTGATTTGTGTCTTTATCAGACTGAAGAGTCTTGAGCTGCCCATCTCTCACTGTGGGCTGTGTCAGGTGAGGTGGCCTGGCACGGTGTGGAACAGAGCTGTGCCTGTACCACAGGTGATGCAAGCACCTGCTAGGAGACAGATGTGCTTTGCCAAGACACGTGTGGTGATCATTTTCACAAAGAGCTCCCTCTCAGCCATTCAGAATTTTGTTTTGTGCCTGGTCTATTAATGAACTCATGTTGGTAGAAAGGGCAATGTTTTGTTGTGTGCCCACAAACATCATCTTCCATGTGTCTTCAGGCTGCCATAATACAATAAAATCATTCTGTCTATTCACAGCACCCTGGTAAAAGGTGTGGGAGGGTTGCAGCACTGCTCAGGAAAGACCTGTGGAATTGGCCTCCTTTTCAACTGGTTTAAAATTGTGACAAGCTCAATAGCTGCAGTTAAACTAAATTATTCTCTTAACCAAAAGCAGAATTTCCACTTTTTTGCTTAGGGAATTCTTACTGTGGCATGCTGTGAGGTCAGGGTATTAGCCAACTAAGAGGCACAGAAGTTTCTGTAGAATTCCAAGTTGTCCCACAAAAATAACTATTACCACAATAAAGAAGTAAATCACAAGCTTGCATTTCCAGATTTACTCGATATATATCTTCTTTTCTGAAGTCAGAAGTGATTTCGTAGAGAACTGACACAGCTTTAATCTAGTGAAAAAATTATTTCTCAAGCAGCTTATAAAAATGGGAAAATATAATTGCCTTAATGGCTGGTGCAGCTGTGTTATAGGAGCTGTCTTCAGAGAATAAATAACTTCATTGCCACTAAAATATTCATATCCCTCTCCAAGCCTTCAGCTTGGTTTTGTTTTTCAAATAGTATTCTACATTTGGTACGCTTTTGTTTTCTTCAGCACTATAGGTATCATTTTTCAATGATAGGATAGCAGGTCAGTTTTGTGTAATATACTCAGGACTGGTTGGAAGAACAAGAGGTAAAGAATTTGTTTTAAAAAATCCAACCTGGTATTTTTTCAGGTTGCATATATGTACGTCACAACTAAGTTCAAAGATTCAGTTCCATCAAATTATGCACAGCTATCTTGTTTGTACGTGTGGATGTGTTAAACTCTTCCTTCCCATCCGTGCCTTGCTGTTAAGTGAGACTGCAAACTTGCCATCGAGCATAAACATGTTTAAATGTAGTATCCTGACATTTTTTTATCAAGATGTGTAGCTGAGTGAGTGCAAGAACTGTGATGTACGTATTACACCATCACTGGGGATTGAGGCTGTCCTTAATCTGCCCCTGGGAAACCTTGTGTCAGGTTGGAACCTAAATTTATGGCTATGAAAATGCAGAAGAATGAAATGTATTATCCTGATGGGCCAGACGATGCAAATGCATTGGGAGTCTTTCACAGCCTTTATAAAGACAGCCTCATGTCCAGCAGACTGAGTTTAGTTGGCTTTTACACCCCAGCTCCTAAATACAACTGACCATGGGTGTATCTGAGAGGCCCCTGATAATATATAAACCCACTTCACCTTTAAAATAATGGGGGAAAAAACCCAACAACAAACCCTCCACTTTGTCACTTCCCTGAAAAATAACTGAACAAAATTCAATGTCTTCAAGATGGAGATTATCTAAGCAAAAGCACTTCTACATACCCATTGTGCTTCTGTCTCCAGCCTTTAAAATCAGTAATGAAGAAGATTGCTGTGGTGATCACATAAAAAAATTTTTGGGTGTTTTTTTCCAGTTTCCTGATATATACAAATGCCTCCCCATGTTCAGATCCTGCAGGCAATTAGTGTACTGTTAGTTTTACTGAGGTGTAAGGTGACTTGTATATTCACATGCAGGTCCTAGATGTGGTTCCACATATATTTTCTGTCTTTATTCTTATCTATCTTCTTATCTATGCTTTTGACAAAATGTTGATAGAAGTGCTGCAAGCAATCATCTGAGGAGCTGCTGGTCTGTGAGCAGAGAGTGTGCCAGGGAGGGCTGGGAGCTCACACCCAAACTGGCAGCATGGGCTCTCCAGAGGGGCTGGTTCCTCCCTTTGGGCAGATTATCAAGGAGCTCATATGGTGTGAGAAACAAATGGATATAACCTCTGTTTTTCCAAACAAAAAGCTCAAAAAAAAATTAGTTACAGAGCCTGAAAACAGCTTAAATGTATCTATAAGCAAAAAGATTATAAATAGCATCCATAAAGCTGCTTGGAGCAGCTGGTTAAGTGTTTTCCTTTTTGTGTGCTAAAATTGTCCCACCACAGAAGGTTTCTAAACCTTTTCTATAAATTCATCACCATGGAAAAGTGGTCCTTAGGAGAGAACAGTCTGTGAGTCATCATAAGCTTTCTTGTTGTAGTACTACATCTAGCTCCAAAGGGTTGTTTTGAACTCTCATATTAAAAAAAAAAAAAAAAAAAAAAAAAACCAAAAAAAAACAACCAAAAGCCAACTGGCCTTTATCTGAAAAATATTAAAAATCTGTTATACTTAGTAAAATAAAACTCCTTATTGCAGGCACATGCCTACTTAATTTGTTTATGCCTAACAGCAAACTGGATTGATATCTGCAAGGAAAGATGGGTCAGGAAATATACTGCAATTTGAAGTATATGTGGTGTAGAATTGTAGTTGCACTTATCAGTGCATAATTCTTTAAAGTGAAACAAAAAAATTTTCATGGAAATTACTTTTCTCTCCTTCTGCTTCACACATTTGGTTCCCATGTTCACTGAAAATGTAATTAAACAGCTTTATTTTCAGATTTATTCCAAAAGATTTTTTGAAAGTTGATTTAAAGAAAACCCATTGCATAACTAAGCATCCAAAAACACCTCCAATTTTTTCAAAACAAGTTACTGTACAACACCTGACAGTGCTAAAAGCAAAATACATTTGTTAATATTTGCTACCCAACAGCGTGGGTTGCTTCCAGGGCACACCCAGAGGTGTCAGCAGTGTGCGCCTTGCATCCTTTCTCAGGAAAAGTGGTTGAGCACAGGGTAGTGGAGTCACCCAGGGTTCAGCTGGAAGCCAAGACACACCCAGGCTGTGCATTAAACTGGGAAACACCCCCAGGTGCAGCTGTGCCTTTGCAGACTCGCTGCTAGGTTTGCCTCACTGCTCTCTCTATTCAAGGCAGATGGTAGAAAGCAAAAATGACACAATGTGCCAGGGGTCATGGAGACCAACCATCCAGCATTTTTAATTCAAAGACTCTACCATACATCTCTGCTTTGTATATATTTCATCTGTTCCTTTCCTGCAGTATCATTTCTCCTGGGAAGATCTCCTGTTTGAAGAGAAATTTGCAAATGCCATTTGACCTCAGTCTCGGTGTGCAGGGTGCCCCTTTGCTGAGGGACTCTCCTCATTGCTGTGCTCAGAGACATCTACCTAGACACAAAGTAGTGCATCTCAAGTCAGCACTGTCACCTTGCTCATGTCCCTGGGGGGAGGGAAGTAAGAGAGCTCTCTGTGTTTCTAAGGGTCTCTAGCTGGTCAGAGTGACCCCGAGATGTGTTAGAAAGTCTCTTTCCCCACCCAGCACTCAAAGAAGGAGTCAGAACTCCTCATTTCTCAGTCTCAAGGTTGTTTATTCCATCTTATCTATAAAATTCTTTCTCCTGGCCTGCTGAGGTCTGCTCAGCAGGATAGTCAGAGGCACTCTGCCTGCCTCCAGGGTGGTGTTATCTTTTTATACTAAAAACTACATGCACAATATTTATAATTACTTTCCAATACCTATCACCTATGTTAGACAGTGAGCTTCTACTCTAAACCAATCTAAAAGTGCCAACATCACAGCAGAAGATGGCGGCCAAGAAGAAGGAGAGAGGTTGGACATACCCAGATTTCTCCATCTTGCCCCCTGAACCCCATTCTAAAAACCTCAAAAAATCTCTTTTTCACCCTGTGATAAATTCACTATCATTCTACTTAAACTTTCATGGCTTTTAATTCTTCACATAAGCAATTGTTTTTTCCAAAGGCTAAATCAAAGGCACAGGGGTCTTGGGCTCTGTGCCAAGGTCTCCGAGCCCCCTGGGCAGGGGCTCGAGTCCTCCAGGGCAGCCAGAGGAATTTCCTGGGTTCCGACACCTGTGAGACTCAGAGTTGTGGCAGTATTTAGCAGGTAGCATCATGGGCAATTGTTTCTGGGCTTAGTGCATGAATATTTGCAATTTCTTCTTCAAAATAGCACCTTAAATTGATGAACCGTTCAGCACCCAGATCTCTATTATGCTTATCTGAGACATAGGAATAACTAATTGTGCTGTAATGAAAAAAAAAAAAAAAAAAAAAAAAAAACAACCAACCAAAACAAAAAAAGTCTGCCTTTTCTCTTTCTTAACCTAGCAAGGCTCCATGGAAATCAATGGAACTATGCCAGCCTATTGCAGTAACACCAGCAAAAAGAGAATTTCCTTACAGGATTTTCCTCAGTTTTTTCAGTAAATTTGCTGTATTCCCCAGCTTTGAAACCTTCAGATTCTGTCCTTCTGCAAAATTGTGGAGAGGCATTGTCCTTTATGTGAATAGTGACACTAAAAGTGTACTTTCCATGAATTAAAATATATAATCATTACGTGGAAGCAGACTAGGCAAGAAGTGATGATAGAATAGTTTGGGGAAACTTAGCATGCTACAGACATCACATGCAGCAGTATTTCACACCGTAACATTTTTTACTCCATAAATATTTTCATCTTTCTTGCTGTAACTTGCATAAATGAATAAATGCATAGAAAACACTAATGATAAGTCCTAAATTAAATCTAAGCTTACCATCTTGACATTTACTTTTTAAAATATGTATGAGGCAATTCCTCTGATCTTTTTTTTATACACTTACAAACACATGCTTACGAGTTTTTTGTGTTTCAGGGCCAAGTACAGTAATGAGTAAAGGCTTCCTCCTATTACTGAAAGACTTTGTGAGGGCTTGAGGATCAAGGTTTTAAATTGAACTCAAGAGATTGCCTATCAGGAATAACCAAATCCTTCCAAACTTGGCCCCATTCAACAGCAGGAACTGCTACATGCTCTTAACCCTCATTCTCTATGCTTTGAATGATCATTACCTACAAAAAAATACAGAGTTCTTCTTTATTTCCAGTTATTTTCTGAAGCTATTCATTCAATAAAGACTCAAGACATGTTAGGAGAACTTGATGGACTTAATGGCTGAATTAAAAGAACTAGGGTGAAGTGCAATATTTCAAGTTTAAGATCATATATACAGGAATTTCTCCTTATTACTGAAAATCCTTTGGTTGGATCAAGGAGAAAAACCAGCAATGTAGTATTCAGCCACAGGATGACTGTGATTTTCAGTGTGTTAGGACCATAGAATTGAGTTTGTATGAGAATTTTCAGAGGAGTAACAGTACTTACACAGTGCTTTTGGTCCATGTTGAGAAGCAGAAAACAGGAACAGGTGCAGAGAAGAGCTACAGAGACATCTGATGAAATGATCTCCAGATATCTCATCAACCAAAATTCTTCTCTTACTCTATTAAATTATTTCTCCAAAGATTGAAATAATTTTGGATTTAATATATTACAAGCATTATATGTATTACAATAAGAGGAACAGAGTACAATTAGGAAAGACCTGCTGGTCATAAAGTCTTCCTCTTTGCTGTTAAAGGAAATTATGGTATAAATTTGACAAGCTGTTTTCTTTCTGGGCCACTTAAAATAAACATTCTGTCTAAATTAGAGGAGAGAAAAAATTTGAAATAAACACAAATTTAAGTGAAGAACGTGACTTATGACAATAAACATAAGATTTCTTCTTTGCTTTTCAAAGATAGAAATATTATCTGATCCTTGTAAAAAAGTTATCAAAGCAGATAAATTACGTGCCCATTCAGTGGCTTTTACACAGATGGAAATGAGCAGGTATTTGACTGCAGTGGCAAGTAAAGGTCAAGTAAAACCGTAACTTATAAAAAGTGGAGTCCAGATAGTTTATGTTCTATAAATTAAGGATTTTCTATGAACTTCACACACTCAAATGGAAGGGTTTAAAGCTTACACAGGTATGAAGTCAGCTATTTATTAGTATCAGAAAAAAAGCTATTTTACTTACTTCAGGGTATATGGAATTTTTAATATAAGCACATTTTTTTAAATATCCATTTTAATGTATTTTATTCATGGTAGCACATACTGAATTTAGGCAACATTATCAGAATACCACCAGTTTAAAATTTTCATTTAAGACTGTAGAAGATTGCTTTCATTTATATACTTTCAAAGATATACTTCATATTTTCCAGGTTAGTAGCTTGCCTGAACAACCAAAAGTGGGGGTTATTTCCAACCTTTGAGCATATTTCAAAATTCCACAGTGGTCTCCAAAGCAAGAGAGCATGGTCACCTCTTGTTTAAACTCCTTGCTGTTATTCTACAAATATCAATACACCAAAAAAAAAGGAGATGTAGAAAACATTGTCATTATATTACAAGAGTTCTATTATCATTACATTACAGGGGTTCCGTATTGCCAGAGTTTCAGTCCTCCTTGATGTTTCTTGTAGGCAGATCCTCTAGGCACTGATTCCTCCTTGTCCTCACAGCAATTCCTCCCTCAATCAACCAATCCACTCTTTCATAACACTCTTCTTATCGGCTACAGGTGTGGCCTGTTAAAATCTGGCCTGCTCCTGATCTTTAGTAATTGGCTCAGTTGCAACTCTTAAGGGGGTAAGATTACATTCTATACCACCTTCATTTACCCATACTGTATCCCCCTACAGAAAATATTATATTATTTGAAAAAGAAAAGTGTTTTTTTTCAACATCATTGAAGGCTATGGAGTAAATGCAGAATGTTTCAAGATTTAGGAAGAGTTCTAGAATTTTGTTCTGTGAAAGCTGTATATGGTACTTTCCACCTATGGTCCCTGCCTTGCTCCCCCTACCATGGCCAACAGGAAGTTTAAAAGCCATGGGTTTATTTGCGTCTCCATACTCTCACAAGTTTAAAGGATGAGATCATCCCTGTTATAGGGGTGGGGAGCTGAACCATGCCTACACTGCCAGCTGAGCATGGCTGTGCAGCCCAGCCTGTCCATCAGGCTTTGCAGGCAGGTGTGTGCCTGGTCTCAGGCTGGGTGCCAGGCTTTGGCAAATATCTGTGCTTCAAGCACACCCACCACGACAGAGCCCAGGGTCTTGCTGCAGACAAACCAATCCACCATCAAAGGTCTCTAAGCAAATACAGGGTCTGTGGTTTTTATTCATGAATGCATACAAAGTATGTGGAGCTCAGTAAAGTTTCATGCAGTTCTCTACCATTGAACCTTTCCCCCTTCACCTTTCTGCTCTTGGTATCTAAATTCTGTAACAACTTTGTGACAGATTTGGTGTTCTTCCTTTCACTAAGGCCAAGAGAAAATCTGCTGCACAGAGTCCTGAGATACTTAATTTGGAAATAGTATCTTGAGCACTTGTCTCAAAATATAAATGGGGCTTAGCGTGAACTGAAGCAACTCTGAAGCTCAGAAAGGCCAATGAACTTCTGTGAGGACTTCAGAAAGATGGCAGCTGCAGGAATGTGCAGGCTCTGAGTGATCAAGACATGGATAAATGATGGGACATGACATGAGAAATTGTTGAATATGACAGTCTGAGAAGCTGACAAAAATTCAGAGAGCTCTGTCAAGTACAGCTGGATCTTGCAAAAGGTAAAGGAGGAGGTATTTGAGAAAAGGTTGAATTTCACAGGTGATTGAGAGGGAGTACTGGGGATGTTTTTTGGGTAACAGTACCTGGGTAACCCTATCAGTGACACCACATGAAGCTGAGATTACCTAGAAATGCCAGATTTGGGTACCCATATAGCAAAGCTGGGACCAGTTGGGGAAAAGTAATTAGGGACAGGTTGTTTATTTGAGAGGAGGTAGCGTGAGCAAGGTAGAAGTGTGGTGAAAGGGAGGATGAAGAACAGGAAAAAATGTATGCAGCTGATGTGATCAGATCTGTTCAGGACACTGGCTGGGGAGTAATTGTTTGCTACAGTCTAATAAGGACATTAAATCAAGCTTGTCTGGCCCCACCACACGAGTTCAACATGCCTCTGCAGGATGGAACGGGGAAGCTTTTCTCTTTGGGCAGAGGGAGGAGCACCCAGATAGACAAACTTTCTGGTCCTGTCAGGCCTATGCCAGGCCTGACAGTATCACCATCTACTCCTGGCTTCCTTACAAAGCACAGAGCAACTCACTCTATTGCCATAAGCCATGGCAATAAAGAAGTAGATGGGGTTATAGCAGAAGTTCCTTTCAATAATATGTTACCAGAATGATGATGATTCTTTCCTTAAAAGTAACAGTAGTTCAAATAATATGTCATTGGAAGGATTGTATCCAAGTTAAACAATCATCAGCTGTTTCATGCAAATATGTTATTACAGTATGTTTCTCAGGAAATTAATATGAATGAGTATACATGCTGTTTCATTTAAGCAGATTATTGCAGCCTCCCCTGTGGATCTTAATCCTGCTCAGTTAGCACAATATTTCTTTGTCAGCTGGTTGCTTAATTTGGTCTGTTTGTTTAAGTGTTTATTGGTCTTGTTACTTCTTACTTTATTTTCTGCCCTGAATCACTGCCCTCTTTCTCTCTTCTTTTGCACATGACTGGATGACACTTGATGAAAGCAAGACAGCATTCATCACCATACACAGTTCATTTTTCTGTTTTGAGACAGAGACATGCACTGAAGCAATTGCTTCCCACTTCTTGTGTTTAAGCTAGGTGGTCCTATAGCCAGTGTTTATGAGACATGGGAGGCCAGCTTTTATTGGAAAAGCTTTATTCCTTAGTTGGAATGAAAACTGAAATTTTTGTAGATAGTAACATTCCATATGTCTCTGAAATGAAGCTGTGCAGAGGAAGACTGCTAGCAATATAGCATTGCTTTAGTCTGTAAAGTTTCCTGCTGGGTAAAGAAACCCTTTTTACACCTGAAAAACATCTATGAAACTCAGATATTTCATGCTTGGGAATTAGCATGTAAGTTCAGCTTCCCAAGAAGTCTTCTGTGCTATGCTGATAAATGTGAGGTAATAACATACTTTGCCTCCTCAGCATTTCTGCCTACATTACCCAAACACCAATTTTTTGGCAAAAATATAAATTAGCTAGCTCTTTCTTATACTAGGAATGGTCTCAGTTTTCCTGCCTTAGTAGCTAAAAGGCAGAAAATATATACATTGCTATCTAGACAATGCAAATGGTGTTCTCTTCTGTTTGGATCAGCATCTGCTGTAATAGAGAAAACCATAATGAAGGGCTCAGGAAGTTTTGTAAAGTTCCCTTTTCAAATGTACCCACCAGGTCTCAGGAAGAAGCCCAGCCTTATTTGTCTATCTTGATTTCGTAGCACTGTTGAATCACAGTTAAAACTCTTCATCCCAGTAACAGAGAAAGAGAAAAACATTAATGTTTTATTATTTCTTAACCTTTTGACTATCAGAATTTAGTGGAGAAAAGGGAATGAAGCAATTGATCTTTCATCACAAATGATATCTGATGGCATATTGGGAGTTGACAAGTGGCTTTCATACTGTAGATCTTTTCAGATGTGTCATTCAGCCTTAATGAACTTCTACAGTGCAGCAACTATGGCAGCTTGTTCTCCAGAACTGTAATCCCTCCTCTGCTATTAGGAATGGATGCCTGTAAGTGGGGATTTATTTTCTTTCCTATTTTTTCTATAGGTATTTGATTTATAGCATATCACTCCTTAAACTGTGTTTAAAATACTTGTAAATCCTTTGCAAACATGCTTTTATTAAATTCCGTGGGAGAGCAGAGATCTGATTAAGGTTCACATTAGTCAGGAGAATAAAACAATGAAAAGGATTTTCCTGAAGGAAATGAGGAATTTACATAAATGGAGTTCATGCCATGTGACTTCATCAGGAAAGTTTTATGAGAGAGAACTGCTAATTCCATCAGTAAAGAAGTCATAGATGTGCTGCAAAATAGTTTCTTTGCATCCATCTGGTCTGTTCATAGATGAGTAAAACTATGAATTAAATGGAAAAAAAAAGGTGAATGAAAAAGCCAAAGAAATAAACCAAGAATTTCAGTCCCCATTGGCATCAGGAAGTATTGCCCTTCCCAGGGCCACGTAGCATATTCTGTGTTTCCAAAGCAGCTGTGTCATTCCTCATGCTGTTCCTGAAAAATGTCAGGGGGTGATGAAGGGAAAAAAAGGAGTCATTGCATGTCAGTGCTGGCCAAGAGCTGGTCACCCATTTTGCTCAGACACAGGGCTGTCCCTGGGGACATCAGCCTGGCTTCTACTCTGCTCACCACACTCTTTCAGTCAGTTCATTTACCAAAGCTTGTGTTCTGCTCTTGGCAAAGGCTTTCAACACAGTTTTGTGTTTACACAAAATTCAAAAAATCTCACTAAGTCCTAGCTTTAAATTCCATTAGCCTAATTGCTAGGGTAATTTGAAAGTTTGTCATGCTGGATATAAATTTCTACACTAATTTATACAAAATACATCTCATCTTGCTAGTTGTTTAGATTTTTTTTTTTTAAATAGGGTTTAAAAAAAAAGATTTAGAGGCATCATGGTTAGAAAATTAACCTTACCTGCATAAATCAGCAGACTGCTGACATATGTCTGCAGGCAGCAAAACTTTCCCTTGTTGAATGGAGATATGATTACTTGTTTCTTTTTCCTCAACAGCTCAACAAAAAGGATGGCAGGGGAGCTCACCAGGGAATGGTCCTGAGTGTTTGGGGTGCATCGACCATTTATCAACCACATTAGTACATTATTTGATAGATTTTGTTGACTTTTAAATAGTCGGTGGGTTATTGAATTTCTTCCCTAAGTTCAGTGTGTATTACATAGCATTTAAGGTGATAATTGGATTTCTTTAATGTCAAATGTAACCAGAAAAACTATAAAGCTAAAAAATGACCTTAGGACTATGGGTTTTGACTGTAGATATCTGAAGTAAAGCTAGATTTCCTATCTGTGCTTTGTTGAGGAATGCATAATGATTGTGCACTGACTAGCCAGCCTAGAGAAGTGGGTGTTAGCAGATAGTTCTCAGGAATCCAGTGTATTCCCACAGCTTGCATGCGCAAAAATTGAAAGGGCTCTGCCATAATGGCTTAACCATCTTTTAATAAATACTTTAATAAATACTGAAATTACCATGCTAAACTGCTAAACTGCTTGCTATGAGCTCTCTAGCAGCAGACTCAGCCACAGCTTGAAGCATTTCCCAACATTGTGTCAAGTGATCAATCTGTCACAGCACCAATACTTTCCTCTCCAGGGCAGGTTTTTCATCACACTGGAAAGGACAGAGTTGCTGAGCTAATCGAAGGCAGTTTACAGCATGAATTCAAGACCATACCTCAGTGATATCCACTCCTTCAAAATTCCATTACAGCTGTGTAACACATGCTTAGCTGCTTATTTCATTAAAATCTGGTTTTTATATGTGGGTTGTACCAATCCTTCCAGAAATGTCTGATGGATCTTTATTAGCTACATCAACTTCCTGGGCAATCATTACTGCTTTATTCCTTTTTCATTATTTTCTTCTTAACAGCAATTTAGTACTTAGAAAGAAGTGAGTAATGGAAAAGAATATTACTCTTGTATATATGATAAATTCAAAGCATCTATTTTCCTTTAGAAGATGCAGCAGTTGTAGTACTCTAAGAGATTTATTCCTCTCTATGCAAGCTCCAAAACAGGAGGTTAAATTTGGCTTGGAAGCATAGTAATTTCTCCTAAGTTTTTGGGCTACCAAATTACAACAAGAGAGCTCTCAGAAATCTTTTTTCCTTAGGCATAAACCATTTGTCCAGTAAGGTCAACAGCAGGCAAGGCAAATGGACTGAGGTCCACACCTGTGGGTACATCAGTGTTACTGCAGCAGTACCTGGAGTCTAACTGGACCAAAAACTTTTTAATGCCATTTGGGAGTTGGAAGGTTTGGGACCTGTCAGCAGGGGTGAGAACCAAAACTGGAGACCTGAGACAGAAAAAGGAGAGCAAATGTTGACTGTAGAGAAAAGACTAAAAAAGAATAGGGGGTAAGGTAAAATTATTTCCAGAAACACGTAAGCCACTTGAGAATTCAGAATTTATTAGTAGTGCTTTCTTCTGATCTGGCAGTATTTATTGCCTACCTATGTATGCATTAAGGATTCTTGCAGCAAAGGTGAGTCCTACCAAGGCTGTAGCTGCAGTTCATCAAAGGCAAGACCTGGTGCCTGTGAGCAGCAGCAGCTTGGGAGCCTTCCTGGAACAGTGAACCAGGAGGGGCACACTCAGCAGTGCTGTTTCTAGTTGGCCAAATGTCTTCTCACCAGACTCAGAACCTTCAGCAAAGGAGGAGAGATGTCAAGGGAAATTCTACTGTTTAAAATTCCCAGATATTATAGAAACTGTAGATAAAGAAATTGTTTGAAAGGTACTGTGGCTACTGGATGGAACTGTAGAAATAAATATATACATGACTGCCAAGGTCTCTTGGAAGTACTGATTATCAACAGCACAAAAAAAAAAAAAAAAAAAAACTCAAAATGTAGGAAAATGCCAGAATTCACATTGGCCACTTAAAGTTATTTCATCCTTCTTGTGTATGGCTGATATTTTATTTACATGATCATTCCCTTTGTTTTCTGTGGTCTCCAGCATCCCATAGGTCATGACAGATAGTGGTCATTGAAGGGTCATTCAGTTTCTTGTTTCCTGTTTGCAAAATTATGTCCATTGAGATCATAAATCATAGAATGGCTTCAGTTGGAAGGGATCTTAAAGGCTATGTAGTTCCAGCCCCCCCCTGCCATGGGCAGTGGCACCTTTCACCTGAACACGTTGTTCAGAGCCTCATCCAACATGGCCTTGGACAATTCCAAGGATGAGGCATCCAAAGCTTCTCTGGGCAGTCAGTTCTTCTGCTCCTCGCAGCAAAGAATTTCTTGCTTGTATCTTACCTAAACTTACTCTATTTCAGCTTCTGTTAAAGAAAGTGAATAAAGTCAGCTACTATTATCTAGAACCTTCTGAGCGTGTATGAGCAGCTACTTACTTCACAAAATTAGTTTAAGTTTTAATGGGTAAAGCAAAAGGCATGCCCCAATATGAAGGTCACCTCTTTTCTCAAGTCAACTCCCCTCTTGAATGCATGAAACAATGAACTTTTCAAAGTCCACTAAAGGTTTAAACATGAAAAAACCGTGTATTTTACTTAATCTCATAATTGGAAACAGATCAATTATTTTGGAAAAAGATTTTTTTTGTTGTTCTGAGGCAGATGTTCAGTATGGAAGATGTCAGACTGCATGGTTAACTTAGAAGACATGAGCAAAACATTTGGGTGTAAAGGGAAGGTCCAGCTGTCACTGATCTGTAAAGAGCAAATCATTTCTATGGAAGTGCATAATCCAGCAGCAAGTTTAGAAGCAGAGTTCCAGCTAACCCAACATTTTCCAGGTGCTGAAAAAGGGCACAATTACAGTAGCTATCTGAACCTAATTACTGTCCCATTGTACTGCTGCAAGGAGTCCTAAAGTGCCAATTCAATTTTCTATTATTGGCAGTGATAAAGTCATACGAGTTGTTCCTGAGAGCGAGAGGGAAACACAGATCCTGAGGGCTGCATTCAACAGGCTTAAGGTGAGTTTGATTATTTTCATCTTCTTTTTCTGATCTTTTTTGAAGACTCTAGTGGATTCACTGACTTGCCTTTCATTTGGCACTTCAAATTATTTTATTATCTGGAAAAAAGTATTTGCCCAATTAATTACTAATTTACCAATAAAATAGCATAAGTATTAGATTCATCAAGCCTGACAAAATTAACAACACTTACTTCCTTAAAGTGATACAGGTGCCATACTTGTAAATTTGCTTTCTTTGCTCTTCCACTTCTTGCTAGCATACATAGTTTTTTCATTATCTGCTCAATTGTTATTTGAAACACTGAGTTAGTTCAAGTTGTGAACACACAGAGGAATATAAAAAAAGGCTTCGGTTTAAGAATCTCCCTGGCAGAATAATTTTTTAGAGGCAGATTACAGAGTGTCTAGGACAGGGAGCCAAAATATTTCTTCCCTGTCCTTTCCCTGCAGATATAACTGAAAAGCAGCAGTGCCACTGCAGCAGTGCAGCACAGGAGCACTCTGCAGCATGCTGCTCTGCTGGCACAGCTTACAAAGGCAGAGGCAGCATTTCCACAGCAGCCTGGCCCACTGTCCCAGAGCATGGGGACTACCTGTAAGTCAGGTTTATAGTCCTGAAAAAAGGACTGTACCATGCACATGCACTGCCCCCAGGTACTGTGGGACAGGGATAAGCTTCATTAGTAGTCACCAAAACAGCCTAACCTGAGCAGAATCAGGGAAGTTACAATTGGATCAATATGTTGAGTGCCACAGCATTTGCAGCATGTGCAGAAGCTTTGGGCTGCTCGCTGCCTTCAACTCCAGCAAGCTATGAGGCAGTCTGTGATTTAATTCTGCCTCTGTTGTTGAAACCTTACATAAATGATTGTGTTCTCAGTGAGGAGCAAATGAAGGTGCTTATAATTTTCTAGTCCAATGGTTAACATCTGGGATACAAGTAAATCCAGTCTCTGTCTGCATACCAAATAAAACAAAACTAAGGTGTTAGAAGAGCTCGTACACCCTTCCATCTTTCAGTTATGAAGAAGCTTTCTTGATAGTGTGTTTTAAAGAAAGAGGACTGAGCTACCTTAGGTACCTTAGCCCAGGAGAAGGCTTACTGCTGTGAATACTCCAGCACTCAAGACACTGACACCTTACTAGCTTTAAGTAGGAAAGCTGAGGCTGTCTTCATCACATCTGCATTTCTTAACGCTGTGTTTGGTTAGTTCACCTTTCAAGATGCTGTACTTTCAACCCCCATTCTCAAGACATCCAGCCTGTGCACATGTTGAATGAAAAATTTCAATGTTCAAAAGAGGCAGTGTCATGATGCCATGGATTAGACATTTTGCACTGTAATGCACAACTCTCCTAAAGAATATTATCTCATATTTGTTTCTGCACTGTTTATTAAGCACCTGACCTTCTCCTGTGAATGTTACTGTAACACCCCAAAAAGGATACTTGTTTTACTCTCAGTTAGGAAAAAAACCCACCATAAACCTGAGCAATAGATGTGGAAGCTGGTTTTTGCATTAATTTCTCCCCCCTGGAAGCTGGAACATAAAGAGGGAGCACATGTGTTTTTTTCCTTTCTCCTCATATTGTAAAGCCTGAGAAGCAAAGGGGTTGCTCACCTTCCTGTAACTGTTTCTCATTACAGAGCTCCCTTAGGCTCCCAGAAAGAGATTCCTTCAAATCAAAGTGGGAGCAGTAGAAACTTGAATAAATAATTGCATACTGTAACTCTGAGAGCAGGATAATAAAATTTTGGCAAACTTCAGCAGAATCTGACTAGGTAATTAGAAAATGATTGATTCTGATGAGAAACTGAGCTGAGGGGGTTGAAAGGATGACTCAAAAAAGAGAGAGTGTAGTGACACCCAGTTTCATGAGCACAGGCTGGGTTTGGCTGCCTGTCAGGTCTTAGGGCCCTTCCATCTGCAGCTGCTTCACTGCCCATCTGCATGGGGTGGAAGAATAGATATGTTTACCATTAATTTATCATATTTCCACCCTGCAAAAAACCCTCGAGTTATTCCCTCATGAAGAAGCGGATCAATAATGACACTCCTCAGAAATGCCCAGTCCCTACAATAGCAGCACAAGTCAGTTGTGGCTGCAAGCTATCAGGCAGCCCCACTGCCTGAAGAGAACCATGTATTTGGAGCTGTGCAATTTTGAAGTCTCCATGTCAATTCTCCCCATCCTTCTCTCGCCCCCAGACTACTTCCAGGTTGAAATTCAATGTACAGGGGATTTATGTTCTGTTTTTTAAATACAAGCCTTTAAACACAATGCTGATTATATGCTCTGGAGAAAATGGAAGATAGTGCACAAAAATCCCCCCCAAATCCTCAGTAGGGCAAAATAAGCTGCAAACAAACCCCAGATATAGTCCTGTTGCCATCTTACCACAATATGCCTGACAAACAACAGAAATATGAGCAGGAGTGTCAACAGAGATGTATGAATTGCTATAATTACAAAGACTGCACTTTGGATTTCTTCATTTTTGAGTCAGAAAACCAGAACTAGTTTAAAGACACATCTCCTTTGAATCTGTTTTGGTTTGAGCAGTAAATTAGTACCAACCTGCTACATTACTCACACATTCTGTTCCTCAAGGGGGAAATAAAGATGGAACCAGGATCTTTTCAAGATATTACAGTTTTGTTATGTTACTCAGTGTTTTGCAAAATTCAGTTTTCAACCTGAGTTATGATGTGGCCTGATAGTATTCTCTACCATTGTCACTATTAGAAGAATAAGAAAAGTCAATAAAAATAAAACTGATATAATTTTTGTTGTTGAATTGAGAAGAATACATGTACTTGGATTTCAGACAACTTTCTCTACCCTGGAAAGTTGGTCTATTAGAGATGAGGTATATTTCAGAGGGCCAAAAGTTACATTCTCTTGGCATGTCAGGATTAGTCCCAATTAGTAAAACAGGAATTGCAGTGCAAAAGTCATTTGGGGAGCCCAGTTTACCCCTGGTGTGATCCATGCACAACATAAATATTTGGAATAAATTCCCAGGAGAGCGCAAGCACAGAATAGGTTCTGCACAAATGGATTGTATGCCTGTTGCAGGATTTCCTTGCACAGAACAGACCATGTGTGGTAATAAGGCAAGGGGAACATAATTCCTCCTGTCCCAGGCTTCCTCCTCGCTGTGTCTGGTGGAGAGAGGTTTTCTACAGACTTGTGGTGTTCTGTGCTCATTTCAGCCATCCTATAAATTTACACTTGTATGGCAGAGTGATTTAGCCTTTTCTTCCAGCATACATCTCATAACCCAAAGAATTATAAGAAAAACTCCTCTTTGTTCAGTTCAAATGACCCTATCCTTCTGAAGGGCATTATCACAAAGAAGCTTGAAAAAATGATCCTGATGATCCTATTGCAAGGGCAATGTATTTTGGTGTCAGGGAGAGAATAAAGCAAATGCAAAGATACCCCTCCTTATTGCCTACTGATTTGGACAAAGGGAAAAGAACCAAGAAGAAAATAAACCAGCAGTGAAATAGCAGCAATGTGTCATAAATAAAATTTCACTAATTTTATCTGCCAGCTTCTTAATTACTGTCCTTACCACTGATTTTTCCTGAGTATATTTTGCCATTTACATTCTGCTCTAACACCAGGGCAGTGGGGAAGTAAGTGGTGAGAGCTCTGCCTTTTGCCATGCTGAAGCCATAGAGGTCAGCAAGGTCCACCCCTTTTCAGAAAAGCACCAGAGACCAAAGGAATACTTTCCTGAATGTGCATTTATAGAAACCTACACTGAGACATCCTTGAAGAATCATCCAGGAACTGGCTATATGTCTCTATGTATTTGAAGTATCTTAGAATGTGTCCCCAGTGATTAACTTGGACAATGACAGTTGAGCTAAAACATAACCCCCAAAATTCATTCAAGAATTTCAAGGACTACTGAAGGTTTTTAGTGCACATGGAAACCTCTTGATGACAAGAGCAAGGACTGCTCTTCTACCAATACCTGAGCTGTAAGGTTAATTCACATATTTTACAGAAGTTGTAGTCCCTAAGAACATCTGAAACCTAGCACCTGGAGCTCCTCAGGAGGGATATTTGCTCCCCCTTTTTAAGGGAAAAAACAAAAAGAGTCCATATAATGCTTGGTGTAACAAATCCCTGAGTTCTACCCAAATTGTCCAGGCTCTGCTACTGTATGAATGCCATTGCCTATAGTGAGTGAATAATGGATAATGAATGTTTCATTCCACACATTTTACTTTTGTTCATGAATTGCCCAGTGGCAAATCACATTAGTCATAATCACTTGCTGAGTAATTTCCACAAATTAGTTTTGGTCTGTAGCTCCATTGCCCACAGTACTTTGTTATTAATCATTATTATAAATGGATTCCTTCATAGGCTGGTTCTGTTAACGTTGAGGTGACAGAATATTGCTTTTTTTTCCCTGGTGGGGTGAACATAGCACGTAGATCTGCACTGCCAGTAAAAATAGCCAGCTGTATGGATAAAAATTTTTCTGCTGTAAGTTCTGTAAAAATTGCCTGAACGTGCATGTATTCAACCAATAAACTCAGCTACAGTAAAGAATAAATATAGAAGCCTAAATATAATGAGTCAGATCAGCTCAAAGCAGAAGGAGGGGGCTCTGGGGCAGACCACTCATGTCTCACCCAGGCTGAGTAGGGTTCCCTGTGCCTCCCCACTGTAGGACTACATCTCTCCAGAACAAGTTCTCAGAAACTCTAGTGCATCATGCACTGCTGGGTATGCAATTATTTCTTAGGGCAATATGTGTCTGAGGTCAGAAGAAATGAGGAGATGGGGAACACAGAGCCATGCTCTTTTTTGAGGCAGGAGATGGCAGTTTCTGGTTTTCACTGAGTGACAGAGGTAGTAGCAGCTGGCAGATGCCATCAGTATGTGTACAGCAGGATCTCTGGTCTCCAGCATGTTCCTACATAATTTCTTTCAGTCTCTGTGGGGAAGAAAAATAAGACTCTGGTAACTGGGCTTCCTACCAGCAGCAGCACCCACATCCTTAGACACATTTGGCACAGACCTCATCCCAAAGCCCACTGGGGTAGATGTGACAGTGAGTATGACAGGGGTAAATGTTGCTGGAGCTCCTGCCTTGGCTTTCATGCAAGATGTATAGTATGCAAGTATCCTATACATGTATGACAAGTATGTGGCATAGCAGTGCTGAGGAACATTTTCATAGGGCTGTGATGGACTAAAATGCAGCAAATACTTTGACAATACAAGTGCAAAATCAGGTAATTATTTTTTTTCCTAGCTGTACATCACTGCCCAGCTTTTAGATTGGCTGCTGCTCTAATGCCATCACAGGTAGCAGTCTTGAATTTAACATATTCTGTTGGGGTCTGCACTGTTACAAATAATTTCTTTTTTTATATATATGGTACAAATCTTTAATTCTTAGTATTTAATACCAGAAATATATTTTTACAGGTTCACTGTTCCACTGTAATAATTTCCAAATTATTACAGTATTCAAAAAATGAAAGAGAAACAGGTAGGATGATAGCACCACAGTAACATGAATATTACTGCCCATTCTCTGTTCCCCAGGACTCCTCTTGTCCATGTGCTGTTCCTCTGCTTTGTACACCTCTCCAATGACTGCCTATTTTCTCCTGCTCTTTCTTGTTCAGAAGACAATTTGAGGAGCCTGTTGCTGATTTATGAGCCATTTCATGGTTTTAATTCTGTTGAACCTGAATGACAGAAACAAATGTCACATTCCCAAGTGCTTTGAAAAGAAATGGGGATTTTCTTGGGTCCTCAGATGCAGCAGATTCTGTTTATCTGCTCTGGAATTTTCCATTGTAAGCATTATTTTTGAAGTAGCACTTCATTTGAGCCTTGAGGGATAACTTCTACTCCATCAGTGGTCTACAAGCACTTTTTATCACATAACGCCTGACTGGGATCGGGACTGTTTGCATAGGTAGCTAAGAAGCAACTGCTCTGTGAACATTCCTGGCATAATAGAGTTAGACCACTCATTCTTCAGTGGTTTTTATAAAAGAAATTCCTGGGCACAGCCAGGCACTTCTTCAATTTGGGAGGAGCCAGCCTAGCAGGCCTTGAAGCCAGAACTCCATTCCCTTTTGTTTGTTTTCTAGCCCGTACAGCAGCTGCTTATCCATTGTAATCCCTGAATTGATCCTGTCATTGCAGTTCAGGGAATCAGAAAAAATGTCTCATAGAGGAAAAGGATCACTTGGCTATAAATCTGATAGTTTACACCTCCATAGGAAAATGCTTTAAAAGGCTTCAGAGGACAAAAGCCTATTTGAAAATGCAGTAAGCTTGTCAGCCCAAGTGGAAAGCCCAGTTTGCAAAAGGAAAGAACTAGCTCAGCAGCCAGGGCTGCCTGCATTTTACTTTGCACCTACAGCAAATGATGCTTTAGATACTTTAGTTTTCAGTCTAGATTTTGCCCTAGTTCATGGTTAGGGTTCCAGTCAGATATTAGAATATTTCAGATACACAAGGAACATCAGGTGACAACAGAAGGTATTCATTGATATATCAAAATACATGTTTGGAAACCACTTGCCAGGCTCAGAAGGAAAATGTCGTTGCAGAAAAAATTTATTGTGAAAATACAAGATAGAGAAGAATAGCCCAGGTAGTGAAAGCCTTGTTCTCACAAGACACAGAAAGCATGGGCTTTCTGACATGGAAGGAATCTGCTTCCTCTAAGGAAGCCTGAGCCTGAGCTCAACAAAGGCATCAGCACATTCCCAGTGGAAGCAGAATCAAATCCAGGGCTTACTGTTCCATTTCCCAGGCAGTGCAGCAATAACTGCAATGTGAACTAAGCTATAAATAGCTTAACAATAAACAAAAGAAGGGTTTGGCCATTTTTTTAATGAGTCTGTTAAAGACTTTTTCACATCTTTCAAATATACTTAGCCCTGTGGCATCTGTACTTGTAAGAACAGATACTCAGTTACTATATAATTGGGTATAAGTTTTATCTCAGTGACTCTCTTGAGGAATAGCCTACAGGTTCTTTTCAATGTAGAGCCCTATGTAAAATTATACCAGTGTAAATAGAGTGGGAAGACCATTACTTCATTCTAGTTCCACAAAGATTTGCAAAACTCTAAACTTCAATCTGTGCATTGTTCATGTTCTGTTCCTGCCAGTGTTATGGTTGCTGCAATCCCATGAATCATTCCCAATTTATTGGCACAATTACTCTTACCAGCCTCACTGAAAAGCAAATAAATACTGAAAAGTTAGAGCCAGTAAAATGTCTAGTGCACTCAATCAGAAACCTAAATTACTGTGCACTGGGATTGCCTTGTAACTCCTTTTAGAAAGCCCAGGGAATTCCACACTGGATTGCCACTGGACCATTTTGCAGCACATAAAGGAAGCTGAAGCTGATTGGCAATCAGAACTGTCAATTAAGTTCTTTAATTGGCAGGAGAAAGTGAGGATGAAATCAGCCCTGGTCCTGAAAACATTTGCAAGGGTGAAGACATTTGAGAGGAGCAGCTCTGCACTTTCCAGGTGAACCACAGCACTGCTGGAATTATGCAGCAGTGGCAGAGTGAACAGGAGTCATTCCTGCATGCTTCTTTCTTTTCAGATGTACCAACAGAAATTTAAAATTCTGTTGCACACTGTACACATGTGCAAGGGGTGTTTGTGTGCATACATGTAAGTGGCTGTGCTTCCCATGTATTATGGGATAAAAACTCAGGTGGTCAGACCTCTGATGATACCAGTAAGACTAAAACAGTTTCTACTTCTACTCTCTGCCTTCTACAATTGGATTTATAATTGAAAACATAATTAATGGCTTTCATGACTGCTTAGGGTTTTTATGCACCTATACATGAGTGTATGGATATAAATGGGAAACCCACATTTCCTGAAAGAGCCCATGAGCAAAGAGCACCCCTGTTTTCATTATTGACTGCAAGTTCCTTTTTACAAGAGACTCAGAAATGCCAAGCCATTTCAACTGACAGCACCATAACAATAATTATATTCTGAACTTTACAGTTGACAGCATTTCTCAAAGAAATCCATTCATGGTGATATCAAGGACATGGTGATATCAAGGATATCTTTAGCAGATGTATTGCTGGACACAATTCAGTAGGAATAAAAACTGGAATTGCTAGGTAATAAAACATATAACAAAATTACTGTCTTCATGGGGAACAGCACAGATAAATCAGAAACTATTTTCTCCAGATACTAAATGTAAGTTATGGCAAACATATTGTAGTTATTTTCATGACAAACCTCAATCATCTCTTTTGATTGATACATAATTGCAGACCTGATGAGAGCACTAAGCATCTTCCTTTCAGGCTAAATGGAAGAAGAAATTAAACATCTGCTTATGAAAAGGTAGTGAGGGACAGCTGGAGGCTACTGCCCAAGAAAATGGCTTTAATTTCAAAGACCAGCCTAAACCCCATGGGTTAAAAAAGCTGGGGATTTATTTCAGTGACTTGTATTGAAAAAAAGAAAAAGACTGTGGGATTTGTGCAGCCATGAGAGTGTTTGTGGGGAAAAACAGTGAGACTCTTTTCTTCCCAGGCTTCCTTTCCATGGGCATGGAATGAGCTGGAGGAAAACTGAACTAGTGAATAAAAATCTTCCTGCTCTGTTTTCTGTCTTGGCAGAGCGAAAGAGTTTTCAGTACACCATTTGTGAAAGTGTTTGTATTCTTGGAAAATTATTTGCATGATTTTAACTTTGGAAGAAATTCTGAATCCTATTAGTTAAGCGCCCAAATCTATTTAAAATATTTGTCCTTTTTTGCTTTGTGCTGACTTTTCCTCACTGTACTGACCAAAACCTAGAGACATGAGTAATGAGTTCAGGGTTGCTATACCTTGGAAGGTGTCCAGGTAAGAGCTGATAGATTTATTTGAGCTGTCTTTAACACCTCAGTTTAAAGAGAAACTGCCTACAAAGAAACTTGGCTTTCCTAAGAAAATATTGAACCACAGAGACTTAAATGGGACAAGTGATGTTGAAAAAAGAACAGGCAGTTAAAAAATACTACTTTTTATGTAGTTAAAGTTAATAATCTCTAGCACAGTCTTTGTTAAATAAAGCAATAATGTGTTTAAATGCTTTGGAAAAAGAGACCTGCCTGTGTGCTCTTGCATAAAATTTTTTTCCTCATAGAAAGCAACAGGATGCTCATGCTTCCAGTGAGATTCTGGGAAAGAGCATTCCCTGTGCATCTGGGGAGCCACCACTGTCCCTGAGAACACTCATGTGTACTCATGGTCACACTTGAGTGGCAGATGCTGAGTAATTGCTCTCCTGGTCCCAACTCTGAACTTGCTGAAAAATCTTGCCTGGGCTCTGCTTATTATCCAGAGGCTTTAAACATCCCAACACCTTTTAAAGGCAACCTGCTGCTTGAAAGACAAGAAAAGATGTGCAAATAAGAGTGTTCTGTAGAGGAAATTAGAATATTTAGGTTTGCAGACATGCTCTAAAGCATATTGCTTTTCCTCTAGCCTCAAGATACCAGGTGAATTTTGAGGGTCCGGTATTTGGCTGTACACTCAGGGAGTTTTGTAGGATTTCTGCATCAGTTTTTTGTGTAGCTGGAGAATCTTCATTCCACCCAGCAAATCCTACCAGCCATACAGCAAATAGAAATCTTTTGGCACTGACTGGTACTCTATAATACTGTATAAAGGCTCATGTGTGGTGTGTGGGGGTAACAATACCCCATCACAGAGAGGGCAGAGGACAGGACAGCAATATATTTCACTGCCACTCACTAACCAGCAGAGCCCAGCATGGAAATCCAAGGCATATTTGTGAGAGAAATGATGTTGAAATAAGAGTGATGACTTCAATAAGACCCTCAGTATCCATGGGAGATGCAATGATGAAGTGCCCTGAAGATGACAATGAGTAGAAGATAGTTGCGCTTGCTTAGTCCAAATATGCCTGCTCTGAAATCCATCTTCTGTTTGTCAGTTTTTATGTGCTTGTCACACCAAGGACAAGCTGACAGCGGCAATATATATAAAATGTCTGCTGGAGAGACATGTTCCTTGTTAAATGCTTTGTAAGGCAAAATCCAGCCAGTAACTGGAGTGGTATTCTGGACAGCCCAGGTAACATCTCCCAGAGAATCACTGGCTGCTCTGTTTACATTGGAAAGGATGAGAAGTGGGAGTCAAAGGAGCCAAATTACCCAAACAGGGAACCGAGATGAAGCAGAATGACTTGCACTCTAAATATGGGATTTTTTTGTCTCACTTCCAGGACAATGCCAGGAGTGAAATATTGCATTTTCACCAAAGGAGGATAGTGGCAATATGCCACAGATTTCATTAGTTAAAAGAAGATCGCTTCTGCTTTTGATATTCACTTACAGGCAGTAATGTGAGGGACCATTAGAATACCTCAGATGTTAAAAAGTCTGGTGATGTTATAACTATCAGTGTGAATATTGGTTGGTTTATCACCTCCATGGTGATGGAGAGTTTCACCATGATAAATCCTGAGTTACTGTCAAGAACAAAGACATATTTCAGGTGTATATCAGTTGTGATTTGTTGGGGTTTTTTTTCTATTTCAGTTTCATGTGCTTAGAAATTGCAGTTGGCCAGGAGACACTTCAGTTGTTCTTAGCTTGTATGTAACAATTTGTTTTCATTTTTATGAAGATGGCTCAAGCTGAGCTGATTGATAGACTGTTACTCTAGGAGCAACAAAATTACCCTTTCTGATGTATATTTTTTTAGGAATAAATCTTAAAAGTCAAATACACATATGGCATGCTCTTTGTAAAAGTCAAACACACATATTAACCATGAGTGAAATTACCCATGTTGAAATAGGGGGGAATTTCACTGGGTGCCTATAATTAATCAAAATATGAAAGCCAGATAAACTAACAAACATAGGGTGTTAGTGCAGTGAGATGATCTTTATTTGTAAGCAGCATTTAGCACCATTTAATTCATGTCTTTGGCTTCTACTGACCATCTGTCATAGCTGCTGTCAGCTTCACAAGCCTCGTGAACTTTGCCAGTCCTGTGTTAGACTTCAAAAGATGCTGCACCCAGCCACCAGTGTGACTTGGATCCAGAGACCATATTGTGGCAGCATGGAACAAAGAGTGGTTTTGGCAAGAACAAGAAGAGGCTGGCCCTGTGTTTCAGTTCTGCTCCTTCCAAAGTAGCAGGCATTTAATTGGATTAACTGAGCTGAGGTCACCATTGCTTGAAGAGGTAGCACCAGGTTCAGCATCAGATGCCCTCCTAGGATATTCTTACTCAGGGTCATTTGAGAAATGGTGAGAACTAAACCTGTTCCCCTGAAATCTCCCTGTTGCAAGACTACTCCTCTTGCAAATGAGGTCCATAGCAAGACCAGGTAAATATATTTGATATTTTCAAATATCTTCCATGGCATAAAAGAAGTGAGAAGATTTTAAAGCATAAACTATAAAAATCTTTTAAGATACCTGGAAATCAGTGGGCACTCATGAGTTGTATCAACAGGTTCATTAGTGCAGCCTGGCACAGCTGATTGCAACAAAACAGAAAAGACAAGACAAAAAACCAAAATATATTTATCAAGCATTAATCCTTTTTAGATTCTCTTTAAGAAATGTGTGGACACATAGTCGGTATCAGTTTCCTTCCTTGTATTCAGCTCACAAATGTATTTTTGAGGCCTGTGGATCTTGGCATGCCTCTCTGTCATGTTGATACGGAGATTGTTGCTGAAACTCCCATTTTTAATCTCCTATGAATATCCAGAAGCTCTGGAGAGAATTTTGTTGACTTGTGTTCTTTCCACTGTCCTCACCCTGGCTGAGGAGGAGCTGTGCTCACCTCTGTTGAAGAGTATGTGCTAGTACAGCATTTTATTACAGGGTACAGAACACTGAGTTTCAAACACCTTTGAAGAAGGAATTTGCAAATTTTCTCTCTTTCTTGAAAATTCATGCCCTAAAATTTCCAAGCGTATTTCAGATTTGGCAACAAAAGGAAGTAAAAATGGACAAGAAACATCCCTTACATATGTGCAGATACAGATAACACAATAACAATAGTGGTTCAGTAGCTATCATTTTTTACAAGATTGTAATAATTTGATTATCTTAGTCCTGTTATTTTGACATTTAGTATAAAATTATTGTGTACTCATTGTCTTGGTGGCCTGCTATTGACCTCTGATCAGCTTATTATCAAGAATAAAGCTAGAGTATATTTTCCAAACAACACTGGTATGTGCTACGCTTTTTATATCTCTTTAGCATCTTTTGTTGCTTTAGTGAACACAGAAAATTCCTTGCAAAATAAAAAAAGACTCATGGACTGTACAGGAGTTGGGAATGTATAGTAGTCTGAGGAGGTGCATGAAGCTAGAAGTAGCTTTCATTTTGATCTGTTTGAGGAGGCATATTCTGAAGACTGTTCTCTGTTCCCACTGGCAAATCTCCCAGGAGAGTTGTGGTAAGCTGGACACAATCACCCTCAAAATCTGCTCCGTTAGCCCAGCTGTCGGGCTGGACCAGCCCATGCAGCTCTGCTGTCTCCACCATGCCTAGAGGGTTGGCTCTACCTTCAAGCACGCTCCTTCTCCTGTGCTTCCCCACCTACACTGAATGCATGTGAATTACAGGTTGGTTCCTGCACTACAGGTGGACTTGTGGCAGCCCAGCAGCCCCTTCCACATCGTCGAAGGCGCCGTCGCTGACGTGCGAGTCCCGCAGAACGCGACGCGGAGCCTGCTGCCCTTCCTCCAGCAAGCAAACATCCCGTACACGTAAGCCCAGCTCCACTTCCCTGCCTCACTCCCGAGAGCTGGCCTTGGGGCAGGTGTGCACCTACCACAGCCAAGAGTGCTCGAAAATACCTTCCACATCAGAGCAATTAGGCTGGCAGACGGCACGGCATTGCCCAGAAAACAACCGCTTTAATGGCAGAGCAGCAAATCTCCCACAGGCAGCAGCTTTAATTAAATGTCCTCCTTTGGAGTCAACCTGAAGTGTTTTCAATATATGTGAAATCACATCTGTTAAGAGAGGGTTGGTAATTACTAATTCTGCAGCCTGCTCTGGCTCTTTCTTTATTTAGCACAAGCAAGGTTTATTTACCAGTGAGCTGCAAATGCAGAGGCAAAACTTCTGCATCAATTATACAGGAACTACTTTTATTATTCTCCATTCCTAGTGACCAGTGCAAGTCATACAGAACAAATGCAGTACATTTAGTTTCACATATTATTTATAATGGTCCTTAAAAAACTTCAAGGTAATTTTGGAGTATACTTATCCTTTCATATTTAACCATATAATGTACTGGATAAGAGTAATGATCTTGTTTTAAAGCCTTCTCAATGGCATGCCTAATCATCTGAATAATCAGCTCATGAGTTGTCAAACATTTGAGAATTAACACCTACATTAGGTTATTTATACTTATTTCTCAGTGATAAAAGGACTGTGTAAATAATAATGTAGATGTATTTATGTATACGTATGTATAGTACTCACCACAATACCATTTTTTTTATAACAATGCACTCTTCTAAATCAGTTGCTCTAAAAATACAGAAACAAACATAAGGAAATTAAGTACACAAGCTCCATAGCTGCAGTTCAGAGTGACTTTCATGTGGTTCAGCACTGCTTTGGTTTTGTTTATGTTTAAAACTGAGATGGGGCTTTTTCTAATTGTTTTCCTGTGCTTATAAAAAAATGTTCCCTAATTACTGTGACCCAGCAGTTGTGTTCATGTCTGCTGCTGTTCCTGCTCACAGTAATCACCTTCAATGAAATGACAGAAGGACATTTTATATGTGTTATAAACACTCTCTGTACTTGAAGACCTCTGCTTGGGTTGCAAAGCAATGTGCAAGCACAAGATCTGCCAGAGCAAGAGGTCTCTGCAGTTTACCTCAAAAAACATGCTGCAAACACTGGATTAATCTTCCACAGAGAAAATCTCTCTGACTTTTGGCACACAAGTTATGTGCACTTGGAAGGAAGCTGAGCCGGATTTTACCCGGTCCAGACTTGTCCTTTGCTTTCCCTCTTATTCTCCCCGCTGCCTGTTTTGGATGGTCCCAGCCATTAGGAACAAAACCCTGCGAAGCATGTGCTTGTCCTGACAAGCCTCCTGAGATCTGTAACTCCACAAAAGCCAGGAGGATTCACCACGAGAGCAATAACAGCCATGGCAAGGGAGCAGCAGGAGCAGGCTGCCCAAGCACAGCCGTGCCCACAGCACAGCTGGGGTGGGGACCACAGCCCTGAGCTGAAGTGCAGCTCCACAGCCAAGATTTTGTACAGCTCCTTTTCACACAGCTGATTTTCAATTTTTCTAAAAATAATTTTTTCCCCACACACACAATGGAGTCAAATTTCCACATCCCTTTTGGAAGTGGAAAAGTCTGAGCCAAACTCCAGGTAAAATTTCAGCTTGATGCAGTGATGCTTACCTGAATTATGACACATTTACAAAATCAGGAAGCATTTCAACATCCCTAATAATGACCAGCCCTTGCCTGTAAAACAGGCTTATCTCTCTCAGGGTTTGGCTTCCTGACAAGATGGCTATGAAAACAAGCCAGGCATCAGATAAACTCCCTGCACCAAGATGCCTCAGTTGTAAGTTTTTTTGGTAAAGAAGCCACTTACGTTGCAGTCAGACCTGAGGGACTTAAGAGCCTTTGTTATAAGCATACACAGTACATAGCCATTTAAAAGTAAAGAAAAATTATTAAATCTCATTTAGAGTACAGATGCATAAGTTAACAGAATGAGCTTGATTCTGGTAGGTGCTTACACTAATCAGAATTCTGAGAAGCAGTCCAGCATTTTTTTTTTAACTATTAGATGCCCTAATGGCTTGAATAAAATCACTCCTTTAATCAGCTTTACAGTACTGGTCTTATAGCATACTCAGCACCTTGCTAGTCAAGACTATAATCCTTTAGTTTGCTTAATGAATATTGCTGATGTAGAACAATGAAATTCCTAATTATACAACTACTTCACTCCTACATTGGAAGATGGGAATAACCTTTACTTTGATTCTCTATGCAGATAGACCTATTACCTTTGAGGCGTCTGCTGCACAGCTGAGTTAGGAGCAGAGTAAATGCCATTTCTTTCCATCTTTTTCCAATCACAGAAGCTAATGCCTATAAAAATGTAAAAGGTTGAATGTGACTGTCTTTTTATGGGAATGGTGAATTAGTGGCATGGTGATTACACATTGCCATGCTTTAGGAGAAGAGGACATACAAGGATGACTCAGTTTTACAGTAATGTTGTTACAGATATCTGTGACAGTATTCCCAGCTTCTGCTACTCTCTGGTGGGATGGATGCATGCTTCAGCTTCTTCATTATAATTATTTTTAGATGTTTTCTATATTATAATTTTGTATTTGTGTTATTTTTTATTTTTGTCATAAAACAGAAAAGTTTCAGCTTACACAACTCTTCCTGCATTTTAGTCCTAATGCAAAGAAGCTCTCACTTTTTATGTTAAATTTCACTTAGCATTTTTCATATTTTTCCTGAGTTATTTTAACAAAACTGGCAAACAACTATAGCAGAGTAAATAATGTAAACAACAAAGCCCACTTCAGATTTTTTGCTTGCTGTTTCTTCTTGTTTCAGACAGAGTGATAATGTTTCCAAGTTTTTAATCTTTTTTTGCCTCTACAACTTGTAGATATATGTAATGTTCCATGACACACCCAAGAGAAAGCGTGTCCATGTTTTCCTAAGCTTACAAAGATTTTTGAAATTGTTTGAAATCAGTTTTTGAAGATCCATGATCACATCGTATAATTGGATTATAAAAGAAGACAGTAAATGTTGCCCCATTCATAAACAAATGAAAGTGGGCGCTTCTTCATATTGGCTACATTATTTACATCATTCTGGTTCAGTCTTTTAACAAGCTTATTGTGTTT
Source organism: Zonotrichia leucophrys gambelii (assembly GCF_028769735.1). Classification (NCBI taxonomy): domain Eukaryota; kingdom Metazoa; phylum Chordata; class Aves; order Passeriformes; family Passerellidae; genus Zonotrichia; species Zonotrichia leucophrys. The sequence goes on along the minus strand of NC_088171.1, from coordinate 119,103,611 downwards.
TTGAAGGCACTGTTACATTTCAAAGCAGCTGGAGTATTTATTTGGCAGCTTTTATTCAAGTGAGCCTGAAGCACTCTATTGTCAAAATGTAACAGATGAAGTAAAGTCAGGATGGTTTAACTTCTGCTATATTTCTTCTAAACGTGATTGTTGTTCTGATTTAGCTTATGTGTTCTTCTAGTTTTTCAATAATACCACTATCTTTTTTTAGGATTCTCATATCAGACCTACAGCAAGCAATAGAAAACCAAACTGCAGGGAGGTCCCATAGGAGTCGAAGGTCCCTCCCTGGGTATAACTATGAAGTCTACCACTCCCTGGAAGAGGTGAATTACAATTCATATTGTGCCTCTTATCTACTACAATGTTATGTTTAGTAAGGCTAAGGTTTCATTCTCCCTACAAGTTCCGGTTACCCGTCCATCATCAAGAATGCTCTAAGTGTTTCTTCTTCAAAAATAGGCACTTCCTTGAAAAAAAAATATATTTGCTATTTGTATTCAAGGCTTATCTTTACTTGTAACTGTCTTTCAGAGCATCTGAGTTCTGTTTTTAAAGTAGGTCTTTTACTCTGGTTGAATAAGGTATTTCAATGAGTTAATGATCACACTAAGTCATTTAATTAAGCAATACAAGTAAATGCTTAAGCACTTGCACAGGAGGTACAAATACATAAAAACACTTAGATAAAAACTAATTTATGAAGAATACTATCCTGGATGATGCCTGGGTAAATAATTCCTGGTTTTAGTGTGCTCACCCACACAGTTTCAGTCTGCCCCTAAACAAAGTCACTAGGCTGAGCATGGAGAGCACTGCATCACAGGATCTGGTACCCACTAAACAAATACTGCAGGTAGCACTGCGTCCTGCATGGAAATCTGTTTGCCAATGTGTTCTGGCAGGAAGAAACATGGACCTTCTTTCTTCATGCCATTAATATTTAGTGGCAATGGTGGATTAGCCACATCCCCATATTTTCAATGGAGAGTTTATGTATTCCAGTAATACCCAACAATGAAATGGAAAAAAAAATCCCATGTGAAGGCTGCATCCAGCCTCTGGCTACAGACCTATGAGTGCCAAATAAAAGTGTGGTTAAAGTGTGAAAACAAAAAACAAACAAGACAAAAATAAAAACTATAGGAAAATGAAAAAATAGAGAGAGGACCGAGAGCTGAGCCAAATAAATGTATTGCAGTTTCTCCCCATGAAATGCAAAGATTAAAGCAATGATCTTATTTTTGTGTTTGCAGATTGAGGACTGGATGCATTATCTGAATAGAACTTATTCAGATCTTGTTCAGATGTTCTCTGTTGGAAAATCCTATGAAGGGAGACCACTGTATGTACTCAAGGTAAAGATTAAACAGTCATTAATGAGACTAAAATCTGGAATCAGGGACAGATACTTCTATTTATGTTACAGCATATACACCAGAGACACAGCTTAACAGTGTTTCCTAAGGATGAGTTGCTAAAATCTAAGTATCTCTCTGAATGTCATCTTTAATGAAAACTGGGAAAAAGACTGGAAAATTAATAGCCAAATCCTATTTACCTGGATTGGATATGCATGGAGAAAGATAACAGAACACATTCAATTACCAGGATTTGGATTTAAGGGGATTGGAAAGCTTTTTGTTTATAGACAGCTAGGAGAGCAGTTATGCTGGAGAGGGATCCCAGAGGACTGTGGAGCCCTTCTCAGCATATGCCACAAATGCTGCTTCTTTACCTACTGACAAAATTTCAGGGTTGTGTACTCTCAACTCACATTATGGGGACCACAAATTAGAGTGCGTCAGCAAGGTGCAAAAAATCTTACTTTCAATGTATTTTCTTTTCATCTTGAAGAGTTCTGAAAATTTGATTCACTATCATGCAATTCATGTAGTGTCATTGTTCCTCACCCTACTCCACGTAATAATCATTCCTCATAAAGAGGAACTTACAGATCTCACTTCTGCTACAGTTTTTTCCCATAAATCAGCCTCATTATCATGGCACACCTACCTAACATTATCTTGGCCATACCTTTTAAAACAGTAAATTTGTGTTCCCTTATATGAGGAAATTCAAAATTATTTAGCCTCTCTCATATTCTATTATTTTCTCATTGTTGTGTTTTCACTCAAGTGTTTCACTCTTGGTGTTTTGTGAATATTCACACTTCAAGATAGGTAAAAGATCACGGCCCTACAAGAAAGCTGTCTGGATAGACTGTGGGATTCATGCAAGAGAGTGGATTGGCCCAGCCTTTTGCCAGTGGTTTGTGAAAGAAGTAAGTGTTTGAAATTTACAGTCATACAGTTCTTTCTGTTAAGTAAACTTTGCATTTTTGCTGTAGCAAATCTAACACACTACTAATATGGATAGTAACTAGCTATTATACCTCTCTTTTCTAAAATTATTTGTGGAATACTTAAGTGCCTAATAAACAAACTTGTTAGTGACAGTCAGACACAGCTAGGCACAGGACAAAAATATTCCAGACACATACTGGCAGAGATGTGAAGTAGGATTTTATTCCAAGACCTAAAAGTGTGAAAGTTTTCAGTAATTTTGGTAATTGCCCAGGTAAATCAGTGCCAGTGTGTACTGTTTCAGATCAGTTCAGCAGTATCTTTGTTTTAAGGACTTAGTTTAGAAGAGACATTTCTCTTTTGTGTAATTCCATAGGAATAGAAAGCCAAAGTCACAGAATCACAAATTAGAATCACAGAATTGTTTAGGTTTGGAAAGACCTTAAAGATCATCAAGTCCAACTGTTAAGCTAACACTGCCAGGTCCACCTCTGAGCTGTCACCCCAAGTGCCACATCTACACATCTTTTAAATACCCCCAGGGACGGTGACAAGCATTTCACTGGACAGCCTGTTCCAGTATTTGACAGTGCTGAAGAAATTTTTTCCCAGTATCCAAGCCTCCCCTGGTTCAACTTAAGGCCATTTTCTCTTGTCCTATCACTTATTACTTGAGATGAGAGGCTGGGTCCCACCTGGCTACAGCCTCCTCTCAGGTAGTTGTAGAGAGCAATAAGCACCCTCCTGAGCCTCCTTTTCTCTAAAGACCCTCAGATCCCTCAGCTGCTCCTGATCACATTTGTTCTCCAGACCTTCACTGGCTTCAGTTCCCTTCTCTGGACTCACTCCAGAACTTCAAAGCCTTTTTTGTAGTGAGGGGCCCAAAACTGAAAGCAGGATTCAAGGTGTGGCCTCACCACTGAGTACAGGGGGACAATCACTGCCCTGGTCCTGATGGCCACACTATTGCTGAAACCAGCCAGGTGCCATTGGCCTTCTTGGCCATGTTCAGCTGGTGTCAAACAGCACCCCCAGCTCTTTTCCCAATGGGCATCTTTCCAACCACTCTTCCACCAGCAGGTAGCACTGCATGGGGTCTCTGTGACTCAAGTGCAGGATCTGGCACTTGGCCTTTCTGAACAGTCAGTCTCAATCTGTCAAGAATTCATCTACTATGCTTCCATGATGGCAATTGTCACAGTTTTTCTGCTGTGCAATGGCTTCCAGCTCCTGTTTGTTGCCCATCCTGTGTGTATTGGTGTAGATGTGCTGATCCAAATGCCCTCTGCAGGGAAGAAGCCCTAATTCCTACACAACCAGTTTTAGGCACTTCTGTGGTTTCTAACACATCAATACCCTTCTGTCTTTGCTGCCACCTGGATCTCCATCCCCAGCCTCCACTGTGATGGCACACTGAAGGACCTGTCTAGAACAACATCCCTCAAACATCCGTGTGGTGCTCCCAGGTTTATCAAGCCTGGTTTTGACCTCTTCCGTCTTCAAATCCAGTTTAAAGCTCTTTCAATGAGACTTCTTAACTTATGATCAAAGATTGTTTTTCCACTTTGAGACAGGTACACCCTATCACACGGGGAAGCCTGCTGTTGTGTAAATCAACCCATGGTCAAAACCTCCAAAATTCTGCCAGTGGCATCAGTCTTGGAGCCAGAGATTGATCTGCTGGCTGTTCTTCTTCATAGATGGATTTCACCTGAAATGATGAATTTCCTATTATCTGAAAAGCAAGTGATTCCAATGTTTATTTGATTCTACCTTATTTGGTTTATTCTCCCTTTATTTTTGATGTCTAGTGTTTAGTCTCCATACTTATCCATTTGCAGTTTCCAAATGAAAGGTGAAATCAAATGGAATTGGAATTTTGCTTCCAAATTTTCTGGTTCTGTTTTGGTTCTGGTTTGTTGGTTTTCTGGGGTTTGTTTTGTTTTGTTTTTCATTTGTTTCCTTTTTTTTTTTTATATCAGCACTTAAACTCTTCTAATTTGGGATTCATTACAGATACATTATATGTTTACAGGATTTTGCTATTTCCCCTAGCCAACAAACTTTTGTTCAAGATGAGACATTAGCTGCACAATGGAGACTACCTTGCAATATAATTGGCAGAAGTCAAAAGTGTCTTAAAATACCCCCACAGGTGTGCTTTGAGTACTTTGCATGCCATATTTTTGCACAAAATAAGGGTTGCAGTACACTTTTACAAGCTTCTTCCTATAAGCACATAGTTTTCTCATTTTTATTCCCACCCATCTCAGTGTAATTCTACAATGTATTAATACCTCCTCTGATTTTGTAAGAGTAGACTTCTGTATCATCAACACCCTAATGCTGAGATGGTCATATAAGCATGTGTGGCCTTCCCTTGGGAATCCCAACAGTGCATAGGAAAGGTACAGAAATAATGAGGCCACTACAGTTTGGATGAGCCTGTCACCAAAAATTGGCTAAATGAGATTCAGGAGCTGTTCTCTAAATTTTTTTGTGCAGCAATTGTGTGTCATCAACAGGACTTCTGTTAATGTGAAGCTGAACTAACTTGCAATTTCTGAGCAGCCTTCCTAGCCAGGAGGACATGCTGCTGTAAGGAGGGAAGCTGGGGCAGAAAGGCACTGGTGGGAAGCCTATTGTTTAAATTCCTCTTCCTTACCAAAGCTTCCCCATAAAGCAGCACAATGTGGCAATGGGGTAAAAAGTCACAAGACTTCTCTGCAGACCTTATAGCTCAATGTAGGCTATGGGTGTGTATATAAAAACCTTCTGGTTGTTATTTGAGATCTTCAGAGTAGCTTGTAAGGCTGCTTCTCTAATTATGTAAAAACATTTTCCTGGATTAAAAGTAGTCTCCACAGAGCTCCTTCAGACTACAAGAATGTACCACCTTTGTCTGCCCATCCCTTCTCAGAGCAGTATTTCAAGCCAGCATTAGAGCAAAAAGCATCAGGAACAGAATACATTATGTTCATGATGTCCATCATCATATTAGAAACAACTGGCTAAGGAGGAGAGAGGAGATGATTAGATTGCTTGGTTTAGGATATTACTTTTCTCACTGTATGAATTAGAAATTTTTAGTAAGAACTCAGGGAAAGTTGAAGGTCTTTCTGTGCTTCAAACTCTGCAATTCTCTTTCCTGGCAAACTCCTCCCTTGAGCACCTCTGCAGCCTGGCAGCCCAGTTTTCCATCCTCCCTGGTACTTATGGGCAGTTCTGAGAAAGGGCTCTCAGCTTGGAAACAGATTTTTCCTGGCATGTTTGTCCATTCTAAGGAAAAGCACCAGAAGTCCATTGATTTAAGGCAAGCAAGAAGTAGTGCTGGATTTACATGCTGTTGGCTTCTTTTCTAGCAGGAAAAGTATACATGCATTCCTTTACTATGCAGGCAGCCTGAAATGCCTTAGCAAGCTTTCACTTCGCCCTGTAATCTCTGACACTTATTTTTATTGAAGTATATCCATGTTCCTGTGTACAAGAAGCCTTTTCAGGCAATTTAGCTTAGGAAGAAAACCCTATATGCATGAATGTCACTTAACATTCAGGCCTCAGACTGAGTGCCTCAAATTTAACCAAATACTCCAATTCAATTTGGGAACTCTCAGTATCTGGTTTGCACCTCGAGGAGTGGCAGTTTCTGGGTGACAGTGGATTTGCTGCAAACAACAGGAGGGCACCTCCAAAGCGTGGAGGTGCCACTGAGCAGCGGCTCATGTGTTTTTCCTGGGCATGGCAGCAGCTCCCTGCTGTCTACAGGAATCTGGAATTGTTCAGCTAAACTGGACCTGGCTCCCACCTACTCAGAAATGCAAAACAGACTAAAGCAGATCAGACTTGGGAAGTGGGGAGGTAAGGCTGGAGCATGGGAAGGAAAGAGGCTGCCTGCTGTGCAGGCTTGTTCTGTATTCGGGCAATTACAATAATTAAAAAAAAGAAAATAATAACTAGAGCAAAATTTATAGAGAAGTTACCTATTTAAAAGAGAAAAAGAATGCACAGGATATTATGTGATAATATATTTCAAAGTACAAAAGCAGCCTACTCACATTTTGAGACAAACAAAAGGATAGGAAAGACAATGGTTTGGGGAGTTGTGGGTTTTGTTTAGTTTTCTGTGTGTTGTTTTGGGTTTTTGTTTCTTATAATCTACTCCAGAATGAGCTCTAGGCTTGGCTCTGTGTTCCATAGGGCTGATGTTAATAACAACATCACTGTTTGTTTCTGTGGAAGGCGCCCCTAAAAGTCTGTAGTGTCTCAGCTAAAGATAATCAGATGTTCTGTCAGGATTAGCTGTACTGCTGGCCTCTGGCAAACCCCACCTCATTGTCATTGAACTTCAAGTCAAGAAAGAGGACACCCTGCACACACAGGACCAGAGTTTTAGGTACCTGCTAATGAGCCACAGAGAAGGGTCTGCACCTGTACTGCAGAGAAATAGCCATCAGGGCACAGTAGAATTCCACCCAATTCAAGCCTTACTCAGCTGGAAGATGATGGAAAAGGGGCTCTGAAAGTGGAAACATGACAAGACCTGTGGTGGAGTAGGGAAGCAAGACAAACTGTAAAAGGAAACAGAACTGATTACATGTCGGCTGCTTTGAAGGCAACCTGCAAAGATAAATGAACCTAGAACTTGTGTCCACAGCAAGAGATTCAGAGGGGTAAAAAAAAAAGGTTCATTAGCCTAGAATTTTTAAAAGAGTGCATGGGATCTAATACATTAATATATGTTAGTAAATATTATGAACTGAAAGATATTCTAATATGTGTAACTACTTTTTTGAAAGCCGTAGACTTTAGAAACAAAATTCAGATATATAATGTATTCATCCAAAATTAAATAGCCCTCACAGAAATAAAGACATAATACCTATAGCCATTTTGCAAAAATACAATTATATATGTACGTCAAGTAAGAACATTTAACTCCTATTCATTGTGAGAGGAGAAGTAGAATTCATCTATCAAATCATCCTGACCTCAAATTTAGGATTTTACCATTTCTTTAAAAATCTGAAATATGGTTCACAGGCTGCTATTCAAATTAACATCAAAACTAGATTCTGTTTCAATTTTAGTGAAAGCAGATGAGGATTCCCATTACATCTGGTTTGACTTTCTTCCCTCTAATAAACGCTGCCATTTGATCCATTTCAATGATGTATAACCTTGAGATGTCTTTCATACAATATTTTCAGAACACAGCATAGCTGAGATGTGACTTTGAGTTGTGTTGTTCTTTATTTCTGATGCAGGAATTTGTATTTCAAGATTAGAAAATTCAAGAAATGTAATTAAAAATCTTCAAGAAGCATGCACTGATTGTTCTTCTTGACAAAATGTTTTAAGAATCCAGTGTCACCTGTAATGTCTATTAAGATCAAATGCATCTCCCTAAAGAAGTGACCTCATCAGGGCCTCAAATGAAGGTGAAAATAGTCTCACACTTTGGAAATGCAGTGACCTTCACCACCTTCTTCTCCCATCCTCAACAATGGTCACAATTATTTGAGTTCCCAAATTATTCAAGATAATGCATTTGGACGTCGTCATGCTCCCAGGGAGCAAACATGCAGCCCCAGAAAAAGAAATTAAAGGTTGAGAGCAGTTCTCAGAGGTATTTTGTTGTTTGTTGGGGTTTTTTTTTTCCATGCTGACATTAGTATTGATTTATTCCAAAACCAGGCTAGAAACTCATCTTTTCACTCCATAATAATGAGCCAAGAGAGACACAGACTGTGTAAGAAGCAAAGTGGCAACATCTGCCCCCTCTATTCCCAGCCTGAGACTGATTTATGAGTCACCTCGTGGGATGCATCTGGGATGCATACTGCCAATTAGCCAGCCATTAGGCTTGTGGACCAGGCCCCAGAGAGCAGTCTTTACCAGGAATTTTGCAGCGTTCAAGACCTCAGATTCTTCCCCAAGAATGTTTATGAAGTGTTTGAGTGCAGCCAGCTAGAGGAGCAGCACGGAGGCAGAGCTCAGTCAGGACAGCAGGGCACTCAGATGCAGGGCCAAGCAGGAGACACAGACAGTGCTAAAAAGTATTGGCTCTGCTCCTGCACTGCTCAGGCCATGTGCTCAGAAGGCAATAAAGCTGTAAGTATTCTTACTTTAAGAACTGCTGAAAGCCAGTGTAGCACTTATTCTACAAAATTCCACAGTCCATGTCCTGATGGACAAAACATCTGCAGTATCCTGCATCGACAGTCAGAGCAGCACTCAGTCATTCATTCCAGTGATGAAGCCCACACTGTCAGGAAAACAGCTTCACATTCTGGATCATTGCTGGATCTTGCTGAGCTCCATCAAAACCAGTAGTCCTCTAGGATTTAGAAAATTTCTTTCCCTGTGTTATCTGTAACTACCAGAGCCTTGAAATACTGCCTAATTATCAAATTCAGATATCAGTTTTTTCATCCACTTCAGAAATCGTCTGATCTTGGGGGTGTGCAAGATAGTTATGTGAAGCAACACAATAATGTTTCCTAAAGATTATACACTTGATCTATCACTTGTCAACCAACTAAAGTCTTTTGAACAGGTACAACTGAAATGCTGTGTTCCCACATCCCAGGGGTTCAGACTGAGATTAATTCAAATGATGCTCATTACACCTAAATTTAGTTATTCTTTGAGACAATATATTCCACCCACTGTGATAGGCTTTCCATCTCCATTTTTTGGAGTTCTCCAAGTGGAAATTTTGAACCATAGAGGAAAGAAAGCAAGGACCTTACTGCCTCTCCATATAAATCAGGCATTTGTGCCAGTCCTTTCCAGGGTACAGGAATGCTACGGTTCCTAAAGTGTCTTTGACTGACGGTCCTCAAAAATCTGAAGAGCTTTTGAAAAAGGTTGAAATATTCCAAAGTGAATGAGAGGTATGCAAGGCCAAAACAAACATTATACCTGTAGCTTTTTCCTTTCACCCTTTAGCTGGATGTTCTTTCTTTCCAAAATCTGTTCCCTTCAGCTAAAGCTCTTTAGCTGATGTTGGTTTGATGTGAAATATTTGTTGCTCTTTGAATAATTGCATCTTCTTAATCTGTGAATTTTTCCTATCTGGGTTTTCCTCTAGTTGATTTTTAGTTTACCCTTGGTTTAGGAGAGGCAGAAACTTCCCAGGGCTGTTTTACCCCCCTGCAGCCTTCTTCACAGGTGCCAGTGGTGATGGCACCACAAAAACCGGGCTTTTTTCACATTGCAGGACCAGTCATCTGCTGACAATCTCTCCACAAATGCCTGCAGTTCTTTCAGTAAACACAATACAATCATTGGAGCTTAATTTTTATTGTTTACCAGATTCCAGTCTCCCCAGCTGTCTTTTTAGCTGCCTAATTTCAGGGGGAAAAAAAATTGGACTTCTCTGAGTGTTCCCTGTATATTCATTACCTGGAGGAAAAAATCCATCTGTTTCATCCTGCCATATCTATATTTGAAACACTCAGCCTTACTTGTCTTTACCTAATTCATCCTTCCCTGTCAGGAGCTTCTGCCTGAAACACTGTTTGTTTTTTCTCCATCAGAGAGATCACCTCTTCCAGCCTCTTCACTCAGCACTTCATTCATCAGCCTTTCAGCAGCAAGAGGCACTGGTACCAATGCAGAATTTGTTTCATCCTCATGATTTTTTTCCATCCTGCAAATGCTGTTCCTGCCTTTTGAAGTTCATGTGCAGTGTTCACACCTACGTGTAGTAGTTTCTGCTTCTACTTAACGTCTCCCTGCCATTCCACAGCTGTTTCAGTTCTGAATGTGCTCCCTTTTCTTGGCAGCCATCCTATACACCACTTCTCTCTGAGTATCTGCATCTCTCTAGCACATGCTTGCTACTGAAAGTCTGCACCAATTCTGAGGGTAAGGAAACTAAAGTAGCAGGGAACACTATCAACAAGAGTTTCCTGATCTGGGGCCTCGGCTGTGATACCTTTTTTTTTTTTTTTGGATAAAATCTAAGCCAATGCCAAAAAGATGGAGTGCAGTACCATGGTATCACCACAACGAGGCATGTGATGCATTGTTTTAAAGGCAACTGTGGCAAACCATTTTTATGCTGTGAAGTATATCTGTCTCTTTTGACCCGTGGTGGAATTTCCCAGGTTTTATTCAACAATAAGACAGTTTACGGAAGGATCTTTCCTTTGCTGCCACACCTTGATGATAACAAATAAAAAAACAGCCAAAATTTGTTTTCAGTTTTCCAAAAGGAAGTACTGCATTCTTTTTTGTGTGCACTGACAGCTACTCAGCTGCATCTTTCTGCCTACCCATGACCTTAAGAAGGTAAAAAGTGCTTTAATTTTGCTTGCAGCTATGAATTTTTTACAATGTAAGTAGATCTTGATAAAAGAAAAGTAACACTGCAGCTGTGTTGTGCCTGTAATAGGAATTCCTCAATGACACTTGCTCCTGTAAATTCTTATTTAAGTATTCATCACTAGGACATTCAGATTCTACCCCCTGAAGGCTTTTAGGCTGTTGGGTATGTTCTTTTTCAAGACATGAAAAGAATTCACATTGTTGTTCCAACACATTAGTTGCCCTGAGGAAGAAATTCTGCTCTGTATTTTAGCAGTCCATTCCTGTATGATGGTACTGAGTAATTAGGACCTCAGTAAAACTGCAGTTATGCAGCAACACTACTGAGCATGAAAAAGGACTGTGAAAGAAAATTCCATATGTTGGACAATTCATTTGTTCCAGAAATGGAATTACAAGCAATTGTTTGTATCTTAAGTATTTAATTGTGTCTCAAAAATTTAATTAAAGCACGTATTCAATTAATATGTGCGTTCTCTTGAACTCACTTGAGTATGTTTCCCTCAAAAATATGTACTACCATGGAGCAAAACAATTAGGATGCAAAATTCAATAATTACATTTTTCAGAGGCCTATATCTTGGTGGGCACTAATTTCATACAATTACTAGTAAAGAAATCTGTGTTGCTCCTTTCAAAGCATTCACAGTGCTTCAGAACAACTCAGGCCTTTTATTTCCCAGATAGGCAGCCCTTGACTTGTTTGGTATCTAAGAGGTTTTTCTTTTTTCCTCTTCTACCACCTCTCTGAGTGGAACCAAGAAGTTGTCTCTCCAGTTTCTACTGTGTCATTATGCATCTTCTTTCCCACAAGATCCTGCCCTTGCTTGAGTGGTCCCAGCCTTGCACAAGATTCCTGGAATGGCTCTTTGCTTCTCTAACATGTCCATCCCACCATCATCCCTCTGCCTCTTCTCTGCTTCAGTGTCTTTTCCATTTGCATCCTTAAGGAGCTACACAGTCAAGTCTTTGGGGTTCTGCAGATCCTTCTTGTCAGACTCTTTTTATGGGTGTTGAGGAGTAGTTGCAGCACATTCCTCTTTCTGAGTTGTTTCTGGGTTTCTCCTGTGGTAAATGGCTTCAAAGAGGAAGGAAGGTTTTGCATTGTATTGAACAAAAAGGATAGATCAGACACAGTTCAAGCTTCAGCCTTGAAAATTTGACTCTTTGTTTTAAGCCATTTGTTTTTAAATACTCAGCTGTATCTTAGCATTAATAATGGGCTTACCACTCTGCTTGTGATCTGAATGCCAAAGCAGGACACTAGCAGTAAAAGGGAAAACAGAGATAAAAAGCTGCACTGCTTCCAAGAGCAGAGACAGAGCTAATTACTAACTTGCCAAACTGATAAAGTGGCAATGAAGGCCAGAATGGCAGATCATAGTGTCAGCCTGCTAAAGTGTAACATGTCCAGATAAAAGTAAAATATTGTGTACTACTGTCAGAAAAGGTGTTTTAACTGATATCTTAATAATGGCACGGAAGAGTTAATCCTGTTTTGCGAGAAGCAGTTTTGTGCAATTTCTGGCAGAGCAGTAAATGGAGTCAGTTCTACGGGCTAAAATAGTAACTGTTTAATTCAGTATGATTGTTTAATTCAAAATCAGAAAGAGCCAAAGCTGATTGTTACCTTAAATTTAATAATAATTAATTGTGGGATAGCAAATCCTTATTAAGCTCAATTGGGATTTCATAGTTTCTCCCAACCCTGTCTCCTTGCTTTGTCCTTCTCACTCAATCCCCTGATTTTATAAAAAGCCTAACTGCATCCTAAATCCATTTTGCACTCTTGCCTTTATTGCCTTGGCAGTTTACAATATAGCTCTTTTGTTTACCTCATCTCCTAAATTAAATTTCCTCGGGACCATATCCTCAGCCAGCCTAAGCTGCTGTAGCTCCATCAGCAACCATCACCCAGCTGATCCAGATGATGGAGCCCCATCCTGTTAATCCCTGGTGCTCTCCCCACCCCCAGGCAGATTGCTTGCACGGCGTTGGCAGCATCCCTCTATCATCTGTTTGCTCACTAATAACACGATTCAGCGTTTATTGGGCTGCTCTGGCTCCCTGCACATGCAGCAGCAAAGCTGCTATTGATTGCACGATGGGGAAGCAGAACCAACCCATATTCTGAGAGCTCTCTGCCAACCACAATGCAGTTAATTTACTAATGGTTCCTATTCACCTTGCTCATGTCATAGTAGAGAGAAATCCTTTCAGCATGGCCGGGGAGGGTGGGGAGGGGGCTCCCATGACCCCTGTTGGGAGGACTCGAGAGTCACGTCACAAAAAGCAAGTTGTGGGCTTTGCTCCAGCAAGGACACACCTTGGGAACTGTGAGGCTCATTGCCAAAGATTACACTGGCTGTGCTGCCTGATTACATACATCAAATAAAAATACCAGATAAAAGCAGTATGAAAGATGAAGTCTTTTCAGCAGAAAGAGTGAATATGATCTCACGCTATCTGCTTGCTTTCAAAGAAAGCCACTCTAGATCCACTATATTTTTAATGAAATACTACTCTAAAAGGGTAACAAAGTTGTTTTTAAACCCCATATATTCTTTAAAGAACTGAATTGAATGACATATTTGGCTCTAAACCAATGCTAATACTTTCAATTTTGAGGATTATTACTGGGACTATAATGCTTTCCAAAGTCTCTTCTAGTATTTTGTCAATAACAACAGGCATTAAAATAACACAAAGTCACTATAAAACTTGACATTTTGCTGCCTATATTTTGTTTAGGTTTCCAAATAGTGGTGCTTTCACCTAGCAAGGAAAATATATTCTTCACGGGATTTAAAACATATTGTATATTAAAAAGTCTTAATTCAAATATTTTCATTATGCCACTTTTTGCAAATTTGGAAAGCTTCTGAAAAATATGCAAAATTAATTCATGCAATTTTAAGCAGTGTATTACCTTACATTAATTAATTATCTGTAGTTATTTTAAGGAGATGATTTTAAAAGTGTTTTAAAGAGTTTAGTCTTACAGCATTGCAATTTAAAACATAGCATATAGCCCAGTGTAACAAAATGCATAATTACCAATGTAACTGACAGCACACAAAATACAGATACAAACACATATACCAATTTCCTCATCACTGGCATGTAAATACCAACCATGGGTACACAACCTGAGCTTAATTTGCTAATGCTGTCTAAAAATAGAAAAGCAATGAAAAATCAAGGAAGTGGCGTGTGATGCTTTATTTCCTCCTCAGCTAAACTACTTCTCCCTACTACTACTTCTGAAATAACCAAGATAATAATGTTCATTTTCTTTAACCCACATTTTGGAGCATGGATTGGTTCTGTTTCCAGCTGTAAGAACAATTTTACCAGTTTAACATCCATACTCACCACATAGGCTCTTAATCCTGTCCAGATTTAAGTGCAGGGCCAGTCTAATGCACACAGTAGCCCTGTTTACTTCAATACATGTCACCTGCATGTGAAATAGCAATAACACACAGTCCTTATTTTCATGGTCATTGTTTTTGAGTAACCATTGATTTGAGAAATCAGTGGTTACTAATTTTTTTGCAGTTCCCTTAACACAAATTTTTTTTATCCAAACCTATCTGAGTACTTGATATGACTTTTTAATACAAGTAAATCTAATTTAAATGCAAGACCAGCTATGAATTTTTTGGGAATTTCGGGCAAATGGACCAGGGACCATGACCTCCACATTGGCTGGGGCTTTCTCCTGGGCAGCCCATCAAGATTCCCTTCAAAAGCACACCGTCATTCTGTTCTCCCCTCCAAACAAGATCTCTTTCAGGATCTGACCCTAAGGTGCAGTGCTCCACACCACCCTGTCCCATTTCATTCTGTGCTTTGCCTTGCCTTGTGTTTCTCACTGTCCCCCCCTCTTGCCTGGCTGGAGCAGAGGAGCTGGGTGTGAGTATCACTGAGTGACTTGGCTTTCCACAAGGATATGTGCTGCTTTGGATCTGGCAGTGGGGCTGAAGGACTTGCACCTGCAGAACACTTTGGGAGGGTGAGATGAAGCTGAGCAAGGAGAAAGCGCTGCACTACAGAGGGACGGTTAATGAACCACATAGAAGAAGTATTTACAAGTCCCACTAATCCCCTCAGTAAAGAAAAAAAAAGTCATAGTCCTCCATGAGTAAATTTCAGCCCCAGACTTGTCCAAATATATGGTTATTTCTTACAGATATTCCACACAAAGCATCCATCAGCTCCCATGGCAGCTTCAGTAATTCAAACAGCTGCATCGTCAGGAGCCCAGAAGTATTGAATTCCTGTACTTCACACTGCTCCCAAGCATTTGTCAATTGAAAAGCATTTAGCTTAGTTTATTTCAGAGCAAATGTTTCCCTTTGCTCCCCAAACACATGCTACTCTTCAGATCTGAAGGGCCAGAAATACTGCAGAGCAGAAGGCTGTAATCACAGTAGCAGGAGGAGAGGAGCCAGGCTCTGGCATCCCTCTGAACCCAGCATCAGTGTGATATGCTTTCCACCTGCTACATGAAGCACTGGATTCCTTATAAAATCAAGAATTAAACTTTGAAGGATGCAGATTTGATGCCCAGCTATGTCAAGGGACAGTATTTGCAAGAGAATGTAGAGTATAAGCTTCCTGGAACTGGTAAAGGAGTATCTCTGGCCCTAGCAAATAGAACTGCTGAGTAGCCTCTGGTTTTGCTCCTTTTTTCTAAGATGCAGAATGGATAAAAAACCAAAACATTTTCCCTACCTAGACTTCTAAAGATTCTCCAAAAATAGAGAGGTGTCTAAATTGTAAGGGAATAAACTGCATCTATTGATAATTGTGCATACAGTAAGCGACTTTGAACACAAACAAAAGCTGTGTTGTTAATCTGAGCCTTAAATGCTTCAAGACCTTATCAAATCACCTAGTGGAAACAACAGGGCTGCACTGTCTTACAGGAGCTAAACTCATTTCTTCAACTAAGAATCTATTCCACTGACTTTCAGGTCTTAGCTCAAGAAAAACTTCGCATGCATTTTCTTCTTTGTAATATGAGTTGCATTTTCTTGAGTATTGAAAGCAACTGAGAAGCAGAGAGAATAGAGTCTTTAGAACACCTTTTTCACATGTTCACACACTGTCTGAATCACATTTACAGGAAGATGTCAGCCTTTTGGGCACAGCTGGAAGGATGCCTGTGCTGCCATGAGAGCAGACCTCTGTACTGCCAAATGCCTCGTTACTGTCACAGACCATCACAATACTTAATGGGGAAATTATTTTTATTATGGAAATTATTTTCTTTGGCTTTTCTGCTTTAGGCTCTTCAGACATACCAGACTGATCCTGACATGAAAAAGATGCTAACTCAGCTGTATTTCTATATCATGCCTGTATTTAATGTGGATGGATATCATTTCAGCTGGACAAATGTAAGTAATGGCAGTAGTATTATTTGAAAAATTATTCAGACAAGATCAAATAGTTATTACATTATTCAAAAGTGACTCTGCATAAATCTGGTCCATCACTTTGTGCCTTGGAAATAAATGATTCCATTTAAAACAGAATGCTGAATATGTTTACCAGGGTTGATTTGTTATGTGTACAAATAGATTTTTGCCAAAATAGAGTAATGATACTATTTAAATATTTTGTAACTTATGCTAGGATCGATTTTGGAGAAAAACAAGATCAAAGAACATGAGGTTTCACTGCCATGGTGTTGATGCTAATCGCAACTGGAAAGTGAAATGGTGTGGTAAGTATGGAGATGCTTTGGTCCCCCAGTTCAGATTACCCTGTGTTTACTTATTCAGCAGAGGTAATTATCCAGGTAGGTTAGATCACATCTGTTGTGAAGTGTTCTCTTTTCCATAGTTGAAGCTGAAGATTTTTTTTCCCATAAAACCGTAAGCCAAGGCTCAAATCTTCCTACTAACTTCTGAAAAATAAAAGTTATCAAACTTGGAAAAATAGACCTTATAATCAGTAAAAACTTGCCATGGAGAATGTGGCAATTTTTTTAAAATCACACATACACCTATTCTGTATTTTGGCAATCATATAAATAATTTGAAGCATAGCATTGAGAATGAACCATGACTTTTCTAGATTTACCTGTAAATCTTAATTTTTAACTGTAGCTTCAGGAAACATTTCACCTTCATTTTAGTCAATTTGCCATTTCTCTGAAATTATTTAACTTTGGAAATGTCAGACTGACTTTGCTGGCCTCAGTGTCCTTAAGGCCATTATTATCAGTGAGTTAATAAAGAAAGAAGGTGCTTCTAAATGCATGGAGATACAATTTTAAACTCCCAGCAGTTCTGTAAGTACTTCATAAAAATTGCCTGAATTTTGCATAGAGAACGCAGTGGTAATGAAATAACTGCCAGAAGATTTAGAATGGATACACCAAGAAAAATTGGTATTTTCTTAAATCTTACCTAAAGATTGTGCAATTCACACAGAGGTAAGCAGCCCCTAAAGGTTCTAGTGTAAGGAAGAAAGAGCACTTAATACAGCAATATAAACCTGCTGACCTGCTGTCCCACCTTAAGGCACTTCCTTTAGCTCTCTGTGCAGCTGTTGCCTCCGCCAGCATTAGCCCACCTTCCTTATTTATATTACAAGCTTGTAAAGACAAGAACTGTGTTTGTGTAGTGCAAGGGCCCAGCCTTCAACCCATCCCTCTTCCTCTAGATGTTTCCACAATACTCTTGCAGTAGGGGTGAGCACTGTACACTCTGGCTTGAAGCAGCTGGATTTTTGAAGTAGGGCTTTGAAAATTGTAAAGATAAAAGTGAGTGTGGACAGATACATACATCCAATCCAGTATGGACCTGTGAAATTTGCTTCAAATTGTTTTCAATTCTTCCTGCTCTAAGGAGAGGACTAAGATAGAAGCATTTACAGAAAGCCTGTGTCATTTGAGAAACCCTCTTTACAGAAGACAGGCCCAGGGCTGCTATCACAATCTTTAAGGCAATTTATGCTGCAAAAATAACATAAAAATGAATAAGTCCTGCATCACTGTCACCATTGTTTACTTAAGTGCCTAAGCCATAAGGTATTTTTTGAGGACACCCATTTACTGTTCAGAAAACAGCTACTGGTATAACTGGAACGATCAGTTCTCTTATAATGTGTTGAGAGATGTTAGGTACCTATCAGTGCAAAATTAATACGGAGTGCATTTTCTTTCTAATTCTAATTAATTTTTCTTTGGTTCCTCCTCCCTCTTCCTGCTCCCTAGTCGCTGTATCAAAACACATTTTTTATTCAGTCTTAAAAATATTTGCTTAGTTTTTCATACAAAAAAGTTTTTTTTTCTAGGCTTAGTGAAACTGTGACAATACTCACATGTGTTGTGTGCTGTAATCCTCTACTTGTTGCATTTCTCCCCTGCACTGACATGAAAGACTGGTCCCCACCTCAAGTTGAAAAAACAAAAATTCTTTCAAGTCTGCTTCTCATCCCAAAAAGCACATGCTCAGCTTCCTGCTTTGGACCTCCAGGTCTGTATAACTGTCTGTTTTAATGGAGACTAAAAAGGTCTTTCATGAACTGAGCTGACTGGTACTCAGATGACCCTAACCAGTCACCTGGCATTCCCATTAATACCTGATATTAGATGACTCAGAGAAGAATCTGGATCATATCACACTTTGAGGCTTGTGTAATCATGGTGAGTTTAACATTTAAAACTGCCCATGCTTGTAAAAACCTTTCCATTCAGTTCAGTTGCACTTAAGAGTTTTCAGACAGGCTTGAACTTCACAGCGGGGCTTCCAGGCAGGTGTGCAGTGGCAGACTCTGGCCTCAGCAAAGCCACCAAATGTTAGCAGTGAGCTAGTCAGTGCTGATAACACAGCATCCCATCTGCTTTCCTCTTCCTTTCTAGTGTAGGACTTTGATGTAAGCTTTATGACTCTCTAGGGACCAAGCCAAAGGCCATAGCACTGCTAGATTTCATGTTGCACCAACCTGTGCTCAAATAGTGCACACAAATTACACACAGACCCACAGGAATACTGGCAGCACGAACTCTGGATAGAAACGCTCCTTGCAATGCACATATATGTGCAATAACTAGTACAATGGTTTAATGATAACAAAATAATAGCAACTTTAAAGGAAATAATCAGGTACTTAGAATTAATTTAAGTAATAGGCCAAATCTAGTTAAAGTGGTTGCATCCAAATCCCCAAGAGCGCAATAGTAGGAGTTAAAATTTCCAGCACATCCCAATTTCCCGTGCACCCCACTGCTCATTGAGGACAATATCCCATACTGGCAGAAGTGGGTGCAAGGAAGTTTGAAAACCATGCTCCAGCTCATTCATCCTCTTAGTCTTTCTTCTATACCAGAGCACTGGTTTTATCATTCTTGGCACACATTTCCTCTGTTCATTGGGTCTCATGATGCATATTAGAGGATCCTTGTCCTCCCCTGGTATGCTATCAGGTACAAAAACAAGAGAGCATGGTAACATTTTACACATTTTCATTTGCATCTCATGACTGTAACTTAGAATTGTCCAACTCTCTTTTCATTCTTGAGTTACTTAAAGAACTTCCAGTATGAAAATTGAGCATACCCTTACATTATCCAAGGCCACCATGGAAACCTCCTCTTTTTATCACCAGCTAGCTTCACCTAAGCTAAAGCATTAACTACCTCTGGGATGGTACATGGCTCACCATAGTTTAGAGAGGCTTTTTCCTTCCCTGGAAGTCTCTAAACTGAGCCATATTTTACCATTGGTCACTTTATCATTAGTTTGTAGGGATCCACTGTTTATTAACAGTGTTATCCATTGCCATGATTTACTATGCAACACTGAAACAGGAGATGAAGTACCCATTTAAAAAAAAAAAAAAAAGAAGAAGAAAAGGCAAAGGCTCTGGAGACCGTTCAGTAGCTCTCCTGCAGCTATATTACCTGATAAGAAATTGAGGCAGAGTGCTCTTGGGATTTGGATGACTTGGTGGCCATCTGTTCTGCATGGAGAAGACCATCTGCCCTCTCTATGACCCTTCCATATCCACTGCAATCCAAGCACTAATACCTTTGAAATCCCAACCTGTGGCCATTGAATGGTAGCCTCAATTTTCATCTTACAAATTAAACTGCAGCATGAAATTCTTCCATTTCTTTCTCTCTTTTTTTGGCATTAGGTTGATTGCATAACCCTGTTTTAGTTGATAGCATTATGCCTTCTCACACACAGCTCTTTTCATATTAATTGGAGGTGGCAGTACTTACTATACAAAGGAAAGCTAATAAAACACTGTTGTTGTAAGTCACTGATGGCTCCAGGGAAGTTTGCAAGCAAACTATTATTATTCTGCAGGTCAATGTAAAACGTGTGGTATTTTGAAATTGCAGCAGATAAAAGAGCATAGTAGATTTGCATAAATATTGTTCTTTTAGGCCCAGGCCCTAAGCTGTAAATGAGACAATGGCTTAGATCCAGAATTGCTAAATTATAAAGGAGCCACCACCACATCTCCTTTCCTAAGTTTCATCTTTCAGTACCTCATGGCATAATATAGGTAGGCTACTCTTGTGCAGCTTGCTGCCGCCTGAGCAGGCTGACACAAAGATATCCTCAAAAGTGAACCCCTGCCCCAAACTTGAAGTAAAGTTAGGCCCTGTGCAAACTGAGGTGATTAAACTGAGGTGATTTCTATTTTTTAGCTTACTGAGCAGTCATCCCATGTGACTTCTTTTTTTTTTTTTTTTTAGGTTTGCATGGGTGAAAATGGGCAGTAGTCAGGAGCTATTATCACGTATTTAAGATAATCCCTGTTGAGGTTGTCTACCTATCATTGTAACCACCACTGTCATAGGGAATATATTAAAAGCTGTCCTGGGAGTGACTAATGAAAGAGGTATAGCTCTCTGATTTCAAATAGACCAACTGAGACCCATCAATAGTTTTAAGACTGCAATGCTGATGTGAAAATCCAGGAAGAAAATGCAGTGAAGTCAGGTTCTCCTTTCCATTTGGAAAGGATGTATTCTCTGGGGAGAATCACCTGTAGTTGGCTTACTGGGAGCTTGGTGTGCCTATGAGATGAACAAGAAGATTGCTGCACTGAGGTCCCCCAGGCTCATGCCTATCAGGCACAAGAAAGCAATTTAATTTGTTTATTGCTTTTCACGCTTTTGCACATGGGCCAAAAGAGGCTGAGCAGCCAGAAGCTGACCCTTGGAATTTCTCTGTGATTGTTCACCACCAACTTTCTCTTTCAACCTCTAGATGAAGGAGCTTCACTGCACCCATGTGATGACACTTACTGTGGTCCTTTCCCCGAGTCTGAGCCTGAAGTCAAGGCTGTTGCTCACTTTCTCCGCAAACACCGGAAACAAATAAAAGCCTATTTGTCCTTCCATGCCTATGCACAGATGCTGCTGTACCCTTACTCCTACAAATATGCAACCATTCCAAACTTCAACTGTGTGGTAAGTACATTAAAGCTTGGAAAATGGGCTCCTCTGTATATTTTTGCCACATTTTGTCTTGAAAGGAGACTCAATTCTTCAGTACTTTGGACATATATAATATTGAGCGGTATTTATTCTGGATCCACTTGCAATCACATTTCTGGTTATATAACCTTCACTCACCATGAATCAGTGGTGATTTGATTAAAATGGTATCATGCCTTTCATCCATCAGCCCCTTTAAATTACTTTCTAGGATAAATCCCTAATTTTAATTATAGTTATTATAATTTTATTTAATTAACAGTAATGGGAATTACGTAGTTAGGTCCTTGGGCATCTAGCTGAAATTCTGTCGCTTCATGCTCAGAACTTAAACACTAGGAGCACAAAGAAGATCATCTTCAATTTTATGAACAAAATAAAATTGAAACTCTTTATATTTATCAGTTCAAGGAGGAATCTCTTAGATTTCATCAAAATTAGAGCTTCAATTGCTCTCTGTATCATTCAGGTCAGACACAGTGTTTTTAACTCTTTCAGACAAGCAGGTAATTAAAACCATATTAGAAAAATATATTAGAAATATATTATATCTCTATACCTCTATATAATATATCATATCTCTATATTAGAAAAATAAATTAAAAATAGTAGACTTTTTGATGTAAGCCTCTTGATTCACAGATGAGTACATTTCATGTATTCCATGCTCATCCAAATGCAGAACTATTCCCTCTGCTTGCAGTCTGAGGTCTGTTTTAGCCAACCTCCTGTTCATCAAACCCCCCTTTTGGCTTATTCTCTGAGGGACACATGGCTAAACTTTGCTCTCTGTTTGCTCCTGCTCACAGACCCACATTGCACCCACCAGTCCCAAGCCTCTTTCTTTCACCCTCAGTCCTGAGTAAAATTTTCATATTCCATTTATCTCCCATTTTGACCTTGAAAGTTGCAATGATTTTAACTTGCTGGTTTAAGCTAGTTTTCTCCAAAGGAGCTTAGCTGCACCTTAGATTTATCCTGTGCAGAATGAGTGATGTTGTCAGTCCCTGGGGCTTCACTGAAGTTTCACTCAGCTGTTCCCTCAGGAGGCTGAGCAGCCAGGACTCCACAAACTAAACTCTCTTTGTAGGTTTATTTCTGTTGAGACACTGAATTTCAGTAGCTATTAAACATTCTTCTGTCTGATGCCTTTCCTGTGAAACAGAGAAAATTAGAAGTTAACTAAGCAGCCAGAGGAGCTAAAAATATGAGACTTGTGGGGACTGATCACCAAACCCTGTAATGACAGTGGGTAAATTTATGATTTTTATTTTTTTTTATTCTACCTTCACATTCTTTTGGGTAATGACAAGGAGAAAGGAATTTCCCAAGTGAATTGATGACTATTTAGTTAGCAAAAAAACAGACTGGGAATTTAAAATCAGAGGTTCTCATTCCTTTGAAGCTAAGCAGGTGCAAGTATGTTTTTTTTTAGGAACAAACAACAGAGAAGAAGGTGAAGATGTAGTGTGAAGAAGAATAAGCAGCTTCTCTGCAAGTATATGATTATTGGGTGCCTGACTAAAAGGTCCAGAGTAATACAAGGCAATAGCAGATGCTATAGATGGGAAATTCATTGTAATGAGAAGGAAGATTTATCTGAGAGTTTTCATGCACACCAGTATATTTTGTTGTTCTTGTTGCTTAAGGGATAATTCCATTCTGAGATGGGACATAACTGCCCCTCAGCTCGTACACATTCTGCCTTTCCACCCACTGCTTTTAGACCAAAGGATCCTAATTTTTGATGTTTAGAAGGTGCTCCTGAGGTTTGCAAGACCTTAGATCAGGCTTCTCATCAGAGGGATTGGAGCACAGACCTAAGAGAACAAAAAAAAGACACTATTTTAAACAATTCCCCATGGACAAATGAAAACCAAATACCAATTCTAAATATCTTGTCAGTATTTGAACTTCATACCTCTTTTCATTGTGGTTGGTCAAAAACAAGAGGGAGGCTGAAATAGGAAACTGAAGTAATTTCCTGTTATTTATAAAGCTCATTATAGGGATCATAGTGAAAATTAAGGAATACTTGTTGCTTATTTATTTGTGTGTTTTAATACTTGCCTACAGCCAAAGGCTCCATCACCTGGTGGCTCACAAATATATGGTTTTTAAGTCCCAAAAGTGATGACTTAGGCTGAGCTTTTGGATTCTCCAGTTCTCTTGGAAATTGCAATCAGCTGGAAAGTGATAGATCTCTGTTTCCTGCCACTGATGGAACAAGTATTGCTGGTCTATGTGGGCGGTGTGCAGTGGAAAACAGTAAGACCCCACATGCATAGCAGATAAATAGCTTTTGGTGCTAACAGTGGGCTATGATTAATTTTGAGCAGAAGAAAGGCTGTTTCTGTCTGGGTCAGATCATTCTAGTGAGCTGTCAGTTACCATTTCAATTAAAGTGTTCAATTATTCAGAGCTGCTTTGAAACTGGAGAGCTGTGTACTGATCACAACATGCATATTCTGTTCTAATTTAGGCACAACTCTCTTATTAGCACTCTCCTGAAATCTGCTCTTTTAAGATGCTTAAAATGAAAGTACTCTCTTAGATTGAAAAAAACACCAGCAGAAACACACATCCATCTCAAGAGTTTTAAATTTCACCTGATTTTCATCCTTTTTCTTTCTGTACTGTCATTTGCCTTAGTGTTTGCAGTGAACTTATATGGCATGACTGAGTTTGTGTACATCTCTGCAAAAATCTGGTAATTTTATGTGGCATTTTCTCCTTGAGGGTGTTCAAAGACTGGTTGCCTGGATTTATTCAGGATCCAACCTGCACAGTATGATGCAGTTGAGAAATGTCCCTTGTTGGGCCACATGGGTCTAACAGTGGAAGCCAGCTGCATTCTTCAAGGCTAAGAGCTTAAAGTTCACAGTGCCCAGGGATGCCCAGGATGAACTTGGACTTGGGGTGCTCCTGGTCTGACCTCCAGATAGCTTCTGCCTGTGCACAGAACCCGTTACTGTTGCGCTGATTTTAAATGTGCATTGCCAATCTATTTCTTTGAAAGATTTCAACAGGATTATCTGTTGTCTCATTGCTGTACAATGAGTAACTCATGCACAGGGAGTCTTCTCATTTGTGGCTATGTTCTACTTGCCATGGTGCATTTATCAGGACTTTGATCTCCAGCTTTCTCAGCTCTCCCAACTGAGCCCTGTCTCCTGCTCCCTTGGCATCAGGCCTCTTGTCAGGCCATCCCAGCTCCTCACCAAGACCCTGGGATGGTAAGCACAGCTGCTTGCAGATTTTGGTTGAGCAGCAGAGTCTCGTAATTGGGACAGTGCAGGCACCAGACAACAGCTCCTGGCTGCAGCTGGAGTTCCCCTTCCCAGGCCCTGTGCAGCCACAGCCACCATGGTGACCTCACACTGCCACCCCACCACCCTCACAGGGTCCAGCAACTCCAATCCCATCATGGGTCTTGTGTGTCACAACTCAGAAGTCAAGGCATCTGGAGGAAGAGTGCCAAGTGACAGCACTTCCATCCTCTCGCACAGGACAGGTGCTTCTCATCTCTGGTGTTAGGGTGAGTCGTAGGTTGCCCCTTACACTGGCTGGCAACCACATCCCAGCCCTGCTGAAGTTTCAGCAACACTGAGTTAAGCAGTCCTTGCCTCCACACACTCTCCAGTGGAGGTGGAAAGAAGTCAAGCTGAAAAGGGCAGAGTCTCCCGCACCATCGTCCTTCTGCTAAAAAACCAAAAACTCTGCTTTTGCCTAACAAATGTTTGTAATGGAATAAAAATGTTCTCTTTCATTTGCTAAGAGGAGTTACTGTGTAAAATAAACTCATCAAAGCCCTACCAGCACATCAGGAAGTGAAAATGAACTTATTTTTGTTTCTGGAATGACATTTAAAGCAGTTTACTCTGGCTTCTCTACTTGGACAGAGAAAGCCTCTGTCCAAGTAGAGAAGCCAGAGTCAGACCAAGGATTAAGTCAGAATCCCAACTCCTGACAAGGGCAAACTAGTGGAAGGTTAGGAGAAACATATCAATGGAAGGCAATTAGAGGGTAATCCTTCTCCAGTGTATTCAATTAGTGCCTGGTGAATAACAAGGTAAGGACTGAGTTCGTGAAAACTCACATAAACCAATCAAACCTGTTCAAGGAAATAAAACTAAAACAACTATTGCAGCTTCATGCAGTGGTTCAAAGTCCAGAGCTTCTAGCTCCAAAGATAATAATTTCCTGTTCTCAACAGAGAGATGACTGTGTTTTCCCAGCCTTCACTGTATATTTGCCTATATCCTTTTCTTTGGGGTAATATTCCTTTTCCTTTCTGTGTGTTTCGATGCACTATCCATATGTGACTCAGAATTTTCCATGGGCCAGGCCTTTTGCACACAGTTTCACAGGACAAACCATGAACCTCCTAAACAGCCTTTCAGCTGCAAGCTGCTGCAATATAGGCACTGATTTTACCTCTACAGGACTGAAATCACATATCTGAAATAGTGCAAAGAGCTCTCTAAGACTACATCATCAGGCCCCAGAGAAAGTTAGACCAGCAGTGAACATTTACCTGCTGATCAGAGATTCAGGAGTGGAACTTGTCTCCTTCCTTGTTCCCACTCTGCTCACTGAACCACTGTGAGTGCCAACAAGACATCATTTCTCCTTCACAAGCCCAGCAGAGACAAGGTTTAGTGAACTGGGAAATTCACGTTCAGAAAATGCATGCACGACTTTTAAATGGCATAAAAAAGAGATTATTTCATCTCATGGTCTTACATGTCATCTAAATTTGTTGTGTTGCTAAATTGACATACATACCTATAATTACAAACACTTAACGTCTGATCATTCATGGTGCAGTGAGCTCTTTTATATAATACAAAAACAAGTTTTCCAGGGAATTGCTGTCATTAAAAATAAATAATGCATTTGTCCTTTACAATCATTTTAACTTAGCTGCCACAGACTTGTGGAACACAGCATTGTGCCACAGGTCAATGATCCATTGACTCAGGTTCCAATCACAATACAGTATTTAATTCAATATCTAATTTATGTATTTGATTTTTTTTCTTCTCCCCAGGAATCAGCAGCCTATAATGCTGTTAATGCTCTCCAGTCAGCCTATGGTGTAAGATACAGATATGGCCCTGCATCCAGCACTTTGTGTAAGTTCCCTCTGCAGGTTTGTGACTTTGACCTTCCTACAGTAAGAAAGAGAAAACCCTTATTATAGCAAAGAATGCAAACAGTATTTAAAGTGAACTTTGTTCTGGTTTTGGGTTGTGAGGAAGGCAAAAGAAAGTTTTGCAAGTGATTCAGTCAGTTGATTGCAGTAAGATTAACTCAACTGATGCAATAAAAGAGATTAAAATGCACTTGAGAGTCAAAAGCCAGCAAATAATATATTCATATCATATAGAACTGTGGGTTTTTTAAAAAATAAAAACTAAGGTCTTAAAAACCATATCTTTATCAGATACTGCAAATGCACTACTAAGTTGTAACAGCATATGTCAGGCAAGCTTTCTGTACAGAGGTAAAACAAAAAGAAGTTCAACAGGTTTTAACAAGACACTTTTTTCTTTACTGAAAACTTGAGGTCTGAATGCTGTGGCTAAGGATAACAGACATTGAGAAAAGTGAAAAGCTAAAGACTTTTCTCAGTAACCTCCTGCATCTCCTCTGCCATTGCTGTGTTTTAGCTACAGTTCCACTTATCATGGGCTTCCATCTCACAGCATAGTCATCATCTTGTGCTCATTACACTGCAGTCAGTCACTGTGTCAAAGGAAAAGCTGTGGGAATTGATGCCAGAATTGCACAGATTACAGCATATGAGAGATTTATCGATATAAAAAAGTGTGTCTTGGATAATCAACATATGGAGACAACAAAAACATAAGTAGCACACTTCCTCAGGAAGGTTTTTTAATATCAGACATCACCTATGCAAATGCTCACATGCTGTGGGGAAATGGTGAGAAAATAAGACAAATGAAAATTATTTTAAAAGCATTTTAAAGAGAAGATGGCAGATTACTTTACCAACTTTCCTCCTTCTCACTGCAAATGAATTACCTAAAAAACCCAATTTAAAGCTAGGAGCAGCAGAACTCTCCAGTCCAGCTGGGAGATCTTTGTGGAAAGAAAGCATCAGACTGTGTTCAGATGGAGACAGGAACACTTTGAGGCTTTGTTCTAGATATTCACTTTTATTAAAGTTTTGCTTGACACAAAACAGTTATAATAATTTTTTCCTATGAAAATGAAGGGACTAATCCATATTGTGCTGAGCACATTTCACCAGGTGCTGAGTGATTCTCTGAAGGGTGTTCACGATCAGGGCAAGCAACAGCTGGAGTTGCAAGAATACTCACTGAGTCCCAGAGACAAAATGCCACAAGAACCCTCTGGTGATTTCAGCATGATCTGCATTTAACATTTTTAATGCTTTCTCTGAATTTCCTCTTTCAGATGTGAGTTCTGGCAGCTCTATGGACTGGGCTTACAAAAATGGCATCCCATATGCATTTGCATTCGAGCTGCGTGACACTGGCCATTTCGGATTTTTGCTTCCTGAAATGCTGATCAAACCAACCTGCACAGAGACCATGCTTGCAGTTAAAAATATAACTCTTCACTTGCTGAAGAAATGTCATTGAGATGGATTTCTAGGAGCTGGAAGTAAACATTTTACTCCTAGTGTTGTTGCCTTTCAGTGTGTTCAGTTGCCATTCTAAGTTTGGCCACTTCAGAATTCCAGAAGCTAATGGGAAGGAAATGTGATATTGTTTCTGCCAAATTAACTTAGAGGAAAATGGAAAAAAAAAAATCATTCAATATCTGCTCTTTTAAAGTCCATAAAGCTGATATACTAACTTAGTTACCAGTTTGGCGCAGAACATTTTTGCAATAAAACCTTTATTCTGCAATTTCAGTGAGGCCAGTTCTAAAATAAAGTGCCACTGCCAGGCAGTTCCAGGCCTTACGCCTTTCCCTAATATGAAGACCTCTCAGGGGGTCTCTCGAACCAAGGGACAAAGTTTACATTCATGTAAATATACCCTGTGACCCAGCACAGGCCTGTATCTACAGCAATAAATGCCTTATAGTGGTAGCTGGCTGCACTGCAAGTGGCAGTGTGGCTTCCTTCTGCGTGTATACATACATACATACATACATACATATATATATGCACTTTTGTGATTTTTTGAATTCATATTATGCAATAATTTGAACCAAGGCTTCTTTTAACTGTTCAGAGAAATCTACTTTCAAATGTATATAATTGGTGTGGACTCAAAATCAACATACTGTCATTGAAAATGTAACTTTCCTAGTGATGTGTAAGAATTATAATACTATTGAGCTAGACAATGTTCTGCTTTATGAAGAGACAAAGCAACTTGCCATGACTTGGATCTCTGCTGCAGATAGTGACTGCCTATTTCCACCAGCCAAGGATTTAGCCTTAAACTGTAATTAACTGATGTTTTATTTATCAATATTCTTGCAGTGAGTTCTGTGGCTCTTTGGCTATGTGGCTCTTCTTCCTGGAAGCTGTATTGTTTTGCATGTTTTAAAGGAATTAATAAATTTTTAATGGATTCTTAAGTGACACAGAGGTGAAGGTAGAAGCCTTACAGATGAAATAAAGTGAATAAGCACCATGCTGAAAGAATAATGAAAGTACAGAGAAGATAACATTTTGAGGGATTTTTAGTAATACAGTTTTTTTATCTTATTATATCTGCAGAAGCATATATTTTACTTAATGATTTTTGAATTTAATCTTATGCCACTACATATTAATAAAAACATATTTGTTAATAAAATGGTCAAAGACTTTTGAAGTAGTCTTCATATTTTACTTAAGTGTTAAAACTTTAGTTCAAGTATGTAGCAATTTTACCTGTCTGTAAAACATTCCTGATGCTAAGGATGGGGAATTAAAGAAAAAACCTGAGTCCTCTCTAAATAAGCACTTGAACTTAGCAAATGGGCAATCTTTATAAATCTTTGAAGTACTGTATTTAATTAAACATATCATTGTTTTGAGGACTGCAAAAGGCAAACAGCGAACAAAGATGACAGAATTGCATTCTATTTGTCTAACATTTTGTTAATAAATGTGTTTATTTTACACAAGTTTCTGTAGGTTTGTTCACATTTGTTTAATTCAGTCCTGTTTGAGTAACCTAAGTTTCTATTCTGGTTTATTAAATGTTTTGGGGACAGAAGCCCTCAAAATAGTAATTTCCAATTGCTTATGTCCATAACCATTAAATATTTTGAACACAGCAATAACTGTCTTTTGCTATGCACACATTCCTGACCAATGACCTTAACAGCAGTATAAATGATTAGCACCAGTCCTTATGTGTTGTTCTGAATTTAGGTGACAAGATTGAACTTACTACAAAGATATAACAGACTGAAGAAGAGAATGAATGAGGGATGTCTAATTAGCATGAGGCAGGTTTACCTCTGAATTGCTACACTACAAGCCTGGACCAGGAGCAGCCAGATTCTTATGTGATGGTTTGACTCCTGCTCACAGTCCAATAGCTCAACATGTGAAATATTTCAGCTTTGTCTTCATACCATTACAACTGCACTGGCAATGAAAAGCAATTGAACTCTTGAAACAAGGAAGGGAAACAAACAAATATCCTTTAGGTACCAAAAAGACCTAACATTTTAGACCTACTTGACCTTCTTGGACAGGAATAACTGTAAGTATTCTTAGATTTATCTCAGACGCTTTGACATTAAGAAGTACTTGATATCAAACTCTTTCTATGAATAAAGCTACACACTAGTATATGGATGGACTCTCCTTGAATACTATCTATGACATGCAACTGAGAACTCTGAGCTAAGACCTGTGCAGGGTAATTTAATGCCCCATAGCTGAATACAAGTGTAAACAGTCTCTGAGCCCTTTAATTTCAGGGTCATTAAAGCCAGTGGAAAGACAGTCACTAGGAAAGAACAAACTCTGTTTCCTGAATTAAAAGATTTGTAAGATAATTTTTCATCAAAAGAGTGATTCTAAATGGAGTACTTTACCCTAAGGAAAAGACTAACGGCAACCAGCTATTTGGATAGGAAATCATATAGCTTTTGTGACTTATAATGTTACCTGTCAAGAACAGCTCTTCTTTATCTCTATAATTGCTTGCTTCTCTTCCCTTTGTACTTTTCAGCAAATTTTATTGACTACAGGACAACAGAATTGAAAGCTGGTTTTAAGAAAAGTGAATTTATTTTCTGATCATAGGTACAGTTTATCATTTAGCACAATAAAAAGTACATGAACAGCAAAACACTGTTTTAGTAACCCAGCAGGTCCATGCCTCTTCAGTCACCCTCCCCAAAAACAAGTATCACAAATGATTTATTACATTAAATCATCATTCATAAATTGATTTTAAAAAATGCCTTTAGAGATAAAAAAAGTATTGAGCTTTGTTGCAAACCTTGAATAAAGACCACTGCAGATGGGTGAAGCTCCTTGTGTATTTTCCAGAAGTTGCTTCAGAAAGGTCAGTGTATTCAGTCACTTGTAACATATAAAGCCTATGGAAAACTGCAATTCCTTTCTGAAATACCTTTGCAATACCTTTTCTGAAATCTGAATGGAAGAGTCCAAATGACCTTGAATGTCAACATGCATTTATATGCAGAGCCAGTCTGCTTGTTTATAGGAAACAGCATTCTGCAGATTGAGCTGCCTACTCCAGGACTGCAAAAAATATCCATTGGTGGACAAGACTGTGTCTAATTCTTAAGGTTGGGAAGAAACTTTTGTATTTCCTATGAAAAATAAGTTAATCTTCAACTGCTCCAGTTTATTTCTGTTAAACAATCCCTTCACTTTTTATATTTACAGTCATTTTAATGGCAATTAAAGAATAAGATACTTGGTAGCATGGGTAGGGTAATAAGTATTTTTGTAAGCACTTTGACCTTTCCTTTGGTTGTGCAAAACTACTACATCATTTCCATAGCTCACTGTTTTGTATCAGTCACATTCAGTGTCACACATGCATTAGTGTTTTTGAATGCTGTGCCTAAAAGCCACATATTACCAACTTCAAGCAGTTCTTCAGTGATGGTAAAACACCAGAATATCTCAGATGCAGAGAGATATAACTATTGCTCTGCTGTAGAAAACACAATGAGAACAGAAATTTTAAAAAATTACAGAAAGACTTTTTAAATATAAACACTGTGGCATTAGTTATGCTACCTGAAAACACTTTTTAAATGCTCGCAACACAAAATAATTTGTAAATTTGTTGGAAATTTAAAAGTCTTCTGTCCAAAGAAAATGTAGATTATTTGCCATGTGCTTAATGTATGCCTGACTCTCATAATTATTCAGGATGAAAAAGAGCTGCCTTCTGAGTGACTGCATTGATAGATTTTCCAGCCCTGACAGCAGCACCAACTGATGTTGTTGGTGGGTCTGTCTTGGAGGAAGTGGAACAACTCCAGAGTGGTTTTCACTTTTCTTGGCTGAACGTGCCTGTCACCCTAAGCATGACGTGCTGGTTGAGCAGCTTGTCAGAAATTCAGCCTTAGGCTGCTCCTGGTGTCAAAAGGGCCTGCCTTAACAACAAGGTCTTCTGTTAACATCTGCAAGTTTGGGAACTAGCAGTGAGCTAACACGATTCTCCTTAGAAAATTATGTTTGGGGCAAGGACATTGAGAACAGGGAAATCTTTAGTCCCTGAATGCTTGTCCTTGCCTGACAGGCAGGAGCAGTCAGTCAGGCAGAAAGTCTCAGGTCTCTCCACTCGTAAGGTGGAGGCCCTTTCAAGCCCTCTTGTGAGAGACCACATCAAGCACAGCAGGGTTTGCCCTTGGATTCAGACATCAGGGAATGCACTCATAAATAATAGATTCAAACGTTAATTAAAAAAATCTGCCACTATCCCCAGCCATGTAGAAAGCATACTTTGCCTGTGACAAGGAAAATCCATCCCTTGCCATAAAAATGTGGGGTAATATATTCCATCAGTCCTGCCTGCTCAGAAAGTCCAGTCACTTTAGCACTGCTTGGCCTTTTTGAAAAAGACATGTGGCAGAATAGCCATAACAATGAAATATTTTAAACTACCCCCAGGCCTGTAGGAGCATATATTTTATGTAAAATAATATATAACAGCTTCTGAAATAAATATTGTGGTATGACTGGGAGCAGGTGTTTTAGTCTTTTTTGCTGACTATAATGTGCCAGGCTATTCCTCCGCATACCAGGACGGATCAATAATGGGAGGCGTGTCTCTTTTTTAACCAATTAATGAAACATTTTACCCCAATTCTGAGCAGAACAGCAAGTTAGACCTGAAAATACATACAAAAGAGTTGGATAAAGTTGTATTTTAAAAACAGGAATTTCAATTTTCTTGAAAATAATGCAGCTGTTAAAATCACAGCCATAGTTTTCAGGTGGCTCATTGTTTTCAGCATGTCATAACTGAAAAAAAACATTTATAGCAGCCTCAAAAGCTGAGCAGAGATGACTGATCTATTCACTATTTAATTTCCCTTGTTTCATTTTGCTTTGTTTCTAGATTGAGAAAATCTGTTGATAGGGCTGAATTGATGGAGTGCAGTCAAAAAGCTGAGTGTAAAGGATTTTTCTGTGCCTAATGAGGTAGAAATAGCTACTTTAAAAACAAAAAAGTAGCTTTGTCTATTTTAAGTTCTTTACAGACTAATTGCTTTACGTTGTTTGAATTAGATTATCACACTCACAGAGATGGTTTGGGAAGATCTATTGTTATTTTGTTGTGAGCCAGCCAGTTTTCTAAGAGTTAAAATAGTGACATGCCTAAGAGTGTTGTGGGAGAACAGAGTTGCTTTTTGGCCTTTATAGCACAGAATCTGTACCTGAGCCTTCTCTAACAGGACAAATTTACTCTATCGTGCTACGTGCACCTCCATTTTTATCTCTCCATTAAAAAAAACCATAAATACTGTCTGCTGGTGATGAGTTCAAGCTATAAAAGACCCTAACTTTTGGCACTAAATTTAAAACATAAACCTGTTAACATGTGCGAACTTCCCCACACACCTACGCAGAACCATTCACACACAAACACTTTGTGTGGCTGCACAGTGTGTACTGTGTGATGGTTTATGTAATGGTATAGCTGCAATTCTTGGCAACCAGAGGGCTGCTGATGGCAGGTAGCATGTGTTCAGCATCTCTCCTCTGCCTGCTGGAAGCACACATTAGTTCAGCTCATGTGGCCAGTTCCCTAAAAGCCATTTCACACTATCTCACTGCTGCAACACAGGAAGTTCTCACTTCTGCAGTGTGTCTCTGTGGGTTACCTGCCCCAACTGCTGACAAACACACCATCTACAAGCTCCCCTCATGGCACACGCTGTGTGCTGCACCCCACAGAGCTCAGAGGTCAGCTTTTGCTACTATGAACATTAGGGCAGAGGCTGTCAGAGGGTGTTATGCCCCTACTCCAAATGTAGATTGCATCCCTGAACCAGAAAGCTTTTGTTACCTTGTGTGTAATGAAGAAGGTCCCATACCATTGCCCAGAGTGAACAAAGGGGTGCTGAGATTGTGCCTGGAAAGTTTGGAAGTGTTAAGGAGAACACTGGAGTGCCTACAGGCCCATACTAACTGCCCCCAGGATTTTTGAAACTGCTTCAGCCCATGAACAATTCTTCTATACATTAACCATTTTCAGGATTACATTTTTAAAATAGTAACTTGAGACCAAAAAACCCTTTATCTTACACACATACAAAATTTTCCTTTGAAGTTTTTGTAGTTATTTTAATGAGGTTTATTTTTTGAGAAATTAAGTCTCTTGAGAGAAGCTGAGGTAGAAATAATAAGAAGTTGCTGTCATGTGAAGGCTGTTTAGAGAGCCAATGGATGCAGCCCACTGCCTGTCAAATACACACTTCCCAACACCACAGATAATAAGTGCAACCTTCAGCAGAGGCCTCTGCAGAGACCTTGCTGCAAACATGTCTGAAGACCAGGATATTCCTCAGACAGCAGTTTTGATGCAGACTGGCTAATGAATGTTGGGAAGCTTTTCTACAACACTTGCCTCTGGAGCTGAGAGTAGGAACACCACATTTTCACAGCTGTCAGGACTGCACTTTTCAAAAAAACATTAGTCTGTGTCAGAGTTTTAACAGAGGAAGGAAGGTCCCCATTCATTTCACGCTCCTCTGCACAGCACCAGGGAAGGGCTCCTTTGCTGCTGTGCCTGGCTGCAGATCCACTGGCACCCAGCCCATCAGAAACAGGGTTGTTTGAAATTGATGGGATCTCTGTCTTGTTTTTCTTTTGCCTTTATGAAAATCATAAACAACCCATCGGTGCTAAAGCCTAAATATGCACAAGAATAACTCTCTCTCCTTTAGGAGTCTGTTGAAGGTCATACAAAAAGGTGCTTCCGTAAAATTCCTTTTTGGATTCAGCAATTTCCATTTTGTTGAAAACTAACAGTTTGTATGTACATGAGGGAAATAATAATCCCAAAAGACAAAAGATTAATGGAAAGTTTTATCCAAAACTAAACCAAGTACAGTATGTATCATCTTCATGGCCTAATTCTGAATGCACAGAGGAAAGGTGGGACATTGGGAGTATGTTTTCTATTTTCATTTGGTATCAGGACTAAAAATAAGGGCAAAGGAAAGAAGTTTATAACACAGAATAGAGGAAAGGTCCAAATTAAGTAGCAAGACTATGCCCTAAGAGCAGCAGAAATTAACTGCTGTATAAAAAAGCATTTTTATTTTTAACCAGGAATAAAATCACTGAAGCAGCAATTCTTTGGAAAGATGAAATAAAATAATGTTGAATAATGCTGATACTTGAAAAATCCAGAGCTGCTGGGTCAGATGACACACTGGGAGAGTGAACAGCTATCAGTCACCAAACAAACAGGTGGAAGAACAAAACTTAGAAAAAATTTGGCAAACAAGCAAAGATTAATCATTTTAGATTGAATGACACTCTGTGAGGAGGATAAAAATAACTTCATCCTGAAAAAGTAAAGTAAACTGATACTGCCAGGATTATTTTTAAAAGTAGCAAGCACAGAAGAAGAAGACACTAAAATGAAGAGAAATCACTTCTTTGTTCATCTTATGGTGTCAAAGGCCATAATGAAGCTTCTTTTATCTATAAAATTACCTGCCTTTTGAGTACACCTATGAGGACAGTGTTGATTAATATTCAGTGTTCTTGTGACATATTAATTTTGGGTGTTTGTGGATATTAGAAAGAGGTAAAAGGTATCTCTCTAGTATTGCTTACTACCTTACTTGGCAATACCAGTGTTTCCCCCTCCATGTAAGTTTGCACTTTACCTCTCCAGCTGTACATGTGGATAAAGCCTAACACAGCCAAGCCAGGCTGGAAGCTGCCGTGTGAAGCAGCAGAGCAGTGGATTCCATACAGAAGCAGCAGAAGTTGTCTGCATTATATTCAAGGGGCATTTCCACAAGAGAACATGCGTAAGTATTAAAAGAATCATGGAGCTCCTATAGGGCACTAGAAACTGAAAGAGGGTTAAATTAGCTTCCTCTATGGAAAGTCTTGCTTGCAATAGAATTCATCAAAATATTGATCGCACTGCAAAGTAGAAGTGCATTTCTTCTTCCACGTTTCTTTAAACACCCATAATGCCATGCAGCAATGATTATTCTCAATTCTCCTGCATTTCAATGCACTTTCATAAGTAAACAGTTTTTCAAGAACAGATTGATACCACAGCTGAATAGGATAAAATTGCAACACAACCAATATACAGTATGAAACTAAAGACATAATAAATTCCAAGCAAAAAGCAGCATTGCAACCCAGGAGATGAGATTTACACAGGACTATTTCTAAGGAAGCCTTTCTTAGGCTTCCCCAAATCTCAACAATGTGTATCTATTTAAATCACACTTCATGCTCAGATTCACTGGAGTACAGAAGTCAAGGCTGCAAGTAATGTGAAAACTATTGGATATGTATCATTTTACTTGCCATTCAGTGTGGGAAATTATTTTAACACAGCCAGGGTCAGTCCATTTGCCTAATATATATTTATTTTAAAAAGGAACTATCAATAAATAATCCTTAAATTCTGCAAATTTGTTATACAAAAGATTATAACATATCAGGGCTCACACACTTAAATCATGAACTCTCACTGTACTTCACATTAGGTGTTCCCTGACAATTACATACACCACCATAAAAAAGATCCAAACCTTTAACAGCACAGTCAGTACAGTTCAGTATATTGACAAAAAATTGGCAATAATCCTACAGCCAAAAGCTTTACTTCAGATTTCTGAGATATCCTAATAAATCTACCCATTCTTAACATGTTGGATAAAAAAAACAGGCACCCTTGTACCTTCTGCTGGGGCATGGTAATGCAAGGTACTAAAGAACAAAGAGGTGTTAGAGTTATAGCTTACCAATGCTGCCTTTCACTTTCTGTTTTTCTCTATTCATTCTCTGGGGTGGCAGGCCTCAACTTTCACCTGTCTGGGAAAAAAATTTCATGGTCTTTCTGCTCTGAAGGTGGGATTTAACTCATCTGACTTTTGTGTCAAAGCTATTTATCTAAACTAAATTGACTTGGTTCCCTCTAGTTGGTAGAGAAAAAGAAAGGATGTAGTGGATGACAGGCCACATCTACCTTAGACTTGGTGCCATCAGTACTGCCTGAGTTACTCATTAGATGTCAGTCTTTTTGCATAGCCAGAGTCAGCCTATGAGTCTTCAAAATAAATGTTATTTACTTCGGCTCTAAATATTTTTCTAACAAAAAATAATGTCCACATAATCAGCAAACTGTCTATCTGTATTTCTGTTGCACAACTTTAACTCAGGCAGGCCTAATTTCTTCAGCCACCACAAGTGAAGCCTGGCATCTTTCAGGTGCTGTGGACCATAGACATCTCTCCTTTTCTGTCTCTCAGGTCCCTTTTAATCCCGCCTGCTATTTTTGTTACTCTACATTCACATTTCATTTCTTCCTTTTATTTTGCTGGAGAGAGAGCCAAAAATAACAATAAGAGGCTCCATAAATAACAATTAGCCACCTAACACGAATCAAATGAGTTAGCTGCTTGGTGAATTCTTCTTATTTTTTTTTCCTGGACAGACTTTTTAGAAGTCAAACAAACCCTACTATACAGAATACAGAAAATACCAAAGACACACAGTATACAAGTACATGAATAATCAAACAATGCAGAGTATTCAGATTCTGTCATGGGGCAGTTCCAAACCTGTCACTGAAAACAGAAATTTCCAGGGTTGTTAAGACCTTGTGGATTTTACCCCAGCAGCTCCAGCAGCTGCCTGGCTGTCAGCTGCCTGCTGAATCCGTAGTAAATGCCCCTGTAAACAGTCAGTCTCCTCTGCTAATTCTCTCTTTTCCTTGTTTATGATATTTAAAGGATACTGAGTTTAAAGTGAAAATGTTATTTTAATTTTGTAAGAATGTATAAGAACTCCACGTTTGATGCAAATTATTAGTAATGGAGACTAGTAAACAAATATTCAAAGTAAGCTATAACCTCTTAAGCTTCCCACTGCAAAACCAATCTTTTTCTTGTAAAATTCAATACCTTCATTAGAAAGAAAACTCATTCCGATATTTTTTCTGAGCAAGTAAAATAAAATGCAGTCACAGGTTGATGGTAAAACAGATTTGCATGTATGAAATAAATACTTTGTAGTAAAAGGTGTAGTAAAAGCAGCCTCAGAATTTATGCACAGAACTAGTGACTACAGATTTTTGTCTTGTGATTTTTTTTAATTAATGTTTTGCAATAAAATTTATTGTTTGCATATGCACCAGACTGGTTTAACACTATATTTCACAGAGTGACCACATTTATCAAATGTGCTCAAATTTGCAAAGCTTGCCTATAAAACATAGCTGTTATCTCTTGGATTTTTAAACCAGAGCACAGACAGCTTCCATAGAGGGCTCACACCTATTTCAAAGGACACAGCCTCATTCTTATACAGTACACCGTGAATTTAAAGCAAATTTGCATTTTAGTCTTTTACCTTTGATACAGCACCACAGTAAAAAGTGAAAACAGGAAGTTAAACCTCCACAAACTCAGGGAAAATTCTGATGGGGTCTCATTTATGTGACATGAGTACCTCAATTTGCTATTATAAAGTAATGCATGATTGTGTACCCTCCTTTAAATATTTCTCCATGAACTATTATGCCTTAGGATTAAGGCAGCTATCTTGAAGGTACCATACATACTGCTGCACCAAAAAACCCAGAAATTCCAGGTGCCCATGCTGAATCTTCTGGTTTCTAAGTGTCCACACCAGGACTGACTTCATGAATGTGAGAGAGCTCACTGCCAGCATGCCTCATTTTGAAAAACTGCACCATATTGCATCCTTCTTATATATGTTTTCAAGCCATTTGTGCACATTAATATCCTTGTTATTATATCCTTCTGCACAATAATACATTATTTCTCTTCTAGAATGGTGAGCAAAAGAGAAGCAATGTGCTGACAAGAGTTTAAACCAGGAAAAGTTCAGGAAGCAGAAACTAATGAACAGAAGTGGCTTGTCAAGGGAGGATTTTAAGGATGACACCTGCAGTAATTCAGAGGCATGACCCTCATCCCATGCAGACCAATTCAAGCTCCATGCTATAACCTGCTATTAAATTAAGCAACTTTTATTGCTAAACGTATCTAGTCCCAGAGCTAGCCAAGGAAGTAAGTTTGGTCCAGGTATGTATAAAACACCATAAGGACTATGAGTAGCATTGATTTGTTATTGTTATGATAATATGTATCTGTTACAAAGGCCCTATAAAACTATCTGCAGCATGTCTCACAAACTACGATAAATGAGATTTGTACCAGCCTAACAATGTTTGTTTCACTTTCTTAGCTACAAAAATTATAAACTGAATTTCAACAGTACCACTGGCTCAACAAAATTCTCTGATAGCCACTGTCCATACTTCTGTATGGAAAGACTTAGAATTATAAAACAAAGAAACAGCGCAGAATATAAACCTTCAAATACCAAAATTTAACACTCCAGATCTACCTGGATCAAAACCCAGACAGCAGCAGCTTTCAATGTCATGAAAAACCACCCATTGTACATACTGTGAAGCAGCCACTTTAGTTTTTCCTGATCCAGATTGCACATGGGCTGTGACATTTGACTTCAAGCTAGAAACATAATGGGAGCCTAATCAAAATTATTGCAGGTGTTTCAAAATGTCTTGTAAAAATATTTGAGTACACGCCTAGCAAACAGTTAGCTAACTGACATATTAGAATGAATCACTGCAGTGTTTCTTTAATATCTTTCTTTTAGGCAAAAGTACCTATAACTTCCATTCAATTTTATCTTTCAAGCTATTCATATTAAAAATCTTTCATTCATGTCATGAAGACCACAATTGGTAGAGTATATGCTCAAACATCAGTTGCTGCATTTTTGACAGGAAATGACCCACTGCAGTTGCTGGAGGAAACAATCAGGCAGATTCAAAACTCATTTTGTGGCATTTAAAAGTGGCTACTGCTTCAGTCTCATTCTTTTGCACCTTAATTCACATAACTTTTATGACCTCTTTATCTAAGTGTTTCAACACAGATATTAAAATACTTGGAAACCACCCTTGTTATTCATTTGACTTACCCTGCCTAGAGATTTAAGGGATATTTTTCTCCAGCTGAATTCCATTCAACTTTTCTCAGCTGATTTCCATTTTCAACTGTTTTTTTCAACTTCCATTTCAACTTTTCTTTACTAACAGCTCATTGAAAGACATCTGCATAAACCTTTGAAAACACTCAAGTTTTAAAGTGCTACAGTGAAAATTCACCTCAGATCAAGGGGAAAAGAGGCATCCAGCATATAAAAATTAGATTCAGACTAATACTTCATGCACTCTATATCTAGGCTATTTAATTACTAATCTGTAGGAAAACTCAGCATGCTTTACACTGATCATGTCACAACAGTCACAAAGACCTTCAAGAGACTGAAGCTAGGATATAAAGGTGGAACAGTTATCATTTTCAGTAAATTTGTCACTTTTCTCATTTGTCAGATTATTCCCGATTCTTCAACTAACACTGAAGATTAGGAATGTGGGACAAGCTATATACTATAATAGTCCTTCCTATTACAGGTGTTTGAGGTGGTAACTAATTAACCAGGCTCACCCACAGAGTAATCCAGGAAATCCATAATGGTAGTGACAACATCTCCCAAGAAAAAGGGCAATCCTGTTGTGGCTTCCTCCTCTTCAATAGTATCTCCTTAGACTCCAATAATAGTTCCTTAGCAATTTTATCTTCTGGAGTTGGCTGGGAGATGCAATAAATCAGGGGATCTTATTGCTAGATTCTCCATACATTCTCCAAATGTCTTCTTTTGCAGTGCAAAAGTTCTCAGGAAATTGCCAGAGCTTTATATTCTTGCCATTTAGAGACAGAAATATTTGCCATCATGAAGGCAAATATACTGGCTTGAACTTACTTTTGCACAGTCTCACATACAACAATAACTGTACAGTAGCTTCATAGTTCGGGGTGAATTTGGGCTATTCATGACTATGTTCCCCAAAAAGCACCCTCTTAAACAGTGTCCCAGAAAATCACCAGTTAGGGCTGGTACAAACATAATCAGGCCCTTAAGTTAGAAAAACTACTGAAGAAACTTTTTTAAAACTCTGAATGACCTTTTTTGTGACTGTATTTCCTTCTGTCGGTAAGATGGATACTTACACTCCTTCATTCACAGTACTAAGGAACAGAATGCTGAGGTGCCATGGAAGCTGGGAACTGAACTATTCATCTGTTATCAGGAGCAACATGCAGAACAACAAGTTGAAAACTCCTATAGGTAGGCTAGAAGAAAAGGTATTCCTGCAGAAAAAGAACTAGAAAAAGGAATCAATCATACTCCATCAAACACACTGGTGTAACTTCCAGTACCTAAATTCAAGCTACAGCCAGGGGCCTTTGATATCTTCTCACAGTTTTCAGCCACAATTCAAAACTTTATTTCATCAACCACAAGTGGTGAAATTTTTTTCTTCATTGCTCTCCAACATGTTTTTCTAGGAGTATTTCTTTTCCTACATGTTTTGCTAGGAGTATGTTTCGTCACTGAGCTGTAGTATCAGGAATGTATTTCAATACAGCAAGAGTCTGTACTTTTTAGCTTTAAGGTATGAATTTGTCACCTTGAAAGAGCCTCCTCACAGTGATGGATGTTTATTTCCTTACTGGTCACTCCAGGGTGTTATATGCTTTTCTACAAATATTTGGAAAAAACTACCTACTGGTGCATATTCCCTCTGCTAACAAACACTTGGTTTTTTTCTCATTCAGTGCAAGACCGGATATACTGCAACCTGTTAGAATACTCACTCAATGAACAAACTGACCTCTTCAGTTCCAGAATTTATGCAAAGAAAGCCCAAAACAGCATAAAAACTCTTAAAACATTGAAGTACATTTATGGTGAGTGTACCTCTTGCAGTTTGGTTGACAGACTGTGATCCTTTGCATAACAGATACACTGAACATTCTGGATTATGCTTCACCTAACTTTAAAAGGGTGGCAGCCCTATGAGTGCATAAAGGGACTGAAAGGAATGCTTGGTTTGTACCTCAGTATTACACAACCAAGCACCACCAGCAGACCTGTTAAATCTTATGCACTCAGTAAAAATCTTGGACACTTCTCCACCAAGGTCCCTGCAGTTGAGAACATGATCACAGCTTCCCTCCTGTTCCAGGTTCCCATCTGTCAGATCCATCTGGACTCTGATCCATTACGCACTGATTACCTGCATCTGGTACATGAAAACAGGATGGGAGCAGATGCAAAGTCCTATGCAGGAGCTAAAGAAGGTGACAAGTGAGCCACCACAATTAAAGGTTCAATTGCAGGGGCAGGAATGCACTAGTCCTGTCTATGGACCTACCCATTCTACATATGGGGCTACACACAGAGAGTAACATCCTATATATGGGATTACATACAGAGTGAGGGCTCTCTTGCACTATAGAAACAATCAAGAAAACTTATATTAAAAGTAGTAGTTTAAACCATACTTTAAGCTGGCATACACTGATACTGTTGCAATTAAAAAGCAAAAAAAACACAAACAAAATAACCCCAAAAAACAACAACAAAAAGACCATACAAAAAGAAACCCCAAACAAACAAAAAAACCCTGCAAAACAAAAAAACCCCAAGCCTGACCTCTTCTTACCTATTTTTGTGTTCCTGCTCTTGTGTTATCCATGCCCCTAACACAAACATCTGTGAGGTTGCCTGTTAAATTGGGATATGAAATATATGTGTATTCAAAATAGTCTATTCCTCGTCAAGTTAATTTCAATCTAATTAAATTCTGACTATAATTCAGCACATAATTCACCACACAGCAATGCAAATGCTTACACTGACAAAGAAAGTAGGAAACATTTAGGTAGAAGCAGGAAGGATTGCATCTTCTAGTAGCAGTTCTGTTTTATTCAAGCTTAAAGTGATCAGTCTAATTATCACTGTGCTGTTTCAAAGCTCATCAAGATGATTTAAGAAGACAGTGCCACCACAAGCAGCAGTCCTCCTCATCAACCACCGTCCCCACTTCCTTTCTTGTGTAAGATTTACTGAACATGCAGGTAAGTCTGATCAATTCACTGATCCCACTGAAAACTAACTTTCTTGTAAAATCGATTTTTGGCTGAACCACAGGTGAAATAACTGATGGCACAGTTACATAGCTGGACCAACACAAGAAAGTGGATGGGAGCTGAGAGTTCCCTCTGGGAGGCAGAACAGCTGAAAATCATTAGATTTTTCTAAGCATGAAATTGCACTTTTACTATTCCCTTTTACTGCTCATCTGACTTTTAAGCAAAGGCTTCTAGTCCTACTTATCAGCATTTTTAAACAAGCACTACATACAACTGTGGTACATAAAGCCAGCAGAAGCAGGTGCCAATTGTTCCCTCTCACATGGAAAGTTCTCTACAGTTTTTTACTAAACAAGTATCTAATGCTCACTCAAAACAGTTTAAATATGTGAAACAATATAAATAGCTTCTAGAATATTCCAATTAACCTCCAAATAAAAATGTACTAGATAGTAATTTTTGCAGAGTTTCACAAATACAATTTTTTTCTCTTGTGTTGCTCTATCTTTAAATGTTAAGGCTCCACAAAAACAGTGATGGTTTTGTGCTTTAGGGCATACATACTGCATGCTTCTTTTAGGTTGGGCAGAAAACATTTCTCAGGTTTGATTGGACAACTATAACATTTCATACATCATGTTGCCAGCAGGCTTAGCAGTTTGAGCAGAAAAAGCAATAAACAGTCCTTTCCCATATCTTCAGGACTTCAGCAACTAAATAGGAATCTCCACAGCTATGAGGATTACAGCTCTTCGGTCAGACATCTACTAGCAAAGCAAAGATCTGCATGCTGAAACCAAAACAATTCAGGCATTAGAATCTGTACACAACAAGCATTTTGGATTTCTTTGCAAGGCACTGCTGCCCTACAGCACAATCTGTTCCTCAGGGCTCTGTAGTGGGCCCAGTCTTGTTTAATAACTTTATCAACAATCTGGACAAGGAGATTGAGTGTACCCTCAGTCACTTTGCAGAAGACACTGAGCTGGGTGGGAGTGTTGATCACCTGCAGGGCAGGAAGGCTCTGCAGCTCTGGACAGGCTGAATCGATGGGCCAAAGTGAGCTTTATGAGGTTTAACAAGGCAAAAAGGTCAATTGCCAGGTCCTGCCCTTGGGCCACAACAATCCCATGCAGTGCTACAGGGGTGGGGAAGCATGGCTAGAAAGATGCCCACTGGAAAAGGACCCTGGGGGAGCTGGTGGACAGCAGCTGAACTCGAGCCAGCATCTGCCTGGGTGGCCAGGAAGGTCACTGGCATAGTGTGGCCAACAGGACCAGGCAGTGATTGTCCCCTTGTACTCGGCAGTGGGGAGGCCACACCTTGAACCCTGTGCTCAGTTCTGAGCCCCTCTCTAGAGAGAAAGGCAGAGGGGTACCTGCTGGAGCATGTCCAGAGAAGGGCAAGAGAGCTGGTGAAGGGTCTGGAGCACAGGTCTTGTGAGGAGCAGCTGAGAGAGCTGGGGTTGTTCAGCCTGGAGAAAAGGAGGCTCAGCAAGGCCCTTATCACTCTCTACAAATATCTGAAAGGAAACTGTAGCCAGGTAGGTGTCAGGCTTTTCCCCAAGTAACAAGTGATAGGACAAGAGGAAACGACCACAGGTTGCTTGGATAGAAATAGAAATTTCTTCACCAAAAAGGTTGTCAAGCTTTGGAAGAGCCCTCCCAGGGAAATCGTTAAGGCACCATTCCTGAAGGCATTTAAAAGGCATGTAGATGTGGCACTTAAGGACAGTTCAGTGGTGGACTTGGCAGTGCTGGCTTTACAGTTAGGTTCAATGACCTTAAAGGTCTTTCCCAACTTAAATGATTCTAGTTAGGGATCCATGTAAGACAAATACTCTAAATCTTCACCTTTTCATTCTCATGAGTTTTCTTATTCTCCTTTCACTAGAGATAAACCACTAGCTTTAAAAGTAATCA
Organism: Zonotrichia leucophrys gambelii; assembly: GCF_028769735.1. Classification (NCBI taxonomy): domain Eukaryota; kingdom Metazoa; phylum Chordata; class Aves; order Passeriformes; family Passerellidae; genus Zonotrichia; species Zonotrichia leucophrys. The sequence continues at coordinate 119,058,867 of NC_088171.1, read as the reverse complement.
GCAAAGAGTTAAACACGTTCCTGTAGTCTCTGTAACAAAATCTCCCCTCAAAATGCTTCCTCAAACTCCATAACTTTTTTTATAATCGACCAAACATTATTTTAGTAGCTGGCTCACCTGCTAAATTAAGCTGTTATGACAACTAACTTTATTCAAAGCTCTGGGACCCAGCACACAAGGTGATCACCATTCATATCTCCTCCCTAAATTGATGCATGGGACTTTTTCTCTCCAATACATATGTAATATTCCCCCTGGGATTTCCATCCTTATTGACTCAGCTTTGGGAAGGAAACTGAATGTTAACCCACAGGTCAGGGGATTTACAATAAGATCTCCCTGTGCAACTTCAGAAGCAGGCTCTACACTGTGGCAGAGTTTAGGTAGTGTTTTCTTGTGACTGGAATGTAGATGTAGTAGATTACCAGCTGTGCCAAGTTACAAATTGAGTCAACAGAGCAGTTGTTTGAAACTGAGAACAGAATTTGAAGATTCAAACGACATTGAAAAACACCCAAACCAAAACAAGTATTCATATTAGAGCAGGAATGAAAGACATGGAGCTGAGTCTCTTTTTGACAGGTCTTTTTCTCCAGATGCTTCAGCAGTAATTCTATATGCTCAACTAAAGCACATTTCACATGTAAAATTATCTTGTGTGCAGAATATGAAATAGACATTAATATGAACAAAACAGATAACTGCAGTGCTCTTTACATGCAGATACTCTTTTCCTTCATATTGCAAGTCTATTTCTGCTAAATGGACTGTGAAAATCAATTGTAAACTCCATTTGCTAAATAACTTGTAAGCCCTGACTTGGCTAAGGGAATCTGGACTCAAATGATTTGGGCAAACCTACCAGCAAGAACTCCATGGAAATTCTTAACTTCTGCCATGTGGTCACTGGCAGGCAGCTTTGAAAGACCAAAGTAATTTTGACATCTGCATTTTTGAACTTGCACCTATGCATAAAAATAATAATAAAAAAATATTTAGTCGATAGGCAAATGGTTCTCCCTAAATAAATTACTAGAAATAATTCAAGTATGCTAGCAATTTTGCTGCTGAAGACACGGTCTTTTGAATAAATCAACACAATCTGAATATGGTCTTTTTTCAGGAATCAATGTGCTTGGTGATCTGACTGCTAACTCTCTCATAAAGCTGTCATGATGCTAAAATCAGATGCACCCTCTTACTATTTTCTGTATTGTTTATCAGTTGGGTGGTAAAATAGCCAGGAACCAGAAAAAGCCACTGCAATAAATACAGTAATTTCAGCAGAACAAGTGTTTTGCTCAAACAGATAAGTCTTGCATTCACCTCTAGCTTTAGCAGGATTCCTGGTCCAGGGTGTTCCTTAAAAAGTCAAATAGAGGTATCTGAAAGGCATCAAGTCACTTTGGCACACATAATTTCTCATTTGGGTTATGCAACCTGGGTAGCATTAGCTGCCTGTGCATTGGGAAGCTGACAGCACTGTACCTTTACTAATGCAGCTACAATGGCTCTGTTGTACATAAGGAAACAGGTGCTCAAATAAATTCCTTATGAGGCCTTAGCACTGGCATGGCAGCCTGGGCAAACTCTCTTAAATGCTCCATGAGGAGCATTGGGATTAACTTCCAAAGGTTGTGTTCCTGACTGATACAGCAGGACCACAGGAATAAAGAAAAGACTGGGAAGGTTTGCTGAATGAGGAAGGTGTCAGGATTAACTTCCAAAGGTTGTGCTCCTGACTGATCCACGAGAAGCACAGGAACGGAGGACAGACTGAAAAGGCTTGCTGGGGATAACCTCTTTGTGGTGTGCTGGCTCTGTCCTCCGAGGTCAGAGGAGCCCCCTGGTTTCCACAACCATCCCTCCTTTCCGCACACTGATGCTATCTATAGCCTTGTCCCACTCTGCTTCAAAGGTACATCTAGAACTTCGGCTCTTTCATTTCCAGATTAATGTCTAAGATTTTTTTTTAACCAGGTAAAAATTTTCTAAACCAGACCTGCTTTCAGTTAGCGCCAAATTCGACTTTTAAATATATGTACACTAGTACTTCTGAGTGCAAAAGGTGGTCCTGTTATGTTTTCGCCGCTTACCAGCTAGGCACGGTCGATCTGAGCTTTTTATTACTTTTTTCAGTGCTCTATACTCCTAGAGCACGTGCAGTGGGAAGAAACGCGGGACGGCAGCGCTTTAGTTAGAGGATGCAGGAGATAAAGGAAGGGCACTACGCGAACCTGCAGGTGCTACAGGCGGGGAGGGGCTGAGGAACTGCCCCAGGGAGCCCGGACACCTCCCACACCCCAATGCGCTTCTCCCGTCCTTTCTCCTGGGTGCAGGGGGCTGCTCTCCGCTCGCTCCCCGTGAGCCGGAGCCCCGGGCGTTTCTCATTAGGGAGGGCGACCGTGAAAGAAGGGCAGCTCCTCCCCCAGGGAGACCCCTTGCCCCAGCCCCGGCGAAGCCCGCCCTTTAGGAGCAGGTGGCGCATCCCGGGAGAGCCTTCCTCCTCCTCCGTCTCCTCCTCCACCTCGTAGCGCTGGTGGCCCGGAAGGGAAGCCCTGCCCCTCCTCCTCATCCAGCTCCCAGGTGGCAGCGGCCATCTCCGTGCGTCCCTGCTCGGTGCCTCCCGCGGCTCCGCTCCACCTGTAGCGCGGCCGCGGGGCGGGCAGAAGGCGACTGCCCCCCGCCCTCCCGCTTCCCTCCGCCCGCCCTGCCTCCCGGGACACGGCCGCCGCTTCCTCCCGCTCCGGCTGCGGCCCTGACGTCGCTTCCTTCCAACATGGCGAGGGCAGGTTGTTGCTGCGGCCGCCGCCGCCGGTGCTGATGGAGGCGGGCGCGGGCCGGGGGCGGCTCGGGGACTGACGGGCGCCGTCCGCGCACACACGCATCGGGGGCGGGAGGAGAAGGGAGGAGAAGGCTTCGTCTTCCCTCAGCCGCGGGGGTTGGCTGTCGGCGCCGCCCGGGCCCACCCCAGCCTCCCCCGGGGGAGCCGCCGAGCGGGTGTCGGGACGCCCTGCGAGGGAGCCCTTCCCCCGCGGCCGCCGCGGCCCCTGGCAGCGCTCCCGGTGGGAGAGACCGGTGCCTGCCCCGCTCTCACTTCCCCGCTCCACCCTTCTCCTCCTCTCACGGCTCGATCGCGCCCATGTATGAAGGGAAGAAGACGAAAAACATGTTTCTGACCCGGGCCCTGGAGAAGATCCTGGCCGACAAGGAGGTGAAGAAGGCGCATCACTCCCAGCTGCGCAAAGCCTGCGAGGTGGCACTAGGTGAGGCGCAGCCCGGGTGGGAAGGGAAGGGAAGGGGCGGCCAGAGGTCGGGGTGCGCTTCGGGGCCCGCTTTGCCTGTGTGTGTTTGTGCTGCGGGGGGGCTGTGCGGTCTCTGAGGGAACGAGGCAGAGGAGCAGCCCGGCAGGGAAGGGCCGGGGGCGGTGCGGTTGCGGGCTGAGCCGTGGCACAGGTTCGGGTCGTGCAGCACAGCCCACCGGAGGTGTGGGCGCCCTGGCTGCGGGCGAGCATCGCCCCTCGCCGGGAGCGGCCCCTTGCTGACAGCAGCGGCGAGGGCGCTGCGGCGCCCGCCGGGCTCTTCTCCTCCTCCTCCTTCCCTCCTCCTCCTCCCCGCTCGCAGGATGAATAGGCAGACACGGAGCTGAGCTGAGCTGACCTGGAAGCAGACGGCCGGCGGGGAGGGAGCAGGTGACAGGCAGCGGTGAGGGCGGAGGGACGGGTGAGGAAGAGGGGGTGGCGGAGAGCGAGAGACAATGACATCGGGCCATGTCTGGAGCTGGTGGCTCCTCGGAGCCGGGAGGAGGGCTGCAGAGGGAGAGCATGGTCCGGGAGATGTGCGAGGGACGGCCTTAGGCGAGTCGTTCCTGGTGGAGACGCAGCTGATGGGGAAGAGCTTCCTTCATGCATGGCAGAGCTGGAGCGGCCAGGATGATAACAGAACCACAGAGTTGTTAGGGTTGGAAGGCACCCCTGGAGATCACCTAGTCCAACCCCCATGTTGTTGGATTCCCGATATGTGGGAACGTTCACTTCGGGCCGAAGGAAGGGTGTTGGGTTTGTGGTGCAGCTGTGTCAGCGCCGCCTCGGCTGGAAGCGTGAGGGAAGTACCGGGGCTGGATAGCACAAAGCGCAGGCAGGCATCCAGTTACAGGCGGCTTAAAAGGACAACTTGGGCTTCAGATTCTGACATGATGAGCACAGCCGGGCCTTGACCCTATGTGGCAAAATACTGACATACTTACTGAAAGACTTCTAGAGAAAAACCTGTTTCATTTAAGTAATACGTTAAATGGATTATGTCCCTGCCTTTGTAGTGTAATTGTTTCTGTTTTGGAGATAATTATCTTGATTTTGTACAGTAATATCCGATTAAATGGATTTGTTTGATGAGATAATGTTAAATTGAAACTTGCTTGTTTTAAAAATGAGTATAAGTAATTTGAAGTTGTTCCCTTGTCATTCTATTAATTTGTATGTTAGTGCTTACTTTTTTTTAATAAAAAAACCCCATCCTTTTCTTGATTTCTTTGTCTATGAAAGATCCTGACAAAGGGAGGGGCAGAAATAACCATACTTCAGCTGTTTATTTCTTCTTAAAAAACTTGTTTCGCATCGATTTTAATTATTACATTTTTCATATATCACTAGACTGGATAACAATAATCTTATGATTTATGCAGATGAAATTAAATTGATAACCCTTTGGCCCTTCTGTTGACTTTAGACTGTGCATTCAAGTTAGAAATAAAACAGAGAAATGTTTTTTTATTTTTAAACTGAATTTCTATCCAGTCTGTGTGTCATCCATAGAATTAGACACTGGTATTAATCTTGTGTTTCTGCCATACTTTATTTCAGTAGCTTGATTTATCTTAAGTATCATCCAGATCCCTCCAAGCATGGCTCCATTGTGTTTCACAGATTACAAAGCAAGCCCTCTAGACTGTACAGTCTGCCTCTTGTGTCATGGAAATTGATTTGTTGGAGGAGACCCTCAAGCACACATCCCAGTGGTTTCTATCCTACAGCTTCATTGAATGCTTCTCCTGTGGATCTGGTTGGGGCTTAAACAGGAAAACAATGTGATGTGGGTATAAAAATCATTAAGGCAGGAAAGAAGAAATGGAAGGTTGTGCGTACTGCCTTACGTATATACAGAGGCTTCATGAGCTTGAAAAATAACAGGCATGGTATTTTTTGGTAGAAAAGCCTCTAACTACTGCAGAGGCTTATTGAATTTTTTTTGTTGTTTTTTAGTTGCAGCACAACAAAATATAGTTGGTGATTGTAAATTTAGCATGGTCTATTGTCTGGTTACTCTTGATTACTCTGTCCTGAGTAGTGCTCATGTCTATCTATAAGAAAATTTTTGGACAAAAGTACATATCATCCATGTTTCACCCAGAGTACAGTTAGCTGTTAAAGCTGAGCTATGATTTTTGTAGCAGTGTGTGAAATAGGATGCACGTGTTGTGCTCTGTTCCTTTAGCTCCTCATCTGTTCAGACTACAGCTGGATGCTTCTTTGCTACCTTAAGCAAGGAGTACAGACTTCTTACTGCTTTATTTTGAAGAGCAGCACCATTAATGATAAAACATCAGTAAAATTGTAATTTAGAGTTGAATTTAATTTGGTGCGAAGTCTGGCAAAGCCAAGCTTTGGGTTTTATTGGATTTTTTAAAATGGTAGTTAAATAAAAAGTAGCTTTTAAAAATCATGGCAGTAAGTCCATATCTTCCAAATCAACAACTTTTTTTTCCAGTGTGAATATTTGATTAGTTGTCACTGAAGTTATCTGTGTGCTCCATTAAGACATTTTTCCCAGCTGCCTGACTGTAGTAAAATGTTGCTTTTTATTTACTGCTAGGTGGTAATAACAATAATAGGTCAGATATTCTAACTAGTAGTTGTTACTAATTCAGGCTTTTTATTCCATTCTCTAAAGCTACTATTTACATTGTTTTATATTATTTGTATAAAATTATCTGCTCTTGAAGTATTTAGTAAAAAATGATCAGAAATACAGTATCCCTGTACAACAGACAAACTAATAGCTCTGTTTTTTAGACTGAATTTAGCAAGCAGTATTTTAAGAATCTTTAATGCCCTCCCTTTGTCATTTTTAATCCCCATATATTTTCTTATAAATCTGTTGCATTCCATTAAGATTATACATAATCTATTTTTAATTTGTGAGTCTTAGGGAGAAAAACCTTGCAACATTCCAGACTGTGGTAGTTTGACCTCTGAACAGGTGTTAAGATGAGGTCCTTCTAGTATGACCATTTTTCTAGTGATTAGAAGATAAGAAAACAAAACATTAATTAAGTAACAACCTGAATTATAGATGTCCTTTAGCTTTTTAACAGGGATGAAATTAAGCCTGATACTTGTAGCATCCTGTATTTGATGATTCACCAGGTTGTGTCTGGGTTTATACAGAACACTTGAGTTTCATTTAACTTTGTCCTTTCTGAGATGTTTTCTCTCTATGTGGAAAACATAAGATTTCTTTAGTCACCTAATGAAGTAGAGTTAATTTAGAGCTTTGTATTGTTCACTTTCATAGCAACAACTCTTATCTGTGTAAGGAATGAGTTTATCCTTGAAATTGTCCACTTGCAGAAGGCAGGAGCCAGCCAGCTGTCAGAAGGATTATTGGATTTAGAAGCTCCTTTTCCACTGAGTTACCTCCACTGCTGTTTCTGTATTGCTTTTCAGCTATGCTACAGTCTAGGAAACCTTACTGTATAAACACTGTGTTTGCATAAACAGTGAAAGGTCTTGGGGGAAAAAAATCCTCATCTGAACGTACAATTTTTAATAGACTGAAAAAAAATTGTCAGTGCTTCATGTCAAAATCTGGAAGATGGATTTGTCTGCCTGAAAAGGAGGTTTCAGAGCACTAAGCTGGGCACACCAGAATGCCCTGATTGTATAAATTCTGCTAGTTCAACTGCAGATCAGGAGTCAAGCAACTCTTCCATAAAACTCCAAGCCACAGGTGATGTAAAATGATACAGATATGTCCCTAGTATTACTTTAAAGAAAATTATGCATATGCTGCCTGAAGTTCTGGAGCTACCACCTGAAGAGAGCCAAAACTTAGTTCCAGAAGGTTCTTTAGTGCTCCTTGTATTGTTTATTTCAGTCTGTCATGCAGGGATCCTGCTGAATGATGTAGATCTCATGCATGTGGAAGTGGGATCTCTGTTCAGTTTGTGCTGCCTCTATGTGTGTGTGCAGGATGATGGAGCAGTGGGCTATAGATAAACAGTTTCTCTGGAAACAGATAATGCTTGGAGCAGAACTAACCTAGAGGTGTGAAGGTTCATCTGTCCTTACCTGTGCAGGTCTGCAAATGACATCTCATCTACTTAAGTTTTTCTGTCTCCCTTTTTACCTTTCCCAGTTTCATCTTGTGTCCTTTGCATATGCAAGCAATTGTGATACATAAGAATGAGTGTGGTTAGTAGATACCGTGTATGTCTAGGGAACTCTGGGAGCATTGGAAAATACCTTCCTACACTATAATAAACAGTTAAAAATGCATTCCTGTCTGTATTTTGGATAGTGCTGTTCTTGGTAGGCTACCTTCTTTTTTTCATGAAAACTAGTTGTCCTTTTGTAGAAACTGAAGGTCAGAATTTTTGGAGTTTTTTCTTTCTGGATACAAAGAGATTGGTGTTGCAGTATTCTGTCTTGTCTTCGTGTGCTATAGGCATTTATTTCAGAATTTACAAGTCACTATTGTCCATAAAAATTTTTTTCTGGTTGTAGCTGTCCTTCTGAAACACTTGTTTGTAAGCAAGAAGGATAAATTGAAATTTCATGCTAGTAAAAACCAAGATGTATGTGGGTTTTTTTAAAAACCAAAAGCCCTGAAAACTACAGCTGCCCTTCCCTCCTTTTGCTTGCTTTACTGAACTTGGACTTTAACTAGCAGACTTGCAGTGTGGTTAAAATCTCGTCTACTTTTGCAAAGATTTAAAACTTGGCTTGGTAACAATAAGGATTAGTTGGCCCTATAAACTGTTTTGCAAGTTGCCTTCTGCATTTGATATGTAAAGTGCTGTTTGTGTAGAGCTAATTTAAGGAAAGTTGTGTGTGTTTAGCTGTTCTGTTGTTTCAGATGTTATCAGATCTTGGCTGTGCAGAATGACAGTGCTGATGAGATTTAATCTCTTTTGAGAAAGGGGTGGTTGGCAGGATATATGTAAAAACACTTTTCTAGAAAACATGGTGGATTTTATCTAGGTCAGAAAAATGTTAATGGAGAGTGAATATCAAATACTTGAGTTTTGTCTTGGAAGCTAAAAATGGTATTTCTTTTAGGTAACTTTGACTTTATCCTGAAATATGTGTTCAGTTAAAGCCTTTCATATTTTGAAACTTTGAACATTGATTTTCTCTATCTTTTAAAATTTGATCTTGAAAGACTTCAACATATCTTTGTGACACAGCTTTTAAATACCTGTATTGTGCTGCATGTTTTAGAGCCCTAATTAGAATTTTGAAGCTTAAAGTGGGAAGTTGTTGCCTTGTGACCAGAATGCATCTGTTTCTCATAAGAACTACCTTTACTGTCTTGTGGGACTTTGGTCTAGTTGATTTTTCTTCCTGTACTATTTTCTAGTGTATAACTGTTGTGACTGTAATATTTTCCTTTTTCTCTTGGTTCTTGTTTCCAGCTAACCGCTGTGTCATTCATTCAGGATGACAACTGTGTCTGTTCTTATGTGTCTTCTTCATATACAAATGAAAGAAAAACTGTTGACATCAGTTGTACATTGCAGAATTCTTCTAGAATCCTTCAGAAAGCAGTCAGTGTGGAGATAACATTTTGATAAGATTTTCTAAATCTGTAAACTTGTGCAGTTGTCAGGAAGGATTTTGGTGTTTATGGGTGTTTATAAAGAGGGAGGCATCAACCATTGGTGTTCTAGTCAGTCTCTCCTGTTCTTGGCAAACATCCTAGATGAAATCATGGACTTACAAAGGTAAGTAAGGCTTGTCTTTTTGTGGGGGCACCCAGCTTTCAGTTTGGGGGTTTTATTGGTGTTGATACTTTTATCAGGTTGCTGATTAATTTGTACTTTAAATGAATGCTGCCAGGAGCTTGGGAAGCAAGACCTGGAAACTTGTTCATTACTTATTCTATTCTGCAACAGCTAGTGATCAGTGACTTGAAGAGGCAGGGGAAAAGAGTTTTGGGTTTTATATATCCAGTTGGAAAGCTTTCCTGTATGATGTGTAAATTGATGATTTGCAGGGAGAAAATATTCTGGTCTGTGAATGACAGCTACTGCCAGTTGAGCTTTATAGGCTGAAGGGACTTGGGAAACAGCTCTGCAGATTTCAAGGAAGGAAGGAGATATCGTGGGAATAAGCTGAGTAAGAAGTTTGATAATTTTTATCTGTAAAGGAGGCAGATCTTTACTGTGTGTGTTTAAAAGACAGAAATAGTGTGTAGTAGCTGTGCTAGTTAGATGCATACAGACATAGTCCAGTTAGCCTGTACTTCTTTCCTGTAAGTACCTAGAAGAAGAAACTGTAAGTTATACCTAGGCAAAACAGACCTTTAAGAAGAATGACATACAAGAAGTCTCCAAACAACCAGGGAGAACTTAAAATGCTTCTGTGGGATTTTATAGAAAGAGAATATTGTACAAGGATAATTGGGCAAATAGTAGCTGGTGTTTCTATGAAAAGCACTTAATGTGGTAACCAAAAATGAAGAAGAAAACACAAAACCCCAAACCTACCAAACACTACCACCCAGCTCATAATTTATAGAATCTGTAATGGAATGCAGGGGGGTGTTAAAAAAAATCCCTTTTGAGAGATAAGGTAGATGATACTTGTTATTGGATGATTTCCATTTTCAGTATAAATGTAGAGAGACACTAAAAATAGGTCTGTCAAACCCCAAGAGTTTGAAATACCTGGCACAATTCCCTTATTGATTTCTAATCAGTCTTGGGATGCTCAGAAAATTCCAAAGGACTGGAAGACATCTGCTACTGTGCCAGCATGGTTACAAGGATGACCTAGGTAATTACTGGTGTATTGGCTTAAGGTTGATCCCAGGCAAAGTACTGGAGTGACTGATACAATGTCAGTGAGAACAAAATTGGCAACCAGTAAGGATTTGAGAAAGATTTAAAAATAGTTTTCAAAAAAGGCAGGTCATCTACCAGTTTTAAAGTTTGGGGGTAGGTTATAAGGCATTTTCACCACTTGTTATTCTTCTGTAACTCTTATGTTCTTCAATTCTTAACTTAAAATGATTAGAAGTAAAAATTACCAAACTGGTAAAAAAATTATTGATAACATTTCATTTGCATTGATAAATACTAACAGATTTTGGTGTGAGGGGTTATTTTGTGATTTTTGGTTGGTTAGTTTGGTTTGGTATTTTCCTCCACCCTGTTTTTCATGTTGCTTCTTTCTAGTCTACCCTTGGTCTTAGCTTTTAGGTATTCTTTTTGGTGTTGGAGATTTTGCTTGGGTTTCTTCAGGGGTTTCTGGATTTGGTGGTGTTTGCTGGTTTTCTTTAATTTGAAGTTTAAGTGTATTAGTAGATTATGAGATTTTAGTTGGGAGGCATGAACTTTTAAAAGAATTTGAAGTCCTGAGGGAGGCTGAGCTCTTGTTATGGTGCTGTGGTCAAGAACAGCTTAAAAGCTGGGATGGGGAACGTGGATGTTGTACTAACTTTGTACCATACACAACTTAGAGCTCTTTTGTCATGCATGGATGGCTTTCTTTTAAGTCCACGCTTTTTATTTTAGAATTGTATAAACAGTTTAATAGCATAGCTACATTTTTCCAAAACCAAAACCAAAGGTATCTTAATAGGACATTTAGGGCATGATTGCTCTGGACTTTTTTTTTATTAATGACTTTCAGAAGGTTTGATTATTTTTTTTCCCACTGTCCCGCTGTTTCTGATACTGTATCATATATACTCACCAGGTATAAGATGGCATAGTTATTGGTGTTATGCTGTGTATTATTTGTTTTTGTTCAAATGGTTTATGTCTGCTGTTCAGTGCTCTTCAGGTTTTTTTCATTTCATGTATTTCTTATGTGAGAAAAATTAGATTTTAAACAGAATTGAAGTTACTTGCGCTTGAGATAAATGGGTTTATTCAAGCTCTCTTTTTTTGTCTACTCAAACACAGAGGGAGATAAATTTCAAGAAAATTAATAACAGCAGTTCTGCACATACTGCCTTTAGCACTTGCTGTTCTAATAATCTCAACAGGGTTTGTTATGTTATTCCTACTTTTCAGTTAAAAATAAAAGTGTAATTACATTGGTAAATATTTTACATGAAGATATTTTAGCCAGTGCTGGATCCAAGAGTGATTTACTCCTTTTTTTTATTTCACTTGAAGTTACCCCCAGGTGTCAGTTTGCACTGCAGTTGGTTTGAATGACCAATATCCTTCACATTGAAATGTGCAGCTTTGCAGTTTGAGAGAAATGAGGGAGGAGATATTTTTAGGCTTTGAAATTGTGATAAAACTGTTGAGGTTTACTGAAGATATTAGACAGCATTTTGCACTATAGTCTAAGCTGTCCAGTTGAGAATAGTATGGGGTAGACTTTCAGAGTTTCAAATCTGTAAATTAAAAATAAGTGTGCTACTGGTATGATTTCTTTGGTAGCTTCCCACCCTATTTTGGTTTTCAAACTGTTCTATGAATTGATGCAGATGTACTTGCACAGAGCATTGTACATTTTAATGCAGGTTGTAAGAATAAGGGGAATACCAAGTGGAGATATTTTTTGGAAAGGTGTGGTTCTGTTGTGTGTGAAAGTGACACACTGCTGCATGCCTGGGCAGTGACCTTGTTAACAGTGTGTATGAAGATCTGGGTGGGACTGTGACCTGGACTGAGAGTGCAGCAGCCAACAGAAACTCACAGAGCTCTTTCTGCAGCTCAGGAAAGCTGGAAAAGGCAGAGTCCTAACTTGGCTTGCTTAATTTGGCTGATGGACTGTGATGTGTGCAAGAATATTGGCAGGGGTCTTGTGTGGAGTGTAGGAAAGTGGATAGGAATAAATTAACCTTTGTTTCTATTATTCTGAAATTGAGACTGGGCTTTATGACCTTAAGTAAAATTGCTAGAATAGAGCAGCTACATTTGCATGAAAGTTTGAAAGCTGGATAAAAACTGAGTGTCTGAGAAGTGTGATTCAAATTTTCTTCACCTGCATCAAAATTAGACACTTGGCTGTTCTCCACTTGTGATTTAAGACATGAAACCTGATTTTGTGTGATTGTGCATATAAATAGATGTTAAAAGCTTAGAAATTTTGCAGTAAAGAGAAATAGTTTGCTTCTTTAAAATTATACCTACCACTATAGTCTGTGGTAGTTAGTGATGTTTGGAGAAGCTTCAGGTTTGTATCTTAGCTCCTTTTCTCTTCCTCTCTTGCACCTAAGTTTGACCTCCATCCCAGAGTCTTGCTCAGAACAAAATCCAAATGTTCAAATTATTAACATCCTTTTATATTGAAGGAAAGGCAGCACTTGCACCATTCTTTCCTTGTCCATCTTCTTATCACATGAAAGCTGAAGCTGCTGTCTGCTTGATTGCTCTCTAGGCCTTTCAGTGATGAGCTTGAGGCAGGTGGCAATTTCTTTGACTGACTGCTGTAGTTTGTAACAGTTTTTATTTAATAGTAATTACTTTTTCTTTCTCCTTCACTGATCTTGTGCCTTTCCCACTTGTTCTTTAGGAGCACTTTAGGACATGTTGTTAAAGAACTGTAAATTTAGCTGTATTGTTAAATAAAAAGAATTTGCATAATCAATGCAAATACATTTTTTCATAATACTGTATTTAGAACTATGGATGCAGTGGATCCAGTAAATATGGAACTGAATGCCTGAAATTTTTCACAATTTGGTAAGCAGTGGTAAAAGAAGCACTTTCTTCTTGTAGCATGGTTGGCAACATGAGTTAGGGTTAATAATACTTGAGTAGAGCTAATAATAGTGTGTAGTGGTGGTGTTTTAAGTAGCCTTCCACTTGCTGCATTATGGGCATCTGAGAAAAGGAAGAATACTTGTCATATGGGTAATTGTCTTAATATATGCAGTCTGAACTTCTAAAAACATTACTGGATGAAAAATAAATTGTAAATAAATGTAAAGAACGTGGAAAATTAAGATTTAATTGTATTAATAACGAATGTATATATATTGTACCGAAGGCAGTCACACTGGAGCTTTCAATAATCCTATATCAGCACTTCATGAAGAAATCAGGACTTCGGTAACAGTATGGTCACCTTGAATGCTTTGTTTAAAAGAGCTCATGTCAGGACTTCTGATTTCAAGTTGGAGCTTTCTAATACAAGTTCAAATTTTTGTTTGGGTGTAAATTACCGTCTTGATATGGTTGTAACCTTTTTGGGGGGCATACCACAGACAAAAAATAAACTTAAGTCCATACTTTATTGTCGTCCTTTTTTGTTTCCTCTATCAAATATAACTATGAGTTGTGAATTTTGTAAACAATCATTAAATTGTAGTCTTCTGGCCATCATCTTGTAGCTGGAAAAGATAATGATTTTCTTATAATTTAGAGCTACAGTAGGAGGGAAATGGTTTAGTGCTCTTTTAATTAGAAGGTTACCAGTAGTATAATTCATGTATAGACTTACATGTGACATTTTAAAGTTTTAGTATCTGAAATGAATAAGAGTCTTGCAGTGTCATGTGTTTTGTTGCTTTTGAAGTTATTGTAGTGAGCAGGCTGCTTAATGGGAATATGTTGGGGGTTTGTTTGGGGTTTTTGTTGCAATTTCTCTCGGTATCATGGGCTTAAAATTACCTTCTGTTAAAGTCTGAAATAAAGGTTAGTAATCTTCAACTTTTAAATTACCATTTAAACTACACATTTCCAAAAGAGAAAAAAATAATTACACTCAAATATCTACAGCAAGGTTAAAAATAAAATGTAGATTTCCCCCATATTATGAAGGGATCTTTTAATTTGATTCATAAACCTTGACACCACACAAGACTTTACTGTACTTGGTTGTATCTTGTTTTTGGCAAATCATGGTTCTGGTCATTTCACAGAAGAGAAACAGAGCTTACCCATATTGAAAAATGATACAGCAAATGATTGTCCATGTTGTCAGGAGGATAATTAAAAAGCCTTCCCTTTTTGCAGCATGTAGGAAGGATTACTACCCATAGTTTGATCAGCTTTAAATCTGAGTTTTATTTTAAAAATATTCCAGCAGTCAAAATAAATGCCTGTTTTGAGATGAAGATGCTCAGGTTACTGGCATAGAATAATCATTTATTCCAGGATTTCTTTTATTCCATGAGTCTGTTCTGTATGTAAATTACAACTATTTAATATGTTGTATACTTGTGCTTATGGAGGGCACAGCAGAGGTGTAATTACTTTTATTGCCTTGGGTGATCTGTGAAAATTGTATATGATAGCAGTTTGTGGTAGCTGGCTATACTCTAAAAAAGTATGGAATAAGGATGCATTATCACTGCTTTGTGTGTGTGCTTACTGCTGAAAAAAAATGAATAAGGAATGTTCAAAGCATCATGTTACATGACAAAGTCTACTGAAGAGGTGGGCTGTGTGAAGAGGGGACATGTAGCTTTTGTTCATGCTGCCAAATGATCCAGAAACAAGGCTGAGAAACATAATGACAGCCTTGTTCTGCAGCAGCCTGTCTTTGCCAGAATAAATACAAAGCATTAATAAAACATTTATTTCAGTCTTCATTTGTCACCAACCAAGCAAAAGTCAAATAGAGCACAGTAGAAAATAACAGAAGTCTCAAGAAATAGTTTTATCAATAGGTAGCTCTGTCAAAAAGGAATGTATGCTTGCTTATGTATGAATGCCAGAAGTCTTTAAAAATAGTCAGCTGAGAAGGTATCAGTGGTTTTAAAATGAGGCTGCTGTCTTAGGCCAGGAATGCCTAAGGAATCCCAGGAAGGGATAATTTGTGGAAAGTTCTTAATTCCATAGCATTAATTATGAAGGTAGGAATGTGTAATTGACAGAAAGCTTAGTCAGGGTAGGTAAATAAATTCAACTGCATTGACAGGTAACACTGAGTTAAGATGTACTGAGCAGCTCTTGTGTCCTTCTAGATAAGTACCCAGGAATTGGTTTAAGATGTAGCAATTGAAGAGCTCACCTGTAACTGTGAGCAATTCCATCATTGTATGCTCAAACATAGTCTCAAAATCAGCTTTATAGCAGTAATGAAAAAGCTCATTAAAGACTGTGGGTTTTTTATGTCAAAAAGACTAACACAAGATGGAGGGATCAAAATGGGGAGCAGAATCTTAGAGCTGATTGTTTGTCACGTATTTTGTTAACAGTTAGTGCATATCAGCTATTGATAAAAGCTCCTCCAAGCTTTGTGATAAAGCCAGTACGAGCTAATAGCAGAGAAAACACACCCATATCCATATTGCTTGTAAGTGATAACAGTATCACAAAATTATTTGGGGATTACAAAGGTACTGAGGTAGATGAAAACATAGCTTTTTGCTGTTTGTGGAAGCTGAGGAAGTTTCCTATAGAGGAATTATAATTAATGACTTGGGGAAAAAAAATCTCAATTTGAAGTCTAAACTAAAGCTCCTATTAACTTGCTAGGATTAGGAGTTTTTAAAGGGCCTCAAATCTGAAACTGTTGGATTGTGTAATAGAACATGTAAGATTTAAATTTCATTAGTTGCTAACAAAGGAATGGGAGGTACTAAATGTGACTAGAGCCAGTGGTTGGTTTTATTTTTCTTTAAAAAGGTGCCAAGGATATAAGGGATGAAGAAATTTTGAGCGCTTCAGTCTGGCAAGTCTGGCCTGTAGCAAAGAATAAAGCTTGTGGAGAACAGAATGGATGAGTGCTGTGGTGAGGAGGAATCAGTGTGGGCTTTTCTGAGGGGACACCTGCCATCCCAGATCTGCAGACCCATTGAGTGTATGGATATGTGTCAGGTAGTACAGTTTAACAGTGAGCCTCAACCAGCTTGCTCATCCACGGCTCCTGAAGGTTCTGAGCTCTCAAGGATGACATAGCCTGTTTTCCCTCCAAAGAGGTATTTCAGTTCTGGAGAGGCTTGTGGTGTTTGGGGGTGAGTGGTGAGGTTACAAAGGTTAGTTAAGGAAAATACTTAACAGAGTGGAAACAACCTGCCAAAGGCAGCACTTGTGCTGTACTGACCCACTCCTTGATCAAAGGGTGCTGCTAAATGCAAACTGACCTGTGTGGAGGGGGAAACTGGTCAGAACTGTGGGTGCACAAATATGGGCTCTAAATAGGACTTACATCTGTTACGAGGGTGCATGGCATTAAATTATTGTGACTGATTCCGTCAGAATATTGATTCCTTTGTCAAAAAGACAAATATGAAAACAATAGAGAAAAAAATGAAGCTTTTAGGCTGCTTTATAAAGATACCACATGTTCCATGTGCAATTTTGCTGTCTGCTGCCTTCTTGATACAGAAGTCAGCAAAGATAATTGGAAGTGTGGAATGTCTTGCAGAGGTGATCAAGCAGACTGTGCTTCTTGTTCCCTGAAGGGAAAAAAATTGGTAAAGTTTGTAAAATTGTGAGTGGCATAGACATGAAGAGAGAGTAATTCATTGTAATTTCTCATAATGCAGATACAGAGGGCTTGTAAAGAACCCAGTTTATTTAAGTAAAGCAAAAAAAAAATTCTTTCCTGAAGCTTGTAATTGCATTCATTCCCAAAAGTTAAAATTGTTTGAAAAGTGATTAAGTGAAGATTTAACAAGGGTTGTCAAACCTGCAGGAACAGTCTCCGCACAGGAAGAGCGTAAGCCACAGATGGCTAAATACTGGTAGGAGGGAACTATTGCAGCATTCCTGCCCTGCTTTTGTAATCTGCATTTACTTGAGCATATGCTGTTGGCCATTCCTGGAAGCAAAATGAAGGCTGGATATCAAGGGTTTAAGAAAAACTTGCTGTTCTTGTATCTTTCTGTCCGATACAGTCAACTATTTTTAGATTTAATTTCTGGGTTTGTTCCCCAGTTCTAAAAGCTTTCATTAACTTTAATTGAAAATCTGGTATAGGGTTGATCTGTTTTTATTTGCATCTTTGGATTCTGATTTGCTTATGTACTTCATGAAACATTCATTGTCCATCAAACTGTATTAGATACCTTCATTCCTCTTGTTTGAAGTTTATTTTTCTACTATGTCTGTACTTTATGGTGAAATAGCTTTTGATCTGGGTAGTACAAAAGTTCGAAACTATATTATTTTTTTTAATTTATGTATGAAAATGCATGGTTAGCTACAAAGAAAAAAAATTCTTCTTAATTAAATGGACTGGAGTTACTGCATACAAATGCTTGACTTGTGACATGGAATGATGATTGAAAATACTTATGTTCTGGGAATGGCATTATAAACTGAAGATACACTCATTCTAGAATTAAACTTTGCATGTAGGTGTAAAAAGCTGTGTTACATCTGAAGCAGGAAGAACAGAATGCTTGTATAACGCAGGGAGAGCTCGACTGTTGCAGAATATACTGTAGCTTGATTCTTTGCAAGTTAGGTTTGGTTAGGCCTTAAAATGTTGGTTCACTAAGAACCCAAGTATGTAAGTGAAAATGGTTTTTGTTTCTTTTAGTTTCTCTGAGTTTATGTAACTGCATCACTTTATGTATGTAACTGCAATACTGTCATTAAAATATGAGGGTATTTGTGCTGAGGAGAAATTGAGAAACTGACTTTGTGACTTGAATTCGTGGTTTTTACTACTTCTGTTACAATGTTTTTCATGCTGTCATGAGAGCATAACCTCTTGAAGCAGGGGACGGTTAAAGAGTGAGATGCTTAAGATTAGAGGCCTTTATGTGTATCTGATCTCCTGTATTTCATGATTATTGTTCAGCTCTCTGGCTGTGGATAATGCTTGGGCAAATTCTGAAGCCAACATCCTGGTCCATCCGCACCTCAGCTTCCTCAGCTCCCTGTTGCAGTGACAACTTGGCATGTACTAGAGATCGGGCAGACAGCATGCATGAAAACATGCAGGAAGAAACATCGTATATAGCAAACTGAATCCTAGCTGGAATGCAGCATTTTGTGTTTGTAAATGTAGGTTCTGATGAATGTTTGGGATACTTTGCCAGTTGTAAATGCAAACAATTAAAATGCTAGTTACACTTTAAGAGTTAGGTACTTAAGAGACATGTTTCTGTTAAGCCTTCCATTTATTGCATTGCTTGACTTCAAGTGAGTGTGCAGAAATTTCTCTCTTACAGGGATGGATATGGTGGAAGAATCCAGCAATTACATTGCAGAGGGTGAGACTATTTCACACTATCAGATCTTTGATTGATTTTTTTTTTAGTTAGACTGCTCATGTTTGCCTGCTTTGAACTTAAAGGTCAAACTTAAAAATGAGAGAGAAGCTCGTTGTGTCCCTTCAGATGAGATACAAATCACGGGGTTTTGTTGTAGATGTATTTCATTTCAGATAAGCTTTATCAGACACATGAAAATAAATTGATTAAAAATGCTGTCCCTACTTCAAATGTAATCTTCTGTCTGCAAAGTTTGTTTCCACCTCTGACATACATCTACATATATTTATGTTATTTTTTTAAATTATTATTATTATTATTTTTGACAGAAACCCACACTTTTCCAAGCAAAGCAATGTGTTTGAGTTTCTGATTCTAATAGTGAGGGAAGCCAAGCTATGCAGTTAAAGGAATGGAAAGAGGGGAAGCCAAACTTGATATGGAAAAGTCACAAGCTTGCATTATCACAAGCTTTTCTCTGTAGGACATGATACTACATTTCCTGTCTGATGGCTTTCACCAGAAATGTCATACGTAGTCAGTTATATTATTTTAAGTTTGCAGAAGAACTGAGGCTTGCTTTTGACTTTTCAAAATTTCACAGGGCAACATATCAATCTGCTGTGGCAAATCAAGAGTTATTGATGACTCACATTCTCTAGAAATAGGCAAACATGCTTCACCATTTCAAACAACAGAGCTGTCGGTTTCCTTGTGGTTTGGAGGAAGCATAAACCCACCATGCCCAGAGTGTCTGCAGCCCTGCTCTGGCATGCAGCACAAGCTGCAGCTCTTCTGACTGGAGCAAATACTCAATCAAGTGAAGTAATGAATGCTTGAGAAAATTGATAGCAGGACTGGATGTACTGAGTCTCTCTGCAGGATACACTGTTGAGAATTTCTGTCTGTCCTGATTTTTTACTCTGTTTTCTCTTTGATGAATATGCTGACAAAATAATGTGTGCCATCAGTTGATTCAGGTAAACAAGAGTTGAGTTGAGTCCCCTTATCTTGCATGAACTATTCTATAGAGACTGCTGGAGTTATATATTACTTCAGACTATTAAATTCTGTCATCCTTTGTGGCTTAACCTTGCCCTCTCCCTTAAATTTGAAACTTAATTCAATTAGTAGATTCCCAACTCTATTTAGGGGGGTTACAAGTGTTTGCAGGAATTCACACAGAGTGCTTTGTAATGTTGGGCTGCATTGACAGAGGTGATGTAAATAAAGTCTGGCTTCTGACAAGAATTATGCTGATTATAATCACTATGTTACAGAATTTATCATTGGTAGTCAGATTCATTTACCTTGTTATGCGCTGCTTAAATGTCAGTTACGCTTCTTTGCAAGAATATTTGAAAAATCAATTCCTGAGGCAGAGAAGCTGGTTTTTATGGTTTGTTTAGGTTTTGTTTTGTCTGTTCATCTCCAAAGACTTGGAATTCTTGCTTTTCTTAGTCCAGCATGTGCTATTTTTGTGAGAGATACTGGTAAGAATCTTTTTGTATACTGTTGCACTTAGTGAAATGGCTTTTTCTTTAAGTTGTAGTAATTTGGACCTGAACAGTTGTAGTGTGGCCTTTGATCAAACTCTTGTAGGAGATCTGTCTTATTTTGGTGTTTCTCTGCAAAATTTTTTCCCCTCATATTCTTTACTAAAGAAATAAATGACCTTCCTCAATGCACATTTTCATGTTTCCATGTTGAATTTCATTTTCTGTTCAGTTATTCCAGTTGGTTGTAACTTACAAACCTGTACTTCCCCAGCAGTAGCAGTAATACTGAGTAAAGCATTTGTTTTCTTCCCCATCCTATCCTTGACCACATGGTAAAAACAGGTGTAGGAACTCATTTATGTTGTGGGATTTTTTTGAAAAAGTCTTTTAAAATTTAAGTTAAAATATCAAAATTTATGTTCTTAATCTGGTTTTACTTTGTTACATTTTAACTAGTAAAATCCATCTGCAGTTCTATTGCAGGAGTGCAAGACGGTTGTACTGACTTAATATAGATAGATGATGCAGGCAGGAGGAAAGAGATGTTAAGTAGTAACTTATTTTTTGCTGTTCAGACATTGAACATCATTGTAAATTTTTCTTGCTGAATAGTCTTTCTTTGTTCTGAGTTGTAGCTGACTCATTTGTGTACATAGCACACGTGTGCTACCTTCTTTCTTTAAGCAGCAAGAATTACGAAAAAGTAATAAAAATATCCACATGAAGTTTATGCTGTTTTCAAAATGTGCTGCCTGTCTCCATTTGAATAGTTGTTGCTGTGTTGCTGGAATTGTAGGCTACAGAAGCAGAATTTACACAGCTCACAAGTGTTTTAATATGTGACGTGAGAAGGAAGAGTAAGAAAAACTATACACATTGTGAATGTGAAGAAGAATATACAGCTGCAGGCTTTCTCCCCATTATGTGATAAAGAAACATTATTGTCCTGTCAAAACTTTACTTCATTTTATAAAAATAGCACTGTTCTTGATGAGACATAGTGGGTAGACTTTATAGACCTTTTGCAGTGTATTTATTCCAATGCATTTTTTGGTGTACACTGCAATGGGCAATTCTGTTCCAGCTTTTCCTTCCCAAAACATGAGATGCACATGAGGTATGGCAACTCAGGGTCATGTAGATCTCCAGTGAGTTGAAATAGCTCTCTGACCTAATGAAAACTAATATTGTCAGGCTATTTAAATGCAGTGCCTTAGTAGCTATTGTCTAAGGACAGTGCAGATATGCACAGACAGTGGAATAGGAGGAAATGCTTTTTTGGTGGCCACCCTCAGATAGACTGGATTAAAGCACACTGGAAAACTGTCTCTCTTGGCAAGATCCTTTTTCCAGTCTGGTTAAGTGACTGTTTGGTAAGCAACCAAGCTGCTTGTATGTTAATGGACCTTTTCAGCAACTTGTACCACCAGTTCTGAGCATGGAACTTACTCACAGAGATTGTGGGAAGAGGTGCCAAAGGGTGGCACAAGGTATTTGAAAAGTATGCCCATCTTGATTAAACTAAATCTGCATGGCTGACCTCTTTAACTGTTTCTCTTCTTTTATATTTATCTAAGAAAAAGCCACACATTTGGGTGTGGCTGGGAGTTTGCTGTAGATTTAATAAAGGATGACCCATATAGTAATGAGGGGAAGCAGAGGATTTACTGCTGTAGGAAGTGAGCTTTTCAGCCACATGTTAGAAAATAAATACTATTAAGAATGACCAGTGTTCAGTTATCCCTGGCAGTGTGTGACCTATATGTGTGTCACTGCTCCTCAAGTAGAGAAGCAGCTTGACAGTAGTCTCAACTTGGTTTAGCAAATAGAAGGATTATTACAGAAAATCCAGTTATAAAACCCCTGTGGACTGAATTATTCTGAATTAATTTTAAGCAGAATAAGGCCACTAGAGTAGTTTCTGTTTTTGTATAATTTGCCAGTGATTCTGTGTTTGAAAATGTCATATGTAATAAACTGAAGGAGCAGGTTCTAAGTTTGACTGAACCAAGACAGGCTGTGCATTCAGGTTTCTAAATTTACAGCAGAGTTGCATATTCCTGAATGGTATATTGTGAGCAGGGCTGGGGAGAGCCTGTAGTTCTAGTATTAGTGCCATCTAAAAATGGCTAAAAAGAAAACTGAGAATAAAGGAGAAGATTGCTTCAAAGATTTAAAAATACCCAAAACAATAAGGAGCATGAGACATAACAGCTTTTGAAGTGCAGATGTAAAAGTAGAGAAACACTTGGACAGGATTTGCTGTGAATCTGTAGCATATCAGAAAATAGGGCATGGGAAGTAACAACAGATATTGTTCCTTTCCTGTATTAGCACTCTTCAAAGGAGGTAGTGTCATCTAAAGTTGAAGCATGCTACCTAAGTCAGTGTTTGTGACTTCTGAGTTTTGACTTTGTGTGTATGTATATGTAAATATTTCTCTACATGATTCAAAGGTTATTCCTCCATGTTTTTCAAAGATAATGAGATATGACTTCTCATACCAAGGAAGCATTTCTCTTGATTAGAGGATTTCAAGATTTTGTAGAGCACAACGAGGAGGATTTATACAGAATTTCATCAACAGTTATCAGACTCAAAATATAACTGCTGTTTGTTTGGAATGCTGCTTCTTAAATTAACCTGCTTCCTTGGTTACTGCTTGGATACCTGTAAACATGAAATTGCAACAGTGTAATATGTTGGAATGGAAAGCAAGTGGAAGTGTTCAAATATACTCCTGAGATTCTTTTATTTGTCTGTACAAGAATTATTTTCTGTTATATACGTGCTAAATGAGACCACAGCAGTGATTTTCTTAAAAATGTACAGAACTTTGCTGTTTTCTGTCCCTGTGCCATTGCTGTGTGAGCTATAATTTTACAGACAGAGGAAACTAAGTATACTGAAAAGGTGTAAGGAACCCGAGCAAGAACTAGCAGTTGTACAGATGTGTGAATAAACTCTCACTGAAGGCCTGTGCTAAAGTCTGAGCTCAGGAATTTTTAAAGGGATGGAACACTCATGATATTATACAATGAAGAGGATGTACACAGTTAAAATTCACACTTTGATGCTATATTGTGCTTGTACTTGCATCTGCATTTCTTCCAATCCCATTTTTCTTTAGATTAGCTGGATTAAAACAGAAGAAAAGCTGCACCCTAGTGCCATTATCAGCCTGTTCTTGGACTCCCAAAAATAAGAGGTTTTTGTCCACCTTTTCTAGAGACTGTGTTGAAGGGGGTTTGAGGGAAGGGAGGGGAGATCTCTGTTCTTCCTGGAAGATATGACAGAAAAAGCTATTTATAGGATTTAGAGGAAGACATAGTGCTGTGATATGTATCTTGAGAATTCCATTTAAGAAACAATTTCAGCTTACATAATGAGTGATTTGTTTTGCAGGCAACCCAAAATACAAATCATTTCAGTACTGTCTTCCTGTAATGAATTTTCATTGCACTATTACCAGTATTAGGCAGGTCAACCTGATTTGATAATCTAGGGGAAGAGATTAGTACAGTGTTAAACTAAACTGTTTAATTATTCTGTGCTGCTTTGAGATCCCAATGGGGCTTTTTATAAAGCTTTCTTTTTTTTGTCTGTTTGCTATTGCATACACTGATACACCATTGACATTGCAGATAGATGTATTAAAAGTTCATGAAGTTAATTACACCTCTTAGTAGTTAATTTAACTGCTACAGTTAAAAATCAAATAGGACAGGAAAATACCATAATCTGGGTTGGACATTCTCCATACCTCCTTAGTATGTTTCCTTTCATTCCTTTCTGGTAAGGAAACAGACTGAAACTGGGGTAGTTCAGAGGCAGTGGCACAGAGGCTCTGTGGGAGCAAGAAGAGTGGTCAGCTGGAAGCCTCAGTAGTCTGTGTGTGTGCTCTGGACACTGTCTCTTGGCAAATCTTCAGCTTTGTGGATGATCTGTAAGTGGCTTAGATGTTAAGGATAATGTTTGGGTGAAAGCAAGTGCTAAATTTGCAGCATGTATTTTGACATAAACTTACTGTTTTTTCTTAAATGTACTGACTTAGCAAAAATTGCCCACAGAGGGCATCTCTGGATTATAATTTTTTTAGGATAGTGGAATTTGAGTTAAAAACAGCTGTATGTTTCTCCAGTTACATTATTTGGGCTCCTTAGATGTAATTATTTTAGGTTTTTCCCTGGAGTCTGTTAGTGCCTTTTGGGTCTTAGTACTTTAGCTGAATAGATGAGATTTTTCAACACTGCTTGAAGCTAACAGATGTGCAGAAATGAAGTAAGTTTGAGATGTTTCCTCAGAAATAAATTCTAATAACCCAGTTCAGGAAAGAACATACTCAGCATTATCTGTTTGGAATTTCTTCTCTTTGAAGGGGAAATTGGTATTTTTGTCCCTGTCATAGTTATATGGCTTTACTACTGTAAGTTCAAACTTGGTACTTTTTTAAAATTAAACTGTTACCATATGTGTAATAATCTTATTTCATAGTTAGGAGTGTAGTTAATTGAAGTTATTTTCAAATAAATAAGGAATTTCTAGGCTTATATTACAGAGTTTTTGTGTACCTTGAAATGGAGAAGTATTTTCTGTATTGTTAATGAGGGAAAATGTGGAGTCTTTAAATCATTTATTTGCCACAATATTTTGTATGATACTGGAGACAGTCACTAGAATACTTGGATGGAAGAATGCAAGCAAAGTCAATTCAAGCAAAGCTTTAATGCTTTAATTTGATTTCACCTTTTTTAATATAGATAGCGGTGTAATTTAAATTCATCTTCACTGCTTGTTCCTTGGATCTTATCCACCTGCTTTGACTTGAAAGAATTGAATGCAAATTGCTTCCTTCTCACAGTAGTTTTCTATGGTAGAAGTCATGTGAACTCCAAACATTGACTTGTTTCCTTGAATTATTGCAGCCTGTGCTGCTTTGGATAGTTCTGCCTTCTGATTACCTAAGATGTTACAGTTCTTTAAAATGCCACTGCTTTCTGTCTTGAATTCATTCTATATTTAATAAGCTTTTATTCAGATACTTACAGTGAGAATTAGGCTTTAGATGTGCAGATTCTTGTGGAATTAAGAATTATGCATGTGCTTCTCTGGCAGTTGTTTAGAATACAGTATTGTGGGAATGTAATATATACTTGTTCTTGAATACAATTCTGATGCAAGAATGGAAAAATAGAATGAGATGTATTAAGTACTTTTAGATGTGTGGGGTTTACCTACCATCATATTTTATAATGAACTTGTAAAGTATTTTTCCACTTCATGGTAGTTTGCATTTTTCCCAAGTGCAAGTTCTATAAGAATTCTTTTTCCTGTAATCTAATGTACAGTTTGATGATGATATCGTAGAATTTAGCTCTGTGTAGCAATCCTGAAGATAACATTTTAGTTATTCCTTACTTGATGAGACTGTTATCCTTGACTTCTGCCAAAGTATCACTCTAGAATATTTTTACTTCACTTACTATGACAGCATGTTTAGGTAACCAGAAGGAAATAGTACCTAAAGATACCCATTTGAAATTTAGGTTATTCGAAATGCTTTTAAAGGTTTAAATCACACTTTGAATTGGATATAGGAGGTAAACAGTTAATTATTCTTAAATTGGAGTTTTGTTCAGTGTTACAATCCAGTACTGCCCACAGCACCTACTTGACCTGCTTAGACATTTTGATATTGCTGTTTGGTGTTAGTCATTACAGAGAAATTTGTTGATTTCATAGTTGCACATGAGATTAGTTGGTTATAAGGTGTTAAAGGAAAAGAGGGAAAACTGGAAACTAGTTTGAGGTTTTTTATACTGAAAACTGTAAGCAGTCTGAAGAGAGTAAGGAAAAGTGTTCAAATGTCATAATAAAAGTAGTGAATTAAAGCTGGAGAGGTGAGAATGAAATTATGGATGCCTGTTGCTGTTTATCTCTGGCCAGCAACTAACTGGCTTATATCAGAGAGTTGGAAGGGTAAAAGGGCAAAAACTTTGGATTCAGATAAAGACAGATTAATTTAAAAAAAGGAAAATAGGGAGAAATGACAAGGAAAATCAAACACAAGAAACGTGTGATGCAAAAATTTCAGTAGCTCACCACTGCAAGTGGTGCAATTATCAGCGAGCCTCCAAGCAGCACAGGCAAACTGCACACACACCCCCTGCCTCTTGCCCCAGTTTTTTATTGCTGAGTGTGACACCCTGGGGAATGGAATACCCCTGGGGTCTGTAGAAGTTGGCTGTTGTGGTGGGCAGCCCCAGCCTACTCACTGATGGGGTGGAGTGAGAAACTGAAAAAAACCCTTGACTCTCTGTCAGCACTGCTTAGCTAAAGCATTCCTGAGTTATCAACAGTGTTTCCAGCACAAAAAACAGCACCATCTACAACCTGCTGTGAAGAAAATTACTCAAACCCAACCAAAACCAACAACAAAGGTCTTAGTTGTTTTCAGAGATTTCTTTGAAATGATGATGGTCTGTAAAAGTGTAGATGAAATGGAAAATTATGTTGCAACTCATGGACATGACTCATTTTGCCTGTTTGGGGAAACGGTTGATACGTGCCATTGTAAAACTGCAAAATAATATATTTCTTTGATCAGCTCTAGCTTCAGTGTGCAAAAGCTTTGTGTATTTCCATTAATTCTGTCATAGAGGTCACAGAATTCTGTAAAGAGGTCTTCTGGAGCTGTGTGTGAAGGGGAGATTCAGAAGGGGTTTATTTTGTCATTTCTGCCGCACTTTTAAATAATGATAACTAGTTCCATTTTAGGGCACGGGATTGTTTCAGTACCATAGAGTAATCTGAGCTGGTTTTCATAGTAATTCTGTGTTTACATCACAAAAAATACAGAGGAAGGTGTTGTCCTTCCCTACAGTTTTCATCCCCTGTTCTTGCATCTTACATTCTCTTTATTTCTTCTCTCCCAGAATGAATGGTAATTCTGAGATAATAAGCTTTTCTGGCTCTGAGATCCTCTCTGTTGCAGTTTTGGTTGTGTGTTTGGAGAGAGGGAGAGCAAATTAAGGAGTGTTGTCAAGCCTGGCTTCATCTTTCCAGCTAATTTTTAGTTCTGCAGGGATTACTTTTTCCCATTGAAAAGAATGCATCAGTAACTGTTCTGGTTCATCTGTCTTTAACAGATTAGTTACCTCACATGAGAATTGTTAGTTACCTTTATTATAATCTGGTTTTCTGGTGATAATGCTTCTTGAATTTTTGTATGCTTCCTACTGAATGTAGTTGATACGTGACCGTGAAATTGTGCTGTGATTAACTTGTGTTCTGAGAGCAGAGGCAGCAATCAGACAGTGAAAGAAATAAGATTTTCTCTATTCTCAAGGGTAAAAGTAAAGTTCAAGTTTGCTGTTTTACCTTGTTCATACTAATAGTATTATATCATGCTTCTCTGCAATTACAAATATTCTAGTCTTGTAAAAATAATTGATATCAGCCACTGTAAGAACCTTTCTTTTTATTTAACATATGTTATAAAATCAGTGGTTTCACATGAATAGACTTAGGCAATGCTGCTTGAAATGGTAGTAATTTAATTAGAATGATACTTGTAAAAGCTTTTTACCTCTGGTCAGTTTTGTTGGAAACTGTAAACTTGGAAGTCGTTCAGTTTTATCTGTTGGTTGATAATGTTGTTTGATGGACAGACTTCAGCATATCTCAGGGAGCAGGGTTCCTGGATGTGAATGCTAAGGTGGGAGGTAAAATAATGGAAGGTATGGAGATTGTGGAAGGGAGGAAGAGAGTTTCTTCTCCTTTCTGTTGGTCAGGAATTTGTCTCCAAGTGAGTAAAAGTTGTAATGTCATAATCTGGGAGGAAGGTATACTTTACTGAAACATTGCAGACCATGAGTCTTATTATTGCTACTTACTTAGTGCCTAGAATATGGAATTATTTTTATGTTTTGTCTAGTCCTGGGTAGCCCAGATTTGATCAACTTCTGGAGTAGCTGTTTCTGGGATGAACCAGTGACCTGCTAACCTCTCAGTGTAAATATGACCATCAGTCTTACCAGAAGTAAGATACAGATTTTAGGTGATGTGCATTCCATATGTTCAGTTCTCTGGATGTTGAGAAAGTGAGTTAGTAAACGTATTTGCTACAAGTGATTTGTGATAAAATACCAAGCATGAGAGCCTGTGTTGGTAAGTGAATCAGTATGACCATGTGAAATGGCAAATGAAGGGCAGGAGGCAGACAAAGTGTGCTTTTGCTGCATGGGAGCTTGGTTAGAAAGATTAAGTTGGTGTGGTTTTTGTCAGAATCAATTCGTGCCGCTAGTTCAAGGCCTATACACAAAAATCAAAGTGGTAGTGTTTGGTTTAGTTGATTATGGCTTTGCATGTTTGAGCAGGACTTGATACTGGAATAGATCTCCTGAGATTCCTTTAAAAACACACACACTCTTTCATTCTTGATCCTGTACAGTTTATTTTAAGTATGTATTGCTTCAGCACTGGATAACCTAGGCTTTATGAAGTTCCCTGTGATTTAAGCATGCAAAATGACTAGAGAATAGACAAGACTAGTCTTGACTCAAAGATGTTTCCTAAAATTAGTTGGAGTAATCTACAATTATTTTGAAAATGTATAGTTAAAAAATTGCTGAAAATGTTTGCCAACTATTCATCCTTCTGTTATAATATATTTTAAAATAATGTGAAATAGACGTGCTACAGACTTTTTTCCTCTCCCTTAGTCATTACTGTGGTATCTCACACTGTTTAAAACCAGGGGTGATAACTGGTCATTCAGATTTCATCTAAGAACTAGCAGTGGATTGTTTGGTTGTGTTTCTGTATAATATTTATTTATCAAGCAGTATATGTTTTATATTCTTTATGGGTAAATTAATAGTTTGAATAATATTTGTGTTTTCCTTATTATTTCTATATACATCAGCTGTGAAAAGAGCTGGCCAGTGTCTTCACAGAAGCATTTCAGGGACATGATGTTTAGCTGGCATGACTGGATGCAAATTTAAGCATCCAATTTTGAATACAGATTAACAAAGTAATTATGATACAGTTTGCAGTCAGTGCAGGTGGAGAGTACAGGTACTTATGAAACTGTAAACATGTATTTTCTATTTTATAATAATCCTGGTTTCAAATGTTTGCCTAAATAGTTTTGCTATCCAGTAGTTTTCTGTTATTTAATTTTGTAAATGTGCTTATGATGCCATTTCTATAACTATGCCTTTGTTTCATTTTACAGAGGAAATAAAGGCTGAAACAGAAAAGCAAAGGTATGTGATAGTTCATTGTATTAAGTGATAGTGCTTTTAACATCTTAAAATGTGTACCATACTTATTCTGCATGGGGAGTATGGACTCTCTCTGAAAAACATTTTCAGCGTATTTTGGGTGGTTGGTGGTGTCTGGAAATGTACAGATAGTGCTGCTTTATGTGTCTGGCTGTTCTGGTGCAGGGCACAGGGCTTAGAAGGGAGCAGGGTGGCATTCTCTGGCCTGGGAGCGTAGGAAATAGGGATCAGAGTTGGAAAAGGTCTTCGTGGATGGCACAGAAATTTATTTCAATGTATTGCTGGAAGAGCCTTGAAGTAGATTCAGAGAAGGGGGAAGAATGCAGGTAAAATACTTGGAGTGATCAGAGGGAGGAGGTTGGGGCGAGGAAGTGGGAGTGAGCAGAAAAAAGTAATGTAACTGGCAAAGGTAGTGTCTGGAAAGGACCTTGTTAGGGAATAGATTTGTGAAGGCAATTCTTCTACAAGTGGTGGTAAAACCAAAAATTGGCATTCAGCAGTCTTTTGCTGTCAGCAAACTTCTAAGTGTTGCTGAGCTGTGGGATCTGTTATTGGCATTTCATTACATGTTCCACAGGGTTGTCTTCCTCATCCAGTGTTCCTAACTCTGAGTCAGGACTGGGAGGTGAAGACTGTTCATACCACTTGTTGAGAGAATTGGATCAGTGGGTGAAACTGAGGATGAAAATGTTCTTAGGCAGCTGGGTGCTGCTTAGGGATCTCTATTCTGCCCTGTAACTGGATTTCAGTATTGGGCAAATCATTAAAACCACAGCTGTCAAAGTTGGATGCTAAGGATTTCTGCTTCATCTCCTGGATATTTGAGCAGAAATTTACAGTTTTGGTTTGGAAAATAGAATCACTTCCAGCAGTAATTAAGTCAGTGGGAACTTTGTTTAAGAAGATGTAAAAGAAAACTTAATAAAATCAAATATGCTGAAAAATTTAGTCTTGCAGCTTATAAAATTGGGCTTGTAAAACTTAAAGGGTGCATCTGATTGAAATTGTGCTTTGCTTTCCCCCAGCAGGATGAAGTCAATACAATGAGCTCATAGTAAGATTGTAAAAATAAATTTCATATTTATATAGCGTTTAGAAAACATTGCATCCAGCACTACAAGATTGTCTCAGACAGAAAGTAATAATAGGAATTTATAATAGGTTTTTCTTAGAGTGGTATAAATAAAGCAGAAGTCCACATTGTGAAGCATGATAAGAAAAAATGCTTTATGTTAAATATTCAGTGAGAGATATTTGTTCTGGGCACTGAATAAGGAAAAGTAATATCCTGTAGTTAAATACCGTGCTAAAACTAATGAGACCACAGAATTAAAATAATTTATACAAATGTGGTTGAGCCATTTCTGAACTTCCAGTGCATAATTTCTGCCCTATCAATATCTGAAGTTGGGATCTTTTTGGGAGTAGAATTGGTATGTCTTATCTTCCTATAGCCATTTTCTAAATAGATTTTGGTTTCTTTGGTGCTGTCGTTATTTTGACAGTAACCTTTTGCTACTGTGAAGGCTTTGCTGGTCTTGGAAATTGTGAATGGACTTCTCTATTCTTAGTGTAGAGTTAAATTGTTTAGGTGCAGTAGAAAATACTGTTTTTCTAGGCCCTAGAATAGAGAGACTTCATAGTCTATTAAATTATTTTCAGGATCTTACTTCTGTAATTGAGATTCAAATGTCCTAATAAGGGATTTTTAATGGTGAGTGTTTAAATTTTTCCAGTCCCTGTTCAAGGTAACTGATCTCAGTTAACCTAGAATGAACTGAAGAGTAGATAATTTCCACTTTCCAGAAATTTTGCATGGAAAACAGCTCATTTTGTTCTGCTATTTATTTTTTAAACAGGACTGGTATTTGGTAGTGGGGTGCAGGGGAAGGGAATAAAAAAGTACAAGCTGATTTATGTAACCATTACGCAGCAAATGCTGCCAAAATAAATTTCCAAATCCATTATTTGATACATACCTTAGCCTTTCTCTATGGCTAATACATAAATACCAGCATATTTCATAATTCCCATGCTTTGTAGATGCCTTGGGGGAAGAAGGTGTTGGGAATCGTTGCTGGGTTAAGAAGCCATTCACTGACATTAAGAATTCCTTCTGAGTTTCTCTTCTCCTGTCTCTGCTATCCCCTTCCCTTGCATTCCCAGCAGTGTGAAGAGCTTTACTGAGTTGCTTTTCCAGAGACAAATGTGCATCATCTTCCATATTTAATATCTTGCCCATTTTAAAATAGCTTTCAATTCAGAGAATAGGAGATGCTCCAGGCTAATGTAGCAGCTTGCTGTGGCATGAGTTCTTAATTTTTGGAATCTCACCATGGCCTGCTCCTTGTTTTGAACAATTCTGGGTTTATTTTCAGAGTGGTCTTTTTAACTTAGATGATTTCAATGGGCATAATCGCTAGATGAGGTACGGTCTTGTCATAAGACACAAGCAACAGATAACTGCCCTTTCATTCCTCAGAGTAAAGCTTTTATAGGGAGTATCACAGAGATTCAGGAACATAGAAGAATCATGAATCAAGAATACTTCCTCTGCAGCTTATCTGATTAGCGTGTTGTTCAAAAGAGCTCTGCTTCCAGCAGAAAAATACAGGGCAATAAATAAAGTTATGCATCCAACAAAAAAAACCCCAAAAAACCCAAAACAACTCTGGCCTTCTTCAGAGGTTTCTTTTTTTTCTTTCAGGAAAAAAATGTATAGGGATAAATTCTTAAACCTTCAAAAGAGATGTAGCCAGTAAAAAGTAGCATCTTAATACTAATTACTCACTCTTAAGTCTTGAATTTGGGTGCCCTTTTTAAGCAACCTAAACAAGATCTATTTGAATGTGGTGACAGATATAATCTGAAGGACAATCCAGCCTGCTCCTTGAAAAGCTGAAACTAATTTGTATTGATTAGTTTAAGGCCCACTCTATAATGTGTGAGACTGCAGACATGCTGTGGATTTATAATGAACTCTTAGCAGTCCATTCTTCTACTTTGGGAACATGAAATTGAGTGCATTCCTTGAAGCATCTGTTTTAATTAGCAACGTGCATGCTGTGTTTCAGTGCAGTTGTTCTACCAAGATCTATTTGAATTACTGCAAGAATTCTGTGAGCCTTCACTACAGAATGTGACACTTTGCACTTTTTTTAATACTGCTTTTCAAGCCAGTGTTGTTTACCTTTTATCTAAAGGTACCTATGAGTGCAAAAAAAAGGTTGGGAATGCTTTATATAAAGGTGATGAGTTATTCTATGAAATGAAAAATCTAAACATCTTGCTTTGAGCCAAAGCGAAACTGCATTGATGCACTCAAATTAGTGAAAAATGACCCATTCCTAATTATCCTTTTGTGATATTAATGATCATGACCTTTCTAAAGGTGCTGTAATCAATAAAACTTCAACAGCTCAGAATTTTCTTGCTTTTGTACAGTTAGTATTTTCAGATAATTTACCCAAGTGAGATATGTTGGTAACCACTCGACTGTTAAATTAAGTGATGTTACCTGAAGCAGAGATTGAGATAAAGGTTCTGCTCATTTTGTTCTGTTAGTTTGGTGCTTTTGCCAGTCTAGTAAGGGGAGTCCTTTGGTATTTGAGAGGAAGCAAGTCTTTCTGCTTCCATACCAGCAGGTACCACTGGATAGCCCCTTAGTGGGCAAGTGGGTCAATTTGCCTGGTCCACAAAGGAGCCGTGAAGTATAAAAGGTGTTAAGAATACTTCATGGGTTACTATTGTTAGAAGTTTGTCTTTCCTAATGTTAATTTTTTTGATATTTTATTTCATTCATAAACATTGTGGTGGTGAGAACAATTTGTGTGATCACTTTACAGTATTCTAATACAGTCATTCTGTTTAGTCCCCCTCATGGAGAAGCAAAGTCTGGTTCAAGCACTCTTCCACCTGTGAAATCAAAGACAAGCTTCATTGAAGCGGACAAATACTTCCTACCATTTGAATTGGCCTGCCAGTCCAAGTGCCCCAGGATTGTCAGTACATCTCTAGATTGTTTACAGGTCTGTATGAAGATGAGTTTTTACTATCAACTGTAAAATCCTGATGCTTTGGAGGGGGAGTAGTTATATGAAATAAATAATGTCATGGGGTTTTTATTATTTTACTTTACAGAATGTGTTTGTCACAAAGGATGAATGTATGCCTGATTTATTGTGTAGCGTATGTGTGTTTTTCTTTGTGTGTTTTACCAGGGTTTCCTGGTTGGGTTATTATGTACAGCAACCTATTTTCATGTGTTTAAATGTGTGTTGAACAAACACAGCAGGTATAGCATTAGAAATTCATTTTATACTATTTATAATTGCAGCAAAATATTTACAATTTAAGATGTCTAGTCTCTCAAAACTCTCGAGGTTCCTGTAATGTTTTCAGAAGAAATTCTACAACATTGTATTTAGCCATTCACTCCTCCAGAGCAGCCCAACAGTGAACTCAGTTTACAGTCACAGGCACATGTGTGCCTGGCCTGCTCTTGTGCCATGATGCTACTCTGTGTAGCATGGGGATTTACAAGTACTCTTGTGCCTAAAGTGTTCAGAAGAGGATTTTACTAATTTTGTAATTAATTTCACTTCTAACTATTGAAGACCTAGGGAAAGCAAAGGATACTAGAAAACCAAACCCCAGAAAAAACTCTAAAAAATAGAACACCAGCTAGTAGCTCAAATAGAGAGCGTTTGCAGATGGTTTATCTGGTATAAAAAGCATTTGCATATTGACTATATATAAAGACTTCTGTGATGTAATTTTTGGAATCCTGTTTGGTTTAGAACATTAACTGCTGAACAAAACTTTAAACTTGCTGACAAACTTTGTATAGCAGTTGCTGACTGAAAATTGAATAAATCTGGAGGATATATAAAAAATCCTTGATGTTTTATGATACATGGGGTAAAAGGTGCTGTTTTATTTATTCTGTGCGAGTTAGAACTATCAAGTGAATTTATTTATAACAAAAAGCTGGCTTAATTTTTTAAAGCTCTTATTTACATGAGTTTTTTTCCTCTCTCCAGAAACTTATAGCATATGGGCACTTGACAGGGAATGCTCCAGACAGTACAGCTCCAGGAAAAAAACTAATTGATAGAATTATCGAGACAATATGTGGCTGTTTTCAAGGCCCTCAAACAGACGAAGGGGTTCAGCTACAAATAATAAAGGTAACATGTTTAATACTTCCTGTATTTATAGTGGTGGCAGCAGGAAGACATTCTTGACCTCAGAGTTCAAAACCAGAAGTGCTTAATTTGTAAATGTCATGGTAGTGTTAAAATATTTTCTTTATCCTGTTTCTTGGAGATGGAAACTCCCTATTCTTTGCCCTTCCCCTAATTTCTTCCACTGCATTTTGGGTGAACTCATGGTTGTGGACTTAAGTCTGGTACATAGACCACTGGGTGAAATTCATTCACAGCAGACCTGTGGAGCCTCTAATTGTGAGGAATTACTGTCAAACAATCCTGCACTCCCAGTGGGAGAAATGGTAATTAAGCAGCAGATCTTAAAATCCATTTTGGAATTTGTTGATGAAATGCAATTAGACCCGGCAGTTGGACATTACCATGGTAGCTTTGTACTGCTGTGTCATACACTTTTGCTTGAAGGAGGTCCAGGGTTTGTTTCCACAGCTTATATAAATGTTGCATGTGGAGTTTGTACAGATGTTTCTGGGGAACCTATTTCTGATTGCAGCCATTAATTATGGGTATTTGTTTCAGGAAATTACTATGCCAAGTACTAGAATTTGGCTGCTTAGTGGAAATGCTGTACCCTGTTCCTGTAACAGCAGTCTTTAAATAACTGTGATGGTGAACAGGAGTGAAGAATACATTTGAAGTTAGTTAAGCAAAATTGAGTATTTGTTACCTCATAATCTTGTGTATATGTATCGTGAGGCATTGACATTTCTTGCAGATTGTACTTACTTGTATTAATGCAAAGAATGTACTTTGTTCTTCTCCTTTTCATAGCTCAAACCTTCCCTGTTCTTTTTTGCACTCCACTTCTGCAGATGGTTGTTACAAATGTTGGTTCATGCTGCTGTTTTCTAGATTTTTTGTGTTGTTTTGCTCATGTCTTTAAGATGTTTTCCATCCTGCAAAGGGAAGTTTTTATTGATTTAAACTTTCAGTGGCTGAAACTATTATAACTCTCTCGCATTGTAATACTGTCTGTTTGAATGCTTTCTTATTCCAATCCTCCCTGCCTGAAGAGGCTTTAAGAGCTAATATTCCTGCTGTTCAGGAGAAAATTTGAGAAAGTCAGTTCTTCAACAATTGCAAAGTGCATTAAGTGTGTACACTCTTTTAGTGCCTTAATTTCTTTTATTGTTTTTGTGTAGCTAATTGCCATGTTAGAGTAACTGGGAAAGTTGAGAGTGCTGTTTTGACAAAGATGACTCCATCTTTGTCCAACACACAGAACACCATAAAAAGCTTGAAAATTTTAAATAACCTTGGCAAAGACCAGAACTTTTGACTTTGAGAGAATAATGAAACTTCTAAGTCAGTCATACTCTCTTAGGCCTCCTAACACTTCAATTCGGAGATGAATGTGGACCCTGCTTCTCCAGTATGATTTGAAGGATGATCTTCTTAGACTCTTCCGTGGTTCTGGTGGTTAGTATGTTGTCTGAAGAACCTTAATTCCATCAGGGGGATAGAAGGCAGCAGACCTGGATCTCCTGCTTTTTTTTTGCTGGTGTTCCCAGGCTGTTACCCTCAACATAAGCAGCACTCCCACAGGGCAGCTGCTTCACCAACACCACAGTGAAAGCTGAGAACTTTGATCACTTGGACGCCTTCCTCTCTGGAGGGTTGTCTTGGTTCTGCATGCAGGATGGGCGGCCCTTGGGTAGCGTGCTGCCCTCACTCTGGGATCTGGGAGCCATCATGGGGCAAGAGCCAACAGGCACTGCAGGTTTCCTACTTGCGTGGTGCCTTTCCGGGGTGGAGTCATCTTCAGCCAGTTCCCAACTGCCAGAGCTGCTCAGACATTCTGAAAAGACCTTTCTGCTGACTACCAAGGAAATAATCTTCTTGCTGACACAGACAAGTGCATTTTGTCTTTTTTTAGCTATCTAAGCTTTAGAGTCATGTCCTGCAACAAGAGACACCAGTTTAACTTTTCTGCTCCTATCGCTCACGTGTTCTCTTCTCTGCTGTGATGCTCTTGTTCTTCATCTACAGACTCTGTGATGAACCAGAATGGGAAACTGGCCTTTTCCTTCATTTCCCTTGTAGTTTAGTTTGTTCGGGTGTAATTCTGATATGAAGCCACACAGCTTTCTTGTGTAGTTGTTGTGGTGGGGATTGTTGTGGCAGAAATAATGCAAGTAATTAGTCTGCTCATGCAATTAAAAGAGGTTTATTCAAATTGTGTGAAATAACATCCCTTGATTGAATCTTTCTGCCTCCAGGCTTGCTTTCCTAAGGCTGCTGTGGCATTTGTGGTGGGTGAGTGCAGACTTGCACTGACAGTTGCAGAGGTCTTGAAGTTCTGTTTATGTGTCTTCTGGCCTTTTGGTGCCTGCAGAACTAAAACTATGGCAAAACTTGTCTTTTTTTCTTCTTTTTTTTTCTTTTTTTTTTTTTTAATTTATAGGGAATGAATAAGGATGAGGAGGGAGTATTTAATATGATATCAACTGTTTACACTCATGTGTTTTCTTTCCTTGGTTTGCCATATGGAAAGTATATAGGTACTTTTACAGCTTAACTTATGTTTGTGTGTACTTGATGGCTGTAGTCTGAAAAGTTGAATGTTATTTAGTGACTATTTTTAGTGTCACTTAAAAATTATATATCTATGCAGGTTATTTGATTTAAGGAGCTTTGACTTAAGGAGTTCAGTTTCCTGTGTTTTTCAAAAGTCGATCCATGCTAACGCATTACTCTGTGATAAGTAAGTGTTTGGACTGCAAGTTAACTTAAAAAAAAAATTGAAAATAACTCTGTAGATGCTCTCAAAGGAAACAGAATTATGTGATTCTAGTAGCTAATTCACACTAGAGAGAGGAGCTAGGGCGACTGTGTTTTATGTGCTGTTCCAAGTACTCAGGAGTTTCCAAGCAACTGAATTACGAAATCAAGACAAAGTAGGCCCGTGCTGATCAGATGACAGCTGTACTGTGTCATAAATCTTCCAAAGATAAGATGATCAGAGTTGGCTGAGAGGAAGAAAAAACTGACCCTGAGTTGAAAATTTTTCTCCTGGTTGTAGTCACATTATTTTGCTGTAACCATGCTGTTCTTATAGAATATTCAGTGTGAGAGGAATCAAAAGTGTAGAGTTATAGATGGATGCTGGGTGTTTTTAGTAGAAGATTACTGTTAATTTAGTTTACTTTTAAAATTACATTTGTTTTGCCTCACAAAGCAGGATACTTCCTGAACTGTTCTAATCCATTTGTTTTAAATAATAGAAAATTCACTTGGAAAATGTGCTTCAGGCTAAAAGAAAAAAATACTGTGAGTGTCACACAAAGATATGATAATCTGTAACTCAGGAAGTTATCCTGGGGATTTTTCTCCTTTCCCAAAGCCATCCAATGGTTGTTTATAAAAATTAATAAGCCTTATTTATAGTAAGTAGGTGGCAGCACAGAACTGTAAGGTCTTTCCCAAACACAGACCAGTAAGTATGAAGGACTGGAGGGAAAGCATAAGGAAACAAACTCACAGTCGGAATCGTCGCCAGTAGTTTCAGGGCAAAGAGGGCTTGGTGGCTGTTGGTATTTTTGCAAGTTTTGTGACAAAGAAAGCTTCCTTGGAAGGACCTGAAGGAGAATGAGGCGGCTCTAACCTTTCACAAAGGTTTCCTTCTGTTTCTAAAGGGCAGCAAAGGGGAGGAGTAAATAAAGTACGCTTTTTTTTCCTTTCGTTTGCTTATTAGCTCACAGTGAGGATACTGTGGGAGCAGATGAGCTAAGTCTGACCAGAAGGAGTGGGAACTCAATTGCAAAAAGCCTTGAAGAGCAAAATTTTACATGGTAAAAAAGAGCAATGTAATGCTGTGACTCCATAGGAGTAGCTTGCTGTTCTCACCTCTGCAGGGAGCCATTTGTCTGTCCAGGCTTTGCTCCCAGACTTTTCCCTTACCCCATCCCTTGTCCTAGCAAGCATTTAATACTCTGCATGTACTGAAGCCACTTTCAAAACAAACAAAACCCCAAAACTAAACACCAGAGAACCACCTGAGGGTGCTTTTTGTTTTCGATGATTTTTACTTGTATTGATGAGTTGCTGTTAAAATAGTACAAGTGGCTTCATTCTCTGTACCTGTTGCAAAATAAGAGTAAGAGTGTGGCTGGGAGGAAAGCAGAGCTTTTGTTACTCCATCTCTCAAGGACCTGTGTTTTGTAGCAGTTTTGGATTTTGAGTATTCCTGCTTTTCTGGGAGCTAAGGTAATTGTCCTCTACTCATCTGTCACCCCTCTCTTCTTCCTTGTGTTGAACATAGTAGTTGCTTGGTCACAGAGTAAGGGGGAGTAACTTGAAGAAAAGTACTAAAATGAGAAAGGAAGGATTTATTTTTCTAACATGTGAGTTCACAAGGGTTTCAGAGGAGCAATACTGCTACTGCTCATAACGTGTGGTTTCTCAGAGTTAGCTGTCATGCCATTGTGATAATGATACACTCTTCTATGATAGAGAATCAAGTGATGTTGTCTAGGGCATATCATCAAATTGAGCCCTAAATGGAAACTGTCAAGAGGGAAGGATGTTCAGAAAGTGATTGTAAAATTCTTTCTGTCTTGCGTTTGTTTTCATATTTCTACTGGTCTGGCATACTAGCAGAAGAGAAATGTGAAATTAGAATAACTAATAGCCTGAGGATGACTCTAAATTGTAAGGAGGATGGAAGATATTAGCAAAAGATCAAAGCTAAAAATGCTTATCAGTTTGCAAATGTGCATGGTAGTCATTAAGATTTGTATCTAGTGCCTGGGAAGGAAAGAAACCCAAAGAAGTGACTATCAAGAGCTCTGTAAACTCTTGGTAGTTTGATATCTGCAGGGAGATGCCCTGTAGAAACCCTGATTCCTCAGGCTGCACAGAAAATATTATTCAGTGAATTTGGATTAAGATGTTAAGGAGGTATGTCTCAGTGTGTGTTTGAAGCATTTCTTTGCTTCCACACCTCTAATCAGGTGGTGTGAAAAGAACCAGGCTCTGCTATTCATAACAAGCATACTGAAAAAAGTTAGGAAATTGAAGCTGTTAAGCCAATTAAAACAAAAGAGCACATAATCTATCTGTAGCCTTGTCACCTTTCTCTAATAGCTGGCTCCACTTTCTATTATTAAAAGTTGGGTGAAAAAACATCATAAGATTTTGCTGAACTGAGGTGGAAGTTAAAATTGACTTTTCAAATATCAGCTTCTTACTCATCCAAATATAAGCAGGAGACAGAAGATGACACAAAGATGACATTAACTTTATGAATGATATCACCAGAACCAGAGATGGAGACTGGAGCCCCCTGCACCTTTCATTAGTGTCCCTAGTGCTAGGCTGCAAGAGACCTTGTCTTCCAGGTGAAGAGCTGTAGGTGGTTCCTAAACTACTGTATTATTGAGT
The DNA here is from genome assembly GCF_028769735.1 of Zonotrichia leucophrys gambelii. Taxonomy (NCBI): domain Eukaryota; kingdom Metazoa; phylum Chordata; class Aves; order Passeriformes; family Passerellidae; genus Zonotrichia; species Zonotrichia leucophrys. Next base: position 119,019,108 of record NC_088171.1, on the reverse strand, counting down.
ATGTGTGTGTACATATATCAGTGATATAATTTGTAACTGAGTGAAAGAAATATTAACTAAATATGTACTGTGTTGGGTCCAGACGGTAGTGGTTTGGAAAAAATAGCTGTTCAGCTTGTTTTCAAGAGTGACTGATGTTACTTTTTAAGGGGTTTGAGTGAGAGATGGGTACTATTTCTCCACTTCTTGGTGCCTTGGGTGTATAGAAGTTCTGACAATGTCAGTAAGAGATGCGAGGTGTGGTTTGACGAGTAAATTATCCAACCTGAGCTATCTTTTTTAACTGTGACAAATTTTAAAAAATAGGAGCTTTCCAGTGCTTCCAGTTCTTTCTTTCTTACCCCAAACATCCCATTGAATGGTAACTGTCAAAGTTTTTAATGCTCAAAATTCCCTCATTCCTTCTACTGGACTACAGTGATGGATACAAACTGTTGCAAACCAGGCTCTCCCCCTTTCCTTCCACTCTCCTACACACATCCCTGACAATGTTTTCAAACCCTGTCCTCAGATTTTATGTGCCTCTATTTCTGCCCTTTATTAATCCAGCCTGCCTCTGCCTCACATAAAGCTAATTTGTTCCTTACTTCTGTGTTATCTGATCTTCCACAGGCTTACGTGCTTTTATTTTTTTGAAGAGAGGCAGAGCTAACCAGGATCAGGAAGAAATAACCAAATTTCTACAGAGGGGCCAACACAATTTTCTGGCATCTACCAAAAAGAGCTTGTTGTAAAAGGCAGTTATCTGAGTATAGCTGTCTAACCTCATACTCAATTTTTGTTCATCACATTTACATTTATTTCTAAAACAACTTTTGGACCCTTTGGCTTCCCTTCCAGGCTTTAATGGGTAGTCTGTTCCTGTTTTGTGTTTAGAAAATTTGAGGATGACTTCTATTAGCTACCTCTCTGATGGTTCCTTTGGTTGCTTCATGCTGTTACGTGCTATGAAACATGTAATACTTTGATATGTTGATGAAAAACACTCAGTTTAATATAACTGGTATGATTTTCCAATATAGGTACAAGAGTATGGAGGAAAACATAATTAAATTGTATTCAAAATATTTATTTATATATATTTTAGAAGTAGTCCAGTTTTGGTATTTATTAATTTGTAAACTTTTTGACTGATAAATGTTTTGACTGGTAAATGTATCTATGTGTGTTTATTTAGGCTTTGCTCACTGCAGTAACATCTCAACACATAGAAATCCACGAAGGAACAGTACTACAGGCTGTAAGAACATGTTACAATATCTACCTAGCGAGCAAAAATCTTATCAATCAAACTACAGCCAAGGCCACTCTAACACAAATGCTGAATGTCATTTTTGCACGTATGGAAAATCAAGCAGTGAGTATCTCAGTGTCTTTATTTAGAAACTACCTCTTGAAAGCAAACCAGCTTGAGACATTTGTTTCATCATTATTAAGGCTTTTTGGCTTTTCTAACTTGGGTACTTTGGGGAGAAAAAAGAATCTGGTATCTGATATTTTTCTTCTTGTGTTTTGCCCTCTGAAATAGGTGGAAACTATGAAGTTTGGGGTGGGGGTGGTGTACAGAAGTCACAGAAATTCTTCCCTTTCTGGGGATTCCAGAACAAGGGAGCACAAAAAAGAGTTTGCCTTGATGTTTTTCCAAACACACCTTGTTTATTGTCACATCTACTCCCTGAGCTTCCTAATAGGGCAGGCAGACAACTCTTGGCTCTATGGTTTATGTAGTGTGGTCATCCCTTCTTTGATAGCGAAGGTGTGAGCTACATGCATAGTCGGGAAGCATCCCTCTTGCAATGGATTAACCCACCATACTGAAGTTATTTATAATTAAACAAAGATGCATTTTCTTACACTGCTACTGTGTAAGCAGAGACAATAGATATCTCTTCTCTATAAAATAATGCATATATCTTATTGTTTTATTTTGATAGTGAATTTCTTCTGTGTTTGCAATGCTTTTGTAGCTTCAGGAAGCCAAACAGATGGAAAAGGAGAGACACAGACAGCAACACCATCTCCAACAGTCTCCAGTAAGCCATCATGAGCCTGAATCACCTCATTTGAGACATATTCCAGCACAGGCTGATCAGCTGTCCAAAGACCATGAGAGAGAGCTTGACCACAGCACAAACGATGTGGACAAGAGCCTTCAAGAAGATATTGAGGCAGAAAATGGATCTGACATTTCTAGTGCTGAAAATGAACAGACAGAAGCTGACCAAGCCACAGCAGCAGAAAGTAATCAGTGTGTATTTCTGTTTCATGGAGGGAGGGAAAAGGTCTGTTAAAACAAAGGCTTGAGGACTGTCTTTTTTTTCTATCCCAAATCTGGAGTAATACAGGCATAAGTTTTCAGATAGTTGAGTAATGCAAAATGCCCATTTGTCCTTGTTACCACTGTCCTTCAAGAGCATACTCAAGTCCTGCACTCTATAGGTCTGAATCAAAAATTACTTTTTGCTTCTGTGTAATATTGTGAAAGTTTTTGAGAACATCTCAAAACCCTCAAGTTTTCCATGTTTTAATGTATATGAAGATACAAAATTGATGTGTTTTGTTGGCACAGGCCTGTAGATTAATTGCCATTTACAATGGCAAATAATTAACATTTCAGGTTAACCACTGGAGTTCTTGCATTCTGCAAATACCTATTTTTGAAGCATCCAAACATTTATTCTGAAATATTAAGTGCAAGCAAAGTACCATCTTAATTTCAGAGTTTCTCATTAATCCTTGTTTGTGTTTGTTTTTCTTTTTAAAGATCTTTCTAAAGCTGATGGAGGAACTTACGATGGTGAAAGCAATGAGTGTGAAGAGAAGGCACAAGAAATTGTAGAAAGTATTGTGCAGGAAATGGTGAACATAGTAGTTGGAGGTATTATATTAATATCTATCAAGTCAACTGCGGTCTGGTTCTTGACCTTAAGAATTATTTTACCACTTTCAAATATTTAACTAAAATTTATCATCATTTAAATATGACTTGCATGCTGAAGAAGACAGTTGTGCTGTCAGACTTCAGCAGTGCATTATTTAACAGTAAAATGGACAGGATTTCATATATGGATTTACACTTGATATTGGAGAATTAATGTTCTTTTAAAATACAAATTTGGTTTTGTTTTTTTAATTATTATTTTATTTTGTTTCTGTATAAGCACTCTTCAGAAATGGTCCCTCTCTCCAGTAGCAGTGTCTCACTGTACTTTTCAGTTCGTTGTAAATTGTTTATCAGACTAATGGGTGATGTCCCATACCAATATTCTTGGAAACTTGGTAGAGTGGTGACCCTGACAAGTTTAGTTATAATCAAATTTCTTACTGTAATTTTCATTATTTGGAATTAAGAATATTTGCAATTTTTATAGTTCTGTAGTGCCATGTAAATTCTGTCTTAAGCTCCTCCTTATGATTTTTTTTGTATTTAAATGTTGGCTTTAAAAGCTATTTTTAATCTCATATAATGCTTGTTAATTATTTTTGCATCTTTTCTGATAGATGTGGAAGGGACTGCAGGTGGTGATGGCACAACTGTATCATTAGAGGATGGCAGTGACAGTGAAAACATTCAGGCAAATGGAATTCCAGGAACTCCAATTTCTGTTGCTTATACACCATCTTTACCTGATGACAGATTATCTGTCTCTTCCAATGATACTCAGGTACAAGCAGATATAATTGGGAAATACTGAAAAAAAGTATTAAGTTTTAAATGTTGCCCAATGCTTGTGCAGAGTGATTAGTATAATTCCATAAAATAGGTTACTGAGATGAATTTCAAGAATTAAGTCATGTTGCTTTACTTCAATTCATTACTTAAATGAAATTTTTTGGAATAAATTTGGCATGTGATGTCTTTTTTATCCCAGCATGTTTTTAGTTGTCCCATGGAGTTACTGTTCAAGAAAACTCATTTTCCTGTTTCGTGAAGTGTTTCTGAGAAACTGTAAAACTAGTATTCAATATATATAGTGAAACATGCAGCCAATAATACACTTGCCCGTGTAATTTTAGTGTGCTCTTTTCAAGCAAGAAATAGAAATTTCAAGCTGATGGCATGATCTTAATGCAGTGATTTCAGATGAAGAGTTTCATGTCTGAGAGGATTTGATTTTCATTAACAAAATAGGTGTGAAAATACACTCCCTCTCTTGTATGAGATATGTGTACACTTGTCAGCTGACCAAGAATATTTGCTGTCAGAGTGTACTGAGTAATTAGGTTTGAGAATAATAATTTTAAAGTTCAAAAAGTTACAGTCATGTAGCCATACAAATAGAAGACTTAACATTAAACCTGTTACCTATGTATGGAACAATAATACAGAATTGCAAGAAATTAGTAATAGGCGTGTTTATTGTACCATAGGCATTTTATCAAATGTATCTGGCAGCAGATAGGTAACTATTCATAATCTGTTAATATGTCTGGTGTTTGGGTGTTTTTAAACTAGTTTAAACTATCTACTGAAAGTGCCTGGCAGCAATTCACTGCAAATTACCCTACTTAAACTTGACCTACCTAATTTCATTATGCTCTTTAATTAATTCTGACTTCTTTCTGAGTAGGGCATTTTCAGTAGTGATTTTTATTTCAGTTGGACTGTAGAATGTTTCTGTTTTTTAATCTTGAGACCATATAGCTAAAGTGAGTTGGTTATAATTGTATAATATATTAACCTTTTATTGCTCAGAGGTGGGGATTTCCCTGCATGCCCTGCTAATGCAAAATGGTATACTGAAATATGTTAACTTCCTTAGGAATCTGGAAATTCTTCAGGACCTACCCCTGGTGCTAAGTTTTCCCACATTTTACAAAAGGATGCCTTCCTTGTATTCAGGTCACTGTGTAAACTCTCCATGAAGCCCCTGTCAGATGGACCACCAGATCCAAAGTAAGTAGAATTTAAAAGTTTTCCTAATGAATCTAACAATAAAAATATATATTATATAAAAAAAATTATATAAATATTTTTGTGAGTCCTGTTAACGAGAAACTAACAGTATAGTTAAAAGAATGTAGAAACTTTGGAAAGATACTTTATGTTTTAATGCATCTTCTGTATACCTGTTCAGAAGTTTCTTAACACCTGTCCTTTTATAAGTAGAACATGTTCTTCCTAGTTGCTGTTTATAATGCATTTGAGAAGAGTCTGTATAGAAGATTATCAGGTATTTCTGGTCTTGCACACACTACTCTGCTTTTGGTACCTTCTAGGTTTGTAACCATTGCTGGTTGTGCCCCAGAATTTCTTTTATCTCTGCATAGTGCTCTCCATCCAAAATATAGCTCTGTGCTGGCCACTGGGAAGAAAATTAACTCTACCCCAGCTGAAACCAGCACATTTGTGTGTCCAGTACACATCCTCAGCTCTACTTAATATCAACTCCTCACCTGGAGCTGATAACTCGTTATGATAAATTCATGAAGAAGTGTTCCATGCTTTTGTTCAGGTCGCACACTTCTGTCAGCCTACTTAATCAAAACATAAATGTTTGATAACAAAGATTTTATGTGGCTGTTTCTTCTGACTGAAGATGTCTTCAGTTTCATTTATAGAACTGTTGATTATAAAGCAAATACAGAATCTCCTCTGTAGATGGGTGCCAGTATTAAATTCTGAGTGTCAGCAGAAAGGTTTGCTTTCTGATCTTGGATTTATATGCATATAATTTATATACATTTGATCTGCACATTAGGAACAGTTGCTGATAATTTTCAAGAGGAGTGCTTTTTTGTTCTAAGGAGTGTTAAGAGCTCAAATTGAAACTATAATATGATTTCAAATGACAGTGAAAGGCCTGGTATTCTTCAAATTAAAATCAGCTTTACTGGTCTGAGTCTAGCTTTTAAAGGAGGTAACTTTAAGACAGTTTAGTTACATCAGTGATGTGGATTTAATAAGTTGAAAAGATATGATGTAGTCAAAAGGGTTTGAAGATTTAATCTAGGAACCTTTTAAAATTATCTAGCAATGTATTTTGAAAAGTCAGGACATTAGAGAATGAAGACTGGGGCATGAGGGTTTTTCCTCACTCTTGCTGAGAATTGTCTTCCAGGAAATGCCTTGAAAATCCTGTGGTTTTAGTTAGTACTCTGAGCCTAAAGCAGCCCATTTATTAACGGTTTTAGTGGATTAACTGCCTTGCAAGAGCAGTAATAGCTATTGAGGCACTTGGAGAATCTCATCTGAATCCATGGAGTCCTTGACATTCATATTAGGACTGGCAAAGCTCTTCATGCAAAAACAAATTGGAGAAAAAGGCATTTAGGGCAACCAAAATTCACTCCAATACATTTGAAGATATGCCATATTTGGAGAAGTGCCTGGAATTTATCAATGGTTCTGAGGCATTGCTGGCTTTTGAACTATTACAAACATGCTGTAATTGGAAGAGGAGGCATAGGATATCTATGGCATTTCAAAAGTCTTATCTGCCTCTTTAAAAATCTTACTTTCAATGAAGTTTGTTACGAAGTCTGTAATGAAAGTATTTTTAGATTTTAGGTAACTGAACTTGAAGCTTTAGCTTAAAATCGCAAGTCTGGGACTTAAGATCAGCATTTTGCTTTCTGGGAACCTGGTTAATGTCTTTGTTTCCTTTGTTTCTGGAATAAAATAAGATAGGGGTGAAATACAGCTCAAAAGTTTGCTTGCTGGTTTTTGTTTTCACCTTAAACCTGTTCTAAGTTAAGTGAGCTTTACACATCATACAAAATTTTTAAGGTCAGTGTGTCAGGATTTCAGGTGGGAGCTGGCACTTGTGGGAAGTAGGCAAAATTTAATATTTTACTTATTACTGAAATTCTTCTCATATTTAAAATCTTATATTCCATAGCAAAGTATAATCTGGTCATGTGCTATCTGCATATCTGGTACCATGTGATACAAAACCAAGCCTTCTGCATCAAAACAGATTGTTATGGCAGTGTTCATGCAGTGCCAGCATCAAGTATTTCTTGAAGAACTCTTACAGAGAGCAGTTTTGGATTGACTTTGACCTGTAGCCCATTAGGAGAAATATGAGGGACAAGTTCCTCACTCAGTTTGACTGGCTCTTTTCTTCTCAAAAGCATCTTCAGAAGAAAAGTCTGCTGATGGAATTATATTTTGAGTTTGAAATGTTTGCAGATTGATTTCCCTATCTGACTTTGTTGGGCAGAAATCACTGAGTTTATTTATTTGCAACATACTTGATACTAATTGGCTTTTTTTGTTTTAGCTAGACTGGAATTACTTTTTCTTTTAATTAAGCTTTTATATTTGCAATATATAGCAAATATCCAGCTGCTCTGTGTGTCGCAGATGGACTTGAAGCACTCCTTTCTGTGTCTGGGCTGTACTGCATGAAAAGTTTCCTGTCATTGTTCCCTGTGTTTCAAAGCTGTCCTCTGTCAGGGGTAGCTGTTTAATGAAAGCTGGGGACTGTCCTGTTGGAAAGCCAATTGTGTCTATACCCACTCTTCAGGAGAGATACAGCCTTTTTTTGAAATGATCAGGAGTGAGAAGGAGCATCAGGAGTCTCAGGAGAGAATGGTTTCACCTGGAATGTTACTTATTGCATTGGATTATAATAGATGCAGGTTTCCTTTATGCTTTTTTCATGTGGTTTCAGTGGGTTTTGGCTGTTTTGTTGTGTTTGTTGTTCTGGGGTTTGTGGAGCAGAAATAGTAGGTAGCCCTGTTTCTGACATGAATTCTGGTTTACATGAGTCTGTAAGAATGTTATTGTGGAGAACTTGGCAACACTGCCCTTGCCTGACTTGGTGATGCCATGCTTCAGAGAGGCACATTTTGTGTCTTACTGCTCTCAGAGTGGGATGGGCCCAGTGACTGATAAGTGCTGTGTTTGAGCAGAGAGATGTCAGTGTTGGCAGGAAGTATTGTGTTTACAGTCCTTCAATTCTCTTTCCATGCTGGTGGAAATAGGGGAGGAGAAGGAATTTCCACCTTTTACTACAGGGTTTGGTAGATGGGCTGGATTTTAGATGGGATCTTCCAAAGCTCTGTTTACAGGAAAGAATGGTCCTTCATCCTCTGGCTAAAAGGGCAGCATTGCCTCTTGGTCCTGCTGTTCTGTGGTGCAGAAGAGAGAGTGGTTCAATAGTAATTTTTCCTTTTCTGGAAAAGGTCTTGCCTGCATTCTTGGTTGAAAAATGAACAATTTAACAAAAAAAGACCAAACATCTTTTTATGACCCTTTCTGCAACTGGTTGTGTCAAATTTGAGTTTCTCTCATTAATATTCCACTTGCAAAACCATTGTGGTTTGTACTGACTTTTCAAGAGAATGGTTTTTTATTTTTTATGTCTTACACTGGGCTCATGTGCTGTGTTGTTTTGTTCTAGATCTCATGAACTGCGATCAAAGATTCTTTCATTGCAGCTGCTTCTGTCCATTCTGCAAAATGCAGGACCAGTCTTCAGGACAAATGAGATGTTCATTAATGCTATAAAGCAGTACCTCTGTGTTGCACTGTCAAAAAATGGAGTCTCATCAGTTCCAGAAGTTTTTGAACTTTCACTTTCCATATTTCTTACCCTCCTGTCAAACTTTAAGACTCATCTAAAGATGCAGATTGAGGTATGTTACATTAATTTATAATTAAATGTGTGGGAGGTGTTAAGTGAACATATGTTTATATTTGTGTAGCTTGGTGTTGCTTAAATAAATTTGTTTTCCTTTGTGACTCACAGCTTTTGTGTAAGACTTGCCAGATTTTCCTTATTTTGAAGTTTTCCTTTGGGTGTGGCATGGTACTATTGCAGAGTGTTGCTGAAACTCAGAATTGAGTAGGTTTGTGGCTAAGCTCAACCACTGTTCAATATTGTGATTAAGAAATTTTAGCCCAGCTCTGCATATTATAAATTAGGAAAATGAAAACACTGAGGAAAAGACTGTGTAATATATGGTTTTGCAAAAGATCTTTAGAATAAAAAACTAATGCCATGAAGAGCATTGTGGATTTTTTTTTTGTGATCCCTTGAACAGATTTCTTTCTCTGGGCAAGTCCCAGCTATTCCATCATTGTGGCCACTTCCCTTTGCTTATCAGGGCCTCTGTCAATATATGTCCTGAATAAGATCTCATTTCCTCTGAATGTGAGCACGCAGTTTAACTCCTTGGACTATAAATGGAGAGAAGTCCATATTCTTTGCAGTAAATTCTGAGTCCTGGCAGGCATTGTGGATTTTCAGTGGATCGGCTCTAAGTCATAGGGCAAAGGAAGATGTATCCCCATAGAGGCCATTCCCTTAAGAGTTGGACTCAATGATTCTTGCAGATCCCATCCAGCTCAGAATATTCTATAATTCAGTATGTGGAGGGTTTGTTCTTGAGATCAGCTTTCTGCGCATGAGGTACAAGCAGCTTCTCAGAGCAACTCTGTTCAACCACAGGTTAGCCTCTTGTGGTGTCACATGTGTTAAAGATCTTAATTCTGTGGTGAATAAAGTATTGCTGTGTGCAGTGTGTCCCTGCTGTTTATTTTAGTAATTTTTTGTCTGGAGATTCAGGTGTGAATACTGAAGCTGACAGATTGCCCCATCCATGTGGAGCTTAAGTATGTGAAGAGATGCTTAGAAATGTTGATAAATCTTGCTGTTACAAGGACCTTGAATTCAGGGAATTCACTTCATCTGTGAATGTCATTGAATAAACTGATGTGTTATGGCAGCTTTGGAGGAAGGACCTCATTTTGACAGTAGCATGTGAAAAAATTGTGTTGTGATCACTTACCAGTTTGATACTTCTGTGGGGGAAAACCAGTAAGATTTACAGTGTATGGTTGAGCATAGATTGGATAGAAATGATTGAATGTGCTTTGAAAATACGATGCATTTTGAAAAGCTTCAAGGCCAACTGTGTGCTCAGCAAGACTGTGGTGTGTGTGCAGGGTTTGGCACATCAGACAGACTGGGTGGAGCTGTTCTCAGTCCCACAGCCTCCCTCCCAGAAAGTGTTGGACTTGCTGTGTTCAGAGAGCTTACAAGTCAGCATGTAGGTGGAGAACACATTGCAGTCGGCTTTCCTGACAGAAATTTGATAGGTTTCCATCACTGCCAGCTTTTCACAAATCCCTAATAGAAAATGAAGACATATGAGGCAAACTGGTTATAGGATGCTTTGCACTAATGTAGCAGGTCCTAGAGTATGCTAAAGGCCATGACCACATATCAAGGCTACATTTCCTCCTTGTGAATAGCGAACCCAAAAATTTGATACTGCTGAAGTGCCCATTTTTTACAAAGTACATGGTACAGCAGTTTCTAGAAACTCCTTTCTTTTTCCTGATTGTGAGCTAAGAATTCTTCTTTCAGCTACTGATCCTAAAGGTTATTCTGAAGATGTGGGTAGAAATGTAGATAACTTCACATGCAGTTTGTGTCTTGAAGCTGTAAAGAGAGCCATATGCTCTGATTTACAATATGCAAAATCTCTATATTTTGGGATTGAGGCTGCATTTTTCATCTGTGTAAGAATTTTCTGGCGTGTTTGAAAAGAAAAGTTTCAGATTCTGTTGAAAGTCACCCTCCCGTGGCCTTTTGACTTACATATTTAGGTAACACTGCCCTCTGACAGTAAAATAGTTTGATTTGTACCTTAATTGTATTGTAACAGTAATTCTGAAGGGGTTCATGAATATATTCGCAGCAAATCAAATCCTAGATATCAGAGGAGTTGGGGTGTCATTTAGCTGTGCTTACCATTACCACCCTTTCCTAACTGAATACCTTAAAACTCATACTTCAGTTGACCAAACATAATAAATAATTTGTGGTTTACTTTTCAGTAAGTTAGGAATCAAGTCTCAACTCTGTGATATGAATTGCCATAAGTTATAAACTGATAAACAGCATTTTAAAGTAGCTGAAATGTAAACTATAACTATGGTTTTGAGAAGTTCTTCATTCCAGGATATGCTTTTCCAAAGGTGACACCAGAAGCAAGAAATTGTCTTGGTCTCAGAGGCATAAAGATCTGAAGTGCCTTGATAGTATGCAGTGCTTCCAGCTATTTTCTCTTCTAGCTTAGATTTGGGTTTAGTTTTTGCCCCTGAAACCTTTTCTCTGCTTCATCAGTGACTTCTTTTTAAAATTTTCTACCAGAAAAGAAATACTTTTGCTAGTTGCAGAGAAATATAAAATGTCTTTCAATAAAAGTCAGAAAACACCAAATGTGTAACTGAGGGTTACTCACAGCATGTCATGTATTAAATTTTTGTCTTTCTCTGATTACATGAAGTTGTGGCTGAAATCAGTCTAGTACGCTTAAGCACGTTTAAGCGTGTGCAAGTCTTGGAATTGTTATGTGTTGAACTCCTTAGGTTTCATAGGGATGCTTTCCTTATTAAGACAGTTAGCTGACATTGTGCTGTGTGCCTCTATTTCTCTAAAGAGATTAGTAAAATATAACTATTTTTAGAACATTTTGCTTGAGGAAGTAGCTTACCACCAAAGTTGCCTGAAAATCAGTGTTGCTGGTTTTCCCCAGATGTATGACTTAAAGTGGAGACAGCCTTATGTTTTTCTCTACCTGGCTCATAGCATAAAAATCTCTGTAAAAAATCTGTGTTATGAAGGAACAGTCAGTGCTAAAACGAGGGTAGTTAAATATTTGGATATTTGTGTGATGCTATTGGAGAAGTTGAATGGCTTGAGACTCTCAGCAGTTGTCCAGTAAAACTGTGTTGTGGATTTGGATCCGCAGGTGGCTGTGAAGAGCTGGGCTCTCAGAAGTACAGAACGGTGATGTAATGCCCTGTTCACTTTTGAGCTCAGGTGCTGTTACAGCAGTTGCTGCTGCCCAGGGAAGAAGCAAGAAGAAGCTTTAGTTCAGCTGCTAAGCAAGCTTGGCTGAATTAGTCAGCCTATGGTGCTGATGAGTCTGGGGAGGAGCTAATTGATAGGGGATAAAATAGTTTCTGTTCCAAACAACAGCACCTATACTAAAATAGTTTCAGAGCAAACTTATCTGTATTCTAGTGAAGAGTAGCTTTCCTATTAATGGAGGTGCTGCATGCTGTGTCTGATCACTCCCCTTCTTCCAGTAATAATCTGATATTGTAGAGTGATTCTTCCGTGTCAAGGCATTTCCCTTCTAATGAAAGTCCAATACTTCAAGTTTGTGTCATAATGTCATCATCTTGCAGATAAAGTATTTTTGTCATGAGGTAATAATACCTCTTCTTTCAAAATCCCAAAGAAACTCTTAACAGCAGTTTAGGCTTCTTCTTAGGCTGAATTGTCCTTCAGGATTTGACATAATTCCAAATTCTTCTGCTTTTGAATGCTTAGAAAATAAACCTGGGCAGCACTGCAGAAGCACATAAGTACATAATTCAAATTCCTAATTTGCATGTATCAATTGTAGGCTGTATTTCTTCCTTTCCTCCTTTTTTTTTTTCTGACTTTTCATTATTTCCTGTACTTCTAAAGTGCTGTTTTCAGAATTGACCATCAAAGTTAGTAACTGTTTTTTAATAGATTTTTTTTCTCCCTCTTCCTGGAATATTTTTTAGGTTTTCTTCAAAGAAATTTTCCTATATATCTTGGAAACTTCTACTAGCTCATTTGATCATAAGTGGATGGTTATACAAACACTGACAAGGATATGTGCAGGTATGAAGGACTGTTGTTTTCTAGATTTTGTTTTTTATGTCAAAGAATAAAACTGTACTTGCCTTTCATTAAATTACTTACTTTTTGTTCCAAGGTTGACAATGTCACTTTATTTATAGATGCTCAGAGTGTGGTGGACATCTACGTGAACTATGATTGTGACTTAAATGCAGCAAATATATTTGAAAGGCTGGTTAATGACTTATCAAAGATTGCTCAAGGAAGGGGTAGCCAAGAACTTGGCATGTCCAATGTTCAGGTAAAATTTGCACCAAACTTTATGAAGTTTCATGTTTCTTGGCATGATAGCTTGAGACTAAACTCTCCAGTCCACTAATTGTTTATGAAATCTTTTCTAGGAATTAAGTTTGAGGAAAAAAGGATTGGAATGCTTAGTATCGATCTTGAAATGCATGGTGGAGTGGAGTAAGGATCAATATGTAAATCCCAATTCCCAGACAACCCTTGGTAAGACATATGATGTGTTTCTTCTGCCTTCAGTAATGAGGTGCTAAAAGACTTCAGTGTATTCTTCCAGTATTCTGATGCCGTTAATGTCCAGACTATTTTTCCTTTGGTAGGAATATTGATAAGTTTGGTGTCATTTAAACAAGTTGTCTTAGTTGTCTTTTCTTAGTTGTATGAATTCCTGGAATGCTACTGGACTGAAAAATGTCTAAATCCTGTTTTTCTCTGTATTTCTGATTTTAAAAGTGCCTCAAAACTTTCTTTGAAGCTCCCCTAATTTATATGTAATTTCATATTGATTAAATAACTGCTAAAGCAAGCTGAATAGAGAGAGAGCATTTTTTATTTATTTACTGGTTATTTTTAAAATTACCTACTTACTGAATACTTTCATATACGTTATATAGTTGTAGAAGTTTGACTGTTGTAAGCCATGAAGTAACTAAATAATTTCTTGTTTTAATCTTGTGTTCACCCAACCTAAAGTTATGCCAGAATTTTCAGATTAAGCATTTTAAAGTTGGTAGGTGAAGTAGTAAACTTTGTAGGAGTGGTTAGCATGGCTGTCTTTGTGAACTGAGAGCACCAGCTCCTTGTCATGCCTGAATTCTTTCAGACACTGTGTTTCTAAACCTTAGAATAGTTGCTCCAGCTTAAAAGAGACATTGGATTTGAAAATAAAATAAAAAAGCTGTAGTTGGTTTTCTGACGTGTTTTTTTTTCCCAAGTGCCTGAAATTATAGTTTTAATTTAAGATTTAAATTTCAGTATGTGATGAACTGACAGAATTCTCCTTGATATGTTGTAATGATTTTTATTTTTTTTCACTGGATGTGTTTTGGATATATGTAACCCTTTCCACTTTATAGGCCAAGAAAAACCCACAGAACAGGACAGCAGTGAAACCAAACACCCTGAGACAATTAACAGATATGGAAGCTTAAATTCTTTGGATTCTACTGCTTCATCAGGAATTGGCAGTTACAGCACACAGATGTCTGGCACTGACAACCCAGAGCAGTTTGAAGTCCTAAAGCAGCAAAAGGAAATAATAGAACAAGGAATTGACTTGTGAGTGCCCTTTTATCACCCATGGGAGGGTGGATTCTTTTGGAGCCATGAAGATTCCTGGGTTTTTCTTCCTTCTCCTCATAGATACTCATCTTGTGTTAGGAAAAAAACTCTGGATGTAACAGCACTTCCTCTGGTGAAAGAGTGCTGAATGGTGTCCCCTTTGGAGCCTGTCAACAGTGTTTTGTGTTAACCTAATTCCTCACAGCTAGAAGATGAGTACTCTGAATGTTTGTTCTTTTTTCTCCAGACCTGCTTGTCTAAAAATAAGGTTTTTATATTTGGATAAAAAGAACATTGAACTCGTGATCATTTGAATGTGACCCATTTTAATGTACATGTTACTGGTGAAAATTCCTGTATGTTTATGCTGATGAGTCCTTATGATTAATTAACTTGTCATAATTAGAACTGGAGCATAGTGTAATTTCTCAGTGAAGTCTGATATGAATCTTCCATGTGATTTTATCTTTATCACCTTAATCTCCTCAGTGAGGTCATTTTTATGCAAAAATGAAAGTTTCCTGTCACTCAGTTCCGGGACCCTGCACAAATATGCCTTAGCCCTTCAGGGCTTCAGTTTCTTTCAGTTTCCTGGTTCTATGTTTTGTATGTTTCCATTTTTACAGGCAACTAATGGATTTGTTGATTGTTTCATACAGATTAAGATAAAAATCAACAGCATAATTGTTCTTTTCAAGATTTTGCTGTCTTTGTGGAATATTTTTTTATTTATGAGTGCCAGAGTAAATGGAAATGGCTCATTCCTCTCTAATGTGCAGTTTGATAAAGGAAAAATACTTAATATGTAGATTTTTCAGCATCTTATCTGAAATGTCTGAATTTCTTTACTTAGGCTGGTACAACATTTTGCATGAGTAAAAGGATTAACTCTCGTTTCGTCTTGCTTTTCATTGTACAGATTCAACAAGAAACCAAAGAGGGGGATTCAGTACCTGCAAGAGCAAGGAATGCTTGGCACTACCCCTGAAGATATTGCTCAATTCTTGCATCAAGAGGAAAGATTAGATTCAGTAAGGAAACTGTTTTCCTGATGGTTGTCTGTGCTTATACTGATGTGTTTTTACTAATTGCAAATCAGCTGATAGTGTTCAGAGTGTGTATCACATTATTGAGGAATGAAGAAAAGGAAACCTTTCTTTCTCTCTTCTAAAATTTGTAAGTTCAAGGAATCTGAGTTGGAGGGTGCAGTAGAGCTCTACCCTGTGCTCTATGCATCCTGTGGTTCAGCATCCTGTAAAGCAAGAGACTGACCTGCTTGAGCTGACTCAAAACTTGTACTTAGTTGCTACTATAGCTTGAAGCAACTTAGTAAATCTATATACTTTAGTAAGGAACTGACAGAAGTATCTGTCCTTCAGAGATGGTGAAAATAATAATGTGGTGCAACATCATTAAAGCACTTTTTTCTGCCCCCAGAGGAAAGTTAGTTAATTGAGATTAGCTCTTGGATTTTATTTGCAGCTAGCAGCTGTTGCTGGACTTGGAAGGGTCCTGCAATATGGGTGGGAATATCTCATGTTAATATTGTCATGAGATACCTAACTTTCTGAAACAGCAGTTTTCACCATTATGCACAAAGGCCACACTCATTGGTGCCCATGTTTGCATCTGTGGCTGAATTCACAAATTTCGATATTACTGCTTAGAATCAGACATGAAAACATTTTTTTAACCTCAGTTTTACATATCCAGGCATCTTTATCTGAATGCATGCTCTTTTTCCTTGTACTGTGTTGTGTTGACAGTGATCAACTCAGATGTATTTTGAGTACCAGCTATCTTTATTTGAGCATCCCTTGCATCTGTTTGAGATCAGTACTCTAGGGAAAAAAGTTAAGTTTAGTGAGCTTTTCATTCCTCTAATAAGTTTCTTAACTACAAACATCATTACAGCAGAGTACAATCATTAGTGATACAAACTTAGTCTTGTACACGTGTGGAATTCATCTAACAAACAAATGGCATGTGAGTAAAAGCAGAGAAGGAAGAATGTAGGCAGATACATGTGAGCATGTAAGAGCATTATGATGGAATAATGGCCAAAATACTTTGCTTCAGACAACAGAGGAGAAGCAGGAATATGTTTCAGTTAACTGCAATACACGCCTCTTTTTGTACAACTCTTGACTGTTGGTATTTATTTTTCAAATATAAATGCACTAGTTTATCTTTTCTACTCTTATTTTAGACTCAGGTTGGGGAGTTCCTGGGAGACAATGATAAATTTAACAAAGAAGTCATGTATGCATATGTAGACCAGCACGACTTTTCGGGAAAGGATTTCGTTTCAGCTCTGCGCATGTTTCTAGAAGGATTTCGTCTGCCCGGAGAAGCTCAAAAAATTGATCGCTTAATGGAGAAATTTGCTGCTAGATATTTAGAATGTAACCAAGGGTAAGATACACTTCTTTTTCAGAACTTTGGAAAGCTGAGTCATTAGTAAAAAATCCTAATAAATTAAATTTGCTATTCTTTCTCTCCTTTTTGCCTTCAGGCAAACTCTTTTTGCTAGTGCAGATACTGCATATGTTTTAGCTTACTCAATTATCATGTTGACAACAGATCTTCACAGTCCACAGGTATGTTGCTGGAATAAATATCTGTGTAATTCATAGGCATGTAACTTTCAGGCATTGTGACAATGTAGTTGGAGCTTGATATCCAATTTAACATCAGTATGTGTGTAATAAGTAAGGTAGTGTACATTAGTGCATCTTTTTAAGTAACGGTATTATGTTTCATGGGTGTTGAGGTTTTGAAGTTTTTTTGGTTAGGCCTTTCTGTAAGGTAGCTTTCTGCCTCATAGGTAGTTTGGTCTGTATGACAAGAAAAAGCTTTTTTTTCTTTTTTTTTTTTTAATGTACATCACATTTGACATACATTTGATCTGTGGATCGCACCAAATGTTTGAGTGTTAGAATGTCCTCATGGCTTTGTGGTATATTGTAGATTTGACAGTGTAGTCTTAGATATGTTGAATACTTTAAAAAGTCTTCTGAATCAGCAGGTTTATCCCTGATGGTAACTTCTTGTGGGCTGGACAGTTTTATAGGCAGATTGTAAATTATAAGCTTGCCTCATGTGTTGGTATTTACAGCTACTTTCTGCATTTCAGGTTAAGAATAAAATGACAAAAGAACAGTATATTAAAATGAATAGAGGTATCAATGACAGTAAAGATCTCCCTGAAGAATATTTGTCTGCTATCTATAATGAAATAGCTGGAAAGAAGATTTCAATGAAAGAAACAAAAGAATTAACAATACCCACAAAATCCAGTAAACAAAGTAAGTAGTGGTATTCTTAGATTTCTTCAAGGGTTGGCTCTTCAGTTTCATTAAGCTCTCCTTTTTAAAACAGGAGTTGAATGAAGCAAGCACCACTCACTTAACTCACACTGAGTCCTAGTTTCTAATTTCATGTGTTTTTCTTTTTAACATAAATGCATGATGCTGACCTCAAATCTGCATTAAATACAACTGCTTTTTTCCCCTTCCCTTTGCATCTGAATTCCTGGCAGTCAGTGCATTCACCATGGAGGAGGCAGGTGTTGCTGTTGAGCAGCAGCACAGGGAAATCTGAGGGCTCTGTGAAGTTACATGGTAGCCAATAGGTACAGAGCAGAACACACACACTCTGTGTGTGTCTTCTTTTTTTTAAGTAACTTGTGATTTCCCTCAGTAACCAATCTGTCTTCAAATATTTTGTAATATTTGATTCCTAGGGCCCCAGTTTGTGCACTTATTAATTATCTTTTCCTCTCTCAGATAGAAAAGCCTTTGTTGTTTTGCCTATTGTGAATGTTGAGATGTTGCTCATTCTAGCTTTTCTACAGAGAACATTGAAAGCTTTAACTTTTTCACAGCATATTTATATCATTTAAGTCCTAGGTTAGCCTTACGAACAGATTGCTTGCAGGAAATTTGCATCTGAAAAAAAACAACTCTCATTTTCAGCGTTCATTCATTTGACATAATGTTTTATTGTCACTTTTAAAAAGATGATTGTTACATGATACTTGGGTTTCACTGTCTTCATGAGATGGAGGTTCTGTTATGGAAATGAAAAGGTTTAATGTAGTTCTCACACTGAAAAAGGATGTCCAGTTATTTTTATTGTTATTTTCTCTGCTGATGGATTCCTATGACATATCTCTTCATTTTCAATTTGACTTTGTGGGTGTGATATTTATGCTGTCAGTTGAGGTGATGGAGAAGAAATCTCTGTTTTTCAATTCTGAAAATTCTGTAAAGGTTTAAAAATAGTTTGCATTTTGAATACAAGTTTGCCTGAAGTTAAATTGTATCTATCTGTAAAATAAATATGAGAAGGCTGGTGTGATATTTTCAGAAAGGAAAGATAATACAAAAATGCATCCGAATATTGTACTTAATGAAAAATGTAAAATTATTATATTTCTAAAGACACCATTGCTAAAGATGCACAAATGAGAGAAAAATGTGTTTGCAGGTGTTGCTAGTGAGAAGCAGAGAAGACTCCTCTATAACTTGGAAATGGAACAAATGGCTAAAACAGCTAAAGCTCTTATGGAGGCAGTGAGCCACGTTCAGGCCCCTTTTACCAGTGCAACACACCTGGAGCATGTGAGACCCATGTTTAAGGTGAGATACCTGTTTAGATAATCATGTAGAATACCACAGTTTCTTAATACAAAATGCTAACTGAGAGGATTTCTTGAAAATACTAAGGATTTGCATCTGTTGTGCTTTGCTTATTTTCTGAGTTATTTAACTTGCTTCAGGAAAGAGGGGATTTTGAGCCTTCTAATCTAGTTTCCTTTACCCTGGAATTTAAGAAGTTTCTGTGCTGGTACAAGAAGCAATGGAGAAGTTATCAGGAAAAGCTTTTATCTAATGTCGTCTGTTACAAATTAATGCTTTAGAAAGCTGGGGCTCTGGTCCAGTGTATGGGAGGAAGCTGGACCTGTATTAAGCTATTATTCTAAGCACCTCTCTGTTATTGTGTAAGTGCAAAGCTGTCTGCATCCCAAATGCTTTTTCCATAGCAGTGATTCAGATTCATAGGCAGAGTATGTTCAGCAGTGTAGGGTGCTCTTGGATGTGGTCTCTGGCATACCTAACTCACAGCAGTCATCTGCCATTGAGATAAATTGTTAAGGCTTTGAGATAATTGTTAGGGCTCTTGTTTGTGCCCTGGTTCAAGTCATGGTGCTCACATGACCCCTTTGTGAGCTGCTCCAGGGAAGTAAAGACCTCTCCCACTGAATGAACAAATGGTTCCCTGGGGGGATGTGCTGTGAGGTTAGATGGAGCTCCAGGCCCAAGAAACTCAGAAACATTTAGGCTGAAATAGACTCTTAAAAGCTTTGAGTTCTTCTGTTAACCCAGGGCTGCCAAGTCCACCACTAAACCATGACCTGAAGTGCTGCATTTACATGTCTGTTAAATGCTGCCAGGGTTGGTGCCCGCACTACTTCCTTGGGCAACTTGTTTCAACTTATGTCAACTGCATCTGTGAAGGAATTTTTCCTAATATTCAGTCTAAACCTCTCCTGGTGCAACTTGAGGCCACTTGCTCTCATCCTTTCCCTTGTTACTGGCGAGAAGAGATCTACCCCCACCTCTTTCACTGGCTCCATTGTCCTCTTTCCCCAGCTCCATTGTCCTTCTCTGGACTCACTGCAGCTCCTCCATGCCTGTCTGGCAGTGAGAGCCCAGAGCTGAGCACAGGATGCAAAGCGTGGCCTCACCAGTGCTGAGCACCGAGCACTGCCCTGCTCCTGGGCCACCCTTGCTGCACAAGCCAGGATGTCATTGGCCTTCTGGGCCACCTGGGCACACTGAGGCTCTCTGTGTAAGATTGCAGTCTATAAAGCAAAATTATGAGTTCTTTGTCACCTTATTAAAAAAACTAGCATAGTATTTGATTTGTACAGAGGAACACTAAGCACAGACCTTGTTAAAAATTTACTTTTAGGCTGTTCAAGGTATCACATGGAAGAGATGTACTATACTTTCTCTCTGCTGACTTGCTGAAGGCTGAAATTAAATAATTCACATGCAGGCATCTGTAAAATTCATAGTGTGATTTTCTTCAAGATACCAGTTCTAATACTTCCTGCCCTTAACTGTCTGAAAAGTGTATTTTCAAAGTTCATTTTCAAAAGAGCAAAATATGAAGCACCCTGGTTAAATTACCACCCTAAATATGTTTCCTGAAGGTACAAAAAATACAAAGTTTTTACTTGAAGTTACTTGAGGATGTTCATGAACTAATAAAGTACTGAGGACAGTAGTGTAATGTATTGACCAGAGGGCTCTCTTCTCAAAAACAAGTGAGAACTGTGGAATTTGAATACCTAATTTCCCTTTTTTTATTTAGACTTTAATTTTCAGTAAAAATTTACAAATTTCCGTGTATTTCACCCATTGATGTCCCCATAAAGTTGATCATTGTAACTGTGTTTGCAGGTACATTGGCTGAATTTTTAAAACAGCAAAAATTCACTTTATCCACCCATCTCAGCAGCCCAGAATTGATTGTCTGGTTTTGAGGCTTGATTTTCACCTGTATTAACAAAACAGCTTACAAATAATAGCATACATCTAGTTACAAAGCACATTATACAGACCATTAGATAGTTCTTAAGAAATTATTTCAGTTTTGTAATTTTTTTAAGATTAGTTTTGGTTACAATAGCAGGGAAAATTAGGAAGGCATTGGGAAAAAACATACATTTCTTAACATAAAATTATAGAATAGTTTGGGTTGTAACAGACCTTTAAAGGTGATACAATAGGGAATTAAATCTTGAATCTATGAATTGATCCAATGCCTTTAATACTGTCCCCCAGTTACAGTTTGGTATGTGCAAGCATTAAATGCTTTTTGAAGGTAGTGCTTTTAGAGCTGCTGCCTTAAATGAAACCAAAGCTCTGTGGTACATCATTTTATTATGAAATTGAATGTGTGAAATCTATTGCTCCTTGCTGTGCCCATTGACTCTGTATTTCATCTGGGGTGACTTCAGGTAAAACTGTTTCTAAAATCATTCTGGGTTCCGCGGTGTTTCCTCTCTGTAACTCTGTGTAGTTACAGCAGGATCCTCTGCATCTTCTCACTGGTTTTTCTGCCTTTGGGAGAGGGAGACTTGACCACAAGGGAAAGACTGTGTGGTCTGTCTTGCAGTACTCAGTGGCACTTAAGGCAAAAGGAACAGGAAACATCAGTTGTGGCTTAGGTACAAAAAGATGGAGGGAAAAGGGCAACAAAATTAGTAGTAGGGAGATAAGGCAAGAGTCATGTCCTGTATTTTGCTGTTGCTGTTGTTGGCACACTATAGTTTTAGTGTGATTAATAAAGTTTGCCTTATTTTTACTACCCTCCTTTTTTGTTGTTGGTTTTTTCTGGTGTTATCAGGATAAGCTAGTCTTACTTAAGTACTTTTCGTCATAAATCTGTTATATGGTGTGTTGGTTGTTACAAGAACTGTTTACTCTATTTTTCAATGTGCAGAGATAAAAGTCATCCTGTGAATGCTAAAACTAACAGACATCTAATTGACATAGCTTTAGGAGTTGGTTTTTACAGCTATCTGAAGATGGCTGTGTGTTTGTGCTTTGAGAGGAGCTTCACTCTACATTACTTCTGCCTCATTTTGTGTCTCATGTCTCTTCTAACCACACTTTTTACTATTACATGTTTCATGTCTGTATATTCTGTTTCATTTTTGTCAAAAGACAGCTTCAAGGTTGATTGTGTAAGTTAAGAATGGAATTTACACTTCAGCAAGATGGTGAAACCATAACATTGCTCTGAAGTAGCTCAATTGCAGGTGATATAACACTTGCTTTGCATGCATTGCAGTTGGCATGGACGCCGTTCCTGGCTGCGTTCAGCGTGGGTCTGCAGGACTGCGATGACACCGAAGTGGCCTCTCTCTGTTTGGAGGGGATACGATGTGCAATCCGCATTGCTTGCATTTTCAACATTCAGGTAAAAAATGTAAGATTGACACAATGCTTTGATTTATGTACCAGCAAGATGTTAGTGGGATTCTATGTGTCCTGGCTGCTGAAGCTGTGCGCTGCAATAGATAGAGGCTGCCTGCTTCTGACATTACTCTTTCATCTGATATTTGACTGGAAGTGTACATGAGGTGACTTTTATTTTTCCTGGTGTTTTGTGGTAAGTGCTTCCTTGCTTCTGCACTGAATGTTGGTTTCCCTAGAAATTTACTACTTTTATGTCAAAGTATTTTATTTCTAGCATTGTTACAAAGCTGTTTAGGTTTGTTTTGTTGTTTTATAACATGAGTCTCTCCATCCTGTAAAATAGTATCTCTCTGAACTGGATTTGAAATATTGTTCTCAACTTCAGAGAGATTATATTAATCCAAGATGTCTTTAAATGGGTACCCTTTTAACAGTTATGGCACTGAAAATGGCATTCCTGATGTAATGAATGAATGGATCTTGCATGAAGCGCATTGCCAAGAATGCAGACTCTCTGGCTCCAGAGAGCCATGGTGATTAAACTGGGGCTTTTTTTGGCTTTTGTTTTTCTATTTAGAAGCAATTTGGTAGGGAAGGTACAATTATGTTATTGTAGATTATTAGTTAATAAATGAAGTACTGGTCTGCCATAAGTCTGTTACAGACATAGCTGAAGAGAGGGGCAGGCAAAATCCGTATGTTTGGCTTTGTGTTATTTCTTGTGTATGTGGAAAATGCTTACCAAGAGAACACAACCAACCCAGAAACTGACTGTATAAAACTAAATAGAAGATGTTGAACCATGATATAGTAGGGAATGCTTTCCTTCCTTCTCCCCTTGTATTTGTATTTGGCAAGTTAGATAACATTTACCACTAATGTGGAAAAGCACATCGGGACCTATGATACAGCTGCTTAAAAAAGCCCATTTAAGATCATGTGAGGTTTCTTTCCTCTGTTTTTCCACCTAATTTCTGTATGACCACCTGTTCCTGAGCTCAGCAGACTTAAAAATTTGATTAACAAAGCCTTCCCTGGGGCCTGCAGATGTTCAGTGAAACACACTCCAGTTACTTTTGTTTCTAAGCTGCAGAAGTGGAACTGGTACCAATACCAGTTTCAGCAGCTGCAGAGTTTAGCTCCCAGTGCTGCACCGGTCAGCCTTGCTGGGGAGGGCAAGGACATGTTTGCTCCAAGATCCCTGTGATTCATTTGTACCCTTCCACTGGCTTGGGACATGATTGAACTAGAGGTGTTCCAAAAACAAGTTTTTAAATTTCAGAAAACGGGAAGTGTTGCTTTTGCATTTTCAGTATAAGCATTACTACTTGGTTCTGTGTGGAAATTCTGTTTTGTTGATATAATTAAAAACAGTACTGGTTTGTTGGTAATTTCAGTATTAGAGGATGATTCCAGTTCACAAGGTCTTGGTTAGGTGGGATATTGTCTGACTGCAGACACCGGATAGCTCTGATGGTGTGAAGGAGACTGGTATGTCTGTGCTTGTGCTGGTTTAAGGATCTTGTCTGTTGGAATGAAGTTTTTCCTTATGTGCTTAACCAGTGATGGCAACTTTTCCAATTTTCATTGTGTAAATGTACAGAAATGAAGATTGGTGTCTATTAAGAGTTAATATTTCAAACTGCTTTTTGTTGGTAAACAAAACACCTTGAGAGATAATGGAGGGACCTGGATTCCTTTCATTTTAAGAAAATTTCCAAAGTGCACAATATAGTTTAAGTTATGCATGTTCACCTCTAAAACCTCAATTATAGATTCTGGTTTTAATTATTTATACTTTTAATCTTAGACTTGTCACAGTCTGACTTTTGTTTTCAAGTATCTGAGAAAAGATATGCATCAGAAGGATGCACCTAATCTACTTATATCATCAAGTTTCAATTTCTGGATGATGGACACATTATTTAGTTGTTTGTCTTCTCCTGTGGTGGCTTAGAAAAAGGGGGGAGGGGGGAATACCTGCATGAATGAGTAGGACTGAAAATGTTTTGTTTTTACAGAAAATATGCAGTTTGTAGAGTCTAAAGCTTCATTGCTTAGTACTCTTTCTTTGAGATTTCATTTTTCTGTGCTTCTACATCATTTTCTTTGCCTTTGCCAGCATACCCTGCAGTAATGGTTGGCTTTGAATGTGACAGCTGTTCTGCAGTCAGTTGCTCAGTGGCAGTCTGTCCCTTCTACCATAGCCCACTATTGTGGTGTTAGTGTTTTCTCTGTGGAATCCCATTGTTTCTTGGGGTTTTTTTTTTTTATTTTATATTTGGTTGTTTTCTGTGCTCAATGATTTTTTACTTTAAAAATAGCCCTAAGTATCCAAACAGTTAAATATATTTCATAATTGTCATTTGTTTATCTGGTGTACAACTATTTCTCTCTACAGCCTTCAGTTTATACATAACAGGGGAATAAAATGCACTTGTGGGCTCAACTGTAATCCCCTTTTTACCATTGTAATGGGTTCATGTGAAATCTGAGGAGTTCCCTTTGTTGCTTATAGATACCACACACATAAAAATTGGGTAACTGGGTGGAATTTTCTTTTGTGAGATCTGTCTAGATTTTGGTCACTTGATGTTTACCCATGACACTTCTTCAGAAGCTTCTGAGATGCTGCAAATTAAATCAAATAGGTTTTGAGCAATTCCATAGAATTGGCATAACTTGCCTTTTAGATACATTTTTTAGATTTTATGACAAAAAAATGCTAAAGCATTTAGCATTTTTTTAAAGGAGTCTGCTTAAGGCAGCATTTTCAGAGTAGGTCTGAGTATGGTACAAGAATATTGAAAACTTAGCTAATTAGCAATGTTTCTTCTGAAGCAGCATCCTCTTTTCCCCAAAAAAGACCAAACCAGAAATGTAAGCACATCTTAGATGTCCTATGCTGTCAGACATTACACTTCATGTTCCTGAGTAGAAGGAGCCTGATTTCTTACTGGTGAAGAACTTGAGATATTTTCACTATGCTTTGGAAATTCAGTTCTAGGAAGAGAAAGTTAAATGGTATAGTTGATTAAATCATACAGATTGTACTAAGAACAAGAAATGGCAAAAATATTTATGAGACTTGTGTTTCTTTCCTTCCCATTTGCAGCTTGAAAGAGATGCCTATGTTCAAGCATTAGCAAGATTTACCTTGCTGACAGTGAGTTCTGGTATTACTGAAATGAAGCAGAAGAACATTGACACCATTAAAACTCTCATCACCGTGGCTCATACAGATGGAAACTATTTAGGAAATTCCTGGCATGAGGTACAAGTCATTTGTACTTGAACTGTAACAAAGCATGTTCACTGGTTCTCAACACAGTAGTGTGCTTGTCTGTGCATAAACACAGTGGGGTTTAGCTAAGTGCTGCATGTATACTTCTTAAAGTAGCAAAACGTGTCTAAGTGAGAAATAAAACTGAGAGAGACTAATCCAGTATTATTTAAATTTATATTCATTTTAGAAAAAAACCCAGATTTTTTTGACCTCAAGTATTGGAATTTTTTCCTTCTAAGGAGCTTTACTTGCTTTTTACTATTTCAAACTCCTTTTGGGTAGTAAACAACTTCTTTATTCTCTGCAATAGATTCTGAAATGCATCAGTCAGCTTGAACTGGCACAGTTAATAGGAACTGGAGTAAAACCTCGCTACATCTCAGGGACAGTGCGTGGCAGGGAAGGTTCTTTTACTGGAACAAAGGATCAGGCACCTGATGAATTTGTGGGGCTGGGACTGGGTAAGTGATGCAGATATTAAGTATTTCATTCAACTGGTTTTGTTCAGAGAACTATTTAAATTTGTTCTGTGTTTTTATGTGAATTTCTGACAAAAGACCATGAAGTAGTCCTTGTAAAACTTACGCTTTGAATAGACTTACTCCAATTTCTGGAATATTTAGTTTGCTCTGTTATTATTGTTAGGGTGGAAAATGTAAGAAGATTATATATGTTGTTCACTTCTATTAAAATATCATTTTGCAACTAAAAATGGATTGCAGATGGTATGACCAGGTTTAATAATATTGCAACATTAGTGTGCCAAGTATTTTACCAAGCAAGCAAGTCAGTATGTGTAGGTTAAGCATCTGTTGTGGAGCTTTGTGAGAAATACACAGAATTCAAACCAAGTGGGAGATTAATTTAGCTTAAATTCTGGAATTTCATTTCTTTCCTTTTCTGGTTACTTTGGTACTGAGTAAGTGCCTCTTTTAGGCTTGAGCACCAAAATATACTGCAAAAATGAGATTATGTTTCTTATCTTCCTAGAAAAGTATAAGACTTACCTTAAATTTATCTTTAGAATGTTGGGAGTTTTGTTTATTTGTTTGTTTTAAGTGGGAACACAGTTAAAGATATATAGGTGTAGAGGATTTAAAAACTCTGGAAGCATCAAAGTGAATATGTAAATCTTTTTGACTATGAGGCAGTTTCAGTTATAGTGTGATGCTCAGTATCTCTTGCCTTTTGAACTTCACTCACAGCCAAACAAAAGCTTTTGTCTTCCCTCAGTTTTTCATGTAATTTTTTTGGAGTAATGATAATTTTCTGTTTTTCCTGATCTTAGACCCCAAACTAGTCCTAATCATCCAGGTTTGTGTTCTCCTCAGAGAGTTTTTCTTCTTCTATAGTCATTCCTTTTCTTTCCCTTCTGCTCCCCTTTTCCCTGCCTCTCTGTACTCCCCTCACCTTGCCAAGCATTGATGAAGGGAAAATTTGGGCTTGGAAATCAGTGAAGTCTGCCAACATCTCATACACTGAGCTTCTTCCTGCCCTTCCAATATACATCCTTCAGTATTCCCTGATGGCTTGTGCAACTTGGCTACTTGCAAATCCTGGCAGTTTCTGTGGGGCAGTTTCTCAATTCTGCAGTGACTGGCCTTTAAAAGTTTTAAGTCCTCATAACTCAAGAATGCAAGTGGTATTCAGGTGTCCCTAAATCATACTTGCCACTCATTGCTATAGGTTCAGCTCATAAAGACCTTTTGCTGCTGTCAGCTACATTTCTAGGGAAAACAGTTTATGCCCAAATGCATAAAATGTTTTTCTCTGAATTCAGTTTCTGGAATGCTTATTACAGTGCACAGATGGAAACTTGACCATTTTCTTCTTCTTTTTTTTTTTTTTTAAATAACATTGTTTCAATCTTATAGGAAAATGCTTAACTTGGTTTTTATGCACTAAAGGGCTGTTAGAACGTTTTCTCAACTGTTTTAGTTATTTCACGTCTTTCCACAAATCCTTTTTTGCAGATAGTTTAATTTTCTATGATTACTCCAAGGTATGCATTGGAACTATGGGTTTCAAGCAAGCTTTCTAGAAACCTAAATTCCTGTGAAGAACACATAGTGTGTATGTCCATATACACAGACACATATTTTACAGGAAAATAGTTGTTTAGAGTGAGTCAAGTTGCAGTTTGGTGAAACAGAAACTCCATCTTTCAGACCTGCTTGCAAAATCAGATGTGGATAAGCGGCAGCACTCACTCTTCTTGCTGAAGTTAATGTGTTTTCTGAAATAACAAAGATGAACAAAACCAGACCCAAAAGCTCCTTTGCTCATTTTCTGCCTCAGCAAGAATTCAGGTGTGGCTGTTCAGGCATCTGCACTCAAATGTCTTTATCAACCTTCCTGTTGTGGCCCTTTTTTGTTGTTGTACTTGGAAATTCAAAGCATCACAAGCATGGGGGTTGTAAAGGAATGAATAAGCATCTAGTCTATTGCTCCTTTGGTAGGAATATTGCCTTACTTGGAGCTGTAATTGTGAAATCCACATTTCTCCTATGTCAGTTTCTGTTCACAAAGTTGGAAGACAAAACTTGCTGCTGTGAGTAGGTCATAGCCAAAGTATGTGGGCTCCTGCGTAACCAGAAATCCTCCTTGGGCAGGGGGAATCTGAGAAATCTCTTTTTCTGTAAAGCAGAGTTACCTAGCTGACTGCTGTGTTTGATTGTAAAAGATTTCACAACTGTTAAGAGTGTGAATCTGCTGTTTGTTCAGGTTTTCAAGCACCGAATTACAAATCCTGTGATAACAAGGAATTCTCACATAAGCTGGTAAAGTTAGTTACGGGTCTGACTCCTTGCAAATAGCCCTTCAGATTCTCTTCACACTCTGCTGCTCATTTGATATTTCTTAGCTCACTCATTACCAGCATTCAAGCTAATTGACACTGGCAGCTTGTGTGCTTACAAGAGAAGTCTTAAACGCAGTGGTGTTTTACATTGCTGAGATACCAGCATGAGGTTACATATGTATGTACAGAAAAGTTGTTCCATAAATGCCCTAGAAAAGTACTTGAGGTAGGTAAGGTTGTATAGATTTGACAGACACTCATCTCCAGCCACCTCCTATTGTGGATGGAACAAGGCTCTGAGGCAGGCTGAAGCATGAGAAGTTTTTCTCTCAGCAAACCTCTGAGATCTGAACTACTTGCCTTCTTTCAGTCTTCTATTCTTTTCTATATTGCTTTAAAAAAAGCCCTGCATACAAAGTATGTGGAATTAACCAAAGTGATTGCAAGATTCCTGCTTTTTTTGATGGTGATTGCTTTTTTTTTGGAGATTGCTAAAAATTTCAGAATTTTTCTCACTGCAAAGTTAACAGTTTCTTCATACCAGCTTTCCCAGATGTGGGTTACAGTTTCAAGCCTCCAAAATAAATAATTGCTGGTTTTATTTATAGATATTTCTCACTATTTTGGGGTGATAATTTTGCTGTAATTGAGATGTAGCTTAAAGATGGAATTTTGGTGGAAGCTATTCTTTCTGAATGATGAGAAATCTTTTGGGATGGATTTACTCACTTGATGCTAATTAAGTGTGAAAAATTCTCCTCTAAGCTATATTGTCAGTCATATGTTGTGTGTTCTAAGTGGCAAGGTTACCAAAGTTTCATTGAAAAATTGAGGAAAAAGGTGATTCTTGTGGGTTTTATTTTTTTCACTTGTATCTGTTGCTCCAAATGTGGACAATTTTTAGGGACTAATATAATTTATACATGGATAGAGACATAATAATTAGGTAATCAGGATAATTAGGACTTACCCCAACATGCAACTGTTCACTGAGATGGCCAGCTCATGCAAGGGAAATTCATTATGTGCTTCTTTTTTTTGTGAATTAAAAATATATTTAATTATACTGGTAGTGGCACAACTTTTATTCTTCTTTCTTCCCAACTCATTCTCTATTCTTTTTTACCCATTTTTCAATTTTTTCTCACTGCAGTTGGTGGAAACGTGGATTGGAAGCAGATAGCAAGTATTCAGGAATCCATTGGAGAAACTAGCTCCCAGAGTGTTGTTGTTGCTGTAGACAGGTACTGTATTAAATTTCTTGTTGCCACCTGAAGTTTTTCAAGCAGTATTTGAATACCCTGTGCTAAGAAAAGGACCTTACTAATTTATTTGGAAAAAGCCTATATAAAAACTACCATAGAGAAGTGCGTTTCAGTTAGAGCAGGGTGGATTTATTTTTGCATCATGGGTGTTTGTGCAAGAAGGAGCAGGGCAAAGATTAGGCAAGAAGCTTTTTTACTGATAAAAACATTACTGCAGAAGACTTACAGAATGGAGTCTGCTGTAGTGTCTGCTGAATCTTGATTTGCTGTATATAGTAACAGATTGCAAATTTCATTTTGCCTTAGTACTGAGGGCATTATTGTCAGACTCTTTTTCTCCTAAATGTAATTACTGACTCCCTGCTTTCCTCTAGGTTATGTAGATGTTTTCTGAAATGACCAAAATTATTATTCCAGTCTTCCGTTCTATGAATCACATTTATTTTAACTGGATTTGGCTAGGCAGAATACATATTATGAACATTCCCTGTCTATATCATACAGTAGTGATCAGACTGAAGTGTTCATGGATCTTGCTTGCTCAGCATGTAAGAAATCAGAACATATAATTTTCTTAATGGTTGTCAAAATTGATGAAGAGGTATCATTTTGAAGGCTTACAAACATTTCTCTGGTTGAAGTACAGGCAGCAAGATCGATGTCAGTTCAATGAAAAGTTGTCTTGCAATAAAATCACATCAAGTGCACTGGAAGCTTGGTGTCAAACACACCATAGCTGTTTAGGTTTGCAGTGTCCCTCCCTGCTTCTTAATGGGTAGTGTTTCAAATATCTAATTTTCATGGCAAATGAGTATTATGCACTCTGGAGACATTTGAGTTCTATATTTCAATCAGGAATGATAAAAGCTGACAGTACTCTCACTATGTCTTTACAGTTGTGAAAAACTAATTGTTTTTTAATAAATAAAAATAATCAGAGACTGTCTATATATTGTTAAAAAATAAGACAAGGAGGCTTGAAAACATTTAACAGGTGCTTTTCTTAAGAAACTTTAACCATGTATTTAACTGCACTTTACAGAATATTTACGGGATCTACAAGGTTGGATGGAAATGCTATTGGTAAGTTTCATCTCTTCCCTACCCCTCCCCGTCCCTGTAAACTAAACTTTGGAAAAATATTGCATTAAAACCTGTGGTCATTTAACAGTGGACTTTGTTCGCTGGCTTTGTGCTGTGTCTATGGATGAGCTGCTGTCTGCCACCCACCCTCGAATGTTCAGTCTGCAGAAGATAGTAGAGATTTCTTACTACAACATGGGCCGGATCAGGTTACAGTGGTCTAGGATCTGGGAAGTTATTGGCGATCATTTTAACAAGGTATCCCTCTTAATGCTTATAGTGCATACTCCTTCAGTTATTGATACAGATTATTTTATTTTGAACTTTGGAAAATCATGCTTATATGAATCAAAGGGGTTTTTCTATCCTTCTCTGTAAGCTTAAACCAATAAAAACTGTAAAGCAGGAAAGACCTGTGAAAAGGCTGAGGGGCACAGTATAATAAATATAAAACCAGAAGTATACATTACCTTATTTATCATTACCTCAGTCTAGAACTGGCTGCTGTTAGTTTTGTGCTGTAATTTTTGGGGGTGTTTCATGATGCTTGGTTTAAGAGGTTGTCTTCAAGTCTAAATTGACTTTTTATCAAATGAATGTTTGACATGCATTTTTAATACAGCTGTTGAAGTCTTTTTTAGATGGCTTGCTTATTTTTGCGAGGTTTTAAATGCCAGGTTATTTAACATAGAAAATAGCTGGAATTAGGGATTATTGCATTGCATAAACAGTGTGATTTCTAGAGTTGACTACTGCTTAATTTCATTAATTTTTCAGTACTACTTAGTTCTCTGTTATCAACTATAAAGGCAGCTTGTGCTGAATCCATACAAATTCTGATGCAAGCTTACTCTGCATTTCTATTCTACCTTCTCAGGTTGGCTGCAATCCCAATGAAGATGTAGCTATTTTTGCAGTAGACTCATTAAGGCAATTGTCAATGAAGTTCTTGGAGAAAGGAGAACTTGCTAATTTCCGATTCCAGAAGGACTTCCTAAGACCGTTTGAACATATCATGAAGAGAAACAGGTAATAACATACAATTAACTGAATTGCCTGGCATCACAAGCATCAACTTCTGCAATTAATTTTTCAAATTGCTTTTGTAAAATCAGTCGTTAGAGAATTATACTATTCAAATTGATTATGTAATTTAGTTTCAAAAATTATTGTTTATTATCCTAATTTAGGTCTCCTACTATTCGAGACATGGTTGTACGGTGTATTGCACAGATGGTGAATTCCCAGGCTGCTAACATTCGTTCTGGCTGGAAAAACATTTTTTCAGTGTTTCATCTGGCAGCCTCAGATCAGGATGAAAGTATAGTGGAGCTGGCATTCCAGACTACAGGACACATTGTCAGTGAGTATGGACAATATTCAGACATCATGGAAGTGAGTGTCACTCCAGAGCCCAAGAAGCTTTGTGGACTCACAGCCTGCATATGAGAGCCTGCTTCATGTCTTGGAACCAATGATTTACACTTTCCAGTTGGTCCTCTGGGAAAATGCTTACCAGAGTCATTCAATAAGAGTAGAGTTAACTGGTTTTCTTTATGCCTTTTAAAAAAAACTTGTCTGTTTGTTGCATTCTGTAGTAAAACAACTCAGGCCTTAGATAATTCTGATTTAATGTGTACATTTTTATTTAAATTAAATATTCTGGGGTTTCCCCTAGGGAAGAAAAAAAGTGCATATTTTACTAATATGTTGTTTGCTTATCTTTTTCTGTAATTCTGCATTGTGCTTGTGTAAGGCCCATTTAGGAGGAAGTGCTGACATAGGGAGGCACTAGATAATTTTTTCTCTCTGTATTCTAATCTAGATCCCAGGCTTTAAGGGATCTATTCTGTCTGAGCATCTGCAAGTTTATAAAACTGTTTCATCTTCGATGAAGCACTTTTTTTTTCTTCCAAAGCAGCTGTTTATAAACAAGGCATCATGTTGCTGGCGAGGAGGTCCATTAGTAGATGGAAGTCCATACTTCATGTGTCCCTCCTAAGCTGTGGGGACACAGACTAGTGTTAAACAGCCTATTTCTCTAGTCTTGCTTAACTATTACATTTCCCTGCTTTAGTCCAGGTTCTACTTTAATTTATTTTTAATACTTGCTGTCAAAATGAAATGCCCTCTGGGTAATTTTTTTTTTATATTACTTTTTTTTTCTTTAGTTTTTCTTACTACTCAGGCATTTGACAGCAGCAATCAATGAACCAGTCTCTCATGACTTCTGTTACAGACAGTTCATATTAGAATTAATAAATTTTAAAGCATGACACTTTTTTTTTTCTCCTTTTCACACTTTCCTCTCAGCAATCGTGTTTGAGAAACACTTCCCAGCAACCATAGATTCTTTCCAGGATGCAGTGAAGTGCTTGTCTGAATTTGCCTGCAATGCAGCATTTCCAGATACCAGTATGGAAGCGATCCGCCTCATTCGCCACTGTGCAAAATATGTGTCTGACAGGCCTCAGGTATAGTCTGTGTTAACTAAATTAGAAGAAAAAGAGAAGAAATAGCTATGCTAAAGAAAAAATAGCTATGCTAAACTTATTGGCTTCCCTTCAAGTTTCATGGATTAATGAGAAATGTACTTTATTCAGAAACAATAGGAGTATAAAATGCCACAGGCTTTGAAAGTTATCAGTGATTTTTCTATTCTTCTTTTATTCCCCTTTGCCCATTCCCTACCACCCAGTTCAGCTTGCATTCCTGAGAGCTGTTGGAAATCAGTGTATCTCAAGATCTGCTCTCTGCTGGGAAATGTGAAGAAATGGATAATGCCATAACCAAAAATGTTTGATATCCTCAAAATGTTATGGTTAGGTCCTCACTTTAGGAGCTATCTCTATAAAAAAACGAGAGCAAGAAACTCACACTGAACTGCAAGCAAAAACTGGTGCTTGAATATGTAATCTTGTTTATTTTTTAAATTCATTCATCATAATATTCTAAGCATTAGTTTGAAAAACACTTCAGTTTCCCAGTGCTACTGTTTTAATTGCCAACTCATCTGAGCTATCAGGGTATAATACTCTTGCAGCAGAGATTGTTGCTTACACTCCAAATTGTGTTTTATTCTTAAGTATCCAACTTCTGTGGCTGTCTAACTCTGTTTTCTTCTAAAGGCATTCAAGGAATACACAAGTGATGATATGAATGTAGCTCCTGAAGACAGAGTGTGGGTGCGAGGATGGTTCCCAATTCTCTTTGAGTTGTCCTGTATCATCAATAGATGCAAATTAGATGTAAGAACCAGGTAACAATCAGTATTTGTAATTCAAATTTTAAAAGGCTTACTTTGTACTTTTGAAACAAAAACAACTCTTGGTAAATGTAAAATCACTTATGTATTTAATTCAGATGATACCACTGTGGAAACAACAAACACCCTTTAAATAGACACTGGAATATAGCAATTAAGTCTGTGTTCTGTATATTTTAAATTTTTATTTTCTGTTATAATAAGCAACAAAGTTATGTAGTTGTGATTGCATTCTGTCTGGCTCATCCCACTTACCGTGGGGATTTTAAAACTGGTTTTATACCATGGTTCATTAAGTGGTTGAGGATTGCAGAAATGGTTAAAAAAAGCAAAGCTGTACTCTGATTTCATGTAAAACTTGCTTATTTTTCTGGAATATGATTTTCCCTTGTAAAGCATATTCA
Source organism: Zonotrichia leucophrys gambelii (assembly GCF_028769735.1). NCBI lineage: Eukaryota > Metazoa > Chordata > Aves > Passeriformes > Passerellidae > Zonotrichia > Zonotrichia leucophrys. Next base: position 118,984,843 of record NC_088171.1, on the reverse strand, counting down.
GTTGTAATTCTGATGTGAAATATGAGGGGTTGTACACAAATAACTTTAAATTTACACATTGGCATGGGGCTGTGCACCTGGACTCCCTTTATAGCTGGTGAAGGTTAACTAGACTTTTGTACTTTTTAACTGGAAATATTTGTTTATTAATTTTTGTGGCCCTTGGTAAAGGAGTTGATTTACTATTTTAATTTCAATTTACCACAGCTCTCAAAAATATTTTTGGCTATTGCCTGCAACTATAAAGTGCTTTTTTACAAGCTGATTTTCTACTTATGTTTTGGATACTCGTGTATGTATATTTTTCTAAACAGTTTTTGAGTTTGTTATTGCTGCTGTAGTTGTACTTACTTGGTCTTGCTCATGTCTTTCTGTAACTCTTGGTATAAGCTGTTCTTTCTTCATTTCAGGGGCTTAACAGTAATGTTTGAAATAATGAAGACATATGGCCATACTTATGAAAAACACTGGTGGCAAGATTTGTTTCGGATTGTCTTCAGGATATTTGACAACATGAAACTGCCAGAACAGCAGACTGAGGTGATAAAAGTGGAGGAAGATAATTTACATGAGAACTACATTTACAGTAGAAAACCTGTAATATAACTTAGTCAAGTAATGTAGGGTAAACCTCAAAACTTGGATGGTGGACCTGTGGTTCTAGTAGCCTTGTTTTGTTTTATTGGCATTCTGTTGGCAGGTGTTGTCACTTTTTTCATTTTTTTTAAAGCCATAGTTGTAAAATACCTGGTAGTTTACACTGGGAACAGCAGAAGAATAGCATAAAATGCAATGTCTCTAGGGCTTGTAAGCAGAGCTGTAGCTTTTACATATGATGTTTGGAATATGAGACGCACAGCATGCTCATTTGAGTGAGGCTTGTAGTCAGCAGTGAAGTCACAATTAATAGAAATAAGTTCTGTTACTTCAAAATTTTTGATGACAAGGCAGAAAAAAAACCCCCTCAGCCAAAGTGAAACCAAAACAGCACCCCACAACCAACCCACAGACAAACATAAACCACCCAAAACAGCACTGTGCTGTCATTGCACACTTTTGACCAGCCATTCAGGTTTTGATCTGCCAAACCAGAACCAGATACTGCTCTGAAAAACAACTGAAATGGGCTTTAAAATGTAACTAATGTGTAAATTGTTAGTATTAGAAGTTAGATCAAAATTGTCAATTGTTTGAGAGGCTTTGTCTGGCTGTTTGTAGTAGGACATGTCTCACTTCAATAATTTTTTTTCCCCCCTGGAAAATGCTTAAACACGGCTTTAGCTTGGTGTTAAATCATTGAGTAGGATTGGACACTAAGACTGTTGGTTTATCTGTTCCTGTAGTTCTTTTTAACCTGCTTGTTAGCAAAGCAGGAGTTGAGGCTCCAGATTTTGAGGTTTTGAGATACGGAAATGAATTTCATGTCACTATAAAGCAAATTGAGTGAATACAAATATGTTTATGCAGAAGTTTCGCCTTCAGGTTGTAACTCTTCTTTTTTTTGACTCCTAGAAAGCTGAATGGATGACAACTACTTGTAACCATGCACTTTATGCAATCTGTGATGTATTTACACAGTATTTAGAAGTACTTAGTGATGTTCTTTTGGATGATATATTTGCACAGCTCTACTGGTGTGTGCAGCAAGGTAGGAACTGCACAAATTATGTTAAAACAATGTTAACACTTTACAATGTTAACATTTACTGTTGAATGTGAATGAACAAATACCCTGTTTGTCTCTTACAGACAATGAACAACTGGCACGATCTGGTACAAACTGTTTGGAGAATGTTGTCATCCTTAATGGTGAAAAGTTCACCCTAGAAATCTGGGATAAAACTTGCACTTGCATGCTGGATATTTTCAAAACTACAATCCCTCATGCGTAAGACAACTGTTAATATTAATACTTTGTGCAATAGTTTAACTAGATGATTTACCCATTTCAAACTCTTAGATATCTCATGGGTGGGGTGAACAAAAAGCTGTTAAGTGTGGACTAAAGAGAAACAGACTTACTTGCAAGGTGGTGGTAAATTAGGTGTAGGTATTCTGTATTGTTAATGATGAAGTGTTAAAAACTAAAATACTGTATAGGAGATAAGCAAAAAAACTGTCCAACAACCTCCAGAATGTAATATGAATCAGTTTTAAGGTTTTGGATTTTTGGAGAAGTACTATATGATGTTTTTGGTTTTTTTTGTTTTTTTTTTTTTTGGTAATAGAAGATGCCGGCTTTGCTGTTTGTAATTACATGTGGAGCTTTTGCCATAAAATACTAAAATACTGCAACAGTCCTACAGATTTAAGTCTGTGTGGTTGATGGTTAATTTTCATCATATGTTTGTATGAATCTTAATATTTTTGTGAAAATTTTCTTGGCTGCTTGGTAATTCTTTCCATTCGTATGATAACTCTATGTGAGGTTTCTTGGAGTAAGTAAGGCTGCACCATTCCAAGTGCTGTGTTTCATCCAGTTCATAGTCTTTGCTTCTGGGACCTACTTTAGGCCTGTAGAAAACTGAAGCAAAAGAAACCTTCTGCATGTCAGTCTTTCCCTTTCCTCTAAAATTCCTCCAGTTTTAGAGTTGCATATCAGATAGCACTGTAAGAGAGCTTCATTCATCTATTAAAAGATAAAATCTGTCACTAGCTCACTTTTTTTTTTTTTTTTAAGTAAGTAGGTATAAATTAATTCCATCCATAAATAAGTCTAAAATGAAGCTGAAATATTTGGGAGCTAGCAAGATACTTCTGTATTTTGGTAACTGCCAAAAATAAAATTGGAAGCCACATCTCTGGATGTGGAAGTTCAGCTGAATTAACCCTAATTTATTAGGGCCTGTACTTGGAAAGATTTTGAAGTTAATATTCACTAGCAGAACATTTGCTTTGGTTTCAGCTTATGGTCAAAACTTACATTTCTGGGTATTCTTATAATTGAATATTAGAAACCTTTCTAGAGCAGCATTTTGAATATCTTAATATTTAGACATACTCAAAAATACTCTTGTTGCCTTTAGTTATATCTAATTTGAAATATGTGTATTATTCACTTTGATGTTGAGGCCCTTCTGCTTCTCCAATGGGTTCTTTTCCTTAGGAGAGTATCCAACTCCTTCCTTTAACTTTCTCTTTCTTTCTCTTTTAATCTTTCTGTACCATCTTTTCAGAACTTCATTATGTTATTGCTTTTGAAATTTCTGGGAGGTTCCCAACTTTTGTAGTCTTATTTTGATTTTATGTAAGGGTACACATCTTTTTTTTTTTTTTTTTCCTTCTCTTTCTGGGTCCTAGGAGGATACTTCTTTTTTGCCTCTCTTTTTATGACATCTGGTTGTTTTTCTGAGACTCCTGGTTTGGCTGACATTTTGTATTTTATTTCTAATCCCTCTATTATCCTTTTTTTCTTTTGCAATGGAACTTTTTCTCCCCTCCCATCCTTAGTGTTTTTATTATTTTATTTTTTTGACAATGCAAAAAAATTATCAGTTTTAATTTACCAGTTTTAATAAAACCACCCAGTTCTAATATTCAGCTTGTTGTGGTGCCTGCCTCAATGCTTAGAGAAGGCAAATGATCTCTTTACCTTTGTTTTTCCATGCCTGGAAGTAACACAGTAGTTAATGTTGAAATGGAGACAGACAAATCACACAGTGGTATATTTGAAAACTTTATGGGCAAGTGCTTTATTGCCAGTTGTCTTCAAATAGTCAGAGGCTGTGAATCTCTGGAGTGTGAAGTATCTTCTGGCAGAAGTTCTTATTAGTCTGATCAGGTAGAGTTTCATTTGTTCTTTTTTAGCATTCATATGAAACATCTTCCAGGTGTTGTGCAGCTTCTCTAATTTAAGAGCTGCAACATTGGCTGCAGTATTAGTTCTTAGTTGCAGTATCAGCCTCTGCTGGTTCTTGGCAAGTTACCTTTTTGCAGAGAGAGTTGATCATATTTCCTTGTTTGGAAAATGTACTATACTATTTACTCAGCTACCAATTTCTGCAAGGGTCAGTTACTAGAAAACCACAGGCCATGCTGCTGCCAAGCTTCTGCAGGTCACTGAGGTGTTGACAGCTGGAGATACTCATACAGAATGGCACAGAATGGCTGAAGTTGGAAGGGGCTCTGGAGGTTTTGTAGCCCAACCCCTGTGCTTAGGCATGGCCACCCCAGAGCACTTTTCCCAGCACCATGTCCTGACTTTCTAATACCTCCAAGGGGGGAAGCTCCACAGCCTTTCTGAGCAACCTCTGCCTTGTGCTTGATCACCCTCACAGTGAAAAACTGTTTCCTAATGCTCCTAGGGAACTTCCTGTGTTTGTACCATTGCCTCTGGTCCTGGCATTGGGAATCACTGGAAAAAGCCTGGCTCTGCTTTGCCCCCACATTTCAGATATTTATAGTGTGTTGATAAGTTGTCCTGAGCCTTTTCTTCTCCAGGCTGGACAGTCCTCATTGTCTCAGACTCTCCTTATGGGAGAGATGCTCTGGTTCCTTCTTCACCTTTGTGGCTTGTTGCTGAACTTTCTCCAGCAGGTCCATCTCTCAAACTGGGGAGCCCAGGACTGGCCACAGTGCTGAGCAGAGGGGCAGGGTCCCCTTCCCACCTGCTGGCAGCTCTCCTCACACAGCCCAGCCTAGAATTGGCTTTCCCTGCAGCGAGGGCACCCTGCTCACTCACATCCCGCCTGGTGACCGCCAGGATCCCCAGGGCCTTCTCTGCAGGCCAGGCTGCTCCCCAGCTGGGCAGCCCCAGCACGTCCTGGCGTCTTTGGCCTTGCTCCCCCCAGGTGGAGAACTTTGTTCTGCCCTCACTGAACTGCACAGGGTTCCCATCAGCCCATGCTCCAGCCTGTGGAGGTCCCTCTGGATGGCAGCATGACCCTCTGGTGTATCAGCCACTCCTCCTACTTTGTGTCATCCAGCATCCTGAGAGTGCTCTCTGCCCCATCTGGGTGATGGACATTGTCCATTGAAGTGTCCATGAAGATGGACAGATTGTACCCAGCATTGACCACGGTACCACTGGCCTCCAGCTAGATTCTGGGCACCTCATCACCATCCTCTTGGCTTAGCTGTTCAGTCAGTTTGCAGTCCACCTCTTTGCTCGTCCAGCCTATCAATTTTTGCTTATTGTAATGGTTTCTTTAATTTTTCTTTTAGTTTAACTTCTCTTTAATTTCTCTTCTGTTCATAATTTTTGTTAATTTAAATTTTCTGAAGCTTCGTAAGAGCGAGTCTTGGCTTTCTGGTGCTGAGAAATCCAGTGTGAGTGCCCTCTTATCTTCAAAAAACTCAAGAGTTAGAATTGGTTCCTTGCACAGATTATGGTGGTCCAGCCTCCACCAGCTCATAGTGGCTCATTATCCCAATGCCTCAATTTATGTTCTTGCAGCTTTCAGGAATCAGTTCTCTATTCTATTTGTTGCCTTATTACATGCCTCAAGTTTTTGTCTTATTTGTCTTTTTAGTTATCCAGTATTCAGTTTTCTGGAGATCAGTGGTACATTCACTTAGGAAGCTTAACTTGGTGTAAAAACTTTCCCTTAGGAAATGCAGACACAAATGTCCAATATGTGTTACCTCGCACAGATGGAGACTAAAGAGTTTGAGACCATGACAATGACAAGTAATTCTGATCTTACTTTGCAGAAGTAGATTGGATGGAACAAGAAATGATGGGACAGCTTAGGTTATTTAATCCAATTTCCCTCAATTCTTGGCAGGTACAGACATCCTCAGTAAGTTACAATTGGTGTAGAAATTTTTCAGTGCTAAGGTTAAAGTCCTCAAGACAACGGCGTCTTATAGGAAACCAGCAGGGAAGAGATCAGAAGTATTGTCAGTGATTTGATACCTCATAACAGCAATGAATCCTGAGTGGAAGTGATGAAATTTTAATTGGAAATAGAAACATTATCCTGGAATATACCCCAGACAGAGAATGCAAAACATCTCAAATGTTAATGAGGCTTCTTCTGGAGTAGATTCATTCTTTCTTCTAGATCAAGTTTAAGGCAGTGTGGGAGAAGAGGCCCACTAATGGCACTAAAACTCTGCATCAAAACAAATATAGTATTTCTGAGAAAAGCTAATCCACCTCAGTATAGTCTACTTGTCCATCCAAGGTAGTTGGCAGAAATGTTGAAGTTCAACAAGCACAGTACTTACACTTTCAAATGTGTGAAGAAATAAGGTGCACTTAGAATTGAAATTAATGCAAAAACCCCACATCATGTTGAAGGGAGTTTTTAGAGTGTTGGTTCTGATTTATATTTGAAACTTGGTAAATTTGGGACTGGTGTTGTGTTTTCAAGGCTGCTGACTTGGAGACCAGTCGGTGGGGAGTTCTGCTCTGGCTCTGCTTCTGATGCAAAAGAAAAACTGGTAAGCTGCTGGAATAAACAAAACAATAATTTAAGATTGCAAGAGCTTGGTACAAATGTGTTGTGATGTAGAATAGATGAAAATATACTTGCTTTAAATACATTTTTCAGTTTTGATTTATGTGATTTTTTTTTTCCAGCTCAAGTGCTATTTAATGTTTTAAAATGGCCAGGAATTAATTGATAAAGAAGTATGTATTTGTTTGCAGCAAAGTTGACTTCCATGAATTGGCTGTAGGTAGTTACCTGTGTTTGTTTTAGGTACTGTCCTGTGACTGGCAGGTTTCTCTAATACTGTATTTGGGCTTTGAGTTGTTTTGTGGTTTGGGTCATGGTTTTCTTTCATTTTGTACTGGAAAGAAGAGAAACTGCTGAAGAGGAATAGATTGGCAGACTGACTTTTTTTGCCTCCAAATTTTCTCTTGTAATAAGACCTTAAATATCAATTTAAAGTAGAAAATATGTATAACCACCAGATTTCTTAGTGTTGATTGAAGAAACTGGTGTGAAGTCTGGATTTGCCTGCAAGTGACAGCTCCTGTAGCTGCTTTGCTACTGATGAGAATTAGTTTAGCTTTTGGACATTCTCACAAGATTGCTGCATAAAGTTCTTTATAGATTAATGAAGCACTTGATACAAGTTGCTCAAGGCTAATGGTCCAGATGAGCTTTACTAAGAGAGCCTGACATCCTCCATTTATCTTTATGAAGTGTTACCAACTTAAACAAAGTAAATGTTTGTGAAGGTCAGTTCTCAGTATATGGGTATTGTACCTTTGTTCTGTACCATGACTCATTTATAGTGGTTTGATCTAAACATATTGGCTATATTTTTGATCCATTTATGTCAAATATAATAGCATGCATAAATGTCTTAGTCTTGAGTAAATTGAAAGATCTTTTTCCTTTGAAATAGTTTAACATTATTGTTTTTAAAAAATATTTTTGTCTTCAGTGTAAAAATTAACAGAATTAACAGAACTTGTGTAATAAATTATACTAAAGGAAAAATACTTTGGCTATCTCATTTAGTAGGATAGAATCTTAGGGCTTTGGATTGTTTCATTGCATTTTTGTTTAGGTTGCTCAAATATGATGGAGTGTTTTGCTATCAGTAGACGTGATACCTATTAAAATATATATTTTTACTTAGTAGAGATGAAAACTTTGGTTATCTGCTTATATGAGAAGCTGAGGTGTTCTTTACAGGAACCTGCCAGCAAACCTCCTACTCTTCATCTGGTAAATCTTGAGTGACAGAAGAAATGCTTGGAGGGAGTGCAAAAACCTATCTGAAAAATGCTGCTCATTGCATTTTCTGTGTACTTAAGTAGTTGTTACTTGTTAAATTTTCAGTTGTTTCTTAGTAGCTCATCTTTCTGGTACAGCTTTCATGAATGCTCATAGCAAATATGACTCAAGTGAATGAAAGTGCAGTGTTGAAACAGCAAATGTCCTGAGCTCTGAAGAGCACAGCACTATTACCAATTACTAGAAGTTTTCTGTAAGTTAATTACTTAATTTTCCTTTTTTTTCTTTTCAGGATACAATCTCCCAGAAGTCAGTAGATATCCATGACTCCATCCAGCCTCGACCTTCAGATGGACGCCCATTTCAGCCCAGCACAGGGGCCACGGTAGCAGAGGAAGCAACTAAAGCCAGGCCAGCAGCAAGTGTGTACTCTGCAGGGGTTTGGAATTTTTATCTGTGTAGTATGAACTGGATGTTTGATGTATTAGTTACAGCCCCAGCTGTGATTTCAGAAACATGATGGGAAGAAATCACGTTGTTTAAATTTTTGTCTTCTTGTAGTATGATAGAATTCTCTTCGACTCCTGTGGGTCCACATTTTTTGCCTCTTAGAGTTCAACTGCAAGCTTCTAGGCTTTTTACCCAAAGCAAAATATTAAAAATAGTAATTTCTTTACAGTGCTGTGTGAAATTTCTTTTCTTAGGAGCAGAGATTTTTCAGTGCAAAATGCAAAAGAAGCAGTAGCTGAAAAAGAATTCTGTCTATGATTTGAGGAGAGTTTATCAAACCCTTATTTGAGATCCTTGTGCAGTTGTGTTTCATTGCTTAAAATGGTCATGTGGTACATTAGTACTTGCCACAGCTGCAAACAAGCATGGTGCCAATGCTGTGCTAAGCCTCCTCCTGCCTGGGAGCAGCCTCTGGCCCTTGCTATTGCACTGGAGGTCCAAGTCACTCATTTTGGTGATTTTTAGTTAACACTAAACCAGGTTGATCCAATGTATCACAGACAACTTCAGGAAACAGTTTTTTAAGAAGTTCCAGTTGGTAACATGGTGATCTCTCCTGGTGTTAGTAATTCCAGCAGGTGGATTCCAGGTTTGCTTTACACGTGTTCTTGAAGTTAAACTGTTCTTCAACATACCCTCAAAACAGCTCAGAAAAGTTCTTTAGTTAACAAGTAACTTTCTTTCCTTTAAAGAATTTCCAGAACAGAAGTTATTTGCTGCTCTTTTGATCAAGTGTGTTGTGCAGCTGGAACTCATTCAGACGATCGACAACATTGTGTTCTTCCCAGCAACTAGCAAAAAAGAGGATGCAGAGAATCTAGCAGCAGCACAAGTAAGTGGAACTGATAGGTACCTCTCTTTTTAGCAACTTTTCTTCCAAAGGTGTTAAGTTTCTCGAACTCCTGTAGCATCTGCTAATTTATAATTTTTACATGCATTTTAGAATTTCCATTGGCCTGTTGAGATCTTGTACAGCTTCCATTACATTGCATTTGCTGTGCCAGGGCAGCTCTGTGGAGATTTAAACATGTATTGCTGAAAGGGATTTGTATATCTGGGATGTGGATACCACCTTTAATGCAGTGTTAAGTTTAAGTACAAGTGCAGATGTAAACAGGGTAGGATTGAGTTATCTCAGGAACTTGCTGAAAACAGGTGTGAATTTTTACTTCAAATCTTTTTCTTCCTGTTTCCCTTTTGTCAATAGAGAGATGCAGTAGACTTTGATGTCCATGTGGATACACAGGATCAAGGGATGTATCGTTTCCTAACATCACAGCAGCTTTTCAAACTTCTTGATTGTCTGCTGGAATCTCACAGATTTGCTAAAGCATTTAATTCAAACAATGAACAAAGAACTGCTCTCTGGAAAGCAGGTGAGTCAGTCCTCCTGAAGAAATACTTTGTGACAGTATGAATTGACCCAAAAATAGGGCAGGAGTACTTTGATGCTAAATGTAAAAGTTGAAGCTTTGGCTCTATAAGTGTAGGACTCATAAAGGGAGGAGACCTAATCTGTGGAGGTGCAAATATCTCTGATTTCCGAAAATTTAAGGTTTCACTGAGGCACAGCTGCCAAGCTGATTCTTGGCTGTAGGTGTGAGTCCCATGCTTGGAAACTGCAGGCACAAGCACAGGTTTCACAGCCAGTTATAAGCTGATACTAAAAATGGGTGCCAAACACAATTCTGGCACGTATAAATAGGTTGATTTTTAGCAATGCTCCATTGTAATAAATATTATGAGAAAATAATTAACTGAGGTGATTCTTCTGTCTGTGTGCAGAAGATGCTAAAAAAGAGAAGTGGGGGACTGTAATAAACTGAACCAAAAATCTCAGTGGATGCTTGGAATTCCCGTAGGTTTCAAAGGGAAATCCAAGCCCAACCTGCTGAAGCAGGAGACGAGCAGCCTGGCCTGCGGGCTGCGCATCCTGTTCCGCATGTACATGGACGAGAGCCGCACCAGCGCCTGGGAGGAGGTCCAGCAGAGGCTGCTGAAGTAAGGCCCGTGGAGCTGAGCCTGTGGTGCTATTTCTCATGTTAAAGAAAGGGGGTGGGTTATTTAAAAGGACAGACCATCTCTGTTTGCAGTAAATTTCTAGAGCCAACACCTGTGTGTGGTGGTCACTGCTAATGTTAAGAGTTTTATGTTCTGTGGAGAGTGCTGGGCCTCCAGCTACTGATGCTGTCTCTCCTTTTTGTTCCCATTGCATGTTTTGCAGGGAGAACAAAGATTTTTTTTCACCTTGTTTTGTATCATGTGGGTAGGTGGGGGCTCTTCTTTAAAAAGGAAAGCAGCTATCACCTAAACCCTGTTTTTTCTTTCACTGACCTCAGGTATTTTAGACAGCTGGCACTGTTTGTTCTCATTTTCAGAAATGGACTCTGGGCTCTAGCAGCCTTGTGAGCATACAGAGGCCTTTGGCTCTTTGGTTATTGATCTGAATGTTTTTTGTTTATAAAGTTTTCAAGCAACAGTTAGAATAAGGGAGGGCTTTAAACCTCAACAGCAACACTTAAGGCTAAGACTTGAAGACTAGGAAGCAGAGCTGAAAGCTGCCTGTTACTTCAACATGAGATATTCCTAAAGCCCACATGATGCTTTGTCAGATGCCTCTCAAAGAGCACTTGATATATTTCAAATACATTCACAGACAGCATAATCACATTTTGTCAGCTTATTTATTACTGAAGTCCAAGGACTTTGGGTTTGACTTAAACAAGGTCACTGCTTTCTGTCATTAGGCAGGCTTAGAGCAGCTTTCATAAAGCAGTGCTGTTCTACACCAGGGCTTTACACTGCCAGAATTTGCAAAGCCAGAGCTCTCTTTCTGCAGTAGAGCTCAGAAGGAAATGTGAGTTACAATATTTTTGTGTCTTTTGTCTCCAGTGTCTGCAGCGAGGCTCTGAGCTATTTCCTCACTCTTACATCAGAAAGCCATCGGGAAGCCTGGACTAACCTTTTGCTCTTATTTTTGACTAAAGTCCTGAAGATAAGTGATGAAAGGGTAGGTAACTGTTTGCAGTGATGTTTCAGATGACATGTACAGGTAAGAAGTAGTTCCAGACTGGTTCATCACACACAGTTACAGACTTGACTTTAAAAGCTCTTGCTGCTCTGTAGCCACTCTTGTGCTGAGGGAATATACATTCAAACTGCACTTGACAGATACTGACACTAATAATTCAGTGTGAAGGTGCAATGAGTGATAAAATAAAATGTGCCAGAGAAGTTTAAAGATGCTGGAATCCTTTAGAAGTGTGTGTTAAATTGTTTTTTACCCCTCTCCTGCTGAGGAAGACAATTAGTGATGATATTTTATTCAAAGAATTAACTCTTGTTTCTGCTGCCAGTGCTGCAGGTACACGTACATCTTGACCTTCTCCAAAGCAGTTCTGCAGTAAATAAATCCCTGTTTAATCTCCCTCTAAGAACACTTGGCTGAAATAATTAAGTGATGAAAAAGGCCAACTGCAAGAAAAAAGCTCATAATAGAAAAATATTTCCTCTTGTAGAATAAGCATTAGTAAGGAGCTTTGTGTAGCTGGTGAGCATCTGTCAGAGTATATCACAGCTGTCTTAGCCTTGTTCTAGCCCTGAAATTCTGCTAATATCAGTTGTAAAGGTGTTTCTACTTGTCACTTTGGGTTTCTCACCCTCATTTGGGAGAGTATTTAATATTCTGATTTTGCAGTGTGCTTTCTGAGGTGTACTCATGTATAACAGAGTCATTTTTTGTTTGTTTTCTCCTCAGTTCAAGGCCCATGCCTCGTTCTACTACCCTTTGCTGTGTGAAATCATGCAGTTTGACCTGATTCCTGAGCTCCGGGCTGTGTTGCGAAGGTTTTTCCTGCGGATCGGGGTGGTTTTCCAGATATCCCAACCACCAGAACAAGAGCCTGGGATAAGCAAGCATTAGCAGATAGTGATGCTCTGTTTCCAAGTTTATATTCCTCAGCTAAATAAAAGGACCAGGTAGCTGGGCCATTCTGTCTGGATCTCCATGTAAATGGTTTCTTTCTCTGGCAGTGTGTATCCAAGGGTTAACGGTACAGACGCTTCCAACTGTAATTAAGGCTTGCAGCACTCCAGTCCCTCTCTTTCCTGGCAGATTCTCTCCCATCGGTTTCTCTTGCCTGGCTCCTGCTGAGCACAGAGCCAGTTTATAGCACAGTCCCCCTTGTCAGCACGGGCTGCAGTGTCCTTTACTGTCCTAGACAGCAGCATAGCAACAGATGTTTATGGCGGGTGTGAAAGTGAAGTGTACCCAAAGAAACATATATATGTAAAGGTTTGAGCTTCTGCGAGAAGTACAACTCAGGAGAGCTGTATTTTGAAGGATAAAATGTTTATAGTGAAAAGAAAAAGGAGATTATTGTTCATGGAAAAAAATATTTAGCAACTATGTCTGATATTCTAAGATTTTTGCACACTCAGGCTGTCTGAGACATTGGTAATCATCCTTCTGTGAAAATGTACAGAGATGCAGATCTGTAATATAAACTCTTTAACACTATACAGTTCTTCCCAAATGATTTTATTTCTGTAATACTGATTTGTTGAAAGCCCATAACTCTTCCTTGTTTACCAAATGCACTAGAAGTTTGGGTTTCTTTTTTGGGTTGTGATTTTTTTTTTCTTCCTTTTTTGTTATTTTTGTTTTGTTTTGTTTCATTGTAGCCCAGAAGTTATTGTTGCCGACTTTTGTCAAGAACAGCGGTAGAAATATCACGACTGACATAACTACCTGTAATATACTTGTTTTAGGGCTTTGAAATATAACGAGCCATTGAAATGATGATCCTTCAAGGACTGGAACTTGAATCACTGCAAACAAGTCTAGGTTGTGTCTGCTGTCAGATGTTTTTTGTTTGATGTAGATTTCACTCTTATGTACAGAATTTAATGTTGGATATATTCAAGTAACAAATCTGGCATGGTTTGGGGATGGTTAAATTTATTGGAAATGTATTCATACTGTGAATTGTGCTCTGATGGTTAACAGACGAGATTGTCAAGCATTCTGTATTACAATGGATGTAGAAATTTTTTTCAGATGGACAAAATGTATATGGTACAGATATGTAAAGTTTTCTATGTAAAAAAAAATTCTGTACAACTTTCTGTACAATATTTGGTTCTCATCTGGCATATTCTAATCAGGTTATAGGTCAATAAAGTTTTTGAACTCTTTCATCAGTGCAATCAAAACCAGTCTAATCCACAGCTACTTGTTTTACAGTTTGCTTTGCCTCTCATGCTTTTGTTTCAAAGGAGCAAACCCCAGACCCTGGGAGCAGAAAGCTTGGTGCTCTCTGGGTGACTGGGATGCCTCTTCTCACTGTTAGAGACAAATACAGGGGGAAAGGAGTGATAAATTAAAAAAAAAAAAAAGGTGGGCAGGGCTGGAGGAGAATAAAAGCGCTGCATGAACTGGTCAGATGGACCCCTTAGTGCTGCACAGAGAGAAGCTCAGAGCTGCACTTCACTCTCTGGGGATTAAAACACAAGCACCAAACAGCTGCTGGATAAAGGGGGAAGGGAAGGGAAGGGAAGGGAAGGGAAGGGAAGGAAGGGAAGGGAAGGGAAGGGAAGGGAAGGGAAGGGAAGGGAAGGGAAGGGAAGGGAAGGAAGGGAAGGGAAGGGAAGGGAAGGGATTACAGTTCTGCTGACTTGGAACACATCAGCCAACTCAGCCATGTCAGTGTCTTCAGTTTTGCTAGTATGAGTGGAATTGGATTGTTCTCCAGTGTCTTCCCACAAAACTGACTGGCACAGGAGAGCAGTGGGAAGAGCAAGGTGTGTGAGAGAGCCTCCTCTCCTTCAGGGCAATGTATCTGCCACAGGCATTCACAGCAGGCTCCAAAAGCAGTTCAGTGCAATAGCTATTGGAAAAGCCAGAAAAGGGAATTAAATGCTGTGACCTGTGGTTCAGAGTTTGCTCATAAAGTTAATTTAGGTGGAGCAAAACCAAATAGCAATTACCAGAGTCACAAGGGGTAGAATTGAGGTTATTTGAATTAATTGTAGCCTTTCCTCTTGGACTGTATTTTACTTGCTCAGTTTGTTGTGCTGTGCTTTAAACTTAAACTGCTGTGTTAGGCCGGACCTAAGGTCCTTGACAGTGACCAGTAATAATTTTTATGGTGAGTATAATGTGTCCCATCCTGTTCATTGTCTCACTCTCCCCCATGGCTTTACTGTTCTGAGACCATTGCCAGGGTGTCCCTGACACTGCTGCCCTGAGCACTGTTTAAACAGCCCCTGTTCCTTGTGTGTCTGCCCGATTGCTTCTACTCATCTGTGTTCAAGATAGAGCAGCGAGTACAATGAATTATCTAAAACCTTGGGCAGTTGGTGTTTTGGGGCTCTTTCTGGTTTTAAACCTCACTGCTTATTGTTTTGTTGTGTACTCCTCTTTAGTAAGGACATTATTCTTTTATAGCCTGGCCTTTTCATGCCTTATTTATTGCTCATGTGGAACAGGCCCCATAGCTGTTTAATTTTGGGTCATTGGGAGCTGAGCTTCGGTGTCATTGTAACTTCTGTGCCTCTCTTCAATGTTCTTGCAATGCCAGAGCAGCACCAGGTGTGCTCTGGGCATTGTGTTCAGCTTGCAGCTCTCTGAACACTCACATATAAGATCATTGTCAGAAATCTGGTTCTCCTTTAGTGATGTCAGCATCCATCAGGGCTGGGACTGCAGATAGATTTATTTTGCAGGTGAGGCTGTCAAGATAAAAGGTTAGGGAGGCTGAACTTTGGAGAGGCAGAGAGCACTGAAGAAAGATCTGGAAAGGGAAGATGCAAAGGATTCAGTGTCCTGGGTAGTGCCTAAGGGAGGGAAGCTGCAGGGAAGAGTGGAATTCATGGTGCTAAGGCTGCTGAGCACTGAGGCTGAAGTAACTGCAGTGGTTTCAGGGCACAGCACAGGTGAAGGAAGTAACTCAGAGGGGTTGTGCCACATCCTGGCCTTGAACTGGAGGAAAGGAATGCCCAGTTCTGATGGTCTGTGGCAGTTATGAAGCTTATTGCGGTGAAATGAGGGTGGCTTTTTAGGGAGACACTTCGGCTTCTCTCAGGAAAATCTCTGATTCAAATTAAGGAAATAATTAAACTGTGTGGGCAGTTAGATGAGGAAGAGAAATTCTGCATCTAGCCTGGAGTTGCTACAGTGAATGTGTCTCAAACTTCAACTTGTGAGGCAGCTGGAGAGAGCCCTCAGGGCAGGTGACAAAGTATAAAAGGCAGAAGGTGGACTTTGGCATGGGAGGGTGGTAAGTGTATGATTAGAAGGCATTCTGACAGTCTCGGGGAAGTCCAGCCTGAAGCAGCCTTGCAGCCTGAGGTACCTGCTCCAGCCCAGGTCAGGGATTGCCCAGTGCCCCTGCTTGAGTGGCCACAGCTGTCAGACCCACACTGCTGAACCTTCTCACTGCTGAGCTAGAAATTCTGGGTAAGAATTACCCTGGTTTGGCAAATCCTCTGGGAAGGAACGTGCTAAGCCCATGAAGCTCAACAGCACACAGGTTTGGAAGTACATCTGTGAGCAAGCAGTGCCTGCCCTCATCATGGAACTGCTGTAGCCTTCTGTCAGGTTTACAAAAGTTTGAAGGTGGCAATGTAGTAAAAACAAAAGACCTTGTAAAAAGTTCTTGTTTTCATCAGTGGTTTGTTAGGGTCATTTTTTCCCCTGTTGATCAGGTTTAGGCCTCTGGGTG
The DNA here is from genome assembly GCF_028769735.1 of Zonotrichia leucophrys gambelii. Taxonomy (NCBI): domain Eukaryota; kingdom Metazoa; phylum Chordata; class Aves; order Passeriformes; family Passerellidae; genus Zonotrichia; species Zonotrichia leucophrys. The sequence goes on along the minus strand of NC_088171.1, from coordinate 118,968,972 downwards.
AGAATTTCCTAACCAAAAGGAAAGTTGCAGCTTTACCCCAGCTTCACCTTGGTTGTGTAGTTCACTGAACTCCTAAAATCTTGCTCCAGTCCTTCTTGCTAAAGCTCTGTGCTCTTAGTGAAGAGATTTTCCATGTTTCCATGTGTTTTTATTTCTTTGGAGACAGCCTTAACACTCCAGTTTGTTCATGAGTAAATAAAAGCTGAAGCAAATAATAAATTAAGAAAATGGAAGTCGGCTTTCACAGTTTTTATAACAAAAATAATTTTAGTAACAAAATACTTTATTAACTCTTCAATCAGAAACATAAATATATTCAACAATATCTGTATTTTCAGCACACAACAAGTCAGGGAATGTAAGACACATTGTTAATAGTATTTTTTTTCCATGAAAGTGTAAGCTGTGATTTCATGCAGGACAGCCTTTATCCTGTATGAAAACCAAGTGTCCTTGTTCAAGTTACTCTTTGGGTAAAAACCTATTGCCCTTCTGCTCTTGGGCTGTTCTAATGCCAGAAAGTTTTGGAGTTTGACTATAAACCTAAAAAAATCTTTGATTTAATATCAAATTCACACACACCACACTCTGTTTCTGAGGCTGAAACTTCAGTTGTACAAAAAGTGCAAAAGCTGCCGAGCTATTCCTCCACGTCCCACGTCACGGAACAGAAAACATCCCTGCGCTCCACCTCCGTTCCACTGCAGCGGCTGATCCTTTATTATTGCTATTTGCAGTGACACACAGCTCCTCTCTGCACACGGGAGAGAGCTCTCCCTCCCTGCGGCATTCCCGGCGGGACCGAGCGCTCCCTCCCGGCGCTTCCCGGGCGGAGTCAGCCGTGCGCGGTGGAGAGGCCGTGCCAGCCCACGGGCATCGCGCTCTGCGGGGACAGCGGCCCTGTGCCCTGCGGGGACAGCTGCCCTGCCCCCGGCTGCTCCGCCAGCAGCCGCCGCAGCGTGGCCGACGTGCCCGGCCGCAGCCAGGGCTCCGTGTCGGTGGAGCTGGCCTGGGACTGGGCGCGCTTCAGCAGCTCATCCACATCCCCTAGGGAAATGTCATCACCTGAGAGAGGAGAGCAACACGGCTGTTAGACCGGACAACACGGCACGGGGCAGGCTTGGCTGCAATCAGTGCAGCAATAATGATTTAAAATTATATATATATATATATATATATATATATATATATGCATATATATGTATATATATGTATATGTATAAATGTATATATGCATATATATGTATATACACACATACATATATATATATATATACAAACACACATATATATATAAAATAATGCTTTAAAATTATATATATATAATGCTTTTAAATGACGTCTCTACTTAGCACACGTGTGCTGATGTTCTGGGGAACTGGGCCTCAAGAGCTCCTCCCCAGCAGCTCAGTGAGGGGATGAGGATACAGGCAGAGGTGGGTGGACTCAGCAGAGGGTTCTTGCTTTCCAAAAATCTTCTGTTTAGGGAGAATCTAATCTGTCAGTGCCTGTATGCATAAAGATGCATGTGAAATAAGGCCATTCCATTACAGTGGCCTGACTGAACCTTGTATAAGTGTAGGGGGATAGAATATAAGTAAATAAAGGTGGTATAGAAAGTAATCTTATCCCCGTAAGAGTTGCAGCTGGGTTCATTATTAAAGATTAGGAGCAGGCCTGATGTTAACAGGCCACAGCTGTAGCTGATAAGAAGAGTGTTATAAAAGAGTGGATTGGTTGGCTAAGGGTGAATTGGAGTCAGTTGGCTGCTGTGAGAACAAGGAAGAGTGAGCCCCTAGAGGAGCTGCCTACAAGAAACATCAAGGAGGTGTGAAACTCTGGCAACATGGAACCCCTGTAATGTAATGACAATAGAACTCTAGCAATATAATAACAACATATAAGTAGTCTCCTGCTGAGGAAGAATTGTTTTAACTTGGTTTAACAGTACAAATGCAAGTGAGCCTGTACATCACAGCCCAAAACCTCAGGGAATGTCATGCTGAAAGTGGCAAAGTTGGGAACTTCCAGCTACAAAACAAGCCCCACCTAACAAAAACCAGAACTGCCTTGCCATTGAACTTGGGGTTGTTATCACTCTGAACTCTACTGTTACTTGTTTCAGTTCTGTCAGCAATTATACATACATCTAATACCTTAAACAGATAGTGTGGATTATCAAACAACATACATTTTTACTATATATAAAAGCGTATAAAGATATTAGTTTCTCTGTGCTGTTCATTTTTTTTGCTTCACAGCATCTAATTTTTTACATACTTAAACAAACAAAAGATTATGCAAATCCCCTCTATCTATAACAACTGAAAAATGCAATGTTTTCCTCTTAAAACTGAATCGCGTCAATGAAGAGGTTCTAGTTTCTTGGTGATAAAGGTGGGCAGAAACATGTTTAAAGACTCTGGAGTAAGAAAAAAAAATCAACTTTTTTGCAGAAACATCCTAATTCAAGCAAAACAGAACTGTATATTCTTTAGTGATTAAATAATTAACCTAAGCAATTAATAAATGTCATGTAATTTTAGCATTTGGATGATTTTTACAAATTTCAGATTTTTATTCTGCAAAAAATAATAATGATATTTTTAAAAATAAGAATTTAAACCAAAGCAATGAGAATCTGAAGATTCACATTAAAAACTGAAAGTTAATGGTCTGAGCATGGGTGTGAAAGCCCAAGGCCTGGAGAAGCAGCAGGCAGGGGTGAAGGGAAGGACAGAACTGAACAACCCCACAGCCACTGGGAGCAAGGGCTGTTTCCCTCTCTGTTAGGTGGGATTGCAGGTTCTAAAACAAAATGCCAAATACTTTTTGTTCCAAAAGAACCTGGCAGGAATCATTAGTTCTGTCACATCACACAGACAGTGATCTGATCATCCTCCAAGCCCTCCCAGTCTGGTTAAAACGTGTCTGCAACACCAGAAGTGAGAGCAGACCTCCCTCTCTCTGGGGCCTGCCATCTCCTGGGCTTGAAGCTGGCAGAGTGAACCTCTTTGTCTCCTCAATCCTGGGTCACAGCCAATCTCTTGTGAGTTGGAACCCACAGTTTTTTGCATTTGTAGGTTTAGAGGGGTTAACAGCACACAGCAGGAAAAGTGATACCTAAAGAAAATAACTTTCTGTTTGCTGCTTTAAGAGATGATAAACAACAACTAAAATAAGGTTGCTTAGAGACAAACTGGGAATGTCCAGGCCAGGGGGCTGCATTTCCCCACATGTAACTACTTCTGCCTTTACAGCAAAGCCTTTAGATCCTGCAGATGCCAGAGGCAAGATCACAGTGCACATCACTGGATCAGACTCACTGGGTGCTGCTTTTAGAAAGCTCAGCAGATCAGCTGCACTGCAGAACTTCTTCATAATGAATTTCAACACTTCACACACTCCCTAAAAAACTGGCCTTAATTGGGACACACATCAAGACTCTGGCTAATTCAGTTTGCATGAGGAGGCTGAGGGTAAGGAAAGCTTTTCCTTAGCATGAAATCCTGCTTTAGAAATGGAATGGTATCTGGATTCCTGCAGAACACCAACAGCAGCACACCTTGTGTGCCCAAACCTGTGAGAATTCCCTCTTCTGCATCTGAGCCTGCTCTTGTTTATGCCCATAGAACACACATACCTTGCTTGACAGAGACTCCATCACCCAAACATTCACCAAGTCTACACTGATGGGGATTTTTTTGGATGAGTAAAAATGGAGAGGGCCTGACTCCTCTTGTCAAATTTTCCAATCAAGAAAACAATACTAGGATGCCTTTAGGATTCCCACATCAGTCCCATAGCAGAAAGTGAACTGCTGTGAACAGAGCCTCCTTATTGAATCAGATCAGCTCTGAATTTATCAAAGCCTGTGAATTGCCATCTCTGATCATTCCAAGGCAAGATAACCAGGTTCCTTAGTTATACATTTGAGAGATTTGTTTTCTCTCAGCAGTGTCTCTGAAGGCAGAGGAGAAATGACAGACCTGGCTGCTCAGAAAGCAAGAGGATGCCACAAAGGTTATTTCAGACTGTTAGGGAAAAGGAGTAAAAAAACTTGGCTTCACTCCTTTGTTCTGTAACATCCCTGAGCCAAGGAGGGAACAGGAGGGAAGCAGCAGTGCAGCCTGAACCATCTCAGCTGAGCAAGAGGATCTATTGCTGCCTTTCCAAGAGGCACAAATGCCAAGGATGAGTGATAAGTCCCCATGTGCTCCAGAGAACAAGCTACATACAGACATATAAATATATATACACACATATCAAAATTATATTTATCTAAAGGCTGAAGCTCTGGAGGCTGTGACAAACAGAAGGCAAGCAAAATAAAAAGTGCAGTGCATATGACAGGAGGTGAAATTATAAAAGAGGTGAAATACAATAAAGATACTGAAGTAGTAGTAGTTCATATAGCAAATATATCTGGGTGGAGTAAAATTAGTAAAGAGTTTATTTAGATTATAGAAGAAAATTAGTATGAATTGGGTTTATTTTTAGTGACTTAAAACCACAGTGAGATGGTTAAAACAAACAAAAAAAAAAGGATGAAGTGCTTGTAAGAGTACCCATAGCAACAGAATCAAAAATACTGCCAGCATCTGTACTCTCTCTAAGTTTATAAAAAGGATACTGATACTGTAATTGCCTAGACAGCATAGCAACTACCTCCCAAAAAAAGGGGAGATTTCAGACTCATATGAAAGAATCATTAGCACAAAGTGTATGAACTGGGTCTCAATCCATGTGAGAAATGAAAGGCCATTAATGGTTGCCATGATTGGTACTTCATACACAAAGGGATCTAGATCAGGCAGCCACCATTTGGAGATGCTCCAAGACAACTCCCAGCACCTGATGTAAGAAACTTGGAATGAATTCAAGTGTGTGTGCAGTGGAAGAGGTATCAGTATCAAATACTCACATACTCAAATACTAAATGATCATTCATATTAACAAACCACTAGAAAATCAAATTATCTACAAACTGAAGTACTTCATCATACACAGCTCTCTGGCATATCTTCATGCTGATTGCAGCACAGACATCTGACTCCCAGGAATGCCAACAGACTCACACAGGCACCTCATCACCATTCACCACTCGGGGGTTTCATTTCTTCCCACTGCCACTGCAGCTGTGCAGCTGGATATCCCCATCCTGCTGCTCACAGGACAAGCAGGAGTGGCTACCAGACAGGAATATGAGAATCTTTTCCTACTCTCCTCCTCTAAACTTAGTCTGGAGCAGTTGTGTTGAGGCGTGCTGGGGAAGCCCTTGTACCAGCTACAGAGCTCCACAAATAACCCCAGTGTTTGATCTGGTTGCTCACTGTTCTGCTACATGAAGCCTATTATTATTTGTTCCTTTAATTATTGTAATTACTCAGTGTTCACTGCATCATCTGTGCTACAGGGAGCATACCCAAGGAAGGAGATTTCTGCTGGAGCTCAGTCAGTCCGTGCAGTCGCTCCTCGTTCCTGCCTTTCCCCTGCTCCACGTCGAGGCTGAAGTTGGAGTGCAAGGAGAAGCTGTCAGGCTGCAGCAACGGGGTCTGCCCTGCTGGAACCTCCTCCTGCAGGGAACCCAAAAATGCACACATCCTTCAGTTCAACAGCACCCTTTTTAAAGGGCAAATAACTGCATGTGTGCTCCCTCAGGAGCCATGACACGGAGTCCCTGTGGAAGCACAGGAACTGGCTGACATTGCATCTGTCAGTTCTTACGTGTCCAGCACTCTCCACAGCTCTCTGCTTCAGTCTTCTCCTCTCCCTCGCAGAAAGTGGATGCTGTGGCAATAAATTCACTTCTTCTAAGGCAGAAAACATTTCCCCATTAGCACCTGGAAAAACAGGTGAAATCATTTTCAAACAAATTGAAATACCAGAGAGTGCTCCAACCTATTTATGTTTTGAAACAAGCCAATATGTTGTACGTGACTCCATCACAGGAGTGTATTCATTACAAATCTTGTTTCTACCCAGACCTTTAAGGTAAATGAGTACTCAAATGAGCACAGCACCTCTCCTTGAAAGAGAGAACACTTGGAAAATCAGAGTCATAAATAAATATGCTACATGACATATATAATAACATTACATGCACTGTGTTACATGAAATATGATAACAAAATCTATGCCTTAATCACACATCCTTGGTCATACCTCTGCCTTTTCATGTAACAAAATGTTACATTTTTCTAACAGAAAATGTATTCTTCTGTTCATACAAGAATAAATAACTACACTTTTTGATCATACTTGTATCACATCACAGTGGGAGGAGTTTAATCTTTTTTTATAATACACATGACCCCTAAGGTCATGTCTGTGCTTCACACTTGTCTATTTCCCCCTCTGTTGCTGACTCTGTTAAATCAAACACAAACTGTTTCAAACAAGTGCTTCTGTTTTTTCCTCCAGGAGAGCACCCCCAGCCTGGGGCTGGCTGCTGGCTTTGCTGGCTGCTGGTGCACACAGTGGGCTCTGTTTCCTACTGCAGCCCCTCTGGCATCCTCAGGAACAGCCCCAGGAAAAGGAAGGACTCTGCTCAACTCCACCGCCATCAACTACTCTTTGTGACAACAAAGTCATGGTTTGGTAAAGTGGTTAGTCCAGTATATCACATAAAATTAAAAAAAAAATTAAAGGACAAATGTATGTCAATTCTAAACATAAGAATTAAACAGTTCTTTTGATTGAAAATTGACATAATTAGGTTTGAAAAATAAATTTGATTGATATCAAACAAGTTCAGAATAATAAAAAGAAGTCTTTTTTAAAATTCTTTTATAGTGTCAGTTGTTTTTTTCCCTAAAAATACATTTTTTATTCTCCTCTCATCTTTTTTCCTCCCCAGTTTCACTAACAGTACTCATGCTCTTATCACTAATGTTTCAAATAAAAAAATCAAAGTATAATTTTGAAATGGTGTAAGGCTAACAAATCATGTATCAGAATTCCAGCTACAAGACCAGCTGAACTTCACTATATTCAAAACAGTGTTATTACTTGGAATATAAAAAATGGTTTAACAGTGTGAATTTGTCACAACAAAGGGCAAGCTTAAGAATTTATTTGTACCATTAGTGTATCATCAGTATCAGATGCTACCTGTTCCTGTGAGCATCCATCATTAAGATCCTACTTCACAGAGATGCTTTTAAATCATTACATTAACACTAATGGATTCTAGGGTTTCCAATGAGACAAAAAAAGGAAACAAGAAACTAATTTATTTCTAGCTGCCTCAAACACTTTATTTCTAACTGCCTCAAATTTCAGAGCCCTAGGAGATAAACTCATATGTAATGCTGACATAACAGATGTCAAAACTGAGTTGGATTTTAAACCCAACCAAAAAAAACCTCAAGCAAAACAGAGGGAAGTGTTGCACTGCTCTTAGGAAATGGCAAACACTGTGACCACAACCCCCTGTATTTCACCAAGGACCCTCAGACAATGTGAGCAGCACAACTCACAGAGAAGGCAGCCCACAGAGAGAATGACAGTTTTTATTTTTCATTTCAGGGATGGAAGTGACCAGATTAATATTCAGAATGTTAGTAGCTATTTCTAAAGCCCAAACAATGCAAAGGATAACATATTTTTAGTTAATGAATACAGCTCACTATTGAAGAACATGGTTTGCATCAGCCATAAATGATATGGGGGAAAAGGAATAAAGGGAGGAGGAATAAAAAATATGTTAGGTTAACTCAAACACCTCACTAAACTGCAAGTACCAGGTGGATGGGAAGAAGAAGGGAAAGGGTTAGAGGACTATAAATACCATGAACCCTAGGAAATAACCAAGAACACTCCATTACAGAGCTGGCAGCCTCCCAGCAGATGAAAGGACACAGCTCACAGAAGGCACAGGTTGGATATTTATCCACACAATACTGCTGATGGTGAACAGGGATTCAAAAATGCTAATTCCAGTTGGTGAAAAACAACCTGTGAAAGGCTTATGAAATGCAATCAGCCACAGCTCACTGGAAGCTGGAAGAGCCCTGCATGTGTGCCCTGCATCTTGTGTTCCTCTCCATGAGCCTGTCCTGGCTGAGATGGGATATTTGGCTCCAGCCTGGACTGGAGGGCTCTCCTGAGGCATCCTTTCACCACTGGGCTGCACTAACACACAGTAATGCCTAAGCTGAGAAGGAAGGTATTGCAGGGAGAACCAAATGCACTGAACAAGGCTGAAAGCCTCACCCTGTGCCACGTTCTACCCTGTACTCCAGGACTTGCACATTAACAGCATGGTTCAAATGAAAAATTCTGCTTTTCACCAAAGCCAGAGATAATAATAATCAGTTTACAGAAACACTGTTTCATTAAAAAGTACCTGCTTGACTCTACTGCATCTCCCCTACAGCAAAGAATAAAAACCTTGCAAGATGATTTCCCATAGATGACTGTAAGAAATTTCAAGATACTGAAATGGAAAATAACATGTAAAGGCCTGAGCTGGTTGGGTTTTTCTAGTAACTGGAAATAAAAGAGCCCTTTTACATCCACCCATATAAAGGTTGAATAGAGAGACATTACATGAGGCAGTCTATACAAAAATCTTTAGAAAACTGAAAATCTTCTGCTTCAGATGATGAATAAGTGACAATGTCTATGAGTGTAATGTTGCAAGTGAAATGAAATAAAATATGAGCAGCAGAAAAGTGACTAATTTAGCATGAATTGCTATTTTATACCCATATAATCATACTTAAAATCAAGCATGCTTGTAAATCAAAAGAGTAACCATGAAAAGAATTGCTGACTGTCTAAGACTTTTGTATTTCACTGTGGACAGACTGCAATTGTAAGCTGTGATTGTCAATAAATTATTTGCAGCAGAACAATAGAAAAGCATTGCCCGTGCTACCATTGTAACACATTTCCTGAATAAATATTGGCTTTTCCTTATCCAAAGCTGGGAAGATGTCAAAAAAAGCCTCTTGAAAGCCTCCCAGAGCAAGATGCTTTCTCATGAAAAGACGCAAGGTGGTAAAGAGCAACTGAGCACCATCATTAAATTTAGGTGTCATCTACACAATTTTGTTGCAGTGAAATTTCATAAATCTCTGCATTTTAATTTGGAGACATAACTTCCTAATACTTCAAACCAATCACCATAGCTACAACACTGCAATGTTTAAAACAATAATAATCATTTTAGAGACACAGCTTTAGACTAAACCACATGTCTGTACACCCACAACACAGTTATGGGGAGGTAGAAACTCACCAATAAAAGCACTATCCGATTCCAACAGGGAATTTTTCTGGAATTCATTAGATTTGTTCCTGAACTACAAAAGAAAAAGAGAAAAAATGGAAATTCAGAGGCTTTAATAAATTTCTGGGGCCAAATGATAATTAATGTAAATTAATTGCCAAACTTCTGCAAAGCAAAGAGCAGCTCTACAGTGTTAATGTTCTACTAACCCTGACTTTGTGGTTCTAAAAACCCAATAAATTTTTTAAGAATTCATATTCTTTTTAAGCATTAGGGTTTGGTTTTTTTTTCCTTTTCAGTATAAATCCCATTTGCTGAAATTGCCTACACATGACAGCTGTTGTGGTAATTTGTGTAACACAGACATTTCCATCAAGAAATTGATCTGTGTCACTCTGTGTAAGGTTCAGAACAGACAGTGCTCCAAGTGAGCTTTGCACTTAAGGTTTGTATGAAGTATTGACCAAATGAAGAATAATTTCTTATGTTTAACTTATCCCACCACATAGAATCTTTGACATTAAAGCATTAAAATAACAAATTTCTACATCATAATAGCAAGCACTAAGACCAATACTCATAGATCACATCACAGTTGCAACCATTTATTACAGAAATCCTACTGAGGAATAATTTATGTTGAAAACCACTCTAAAATCAAAGCAGTAGAAACTATCAGAGGAAACAGAAAAAGAGAAAACAAATCTTTTACTGCAAAGCATTGCTCTGAATGATAATTTCAGGCATTAAATTACAACTATAAAGTGCATTAATCTGATTATTTTTTCAAATAAAAACTGTTTCATTTCTGCATTTAGTTACAGTATAATCCTCAAGGTTAAAGTCTTTGCTGTTGCACAGTCTCCTGTTTTTCACTGCTTCACATTCCCATGAAATACAACTGAACTCTGTTATTCAGTATTTGGGGTTAGTGCAGGATAATTCTAATTTGATAGCACATTATTTTGCTCTTTTCACCAAGTCAGAAAATAAACATTCCATCTGAGAACAGATGCAATTATTGACTGGCAAATGGATCACTTAAACCACCTGAATTCAGAGCAACTGCTTCTGCTTGGTTTTTTCCACTAATTCTCACCCCCAGCAGCAATCTAACATCATATGAATATAAAATAAGCACCAATGAATATGAAAGGAAGAGAGTTAAAGAATCAGGCCATCTCTATAAGCAACTTGTATGTCAAGTTTAAAGAAGCTGTTGTTGGTGTGGACCAGAAAAAGAAGTAAATTAGTTTGCTGTCTTGTTAACTGTCATTCCTTTCTCCAAATCAGTGAAAGACACAATATTTCTCACACTTGAAAAAGTAATATAATAAAAAACCTTTTATTCTTACCAGGCCCATGGTTTGTGGGTAGCTGTCCAAAGCAGAATCCTCTTGATCATCAAAAGCTACATAGACAAGAGACAAAATGACAGGGTTGACATAAAAATAGTTAATAACAAAACATATTTCATCAGCTTATTATTGCAAAAAATGAAGATCAGTATGCATTACATCTTTAAATATACATAAATTGTGCTGAAGGAATGGGTTTTTAAAATGTTTGAATGCCATAATTATTCCAGTTTCCTTATGTAAATTTAAGTAGAATCAGAGAAATCAAACAGAAATCTGTAGTCTGTTACTTCTAATCTGTGTTTTGGCTCCTGGCAGGGAATAACAACCACAGCAGGGACTGCAGAAAGCCCCAAGAGCAAATGTACATTCAACATGCTAAGCACACCACACTTCCAGCCTTCAAAGGGAAGTTGATCCTGACAGAGATCATTTCACAGAGCAAAGTGATAAGAATATATAAGCTTTTATCTCAGGATAAAAATCTCAGTTCTGGAGAGCACAGAGAACCATCCTGAAAGTTGTGCTAACAGTGACCCAATGCATGCTGGAAATGCAAAGAAGCAGAACTGAAGTTACTTTTCTTATTTAGTTTAGATTTTCAAATAAATTATTTGATTAGATTGGTTTTGAGGCAGAGATGGGAGAAACACCACTTTATTCAGTGTGTAGCTGCCCTTCTGTGCAGCACCAGAGCACTGTCAGTCCTTCTGGCCTGAGCCCCAGCCCAGCCCTGTCACACTGCTCCAGGGTGCAGCACCAAACCTGCCCCTGGGGCTTCCCCTCACATCCCCCTGGATAACAATCATCCACAAGCCTGCAAACACTGCCTCCTTTATAGGGACACAGCTAGAATTTAAAATCTTGGCATATTTAAAACACTGATTTCTCAGTTTATAGTTTCATTAACAGTCAACATATTACTCTTTCACATAAAGAAAAAAACAAACATATTAGAGGGAAAACTGGATTAAAAGCATGTAAGGCAAAGAACACACACAGTGTGGGAAAGAAGGTAAGTCTTTGCCACAACAGCCCATAACACATTATTTCACCCACAGTATAAAAGTACATACTGCTTTAATTCATCTTCTTTCTGCCTTAAATCAGACAATAAAACCACTCAACTATTTTCAGCAAGAGGAAGGTGATGAATTTGTCTCTGAGGAAAATAAACTGGAAACAGAGAGATGGCAACTAATTCTCTTGCTAGGTACTCAGTGACAGACTATAAAGTTAAATTATGTTGTTAAGCAGTAGGAGAGAGAAAAAGCTGTTTAAGGAGCCTCTAGAAGCATCAGTAGAAAATACTTATAAAAATCAGCTGCCTGTCTATTAATTAATGTAAGTTAACCTGAACATCCTTTCCTTGGATGTCATCATGGAAGCCTACATTATCCATTAGCAGAAGTCTCAATGACTCCATGTGCTTGAAATTAATGGAAAAGGCAAATTTGCTTTCTAGATGGTGGAGGTTTCTCTGCAGAAAACATTAAATGAAAACTTTCTCAGACTGGTCTATTAATGGCAGAAATGCAGAACCAAGCTCCAGAGAGATCTCAGCTGAAGCCAGTGAATTATTTTTCAGCATTTCAGTCAATCTCATAAAGAGGAAGGCTGAAGTCAAGCCTATACATTCCATTTAGGCATTAAAAGATACTCACAACCATATAATTAACACAGCATGTGACACAGATGTGCTTATTTGCAAGTGTGATGTTCTATTATCCAACATGGCCCACATTGCTTGAACAGCAGCTCATCTGTCCAAGACAGAACAGGGATCATCTTTAACACTCAACAGGGAACTGAACAGAACACAGCTGTCACCCTTCACATCTTGCTATCAATGCTGTTCATCTCACAGGTCTGGCACCAGCTCAAAGCCTCAAAGCACCAGTGACCAGAAGAGGCACTCAGATTTTCCAAGGCAGTATGCAAAAGTGTAAATATTTTCCTTCCACGTGTGCTTGGTTTTATTTAATGCCCAACTTTCACCTAAGGCTAATAAAGTCTGAAGAGCTATTCCATGGGTGACTGTGGCAAGGTGGGGGCTGTGGGAAGATGCCAGGGGACACCTTGTGCTGGGCACAGCTGCTGCCATGATGGAGCTGCTGTGGGGGACAGTAGTGAAACATCTTTGTCATGCTTGTGATGCCTCTGCAAACAAATTAGAGCAAGAGCAAATCAGAGCATGGCAGTAGGACTGACAGATCTGTGAGAAGCAGCCCTGGAGGCACCAAGGCCAGAGAAGGAGGAGGAGGAGGAGGAAGTGCTCAAGTGCCAGAGCAGAGATTCCCCTGCAGCCCCTGCAGGACACTAAGGTAGAGCAGATTGAAAGGTGCCAGAAGACAGAAGCAGCAGAGAGAAACTGCTGTGTAATGGCCAAAATGCCCCTTCCCAAGGCTGACATCACTCACTGCATCACAGAGGTAGCTTGGTACCTCAGGTGGTACCAGGGGAGCAGGGACACTGAGAATGAAGGAGTGAAACTGGGCACAGGAAAGGGGCAGAAAAGGTGCAGGCTTCATGCTTTTTATTTTCTGCTACTCAAAGTCAGTTATCAAACATTTAGGCTTACAGTAACTAGGTTAATTTTCCCCAAGTCAGGTCTGTTTTGCCCACAACAGCAGCTGCTAACCAATCTCCCCATCTGCACCTTGGCCAACAAGCTTTATTCTTCCTGTTTCCCCAAAGGGCAGGAGTGAGGAGACATAAGCAAGAGAGCACTTGGGAGTCTGGCTGCTAGCAAAGGCTAAGCCACCACAGAAATAAAGTTACTTTCTCTTCAGAAATTTAGTTAGACCACTCTGAATTACAGAGGCAAACACTGTTCCAAGAAATCTGATTCTTTCACTCAAAACTGAGTTCATTTGTATAGCTTTAAGCAACTCTCATTATAATTTTAAATATTCTCTAAAACAACTGGAAATACTGCTCTTTCATGACTGTTTGTAAAAGATACCTGAATGAACCTTACATTTGGAATTAACTGTAGCCAAAAAAAGGGATATTACATCTACTTTCACTGCTTCTGCAATATGCAGCCAAAATATTTTTCATGTTAGGCTGCTAATGTTTACTATCTTAGGATCATCTCTATTTAGTGATACAAGCAACATTTTCCTTCCAGAACCTCCAAGTAGTTACAGTATCTCACATGTGGTTTCTAAAGCAAAGGCTTTTTATGGATACAGGTTTCTGAAACTTTAAAATAAATCAACCCAAGATAATGGAAATTAAAAAAAAATTCATCCATTAAAAGGAGACCAAGTTGAAGATACACTGGCTGTATTTTAATCCATTCACAGCTCAAAGTCATCCTACTTCCTCCATTAGAACTGAAAAATTGCTCCATGGAACTTATGTGCTAACACTTTTTTCACAGTTCAGCAAAAGTTTCACTGTTCTGTAGTTTTCTCCAATAAACAGCTGCAAAACCACTTTTCCTTTAGAATTTTTGAAGTATGAGGCACTAGTTAAATTACTTTCAGGGAATCAAAGAGAAGCAGTCACAAGTAATTGAAAAACCCCAAAACTAAGTACAAAACCACAAAAGCTCCCCCAAACTCTATCATTTTTATGTTTAGATTACAATAGACTTTCAGTGTTCTGGTGTTTTACTGTTTCACACTGCAGTGCTGACAGTGCACTTGAAAGAAGTGAAACTAGTGCTAGTGGGTTTCAATTCTTACCAAATACAAACCAAATCACTTCAAAGATTTTTGTTTATCTCAGAGCATTCACTCCTTACCTTCTGTTTCTCTCCTCATTCTCATTTTGTCAAGTTTCCTCTGCTGCTCCCTCAACAGTGCCTGCTGTTGAATCTCTAGAGTCTGGTCATCTTTTGGAGGATCAGGATACATGTGCCTCAAGACCATACGTGTTTCAGGATCTAGAGCATAGAGATGAAATTTACATTTATTCCCTAAATTAACATTTCTGAAAAGCATTTTAAAGAAATATCTAAGTCATAAAAAATTTTTTAGAAAATAGAGTCAGCAGCCAAGAGAATGAGCAACTTAGCAATGATTTTACAATTTTACTATATTAAAAATACATAAATCTTTTCTGGTAAAGAATAAACAGAAAGTTACACAGAAACATTATTTGTTGGTTGGTAAAAAACCCAGTCTATTTTCAGTAACACCATGATATCAAATGCACAAGAAGTTTAAGCAGCAGGGACAGGCCAGTGCTCTGAGTGATGACACAGCATTGTGAGGCCAAGAATTCCATGGAATGGCAGGAACAGCCCCACAGAGAGATACACACACACACACACACACAAAATATTGCCCACAAAGTCCATTGCATGGCCAGTAGCTCATGAAGAGCCTGATCTTTATTTTTGTCTTTAAACCCTGCATGCAATGGAAGGTGGAGGAGAAGGAAGATGTTTTCCTACCCTTCTTCATCAGTAACAAGAAGATCTACCTGCCTTTGTACTTAAGTTCATTAAATTCCCAGATATTCTGTATATTGACAGGATCTGGTGCCTCCTTCAAGGAAGGTCTCCGAGCTGGAGCTTGCAGACGAAGCCTGGCCATCTCAAATATGTCCCTTGGATTCTTCTCTCTCCTCCTGCTGGACAGGTTTGTAGAACAAGCAGAGAGCAATTTAACACCACACTGTTAATGAGTTGGATGGAAATATTGATAATGTTCAGATCTTTTATCTTTAAATAAAGCTATCAAAACAGGAAAATATATTTGAATGTAAAGACACTGCATACTGTGTTATAAAAAAGAGATAACCTACTTAAAATAAAAAAACCCTCATACTTTACAGAGTGGAACTAAGGCTGGTAATTAGATGTGCCATTTCCAGCTAATTGGTATGATTAGCTAATGCATTCTGGAAGTAAACCAAATTTATTAAATAAAGAGAATATGATTTTTCAGTAAGAAAGAAAGTACTTCCACAACAGTACAGTATTTATAAGCATATTCAGCAGCTGTAGTACTGCAGTTTGCAGGCACAAATCATGCCCTAGAAAAAAAGGTAATGAGATATAATTCTGCCTTAGACATCTGTTTTAGACCACTCTTCAAGACAGAGCACTGCAGCTTCTTATCTTACCAGTACAGCCACTCTTACAATAAATTTTAGCATGAGTCTTGGTAAAAACACAAACACACTAAAAAAAAAAAGAAAAAAAAATATTTACAAGTTCTACCTTGGTATTTTCATTCTACTCATGTATATTGGTCAGCTACACAGTAAGTTCCTGTGAAAAATCTAGCTTTTGAAAGAGAAGATTAAATTCTTACCGTGTAATTGGTACATTATCATGACTGGCCACATTTAGCAACTGTTCCTGCAGTCGCCTCTCTTCACTACGAAGCTGTTTCCTCATCTCTGACAATTCATTGATCACATTCTTCCTTTCCTCTGGAATTTAGCACAAATAATTTAAAAATAAAGCATATCAGAGCAACTTTGTTGTCTATATATAAACATAAGTAAAAAATAAAGGGAAAAAACAGATATGAGGAAATGTGGATTAAAAAAAGGATTGTACAAACACAAGAATCACAATATTTAATATACTAGAAAGATCAGAATTTATATTTTAAGACAGCACAAGGATGAGAACCCCTGAACAGCAGAAGACATACAAATGTCACTGGAAATGTTTCACTGTATTTAAAAAAGGAAAAGCTATGGGATACAAGTGGGTGTAGCCAGCAAAAAGGCTTAATTTGAAATATGCAAACCTACATAGTCCTCATATAACAGGAACTGCAGTGGTATCTGCAAGCACTCAGTATAACTTTTTTCCCTGACTCAAAAGTTGATATCTGTCTGCCTAGTGCAGATTCTCTTAAGTGGTCAAGAGTTCCAACTTCAATTTTTATTACATGCTTATGTTGACTTTTCAGACCTGCTTTGGATCTGTGCTTTTTTTTGTGGTCAGGACAGCATTCCTCCACAAGTTAAATCAGTTTCAGAAATTCCTCATTTTCCAAATAACATACTTAGAGCTGGATATTTGACTGACTTTTAGATTTTAGTGGCCAGAACTTAGCAGGCAAGTCTTACTAGTTTAAATCCTCAGAAATGAGACTCAGTTTATATGTCTTTATTTCTCTCTTGACAGAAGGTCTGAGTCAATCAATTTCCAAAGGCTGAATTAAGAACCACTCTGCTTTCCATTTAGTGGAAAATTCACAAATCCCTGGGATGGCCTCAGGTACTTTCTGCTGCAGGCTAGCACCATTTCTAGGCCATCACTAACATTTTATTTCATTTTACTTGCTGCTACATATACATATACAAGTACATTTCTTATATACTTGTAAAAAAAGTATCAGCAGAAAGATTACTGCTCTCCACCCACATATTGCCAGGATAACTAATATAAAAAAACCAAAGGAGATCCTTCCAGCACTTCTGAATTTTACAACAACCAGTGAAATCTAAGAGGAATGAGGAGAGGATCAGGCAGACTAACAAAGGTAGGTAGAATTTAAGGGTTAGAGCTGCAATGCTCTACACCCTATTGGTTTAATCTTTTACTCAGCCAATCCAAAACTTTCCCATTTTGCCATATTCTGGGCACAGTGGTACCACTGTTCCAAAAGATCCAGCACTTCCCACACAGACTATTCCATTACCAGAGTTTTTACAAAAACATGTTTCCTTATGATGACACATAATGAATGCATTTTTATTTTGTGTTAAAAACTCAGACATACCATACTAATACATTGATAGTACTAAGAGAGAAAACACCTAGACAGAAATGCCAACTTGAAAGGACTCTTCTTTTGCAGGCAAGAAAAGGACCTGTAACAGAGAAGGGGTTTGCTGTAATAGGAGCCTGCAATGAAGACAAATACCCACCTAATGAACGCAGCTGATTTCTTCGAGCAGGGACAGGTGGAGAGGGAGCTCTGGGCTGTGGAGGATCCTAGTGACAATCAATATCAATATCAAATGTCATTTGTAAAAGGAAGAAACTGCAGTACATTTTATTTCCTTATTGTACACTAACAGTCAGAACAGTAGCCTTACAGGATGTGAATGCCTAAGGTTTTTTAAATCTGATCTTTCAATGTATAATCCAAAATGACTATGACAATACCTATAATGCACTATTCAGAGTTCTAAACAAATCTATTCCAAGTACTACTAAAGAAATAAACTGACCTACCTCCAGAGCATTCTCCACTTTTAGGAAATTTAGGGAAAACAATGGTTTAAAGTGTCACAAAAAATATTCTCTAAAACTGCACTATAAAGTATTTAGCTCAGTTCAGACAAAGAGTTGGTAAAAACAAACAAACAAACAAACACTTTCTCAATAAAAAGACAAAAGTATAGCCTGAGATTCAAATATCATAAACAATTATTTAATCTACTCTCTTCTAGGAGAAATTTATTTTAAAAGCCAAAAAAGCCCCAGAGAAGACTATCAAGTAAAAGAAATGAGAGGTCTCAGAACCACTACTGTAACTCATTTGTGATGCAGAGAAGAAAGCAAAGCATATTGGGAGTAATAATCTCCTTGTACTTTAAAAAACATAAAGATCACACAAGAATGTCAGCAGCTACAAATCAACATTAAACTTCATGCCTGAGCAAAGTCCTTCTGTGAGTGAAAATGATGAGCTGCTCGATTATATGCAAACTTTCTTATCCTAAATCTTGAGATCATCAACCCCTGGTAAGGGTCTGGACAGTGTTATGTCCTCTCCAAAATGAGGTAGTCATTCCTACAGAAAATGCACATGCACAAAAAAAACGAAAATGACACATGTGCAAAAAAATTCTTCAATACTTGAAATAAAATTTAACCTTAACTTTCAGAGCTCCAAGACTGATTAATGTAAAGGCTGTCTCATTATCCGTGGCATTGCAGTAATAACTGGCAAACTTTAAAATCCTGGCATGATTTCATACCCATTCTTAAATAAAGCAGTAGAAGTTTGCTCTGACAGCCCTGTGCTCTCACATACTTGTGCACAGTAAGACAGACGGCTCTCAGCAGAGGGAATCCTCTCCTCTTTCCTCGCTGATTTGTTCTGCAGGGCGGGAATGACGGGTGAAGGTTGCCGTGACAGCTGCAGGGAGGAAACCAACACTGAAACTACATCCCTACAGCTTCTGAATGAAGTGTTCTTTTGGACAGGCAAAGTTTTGTTAGTGTTTTCCCTTTGACAGAAAGAAATGTTCCTAAGTGCATGAAACAACTGCAAAAATTATTTCATGAGATTTTTGTTTTCAACCTATAGAAATTTTAATACTTTTTTTCTATGCTGTAGGGTGGCTTTTTCTTAATTTATATTTCAGTTGTATATCTTTTTTCATCTAGACACTTCCTTTATATCTGTTTATTTTAGATAAATTAGAGAAATTTAGTACAAATTTTGTAAGAGAGTTTTAAAATTTACTTAGATTTTGTCCATCAGAATGCTATGTGATGGATTTTTAACATCATCCAGATGAAATGAAAATAATTAAATTTCCAAAAAACACCATTGTTTAAGATGAACAGTCCTACCAGTCCACCAATAAACAATTTTATTTGTATTTACACTTCAGCAAATGCAGGTCACAGTATTTCACAGCAGATATAAAAATCAACCATTGAGTGCAGATTATTAATCTTGCTTTTACTATTTTTAATGTAAATTTGATCAACAAGGTAAGTTTCTACTGCAGTATGACTGATTTTTCCATCAGCTGTTCTCTTGCATTAAGTATACTGCAGTTTCATAAATTGAGAGATGAACAACACTGAAGGTAGAGGCCTAAGAAGCCATGTGATTTCCTTAAAATCCAGTTATTTTTATAAGCTTTCTTAGCAAGTCACTTAAACCTACCATCTTCTTCTCCTCTTCCATCTTTTCTTTCTCAAAATATTGTCTAAGTTGTTCCTCTTGCTTTTCTTCTTTTTCTTTTTGTCGTTTTTCTGCCTCTTTTCTCCTTTCTTCCCCTAATTGAATTACTTCTTTATTTTTCAATCTTCTCTGTAACATAATTAATACATTAAAAAAGACTCAATTAATAATGTTTTCTTTCTCTTTGAGAAGCTAAAATTACACATCAAAGTGATTAGTATGAAATAAAAAAGCATATTTCATTAGTCTGACTTCAAATATCCAAACTCAAATATATCTCATGCAAACCTCAAATAGCAGCAGCCCTGGCTTTGCTAATATCATTAAACAGAATTCCTAATAACTTCTATAAACACCAGTGTGTGACCCCAGATCTGCCATCAGCTAAGGCTAAACTGTAGGAGTCATTTCCAAAAATTAGGATTCAACTAAAACATACTGCAGACATGCACCACACTATCACAAGACCACAGAGAAATTATCATCTGGTCTCAGTTTCAGTCCTGTGACTGTGAATAGCAATGACACCAGGTAGCTCCCAACTCTCTGCTAGAACAGCTCTGGTACCCAGAAGACAAGGCTCATCCAACTAATCTGCTCATACTGGGGAAGGAGAATTTAGAATGTAAGATAAATATTCTGTCTTAGAAATTTTCAAGTCCTACATCCTAATCTTATCTTCCATAATCCCACAGGGCACTAAAAGACTCTTCTTTCTCTAATGGCCTTGTGTCCTCTTCCTACAATTATTTATTATATTCTAAATAATGCAAATTTATTAAAAAATGAAAACCCAAGAAATAAAAATTTGGGGTATGAATTAAATCCATAGCTATTGATTTAGGTTTGAATTTACCTCCATGAAAACTACTCACTAGATCTGCTTGGCATTCATCAAAAACAAACAGTATTCTTATCTCTCTTGTCTCCTTGCCAGTTCTAAAAGTTTGTACAAATATTCCTGCATAGGTACATTTTTCAAATAATTCTATGAGAACTAGATTTAAGGCAAAAACTGGGATTATATTTTTTTACTTCACCAATTTGATAAAGCTTTTTATTGGCCTCACCACCAATTTCTTTTAGAGAGGAAAGCACCACTGTCATTTATAAAACTACAGGTTTTTTTCTTGAAAGAATTAACAATACTTCAAGTTTTCAGTATAGCACGAAGAGTGAAAAGAATGAGCAAGTTAATGCTGACAATCTTCCACCTCTCCTCTGCCTAATGCAGACCCATTTAAAAGCAAAGATCAATTCAAATGACACTTCTTGGCTTACCTTCTACACAACAGGTATTACAAAGGGTTAGTTTAGGATGGAAAGAAGTCAAAGTATCAAAATACTACACCTCCTCATCTTTCCTCCTCCTCTCCTCTAGCTCCTCTTCATATGCTTTTTGAATTCTCATCCTCTGCTCTGCGAGTCGTTTTTCCTCTTTTTCTTCTTCTATTCGAAGTTTTTCTCGCTCTGCTTCTTCCCTACGTCTCTTTTCCTCAATCTTAAAAATAAAACAAAGAAGTATTCAACTGTCAATAGCCAGTAGCAATCTGATTAACAACATTTACCACCATGATTTCTGCAGTACATACTTGCAAATCAAAAGCTATATGGTGCAACTGAAAGAATCCTAGAGCCTGTCCTATATTTCAGCTTCGGAACTCCCTTAAAACAAGATTCTATTTTCCCATTTCTTTTTTGCCATCAGAGCCATCCCTCTACAGGAAAATTATTTATAAACAATACTATTAAAACCAGAGTATTTCCTAACACTTGCTCTGTTCAAGAGGTGCTGGAGTAACACTTATACTCACTAGTTATATAATGGAAGATGGGAAACAAAAAAGATACGGCAATTATCTTCTTCTATTCCACTACTGCAGTATTATTAGACAAAGCTGTGATTTACTGAAGCAAAAGATCTGCCCATTCTTTAGTCTATTTGGCAGCCCTTTGCATGGAAAAAAACCTTAGATCTCTTCTTTTCAAGAGATCCACATCAAACAGTGCACAACTTTAGTAGTCTCTTAAATTATCTATTATTTCCTTGATAATGGTATTTAATTACACTGATATTTAATTCATGCAGCATAAGATTAAATGTCAAATATTATGGACAGAAGACATAAGCTGGTTGAGGACCAACCAGATTTTATATACCCATCAATAAATAACTACACAGAACTGATCACCATTTCATTTCGATGAATGTGCATTTTTGTCATGTAGACCTCCAGGGGCAAACATCTTGGTTTCTGTAGTCATTTATGTATGCAAACAGTTTCAGAACTCAATACTGTATTTAGAGAGCTGTACATAAAAAAATATATAGAGCCTAGATTATAGAAGCCAACTATTAAGAAATGCTCGTCTAAGTGATGCTATTAAGTAAGCCAAAATCCAAGAAACTCCACGGTATGTAGCTTTTAGTCCATCTCTTGTGTGCAGAATTGGCTGTGATAGCACAGGTAAGGTCTTTGGTGGGCAGTGATGATTTACTCTGAGTGCAAATCCTCTTTGTACAATTTATCTCACTGGATGATATCTGGCACAAGCATTCACCTGTAGACGCAGGAAGTTCTTGTAGGACTCCTGTCGCTTTAGCTGCTCTGGAGATGGAGGCTCAGCAAACACATTACCTCGAGCAAAAGGAGAGGCCTGTGCAAATGTAATACCTAAGGGAGGGGAAAGGTTACAGATAAAAAACAAACTTAAGACAGGAAGCCAGAGTGAGAAATGGGGAATCTGAGACACTTGTTTGAAAAGGAAGCTTATGGCAGTCGTAACTCAAGGCTATAGCTGGGCTTCAAAGCTCTTACTTGAACTGTTTAATACCATCCAAGTGAGCTGCATTTCTACAAAATAACACCTACTAAAGCCACCTATTCTAGTGTTCAATCTGCGGCTTAGCATCTAAGAACATTACCTGCAAATTAATTAGAATAGCAGATACTTTACACCTTTGTAACTTTACACCTTGTAACTTTACTGCTTGCAATCTTTTGACTTAGAACACACAGTTATGTTCCTCAGGTTTATTCACTCTTTAAAAACAGAGCATCCTAACAGAACAAATATTTACACAAAATAGCAAAGGATGCTACAAAACCAAAGCCCCAGACTGGCAAATAAAATTCTAAGCAGTCAGAAATCTGAATTCTGCCAGTATAAACTGGTTTTTGTACTATAAAGTTTGAAGCGTCAGGTTTCCTTTAGCCCTGAGTTACGACCACGACATAACCATACTGTCCCCAAAGCTCTAGATAGGAGGATTAATTCAGATACCACACAGAGCAGGTTTTGCAGAATGGAATCCCTACAAGAAGCAGAGGAGAAAGAAAGGAAGTAAAAGAAAAGCAGAGGAAGTTGTGTTCACTTTCCAGCTCATGCAGCATGTTCTTCACTCGCATCATGTCTGCTCTGAAGGATGGCGCCTCAAAGATGTGCAAGAGCAATAGCTCCACTGAGCTGAGATGAACATTACATTTCCCTATATGGTAACACCCAAGTCAGATGAAAGCATAAATAACACATTAAAGTATTCTCATAGGAATTCTCATGTTTACTGCTACAGCCTAGCCTTAGGAGGATATGTTTGCATACCAAGGAGTACACTTTGAAATTATTTTTCCTTACATGGAAGCAATGCTTGAATCCTACCAAAATCAAACTAAATTTACATGTGACTCTTTCATGATGGAGTTACTTACATATGAAAAAGCAGAATAAATTTTATATACCATTTAGATGGCATGGGTGCAAGACAGACAAGTTACTATGGAAAGTATCAAGGAAAATGCCTGCTGTGTACCAGCTACTATCCTGCAAGTTCCTCTTTTAACAGGGCAGTGTACCAAAAAAACTCCAAAAGTCCAA
The DNA here is from genome assembly GCF_028769735.1 of Zonotrichia leucophrys gambelii. Taxonomy (NCBI): domain Eukaryota; kingdom Metazoa; phylum Chordata; class Aves; order Passeriformes; family Passerellidae; genus Zonotrichia; species Zonotrichia leucophrys. The sequence goes on along the minus strand of NC_088171.1, from coordinate 118,945,651 downwards.
GTAACCAAACCCACCAAAACATACACAAAGCCACTCTACTACATGGCTGATCAAATTCAAGGTGCAAGACTATAAAGTTCCCATCACTGATCTGCACCACCTCCTGATCCCAAAATAAGTGATCTAAACAAGAGGCTCTTGGCTGTTTAACTTTATTACTTTAACAGCCTTCCTGTTTCACTTCTTACTAAATGGTTAAATATACAACCTGTGTATTGCAATACCATGTAATTCTTTATTAAGAAGTGCAACAATTCAAACAAGATAAGGAAAAGTACCATCTAAGCTGAGTTGAGAAGACCATCACCAAGCCTGGCCTTTGCCCATGCTAAACTAAGGACAGGTCTGGAGTAACACAGTGCTCTCATTTAGATGTCTCACAAAACGTTAGAAGATAAAAATGCATTGGTTTTAAAATATGAAAATAAATCAAAATCCTTAGAACTTGGAGGCAGTGCATAGGGCTCCATATGTACCCAATTTACCTGTAACTTTCAGACCTTGTTAACCTAATTACTGTACCAATCTCACCTGAACTTCTAACATCATATACCTGAAGATCTCCTTTTATTCCACAGTCTCACCTACTACACAGCTGTATTTTACTGTGCCATTTAAAAATAAGACAAACGTGTACAAAGATTTGATTAGAAACATCAAATCTGGAAAATTAATAAACTGATCCTGACTCTTCGGGGCTAAAACAGCTTTAGTTATCATGATGATAAGACAGATAAGATTTTAAGAGCACACAGTGACAGCAATGAAGAAATTTGGGAAATAAGCACGATACTGACTTCACAGGTAGAGAGCACTAACACTATATTAGGACTACCAGAAAGAGGTAAAGACTATGGAATTTTGATCACTAAGACTTATGGATAGTTAGAGGAGCAATACAGTATTCTTAAAAACCTGCTATTTTATTTGTAGATGCTTCTGAGTTCTCAGGTCTCGAGGAGGCCAGATTTAGGTCAACAATAGCCCTTTTATCTTCATTTGGTCTTGGCTCAGGATTATGATAAGCCTCTTCATTTCGCTTGTGCATGACAGTCAAGTCCGCTAAAGGAAAGGGGAAATAACTGTTTATAGTGTTTTAATCTCATCAAGGCATGCTCACTGTAGATTCTCCAAAATACAGGGGGTTTTGACCAGATTCCACTTTTCCTGAGCATATCAGCCATGATATGAAACAAAAAAATCAGGCAAAGACAAGAATACAGAGGCTAAGGGTGAGATTCTAATAATTAACTAGTTATTAATTAACAGATTAAAAGATTCATTTTGTCACTTTTCCTTTGTCAGGAATGATTCTTCACAACAAACCTCCCTTCTCCCCTGCCTCAAAATGCTATTAATTGGAAAGATAAAGAACTCAAAGACAAAATTGACTGTCAAGTCTGTGTTGAAATAGATATTTAGAAACCACCCTTTCTTCTATCTCCTTAAAACTGTAAAATACTTCTGAGTTTAGTATTGATATTTTAAGTGCTGAATCTCTCTAATTACTGTTGAGGGAAATAAGTGTAATTGAAGCACTGAAGCATATTTTGGTCTTCATGTCTTCAGTAATAATCCAGGTGCAGATTTCAATATGTAAGCAAAGCAACATTATGTGACACTTTCATCAAAATTTACATGGGGCCTTATCAAAGATGTTAATTTCAGCTGATTTTGAAATGTTACCATACTACACTTAGAAGGCTCATTTCAAAACAAAAAAGCACTGCACAGTTTTCAGATTACATTTTGAAATAGTGTTTCTGATAATTATGAATTACTGTAGTCATTTAAGCACACAGATTCCGAGAACTTTAAATTTCATGCCTCTCTGTAAAACAACCTTTGCATATATCAGAGTGTGATAAAAAGCTATTTACAGACATTTTTAAGAGGATAAAAAGACAAGTCACACCACATTAAAACGACGTGTCAGAAAGCATGTCCTGTTTCACAACACTCGACTCATAGCTTATACATCATGCTGCCAAGCTATGATGGGAAAAGTATTTTACATATTTAATTCAGGAAAACAAGGTAAGAAGCTTCTTTCTCTTGGTTTCTCATTTACAGACAGAGATAAACTTCTCAGCAGTTATGTGCAGGGCTCAGGTCAGTATGAGACCTTTACATTTCCAGCCACACCACTGCTGAAGCCTAGAGGAAGAAGCCAAACACATAAATACAGTGCCTGGAGTCAGGCAGTATGAACACCTCTATCTGCCCTGAGGATAAACACAAGCTTGGATCCTTAATACAAGCTTCTAAACTTTTAATTTGGCCACAAAATCTTTAAAAAGCATTTAAACTTTACTCACTACTCTCAAAATATACTATTAATTTTGACATGTTGCTCAGGTGTCATACAACTAAAACAAATTACTTTTGTATATAAACTGTTATCCAGTAAATATTAAACAATTTATTGGAAGGGTAGATTAACAACCTGGATTATAGCTATCCTCCAGCTCCCTACTCCCATCTTGTATAAAACAGCACTTGGAAAAAAGCAAGCCTTATAAAACATTACTGCTGAGTGCTCTTTATATAGCCATTTACCAGCAGTGTTACTTAGGGAAGTATAAATATTCCACTTAGCTTTGTATATTTATATAAACACATTTCCATTTTTCATATCACAAATAGAGATTTCTAAGCCTAGAAATCATTTTCAAAAAGAAAAAAAAAATCTAAAAACCTGTTTCCTAGGACATGCTTAAATAAAAAATCTTCACAACAGACTTTAACATATTTGTATTGCAGATAATTCTGACAGCTTGTTTTCCTCCTTCTCCCTTTACAACTGCATTGAGTCTTCACTTAAAGTTGACATATCCTGTGTTTCCCATTTTGTTTGGATTGTACTCTTTGAATGATTCTACAGAAATCAAAATAATAACTCAATTATTCCTGGAGTGCATCTCCTTGAAACAAGTCTTATTTGTCAAGGGCTACCAGTGTAACAAAACAAGGAATAACATGGCTGAATAGAGCTCTTACAAGAGCAAGAAAACATCAGCTTTGAAAAGACAACCCATAATTTTCACAAACATACTTATCAGATTTCCTTCTGCATCTTTGAGAGGAGCACCACCACCACCTCTTCCCCAGGGATTGTAATTCTTCATTTCTGCTTCTAACTTCTCCTTCTCCTCTCGCTCTTGCCTGCGTCGCTCTTCTCTCTCTCTTATCTGAAAACAATCCAACCAAAGTTAGTCCCACAATAATATCACTTTAAGTAGAAGTTGAATAAAAGTTAACAGAGCAAACTGAATGCTCTCATTATCTATTTCCTTTATCTAGAGCAAGAAAATCCAAACAGTTCACTGTCCACACTGCAGACAGTGCATCACGTTCTGTTGTGCTTGGTCAGTTGTGCATAATCAGAGAAACATCCTACACATCATAAAACTTCCAAGTTCCAGAAATGTCCACACGTGACATTTGCACTAGATCAAAAATTCCGTATCTCTGGATCTTTGATACAGATGTGTATACTGGCTGAAAATTAAAAAGGCAAAATTCTACAATATTGTTACACTTGCTTCTCTCAATCTGGTATGTTTTGTTTAACCAAAACTTAGACTGGAGATGACTCCTAATAATAAATGCCTACATAATTCCATAATCACTCATAATACAGTTTTCAGTGGTAGTTCACTATGATCTATGTGTGACACAAGAACGTTCATATGCTTTGTTCTTCTCTTTCTTCAAAATCATTTATGTAATTAAGTCTCCTAATTTATAGAATTTATAAAGTGAACAGCTGTTAAGAAGTCCATCTTTAACTCAAAGCTTTTAAAACATTAACTATTTTTGTATTTGAAATATCTTAATGTAATTTTCTTAAGTTTATTTCTCATGTGCATTAGAAAAACATTTCATTAGATAAATACAACTAGATAAAACACTATGAGGGTGGTGAGGCATTGGAACAGGTTGCCCAGAGAAGTTGTGGATGCCCATTTCTGGAAGTGTCCAAGGCCAGGTTGGATGGGGTGTCACACAGCATCATCTAGTGGAAGGTGTCCATGGCAGTGGGGTTGGAACTAGATGATTTTTAAGCTCCCTACCAACCTAGGCCACTCCATGATGCTACAATTTCCCTTTATCAAGTAATCCCAATTCCATAAGAGATATAACAAGTCAACAAAGCCCTTCAACTGTTTACAAAAACCATCAGTCAGGTCTATCTATAGCAAAAAGAAGAATATTCTGATTGCTTTCAACCATAACAACTATGAAAGGTTGTATCATGCCATGTTTATTAGACCTTTATGTCATATTGTGCAGTCTCTCATATCGCAAGGTAATACTTATTTAGGACTATAGTGAGAAAATGCCTTCAGAGAACCATATGTACAGTACCTGACACTATTCCTAAATGGTTATTCTATTCTCTATTTGCCCTTGGATGGCAGCCTTTCCTTTATCCCTTATGCATAAACATAATTAGAACGACAGTATTTTTATTGGTATTATTTACCTCTACCAAGGAAATACATGAAAAATCAGATAAGAAAACGTTAAGGGCCCCTGAACTGGGTACTAGGAAAATTTCTCCAAAAGTAACATATTTCATCATGGTCAAATACATTTTATAACTATAAACTCCCTCAAGATGCAGCAGTAAAAGGCCACTAAAGTGAGTATAGGACTAAGGTGTCTACTGGAACAGGAGACACAAAAAAATTGTCTAGTCTATCAAAAGAGAAGCTAAAAAAAAAATGAGACAATGCCTACAAACACACTGGAAATAAACATTTGGCAAACCTTTGAATTAGTGTCCAAATGATCATGAAAAACTTACAGAAATTAGACTGTTCCTAATAATTATAGCAATAATGGAATATCAGAACAATACAAGCCATTCCTTTTAAGATGCAGGTTCTTATCTTCATGAAAATAATTATATAAAGATACATGCCTGGAACTAATCTGTTTGCTGTAACATTCTTAACATTCTCTCTGCCTCTGACAAAAAATTTGAAGAGCTTACTGTCCACCTGAAGAGCTAAAATGAGCTAAAGCAGAGTCAGAGGAAGGAAGTGATGAAAGGAAGGAGAGTTAAAAAGCTTTTTATTTGTATGCTACATAAAGTTCTCTGAAAGAGTACTATAGTTAAAACCATCATATGCCAAAAAAATAAAGAATGAAGAGTTAGAAGCTTTATCACTCAGTACCTGCTGTTGTAATTCTTGTTGATAAGATAATGTTGCCTCTTTGGAAGGCTTTGTTTTTTCTTCAGAATACACTCCTATGCTTCTTTGTCTGTCTCCTGTATTCCTCTGTCCAATGTTGCTTCTAAATTGAAAAATCACACATATAAAAGGAAAACATCATAGGGTCCAGAGTGAGGTAAAAATTTTTTTAAAAATCCATTCCTGAAGTATTTAAGAGCTGTTGCTTCCCACAGCCTGGCAGTTTATAATCCCAAACATTTTCTTAAATCCATATGAAAATAGCAGTTGAATGAATTATTCTTTTATTGTCTAGATAGAAGTTTGAAGAGTTGTCATTAACACATTTTATTTCAAAGGTATATCTATTCTCAGCAAAATATTACCAACATACAAGAAAAATATCAATACAGATAAATATACATAAAGAATACAAATATAGATAATACTTACACAGGCTGCTCTACTGGAGCTTGGCCTAAAGGAGGATCCAGACTAGGTGTGGGTTGCATTCCCATCATTCCTGTACCATCTGCACAATAAAAAAACAGAACAAACCATATTTTAAATTTTGAATGCTCAGATAGAAATATTTTTCATTATCTAAAAGAACAGAGTTCACCAGTCAAACTCTGTGAGTATAGAACAAACAGAACTCTCAGCTTCTATAACAAACTCAGCTAACCCTTAATATGCCCTCTAAAGCAAGAAATACAATGCCAAGGTACAAATCTATTTCTTAAATTCAACTAAATCCCTTTAGATTTTACAAATTACCTCATCAATATATTCTATATCAAATAACAAAATTAAATTACTTGCTTAATGGTGACACATCGTCATTCTTTCCAAATGTCATTTAAATCAACTAGTAAAAGTGCTATTTTTCTAAGTTTTTTTCTCCTTTATTTTACCTTTTCTATGAAGATAGTACAAAAATTTTTAAAGTATTTCTGATTTTTTCTCTAAAAAAGAAAAAAATAAAAAAGATAAAAACGAACACCACATAATCCAGTCCCTCCCTACACAAATCACAATAAGTTTCAATCATGAAATCATCATGAAGTAAAGGACAGACAAAAAAGGAGTTCTTAAAATACAAAAGTAGACCACTTCATACATTATTTTAATATATTTAATGTATTAATAAATATCTTTAAAATATTGATTATTATATCTGAAATTGTAACAACACCTAAACATATAATTAATTATTATTTAAGTGATTTTAGGAAATAATGTTTTAATTATCAATATTATAAAGAAAATTATCTGGGAGAAGTAACAACAAAAAATCTGAGACTAGAGCTTGTTCAAGTGATGAACAAGATTTCAGGAAGTCACAGCCCGTTTTGTTGCTGGAGAAAATTACTTCATTCAAAAACAGTATTGGAAAAAAAATTTGATTCAATACACACCTTAAAAATGAGTTGAATTTGTTGTTACAAGTTCTACATTGTTCATAACTTAACTAGATTAAAAGCAATCATATGAATCACTCTAATAACCACCTAAAATCATCAACTTACAGTATGCAAGAGCAGGATCCAAGGGATTCCTAGCCCCATAAAAGTAATAAGCATCATCATAAGGTGTTTTATAGTTGTCTGTCAAAACTGGTGGTGGAGGCGGTGGCAACGGGGCAAGCCTTAAAGAAAAAAGGGACACAACTCCTTGGTTTGTTGCACAACTGAAAAGATATCATCAGAAGAAGTGGGGGGAGGAGAGAAGAGGGAGGGAAAGAGAATCAAGCAGGGATGGGGACAGAAGGAGAATTCATTATGGGAAAATTCTAGATTTAGTTCAGCTGAAGACCTCTCATTAGTGACATGCAGGAACAAGATACAATAAGTCTCAGCATGGAATTAACCTTCCCTGAGGGAGCAGTACATGAACCCAGACTATTCCAGAGATCTAAGAACACAAAACAAGCGCTCCTTCTTGAAGGGGCTCAGTTAATGGTACTTCCTGGCTGCATCAGTAGAGAAAACAAGGCAAGATCTGGTCAAAGGGTGAATAGCACAGCAGAGCTTCAGCCACGTGCCTTCTCTCAGTTTAGCCACAATCACAGCACCCAGTGGAAGCTGCCCTTGCCTACAGTGCATTCCTGAGCTCAGCCCTGGGAGACTGCTTAATTAATAGGAGCCAAACTGGTGCCACATCAGCCTTCTGAAAACATGGACTCTGCAGGGCATGGGCCCAAGCATTCTCACAACATGACTCAGTATTACAGACATGGACATAATTTCTACAGCTCAACCCTTGTCCTACACAAAAATCCACTATGAGACAGCTGCCTTCAGAGATAATCCAGCCTCCATGGATGCCTTCAAATAAACCATGAGGAAACTGACATTGAAAGTTTATTCCAGTACAAAGTAGTAAGTTTTCTGTTAATTGTCAAAATATTATTTCGACCTTCATCAGCTCCTTGGAGAAGGATCAAGAGTACTACTGAGCTCTAGCTCAGCAGTAATAACATGCTAAAAAACAATCTTATTTAACATGTAAAATGAACATGATGGTGAAGCACCTGGGAGCCACCATTTCCCCAAGACTGCTGACTAGACCCCTCTGAAAGTCCTTATCACTCTGAGAGTCTTCATTCACTGGAGAGGCTGAACGGGCTGGCATTGGAGTCTGGAAAGCCACCCTGGGCCTTTCAGGAGGTACCTTCTCTTCAAAAGCTCTTGCTGCGAAGCCAAACTGCTTCAATCTATTTGGCTGAAGGGGAAAAAAAAAAAAAGTAGTAGTAAGAAAAAGAGAGAGGAAAAAAAACCAAAACAAAACAGTTGCCTCATTACTAGGAAATATTCTGAACCTCCATTTACGCTGGGTTAAACACTTCACTGGATCTCAACTTTCAAATTTCAAATGTTCAAATTTCTAGTAACTGCATTTTTTTTCTTCCAGTGATCTACTGGGAATCCAGTATTACAAGGAAATTCAGAACTTTTATCAGAGATTTACAAAAAGCAACCTTGTCATTGGTTTCAGAAGTATATAAATCTAGTTAATGTCCAGAAAAAAGAACATGACTTTAGAACAGTTTATCTACAGCTATCAATTTTCCACAGTGACAGTATACTCATATTATGCAAAGAAAAGTTTCTGAAATCCCTCCCCCTCCAACCCAAGACTGAAATACCTCATTATCAGTAAAAACTAAAATACAAATACACAGTGGGACTTTTTCCAATAAACATTTCCTTCAATACCATTATTTTACTTTTAGAATTCTTTTGATCTTATTAATTTTTTTCAATCACAAAAATTACAAGTTTTTGGAGGGAGTTCTTTTTAAAACAGAAGTAGCAAATGTTTATTGATAACTGTCAGCCTCAGAAAAATGTCAAAAGCAACAAGCAAATAATATGAAGACATGCAAGTCAGTTTCAGAACTATCCTATCACACCCAGAAAGCCCTTACAGCAACTGCTCTGCATAACTATTCTAATGTTTGTTTAAATAAGGCAATAGAAGAATGGAAAAAAAATCATACACTGTATAAATAAAAGAGATTTTGTTCTGAATTTATTGGTCCTAATATTGAAGTTCTTCAACTAACATGCATTGAGAGAAAGTAATACCCGAAACCAGCTACATATTAATATCCACCAGAAAACCATATACCCTACAATATGGAAATATTTCAACAAAATATTAAATCTTTACCTCCTCATCATTTAGCTGCAAGACAGTGTATACAAGGCAGTTAGTACTCACCAATCAAGGAATACAGTGTTTAGACACAAATTCTCAAAATCTACTAGACATAAATATTTGCTTATAGTATTTAACTTCAAATGTCTAGATGTGAACACAGAATTGGATAACAGATACCAGCTAAAGCAATTGAATTTTATAAAGCAGTCTACAGACTTTTTGTCTTTTCAAATCCAATGTCTTGAGCTGCAGAACATTTAAAACAGCCTTTTTCACTAACAGCTTTAATATGAAAGCATTCCCAAAGTGCCCCACATTTCAGCTCTACTGCTGATTTCAGATGTGACTTCAGTACTCAGCTCATCCTGGGGATTGTTTCAGTTTAAACAAGCAGCACATACAACAGTCTACATTTATAGATTCTTAATCAGGCATTGCTATTTAACCAACCTGTAATTAATCAAGAAATGCACCTAATTAGAATCTCTCCCTGAGAGGCAATTTAAGGCTAACAGTGACTGATGCCTAATGAATGTAGCAATTCAATTTAATTGAAGGCTTTCAGCTAAATTAGTGCTTTAAAAACACTATGCATGCTGTGTACTTGCTCTGGATAGAATTCTGTTCCTACAACAGGCACTTTGCAGACTCTGACTGAGATGTGTATGGTGTATTGAGTGCTGCAGCACAGCATGCTGCTGCATAGTCAGCTTTGATTACACAGAACTGTTTACACTGACCTTGCAGCCTGCTGAGCCAGGAGAGCCAGCTCAGTTCTGCCTCCTGCCCTGCCTGCCTCCCAGCTGCACCCTCTATTCCTCTCTCTTTCACCATGTGAATCCCTGATCAGCCAGCTGACTCCTTTATACCAACTAAAGCAGCAAAAAAGATTCAGATTTTTGCCAGATAACCGAGCTGAAAGAGTTTGAAACAGGGACAATGAAACAAGCATGACAGACACTTTATGCAGTGAAGGCAGGAACATGCAACCAGACAGGTGTTTTTCTTCCTCATTTAGGAGTAAAAATTTTGATTCAGCTTCATTGCTTGTCTGTCTGCATTCTCAGTCTCCTGTCTCCCAAGTTTCATGGAAAGAAAGAAATGGCTTCACAGAATATTCAGAGTTGGAAGGGACCCACAAGGACCTGACTAATAGCATCTTACAGCTAGCTATTCATCCACCTTCATTTTCTAGCAAAGAGGACCTTCTTTCCCTTCTGCTGAACCCTCCAAAAATGGCACAAGTTTCAATCTGTGTCAAAGCATTCCCCTAAAAGAGCACTGGTGATAATTTAAACCAGTAACCAGTTACCTTAATAACCAGTCTATTCTTGCTTGAAACTTACCAGCCTACATCCTAAACAGCACATCTCCACCATATCCGACCTGCACTGGCTTTGGGCACATGGCAAGTACATGCAAATCACACAAGTTCTGTCAGTCTCTGCAGGATTATCAGTCTAATGTTATCAGATTATCAGTCATAATGTTACTAGTGCTGACAACCTGCTCCTGGATGCATGCTAATCAAAATTCTTCATGTAATCACCACCTTACTAAGAAAGTGGAGACAGTAGAAACTGCATTAAGTCTTACAAACAACACAATACCAAACAACTTGCTTTTTACAAAATCCTATAAAAATGCTTGTAATCCCAAGCAGTATATTGGATCACTTAAAAAAAATTACAAATTTTAAATTAAAAACTGTTGGAATGAGATCAACTCATCTGCAAAACAACCTTTTTTTTTTAATGGAGCGAAAGCTTTCTACAGCATACTTTGCATTTCCAAAGAAAGGTTACTACAGTGTGCATTTAAGAGGCTACCACTGGACACCAAGTAATTCTTTCCATGATACCCACTGTTGGTGGGTACCAAATTTCTATTTGGACACAGCAAAAGAAAATGTTCAATAATTTCCATGAAAATATTTTCCTCTGATGCTGAAAGTATGTTTAATGACTTACAGCCTGTGATGTTTCTGCCTGGGGAAGAGTCAATTTTTCCACAGTGAAGGGGGTGGGGGGTGTGGGGCTGTGTTTTGTATTTGTGCTGAACACAGGGTTGATAATACAGAGGTGGTTTTTCTATTGCTGAGCAGGGCTTACACAGAGCCAAGGCCTTTCTGCTTTTTCTGCTCCCACGCTGGTGTGGAGCCAGGGTGTGGCTGGGGGAGCTGGGAGGTGACACAGCTGGGACAGGCAACCCCAACTGACCAAAGGGATATTCCAGACCGTAGGACATCACACTCAGTACATAAAGTGGGGGGAAGAAGGAGGAAGGGGAGGATGTTTGGAGGGATGGTTTGTCTTCCCAAGATGTGTGATGGCTGAACACCTGCCTGTCCATGGGCAGCTCTGAATTAATTCCTCGCTTTGTTTTGCTGGTGCGTGCAGCTTTTGCTTTCCTTGTTAAACTGTCTTCATCTCAACCCTTGAGTTTTCCAGCTTTTACCCTTCCTATTCTTTCTTTCCCCAGTCCCACTGGTGGGGAAGTGGGCAAGCCGCTGCTCGTGAGGCTTTGCTGCTGGCTGGAGTTAAACCATGACACAGCCCCATCATCCTGGGCTTCAATTTTGTTGTACACTGATGCCCTATTAAACAGCCCAACATTTATCATTTTATAGAAACTCCACAGAGTTGTGTGACTAAGCAACCACAGTGTGCATGTGAGAAAAAACGAATAGGCTATATAGATGAAAGAAAATCCAAATTTCTTACCTGCTTTTCTGGGTCTTGAACTCCAGAGGCAGCAACTGAGAGCTCAAGTTCCTTCTCACTGTTTTGTTTTTGTAAAAAAAAGAATCAAATCAGAAAGCAATAACGACTATATTAATTCTTTCAAAGCACAAATTCACAACTCTGTAGTTAAAAGAACTCTAAAAATACAGGAAAACAGAAGACAATGATTCCACTTGAATTCTTCTGCAATCAGGGAAAGAAATTATATATTTGTAAATACAGAAAATTCTCAAGAAGTATCTGGCTATCACACATTTCACCTAGTAAAAATCCAACTACCATAAAAGGAGAAACCACTACAATTCTTATTTAGTACAACTTTTCAGGACATTCCTAAAAAATTGTTTTTTATTCACATTCAAGAAGTTAACATTAAACACATTAAAATGAATGATTTAAAAGTGCAGCAATAAATACTGTTTTGAAATTTCCGGGCTCAGGCATGTTCTGCATAGTATAATTTTTGTCACAATGAGTCAATAGTAACTAATTTTTAATTCCTCATCCCTTCTCTAATATTGCTGTGTGTTTTTATGTATTCAGATATAATTCAGTAGACAGTGACTAATAGGTAAAGAAGAATTAATATTTTATTATTCTGCATAAACCAGATGACCAAATGCTTTAAAAATGAAAGGTTACTTTCCAAAATTGGAGAGCAAAACCAAAATAATTTTCAACTTTGCCAACTATTTTGGAAATTCTGTACCACCAAAAAAAGATTACTTTAGTTAAAGCTTCTTTACCCTTAGGAAACTAAAAAAGCAGTTGTAAAAATGAAAAAGTATCTGGGTTTTCTTCGTTCCACTGAAAGCTTGTGAATATGTTCATTAAAAACGAAAGCTCTCATGACAATGAGTTTAATTAAATGCAATATTACTCAGCTGCCTGGAATCCCTTAGTTATGAAATTGCTTCTTACCACACTGAATTAATGGAATGCCTTTAAATTTCAGCCATTATCTTTTTAAAAGACAGTAACTTTCCATTACCGTCTCTTGTTCCGCTGCTGCTCAGCCATCTGCTCCATCAGTTCTTGTCTGTATTTCTCCTTTCTCCTCTGAAGAAGTTCTTGGTCCTGACCACCTAATGGAAATGACCACACACTTGTGTAAATGTTCCACAAAGTACACTAAAGGTACTGGACAAGAAAATTGCCTTTCAGCCAATTTAAAAACTGAAACACAGCAGACTGTACAAACACTGTATCTCTACTGACTAAAAAAAAAAAAGGTATCTAGCTTTAATAAACATTTTGTTTGGAGTATTGTGATCAAAACTACTAAAATTTTCATTACTATTTTCATTATTATTTACCTAGTTTTGGTAGGAAAATATAAATTTTCCTAATTTATAGGAAAAGGAAGCTATAAATTTCAAAGCTATTTGGTACAACAGCAACTATAAAAAGTAAACTAATTTTTTTTTAAAATCTAATATTCACCTAAGGAAGATACACTACAGCACTCCAAAATTATGAGGCACTGCTCTTTATAAAATTGAACATTAAAACTGAAGGGAGTCAAACCCATGGGGAGGAAAGTAAATGGTTCCAATTTTAGGATGGTTCCCATGACTACTAAGAAACAGCAAAGTACCGACAGATGTGGAAATGGTGATAACAGCTCACATCGATTTTAAGGAACACATAAAACTTTAAGTTCGTGGTGGTTCCTCCCCAGTAAGTGCAGAGGTCTTCTTTTATTTTAAAAACAAACTCCAAAAAACATCAGCAGCATCTTCTGTATTGTATGACTATCAGACACAAAGACTGTTAAGATACTCTGTACACAAACTGACTGGACTTCTGGTGAAGTAGATCTGAATAATAAAGAGAAGGAAGCTGGAAAGAATCTAAAACAAAAGCCAAATAAGGAACAGCAACAAAACCTGATGCATGACTAACTGATTTTTTAATTTAAAAATCAAATTTGTGATTTGTAGTCCCTGTTGTGCTGGGATTACAAAGTGACCAGAATGTGCAAGATAACCTCATGGTTTGTGAGTTTGGGAGAGTCTGAAATCACTTCCAATTTTGAAAAAATTCCAGTTTTAATTTACTTAATCTTTACACAATATAGTTTACAATACTCTTCTAACAAGGACTGCTAGGAGTACAAATTCACACCTCTGTGTCCTCAAGTTACTTCAATTGAGATGACTGGGCAGACCAGAGAGTGACCCCTATGACACCTCTGGTTTAATGCTGCCTTTAAACAGTTCCAAAAAACTGACCTGCTACATATAGCTTTGAAGATCAGGTCAATTCAAATGATAAAATTAACAGAAATTATTCTGACAACTGTTAATCTATTTTGCCATAATTCAAAGCTAGCTCGCCTTCAAAAGCTCCCATCCAAAGCACTACTAGAGTTCTTTTATTCTTGCCTTACATTTTCCTGAATTCAGCTAAGAATGCTATGTCTTCACCAGTATTTCTCTCTGTTACACTCAATACTAATGTTTCCTGTTAAATTTTCTGGCTACAGGAGAGATAACCAGAATAATTTTTCACAGTACCATTTTTCATATTTCTGAAATTAAAATTCACTGTAAACCTGTGTCTTTAACAATACAGAGGTTAAGATTTCTCCCATACTTCAATTTGTAAAATAATTTAATCACTTATCTGGGCCTTAAAAAGTTTATAAAATCTAAGAAAAAACTTGGGCTCTTCAAAATTAATTAGTAAGTCAAACATTAATTAGTAAGTTACATTAAGGGAGAAAAGGACTATGTTTTGCTTTAGCTTCTCTATGTAAATAACACTTATTTACCAGTCTTGGAGACAACTAACAGAAGGAAAAACAAATTCTCATTTTTCTAGTTTTTAACTATTCGCATGGAAAAATAACATATTGTCCTAGATTGCAAGGTAATGTGTGTATTCTATTTGCCATCTGTCAGAGGCATGGCAGTTATCTTCTGTTAATTGGGCAGTTTTCTTTATCTCTTCCACAAACCAATCCTCCCTCCAGGATATATCTTCTGTTACTGAGCCACTGAGTGTGACTGATAAAAATTGCAGCATCCCATTGTGAGAAGCTCTGCCCAGAAGGAGGAGCCAAGCATCCCTAACTGGATATAATCTGAGATTTTGGGACACCATTCCCAGAGAGCAGCTGCCTTTTCCACTGGATTTCCAGAGGAAGACCAGGCCCATCTACACCACCACTGGATCTTCAGAGGAAAACTCCACCCTTCTACAGGATCCCTGCTCCAACAGAACCACACCTGACACTCCAGGAGGACTGCAGGCACAATTCCTATTGGACTGCTACCAGCACCCTGACCAACAGGCTGTCAGGTTGTATTCTGACTCTGTCAGTGTTGTTTTGTATTACCACATTGTTTATTTTATTTTTATTTTCTTCCCTAATAAAGAACTGTTATTCCTGCTCCCATATCTTTGCCTGAGAGCTCCCCTTAATTTCAAATTTATAACAATTTGGAGGGAGGGAGTTTACATTTACCAGTTGAGGGAAGGCTCCTGCCTTCCTCAGCAGCCACCTGTCTTTTCAAACCAAGACACATATGCAAAGAAAGGCTAACTCAGTGTTATTAGTGAGGTTTTTATACATACCAAGAACAAGGCCTGTTGCATATCGCCTTTCACCTGCAGACTTGGCCTGTTCACTAGCTGAAGAACTAATCTGCATCTGATTTCTGGCAAAGACAAAAAAGAAAATGGAGTGATCAAACTCAAGAATTTCCTACACAGTCTGTGGGAACTATGACAGACTCACTTGCATCACTGTGTGACACATTTGTGACAAACAGTTTTCCTACAATCCAAAGAAATATCCCAAGCAAAAAAAGAAACTGCTTGGCAAAAAGGCATTTCTCACAATTCCCATTTGCCTGTGGTTTCTGAGGCCATCAGAAAAACTGCCTCAGTTGAGCACTTCACCATGCTGGCAGACTGAATGGTGCCAGTCAAGAGTTTATGTAAGGACTTTACAAGTGTTCTGCTTCCACCTCACCCACTTAGATCATTTCAGGGTGTGCAAAACCAAGACAAGAGGAAGAAAAGAAATTTTAAAACTACTATGAAAACAGAATTCCACAGTATTTGACCCAATAAAAGTCCTCTGTTGGAGAAAAAGTGCTCTATTAATTAAAAAAAAAAACTGGCATGCAAGCTTCAATGGCCATTTTCAGAGGAAACATGTCTTGTTATACTATATTCTAGCTTCAGGAAAAACTTTCAGGCATTTCAGACAATGTTTTGGGATTTGAAGTCAGCATTTTCATCTCACCATGATTTTGCAGTCCAATTATCAGAAAAGTACAGGGTATACCACACCTAGAATCTCCAGCTCTTGACAACGGCCGCACACGTGCTCTCTCCTTTAATTCATCTTCATAGTCTGCAGGTGCATCTCTTACCATTCCATTCAGATAGGGCCTTAAAGAAACAGAAAATACTCAGCTATGCTTGCCCAGAAACAGCCAATCTGAAATGGAAGGTTCAGCAGTTTTGTGCAAATGCATTTGCTGCCTGAATGCACACTGGACAGCAGAACCAGTCCTGAAAACATCACAAAATATTCTAGAAATAATTCACTTTGCTAGCATTGTCAGGGCAGCTCTCTGTCTGGAATGTGAATTCCCAAGCCTGCTTTCCTGCAGCCCTTATCTAATGAGTCTGGTTAAGAGTTTTGAAAGCTAAAGGGCTTTTGACACTCACACTGCATTAATTGAAACAGATCTTGCTGCTCTTAATCCCCAGGAGCCAGCAAAGTCTTCAACAGGTTTTGGCACACAGCTATTGGCTAAGTCTGGTGAAACAGCCAATTCAGATATGAAAAGCTGCTTCAATGGCAATCTACATTTCACTACACACCTGATAGACTTTAAAAGGGTGAGGTGACTGGCAAAAGACTGGCAACACCATGAACACAAAAATTCAGGAGCTAAAATTTGAGTCATCTACATAAGAAGTGAAATCATATGATAGAAACTCCAAGTAACTGCAGAGATGCCAAATATTGTATAGACACAAGAGATCTGTTCCTGAAAAGATCTGGGGTAGGAGAATTTGTAAACTTTTCTTGACTTGCAAAATAATGGCTTTATAAGGAGGACTTCAATTTATCATGACAAAAGAGGGTAAAAATAGGTATTCAATGAAAAACGAAGTACTCAACAAATGCTATCAAAATTATGCTTTTTCCAGAGCTGGAGAGAGCCATGAACTTCCTATTACACAAACAAACAAACAAACAAAAAAAACCCAAAAAAAAACTAGCTAAAAATAAACATGGGGAACAAAACCTCAATTTTTTTACATAAAAATAACCACAGCTCTGTCAATCCCTAATTTAAATAGAAGCCAATAATCAAAGGCAAAAGGATGCATGCTGGTTATTAAACATTGATCTGGCATCTTAACAACCCACCAGAACAACATGAAAGAGCATTTATCCTCTTGTCATAAAATGATCTTTCACAATGAAGTTCATCTTTATGACAGCAATCAATCTACTCCTTACAAGGCTGGTCACATAAGGCTGAAACACAGCCAGAAAATAGAAAGCCAAGTCTCCAGTGTAATGAAAGGATGTAAGAAGGAAGCAAAAAACAAACCTTGAAATTTAAGAGGTAATCTTTTTTTGTAAAAAGTAGCCAGCTTAGCAGGCAGGCCCAGACATGCTGGCCCAATTCAATCAAGAAGCTGCTGTCTCCTGTTTACAGGACAGACCTGACAGCTGGGGATGGACTGAAGCATTCCATTCCTGAGAGCTAAAACATTTTGCAATTCTTCTCACTTCCCAGTCACCACTTCTGTTTGTTGAAATACGTCACAGACCCTGCGCCTCCATCAAAACAGAAACCCTCCTGAAAAGTCCTGTTATGAATATCTGCCTCTCAAAACTAATAAACCCCATATAAAACCTAAGAACTTCAGTAGAGCAAATAAAAATATGCCTCCTTTTGAATTTAGTATCCATCATGAATCAAGTGTGTTTAAAGTTGACTTTGCCTGAAATGTAGAAAAAAATGCTAACTCTTCAGAAGCTGAGCTGTTAAGCTCCTCCTTGAAGAGAATGAATTTACTTCATAGGAGGTTAAGTGGAGCTCCTTTCAAAGGAGAAGGAAGTACTAGATTAAAAAACACATTTAATAAAGAAATACTGAAAATTAATTTTCAGTAAAAATTCATTAGTAGAAAATATACACAAAAACCCCCAAACAATCTTGTTCAGGAAATTCAGGTAATGGTCCAGCAGCTTCTTTTAAGAAGATGCACCAAGTCTGCCAACAGCAAAGATAAGACACTCTTCTGTATTGTCTTTTAATGAAAACTGGAGCTAAAGCAGTTTCAGAGGTCTCTCCAAATAACTCATGGGTTGCCTGGTGACATATTAGTCACAGATATTTATAAGCACCATCCATGATTTCTGGAATAACTAAAAACGAGTCTACTAATATTCAATATGATATCTGCTGTTAGTTCAAACATCATACTTGCTGATATTTTATTTATATAGTTCTGTATAAATTCTTTGTGAAACAAAGTAAACCCTTAAACATTATCAAATGGTTACTTTTATATAAATAATAGACTGTGTGTCCAACTGCATTAGACAGTGGCAAACAGCTACCTAATAAAAAGAGGACACTCATCCTTCTGAGTATTAACTAACACAGAATAAATACTGCTGTTAGTTTCAAAAATATTTTTACTGTCTTTGTCAGACACCAAGTTAAGCTTCTAACTGTTTTTATTTCTGAAAAGCTATAGGACAAGTCCACTCTATCCTAAAACCTCATTTACTCATTTCTACAAGTAATAAACAACAGA
Source organism: Zonotrichia leucophrys gambelii (assembly GCF_028769735.1). Lineage (NCBI taxonomy): Eukaryota > Metazoa > Chordata > Aves > Passeriformes > Passerellidae > Zonotrichia > Zonotrichia leucophrys. Next base: position 118,927,251 of record NC_088171.1, on the reverse strand, counting down.
ATGGAAGAAATTTTGAAGTTTGCAGTCTCTTCTCTGAATCTCAGCAGAAAACAGACAATCTTGTTCCTCTCATCTATTTAACCACTGTTTCCATTTGCTAGTCTTTTTCAGAAACACTGAGTGAATAAAAACATGCTTTTTAGAAGCACACCAGAACACACAGTCTGAAACATAGCAGTAACACATTTATTAGAGTCTGCCTCTCCCAACTACTTCCAGACATTTCATTTTTTCCACAAACTTACTTCCTTTACGATTACTTTTTTTAAAGACTGAGAAAGAATATCAAGAGCTATTTTTGGAGGAAAATTATTCTAACTCTCTTGACATTTGAAACTGGAAAAGAAATAGGAGTTCACTGAATTCAGAAAATACTTTTCTAGTTGAAGAGCATTTCCCCTCCTCCCAGTTATTAACTTGCATACTACCCAGAAAATTATCCCTGTAAACAATGACTCAAAAGATCATTTAAACCATCCACCAGCCACTAACAACAAAACATAATAGTAATATTCAACACTGTTGAGAATGGTACAATTTGTCTTTGTTAAGTGTTAATTCTAGAAAAAAGAAAAAGTGTTTATTTTGCCTTGCAAAGGAAGAACACTGGTGGTTCCTTCACTGAATCAATTGCAGGAAAAAAATTCTGGCAACAGGCTTAACAGAAATAAAAATAACTACAACACTCATGTTCCCAAGACCCAGAAAGGGAACAAATTAACACTTTTAAAATATTATTTGAAAATTTATTTACAATAAATTTACTGCTTTATTTAGCTGTATAAACAAATGTCAAGTTTGTTTATACAGCTAAATAAAGCAGTATTTTCACACCACAAGCCATCTGGTTTTAAAAGCAACCGGTTCTTGCAATGGAATACCTAAAGGTGGCCAGAATGCCAAACCCTGGATGACCAGGAAGGCTATAATTTCTTTTTTTTCTTTTAAATGAGTAAACTAGAAGAGAAAGATTAACAATTTATGTCAAAGTAACCCAACTGATGTATCAGTTAACATAGTAAAGACAATTTAATACTGAACAGTACATAGTATCAGTTTTCTCCCTGAATGATTTATATAAGACACCCTCTTTTGTTTGGTTTGGGCTTTCATAAATGCTTATTCAAACTGTGTAGTTATTACAGAGATTAGCACCTATTAAAACCATCAGGATTTGGTTCAACTACACAGACGTTTCAAGCCTGTCATTTAGCAAGACATGGATTCAAAAAGAAGATTTTTAAAAAATAGACTTTTACATTTTTTATACATAGTCACACATTCCAAAAATTGAAGCTCAAACCAATTTTGGAATCTGAACTGAATACTGACTTGTAACTGTAACTGTAACTATTACAGACTAAGGAAAAAGAGGTAACATTGGGTTCTCAGTGCAGGGGTTTGCTTTCAAATATATTTTCTGGCAAACCATTCTTCATAAAAATGAATTGTGGACTGCAGCTTCTGGGGTAATTTCTGTAGTATCCTTGGTTTGCTGTGATATACCAAATGCCTCTTAATACATGTATAGTCTTAGCAAATGATCTAATTCTTCAACATTTTTTCTATACATTATTGCAAAGGTCCTTTTGGTAAGTACAAAAGTACTTACAAAAATCCTGCTCTCACATGGGAATCTTCCCTAATATTTAAAGGGAGTAAACCATGGCCATCAGCAAGCACTAGAGAAATAAAGGAGAAAACAGAATGGCAGAATAGAGATAACAGAATTTAAGAATACCTTTCAGCATAAAAACCCCAGGGAGCTTTTCTGTCATAGGTGCTTTCAGATCTAAATCTAGGGTCCATTTCTGCATTTGCCTCAGGATCATAGTCCACTCTGTAGTATCTTCTACCAAAATCACCATCTTCATCAATTCTGTGATGCTTCCTAGTAGGAATTACAGATTGGCTAGTAAATCCATGATGTCTTTGATTTGGAACATCCAAATTCTCATCAAATCTTTTATTTAACAGTCAACCTCTCAATTCAGCCTCATCATCTAACCTGTGGTACCTGTCTTCCTCCATCCATCTCTTATTTAGCAGCTCTTCACAATGTTCTGTGGAAGTAAAAGCATCCTTCTTGGGAGGTTTTGCACCTGGATTACAGGGCTGGACTTCTGCATGTAATTCTGGCTGGAGCCTGGTAACAGCAATAGGTGCTTTATTCCTGTGCATCTCATTCTGTTTAATGGAAACAATATTGAGAGTTGAATATAAAGAAATCACATTGAGTAAAACCTTAGTTTTGTATTTCTTCAAATAAACCCAAAACAAGAAGAAAGTCAAGAGGTGAGCAAGGAAAATACTTCAAGTGCTTAAAATCTAGGGTCTTATTCATTTTTTTGGGGGGAAAACATGTAGTCTTCATTTTATCTAATGTCTTTCAGAAGAAAGGCTATCAATACTGGACAGATCTTTTATGAACTCCAATCTGACCTTCAGTTTTTGAGGTGCAAAGAATCAAAAAAACACTTCAAACTTTACTTCAAGAGACTAGGTATTCTCATTCTATCCAGATTCAGGCAAGTCTGTAATAGTTCTTACCTATAAGCACGGCCTTTTAACCTGAGCATTTCTTAATCTATTTCTTACTCCTCAGGAAATGTCATCATGAGAAAGGAGAGTGTGGTGGTGTTTGCAGGGGTCTCAGGATGAGGGAAGAGAAGAGAATCTTGACTTTATGCTTTAGAAGGTTGATTTATTATTTTATGATATATATTGTATTAAAAGAAAATTATATACTAAAACTACTAAAAGAATAGAAGAAAGGATTTCATCAGAAGGTTAGCAAGGAATAGAAAGGAATGGTAATAAAATCTTGTGACTGACTAGAGAGTCTGAGACAGCTAGACTGTAATTATCTATTAATTAAAAACTACTACATGAAACCAATCAAAGATGCACTTGTCACATTTTACAGCAACAGATAATTATTGTTTACATTTTGTTTCTGAAGATTCTCAGCTTTTCAAGAGAAAAGATCTTAACGAAAAGATTTTGCATAAAATATGTCTGCGACAGGATAGTTAAGCAATTAAAAAACAACCATATGACACTCTGGACTAGTATTCAACACACAGTCCTTAAAAACACAATGGTTTTACATAAAGATTAGTACATTTCTATGTACTAATCTTTGATCTATCCATTCCAGCATAGAATAAAGACAACACTAACTCATACTTTACAATAATTAATGAAAAATAAATTAGTGTCATGTAAATGACACCAAACTGGGAAGAAGGATCAACATCCTAGAGGATATGGCTGCCACTCAGAAGGGTCTTGACAAACTGGAGAAACATGCTGACAAAAAGCTCATGAAAATCAACAAATGCCAAGGCAAACCTCTGCATCTGAGACAGAACAGTGCCATGCACCAGGACAGGCTGGGCCCTGAGCACCTAGAGAGCAGCTCTGCAGAAAAAGGCCTGGGTTAATCATGGGCAAGCAGCTGAGCGTGAGGCAGCAGAGCATGCTTGCAGTGGTGACCGCCCACCACACCCTGGGCAGCAGGATCTGTGCAGGTCAAGGCAAGTGATCCTCCTCTGCTCAGTATTTATCTAATATTTAGGTTCTGTGTAGTGTGCCCAGTCTCTGCTGATGACCTGCAGAAAGTGCAGAGAGATGAGATGGTATCTGAGCTATTAAAGGAGAAGCTGACAGAGTTGGGTTTATTCAGCCTGGAAAAAGATTAAGGAGGATGTGTACAGGACAGGAGGAACTAGTAATTGCAGTCCCTGTGTAAAAGGTGGTTACAGAGATACCAGTATTCATGGTTTTCAAAGAACCAACAGCCACAGTTGCAGCAAAGGAAAATTCCAATGGGATACAGAGGGACAGAAGTTCAGATCAAGCAGTTAAAGCAGTGGAATGGGTTGTCCAGGACTGTGGATTCTCCATCCTTTCAGAAATCCACCAAATAAAGCCTGACCAGCCTAATCTAAACTGTGAAGATAACACTACTCAGAGTAGGATTTATCCTATGACTATCTAAACTGTTGGATCAAATTTTGGACATCACATATATAATTTGACTCTCACTCCAAGTTAAATACCCCTCAGAGATGGCATAACCCAAACAAATCCTAACCATTTTCTTCCTGTTTGTTCTTTTCTGATAGTAAAATTGTTTCCAACCAGAATAATACAAATGCAACTTAAAGGTCCAAGTAGATACAAATAAAGCAAAAAGAAAAACCGTTGACAGATTTCATTAGGTAAGTCAGCTTAGGAAATGTAAGTGCCCAAACATGCAGAAAAATTTTAGAGATTTTTAGATTCAGTTGCACAAAAATAAGCTACACTTTTGCCAGTATTTCCTAGGGATCACTGCTGTGTAGCACCTCAAACCTTGAAGAAGGAAGTAAGAATGAGATATTGAATTCCAACATCTGAAAGAAGCCTGAATGTTGCCTTATAGATGCCTTCACAAATTAAAACAGTTTTCAGCTATATGAAACTCAAGAGGACTTGAAGGAAAAGAGAAAGTTTTCTCTCATGAGAAAACAATCTTTCTAGAGATAGACAAGAAACAGTCTTCTAGACCAGAAATTACAAATACAGGGGGATTTGCAGTTGCCAACTGTTGTAAGGAAGATAAACTTCCATCTGCTTTGGGTACAAACACAAGATCTTTTACAGAATGCCTAGCTTTCACACTACTGTACACTTTAGAATTTTCATATTAAAAAGAAGTGGAAGGACTTCTTAAACCTTTCTTCTAAATCTTCTAAAAACTTTCACTAGATGAGAGTCCCAAATTATTACAGTCCATCACTAAACAAAAATATTTTTAAAAGGAAATTTACCTATTCTAGACAAAACTTTAAAGTTAAGATGATTTTACAGATCAATCTATTGCTTCCAGATTACTAAAACAAAGAGTCTCAGAACAATGTTAATCAGACCTAAAAATCCCACTGGCTGTTGCACTGGTTTTGGTTGGGATGAATTTCTTCATAGTAGCTTGTATGAGGCTATGTTTTAGATTTGTGCTGAAAACAGTGGTGGTAAAACAGGGATAATCTTATTCCTACTGAATAGCACTAACACAGTGTCAAGGGCTTCTCTGCTTCTTACACTGCCCCACCTGCAAGGAGGCTGCAGGTACACGGGAAGTTGGGAAGGGACACAGCCAGGATGGCTGATCCCAACTGACCAAAGGGATATTCCACTCTCTAGGGGGTCATGCTCACCTTAAAGGAAGGGGGATGTTCTGAGTATGGCGTTTGTCTTGCCAAGTCACAGCTGCATGTGACAGAGCCCAGCTCTCCTGAGCATGGCTGAACACCTGCCTGCCCAGGGGAAGTGAATGAATTCCTTGGTGTGCTTTGCTTTGCTTGTGTGAGCAGCTTTTAATTTACCTATTAAACTGTCTTTAACTCAATCCACACTATTTCTCACTTTCACTCTTCGGATTTTCTCCCCCTTCCAACAGAGGAGGGTGTGTGTGTGTGTGTGTGTTCCTAGCTGCTTGCTGCCATACAAATCAAAGGCCTCAGCTCAGATCTAAACCAGACTATGTCTAGTTCACTTTCAGCAGTAAAGACTTCTTGATTTTTATTCACAAATGTACAGCTCCATATTCTGTATGGCTGCTACACTTGCCTGGCTTTCTACGTGACAGAGGAAAAAAGCATCTACAAACAAAAGCTAAGGAACACTATGTGGAGTTCAGTATTTTGTTCAAGCAGATAGTTTTCTTGGATATCACTTTTATCATCAAAAACAACCCAGGGATTTGCTTCAGACACAGAAAGCATCAGAATAATGAAAGCATTTGCTTCAGAATAATGCAAATGAAAGCATCTTTCTAGCAGACAGACATGATGGAAGCAGGAACCAGAAACTGCACCATGTGAGCTGTAACCAGGACTTGCTTAGATGCATTAATAAAAATGCAGCCTAATTGAACAACATTATTTGTGTATTTTGTCTGACTTTGTATGTGAGTCAATGATAAAACTATAAAATTGTATTACCTCTCTGTTTTTCTTCCCTAATTTCCTTAGTCTTTCATTCCATTCTTCTTTATCCCTGAGATATTGATTGTACTCCTTGTTTCTTTCAAGCCGTAATCTCTCCTAAAATAGGCATTGAAAAGGGCATCATAATTTTGCATTTTTAGTAGCTTTTAACTTCAGAGAACTGCAGTACTAAATGAATAAATGCAAACTGTGTGTTTGCCTCCCCCCCACATTCTTTGTGATGTACAAGAAAGGCTTGAATTACTTTGTGGTTTTAGCTCATTTTCTCTTAGCATAGCACTTTCTCTTAATCTGAAATCTGTAAGTAGAAGTCAGCTTCTTGGGCACCAAGTCTAATCCTCAGAGACACTACTGTGTATCAAGGTCCATCTTTAAAACCAGACAGGTTTGCTCCTGTTAAGCCTATTCCAAAATTTACCAAAGCCTCACTCCAAGAATTAGGAATCACCTTCTAATTTCCAATTGAATGAATTTGCATCTGATTTTCAAACACACAATTTCTTTCTTTAACATTAGTTGTGATTTCCCCTCTCACAATTAAAACAGGGTAACAAATACAAGTGTAGACAAGATGTATCAATTACAATTTGAACTGCTAAATTCAAGCAGTTAAATGGACTGCAAAAAGTCAAAAGTGTGAAGAATGCAAGGAAAATCAAGAAAAACAGGACCTGTGCTTGTTGTCCTAGCTGCTTTTGCAACGTGATAACATTTATAATCAGCTTTCTCAGGTCTAAAAATATACATGAATTGTACATCAACAGCCTGATTATATAATATGAAATACAAAAGTCTCCAGATAAAGCAAATTTTAATTTGTATTATTTCTTGACTTCCCCATTTAGATCATGGGGTGTCTCTTATACTACCTCATTCCAACAATCATATAAAAGAAAAAGAGAATTATACTACAGTATTCTGAATGAGGCTCTTTTCCACTGCAGCATTTTCCAATAATAAAGCAAAAGTATTTACAAAATCTGAGCATCACACATAAATTTACTTTCTCATGAACAAATTTCAAATAAAAATAATTTATATCTCAACCACCACATAAATAGCAGATTACTAGAAATTTCACAGATTAGACTCATCCTCTCCAAAATCGTTTCATTTTTTTGGGTTTTTTTCCCAAGAAAAAAAAGTTTTCTATAGTTTTTCTAACAGTGACAATATACAGCATGTAGACATTTAACTGATGGCAAAACACTCAGCAGAAAATTCAATATGCTATGTGACTGCACATTTGACCTAATAAAGCAAACCAAAATGCACATGTTAACCTCTCAATATTCTGCCCAAAGGCCAACTGATTAACAGGGCACAGTGTGACACCTCCTGGCAGCTTTTAGGTTCTGCAAGAGCAGCAAACAGATGGCCAGAAAGGATACAACACACCTGCACAGAGCTGATATGATATAAACCCATCAATGATAAGACATGTTTCCAGTACAAATACATCATTAATTTCCACAGAATTAATCAAACATACTTTCTTTTTCACTGTTTCAGCACACATACTCGCAAAGGTTAATCTAAATTCATGAGAACCTGAAGCTAACACAAACTCAGTGCCTTTGCATGCTGCCCCTGAGGAGTCCTTTCCCCCTTCCTGGGTGTTTCATTCTTGCTGCCTCCTTTTTACACTTGTATAACTTGGAGTTTAGGGCTTTTTCATAAAAGCAATTTCCAATTTGAGTTCTCACCTGGCTCCTCCTACAGCCAAACCAAGAGCACCAGAAGGGCAGAAAGTTTAAGCACAAGGGCAAGGCCAACCCATGCCACAGCAGAATTCCTGCACCAGATTGCAGTGACAGCACAGTCCCAAACACTGACCAACAATGCAACTTGAAGGCAACAAAGGTTAAAAACAAAATAAAGAACCAACAAAACCTCCAAAAGTGCAAATGTCTGGTCCTCCTCCAGCAACACAGGTTATCTTATTGCCTTGAATCTCTGCAGTGCTATGACCAATCTTAACAACCAAAGAGTAGTATTTGTCACAAAAAAATTATTAATAAATTGTTGATAAATTACAATGTTTCTGCTAATTCAACTTCATGGATCAATTTACAAGCAAACACAAGAAAGAAACTGGGACTATAAGGCCAACAGCATGAGGGCAGGAGATCAGATCAATAGTGATTACTAAACAAAACTCAAGAGCAACCACTAGAGGTTTTGAACAGATCAAGTGCTCTAAAAGTGTGGATCAGAGGTAGCAAACCTCAAACTAGTATCAGTATACAATTAGATCTACATAATATAAACCAAATACCTAAAGCTTATGAATACAGGTAACCTAGGATCAAAATTTTTTTTAAAAATTGAAGGAACAGACTTTTCTGAGAATTAGTACTATTTACCACCTCCAAAAACATTCGTGTAAGAAAAAAAAGAAAAAACCCAACCAAACAAAAAAACTTACGTGGAAATATTTTTTCTGTGATAAGTTTTAACATCTAGGAACATTTTGAAGTTATACTCCATTTAAGTAATTTCCTTCATATATTTACCTTGGCAGATCTTCGCTCATCAATAGGAAGAGATAATCCCTGAGTATTTGGATCTACTTCATCAGTAGTCAGATAATTTTTCTACATTAAACAAAAAATATAAAAACATTCAATACATTTTAAAATACCAAATCTTAACTCAATCAAGAGTTGTTAGGCATTATATTTTCTGAAGTAATTTGATGAAATGAAGACTGAAGACAACTTTCACATTCTGAAAATGTAGGATGTTCTTGGAACACATAAATGAAGCGAAGTCAAGGAATGCAGGAAGTAAATGTGTTTGTCAAGTTTTAAGCTTGAGTTTGAAAGTGTTTGTCACTTCTTCCATGTTAAACTATTTCCAATATTATGTAAGTTAGTCTCCATATTAAAAAACCCTATTTTTATTCAAAGAAACCCCACTCAGTTCTTCTGTAGCATAAGCGTCTGTACAAAAATAAAAGGAATCTTCCAAGACACTTCCTTACTCAAGATCAAAAATTGCTTTTTCTAACAGCAGAAAACATATGTCTACCTCTTATTTGGACAGATGGAATTCATGCTAACAGAAGCACACCTCTCTCTCAACAGTGTTTTCCTCACCAGCAGTGCCCAAATTTCCCAGGATAATGACCCACCACCAAATCTGGTCATTGCTTATGGAAATCAGCCACTTTCAGAGCAGAATTTCCCATCAAAACCAGTAAGTTGTTGCTCCACATAGATCCCTGGGCTGCAGCTTGGGACCTGGGTGGTGCAGCAAGTCAAAGGACCAGCTCTTCAAACCAAATACCAGGGCTGATGCAGGCTGAGTCCAGGTCTAGAGGATTTGTCATAATCACTCCTTTTCTAAAGGCATATCCAGGCCATTTCCAGTCAATCATATGTTTTATAAATCTGATTAATAAAAAGGTCATCTATTTGTGTGTCAGGAGCTGAAGAGGGGAATGGTGAAATACAGTATTTCATCAAAGTATTTCACCAGCATTGCTTCCTTTCCTTATCTATGTTGCAATGTGGCCTAAATGCTCAGAGGCATGTCAGGAAGTAAGAGCTTGACCTGCTCCAGTACAAACCTACATCATTATAAATGATATTTCAAACTAGACATTAAAAGGTTTAAGGAACTTAATAATCATGCAAAGATATTTAAGCACCAAGACAACTAGATTTACTTAGAAAACCAAGTTATTTCTATTAGAAAAAGTAAATCAATTGTAATCCTCATTATTCAGTAATTCTTTGAATGCATTTTGAAGACGTCTCTAGAGAATACCTCTGATCTTGCAAATATCTTTTCCAAAATCAGAACCTGATAAGGAAGCTGCATTTTTCTACATAAGCAAGACTAAGCAAGTTATTAACAAAAAAATATCACTGAAAACTGCAAAAAGTTTCACCAGTTTTCTTTAGGTGGGAAAAAGAAATTATAGATTGCTATCTTAGTTCTTCCTCAGTCCTTACCAGCTTAATATAGCTAACATGTACCAGACACTACACATAAACAAAAAGGCCTTGTAAGCCATGAAGTCCAGTTGAGAATAAAACACTAGAAGTTAATGTAAAAATTCTATTATTTGGGTGCTTTGGTGATAATTATGAAACATTAAGTGTTAACATGATATTCTAACATTGAAAATAATCTGATGCTTTAAATTAAACAAGAAACAAAAATTATATAAGGAAGATTTTGGTTAGAGGTTAAGAAGACAGTTGCTGTTGCTAATAAAGAATTCTAGAGCATGCTAATATAGAAAATTTGTATCATATGCATGTTATTCAAAACCCCAGAAAAAACCAGAAGAGTGTGTTTCTACCACATTACCTCCTGGTCCTTCACCTAGGTTGCTCAATCTGAACAATTTGGATGGACAGCATTCAATCTCAAAATTATAGACACACAAAAGTAGAAAAATATTTTAAATTAAAATTAATGAAACAAAGCTTGTAAAAATGACATCAGAGGTGTTATTTTATTCCTCATAATGCTTGTTTGAATTCTTGCATTCTGGCCAGTAGGTGCTAAATAAATGGTTCTACTGCTCCCCTAAGCACTACTGATGAGTGCAGACAGGGAAGAAAAAAGCCCTGACTCTGGTTGTGATGATATATTTAATATTTATAGAAGTTACTATTTTATTCTAGGCTTATAAAATATGTATACCAGGAAAAAATCCCCAAACTCTTACTACCTACATAACTAATAATCCTTGAAGCATATGTCTACTAAAATAAAAACTATTGTAGAGCCAGCATTAGACAGCAACAATGGCAACTGCAAAGGGAAAAGGAAATCAGCAAGTATTTTAAAAACTTGTGAATGGAAAATTATATATGTAAGTAATCATTTTGCACAAAGCAAGCAATGCTGTTAGTCACAGCTAATCACCACAGCATGCATAAATGCATAAAGCACAAATAAAGTAATGATTTTTTAAATTCCAAGAGCATAAAGTTTTCAAACAAAGCAAAAAGCAACTAATTTTAAGGAAAAGAAAATATATATATTAAAGGCACCCTACCTTTCTTTTTGCCTGTGAAATTCCCTAAAAATCAGGGAAAAGATACTATTCAAAAGGAGTCTTTGAGTCAAAAATATTTGACTTAATAAAAGATACTTCCTTTCATAAAGCAAATCCATTAATTCATTTTAAGAACTAAAGACACTGGTAAACAGTATTTTCATAAAACAGAAATGATTTGGTTCCTTATTTTTTCTGATTCATGCAGAGCATCTCCAGAATATTCCCAAGATGACGATATTTCATACATACCATTTCAATTTTAAATTTATTGTGACACTTAGTAAATCATGTTATGCAGAACATCAAAGGTTTTTCTTTCTAAAATTGAAAAGAAGCTGTCAAATGGAGTCACACTAAGTACTTCTTACCCCAATTAGAGACCATAGAATACATAAGTACTTCAGGAAGTAACAGCTTTTAAATTCTTAAGAAAAAAAAAAAAACAAGGAAGAAGCAAAAATAAATCAATACAATAGAAAGTAGTGTATATGCAGTCACATGGCAATGAGATCTGTAGAAGCCTAAAATACATAAACAAAACATTTTGAAATTACTTTCACTCAAGTCTTCAAATTCAGCCATTGCTCATAATGAATGCCTCCTTAAAATTTTTTCTACATATATTAATCTACATTCAATTAAATGAGAGAAGAACTTTAAGAGACTCACTAAAGTCAAGCAACCAGACAAGACACTTTACCTGAGAAAGATATCGCCGGTAATCTTGTCGAAGTTCCTCTTTGAGTTTATGCTTTTTTCGTTCATATTCTTCTCCAAGAGGCAAACTCAAGCCATAGTCACCTGAAAGTTTAACACCATTAAATATCATATTTACTATTTTGCATCAATACAAAGCAAAAAGCTACATCTGGATTTTTATTAGACACAAGCAATAAAAAAAGAATTAACCATACAACCAGTAATTACACAACAGCTGAAAAAAAATCACCTTCTCTGTATGAGTAGTTGATGAAAAGCATAGAAAAATAGACTGGTATTTGGATAGTTTTCCTCTCATCCTTACAGTTTTTCTTCCAATTACAAAAAAAAAAAAAAAGCTGAATTTATTTGAATATTGTACATATTTCTTTTGCAAGTTTCCAAGGAAATCTCCTTTGACGTGTGAGCTTCTAAATTATTCCAATATTTTAAGCTTTGTTTACCACACAATAGTAAACATACTTCCCAAATGAAAGCAACAAGCTGTTTGTTTAGCACATGAAAAATTTGTTTGCTCCTACATAACTAGAGGGAATCTGACCATATGATAAAAATAATAATCATTTTTCTTTCCACCTCAGTAGACCCAAAACACATTAGGACTTTTCTGAGATTACTCATTGCAGCTCAGGTCTCATTGCAGCTGCACTCTTAAAATACAATAAAATATAATGCTATGCAAGCTGTTTGCTGTTCCCAAAATGCATTTCAAAGTACTTTATATTAAACATTCCCTATCCCAGCAGCCCATCTCTGCAGTCACTTTCACCACCCTCCACAGAGTAGTGAATTCCACAAAATCACACAACTAATGACAAAGGTTACAACTGGGAGTGAGTGTGTGTACTATTATTATTTCATACTGCTTCTCTAAAAGCATTTCTACATCTCATGATCCATGCAAAAATTAGTAGCAAGGAGTAAAAGGGGAGAGAGGAAATTCAAGACTCATTCTTAGATCAGTGATTTATTGCAGGGTAGTTTGGCCTGGCTCAAGATACATTCTGATTTGTTCTATCCTCATGAGCCAGGAAAACTGTGACAGGGAAGAAATGGCAAACAGGTGTCAGCCTGATACAAAGGACCCAATACCTGATTAAATATCTCCCATGCTATTCAAAAACAGCCTGCAGAGTCCAACCATTAACCAAAATCTGCACAGGAACTTCTTCTCCGACCTGCAAGTTCCTTTTCTCCTAATTCTGCACATAAGGTAAGTGTGAGTGCCATTAAAAAAATAATGTACCATTTCAAACTTCAGAAAAGGAGTTATAAAGCAGAATAGAATACAGAAGAAGAAATAGTTTGTTTCAGCTACTTGCTCTTGCCTTTTATTTTACGCCTAATTACCAGTGAATTAATTGTAGAAAACCAAGAAAAAGATAAAAAGCAACTAACAAGTTAGAGGAAAGACTAATTCAGTAATTTCACACATGCCACTGTAATTCAGTACCAAAAAAAAGGAGAAAAGGAGTGAGAATCCAGTGCTCTGATTCAAATATATGAAGTGTTCAAACAAAAGATGGTTTAAAGTTAATTTTGTTAGAAATAACTTTTTTCCACCAGAAAAGCACTGAGATAAAAATTATGGGTAATGATCTGGAGAATATTTGGAAACAACCCATTTCAAAAACTTACTCCGAGAGAGCCTAGCAGAGCAAAATCACTCGTGTTAACATGCATTCAACCTGATTTCATGCAAACTTTTTCTGAATTCTTCTGACAGAATAAGAGATATATCTTCCTTTTAACTGTTTTTTACTTTTGTTTATTCTGTATTTGTTGTATCTATTTGCTATTTCACATTCCATTAACCACAAATAATCACACTGACAATGATTGGTTTTAAATGTCACAATTTTAAATGCATTTCTACAAAAACATTTCCACATATGTAATGTTGAGAAATAACTGCAATTTTATTCAGTCTGAGCCTCAACATTACCGCTAGAACTATAAAATATACTTCATAACTACCAAGGAACAAGTCCTATCTGATTTAATCCACAGGAAATTACAGTGCTTTAAAGCAGAGCAAGCCAGTAATATCAGCAACCATCCATTTCAGCACCCAAATTGTTATTATAGAAAGTGCTGGGCTTGGCTGGGGTAGTTCATTTTCTTCATAGCAGCTGGTATGGGGCTGGTATGGAGCTGTGGTTTGGATTTGGGCAGGAAGCAGGGCTGATAACACAGGGATATTGCAGTTACTGCTCACTCACACTTCCTGCTTCTCACCTGCCAAGGAGGGCACTGGGGACACACAAGGAGTTGGGAGGGGACATGGCTGGGACAGCTGACCCCAGAGCATAGAAACATTCCATTCCATATGGCATCATGCTCAGCAGCAAGCCTAGGAGGGAGGCTGGGGGGATCTGCTGCTCAAGCACCTGAGCAACAGCTGGTGGTGAGCAATTGTTTCACATCTGCATCACTTGTCCTTTTTGAGGTTTGCTTCTTTCTCTTTGTCATTTTCCTTTTCATTACTTTCTTTTTTCAATTATTAAACTGGTTTTATTTCAGCCCATGAGTTTTTTCACTTTCAGTTCTCTGCCCCACCCTGCTGGTGCAGAGTGAGTGAGTGGCTGTGCTCAGTTGCAGCTGCAGTTAAACCACAACATGGCAACCCCTACTTTTCTTTTCATTTAAGATCACCTGAATGCCCCTCATCTGTAATACTTATTGTGTTAGTATATTCCGGTGTCAACAGTTAGGTCAAATTCACAGTAACAAACACAACAATTATAGCTCTCCAACAAGAAATAAAACTATAAAACTATTTTAATATTAATAAAGCTTTACTGTCTGCCACAGCCAGTGGGATACTATGTTCTGTTTTCTGTATCATATGTTTCCTCAGTCAAGAAAAGAATTACCAACACCAGGAATAACCTGCTGAACCAAATAAAACCACCAAAACTATGTGATAGATACCTTTTCAAATGCTGCCCTCTAACCAAGTTTATCCATTATCACTTCTGGAGGCAAGGAATATTCAATTATCATTTCAAGTACTTTTAAGTGAAGTTTTCCTCTAAAGGTCTTTGAGAAATTTGCCTTGCTGATGGCTGGAAGTTCTATTTATACAACATCCCTATAAAAACCATGGTTTTATTTATGCAGCTAAGACCACTTCAGACCACAGATTGACAAGCTCAAACTCCATCCCATTGGAAGCTGCAGAATTGGACCAGAATTACAGTAGGCACAGTAAGAAAATTAATGAGGTAACAGCCCAAAGTGTCTACACATGAAAGAAAAGAGTTAATTATCTACAAGAAATAGGGTACAGAAAAGCTCTAAAGCTCTCAGGACAAACCTGAGCTACACAAGTGTAACTAAGAAATAACAGTAGTGCCTGCAGAAGGGAGATGGTAGAGCAAGCAAGGAAAATTACCAATATTATCACACATTTTCAATCCAATGTCACAAAGAACACAGAGAAATTAAGAAAAAGGACAATATATAAAGAAAACAGATATTAAGCTGGTAGCCACATCAAAATAAATCTAACTATTTCACCTGGTTAAGATTTCAATCAAAATTAAGTACTTGTTCTTTCCTTGCACAAGGAATAACTATATTGTAAAAAAATTACAGAAGCAATAGGAACAGTTTAAATTGCCTGAAAGACACTATTTAAAAGAAAAATTAGTTCAGCTGTGTGCATCTTAGCCAGGTTGGAGTAGGACTCTTAAGAGGCTGAAGGAAACAGGCCCTGCTTCCCTGGAATCTACTCTTTTGCAGTAAAGTCCAGATGAAAAATGTGCTTTCAAAGATTTGAAAATACACCCAAATACAACAGGAAAGGACACATCACATATCAAGGACTGGCAAGCAAGTTTTTTGGGTTGTTCTTTTTTTTTTTTTTTGGTCAATTTGGGGTATTTTTAATGGCACTACCTTGCAAAAAGAAAGAGACAGCTTTGGGCATATTTTCCTGACTCCAAAAAAAATTAAAAAAAAAAAATCCTAACTACAAAAAAAAATCTCATACAATGCCAAGACTTTTGGAAGACTGAAGAATTATTATGCACTTGAATTACAATGATCATCCTAATAATTAAAGACACAAAGCAGTAATATCTTTCCAAAAATCGTAAAAGGTAATGAAATGCTACTTAAATCAAGAAGACATAATAAAAAAAATATACTATACCCAAAGGATAGTTCTGTTGACTATTTGGAGGTATATTTTCTTTAGCCATGGAGATTAACATCTTGCTAGTTCCAGAAAGCTTCTCTGATTCCTTATTCTGAAAGCAAAACAAAATGCCTTACTGCATCACAGAGTAGAGGAAATATCACATAAATGAACAACATTTGTAATGTAATTATTAGTATATTATTATTAGTGCAATTATGTATTGGAGAACAGAGAGACTGAAAGTAATGCTGGATTACACATTAAAATTACTAAAAGGAAAGCTATGATAAGAACAATTTTATTTTTGTTATTTGCTTTTTATATTTCATAGTTTTTGGAACAGAAATTTTGAGGATATTTATACCTTCCATTCCCGCTCCAACATCCAAGCTCTGGAGTGGGCAGAGGACAGATCCCTGCTAATCAGCTTCCTTAGGGAAGGCTGAAGGAGTAATAAAATCCATATACAAAACTTTTCTCTCTTGCAAAACACAAATCTTACTGGGTATCGCTGGTGGCAAACAGGTTTTTAAAAACCCACATAAAGATATGAAGTACTCAAGTTGGAAATGACTTTGAATAGATAAATCTTTAATACATTCTTTAACAACAAATACAGTTTTAAGAGCACAGTGAAAACAAGCTTCAGTCAAGACTTTGGCAACAGAAGTATTTAAATTCAGTAAAGCTTTTTAATACTCTTACCCTCATTTCCATGTAAGGTGGATCATTTTCAAGTTCTGCCTTATCTTGTGCCAACTTGGCCTTCTGATCTTCAATAAATTTTTCTAAATCATCTGCCATCATTTCTAGGTTACAGAAAAGATGGAGAACGTGGCATTTACATGGAGCCTCAAAAATGTAAAGTTCAAATACTGTTGCTTAAGACAGCAGTTAAAAATAATCAAATTTCTCCCTCAGAATGACAAGCCTTAAGATATTTGCTGGGTCAACAAAACAACTGACTTGGGAAAGCCATCCATGGAGGAGCTACTTGATGTTTCACAGAGAGAAAATTCAAAGATTCCAGATTACAATACTGAAGATACTTCTCTAATCTTTTTTCCCTAACATGGTTGAAGTATTTGGGGGTTGTTTGTTTTAACTGCAAGTCTACCAATGACCCTTCACCACACACTAGCACAAGCTAGTGAGCTATAAAATCAAAATTAGAAAACACAGAAAAGTAAACATGGGATGAAGGATGAAGGAATCACTAGAAAAACCTACAAAAAGTGCAAGATACATGCACAGTCTAAAATAAGGACCAAATCACACAATTAATTCTGTGCTTAACTTACTATCATGAGAAGAAATTGCTAAGAAAATTATGACCCTCAAATCACTCCATGCAGCTTAAGCAAAAGGATTGCTTATGCAGGTTCCTGAAAAATCCCATCACATCCAGTATCTAAATTAAGACAGCGGGGTTTTTTGAGGCTAATTCAGTATCTTTATGTGATTGTATGAAGTAAACAAGAGGCCAGTGATAAAGGTATATTAGAAAACAGTTTCAGGAAGAGGATTGAAGAACTTAAAAACAACAGCAATTAAAAAGTCCCAAACCACCACCTCAAGAATAATAAGGTGGCACAAGGTAAACATAAAAATAATGTGTCCAGAGAGACTGGGATAAATTCTCAGTAGAAACAAAATGGAAATAAAAAATGCACAAATTCTATAAGATAAGGTGAAGTAACTGCAGGCTAACTTAATTTAAGAATACATTTGTTGATGTATTCCTTAGAATGTACTCCTTTAAACTTTTTCTCCTTTTTGATTCATAATATAAAATTCTAATATTGTTACAAAGGAGGCAGAACTAGGCCAACCCATTTACAATTCCTAGTGGTAATACAGGACAATCAATGCCAAAAATAAATCCCCCCCATCTGATTTGTCCTAAATCTTTAATCTCATTAGTTTTGCACACTGATAAAGGATAAAAGAAATCTGAAAGAGGATAAGTTTCCAGGCATGGTAAATTTTATTTAGCCTATTATGTTACATAACAATAATGAAAAAAACTGTTCTGAAAGGGTGAAACAATTTGTCATACCAAAAAAATATAGAAGTTGGTCTCATCACCTACCCAGTGCTGCACAGTCATCAAGAAGAAAATTACCACATGTAGGAGGCACTGAGAGAAGCCTTTCCAAAAGCTCACTGACAGTAACATCTATATTTCCTATCTCTATTTACAACAGCATTTATAAACTCCAGCACTGTATCCAAATCACTGTATGGGAACGGTACCAAACTTATTCTGAGAGCTGGCATAAGGAAAGGAGTCTTTGTAGGGTATTTTCTAACTAGCATGAGGAACACAATTAATATTCCAGCATTCTGCACTCCTATCATATTGCTCAAAAGAGCAACATAATAAATTAAAAATCAAAGACAAAATTCAACTTCACACCAGTTGAATTTTCTGAACTACACAGAAAATTCAACTGGTGTGAAGAAAGCTGGCAACTCCAGGCCCTGGAGAACACTGAGCTGACTAATGCTACAGCACTGTTGATTCAGCATACCTTCAACACAGCACAATTGCCTGGAAGTATAGCCAAATCCTTCTTAGAACTCTCTAGACATTTTATGTCTTAACATCCTTCTACTTCAGTTGATGTTCTTAAAATATGCATGAGTGCAAACTTTATGAGATAAGCAAAAAGAATGTATTATACCAAAAAAGAAAAATTTCTTCGTTATTCTAAGTAAAAGAGTGACAACTTCCATGTGAAGCATACACTGTTAAGTTCCAAAAATATACCAGCATGTAAGCAAATATCCTACTGACTCTTAGTCAATTTTATCACCTACTGTACCATGTGAGGAGATCGTGACTAATCACAATAAAAATGAAGAACACATTTCTATCTGAGATGAGGGCTACCACAGCCCCCAGGCGTGCAGTGAACTGTCTTGGAGGTGACAGCACCAAACTCGCAGGGAACTGTCAACTTCACACTGGCTTCCCATGGCTGCACAAACACACTGAGGCACAGCCTGACACTGCAACACCAATTCAGAACCAAATCTTTTATTTTCAGTATAGCAATGCACTTGAATTCTTTTTGTGCATTTCTAGATCCTTGCAATTACTAGTAAAAGTAGCAGAATCAAAACCAAGCTGGGAGATATCGCTCCATGGGCATGTAGAGAGCACAAAAGGAAACTCAGAATATGCTGTAAACACTTAAAAATCTATCCATATGCCCTCAAAATTAAGAGTGTAAGCATATTTTTCTAGCTTTTTGGAAAACAGAGCATTTTGTGAATGGTATTTCTGAAAAATGTTTGAGAGAATGTATATATTAGCCTTTTTTTAGCTCTTGCAACTTTAAATCTTGGGTAATTTGTATTCCCAAAACAATGCATTATTCAAAGTGAAATTCCATTAAACATATTGCTGCTATATATTCAAGTACTATCTGAAAATGTCACATAAAAACGTGTTTAGACATTTTTTTCTTTCAAGAAGATTTTAGACTTTCATAACCACTTTTCCTTAGTCAAAGTTTTCACAAAAGCAACTCTAAGTAATTAGTCCTAGGTAGAGTTCAACTTAAGCAAGCATACCAAGCAATAGAAAGCATGCAGATATTCAATAAGAACAATAAGTCAAGTTTGAACACGAGATTTTTATTGGATCTATGCCCAAAGAGAGTTAACAATGTATGTCTCTCTATTCAAGGTATCCAAAACATCTATGTGCATATGTATTGTATGTACTTTATTTACCTATGTATTGTGTAGCTACTTTATCACCTGAAGCGATGTTTACTGCATTGCATTTTAATCTTTCCTTTCCCTTCCTAATTGTTCAGGGAAACTGCACGAAATTTAAAATCAGCACGTGCAAGCAGATTTCGTCTCTTCTGAGCCACCGTAATATTGAAACATCATCAGGCGCACCGGCAAAATGGCAATTCCCATCCACGTGAACCGCAGCACGGGCGGCAAGGAGGGAAATGCTTTGAAAGAGCAACTGTATGCCACGTTTAGTAATTGTACTTACAAGTTACACGGCCACTAATTGTGTCATTAAGAAACACTGCTTAAAGTTTAACCCAAACTTCCTAAGAAATCAGTACTGACTGCTTCTGTACCCTTGTGAATGGCATTTAGAATAAGCTAGAGACACGCTCCCTGTACTTTTCTTTCAAATTCAATGCTGGAAAAGCACAGATTCCAGGGTCTGGCCGTTCACAAATAATAAACTCTTGACTAAAACAACGCGAATTTTTCGCAACTGAGAAGGCAATCTATCCTCTGAACAACCAAGCAACAAGTTTCGCGAGTTACTTTCCCTCCACTACAGGCCTTATCTATTTTTTCAGAGCACGCTGTTTGATCCAAAAAGACACTAATTTCGAAAACTTTCAGACCCAGGAGATCAGGTTTATTTCTCCAAGAGCCACAGCTCGGGGAAGCGCCTCTCCCCGGGCCTGCAGCGCTCGCCTCCCTCCCTCTCTCCCTCCCGGGCAGCGGCTCTGGGGCGCTCCCGGAGGCTCCGCCGCCCCAGGGAGCAGCTGCGGGGCGGGCATGCGGCACTCGGGGCTCGGCCCCTTTCCGGATCGCGGCGCCGTTGTCAGGCAACGGCCGCACAACAAGCCGCCCCACCGGAGGGCCGGCACCAGCCCAGCCGAGCCCAACCGAGCCGAACCCAGCCGAGCCCGGCCGCCCCCGCGGGGACCCCCAGAGCCGGCGGTACGCCCCGGGCGCGCCCCCGCCCCGTCCCGGAGCCCGTCCCGCAGCCCGGCGAATCCCCTCGCTCCCGCCGCCGCCCGCCCGGGCTGTGAGCGATGCGGGCGATGGAACCGCCCGGCGGGGCTGCGAGGAGGGTCCCCGAGCGCCGCGCCGCCCCCGCCGCCCGCTCACCGGTACCGGCAGCCGCGGCTCCGTCGGCGCCCCGCGCGTTACTGCCGCCCCGGAACCCGGCGGGCGGTGCCGCGCAGCGCCCCCCGCTGCCCCGGAGGGCGGCGCGACCCGGCCGCCGCCTCCTCCCGGGCGGGGACAGGCAGCGGGAGGGGAGGCGGCGGCGGGCGGGCCTGCCAGCGTCCCGGAGTAGGGCAGTTCGAAAGGACCAGAGCGGGTCACCCGGCCCAACCTCCCTGCTCAAGCAGGGTTACCCTAGCGCACACGGCACAGGGTGGCATCCAGACGGCTCCTGAGTATCGCCAGGGAGGGAGACTCCACAAGCTTTCTGGGCAGTCTGTTCCAGTGGTCGGTCACCTGCACAGGAAAGCAGTTCTTCCTCGTCTTCGGGGGGAATTTCCCGTGCATCAGTTTTCTTGCCTCTTGTCCTATTGCTTGGCACCTCTCAGCAGAGCCTGGCTCCATCCTCTTAACACCTCCCACTTTAGATACTTAAATACATTGATAAGGCCCCCTCTCAGTCGTCTCTTTCTCGAGGCTGAGCAGGCCCAGCTTCCTCAGCCTTTCCTCGCGAAAGTGATGCTCCCGTCCCTTAAACATCTTCGTTGCTCTCCGCTGGACCCCCTCCAGATGCTCCGTGTCTCTCTCGTACTGAGCAGCCCCGAACTGGTCACAGCAATTTAAAAAGCATAAGTCAATAAACAAATGGATAAATAGTGAGAAAGGCCTGGGCCCGGCCGGGGTCGGGATTCTGCGGCGCCGCTTCAAGGGGCGAGCGGGTCGGGCCCAGCCGCGTGCAGAGCCGAGCGCGGCCGCTGGGGGCGCAGCACCGCCCGCGCCGGGCCTGCGCGGACCGTACCACCGTCTGTCCGTCCGTCCCCCCGCGCCGTGCTTGGTTCCGCCGGCGGCCCGGTGCGGCGGAGCGGGGCCGGGAGCGGGGCTGTGGGGCCGGGGCCCGGAGCGGGGCGATGGCGGCGGCGGGGAGCGGCGCCTCCGGGAGCGGCATGGCGCAGAAGACCTGGGAGCTGGCGAACAACATGCAGGAGGCGCAGAGCATCGACGAGATCTACAAGTACGACCGCAAGCAGCAGCAGGAGATCCTGGCGGCCAAGCCCTGGACCAAGGAGTGAGTGGGAGTGGGAGCGGGGCAGCGGAGCGGGCGGGCGGGTTGGGCGGGGAGCACCGGCCTGATCTGAGGGCTCTGCCTTCCCTTCCCTTGCCTTCCGCGGCCTCTGCGCTGCTGCAGCCACCATTACTTCAAGTACTGCAAGATCTCCGCGCTGGCGCTGCTGAAGATGGTGATGCACGCCAGGTCCGGCGGCAATCTGGAGGTGATGGGGCTCATGCTGGGCAAGGTGGACGGGGAGACCATGATCATCATGGACAGCTTCGCGCTGCCCGTGGAGGGCACCGAGACCCGCGTCAACGCGCAGGCCGCCGCCTACGAGTACATGGCTGCCTACATCGAGAACGCCAAGCAGGTAAGGAGAGCTGGCAGGCGGTGTCCGACCCTCCCCGTGTCTGGTGAGCTGCAGGAACATCCCTGGAGGATTGCAGGCTTCCTCCCTCCCCCGGTGATAAAGTGCCTGCCCCATTGTCCTGTCTCTCCTCAAGCATGACAGTAAGAACTATGTCAGCAGCACGGAACGCAGCGGCCTGTAAACATTTTCACATGCAGATTTCCCTGACTTGCTGTAGGTTATCAGAGGTTGGACACGATGATCTTGGAGGTCTTTTCCAACCTTAATGATCCTACAAAAAGTAGTGCTTACTCCTTCCCTTTGTAAGTTATTTTCATTGCTGAGGAAGTGTTTTTATGGCTGAGGCTGCTGGCTGTGTGAGAGAGTGTGTTTCTAAAATAACTGATACTTCTTTCTAAAAACAGTATACAAAATTAAATATATGTGTGCATTGGACGTACTTAGTATTTGTAGATCAGGATTATGACATTCTTACCTTCTTCTGAGGTCTTAGTGTATAGCATGCTGTTCTTTTCCATTAAAAAAAAAATATTTGTGAAGGAATAAGTAAGTTTCAGTGCAACTTAATTATTCATATTTATCATTTGGAAATTTAGATGAACAGACTCACTTGTCTGTTTCCAATCTTTGTCACTTTCTATTCAGAGATCTACCTCATGTTAAAGCTGGCTATACAGTGAAGTTCTCGTGTGCAGAAGGATAACAGAAACACAACTTGGCTCTGATGTGGAAACCAGCACAGCATATAAGGGCACTTGTTGATGTGCCTCTTCCAATACAGGACAATTCTATACTTATAACTTGAAATAACTTCAACTCTCCAAGCTCAAACAGTTTTGGTACCCAGTTGACCCACTGATTTTTAAACCAGCTAAAATTAGAAGCCCCTTACATACTAAGTGGATATAACAGAGGATTATTTGGGTTCTTTTGGAGAGTTGGACTTATATTCATAGCCTTACATAGTGTTGAAGGTCTTGAAATGGATGTGCATTAGGCTGAATCATAACATCAGCAAAGAGTAAACATAATGCAGAAATATTTATGTTCTGGGGCTTTTTAAAATAATTAATCCCTGTGAGAAAATGCAGAAATAATTCATTTAATCTAGATTGTTTTCTCTGAAAACAATGTTGTGATGCTAATACTCTTGTTGCATAAAGTAGGTAAATTGAAGAGACATCTTTGCCTAAAAATACAGTAATGCTATCTTTAAATACAGATATATTCATAGAATCCCATTCTTAGGTAGAAATACCAAATTTCAAAGTGCTAAGTATATAGCATAAAATTGTAAACAGCCTGTCTTATGTTTAAAACAGTCCAGGTTTCTGTAGGAGTTCTTATGTGACAGGAAATGTTTATTTTCCCCTAGTTTATGTTGTTCTGTTTTGTCTGTAGTTGGTTTCATTATTTTAAAAATGAACTTGTGTGCAAATAAAATAACTCAGCTTTCCTGGTGCTCTGGCAGAATTTTCATGCTGGCTGTTTCATATTTGATTTTAGCAAGCACTTGTTCCTAGAACAGTGGCACTTAGAACTATATACTTTTCTTTTTATCATTAGGTGTAATGTAATGCTCTTTTTATCATTAGGTGCTAGTTAATATATCCCCCTATAGAAATGCTTTATAGATGCTGCTGCTTCATTTAGTTGATTCTCCATGGACAGGATCTGATCTTAATGTAGTAAATGTATCATTTGGCTTTGAAAAATAACACACATTCTTTAGTGTTTTGTTGGTCTGTGTCATGAGAGTTGTAAAGAAAATATAAATATTCTTCACCAGTTAAAAAATAAAGTTGGCAGTTTGTGTGTTCTGTCTCATCATTACTGGAGCAGCCAGTAAACAATTCCTTAGAGATGATTACAAAAATTTGGTTCAATGGGTGTTTATTCTCCTGGGGTTTTTTGGCTTTGCTCCTTTCTCTTCCAGCATTTTTAGAGATAGCCAGGTGTATTATTTGGAAACTCCTATTTTGAGGTTTTATCTGATAAAAAGTTGTCAAAAATTCATCTTTTGGCTTTTAAACCTGTCTCCAGGCAATCATTTCTGTCCCTTCTGGTGTTTGAAAGCATGCCTTTGAAGTTATTTTTTAAACCTACCACTAATCTAATAGTATATGCCTGCGAGATATGTTACCATACTAAATAATTAATTCTCTACTGATGTTCCCTACGTTATATGAGGTTAGATATACTTGTGTTATATCACTAAGAAATTTCTCAGCCCTGCAGAGCAGCTGCTGCTCACCATCCAGCTGTGTGGAACCTCTTCTGTACTCCAGCCGTCACTGAAGAAGGAGCTCCAGGCTCCTTGAAGGCCTTTGTGCCGTGGCAGAGAATGCCAGTGCTACTCGTTTGGTTTCTAGGGAATATTTCATCAGGAGTGGCAATTCCCGTTTATCCTGGCGCGCCTTGCAGCGTGCTGGAAGTGCCGCTGGAGGGCAGCCGGTGCTTTGGGAACGGAGCTGAACGCCGGGGCTGTCCCTTCCCTGCTCTTTCTTAGGTGGGACGCCTGGAGAATGCCATCGGCTGGTACCACAGTCACCCCGGCTACGGCTGCTGGCTCTCGGGCATCGACGTCAGTACCCAGATGCTCAACCAGCAATTTCAGGAGCCCTTCGTAGCAGTGGTTGTAAGTACTGGCTGGTGGGGATAACCCTGCACAGCAAAGCATGTTGAGGGGAATCATTTTTGGATTTTTGTCTCTTAGCATTTTAGCAGTGTGTACTTTGTATGCTGGGGGTGTTAGAGCCACGCTTTAAACTGGTGCCACTGCTTCTGCTTTGCTGGCCACGTACTGGGCAAAGCAGTCATGTTGCTTGGCTAGACCATGTTCACTGCAATGTTTCAGTTATGGTATTGTTCTTAAGCATTATTTCCTTAGGAAATAAGGAAAATTAGTTTAAAAAATAATTCACTGAAGGTTACTGATACTCCCATCTTTTTAGAGAGTCTTATACCAACAGAAAAAGTACTGTTTGTGACAGAACTACAATTTGCATTAATTACATTTCTGAAATGAAATTACTATAAACTTGATTTAAGCCTGTAATAAATAATAAAATGTATGTAATGAGTATTACCTGTATTTCTACAGATTGATCCAACAAGAACAATATCTGCAGGAAAAGTAAATCTTGGAGCTTTTAGGACATATCCTAAGGTAAATAGCTAAAATTATCTAAAATGATCTAATGTGTGAACACTGAAGTGTCTTTAAATGATTGTCTGAGTTTGGTCTGCTGTGCTGTACTGAATGTTCATTCCAAAGGAAAATGTGTCCATACCCTTGTTTCTGCATGCCTTTTTATATTGGATTACATTTATAAAAGTTAACTTTTATTTTGGTTTTATTAGAGTTCTGGCAGTGCTAAATCAATTACACTGTCCAGATTGTGGAGCTGTCCCAAAATTATGTAGCTCCATATAGCTGGTTTTTAATGGATATAGTTGTAGGTAGTAGTCATCAAAATTGTTTTATGTTAGTTGTTCTCTGTTTATTTTTTAGACCTAAAACCAAATGTTAATAGCATGTTTAATATGTTGTAATTTGCTTTTCGTTTTAGAAAAGGAAGCTTCAAAACAATCTACTTAACTTTTTCAAATAAATCTTATGAATCTTCACAAACTAATGTACAAAAAAATAATTAAAAACAGTATGGGTTAGGCTTAAAACTAAGAAATCACGTCAGTATTGGAGATCTAGGTATCCAAAGGAATCCCCTCATGTATGCTTCCGGCTGTGCTATTTAATTTCAGTCCAGTGAGGTTCAGGTATATCTTTTAAATACCCAGTTATGAGTGACTCATCAAGAACTTCAGACAGGCATCCAATAAAACAATTACCAAAATTAATTGCTTAATAAAAATTAAATTTCGTAATTGACAAAAATGATTGTGAGAAGTCCAGGCATTATTTTTATGTTGACAAAAACATAAGATATCTTAGAACAGTTTGTGATTCAGGAGAATATTTACTTCTGTGGGCAAAATCTCTTGATTAATACTTACAGAATTTTGAACAGGGAGAAGAATCCTGTACCTGAAAACCAAATCACATCTGGAAAATGCACATGAGAAGCATATTTTTATGGAGTTCTCACAGTGGACTGCAGGCAGTTCTTGCTTAGTCAGTAGCTGTGAATGGCACCATCTTGGCTAAACAAGCAGCTGAAAGTTTTAGGTATCTCTAAGGCATATCCATGGATGTTTCTGCCCTCTTCTCAAATCTTCCCTCAAAATTTCCAAGAACAGGTAGAGAAATACTGTCTAAGAAGAAGTTTGCCCTTTCTTTGATCTAAAAAATGATCTAATCATAGCTACTCATTTGAAAAAAACTCAACTATAACCACTACTTTGCTTTGATAAACCTACAAATGTAATGACCAGTACAGCTCGTAAAGCCAAATGTCCTGAGATCCAGGAAAATTCCAAATTTCAGACTACCAAGGAAATGTCATTTTCTCTAGAAAAAAAAAAAAAAAAAAAAAAAAAAAACCACAAAACACAAAAAAAAAACACCAACGAGAGTTGCATAAGCTAGAAACTTTTTTGTAAAGTTTAGGCATTTTGAAAAGCCTCAGAATTACTGTGTTGTTTTTGCCATTTGTTAAATTTTTAGGGCTATAAACCTCCAGATGAAGGTCCCTCTGAATACCAGACTATTCCACTCAATAAAATAGAAGACTTTGGTGTACATTGTAAACAGTAAGTAACAAAAAAACCTACTTAAAAAAACTTTTTTTTGTGTGTGTTTAGGTTAGTGATTCAGTATGGAAAAATAAATTTCTTGTAGTGTTTCAAATCTTGAAGTTACTGTTGCTTTAGCACTCTTGTTTTTGTGGAAAAAGGGTTACTGGCATTTATCAGGAGACGTTTTAAGGGAGAACTCTGCAAAGACAAAGATGAACCTGGTTAAAAGCTTTAGCAGCTGATTTCTGAGCACTTTTAAGTAGTGATGCCTTGTTGGGTCAGATGTCTGTTGATCAGCAGGACTGGGGAGGCTGTGATCCCACTGCTCTTCTTAGTGGGGGCAAGTGTTGTGCACCTCCTTTTCTTGCATTACTGGCAGTGTTCATTTGTAACACCACTAAAGCCTGGCTTTCAAAATAGGTGTGGTAGGATGTCAGATTGTTTGCCTGTTTGTAACATTTACTGCTACCAGGCATTTCTCAAGAAGTTAGAAGTGATACATGCAAAGCTACAATCATCTGTAAGTTATTACAGTATTGAAAAACCCAAGCATGGAATATGTTAAGAGAGTAATTTTAAAAACTCTTTAAAATCTCATTTAACAGAACACAGCAGTTTGTGTGGGGATTATGTATTAAATCTACATATGAATTAGTTACGGAACATCATACAGAGAATTGGAACCGGCAGTAACCTTAAGTGCTTTGAATTTTTTAAGATATATGTCATTGTTAAGGATTTTTTGAGTTGCATGTACTTTGGATGTGACAGTCAAGCAAGACATTTTTAGATGGACACTTCTTTTGTTTGTATGTCTGTTTTTAAAGGTATTATGCTTTAGAAGTCTCGTACTTTAAATCGTCTTTGGATCGTAAATTGCTTGAGCTGTTGTGGAACAAGTACTGGGTGAACACTCTCAGTTCTTCGAGTCTGCTCACTGTAAGTACCACAGCTGTGTGCATTCATGAGTCTGAAAGCCAGGCCCTCTGCTGTAAAATGCTTAATAGAACACTGATAGATACAGACCCCACATTAAGAATCTGTCCAGTAAAACAAGAAGGGAAGGTTTTCTTAATCATAAATACTGAAATGTTCCTCATATCTGCTCTGTGAAAGTAGAAGGTGGGAATAACACATTTAATTTTACTGAGTTCTCTCTATACATTGAGATTTTGTCTTAAATACTTTTTTAATCTTGTATCTATAGAGCACTGCAATGAATAATGGCGTTTAATAAGTAAACACTTAAGAAAAAATAAACAATGGAACTGTTAAAACTAGGTTACGACAGAAACAGTGCAGGTACACCTTCAGTGTAACAGCTGAGCATCAAAACCTTCCCTTTGCAGAAGACAATTTTTTTTCTCTTGGTCAAAACTGAGTTTTACTTACTCCTACTTAACTTAGGGCATGGGTTGAAAGTAATAAAAAGAACTAGTTCAGGCTTTAGGGATTGAGCATTTATCAGATGTTCAACTTCTGTTCTCTTAATCAACCAGTCATGTTCTATATCACTTCAGTTGCACATATGGATTCAAATATGCAGCACTACACTTTTAAAACCGTTTCTCAGATTTGGTTTATTTTGTGTATAATTGCTTGAATTTATAGCTTAAATTCAAAATATTTATTACTTTCTTTCTCTTAAGAATGCTGACTATACCACTGGCCAAGTCTTTGATTTGTCTGAAAAATTAGAACAGTCAGAAGCTCAACTTGGAAGGGGCAGTTTCATGCTGGGTTTAGAGACTCATGACAAGAAATCAGAAGACAAACTTGCAAAAGCAACAAGAGACAGGTAAGATAACGCATCCATGTGTTCTTCATGTAAAAAGTATTATTTAGTTTTAAACTTTTCTCATGCCTGTAATAGTAACCTGAGAAGATTAGAGATAAGAATTACATTATAGATAGAAATTAAAGACTCCAGAAGTCACTAGTTGTTTTTGAAAGCTAATCTTGCCTCTATTAAACCTTCAATGAATTTTTAATTTTAGGAGATTTGGAATAAATTTAACTCTAGTTTATTAAACAAAAAAATGCTGTAAAATTCCATCAATGTTTGACAAACAAAACCATGTTTTCTGTCTAAAGCAAAATTGTAACTTTACTAGAAATTACACATTTTTATGGTTAATCAGGTTAAAACTAACAGTAAGTAAAATTATGGTATAGAACATGATTTTAAGAACTAGTGTTAACAGTCCAGTAAGTTTAGTTTACACTTGTCTAATACTTTTACTAATGTAAAAATTATGAACTCCTTTTTTCATATTTCTTAATTAATGTATCTTTTTTTAAGAAATAAGAAAAGGTTAGGATTTTTTTGTTGCTTTTTGTTTTTAAGAAGTGCCTTACAGATATTCTGGCCTTTATATTTAGCTACCCTGCCTGACAGCAAATACTTGCTGTTCTAAGTTAATAAACTTCTTATCACTAGGTGTACAAAGTTATTTCAAAGAAGTTGCAATATTTTCCCTCAGTTTTCCTTATGTTTATTGGTGATCAGCTGTGTTTATTTTGAGCTTTGAAGTACACAAGTTGCTTCTCAGTAATACTCACATCTCTTTCTCATTAGCCTTAAGAATTATATGTGTGCTCAGACTATATCATGAAAGTCACCATTTTTCCAAGTAAAATCTTTTAACAGAGATTAATAGTATCCAACAGCTCATACAGCTGGGTTGTTCAAGTTCATTGTATTTGGCAAATTTCAGACTTTGAAAACCAAGAAATACTGCACTTTATATGGTGGTACAAACTCAGGTCCTTCTGTGGAGAAGGCAGAACTCACCTGCATTCATCTTAGGAGTATTCTGAGTGAGATGTAGTCATTACATTGAATAAGGAAACAATTCTGCAGAATCCCTTGGAACAGAGGGCAAAAATTGAACAAAATCTGGGATATTTGCATTTGCATGTTTTCAGATGTTGAGGCTTTCTGTCCCTCTTCCCCATGACTTTATCTTGCTAACAGAACAGTTTCCTGGTGTTCTCTCCTCCTGACACACCTTTGTTTATTTTTCTGCAAAGTTAACAGCTCTTACAAGTTTCCTAACAAACATGATCGAGTTGGAGGGGGGTTGACTTTATAAAAATTAAATACTCATTTAGCCTCTTTTATTTGCAGAATACATTTGCAGTGGAGTTAATCTGTTGCTAGCTCATAGCAGCCAGGTTAAGTGATACCTCCCAGTTCCTGTAGGGAAACAGAATAGCAATGCTTCAAAGACATGAAGAGGAGGGAGTTGCTGATAAGTTTGCATTGCTGTCTGGAGTCCCATAAAACTGACTGCATTTTATTTTCCCCGTACTCTCACATGTTTACAGTTATTCTAAGAAATAGCTCTTTATCTGATCATGCTACTATATTATTTGTTGCAGCAGTTCTAGGCATTTTTCTTTTCTGTTTTTATTTAGTCTTCATCAGTAGTTAGTTTATAAATTGTAAGGGATTGGAAGGAATTGTTTTTGTCAAAAATTCTGCTTTCCGTGCAACAAAAGCTACCATAGTTCCCAAAACTGAGTGTAACACTTTCAGAGATGCATGTTTTTCTTCACTTACTGATCTTTCCTAACAGAAAATACAGTAGAAGGCCTGTGCAGACACAGGACAATTAATTTGGTGTCACCCTAAATTACTCTGAAGAAATAAGGCTGCAGAGATCACTAAAGGATTGTTAGACATACCTGCTTTGGGAAAACAGTGCTGTAAAGCATTAGCATCAAGGTGCTTCCACTGGGCTGTATGATAAGTTCTGGTACTGTCCATGCACACCTCTAAGCCATTTTCTAAGGGAGCACATGCATCAGCCAAGTTGTGCTCCAAGTCAGCTTGCTTTCCCTAGGATTCCTTTATCTGTCTAATAATTTGTCCCTGTTCTCCATGCCTTCTGTCCTGATTCATCTTTTGCATTTTTAGAGTCTGTTTTAATTGTTAGTTTGACACTACACTGCCCTGTGGCAGACACTGGGGAAAACTTGGATCAGTAGGAATCCTCTCAGCTCTTTGAAGTTTTGCACATTACATAATTTGACCAATAACTGATTTGTTTTATAAACATTTCTTTAATGTTCCATGTAAAGTTTCTCAGAGGAACCATGGTTACTGTACACTACTGTCCTGGGCTTGGGCAAAGGAGATAAAGGTAGAGAGCAGTGAGAGTCTGCAGGTATTGATAATACCATTGATAATACCAGCTGATAGCTCCATTCCCCTAAGGATTTTTTTTTCTTTGTTCAGATGACCACAGAGCCCACTTGCTATTGTTAATGTAAGATGTCATAAATTGCAAGACAAAGTTTCCTGTTATTTCTGTGTTTCTGTGTGTATAGTTCATTTGCTTTTTAAGTAACAAAAAGGTATTGGCAACAATGGCTAAATTGCTCTATGTGACTGTTCCTTTCTGGACAGTTTTTAAGATTCATGGGGTTATGGGCACCCTGAACTTCCAAAACAGCTGGATATCTTCAAGGAAAATGACAGTTTAGTTCAGTTTTTGTCCAACATTGAATTTATGCTTGTTTTTCAGCTGCAAGACCACCATAGAAGCTATACATGGATTGATGTCTCAGGTTATTAAGGATAAACTTTTTAATCAAATTAATATAGCTTGAAGTGCATTACCAGTTGATATGTATCTCCAAAGCAGAAAATACCATCGTTTCTTTTGCTTGGACTTGTTCAGTTTGGAAATGAAGCTGAAGCGGAAAATTATTCATTTAATTTGTAGTACTTTAATATTTCCCACCTGTCTGACCAGTTTTAAAGAACAAAATGTTCCAAAATGTAGTGCAACTTTTTGTTCTTTATCATAAACCAGTTTGCAGAATTGTTCCAAAGGAAAATAAATGTGACTTACTGGATTTTGCTCTTAGATATTTATCTCTGTTACCCAGCTGCAATAAAAGAATTTTGAAACTAAATGTGTGTTTTGGGCCTTGATATTTTTGGCAAATGTTTATCTTCTCTTTTTCTTATTGTTCTGTGGAAAAATTCTGTCTGCACAGATTAGATAGGTAACCTATGTAATGTAAGAAGTTTGTTTCTCAGATTTTAATATCTGTGCTTAATTTTAAGAATTGGAATCCCACTTGTTTATCTTTCAACAAGTTATTAAATTTAATGGAGCCTTTCCTGATTGAGGTTTACTGCTCCAGCCAGAAATGGTTTCTTTCACAGTAATGAAACATTTATGCGTGGTACAGCGGTGTTTTCCTTACAGCTTCACACTCATGATGGACATTTTATATTTCTAAATAGTCAACTATTGACCAGCTCTGCAGTGGAGCTCATAACATGGTTATATACCATTATTCTTCTCCTGTAACTCACCTTCTATTGCTTGTCATAGTCACTTGTTGCATACAAAGGAACAAAATGAAAAATTACCTTTGAAATACGCATTAGGCTAATTTCAGGCCACAGATACTAAATGCATTAATCATAATTTCTGGCTTACAATGTGCTGCTGCTGCAGGGCTGATCTAAGTTTGTTTTGGAGGCTTTCATTCTGCATTTCAATAATACAAGATGTTTGGATTCCTTTTAAGTTTTCATCTTTAATCCTGAGTTTCCTGGGGGTTTTGGAATGTTTACTTTTGGGATAATTTATGCTTTATACAATATGCCATTATGCTTTATACCTTAAGTAACTGAGTCTCCTTTTCAACCTTAGCTCTGCCTTGATGTGGATTTTGTTTTTGTTTTGGTCTGGAAATTTTAATAGCTATTACTCATTTAGGCCTTTTCATCCAAACAGATTCCAGTGGATTTGAAGTTAAGATGCAAGTTATACAATGAAAATTTGTAATTCAGCAGGGAAATACAGATACCCCGAAGCAGAAGTTCATCAAGAGTTTTAAAACAGCAGCATCCAAGTGTATAAGAAAAATATGTTTAATTGTAGCTCGTAAATTTGAGATAATTATCAGATGTGCAATTTGGTAGGAGAACAGTTTCATTCTTCTTTCAGCATGATAGTGGTGGTGGGGAGTCAGGAGAAGAAAGCTGTGGTATTTTAATAAGGTATTTATTTTCTTGGAAATGCACTAGTAGACTTTTGTACAAACAAGCACAGTGTGTAATACACAGCAGTTCCTTTTAAGTTCAAGGAAGACAAAGCAAGTGTACCTTGCCAGTGAACTTTTCTTATTTTATTTTCTTCCATAGGTCTTTGAGACTTTAAATTGAGCCCACAGCCATTATCCCAGTCAGTGTGTGTTTACACAAAGCACCCTGCTTTTGTGAGATATATTTCCTAATAGGTATCTCTGTTGCTACTTTGTAGAATTCTCTTTGCATGATCCAAAAGTTTTGCACATCTTGTATCTACCTAAAATATAAAATAATAGTTTCATCTCCTATTAGTCTATTACTGTATTTAAACTGTCCTTGTTTGTGATAGGAGTGAACTGAATTTTTCTGCATGTAGGCTCACACACCATGT
This sequence comes from Zonotrichia leucophrys gambelii, assembly GCF_028769735.1. Classification (NCBI taxonomy): domain Eukaryota; kingdom Metazoa; phylum Chordata; class Aves; order Passeriformes; family Passerellidae; genus Zonotrichia; species Zonotrichia leucophrys. Next base: position 118,893,856 of record NC_088171.1, on the reverse strand, counting down.
TTTTAGACACAGATGGCTTCAAAATACCAAGTTGTTATATAAACTGTAGCAATATGAATGCTGATGTTTAAATGCTTGTGTGAACAGTTGTCCGTTGAGTTACTTGTCTTGTTACTTGCTGAGCATATGGTGTTACAACTCAGTTTAAAATTATACATGTAGTGGGGCTGTACCTGTTGCCTGCATAGGATCCTTTCTGCAGTGTTCAGGAGCCAGAAGAACAGAGCCTTTGTCTTTGAACAGCCATTTTTAATGTTAGCATTATTCCAAGTTCTGAGATCAGAATTCCATGCATTGAGGATCATTACCACAAAGGAGTCATCCCCATCTACACTCACAAACAGGTGTATCCTTAACAATGGAGAATCATTCATGGATAGATGCCTTAATTCTACCAAGTAATTGTGAGACTTCAAAAATATTAGTAATGAGGGTATCCTTGATAACAGTACATGTTGTTCAGATACATCGATTTATTGTTCCCCATTTGCAACTACTTTTTATTTAGAAATCAGTTTATGCAAATGAGTGCCACATATCAGGTAGCTGACAACTGAAGTAATGCAGTAAGTACTAAAGCACATACAAATGGGTTCTCTTTGGTAAGATTTTTTGAGACAGGCATGCATTCCAAAATACTGAGTGCCTTTTACATTTCAATAAATAAAAATCTTAATGAACACAAATAATTTCTTCATCTAACAGTATTTGCCAACATACTAAACTTACAGAATGCTGAAAATGCTGAACTGTATTTGAATTTCTTCCATATCCTGTTCTGGTTTTCTTTTTTGAAGCATACCTGTATGCTCACCTTTCTCATGCATGCAAATTACATTTTTAAATAATTCATACATACTAATACCACCAAAATCCAAAGGAATACGTGTGTATTTGTGACAATCAAATACAAAGGGCTACACTGAAATTCCTGATAGAATACTAGTTTGCCTTATTGCAAATGGGCTAAAAGCAGAGCCATTCAGATTTATTCTGTGATTACTGGGACAAAGATTATCCTATCAGATATCCTACATAGCTTCATTGTCCTATCAAATCTGCTACTTTGAAGTCCCCTTAAAATGTTTGGTAAGGAATGGGATTGCAGCTCAAATAAATTAATTTATTGCCTGAAGATTGAATGGCATGGCTTCTGTTGCAACCAAACAAGAGAAAAGACATAACGTTTTTTCTTGCTTTTATCATTTTTAAATTTACTGCATGGAGTAATGCAGCTGTGAGAGACTGGCTTCTCTGCTTGTTTTCCTGTTGCCCTGTCCCCCAGTCTACATAAATGAAACTAGGCAAGAGAAGGTGAGGGGGTATGGGAAATGCCCTGCTGATGGACCATCTCCCAAGACAGCTGTAGGAGGGCTGCTAGGGAGAGCACCTGAACCTGGCCACTTTTTACCTGTTTTGAATGGATCTAGTAGCTTTCTAGAGTATTTCTAGTTCTAATAGCATGGCATGGAGTGATTAACAATTTTGTTTGCTTTAACCTCCACCTTTATTAGCTTTCATCATATCATCACCTCAGCCTTCTCTCTAAATCGTTACATTTCAGCTTTTTTATGTTGTCATTATAAAGCTGCCACTTTACCCACTTGACAATTTTATTTGCTTTCCGTACATCCTACCTCCTAATTTGACCTTGACACACAGAGCCCAGACCTGCACTGTACTCAATATTTGGGTGCACCAAAATTTTAGGGAGAGGCAGAATAGTTCTCCCCCATTCCCTTGTCTTGCTTGTAAAAAGCTAATTAGGTGATCAGGCTATTTATTAGGGTCATTTTTTTTTCTAAATATGTATGAGCTGCATCCAGCAGCTCCATTTGTATCCTGAAGCACACAGATTTGCAAAACCTCAGCCCTTACTCTGAGGGAAAATGGGAGTTAGTAAATGTTCAGTGTTTGCCTAGATCTCTTACATTAGATATCTAGTGGAGAGTGAGCCTTTCTGAAGGTTTATACTAAAGGGGAATTTTAAATAAGAAGCTCAGTACACTGAAGGAAGACAAATTTTAGAATATGTTTCAGTCCCAAAAACTTTCTGGCACCATTAGCCACAGGTATCTGGGTTTTGTCACAAACTCTAATCTTTACTTTTAACAAGCAGCCTCACTCAAGTCAAGAAATATTTTTGCTTCAGAAAAAGCTAATAAAAAGGCTGACATTAAGCTTTTGCTTTTGAGCAGTGTCACAAGTTCTTCCGTTGTTCCTTACCTCACATTCATGCCAGGACAGAAGAAATATTCCTCGAGCTTTCCATAAATTATCTTTGATTCTAGTACTGGAATAACAGGCATCTGTGACCTGGTTACAAGAGCTCTGTTCACCATCTATCTTTGGTACTCCTTGAAAAACTTGCCTTACCCCTGTTCAGACCCTGTTTGACAAAGGACTCTCTCATTTTCCTTGCCTTTGGTGGCAGTGGGCACATGTGCTCAGCTTAAATAGAATGAGCTCTCTTAAACTTGTTATTTAGTAAATGAAGCACAATGTTCTTGCATTTCTATCACTTGTGCCTTTACAAAGTTTTGACTGCAGCTGGTTTTGAATATTTTGATTTTACCCTAACTTGTCCAGTGTTTCATGAAACTTCAGTGTGACAGATATATTTGCTTTAGAAAGTATAAGGTTGCCATGAAGCTGAGTACAGGATCACTCCCGCACAGCATAGTACATTGCCCCAAGACATGCAGTGTTTCTGCAGTAGTCCTCCATTTATTATGAACTGTAATGCCAGTTATTATTTAATGTTGATTATGAAAAGTTGAAGAATACAAGCTGTAAAGCTAATTGCTGACATGTTACTATTTTGTTTATGAGGTTAAAAATATAGTAAATATAATTAAACATTAATCATCTTACTTATTTTCTCCCTTTTGCTAAATTTTGTGGGTTTTTTTATTTTCTCTCAGTGTTTTGAAATAAGCTTGGTATGTTACTTTCTCTTTGATAAATATGCTATTTATTTAATCTATTTTTATGGCTGTGCCCCAAAAATTCCAAATCAGAACTGGACTCTCATTTTACCACTAAAATTTCTCACTGAGAGGGATCAAGCACTGGAATGGCTTCCCAGGGAAGTGGTTGAGTCACCATCACTGCAGGTATTTAAAAGACATGTATCTGTGGCACTTAGGGACATGGTTTAGTTGTGGACTTGGCAGTGCTAGGGCAATGATCTTTCCAATCTTAATTACACTATTATATTTAAAGTATTTACTGAAATCCCATCATAAGGTATTTTGTATATCATACCATAAACTAGGTTAAGATAAAAAGATAAAAACAAATACTTTAAAAGTAATAGGCCAGAAAAATGTAAATACTACACAACTGAGATAGCATAATTTTAAAGTACAAGTCCCTAAGAGTTGAAAATTATTAAAATATGGGGTGATAAAATATAAGATTAATTGCATGCACATAGAACTTTTTTTGTGTGTCAAGTCTTGAAGAACTGACATCAGAGAGTATCCAGTTAGTTGAAAGATTTTTCTTGAGTTAAAAACAATTATGCTAAACCTTTAAGGAATTAATGAAGTATCTTGTTCCTCAGGGTGTATTTTTATGAGCTGTAGTTTTACTTTTCAGAGCCTCAGAATAATATCCACAAGGAAATATGTAATTTAGGAAAGTTAATTTTGACCCTCAGATGAAACCTCTGGCATATGAAATATTTGCTGTGACGTTTGGTTTGTTTTTAATTATGAAAAATTGCTTCATAGAGGACTTTCTGAAAACTACAGTATTCTGGGAAGTAGTATGGTCCAGTGGATAGGTCACAGGACTGCATCTCAGGAGAATGGGCTTTTCTTCCTGGCTTTTCGAAAACCAGGAGTGCATAAACTTTAGCAAGGCATTTTTGCCAGAGCTAGTGTCTGTTTCCCTCTATAAAATAAGAAGATTGATCATTAGCCTTTTAAAAATGTAGTTGATAAAGCATATGTAAGTATTACTGGGTTTATATACGCTAACATAACATCTCTAGTTTGTCAGACATTACCACCTTTAATAACAATTTGTAACAATGTTGTTAGCAAAGAATGTTTAATCTGTTCTGCACAGTTTTTCTCTTCAGATGACCACAGATAGGAAATGGCTAAGCCCTTTGAGGGATTATGAATGTATTGTGTTTAGAACTCTTCATTTTCAGCTGAAACACACATTCAACCCCTATGTAAATTTGTCCATCATTTCCTGTGTGAATTTCTGTTTGCTCTAGCCCAGATTACCTTAGGGCTTATGTGCAACTGCAGTGGCATTACTTTATTATAAAAGGAAATTAATTTATATGCCTGCATCTAATGGCATGCAATCTTTAGTAATTACAACCATCTGAACTTTCTTCTCCAGCTGAAGACAAGTTGCATTCACATCATTTGAGGTTAGAATTAAGCTTATATTTTAAATCTGTTACTAAGGGAGGCATTTTCAGTCTGAGTTCTACAAAGATCTAACTAGAGAAAATGGCAGATACTGTTTCAACTTAAACAAGATGTATTTTATATGGTGATACAAGCTCCAAACTAGCTCCTCATTTTTCCAAGTTTGTGTGGAATTCTTCCTTTTCCACTTTAAAAATTCTTCTTTTAGGACATCTAGGTAAAACTCTGAGAGTAGCAAAAATGGTTTAACACAAATATTTATGTAAATCATCAGCTGGGGACAAATAACACATAAATAACATTTTACACTATTTAAGAATAAAGAATGACTGTGTGAGTACTCAGATATCTATACAATGTTTGACAAAATAATGCTGAGATGCCAGTATATCTTTGGACTGTTTCTGAATCATAGCAGCATATCATAATTTTTTCTTTCTATTGTTGATTCATCTGATAAACTTCATTACAAAATTTGTCAAACTGTTATTTCCTCTATGGTGAAAACTTGATGTTGGAAACAGGATTTTGCATTTCCCAAATCTACATTGTCATCTCTGCTGGAGGTAAGATACAATGTTTGTTAAAAGAAAAAATAAAAACACTACGAAGATAAAATGTTTGTCCTAACAAATATTTTTCTAATGATTTCACCTTTGTTTCCAGACTCCAACAGATTTTGATGCTGCAGATCTGAGATGCCACTTCATTGTCTTTGGTGACTGGAGGTGCTTCAATCCCAGTTGCTTAATTGTTCTGATCATGTAAGTGTGTAGTGCAGATGCTTGGGAGAGGTTTGTCCATCTCAGTGTGAAATTAGCTGTTGTAGTACATTGCATGAATAGAATCAGCCCTCTAAAACTTCAACTTCCTTGTTTTAAGTTAAGAGTTTTGCTTGCCCCAGCCTGCATACTGGTTGGGTTGCGCAAAGCAGACTTGAGAAACTTAACAACTTGTGAGGTTATAGGAGCTGTAACCAGGCAATCATGGTTTAATAGGATAAAAACTTTTACCTTATGTGAAGTTCTAGAAGGATCAAATGATACAAATACAGATCTTAACTTCAGACTGAACTTGCTCTATTGAAAGGCAGTCTCTTTAAAGATAGTTGAACTTTCTCTTTCCTCCCTTATGTTTTGTTGTTGTGTTTTGGGGTTTTTTAATTACAATAATTTCAAGGTATTAGTTTACTCCTCATGAACATTAAAGCCTTTCATTTATCTCTGAAATCATTTGACAAAGTTGTCTGGCTGCCTAGAGCACCAGGTTTTGCTTCCAACAGGAAAAAAGATGTGTAGATCTCTTGTCTATGCTGCTACAGAAGATCATCCAAAGAATTGAACTGTGGCCTCTTGTCAATATTGAATGTACTTTTGAATGCAATGCTCCTCCATTAAAGACTTTTTTCTTCTAACATGATTTGTTAGCTTTCTAAAAGGAGGTCTAAGGATGTGAATTAATCTTGCAAAAGGAAGGCAACATGAAATGTAGACTTTTCTCCTGTTCTGAACTTACAGCAAACCTTTGCAGAGGACTCAGTATTGTTGCTAAATAAATGTAGAACCACTGTACTGTGCATGGAAAATAGGGAAAGCAGGGTGGTGTGTAAGTGTTCTTGGCTTTAGGAAAAAGATATTGTGATCGATGACATCTTGCATGTAAGTAAAACAAGAAAATAACCTATCTCCTGTAATGATATTTAAATCATTTCAAGCCAAAATAATATAAAATCCCATTCTTTCCTCCCCACTTTTCTTAGGATGTGGGAACAAAATGCTGTGTGTTCATGTTGGTATGAGATGGGAATTTGAGATGGTGGCTTCAGGTCTGCAGACAACAGTGTTGAAACACATGAAGTGTGCATAGGAGGATGATAACACTGCCAATTCTCCATTTTTATAGATACTTATAGCATTTTGCCACTTAGAGGTCTGAATAACACAATTCCTAACAACTGTTGATCCAAAATGAATTTGTACTCCGTACAAATTTAGAAGCCAAAGTCCCAAGCATCAATATTAAACTTCTTGTTTTATGGTAGACTTTTTTGTCTAAAAATAGTGTGCTAGCTAAGGAATAGAATATGCAGCAGCCAAACATTCATGAAACATTCATGACTTTATCCCATTTATTAGTGTTAGGGCTGAATGGGCTTTACATAGCCACAGATATCGGTCTTGGGACCAGTCACTTTAACATCTTTGTTGGTGACATGGATATTGGGATCAGGTGTACCCTCAGCAAGTTTATTGACAACACCAAGCTGTGTGGTGTGGTAACATGCTGGACAGGAGGAATACCACCCAGAGGGACCTTGATAGGCTTGAGAGGTGGGCCAATGCAAACTTCCTGAAGTTCAACAAGGCCAGATCCACATGCACCCGGGTAAGAGCAATCCCAAGCACAAGTATGGGCTGCGCTGAGAAAGGACAAGAAGTCTGACATGACTCAGCAGTGTCCACTCATAGCCCAGAAAGCTCAACTGTGTCCTGGGCTCCATCAAAATAAGTGTGGCCAGCAGGATGAGGGAGGTGATTCTTCCAGTCTCGTGAGACCCCACCTGGAGTACTTATGTCCAGGTCTGGGGCCCCTAAAACAAGAAAGGCCTGGAGCTGTTGGAATGTGTTCAGAAGAGGGCCACTAAGTTGATTACAGGGCTGGAGCACCTCTCCTATCAAGTCAGGCTGAGAGAGCTGGGGTCATTCAACCTGGAGAGGCTCCAGGCAGACCTTACAGAACCCTCCCACTACCTAAACAGGCCAACAAGAAGAACAGAGGATAGGACAAGGGGGGATGGCTTTAGGCTGAAGGAGGGTAGCTTTGGATTAGCCATTAAGAAAAAATTCTTCTTTGTGAGGGTGGTGAGGTACTGGAATAGTGGTTAATGGCTGCCCAGAGAAGTTATGGATGCCTCATCCCTGGAAGTGTTCAAGGTCAGATGGGATGGGGCATTAATCTGGTCTACTAGAAGGTGTCCCTGCCCACGGAAGGGGAGTTAGAATGAGATGATCATCAAATGGATCTTTGAGGTCCCTACAGCCAAACCATTCTAGGATTCTACAATTCTATGATTCCTCAAGTATCGGAGCCACCACCACAGCCCCAAGAGCACAACGACGGCCAGAGCCCAGCTCTGCCACTGCAGAGTGGCAGTGGGGAGCAGGTGTCTCTGGGCCATGTCATCCTGCTCCAGTTCCTGCAGCAGCCGAGTCATCTCCTGCCTCAGCATTTCCTCACGCTGCCGCATGCGCTCGCGTGTGGCCTCATCCAGCTCCCTGTTGACCATCCACGGGTGATGGATGACGACGTTCCGCACCACTTTAAAGAACACTCGGGCAGCCATGGCCTGGATGAAGAGGGAGAGAAAGGGTCAAGCGGGTCTGGGAAGGAGCAGGGAGCAGGTAGAAGGGGTGAGGCTGGGCTGGCAGGGGCTTGGGCTCTTGATGCAGGGTGAGAATCCACATTTCTGTCCCAGCTCTCGCCCAGCCCAGCCTCCCCTCATGGGCTTACCTCTGGTCCAGGCCCTGAAAAGCAGCCCCATTGTGACCCATCCCCTAGGACGTCATAGGGCCAAAGCCCATCACAGACACCCCCAGCCCTACCCTGGCTCTGGCTCTGCAGCTCACAGCTGTCCCTGGCAGCCAGAGCCCTGATAGCCTCAAAGGACAGATCCACCTGGCAGGACAGTTAATAGGGGTAGGATGCAAGGGTGGCTTCTTCATACTAGGTGAGAAGATGCTAGAAGTTCCCTTCATGTCTGATAGAGCCAATGGCAGCCAGCTCCAAGACAGACTCACTACTGGCCAAGGCCAAGCCCATCACTGATGGTAGTAGCACCTCAGGATAACATATTTAAGAAGGGGGGAGAAAAACTTGTGCAACACTAGCAGCTAGAAAACAGAAGTGAGAATATGGAAGAGAAACAATTCTGCAGAGCCCCAGGTCAGAGAAGAAGGAGGGGGAGTAGGAGGAGGAGGAGTACCAGGCACCAGGGCACAGATTCCTCTGCAGTTCTTAGTGAAGACCATGGTGAGTCACGATGTGGCCCTGCAGCCCATGGAATTCTGTGGTGGAGCAGACAGACACCTCTGGATGTGCCTGAAGGAGGCTTTGACTCTGTGGGATGCCCATGCTAGAACAGACAACAGGGTAAAGAACCTCCAAAGCAGGAAGGAGTGACACTCCCAACAACCCCCATTCCCCTATTTGCTCTGCTCCATGTTTTTGAGAATCTTATATTTTCTACCTTTGAAAACATAAAACCCAAATTGAAATTAATTTGACCAAGTTATTTCAGACATATTTTACACAATAAAACCTGTCTGTTCCTAACAACATTTTGTGTCATTTTTCCTATAAGAGAAATGAAGTCATAATCTCAGTTTCTTTGGAAGCAAACACCCTGAACCTTCTTCAGACTGGACAGTCCCAGCTCTCTCAACTACTCCTTAAAAGAGAGATGGTTCAGTCATCTTTACAGCCCTCAGCTGGTCTCTCTCTGGTATGTCCCTGTCTCTCTTGTACTGAGGAGCTCAGAGCCGGACACTGGCACTCCAGGTGTGGCCTCAGCACTGCTGAATAAAAAGGGTATGATCCTCTTCTACAATTGGCAATATTCCTCTAGGGCAGCCCAGGATACAATTTGCTTTCCTTGCTGCTACACTGGACAGTCTGGTGTCCACCAGGACCTCCGTGTCATTTTCTGCCAAGCTGCTTTCCAGCTGGTCTTTGCTGTGCCTGGGGCTGTTCCTCCCCATGGGCCAGGCTTTGCTCTTTCCCTTGGTGAACTTCTTTGGGCTCCCCTTGGATCATTTCTCCAGCCTGTTGAAGTCCTTCCTCATGGCAGCACAACCCACTGGAGTATCAGCCACTCCTCTCACTTTTGTGTCATCAGCAACTAATTATCACACTAAAAAGTGTGATATAATTCATTAAACAAAATAAAACCAACAACCAACCAACCTAAATTGGAATAATGTTTCACCATAAAAAAATTAATTAAACATATTCTAATATGTTTTTTTGTAGAGCTTTGCTGTCAAATACAGTATTCATTTCATTTATAAAACTATTAACTTCTCCAATTCAAGGAATTGGAGGAAAAGGAACCATATGATCTTGGTTTCGCCAGTAGTCTATGCTCACAAAAAAAGCCTGACATGGAGAAAGAAGAGGCAACACCAAACAGAAAAACTGCTGGTTAACAAGAATTAAAAATACATAGCCTCATTAAGACATTAATAAAACAAAGAGCTTTTTGTAGGGGTGGGCAGTATGGGGGATGTTGTTCAAAGTCCATGTGCATTAACAGATTTCAAAGATTTCTTCTAGGACAAATTAGAGAGCTGGGCAATCACCAACAGCAGGGAGTTTAACAAGGGCAGTTCTGGATTCTGCACCTGGGATGGGCTACCCTGGATGCACATACAGACTGGGAATGAGAGGCTGGAAGGCAATGCCACAGAAAGGGACCTGGGGATCCTGGCTGAAGAAAGCTGAGTGTGAGCCAGCAGTGCCCTGGCAGCCAGGAGGGCCAACCATGTCCTGGGGTGCATCGGGCACAGCATCTCCAGCCAGGCAAGGGAGGGGATTGTCCTGCTCTGCTCTGCACTGGGGCAGCCTCACCTTGAGTGCTGTTGTCCACAAAAATTGTATTACTCAGTGTGCAACGAGCCAATAATAACACACTTCAGAGGAGCATTGATTGTTAATTTCAAAACTGCACAAGCCTGAGCGCCTGGTGGAATTCCACAAATCAAGTACACGGACTACCAAAGTGTTTTACAATTTATACAGTTTAACAGAGAAAGGAATTAGTGTTCATTAGCTAATAGTTACATAGTTTCCTTATGAATTAATATTCTACTACTGGCTAACAATTCTCTTGCTTCTTATGCTAATTAGTCCACATGCCCAATCTTTCTCTTCTTTTGGGTCAGTGGTCTCTGAGTTGGAAGCTGCAGATCTCCCCCTACTGGAATTACCTTTCACTCAGTTGGAGCTGATTTCAGCACAGTTGCTGAGTTGACTTTATTAGTTATTCTCTTATCTTCAGAGTTCTACCAGATGTCTGTGTAGGTCATAAACTCTGCATTCTTTGTGTCCAGTAACAGTCGGGATCCTTTTTCCCAAGCTTTGTTAACCTCCCCCTTGGTCTCAGATCATTGAAGCATGTCAAGCCCTAAACTTTAACAAGGTAATTCTACAAACAAGTAATTTGTTCTTCTAGATATCATAGATATCACAGATATTACCTAGAGTTTGCTTGTTAGCTGCTGTTTCACAAGTTAAACCTGCCTTGTTGATTGGACTTGAAAGTATACAAAGATCAAACATGAAATAACATTCTTTAAAAAGTTTTTACATAATCCACATTTTGCAACAGTCCTGTGCGCAGTTTTGGGTACAACAGTATAAAAATGACATGAAGCTGTTTCAGAGGGTCTAAAGGAGGGCATGGAGGGAGGATAGAGAAGGGTCTGGAGAGTGAGGAAGCTGTACAAGGAGTGGCTGAGGTCACCTTTTCTGTTCAGCTTGGAGGACACTGAGGGGAGACCTCATTGCACTTCACAATTTCCTCATGAGGGAAAGTGCAAGGTCATGCGCTGATCTCTTCTCTATGGCGTCCAGGGAATGGCCCGAAGTTGTGTCAGAAGAGGATTAGGTTGGTTATCATGAAAAGGTTTTCCAACCAGAGGGTGGTTGGGCCCTGGAACAGGCTCTCTCGGGAAGTGGTACCAAGTATTACCAAGGGTAATAAGAGTTCGAGAAGCATCAGAGCAATGCACTCAGGCATGTGAAAATGCCAATCACTTGTTTGTAAAATTTTAAAAGTTTAATAGTAATAAAATGGTTGTAAAAACAGTAATATAATTAGAGTAATAATAACTTGGACAATTTGAATTAGGACAATATGAGACAATAGAAACAAAGAGTTATGGATGTCCGGGTATCTTTTTCTGGGCAGCATAAGCCCCAAAAAGGACACCTGTTAGCAGAGGATTAACCCTTAAAAACAATAACCTGCTGCATATTCATACATCTCATACATGATGCATAAATTCCATTCAAACAAAGGATTCTGTCTGGTCATCGTCAGCTTCTTCCTCTGAATCCTAACGGCGTCATTCTGCCTGAGCGAGGGGGGAAGAAGTTCATTCCTCCTGATAATGGAGCAATAAATTCTCTTTCTCTGAAAGATTTAGGTGTCCTGCGGCTGCTATCTCACTGCAAGTCCTTTCTTTAGGAAAAAAAGTATCCTACATAGCATAGTTTCTATTTTAACATTGTTATAAATGATCAATCGAAAGACAAATTATCAAAAATGCGAAAATAATTTATCTTTTTCCACAACCAAAATACAGTCCTCAAAACCACCACAGCCAAAGAGAGAGCGTCGAGCCCGGAATGGCGCTGGGTGAACCTGGATCTGACCTCTATCGCATCGAATCCCCCTTCGTTCACAAGAGTCACTTCTAGCGGGGATGTTTTATACAGTTTATTGTGCCCCAGGCGAAGGAGTCCAAGTTTCTTTTGTAACTCTGCATATTCATAGTTGGTTCTTTCACTGTGCAGAGCTGGACAATTGCCCGTCTCCTGGCTGATAGCCAGCTTTGATTGTGAAGCTGCGTATTCACATGTATGTTCCTGGCGACTTCGGATATCTTGATCGATGTTATCATCAGGAGGATGACTGCTCTTAGGCGGTTTCTGATGAATCGAGATACCGGTGATCATCGCGTTGGGTGTGTCTATGAATGAGCTAAATGCTGATCGTTATCTGGTCACCTTCAGGAATTTCAGAGCTTGAACGGACATCCGCCTCTCAGGGTGCTTGTGGTCAGAGACTTGTTTGGATTTCACGATCTTTATAAAACACATTCTTTTATAGCATGAATTATTTCTAATATATTACAACATTTTGTTATAACCCAAAACTATATTTAACACACTACTTAAGCAAATTAATACAGCTATTATATGTTTTCTAACACAAAACATACAATATCCATTTTAATATTTGCGAAAAGCCAATCATAAAATACGCATTTTTTGACAGGCACAAGGTGTAACTTTTGGGGTGCCCAGTGCAGGAGCGGGACCCCGGGACCCGACGACCCACGCTGGGATATTCTCCGACTCGCCCAACATGGCCCCCAGCGCAGCCGGCCCGCCAAGCCGCGTGTGCAAACAGGCCCCGCCCCTTCTCTCTCTCTCCTGGGCGCTGATTGGTCCGAGGGGGGCGCGCGCCGCAGCCGGTAGCGAGCGCCCCGCCCCTCGGCCGCTAGCGTGCGGTTGCCGCGGCAACCAGGGGCGGGCGGAGCGCGCGGGCCGGGAGCTGAGGGGAGAGCGGAGCCGGGGCCGGAGCCTGGCCGGGCCGGGGGCGCTTCCTACCGGGAAGGAGCCTGGAACGGGTCTCGGCCCGAGCCCACCGTCAGAGCCGCCTTCCCACCCGCCGTGCTGGGAGGTGCTGGGTGGCGGGGCCGCGGGACGGGGAGGGCGCTGTGAAATCGCGCGGCTGTAGGTAGGAAGGAGCTGGGGGACCGAGGGAGGGGAGACCTGCCCGGCTGCCCCTCGCTTATTCTGCTGGGTTTGGAAAAAGGTCTGAGAAGGGGCTCTGAAAGGTGTTTTTTAAATAAAAAGTAAGAAACTGACAGTAGAAAAACAGGCAACCCAGAATGTCCTTTCAGCTCTTCTTTAAAATAAAAGTAAAAAGAAATCCCGTATGGATAAAGGAGAGCTACTGAGCTTCAGACTTGTTTACTAAGAAAGGAAGTTTCTTCTGCCTTCACAGCCTCGATCTTGGCTTTTCTTCAGCTTCTCCTGATTGTAATGCTGGCAGGGAGGATTCTCTGTGCGAGATGGTTTTTGCTGTCTCCTCAGTTGTTCTGACACACTAACGTAGGGCTTTTGTGTATAAGCTATAATACATAATATACATTGGTATATTTACTGGCTGTGAAAAATGCATATTTTATGATTGTCTTTTCGCAAATATTAAAATTAATATTATATGTGTTGTGTTAGAAAGTTATGCTGTATTAATTCTCTTAAGTAGTGTGTTAAATATAGTTTTGGGTTATAAAAAAAAAGTTAAAATAGAAACTATGCTATGTAGGATACTTTATTTTAAATAAAGGACTTGCAGCGAAATAGCAGCCACAGGACACATAAATCTTTCAGAGAAAAAGAATTTATTGCCCTCTTACCAGAAGAGACAAACTTCTTCTCACCTCAAAGGCGCTGTTAGGATTCAGAGGAAGAAGTTGACCATGACCAGACAGAATCCTGTGTTTGAATGAAATTTATGCATCATGTATGAGATGTATGAATATGCAACAGGTTATTGTTTTTAAGGGTTAATCCTTTGTTAACGGAAGTCCTTTTCCGGGCTTGTGCTGCCCAGAAAGGTACCTGGATGTCTGTAACTCTTTGTCTCTCTTGTCTCATATTGTCCTAATTCAAATTGTCCAAGTTATTATTACTCTAATTATATTACTATTTTTATAACCATTTTATTACTATTAAACTTTTAAAATTTTAAAAACAAGTGATTGGTGGTTCTCACACTGGCTAAACAGGTGGCCTTTCTATTCTGAGTCATTAAGTTATATCCACTAGGGTATCTTTATCCCCAGATCATTTATGCATCCCGTTCAATATTAGCTGCTGGCCTTCTTCTCTCTCCCCCATTCTGTAATTTATAAGCTCACTTATATGAGCCAGAGTTTGGAAAAAAAAGTTGGTATTGTGAGAGCCTCTATAATATGACTTAGTGGGAAAAACTCACAGTTTTTGACTGTGCACAACATGCAGTTGTGTGCATGACAAAAATGCTGTGCAGATATAGAAAGAGTTCTGGAGCTTAATACCACCTCTCACAGCCTGTAAAACCTGTTACAGTCTCCTGTATTTTCTAATTTATAATCAGATTATGAGCTTCCATTAACTAGCTACTGTGTGTGAGAATTATGCCTGCTGTGGAGTATTGTGCTCATATTTTGTATGAAAAAGACAAAAAACTAAGATATGATATTCTTAAGTGAACTGAATCCACAAATCAAATAGAAAAATTGTTTTAAATATTTATTAATGCACCAAAAACTTGATAAAATATCAGCAATAAAGAGGTAGGATTTTGCAAGCAACATAGTATCACTGTAAATAAAAAGAGTGTTGGTGAGGTTATGTCAGATTTGAAGTACACATGAAAGCTTTGTTGAAGATCTGGGGTACAAGTAATATAACATTTTCCTTTTTGTTTTTAAGGCATTCTTTACTACTGCTTAGAAGAGCACGTGGAATACAGTATTAAAAGAAGCAGTAGAGCAGCTTGACCTATTACAGAACCATGGTTCGACTAACAATGGACCTAATTGCTAAAAATGCTGGTCACAAGAACCGTAGTGAAGAGGATTTTGGACAATATGTGCAAAAATTAACTCATCTGAATTTATCAGATAAAAATATAGATTCAATTGTAAGATTTGTTTTTATTATTCCTTTTAAACTGGCTACTCTAATGTTTTGTAGTTACTGTTAAGATGAGGTGTTCATTGTTGGAGAGACAAACATGGAAAGCCAAGTTTTACAAATTTGTAAACTCTCAGCATAATCTTTTCAATCTATCTGTGATTTATTCCTTACATTTCAGAGGAAGTCTGAGAAAGGAAAGGAGAGTTCAGGAACAGGAAATAACCCGAGTGAGGTTAACAAATTAGGACTGGTGTAGTGGCTTTTTCAAATTAGCCAGGTTAAAAATATACTTTTTTTTTTTTAATTGCTCCCTGGGGCTTACTCATTTAAAAAATAATCCATGAGCTTTTCGTTTTCAAAGACTAAACCTGCAAACCTAACCCAGTCCTCCTTCCTCTGAGTTTAATAATAGGAAATGTATACAGGTTTCAATAAGTTCTGAGTAAATTCAGATCCCCTCAAGATACTGAGTAAGTTTTGAAACTGCTGAGGCCTGAACCAGCTGCATTGTTGAATGTGGTGAATTTCAATTTCTGCTCTAAAAGTGTGATTTCATTGAAGAAGAAATTGTTTGTTCTGTGTGAACAGATGCTGCAAGCAAACAGGTTTATTCAACTCCTATGCACAGCCATAGCAAGTTAATAATTGGATCAGTCCATTGGATGGGGTCTGCTTCATCAGCTGCCACAGCAAAGTTTTACAGAAACCTTCATGGAGAGTGGTCTTTTAGTTGTTTCATAGGAAAATGTTCAAGAAACTCAACATTTGAGTGTAAATTTGAGTTCAGAAACATATTAAAACAGATTGAAGTGCAAGGTTTTGTAAAAACCAATAATTCTTTGCCAAGAACTGGTTTCTAGTTACATCAGCGCAGTTTAATGGGGACAACTACACAAAAAATTGTGCTTTTCTGATGTGTGATGAAGACAGGGAAGGGAGTGAAGTCACACTGGATGTGGAGTATTTACTGGTGATGTCTGTAGTCCTGAGATTCTGTAGGGCAAAATAGTAATGACAGACTTCAGTCTTTAATCTGTAGATAACTGACAATATATAATAACTCTGGTTTTCTAGCAAAAATAGTTTTAAGAAATGTTTACTAAAGGTGAAAATTTATAAATCATGCATCAGAACTTAAATATAAGAACAATCAATAGCTTCCAGAAGCAGGCAGTCACTGAATGTTAAGTAGCATGTTATTGTTTATTTCAGGGTGACCTCTCTTTCTGCAGAAATCTGAGAGTTCTGTATTTATATGATAACCAAATCAACCAAATCCAGAACTTGGACTTTGCTTCAAACATAACGCACCTTTACCTTCAGAACAATCGTATTTCCAGTATAGAAAATCTCTCACCACTGAAAAAACTTGAAAAACTGTAAGTTGAAAAGAATGTATTTATTTTACTAGTAAAAAGAATAGTTATGACACTTAAATTGTTTAAATTATGTAGCCATTAAAGTCCTTTCAGCTCTTAAATTTTCCTTTTCAAATGGAAGTAATTGCTTATATTTTTTATGAGATGTTCTGTGATAAAAGGAATATCATCTTGACATATATTTGTATTTAGATGATTTTATTTTTTCAGTCGAGTAATATTAATAATAATAGCACTAGATAAAACTGCAAAAAACTGCTTGAATCAGTTAAGTGTATATTCTACTTGTATGCTAGGTTATTTACTTTAGCTATCATAATTTCCAAGTATTATTCAATAATGCTTGGAAAATATTTTTCTATATATATTGAAGCCTTGTGTTTGCTCTTACTTTCAAAGAATATTAAATCTACTTTGTGTTCTGTTCTGTAGGTATTTAGGAGGCAACTATATCACTGTAGTGGAGGGTTTGGATAAAGTAGGAGAACTGAGGGAGCTACATATTGAAAGTCAACATCTCCCTCCTGGTGAAAAGCTTCTGTTTGATCCAGTATCTCTTAACTCCCTGGCAGTAAGTATATTTTGAGAATTACAATGAGCCAATTATCAGGAGATCAGTATTTTTAGGAGAAATTATTAGAGTTGATCATTCTGTGTTTTCCTCCTTTGCCAACTGGTGGCATTATTTGAAATTCTACCAAGAGACTGCCACCCTAATTCTCTTAAAAGGTGTCCCCGAAATTCTACTTCATCTTTTTTTCTTTATGAAGAATGAAAATGAGAATCAAGAGAGAGAGAGGAAATAAGGAAGTATGTGGATGCCCTGTACCAACAGAATGTGAATTAATTAAAAAGGAGGTTGGAATTTATGACTTAGTTAGCTTAGTCTGTTTCATTTGTAGTGAATTATTTTGTTGATATTTCAGTGATTTGATTGGTATAGTTGTTTATTTATTGCCATTTGTATTTCTGTAGAAAAATGGAATGGAAAAAAAAGGCACAAACAGATTTTTCTTCCTGGATATTAAGAACAACACAATCAAAAGCATCCAGTTTTAGTTCTGCAGTTCTTCTATGTTGTGTTATGTCAAGAGTTCAGGAAATCTCTTTGAAGTTGTCTTTCAACATGTTAATTGCTCATAAAACATATAGTTGAAAAGGTTAAAAAGTAGGATTTATTTGCTAATGGATGTAGTTCTGTACTATAAAAATTCCTCTTGTGGTATCTCCCATAGTGCAGTCAGGGCTTGATAAGCCTCTTTTTGTGAAGATGAAAAACTCACTAAAAAGTGAGTTCTTTTGTTCACATGTATATCATAAATATTTGAGCTAGCTCTATTTTTTCCTGTTTTGAGATTATGTAATCCAAGACATGCATTGCTGTTTTTCTTTAATAGAGATGAGTCATTACTGTGAGAGCATTTGTACTTTGTTCCTTCTATAGTGGAGAAATTATCAAAGTAAAGGAAAGTTTTACAGCTGTAATCTTCCCAGGATAATAATGTATAATAACTTCTTCCATGTTTTTCAGCAGCCTGGTCTAGATTTTGTTCTTTGTGGCTTTTAAGGCCTTTTGATGTGTTGGTTAGGTTGTTTGGGTTTTTTTTTGTTTTGTTTTGTTTTGTTTTGTTTTCTATGAAACAATTTTGCATTCTTGATAATACAACATCTTTTGTGGAGGCTAAATGTAAAAATGTTCTATTTTATCCTTTAAGTGTTAAGTGTTTGGAGCCTTTTTAAGGCATTGCTTTTTACTTCTTAATCTGTTTCTGGCTCTTTTAATGGTGTCAGAGGTAAAAGAGGTAAAATCATGAGGCTGTATAGCTCTGTGTGTACCACAGGCAAATGTTTGGATGATGACAATGTCATGAACCTGACTGAGAAGATTAAGTTTATGAACTGTGTTTCTGAGGATGATACTGGTAATTTCCATCTGCAATGTAGGTCTTGATCAAATTTTTGAAGTGGCTTAGTTTTCCTGTATAAACTGCTGAAATAGAGATTTTTCCAAATCATGGTAAATCTTATTTCTTGTGTAATTCTAAACTCATTGGATTAGGAGTCGTTGTCATTTTCTACAGATATAAACTTTTTCCTTTTATGTGCAACTACATTAGTATTTCCCAAGATAAACAACTGAAACACATTTAGATTTTTATCTAAAATGTAAAGATCTCTGTAACTATTATCTGTTACAAATGGCAAAGTGCAATATGTGGCTCAGTACTGTTCAGAGAAGGAGTAAGGATCAGAGGTATGGATACCAAGAGGTTTGGAGGATCAGGCCCGAGAGAAAAGCAGTGTAGTCCAGCTGTTAAATGAGACCACGTGAGTAGCACATGTGGGCCTCAGCTCTGCAGTTCAGATGCACTCTTGGGGCCCACAGTCTAAGAAGAACATGGACCTGAATCTTGGGGCCCACAGTCTAAGAACATGGACATGTTGCAGCAAGTCCAGAGAGGGCACAGAGAGGATTAGAGAGCTGGAGCATCTCTCTTATAAAGACAGGCTGTGAGATTTGGGCTTGTTCAGCCCAGAGAAGAGAAGATTCCAAGGACACCTTATATCACACTCCAGTACCTAAAGGGGTTTATAAGAAAGCTGGAGAGGCACTTTTTACAAGGGTGTGTTGTGAGAGGACACAGGATCATGGCCTGAAGCTGAGCAAGGGCACGTTTACATTACCTGTTAGGAAGAAATTCTCTGCTTGTGACTGAGGGGAGGCACTGGAACAGATTGCACAGAGAAGCTCTGGATGCCCCATCCCTGGAAGCGTTCCAGGCCAGGTTGGATGGAGCTCTGCACAACCTGCTCCAGGGGAAGGTGTCTCTGCTCATGGCAGGGGGCTGGAACTAGATGATCTTTAAGATCCCTTCCAACCCAAAACTTTCTATGATTCTAAAAAATGCAGTCAGTTTCAATGTAGGTTTCATACTTCAAAAGTGGAGTTTGTAGCACTTGCAGAACTCTGTAAAGAATTTGAAGGTGTTTACAGAAACCCAAAAATTCTGTATTTACTAAGAATTTACTAATAATTGAGAAACAATCTTACTTTGGTTTCACTTCAAAACCAAAATAAGTTACATTTTAGGACAAGGTGGAACACCAACATAAAACAATCTGTATGGTGTGTGGAGGTGGTATTTGCATGTTTCTTCTCCATATGTTTGTTCATCTTTTAAGATAATTTTGTATAATAATTTACAACTTCACTCATACATGGCATGAAAAAAATATTTTTCTGCTTTTCTTCCTTCAGAAATCTTTGTCTGTATTGAATATCAGCAATAACAACATTGATGAATTAGAAGAACTGGCAGTTTTGGAAAATCTTTCTTATCTTAAAGCAGTCGACAATCAACTTAAACATATGAAGGTATTAAAGTAAATATTTGTTATTTTAACAAATGGGTGTTCAGGAATTAGCCACGTTCATCCTTATCACTAAATATGTACATATAAAGAAATTTTACTTCTGCAGTTACTAAATCTGGCTTGTCAAGCATGCTCTCTTTTCTCATATAAAAATATTACTGAGAGTAAAACTGGAGAAGCATTTACCTGGGATGTAAAAATTTATAATTTTATTAATTAATACTGAAATGAATTGGATTAAATAGTAACCAAAATCACCAAGACAAAGTCTTGATTGAAATAAACTCTTTATTTTCTGGTTTGCATAATCATTTTATTTCCTTAGTAAACTTAACTTTCATTGCTTAGTAGTTATTAAAAAAACTATTCTTATTACTTCTGAGAACACAACATATTTTTAACTGATTGTTGAGGGAATTTAGCAATTCTCTTTACTAAAGAGGAGATTGCAGTATTTTGTATGCATAACCTATCAGTTATCGAGATGAATTTACTCTATTTGGACTCTTCATTTTTTTACACTATAATATTAAAAATGTTGAATTATGCCCTTCTTTTTTACTACAGAACTATTAATGCTTTGTATTTGAAGTCCTGGCTGGCAGTTGTGATTGAATTTACATCAAAATACAAATCATGTACGCTTTTGCTGAGTAATTAAATTCACATTGAATATGTTGGTTACATCCAAATAGCAAAAAGCTTTTTTCAAATAGGCAATTTCCCCAGATCTTTCCTTTTTTAAAGGAATCAATTTCTGAATAAAACGTATTAAAAAAAATTTGATTGGCTCTTTCTTTCTTATAAATAAAATATACTTCTGTTGTGATGCTTTTAAAAGAAAATTATCATAGCCAAAGAACCAATTAATTTTAAGAATGAGGCAGCATTTTCAGTATCTTAGAGGAAAAACCACTACTATCCTCTGAAACAGAATAAGGAGAGGACAAAATGACTGCATTATTCAGTAACTGTGTATATGTTATTTATTCTTTATTAAATTTCATTATTTAATCATCAGGAAAACCAGAATTACATCTACCCAAACCAGTTAGACCTGAAGATTTCTATATAGTCACAACTGTTGAAAAATTATACAATTAGCATTTGAGTCTGCTATCCCTTACACTTGTACTAAGCTCCAGTATATTTTGAAAGTGACTGTTCTGTGTGTTTCCTAAACAATCTCCAAGTTTTGAAATATATGGAAGAGGAAATGTGTTTCTATTCATATCTTTGCAGATATGTAAAATTCAAATGTGTTTAATATACATTGTCATGCAGGTAGATATTCAACTTTCCAGCTACAATTACTGAGTTTTAAGGGATTGCATTTTGGTAGTCACTACTTATCACTAATATAAATTCTTAAATAAATAAAAACCAAACTGTTCAAAAAAGCAGTAAGCCATGAAAAGTATTTTTTACAAAGTCAGTTTTAACTCTGTGTAAGGCTTTAGCTCACAGTGGACATCTAGCAGGAGAACAATCTTATACAGCCACTGACTGTTCAAAGAAATAGCTGAGGGAAGTTTTGAGTATATTTCAATATTTTTTGCAACCCTGAATTTCATGATTTCACAGCATGCATTGTTCTACAGCTGTGAAAGCTGCAAGGATTTTAGGGGTGTACAGTTCTATACACTTAATTGGTTCTGCTGGCTGAACTTGTTCCATGCCACACGGTCTGCCTCCCTTCTCCTCCCTCTTGCCCCTCTGTTATCAAACTCTGATGTATCCCTCTTTTTCATGCCAAAAGCACTACATCCCCTATTTTCCCTTTCTTGCTTTGCCATCACTGCCATCAGGAACTTCCCCAGGAATGTCCAGCACTGATCAGAGATCGTGGCAGGGAAGTGTCAGAGAACTCTGTACCCAGCTGTATCACCTGGTGGGGAGAGAAGCTGTAGAGGAGCAGGTCTGGTGAACTGCAGGAATAACATGGAATCTTTGAGAAACAGGAAGATATGAAAGGCATAAGAAATCATGAAATACAATCTTATGTAGACTTTCCTCACTTTTGTGTACTTAGTAAAATTATTTTATATTTAAAATTTCAGTTTTTTCACTTTATTATGAAAACCCATATTCCTTTGATTTCTTACCTATGCCACTTTGATTTCAGCATAGTTAAAAATTAGGACTAATAAATTCAATAAATTCAAGCATTTAAGGTCGTGGCTAATACAGGGCTTTGTTAGCATAATTAACAGACATCAAGGCATATGAACTTGTTTCACTTGACTGAAGTTTATATAATGAAGTCTGAACAGTAGACAGATGAAAATCAAGTAATTTTTCTGAATTCATGCAAAATAACTGTGATTAGCTACCACATGCAAAAAAGTCTCAGGTCAGTTATCAAAAATATAATTTATTTTAATAGAAGTGGCTTTTATTTATTTTCTATTGCTTGCTACTTCATTTATCCATCGTATTAAGGTTCTGGTTTGCTTTAGTCAGGATCACAAGGTCTTCTAGACTGCTGTGTACTTGGGTTGGAATTAAGGAAATTTTTTAAAACACTATGTCCATTAAAAAAAACCCCACAACTATTCCTTTTTACAAAAAGCCAGAATATAATTTATTTCTTAAGTTCATTAGTTTTGGAAATATTATGAATTGTGTGAGTCTTTGGATAGATAGAGAAAAATATAGCTAGAATTTCCTGGAAAAATCTGTATTTCCCAAGTCTTTAATTTATTCAACCTCTGCCCAATATTGATTATGACAAGAGATATCACAAAAGATGAATTAATTCGCTTTAGAATTGAGTCAGGAACAAGAGAGAAATTATAGATTTTCTCAAATAGATTATGACAGGTAATCAAACTGGTGACAAATGGCTGTCTGTAGATGTGGCTGGGGCAGTTGGATTAGACGTTTCCAATAAAAACTGGAGCATACTGGTCAAATACCAATTCTTAAATGGCCACTGTTAATTGGTAAGAAAGTTACTGCCAGCACTACAGCTGCCTGCTCAGGCACTTGCCCTTCCCCCTCCCCACCCTCCCCGATGGAATATAATTTGCTCGTCAGGATTTTGTAGCAGACCTCAAAGTGATAGCATGACATGATCATTTATCAAACGGAGCCTGCCCACAAGAGTGTCTGGTCCCTTTAGTACAGCTTATTGAAAGGCTGGGAAGTGAAAGCACTTTATTAGAGACAGGAAGGCAATGAACAACTAGAGCGTATCGAAAGGGTAATCATATTTCAGCACAGGATTAGTGTGCTCTTAGATAAACACACACTGGAGTAAGCATGTTCAGGGTCATTTATCAAGTAAGTAACAGCTAACAAAAATCTGCAGGACTCTGTATACATTCATCAAAGTTAAACTGTATACATTTTGTTTCAGTCATAGACAACTTTTTGTTGCAAAACTATTACTTGGAAAAATTCTTTCTAATGAAATCTCGAACACATTATAGACTTCAATGATAGTATCTGAATGCTTAGGTAAGGATAAATAAATATACTTGCTAAATTATTTTTTTAAGTAAGTCTAGCCTAAAATATTTTGCCCCTAAATTTAGTTTGTGATTAAGTGTTAGCACCTAAACTGTGGGGGTTATCACGTTGCTATCCTGATACATACTGATCAAGCTTTGCTGAATAAAATTACAAAAATTATTAACATTTCTTCATGTGGACTAGTCCTCAGAGTTTCTTTCATTGTTTTATCAGTCTTGATCCTCACAGAACCAGACTTTTGCTCTCCAGTTTTATAAAAATACATTTTTATCACTGAATAACAATAGATGATATCACCATCACCATAGATAGACCAAAGTTATAGGGTTTGGAGGTATGAGGCTGTGCTGCCACTTTCTCTTCCACATGATTTTTCTAAACATGGATTATATAACTGATAGAATATTTCCAGGAGGATTTTCTACTACGGGAGATGAGCCAGCAAAAGCAGAATTCTCCCTGCTTGTGTTAGCCAAGCAAGTTTCTAAATTTGAGGGAGCTAAGAGATATCTACATTGCTAGAGATTTCATGGTGGGCAGCAAGCTACAAAGTTTTACACCCTCTGCAGTTTAGAATCCATCACAGCATGATCAGTAGAATTTTCCAAATTATTACAACAGCAGAACATAAATCCTCTCTCCTGTTTATACCTATTGTCTTGAATCCCTCCTTAAGCTTTTCACACATACAAGGAAAACCTGTCAAGAGTGAAAGTTAAATGGAATTTTGGAAAGAAAGTATTTCAGAAAGTAAGGTGTCTAGTGGAAAGGACCAATCTGATAAAGTCTGCATGTTTTCAACTTGGATTTATTATATTTGAAAGACAGAGTAGTTTCATCTAGGTCATACTGCCCCTGGGTAAGCAGACAGAAACAGAGATGCAGAAAGGTATATTTCACTAATTTCACTTTGTAGGCCAATACTGTAACTGACCACCCACAGTTAGGTAAGGGGGGGATTACTGTTTCTCCTGTAAAATACAGTTCTACAGATATAAAAAGAGAGAGGCAGTCCACTGTGGATTGCATGATTTTTAGTTTTTTTTTCTTTTCGTCTGTACTTTATCTGTATAAGGTGTTTATTCTTCCACACAATGATATTCTTAAGGGCTCTTTTAGACTTTGGGGATGCACTAACAGACATTGTGTATAATACGAATTTTTTCATTGCTAGTTCCAAGGTTTTGGGTGCTTATCAGTGGGATTGAAATGGTAATTTTCCATAGCTGGCATTACTGTATCCCTAAAAATGCAGCATCTTCCAACATCACTGTTTTTCTGTGCAATTTTGATACATTCAGAGGATGCTGTGGACCACTCTGAAAATCCACATTCTGAATGTACATAATACAGGTGAATAGTCTCATTGAAGTTATTTCTGTGTGCAGGATTTGGGCCTGGCTGAACAAATCACATTACTGTTGAATTTTACTCTGGAGGGGGAAACATAATCACAATGTTCTGTTGTTCCAATTGCAGGACTTGGAGGGTGTATTAAAAAAATGGACAAAGCTACGCAGAATAGATCTTACAGGAAACCCCATCTGCCAAAAACCAAAGTACAAGGATAGGATTATAGTACAGTCACTGACTTTAGGTAAAAAATTCAATCAGTAGCCCACCCATAACCCCCAGTCTTTTAGGAAACAACTGAAAAATTAATTGTTCTTGCACTCTGCATGTAAACACAGTTACTGCTATAGATATTTATGTCAAATCATGAACTTTTAATTTATGTAGAAAGGTAATATGGCTTATGTATCAGCTTCACAAACCATCCTGCTTAGCTTTTGGTATTAGTCATAGTAATCATTTGTTTTATAATAGATGATTGGTGAGATTGTTACAAGACGGTTTTTTGTGTTAATATTCCAGATGTGAAACTGATTTTCAAAGATCAGTTTTATCTATTCCCCTATCAATTTGTAGTGGTTGCTAAAGTGTTTTTGTTGTACAGTGCCAGTTATGCAGATCCCACCTTACTGTGTTTGAATTTGTCATATAACATTAATCCTTAAACTTATAAGCAGTTCACACTTATGTTGTGAGTGTATTTGTTAATCTTAACACTTAAGGTGCAGTTTTTATTATCATTTTGCATAAAATCTTAGCATGAAAGGAATAAGCTGATTCTTCTGTATCTAAATATTTATACTGTAGAAATAAGTTTTAAAAAATCTGCTTCTTTTTCCTTTTTATTGGATAAAGATGGTGATTATTTTTAAAGTTATAATGACAGAACTTGGTTTTTCTCATAGCACAAAATATTGGCCATTTAGAAAAAGAAAAATCCTTTCTGCACAATGAAAATAACAGTGCCTTAGGACAGTTCTAATGCAACCTAAATTTGTGGGCACATGAGGTATTTCATTTGGGCTGACTCAAACATGCAGATGCAACCAATGAATCATAGAGCATAAGGTTTATGGCACCTAAGTGGGTAAAGTTAATCTTAGAGAGGCAAATCTCTGGGACTGTCTCCATTATCAGTAGAATTCCTTGATTGCTAAGATGTGCAGTTTCCCTCTCCACCTGGATTTCTGCATCTATCTATACCCTGTGTAAAAGCATAACTTTTCTGCAGAATGTTATAGAAAGTCTTGCATGTTAACAAAATGTGAAATATGTATATTTCCCTTGAAATTTATTAAACTGTAGATTTTTATTTTTTTGTAATTCAGACATGTTAACTTTCTTGCAGCTTGAATATGAATATCAGTCTTTATTGGGTATTTTTTTCTTTACCAAAATACTAGAAAAAGGAAAAAAGACTTGAAGAGAATTAATATAGAACAAATACACATTACCTACAACTTTGTATGATCCTTTAGTTCACTTTGTATCACAGAAAATGTTCTCTTTTGCAGAATCCCTGGATGGGAAAGAAATTCAAGAAATGGAAAGACGTTTCTTAATGAATTGGAAAGCCTCCAGAGCTGCCAGGCAAAAAAGCAATGAAAGAAAGACTGATGAACAGGCAGCCAAAGTAGAATCTTGTAAGCAAACAAATCAATTACTTTATGTTTATTTAAAACTTACACAAATCATAAAATTACAGCTAAAAAGAAATATACTAAGAATTGTTTATAAGACACTTGTACCAGTGATGAGTCCAAAAGACTTGAGCAGAAATTGACATTTTTAAATATAAAATTTAATTTTAGCACTAGTTCATATACAGTTTTTTTTCCTCACATCCGAACCACCCAGAGTTATGGAAAGGGGTAGCTAGTGCATTTTGATTGTGTAAATATTCACATTTACATCCATATTTTTAAAATGTTGGGCATTCTAGAATGCATGAAATGCATAAAATATATCAGACTTTTAAAATCTATTTGCTTATACTTATTTGATTTCTGTATATTGTTAGTCCTTTAAAGGCCTTTGCAAGATACATGTCTAGCAGAAGTCCAAGTTTTTAACTTGGAAAAAAAAATGTCTGGGAGGTAAAAATGAGGTTAAAAGGCAACCTGTTCTTCAAGTGGGAAAACAAATTAGTTTTGAAACTCAAGCAAAGCCTGAAATAAACTTTGATGTTTTTTAAAAAATGGTGGGAAGGTGGTGGTTGTTACAGAGTTGGCTGCAGATTAAAACATAAATGACTTAACAGCATGTCTTGCTATCTTGCAGGACTTGGATACAGACATTAAACTTGAAATTATTCAAAATTGCTTGAATTACCACATTTATAAAATAAAATTGGGGACATTTACACTGTTGCTTTCAGAAAATAAATTAATATGTTATTTTTGAAGACATGAAGGCTGATGCTCTGCATGCCAGCACCAGCCCTAAAATAGTTGGAGTCTGCTCATTGCTTGGAAGCCATATGTAAAAGGCAATGGTTCTGAAATGGTCTTCTGAATAACTACTGATATAAGAAGGTGCTATTGAATAATAAATGGTCTTCTGAATAACTACTGATATAAGGAGGTGCTAATTGAATTTACTCCCTTTCAAATAACTCTACCTGAATGGGAATACCTGTTTTAATATTCACCTTCATCAGTGTTTGCAGCACTTTCTATAACTCCATTCAAAGTTTTCCATTCTCAGTTATCAAATCTGAGGTATTATACCTTAAGGTTCATTACATTGTTTTCTATAATGAGATATATTGGAACCTGTGATCAATCACACTGAATATATATGGTTTCACTTGGGATATTGAATTAATCCTTTTTTTTGTTGTTGGTGTTTTCTGCAGCTGACTTTGAAGCACCTTATTTCACAATTCCTCTTCACCCCAGCCGCCCTGTGAAAGAAAAAAAAGAAAAACCAGATTTTTTAGATTTGGCTCACAAGCAGAAAGGTGAAAGAAAACCTCCACCAAGAATCCGTGAAAGAAGAAGTCAGACAAAAACTCAGGTGTGTTTCTCAAACAACTTCCTTTTAGTTATGTTGGTTATTGCTTGTCTGAAGTTATTTTTTTAAACCATGTTATATTTATTGTCTTTATTTCTTTGAAAGACAGGATAATAGATTTCAGTTTCTGGTTAACAAATCAATGGACTAGCTAATAGCAGTAACTTTAGGGTTACTAGTTTCTGTCATATGCATTTAATTGTAATAATTTTCCATAAGGGTAAAATAATGTTGAAGTTAACTCTCAGAAGTAAGTTGAGGTGTGAGAACCATTGGTGAAGGGTGATGCTGTGGATGGAATTATCTGGAGAAGAAGAAACAATCAATTTTCATCATTACAGCTTACTTCTAACAGCCATGCTCCAGTTTCACCTGTGGCAATAGTATAGTCAAGTATTTGGAACCTAATATCACTCCTTCCAGATTTTCAATGCTATTTTTAACCTAACAGTTTTATTACTTATCAGCTGAACTAGCCAACAAAAAACCCCACATCATTTATACAGTGCTGTCAATAAAATAAATAAATGCATGCAACTGACATAGGCATTTTTTGTAATTAAATTAGTACATGTACTATTCTATTTTACATTCAAGTTAGAAGTTATTAGTATGTTTGACAATTCAACTAAGCAATATTTAATGCTATTTTATTTTTGACACCTTACTTTCCATTCTATGAGTTTTGCTTATTTGAATTCTTTGTTCTGATTAAAAATAGCTGCTTTTCTGTTGAGAAGGGAAGAAGAATTGCAAATCACAAAGCTCCTTTCTTTCAAATAATAATTTTTATTCATCACAGGCAATGGATATATTCTGGTGTAAAGGAGAAATTGAATTTGTCAAATATGTACCCGTTATTGAACTTTTTTCTTTCTCAGAAAGCACAAAGCAGTGGAGCAGTTAAAAACAAGAAGTGCAGAAACAATGTACTCATTATTATAAAAAATAATATTGTAAGTACTTCTATAGTAGTACACTATTATTTTCCAGTGAATAGTACAGGCTTCTTAAATTTGGAGGGATACAGACTATACTCATGCCATATAAATGTTGGGATTTTTAAAATTCTATTGTAAGATGGATTTATCCACATGCTCAGTGTTCTGTCAGCTTGCATGTCATTTCTATTAGCATCCTGTCTTTTGGGCCAAGCTGAGTAAAACTGTGCTTTGCATTTACCATTCCCCTTAGTCCTAAAAAAGAATGCAACATGTGTGTACAAAGTCTTTTCTCCTGTAAGACTTTCTGCTATTCCCTTTGAGGCAAAGCATTCTGATTCTGCTTTACAATGGTAACAAGCTGAGCTTTGCTTGGCAAATATTTTCCCAGTATTAAAAATCTGGAATACAATCACGGCTCTGTTGAAATCCCTTTTGAGCACAGAAAGGCAAAGAGAGCACCTTCCATACTTGATTGAAATAAAATGTCTATATTTTTATTAATTTACATTTGTAAATTAAACAATTTAAGTGATTTTTTTACTGGTAATTAGAAGATTTTAGCCTGATTTCACAGAAAGTTTAGATGAAACTGCAGTCAGATGACATGCATTCAATATTTTCAAAAAACTTCAAAATGGGACTTTCATCTTAGATGCTGAAGGTTACTGTGCCTCACAATTTCACGTGTAATCACTGATCCTGAGATGTATTCTAATCTTGTTAGTAGAGGAATTCCATAGAAACAAAAGTTTTAAAGTTTTGTGAATTTTTAGAACAAATATTGGGGAAAAACCCCAAAACCTCAAAAAATAGAAATATTCGTTCTCAGAGCCAATGCAGATATGAAAAAATGACAAATCATAGTATTCCCTTGCCAGATCCACTAATTAAGGATATACATGAATGTGCTCACAAGTAAAGGAAGGAATTTTTTTCAAACTGAACAAATACCTGTATTGTTTAATTGAAATTCAGTATCAGACCAAAGAAATTAGTGGGTCTTAATCCTGTGTTAGTCAAATAAATTATTCCAACAGATGTTTCCTCTTTCCCTATACATACTAGGTGATGTTTGACCTTGGCAACTGAAAAATAGGCATTAAATACCTTTCTAACATACATCTAAGATCCACTGAGGATTGCATGTAGCTTGAACAATGAAAAAAGCCACTTATTACTAGATTACTAAAATATGTCATTAATCTTTCCTTTTTGATGATATGAAAGCAATAGCAATTTTATATTGAATTTTAAGTTAGTTTTGAACATTCAGAGAAAATTATGGATATTGGCAGGAAGTAATTAAAAGACACCAAATCACTTAACTATTTTAAAGATACCTAATACCTTCCAATGGGATACACCATTATTAATGTTCCCTGAGTAGAGAAGTTGTTGAAATTTTGATGTTGTAAACTTAATCTGTAACCAGCAGTTTCTACCCAGATTGCCTTACTCATGGAATTAAATATTGTGGTAGGTATTTGTAGCAATTCAGAATGTGGTGGGAAAGTCACCTTTTGTCCCTCCATTGTATGTTATGGGATTAGCAATGTGGAAATATCTTTAAATTATACAGTCAGCTTGTAATAAATATGCTGGATTGTGCCAGCTAATCATAAGCCACTCTGCTGCCACCATGCACATCATGAATATTTCAAGTTCTAGTCCAAAAGGAAGGAACTTGCAGTGAACAGTGTTAGTTCTCCCTCTTCTTAGGCAGATGCTTGTATGAACATTGCATTTAATTAATTAAATATTTATCAATGCCCTGAGTTGCAGTGATGTGTGTGGTCTGAAATCTACACAGGATAGTGTATATTTGATAACAGGTAGGAATGTGCATGTTCTGCATGTATACTGGGTTTTTGTTTTCATTAATCTAGCTAGCATCATAATAAATAGAATCATTACAGCCTATTATATGACAGGTTTTTGGGGCAAAATGATACTGAGACTGATAATGGTAATGATGTACACCCAAAACATAAGCTTTGCAATCATACACTTTGCATTACAGAATGGAGCTCTTTTATTTGAGAGAGAGGTGGGGAAATATGTTACCTCTGGGTGACCTAATTCTTGTTTTCTTACTGAATATCAATTTCAGCAAACATCTGAAAATTCAAAAATAAAAAAATTATCCTCAGTCTTAGCTGCAGGAGAAGGAGAAATACAGATTTAAGATATAAACCAGGGCAGTTTTAGCTGTGCACCCTCGAGTTGGTTTTAGCAGCAAAGAGCTTGCAAGCACTCCAAATGTATTCAGAATTAGGTGCATTAAATACTTAGAGATAGCAGCTGGAGCACTTTGCCAGCGCTGAGAGCATGCTTAGAACAGACAGGGAGTGCCTTTTCTCTCTGCCCTCTCACTGCCTTTCCTTAGTGATGGTGTTGAAGGAAAAATGTAAACATTTCTTAGTGAGGTCTACAAAGCACCAATCAGCATTTAGTGCTGAGGGCTGTGGAAGAGAAATGTAAGGAATTTGCTTGCTGTTGAATTATTCAGCCATGACATAGGATATGAAAGGAGTCACCATAATGCTAGATAAAGTGTAAGGATAAAGAGATAAAGTGAAGTTCTGAAATTAAATAGGATTGCTGAAGCAGAGCCATTTGAATGAAGGTCAGGTATTAGAAGTTTCTGGTTACTGTGGCCCATGTAAGGTCTCAGCAGGCAATTCAGCCAGTTTTAGTGGTTGGTTCCCCCTTTTTTTTTTTTTTTTGTTAAAGTGAGTGTAAATACTTTTGCAGAGACATAATTAATATTATGGTAATCTGCAGCCTAGTGGTATTTTTGGTATCCATATTTACAGCCTTGCTGAATATGGTGCTGGATGATTCTCCCTGTGATCGTTCATACTCTGTTCAGAAGCAAAAATCTAACTGTCTTCACAAACATACAAGACACAAACAATGGCATTGTCTTCTGCCTAAACTTCTTTCAGTAGTGTAATTTTAAAAAACCAAGAAAAAGTAGGTCTACTATATGCTAAAACTGTAGTACTTAGCAGTGCCATGTCATCCAGTGTCCTAAAGGCAGTGACAAAGGGCATCCCTTTTTCCTGTGCCCCACTGCAGTTCCCTGTGCTGTGCCTGTGCCCAAAGCTGAGGAGGAGTAAGGATCTAAACTGTGCTGGCAGAACACGTGCACAGAGCCCCTGTGCCCTTGAGGAGAGCACATTCTTTCAGAGCAGAGAGCATGTTAGCTGGTGAGCAGATTGCCAGCTAGACTGAGATACTCCTACATGTCTGGCTGGCCAGATAGAGCACAGGCACGTTCTTGCTGGGCAATCTGGCAGCAGCACGTTTGCTTGCAATAGCTGCTCCCTCTGCCAGGAGATAGGGGCTGTTCCTGGACGTTTAGAAGACCAAATGGCACATGTGACTTGTCAGCAGCTTACCAGGGCACATCTGGGGCTGCAGGCTGTCAGAGGCTCTCAAGAACATCGAAACCCAGACTGTCTGAAGCCTTCTGCATAAAATACATGAATATTTAGAATGCTTTAGGTTGGAAGATCATTGAGTCCAACCATAAGTCAGCAACATTTTAAACAGAATGCAGAATGAGAGGGGACTACTTAGTGATGTTAGTGTGAGTTGTGTCTTGTAACTGGGTCCATCAAGACTGTATCAGGAATTAAATACTATTTTAGGATGATAAACAAAAAGCAAACTCAGATCTTTGCCTATCTATTTTTCAGGTCTACATGCTCACCCTAATAGTTACTAGATAAATGAAACATTCAGTATGCAGTATTTATTTTTTCCCCATCCTTAAATCTTTGTTGTCAGTACTTTTAGAGTACTGTTGAGATAAAACCTCAAAACTTCATAACATTTTTGATCTGCTGTATTAGCATTGCACATTTTTTATTGTGTAACTGACAAAATTATAAATATCCTTTTAATAACAAAAATGTGAATCTAATTAGAAAATTGTAAAAGAAGTAATACTGTGGTTTTAGGTTTTTAAAATACATAACTACATGGGAGTTGGAAAAAGTAATTTGAGGTTTAAATAAAGACTGCTGCTTGAATAGGAATATATAAATAAATTCTGTCATTTCAGTATAATTCTGTTGAAGTCAGTTCCAATAATCTAATTTACTGCAATAATATAAACACTCTTTCAATATTTGCCTTCCTGTACCCTGTCTCACATAATGTAGGCACACTCCCCTCTCTGAAAAGTTGAAAGCAGCTGCTTTAACAAAGTTGAGGTGAAAACACAGTCACTGTGCCCTCATCTAGCAAGATGAGCTGCTACATTTTGGAGGACAGCACTGCAACCACCAATTCCTTCGTAGCAGCTATACCTCCTCAAATTCACTTCCAACCCCTTGGGATGTATCCCATTCAGTTGCAAAGTCTTGGATATGTCAGATTTGCCTTAGTGGTTCCTAAATCAATCATCTACTGTTGGTAGAATTTCTCCCCACCAGAAAGTAGGACCTAAGAGGTGTGAGACCAGGCCTTACCAGTAAAGATTCCAATGCTTTTAGAGCATCCACAGTACTGTTGGTGTGTTAGAAGTACCAAAAGGAAAATAAATAGACATCATTGCCCAAATACCTTCCTTTGATAATGCTGTTACCATAATCAGAATATGTGTAAACACTCAGTGTTTGAGTTACTGATCTAAAGCTCATGTTTGAACTTTCAACCCATAACCAATGAAAAAATCCTATTTTTTTCTAATGCCGTATTATTTGTTTCTATATGCAGGTATAAAGCAGCACACAGCACTGCCTGTGATACAGCTTTAAAAGGCATACAGTTCAAAAGTCCTCAGATAGACAGGGGAAAAAAATAGCCAGAAAGCTGTCAGTGTTCAAGATGTGCCCACTGATTTTTCAGGATGAGGATTCAGACATGATCCATTAATATGGGATAGTTATGTGATTGTATTCAGAGTGTAACTGGTAAAAGTTAAGTGCAACTGAAAGGCTCTCTTCCCTGTTTTTATTATTTTTTTTATCTCAGTGTGGTGTGCAAAGTAACTATCCTGACTAAGAGAGTTCTGAGGCAAAATGATTAATTATGTGAACCTGATTATTTACAGTCACAAAATTATAAATGCTATATATTGTAACTGGAAACAATGCTTTTTACTTTGCTAGGGAAAAAAAAACAGTGATTTTTTTTTATTTTAAGTCACTTGGCCTTGAAGAATTCTAGGAATTCACTGCTAAAAGAGTTGTATTTAAGCCTTACCTCTTCAATCAAACTACACTGTAACCAGACACTACAGAAACGACTGACTACATCTTTCTGTTCTCTTAATTCTGAGCAGAATTAATTGCTGCATCAAAACCAAGATAAATTCAAGCCAGCTGTGAAATGATCCATGTAATAGACTAATACTTTAAATCAAAAAGAGTTTTTAATCAATAAGCTCTTCCTTTCTTGGAGAGTTGATATGTTAGACTGCCATAGTAACCACTGATTACACGTCCAGTAAAGTTGGGTATAATCAGTTACATTTAGTTTGTAGGCAAATATTTGGGAATAAAAGACTGACTCTTAGCTGATTTCATTTATATGAGAAATTGTTTTGATTATTAATAAGATTTTTTTATTATAGGACTTGAAAATTAAAGTATTTGATACGCATTTACGTAGGAAAAAACGTTAATACCATTTCTGTCCATGGAAAAAGTAATTTTTGTAATAAAGGGATGTACAATACCCCAAATAGACAGATTCTGTCAATTCAGAATATTCTGGTTTCAGGTTTGGCATTGGGAAGAAACACAAAAGGGCTTTCACTGCAGCAGCCAATAATCTTGCAATAGTTAAAGATCTTTTTTTCTAATCAGCAGCATTTGATAACATTGCTTCTCATTTTTATAGAAATGCTGAGTGCTCCCAGGAAGTGTAAATGACAACGGGTGCAATAGGTGCTTTTGTGGGGCTGTGACATGAAGATCTCACCTGTCTCCTCTCATCTCTCTGATGTAGGTTGAGGAGGAATCTGAAGCAACAACATAATTGTTTGAATTTTAGAAGCCAGAAGTTACAGGATGTGAAGATTTGGCCATTATCGATTTTCTTTTTCCTTTTTCTCCCTCAAAGCTTACAAAGAAAGATACTGGTGTCCCTTTGGATATGTTGCCTGTGTCTTTTTAATCTCCAAACCAGACAAAATTAAGTATGTTGAACTTAACACTGCTTTCTAAGAACATTGGGGAAAAAAGGGGGCCTGCCTATTTATTTAGAAGCAATGCTTTGTCTCAAAAGCATGTAAAAACATCAGCACGTGCTAGGTTAAATTGGTTGCCTAATTCTTAAGCTTCCTCAAGAAATGAACTGGTTTTAGCCAGTGTCTAGCAGATGTTTCTTTCCCTACGTGGCACCCAGCAGATGTGCAGAGACGTGTTCACAGCAGTCATGGAGTCTTTAAGGTTGAAAAAGACCTCTAGGGTCATGCAGTCCAACTGTAAACCTAACACTGCCATATTCACCACTAAACCATGGTGTGGTGAACACCAAACCACACATCTGCACCTTTTTTAACATTTCCAGGGTTGGTAATTCCACCATTTCCCTGGACAGCCTGTTCCAATGCTTGACCACCCTTCCAAAAAGAATTTTTTCTCAGCCCTAAACCCTCCCTGGTGCAACTCCAGGCCATTTTCTCTTGTCCTGTTGCTTGTTACTTCAGAGAAAAAAACAGCCCCCACCTGTCTACAACCTCCTTTCAAGCAGAAAAAAGCTATTAGCACATGATTTTTGAGAAGATCTGTAGTCCTAAAAACTAATTTCCATCATTTGGATTTTTCCAAGTTCTGGTGAATATTGTGGAGCACTTAGCAGAGGAGGCACGAGAAGATTACTGATGTCTGTGTTGATTAATTTTTTGATTGGGAGTATCATTCATTAATTTAACTTCAAATTCTGCTTGTTTGGCAGCTTTGGACTAGTTTGAGTAATTAAATAAGTACTTGAGGCTTGAGAGATATAGGGAAATTCCAATCCTACAGGTAAGGGAAGGAAAGCCCAGATTACAAATTGCCCCACCTTTCCTAATGCAGTTTCTCTGTGTGAATGGCAGCTCAGCAGCTTGTGCTTACAGCCCTCTCTGAAATAAGAAAAGAATTTATCCTGAATAAGGAAATCAGGATCTGTCTTTTTGCATGGAATGTTTTGTGTATTTTGTGAACATTTATATTTTGGTAGAGATTATTAAAATACATTTAACTCCTGCATGCATTCTCCCCTTGAAAAACAAGATCTTCATCTTCATTATAAAGAACAAGATTTCCAAAGCTAAGACAGTAAATGAGTGGTGCTGTAACTCTGAGGTGCCAGTGTTTCTGTTAAAGTGCTGTGGTTTAACCCCAGCCAGCATCCAAACCCACACAGCCACTCACTCACTCCCCCCATTGGGACTGGGAAAAGAATAGGAAGGGTAGAAGCTGGAAAACTCATGGATTGATATAAGGACAGTTTAATAGGGAAAGCAAAAGCCACACATGTAAGCAGAGCAAACCAAGGAACTTAAGTCACCACTTCCCATGGGCAGGCAGGTGCTCAGCCACTGCCAGGAAACCAGGGGCTCATCACATGCTATTCTTGGGAAGGGTAACACCAAACATGCAAACATCCCCCTGCTTCCTCCTTCTTCCCCTAGTTCAGATACTGAACATGATGTCATATGGAATGGAATATTCAGCTGGGGTCACCTGTCCCAACTTGCCACATTGGCAGTTCCCATGTCCCCAGTCTCCTCACCAGCACAGCAGTATGAAAAGCAGAAAAGGCCTCATCTGTGTGTTAGCTCTGCTCAGCAATAACAAAAACATCTTTACAGCCCCACACCAGCCACTGTGAAGAAAATTAACTCTACCCCAGTCCAAAGCAGCATATAAGGCTGGTGAGTCATTTGCCTACAAAATCAGAACATTCCAAACACGAAATAAAGCTGAGATGTGTAGCTGTTAGTCCCTTACTGAAATCACTACTAACCAAGTACTGATACTTCTTGTTCTAGCTGTAGTCACAATGATATTCAGGTTGAGAAGGACAGACAAGCATACATTAAAAAAAGTTGGTTCTTTAAGCAATTTCCAAAGAAGAATGTCAATAGTGTTGATGAGCACATTCAGAGTGTCAGCTGCTGATTGCTGACTCAAAGCAGCACATGAGGAAGTCACTGCCTGATCTCTATATCATGGTGTCACCTTTGCATCTTACACTTCCCTCTGCCTTACACACACCCATTTAAAACTATTTAATGGTTTATGACTATTTGTTAATGTGAGTTATGCTGTGTAAGCCACCTGGAGCATCGCATACTTTTCATAGGTTCTGAGTATGTCTGGATTAAAGATTTTAACTTCTTGTATGATAAATAAAACACTGAAGACCTGAATTAACTACTCCCAATGCACCATGTGCCATGGGGTTTCACAGAGAGAATCCCACAGCCAAGCAACTCAAGTCAAAATACACAAAGCAAAGCCCTAAGAAAGTCGCGATACCCTTGTCTAACACTTGTGTACACACACACACACACACACACACATACACAGAATGGACCCCTTTTGATACTACATATTTTAAATATATTTTTAAAGTAATTACTACTGAGAAAATGCTATAAGAAGTGTATTGACACACTGTAATCTGGCACATTTAACATAACTGTGGAATATGCTATGGTTCTACAGTACATTATCAACATGGCATTTGAAACAAGGGGGGGAAATTATTTAATTGGAAATCTTCAAAATATTTGTTTGGATCTGGAATCCATTATGCTAAGGTTTCCCCAAGACGCAAAAATTGTGAACTACAACTTATTTTCATTCTCCTGTGGCTGTGTCCTGCCTTTGATTTGCTCCCAGGCTACAGCTGGAATCTGTGGGACCTGAGCAGATGCAATCTGTATGTGGCTTCCTGACAGAGCTGTTTTACTCAGACAAGCAATGCTTCTCTTAGTTTCTGTCAGAAACACCAATAGCTGCTGAACCATACCAGCAGACAAGGACACTTGAGAAAT
This sequence comes from Zonotrichia leucophrys gambelii, assembly GCF_028769735.1. Lineage (NCBI taxonomy): Eukaryota > Metazoa > Chordata > Aves > Passeriformes > Passerellidae > Zonotrichia > Zonotrichia leucophrys. The sequence continues at coordinate 118,856,433 of NC_088171.1, read as the reverse complement.
CCTTATACAGAAATGGGAATGGGAGAAAATTAACAAATTGGAAAGAAATACCCTGAATGTTTGTGCTGAATTGTAGCCATAAAACCAGAAACTAATTTGACATAAAGGGAGCAGAGTGTACCTGGAAGAACATCGTTCTGTCTCTGGTAGAACTTCTTCTTACCTAAATCACACTGGAAATCTGTGACTCTGGCAGTTTTCAGATTTGAGATATACTGTGGACAGTAAAGCAGGAAAAGTAATTCTCAGTCATTTGTCTGGGAAAGAAGAAGAAACAGCTGCAGCCATTTGTTACAGCTTTAGATTTAAACAGTGACTTGGTACAAGAAAATAATCACTGGATGTCTTTGTGCTTATAACAGAGGAGGTGTCATCTGATGGGAGAAAGTCTTGATGGAGCAAAGAACAACTATTTCTACATTTCTATCTCTTTGGGTTGTTAAAATGCATTTAAAGCACCCCTTTTTTGGTAACAAGGCTAGCAGCCAGAGTGGTGCCTCCAAACACTGCTCAATTTCTTACTGTGCAATCTCCCTAATCGCACTCTGCAGTAAGGTGGATTTGGTGTTGTCTAAAGATGGTAATGGGAGTTCCACCACCACTTCTCTTCCATCGCCTTCCACTGGATTTCCTGCACTGAGACAGAACTCTGTGTGCCGTGGGAAACTCCAAAAAAATAGTGTCATTAATCCAGTCAGAGCAGAGAGGAGCACAGCACTCACAATCTGCTAATTTAGGGCGGCTGGGAAGTCTCAGGGTGTTGGGACACCTGCTGTCAAGTTCTCTGTCAGTGACACAGTTGAGCATCCCATGGCCTAGTGAGGAGAAGTCCCCCTTAAGCAGGCATTTCTTAGTCCTCCTTAGTAGGCCTTTTCTGGGCAGACCAAGAAATCTCCTTGGGGTGTGGGATGTGGGACAGCTGGTCCCCAGAGTTGTATGCTGGAAGGCAAATCTCCCTGCTCCCTAGGGAGTCTGGTATCAGTTTTTCCACATCACATCACATCAGATCACATCACATCACATCACAGAGTCAGAGTGTTTTCAGTACAAGCTTAAGGACATGTTCCTTAAGCAAGAGCTGCTTGTTTGAGCCCCAGAAGCTGATTGAGCAGAGGGATGTGTGTTGAGTCCATTTTTTAAGAAGTTTTGACTGCAGAAATGATTCAGCAATGCTCACTTACTGAATTAACTATTAATTCATAACTGAATTAATAACCTGGAGGCAGCCCTGGAAACCTTGGGGCCAAAAACCCCATGGCTTATCAGGGCTGCTGCGAGGCTCCTCCACTGTCCTCCAGAGAAGCAGTGTCTTCATTCCTTTGCACCCTGGCGGCCAAAGGATGATCTGTGATGCCGCTGAACTCCATCATCGTGCCCCTACTCCACCATCGTACCTACTGACAAGAGTAGCTTTTGTCAGAGTGGCTCCTCATGGCTGAAGGGAAACCCCCACCGAGGCTGCCAGCACCAGGCAGAGGTAAACGTTGAGGCACAGTTTCAGTACTTAGAAATAGATAATTAATCTAAGTACTTCACTTAGAATTTAGTGCTTCAATTCAGAACCGACAGCATTCCTTGCCATCCAGCCCTCTCGGCCCGGCGGAGGCGGCTCCTCAGGGCTGTGGGTGTCAGCCGGAGGGCAGAAATCGCGGCGGGGCCGGGCGGGGCAGGTCCCGCCCGCTCCCGCAGCGCGGCGCTGGTGGAATTCTCGGGCCGGGCAGTTTGACTGGGATGCGCGGGCGCTGCGGGCGCTGCCGGGCCGGGCCGGGCCGGGATGGAGGCAGGTGTCCGGCTCCCTCTGCGCCGCTCCCGCCCCGCCGGGTCTCACCGGGCTCCTGCCTTCCCGGGACTTCTAATTATCGCTAAACTTAAAGTCCTTAATTTTCTTGGCGGCAAACCCGGTAACGAGTCGCTCAGACTTTGTTTTTCCACTGCTCCCGAGGCTTGATTTATTGTGTCTCTCTTATCGCACAATCGGACTTCGTTCAAAATGTTATGCTGGGCTAATTCCATACCCCGGTATTTATTTTGACTGTCCCTTCTCATTAGCGTTACTGATTTCTAATCGCTCCCCGTTCCCGGTTAAATCCCCTCTCTCTGCCCGCCCGGGCTCGCCTCTTCCACCCCGTTGGTGTTTCCATCCCGTGCCCGTCAGCCAGGGCCCGCTGCCCCCGCGGCTGCGGACGGAGCCTCGCCCGGGGGAGCCGCTCCGCCCGGGAACATCCGTGAGCCGGAGATGCGGCGGCGGAGCGAAGAGAAAGGGCTCGCTTTGAACAGGGCATCGCCTGAGCTCCCAGCCCAGCGATTAAATTTCTCTCCTCCAGCAACACCGTTACTTTATCCTAAGAAAAACAGCGCGAGCGGGGCGAGCGGCGGCGGGACCCGCACGGAGCCGGGGCCGGGCGCGGGGGAGGGCGGGGGTCGAGGGGAGCGGGAGGCGATGCCGCCCCGACAGCTCCGTGATTGATGACCCACCCGCCCGGGAAGGGGCGGTCGCTGTCGCCCAGGCTGGAGGGGGGAGCCCGGGGATCAGGTGCGACACAGCCCCGCCGCACCCACCGGCCGCGACGGCTTAAAAACACCGCGGGACGGGACGGGACGGAGGCGCCGGAACCCGGCAGCGGGCGGGAGCGGTAAGTTCATCCCGGGCGGGCACCGCAGGGTCCTGCCGGGCAGCCGGGATGCGGGACCGGGATGCGGGACCGGGACGCAGCAGCCGGCGGGGCCGTGGGCGCCGGTGCTGCCCCCGCACAGCGACAGCAAGCTCCTGTTTCTCTGCTGCGGAGAAAGGGCTTTCGGTACTTGTTACCGGACTTACACGGAGGGCAAGGCCTTTTTAAACCCGACGCAAAATAATTCGGTTCACCGTGTTTTGCCGCCTAAGGAGCAACGGAAAAGTTTATCTAAGGTTTCCACCTGTTTGTTTTCAGTTTGTGCGCTCTGCTCTGGCGTTTTCCATCTTTTCCTTGTCTGCGTGGGCAGCTTGCCTTCATCGCCATTTCATTCACACAGAATATAAGACTAAAATAAATGTTGTGCTGGGTTTTTTTTTTTTTGGTAAAAGATGTCAAACCAATCATGTCTTTGTAGTGTCATGTAAAAACACAAATGCATCTGCATGCATTAGAAATAGTGCACTAGAAGTGCTTTAGAAACAACATACAGACTTTAACTTACTTTCACAGCCCTGTCCCCAACTCTCTCAGCATACCAGGTGGCAAGTGGGTGCTTGCAAAAATTACTGCGATTATTTTAAAAACCAAACATTTTTCTTGTAAAATTTAAAAGGGAAAGTGACTGTTGCCCAGAGGCTTTTCATTTACTTTAGTTTTTAGCAGCATTTTTTGGACCATGAGGTTTTGGCAATGCCTGAGTTTGAAGCACCTGGAATGGATGTCCTGATTACTCCGGGAAGAAGAGTGATGCTGCCCAGTCCTGGAGAGCATCAGAAGTGATCCTGGCTGTGGATCCAGGAGCCACCATGATTTGGCTACACTTATGTACATACCTACTGCAGCTCCTTTGTTTGGTGTAGCAGATTTTCCCAGGCCATTTGCTGTTTGTGTTTGATGGGAAGCCTGACAGCAGAGAAATTTAATTCAGAGTGAAATCTCTCATTTCCACAGCTGAAATTTTGTACTTTTTTTCCACAGGCCCAGGATTTTATCAGATATAGATGAGGAGATCCTAAACCAGAAACTCCTATTTCCAAGGGCACCCTAGGAGATGAGGTTTTTAGGTATGTGCATTACTATGTACTGTATGTCACTCAATGTAATTTCAGTTCTAAATGTGAATATACACCAGCACAGCAAAACCAAAGTGTGTGTAAAGCAGCCCTAGTCCTGCATTTCAGTAGAGGAGCAGGTATTTTTGCTAACCCAGTCTGTCCCTATCCTGCTGTTAAACATAAATTGTTAGATTCTTTTTCTTAGTGCCAGTGAAGATCACTGTAATTATCTGAAATGATTGTCTTGGTGTCCATTTCCACAATGGTAATTATTTTTTTAACTAAAATGCATCCAGATCCGACTATGCCTTAACACAAACACCAACAAAAAAAGCACATAATGATTTTTTTTAAAGTTAGAGACAATAGCCAATGTAAAGACCATTTTCAGCCCTCACTCTCGACAAGCTCATGGAGTTTTAATGTAAGATTTATTTTATACTAATCATAAACACCACAATAAAAAGAATAGTAAATTTTTTTTTCCTTTGGTTTAGAGTTATAATGTGCATAGAATATTTCACAAATAATTTCAGTCTAAACTGTACTGCTACTGAAGAGACCATTACATGATAATACTCTGTGGGCCACATTAATAGCAAATTAATCACAATTAATTACCCAAAATGATAACAATAACAAATATCTCCTAAATACCATCAAATTGTAGCATTGCAAAAAGGTTTATTTAGAAACCTTTCCTTGTCTTTGATAGAATCTTTAACCTCAGTATGCGCTTGAAATCCTCTGCAATATCAAGAGCTAATTCTTGTAAATGTATATATTCAGCCATTTATGTGCATCAATGTTATTTAAACTATTAATTACACGATATTTGGATGAAATGAAAAGGTTTAATAACCTGTTCCTGCCCTTGTCTAGCCAGGCTGTCACAGGAACAGACACTCCTAGCACGTGAAAGCCAGGATCTGGGACACCCACAAGGACTGCTTGGCTGAGGACAACAGGATCAGGTATTATTCCAGCTAAGAAGTGCTGCACGTCGGGGAATATTGATTGAATTGCATTTTTCTGTGGAACTGAATGAATTAAAAGACTGTGAGTTGTATTACAGGCAGAGCTGACAGACCATCCTCACAAAAAGCTGAAAAAAGACCTTAAGGTCACTGTTTTCAGCTTTTCTTTAAATCTTTTTTTGATGTTTTCAAAAGGTTATTTTGGCCCCCAATGGCCAAAATACATCTTACAAAATTCTTTTGAAGTTTGAAAATGTAGATGAGAAAGGATAAGCATGCAATTTCTTTAGTAAGGTTAGGGGTGGGAGGACAGGAGAAGTCAGTTCCTGATCCTTTAAAATTATGGGTCAAATTTTGCCCTTCAAAAACTGAGTCCGTGCTCTGTAGCTTCACTTATTGACGCATTTGAAAATGATATTTTTCTTTCCATAGTCCATGGAGCACTGATCACCTGTTCATAAAATGATTGCAGTGAAAATAGAAAATACAGAAAAATATAGTATACATAGAAAATATACTAACAGTATAGAAAATATAGAAAAATATAGTTTATATGGAAAATATACTAAGAGTTCCACATCCCAAATCATAGAGTTTTAAAAACTGCCTTTAGCGTAATTTTTAGTTGATTATAAATGGAAACCACTGTGGCAGTGCCTCTGGGTGGTGCCTGTTGGGTTTTCTCAGAAGTCATCTCTGGGCTATGAGTGACTCCAAAAAGTTGCTCTGTGTAATCTTGCCAAAAAAATCAAATACTAATTGTTGCGGAGATTTTAACTTCTGTTCTGTACCCCTGGGTGATGCTGAATTTGTAAGCAGCGAGTGGGAAAGCGTCTCACAGAGCTGCATTCCAGCTTTTCCTAGCACGGGCAGTGCCTGCCTTTCTGACCATCCTTGTTTTCAGAGTGTGCTGGCTCCAGCTCACCGCGGCATCTTACTGTGGAGATGCTCTTGTTGCTTGCAGGACCCTCCCTGCCGGGGATGGACTGCGGACACTCGGCAGAGAGCGGCGAGGAGATTTCCAGCCCGGGGGCCGAGCCCGATTCCCCTGCCGGCCGCAGCACTTGCTGCCCGCCGCTGGCGGCCGGGGCCGCTGCCGGTGCCGCTCCCGTTCCCGGTGCCGCTCCCGGTGCCGCTCCCGCTGCCGGTGCCGCTCCGGGCCGCCCCGCCGCCGCCAACGCGGCCCGGGAGCGCAGCCGGGTGCAGACCCTGCGGCACGCCTTCCTCCAGCTGCAGAAAACGCTGCCCTCGGTGCCGCCCGACACCAAGCTATCCAAGCTGGATGTGCTCCTCCTGGCCACCACCTACATCGCGCACCTCACCCGCAGCCTGCAGGATGAGGAGGAGTCGCCGGGAGAGGGCCTGGGCACCCTGCGAGGGGATGGATACCTGCACCCTGTCAAGGTAGGGAGCTGAGGGACAGCCACCACCCTGTGTCAGTGGGTGAGCACGCTGGCCTTGGACACGCAATTGAAACTAAAGATTGCACGTCCTTTTACCTTGCCTAGAGAGATTACATGGAAATTTTGTCTGGACTAACTGCTGTGCCCAGGTCTTGGGGGTCTGACGGAAATATTTTGGAGCTTTGTTCCTCCAGCTTCAGGAACTTTGCACCAAAATATCAAATCTTGTGTAGATCCAACCCTGTTTTTTGGAAACGAAGGTCAGCACCACAGGAGTCCTGGCACCTTCTTGGTCCTTGCGTGGAAACCTTGATGACCCTGAGGGACCCCAATGGATCCTGCTGTGGGGGGTGTATGTGGTGAGGTGACACTGTCCCAACACTGTCCCACAGCTGTGAGGATCTATGTGGGGAGGTGACACTGTCCCACAGTGGTGAGGGGTGTATGTGGGAAGGTGACATCGTCCCAACACTGTCCCACAGCAGTGACCCAGCACGGCTGGGCCTGCTTTGGTTCTGCTGCCCCACCAGCCCCGTGCCCACAGCGGCGTTAATTACCAGCCATGTGTTAATTATTGCATGAAAGTGCTCTACTGAAGCATTTCTCTGGTTGGTATACACTCTTCCCTTTGACAAACACAGGGAATCACAGCGATGCAGAGGGGATGAGAAAGGGGAACTGCTCTTGGAGAGGACGGGCTGGAAACTGTTTCCAAATGCAGCGCTCACTGACTGACGGGGCTCAGACACCGCCGGGTATTTTCTTTGGCTCTGCTCACAGGGAGTGAGAGCACTGGAGTGTTTGCTTTTCTTTTTAAGAGTCTGAATTTCGAATGATTTAATTAAGATTAATTTGTGAAGTAATCTCTAATTTCTAAAAAGTGCCTAATTCACAGAGAGTTCCTTGTTCACAATGTTGGTTGCTATATTTTACAGTATGATGTGAACATAGGCTTCTGAGGCCATTTAAATGATTAGCAGACTCATAAAGAAAGCAAAACCTCTATATCAATTCAAAGATGGCCATAATTTAAGTAAAAAAATACTGTGATGTATTTCAAAATTAGTTCAAAATAGTTTCTGTTACTTCCCTCTGTCAGAGTGAAAGGACACAGGTCTCATGGTACTTTTTATCCAGCTGCCAACTACTACTGGCAGAAGAATACTTTTGAATAGTTATTACAGCAGTTAAATGATCCAGATGCCCATTTCCCAGGCTACTGGAAGAGACTAATACTGGATTCACTTAAGTAATTATTTTTTAATGAATATATTTGATGAATGTGTCACAGTCAAATCCTAGTATGTGCTTCAAAAACCCCAAAACGCAGGATATGAGACAACCTTTAGAGATAAAATCTTTAACTAAATGGATAGATTAAGCATAGTAAATGCAAATAGTGAGGAAAGTTAAATATTCAAGTACAGTTGTGTGTACACTGAATGAAAAATATGGTTAATGACTTTGAACTTGGATGGTTTATTGGTGACAAACTCTTAACATCACACTTGAAATGAAATTGCTGAATGAGATCACACAGTCTTTCTAAGTGAGGATATCCTGCTGCTTTAGGTCTTTGAACAGAAGAGCTGAGATTTATCTGCAGTATTATTAAGTGCCCTTTACCCACAGGAAAGGTGCCAGTCTGTTCCCAAAAGAGTCTTTAAAAAACTGCATTCTTTTGGAACAACGTGCTGGCTGTATTTCAGGTATTTTTGCATTCAGTGTGTGTAACAAGTTGTCTCTTCAAGCACTCACCTCTCTGATAGTGACCCTGGCACAGCAAACAGAGCTGGATGCTCCCTCCCAAGTTCTGGGTGCCCGGCTGCAGCCACCTGCACCACAGGGCTGCTTGCAGTGAGAAACCTGCTGGGGTTAGAAACTCGAGCTGTCAGAATAAATATTTAACACCAAGACCAACTGATGATTCCAAAAATCAGTGAGTGTAAAGATGAGCTGTGCCATCTGAAATAGCTGGAGCTGACAAGAACAAGATGCTGTGAGTGCTGAAGACTGCCAAGGTGCCATTACATTGAATTCCCTTGGACTCACAGCCTTCAGCAGCAGCCTCTGTGGTGCTGTGGGGCCCAGCCAGCAGGGATGGCTGTGCACATGGGGCTGCAATCCCTGCAGGTGCAGGGTATCCCTGTAGCATCCCTGGTGCCTTGAGAGGGAATTCTTTGTTTTGTTCTACTAACAGAACATCTGTGACACAAACTGAGCTTGGCTGACTGACCAGCACGGCCGGCTGGGGCATGGCAGGGTTGGGAGCTGTGCCTCACAATTAATTACCAAAGCAAATATCCAGGCTGAGCTCCAAACAAGCTCCAAATGTTTTTCCATCAAATGGCAAAACAGGAACTGTTTGGTGATAGCAAGAGTTTCCTATTTTCTCGTACTGTGATTCCATCAAACCTTTGCTGACAACTGCAGCTGGAGGGCAGAGATGCCAGGTGTCTCAGTGCTGTGCTTGTCTCCTCTCTTGCAGAAGTGGCCCATGCGTTCCAGGCTGTACATTGGAGCCACGGGACAGTTTCTGACTCACTCGGCACAAGGAGACAGCGCAAACCATGGGGAAACATCAACATCTTCACAGATCTAACCTCCCTTCTTGCTTTGAAAAAAATGGTTATTTATTACACCTTATATAAATATATATTTATGTTAAAAAACGGTATCTACAGACAAACTGTAATTCCTGGAAGAAATGCTGTTTGTAGAGGAGAAGGAATTGATTCTTAAATGTAACTAATACCTCGTTAAGTTGACGTGACACATCATTGGTTTCTGTCACTGCTGCCATCTGAATGAGGGGAGCTGGAGGTGACTGCAGCCAGCACCAATCCCAGCAGCAGCAGCAGCAGCAAAGAGCTGCCAGCAGAGTCAGGTATCCTTGTGCTCTCTGGGACAAGCGCTGAGGGAAAGGAGAGGAGGAGTTATGTGCTAGTGGCCAAGTACAGGGCAAAACAGGCTTGGGTGAATGGAGAAGGGCAAGGCTAAAAATAGCAGCTGTAATCCCACAGAGACTTTCTCCACTGCTTAAAGCCGATGCAGAAATCCCCTGACCGCAGCTGTCAGGTCAGGGCTCCAGCCATCGGAGAGTCCTACACGTTTGTAGCTATTGCTGGGAGTATGGATGCATGTTCATGGAGTAAAAATGTGCTGAGAGGCCCATTCCTCCTGCACAGAGTGCTGCAGTTTGGCACTGCTTGTACCCACCCCGGGACTGTGCTGCATCTTACACAGGGCTCAGCCTGTGTTTGCTCCCCCGCACAGCCACACCTGCTCACCACACCACGGCTCATTTCATTTAAGGGGTTCATGTGCTGGAGCAGGTGAACCCAAAGTGTTGGCTTGTTCACTTAAACATCTGTATTTAGGCAAGAAAAAAATTGAAACTAAATGCACAAATGTCATCCTTTCTATCTGTTCTGTAAAACACTGTACTTCTCATATGGTTTGTTATTGCTGAGGTAAATGTTCTATTAAATATTATTCAGTGAATATCATATACTTTGAGTTGCAAAATCTGTTGTCAGTTTCTCATTGTACACGATAATATTCTAAATTTATAGATGCTGTCTTCTTTCTGAAAGCTTCATGGTATAAATTTAAAAATTGTATTTAGAAAAATGAAATCATTAGTCAGAACAACTTTCATAAAAACAGTATGGTAAAATCTAGAGCTCTCAACTGCCCCTGCAGCATTCTGAGCTTTTAACAAGATAATATACCTGGAAGGGACAGTATCCAAGAACAGGAAAAAAATTAAAAAATATTCCTCAGTGTTTTTAAAAGGCTTATTCCTTTAAATGGCATTGAAAGATTCTGTCTGCTTAACCAAGAAGCAGGGGGTCAGTTGGACATCAGGAGGAATTTCTTCAAAGAAAGGGCTGCTAAGCATTGGAATGGGCTGCCTGCCCGGGGAGGTGGTGGAGTTGCAGGTGGTGGAGTCACCATTCCTGGAGCTGTTCAAGGAAAGTCAGGAAATGCCACTTAGTAGGTTGATCAAATTGACAAGGTTGTGATAAGTCAAAGGAGATCAGTAGTCTTTTCCAATCTAGTTGAATTTGTAAGAATGAAAAATGCTTTAGCAATAAGAGCTAAAACCATGGAAAGTTATTAATGGACGGCACAGAGAATACATCTCAGACTCAAGCAAGCTGCAAGGCCTGTATCAGTTTCTCATTGTACATGATAATATTGTGAATTTATAGATGTTGCCTTCTTTCTGCAGACTTTAAACTTTAAAATTACATTTAGGAAAAAGGGAAAACAAAAATACCAAAAATACTACCAAGAACAACTTTTGTTAAAAAAGTATGGTAAAATCTGGAGCTCTCCACAACCCCTGCAGTGTGTACAACTAAATATTGACAATGCTCTGCAGACAGCCAGAGAATCAGAGCAACAAGCACTGTAGCTACTTACTGTAGCTGTATCCCTAAGACTTTTTCAGCATTTTATGGAATTCTTACAGGCCTGTAAGAACATGCAAAATTACAACAGCAGTTTTTCAGTTCAGAGTTCCCCATATTTATGAGTGGGGATTTTTTTCCCCTTGAGATTATTCTGCATCAGAATTATGCCTTTCCTTCCAGAAGACACCAGCTTAGGCAACACGCTCCTTTCGACCAGGGCAGGAGCTTTTATTTTCTAGAAATTTACACACCAGGGTAACAACTTGGTGTTCTGATCCTCTGAACTTGCTGGCTTCAAACCTGATGCTTGGTTCCGGTGCTACATTTCCTAGGAACAGTTAATATCCTCGTGTACTGAAACTGAAGAGTCTGGCATTTAACACTAGGAATATGCACGTGCCTAGGAAGACAGCTGTAAAATGTTTACACACTGCTATCAAAAGCTGGCATTCTTCATGGGGGAAGCTAAAAGATCTCGGCAAACTTCGGTCACTGTCATCACAGCCGTTCCCTCGGAGGGATGGGACAGGTGAATTTCCCGCGGCCACAGTAGAAGCAGGGATCTCCCCTCCGGGCAGCTCGCAGCCGGAACTCCAGCACCGCCTGCGAACCGGGATAGTTTCCCTTCCCATCCCAATCCCGCCCCCGGGCGCTCTCCCTGTGTCCCTCTGCGCGCGCAGCCGGAAGGCGCCGCTCCCGCCCCGCCCCGCCCCGGCGCGCCGCGTATTTAGCGGGATCCCGGCGGGAATCGGCCTTTCCCTTTCCAGCGGGGACGCAACTGGAGCGGCCGCGCCTGCCCGCCTCTGTTCGGGGTGCGTGGATGGATGTGGCGGGGCCCGGCCGCGCCTGCGGGGCTCCCTTTGGCGGAGGAGCCCCGGGCGGTGGCTGGGAAGGGGAATGCCCGGGCGTGGGACGTGCCCGTGCTGATCCGTGGCTTGGGAGCCGTCCCGCCGTGCCCCGGCCTCGGGCGTGGGAGCGGCCGCCGAGTCTGATGAGTACAAATTGAAAGAGGGGAAATCTGGGTTGGGTACGGGAGGAAATTCCCTACTGTGAGGGTGGCGAGGCCTGTGGAACAGGAAGGCTGTGAGCGCCCCAAGCCATGGCGGCGTGTAAAGCAGCCGGGCTGGATAAGGCCTCGAGCAGTCCGGGCAAGCGGGCGGTGTCCCTGCCCGTGGCGGGAAAGGGTTTGGGCTGGATGCTCGCTAAGGTCCGGTCCACATCTTTAACATCCTGTGGTTCCGCGATCCCGCCGTGTGGATCCGCAGCGATCCGTGTGGTTCCTCAACCGCCCGACCCCCGTCGTGCTCCTTGGAGCAAGTCCTGCCTCGGCAGTCCGGACATGTGCTCGTTTGGAGCAGTCGAGTGATTTCTGCCCTTCTCGGAGGAATTAGAAATGGTCCCGGGTTGTTAATGTGGGAAATCGGGATTTTTTGACATGGCTGGTCAAAGCAATGGCTGTAATCTCAGGAACTGCAGGGATGGTTTCGGGTGCTTTTCTAAACAGCCAAAGCTGTCACTTGAACGAGGAGGGATTGTCACACTGCTGTGGCTGTGCCTGTGTTCCCCTGGGCGCTGGGGTGGCACAGTTGAGGCTGACACTCCAGCCACAGGATGCCCAGGAGAGCCGGTGCCGTGGGAGACGAGATGGACCTAATTACGGAGTGCCACGTGGTGGCTGCTTGGAGCTGTCTCTTGGCTCATCAAGTCTTGAAAAGAATGACAGCTTGGACATTCAGAGACACTTGGTTTTGCTGACAGATCGTTTTCATCAGCAAATGCCTGTCATAATTCAAAAGATAAATTACCTTTTTTTTCCTTTAGGGAATTGGGCAAGGGCTGAGGTGACCCAGACTATGCCCTTGTTTGGGTTATAGGCACGGATCCAAACTGGTGGGGTCTGGCAGGGACAGGGCCCCAGGAGTATCAGCAGCCTCTGGGATAATGCTCTCCTGCCTTACAGACTGTGGTGTGTGTGCTGAGCTCAGTTCAGCTGGTGGTAAAACATCAGTGAGTTCCCCAGAGTGTCCCATGTGAGCTGGGGTTAAAGGCTGCACCCTGCCAGGGTGCTCCTCTCCCTGGCCTGGCTGGTCATTAGGAGCACTGTACTTGTCCTGCAATTAGTCATTGGAGCTTGTTGTATGAAAATGGTCATGCCTCTGCTTAACCTTGATCTCAGCTGATGCTCTGTCCCAGGTAATTACAAGGAGAGCATGGGGTTCCTGTTTCTTGGACTGGCTTACTGTTCCCAAAGAAGTGTTAATGTTTTCTGCTGCTGGCTCAGCAATGGAGCTGTCTGAATCAAATATCTTCTTTTCATTGTTTTAGGCAAAAAGTGAAGGTCAAGATGAGTTTGCTGCTGGCTTTGGGAATCCTCAGTCTGGACTCTGCCATGCCTTGCAAGCAGAAAGATGCCACGTGAATTCTGGGGCTACAGAAGTAAGTCTTACTGTACTTAAAGTAATCCATGCTGGCACTTCAGCTGTGTCAATCTTGAAATATATTGCAAAGGGAAAGGTGGCTGTGGTAGTAAGATTCACCTGTAGAAAGATAATCAGCATCTGGGGCTTGAATGTAAGAAAAGGGGCTTGCATTTTTGTGCCCAGACAGCTGTTTTTCTCTTGGATGTACTCAGTCTGTTTTGTGCATAGCAGTTAAAATGAAGGCTCTACTTCACCTTATGGAAGTACAACTCTTGAGACAAACTGAACCAATTCCCTTGTATTTAGTACCTGGAAAAAGCAGCCTTACATAGGCAGGAAACTGCTGGCATCGTGATGATACCCTTTGCCGTTTACCCAACTGAATGTTGTGATGAGCACTGTTGTATATCTGATGTGCCAGCTAATCAGTAGGGTTTTCCACTTTGATTTGCTCCTGTCATTTCTGATTTTGTTTATTTTTTTCAAGGTTCTGTGACATCAGATGATCACCTCCACTGTCTTCCAGCCTTGTGCCAGCAGGAGAGCCCATCCACTTGTGGAAGTGTGGGTGTTTAAGGAGGTCAGTTGCTTTTCTACTGTCACAGTGCTCAGGCTCCTGCAGGCTGTACTGCCATCCAGGGAAAGCCTGTACTGGCCATGTTGGCTACCATCCTTTCCTTGTGGTACTGCTACAATTCTTCCAATTTGCAAGAGCTCATGGGAGAAACTGGGGAGAAGCAAGGATAAAATGTTGTGCTCTTTCTGCAGAAAACCCCTTAATATTGCTTATATAATAAATAGTGATTTATAAAGGAATTCTATTTCAGTCTACCCTTAAAGAATAATTTTTCTGGCATAATGATGAGACTTTTGCCGTTTACCCCTCTGAATGTTTTTTGATGTGTATCTTGAGATCTGAAATGCCAGTGAGGGCAATACCTTTGTGTAAGATTAATTAAGGGTACAGGAAACTAACTCATTATTGTTATTGTTCTTAGCTTGAAAGCAGCAGCCTGGAAGGTGGAGTTCTAATGCACTTGGAAATGCTTCCATTGCCCTTCCTGCTCGTCAGAAATCCTGCTTGGTTCCACAGTACGGCAGGGAGTAGCTGTTCGCTGAAAATTAATAATCCTGGAATGAAGTTTGGGGCAGAGTGTCACTCTAGAAAGAGAAGCGGCCTTCTGGGCAGTCTGAAGACTTAGTATCAATTTTTGAGTGTATCAAATAAATGGATCAAAAGTGAATAAGGCAAAGATTAAAATGTGGGAAAACTTGGTGCTGTCTAAATGAGTGTTTACAGTGTTAGTAGTAGGTATGAAATAAAATCTTGGATTTCTGTTTTCAGTAGCTTATTTTTTAGTTGAGGCTATGGGAGCAGTAGCACTCTGATCCTGCTGGATGACATCCTGGGCATGAGTAGCACAAGCCTTAATTATTCAGTTTGTCCAGATTTGACAGAAGTCTGGACAATTTTACTGCAGCTTTTTATTTAAGGTGTATGTCTTGGATGCAAGGCTTGCTGAGGATTATGCCTAGTGCTGTATCCTTACTAGGAAGATGAAACACAGGAAAGCCTGTAGCTGGGGAACCATAGGGTGCTCCAAAAACTCATCTCCTACCACATGTTCTTAATTTGTTTTTACAGTGAGGTATACAGAGCTGAACTCACTGAGCTACCTGCTTACCAGGTTGTCTAATATTCTTTTACCTAACTGCAGCACTCTGCTATCCCCTGCAGTCTATATAACATAATGTGGAAACACTGGGTTTTGCAGGTTGGGGTGGTTTGGTGGGTTTCTTTTGTGGTTTGTTTTGTAGACTTTTTTGTTTTGTTTGGGTTTTGGCTGCAGGAGCATCTGGCATCCTTGTCTAATCTAGTGTTGCTGTAGTGTAAAAAAAAGACAGAACATGAAGCAGTATGATCATACTTTTATACATTTCAAAACCTATACAACATGAGTAAGTAAACTTGACTTAGCATACACCATGACTTAAACTATGAAAAGAAGATTTTTAATGTTTTAAAAACTCCTTAACCCTTTGGGTGGGTGATACATTTGAAAGGAAGCAACAAGAAAAACTGCTGAAATGAAACATTCAATTCTGAACTGGTGGTTTAATTCATAGTTGTAATCTTATTAAAAATCCTGAATCCTAAATTACTCCTTGCTTGGAGTGGTAGCCAGGAAGAGACTACAGGCCCCTGGTTGGGGCTCTATTCTGAAGCCAAGGCTTTCCAGGATGAAGACATCCCTCCTGCATTCAAATAACTCACAAAACTTGTAATTCAAGTCCTGTCAACTATGCTTTATTCCTTGGTAAAACATCACTGAACTATCTTCTAAGTCTTTAGTAATTTTGGATTTCTAACTGCAGCCTCTCAAAAAACCAAAGCCTCAGGCTTTACTTGGAGTTTTTACTCTTCATTAGTGTTAATGTGAATTCCTGGGCTGTAGGCAGAAATAAACTTTAGCAGTTGATGGTGGCACTGCATGAGGTAAATATCTCTCTCTTGCAGGGAGTTTTCATCACTGAGCTCAAATGGAAATACAGGATTTGGTGCCACACATAGTGGAGATGTGCCTAGGCAAAGAAGAAATTAACCTGTAAGACTTGATATTTGCCAGTACTTTGGGGGAAAAAAAGAGCTGTGATGCAAATTATGTAGCAATGCAATCCTAGGTCATAATTCTTACCTTGCTTCCAAATCTGTGTGTGAACAAATAATGGCTGATGCTTAAAAAACAAAAGTAGTCCAGTGTTTTTTGTTTCCCCAGGGAGGGAAATCTGTCCTTGGTTTAGCCTGAGCCAGTGTTAGAAGAGCAATGCCTTAAACAAACCGGTATGAAGGACAGACTTGGTGCTGGCCTGTGGCCTCATTACATACTGCACTGAGACAGACTGACAGACTTCTCCAGTACCAGTCTTCAGCAGTGGGAGTTCTGGGCTTTGATTTGAAATTACCTGCTATTGCAATCAATGGATGTAGAATTTGCTCAGACTGGCAGATGTGCCAGTGATGCACCCAGACCTCAGGAACTGCTGTGCATTATTTACCGTGTTTCAGGGTCAGCGATGACTCGAGCAACAAGACCGCAATCACTGCATCTTCCTCAAGTACTCTCTGCCTTAAACTGAGCTTGGCATGAGCCTTAGCCAGCGAAATCCTAAGAGATCAATAGAAGCATGTCAGAAATAAAAAATAACTGCAAGCATGAATGCAATGTGTATTGCCCTGTATCAAGCACTTTTGTGAATTAAAAGTTAACACTGGGGTGGTTTTTTCATACTTCAGCTCTGCAGTTACACTTGCCACTGACAAAATACATATTATGCAGGAACTAGAAAGTTTTATATATTATGCATGCTAAAAAGTGGAACTTGGCATGTTATCTTTTTCTCCTCCCATAATAAAGCTGTACATATTTAAATCCCTTTTTTTCTAGATAGCTTTAATAATGCATGTTTTGTAAATAGCTGGGTTGTTGATTTTTTTTTTTGCCTGGCAAAGTTGTTTGAACTTGGGTTTCTTTTAACAGAGTCAATATATAAAATAAATTGCATTCATAAATAGTAAGATTGTTTATGCTTGAACTTTTCAAAACATGAATCTTACGTAGCTTTTTATTAAACAAGCTCCTGAGCAGATTAGCACAGTTTCTCTTTGAAAATGGGAAGTAGGACATACAGAATTTTTAGAGCAGAGGCTGATAATGTTGATCCATGAATGGAATCTCTTCTCACCCTACGACTTGCAAGATAATAGCCCTGAATGAGACTTTCTGCTTCTGAACTCAGTTCAACATGAAGATTCCTAGCAAACAAAATAAACTAGAGAGAGGGCATGAACTTTAAATATTTAACAGAAAAATAAGGAATTGACCTTTTTTCACACCTTTTAATATACCAGTGGCATAGTAATACAGGCTGGACAATATATTCTACAAACAGCTTTACTAGTAAAGATAGTCGTCACCATTTGGCTATACTGAATAAAAAAAAATATGAAGGATAATAATAAGGACACATCTTGGATAGTAAACAAAATTATAGAATAGTTTGGGTTTGAAGGGATCTTAAAGGTTATCCTGTTCCAACTTTACTCCAGTGGGACACTTTCCACTAGACCAGGTGGCTCAGAGCCCCATTCAGCCTGGCCTTGTGAACACTTCAAGGGGGAATCATCTGTTAGTTATGCTACAGCTATTGACAATTTAATTAGAATTCAATGTTATCTTCTACTGATGGTTGTAAACTTTTTGGTCAAAAATAGATACTGGAGATCTGTTCTTATATGAAAGTTAACGTGGAATGTTTTCCAGAAACAAGCTCAAACTGTATTTATTACACTGACCCTTGTCAAGATCTGAAGCTGCTTTTGTCAATGATCCTAAGAATGCTAATGGAAATATGGTGAGGGAAAGGGCAGAAAGTGAGTATTAAAAGTAAGCAGACAGCAGAGAGAACTTTCTGATGCCAAACCCAGTATGATATTCAGAAATATAATGCATTTCTAAATTATTGTGTGTAATTTGTTACCTCCTCATAATCCTGTGTTCTGAACTGCTGTGAAGCTTTGTACAGCATGGCTTCAGGATGAATGGCTTTTTTCAAGGTATGATGTACAACAGGAGAAGACAGGCGACAGGAAGGAAACTCATTGTAGATCAAAAGCCCAAAACCATCTACAAGGTTAACTGGAATCAAACTCACATCCTAAGGAAAAGATCCACAGAAAGAAAACATCTATATCTTTATTTTGGGGGTTTGACTTGGAGAAGCATCATAGTGTTTTATATCTAAAATATCCTATATCCACTTATACTGCAAAACTATCTAATTAATTACCTGTACTACTTGGTAAAATGTTGTTTGAATGACACTTACTTTTTTGGGAAAGCTATCTCATCTTAGAAGATACTTGATTTAAAGTTACTTAAGTTGTGACTTTCTGGGAACTCCTAACAAGTTTTATTGTTTTCATTATTTTATTGGTGGAAATAAACACCAGTGACAGCTATAGCACAGTTCCTCTCAGAACAAGGCATGTGCTTTACCATCTGTCCTATTAGAAAGTTCTCCTTGTGTATATATTTCTTTGAGGAAGAGTCCACATCTACAAAGGACCAAAAGTTGGTCTGAAGTGAAACAGTGACTTGTTGGTCAGCCTCTTCTCCATACTTCTTCCCAGGAATAAAGACTGTTGTTGTTCTGCTCTCTAGCACTAGGATAAGACAAAATTCATCAGTTACATGATGGATTGAGCTTAGCTATAAATTCTAGTCCCACACACATCTGAATTCAGTCATGATTATGATTTTGCTGATTGTTATGATTAATGAATTTCTGTAATGTAGCAGATTTAAGTTGACAGGACCTTGGCTTTTTTGTCCTTGTGTCCTACACAGCCCCATTAAAAACAGAGCACAGATTTTTGCAGCATTTGAGGGCCATAAACTGGGGAGCAAACCTAGCCTTAAATCTGCATATTGTTCAGTTCTGTCCTCTCATTAGGAGTGGGAGATTACCAGACTGTAGAAGTTCAAGTTTATCCTTTTTATATGAACTTAAGTCTCCTATGTAACAGATGCCACCCTTGGCAAGCACAGCGCTGCAGGCTTGAATACTGGCACTTCCAGTTCCGTGTTTATCTTTGGACACAGAGGGGAAAATGTCACTGGAAGGTGGGTGTCGTATGCCACGGGGCAGAAGACATAAGCTGTAATTCAGAAGCCTGGAGGATTAAATAATTCTGTCAGTCATAAATTGTTAAATTATTAGCCTCTAAAAAAACCTTGATAAGTATTAAGGCTCACTTAGAAACAACAACAACAAAAAATCCTTAACATGAAACCAGCATCAAAACTAACTGTTTAAATACAAAAGGTTCAAGCCTGCTTTCTAACAGCTGCCATCAAGACACTTTCTTATGGATTAAACATCAGGCAAATCATGGGTTGCTGAAGTAAATCCTAGGAAATCAAAGATGTCTCATCATTTAACCCCACATTGTTAACTCTCTTTTTATTCTACAGAAACTTTTCCAGTGATTTAAAATTTTAGAGGATTAGTAATTCTGGCCATCTGGGAAAAATGAAAAGGCTGGAACTGGTAAGCTCTGCCTTCCTGAGTTACACACTCCCCTCCAATTCTTTTGAGAAATATAAAAAATCTTTTTCATCCCCTGTACTATGTTCTTTGGCACAGAGAGGTTGCAAATTGTCTGTCTGGTTCCACAATCAATGCTTCTTAATGATTTTAAGATGTCAGAACATGGTTTGCCCCACTGTTATGACCTGGGAGAAAATTACTAAGTAAAATTACTAAGTAAAATTAGTAAGAATTAGTAACTAGGGTATTGCAGCAATGGAAATATGTAGGAAATGCCTACTTTGACAGGCTGCTGATAGTGAACACTGTGCTAATGCAAAATAGTACAAATTACAATATCAATCATGATTTACAATGTGCAACTGTTTAAATATCAACCAGATGTTTTGATTCTTACAACACAGAACTGCTGTTTGTCTTAAGAAATCTTAACCTGTGAAAAAAGAAATCTTGCAGTTCAGGTTTTTAAAAATTTGAACTAATTCCTACAACTGTTAAATTTTTAAAAGGTCAAAGTTTTGGGATGTTTTTCACAACAAAATATATTAGTGAATTGGTTGAATAAATTCCAAATGAAAATAAAATTCAGGCCCCTTTCAGAGATCTTGAGTTATGACAGGAGAAAGTGATTTTGCTTAAATTAATGTAAATCTGAGCATATTGTACTTTTCTGCAGTGCATGTAAGATTATGTCAATAGTTTATTATTGCATGAATAGGTAAATACATAAAATTTATAGTGAAAAATATTTAAAGGCTACAAGCAGCAGATTTATGATTATGTGTAAAGATGCATGTGAATTCTGATACCTTATATGAATGGTTTTTATGAAAAAGAGATAAAAATGTAAGTATCTATTTATACACTGGTTATTTATTCAAAAGGCTGATAGCTGGGAATCCGTGATGAGAGAGCTTAAAGTGACACAAGGTTTGAAAAGTTGAGCCCTTTGTTTTTGTTACCAGCTTCTGGGACAGCCTTCAGTTTTGGTTTTAGAGGAATGAGCTTTTATCTGAACTCTGCAAACCAGTGCTAGTGTTAAATTTTTACCGCAATCTTACGAGAGTTTTCAAAAGTTTTATAATTAATGAAGTTCTGATCTAGAGTTATCATGTGGAAGAAAAATGTCCAAGGGATAAAAATTGAGTATTTAACTAAGTTGGAGCCTTGTATATTCTTTTAAAATAAAGTCTGTAGCTTTTCATGTCAGACCAATCCTATTATCTTTAAAAAGACTAGACTTTAGGTTCTAATTTCTGTGGGAAAAAAGGAATCTCTTTACCTGTCAATTACCAGTGGGTCACTAGTCATAATCAAGAGATCCAGATAATCTGAATTTTCTTGTTCACATGTCTGTACTAGACTCAGCAATATTGCAAGTTTAAGAGTATTGTAAGTGCCTGGTGGAACAACTTGAGAAGCAAAGATGTTGGCCAGGACAGCAGTAAACCTCCAGCATGAACTTGAAGTCAGTGAGAGCAGATACTTAAAATTCTCACTGACAAAAGAAGGACCTAATGGAAACAAAGTACAGGTGAACAAACACATTGAAGAGACCTGTGCAGGTAAGTTAGAACAAATCACCATTGGAGTCTTCATACAAAAAACTTACCAAGAACAAATATATCTTTGTATTAAGCACAAATTCGGAATGTAAGCATCTGACACTGTTAATTTTACTTCTAAAAAGGTGGCAGACGTGATCTGTTAGAACTCATGCAATAAGAAAGGAAAAGCAAACTGAAATATCAGGTTCATTTTATATGATTACAAAGTACTTTCCAATGGATAGGAGAAGATGGAAAGAGAAGTTGAAGATCCACTACACAATTAGGGAGTTTCTCAATGCATGGAAAGCAGGCAAAAGCAGATACTCTCCAATAATAGCAAGTACACATTTCACGCTGTAAGAGGAAAGTCCCCAAGTGGTTTTGTACTCTGGACCTCTAGATAATAAAAACTGAACCAATTATCAAGATTTTTTCCAGGAGGTTTTCCAGGGTTTAAGTCAATTTTTAATGGAACTTTCTTACCATTTGGTTTGTAGAGCTGTACACTATTGACTTCTATACATGCAGTCATTTGTAGGCCATTTTGTACACAAGCTGGAATTCCTATAATCCTGTAGTGGTTTCCTATTGTCATTTTATTGGCCAGTTCATCTGCAAATAATAAAAAACTAAGTGAAGGGGGTAAAGCTACAGATATGTTAGGGCATGGAAACAGTTTTAAAGACATGGTCAGAAAACTTCTACACATTCTGAACATTTGATTTTATGATTTAACATTGGCAGAAAACAGCTGGAGGCCAGATTGATAATGGACTAGAATAAAATGAAACATACAATTTTAATTATTTAGTGCAAAAGATAAGGAAGGCACACCAGGTTAGGTAAAATAGATTTCATGAAAAAGAAAATGGACAATGTATTTAGTCCTGCATAGAAAGGAAAATTAATAATTTTTTGCAAGTATATTTCCTACTCTAAAGTTTGTGGCATCACCATTATCAGTCACTGTCCTATAAAATGTCAGGGAAAAAACCCAACACAATAAAAAGGAGATACAAACTACACAGATTTCAAAAAGACCCACAAATAGCTTTGTGAACCTTTATATTCTTGTGCACCTTAGGAAACCAAATCCCACTTATTTTTTGAAAATGAGAATTAGATCCAACCAGATCTCAATCTCAGCCTGAGAAACACTGGAACCACACTGAGCACTAGAGCCAGCAGAAATTTACTGCACGCAACCCTCAGTATCTTGACCATAGATTGTTCTATAAATTTTTATTATAATTTTAGTACTACTAGTTCTTTCTATTTAGTTTTCAATAAATGAACCATAGAATTCCCCAGACTTTTAGAATGGATGAGGATTTTTGTTGCTTGTCTCTGTGTTTGTTTGGGGTATTTTTAAGAATGGAAGTATGTTGCTGAGTTGTGATTTTAGTTGGGTATTAACATTAGAAATCATGTAATGTTTGTGGTGGAGGTAGTGGTAGTAGAAACCAAAAATCCTGATGGAATGTGGAAAACAGCTGTATTGAGTAAGGATGTTAAATATACATGAAGTTAGTACAGAACAGCATGAGCAAAGGAAGTAGAAAGGAGGAAAAAAACAAGCAACAGTTGTAGTAAGGCACTGCTGAGCTGGGCAGGGGATTTTAATTAAATGGAGGTGTAAAAGTGACACGAGAATTTTGCTACGGACACTCTGCAATCACCTGTGCACACTGCTTTGTCACCTAGCTACTTTTTATAAAACTTAGAAGGGGGAATACAGAAAGAACAGCAATATAAATAATGACTTTCACCATTTTAGCAAAAAAAAAAAAAAGGAGCTACAATTGCAAGGGATTCTTATAGAGATCAGTTCTAAAACATATCTGACAGAACTCCAAAGTTCAGCTTACCTCTCAAGAACAATGTAAATGCTTGAATCCTAAAATGTGATTTATCAATGGAATATCCTTTCAAAGCATTCAGAATTTTAGCATCAATCATTTCAACTATTTGTTTATCTTTCAAAAAAAGGCAAAGAAAAAGGTTAATTCTCTTGAAAATATCTCTTTTTAAAAGACTGGTGTATTTTAAGTTGGCTTTTCCCACTTAAATATTTTGTTTACTTATTATATAACAGAAGTAGGAAACTACCAGATCTAAAAGTAAGATTACATAGATCCTACCACCAAGTACTCTAAATTTCATGTCTTCCTGCAGTGGTGAGGAACACAAGCTACACACAAAATCAGTCCTCACTGTAGCAGACTCTGTGGCTCCAGGGCAATGCACTCTGATGCACCGAAATCCTAAAAAAAAATAAATTACCAACCATTTAAAAGGAGGGCATAGTTCTAGTTTTAAATTTCCCAGGGAGAACAGAAGCAATTAAAATACTGGACAGTGAAATTCTAAATTTATTATGTGTTTCTTCAGATGAGCCTCCCTTACATATGGCACTAAAATAACCCATGTGATTTATTGTGTTTGGCCACGAGATGGCAGTTTCCCACTGCACATTCCCAAAATGAACAGCTTGGCCGGGCTTTCTTGAGGAGTGAGCCACTGCGGCTTCTGCCTGCCGTGGGAATGACACGGGATATGGATAGTCCTCGTAAAGATGTCTGGGTGACTTAATCTGCTGACTCCAAACTCTGGGATTTGTATCTCTTTTATAACTGTATGGACTCTCTTACAGGAGCAACAAAAAACAGCCTTAAAAGTACTTAGGGCCTGTCTCTGCAAAGTACAAGCAGTTCAGTAAGACCCCTCAAAGCAGTAGTTCCACAGAAGTCAACTACTCATCAAAGCACCACTTGTTCTGTGCTAGGAGCTTTTGCCAGCCACTTAAACGTATTGCCCTGTGGTGTTTTTTCATAGACAGTTTCACAAAAAAAAAGGTATGTTACTAGTTTAGCTAATTTACTTTTGAGATATTTTGTTGTTATTTTAGATATTTAAGTATTAAGTTATTTAAGATATTAAGTATATTCAAGTTATACAGGTGACTTAGGTTTTCTCCTATAAACTAACTTCAGCATTAGGAAAAGGGATTGCTGGCATAGTTTCCAAAACATTTCCATGTTCTTCCAAAACATTTAATAATGCTGAACAAGTCCACTCCTTTCAATTAACAAAAGTCCTGCTGTGTTCATTACAAAAATGTATGCATATGTAATAAAACTATATAGCAAAATACCTTTGTTAGGCTAGGTTTTAATGTCTTATTACCAAATTTATTTAAAAGCTTTTGAAATAGTACAGATTAATTTTTGTAATTTTTACTACCTTCAGAGAATGGACAGGTTTCCTCAGTACAAAGAAATCTTGCTCCTTGTGTGTATTTTGTTACAGTTCCCATTGCAATCACTATCCCTTCAGACATATAAAATCTTTGAGATGTGTAATTAAAGGGATATGCAGAAAGACTCAGAACATAACTCGGTAAAGGTGGCAAATGTGTTGGTTTCAGCAATATACTGATCTAGCAAGAGACACAATAACATTAACATAAAAACATATTTTTATTTAAAACTGCTTTACTTTTTATGGACAAACACACCATGTGATACATAACTGTTAAAAAAAATCAGAAACACATGAAGAGTAACTAGGTTTCATATTAATTAACCTCACAATTGCAATGTGGTAGGGTGAGACTTCCAGCTATTTTTAATTATTAATAATTTAAATAATCCTGCAACCAAAGGGAAAATGAAAACTTAATACAACAGTATTTGCTAATATTTTACTATACTTAGAAGATTCAAGATCTAAATGGAGAAAACCAATGGCGACTCACCTGGGCTTCTGTCTGCAATTGTTCAATTAATGATAGTGTCTTAATAGCTAAAAAGCATACCTGTGATGGAAAAATAACTTCATTTAAGAAAGGAAAATCTTGTTAAAATTCAGATGATGCACTTTTGCCTATTAATCTGTTATGCACTTACTGACTGAAAAATCTGTGCAGCTTGCAGAGGATTATGAAGAATATAGTTTCCCAGAGTTGCATCCAATTCAGCAATGTCAGAAGGATTAATTGAAATAATGAAACGATAAACAGCATAACTTTGTTTTGAGTCTGTAAGAGCAAAAAGTATTTTAAAATAATGGATTTGTTAACATAACACTATGTATCAATTCAACAGACTATGTATTGAGTAATACCATTATATTCTTTGCAATCATGCACAAATTTCTGAAGGCCACCACTCCTGTCAAGGTAGACAAGGATAACTTCCCTCATTTTCTGTATTTCAGGATCCATCTTCCAAGATCTTTGCACACTTTATCCAGCTGTGGGAATAAACTATGAAGAAATGATGGTAGCACTGGCCATGCTGTAACAGTAATAATAAAGGTACATACTAACAAAGCCACACAAAATTAAAATAGTCTCTTTTTGTAGCTAGGCAATTCTTGAAGGATTTTAAAAATTCAGTTCAAAGCTCTTTCCAATGACTGACACATACTCTATTTCTAGAGTAAATTTCTGAAGAATGCCCTAGTGTTTTCATTTCCTTGGTGAATTATTTCACTCTCCTAATTCCCTAACCCATGAAATTAAAGCGTCTGTTTAATTTAACCTCCCCTGTAGATTTTATAATCAGTCTATCAAGAGTAAGACTTAAAATTTTATCTCCCTTATTTGAGAAGTCTGTCATAGCTGTTAAAAGTGTGAAACTGGGCAACATCCCTCTTCTTAAAATTTGACCTTCCTACCCTGCTGTGATCTCCTGTAGCACCTACTTAAGGTGATGATCTTGCACTTACTTCCATGCATGTACACAGATGTTCAATTCTGATTCCCATTGGCAAAGCTTTTACAACTACAGTTTTGGTTTGGAGGCTGATCTTGCTCTTTAGTGCAGTTTTCATTGTGTATTACCCACATCTCTTTCTATTTAATTTTTTTTTAAGAGCAGAGTCTTGTACCATGAAGCACTACTTTGCAGAATTTAGAAGGAGAATTACTAAGGCCAAAATATGGTATCTGGTATATATGCATTTGTTTCAATGTCTTTCATTGAAACATTTTCTTCTGCAAAATGTCCATAGTTCTCTCTGTAGACGACCAATATGAAACAACACGCAAATCTTCAAAAATAAGACTTACCCACCTTGTTAAGGATAGGACATGGAATTACTGAGCTGATGAGGGATCAAAGCTCACAGCATATGAGAGATTCCCTGTAGGAATGCACAGAAATGACTTTGGGAGAACAAACAGATCAACATCCAAGGGGAGTAACCACATTCCAGCACAAATGCAGTGTGGCAGCAGCGTAAAGCCTGTGGCCTGAGACCTGCACACTGTGGGCTGAAACGTGTTTAATGCCTGAAGTAACAAAGGCACAAGTTAAAAGACAATTTATAATAGGGATTCCCCCCCATAAAGAGTAATCTTTGGGATTACTTCTGCACGATTACTATTCCATCCCTTGAAATATTCAGCAAGAAGGGGTTAAAGAAATGTACACATATAGATCCACTGTAAATCCCTGGAGCCTGTGTTACCCGGGCTGGACACGCAGGACACCACATAAGGACTGAGCTATGGCCCCGCTCATTGTGCACTGAACAGCCAGCACCTAAGCTCTGGAAAATAAAGCCTGACCAGGGTGATTGATGATAGTGTTCACCAGTGTCCCCACAGCCTGCTAACCCCACTCCAGGTGTGACTCGGCACATCGGCAACTCCTGCTTCGCTGCAGCTTCCACGCCACCGGCACCCCTGCCTCACAGACCTCCCCACCAGCTGTTCACCAGGCTTCCTGCGCCCCGTCCTCCCCCGGCGCTGCCGGGTCTGCAGGAGCGGGCACCGCGGGGCCCGGGCTGCCCTCAGCCCCCGAGGCCGCTCCCTGTGCCCGCGGCGGAGGCAAGGCCGCCCTGTACGGCCCGGCAGCGAGGGCCCGGCAGCGGCGGGACGGTGCTCCCGGAGCCGCCCCCTCAGCCCCTCAGCCGGCGGCGCGGGGAGAGCCGCGGCCCGCAGGGTTCGGCCGCGCAGGGGCAGCGACCGCGCTCAGGGAAGACAATTCCCAGCCCATCCCACACCCACAGCCCCAGCCCCGCGGCCACCGCCGGGACTGGCGCCTCGGCCCCACACAGCTCCTGCCTTCACCCACGGGCAGGGCACCGGGCACGGCACCGGGCACGGGGCATGGCTCTGTCAGTGTGCAAAGCACTGCGGCAACCTACTTACAGAACCATTGTCTCTCATCAATACACACTGCACATTTAACTGTTGCCTTTAGCACGGCAGGCACTCCCAAACTTAGCTCTCCGGGAGAGCACCTCTGAACCCTATCTGCGTCGTATTTCAGTTCACATTTTTACAACCATCGTGCTTTTCAGTGTTTCCTACGGTCTCTCGTTCCTCCCCCTCAGGCCGAGAGATCGGAGACCACAGCAGCACGCAGAAAGGCCGGCTCCTCATGGGCTGCTTGGGCTCCCTCTCTGCAAGGGGAGCAACAATCAATCCTCTTCTGCTACAGACAGGCAGAACAAAAGCCCAAAAGCCCAAATTTTGCCTCCCTCTATTACCAAACCAGGAAAGGAGTAGCACAGGTGGTTCCTGTGCAGGTCCACTCTCTCCTCTAGGGTTTACCACCTCTTTCAGGTATCACTTGTCACAGCTCAGCCCTGGGCGAGGCAGCTACAACACTCCAAACACACGAATTACTTGGAAACCATCCTCATGGGATGCACAGAGATGTGGAACAAGAGCACAGGGCACAGGAATACCATGAGGCTTTATTGCCTGATGTTAAACAGTCTGTTAACCTTTATTTCAAAGAACTTAAGTACTTCATTCACACTTTGCCAAAAAGGCAGACTCTGCAGAAGGAAAAAGCTTAATAAGCAATTTTAAGGTGCTCTTCCAAAAATAACTTCAACCGCCACACTATTTTTTAAGAACTGCTGAATTCTGATTAAAAAAAAAAAAAAAATCAAAACCCAAAAAACAACAATAACAAAACTCTTCATCCAAGTCAGGCAGCTAGGTATGAACATCTTAGAATTCAAGGCAAAAATTAAAAAGGGTGCTAGTTCCAACAATAATTTCTGAAGTATTTACTCTCCTTCCCATCCACTGTACCTCCTTGCCATAAAGAGAAGGTAGTTACAGTAGCCACATAATTACACAATAATTTCAGGAGCATACAGACTAAAAATTCAGTACAAGAATGGATACTTCCTTTCATACCACTAATTTGTTTCCCAGTCCATTAGCAAGCCATGTTAAAAAAAACCCAAAACCAAAACACAAAAACCAAACAAAAAATCAACAAACCAACCAACCAACCAACCAACCAAACCAATACACAAAAACTCAAAAAACCCAAAACCCAGAACAACTGATGACCGCCTCCCCCCACCCCTAACCAAAAGCCCCAGGGCTTTAACTTACAAATTATATTAATGCCAAAGAAACTAATCACATAGTTGTTGGTTGTCCTGAACAGCTTTTTTCAACCCTTGCAGAAGAGAACTATGGAAAATAAGTGCCAAACCACTATTCTGCTCCCACAAATGATACAGCTCCTTCCTTCCACCCCTGCCAATGTCAATTCTTACTTTTTACCCAATCACTCCTTCCAAAACCTCATATAGCAACTGCTAAGCATCACTTAACCACTGTGCAGGAGACTGTGCTCTAGGAGATAAGCAATGAATCCTGTTTTACTTTCCACTTTTCTAATGTATTGACAAAACATTTATTTCAAAAGACTTATGATTTGATACTCTCTCCCCCTAGGTTCACAATTCTTATCAGATCTGGACACAGTATATTTATTTTAGCTGCTTTTTTTGCCAAAGCCAAGGTGACTTAGATACTGAAATTTATGTAATATTCATTCAATTTATGTATCATTATGATGCATCAGTATCTAACCAGACTTCTCTCAAATCAAGGCATTTAACTGAATCTATTTGTGAACAAAAAACACTGAACGTTTTTGGAGTAACAGACAAAAATAAGTTGTTATTTACAAGTAATATATATAATAAAACTACTACCATTATATGCCTTTTATACACTGTAACTGCAGTCAATTTTTGCATTGTTTAAAAAAAATTTCCTTAAACAGAAATTGTTCAGAATTATGTTTGTCCATACATGTGTATGTTATGAGAAATACAACAGCTTTTCACATTTTTTAAATTATCAGTGTAATTTACATTTTTCCCCCAATATCAAGTGAAGATTTTAAAATGGTTTAAAATGAAACACAAAGACAAGTAGCTATGAGCGCTGAAATACAATTAATTTGGAACATAAGAGTGTTTTAAACTACCAATCTGTGAGAGAAATCCCTAATATTTGGCATGATCATCTTACCACCCACCCCCAAAATGTCAAAGCTAATTGACTTACTTTTAAAGTAACCATGATTATTGCATATTAGATCTTTGGAGAAGCAGAGCTTTAACCAAAAATATTTTTAATGTAGTTGAAATATAGACATACTTAGCTTAGGGAAGAAAGAAAAGTAGAAGACGTAATAAGTAATGTTATCAAATCAATCCAGTTAATTTTTTCTGTCCTTGCTTTGAGTAATCCCCCATACCTCAGATAATCCAGTTGAGTCAATGGATACTCCAGCAAGTACAAGAGCAACAATCCAGTTTTATGTGACCAAGTTTTCATTCTGAGGAAGTTCTTTAAGAATCTTGATCCTTAACATGTATCATTTAAGTGCTGACAGGTAAATTAACACATATTCCAAACTGTTAACAGGGAAAACATTTACCTTTTTTTAAACCAGGATATACAAAAGACAATTTGCATAGTTACAATTCAAGCACAAAGTCACTGTAAATAAGTACAAAAGCATTTATAAATTTACTAAATTTGCTGCTGTTTGTGCCAGTCAAATTAGATAGGTATGAATGTAAACTTGAAGGGATTGAGGAGAACAGTCAGTGTTTTTGCTTAAAAAATACATAGAGAATGCTTTTTAAAGGTTTTAAAAAATATTTTCTGCAGCAGGAACAAACAGTTCAAACCCCAAAGAAAGCCATCCAAAATGCCCACATTCTTCCTATACAGCAGAGAAAGTTTGTTCATAGGTTTCAAACCTACATACAAGACGAGGCACTATTTACGCTATTTTGGAATGTGTCCATACCCTAACATTTCAGTCCAAACCACTCTTTGCTAATAAGTCCCTAGGAAAACCCATCTTCAGAAGGTGGTGCATAAGAAAATCCAACAAATGCATCATCTGCCTCTAGGACACTGGCATTAACAATGTTGTAGTCAGAAGAAACACAAACTGAGTATGGGACCATTTCTTCTGTGAACACTGCATCAAAATTCCCAATATCGTCTGGTCCAACCTAGAGAACAGAAGGATCTGTCAGTTATCAAATTAATACAGTGTTTTAAACTTGTCCTTGTCCTTGAGATTCCAAATTTAACTCTCAAAGCTATCTATTTTGTTGTTATATTCTATTTAACTATATAAATTTAAGGAAGCACATCACTCTGTCTCTGAAAATAGCTATTAAAAAGCTGGGGTTTTTTCATTGAGATTGGAGTTTTGACCAAACCCTATATTCTTAATGATCCAATAAACCTAAAAAAATATGAAAAAAGTCTCTCTTAGGGAGATAAGCTCAGTTGGTTAGAGCATGGTGCTTGGAGCACCAAGTTTATGGGTTCAGTCCCCATATGGGGCATTCATTTAAAAGCTGGACTTGATGATCCTTGTGGGTCCCTTTCAACTAACTCAGAATATACTGTGATGTGTGATCTGAGATGCATACATTACCACCATCACCACTCCCCAGGCACCTACCACATTAGGATTAAATGGTGGTGGAATCTTCTTCTGAAGAAGATCAGTCCAGCTGAGAGATTCAAAGAACGGGTGCTTCTGAATTTCAAGCTGTAGCAAATAATAAAGATTTTAGATATTTCACAACTCCATCCTGTGCATCATAGTAAACATTACTTCATCCTACATGTACATAGGGAAGTTCTTATGTGCACATCCTTATCAGTTTGTTTATTCACAATTTACTTTGCAATAAAAGTTGTAGTCGGTAAAAACAGCAATTAAAATCTGTGAGACTGCCTCTATAAACGGTTTTCCTTATAAAATCATACTTTCTGCTTTTAAGCCCGAAAATCAACAACCCTGAAGTCTACTCCAGAACAAGAATGTCTTCTGTTGACATCTGTTCCTGCCTTAAAGTTTTGTTAGTTTTTGTAAAGCACATCACTGTCCAAGAAGCAGCTGCTTCAACAGCTCTGCAATATACTTACTATTCAAGAAGCAGCAAACAGCTATGCTAAATCCTTGCATTTCACTCAGTTACAAGGTCCACAGACTAACATAAAGACTGCAAACCAAAGACTACAAAGATCCCACCCCTAATGGATGGAGGACATCCTCTAGATCATTCCTCATATCGCACAGTTTTGAAGACGTGTAACCTTCCCACATCAACTTTTTGCGAACAAAGGTTTTGTTGCTACAGTGGGGAAATGTCTGCTGTGATTTTAAGGCTAAAAAAAAAAGCTGCTGTTTGCATGGAACTAGTGTTCCTCTTCACCTGAAGACTGGTTTCCAAATTGTTAGTATTACCACAGGACAGCCTTTTCTTTTGATTATATCCCAGTTTCACTATGAACAGTGAAACCTAGTTCTGTGCACCTTAGTGACTGCTACACCAGCAAGTGTTTTTCCTTTGCTGGCAGGTACAGAAGCAACCAAGCTCAAAATACCCCACAACAATCATTGCTCTCTTATCCCCAGCAACTTCCAGGGACAGACCCCACTGGTGTCTTTACCGAAGAAATAAAAAAGAGGAAAACGGAGACAGATGCAGCAATGCAGTTTCTATCTCCAACTATCAATCCTGTGCTGTGCACATTAATTTGGTGAGTCCCTTTAAGTGAAATAGGGCTTGATAAATTAGGACATTACTTACAAAGTCTTCCTTAGCTCCAAGTCTGCTTTGCCGATCTTTCTCCAGAAGCTCCTCCAGGATAGACCAGGCTGTAAGACTGATTCCTGGGCGCAAAACCAGGGGCTTATGAAGAATATTATCATACATCTCAGCCACATCACGGCAGTAAAAAGGAGGCTGAAAAAAAATACAAGTTCTACATTAACTTGAAGCCACATGCAACATTGTCTCATGTATTAGGTATGATCAGTAAATGATTCTCTTAGACATGTAAGACTGCTAGCAGTGAAGCAGAAATCTCCTTTTTATGCACTGCTAACTTCTAATTCAGTCATCACCACTGCCAGAACTTTACACTTGATAACTTCCCACCACCCGCCTCCTCTACTCCTATTAGTGTTCTCACTAATAAGTAGCCATAGATGCCATCCAGCTTCAAAGCTCCCACTGAACTTTCCTGAAAAGAATCTGAGAATGGCAAAACAAATCCATCTCCCTATTCAAGGTCCTATGGGAAGAGACAGAACTCAAGAGAAGTAGAAGACCAGATTCTTACTGGAGTAATTACATATGACTAGAAGAAGCATAGCAATATTTTTTTATTCTAATGCTGTCAAAAGCTAGGAGCAAACCTGGGATACCTAAGTAAAAGAAAAGTATTTTAACTTTATTTATTGCAATATTTGACAAAATTTTACTTATAAGCTGTTTTGTGTTTTTTTGTGTATTATCACTGTTGATTCAGTTTACTCTCATAGTCCCTCAAAGTGATGACTACTGATTTTGCTGATGTCTCCGATTTTGCTTTTCCATGAACTGTCAGATACCAGGGGGCAATGTAAAATCCAAAAGAGAAAAATAAGTGCTATGTAAGTACAAGACAATCTGTTAATCTCCTTAAATGGAGTATTCCAATATTATGAAAAAGTTAACATCTTTAACAACACTCAAACGTTACTTCAAGTAAAAGGGGAGAGGGGAGGAAAACAACCTTTACATATCAGGTACATACCAGCCCATAAAGCATTTCATAAAGAACTGCACCAAGGCACCACCAGTCTACTGTGTTGTCATAGGGCTGCTTTTTAATGACTTCTGGTGCAAGATACTGAAATGAATAAAAAAAAGTTCTTTAGAGAATTAGACTCTCATGGATAAAACCTATGGTTTAGTCACTTCACAGTAAACACTTTCAAGAAAAGTTGCTTCATAACAATCAAATGTTTCAGCTAAATACTACACCTCACTCATCTTTCACTGTATTCAAAAGTCTTTCCTGTAATTTAAAATATGTTTATCAAGCTACCAAAGTTTCTGTTACCAATCCTCTGTTTGGCGAATCTCTCATATGTGTTCAAGCCTTCTACTTCTATTCTAAGTTTTCCAGTGCAGTTTTCCCAGTAAAAAAACAAACAGAGTTCAATAACTCAGTCCGGAAGTTCAAAGTTTTTTGCATATGCAACAGTTTGATCGAGGCACAGATTAATTCCCTATAAACTTACTAAGAATCAACGGCAGGATATGGTAAGTAGATTCATACTGACAAATCTGTAGCAGCTGTTAGACAAGGTAATGGTTTTGTGTCTACCCAGCAGTTAGGAGACATGGAAGAAAACAGTATTTCAAAAAGGGTGGAAAAACAGAGGAAGGAAGAGATGAGTTAAGGCCATGTGGGTAGCAAGCAGCAGACGCTGCATATTAGTAAGAAGAACAATGAATAGATGCATAGGGAGCTTGTCTTTGGGTTGGTTTCGTCTTTCAAAGAATGCAAACCTCCCAGCAGTACAAAACACAGTATCTGACCTTCCAGCTACACACATTTTAATAGTGATCAACAGTCATTAATTGCTGATAAAAAACCCATGAAAGCTGTCCACATACTTCTGGGGTCCCACAGAACGTTGCAGTGGTATCAGAAGTTGCAATCCCTTCTTTACAAAGTCCAAAGTCTGTCAAGACAACATGACCCTGTTTAAGAAAGAGTGATAAGTTAAAAGAGAACATGCTCAACATGTGAATACACAGAAGTGTCAATTTTGTGTGAGAACACAGAAAACAGAAATAATCTTGCATACTTACTAGTGAATCTAGGAGAATGTTTTCTGGTTTTAAATCCCTATTAAAAAAGAAAAGGTAGTAAACCAAAACAGCAGTCACAAGTGTGTCAGAGGCAAGGGGTTTTATTACTCTAGCTGAAAGCTTGAAGTTTTTATGAAAGTGTTATGTTCAGGTTTCCTGTAAGATGATTTTAATTTGGTAATTTGTCCTATTTTGAATTTCTGCAGGACAAGGATACTTTTCAGAAACTTACCTGTAGACTATATTTATGGAGTGTAAGTAGCCCAGTGCACTGGCTATTTCAGCAGCATAAAATCTGGCTCTGTGCTCAGGAAAGGAACGTTCTCTTTGTAAGTGAAAGAACAGCTGTAAATATGCAAATAGGAAATAAGATCATTACACAGACAAAACAAGTCAGGTCAGTAACATGTAATTTTACAGTGAAGAGTAATTTATTTTGCTGTCCACTTTTTTTTTTTTTTAAAGCACAATGAAATAGAATTGGTTTTTTTGCATGACATAGTCATTACTTTACTCTCTTCCCTGCGTCTCTTTTGTGGCTCAGATGGATAGGTAACTCAAACACATTCCCTTAAAACCAGGACTAGGCAAAAGGAGCTAGAGTAAATCACTAAGCTGTGAATAGAAGTTGGTAAGACTAAATCATGCAAGATTGCCTCCAAGGAGAATATATAACCCAGTGTCAAGTAAGTCATCTTACATTCCTGAAACTGTGTGTATTCAAATATTTGCATAATTATTTATAGAACTGTATTCTGAAATAACCTAGATGTAGATCACTGTGTGAGATGTATATTCCAAGCTCTCCACTACAGAGAATTGTCTAGCTGCAAATAATTTGAGAAGATACAGAAGTCTAGACAAATATTAAATCATAAACATACAGATTCAACTATAATACAGACTTCACTAGTAAAGATTTTAAGAAAAATGAAATTTTCTGGTTTCTGCCTACAAAGTTCAGGAAAAATAAAAAGCCACCCCAGCCACCCTAGCTTTCCATTCAATTTGAAAGATGCTTTGAACTGTATTTTAGTTTGCCTGAAACAATACAAAACTAAGTTCTGACCACAATTCAGGGCAAACCATAATACAGTCTAAGTAAGGTACATTAGACAAGAGAAATGCCCTTCTTGTTCCAACTCTGACACAATATAATAAATTCAGCTGTCAGTTTCCTTTCTTCCCTTTTTGAAATATCAGCATCTCAGTTAATGCACATGCAAGAGGAAGCCAGTGTTCCATGGTGAAAAAGGTAAACATAAGATTAATTTATAATTAAAGTAATTTTATGTAACTGTAAAATACAGTATTTGTATCTGACAAGCATGAATAAATTTGGATTGAAGTTGTCAATAAGAACAGGAACAGGGTCCAAATAGCTACAGAAGTCTGTAGCAACAGCAGATAACAACAGAATTTTCAAAATTGGGAGAATGTGGATCACAGCCCATTGTAAAGAATCACTTCACTCCTCCTACCTAGAATTAGCAGAATAGATGGACTACAATGCAAACAAAATCACCACATACCTCTCCTCCATTAACAAAATCCAGGACAAAGTAAAGCTTTTCTGTTGTTTGGAATGAGTAATGTAGTCCAACCAAAAATGGATGTTTCACATTTTTCAAAAGCACATTACGTTCAGCCATAATATGTTTTTGCTGCAAGAAGTAAGAGATCAATAAGTAAACAGGAATGACTTTGTAATTAAGGGAAAAAACAAGGGAGGTGGATGGAAAAAAGACTATTTCTCTTAACCTCTTTCCTATTGAGAACAATTTTTTTCTGTAACACTTTGACAGCATAGTATTTCCCATCCAGTTTTCGTTTTGCAAGAAGAACCTGTGAAATTCAAAAGAAAAGGAAGAAATTTGATTGTTGCAGTTCACATACTATGGGTAATATTTTATCATTTTGGCCTAACTGGAAGGGGTTCATGCTATTTTTTTCACAATACAGTTTCTTTGCTTTTAATACAGTCAGTCAGCAATGTAGCTGCCAATAGAGTAAGCTTACAGTTCAGTAAAAACTGATCACAACAGTGGTATCATGAAAGATTTAATTGTAACATTTGTTTTCCATGACCTGCTAAATGTCTATCAAGATTAATTTCAGCTTTTTGGGGATAAATTGCAGATAATTGAATGAAAAACAACAACATAAAAAAGAATTTGGAAATGGAGATTTCAAAAGGGATTTTACTTTGCATCTTTGTAAAATATCAATACTTAAGTCACTTCTCAATGTGCTGTTGCTCACACTGTTCCACAGTATCAGAGGTTTCACAAAATAGTCCCTGACAACAAGAGGAAAAGCACAGCTTGTACTCCAGCTGCTGTATAAGCACAGGGGTACCTCCCTTCCTCCCTGGGGGAAACAGAGGATCCCAACTGCCCCTAATGAGAAAGGGAAAATCTCCCTTTTTTGAGTCCCAACAAGTGGCTGAGGCAGCAGGGAAAAAACAGCAGGACCACAAATCATCAGCAATGAGGATCCAACAGAACAGTTTATGGGCCACCCTAGAGCAACACCACTTCTGGAACCTCTGGCCAAGTCACTGTGCATGAGAGACCAGAGAGCATCCTTGCACCACCATAAGACACAGGAATAAAAGCTCACCTTGCCAAAGCTGCCTTTCCCAATAACTTTCAGGAAATCAAAGTCTGTTGGTTTAGCACTGAAAGATATTTAGGAAGGAGACAGGTCATCCGGGTAGAAATGACAAGCCTTATAGCTGTACAGCAGTGTAGTGCAGCACCCTCCTTTTCTTTGTTCCACCCAGCACTGCTTCTGCAGACCTGTCCTCAGACACAACTCCTCTTCATTTTGCAATTCTACTTTCCTCTAGAGAAAGTGTTCAAGTTGCATCCTCTGAGTTTATTTTATTTACTAAGTTTAACCTTTTGATGTAAAGGAGATGTAAGACCATTCTTTCATTCTCCATGGTCTAGTTTTTCATAATTTTTAAGTCTCAATTTCCCCATGATGTCTCCTGGAGCTTATTTCCAGTGGTCCACATGGATTCTAAAGCTTACATGAGGAAAGGAAGGACCAAGTTTTTTATCTGTTCCCTCTTATTTGTTCCATTCTTCCCTCCACCAAATCCTCCCTCGTTTTAAATTTCAGTAAGAGGAGGGAGGTCCTAACACCTGCCTCTTGGTGTTTGCATGAATTTGCTCTCAGTTTTTCCATTTCCCACATCACCACTCCTTTCAGTTTTTCCCAGGATTCCCTTACTCTTTCCTGAATACAATTCTGTCAGCAAAACAATTATCTGTGTTTTCAAATTGCAAAACAAGTTACATCACCATACACCTCTCTATTTATTGCCCCCGAAGGGAAGGACTCTTGTATTTCATTTCTTACTGCAATCTATTAACCACTTCCTCCTGCTAGCCCAGAACAAATCTGTGAGGAAAGCAAAACAAAAATAACAGTCATCTATCAGAGGAGAAAAGCAGATTCACACAGAACTGAGAACAGAAACTCTGCAGAAAACACCAAACAGAGACACAAGTTACCAGTGCAGTAACTGGGTCATAGCACCAAGAGGCAAGCTGCTCCTTTGGCATGCAATAAACCAAACTTGTTTTCAGAAGCTGTGGGGCCACTCCCCAAGTCAGTCTAACTTCACAGGTTTTCAAATTCATTTTAATCCCATTTAATTAAGTTTTAAATTTACATTAAATTGAATTACATTAAATTCAATTTAATTGAAACCTACTGAGGATTTCCAGATGGTCCCAGGTTGATATTCTGTGAGGTAGAGTTTAACTGTTGGGAGAAACAAAGAGGTATACTTGTAATACTTTTTCTTTTCTCTAATCTTTCAACCAATCTTAGTTTCAAAATGCTCTACTGATCTGCTCAATCCATACTTTTACACTTGTTACATTAGAATTTTAAAGAGATCTAACATCTAGATTGGGAACTGAAATACCTGGTCATCATCACCTTGTCACAAATTCTTTCTACACACATCCTGTTCCAAGATGAAGGTAATAAAATATCTGTGTTCATTCAGAGAGGAAAAGATCAGAAATAAAAACTGAAGAGTATTTCAATAAACAGCTTGTTCCTCATTCAGAACTTAACTCTTTCTGTACTTGCATCATGAACATATTTCCTACCTTTTAATCCAAATTCTTCAAGATCTTACTAATACAATAATTTTAAACCCACACTGTTTATCTAAGAGTAATTAATGAAAGACACAGTGCTTTTAAAAACATGGAAGTGAACATTCTTTCAACCCCAAGAAAAACATTACCAACCTTTTCTATCCTGACATTAAAGGTTAAATAACTCAATTCCTGGAATTCCATGAATCCTACTGGTACACACCCAGTCAGAATTTGTAAATTACAGGGAGCAGAGGAAGCCACTGTCATTTAGGTGGTTTTCTCCATTTTGTTTTTGATTTAGGAAAGTGGTCTTTGTACTCTCATTGTGATTCTGGAATTTATCAGAGAAGAATAAACTGCACACAGATACAAGTTACCTGGGGACAGGCTGCCAGGCAGCACAAAGCAGAACTTCAGAAGTGGAAAATGGTCTGACAGCAGCAGTGGATGCCACTACTGACTGAAATGAGCCAGTGGTGCTGGAGGGTTTTGAAAGAGCTACTGTAAAAAAGATTTTTTTTTTTTAGGCTTTTTTTGTTTGTTTGTTTCTTGTTGTTTGGCTTCATCATTTACAGTAACCATAAGGTGAATTTTCCACCAAAAATATGGGGCCCAGGCCATTATGCAGTGGCTCTCTTTTTGGAATTTGTTGTAGGTCGACACATCATTAATTTTCCAGAGATGGTTTATATCATTCCACATTACTTAAAATACCTTTCATAGGAGGTGGAAACTGGTATCTTAAACTAGTGACTTTAAAACGAAACTTTCAGAACACACTAAATCTCCTGTGGATCACACACAAACTGAAACAAATCTTACATCTTTAACAGGGGCTGAATAAGAAAAGAAGTACTAAAATCACATCTTTATGCCAAGTAGTAAGTAACAGAGGACAAGCTTAATATGGCACTTCTGCCTTCCTAGAAATACTCCTTTTTTCAACAGCACTGTTTCTGGAGGCTGCAAACTAATTTTCAGAGAATATATCCAGCTATATAGTGGTTTTCTTGACAAAAGAAACAAAAGAAGACCTCACACAGTGTTATATATGAAATGAAATTAAATCCATCCTTCCTCCTAAGTGAATTTTAGAAAGGTTGCATTTTTTCCCCCTGAGAGAATTCTATTTCTCCCCATCTTTAAAAAAGAACACCACACAAGCAAACAAAAAGACAATTAAACATTCAATCTCCCCGCTCCTTGCCAGATGTTCTTAGCAAGAGCTTTTGAACTGACTGCAAAAACTCTGACAGCTAAGCTATGACTAAAGTGGTGTTTCTTTAACCTGTATAGTAAGGGGGGAATAAGCAAGACAAAGCCAGCAATCACTTTTACTCCTCTCTGCAGTTCACACCTGACAGAAAAATAGCTTACAGCCCACAGTGGAACTGAGTTGTTTAAAAGAACAGGGAGGGGATTTATTGCAAAGTGTACCAGTAGTTTTCAGTAAATAATATAGCTAAGAAGATTGCCCTCAAGTAGCTAAAATTTAGAAGACTGTTCTACTTCTGCTTTATTACCTTCCGACTGCTCCTTTCATCTTCATCCTCAGATGGATCTGACTGGTGTTTTGGGTTATCCATCTGAAGAAATGCTCTGACATCTGGGCTAGAAACACAGTTAACTTCATTAGCACACCAATAATCTGCATGATTTCCAGCCATAAACACAGAGCATAGGACTGAACAGCAGCATACAGAGGAGTTACTCATCACTGAGTTTTACATTTAAGTTCTGGTAATTGAGAACTGTGTACAAGCAATACTTTCTTTTACAGCAACATAATTCAACTGCCAAGTGTATTATACAGCACAAACCTTTTCACTTGCAAAAGCCTGACATGTTAAAGTATTTGTATATGAAGACTTCAGAAGGAAAACCTGCAGAACTGCATTAACAGATAATTATCAGAAGAAAGCATGAGTTCTAACTGGCTAGCAGACACCAAGAAACCAACTTCTTCCCAAAAACCAAAGAGTTTAAACTTTTGTTTTCTAAAATGAACTGAATTGTCCAATACAATAGGGAATGAAATACATCATCTGTATCCCAAGGGAAGACGTGTTCCAAGACATACACAGCATGTTCCTCTCCCCATTCACTTTAAAGCAGAAGATGGTGATCCTGTATTCAGAATTCCTTCTGGCTGGACACTGTCAAAACAGTGCTCAGAAATCCATTCAATCAGCTGCAGGACACAACTGCTTCAGGAATTAGTGACAGGCCTCCCACAGTACCTAAAGAGATGCATTTTATCTTCAGCAGCATTTTCAAGCTCTGTCTTGGTGGGGCTGGGGAAAAGGACTGAGAGAAAGGTGAGGAAGTAAGAGAATTCCAAGAATTTCTTCTTCCAGAAAGAAAGGCTTGTCCAACAGATCAAAAGAATGAACTTACTGAACCACAGCACAGTGCAAGTAAAGAATAATGAAATACAACTGAGGAAAAATTAATTCCTAAAAAGATGGGTATTGTGTATATCCTGTATAAATCACTTCAAGAGATCATTTGAATCTTTCAAGTTCCTTCAGTTCACTAAAAGGCAACCTTCTTATCAAGGAATAAATCTTTCCTGCATTTCAGAGACAAAGCTGTTTGAGAAGGACTCAGGGCAGTCACTGATAGGAAACTCCACTGAGCCATTCAGTACAAGAAGGGCACTAGCTTACTATGGAGCTGCTCTTTTTATCTGTCCCTAGAATATATAAAATAGGGTAATTTTAAGTAAGAAACAAATGTACTCCCTATTTTCAATCCATTCACCCTCCATCTGATCAGTGAGGATCAGAAGTGAGAGATGAGCAGTTTCTGACACTTCTCCAGCTCCTGTGATTTCCTGTCAGCACTACTGAACCTACCTCATATCCCAGGCTATCTGAGGCTCCCAGTTTTCATCACCTACATTCTGTGTTCCTAAGTCCTATTTGAAATATGTTTCAGTTAACTCCAGCCTTTCAGGTTTAAAGCACAGCAACAAGACTGTTCACATAATTTCCCATCATTATTTTAGTTTAATACTGCCCATTTTATATGAGCTCCAAATTCTGATCTATTTCAGCATCTGTCTTGTATCCTGAGGCCAGGAAGACAAAAATCACAGTGGTTTGAACACTGTAGTAATACTGGTGCAACAACGACACAACAATTTAAATTTCAGAACATTTGGATATCATAAAATCAAGAATAAAAAGTTATGGTTAATGCTTTTCACTAGAGAGAAAAACAGAAACAGACCTTTATTACCTTTCAGTATTAATTATTCTGGACAACTGGCTGATTAAATAGACCATGTTGTCATACATCCAAATAGTTACTATAGTAACTTTGTTCATGACTGAATTCACAGCAGGAAAAACATAAAATTATCAATTCACAGGAAAAGGCTGCTGTACAGTTGCAGGGTATCCCACAACTCCACAACAGCCAGAATTGTAGCTGATGTTACAGTGTTCACATTTGCAATTCTAAAAGCACTGCAAAGAACTACTGATTAAAAATAAAAAAAAATTATGTACCATTTTCTTAGGCAAGATTGCAGCATGTTATGCAAAATGCTATACAGATTGATATGACTTTTATCCTATTAACTCACACAGATTAACACAATGTATTAAGAATACATGGAAACTATTCCTAAAATAACCTCACCCATGAAATCAAAAGGGTTGAGAAAATCACTTCAAAAGGGATACTCAGTATGCATTGTACATATGCTACCAGCAAAAGTTGATTTTGTCTGGATTTTTATGATTGATTGAATAAATTTATTTTGTGGATTATCTCTGAAACACACAAAAGAATGTCAAGCTCTGCTTAATACTACTGCTTATGTAACAGTCATTTTGCATTAGTTTTCCTGCAAAAACAATATAATACCACACAAAAATTTTGGATGCATGCAGAAATATGAACAAACCCAAAAGGTCACACAAATTTTGAGGCAAATCGGTAAAATTAATAGCCACCAACAGAAACTTAACATTTAAGACACACTTTATTTAAGTAACAGTGTCCAACTCCTCCCTCTTCTTAGCACATTTTCTTAAAAAGTAAACCACTTTTATCTTTCTTTCAGAAAGCAAGGTTCAAAAAGCCCTAATACAATAAAGCACAGCAACACTTTAAAAGAGGACAATAACACAGTGCAAGGTTTACTTTCCCCAGCATGGACTGCAAGATTCTACAATTCAGGGGTTTCACATTTACTTTTATATTAATCAGATTTTGAAATCAGAGAAAAACTGTGACTGACTTTCTTCTAAGGAACACATTCAGACCCTGCTTCTCACTTACAGAACTGATAACTCATTTCCCCACAGGTTGCAGAGTATTGTCATCCTTGAGTTCTCCAAGTGTTATGCAAATGTTCTCATTCTCATTAAGGAGCTACTTTGGACTATTTAAAAATAACTGCATTATATCTTTAATGCATCCTCTATTATACAGTTTTTCAAACAGGTTTTCTTTGGACATGTTCTGATAGACGGCAATTAAATGCATTAATACTTCAGCGAAGGCCTACATCTGAGGGGGTGAGCAGCCCACTTGCAGGAGCTGTGCAGTGTTTTAGGGAGGCTCCCAGTGCTCACTAGGAACAAATTCCCAGCTCCTATTAAGGACAGCAGTCAGCAAGGGGGGCACATTGTCAGGCCTCTATCCTTTCTGCCCTTTCTATCCCTACCTTTTCTTGGAACACCTGCATTCCACCTGTGGGAGCAAGCTGTCTATCACAGTAAGTTTGAGGAAATGCAGCTTGAAGTTCACCCACTTAATTCCCAATCTGGACTAAGCCAGTGATCTCACCCTGTATTCCACCTGGCAGTGACTGCAGGGGTCTCTCTCTAAGCACTCCAATACACCTTAGGCTTTTCTTGGATTTTTTATTGAGCAAAAAGGTCAGGCTTTGATACAATATTCAAGAAATGTGTCAGACCCAAGGAAAAAAATCCACTGATGGAAAATAAGAACACAATGCTGCATGTTTCAAAGAATAATGTAAATATTACCATCTTGGACACACTGAATCT
Organism: Zonotrichia leucophrys gambelii; assembly: GCF_028769735.1. Classification (NCBI taxonomy): domain Eukaryota; kingdom Metazoa; phylum Chordata; class Aves; order Passeriformes; family Passerellidae; genus Zonotrichia; species Zonotrichia leucophrys. Next base: position 118,813,707 of record NC_088171.1, on the reverse strand, counting down.
GACATTTGTGCTTTTCACTTCAGGTGTTCAGGTGCCTTCCCATCCTTGGGAATGAGAACATACTGAATCATCCTTAAGCTTTTAGTGAAACAATTCTCCTAAGCAGGACTTAAAATATATGACAGGCTGACATTGGTTTTAATACTTAAAAGATGCCATGGAAGGTGAATTTCCTAATGGTTCTGTGAGGATACACAACCCACTAAGTCTTCTTTGCACATCACTAACTTTACATAAGTTTTTTGACCTAGTTTCAAATTTAATTAGCACATTAAAGCAAAACTAAGAAAGCAAGGATGGACTATCTGTGAAGACTCAGTCACCACAAATCCCTTGAGCAGCTTCCATCAGATTTTATAAAGAATTCCAAGCACCCAAGATCAAAGATTTGGCATTTCTTCTATAACAACATTCACTGGCACAAGAGAAAAGGTGACAGATTACATAATTATAAATATGATTTGTTGCAATGCAACACTGCAAAAAGTAAAAAGTCACTTCAGAAAAACAATCACTTTGCAGTGATTAAAAGAGAAACAACACAGAAATTACTACAAAATTAAATGCTTTTGCACTGAAATGTGGATTAAAAGCTGTGTACAGCTTTTTCTCCTGCTTAATTCAGTATTTCTTTCAGGGTGGGGTAGAGGAGAATAGTAAAAGATAAACTTTGGTCTCTATTTATTGTTTTTATTGTAGAACTCTGTTTAATAAGCTTATTATTGAACACACTCATCAGCACTAAACACTATCAGGCCTATGTCTTAACCCTGGTTTAAGTCAGTTTAATGGATCAGGCAAGATAAGTGCCATATTAAAGAATATTGGTTCTTCTACAGTCACATTCAAGCATCAAACAATTTTAAAAGCTCACAAAAATTTAGGAAGGCAGGTGGATTTGAGGTTTGATGACTTTTTTTTTTTTAGGCACACTATTTTATGCTGTCCATAACAACAACTAAAAAGTACCATTTTACCTCTGGAGAACAAATATTGTATGTTTTGAAACAAAAATATTTGGTAGTTGGATATATTGAGAGCCAGAAGAGGAAATTGGCTTAAATAAACCAATTTATTTGTTTCCCAATTAAACAAAATAGATTGATTTTCAGTACTTTGTTATATTAAAGTGCTTTTTCTTATTTCCCAAAGAATAGTACCATGAACAAAAACCTCATAGTGTTTGCTCTGGTGGAAAGGTATCCTTCCATAAAGACTTTGTTACTAATTTTTTTTTTTCACTAATCAAAGGAAGGATATTTAAAATGCTCCTATTTTTATTTTTCTAGAAAGGAAAGGAAGCACATATTTCAGGTTGATAGGACATTAAATAGTTCATTTGTTATGAAAAAAGAAAATCTGACTGCATGCTGCAAACTGCTGTGATATTCTGTTAGAGTTACTTTTTTCCTGTGGGAAATAGGCAATTTCACAGGCTGTACAAATAGGCTAATTAAACAAAGCATATTTATTAAAGACATTTCCTCAACACTAAAGCTAAGCATAGAGCTTTATCATGTTACCAGTTCAAGCAACCTAGAAAGCTGCATGGACTTAGCTGAAACTGATGACAGCTTTGGACTGAAAGAAGGTGCCTGTTTGCGCTGCAGTGAGTTCATGCACAAAGCGCTGCTCTCCAGATTTAACTGGAGCTGACTCTGTCCTACACCACCTCCCATTCACCTCTGGCAGTGGTGAACACACTTGCAGCTCCACAACAGCTGGGAAGAGTTTAGGTACAAGCTTATCCTGCTGGGAAGAGTTTAGGTACAAGCTTATCCATCATTTCCTTTGGGCAGCTCAGTTTGGCTGCCCCAAACCACCTCAGGAAGCCAATTAAGGCACTTGGTTACCGTGCTTTAAACATGAACTGCCCTTCACAAGAAAAGGATGCAGGCAGTGACTGCCTGCCAGCAACACAGCAGCAGGTGACAGCAGGGCTCTCAAACAGTACAGCCACTGGCAAAACAAACACCTGCCCAGCACAGAAGCAGTTTACAGTGGAATCTCCACCCCTGGAATTAAGATGAGTTAATTGCCTGCAAATTGATCTGTAGGTTGGTTTTCAGAAAACAAAAACACTTTCATACTCCTCAGTCTGTAGATTTTTCCTGAATGGACGGCCATATATAGTGGTTTTTTTATACTGAAGAGCTCTGAACAGGTAAAATACATTTTCTGGTTAAATACTAATTTGCAATTTTGTATTTAACATATCTTTTCATCTCATGTCTTTTCAACAGCCCTTATAAAACAGAAATGAAACTACTTACTGGTTGCATAGCTCTGGCTGTCTAACTAAATTTTGAATGAATTCATTCAGTCCTGCTCTTCTCTGCTTAATAAAATCTGAAAAAAACAGATTTATTAGAATCATCAGTCAGCTTATTAGAATCATCAGTCAGCTTATTTTCTTACTCAGGTTTTTTAGGATTTAAAACAGCAGTTAAAAGGAGACTGGCCCATGACTAATTTAGAACAGGATTGGTTCTACGTATGAAAACTGCAAGCTTTAAACATTGAACTGAGCTGAGAGAATAAATTTCAGCATCTCTGTAACGCTACTTAAAAATGTTGAAAGCCAGGTGGATTAGAAGTGCCACCCTAAAACAATGTGCAACTGCAGTGAAGGCTGCACGGGTGAGCCCTTCAGCACCTGATTCCACAGAAACAAAAACCCCAAGAAGCCACAGGCAAAACCTGCCATCAGTTACACAAGTCAAGTTTTTACATGAACAGTCCCACCAAGCAGCATATTTCCATAATGTATGGATGGCAGGGGGAAAATTGCACAATTCATCCTGCCAGCAGGCACTCAGATAAAGCCATCGAAGATAACAAAATAAAATACTTTCCTTTAGATTTTGGACATCATCTCCAACATTAAAATGAGATAATCCTCAGAATCCCTTCCCTTGTCTAAAGCTTAAGACATGTAACTATTCTGCAGTAACATGGAAAGACACACAAAGGATTTGGAATAGAAATTGAGTTCTAACATAAAATAAAGCGTAAAATGGAATAATCCTATCTCATTCACTCATATCAATGAAAATTTGTATGGAAAAAAGAATATTTAACTCCAGCACCAACTTTTAAGGCATTTCAAGGACTGTCATATCCAGATTACTGACAATTATTAAAATTTTAAATTAAAATTAAGTTTTAATTAACAGCTGTACTTAAAATATTAAGAAAAATGTCCATATTGTTTCAGAGATATAATCCCTGAACCTTCCTAGGGTATTTAATAATCCCAAATTACTGACATCTAACAGAAAAGTAAATTTGCATACAGATATTATGGGAGTGAACAACATCAGCAGTTTCAGTGTGGCAGATGTACAGCATCATCAGTCACTTTAAGCCTACAGGGCTATCCATGCTGGTGAAGATAAAACACCTGTAACATCTGAAATTTTCAGGTTCTATATTCTGACTGGTTTCTGTTCCATTTTTTCAAGTAAAAACAAGACCAATTTTAAAATAACCTAAGTGCCAATAAAATTGGAGCATTTAAATATCAGTTTAAATGACAGTATTTTTGGCAATTTTGGGTAAAAGGATGTAAAGGTCTCACTCTGCTGCATTTCAATGCAATAGTACAATGCTGCATACCCATGGATGGATTACAGAAGTAAAATACCTTTTCAATATTTGTAAAATATGTAGCCTGTTTCAGGAGCCAGCAGAAACATTACATCAAAGCTTCAATAAATCAGTGTTAAGAAAAAGAATTATTTACATAAGCATCATGGCTCCATCTCCACCCTGCCTCCCAGCAAGAAACATCTTGAGAACTACTGGGTTTCTCATGCTTCAAGGATTTCAGCGTAGTTCATGGAAATTTAAAACAAGTTTGAGGACTTTGTTTTACATATATAATTTTAATTAAGTTTTAGTTGAGGTTTTTTTCCCCTTTTAAACTTCAGTTTCCTAAATTTGGCTCCAAGAAATCCACCTGCATATTTGCCTGTACAGCAAACCAGACTGCATGGCATTCTCTGGTCTTCAGCCAGCTCTGAGAATCCCAAGGTCAGAGAAAAGGAACCAAAACTAAACAAAAAATCCCTGTAGACAAAATACATGTAGAACTTTTGGCAATCGTTTACATCTTTATCAGAAGAGAACATCAGAGCTTGGATACTCGTATTTGATTATTCTAATAAAAAATAAAAGAGCACTTCACATCAGGATCCAGATGATTAACTGCAACTGCCAAAAAACTAGGTTTGTTTGTCAGAACTTTAAAAAACCCAAACATACACATCCTATGAGTTCAACAGTTTTGGATCAATTTGTTCCTCAGCAAAGGAGAAACTGAACAATTGAAACAGGTGGAGATGAACCTACAGTCTGACCACATCGGCAAGCAGGGGAAGGCAGGAGGGGTCCAAAGGGAAAAGCCTGAAGTGAAAATGGCTTGAATGAATTGTACAAACATACAGAGCAATGGCCTGGCCTTCCCATTTGCCTTTTTATTAATTCATCCGTGGTGCCACCCAGGCCACTTCAAGGGAATATTCAAGTGACTTTCATTTGTATTTCACTGTGTACAGAGCAAGTTAAATGGCCACCTATCACTGGTATCTGGAGCACAACACGTTCATATCAGACAAGCTTCCTGTTGTTGTTCCACTTATAGAAGAAGTTCATTTTCACCTGAACTGTACAAGGAAGCACATTTAGATACAGAGAGGTCAAAAGTCCTCAAAGATAAATCCTTGTGTTATTTCATTTTCCAGAGATGGCTGTGAGGCATGTAACACAAAGAAAGTTCAAAATGGACTACGCATAATGCTAAGGAAGAGTTTGAGGTTTGGCTTTTGCTTTTATAGGAGAGAGGTCACATGTGACAGTTCAGAATGAGAATCCTGAATATAGGAGGGCTGGGAGGAGCTGTAGCCTTCACTGCAAGAGAGGCACTGGGCGACCAAGCAATGCCTCGTTCACAATCACAAGGTAAAACACCTACCCACGCTAGTTCCTGCTCTTGACTGAAGCATGACTAAACTTTGCTTTAGTCACTGTTTTGAGGACCGCTGCAAAACTCATCTAAGACAGCTTCTTGTAGGCTGGAATAGATCAATTTTCATATAAAGAAACTGACAAAATGAATAACAAGATGATGACATACCAGGATCAAAATTATCTCCAAATATTCTTTTAGCTGGAATCTTCAGGTTCATGGTGGGAAATTGCTTCTTTAGCTGAAAACAAAACACATAAAATTGGATTGTGCTTAGACATTAAAGTACCTAGAAATAATTGCACTTTGTTTGTTTTCTGATGAACAGGTTGAACACCTGATTATTAGTAATTCTGCTCCGCTGTGCCATTTCCTCAGCTCATACACAAGGGGAAAAAAACATACCCAGAACAATCTGTACTCAGTTTGTTTGCAATAGGCATACCCTTTTAAATTCAAAGGCCATCTCATCTTCATTTTACAGACTACCAGAGCAACAGTGCAAAATTATTTGCCCCAGGTTATAAAACCAAATTTCAATGTTCTTTTTTTGTTTTTCTTCCTTCCTCCATCAATTCTTTATCTCTTTTGGGTTTGTTTTTCTTTTATTTGCTTGCCTGCACAGAGCTCTATACAGGGGATACAGGCATCTGTGTTTTGTCCAAATTACATTCTTTAAGCTTTAGAAATCACAGGTGGTCTATCCCTACATCAAAATTACAAGTAGATGAACAGTCTATTTTAGGATCCTGCACTTGATAATTCAATTAATATTTCACTTGATAAACTGACCAGAAGATCGTACACAACAACAGTGAATTGTATATTAAGAAAACCCCAAACCTGGCACTAATCAAGCCTCAACTACATTTACTTCACCTTCAAGTGCTCCAGAAGAACAATTTTACTCTCATCCTTTTTAAGAGAGTAGTTTTCTAATACAGTAGCTGGCAATTCTTCCCTTAGCAACACCACAATTTCTTTCAGTTAGCAGCACGAGTTCTTTTGGTGTATATATTGTACAAATTTCTGAAGAGAAACTGGAGTAAATGTCCTCCTGGTTATGCTTCCTCAGGACCACACCTCTGCCCATATTAGAGAGACGAGGGCTGAACAAACTTCAGCAGAGCAGGCCAATTCTAATGGCAAGAGAACACGGCAAAGGAACAGGATCACCAACACTCCCTCTGAAAGGAGGATTTTCTGTTTTCACATCCCTTACAGGTTTATCCCTGCAAGATGCAGGCAAAGCACAACACAGTGAATCCAGGGGCATTTCAGCTCAAACATTTCCAAGCTCACAGCCTGTGTTTGAAGACCACTGCCACATGCAAATCCATGCACAGGGAGGCAGGAGAGAGAAGGCCTGACTACCTCCCAGAGAGACAGTGGAAGGGAAGGCACAAATAAGAAGCTGGTAATATTTTAGTATGGGAATCAGAGGGGAATTATTTCCTCTTTTGTTAAAGCAAAAATTGTGGTCTCTAAACACAAAAAACTGGAGGAAAGTATGGGTACAGCACACATAACTCATACTCACATCTGAACAAGTATTTACCCCACTTGCCCACGACACAAAAACCCTCTTCTAGCAACAAACACAAGAAATCCATACTTAGTTGCTGAAGGGGGCTATTTTTTTTTGGAACACTGACCACATTTTTTTGTGCAAAGAATCATACCTGCTCTGAAACTGCAGGTGTGAAGTGCCATCAATGACTAACTACAAAATTTCCATTAAGAAACAAGGATTTGGTCATTGCTTTCAATACTTCAAAGAAAAACACTGGCTTAGGAGGAATGTATCTATCTAGCTGTTTTGTGGGGTTTTTTATCATGAACAAAAGCACATTTTGTATGTTTTGACAACAACTAAGCTGGAAGTTTCATCGAGCTATGATGCCAAGGAACTATAAAAAACTGTGACAAATAAGTGGATTTTGAGTCCGAAATTCAAACAAACCCAAGTTTAAAAAACCCACTCCATCATCTTCTTTAATTAGACTCCTATGGTTATTAAATGTTGACTCAAACTCCTCAAGAGAGGATTAACTCAAACCATAACACTGCAAGTGTTACTCTGCTATTCTGGCATGATTTCATAGCTTGCTTTTTGCTTACCGTGTTGTAGAGTTTATCAAACTCCGCATACCGTCGAAAGACAAACCACTCATTTCTGCCAACAGAGACCAACACTTTGTAAACCTGGAGGAACAAGGACAGTGTTATTGCCCACAAAGCTTAGTAAAACTTCTCAGGTTTAATCTCCTGGTGAAAGTTAAGGGCAGGTTGTTAAATTTATTGTGTAAATGCACTTATCAAACCATGCATTTCTTATAGCTAAGTCACACAGATATCAACAGAAATTATTAGAAGAACAAGTAAAAGAATCTGGTACTTTGCAGAAAATTTTTTAAACACCAGGTAAGCGAAAACTAACACCAAAACTGATTTAGTGGAGTTTCATAAATCAGTTAATATCCAAAAAGAGCACCTGACCATCAGATAGTCTGTTAAAATTTAATATGAAATTTGTTAACAACTCAATAATTCATAATAAAGATGAATACTAAAGAAGCAAAGCATTTAAAATTACCAAAGACTGCCTTCACCAAAACCTAAAGAGAAAGTACATATGGAAGGTATGAAGATAACTGTTCATTTGAACACCTTGAACACAGAAGAATCCTGGCTGATGGCACAATTGTTCAGGGAGGAAGAAGTGGTGCTGTGGCTGAAATACAGCCTGTTTAACATAATACACAGCACTGTGATGAAGGGGGGTATAGCTGAACCCACTGCACACTTCAGGCCTTTCACAGGCCATGCCACAGACAGACTGTCAGTCCCTGGATTCATGAACCTGGCTGGCAGCTGTGTGTCCAGCAGGCTTCTCCTGTCTCTCAGGCAATAGCTGTCTTCACTTCTCTACTTTCTTGTACTTCCAGAAGGAGCTCAGCTATTCCTTCAGGGAGGAGGATGGGCAGAGCAAGGAAATGAGTGCAGAGCGCTGCTAATTCCCAGTGCAGACTACCGGACCAATGCCCCAGCCTCCCTCCTGCCCTGCAGCAGCACCTTGGCTCCCTCTCTAACTCCCACAGTGGAAGTGGCAGCCACCACCATCAGCTCCTCAGCCTGAGGGCTGCAGTCAGGCTCTGCTAACTGCTCACATCAGCTGTTCTCAGTTCCTGGCCCTGGGGAGCACAGGAAGCTGAATGGAAGCATCCAGCAGAATGCTGATGAGACTTTCTAAGAAAACCCACTTTGCCTCATGCTGCTAAACAAGTGTTAGCACAAAACCAACCCACTCCCCCTCTAGAGTCTCCCTACGCTGTAGGCAGCAAAAGCTTCAGCTGCAAAACTTGAGCACTGTCCTCGTGAACTGGGTCACTTACACAGCAATCAAATCCTGCCAGCAGTGCTCAATCACAAAACACCTCTGCTCCCCATGACTGCACAGCACATCAATGCCAACACACTGAGCAGAGGGCCAAGGTAGCTGGGCAGAAGCACAGAGAGCAGAGTGCACAGGCAAGCAGAACTCAGGATACGAGATGATATCCACCTCCTTGGCAACCGCTAAATTTAAACAGTTTTGTTCTCAGAGTAGCTACAGAACAATGACACAATCAACATTTTTTACACAAGAGAGCATAGAAAAACCTGTATGAGGTCATCCAGTTCACACAACAAAGCTCTTGCATGCCCCAACTGAGGAACAGCTTCAAGTCCAACAGTTATGGGCACACTGAGTGGTAAGAAAACACACAATATCCACTAAGAATCTGATAAAAAACTAAAACCAAGACATGTCAGGGCTGTCTTACTACTCTCAGCTCTGGTGTAATGATTAGAGGGATGTGCAATGCTTATTTGCAGAAAGGTGGGGAGGAGGAACGTAGACTTACTTAAATAATAACCTTTTCAAGTCTAATTCTTCCTAATCCAAATTTGGTCTTAGAAAACTCCTTAAATATAGATATGATGCATCACAACTCATAGTATGTGGGTAAAAACCACAAAGCTTTGAGAAAAATAAAAAGGAAGAAAAATGAACAGAATTCCTAAAAACATCACCATAAAATGTCTTCCTAGATACAGACAGGACAGGATCCAGCTATTTCTGGATGCAGTAGAATTTCTTCACAAAAGAAGTCACTGAAATTAAAAGCCTTCAACTCTGTTTGTGTAGCTCTTGCTCCTGGATTAAATGCTTGATTTTTATTAAACTAAGAAATAATAAAAAGGTAGGCTGTTTTCCAATTTTGACAGAGCAATCATTGAGAAAGTAAGGAAACTATTTATTGTCAACAAATAAAAAAAAAAAAACTCCCAATTTCCACAGGGCTGGGGATTAATATTATACATCACAGGTCTGAGACAAAGTTTTCAGATTTAATCAGACAAACAGCATCCTTGAAAGAGATTTTTTAATAAGCCTGTATATGATCTGGGTGTAAAGGGAGATGAGAACAGGTCAGAAGAGAAAATTAAGCCTCAGACATCAAACAGCATAGGGATAAAAGTGAGAAACCCAAAACAAAGCTATTTGTCAAAACAGGCAAAAGAATGACCTAATATGCAGCAAGGACAGAAAGCAATTAATATAGGCTAGATATGGTCCAAAACAAGGAAATACTTTACTCCTTTTATGGAGAAAGTGAATGCTGAATCTTCTGAAAAATGAGGATCAGCCTCTATGGATTTACACAGAGGCTGTTGCCATGCATTAAATGGGAGCAAAAAAGTTTCCCTGCCAGAACCCAAAAATTGCAAACATATAATCATTTGAAAAAAGAAAAAAAAAAGTAGTAGTAAATATATCACAAGTATGCAGTATTTCACAAAACCAAATAAAATATTCAATAAAAGATCATGAAAATGATCAGGAGGTATGAGAATTTCACTTCCAGAGACAAAACTGAAAAGCTCCTTTAATTATCAGAATGATGCCTGCTCAGAGACATGATTGTTTTTAAAAATGCTTTTTCAGAGTGTGAGGGGAAAAAGCAGAGCTAGCAAAAGCTAAGTTGCACATACTTGTCTTGTTTCCATGCCAGCATAAAGTGAGCCATTGAAAGGTTTGAGCTGAAAATCAGTTTCTGTTCAGACCAGGAAGATTCCAGAAGAGTCTCAGAAGTAGCAATGAAACACTCTGTGAGCAATGGTAAGGTGAAGACTATACAGACACCTGAAATCTTTCCTAGCCTTTCTCATTCTGACCTTTCTTCTCACCCCAAATGAAAACCCTTCTTACTGCTCTTTACAGAAATGGCACTGCTGTGGCTATCAGAAAGTCATACCTACCACAAATTTGCTATGAGCTGCTTCCCCCTGTATCCCTTTCTCACTCCCTGCCAAAGTACTGATGGGATCCTGTCATTACAAACAGCTACAGCACAGGGGACACAGAAACAGCACTGACACATGCTGGAATTCACAGTTTCTACCATGAAGTTTAGTATGACCCTCACTTCTGTTACCAAATCCTAAAATATATGTGATAATATTCGAAAGCTTGGTTGTGAAAGCACTTCTTGTCAAGCTGCTAATTACTCCCTGGCACAGAAAGCAGAAGACAGCAGGACAAAGTGTACCTCTGCACAGTGTAATCTAGGCTGGATTCCTTCCCCTCTCCTCTCTCTGCCCCCCATTTCTGATGTTTCATACTCCTTTCTCAAGGGCACGCCCCAAGAAAGTGCCTGTACACTGCCCAGGCTGTCTCACAGACCTTCAGGTAAAATGACCTGGACACCACAGCATTAGTACATGCTCAATGTACCACACTGGCAAATTTTAACTGCAGAACTGAGGCAACAAAACAGAACTGCTCTGCTCAAGATTAGACTTTCACAAAGGTTTTTCTGCTCACCTGAGTTTCACATGAATGCAGAGGTTTAATGAATTAGTAAAGTTCTCTTTTGTTTAAAGTTCCCTTTACTGGCACACTCCTTCCCCAAGCTACATCCTGACACACTTGCAGAATCAAAGAGCACTGTTCTACTGTTCTTCTCCAAAAAAAAGGAGGTGAAGAGGAGAAGGAGACAGCATAACTCCTAGTAAAACATTGCATTGTTGTATTCTTCAGCAACTCCATATTGTTTCCACAGTGTTTGCATTCCTCATCTGAAGAGTGACTAACTCACTCAATGAAAAAAAAAATCTTAGAGGAAGTTGCACAAGAACACCGAAACAGTTTGAGCCTTCTGAAGGAAGTATTTTGATCTTGTCATTTAGGGTTATTTAAAAGCCAAACAAAAATTCATACCACACTACTTTATTTTTCACTATGCAATGCAACAAATTTCCCACACAATAGGAAGACTTCACAACCAGAAAGTCAAACTAGAAGGTAAAGAAAGGAAGAGGCAGAGAAATGACAAGGAAATGGAACGGGATAGGAAAAAACTCATAAGCATTAGAATCAGAAACAGGAAGGAAGACAAAAAAAAGGTTTTGAAAAAAATTGATGGTTTATATTTTTTTTCATTTCACACCAAAAAAAAATTACAATAGTATAATAGGATATCTCGGAAAGAATGGATGTTCAAACAAGCCCCCACAAAGAACCAAATTCAAACTTTATCCCTTTACAAAATAAATGTCTTCATAAAAATCATGCAGAATGCCAAAAATGGTTCCAGAATATTTTCTCTGTACTTGGATACTTAAATATTTTATACAAGCAAATGCAGCTATTTTGGGATAAAATCAGCAGAAAATTGTAAAGGCAAGCTCTTTATGCAGCAAACAACACAGGTAAACACTGTAAAATATTCACAACTTTTCACACTGGCCTATGGCCACTGCTCACAAGAGCAAGGAAACTGATTTCCATAAACCTATTGAAAATAATACGAAGCTTAGCAGCAGAAGAGAAGAAATCTGCTAGACACCAATAGTCTATGCCTTTGGCCACAGTGCGTACTCTCCTACATACTTACAGTAAATCTCTTTTTCTTCTCTCTGTGTTCATCAGAGCTGGGAATGCTAACGCTTGGGCAGCTCTCTTTGAGATCCATTGTGTGCTTCTTGTGACAAATTCCTCACAGGACCCTGCTCTGGGTGTTGCAGTCAGGAGGTCTCGTCAACGGTACTGGTCCAACATCCGCAGCTTTTCTTGAGAAAATCTGAATTCCATCATGTTATCCTAAAGTGAACATAGAAGGAAAATTTAAGTACAGGAGCTCTTAACTCACATTGTTGAAAACCTGTGTGACAAGAACTTTTGCTGGCAGGAAATGCACGTCAATATGTACATATAAAGCCACAATCATGGCTATTTTGTAAACTTTCATGCTTGTAGTTCTTTGTTGTTTCACTGAAATCACTCACATTCTCCAAAGACACAAGCGCATCCAAAAGCTCACTGAGCTGTGCAGACATACTGGAAACAGATTTGGGCCCACTGCAAAGAATACTTTGTAGGAACAAAGGGCATGAAGAAATAATTGAAGATGACAACCTGGTATCAGACATCTGAGAAATGCCACCAACTTTTACATTCAGAACAATTTATTTCAATACCAAAGGTCTTCAACTGCATGAATCTCTACCAGAGGGCACTTCAGATTTGTCAGAACATGCTGAGCGCATTTAAATGTCACTTCAGAGATGAAAGACGACATGAGGAAAACAAATTCTTCATGTGAGTTTTAGAGAGGGACACAGGCAGCATCATGTGTCTGTCTGAATATTTACCTTCTCTGTCCCTCCTTCCCCTTACCAGGCGTACTTTGTGTTTGGCAGAACACAGGGTGTAAGGTCATCCTTTCCCTTCAGTGGAACAGTTAAATTTCCTTGCAGAATGTGAGAAGGGCACAACACAAGAGACTAAGAATAAAGCCATCAAAAAGGCAGAAAGCTTAGTGTCAACTAGATGCCTCTTTACTCACAGAAGGACAGCCTTTTCCTCACCTGCCCTCCCTGAGAACTAGCACATTATTTACTGGACCCCACTGATAACAACAGGAGCTTCAGTAGCGCTTATAGCAGCCAAAATTAACATTGCATAGCTACACACCTCTGTTTGGGCCAGCACAGCACAGCCATCTGAGCTGCTTCACTGAATGCAGCACAGCTTTAGAGCAAGATGTGTCTGATCAACTCACAAACATGAGAGAAGTGGCTTAGAAAGAGCGAGACCTCATCTCTTCAAAATAGCCAAAGGAAAAAGGAGTGCCCAGTTCAACACTGACTCCCTATTTTCTTAAAACAGGGAAGTATAAAAGTAAACTCTATATTTCATATCATAAATTTCCAAAAAGCACAAACAAATCCCATGCAGTTCTGCTATTAGAGAGACACCCATATTTATGTTGGCACAAAGGCCAAAGCTCCCGGAATCCAGTGAAAAGATTTGTTCTCGATACTCAACTAGTCTCAGTCAATCAACTCACTATTTTTCTTGCTCTCAAAAGCCAGATCATCAAACTTCATGTTGTTATTTCTCTTTTTGCCATTTAAAATGAAGTTAATTTTCAAAGACCTATCTGATGACTTGAACAAAAAGGAATGTTTACAACATTATAATCACAGCTAAGTGATAGATCATCCCATACTGCAAGATACTCAGAAACTTTTTTTTAGCTACAATTGCATTTCCTTTAATTTGATTGTTCCCTACTTCACCAATTAGATAATTACTGTGTTGAGCAGGGTTAAGCTTCTCCCCACCTTTATTTGACTAGAACACAGTTCATTCAACACAGTTACACAGACCATGGGTTTCAAATTGGTTTCTCTTTTCCTCTGGAAAGCTACTGTTAAAAGCTTTGTTGCAAGGCACACCTTCCACAATTTTATACCAGAATGAGATTAAGAGTGTTTTCCCACTGACACACACTAAAACTGAGCTGTAAAGGTTAACTGAGCTCTTCCCCATCATAATTGGTCCACTAAAACAGTCAACAGGCACCACTTCCAGTAAGTGCTTCACTAAGCTTAGACTTTACTAAGCACTTGTGTCAACCTTTATCTACTTCAGGTCCAGTATCAGGAACTGAGCATAAGCCCCTGTGTTTTATCTGTCTTACTGCTCATCACAGAAAAACAAGTAAAGCTTTAAAATGGATTAGGTGTTCCCTGATTAATACCACTCACTGTCCTTCTCCTCTTGTAAACCAACGTTTGTTACAAAGGTTTCCAAGATGCCTGTAGTCATGTTCACAATACAGTCTGTATTTCTCTCATCCCTTCAGTTTCTTATTTTTAGTGTCTGAGTTTTAAATGCCAGAACAGGAGCCGTATGGAATAAAGCTGTAGTCTTGGAAGACTGAGCTTTATTCCATATCTGAAGCTGAAAGACCTCTGAAAAACAAAAGGAGGAAGTGTCAACCAGATTAATTCAGGAAGAATTTATTCATCTTACTGGGGAGATGAAGAATAAATCATCTGAGAAACCAAAACTGTAATGTTCACATTTTGTTCTTTAAGCTGCCTGGAAGATCACTGGCTGTGATTATTTTCTTTCCCTGAGGCATCTCCTCTGAGCCGTGCCTGGGTCACCAACACTAAGCTGAACTGACAAACTTGGAAGAACTGCATTTTCACTCTGCCACTAAGCTCCAGTGGATCAGAGATTTCTTTCAATTTCTATTTGCCTTGAGCATGTCAGCTCTTGAGAGCTTCTTACATCTGAACTGTAGGTCTGACTACAGAAATAGGGACAGACTTGCCTTAATCTTTACCGTGCTGCAGTTAGGAACACAGCTGTGCTTTAAACAGCAGGTAAAATCACTAATGCTGTGATAACTACATGAAGTAATAATGGACAGAAAACAGTACAGACATTTTAACCCACAGTTTCGAAAGTGGAAATTGCAGAATTTTAAAGGATGCCAGGTACAAGTGAGTTTAACAGACACAGCCAGCAGAGAATCTCTACCTCTGGTTACAGCATTTCCTGGAACTAAAAACAAGCAGCCCCTCGGTTCAACTTTGATAACAGACCAAAGGGGAAGGGAACTTCAGAAAAACCCCATATCAAAGTAAGTCCCCTCAAATCAAACTTGGCCACCAGTGAAAGATGTAGATAATGTAGATAACCTGCAAGACAGATTAATGCTGAGACCAGTGTTGTCCAGAAATAGCTAAAACTTAACAAGGCTTACAGGAGCCTGGAACAGGAGAAAACACAAAAATGTTAGAGTAGATCAGAAGCCACCAGTCCTCCTGGCACAGTTTCAAGCCTATCAACAGCTACACTGTCCGTTCTCTCCATGGATTTATACAAGCCAGCAGGATTTTCACTGTTTCCTGCAGGAAGCCACAACAACATCAATTTTCAGGCTGACCCTTGCCTGCAGTAAAGAAAGAGCATGGCAAGAGCAGAACCCTGACACCACAAGAGCATACACAAATCTACTACACCCACAAATGAATGCCTGACTATAAAATATTCAGTACAGCTTCCTCATAGCTGCATGCAAGAGGCAAATACAACATAGTTTAGCAGTGTGTGGCATCCTCCTTTTACTCTCTTCTATATAAGAAAACTGTATTAGAAAAGGTTTCTGAAGTTTAATCAGACTGTTTTATTCTGGACTGAAACATTTTCTCTTCTTTTTAAAATGGTAATGGCCTAAAGATGGTAGCACTATAACCAAAAATTTTCTGGGTGCTTATGCTTCAACCTCTGCCTAGAATGTCCAAGGCTAGATCAGGTAATTGTGTACTCATATGGTGCCTCGCTAGCTGCTGCCACATCGCCTTAAATACCTCTACGGCCAGGGCAAATCACACTCACTCTGAGTAAGACAAGGGAAGCAGGGACAAGAACAGACAAAACCCCCAGGAGACTCTCCCTGCAAGCACGTTTGGAGGCATCACCAGGATCCATATCCATTGGAACAGCATATAGGCACTTTCCTATACACCAATCATCTGCCCTGAAGGACTTAGTTTGGGACTGAACCATCATTAAACCAGCTGCTGAAAATCTCACCTGTGATTCCAGTTACAGAAGGAGCCTGCATTTAAAGAGACTGAAAGCAAGGCACAGGAGGCACTCCTATCGTTCACTATGAACACTACCCTATTTCTTCTAACTTTAGAAAAAGTATCACTTTTGGCATGCTTTTCATCACTTCCTCAGTCTTCTCCACAAATGCACTGATAATGGCTCAACATATCACTGGGCCTTACACAATCTTGTAGAAAACCCAGAAAGTCAACTTTTTCTCAACTTCTCTATGGAGAAATAGCGTCCCATTCTTGTTACCAGACAGCAGCTGACACACAGGAAATGGCAGACGAGATATTCAGAATCCAGTGCAACAGAAATACAGGATGAGGCACTGTATGTGAAGTCAAGGGGTTCATAAAAAGCCAAAGGCAAAACACAGATTGCTAATCTCTAAAGAGAAAGGGATGGCCAGAAGCTGTTCAATAATAAGGTTCTGGAGAAAATAGGTTTCATTCACAAAAATACATCCTTTTAAATATCACACTACATACAATTTTTAATACAGTAACACTAGACACCATGGCAGACCTCTAGCAAGACTTCACCTGAATTAAAAAACAGAGCACTAACCAAAATACTCTAGTCAGTCCCTGGCTTAACTCCACAATCCTTTCTAGAGTATAATTTGAGAGAGTTGAGAACTGAGCCACTACTATAAAAGAAAAAGCTCCCTGTTTACACATCCACCCACTACCTAGCAGTTTTAAAAATTTCTAGTAGCACCACTCCTCTGCAGCAACATGGGCAAAGTCCAATTCAACTGAATCTTTCTAGTTACAGAAAAGGACTGCAAATAAAGTGAAAATGCAACCAAAGGAATGAAATAAGTAATCACCCTCTTTTTGTCTCTATCAAATTTCCTTTGGAGAAGTCAGGCAAACATTACCTTCCCATGACTGTACTGCACCCAAGAACATCCTTTCTGCCCCACTTCCCAAAAGAAGCTCCAGTAAATTACTCTTAACTGGCCTATAACAAGATTCGTGGCTTGGATTAGACCTATTTGCATTCATATTTATTACATGACAGAACACAGGTTCTCTGCTGTGGTAAGCAAACCCTGAGTAATGAAACAGGTCTTAAGAACAAATATTGCCAGTAAGAGGCAGTTGTCTTTTAATCCTAAACACATCTCCATAGTAATTCCATTCTCCAGTAATTCCATTTTGCCTGTGTCCATAGTACCCACAAGGATCACTGTGTCTCAGATGGTACAACTTCCACAAACAACAGAGTATACTAAAAATATCCAGTTTGTATTACACTTGCTACCTGCATATTTCTTGGTGTGCTTTCTCAGTCTGCCTATACACCAGGTCCAATTAAATTTTAAATGTAGATGCCTAAGGACAGCACAGCTCAGGAGCTGCAGCAACAGCACCATAAACAACTTTGAAGAGCTCTTAGAGACAGCTGACAGCAGCCACCTGCAACATAGTCAGCTCTACATAAGAGGGCAGTCAGACTTCAGTAAACACCAGGCAAACAATCCAGCCTCATTTTACCCCTCTGGATGAAAATGAAATGAGAGAACACCACACTTCAATTCCAGATTTACTGGACACATTCTTACACGATCTTCAACAGAAGTCACCAACAGCTCTCCCTCAGTTTCACTACATAAATGCAGAATTCCAATCTGTTTGAGAGGGATGTTACTGCTAACACATGGAACATCGAGAGAGTTCCAGGGTTTTATGTACTGTAATCAGCAAAAGGTAAAATCCATATAACAGAATATGGCTGGATAATAATATAATGGAATATGCAAATCCAAGTTACAGGCCACAATCCAGAAATCACTTTTGAAGTCTGGGCTTTACAGAATTGATGGCTGCCTAGAACCATAAAGGTGTTGGATAATGAAAAGGCAACAAATTAAACACTGGAAATATAAGAAGCAAGCAGGAGAAAGACCCTTTAGCACTATACAAATTGCCCATCCAGTTCATCACCAGGTGATTCATCGTGTTACATCAGTGCAGCCACAGCAAGTATTCTACACCATTCTTCAGGAGAGTTTACAGACTCCCACAGGTGAGAGCATGCACTGAACTCTCACATATTTCTGGGCTGCACAGAGAATGAGAAGGCTGAGTTCATAAGGATTCACAGATTAGTGGCTTATGTACAGAAAACAGAATTTAGTGCGACAGCATCAGATGTGGTGAGGCTGTAATTTACATCACAGGTGGGAATTCGAGGCTGGAAAGCAATTTTAACACATTATGTTGTTATTATTATTATGTTACATTATCATGTAATCACTAGTGCCTACTTCTTCAGCTTTGCCAAGGTTTTTAAAACAACCAGTACTTCTCACTGACATGGGCAAGTCAATTGTGCTGCATTTCTGATCTAAACGAGAATCTCAAAGTATCTTTTAAAAAACAGGTCAGTTTTCTAGCTTTATGTTACAAGAAATACCATGCATGGAGACTACCTTAACAACACTGAACTTTCCAACATGCTTTCCAAAAGCTAGTAATAATTTTTCCTGAAATCTAAAATATCATAAAGCCTTCAGGAAAAGTCTCCTCCATATGCAGCTTCTGTTTTTACCATTAGTTCATATTACAGTCATTGAAGAGACTGATGTGCAGGTGAAGGAAAAAAAAAAGGTCAGAAATATATTTAGACACTGAGACTGAAACAACACTAATGTTAGAAGACTCCAAAATAGAGTAACATCAAGCCTTAAAAATACAGTCTCATTCTATGTGTGTCTATAAAACCACTTGGAATGTCTGAAAGAAGTTATAAACAAACCTTAGCTACAAGGACACTGCAGCAAGTGATATTCACAGAATTCTTCAGTGCAAGAAGAACCGTAAGGGCATTCAGGTGACACTGCTGTGCTGTGATGAAATGCACTACCCGCATAACAACGCATCCTAAGTTCAACGGGGAGTAAGAAAGGCGCATTCCATCCTGCAAAACTACTGCACGTTCAGAAGCAGCACTTACACCTTTATGAGCTGCTAGAGGAGGAAAACACACATAAACACACACAGACACAAAAAAAAAAAAAAAAAAGGACGAGCTGTCAAAAGAGCTTTAGCCATATTACTTTACAACAGCCTTTTAATTAACCTCCACAAAATTGAATTCCTCAAGGGTACCTGAATTTCGACAAAGCAGCGTTGCCTAAGACGCTTCAGTGCTGCTCTTCCGAAACAGCAGCACATCCTGGCTGCGAACCATTCGGAGAAGGAGAACGACGGCGCCGAGGCCGCCCCGGTTCCCCTCCCTGGGTACCACGGACCCTCACCTACCTCCCCTACCTCCTCCTGCTGCTCTTCCTCCCCCTCCTCTCCTCACGGGCGCAGCCACCGGCTTCACGCACTGCGAGGACCTCGGGAAGGAAACCCAGCTTCTCTCGCCTTCACCCCAGCAACTATTTCTGGGCTCCTCTTCCAGGACTTGTAGGAAGTTCAGGCGCTGTTCCTCCGGCTCCCGGCCCGGCTCCCGCCGCCGCTGCCCGGCGCGGCCATGGCCCGCCCCCGCAGGGCAACGCGCTCGGGGCTCGGCGGCGGCGAAAGGGAAAGGGAAAGGCGGCTCCGCCTGGGCGCCGAGGCTGCGGCCGCCCTCCCTCTCTCTCTCCCTCCCTCCTTCTCTTCTTCCCTCCCTGCCTCTCTCCGTGCCTGCCTCCCGCCCCTCCCCGCCCGCGGCGCCAGGCTGCCCGCCCGCCCGCGCAGCCCTCCGCGGAGCGCGGCCTGCCCCGGGCTGGGGGACGGGGCCGGGAGGTGAGATCCTCTCCCCCTCCCGCCCTATCTATATCATCTATATCTATATCTATACCTATATCTATATCTATAGAGCCACACTAAAATAAAACACTTTTAAACCCCACATTTTGTTTTAGGGGCAAGTTTTCACTTCCCCTAATCCCAAGGCTTCAGTCCCCTCTCCTCTACCCAGCCCCTAGGGGGATGCTCCTGCTTCTGCTGGGCGGCTCCCCACAGAAACTCTGGAAAAACAGCAACGCTCGGGTAAAAATAACTTTAAAACACCCCTGCGCACACGAGGGGTGTCACTTTAACTCTCCAGTGTGCCCAGGGGTGCCCACAATCCACCGGCAAGGCCGTCATTAAGCCAGCCAGCCGCTGTAATGACAGCTCTCCTGCTGTATGGGCAGGAGCAATAACACAGGGGAAATGAGATAGGTTTGTGTGATATCTAGCACTGTTTAGGGAACTATTTCTGCAACCTCTGAAATTTCAGGGGTAAGTTTCAACACCCCCACTAAAATTCAACCAGACGTCTTAAAATTATCTGTAACTTGCTAAGTTTTCCTGAGCAAATTGAGGCCATAAAACAGTTATAAAAATATAAATTATAGGGGGGAGGAAAAAAAGCTCTTTTAATGACAGTATCACTCCTCACTTTATTTTGTTAACGAGACCTAAAAGTGTGAGACAAACAGGAGTTAGCGTGGATTCTGTTTAACAGAAAAGACCACCACACCCATTAAGTTAAAGCCTCATGTTTACTGAGGATCTGCTATGCTTTCAAACATTCAGAGAAGGCTTAAGAGTCAGGGAATATCTAATGCAAATGGTAACACTTAGGATGAGTTAACAGCCTATGCCATTTTAGCTTCCTCCCCATAAATACCTGAAATGTTTCTTGGGATTTCAAAGGCTATGCAGAGAATGAACACAAGTGTGAAAATACTGCAGCCCACTCTAGTGTATTACCACTGTAACACAAGGGTGTCCCCAAAACCCCACAAGCTGTCATGAGGACCTGTTCCATTGATTATGGAGAAGCCCCATGTTCTACAGGCCTGCCTTCACAAGACTTGTATTGGGCCTGACAGGACATGACGGTGCTCATTTCAACAGTCACAGGTATTGGCAAGTATCTGGCAAGCAGCAATTCAGGAGATCCTGTTTCTGAACAGTGCTGCTGCTGAAGTATTCCTGCATAATGCTACACTCATGTGTCAGGCACTGACAGCCATCCAAGCATTCTCCAAAAACAAATCAGGGAAGCAGTCTGGCAGTTTTTAAAATACGTCAGTGTTCGGATTAGGGTGTTGTAACTGTGTCCACACAAGCTACAAGTCAACTGGATCACAAGCTTCCATTTCAGTAGAGTCCACACAGGAAGAAATGAGGAATTTTACCATTCTAACCTGCCCTTTCCTGATTTTGGAGCTTTGTGGTTTTGGAAAGGTACTGCTAGATATTGAGACTTGGCATTGTAGCAACAGCCTTCTCTGCTCTTTCAGATCTGCCAAGGTATTTGCCTCTGCATTCACAGAGAGGATTTAAAGAGGCTTTGTTAGGACTTCTCGAGGTGAGTCCCAGACCAGAATGCTTCTGAACTTCAGTCAGCTACAATAACTCATTGGCAAATAATTTAGTCAGGTAATCTGTATTCAAGAGCTATTTTACTTTGCAGTTGTTTAGCAGTGTTCTCCTTCTGTCTGCCTGATAGTTTTCAGTTAATCATTCACTTGTCGGCAGATCAGTTAAATGGAGCTACTGGACTGATTTACAGTACAGCCTCAATCCAGGAAAGGTGAGAAGATGACCCTGGCTTGGAGATAATTTAACTCTCTCTCACAGTCTAAGCCCTAAACTTTTGACTAAAGAGCAGCTTTTTGTCCTTCCTCACACTGAACATCCCTCTGCAGACTGGACTGTCGAGCAGTTAATTTTATACAGTTCCTCTCCCTATTCTGGAGTAGATAATTAGAGATTAGCAACACGGTACATATCCTTAAATTGTAATTTGCCTGAACGAATTCCACAGTACATTCATCTGTCTAGTGCATCATGCTATGCAAAACACTGTTAAGGTCCTAAAATTTAAATAAATTGTAATTTACAGATTTGCTTGGTGAGCTTTTAAAGGCTAATATTCTAATGTCAAGGTAGATACCTGGTGGTTAACTGCATAGCACACAGAGAAATGCATGGAACTCAGCTTGCCTTTTAGTGAAGTTAAAGGTCAGCATTCACTCTGACATTTTTGTCCCCAGGAACTCCCTTGCATTCCCCATTTATGTTTTCTGGGCAGTAATACACACAAAGAACCTCATTTCCACCGCTTTGCAGTACTTTGCTTCTAAGGAATGTTACAAATCCATGTAGTGTGCTGCCATCCCAACTATTTTAAGCCTTTTCTCAAGGAATATCAGTGATTGGGTGGTGGGGGTGGAAAATATGAGAAAACAGAAGAAAAATGAAGGACCCATCTCAACTCCACTGCAAATGTGAGAGGTCACAGAAATGCAGAGTACCTTTAACATGTTAGTCCAAGCCCAGGAAGAGCAGGAAGCAACAATATGAACTATTCAGTTCTGGTTTTACTGAAAATGTCCTTGAATTAGTATGAAAACCTTGTCCCTGACCAAAGATCAAGTCTCATTTTATAACATCAAGAGAACTATACAGAAAGAAACAGAGCATAAAAAAACACTGTAAGACAAAGACAAGCAGGAATACAGATGACTTGTTTAAATGCAGCCAGGAGTTTTGCTAGTGAATACTGTTGCATATAAATATATCATGAAACTTTTGTATACATTCAAATATTCACACAAAAAGCACAGCCCAAACCACTTGACAAGTGTAGTCCAAGAATTTTAGTTACTTCTAAAACACAGCAGGTCATTGAACAACAAAATCATTACTTCACTATCAGCTTCAAGCATTAACAGTACAGCTCTCCATCTCAGTTCTTGCATCTTCAAAGGAATATCTTAGCCTATCTCGGTTAACACCAAGCTTTGTATCCTCACACAAAGGAAAACACAACCTCCTTGCCCTAGAACAGACTGTTAATAGTCAAGAGATTTGGACACTAAGATGAGATGGTGTCTGGAATTAAAGCTCCTTCTGTGGCAGTATCTTGCCAACTGTTAACTCCAGTTAAACCAAATGTGTCTGTTCAAAACCCTCCAAACATGATATGGTAATAGATATGAAGCAATCTTTTAAATAGTTATTGTTAGCCTTTAGCCCATCAAGCCCTGGACTTAGACTTCATTCAGGAAACAACTCATGGCCACTGCAGTTAACACCACATGTGCCAATGGGTGGGCCTCACAAAGACACAGGCAAATGGTGTCTAACAGGGATTCTGGCTGCCACAAAGACCCCATAAATGTATGAAGACAGATGTGCACCTGCCCTGTTCTAAGGGTTACTCTCACACTGCTTTCCAGCCTCCTGTTTGGCAGCTAATTGGGCCATGCTCATACCCCACTGCCTGATTAGGAACTGAGGAGGTTTGGGCGGGGGCCAGTGGGGACCTGGCGTTCAGCCCTGCAGTGTGGCACCCGAGAGCTGTGTACTGGAGAAAACAGCGTCCTGAGAGACTCCCTGTGCTCATGAGATTACCAGAAAACACAGGCTACCATGGACAACATCAGGTAAGAGAAGCCACTGGGTGGGAAAGTGAACCAGCTGAAAGCTTCAGAGTTAAAACTGTTGAAGAAACACCAGCTGGCAAGATTTAAAGCTCACAATGCAGGTGCAAGCAACAGTATCACCAGGTAACTGTTCTCTACCAAAGCTGGTTTTGTAACACTTAATGAATGTATGCATATTAATAGATTTCATTTAACTCATTTTCATAGTTGCATGCATGTGCTTATTAGAGGAGTCTGAGTAATGATTCAGTTTTACATGAGCTGCACAGAGGAAATGGTTTTTTCCCTACTTTCTTTTTGTATGCTAGATCAGCTACAGAATGTCTTCACATGACAGTCTTTCAATTTGAAGGAATGAAATGAATACTTAAAAGACTGATTCACTGCAAACATATACTTCAACCCCTTCTCCCAAGCAAACTAACCAACCCACCAGAAACCACCCCAAGCCTCCTAAACACAGCTGAAAGACTTAGTATTATCTTTTGACAAAGCATAAGAATTTGGCAAGCAAAAGGATGCTTCATTCATAGTGACATAGTGAACTGCAGTTTTCCAGCACTCCAGACACAAAGATGATGATCCATGAGTATTACAAGAAGAATGTCCTGGAGCACAGAGGTTAATGAACATCCAAACCACGATCTGCAACAACACTACATGGACTCTCCCTCAGCACAGCAAACACCACAAATCAAAATTATGGAAAACTATAGACAAACCATAATAAACTGCATCATTTCATGAACATCACAGAGTGTGTATAACATGCACCAGAAAAATGACAGCAGCACCACATCAAAGAAATTCTTCACAGAAGCTCAGAAGAAAACTGGTTTAAATCAACTGAAGCATACTAAAGCAACACTAGTACACAAGCAAGCATTCTGCCAACAGCATAAATGAACGATGAAATTTCAAAGTAAAAATGCAAAATTGGGCAGTGAAATACCATATCTGCAATTTCAATACATGTATCTCTGTTTTCCTGATTTCATCCTCAAGTACTTTCCTCATGCACACACCAAAATGTATTATTGCTGTTTTACATGGAGTACTTTTTCTCAGGTTGTTTTCACTTTTTTCAATGATTAGTTTCTAAAAATTACTTAGCATGTAAAGCATTTAAAGTGAACGGTGAATTCCGTGCACATGAACTGTCTGACCGAAACCCTTCTGTTTACATCCTATTCACTTATCACTCCAAGAGCTGGCAGGGTTCCACCAGGAGATATCACCCAACCATAGCTGTGTCCTTAGGAGAAGCAGAACTATCAGAAGGCACATGGTCCCTGTATCTCCTTTTGCCCTGCAGCTGCCCTCACTCACTGCAAGTGTGCCCAAGTGAAACCTCCAAGAACCAGTTCAGCTTCCAGAAGAAGAACAGTGTGAATGCTGAGTTCCTGATAGCCCAGTTTACCCTAATGATCAGTTATCTCAAAGACCCACAGTGTGGATGCTGCCTCAAGCTACCTCCACTTGCTCACATGCAAGCTCAAAAGATTTACATGGGTTCCAAGAATATGAGGAAAAACAGAAGCACATTGGACCTGGCTTCCCACCAAGGGTGAATACACACATAACAAAAGGGAATATATAGATAACAAAAGGACAAAGATACCCAGCTGCTTTATAGGCATATAGCAACACATGTGCTTGACATGTCACATATACAGCTTATTGGTACATGCTGACATGTTCTGGGACTAGTTTCAGCTGACATGCACAAAACACAGTGATAAATTACTGCACTGGTAAACACTGTGAAGCTGAAGTTATCAAATACAGCCCATAAAGTATAAATTGTCAAAAAAACCTCCCAACTGACAGCACTGTATGACCTGCATTTTGCTCTCAACAAAGACTCTTTGGAATTCCATTTATAAATACAGTTCTATAAAATAGGTCAAGTCTCTGAGTTTCCAGGAGATCTGAGTGATTTGTGCAGGAAGGTATACCAAAGCTAAGTAAAAAAGAAAAAAATCTCTCTAAGTGGTAATTCTGTATGGATGTTTCTTATTTCAGCCTCCTGAATCCCAGCTACAGCACGTTCTGCTAGAATTGCAAATACAGGCTGGGGTGAACAAACATGCTTTGGTAAACAAGTTCTCTGGCACACAATGTTATGTAGGTGGGGTCTACCCAGAATGTCAAGAGTTCTTCCTCAAATTGTAGAGATGAGCAAGAACACAAGGACCCTGTTTGCATTTTCAAGCTATTTACTGGTATTCTAGTCAAAAGAAACTGAACAAGGGCTTTGGTTTGGGGTGTGTATGTCCCCTTGCAAAAGACTCACAGCCTTTTTCCAAAATAAAAACATTTTAAAGGCAGCCTAGGATCTACAGAATTGGCCAGATTTGTTTTTGCTATTCTATTAATATTTCCAACAAACTGTTTATGGCAAAAGACACATCAATTCCACTAAAGCACTGTTATGCACCAACTCAGAGTAGAAAAAAGGTAGCAACAATGAAAAAAACCCAACCTACCAAAGCAAGAAGATGTATCTTAAAATCCAAAAAGGACACAGATTTAAGACAAATGTTTCAAGAGTTTATTTGCTGACCTTACTTTGCTTACTTGTTTATCTAGCCATTTCCCAGGTTTGCCAGATTTCCAATGCTATTCCTGACCCACAGAGAAGATGTACATTCATCTACCAGCCAGAGAGTCTGATTTTTGTACTCCAAGAACATTTTCATTCTCACATTTTCTGTCCTAGGAACTATGGGTCAGTGTTTGAAGGTACATGTGAGTCTGAACTTCTAAATGAGTTTCAGAAAGAATTTATATAAAGACACATCAGCAATATTTTACTTAAACATGCATATGGTCCTCTTATACCAGGTAAAACCAATACAACAAGCAGCAGGTACAGATCATCTTCTGGACTCCAATAAACTAATTTTTTCTTTAACTTACCTTTCTTTTTATAATATTGCAATCTAGCAGAAGCCAGGTAATGGAATATTATAAATCTAAGTATGGAGCATAAGCAGCAAGTAAATAAGTCCATCTAATCTCAATACTAATTCAACACCACTGTTCCATTTTGCAGCTTTAAAAAGGAACATGGCAGTATTTGAGGTCAATAGTTTTTTGATGTTAGGTGTTGTGGTGTTGCAGGGTAGGGACCACATGGAATGAGGCAAGATATTGTAGATTACAGCATGAAACTTGACTACCAGGTAGGAGAAATTACCACAAAATTGTATCTATTGACATTTAGCTTTGATGTACATACTTTAAAAGGGACAGTAAGAATCAGATTATTTAAAAAACATGGTATTTTCTTGAAGTCATTGTTCAAATTACTCAAATGTTTCATATGAAAATGTCCCTGCACACAATCCAAGCTACTCTTGGATATATCAAGAGCAAGTCTTATTCCAACTACAGTTTTCTCCAACAGTGCTGTACAAATTAAAGTAGTTTTTGTAGATGACAGCACAATTCTAAGTTTGCACAAGAACACAAAAGAGCAGAATGTCAGAGTTTTCTAATTACATGGCAATCTTTGTGTCAACCTGGTTCATTAAATGTTTTTATAAATCTTTGAATTGACGAAAAAAATCTTTTTCTAGAAAGGAGATAAAAGATTTTGTAAAGCCATGAGAACTTAAGATACACATCTCCTGCACTATAGCTCTTGATAAATCCATTGGTTTTGCATTGGTACTACAATATGGGCTATGTATGGAATCTGTATAACATTCAAGAAGCTACCAACAATCAATCTCTGTTTGGATGCAATTGCAGCGGCAGTGAGGATCTCCTAACTGGAATGTGCACTGTGCTAGTGGATAATAACAGGAACAGTGTTGGAGGGGGGTACTAATATCTCTCATTCCTGGATGGTCTGAAGCACACCCCATGCAAGCACTCAAAAATCTCTCCATGTCACAGCAGCTCTGTTTCCCCTCAGGTCTGGGATGAGTCAGCAGCAGTTTGCTACACCAAATTGCTTCCGATTCCAATGTACCTTGCATTTATTTAAAAAGTGTTGCGGTAACAGCCCTTCAAAATACCCACTTGAGAAATAATGTTTCATTGTTCACCTTTATGTAACTGTGGTTCTCCCAGGCCTACGCTGCTCTTTTTTTTGATTTGTTTGTCACCAACTTATGCCTTCCCGAAAGCGGCTGTTGCCACACCAGAACCTCAGGGAACCTCAGAACCTGCGGTCACCTCCCCTGGGGAGCCGGGAATGTCCAGCCAAGGGTCCTCACCACACACCTCTGTTAAAACAAAGTCGGGATAATTGTGGACATTTTCATCCTTCACCCATCTACCTCCCCTGATTGATGTAGCAGCGAGTCCAAAGTCAGAAAATACAACCACTGTTTATTTCTCACTCTTACAGGAATGATGACTAATTTTGAGAAGAGAAATGCAGAAGTAATCGGGATTTTTTTAAAGTCACAGTAAGGAGGTTGGCTGTTTCTACTGCTGACTCCTATTTCCAGCTTTCCTATGCACATAATTGCTAAACAAAGTTTTTCATATACACTTTATTGCATACATTGTGAACTGTCCTGGTTTCAGCTGGGATAGAGTTCATTTTCTTTCTATTAGTTGGTACAGTGCTGTGTTCTGGATGCAGTCTGAGAACAGTGTTGATAACACATTAATGTTTTAGTTGTTGCTAAGCAGTGCTTACCCTAAGTCAAGGGCTTTTCATGTTCCCATCCTCTGCCACTGAGCAGGTGCACAGAATCTGGGAGGGATCATAGCTGGGGCAGCTGACCTGAACTGGCCAAAGGGATATTCCATACCTTAGAGCATCACACTCAGCATACAAACTGGGGCAGTTGGCCAGGAGGCACCAATCCCTGCTCAGGGATGGGCTGGGTGTCAGAGCATGGTGAGCAATTGTATTGTCCATCACTTCTTTCTCTTGGGTTTTATTCCGCTCTTTCCATTTTCTCCATTATTTTTATTGTTATTGTTATTACTTTTTTTTCAATCATTAAACTTTTCTCACCTCAACCCATGGGCCGTACTTTTCTCCAATTCTCCCCTGCATCCCACCAGGACAGGGAAAGCGAGCGAGGGCCTGGTTGCCTCCTGGGGTTAAACCATAACATGAACCTGCACAGTTAAACTTGTGCCACATCTTCAAACCTGTTTTATTGGAAGGATGTCCCAAGTCACACAAGTCAGAGCAATTTATGGGATAAACAAGAGGCAGTAGAACTTCAATCAACTAACAAAAGAACCAGTGGTTGAGTGACACAAGTGACCAAATAAAACATCAAACACCAAAGAAAAATACATTTTGGATATTTCACATAAAAGAAAATTTGAAAGCATTAATATGCCTACCATGATGGACAGATAGAGCCAAACTATACTTGTATGGCCATTAGAATTGTGGAAGTATGAAAACAAGATGTTGGGATTACTTATTTAATTTACATGGGATTATGTTCAGCTTTGTTTTATTGAGTGTCCAGGAAAGTTGAGGGGAGACCATGACTTCCTGTAGTGTCTGGAAGGAGAGAGGAAAACACACAGAACTTGCACTCCTTTACTTTATAACTAAAATAATAATTATTATTTTGAGATTTTCTTTGAAAAGAAAGAAACCACCCAACCAAAAACCCCAAACTACTTATATGCGGGGGGGGGCAGTTGGGACAAATTTACTACAAAAGTAAGTAAATCAGATACTAACAAAAGATTATTCCGTAGAATAATTGTTAGTATCTTCTGAACACATAATTTGTCTTACATTTTAACCAGATCCTTTTCTTTTCCAAGTGTGGCAGCACATGTCACAGCCTTAATTCAGAGGAAGTTCCAAAGTGATGGGCTTCCCACAGCAGGGTAGGTGCCTTTGCCACCCACCCTGGAAGTGAAACAAGTCAATGGTAATCCTTCAGCATCACTGCTGCCACCAAGGGTGAACACCCAAAGGTTCAGCTGTCTCTTGGGAGTGGACTGCAGCACAGCATTCCCCATTCAAAACAGCAAGGGCAGGCATTTCAGTTCATTGCTGAGGTCACCCACGTCAAGCAGCTGCTCGTCCTGATGAAATGGTTCAGTTAAAATGTTCTACTGTCATTGCTGTGATGAGCCATGGAGAGAAATCCATGGTTGGAGGAGTCTGGATTCAGTGTCTGACCTTTCTACAGTGTCAACAACTTGTGAAACAAAATCTGGACCATCCCATGAATGGGCTGAGGTTACAGACCAGAAATGGAGACTAGGTGATCTTTAAGGTCCCTTCCAATCCAAACCATTCTGTCATTGTGTAAATCTGAAAGGATACACTCTCCTTAGGTTTCAAATTAATGTCTCCCACTATGGTAGATCCACTGTCACAGCACAATGGCAGACAACAAGCACAATGACAGCCAGCAGAATCTGAAGCCTTGCAAAAACAAGCCATTTGCACTGACAGGGCTAATCAGTTTAAACAACAACAAAGCCATTAAAAACCACCTACAGCACCAGGGTTATTTGTTTGATATCTCAAATCTACACATCAAACAGCTAGCAACTTGGAAGTAAAACCAAGGAGCCTGAACAGGGAATCTACTACCATGTGGTATCTCAGCAGTCACATGGCATAGGGAGCAAAGGCCTGTGAATTGACAGCACTTTAGTTTAGTTTAGACTTAAAGTTCTTTTACTGAAAATTAGATGTTTTTTTACATTTAAAAAAGGCAGTGGATCCTTTAGACTTGTTTCTAGACAAATGGAAAGCAACCAGTTCAGAAGAAAAGTTGACTAAATGTCATTAAATGGGAGGTGGTGGAGCCCAGTAATGAAGCTAAGAGAATGTGAACACAGGAGACACCAAGGGGCAAGACAAGAAAGAAGCAGCAATTCCTCTACAAAACAATACAACATGATAATCTGTGCTTGTGCCCTGTAAAAATAAACAAAAGCAGCAGAAGATTTATTTGTTGAGACAGGTACAGAATGTGAAAACATAGTCAAATTGCTAGCAATAAATATAAAATCTGCAAAAGTACATAGTTATGAGAATCAACGTGGTTAAGGTAGAATTATAATGCAAAAAAACCCCAAAACCTAGCAACAAAAAGAAATCCTTATTATCAATATGTTTATAGCCTAAGAGCCAGAAAAACCTTCTGGCCCCACAGAGAGAAAAGCTGATGAGAGATGACACCCAGGAGACCATCATGTCTAGGACATCAGCCTACACCAAGGGGGTCAAATGCAAGCAGTGATTGGCATAAACCACAGTAATGACAGGTAAGATTTCAGGAGGAACAGGAGAGAGAGAATGTGAATGGAAGTGTATGCATGTCTGCACAATGGAAAAAACCCCAAGTAAACAAACCAAAGCAACAAAAACCAGGTAAGAATATTAAAGACCCAGTGAGTCAGTTTACCTTCAAATTCCTGGAGAAAACAATCCAAAACAGATCAATTAGCAGCACCTGGAAGATAATCCTAAGTAACAGACAAAAGAGATTTGTTAAATCAGATTGCTAACTTCCTCTGACAGCCTTCCAGAGAGGTAGGAGAGAAATCACAGATGTCACACCTTCCCTTTAGAAAAGCTTTGAAACTGCCTTGAGATATTTTAACAACCAGGTTACAGAAGCAGGAAGAATAAATATTAATTCTAGATGTGAGAAACAGAGGTTAAGTATATCATCATCAGGACAGGGTAGTGATCTGGAAGAATGGAGTGAAATGTAGCAGATTATATGCAAAATATTGCCCACAGGCAGGAAACATTTAATATGGAAATACAGGATGGGAAACAAGGCCTCAGACTACAGCAGGTCACAATGACAAATGTCATGCAATTCTAAGACAAGTATTGCTGTGAGATATAAAATAAGAGTGGAAAGCCTGAGCATAATCTGCTGAACTCAGAAAAGTCATTCTACTTCAGTCTGTTTTTGTCTGAATATCTCCGGCATGGTGGTCCTACCTGTGCGGGTCTGGGGAACAGAAATAAGAATGAAAACTGGTCTGGAAAATGTGACTTATGGGGAAGTGGCATGGACAAGCTAGTGTGGGGTGGGGTGGGGGGAACGCACTTCAGGGGTAGCTGTTATCCTGGAAGACTACTTCAAAGCGAAGGGAATTGTCCCTTCAGGACAAGTCCTAATGAGCTTAAAAAGAGCACAGAAAAGGTTCAGGTTAATAAGCACTGGATGAGGAGAGACAAGAACATGAAAAAACTATTGGAAGGGTAGTGAAGTAATGGAAGAGATTTCACCAGGAAAGAGCTTTAAAAAGAGCTGAAGCAAACACTTCTTCATAAAACACAGATTGCATCTTTGGGGCAGAGATCACTTGAGACAGACCTTATGGCTGGGAGCAATGGTTGAGGAATGCCATGGTGGCAATCAGAAGTGAGGGAAGGAAAAAGTGGTTTAGAAACACAGAGAGAAGCTCTGAGGGAAGTCAGGTGACAGGAAGGAAGCTGGGAAAAACAAAGATTAAAAATGAGACTGCCATTTGCAGGGAGAATCATTTCAGAGGTGTGCTACACTTTAATGAGCAATGACTTAGAAGGATGCACCTGAAGTCAAGAGAAAAGATGGGCTCCAGGTGCTTGGATCTACTCTGGCTGCAGTTTTGGTTTCAATGTCTTAGCAAATAATGCAGTGCAAGAAAAGCATATCCACAGAGAGGAAGAGAGTTGATGCTGAAGATGCAGCACCACACGACCCATGTTGGCATGGCAGGCTGTGTGTTTTGCTTCAACCCAGTTTTAGCCTGGTCCTGTGCCTGGATCAGTGCTAAGAGCACACTGGAAGAACATCTTCCAATCTTACTTCATCTGAAAAGAATCCAGCTCATGTTCCCCAGGATTCCCCAGCAGAGTGAACCACAATGGATGTAATCCAAAAGCTTGCTCCTGAACTGAACTAATAATGTAAGAGAGACGCATCTGAAGCCAAGCCAGAGGAATCCAGGGACCAGCTGTGACATCCATGTGGCAGAGACCAAAGCAGGACACAGCAGCCACAGCAGAGCAGAACAACAGTGCTTTCCTCCACTGTTACATTTTGCAGCAACAAGCATGACTGGAGTGACAGTGTTCACTCTCTAGACACCAGGCACTGACTGATTTGAGACAACATATTGACAATTTTAACTGACATCTGATGTGACATATGGACATCTCTGGTAGATCTGTAAATACACTGCAACAACTATCACAATATTTTAACTTAGCAACTGCATTTGCTTTAAAATAACATTGCTAATAATCTGTCCTATTTTTCTTTCTTTCTTTTCTTTAAATGAGGACTTATGTCTAGGGACTTTCTGACTCATAATTAAAACAGCAAAACCAAAACAAAGGGCCAAGCACCCAAGTCATCAATCTTTTCCAGCTGCCGAGTCATAGAGCAGTAACCAAGACAAAGAATGTTCTAGCTTCTCCCTGCCACTTCCTAATACCAACATATTTTCATTTCATAAACTTTCTTTTCCTAAAGAAGTGTCAAATTGTGCACATGTCTGTGTGTGTCCCCTGTCCCTGTTTAGATTCTGAGCTTCAAGGCCATCCTCTGTAGCTTCTGAAATATTCAGCCCCTTCAGATTCTTTCTCAGGGACTGTTTTGTTTCTTACTCTGTGCACATCACACATCCAACATGGTTCCCTGAATAATTATCCAGGATTTGACTGGGCGGTTGATGATAAAATTTCTTTCAGGTCATTTCAAGTGACGCTCCTATGCAAAACAGTAAACTGATTTGTGCATGCATTGACAAGACTGCAGTTTAATTTTTGAGTAAAACCCTGTAAGGGTTATGAAATTCCTCCTTCTGCCTCTATTTCCATTCTTTATAAATAAACCCACATTTTATGTGTAAAATCCTACAAACAATCTCAACTAATATCAACAAATACAATTAAAGGATTTGCAGAGAAATTCAAGATACCTTTTAATACATGAGAGAAGCTACAGAAATCTGGTTTTATTCCCAGATAATTAAACAAGGGGATAAATGGCTGAGGGCGTAAAACATAAGAATATCTTAACTGAGGATCTGAGCCAGCTTGTGTTGCAGACAGGCATTATTTACACATTCTGGTGAAGTACTCCACAGATTTAACATTTTAAGGCAGTTTGTGAATTTCTAATGTCAATTCACATAAAATGTGCTTAAATACCCAGATGCTATGACCAAAACTAAATGAGTAATAAATCTGAAGTTCATCTGAACTGGCGAGGTTAAGTCAAGTTTCTAGTTTAAATTTATATTGCCTTGGATGTGTAAATTAACATCCAAGCAGCAAAATTTACTTTTAATTGGCTTGGACCGTAGATGAACTCTTTCCTTTTTAGTCTGCCTTCTGATTTTAATTGGGTAGAAAGCTACTGTAAATATTTTCTTCTTTCTCACCCCTTCTTCCCAAGGTTTTTCATAAACAAGTGAGGTATTGTTTAGCTGCTGTGCTCTAGACCCCACACACCCCAAAGCAAAACAGAGGAAAAGTATGTGTTCAGATTGCTACAGGGCAGGACTTTATACATTTTTTCATCACATACCAGCAAACAACTTGCCTTCCTCCAAACAAATTGATCAATGCAACTTATAGTGTCTTTTTAGCTTTGCTTCTCATCATCTGTAAGGAGAGAAGAGTAGGCTTGGAAACTTGGGCAAAGGAACCTAAACAGATTTGCTCAGCAGTCTCCAAGTCTCTGGTCAACAGCTCTGTGCTGTTCAAAGCCCAAGTACAAGTGCATCACTGTTCTCTCATTTAAATGTAGAATAATTCTAGGATTCATGGCAATGCCAGCTTAAACTTAGCTCTAAAGAAACCCTTTGTTTTCAAATAAATCAGTGCCTGGTTTTAGATAATTCTATAAAGAATCCTATTCACCCACCACGTAACCTATTAGTTAACATGAAAAGAGCACCAAAGAGGCAGCCAACCTCCAAAAAATTGTGAAGAAAAGTGAAGTTAAACCAATCTATCTGGCATATGCCTTTGGAGTTACATATAATGTGTGTGGACACACACACAAGATGTAAAACCTCATTGCAAACAGCACTGTTCATTCTTGATACAAACACTTTACACAAAGACAGCTGAAGATTTTGTAGCACACATTCTCTCACCAGAGCAAGGTAATTGTCTGGTTTTCTGTCACTGCTCAAAGTGTCACATTATTTTCAAGGGACAACTTGAAGGACAGTTTTGGGGTTCCCTGACACAGAAACTCCATTTGTTTATTATCAGGGCTCTGAAAACAGAAAGATGGCAGGCAAGAATTGTTAGTCCCAAATACTCCAAAGACAACAGATATTCTCTTACCAAAGGCTGATTTGAGAGGATGAAACTTAGAAATTAAAATAATAAAATGCAGCTTTTTCACTAGTCTGAAAAATCTGTGACCCCTTTTAAAGAGCAATTGATGAAAACAAGTTAATTATTTACAAGATATTTACCATGAGTACTGGGAGATTAAATTAGCAGAATTACATTTATTGCTTAAATGAAACAGGAGGGTCTAGAATTTGGAAAAAAAAAAAAAAAATCAGGAGGCTAATTGGATAATTGGATTCTAGGCTATCAGGATCCACTATGACCCCAAATAACCCCCTTCTGTTTCACTTCTTACCTGTCATAAAACATTGCTATATAGTCCTTAATGCTACATTCTCTTTTTACTTATCTTTTTATGAAAACATAGCTTTTTGCTTTCTCTCTCTCCCCCCCCCCACCCCCCCCACTTTAATAAATCCAAGTTGCACCGCTGCTATGGCAGCAAGGAAGCAGAAGTCTCCTAGTTCTTTGATGCACTTGTCTTCAAGGCATTTGACAGTCTGGGTACTTTTGCCAGGTAGTTTTTATTTCTGAATTATGCTAAGTTTTCTCTGTTTTGTAGTTTTTGGCAGCATTCCAAACTTGTAGACTTAATGCATCTTTCTTTTGCAAAGTATGGTTAAGTCCCATCCAAAGGGAGTACAGGAGTTATTTTCTTCTTTAATTACCTCCTGTCCCTCCTCTATGCTCTTTCCAGCATTAAAGCAGAACACATACCATAAACTGGAAATTCTACCATGGTTGACTAAAAGCATTCATTTTCTGAATGCTCAGTCCTTACTTATTTACTAAATTTAGTATAAAACATATTTTAGGGTTTGATAGTGATCCCAGTTCATAAATACCTAACACTAGGAATCTACAAACAAACAAACAAACATTTAAACCTAAACTATTATAATATAAACACACAGTAGTTCAGAGTCATGCAGATCAGGTACACTTGCATCCTAATGCATCCAACATTCCTTCACCTAAGCAGGAACTACACAGGGTATGGAAGAGGCCAAAACACAGCCAGCCATGGGCTGCAGCACATTCTCTAGGTGAGTTGGAGGTAAGTGGATTTGTTTTGTGAACCTTGAGAAGAGGCTTGAGGGGCACCTAACAGCAGCCTCCCAATGGCTTGGAGAAGAAGCCAGACTTGCAGGTGCATTGCATGAGAAGGAAAATCCCCACAAGGATAACTGACCACTAGGACAGGGTGTCCAGGGGGGCTGTGGAGCCTCTGTCTTTGGAGGCTTTCAAAACACAGGCAAACACAGCCCTGAGCAGCCCTGTCTGAACACTCAGGGTGAGGAGTTAACTCACCACCTGCCAAGGCTCCTTGTAACCAGAACAGCAGCATGATTTAAGATGTTTAGCCATGAACAGCACTTACCCCTCCAGCTTATCTTGCAAGCTGAATCCAGAACTATCACTGTAATGCAATATTATGTACAATACCATGAGACAATATCTTCACAGGTGCCCATTTTCTCACTAAAATACCAATTTGAGCACAGATTAATTATGCAAAGCTCTAAAATAGCTATCAAGATACTTACTGAAAAATAGATCTGTGTTTCCAACTCATGCCTTGTTTTAACAGCAAAGTTACAAGGTCTCAATAATTGGCACACAGTTTGCATATATTCAGATATCAGATTTTGCATCCTATATTATAGATAAATAGTTGGGAGTTACTTCAGTTGCACGGCTCTTCAAAAAACACTCACATGGGGGTACAACTCCGTGGGGCACCTGCTGCATTTGCAACATTGAGTCCAGGATGGGAGGCAGAGCTTTCCTTGGTCCAATGTCTGTCCCAAAATACTTTGCAACTAACAATATAGTGAAGATGTTTTCAATAGTTCTGTTTCCTCGGTTATTTCACAACAGTGAGCAGGAGATGGAGAAGTACCATTGAAGGAAAATGAATCCCAAGGGCTGGAAGAGTCAGCAGCAGCAAAGCAGCGTGATGGTGCCTGACAAGGCAATGGAAACATGTTGGTCCTGCTTCTCTTCAGAGGCAAAGGATCAGAAGTTGGTACCCCTTTGGTTTACTCTCAGAGGAACATGAGTCTGTAAAGCTGTGCAACTTCTGCACTGGCAGTATTTTGCAATAGTATTTGGCAAGACACTCAGCACTAGCAGCTTGCCAGTTGCCCTCACTGCTTCAAACAAGACTGCCAAGAAGTAAGATGCGACATCTCTTTGAATAAAGGAGCTGGGAAATAAATTTAGACATCAATCTTGCTTACCCACACTCCCCCAACCCCCAGGTGCTTTCCTGCCCTAAGCCACAGAAAAATTGTAGTTGCAAAGCAAAGCATTTCAAATATGAGGGAATAAGGAAGTTCCCTCTCCTGCTCAGGTGATCTTCACAGGGTGTCTGAGAAACTGGAGTGAAAAGATCACATGAAGATACAACCCTACTTCTTCCTTTGCTAAAGAGCAGGGAGAAAGAATCCTAACACAGAACTGGGCAAGGGAATGGAGTTACAGGTCAGGACACCAACACACATATCTGTGGCACAGAACATGAAAAACACCACCTAAAAACCTGCATAATATAAAACTGGCAGGGAGACATTTCTGACAGTGGTGGGCCAGGATGGGGATTCCTGCACTGGAAATGGGGCTTTCTGGAAGGAAACACTGGACGCTTTCCCTACTTCAGCTTGCAGGTTTGAACTTCTAAACTGGGATTACAATCAGCTGTCACCACCCACTCCAGATCTCTGAGCTCTCTGAGATCTCTGTTCTCCTGGGCCCAGTTCTCTCCCAGAAAAATTAGTCAAGTGGTGATCCTCTCTTCAGACACAGAGGATGCCATGGAAATGCTCACCTCTGATAATCATCACCAGCAAGCTACCACCAGATGCCAGCCCTCCTCCCAGCAGGACACACACTGTTGTGACAGAGTCACAGTTCTGCTGCTCCCTCGTGCCAGCCTTGGGCAACCTGCTGCATCTTCCAGCAGCTGGCAACACAAGGAGCCAAGTGTGCCCTTCTGCTCGCCTCCTGCAGCCTCTCCAACAGCTGCAGAGGTGACAGAAGACGTGGGTTTGAAGCCCTGAGGCACAGGAGGCCAGGTTTCACCTACCAGAACACAGCCTGCTGCTCAAACCCCAGCAGCAGCTCCCAGGGAAGGCTGAGCACGGGCTCCTCCTTGGGCAGTGCTCCCAAGAGGAAACACACAGCTGCACTTGGAGACACAGCCGATCCATCAGCGCGTGTGTTTACAATGGCCTGCCAGTGCCCTACTTTCTTCATCTCCTCAGGGCTTTGATGCTCAACTGCAGCAGCTCTAGATAAGGTGCTTAAGAACTTTCTGCTCAAAGAGGGAGACCCAATATGTTTAAGATACTTTCAGAGTCGGGCAGACACAGTGCTAGGTGGTTTGGAAGACTTTGGGGGAATAAATTCTGTTTGAGAATTAGGAATGCAAGCAGGAACCTGATTAACATATTTTATAATGTTCTTACAGCACGTGGAAGCCCTGCAGTTCTACTTTGGAAAGTGTGTTTACTTTGTAGGACATTTTACCATATGGATACTACTTAAACTAGAACAAAATGAATCCTTCAATACAAACACTCAAAGAGCTAACTTTAAATAAAAACAACATATTGCTTTACTATGGCTCAGTCTATATAAGTACATACATTATTTACATTAGTTTCTAGTTCCTTGGTCTAGAGAAAAAAAATCATAGCAGAATAACTCTTCAATGATTTAGGGATGTCCAAAAATGAAGTCACAAAACCAACCACCAATGACTTTCCTTTTGGGAAGTGCACATTCCTTCAAAATAACATTCTTCTGAATGACAACTTAGACAACCAAAACAAAAACATAATTTGGAACTACAAAGATGTGTAATCTGAGCTCTATTTCCATGCAGAAATGCAGAGTATTTGTGTATGAAATGGCTTGTAGCCATGGGACAAAAAAGCCCTAGTTATTACTTGCATGCAAATTATAAAACTGAAACCATCTGGAGAATGATCTGGGATATAGGGAGGACAACTCAGGAGAGAACTGATGTGTGGATGTGGGTGAAGGATCACAGCTTATTAGCAGCTTATCCTGTATGGATAGGAAGGAAAATAGGATTTGACATACCCTCTTATAGTGATGATTAACATGAACCTGCAATTAGCATGCATGGCATTTGAGATTGACAGATGATTTCCATCATAAACCCTAGATCCCAAGAGAAACAAGAGATGCTTTGCATCTAGTTTTATTTGCTAATACCTGGGTCATTTTATTTAATATACTTTATTTTTGGCCCTCAGCATACCCTACTGAAATATTTTGTTGCTGGGTCAAGTCAGCTTTGGAGGCTTGCAGCTACTCCAGCTAGCTAGGCTGAAGCAACTCTGCATATTAAAAACCACCCATCACTATTTTAAACACATGCCATTACAGTCAAATTATCCACCTACTTGTGGATTGACTTTAAACAAGTCAAAAACTGAACAGAGTAGTGATTTTAAAGTGCTCACATCTTCAAACTTGAACTATTAGCTCCCTGCAATACATTATTTTATAAGCAGAGTGGACAAGGAACCATCCAACCACTGAACCCCCATGAGTCTTCTGAAGATTTCTGTTCAATGAGATTTGAACATCATTTGTCAGGCTTCTTAGAAAGATACCTGTCCCTGGAGAATGAGAATGCACACACTGATCATAAAAACAAACAACTCTATGGGTTGCTGATTATCAGCATGAAGATCCCCTCAGAACAACACAACCAATGAATTACACATCTTGCAGCACTCTGGATGCAGCCCATGTATTCACCAGTCCGCATAACTTTCCCTCAGGAAATGTTTAATCCTCTTTGAAGATTACAATAGATACTGAATTTATTAAATTAGCATGAAAGAAATTAAATGCAAGGGCTGTCAAGATCTATTTTGAGTGTCCAGTATAAATGTCAATGCTATTTCAATGCTTAGAGCTCATAATAAAGAGGCTGCAGCACTTACTGGAGAGAAATACAGAGATCACTAACTGGTTTTTGCTGCCAACTAGTGCATAGTTGAAAGCTCTTCTGCTCTTCATACAACCTCAAAAATTAAGGGAAAGAGCCTGACAGAATTCAGATTTAAAAAGAAAAGCTTTGCAGGAGCATATAAATCTCAGCAAGGGGATGCCGAGGAGCTCTGACCAATGCTCACAAAAGCACTGAGGCAGACAGCCTGCAAGTTACAAAGTCATGCAAGGGAATATTACTGGATACTCCTTCAAGCTCGACCACTTCTCTTCTTAATTCAAATCCCTCAAGTCTGAGTCAGAATTTTACCTTCCCATTAAACAGCTGTGCAGTGATCAACTACTGCACAGGAGGAGGAAGCATTATTTTAATTCTCTCCCTGCCTCCAACCTTCTCTCATGCTGAAGATATTTAAACGAGTAAAGAGACAATTCCAGCCCTTGCCTCTCTGGCACGGAGACCACCAGACAGAAGGACTGCAGACCCAACCTGTGCTCACTGCTCTGCTTCTGCAAGGCACAAAGCAAAGCTAACCAGGGTCTCCTCATCCTGCGGGGGCAGAGGCAGAGGACTCTGGAAAAGGGCTCTTTCACCTGCTCTAAATGTAAATGCCCAGCCATTCTTCATCTCTTAAATGTCTGATTCCAGCACAGCTTTACTGTCCTTATGGAGTTAAGAAGCGGAACTGAAATGAAGTTTGGTGGTGTCCGTAGCTGCAGCCCAGAAAGCAAACCCTCCCACACCGAGCCAGCCATGCAAAATAAAGCACAACGCGTAAAGCTACATATACACGCAGTAAAAACATTAGGGCAAGAGTACTAGCAGGAGTCAGTAACACTGCTGGAGAAGGGTGGGAATTAAAAAAAAAAAAAAAAAAAAAAAGAGAGAGAGGAGAATATGAAACACTAAATTACTTTAAAACTTCTTTGCAAATACAATACCTAAAATTACAGCGGCGGGGGGAGCAGAAGTTTCTGCAAGTTTGTTTGTTTACTCGCCTGCGAGCACTTTGCCCCCTGTCCGTGAGCGGATCCCGGAGCCGCCCGCCCACGCCGAGCGCCGCTTTCCTGCGGGGGCGCCTCCAGCCCCGGCCCCTCCGCAGGACCCGGCCAGGGCCGCGCCGAGCGCTGCCCGGGACCGCCGGCCGTGTGGGGCGGCTCGGGTGCAACAAAAGGGAACCGAAACGTCCCCGAGTCCCGTGCCCCGGGCGAGTTGAGTCCCGTGTCCCCGGCTGAGTCCCGTGCCCCCGGCTGAGTCCCATGTCCCCGGCTGAGTCGAGTCCCGTGTCCCCGCGGCCGCGGAACCTCCGCGGCTCCGGACGGGCTCCCTCTACCCCGGCCGTGGCGGGGGCACGGAGCCCCGGACGGCTGCACCCCGCGTACCTGCCTGCCTCCGCCGGCCGGGGCGGGCCGGGGATGTCCGTCCGTCTGCTTGTCCGCCCGCTGGAGTTGCCGCTTCCTCCTCCCTGCCGCGTCAGCCGCGCTCCTCCCGCCGCGGCCGCGGGATGACGGGCTCCCCTCACGGGGCTGCGCCCACCCCGGGGCGGCCACGGGCCACCGCCGCTCCCCGCCGGCGCAGGCGGGGCCGCTGCCGCTGTCGCTGTCGGTGCCGCCCCCGCCGCCGGACCGCCCCGAGCAGCGCCCCCCGGGCGGCGGCAGCGGCAGCCGGGGTCAGGCGAGGACGCGCAGCCGGCCCCGCTCCCGGCCGGGGCCCCGCGGCTGCCGCTGCCCGAGGGACCGCAGGGCCTGCGGCTGTCGGCTAGCGCGGGATGTACGATCCAGGCACGGATTACCGCGATCCTCCCGCTAAACCGGGAGCTAATCCCGGGCGATGCCGTCCTCCCCACAGGCGGCACCCAGCGGGCTCCGGGAGCCGACGGTGCTGCCAGGCCGCCGGCAGGGACTGTGCCCAGCGGGACATGCACGGAGCCTGCCCAGCGCCGGGCCGCTCCGTCCGCTGCAGAGCTCTCACACCCTGGCACAGAAAGCAACGATGGTTTTAGATGCCGATATTTTATCCACCTGGGCGCTAAAACTAGATCAGTCGGGCTGTATGAGGGACAGGGACACAGGAGACATCAGCTAGGGTGCAGAAGCATCCTCCCACTCTGTCCTGTAGGCATTATTTTGACTTTTTTCTCAATAATCACCTTGTGCTCATTTCTCACAGCAGGATGTGGTAAAAATAGTTATCGGTTTGTCTCAAGCAACATTTTTTTATCTCTCTTTTGGCTGCTTCTCTATGCTTCCTGGCACACTTTCTTCTCCACAAGTTACCACAGGATGCATCACAGCAAAACTCACCTCACCCTTAATTTGTGCAATCCAGCCTCAAAACACTTCTGTCAGATTCATGGTCCTGGGTATGGCCAACTGAGGTCCCTACATGGCACACTTTAGGAGATGGCACCAGCTTGGACACTTCACAAAATGATGAGAATTTCCAGGAAGGCCTCAGTGAGAGGGTGTGAGATGAGGGAGATTTTTCCAAGCACAACCAGGCCACCAGTGATTTTTTTTTGAGTGGTAGTAAGAGGAAGGAAAGAGACTACTGAGGACAGAAACGGCTCTTGCATCCTGAGATGCTGGAAAGACAGAGACTATAGTATGGACAAAAGTGAATCCCAGAGAATGAACTTAATGTGATGGTCTGGTATAGTTAATCTGTTGTCATAGTACATCCTGAAAGAATGATCCCTAAATTACAATGTTTCTTCAGTACAGTTTGGGTAGTTCCTTCCTTCCCAGCTTTCAATGAAGCCAAGGAGTGAGATGAAAAAGTACAGCTAAAAGCCACATCTTTAGGAAAGGTAGGTATCAGCAGGTCTTGCCAAGATGGTCATGTCTTCATGCAAACTTCCTCTCCTCATCCAGGGATTTTGCTACCA
This sequence comes from Zonotrichia leucophrys gambelii, assembly GCF_028769735.1. Taxonomy (NCBI): domain Eukaryota; kingdom Metazoa; phylum Chordata; class Aves; order Passeriformes; family Passerellidae; genus Zonotrichia; species Zonotrichia leucophrys. The sequence continues at coordinate 118,771,224 of NC_088171.1, read as the reverse complement.
TGTTTTAGTGGCAATACTGTTTTAACCCATCATTATGCCCAGTCACCTGACTGCACCTAAAATTCATTTAATCCCAAGGGTAGTGGTCAATGCTTCAACCTCTAGGTGAAGATCAGTGGCAAATGATGTCCCTCAAGGATCCATACTGGGACCATGCTCTTCAGTGTCCTCACCAATGGCATGGACAAAGGGATCGAGTGCACTCTCAGCAAATTTGCAGATGACACCAGCCAAGTGGTGCAGTGGACAGGCCTGAAGGACAGGATGCCATCCAGATGGACCTGGACATGCTCCAGAAGTGGGCCCATGGAAATCTCATGAGGTTCAGCAAGTGCAACACACTATAGCTGGGGCAATCCTTGGTATCAGTACAAGTGGGGGATGAATGGATGGAGAGCAGACCTGTGGAGAAGGACTTGGTGTGGATGAAAAGCTGGATGTGACCCAGCAATTTGTGCTTGTGGTTCAGAAAGCTGACTGTATCCTGGGCTGCATCAAAAGCATCAGGGCCAGCAGATTGAGGGAGGGGATTCTGCCCACTTCTTTGCTGTGATGAGATCCCACCTGCAGTGCTGCACCCAGCTCTGGGGTCCCCAATAGAGGAAAGGCATGGACCTGTTGCAATAAATCTTTGTCCAGACAAAGGAGGTCCTTAAGGATGCTCAGAGGGCTGGAGCACCTCTCCTGTGAAGACAGGCTGAGAGTTGGGGTTCTTACAGGAAGGTTGTTGACCTTATAGCACCTTCCACTCCCCAAAGGAGAGCTGTAAGGGATCTGTAGAGAGTATTTTTCACAAGGGCAGGAAGTGATAGGACAGGGGATAATGGCTTTAAACTGACAGAGGCTGGGTTTAGATTAGATATAAGGAAGAGAAATTTTACAATGCAGTGGTGAAACACTGGAACAGGCTGCCTGTCTGTGAGTGATAGAGTCCCCATCAGTAGAAACATTCAAGTTCAAGTTGGATGGGGCTTTAAGTAATCCATTTGAGCTGAACATGTCCCTGCTCATTGCAGGCAATTTGGACTAGATGGCCCTTAGAGGTCTCTTCCAACCTGAATTATTCCATGATTCTGTGTTTCTGTGATCATCCAACCTTATGTTTCTCACAAGGCTTGCACACATTTAATATTAAGCACACGTGGGTGTCCTTGATCCATCTTGCATGTGTAATTATTTAGAATACAGTCACACAGAAATCTATTTTCAGGACAACTTCCAAAAGGCAAATCTCCAGACAAAAAGATTATGCAGTTTGACCCATTCAAGAGACCCACCCCTGTTATGCAGAAGTAATGCTAAAAAGTGATGAGTGATTCTAGCTGTATTATTACTCTGGAGAAGGGGTTTGATTAACAAAACTAAACATTTCCTGTAAGGCCTAGATTTTCAGGAATTAATCTGTCAGTATCAGAACCCTATTTCTGCATTGGATTAAATTAGCAGTGACAGAACTGAATAATAGATGTAACCATTCCCTCCTTCCCCTTGACTCCTAAAGAATCTGAATGAGGAAAAAGTCCTGAAAGATCTTCTCCCATATCAGGACAAAACTAAGAACAAAAAATGTTCTTTCCCCTCCCTAAGAAGGAAAAATCTGTTCCACCCCAAAGTAGCTTACAACCTGATGTATCATCTCAACATATTTGAGCTTCTTAAACCCTTAAAAAAATGCCTACAGAATTCCTATTTCCAAAGCTCTAACTAGGCACACTTGTATTGTTAATTCCTTAACAGAAATTAAAAAATTCTAAAACCATCCATCTTGAGTGAAATCCACTTCAGTTAACTAACAATAACAAGAAACTATTTCTAGAGTTTTCCTGGTACTTAAAAGGCACAGAGGAACACAAAAGGTCAGCTGTAAATAGAATATTTTATCAGTTGAGGAGTCTGAAGTGCTGGAAGTCTCTTCTAGTCCTTTTTGTGTGCATGTGTGTGTAAAAACACTACAAATAATTCTTTGGCCTGATATAATTCATTTTTTCCTGCTTCACATACTTTGGCACAAACTAGGCACCTGGGGAAAGACATGGTCCTCTTGCAGGTGATGGGTTGCCATGCTGACAGCCTGGGGAAAAGTTTCCAGTCTAGACCACAATGAGCAGATGCAGCCATGGTGGTGGAGTTCCTGAGCAACTGCAAGTTCATGTTCTTTCCAAGTTTATTTCTCTCCACCAGACACTTTTCTATCACTAGTCAGGATATTACACTCCTGCACAGACACAGCAGAAAACTTAAATATCAAAGAGAAAATTAACCATCTCCATTTCAAGGTAAGGAGAGTTCACATATAGTAAAAACCTGCTTAAAAAAAAGGAAACAAAGGGAAAAGTGACTTGCTACTACAACCAGCCTTTACTTCCATCTTAGTTTTCCTATAAAAGCGGCTTTTTCCTCCTGCTCTGGTATTCCACTGTGAGGACACAAGTACACCCTCAAGGTCCCTAATGCCATGTCCTCTCTACTAGGAAGCACTAAACTTAGACAATCTTTAAAAGATCAGTCTCAGGCCGGCTGCTGAGCAAACGAAGCTGATAGAGGTGCCTCATTCGTTTCCTCATGTCTGCTCCACTGTTTGTTTTCTTCTCTTATGCATATCCTTCCAGACAGGTTGATTTGTTTAACTACACTCAGGTCAACGTCTGAACAGCACACCTAAGAGCACCACCAATACAGAAAGAGAAAACAGTGGAAAAACAGATTGCAATGATGACATTCTGCTTTTAAAGCACAACAAAACTCCTGTCAATGTCAGCAGTCTGGTGCACAGACTGAGGTCAAAATAAACCGTTTGTGTAGTTGTGGATATGATGCATTGTCATCTTACTATAAGAGGCAAAACAAAGGGGAGAAACATCTTTTGTGAGGTCACCAGGACTTCTGCCTTCTTGCTGTACTTGCTTTCATTTTCCTTCTTACTTCAGCTATTTGCATGTCTCCACCCTTCATCCCTTTGCTCTTCTTTCCCCGTAGCAACTCTGCCTTCATACACCCTACTGCTGCCTCCTCCCACATGAAGAAGCCACGTAATAGCACGGGCTGAACTTCAGAGGGGAATTGCAAAGACAAATGGCTGTTAGCTGATGCAGACTTGTAGCAAGCTCTCTAGCACTATGGGCTATGAGCCAAAGTTGGGATGAAAGAAATAGAGACTGACTAAGGACAAGTGGAATAAAAGAAGTTTAAAAAGTTTGGAAGTAGAGAGCAGAGTTAAATAAGGTGACCTTTTACCTTGGCTTTCTGTTCAGCAGACCTGACAGTACACGCTTGTGCTGGGTAGATCCCCCACAACCACATACTAACCAGGCAATAAATCAATGATTACGTATCACGAGAAGGGCTTGTTGTGACATGGATTCATCTGCCCCTGAATCCATGCTCATGAACAGGCTCCTATCTTCAGGCACGTAAATTCCCATCTTTTCAGAGCAAGTTTCTGAAGGAATTATAAAGTTCATCTTCAGGAGGCTAGCTAACAGTTCATATTTCTAATTAGCTTAGAGATTTACAAGGTATAGTGCTGAAAATGCCTTTCCTGCAATAAGGTAGTATAACACATTTTATTGAACATTTGAAACATGGACAACAGCAATTAAGATGAAATTTTAACACAAATGTCAAATAAAAAGAAACTTAAATGCTTTATGGAGTTCCAAGGACTTAGTTAACAAATCACATCTGGGGATCTCTCATTGAGCCTTCAAGGAAAATCATCTTCTACCAAGCACTGCCATTAGGCTTTCACATCAACACCCAAGTCACAACAGGTACAGAGGAGCAGAGTTACTCTTCTCATAGCCATCACTTCAGGCTGGTTATGTTTCCTCCACTGTTGCACGCTTTGAGTTTCATACTTTAGTTTGTACTTGTCAGTGTCGTGAGTAAATCTAGATTGGATTTTTGCAGAATTAGAGTTCATGGACAGATATTCAGATGAGTCTAAACAGAGGCATGTTTCCTAGTCTTAGTTGTTCTTAAGTAATGGTCATTTGCTGTTTGATCCTGAGACATGATGAACATTGGTGCAAGATGCTGCCAAGTTTGTGGGTGATATTTCAGGACATGCAAGCACTGTTGCTTTTCCCCTAAGTAGGGGCATCTTTCAAGTGAGTAAGTGCAGTTCTTTCCCTGGAATGGGGAGAGGTGTGCAATTAAGCATCATATCCTCTGTCTAGGTAGGTAGTAATCACACTTTATTTTCTTTCCCTTCTTCCAAAACCAAAATTTGTTATTCCTCAATCATATCCTCTTACTCAACTGTTGTGACATATTGTGTTGCTATTTCATACTTTAGTGTGATCTCTGTAAAGTTCAAAGTTAGACCAGATGGTTAGCTGCCCTTCAGCTTTTGTTGCTGGATGCACTGTAACACCCATCCCATGCACAACACAATCCTGTTAAATTTTTGCATGCAGAGCAGAGTAAGTTTTTTGCATTCAGGATCCCTGCTGCTGTGAACTGTTTATCATATGAAACATCAGTGATGTTTGCTACAGCATCTAAGAGTCAACCTCTGCAAGCACAATTAGCTAAAATAATAGAAGACAGCATATTTTTCAAGTCTGTGAAAAACTCTTCAAAATTATTTTTAAATTTAAATTAGTTTTTAAATTTGAAACTATTTATTTTAAATATATTAAATAACAATTCTTAAATATCCAGACAAGAATTATAAGCTATTTCTCTACAAAAAGATACAAGAAGAAAGGATAGTATGGTATGTATTGCAAAGGTGAAACATAATTGTTATATCAAGATCCCTCCAAATAGAAATCTAAATAATACAGCAACAAAAACCATGAGAGGACATATAATCATCTTACCCAATAAAAACTGTAAAAATTAAGCCAATGATTAATTAGAGACCCTAAGTCTACTTTTGCTTCTTAACACAGTTGTATAAAAGGGAATTGGGATTAAATCTTAATGGTATAGGAGGGAAACAACTGTCATGTGATATAACAATGTAAGTTTCCGAGAAGATGAAATTGAATTAATTTACCAAAGTTTCAGTTCAAGAAAATATTCTGCTTAGAAAACAAACTCATTTAATGAAATGGTTTTTTTGTTTCTTCTCCTTTTTCCTTTCTGTCCTAGCTGTGGTTGCCCTTTTGGGGAACAGGAAAACCCCCTGCCTCATGTGTTTCCCATGAACTATCAGGAAGTAGCAACAATGAGTCAATAGCTTTCACAGATACAAAATCTCAAAACCTACCACAAATTCATGGAGGTGTTCCTATATGTATAGGAGTTAGGGTCTAAAACCTTTAAAAGAAGAGAATAAGCCCTTTGAGTGGGCAAGATGACAAGACTGTAAGGGAGCTGTAATCCATCTCCGAGTGATGTGCAAGGGTTACTAAAGTTTCTATATGTGAATTCTTTTATATACGTGTCAGCTGGAAGTGTTGTTACTTAATGCTTACTCATCATTAACAGGCAGTCTTTCCAGCTCTGCTGATAGCAAGAGTACTTAAAAATGAAATAAAATATTTGTTTTCCTTCAGTTTTGTTGTTCTGCTTTCTTATCTTTACTGTCTTCTGTTCTATGAACTTTTCTGCCCTGTAATGCAATTCAAATGCAACCAGACTAAGGAGATGGATGACATCTCTACCGTAGGGCAAAATTGGAAAGAACTGAAGTAACTAATTTTTTTTTTTTTTTTTTTTAAATCTTGCATACAGACATAAGCATAGTGAAATTTAGTGGGCATGCAATGAAAGGGTAGTTGAACTGTACAAGTGAGTAAGAGATATCTACAATACTCTGGGGTCTTCAGTGTGCTGTAACTCTAGTCTAAAAGCATCCATTTTGTAATCAACTTTTGCAGAGCTCCAGCAGGGAAGACCCAGCGAGTGTCCCAGGTGTTCTGACCAACAGTCCATGGATCTGCTGTCAGTAGAGCATATTTCCAACCACCAGTAGCTTTCTGCATCTGACGTAGCCTATATTCGTTGGTGGGAACTGCTGGAAGTTTATGAGAAATGCTTTGGCATACAATAGGAGATGGCTGCTTACAAAAAGTCTGTTTGGAAAGACTCTGGAGTCTAGGGAGTGACTGAGGCACAATAATTAAAGTAGAGGTTAGATAAACCTAAATCAATATTAAACCAGTGGTAAAATTGGTTCTCCACTTCAGAGAATTTTCAGATCCTATCTGTTCCTAAAGATCTATTTGTCTTTCCTACACCTAGACTTGAGAGACAGTGTTTTGGGTGCAGTTACATAATCCTCTACTTTCTCCTCTGTCTTATTCTGTCTTCTCTGTCTTAACCTATTCAACTATAGTAGGTTTACCTGTGGAAGGCCTTCTTTGAGGGGTCAGGTATTGTGCAGCAAGGAAGAGGGATTGCTGGGATTCCCTTTCTGAGGAGCTGGTGTTTCCCACTTTGCCAGACAGCTTAGGTATTCCCTCTATCAGAGGTTCCACACACATTTCTTTCTTCCCACACTACAGAGAGCCAGTGAAGTTCTTTGTAAGAGCCAAGTTGGGAATAATGCTCTTGGAGGGGTAACAGCTTCAGTCAAATATTCTTCTGTAGGTTACTATAGCACTAGCTAAATCTTTCAGTTCTGCTAACCCCTATATCAGAAGGTAATCCCCCAGTCTCTTTCTCAAACCATCATTTTGCTTTTTTTCTGCTTTTCAATGTAACATGGTTTTGTTTGTCTTCGTCAAGGGCAGTCCCCAAAATTTCACCTTGAGTGCTGGGCTGGATGCTTCTGGTGTAAACAGGAGGTGAACAAAGCTTATCCATCAGAGAAGTGGATTTATCAAACATATTCACAAACAGAAAGCTAGAAAAGGGTTGTGAGTAGAGCAGACTATTTTTCATGAAGCCATATTATCTCTAACATATTTTTCTGATTTTCTCTATGTCTGTGTCATGATTCTTTACTGAGATCTTGACTCACAGTTTGTGTGTTACCTGCCTCAGTTACCTTGCTTTTGCTTGCTTACATGACAACATCCATTCTTTCTCTCAACCTTATTTTTTCTAGATCATGATTATTTTATTGTTGATTTAGTTTAGACCTTTCCCTGTTTGTTCTCATGTTTCTTGAAATGAGGAACTTACACACACTGTGCTTGCTGCAAGTTGCCATGTTGATCCTTTTGTATCCCTGTGAGATTCATTCACTGAATCCTTTAAAAGGCTTTGCTTTTTCACAACAATATGACGTGGCTGATTCACAATCAGTTCGTGATTCACTGCCCTGATCCTTTCTGAAAAATGTTTCCAATAAATGTACTCCTTTATCCTGTGATTATAAGTAAGAATAAAATATTATATATGCTGATTTCCAATCTTATTTATTTCACTAGCTTGTCAAGAGAATTTTAAACTATACATTTCTCCCTCAAATTGCTTGCAACTCTTTCCAGCTCGGTGTTTCCCACAAGTTTGATGAGTATAATCTTGCATGTAATTAATGGACAGACTGAGGACAGATGCCTGCATAACCTCATTTTGATATGGTTTTACAATTTGGTAGTGACCAGCTGCTCTGCATATGCTGTGGTTACGTAAGTTTGCTATAATCATGGCTTTTCTATCTAGCACAGCAGTATCGGATCAGTACGTTTTCTGCCAGCTGGATTGTAAACTGCAATGTGAGAGGATACAAAAACTCGCGAATGCCAAGGTCAGACAGCTATCACTTCTTCTCCTGTATGTGCTCTGCCCTCACTGAGAGAAAATAGGTGACCATATTGGGCTGGCATTGCCAAACATTCCCGACAGAAATAATACATTCACAGTGTTCTCCTTATATCCCCTTTATTACATCTTTCTGCTTTGGCATAATTGGAATTTTTTTCCCCCCATCCTGCTTTCTGTTTGGTAATTTGTTTTAATGGACATTTTTGCCATGTGGCTTTTGGTGGTTTTTTTTGTGTTTTGGAGTCAAGGTCATTGTTTAACTGAAGTGATTTTTCTTCACTTTGCTGTTCCTTGGACCGAGATGGCTTGGGCTCATGTAACCTCAGATTTTTTTCTGAATGATTTTTGATTTTTACTTCCTTCACATTCAATATTATCTAGAAATGTGGACAGTTCCAAAGATGCTATATCAAAGTTGTCTTTCTATCACTCTCTTGTTATTTCATCAAGTTGTGCAACTTGTTTGACACTTTATTTTACTTATCTAGATTCGCCCTGATTTAAATCTAAGAAGCCTTCCCCATAGGATGCCTGACATACTCTATATCGACAGAATCTCTCTCCAACTTTCTACCTGTGAATGAGCTTTCTCTCGCTCTTAATCTGAGTAGTGAGCTTGCCTTTAGTATGATTTTATTTGAAAAACCTGTCCTTAAAATTTTACCCCCTGAATCATCCCTATGCAGTGCTCTGTAGTAAAGTCGTACCACAAGGAGGATCTTTCCTCTGCAGTTACTTGATCCGCTCGCCTGAAGAGTTCCGAACCTCAGAACAGGCACTCACGTTCTCAATGTGCAAATCACGGTGTCCTGTCATTCTCCAGCACAAAATGTTCTTCGAGACCAGCACCTGTCTTGTGAACCACCACGTTCGCTATGCAAATGATTTATCAGTGCGTAAGCAAAGCCCCACCTGCTCGTTTGCTGCGGTGTGCAAGCACGTAGGATGCTCAGCAGCCGGACCCGCTGCTTTTCGTTATTTGGTTGGTCAGAAAAAAGCAGCAGAGTGACAAAGCAGCGGTGCCTTGCGGCGCTGATGTCTGATCCGGGCAGCGGCGCTTGCCGGGATGATGGGAAGGTTCCCTCGGTGAGCTGCTGCTGACACCTACTGCCAGCGCCGAACCAGCACAGCAGCGCCGGGGGAGGCACCGAACCCACAGCGAGCGGGATTCTGGCATGGAGCTTTGGCTTCGGACTGCCAGTGATGTATGGGAAAAGGTTAAAGCCACCCATAGTTTTATGGAAATAAGTTATACAGACCAGAAATGGTAAAGTCCCCAAGAGCAATATGGTGGGATTTTTGTTTTGGTTTGGGGTATTTTGTTTGCTTGGTTTGGTTTTTGTTTTTGTTTGGTTTAGTTTTTTGTTTTTCTTTGGGTTTTTGTTGTCTTTTGTTCTTTTTTTGTTTTATTTGTTTTTTGTTTGTTTTTTTTTTTCTGATAAAATTACTGAAGGACAAGAGTTAATTGAAAGTTGCTTTATGCATTTTCCATTATAGAAGCCAATGAGTTTATAAAGGGAAAATACTTCTCAAAGATAAAAAACCCCCTTTTTTTTACTTTTTTTTCTTTAAATAAATGGTACGTCTTCATTGTTACTGTCAGTGGTTTTACATCAGATGCAAGAAAAAGCTGTTCTTCAAAGACATTCCTGCCCAGTAGTAGGCATCTGCTTATTTAGTTTTACAAACCTCCTTTTCACTTATTTCAATACTTAGAAATCACATCCAAGACAAGGAAGTGTAGTAGAGGATGCCACTTACTGGAAGGTTATTAGCGAACTGCAATGAATCAATGAACACAAGAGCTGTAGTTTAGACCTTTATAGGTATATAAAGGACCAAGAACCTTCTGAGATATCAGAAAGCTAGAAAGTATTAGAACATTCAGCTACTGGTGGTAAGACTGTGCGTGTTGGAAGGTGGGGTATTATGCTCAGCTCAGTTGCCGAAGAACAGGGAAGAAAACCAGTTGGAAGGGTTCATCTGGTTTCAATTTGAAGTGTTATAACATCTAGTTTAAAAACCCTCAGGAGAAAATTTAAGGATAGAGTGGATTTGTTTTTCTTTTTTTCCAGCTTGCTGATCCACTCCTGCCATTTTTTATTTGTGTATCAGGTTCTCTCTTCTGTCCTCAACTCTGAAAAACACAGGCTCTCAACCTGTTAAATACTTGCAAACTTGAAGCATAATCACAAGCCAGGTGTCACTGCCATATGCTCTCTGTAAGAAGCATTTGATGTCTTTGTCCCCCATTTATATCCTTGACTTGGCAATTCTTCTGTACTGGAAATGCTGCTCATTCTTTAAACGGAGTATTTGCAGAGAGAATCTCACTTAGAACCAGACAGTTAATTGGGATGCTTAAATACATGGGATTGTTATACACATTGAAGTAAACCTTTAACAGCTGATGAGGTCAGTGACTGCATGCACTGTGAACATACAAATCAATAGGGCACTGAGTGTGTTAGGTGCTCAACCTATTTTATTTTGAGGCATTTATCTTTTAGTGTAATGGGATTGTACCATTCGTTCAATTTGTATTTGACAGAGCACTGTGGAAAGCAGATAAACATTCACAGTAATTGCCATTGAGGCTTCCATATAATCAGGTTATACATCTAAGCTAGTAACACTTACATTCTCCTTTTTTATAATGGTCTACTGCCCTAAAGATTGATTTTCTATTGACAGTTCCTGAACACTGACAGTCCTGATGAATCCATTTTGTTTGCCAGTTCTGCTGACATCAATTCGCAAAGCAATATTCAGAGTAAAAAAATGTGGGGCCTTAACTTTGCAGAGGAGTTTGCATGTGAAATCAATTTGAAATGTTTTCAAGATACGGCCTCAGAACTGGATTTTGAGCCAAGGAATAAAAGGGAAGCATAGGTAAACAAACCCAAACCAGTGTTGAGCAGCTTGTCTTGGATGCTGAGATTGACCCAGCATGAGAGTCAGCAGTACAGCTGTCCTCACTGGACTAGGCTGTACCTGAGCCATCATTGGGAACATTGATTTTGCTGCAGCAAAGCCTTTGAGCAGGTTATTTGAATGGTTGTAATTAGTACTGGAAGCTCTGCCCAGTATTTCACTTTCAATATTGTTTTCCTAATGCATTCATGTTTTGCTAACACACATTCCACACTTTGGGCAGCCAACATTTGGTCTCGTGTAGGAATGACATCAGTGTGAACAGAGAACATCTAATAGTCGTGTGAGTTGCTGAACCTGGTGCAATGGCAGCAGTTCAAGCTCTGATTCTGTAAAAGCACTGAAGGAAAACATTTTTTCATTCTGGCAGTCATTGGAAGGCAGTAGAAGAGTGATACGGAAGTAATTAGTTGGATGCATCCAGGACACGAACTACCAGCCCAGGCCCCCAGGACAAGTCAGGTGCTGTTTTCTGACTGCCGTTGACTAACTATTAATTAACCCAAAGGCTCATGAAAGCCAAAGCTGCTCAGTGGTCATTCCTGTCCTTCCAGAACACTGCTGGGCTGCATGCTGCCTCTGAGGACCAGGAGATGAGGAGGCCTGTGACCAACACCCCTCTGGAATTCTGCAGGTAGCATGAGGGTGAGCGCCTGGGCTTTTAACAACTCCTGCTTGGGTGATGCGCAAAATAAGATACAGAGGTCAGCAGTGGTCAGGGAGTGAGTGCCAAACTGGCTAAACAGGAGCAAGAAGTAAAGAGCCCACACAACACTCAAAGCTGCTCTGTGCAGTGGAGCACATGCTGTTGTTCTCTCCTTGTATCTGGTACTGCTAACAGTACTTATGATAGCATAAGTACTATCCAGTTGTGGATCTACACATGTTTTCTAGATGCTAGGTTGTCACATCTAAATTTTAAAAAATGTTGCGTTCACTGTGGGGCATGATGATATTGCCCTCTTCCCTCTAGCTCACACTTGTTTTCTCTCTCCTTTTTTCTTGAGTGTACACATAGAGAGCTTTCAGAGCCAGGTTAGGCTAAACAGCTTATCTTGCAGGCTAGGCAGAATCAGTTCTGCAAGGGTTGCAATGAAGAAAACATCAGATTTTAGCTGTCCTTTCTGAAGAGCATGCTGAGGTGTAGCTGAAGGCTGATAATAACATTCACTTATTGACAACACAGACCATCTTCCAGTTTATCATGATCTGTTCTTTGGCATGCTGTACAAGCCTTTTGTTTCTGTTTAGCTGGAAACTTCTGTCATTGCTCTTCCAAAGAAACAAGTGCCTATGAAAAATAATTGCTTTGACCTGGGAATGACCCATTTCCTGAGGGTAAATGACAAAGAAGAGACAGAATAGCACCGGGTGAAGATCAAACTGAAATTTTTACATCTTCCATCCTGGGCCTGAAATGAATGCCTGGTACTTTGACTGTCAGTGCTTGGTTCTCGTCAACAAAGTGGCACGAGTTCAGGTATGCCCTGTTGCTGACAATTAATCACTCTTCTGACCCGTTACAAACAGACTTAACTTTGTAATCAGTGTGATCTTCAATCCCACTTTCTTGACTGTGATGTTGTTGTTTGCCTGTGAAAATAGCATGGCTCTTGCCATGATCTCTGGGAGGACTCATTGCTACACTCTGCAGGGTAGAAAATAACCAGGCAGACACTGTATTTCCTGAATTTTCCTTTAAGGCTGCTTAAAGATTTAGTTACTTGTGTAATCTGTATTCAGTCTTACAACACAGAACTTCCTTATCCTGTTTGCCAGATACAGTGTATAAAGCTTGTAAATAAAGATGCATTTAATTTCCATAAATTATTAGTTTGCCAGAGAATTGTGATTTTTATCAAAGATTCTGTAATGAAAGTTTATTGTTGCAGAAATTGCTTGGGCAATCAGTCATGATCGTAAGTCTGCATATAGCTGGAAAACTTATAAATGTCATTCATCAAAAACATCCATGTTAATTAGGGTCAAGCCACCATAAAAGAGAGATTCCTCTACTGAATATAATTTATCAGTGAAATTAATGTAAGGAATAGAAAGGAGAAATGATTTTGACTTTACAGTCAGAGTGCTTTCATAAAAACATCTGGTTGGGGAAGTAAACAAAACATCATAAGTTCCATTGGCTTTGACAGTACAAGTGAATTATTTCATCAGAGTGCTCTCTATTATTGACTACAAAGTACTATTAAATGGTAACAGAAGTGTTTATTTCCCATATGTGAAAAATTGGATTGCTCCAGAGGCCAGCAAAAAATTCTTTTGACATTTCTTCAAACTGCAGGCCGGGTTAGCACAGGATTGTCACCGGCCGATGCCCTGAATGGTGCCCATTCTCAGCTGCTGCCACACAGTTTCACAGAGGACAGAGCCTTCCCTATTTGCATTTTTACTGCGTTCCTGCTCCTTATGAAGGGGAGACTAAGGAATGAATGGGCACAGACTGCTGATTTATCCCCAAGTACAAGGCACATTGGCAGGATTGTGGAGCTGGTGATGCTGCTACCTTACTGTCATACACATTAAAAAATATTAGCAGCAGGCAGGAATGAAAATCTGCCTCATAAATTTAATCTTTTCTTCTTCAAACCTGCCCCATATTTTAAAAGATCAGATAAAAAATGGCACTGTGGAATGCATACATTTACACACACGCACGTATTTTCTGTGCTTGACAAATTACTGAAACTCAAAGGGAATGAGCATGCACAGCTCAGCTGCTGTCACTGGAAGGTGGCAGTGCTCAGTCTGTCACAGGGCCAGGCCCGGAGCCATTTTTTTCCTTAAGCTTGTGATAAAGCACAGAAACAGATTTTTTTCTGTATGTATTAATCATCTGAATCTTTATAATTTAAATGTCAGATGCAGAAATTATTTTCCATGGATTAATGAAAATTTTCAATCCCTTTGTATTGGAAAGTACAAGCACAATACTGTCTCTCTGATTCGATCTCTATGATTTTTATTCTAATTTTAGATCATTTGAGTGACTAGAATAGGTGAGGCCTTAGGATGTAAATTCCAGGTGTTTGGTAGAACAAGGGTGATGGAGGAGGGAGGAAGTGATCTTTTTTTTTTTTTGCCCTTGCGAACAGGAATAGGTCACGGGTACTTGGAAATACCCTGTGAGGTTTCACCTTGTCCTCCAACATTCAGCTTTTGTTTTCCTTTATTTAAGCATAAATCTTTATCTGGAATAGCCTTCAGAGAGCTTAACTCCTCCGTTTGCTGACAGTATGCTTCCTTGAGTTCTCCACGTGAATACGCTGCCAGCCCTGCAATTAGGTTGGAAGTTGTGACCATTATTCCATTTCATGTTGGCAAAAGTATCGTTTCAGACGGCCACTGGAGATAACGTAAGCGTCAGCTCCGTTCCCTCATTATCTCCCTACGTAGCACCAGCTGGAGGGATCACTCGCGCTAACAGCTTGCTCTCGCGTCCCCGTGAGCCTTGTTTTGTCGCTATCAGCAGCCGGCAGCCGGGGAACACCTCCGCTCAGATAGCTCACCCCCGGACCAGCAGCCCGGCGCGGCTTCTCGGCAATCGAAACCCCGGCGGGGGAGTGCTGAGCTCCCGGCTCCCCGAGGAGCTCCGAGGGCAGGCACAGCGCGGCCGCCGCCGCCCGGGCCTGCCCGCCGAGGCTCTCGGGCAGCGGCTGGGGCAGAGCCCGTGTGCCCGCGGCTGCAGGCAGTGCTGCCTGGCAGGGCGCTGTGCCCGGCAGGACACGCTCCTGCCGTGCTTTTGGAAACCTCCGTGCCCGGGGAGCCCCCGGGGACCCTCAGATTCCCCCTCAGCGGCAGCGCTGAGGGGAAGGCTGGGGCCGGCCCCCGCCCTGTCCCTTCCTGTCAGTCCCTTGCCGGCTGCAGCCTGTCGGAGCTGAGCAGCCTCCCGCCCCCTGAGCCTGGCCAGGGGCACAGGTGACACGGGAGGGAACCTCGCCCGGTGCTCCTGCGGGGCGTGAGGCGGCAGAGGAGGGATGTACATGCGGGGTTGTCACCTCGGAGCCGCCCCCGAGGGGGGCAGAGGAGGCATATACGTAGAGTGTCGCCTCAAACCAGCACCTGAGGGGCACAGAGGAAGAATATACACGTGAGGTGTCACATCACACCAACATCCGAGCGAGACAAAGCAGGAATGTACATGTGGGGTGTAACCTCACACCCTACTGCCACCCCCAGCGCTCCCGCAGGAAGCGCAACAAGCGCCGCCGATTGCCCTGCCCGATTGCACTCCCGGCCCACCCGCCCACGGACTACGCTTCCCAGCAACGCCGCAGGGACTCGCCCCTCCCCCGCCCTCCCACTCTCCGCCGCATGGCATCACGGACTTCGTAGTCTCCCCATAGCACGTAGATCCCTTCCCCACATCGGGCCGTGGCGGCGAACGAAACTATCACTCCCATCCGCCTCTGCAGCGCCGCGCGTGCGCCGCCGGCGTGGAAGTGCGCGAGGCCGCGGCGCTGCGGCCACTGAGGCGGCCGAGGGGCGGTGAGAGCGGCGGCGGCTTCCGCGTCGGGCGGGGGGCGGCGGGCGGCGCTCGGTACCGCACGGGCAGCACCGGCACCGGCGGCGTCTGAGAGGCGGCGGTCGTTGTCCGGCGCGCAGGGAATGCGCCTGTGAGGGCGGCGGAGGAGCGGGTGCGGGTGAAGCCCGGGCGGAGAGGAGCGGAGCGATGTCCCAGCCCCAGCAGCCGCCGCCGCCGTCCCCTCAGCAGCAGCCGCAGCCGCCGCCTCCGTCCGCCTCCAAGAAGCGAGACCGGCGCATCTTCTCGGGCACCTGCCCCGATCCCAAATGCCAGGCGCGGCTGTTCTTCCCGGCGCACGGGCCGCAGGGCAGCGGCAGCATCGAGTGCACGGACTGCGGGCGGCGCCACGAGCAGCGGCAGCTGCTGGCCGTGGAGGAGGTGACGGACCCCGACCTGGTGCTGCACAACCTGCTGCGGAACGCGCTGCTGGGCGTCAGCGGCGCCGGCCCGCCCCGCAGGAACACCGAGCTCGTCAAAGTCCATGGCCTCTCCAACTACCACTGCAAGCTCCTGGCCCCCATCCTGGCCCGCTATGGGATGGACAAGCAGACTGGCAAAGCCAAGCTCCTCACGGAGATGAACCAGGGAGACATCTTTGACTGCTCCCTCCTGGGCGACCGCGCCTTCCTCATCGAGCCAGAGCACGTCGAAACCATGGGTTATGGGAAGGACCGCTCCGGCAGCCTCATCTACCTGCACGACACCCTGGAGGACATCAAGAAGGCCAACAACAGTCAAGAGTGCCTCATTCCTGTCCACGTGGATGGAGATGGCCACTGCCTTGTCCATGCAGTCTCACGAGCGCTTGTTGGCAGGGAGCTGTTCTGGCATGCTCTCCGAGAGAATCTAAAGAAGCATTTTGAGGAGAATCTGAGCCACTACAAGGCACTTTTCCATGACTTTATTGATGCTGCAGAGTGGGAGGATATTATCAATGAATGTGACCCTTTGTTTGTTCCTCCAGAAGGTGTGCCAATGGGCCTTAGGAATATTCACATCTTTGGTCTGGCCAACGTGCTTCACCGGCCTATCATCCTGTTAGACTCCTTGAGTGGAATGCGAAGCTCTGGAGATTATTCAGCAACATTCCTCCCTGGTCTGATACCTCTGGAAAAATGCATGGGGAAAGATGGCATGTTGAACAAGCCGATCTGTATTGCGTGGAGTAGCTCAGGGCGTAACCATTATATTCCTCTGGTTGGAATAAAAGGTGCTGCTTTACCTAAGCTGCCTAGGAAGCTGCTTCCTAAAGCCTGGGGAGTTCCTCAAGACCTCATCAAAAAGTACATCATGTTAGAGGAGGATGGTGGTTGTATTATTGGAGGAGACAGAAGTTTGCAGGACAAGTACTTGATGAGGCTTGTTGCTGCAATGGAGGAGGTTTTCATGAGTAAACACGGTATCCACCCCAGTCTTGTAGCTGATGTGCATCAATATTTCTACAGAAGGACTGGTGTCATAGGGGTCCAGCCCGAAGAGGTCACTGCAGCTGCCAAGAAAGCAGTGATGGACAACCGCCTTCACAGGTGCCTCATCTGTGGGGCTCTCTCAGAGCATCACGTTCCCCCAGAGTGGCTGGCTCCTGGGGGGAAGCTGTATAACCTGGCAAAAAGTACTCATGGCCAGCTAAGGCCTGACAAAAATTACAGTTTTCCCCTGAACAGTTTGGTGTGTTCTTACAACCCTGTGAAGGATGTGCTGGTACCAGACTATGGCCTGAGTAATTTGACTGTCTGTAACTGGTGCCACGGTAACCTAATGCGTCGCGTCAGAGAAGATGGGTCTGTTTTGTATATTGATGGAGACAGAACTAATACTAGGTCTTCAGGTGGCAAGTGTGGCTGTGGCTTCAAGCATTACTGGGAAGGTAAAGAATATGACAATCTGCCTGAAGCTTTTCCTATAACTCTAGAGTGGGGTGGAAGAGTGGTGAGAGAGACTGTCTACTGGTTCCAGTATGAAAGTGACACCTCTTTGAACAGCAATGTGTACGATGTTGCCATGAAACTTGTTACCAAGCACTTCCCCGGTGAATTTGGTAGCGAGATTCTGGTGCAGAAAGTTGTCAACACAATACTGCACCAAACTGCCAAAAAGAACCCTGATGATTATACCCCTGTAAATATCGATGGTGCTCACGCCCAAAGAGCTGATGATGTACAGCAAGGACAAGAGTTAGAGTCGCAACTTCCAACCAAAATCATTTTGACTGGACAGAAGACTAAAACTTTGCACAAGGAGGAGCTGAATATGAGCAAGGCTGAGAGAACTATTCAGCAGAACATTGCGGACCAGGCTTCTGTAATGCAGAAACGGAAAAGTGAGAAATTGAAACAAGAGCATAAAGGGCAGCCCAGGACTGCTTCTCCCGGGGCTGTCCGTGAAGGGCCCTCGTCTGCACCCGCTACACCCACCAAAACCCCGTATTCTCCAACATCTGCAAAGGAGAAGAAAATTCGGATAACCACCAATGATGGGAGGCAGTCCATGCTTACCTTGAAGTGCACTACCACCTTCTTGGAGCTCCAGGAAGGCATAGCAAGAGAATTTAATATTCCCCCGTATTTGCAGTGTATTCGCTACGGCTTTCCTCCAAAAGAGCTTCTGCCTCCCAAAGAAGGCATGGAAAATGAGCCTGTTCCTTTGCAGCACGGTGACAGGATTGCCATAGAGATTCTGAAGGGCAAGGAGGAAGGCAGGCAGGCTGCCTCAGCTCACTCAGCCCATGCTGTGAAGCACGAAGATGTTGCTGTGACCAGTAAGATCTCATCAAAGGATCTGCAAGAGCAAGTTGACAAGGAGATGTATTCACTCTGTCTTCTGGCAACGCTCATGGGTAAGGCTAACTTGGTATTATTCTTCAAAATTGTGTTTTTAAGTAGAAGATAACATGTTGCAAACTGTAGTTACATACACATTTCCCTTTTTCTTAAATCACGCTTAATCTTGCAGCTGACAAAAAATCCCTTTTTCCTTTATTAGAAGAACATTTAATATGCTGTCAGTGACTTTTGGAAATGTATATATGGGGTATATGAGCTTCTTTTGCTACAAAGTCCTCTTTCAAAAATTGCTGTTTAGAGGTGATTGCATTGCCTCAGCTATCCTGTCTCTCTGTTTTTCCTGCCTCTCATTAGGCGCACATTGGAAGTGTATGTGTGAAAGCTACAGATTTTTTTTTCCTACATCTCCCTCAGGTTTCAGGAAATAAATTCAGAGCAAGGGTTAAAAAGGGGATGCTGAATGTCTGCTCATTGGAAGTTTGAGGAACAAATTTTCACCTTTGTAGTAGGAGGAAATCCTGACATTTAGCCCCACAGGGAGTTGTCTTGGTTTAAGCATATCAACTTGGCATTTTCTCCTTAGATAATCCGTTAGTTTTAAATTAAGATCTGGTCCTTTTAAAGATTTAAGAAAAGTACTATTTCAGAATATAAACAGAGGAGAAACTGAAAGAATCTAAACATGGATCTGAATTCCAAAGGTTGGACATAAGGTTGCAAAGCTATACTTATAAATTATCAGTCATGTAAATCTGACTGTCAGTAATTCAAGACAAAAGGACTTTTCTCAGGTGCCTGTGTTTTTTATTTTCCTTTTTGAACTCGGGAGACTTGGACCCCTGTTTGTGTATTTTGTTCATCAGGTTTCACAGTTCTTGCTGCTTTCTGGCAGGAAGTAGAGCTGTAATTATCATACATTCAGCTCTGCAAACCAGTTGAATAGTCATGTTTACAGGTTTTTTTGTGGGAGCCTTCTCTTTTGCTGGAGGGATTTGGTGTGGCTAAAGCATGTGATGTTTCAGAAACGAAACAATTACGTAATCACAGAGTGCTATGTCAGAAGTTCATCAAGCAGAACTTTGATTCTTTTCCAAGTGTGATTGTTTACTGCTGTGTCTTTTACAAGATCGTCTGCTGAATCACTACTCCCCTCGTCACACTGACATTTACACCCCAGTTCCAAAGTGCAGGAAAAAGTTAGGTTTAAAAGTTGTCTTAACTTTTAGATGAAGCTGAAAAGAGGGAGCTTATTTCCTGTCTGCAGGAAATACTGCTGGAAGTATAGTTACTGACTTCATAAATCTTTGGCATGCTTTAACAATGTCTTGGTTACTTAAGCATTAAGGTGTGTTATTATTTCAGAGGTGCTTATCCATAAACTGTGAGCTGATCTTTGTATGCAACAATGGCTTTTTGTCTCTGCCCCCACTACTGTTGGATTCTGCTTTAAGAGCAGCAGTTAGAATAGAATTTATCTCACCCTTCTCTGGCTGCATCCATAGTGCATTACTAATAGAAGTAAAATCAGCAGCAAGTGATAAACCTACCAGTTATAAAGCCTTATGCAACTACTGAATAAGATGCTGTTATTACATCATATTTTTTCTCATTGGGTCTTCATTTTCCTTTAAAAATACTTGTGAGAGAAATCTAGTTGCTAGACTGTTCACAATTGTGATTTTTCAACAGATTAGCTAACCTTTTAAGTCCTTGCACTTTCTTAAGGGTGGCAATTCCTCAAGGTGGCATATTCAGCCTTTTTGAGACAAGAAGCCTTAGTTTTTTTCAACAGCATTTCTGTACTGCTAAAACTGCTGCAAAGATCTGAGAGGCAGCTGTGCAACTTGATTCTGCTAAAAACATTCCTATAATGCAGTGAGATTAGAGTGTGTAGAGGGGAGATGCTGTTGTGATAGATTATAGCTCATTGGGCTGGACACACTTTTCTTTTCCCCAGTGCCTGTAGCAGAAGTGTGTCTTCAGACTTCCATAATTATTCATTCTGTGTGATTAAAACATTTTCTTTCATACAGAGTCTCCTGTAGAATTAAGAATTTTTCTTATTTCAGCTACTAGAATTTTTCTTTTCTAGTCTCAGTTACTTATTAGAATTTTAGATCATGTTCTTAAGTTTCTCTGTATATAATTTTTAAAAATTAAAATTTTTTTCATGGGAAATGAAACACTCATTTCTGGACCAATTAACATATTATGCATGATTTTTTGTAAAGCTTTCTCTTATTTTTTTTTTTAGCTCAAAATGCAGAATTCTGTAGGGAAATTACTAAAGGAATTGGAATTTTGCATTAACATATTTCAACCATTATATTTTAAACCAGATTTATTTGCATCCCTGCAGAAGCACTCTAAAATATGTGCAAGCCAGATATGAATTTATTTTGATTGGTTTGTTTTTCACTGATGAATTCATCCATACACAAGGAATCAAAATAGCCAGGTTTAAATTTAATGTATTATGTGATACCAGGATTTTCATGGAATTAAACAGCTTGCTTTGAAGCCAGCTGAACTTCCCTATAACATATGTTTATCAATTGGGTTTTTTATTTGTGTTGCACTTTGTGTGTTCTCTCTGCTGTCTGAAGTGACAGTCGTGGGCTTGCAGCAGCTGCAGGCTAACTTATATCAGTGAACAAGGCCTGTTTGTGGGCAGGACAGTCTTGATTTGTTCCCATACCTTAATGTTTTGGGATTGGGATCTGGCTGAGGAAGTGTGTGCTGGAGTAGGAACAGTATACTCTCTTTGATAAATGTAGTATCTTGAGGGAGTTTTTAATCTAACTAAATGTTCATCCAAATTAACTTGTGACCTATAAACATCTTGCTACCATGGCAAACAAATCCAAAACAAACGGTAAAACTCAGCTAGCAACAAAAATGTGCAAACCTCAAATGTAGTTTAGTTGAGTCACACACACTAGTTCCTCTGATCTGGGAAAGTCCAGTTGTAACTCTGGGCTTTTTTAGTCTTCCAGTGGGAGATGTCTATCAAAACAGTGTCATTAGTTTGTATTTCTTTCAGTGGCTGATGCTTTTGTATTGTGAGCCCTGCTCTCCATGCTTTCCTGCCTGTAGTACTTGTTAGTATTGCATAAAAGGCTGAATAAACAGTGATGCTTCCCTTGTGCAAGGCTTGAAAAATCATGCCCACAGCAAATAGGGAATCTTTCCTTGGAAAATGTCAGTAATTCTAAGACTGGACTTCTTTAAGTCCAGTGGTTGTCTTGTGTAATGAAAGGGAGTCCTTGAAATAGTAATGGGTTGCTCAATGCAGCAGTAAAGGAGTCCTTAGTATGGAGTCCTGCTGGCTGTGGCCTCTTCAGGCTTCAGTGCACTGAAGCTGTATCCTGGTAGTTCTCAGCAGCTGTATCCTGGTAGTTGTCAGTGCAGTGGTTGTTTTGATTCCTGTGGGCAGTGTTTAAACCATCAGGGAGGCTTGGAAGAGGCACAGCAGCGATGCTCTGGAGGCACTGTGTACAGGGAGGTGCATTTCAAATTGCCAATGAGAGTAAGGACACAGGTGGCAGTGACAGAAGACTTCCTTCAGTAGATCATGGAAAATAAGAAAGAAGAGCAGTTGGTTTATTACTTCAGTGTTCATCTTGGAAGCAAAGGCTGAATTTGTGAGCTTGATGTGCGAGTGAATGCAATGAACCTGAGCATATATGGTTTGAAGGAATGTTTTCAAAATTAATCAGATTATATCAGTCTCCTGTCTTTAAAACATCCAAAGTCAGACTGTGGTGAATGTGCAACGTACTTTTGTAAAGTGAATGGGGGCTTGAGTAATGCTTGCATTGGAGAGGTGAGTGACAACTGTGGGGGAGCAGATGAGCAGGGAATCCTGTGCCTCCTGTGCTCTTTTATTTTATTTTATTTTCCCTATAACAGCAAGCAAAGACATATTGGTGGTCATATTTTACAGCCTCACACACTCCAGCTTTCTCTATCCAAGCAGTACAACAGTTAACTATAGCTGAAGATTTACATTTTCCAATCTTAATAGAAATTTGAGAGATGTTGTTATTGAGATTTCAATCCCTACAGAAGGGGGCAGTTTCTGCCTAAAATGTATCGATATGTTCCTTGTATATTTGATAGAAAGTGAGAAAAATAATATTTTTTCTGAAAATGTGTATGCACAATAGTTGTTCCTGCATCAGGAGAATAGAATTTATCAGAACTTTGTACTGCTTAGACAGCTACAGCACATGTCACTTCTCTGAAGCAGGTAAGTGGTTAGCAAAATAAGGAAAAGGGTATAGGCAAAATGCAGATCTGAAATGATTGAGCAGGTGCTGTTAGGTCACTGATATTCCATCACTGTAACCCAATTTTTCAGTTCTTTATATTCCTTTCCTTATGTAGTCTAGGTTGTTTTTTTTTCCTCTCCATGGCATTTAAAGTTGTCACATTTCAATGCCATTTTTGGCGTTGTTGAGGAACGCTGGTTATACAGGACTGCCAGGGCCTCATGGTTGGTATTTTGTTTCTAACTCTCAAGAAAAGCAAGGTACAGACACAGCTTCTGTGCAGCTGCCTGGGTGGACGTTTGTGTCTCAGCTGCAGTATTGTCTGCTGTGTCACAGCTGTGAAATTGAGCTCTGATTTTGGAGAAGGTGTAGGGATATAGAATTCAAGTTTTAATGAGCAAGGATATGTGCTTGAATTCTGGAAGTGTGTTAGTAATTTCCTAGTTTAATGTTGAAAGCAGAGGTAGGAGGGGAATGGAGACTCGTGTTTAGGGCTTGGCAAAGAACCAGGAGCTGCACCTTGGATCAAATCAAATTTGGGAACCTTTGTTCTAGAACATGTAGGATATTTGACTGCAGACAGTGTTATGTTTTTCTAAAAGTCTTTCAATGTCCAAGGCTCATGTTCTGTGCATTTGCAATAAAAATTCAAATTCTTAATTGCATAGAAGAGAGTGAGGACTCCACTTTTGATTTAAGGAGTAACATTTTCAGCCATTGTCTATGATATGAAAATACAACTGTTTGATTTTAATGTTTGTGTTTGATTTTTACAGGAGAAGATGTTTGGTCTTACGCCAAGGGGCTTCCTCAGTTGTTTCAGCAGGGTGGAGTCTTCTACAGCATAATGAAGAAAACAACAGGTATTTTTTTGGTTTTGTTTTTATTCCTTCCTTCTTCTGTTTCCAAATCCTGAAAACTGTAAATTGGTCTTGAGTCACTTGTAAGCATAAATATATTGTTTTTATTCTATTAATATGGTAAATTTTCATTCTTAAATATTGGAGAAGTCCTAATGCTGCCTCAGACAGACTACGACTAGGGAATCTGCCTAAACCTATTGCATTGAACTTAAACCTCTTACTTCCTGAAATTTTCATTTCCTGAATTGTACAAACAACTCTTTTTTTTT
This sequence comes from Zonotrichia leucophrys gambelii, assembly GCF_028769735.1. Classification (NCBI taxonomy): domain Eukaryota; kingdom Metazoa; phylum Chordata; class Aves; order Passeriformes; family Passerellidae; genus Zonotrichia; species Zonotrichia leucophrys. Next base: position 118,747,893 of record NC_088171.1, on the reverse strand, counting down.
TCTTAGTAACAATATGACCAAAAAAAAAAAATCAACTGATATTTTGTTTTCTTAATCTTTTTCTCCTGAAAGAAAATCGTAACATCTATTCCTTTACTTCAAGATGCTTACTGGATAAGGAGTTCACCTTTCTTATGCTTCTTAGTAGATATTTTATACAGGGTACCTAATTTTTTAAGTTTAAGTGGTTGGTTAAATTTGTTTTACATATTTCTAAGATTATTATTCAAAAGCAAAATTATCAATCCCCTTCTTGAATTGCTGAATGTTGCATCTTGGGTTCTGTGCAGAATAACCAAGCAAGTAGAGTACGTTTGATTTTTAGATGGCTTTAAAAATACTGCCCACAAAAAAGAGCAACTGTTTCTTTAGAGAAGAAAGTACTAAGGAGTTATTTTCTCCCAAAGTTTATTTTCTTGATGAAATCTTTGCATTCACAGTTTAGCTGTTGTGATTTCAGCTATTATAATGGTCCCTTTACTGCTTTCTTGCTATTTGATTTTTTTCTTAGGCAGTTTTATCAACCTTATCTTACTAATTTCTGGAAATAAATTTAAATGTGTGATATACGCAATGCCCACTAACTCTCACTGAATTATTAGCCTGATAATAGAGTTAGCATGCTAAGTGTCTTATATGTTTCCTTTTAGTTTTCCTTCTTTTACTCTGCTTGTACAGTAACGAGTGCTGCATTGTTTGTGGAAAGTGAATCAGCTTAAACAGTGCCTGATGGAAAGGGTATTTTTGACCAATTAATGGCTAGCCAGATTTGAAATCCTGAAATCCAAGGAATTTTAACCCAACTCACAGAAAATGTCTAACTTAAAAGCCATTTTCCCCAGCTTACTGTGTGAGAAATAAGGCTGTAGCAGATAATGCCTGCATACAGAGAAATGCAATAGTTTCAATTACAGACTGTCTTGGTAGGTACAATTCCTATTTCAGCATTAGTACACTTTTACAATTCCAGTATGCAACAATCTGACTCATCTTTCCAGTTTAAGAAGCTGCTTACCTATTTATAATCTTTTAGGTAATGTAATAATGCACCTATTACACTGGATGTTGGGAACAAAGCTGTCTGTGAAGTGTAGGTACTGTTAACCAATTGAAACTTGATTTAATGCATCTTGTTTAAGGCCCTACTTTGAGATTTTGGGATTGCAGTTTCAGAGGCAGTTTTGGTCAATCATAGGAATTGTTTCAGCTCTCTCTTTTGCAAATGAAAGTTGAGCTCCTAAATTATGTATTTAAAATATGTTCTTCAGGCGAAGCTAGACAGGTAGGTGTTTGAGGTTAAATTCTGTTCTGCATTTTGGCTGTTTGGTTATTGCTTCCTATGGATATGTAAAGAAAGGAGCTACATGTCTGAAGCTCTCAGAATGAAATCTTATTTGTAGATCCTCTGCAATTGTGCATATGTGAATCAGAAGCTGTGGAGGATGAGATTAATAAGGAGGTTCATTAGGATGAAAAGAGTTTAATAACTTACCAAATTATTGAATGACCTTTTTCCACTGTTGCCCAGAATAGTCATTTTGAAGGCATTGTATTTGGTAATACAGAAATAGAATTTGCTTGTTGTGTTTCTTCCCTTCTGAATAATTTCTGGTGGTTTTCTTCAAGAATTTTGAGAATGAGAGGGAAAATCCCAACAATTTATCTGTTCCTCACACCTTTTAAACTGTGTTGTTTTCATTGTAGCTCTCCATGCATAGCTGATGGAACTAAAGTGAAGAGAATGGTTGCAGCCAAGTTTTCATCTGCAGATAGCTTTTAACTCACAGAAAGCCACCATCACTGAAGTGATACCTTACTGCTTTTACCACAGCCTGTATGGGACAGAGTTGAAAGAGTTATTTTGTGTTTTATGGTGATAAACTGTAAAAACTGAATGTTGTCCATTTTTGGCACAAAGAAACTTTCAGAACTTAAAATTATCTAGTGAACTCTCAATTTTAACAGACTGGTCAAGTGGGACAATTAAACAAACAGCAGAGCAATAATATTATGCCTTATGTTTATTTTGTAAAGGTTAATAGTTATAATATCTGGGACTACTAAATACAGTAAGCTTGAAACACTTCTGTGAATCTAGCAACACTTCCTCTCAAATAGCAAATTTGAAATTCCTCAGGCCTATCAGCAGTTAGGCAACCAGAAATCCTACTACAATTTTAACTAGTATGGGAGTAGTCTCAAATAATATTTCTTCAGATAGTGTTTTGAACTGTTCTCCTTGTCAGTTTTTGGGTTTTGATTGTTGATGTTTTGGTTTTGTGTGATTTTGGGGGTGTGGGTGGTGGTAGTGATGGGGTTTGGCTTGTTTTACATTACTGCAAGCATAGAACTGCAAGTTGTAGCAGTGTGGTCATTTTATCTTGTAATAGTACAGTATTGTCTCTTCATCAGAGTCATCACAGAAGGCAGCAGCATCTTTGCAGCATGCTGTGGTTATTGTATGGCATAAAAGCCTAAATTTTTTCTCCCACAGTAGTAGTTTTCAGTGTTTGATTTTACATACTTGATTCAGTAAATTTAAATAAAATAATTACTGTGTGTTCGGAGCATGCCTTAAAATATGTTAGCACTTTGAATAACTTTTCCTGTCTTTATAGGTTTGGCTGATGGCAAGCACTGCACTTTCCCACATCTGCCTGGTAAAAACTTTGTGTACAATGCAGCAGAAGACAGACTGGAGCTGTGTGTGGATGCTGCTGGGCACTTCCCGATCGGCCCCGATGTTGAAGAGCTGGTTAAAGAGGCCTTAAGTCAAGTGCGAGCAGAAGCTGCTTCAAGAAGCAGGGAAGCAAGTCCTTCACATGGAATACTGAAGCTGGGTAGTGGTGGAGTAGTGAAAAAGAAATCTGAACAACTACATAACATAACTGCATTTCAAGGAAAGGGTCATTCCCTAGGAACTGCATCTAGTAGTCAACAGCACGATCAAAGGGCCAGGGAAACACCACTTTTAAGAAAGCATAGCACAGAAACGGACTTCAGTCCTTCTGCTAAAATTGAGCCTTCTGTATTCCCAGCTGCTTCTGGTAACAGTGAGCTTATTCGAATTGCTCCGGGAGTTGTGACAATGAGAGACAGCAGGCAGCTTGACCCCACTTTGATTGAGGCCCAGAGAAAAAAGTTGCAGGAAATGGTCTCTTCTATTCAGGCTTCAATGGATAGACATTTGCGGGATCAGAATACAGAGCAGTCAGCATCAGTTGATGTATCTCAAAGAAAAGTAGAGGCAGTGAGTTCAACTGCTAAAACTGGGAGCTTTCAGGCTGCCTTACCCGAATCATTCTCTGCACCAAGTGGTACTGAACACTTGAATACTGAGTCAACTGATGGTAACATGGTGAATTCTGTGGGAACAACATTCCCTGCAAGGTCTAAAGCACAAAAGGGAAATTCTGTTGAGGAGCTTGAGGAGATGGATAGTCAAGATGCAGGAATCACTAATGCAACTGAGCCAATGGATCACTCTTGATAGGTTAAAATCTAATAAGGGTAGAAGAAATTACTGTTCAAATGTAATGTTTATTGGCTGGGCCACACAAAGTGATTAGTTATTAAATCTTGTATGTATGTCAAAGATTATATCATCTTATTCAGTGCATGATAAGCATGTGATTGGCAATAGCTTTCAATATTACCATACTGCTGCCCAGGCTGGCTCTGTTACCTGTAAATTAGTTATTAGAAAATGCACTGAGATGAATATCTGCTGTACATGTGGGTTCTTGAAAATTCTTTGTAAGTTTTAATTTCTTAGAAGTCTTAAATTTTAAGCCCATGCAAGGTTCTTACCATGCTAGCTTAAGGTTACTGGAAGGGCTAGAACAGGCAAAACTAGAAACATGGCAAAGTTAATTCTGTCCCAGGTACTTAATTCCAATAAAAAATACCCTATTGTCATAAATTAGACATATGTTTTAAAAAGTAACTGAAACTAAACTTCTGCTCAATTTGATAATGCAGCATATACAGTACTTTTAATTAAAACTTTGCTGGCACTTCTCCAATTTAATAACTTTTTCATTCATATCCTCCTCTCAGAGATCTTGAAATAAGTGTAACTTTAGTAAACTGAAGTCTAAGTTCTCCTATTGTCAGTTAGAAAGCAAGTTATAAAAAAGGCCACATAGCATATGATGAAGCTACATTGAATGTGGTGTGGTTATGCCTGGCTGGCTGAGCCAACACAACCATTTTGGTGCTCTCTTGGTAGCATTTCCTCCCAAATACCAAACTGGTCAGGTGGTTGTGCAACTTTTGAGACAATTACAGTTGGCAATTGCAAGTAAGAGCAAATGTTCAATGGCAAATCCATTTCTTTTAGAAGACTTAGATTGCTAGCATTGTTGAGAAATAGCAAAAATGAAATAACAGCTGTCCTCTTAAGAGCAAATTAACAATTTATTGGAAGGAAATGACTCTCTAACACGCATTATCCTAAAGTGTTGGGTGATAATTGAGCTTTTAGAAGCTCGCTGTTTACTCTGTGGGAACAAGGGATACAAGCTGTTTCAGTGTCTATAAAGACTCCCCACCTCTCTCAGCCTCACTTCAGCTTGTGATGCAGATTTCCCTGCATCAGTGATAATAGAGCTGCTATCCACTTAAGCAGTGTGTTCATCAGACCTGTAGTGCTAGTTTTTAAGAAGCAGCCATTGTGCTTGCTCCCTAAGGATGGAATGTGTTTCTGATACTGCACTTTGCTTCCTATCTTCATAGTCCTTTAAATGCACTATTGTTGCTTCTTCTCATGGTAAAATAACATTGAATGGATGAAAAGATCTTAATACAGCTTCAAAGGAATTAAGAGCATTTAAATACTGAAGTCTGTGTTTGTGCACATGTAGGTTTTTTCCAGTTCACAAATGTGGTTTGTGTTGTATGTTTGTATTCAGGAAAGTCTCCTCACTTTTTACATTTCTAATCACTAAAACAGTTCTAAGTGTTAGTATGAGAAAATGTCCCATGGGGAAGGATTTATTTTTGTATGTAGAACTGAAATGAAGCAAGTCACTTAAAGAATAGCCCTTCTCTTTTGTCAAAGTAAATTAAAATTGCTCTGTTGGTTAACTTTTTATGTAGATGGTACAAATATTTTATGATTTCATACACTACTTAGAGGTAAAATATAAATACCACATTTTCACAAATAAATGTTAATGAAAAATGTTAAGATCTCAAATTGCTATCCGGTAAGTTAGCAATTTGGAAACTTGGAATGTATGAAGTAATTGGCTTGCCAGAACTGACCTTGCTGATGCACTGATTAACTGGCAGGGCTTATTCAATGAGAAACAGGATGCACATGCAGCACCTGGAAGCCTGCCATGACTTCTGAAAACATTTAGTCTCCCATGAATCAGTCTAGCTCGCTGAAGGCTACATCTATATAGAAAATGTTGAGTAGAAGCTTGTGCTTTGTCACAGTGTTAAAAAACTATAGCAGTGGCTTGTTCTGGGAAAGAATGTCAATTGGGAGAGGATGGGGGGGAGGAATCTCCTGGATCTCCTGCATTTTAGACCAGGTAACTAATGCTTTGATAGTTTTAACCTTTTCTTTAGGGGAAAAAAGTCTTCCTCGGCTGGAAAAACAATGAGCGAGCAGTGTATATGACAGAATTTCAAGTTTGAAATAAATTGAAATATTTATTGCCCATTCATTCTTATTTCAAGGAAAAAATGCTTCTTTCATGCCTTTCTGGTAAGCCTGCAGAAGTCTGTGTGCCTTTTACTGTGTAAAGAGGAAGGCTTGGTTTAGTTTTGACACACTTCCCATTTCAGCAGTAATTTGACATTTTCCTTCTTATCTAAATAGGCATAGAAGCAGATAATAGCTCTGTTTGACTCACCATTAGTGTCATCTCGGGCCCACTCGAGTCATGTAGAGCAGAACCCTCCAGTTCCTAAAAGAAGATGGTCTCTCAGGACTGGTAAAATGTCAGTCACAAGATCTGCTGGTGTGAATTCTGGAAGGCAGGATTGTGCATATTTCTTTGCAGTGTTCTTATCTCACATAGCTTTTTCATGCATTTAATATCAGTGGTTTTGAGAAAGATAGATAGCTCTTGGTGCTCTCAAGTGAAGCTAAACTTCATCTATGTGCCAGTGAGATGTGACTGTGCAGGAGAAGTGAAATAAAGAACACTGAAGTGTGAGTTGGAACAGATGTTTCATTTGGTTGCTGGCAGTGGGTGCAAATGTAAGTGGAGACAAATCTGTGTGCCTGTCCAAGAAGCACCAGTGTGCTTGTTAGAATTCCCTGTTAGAGTCAGGAAAATGCTGCTGGAGTACAAGGCCAGGGAAGACTTTGGCTCATTGTGGATGAGAAGATGTGTCAGTAGGACTTCTCAAATGTCAAGAATGGTGCCCTTTTCTTGAAAAGTAAAGGCAACCAACCCAAATTCTTGCTTCCAAATTGCCTATGGAAAGAGGTTGTGGTTTTGAGTACCCACCTTGATTACCTTCTCGTCTGAAGGCCAAGGATCTTCTGTGCTGTGTCTCATGGCAGAGAGGACGCATCATTAGAAAATCCTAAATGCTACTACGGCTTAGTATGTATAACCTAAAGAAAAGATGATTGCTAAAAATACAGGCCTAGTACAAAAATAAAAAAGGGAATGAACTAGATTGCTGATGAGCACATGGGAAACCTCGGGAGAACAGATCAGTTTTCCAAAACTTTTACTACTTCAAATGGCTGGCTGTTTAGTTGACTTTTTGATAGTGCTGTTTCTCTCTGAATTGTTTGCATTTCAGTGAGGAAAAAGAAATAGCAGATTTTCAAATGAAATCAAAGAAATGTATTTGGGATGTCTTCCCTGTTATAGTCACAGAACAGCTGTGTGCATTGTTGGCTTTGTGAGTTCCATGTAGTTTACTAGTCTTGTGCTGGCTGCAAAATACAAGCTAGACGTTTCCTCTGCCAGAGTGTTTTAGCAGTGTCACAGAGGCACAGTGCCACAGGGCTGTGTGCTAACAACCCTGCAAGGCCAAAACACTTGATTCACACTCTTTCACGAAGTAGAATCTGTTGTCATTGTCACAGGGTTAGTGGAGTTGTTGCCACTTTTTCAATGAGCTGAAAATGCCAGGTAACAAAATTCTTGGTATGTTTACAGTTGGGAGAGTGATGCTCGATCTGAGTTGTATGGAAAATGAATGATTTAAGAAGATGCCACTGTTATCTCTACATTTGTTTGGCTCCTATTTTTAAATATCAGAATCTACATGCTTTTGTAAAATAATAATAATATGAATATGAAGTTAATCCTTTTGTTAAAAAAAGCCACAACAGAGAGTGGTTTCTTTGTTTTGCTTGTGGATATCAGTTTAGCTTCATGAAGAAGTTGCTTAAGATCTTTAGAGTGCAGGATTCCCTCTGAGCCCTTATGCCTGTGGTTGAGCAATAAAAGGTTGAAACAAGAGTGGTATTTTCAGAGTTATTTTATGTTTGATGAGGATTATTGCCAAGAATTGAAAGAGTGCACTTTTAGGAGGGAATGCTATTTAAAATGTATAAATAGGAATTAAAATAGTGTATATATTTAGAAAAAAAATCTTTTTAAAAAGTAAGTGCTTTACATGTTGAATTAAAAACAAATTAGCATAGAAACTATACCATCTCACAGTACTGGCTGTTATCCAGCAAGGTTTGGTTTGTTCTATTTGTGATTGCTGTACTAATTATATTTGATTTTTTTATCAGTAATGTAACAATAGTGTATTATAACAGTATATAGTGTACTATACTACACTTCACTGTACAGTATTTGGAATTTTCTTTGATTGCTATATTAAAACTATAAGTTGAAACATCTGCTTTGGTTTTATAATGTGTATTTTTATCTAGCCTTTCACACATTAGCTTGTTTCATTAATGCTGATTTGCCTACCAAATGAGTCAGTTGAAAATGTATTAATTTCTGCATTTTGCATATAAATTGCATTAAACTTCCATACATGAATACTAGTACAGAGGTTGAAAAACTGATACAATTCTTAGAAAAGTAAAATCTGATGTTACCCATTTTCCTTTAGTAATGGTTCTTTTTCAAAATATTTTTTTTGAGAGAAAAGCTCTTTAAGAAAAAACTTGGGTTTTTTGACCTCCTGCCTAATCTAAGTATTTCATTGAAGACATAGGACCTTTGAATTTGAGAGATTTCTACACCGTGTATGTTTGATATATTTGAGACCAAAATTCAAGACCTGAATCTTCTTTTTTTTTCAAAATTGTCATGAAGAAGATGTAGAAAAATGCTGACCAAGTCAGCATTTAAGATACCTTGCAATCTGTGATTTGAAATGTTGGTCAAAGTGTATTTCAAAGCAAAATTTTAATGTGTGCATGTAATAGTCAAGTATGAATAAGTACAATTTGGAAGAACTACGCTTTTGAAAATTTGGCAATACTCAAAAATGAACATATTGACAACTATCTAAATTATCCCTATGCTTTTCCCACCAGCTACATGTGGTACTTTGTTTCACAAATTGGCTTTAATCAAGACTTCTGAGCCTAGAAACAAGCCATAAAACCCATCTGCAAAACTTTTGTGTTGCTTCTTCCTGTATTTACTGAAAGGCCTTAATTCCAAGTGTACTAGCATTAAAGCATTCTTTAAAATGATGGGTGTAAATACACTGTTAATTTTGATTGCATGTCATATCATGAAGAATTGAAAATTATCCTTCAGAAGATTTGTATTTCAAAAGCTTAAATGATTAATGCTAAGCTAGAAATTTGCTCATCTTTATTAATACAGTACTTATCATTTTAGCCAAAACCAGTACTGAATGTATGAAGCAACAAAGTTAAGTGTGGTTTCAAAGTGTTTTCATTTTACTTCTGCATTTAATTGTACAGCCTTAATATCTGTCTAAATTTTTATTTTGGATTGGAGTTGTTTGGTTTGGGTTATTTGTTGATTGGTTGGCTTGTCTCATTTTTTCTTATGCATGTCCACAGCAAATCTGTTGTAACATCACTGTAAAACCCCATCGTCCTGTCACCATGAAACTCCTCAAAAAACAATCTTATCCCTGGGGCCAGGGTGAGAGTGAGCCTTGGATATTCATCAGGATGTGTAGCAAGTTATGGACGGTGCTTTTGGTATTACAAAGTCAATTCAAACTCCTTATACTGTCTGCAGAAGGTAATTGAAATCATGTTGCTTTGCTTGATGTAGAGGCTTTGATATATGTTGGCTTCTACTGGTTTGTGTAGTTTGGAGCATTTATTACTCAGAAATGGATAAAGAAAAGTAGGTGTTTAGATTCACAGTAGACTTGATGGCCAGGCTGACATTGCAGAAACCCTGTTGCTGCAACTGGTTTGAAATGGATTATTTGGATTTGAGTTACTTAAATTGATGTATACTGGGTTATTCTGAACATCTGTTAACACAGAGGAATTAGGCTTCAGTGTAAGCATGACCTCTGTTGCAGTAACTTGCAGACACTTTGAGAGGTTTCAGAAAAGACTATTATTCTTTGTTCTGTTACTGAAAAACATTGATTATGAGATAGCTGCACAGACTTGTGTTTGGACTTCATCCACCTCTGTTTTTAAAAGACTGCCTAATTTTGTTTTCCGCTGGAAATAATACTTCTAGTGGCTTGCCTTGCTGGTAGCAAATCTAATTTCACTTCTAAAGTGATCCTGTAGGTCTGGACTGGGTCTGTGCTGTTTGGAAACTCGTATTCAATAAATGAAAAATTAAAAGAAAGATGGCAGATGGAAGGAAGTTACTAGAAATTATAAGAAGGTTTAAATGGTGCTGTGGTTCTTATTAGCCATCAGTCTGTGGAGTCTGGCTGGATGAAGTGCACAGTCACTTCTTACAAACCCTCAAGGCATGCTTCAAGCAACTTCTTTCAGAATAAGAAAACTTGATTTTATAGGCTGCTTTGTCAAGTCAGTGTACAAGATTTTCTTTAAAATGAAGTTTCTTTTAGATTGTCACATTGTTGTGTAAATGTAGAGCAATACTTACAGACTCTACCTCCTGATCTTAAATTCGTCTTTCCCGCATGCATTTGTGCCGCCTCTGCAAATCCTCAAGAGGTCTTCTGACACTGGGCTGCCTTTCCTGTTTGCTTTCCATCTGTCTCTTGAACTTTTAGTCTATATCCTTTATACCACGGGTATTTTTGCAAGTTTATTGTCCTCTATTTATACTGTGTCTCTTAGAGACAGTAAGAGGCAACAAATGACTGAATTTCACACAAATTAGACTGAAACCTTATTGCAAGCACAAAAACCTTATATGGCACAGAAAGCAACAGAGGGAGACTGCTGGGAGATGGGAGTACTTACCTGCATATCCAGAAGGGAAGAAGATGCACAGGGATTTATCAGTGTTTGTAAAAATTAACATTGTTTGGTAGGCAGCCATGTTTTATGTCCTTCCATCTCCATGGTGGAACTTTAGAGGCTGCAGTGGCTCACTCCCAGTCTGGGGCTTTCCCTGAGATCCACCTTTGTTTTCTCCCAGGAACAGAAGCTGCCAAATATATACATTTCAACCCCATGGGAGAGAAGGGGTGAGACCTTACCACACATTGCCCCATGGTGATGTAGGCTTTGTGGCAATGAGAAAAAAGCCAAAACACACAGAAAAGGCAAGAGCCTAACTTAAACATGGGGTAAATGAAATAACTTATTTCTATTTGTATGCTCAAATCTGCCCAAGCATTGCTCTGTGCATACCAAATCCTACATCTGGTCACTGCACATACAGGAACACTGCTTCTTTCTCCACTGTGTCTTTCTAAGAATAAGGCTCTTCCTGGCTTCCTAAGACAGATGCTGGAAATAGCAATTATTTTTGCAGGCAGCAAAGAGGGATGCAGAAAATAAAGGTCAAGAGTACCTGCTTCTTTCGGCTTTCAAAATAAGAAAAGTCAAGGCACGGTACAATGGTCAAAACTAAATGCCACTATTTATTTCTTTGTTCTCTCTGTTTTTCCTAACTGTAACCACTTCTTTCCCCTGCCACATTCACCAACATTTTTTTTGGTTTATTTTCTTCCCTGCATTTGAGGTCAGGTGAGCTGGCCCATTCTCTCCTTAGTCTGATAACTTTGGGCTCTCAGGTCTCTATTAAGTCAGCAGCACAAAAATTCCCAGTTATCTATTACCACTGTGAAAATAACCTTTTATTATTTGACATTTTGTTTCTTTCCAACCCCAACCCTGAGGTTCTACATTGTAAACTCTCATAAGCTCCCATCTTTCACAAATCAGAAAATACATTTACAGTGATTGAAGACCTTTCATGTATACCTGTTCTGCCTGGAGAAGTGGAGCCAGGTATGGAGGTATGCAGTCTTTTGGATCTGTAAGCACCCTCTGATGTGTCTTCTCTCCTCTTGCTGGAATTCTGCAGGGCATGGGAGCACCACTGCCTTGGACAAAGAGGCAAACCACTGCCATGCAAGCAGCAGGGGTCAGCTCCTCAGGGAGTGCTGGTTGTGATCCTGGCAGGTTTGTCTGTGTGGTTCCTATTTTTGTTATTAGTGTTGGGAGTCTTGTTGCTAGTTTGGAAAGCTGGCAATCAAAACACTGTTCTTTTTATCAAGTAGTTTTGATTTTTGGGTAGAAAGTCAAGCAAGTGCTTTTCATCTATCACCAGGATACTACTGAATTTAGGCTGAATCTAGGCTTGCCTGAATCTAGCTCAGGCAGTTGCCAGGACACTGTTACTGCTGCCTGCCTGTCAGTGGCTCAGTCTGGCTCTGATAGGTTTGGTCCCTTTCTTTAAGAGTAATTGTTTACTCCTGGAGTTGAGAAATATCTAAGAGTTAAGTTGACTTCTCTTGCATTTCTAGTCATGACTTGCTAGGATGTAGTTCTAAAACCATGGGGTAATGCTGGTACTGGATTAACTGGTGACTTGCATATGTCCCCTTTGGTCTCCAAAGTTGTAAATATGTTGGCGAAATACTTGTTTTAAAATATTTGCATACTTGACCAGAACTAGTAAAATAATTTCTCCGTAATTTCCAAAATAAACAAGTGGAATTTGAGAAATTAGAAAGGTTGTTAACTGAGATAAATATTATAATCTAATCTTGCTGTGGTATCGTTACTAATTATTGTGAGAGTTGATAGCAAGATAATAGGTAATATCTGAGTGTAAACTTAAGAATGTTTTTCTCTCTTTCATTGATTCAAGGCTGTTCCACTTTCAGCCCCTAAAAATTAATATTTGCCTGTACAGTGTCTCATTTAAGTGAATGCTCATGCCAGTGAAACTATAGGGGATGTGATTGCCAAATGAAACTTGTCTCTTTAAAGGAACGCTGTCAATCAGTCTAGCTGCCACTGCACTTTGCACAGCAGATGAGGTGAGGCTCAGGGCTTGGTTTCACAGTGACAGCCTCCATCTGAGCTGTGCAGTGACACCATTCCCCTGCACTCTGTGCAAGAGGATCCTGGTGTTGGTCTCTGGCAGGGCTATATCCCTGGAGCTGCTTTACTGCTCTTCTGAGCCTGGGAACTGTGGTTGTTTTTTTCAGTCCAAGGCTTGATTTCAAGGCCACCTCAGAATTCTTTCAATAGTTGTACAGCCTCCTTGATAAGCTGATATAGGCTGCTTTGGAAACATGCAAGATGTTTTGCATGCATGATTGTCAGGAAGGTTAATGCACCAGAATAAATTCTGAGCCCATCCAGATACACTAGATTATTTTGGTATTTTTGTGATATGGTAGCCTTTAAGCCTTTTGCTTACACCCTCCCTACTCTAGCATGAATACTGTCAATGCCATAAAGTTCATGAAATAAACTTTATTTCATGAAATAATAAAATTCATGAAATCACAAAGTACATGCAATTCTTCTGTGTTCAGAATGTCTGAGCACAGGCTAATTAAATTAGGCAAAGGAAACAGTATTTCTTCCCCTCTGCAAGAGGCTGTGTAAATAGGTTGATTCAAAGTGCCAGAACTTGCTAACTCTTCTGGGAGAAGGGGCTGATCCTTTAGGACTTAGCATTTTAGGAGAATGTTATTAGAAGCATTTAGAGAGAATTTCAACAAAATCAGATCAGCCATGAACAGAATATGGCCCTTCAGAATCTTTGATACCAAGCAGATGGAAAAAAGAAAAGAATAAAACATGACAAAGTATGACTGAAGGCACATAGCAAATTAAATTATTCTGAACTGCAGCTCCCCTGAACTGGCTGTGACATGACTGGAGTACAGATGACAAGCTGGAATCTTCAGTACTGAGATATAGAACAGATGCAGATAATAAGGTGCTGTCACATGAAAAACTATTTTAATTTAAAAGAGTATCTGGTGTGCATCCTTGTGCTTTTCATTGGGAATTTCTCCAAACATGAGGGGGAAGTTCAACCCCACCGGGATGATGCAAGGAAGAACACCTTGGCTGCTGAATGCTGGGGCTGTGACATTGAATCGAGACCAAGTCAAGCAGCTAGGCTGAAGGCTTGATGCATACACATGGTTTGATTGACATATTTGGGGTTTCAGCCAGAGCTGAGCTCTGAAGATTGCAGTCATTGGAGCAGCTGCTGATAAAGCACTGAAAACTGCTAAAAGGAAAGTACCTGGTAAAAGACCTGTGAAGTCACCTACACTGAGCTTTTTATTTTATAATCATCAAATGTTTCTTTTACTGTATAGATCTTAGTTCTGTGAGACAAGTAGCAATTGGTTGGGAAACTGTTTGCTGAGGAAATAAGCCTCTTGTTTTTTACAATTAAGAAACTGATTCTTAAGCTTACTTTGTAGGAATTTTTCTAGATTCTTCTCTCATACTAATAAATCAGTTGCCTGGCTTGTTGATTATTTTTGCTGAGAATCATCTTCACAAAGACTCTGGCTTCTTCCTCTGTGGTAAGGTTTCCAAACAACCTACAGAGAGAACATTTAGGACAGACTGATTATTCTTAATTTCAAGTCAGTGATGTTAAGCCCTGTGCCTCCCAGGGAACATCCATGGACTGCTTTATTGTCCAGAGAAATGTTAAATTGGCTGCCTGAATTCACAGTGAGATTCCAGTGCATAGCAGCAAAGAATTACAAACTTGTGCATGTGACTTCAGAGTTTTACTATCATTTCCTTGTGGCAATAGACAGTGGGATCATGACTGCTATTTTTTATTCACTGAAGGCTTTGTCAGGAAATAGATGGAACTCTCACCAAATTGGAGCAGTAAATAATAGTATACACATAGACTTTATTTACAACCTTGTAGTGTGGTACCTTCATGCTACAGCAGCTTGGTGACATTTTTTGAAGCATCAGTGTTGCATGGGGAGGGATCTGTTGCCCAGCAGGAACAATCTGCTGTTAGTTAAGGTAATAATGAATACCTAATAGAAGTTTTTTCCCTGCAGATCAGCAGGAAACTAAACAAGAAGGAATAAATAATGGAACGAATTGTAGGACCATCACTCTCTCTTCCAGGGCACTTTGCTCTTTGAATTATCTTCGTAAGATCGTGTCCCTGTCTATGGAAATGTGTTGCCCACTGCCATAGTACTTGGGCAACACTACAAAATCCAAGTAAGATCCCAATGCCATCAGCTGATTCAAGTGTTTGATTTTGATTTGTCAGGAGACTCAAAGAACAGTTCTAAGGTAATGGGAAAGTGGCAAAAAATGCCACTGGAAGTATATCACTGTGACTCCAGGTCTGTGAGCGATGATTTGCCTCCTCCTGACACCCTGGACCTGCAGCACCTGGTCATGGTCTTTGGGTCTAGGCTGGAACTGGGCCGTCCTTTGTCACAAGGGAGTCTTGGGCAGGGCAAACCAAGGCAGAAAGCACAATGGGACTCAGATATTGCTGGCTGGTGAGTCTCCTATCAGAAGTCTATGAAACTGAGTGGTGGCTTTTGGCCATGACAGCTCAGATGGGATGGGAGGGGACAGTCCAAATCCTGCGACACAGACAGCGTCTGTTTGTGCCTACATTCGTATAAGGTCACCAAAGAGAGTAGTAGACCTCTAGCTTGGTTTTGTCAAGTTATTAGAAGCTAAGAAGAAATAGAGAGAGAGGAATGCATCTCCATACTGTTTTTTTTTAATCATGTAGGAGCAAAAGAAACCCCAAACATTAGACCTTGTCCCACAGGACAGAAACAGGATTAAAAAAAAATAAAAAAGAAGTGAGGCATGTATGTTCTTACTGGTGTACTCCAAGGAAAATGTTTACTGGATGTCATAACAACTACATCTTTAGGCTATTATTCCTTTTAACAACAGGACCATCAGTGCTTATTATTTTAGCATTTTGCTTCAGCTAATGCTTTCAGGATCTATTTTCTGCAAATTAGGAACACACGTGTTACTATGGGACTATACAAGAAGGCACCTATTTAGACAATAATATTTTTATTTCAGGCTCCTTTCACTGTGAATTAAATATAAATGAGTGCTAAATGATGCCATTTCATACTGTATGAGGCTGTTGACACAAAACCTGTCTCAGGGTGGTTTTTATTACTTTTTCATTACAGCTTTTGTAGTTCAAAGACTCCTGTCAGAGCTTTGATGTGGGGAAACCTGCTGCGTTGTCATCTCGGGATACTGAAAGTGCATCACAGGGAATGTAGGTGGGTGCTGAAGACCTATTAGCAAAGACTACAAATAAAACCCTCAAGGATTTAATTTTCTTTGTGAAAGATGCAAAGACACTAGTTCGTCCTTGTAGTGGTGGGTTTGTGGAGCGGCTGAATGTGGGTTTTGGTGGGTTTTTGGTGGGTTTTTGCCCTCCGGCGCCGTGGGGGCTGTGCCGCCGCCTGTAGTTCCCGCGTGCCCGCGCAGGGGGCGCTGCGAGCCCGGCGTTCCCGCCCGCAGGCACCGGGAACATCCACGGCGCTGTGGGGATGCACTGGGAACACTGGTGGTGCTGTGGGGATGCACCGGGAACATCCAGGGTGCTGTGGGGATGCACCAGGAACATGGACGAGTCTGTGGGGATGTACTGGGAACACTGGCAGTGCTGTGGGGATGCACCGAGAACAATGACAGTGCTGTGGGGACATGCGGGAACACTGGCAGTGCTGTAGGGATGAACTGGGAACAGCCCCAGTGCTGTGGGGATTCACCAGGAACATCCAGGGTGCTGTGGGGATGCACCGGGAACATTGGCAGAGCTGTGGAGACACACCAGGAACAGCCCCAGTGCTGTGGGGATGTACAGACTCCACACACAGCTTAGTTTATTCAGATAACTTGTGTGTATTCCATCCTGGAGGACAACAGATTGTCATGAGCCAGCCGTGTGCCCTGGTGCCCAAAAAGGTTCCCTGGGGTGCATTAGGAAGGGCATTGCCAGCAGGTGGAGGGAGCTGATCCTGTCCCTCTACTGGTGGGGCCACATCTGGAGTGCTGTGTGCAATTCTGGGCTCCTCAGGACAAGAAAGACAAGGAGCTTCTGCAGCAGGTCCAGCGGAGGGCTGCAAAGGTGATTAAGGGAGTGGAGCACTTATTTTTAAATACAATTTAAAGCATAACTGGAACATCTCATGTAGTGACGGAACAAAGGGGAATGGATTCAAACTGAAAGACAGTAAGTTTAGATTAGATATTTGGAAAAAATGATCACCCTTTACTAAGGATGGTAAGGCACTGAAACAGGTTGCCTGGAGAAGTTGTGGATGCCCCATCCCTGAAAGTGTTCCAGGCCAAGCTGGATGGGGCTTTGAGCAACTTGGTGCAGTGGAAGGTGTCCCTGTCCATTGCATGGGGGCTGGAACTTGATGATCTTTAAGGTCACTTCCAACCCAAATCATTCTATAATTCCAGCTAAAGACTTGTGTTGGGAAATACTTAGAACACACAGAGGTTCTGCTGGAATGTAGCTTTTACTTCACGATGGTGACAGCTTCAGGAGGTCGTTGCCTCTGTGGTGGTGGTAGTTAGCAAATTTCCTTAAGTAAACAATTGAAAAAAATGTATTTGGAAAGAAAATGATGCATAGGAAACCATCTGCTGGTTTTGGTGATTTGTTTGAACCACTAAAGTAAAAATCACATTGCAATTAATAAAAATAAAATAAAAAAGTGATGTTTTGTCCCTGTGACGGATGTGAGCACTCCAGTGTCAAGTGAGCACCATGACTTTAAATGCTGTCCCTATCCTTTCTGTTGTTGTTTTTTTTTTTTTTTTTTTTTTTGTTGTTTTTTTTGACCGTGCAGCTGCCAACACTTGTCTTTAAAGCAGATGCTCCCACCTTGTTCTCCAAAGAGCTGTGTGGAGTCCACGTGTCCATCAGCACAGCCACACGAGGATGCCATGCCATGTTTCCACCGGAAAGGAAGCTGTAGCCAGGTGGCGTCCGGTTTCCCCCAGGCAACTAGTGACAGAATGAGAGAACCCAGTCTTACGCTGTGCCAGGAGAAGTTTAGGTTAGACATTAGGAATTTCTTCACGGAAAGGGTGACTAAACATTGGAATGTGCTGCCCAGGGAGGTGGTGTAGTCGCCGCCTGTGGAGGTACTCAGGGAAGGACTGGATTTGGCACTTAGCGCCGTGATGCAGCTGACGGTGGTGTTGTCGTACCTAGGACTCGATGATCTGAGAGGTCTTTTCCAACCTGATTCTATTTGGGGGTGGCCTCTTCCCAACAGACCCGTGCCGTAGCTGGAGCAGGAACCCGTAGGAGCGCTGGCTGGCTGATGGATGAGACCCTCGCTTCCCTCTCCTCAAGCACCCGAACAGCGACAGGACATGGGTTTTTCGGCAAGGGAGGGAAGCGGGAAGCGCTGCCCTCGTCCGCCGGGACAGCTCGCCGCGGTGCGGGAGCGTGAGAAGCCGAGAGCGCCGCGCCCCCTGCGCCGAGCGACCCGCGGGCAGCAGGGCCCGGGCTGCGGGAGCCGCCGCTGGGCGTTTGGGCCGCTCGCAGTTCCATGTGTCCATCCCGGAGTTCCGTGTGTCCGTCGCGGGCGCGTCTCCGCGCTCCAGCTGCTGCCGGGAAAGAAACTCCAGCTCTGGTTGCAGCACACATCACTAGCGGCAGCCGGAAAAAAGGCTTTATGCCAAAAAGCGGGATCGACCGCCAGCTCCCTTCGATAGCTCAGCTGGTAGAGCGGAGGACTGTAGAGGCGCGGCCCGCGGGAATCCTTAGGTCGCTGGTTCGATTCCGGCTCGAAGGAGACGCTCGGTTTTGCCGCGCGGGGGCGGCCCCGCCGTTACCTTCTCACTCTTTTGCCGTCGGGAGCCGCCGCCGTTGCCGCGGGCGCGGGGGAGGCTCGCGGGCGCTCGCGGCGGGGCGTTGCGACGGGGCCGCCCCGCTCCCCCCGCCCCGGCCCCGTCACATCGCCCGCCCGCCGGCGCGAGGCCCCGCCCCCTCCCGCCCGGCGCGCGGAGCCGCGTGCGGTCGGCGGCGGCCAATGGGGCGTCAGTCCGCCTGCGCAGATTCAAACGGCGGCTCGCGGGGGGGAGGCTGCGCGCGAGATTCGGGCGGCACGGCCGAGCGCGCCGCGAGCGCCGGCGGCTGAGCCCGAGCGGCGGTGGCGGCGGCCGGTGCTGGGCGGCGGCCGAGCGGGCACAGGGCAGGGCAGCGGAGCAGAGCGGCTCGGAGACGGAGGGAAGGAGGGCGGCGGGCGCCGCCGGACCCCGCGGCAGCTCTGACAGCATCGGAGAGCGAGGCGCAGTAGGGGCGAGACAGGGGCCGCTGCGCGCCCCGTCCTTGCGGGCAGCGGCCAGGCCGAGCCATGCCTGACGCGCCGGGGCCGGGCCGGGGCTGAGGGCGGCCGCCGGGGCGCTGCGGGCACCGCGGGCAGCAGCGGGCCCTGGGAGGATCCCTGCCCGGCTAGAGGCATTCTGAGCCGCCGGTGCCCCGCTACGTCCCTGCCCGGCTGTGAGAGAGGGAGCCCGGGCGGCTCGGGGGCTCCGTGCTGCGCCCCGCTGCCGTGGCGGCCCCCCCTATGGTGCGCGCCGAGGATGGCGGAGAGACGGCGCAGGTGAGTGCGGGACCGGGGCGCTCTGCGCTTTCTGCCCCCCTTCCCCTCCCGGGCAGTGCTGCCTTCCACGCCGCCGTCCCGAGCCCAGGTGCTCCCCCCGCGCTCCGGGATCTCGGCCAGGTGCTCCCCCCGCGCCCCGGGATCGCAGCCAGGTGCCGCCCCGCCCCTCAGCGCTGCTCTCGGCCTCCTTCCACCGCCCCGGCCTCGGCTGTCACTGCCCACCTCCCTCCCCCCTCCGGCACCCGCGCAGGTATCTCCTCTCGGACTTCTGGGCACCACCTCTGGTGTACAAATCCCGCCTTTGCCCTGGCAGCTGCTCTCACTTCTGTGCTTTCGCTCAGGTCGGCTTTGTTGTAGCTTACCTGGGCAGCTGCGCTTGTCGTCAGTAACAGCTGTGTTGTCTCCGCTGTAGCTTTCCGTGCTGGTATTTTCCTTTTGCTGGAGTAACACTTTTTCCTTTTCACCTCCCAAGTGGCTTTGGCGCAGCCTTGATATAAGGTTTGGGTTGTGGATTCTTTCCGTGTGTTCAATGGACCTACTTTTTCTCAGCTGATATATTATTTGACTGAAGATATCACAATCTAGCCTGAAATATTCCTAAGAGATCACGTTTTGCACAAGAGCTCTAGCAGCTGCCCTAGATGGCTTTCATACATCTTTTGTTATATTGACATGAGAATGGGTGTGTCTTTGTTTTGTATTCAGAAGGTGGGTCTTGGAGAACTGTTTTGTCACTATGGTTATTCCTGTCTTAAATCAGTTTCTGGAAAGTTAGAAAGAAGTGTTGGAGAAGGATTAGGATTGGGAAAGGAAAGGATACTTGGTGAGTTATCTATGGTATCTGGGGTTTGTTGTGAATGTGTACTTTTCATGGAATTGGGGGTGGTTTCAAAGTTAAGCATATTAAAACTGCTTTTGTGTTTTCTTCTGACATGGGAAAAATTATGAGAGAATATTTTTCTGCAAAGCTGCAACTAAAACAAGAAAACAACGCTTTGGTGTTTTAGTTGTGTAAGCCACAAAGGGCTTTGCTTGCAGAGGCTGACTGCTGAAGCTATCTGTTCTTGGCTCGGAGACAGCATGTTTCTTGGCACTCCTAATAAGCATTTTGTAGTTTAAGGGACTTTCACCTGTGGTATTACACACAGTGGTTTCATTTTTGTCAAGCTTTAGATTGTATTATCTCTCCCATGGCTGTGGAGTGCTTTGATTTCATGATTGAAAGTAGAGCGGGTTGTGGATAGCAGAGGAAGGTTTGGTTAGAGATCGGTAGCCCGAGGCGGATGTTGTGTCAGTGCCTGGTGATGGTATCTCCACAACTCAATCATTGAAGCTAGGAGTTTGTGTGAAAGTGACTTCAAGACTTTTAATCTAGGTGTGAAGTAATGACAAAGTGTAATTGTTTTGCACCAAATGGTATTAAGTTTAATCTCACATTCATTTAATGTTAAACTTCTCTTGGTTGTTACAGTTGCAAGCTTGATTTATTTTCTTTTAATGGTCCTCAACTCAGAATTGCAGCTAGCGCAGATCTCACAAAATATGTACTTTATTGTCCCAGATGTCTTATTTGATGAAACTTGGTGGATGCCTTCCACTTTGGTGCAGTATTTTAGCAGTTTCATAACTGCAAAAGAATTGTCAAAGGAGCTATAACAGCCCCATGTGTTTAAAAATCTTGTCTTTTTTATTGAAAACTTCAAGTGGTAGTCCCACTCATTAATCAGGATTTGATTTATAGTCTATCACAGCACTGGTGTAAGCAAGACTCAGGACTAGGTGCTTGTTCAGGTGGGATGGAGGTGCCAGAGGGGTTGGTGCCTGCCTGGCTGGCAGAGGCACTGGTGTGGCCGTGGGACTCCCGGTGCAGGGCTCTGAGCCGCAGCTGCCCCAGGCGGGGCCACCTGCTCTGGCACCGGGAATGGAGCCCTGCTCTGCTTCTGGGTCCCTGTGCACATGGAGCCCTGCTCTGCTTTTGGGTCCCTGTGCACATGGAGCCCTGCTCTGCTCTTGGGTCCTTGTGCACATGGAGCCCTGCTCTGCTCTTGGGTCCTTGTGCACATGGAGCCCTGCTCTGCTTTTGGGATCCCCGTGCACATGGAGCCCTGCTCTGCTTTTGGGATCCCCGTGCACATGGAGCCCTGCTCTGCTTTTGGGATCCCCGTGCACATGGAGCCCTGCTCTGCTCTTGGGTCCTTGTGCATATGGAGCCCTGCTCTGCTCTTGGATCCCCGTGCTCATGGAGCCCTGCTCTGCTCTCGAGTCCCTGTGACTTTTCTCCTTACTGAAGATTGCTCACGAACCAGTTTGCTCTGCAGTGGGTGAGGAGGTCGTGTTGACAAAGGGCTCTACAAGAAGGCCTGATTTTAGTTATAAGTGAACTGTATGGCCTACTTGGTATGAAATGGTATTATGAGAAGTGTACTTTGGTATTACAATCCTAAGATAGATCCCTGAAGTTTGTCAAATACCTGTGGACAAAAGAAAAAAGAGGAATTGGTAGGGAGGCAGAAAAAGCTGTTACTTCTGAGTTTAAATTCTGTTTTTGTAAGTCTTAACCCATGATGCAAACCTCTTAAAGCATTTGCAGCTCATTT
The DNA here is from genome assembly GCF_028769735.1 of Zonotrichia leucophrys gambelii. Lineage (NCBI taxonomy): Eukaryota > Metazoa > Chordata > Aves > Passeriformes > Passerellidae > Zonotrichia > Zonotrichia leucophrys. The sequence continues at coordinate 118,726,330 of NC_088171.1, read as the reverse complement.
TTTTTCTGAAAGTATGATGAAGAACTTGCTGTTGACCTTCCCACAAGTTTGCTGCCTTGTCTTTCAGCAACTCAGCAAAGTTTTAATTTGCTTATGTTTTACTGCTGCATCATGAAGCTAAGTAGGGCAAATGCTGATGTGGTGTAGGATGTAGAAGCAAGTCTGTAGGAGTTTGGCACTTACTGTCCTGTGGCAATGCTTTTGAATTAAGTATGTCCTCGGTGGCTGACAGGAACAGACTAAATGGGAAATAACAAATAATGTGTAAGTGGTTAATCAGCGTGCTGTGCTGATAATTGCATGTTCTAGAAAATAATGGAGAGATCATCCATTTAATCTGTTCTTGGGACATCAGCACAGGTTAATTTCATTACTGGGGAAGAGGTTTTTTTTTATACTTTTGATTAAAAAAATTGAAGGATGAGAAGAAATAATTTTTGTTGTGAACCTGAATTTATGATATTTTTTTCATGCTTTGTACCAATAATAAAATAGAGAAGAAAATTGCCCTGTGAAACTGCTTTTAATTTAAGTGATGTATTTGGATGGGAGTCCCTTCTTTGTGCCTTTGGTATAATTAATGCAGGGGCACAGCAGCTCTTGTTGTTAGAGCTGGGTTTCCACATGTGTTTGAATTTATGCGAACATGAGTCACTGACAGAAGTTTCAGCGATGATTCCATGAAGCTCTTCCCGTGCCGCCTGTTTGGAAGGCTTTGTTTATGCAGGTTGTGGAGTTCCGCGTTTCTCCAGTAGATGGAGCGGGATCTACGCGGAGTCGCAGCGGTACCTGGCTGTTCTGCGCTGGGGGCTCAGCGCTGAGGCCCAAATTATTTATTCTGGAACATCTCTGTCTTCAAAGATTTGTGTCTAATTCCTCTAATACCGAGGCGACGCTTTTGGTCAAGTCAGGAGCCCACGTAAAATCTCGAGTTGAGATTTACTTACTTAACATTCTTGTTGTGTTTGTTGTTTCACTTACGGAGGTGGACCATGAATGTGTTTTGCAGCCTAACACCACTCTGTAAACTCATTCATGTAAAATAAAGATGAAAAAATGTATTAGGAATGCGTGAGTCTTAAAAAGTAGTTTTTACTTCAAATTTAAATCTTGTCTTGGAAGGAGTTATCTGTCCAGTGTGTGGCCTTGAAATTAAAATTAATTTGGTAATTTGACCGGGTGAACTGCTAGAGGCAGACCTTGTGATTGTGCAAATCCCATGTGTCATTTTAGAACAATATGTACAGATTGGAAAAAACCTGCAAGTAATTAGAAAAAAAGGTTTTTCAGAGATGTTTTAAACTCTCTTTTGATCTTCTTCACTATCTGTTGTATTTTGCAGTGAGGAAGACGATGACTTTCAATATATGGATCATGACTATGAAGTACCACAGCAAAAAGGTTTGAAGAAGATATGTAGCAAGGTGAAATGGACCCGTGAAGAGGTAATACTTTTTTTTTTGTTTTACTCTGATCCCTACCTGATCTTCTTAGCTCATGTAATATGTTATTATTTAGTATTGTATTGGGGTAGCATGTAAAATTTATTGGCTGAGGTTATGTCTTAACAGGATGAAAGGCTAAAGAAGCTGGTGGAACAAAATGGTACAGATGATTGGGCTTTCATTGCTAGTCATCTACAAGTAAGTTGAATCTCTGTTTCAGTTGTCTTAATATTTATTTACTTTGGTCATATGTCTAGCTTGGAAATGAAGTGAAATAGACTCAGAAGCACATAATAAAAACAATTTTAGAGGATTCTTCTAAAACAGACTTGATCTAGCTCAGACCTTGAAGAATCTTATGGGGTCAGTCTTCAGTGATAGTCTGAAATGATCAAAAATGCCTTGTGTTCACACTTGCTATTTGTTTTCATTATGGAATTCATTCCTGTATCTTACTGGTTCCATCACTCGTGGTGGCTCTATCCACAGTTCACAGATTGCTTCTGAGGCAGTTAGGAGCGTTTGTTGCATCTGAAAGATTGCTTGAAAGGAGCAGGATTAATTTTTTAACTGCCATAGGCAAGGGGGCATGTGTGCTTTACTTATGTATTTGTGTGTGTTTGTTGGGGTTTTTTGTTTGTTTGGGTTTGATTTTTTTCTTGCAGTGATGACTGCTTCCCTGAGGTAATGGTAGAAAGTACCTACAACTAGAATTGATGGTGTTTGTTTCTCGTCTGAACAAATGCTATTAAATGCTTGCTATAGAATATAAGGCTGAAATTACTTCCTAGAAGTGATATTGGATATTGAAATATTAGAAATCAAAATAATTGGACCTCCTTCTGCCTTTGAGGTTCTTACAGTATTATGTGGGATGGTGTGGTTGTATGAACTTCCACTGTAAGGTAAAAAAGGACTTGAATTCTAAATGATGAACAAACTATAACTTTGCATTGTTCTCATGTTTTTGTGCAACTGTGATGCCTCTATTTTTTTTCCAAGTGGCAAAATATAGATATCAGGTAATGAACTTAAAGTTTCTAATTTTAAGTCGTGTAAGAACAAATCCATATTCCTTACATGTACCTTATTCCCTTATAAAAATCAGTGACATGAGTGGATGGCAGAGAAGAATCAAAAAGCTTTTATATTAAATTGTTTGAAAATACATTTGGCGATACTGATATGCAGGTGTAGTGTGGAGTTGCATTTAACAGATCTAACAGTTTAGTAAAAAATTCTCCATCTGAAAAAAATGTTTCTGGAGACAAACCTGTTGTTCAGCTGGGCCCAAGTGAGGTTGAAAAAAACGTTCTCCAGTTATCATAGGAAATGTGCATAATCAGGTGCCTGCTGCAGAATCATGGATGTTGGAAGGAATTTCTGCAGGTCATCTGGCTCACAGCCCCTGCTCAAGCAAGGTCAAGCTGTCCAGGTCAGGGTTTGGGTTTGATTATCTCCACGGATGGAGCCTGCACAGCCTTTTTAGGTGACCTAAATAATAGAGGCTGCCAGCTAAATAATAGAGGCTGGCATACTTCACACTTGTTACTGATAGTCTTCTGCTAGGAGAGCCAAGGGTATCTTGAATTGTAAAGGCCCTCAAACTGCTGTGCTTTTAAACCCTCATTTCTTTGCTAGACTAGCACAGATAAACCTTCCCTCCATTCTGCCAGAAAAAACTGAAGATGGCTTCAAGGTCACTCTTAGAGTGAGAGTGTAGCTTGTAAACACTTGATTTTTTTTTTTTTTTTTTTTTTGTGGCTAAGGCAAACTGAAACGATTATATTGTTTCATTCTGTCATTTGTTTTGCTCTTCTCTCCAAATCATATTATGATTTCGGAAATGTCTAGAAGATAAAAGCACTAAAAAGCCACAATTTAAAATGGTTTTGTCCAAATGGTGACAGCTATTCTATATTGAGTCTGTCTTTTACAGCTTCTCTTCAACAGGAAATGATGATGTTTTGTAAAAAACTGTGGCATGCTTTTAATCATACAGTTACTACTTGTGATTAGCTTGAAGGTCCTGTGAACAGTGTAATGTCAAGTGTCAGTGTTCTGGGTGGTTTTTCTGGTCTTGCAGACTGCTACTTCTTTAACTTCATCTTAGCATGGTAACACCTTTATTTGGTAGACAAGACCAGGAAAACCTTGCAATTGGTACTTGCTATCCAACAGCTTGCTCTGAAGCAAGTAAATAATTGTGTCCCAGTGTTAAAAAAGTATTCTGTCCTGCAGGCTCTTACCTGTATATTTGTGAGCATTTGACCAGCCTTTTCATATAGACAGCTTTTAGGAGGCTAAGTGAAGGTTGCTTCTCTTTCATAACTGGGAACAATATTTCAAAAGATCCTTAGTGAAGCTACAGAAAAGCACCATCTGTCCTGACCAGCAAAAGCAATCTTCTTTAATTAGTATATGTTAACTAAATTTGATCTAAATCTGTTTTCCCTAACACTGTAGTAAAGAGCTGAGAATACATTCTTTTGGGATTTAGCAAAAAGTGTGTTCTTTTATTTGGAACAAAAAGTATTTCCTTAAAAAATTTCTCCCCTTATTTAAATTATAGATAATGTCAAAAATAGATCAACCACAAAGTTCAGAGAAAGTGGGGAGTAATGAGGACAAATATAAATTTTTCTTTAAAAATGAGTAAGTTCTGAATTTGATTATCAAGTTAGTACATTGAAATAATTAAATTAGAGCTTCATGCAAGGTTGGTTTTTTTTCCAGAGAAGAGATTTTTATAAGCAAATGGAATAAGAAATAATAAGGGAGAGTTTAACGATTATACTTAGAACAAATTTCTAAATAAGTCTTTTAATTTGAAATAAGCTAATAATTCATGCTAGAGTGTATCTACAGCTTTATGTATTTGAGAGTATAACAGCTACACTGCTCTTCTAAAACTGTTTCAGAATCGTTCAGATTTTCAGTGCCAGCATCGGTGGCAGAAGGTACTAAACCCAGAATTGATTAAAGGTCCCTGGACTAAAGAAGAAGATCAGAGGGTAACAAAAACTAATTGATACTCTGCTCTTTAATAAAATTGACATATGAGTGCTAAGAATGTGTACTTTTTTTAAGTTCCATTTTTATGTAGTTGATGTCTGATGCATCTTGTGATATGGATACTTTTATTACATTATGATGTGTGAGAAGAAAAAAATTCTCTCTTAAGTAGATGGAAAGTTTGGTCTGCTCAAGCATTTAATTTCCCATTAGTGAGATTGCTGGCTGAATTACTCTAGTTTATGAAGTAGAGGGGGAATCTCTTTGTAGCACTAAAGGTCAAAGGTCTCATTTACATCTTTTGTTCCTCAAAACCACCAGACCTGAAGGGTTTGGGAACTAAGGGAAATTATTTCATAACCTACTGTTACAACCCTGAGATCAACTCATTTGGTTAGGGCATAGTGCTAGTAATGCCAAAGTTGTGAGAGTGATTCCTGTATAGGCCATTGGACTCGATGATCCTTCTGGTTTCTTTTCAGCTCAGAATATTCTGTGAAACCATTTCTTTGTGTAAAGAAGCTATCAGTGGTTTAGGCTCCTTTTTCACCTTCCTGTTGGTAATCCATACTGCAGCCTTTTGCCTGCACAGCCTGGACTGCCTGGTAGGGAGATGCAAATACAGATTTCTTGTGGTATTTCAAACTGGTTTCTTGTTCCTACTGTCTAAAACTGTTCTAAGATATTGTAAACTACTGTTTGCCAATTTATGAATATGGTCTTCCTAATATATTTTTTTTACAGTTTTCATTAGTCTTTTAAGAAAAAGCTTCTACTCTGTAAGAACTCCCAACCTCCTTTCTAGATGTAGAGGTGTGGGTCTTTTCTCATATGGATATGATGAAAATAATCAAACACTTTGTTTACCTGTTTCTTTTTTGTCCTTTCCTAATGTCAGCTTATGCAGTGGGTGAAAGAAAGGAAACTTCCAAAGGAATGTTTTCATCAGTATACACTTATATTCTAAATAAGCGAGAATTTGAAGTTAGTAATTTCTGTTTTCTTGAAAAATCACTTTTAAAACCCCAAGTCACTGTGTGCCTCCTTAAGCCTAATATCAGTTGCCTATTAGAGTGCTATTCTAAAATGTGTGTTTATCAGTGTTCTCAGCCTTTGATTAGGTAAATTAGGTTTTGAAATTATAATGTGCTTTCATCTGTATTGCAGGTTATTGAATTAGTTCAGAAGTATGGTCCAAAGCGCTGGTCTCTAATTGCAAAACACCTGAAAGGAAGAATAGGCAAGCAATGCAGAGAAAGATGGCATAACCATCTCAATCCTGAGGTAAAAAAGTCTTCATGGACAGAAGAAGAGGACAGAATAATCTATGAAGCTCACAAGCGTTTGGGAAACCGATGGGCTGAAATAGCAAAACTGCTTCCTGGAAGGTGCTTTTCAACTCTGTTTGTGTTAAATGTTGGAATATGAAAAGTGCTCATCTCAGTACCCTTTCAAATCTCGTTAGTTAGAGAGCATCTGCTGAGATTACTTCAGAATATAGTTATCTTGATAGATGCTAAAAATCTTTCACATTTGACCTGTGTTCTTAAAAGGATGTAAAACCCATAAAAAGAGCTCGAACCATTTGAAGGTGTCTTCAGATTCCTCCTGATCGCTTAAAAACCCTCTATAATAGAGCTGAACTGAATTAACTGCAAGCAGTGGTAGAAAAGTGGTTTGATACCAAACTTGATCTCAAAGTGCCTTTATTAATATGCATTTGTTGGTGACTTTCCTGGTTTAAGATCTGATTTTTTTTTTTTTTTTTTTTTTTTTTTTTTTTTGTGTAGCACTTGTTGAACTGGACACTTGTAAAAGAAAATCTTAGTAACCCTCAAAAGTCCAGACCTAGGGGGTCATGCTTTGCAAAGTTAGTTGGTTATCATGAAGTCCTGTGTTAAGAATTAATTGTATGCATTGTTTGCCTTATATTTCTTTCAGGTTTCACTGCCAATTTCTATGGTTGTGGAAAACAACATTTTAGTGTGTGAACAGTTTAATGAAATAATTCTTTTACCTTGTACCGTTAACTGAAATTCAACGTTAACCTGTCCCTTTCTGAATTCAGTTTGTGTTCAAGAGGTGACTGTCTAGCTGTGCCTGAGGAATATCAGCATTTGTTACCTTGGTGTAATGAGGGATACATGCTTAAAAATTTTGTGTTTTGGTGAAGTGCACAGTCCACGGCTCACAATAAATGCTTTGGAGGAATGAGAAGAGACATCTAAAGAGAATTTTGGAGAGGGAAGATGAATTTGACAGAAGAATTCCTATTTGCTAGCTTGTTTGTTGTCGATAAATTGGACACTCTTAGCTAAAGACTGCTAAGGATCATGGATCTAGGAGATCTGAAGAGTCCAACACTACTGGGATGAAAAAGGCAAATACTTTCTGGAGTGCCCTTAAATGAGAACGGGGCTTTAACCAATTTTTGTTTCTGTGTATCCCTACCTAAGGCTAGGAATAATAAAACTAGTGTTTTAGGCAGTAATGCAGTTATAGTCTACTCTTGCCTTAATGTTTGTTTAGTGTTTGGAGTGGCTTCAGCCTGCCTGTCAAAATGCCACGCCTGTTTTATCCTATCCATGATCAAGGACGTGAACAGGTAGTAGGACATTCTTCCACAAAGCTGTCCATAAAATGCAGAGTGGGGGTTGTAGGCTGTCAATTTTAGAAGAGATGTCTTCTGGTAGCAAACACCAGCCAAAGTGCCTTTATTATGTTTTGGGACAGGGAGGTGATTTTTTTAGCTACATGCACTGCAAATTTATAGCAGAGAGGTAAATAACAGTGTTCATTAAATTATTCCACGTATCTAAGAAAAAAGGTTCCTCATCATGATTACAGTCAGAACCAAAGCTTTCTCCTTTTCTGCTTTTAATTTCTGGCACACTTCGAGTTTAGTAGAAGGAAGTTCTAAAAAGAGTGGCTTTCTAGTCATTATGCCAAAACCCTGCGGATAACAGAACTTTCGGTCTAAGCTGCTGGAACTTTTTGAATTTGTGGCTTCAGATTAACATACTGTACAAACCCTGTCAATTGTGTCATATATTAAATTTTGAGATATGGAAACTAGTACTGTTTTATGCTTTCATTTTAGGACTGATAATTCGATTAAAAATCACTGGAATTCAACAATGCGAAGAAAGGTGGAACAGGAAGGATATTTGCAAAGTGTTATAAAGTCTGAAAGCGCTAGTTCTGCTGAACTTCAGCCCCAGCCTTGTCTGACTATGGAACACTTGCACACTCAGAATCAATTTTATGTGCCTGTTCAGACACATGTAAGTTCAAAATTTAGAACAATAAGTATCTCTCAGTTTCAAATAATTTATTTGGTTTGAAACAAGAAACACATCTGAAAGATTGAAGATCTGTTGAGTATTTTTGTGATTTTATGGCAACTCAGGATTTGTAAACCATAAATAATTAATGTATAATAAACTAGAGTTCATTTTATATCCTCATTTTCTTGAGGGTTTGTAAAATGTTTTATGTCTTTTTAGATTCCAGCATATCAGTATGCCTCACCAGAAGGCAGCTGTCTAGAACATGCTCCATCTTCTTCCAACATAGTTCAGGTAAATTGTTAACAGCCTTCATAAATTAAGGAGTATTTACTGCATAGTATTATTCAGTAAATTGAAAAGATGTGTATCTTCAAAATGACTGTTAGTCTTTATCATTCACCTACATTTATATAGGTTCCTCTGTAAGTAAGCTTGCTAGTGTAGTTGGTAGTTTTATGCAGGGAAAATGAAGCTTTCTTTCTATATCCCAGATACATGATGTTTGTGCTTATTTCTGACAGAAATATGGCTTAAAACATAATCTACTTGTTAAATCTTGGGGCTAAATTGTGACCTATATTAGCATTACCTAGCTTATGAGAGCTTTAAGACAAGACTTTGCTATTTACATCTATGTAATAAATATAACCCTATCCTGAAAAACTCAACTTACTGTGACTTACACTTCTGCCTGTGCTTTTTTGTTCTCATTTTATTTCTTTCTCACTGATAAACATCTTTCAATAAGTTGCCCTTCTGCAGCATTCTAAATCCTGAAGAATTAAGCAATTTTAAAACAAGTAGAAATTAGATATATTATTTCCTTTTGCTTTTTTGGGCTCACTTGGAATATATCTGAAATTCCTCATGTGGTGCAGAATGAATATAGATCTTGGTATCTAATATGATGCCTTGGAAGAATTCTTGTTTTTTTGGAATTAGTAAAAGAAGTAAAAAAAGACACAGGGAATAATACATGGATTTTTTTTTTTTTGTGTTAGACAGAGGAATTCTGTAGAACTCTCTACCTAACCTGAAGTTTCCCTGTGCAGGTCATCTGTTTCATGTTGCATTTTCTTCCCTGATAATGGTATAGGAATACAAGTCACAGCAAAGCCTCAATTGGCTTTTTGACAGTCTGGATTGCCCTACACAGAAAAGTATAAGATACTTAGTACTCTCTAAACTAGTGATAGCATATATCCTCACCTATATTTATAGCAATAATGGAAGGTGTTAAGGAGGTTAAGAACAAACAAACCAATCAAAACCAATTAACTAATTTTCTTTTCTGATAGTAGTGTTGGGATTACTTGTATAAATACTGTGTCAGCAAATGCTGATTTGAAACACTTTCTCACACACTTAGTGAGGATAAATAACACAGAATTGTAGAAGGAATGTGAAACCACAAACATATAAACAGTGTGCCAGCACTGGGTTCTATTAAAGATAGAATATAGTGACTTTAGTTCAGAAAGTGCTTTAGCAGACAGATAACTTACAGACTATATTAGAATCCAGTTAAAATACCACCTTACACACCACTTTAACATCAGATCCATCTCCTGATAATTGGAGTTGTTTCAGTTGTGGGTGACTTCTGTACTACAAAATTGGATACAACCTGAACAGTTTTGTTCCCTCTCTGTGTAGGTTCCTGTTAAAAATACAGCTGTGTTATAATGCAGAATCTTTACTGTGAAGAAGTGGTGGAAGTAAAAAATAGTAATGGCTTCTTTCTTAAATTTTTCAGCAGCCATTTATTGATGATGATCCTGATAAAGAAAAGAAAATAAAGGAACTTGAATTGCTACTTATGTCAGCAGAGAATGAAATCAGAAGAAAACAAATGTCTTCTGTAAGGACTGTAAATTTCTCTAAATATTTGAATTTGCATTACTGAGGTTAATCCTCAGAAATTCAGTAACGGTTGTGTGGTTTAGTGTGGTGTTTTTTTCACCTGACCCTCTAAAATCAAACCTATGGCTGTTGCATTGGAAAACAAAAATCTATATATTAGAACTGAGACAACTTATTTTTAGTGCAGTTCTCTAAACTGTGAAGACAGCAGCAATATGACCAACAATTTGGCAGTTCCTAAAACCCAGTATTTTAATCCTCTTCAGGAGGTGACATGTTTGATATCATTGCCATTCAGTTTTATGGATCGGCAATGTTGAGCCTCTGCCCAGTAGAGGTGAAAAATACATGGGTTTTGCCCCACTTGATTTTGAAATGTCCTGTAGATTGTATTTTCCTCAAACTTCAGTGTGAGTGCTTGCAATACTTAATACCCACATTTGGACATAACAAACACTAAATAAATATGCACTGTACACAATTTGTGTGTAAATTCAGTGGAATTAGTAATTCTGTAGAATTAGGGTGACTTGCAGATGGCAGTCACTGATTTCTTCAGAGGACTGGGCATATCAGACACCCAACTAACCCAACCATATTGATTACTAGTTTAGGTTACAGGTGAACTTCAGATTTTATGTGGCAGAGTTATTCCTGCCATTCTTTTGAAACAGTGCAGTCTGCTTATCTAATAGCATCTGGTTTGCTTCTAGATTTCCAGTGAAAATGAAAATTTGTTTCTTCAGTACTAAGCAGTCTACTGAAGTGGGATAACCTTTTAGAAGTTTACTCAGCTATTAATGCAAAATCTGCATTAAAAAAACCCAGATCAAACAAGTAGTATTTCACACTCTAGAAACATTTTCTGATCTTAAAATTAGAAGTTCAGTGTTCTGTACTGAAGATTACTTCATATACTGGTGTTCAGGTACACAGGAAACTTGCATCAGAGATGGCTTCCAATACAGCCCATAGTTTCCTAAGTTGTGAGTGTGTATAAGATATGAATGTGAGGTAAGATAAAAATCTTACACAATTTGAGAATGTTGAGCATGTTAGTGTAAAGAGAAGGCTAATTTCTTTAATTGAAACAGATAATTAGTATTTAAAAATGCCAAAATTAATAGTTATGCTTAGTCTTTCCACACACTACTTTTTTTCCCACTCTGCAGTCACATAATTGACTCTTTTCAGCCTCTAAGTTGAATAAGATTAATGTGTTTCTTCGCAATTTTTTAGCAAGCTGGAAGCTTGTCTTGTTGGTCTGGAAATTTTATCATGGAGGATTGTATGCCTAATACACTAAGTAGCCTTGAGGAACAAACAAGTAATTTCTACAGCATGGATGAGACCCGCATCACACCTGTTCAGCAGAATTCACCACCTAAGTACTTGGGTGTAGAAGCAAATAGAATGTTAACACCTCTACAGACCATTCCAGAATTTGCAGAGGCACTAGATCTTATGGAAATTGTAAGTTTGTATTCCTTGTTAAAAATAAGTTTTTAATTAGGAGTGTCAAGTTACACAATACGTGTAAAATACTCTTAAATTACCATATTTCGTGTTTGTCTATAATTTCTGCCTTATCAAGTGCTTTATTGTCTGTTTTAAAAGAATTGTGTCTTAAAATATCCAGTGTTTTATGACTGTATGAAAGACACAGAGAGAATAGTTCAGTATATGGCTTGTGGAGGTAGAGGGCTGATAGATTGGCCTGGACATTGTGAAGTAGTCTGGGGTAAGCTGCTTGTGTTTTGCCCCCACCGCACAGGATCCGGTGGCATGGAGCGATACGTGCTTTGAGCTCTCCGAGGCCGTGGTGTCCCCTGTCAAGCCGGCCCCAGTGAAACTGATGCGGCTCCAGCACAGCGACGGGGCCGCCGAGTGCCAGTACAACGTGGGCGTGATGCTCGATGGCAAAAACCACAGCAACATCAGCGGGGACGAGGAAACAGTTTTTTCATCAACCTCAAACTTAAGCAAGTTCAGCAATCCACCTGCTATCCTGAGAAAGAAGAAGAGATTGCGTGCTGGGCAGTCGCCGGTTCCTGAGCTGAACGACGGCTTGTGTAACGATGCCGTCAATGTGGCACTGAAGCGCACGCCAGTGAAAACACTACCGTTCTCTCCATCACAGGTGAGGGTGTTTGTAAACGCTGTTAAATGTGAAGACTCTGCTGGGTGGGTTATAAATTGTAATAGTTTCTTCCCTAGTAGTGCATTGTAGCCTAAATAAGCATGTCAAAAAACTTCTTAAAACATCTGCATAAGGGTAAATATATTAAAAATATACTGTTAACCTCTATTTGGAAGACTCATGGGGAGGGCGGTAGCAGCAGTGGCAACCTGTGTCTCAGCTCACACTTTCTCATGCAAATAAATGTTGCTAGAGACCTTTTGTTTCTGTGACCTAATTAAAGAGTGGGGATTTTAAGAAGAAAATCAAGGTTTCAGCAATAAGTGTAAGTTGAGAATAGACTACTGGGATTTGTCAGTAAAAGTCTTTCAGATACATGTATATAATTTGGAGGGTTTTGCTGTTCAGCACAATGGTGAAATTTTGTCTTGTAAGGTTGCTTTTTTTTTTTTTTTTCCTTCTTGTGCTTAGTTTTTCAACACTTGTTCTGGAAATGAACAATTTAACTTTGAAAATCCTGCATTTACATCAACTCCAATCTGTGGGCAGAAAGTTCTTATTACGACTCCTTTACACAAGGAAATGACACCACAAGATCAAAAGGAAAATGTGGGGTAGGTTTATTACATTAAACATCTGGTGGTGTTATTAGATTAAAGTTTAATACACATGGGGTAATGCTATGGTGATCTCAGTACTTTCAGATGCATGGTGGTGATATGTTTTGTAAATGAAGGTATTTTAAAATGTTTCTTAGATTAATTTTATTACATTGCTAATGATAAAATATTAAAATGTTAAAATGCACGTATGAATGTTTCTCTATGCTTGAATAGTTTTAGAAGTCCCACAATGAGAAGATCTCTTTTGGGTTCAACACCAAGGACACCAACTCCTTTTAAGAATGCTTTGGCTGCTCAGGAAAAAAAGTATGGTCCCCTCAGACTTATGGTATGTGATTATACTTTGTCTTTGTTGAAGTCTAAATGCCCTCTTGGTTTTGACATATTGGAAGCCTCAGTGTGATCTTAAAAAGCATTTACTTATCCTAGACAACAGCTAGAATGTGAATCAAAACCACTTTGGATGTGGTTGTTAGACTTGTATCCTTCAGTGTAGTATGAAGGCATGGTCTTCTTGAATAGTAATTTAGTACATATAATCATTTGATCCACAGTAATCTTAAATGCATCAGTTTCATGCTTGTGAGTTGTTTTAAATTTGCCTATCCTTGCTAAAATTGTATCTCTTACAAGGGGGCTGCATAAATGCCTGAAATTTAATACTTTAGGATTCTATTTTTTCAAAAGAAAAATTATAAATCAGAGAATGAATGGGTATGGGTTCTCCAGCTGGGTAGTCTGCTATGAGCAAACTGCTGTAGTTGAGTATGACTGACCTCATTATTTTAAACAACTTTCACATTTCACTTGAAAAACTGCATTATCTTTGAATCCTCTATGTAAGAGCTATGTAAGAGCTGAGTTGTTCTTTGATTTTGGTGCTTCTACAGCACTAAGACTGAAACTAGGTGTTTACCACAGTATGGTAATCTTGAGTGATGTTTGCAGTTTTCTTCATCCTAAATCCCAAAATTTTAGTATAGCAGTTCATGATCCTCTGATTCAGCTGGCTGTCACACACTTTTTTTTGTTTGGTTGACTATGGATAATGTTACCTTTTTTTGTTAGTTTGTTCCAAATGAATTAAATTTTTGTTCTCTTCCTAGCCTAGCTAAGGTATGTTAATGCATAATAACTTTTGGAATTCAGGAGACATATGCTTTTCAAATTCTGAAAAGATTCCAGCCAATATATATTGACTGCTTCTTTTCTGCAAACACAGAAGGTAGCTCAGACTTTGCCACAGGGCTTGGCACCATCTGTGTTACCCTATAGATTCACAGTCCCTCACTATGCAAATGGAGTGGTTTGGCATTCCTGTTTCTGTCCACTATTAACCTCCTGTTCAAAATCAAATTTTGAGGGCTTAAGGGAATTCTTCTCCTGTTGGTACACAAAGGAGCCATCTGTATGGCTTCTGTGAAATTCTGTACTGTACTTAGGACTATCAATGTCTTATTCAAAGATTTGTGCTAAAATTGGTATAAATTCATTTCACAACAACAGTTACACATTTCCAGTACAGTGTTTTAGTATGTTTTTATGCATATATATATATACATATATGTGTTTTAGGTAGGTATTTAGTATATATAAATTACTTTTATCCCTTTTATCAGTGGATAACCATTTGCAAACAAATAGTTTGTCTTCTTCAATGTTGCCTTGCATTTTTTGAGGCATTGTGTGCATATATATTATATATGTTTTATCTGGCTAAAAATAATGTGGAGTAAAATGAACTTGAAATAATCTTCATAGCCTTGAAGTGTAGCCCTGTGATTTTTAACTACAGTAGCTTAGGTCCTTTCTTGCTATGTTTTGCAAGATCTCTTTTTTGGCCTACATTAGCTGAAAGTAGAATGTTGTAAGAACTGGCCACTAATAGACTTCCTGTATTTTCTTCTTCAATTTTAATTAATGTTTAGTCACAACCACTTGCCTTCTCGGAGGAAGACATTAGGGAAGTTTTGAAAGAGGAAACTGGAACAGATATATTTCCCAAGGAGGAAGACGACGCTTTGTATAAAAACTGCAAGCAGGAGGTAATATGACAATAGTAATTTCAAATAGGTAATAACTGCTTTGAAATAATATTTTACAAATTTTTTTTTGCAAAATGTTTATTTCAGCACAACTTTTCTAAAAAAGTCAGAAAATCACTGGTCCTAGATCCACAGGATAAAGAAGAAGTTGGGGCCCAGCATTTGACAGAAGATAATAGTTTAGATGTACAGGTAAGAATTAAACTAAACAAATCTAACTGAAGAGCATCACTGGCAGCAATATTAATATGGAACTGTGTATCTTTTGTTCTGCCCACTAAAATAAATTTTTGGACTGAAGTTGCTAGATTAATGCATCTAGAAAGTGAAAAGTACCTTCAGTTTCAAATATTGTTTTATGTACATAAGAAATAGGTGAGCACTGGGCTTGAATTCATGCATGAATTTTTCCTTTCATTCCTTCAGAGTAGGTAAAATAATGTGAATGTTTTACAGGTTTGTAGCAAAGCTGTTTCCATGCTGGTTGCCTAAAAACTTTAGCATACACATCATGCTGAAGCTTTCTGTAATATACCTGGAAGATGACATTTGCTCCTGTGCTGTGCATGCTTGACAGTCTGGCAAATGTGTTCTGAAAATACCTAATTGCATATTAGGGAGCATGTTTTTCCTGCTTCACGTAGTAGGGGAATACTTGAACAAATATCAGGCATATAAAAGATGAAGTTTGTGTGCTTCCTCTGCCTAAAGGAATTTGAATACTTTTTCCTCTTGCCTACAACCAGGACATGAAGAAATCAGATATGAGGCTATTTTGATCCCTCTTTCCTTTAAAAAGAACCTTAATGTCTTTTCAGTTGAGTAATTGAATAGCTTACTCTTTAGTCTAGTGTGAAAACTCTGTTCTAATGAGTTCTTAATGCATGTGTGTGTTTAATGCTTAAAGAGTAAATGTCTGTAATTCTTTATTAGATGTAAGGCTATATACAGGATGCAGGAGCCAAATTCCTTAAAAAGCCAGTGTAAGGTGCTTAGGTCTTACTCCTTTCTAGCTGGTTTTCTAAATTCCCTTCTAAAGTGCCTCTTAGACTCTGTGCCAAGCCTTGGCATCTTCCTGCTGGGTATTGGGTGCTCTGCCACCTAGTGGGAATTGCCAGCTTCCCCAGGAACGCCTTTTGGGAGGAGCAGCAGTGCTGCAGCCATTCCAGCCATGACCAAAATGCCTGCTGTTCTCTTAGTGCTGTCTTGTTATGACACATTATTGTGGATCACTGAGTCCAGGTTAAGATACTCTGTGATGTTTTGGTCTGTTAAAGGCTGGGGACTGGGGAAAAGTTGGTTTTTCCTGCATTTTTATAAGGAGTGCTGGTGGAACAAGAACATTCACTCCTAGCAAGAGAGATAGTGGTAGTATCTTATTTAAAAATGAAAAATATGCCAATCTTTAAGTTGAAATTGTGTGTCCATGTGATGATAATTTAGGAATAAGGTCTGAGGAAGAATAAATACTTAAAGGTGGTTTAATGCAATTTAATGGGGTGTTTTTGTAAGCAAGCAAATACTTTGCCATTGTTACTGTGAACTAACTTTTGGTCTTTAAAATTGACATATATCTGTCTTCCACTTTTGTATACTGAAGCTGAATTAATTTATGTTTCTTTCCATAAACATTACCAATATATAGAATTCTTCTGGAATGATCCATCCAGTGCTTATTTCAGTTCTTAAAGCAGTTCCTCCCCCTAAAATTGATGTGATACTACTTTTTTGACTCTAGTCTCCTTGTCCTGACTTCCACAAGGATTGTCCTACACGTGAAAGTGAGGGGTTTTTTTCTTTTTAACTGTTCAGTGGTTGCCACCTTATCAAATCTTGTTCTTAACAAAATATATTAGAGTGGCATGGCTTTAGAGTAAAGAAACTGTCTACTCAGTGACATCTAAACCATGCTTGCAGGTGCTTGTTGTACTATGGATCCCAGTATGGACAGGGTAGTTCTTCATATACTTCATTACATTTTCTTTTCAGATTCTTTCCTAGGGTCTTTCTGATAATATTGACTTTATTTACATTTTGGCTTCTCTGAAGACAGCATTTGAAGTCTTTTTGTATTAACTACTAATTATTATTCCTGTTCTCTACTCTCTTTTTTGTCAATAGTCAAAAAATGCATACACCACATCTTTATTAATGACACCATTGTTGGAAATACAGGACAACAGATGTAACCTGACATCAGAAAAACAGGATACAAATCCAGCAAACAAAGCAAATGCAGTAATTAAGAAGAAACTGAATACATGTGCTACAAAAAATGTCAAAATGGAGAAAACTCTTCAGGTCTGGATGCGAAGAATTCTGTTCATTCTGTTAGTGGGTTAACAAAGAAATTCTGTATTGCTTTATTTCTGTCTTGCACTAATATCTAGAATTGTTGAAAGCAGTGATCCAGTTTCAGTGTTTCTGTGATTCTTATTTCTTGTAAGTTGGTCATTTTTCTGCAAAGTGTTTATTCATAGCTAAGTTCTTCAAACACAACCCTGATGTTTCACACTTTGGTTCAGTGAAACAAATTGATGTTCCACTAAGATTTGTATGTAGGAGGTAAAAAAAACAGAGTAGGGGGAGACCAACAAAACAGGTTTGGGTGCCCAAGACTAAGAGTTAGAAAACTTGACCTGGTGCAAACCAAACTTCTTTAGGACTTTAGTTTCTCAAATTTGTCTGGTGCTTACTCTTCATAATAAGCCCAGTGGGATTCATTAAGCAGAGTTTATCCACAGATTCTGTTTGGTAATTATTCTAGTAACAGGCCTGTTCTTTTACATACGTATATTTTCTGTACTGGTAAAACCACTGAAGCTAGTTTTCCCTCTGTCCTGATCACCAGCTTTAAGAAGAGATTTCTTTGACCTGACTTTGTACCAATTCCAGTTTGTCCAATAGGGAACTAATGTATAAGGTATTTTTGTCTTCTCAGAATATCTATTCTGTACTAATAAAAAAATTTTGAAAACCCAGAAGACAGGACACCTGGAGCCTGATCTTCTATATTCTACTTAATTGCTTTAACAATTGTGTTTTTAAGTAGAGAGACAACAGTATTGCTTTCTGATCTTTTCTTATGAGGAAGAAGAACAAAGTTCATATAATTGTGACATTAAAAGTAAAAAAAAAAAAAAAAAAATTTAAAAATTCTTTTGCTGTGAATTGCAGCAAAGGTGAATACATCTATCTGACCCAGAAGTATGGTCTTCAGAATACTTAAAAGGGGAGCTTAGTAATAGTATACTCACAAATATTTTCATTGAACCATCTTTTTTCCTTTTTCCCCGGAGAAATTCCCTCTCAGTTTTGTGGCCTCTCTAACCCCAAGTCCCTTCCATGAATCAAGTTCTGCTAAATTTACAGAGAAGCTCAAACAGCTAATTTTCTTTGTGAATCAATATGTGGAACTGATCCTTTGGATCAGTTTCCAGCTCCATGTGGGAGGGAGAGGATCTTGCATTCTTCATCATGCTACAATCAGCCAGTGTCAGATCCAATTTGGAGCTGAAATGAATCAGCTTGAGATTCAGTACCTTATGTGAAGATGTAGGCTTTGCTTCATGGAAAAAGCAGGACTAGTAGCTTAATTATTCTTCCATCCATCATTGTCATTCCCAATTCCTTTGCTGTTTCTAATATACTCCCCAAAAATCTGACCATTCTTCCACAGCTGTCACTTGTTTCAGTGAAGTTCTCACAATCTTCTTTTTCAGTTCCCAAATCATTTTACCTTCCTTGGTGTCTCCAGACAGCTGTCAGTAATGTGTTTTTCTGCCTGTTGAACTTTGCACATTTAAAGAGGAAGATATTCAAAGAGAAGATAACTTAATTAGCTTCCCTTTTATGTATTAATTGTTGAACTGGTTAGACTCTCTTGAAGAATGTTTTTCATTTTGTGTGTTTGAACTCAAAGCATAACCCAGATGCACTGCTGGGGAGCTGGATTTAAGGGGTGATGAGGGAGCTTTGTCACAATTTTAGGTACTGTACTGTAGAACTGGATCCTTCTCAGTAAAATATATTATTGCTAGGCTTGAATAATTTAGTACTACTCTGAAACATTGTATGAGAATTGCTTAAGTATTTTAGTTTGTTAAAAGAACCTTTTTAATGAACTTTATTTTATGCAGCCAAGTCGTGACTGGGAGGCAGTTGTTTATGGAAAAACAGAAGACCAGCTTATCATGACTGAACAAGCAAGAAGGTATCTGAGCACATACACAGCTACCAACAGCAATTCAAGGTCTCTGATACTGTGATGGTCACTGCAGCTGACAACCATCTCTTTCCATTGATACTGAAACAATGTTGAAGGCCATTCCCGTGCCATACTTGGGAATTGAGTCTTTGGGAGAGTCTGCCAAGGGAAACCTTAAAGCTACCTTAAAGCTTCCTTTCTTCTTCTGACTGACAAAGAACAGACACGAAGCTCTTGCATTCTTTACGAAGGGATACCGCAAACAGTTCTGCAATGAATTTTTTAGATATTAAAAGAGTAACCCCCTAAAATATAAAGAAGGGTAAAATACATTGCAGTACTGACAACATACAGTTTTTAGGTCTATTTTTCATATTTATTCTTTTGACTTGCATCGCTTTTTTATCTGTTAGAGCATTTTCAATATAGAGTAGGTTTATAGGTTGTTACTGGTTTCCAAACGAGCAACATACATGACTGAATGTGCTTTTGCTTATGTAGCATTTTCTAGTATATAAAGAAACACAATGGAAAGGAGTACAAAGGAAGGATAGAAAGTTGCACTACTAATTTTTTTTGGTATGCTGCAAAACAATGAAATTAACTACAGTGTTAAATATATTTATTTGCAAATGGTACTAGAAGTAGGCAGAGGGGGGTGAATTAAGTTAGGTGTAAAGCATCAGTATTTTCTTCATAAATCTCAAAATGAGATGATTGTTGAATGTATTGTACAGTATGTAGGAAGCAAAATTTTGTAAATTGGAAAGGAGTCTGTTTTTATAATTTATTTCCATTTCAAAGCTTAAATGTAGATATTTATATGTATGCAGGTTGTCTAGAGGCCAATGTTGTTTCCTGTTAAAACAGCTAAGATGGAAAAAGGACAAGTTTAAAATATATGAAATGGCAGAAGAATTACAGTGGTGAAGTGTAAAAATCTATACTGTATGTTACATCTACATAAAGATTGCACTATAGCCCTAAAATCATGTTGGTTGACAACATAATTGCAAGGTATTCCTATATTATACAGCAACTGTTCCTGTACCTTGTTTAAATATATTTAGAAAGAAATGGTGGGGTCTTATATGTGACCGAGGAGTACTTTGTCCTGCATAGGAACTAAAAACTAATGCATTTACAATATGTATATTTTATTCCTTTTTTTTTTTTTTTTTTAAGAAACTTGGCACCTTGGATCTCAAAACAATTTATCTGCACTTAACTTTGACCATTATATACTGACTAAATGTTTGAAGAGCAAAGAGAACATTCTTTTATTTATGAAAAGTCTTTGTCCTTATTTAAAGGTATACAGGTCACAACACTTGCTTTAGTTGCCTATTTTAGGTATTTGCACTTATTTTATGTCTTTATTTTTGGTTTTGAAGGAATGTTTTGGTTTGCTTTTGTTGTAGAGATTTTTATGTAGTTAATTTCGAGCAAGTTATAATGGAGTGCTCTCAACAGAATACTGACAGGTAAATAGAATTGTACACTGTAGTTTTAGTTATTTATAATTCAAACACTCTTCCTCTCCACTCCCGGGTGTGCTGCTACAGATCGTGGCAGAATCGGCTTGCTGCTATGAGAGATGGAAAGAGCGAGCATCATATGCACTGTATGTAAAATTACACGATGTCAGGTTCTCTAGTTAACTTAATGAGATCAACCAGTACTATGCAGGGTGTGGAAAGTGTTCCTAACACTTTAATATCAAAGATGGTAGAGAAGAATTAATTAATGGAGAAATTTAACATATGATGGATGAGTGGCACAAGGAAGGTAATGGGTTCTTAAACTTTTTTAAAGCATCTCAAAGCTTACACAATCCTTGTTTTTATGAGCTTTTTGATATTGGCTCTGATAGTAATTGGCACAAACATTTTTAGTAGTTTTTAATTCACATCAAAATTTCAAGGGGGGCGGGAATCCTATTATAAGCAAGGGATCAGAAAATGCCCATCATGCCAGGATTACTCCTCACCTAGCAAAATTTAAAGGAGTCAATTAGAATTCTTGGCAGTACTAGATTTAGGTGTGCATTACCAGAATGGATTTAACAGCAACATGTAATGCTGGAGACAACATTTAATTCACAAAAAATGAAATCAGACATTAGGACAGAACGACTATCTAGAATCTGGATGGTATATTGAAGTAGAAATGGTATCATCAAAGCTACCTATACCAAGTTTAAGCATAGATTTATGGTAAATAGTCATAATTTGTGTTGGTATTGGTTGGATCGTTTAGTTAACTCCTACTTTGTTGCTTTAGCAGGAAGGTTTTAATCTTTCATATGTCAGGCATCTTATTACTTTTTGAATGTTGTGTGCATTTGCATTTCTTTCAGTTTATAGGTAAATTGTACATGCAGCAGCCAAACTTGCATGAAACCTAAATACATATTACACCATATTTTTGTTCTAAGGTTTGACATAACGTGCAACAAATGCCTTGTTTATCTTAGTTTTTGTTGTACTACAAACTTTTCTTTTATGTAAGAGGATCTCACAATACAGACCGCGTTAATGTCAGAAATAAAGCATCTATGTACCAGGTTACTGTAAGTGTCTTTTGTTTGAAAGCTGTAACACTCAGTGCTCTTAAAGCAACATGTATGTATGTGTGCCTGTGGAACTGCAAGAGACCTGTGTTTTCTGGCCTGGGCAGAGACAGCAGATGTGGAAATGAGTGGGTTACACAGCAGGATGGAGTCCCTTGGCAGTGCCTGCTTCAATCCAACCTGCGTGTAAGCCTGCTTGTATCTGATTATCAGTTTATATTTGTCTCTCAAAGCTGTAACACAAATTTTTAGGTATAGAAGACAATTTGAGTGATGAATGCTGATAGTGTAAAGCTCTAGTTACATTCCTTTCATTTGTAGGATAGAGGTATTTTAGTATGTGTGCCTGAGTCTTGGGAGGTAAATGCAAGTGTAAGCTATGCAGTATGATTTTTTTCCCCTCCCCTAAGAATTTAGTCGTTCTCACATACATGTATTAATCTGAGTTAGTGTTAAACTCAAACTCTCTTGATCGAAGCATGGGCATTCAATGCAAAATTTTAGTTTCCTTTCCCAGTTTTGTCACAGTATAATTGATAACTAAGGTAATCTGTTGAAGGAAAAGGACAAGAGGGACTAACATGAGCCACTTCTTGAGAAATAGGTCCTGGTAATTCGTATCATCTAGCTTTAAGCTGTATGGGCAAACTCTTGACTGTTACAGGGGCTTTTCTGGGGATTTGGCTGTCATAGCCGCTGTATGAGTAACCTGCAGACATGCTTGTGTTTGTTTGCAAGTGAAGTTTTCCATCACTTGGGACAAGTGAGGTGGACTGACTAGAGCTGTTGTTTGTGCTGGCTGCTGATGTCTGAAATGGGGGCAAAGTGTAGGTAGAGGAAAGCAAAGTCTAGTGATGTGGCAAGTTCATTTTTCTGTATTGAATTTCCTCAGTGAAACAAAGTGGAGCAGATGGACAGCAAATAAGGCAGGTTTGGCAGGAACTACAATGCCAAGATTGTAGATTTTTATTATATGAAAACTCAGGAAGCTTTCTTATGAGTCTGACTTATTTGGAGGAAATGGTCTTTAGGAATTGATTGGTGAGAATAATCCCAGTTCCTACTGCTGTTAATCAGATTTTGCATGAGAATGACTACTAGATTTGCACCAAACTAAAACTGATCCAATGCTGTGAGTGAATCAAGCTTTGTGAAATAAGGGTTTTAACACTGAATGTTCATGGACCCACACCAATGTTGCGCCATACCTTGTGTGACCAAGATGCACAATGCCAACAACAAAAATTTTGAAACCGAAATGGATCCTTGCATTTGGTTTTGTAACAAATACTCTGGTAAAGGTTCAGTTCCTGGACAGAAAATACACTGATGTTTTCTAATGCTAGACCTCATGTAATTTTTTTTTCATAAGTTTCCTTGACGTTGGATAAGCTGAAGCTTTACAGGCTTAAATGCTTACTTTCATGAGGAAGCTGTGGATTACTGTTTCTGAGCCAGCAGAGCCAAAAGGTTGGTCCCTCTTGAAGCTGCAGCATACTGGTGTGTGTGGCTTCCCCTGGAGACAGCCAGTTTATCCCTTGAGTGGGTTGGATTCTTGCCCTGCAGCTGAAGGGAACAATGGGATCCTTGTAGTTCTGCTAGCATGATGTGTTGGAAGAACAGGTAAGCTTTGGGCATTTATACACAATCCTACATTTTTGTATGAAGCAAAAATCCAAATGCTCATACCTAGATCATCTTAACAAGCTTCAGTAGTGCAGCTTCTGTTTGCTTCTGGAGTAAGAGATGTGCAATATGGCATTCTTCAGTTTCACCTTCTGCTGGTGGTGTGGTTTTCTTTCTTAATTTCATTTTCTCTTGTGCTTCATTGCTGTGTGTGGTTTTTTGAGGCACAGAACTGAAAGGAGCATTCTGACAGTGCCCACACTTGGGCTGTATCACCCCAGTGATGCAGTTGCTATTGCAATGGGAGTTCTGTCTACCTGCTACTATGTATTACAGAAATGTTGGGTTCTAATTTGGGTTTATTTTTAGAGTCCTCTGGATTACTTTACCTGACCTCTGATTTCCTGTGTCATCACACCCTCTGATTACAGAGAGAATGGATGTTAACAGCCTTAGTGCATGCAAGATGGGAATGGGCTGTGTATCGGTTGGCAGTGGTGGACACGTGTGACTGTCCTGTATCACCGTCTGAGGGAAGGGCTGCTTTTCTCTTTTGGGAGGGAGAATTCTGCGTACTCCAAATCTGCTTCCTTGCCCACCATTGAGCAGTGACTTGGTCGTAGTTACTCCTTGCAAAAGTGATGTTTTGCTGGTTGCACAACCATCAGAGCTTCTACCCCTTATAGTGTTGTGCACTCTGCTTCAAAATGGTCTGTTCAGAGGTTGAGGAATATTAGCTCAGCTTTCTGAGGGTGTCAGGCTTTAAATAAAAATTAAAAATTAAATTTAAAAATTTAAAAAATTTCTCAATAGGACATAGCAGTAAAGCAGACAAAGAAAAGTCAGAGAAAAATGCTTATTGAAGACTGCTTATATGCAGTGATAAAAAGTATCTCAAAAGCCTGTGTAGGAACTGTCTGAACAGCCGTAGCTATGCCTACGTGTTAGGTGGAAAGACAGAATTTGGGAAAGGAACCAGTTTGTACACAGGAGCGGCTGAATATGTGCTTGCAGGCGATGTCGGGATGAGCTGGCCAGCATCGCTGGTTGCCATCTCGAAGCTGAGTTGTGTGCGGGCGGGCAGCGCCCTTGCTCGCCTGCGTCTCACGCTGGCCCCGAGAGTTTGCGGCTCCTCGGGCTCCGGGAGCGCTCGCCCCGCGCCGGGGCTGCGCAGGGAAGGGAGCTGTGCGAATAGCCGGATAAATCAGCCGCCGGCAATTTACAAATGAATGCCACGTTCTCCGCAGCCATACGGAAACGGGGGATCAGCGGTGTCTGGAGGGCCCGTGTCACCAGAAGTAGGCCAGTTTGTGCGTCGTCCTGCGCTGGCAAACGGCCAGGCTTTGTGTGCTCCAGACACCAGATGGGAAGCAATTATGAGTGTGACAAGCGGGTCATCTGGCAGACACTCTGTGGACCTGCTGCTGCATAATTTTTGGCGGGAAGAGGAGAGGTTTTTCTTTTCTTTCCTCTGCTCCCCCCATTTTTTTTTTTCTTTTTCTTTTTTCCTTTTTGTTGTTGTTGTTAATATAGCATCTCCTTTAGCAAACTTTCAGTGACTGGGTGTGGAGCATCCTATGTTTGCTGAGCTGATGCTCCTTTTGTGCCTTGTGGTGAGCACTCTGGAGTGCAAGCATTTTCCCCTGGGCCAAGTAAGCGATGGTTATGCTTGTGTTTGTACATTGTGCAGTTTGTAAATACTGGCCTGCAGTGCTGGCATGAGTGTTTTAGCCACTTGGCCAGCCAAGCTGGGGCAGAAGAGTTCCAGCGCAGAACAGGAGAATGGGGGAGCCTGGAAGTTCCTGCAGCATGGACTTGGTTGTCCAACAGCGAGAGAGAAATTTCCAATCTCCCTGTAGGGCCAGGTGGAGGGGGTGGACCTCTTGGCAGCTGGGGCCAACATGGGACCTCATCAGTTTGTCCTTTGACCATAGCCAGTGGCCTGTGAAAGGGGAGTTCTGCGAACAGGGACAAATCAGCTTAGCTGGCTCCAGCTGAGTGTGACAATGCAGCCCCTCGGCTAAGAGCCTGTTGCTAATTGCATTGGGCAAATGTGCAAAACACATTACATCTTCCATTGCTTTTGTCTGTCTGGCTGAGGGAAAATGGCAAACATGGCCTGGGTCACCCCAGGTCACCCTTCTCAGGGCACGGTGGAGGCAGCAAAAGTCCGAGCAGGCACAGGGGCTCCATTGGTCCTGGCCCTGGAGAGGAGAGAGAACCATGGCTGGCTGGCAGCAGATGCCTTTCTTCCCCCAAAGCACCTGAGGAGCTTGGTGACAACGTGGGGCATCTGATTCCCTCCCTCAGCAATGGCTCAGGAGCAAACATGGGTGTTAACATGACAAGGGGAGTTTCTCTTCACCTGAAGTTCTCCCATCTCATGCATATAGTGAATGGCTCTCAGCCATGTGTCTGTAAATAGCTGCAGAATTTGAATCCTCTGGAAATCATGTTCACTAAAACTTTGAGGTTTGGAGCCTCAGTTCAGCTCATGACAGACACTGTCAGTAGTTTTATGGATGGTCCTGTGCAGGGCTGAAAGTTGGAATTAATGATCCTTGTGGGACCCCTTCAACTCAGTATATTCTGTGATTCTGTAATGTTTCCTGCTGGTAAACATTTGCTCAGGAGTCATCAGGGTCTGTGTTTATAACCCAGCCTGGCCCTGTGTGGGTCAGCATTGTGTTCCTTGCCCTTGGAGAAGGCAGGAGTAAGCATGCATGTTTCTCTCCTCTCCAGGTTTAAATGAGCAGGTTACAGTAAGGTAAGAAGAGAAATATTGCCCTGAAGAGACTCAGTGGTTGCAAGCACAATTTCAGGGAAGAAGCACCTGCAGCATGTAATGCTGTTCATCTTTCCCAAGGTTTGGTGCCAGGTTCTGGGATAAGGGAGGTGTGAGCACCCCAGTTCCAGCCCAGCCCCCTGCCCCACAGCAGCTCAGCTCTGCAGGTGGACAGGCACTGGATCTGGCTGTCAGCAGCAGTCCTTGTCCACCTCATCCTTCTACATCCTTTAAACCCTAGTGCTAGACACTGCTTGCATTCATAGCAAAGGCATACTCTGCAAATGTGCTTGGAGCCAGCTCTGCTTAAACAGTCAAAAATGCAAATAATAAAAAATGTTGAAAATATTCACCATGATTCTGCAAGGTCTGACTATGGCAGGATGGGAGAAAAAGATAATGCTGATTTAGGTAAAATCTGTAGAGCTAAGCAAGAAAGACCACCTCAGGTGCCAGTACTGAGTGTTGATATTGGGTGTCATGAAATTTGGAGCTGAACCCTGCTGAACCCTCAGGCACACACTGCTACAGTTCAGGTGGTGGCTGGACCAAAGCACTTGTTGTTGTACCCTGGTAACTTTTTTTTCCTATTAGGCATTTTTTTAAATTTAATTTTAAAAGTTTTATTTAATTTTTAAATCATTTGGGAGATGTTTTTATATGTAGTGATTGGGGACAATATTTTCAGGCAGAGTTTTTTGCAATTTTTTGTCTCACAAGGAGTGTGATGGCAGGATAGAAATGACTATTTTGTAGCATAATACTTATGGAGCACAGTTTTTCTTCTGTGCATAACCCAGAACAAAAAGCCTTTCTGGCTCTTTACAGAGCATGAATGAAGCTATTAGCTATTGATTTACTTAAGCAATATGACAGCTGCAAAGCAGGCAGAACACAGATCTTGGAGGGAAGAAAGAACTTCAGACGCCTCAATAGATTTACTCTATAGCAGTGACCTTCATTTGCTCTGTTAGCTGCTGGACTTGTTTCCTTGCTGTGACCTCATACCCAGCAGCAGCCAGCCAGTGATGCTAAAAACTCTGTGTCTTGGTTTGGAAAGACAGGAGTCTGCTAAGGAAGGCAGGAGCCTCTCTTGAAATGGAGAATGTAAACCCTCTCCACCCTTCCAAATTGTTATAAATTTTAAATTAAGGGGCAAAAATATGGGAACAGGAAATAACAGTTCCTTAATAGGGAAAAAAAAAAAATAACGCAGTACAGTAGAACAACACTGACAGAGTCAGAACCCAACCTGACACCCTGTGGGTGTTGGTAGCAATCTAATTGGAAATGTGGCTGCAGTCTTCCTAAAGTATCAGGTGTGGTTCTGTTGGAGTGAGGGGGATCTGTAGAGAAGGATGTATTCTTCCTCTGAAGATCCCGTGGAAGAAGAAGATACCTGCTGTTTCTCTGAGGAATCCCGTGGAGAAAGCAGTGCCAGTGTCTCAAAGTCTTCTGGATTATATCTGGGTAGCAATGCTTGGCTCCTTCCTCTGTGCTCACATCTCACAATGGGATGTTATAGTTCTTATCAGCCATGCAGTGACATCCAATAGTCTGTTATCAGCAATGTTCCCTCCCCAGGGAGGTGTGAATGTGGTCACTCAGAGAGATAAAGCAAACTGCCCACTTGACAAAGGTAATCTGCCATACAGATGGTAATGGAAAAACAACTTGCATTGCAATCTTCAACACTCTGGATTTGAGTGAACACGGAGGGGTTTGGTTCTGAAGGTCTGGTGAAGGTTTGAAATGAGCAGGGAGGTCAGGGATGCAGGCACTGCCCTGACTGAGCTGCTCAGTCTGTCCCTGCAGTGCTCACGGGCACACAGGTGCTCTGACAGACCTGGCCTGGAGCCTGTGCAGGGGGAAACTCAAAACCATTTAGTTTTTACTTTTTAAAGTGGCTTAAATCCACACCTGGATGCCTTGTAGCAGTGGAAGATGTTGATGCATTTGCAGGAATATTTTTCTTAGCACATTGCACTGTGTGAAATGTTTTCCATGAGGAATTTTAGTGCTGAGAACCAGCTGAGGTTTGTGGCACCTAAATAAAACCTAATCAGAGACTCAGAGCTGGCTGTTCAGGAGGGTGCAGACACCAGGGCTGTTTGTGGCAAGCTGTCCCTGCCTTGCAGCATGTGGTGCACAAGCAACCCCGGTGTCCTGAGGTGCAGCGCTGCCCGTGGGTCACAGTGCACAGCCAGCCTAGGGTGACAGGCAGCCTCCTCCCCAGCTGTGTGCAGCCCAAGGTGTCCAGGATGTTTATGGAACAGCAACAGAATAACTTTGCATAACACTGTTTCCAGCATATGATGGAGGTCCTTTCATTTCCCAGCGTGTGACAGCAGCCAGGACTCTGTGCCTGTGCTGGTTATCAAGATGCAGGAGCCTGCATAAAGCTGTGTGCATTCACCCTGATTAGATGGACTTTGTGCTGTCTCCTCATGGGAAATGAAGGGAAATAAAGCAGTGCTTCTGCAGTGGGTGATGGTGGTCTGTGGTAGAGTTGCTGGCTGGGAGAGGGTGAAGCCAGATGTCCCCTGGCTCGATGCCCCAGCAGGACACAGCTACACTGTCATTTGGGAGTGGGTGCTGAGCCACAGGGAAAGTGTGTGTGTGTGTGTGTGTGTGTCAGAGGTGGTTGGCACAACACCTACCCTCTGGGCAGCAAGTGTGAGGCAAGGGCTCCTGGATCATGTGAGGTGTTCCTCTGTAAGGCAGCTGTTGTGTCCTGTGTCGCAGAGGGCTGCTGCAGGGCTCCTGCATGTGCTGCTTTCACTCTGAAATAATCTGCTTAAACTAACAGCCCTCCAGCTGGGAGCACAACTAGATGCTGAGGAGGTGACTTGGGGGGTTTTCCTTCTGTTGTGGGCTCTGTGGCAGAACTACTAAAGGGTTTTGGTGCTGACCTGATGATTTCTAGGGACAAAAGTGATTGCTGTAACTGGACGACCTGACTGTTGCATAAAACTGGCTCCATAATCTCATTTATCTCTAACTTCACCCCAAACATCTGTTGAATAGTCTGTTATGGTGCATCAAAAAAAAGGTTAGAGGACAGAGGGTTTTTTAGCATTTATCAGATCCTGGGAAAAGGAAGTGTTCAAATTTCCTTGAGTTCTTTGCAAAAATATTGCTCCTCGTGGAAAGTATCAGGTCCAAAACTGTGAGCAACTAAACCCAGACTGTGCTGAAGCCTGCACTGCTGGGTTCCCTTTGTGAGGCAAGTGTTTTCCTCTGGTGTGAAGTGACCCCCTCCTCTGGAACTTGTGGAGAGGGCTTCCATGGCAGCAGGGCACAGTCCCAGAGGTTAGGGCTGCTCAGAGCCTCCTTCAGCATTTTGGTGACTGCATCATGTGTTTCAGGTAAACTACTGGGAACTGAGCAGTCCATGGGCTGTCAGGAGCTGTGTGCTTTATGCTTGTTCTGTCTGAGTTTTGAAACCTACTTTTCCCCATCTTATATTAACAGTCATTGTTGAAGTTTTCAGCTCAGTGGCTGTGATGCAATTCTGTGGCTTTATAAATACATGTAGGTTTATCACAGCAGAGCAGTTTTGTACCCTATTTTTAGGCACCTGGATTAGCTGGAGTAGATTTTTATTTTGTTGATGTCTGCTATTACTGAGGCTTTAAATGTCTTGCAGAACAGCAATTTGCAAGCTTGCTAATACCAACATTCTCCTGAGAGAACTGCAGGCACCTATGAGCTAGAGGATAATGGTGCCAGCCAGGTTAGATAGGGAGAGATGTGAAGATGGAGCCAGCGTCTAAGCAAAGCAGCATTTACCTCTGCACACCTGGGTGCTTGCCTGCCTCTCTTCTCCATTAGAGGGTACTCAGAAAGGAAGAACAGGGATTTCCCTCCCACATCAATGCAGGATTTCTGGAGGGTGAGGCACTCCCAAAATCTGGTCATGGACCTGGACAACCCAGTGGGGGGACCTGAAGGGTGAGAAAATCAGTGAAGCTGACTTGGTGTCAGAGCTGTGCTCTGTGTCAGGGCAATGCTGGTGTGTGGGGTTTGCACTGGTAATTCATGCAACTCTCCAGATGCCTGCTGGGGCTGCTGTGTAGAGGCAAGGCTGCTGTAGGCCAGCTGGTCATGGCTAAGAACAGCAGTTGTGTCAATAAGATATTTCTCTTGCTTTTGCACAAGGGTTGTTATCAGCTGGAACGTGCAGTCTTCCTCTTTGCCTTGCTATCTGTACAGAGCTGCTGGTGCCAGCTCTAGCAACTGGACTGGGTGAGGAATGGTTTACCTGACCCTGTATTGATGGGGCTGAGGCTGCTGACACCCACAGTGCTTGGATTCAGTGTGTTTCCACCTTCACTGATTGCTGCATTGCACTGACACACCCATGCCTGACCCAAGTCCCAAATCACACCTCACACAACCCCTCTATATCTGCCCGCAGTGAGGTGTAATGATTAGGGACCCCATAGGAGAGTGGCTGCCAGAGTTACCCAGAGCTGCTCAGGAGCCCCAAGTTAGAGCTGTTGGGCTCCTCCCCTGCACCACACTGCCTACACTTCCTCTTTATCCCACGTTCCAACACCAAACCTTCTAACAACATCATAGAGTATCGAGAGGAATTCACTGCCAGAAGTGGTGTGAGGTTTTAAGCTATGCCACAGCAGATAATCCGTACCATTCACATCCCAAAAGCCTCCCTAAAGGTTTGGTTTTAATTTGTGGGGATCAGGCACAGGCAGGAATCCCTTCTTGGCTTTTAGGAGGGCCATGTACCATAGGGCAGTTGTCCCTGTTCACATGTCCCAACCAAACCATGATTGGTGAATGGATTTGAAAGAACAAATCAATCAGCGAAATTCAAAAGAGAAGTGTTGACAATTTGGACCCAAATTGTGATGCAGAAATTTTCCATTGGGCCAAGTCAAAAAGAGTTGCTGTATCCCTGTTCCTTCTGAGACAAGGTCTTACAACTGATCATGCTGGTTAAGCTTTAATGACACAAATGTCTCCAGCCCAGGAGCAGGAAGGTTTGTAACCCTGGGAGCTCAAGCTGAGGGCATGGGCTGCAGAGAGGCCCCGATGTGTCCAGCTGCTGTGGCTGGTGTGCAGGTGGGGCCAGAACCTGCTCCACATGTTGGCTACAACATTTGTGCAAGCATTGACCTGCCCTCCCTGGCCTGAGATGTGGGGGCTGGCTGTGACACAGCTGGGAATGTCATGAGCCACAGAGGAAGGCAGAATGGGACGAGTCCTGCTGCTCCATGGGTCCCCAGGCAGGGACTGCATGGCTGATTCCTACTCCTCAGCCACAGGGAGGGTTGATGTGAGCAGGATGAGTGCTAGAGTGATGGCAACCAGAGAGTGGCTGTTTTGCACAGCTGGGGTGACTCCTCTGTCACCAGAGCTGTCTCATTTCTTCAGCTGGTGAAGGGCACGAAGGAAGGGCATTGCCTGAGGCCCTGCACAGCCATGGAGCATCTCTGCTTTCAACATGGAGACCCTGTGTCTGGGGAGAGCCTCGTGCCTGCCTCCAAAACAGCCTCACAGCCAGAGCTGTGCATCAGTCAGGTGTCAGCTGAGGTGTGTGCAGCAGCCACAAACAAATGTTCCCTTGCAGCCCTGCATGAGGGATCACAGCAACCTTCCTTCAGCCTTGCCTGCCCCACACCAGCTTTGCACAGACCTCTGTCTTTGCTGCGTGTGGCTGCTGCACTGAGCCACAAACACCCGGCGTGTCAGCCACTGGAATGTCCATGTCAAAGGGTTTGTCCATGGAGGAAAATTATTTGAGGCTTATTTCTTATTCCTCTTTTCCCTCTGGAATATTTGTGTCTCTTCAGCTAATGGGGTGACCCACTTCCAGTATGTTGTTGTCAGCTAAATAACTTGGTACTTCTATTTGTAAATTGTTTTAAAAAATTGTTAGCCAGGCTTGGATTTTTATATGTTGCATTTGAGACTAAATGAATAGACATTGTAAGAGTCTGAATGTTGATGAACACCATTTATAGTTCATTATAGATAAGTAATGTGAAACACAATCCGGACTATAGTGACCAGTTCTGGGGCCATTCAAGATAGGAAAGATTTGGATGTGCTGGAGAAAGTCCAG
Organism: Zonotrichia leucophrys gambelii; assembly: GCF_028769735.1. Lineage (NCBI taxonomy): Eukaryota > Metazoa > Chordata > Aves > Passeriformes > Passerellidae > Zonotrichia > Zonotrichia leucophrys. Next base: position 118,694,628 of record NC_088171.1, on the reverse strand, counting down.
AGGAGGGTCATGAAGATGCTCAGAGGGCTGGAGCCCCTCTCCTATGGAGAGAGGCTGAGAGAGCTGGGGCTGCTCAGCCTAGAGAAGAGAAGGCTCCTGGGAAACCTTAGAGCAGCATTCCAGTACCAAAAGGGAGCTACAAGAGAGCTGGAGAGGCACTTTTGTCAGGGGTATGTCCAGATAGCACAATGGGGAATGACTTTAAACTGAAAAAAGTTAGGTTTAGATTAGATATTAGGAAGAAATTCTTTGCTGTGGGGTAGTGAGGCACTGAAGAGGTTGCCCAGGGAGGCTCTGGATGCCCCATCCCTGGAAGAGCTCAAAGTTAGGCTGGTTTTTAGCAAGCTGGTCTAGTGGAAGGTGTCCCTGGCCATGACAGGGGCTTGGAACTAGGTGATCTTTAAGGTCACTGCCAAAGCAGGCTGTAATTGCTGAAGTTTTTGCTATGTTTACTGTGTTCCTTGTTACCAAGGACACACCTTTGGTGAGGAGACTTGTTTCCTGAGCCCCACCTTTGCTGGTGCTGGCTCAGCACAGGCAGTGTCTGGTTTCGCAGCATCAGCTCCCGACAGGGCTGCCCCAGGGCTCTCTTCACCCAAAAGTGCCTTGTCAGACACAGGGGTGGGGAACTCTGCATGCTGCAGGGGCCTTTGCATGTCTCTTCTGCTTTATGGTCCAGTGAACCCCACCCTCCCCAAAAAGGGAGCATCAGACAAACAGATTGTGTGCCACCTCCTGCTGTTTCACTGCTATGCAAAACGTGACGGCGCAGTAGGGAAATATCATCTAAAATAAAGCAGAGTCAGATGTCAGGCAGGTGAATCTGCAGGACAGGAGGTCTGATGTGGTGAAACACCTGGCTGGGACTGGGGGCTGCCAGCAAGTGTATGATCTACCTCTTTTAGAACAGCTCTGAGGCCCTGTACTACTCCACAGGGCTTATTAATTAAAGGCTGTTAAATAGGATGTTTCTTCTATTAGGGACCCCAACCTGATGGCTAAGAAGAGGCACATAATTCACACTGCTTCCATTTAATCCTGAATTGTTCCCCTTTGGTCTAAATTCCTGGGGTTTTCTGGGCCTTCATCTCACTGAATTGAATATTAAACTCTTTTTTTCCCTTTTAAATACTTCAGTTTTTATATTAGTGATATGTGTGCTCCTATATTTAAATAAAGAGTTCTGCCACTTAAAAAAAGTTTTGAATACCCCATAGTTTAGGGATAGGGTCGAGAGACTCAAAGAGCTCCAGGAACAGTGGGACTTGAAAAGACATGTCAAGGTGATCCAGCAGGACCCCAATATTGCTGCTCCTACATCTTTCTCATCTGGAGCACCCATGGGCATGGGAACCTCAGTCCCTGTGACAAGATGCCCTGAGGGTTTGGTTTAGGCTTCAGAGATCTACAGAGCCCGCAGCTTCCGGGACATTGGCACTCAAAAAGGCATGACAAGGGCACCAGGGCAGGGTGCCACCATTGCCAGCTCCACACTCTTTAATCTGTGCCACCTGTGGCAGTCAGGACCTCTGGCCCAGGGTCAAGCTGCCATTGGGGTTGGGGTTAGGGTTGAGAGAGTCAAAGAGCCTACACCTCCAGGAGCACTGGGGCTGGAAAAGGCATGCCAAGGTGGTCATGGTAGTACCTCAATATGTGCATTTTGCTAATTGACACTGTTGATTCAGGGTTCCCCAGATTCCCTGCAATAGTTGGTGGGGGAAGATGCCAGTGGTCATGGTAGTACCTCAATATTGCTGCTCATATTTCTTTCTAATCTGGACCACCTGATTGATTCTGAGGATTTCCCACAGGATTCTTCCCCCTGCCAATCAGGTTGGGTGGGAGTGCCCACTCACGAGAGGCGATTTGGTCTCAAGGTTGGCAGAAGGGAATCTCTAAAAGTAATGGATGGTTTCCCCTGGACAAGTTGGAAGGGGTGGTATTACAATGGCTGGACAAAATGTCTGAGAAGCCAAGGGCAGAGAAATGTAATATGAGCCTGAGCACACCCCCTTTAATTGACACAGGCAGGGAAGAAAGTGTGCTAAACAAAATAGGGAAACTGAAAGCTCCTCTCCCTTGAGGTGGGCAGGGGAGCAGCAGCTGTGTTGATTTATGTTGGACAGCTCACTGGTAATGGAAACTGAGACATCTATTGATGGTAGCTCCTGGACCCCAAAGCAAAGTGCTAACATTCTTAATAGGCACTGGGGCTCAGCTATCAGCCCTGATTAAATGAGATGTCACTGTCACCACCTGAGAAGCTGTCCCACCCTTGCCTGTAGTGAATGTGCTGGGGTGTCACAGCCAGTAACCACCACTGCAGAAATTCTGATGTTACTGGGAGAAGAAGCTGCCATAACTGTTACCATGGCAACAGGGGACTTCCTTTTAAGTTTACTGGGACTGGATATTTTGGAAGGGAGAGCTTGGCATGACAGTCTGGGGTGCCAGGGGTCCTTTGGAACCACCAACCACCAAGTTGGACTGCTGCAGATGGCTCCAAATCTTCCCCCTTCAAAACTTACAAGTGTCAAACCCTAATGACTGCCCTTGGGGGCCTGGGAGGGAATTGCCCCAGTCATAGAGGATGTGAAAAGAGGGGAAATTGTTATCCCCACTCACTCAGCTTCCAGTTCCCCAGTACGGCCAGTGTGAAAACCAAATGGTAAGTGGAGATTACTGCAGACTGCTGCCAGCTCAGGGCTGACACAGAGCCCTTAGCAGCAGCCATACCAAACATCTCTGAGCTCACAGTCCCCGTCCAGGAGCAGGCACATGGGCTCATGACCACTGCTGATATTAAAGACATGTTTTGTATGGTGCCATTGGAGTGTGGGGACCAACATCAGTTTGCCTTTGTGTATGGGGGCAGCCAGGTACCTTCACAGGGCTTCCTCAGGGCTACAAACCTTCACCCACCTTAGCTCACCATGTGCTGGCAAAAATATTGGCCAAGATACCAGTGGAGTGAAAGTTTACCAGGACACTGATGATATACTCACAGGAGGTAATCATAAGTAGGAGACTGGGACTACCCAGAATAACATCATTACTCACCTCAAAGGTTTAGGGTTTAGCTGCTCACTTGTGAATCATCTCTAGAATTAATGCTGAGATTCTGAAAACTTTGCATAGATAATAGTGTCTCTTTGGCATCTGTATTGTTTGTAGAGTTTCTTATCAGGGGTCTCATCTGAGAAATCTGACTTGTTTCAATTTTTTGTATGTGCAAGTTCTGACATTGCATCTTTTCTGACTGGGTAACTTGAAGAAGTAAAATTATTCTGCTGATGTCAATGCTTGAGTTTAAATATTTTCTGTATGAAGTGTGTGGTATTCTCTCAAATAGTGATGTGTCTGTGATTGACTCTTCTGGCAGCCCTGCTTGCTACAGGACCTGTAAAATGAGAGCAAAAGGGGAAGAAAGGTGAGTAAGGCATATCTGAGGTGGTTTTTTCATGCATCAGTAGGAATTATTTTATATATTAGCCCAACCTAAATTCACTACAGTTTATTTAAATAAAGTGGTAGGCAAAGTAATTATGCATCTTTTAGTGAGTAGCTTGGTCACAAAGATGGCTTTGAAATGGTGGGGAGAAATTAGATATCTTTTTTTGGGGGTGGAATGGATCATAAATGGCTGTAAATGGGATGGACTGCCATCATGCAGTCTCTTTCTGTCAGATCAGTGCCCTAGTCAGTCTCTAGTTTGGGGAACACTACATTATAAATTGGCATGAAACATGTCTGAAAAAATGCATCTTCTCACAGATGTTGTAAATTATGACATCAGGCTTATGTCTGGTAGTGCCAGAGGCAATGCCTTTGGCTGCACAGTTAACAGCTTGTGTCTTTGGTGGAAAAATGGTAAAGTTCACTTATTTTTGTAATCACTCTTTCACATTTTTCTGACAGTGTGCTGGAGTCAACCTAATGCAGCTTTCTGTACAACTTCATCTGGAAAATATGTTGCACATCCACATCCTCTTCCATACTCATGCTGGTATTTTTAATGCCCAGCTAAAGACCAGGTATTCCCAGACGAGTTCCCAGCAGAGGCCAGGTCCTGGAAAAAAATCTGTGGCAGGTCCTGTGGTGTGGACACTCACCAAGAGGACACTCCCTGGCTGCTCATACTAAACATAGTCTGTAACGGAAGAGCCAGAGATGTGGCAGCTTTTCACCAGAGCTGTGTGCCTATGGGCAGTGTGGCAGGCAGGGAATAAATCACCCTCTAATGGGGAGCTGTGAAGTCTGGGTTGCTGGACCATGCCCACACCAAAAGCTTTTTTCCTTGTGTCCTGAATTCTTTCCCCTTGCAGTCCTGAGTCACCTTCCCTGGGCTGGGCTCCTGTGGCCCTGAGCCACCCACCTCAGGCTGGGGCTCTCCAAAGCCAGGGCTGTGTTTGAGCTAAGTTCAGTGACTCTGTTAACAACTCCATTGGCTTTATTCTCTACCAGAGCCTTAAATCCCTTTCAGGACCCTCTGTCTTGGCACTCTTATTTGAAGGGAGGGAGGTAACACAAATGTTGTGTCTGGGATGTGCTTGAGGTCAGGTGTGTAAAGGTGTATCTGATTTCTAGCTGTTGACAGTGCCTGGGCTTTTCTCTGCACATCTGATAACAAAATGGCTCTATCACCTGTACAATACTGGAGCTGCTCACAAATACACTTTCAGGCTCTGGAGAACAAACTTCATGTTCTTTGCTATCAGCGATTCACCCTTTTTCAGTATCATACACCTTCTTTTACTTGCCACTAAATGCTTCCCAAAAACTAAGTCTCTGAGACACATATGTAAGCACATGCTACTTGTTTATTTTTGTTGTTTGTTTCAGGTTTTTTTAAGAATAGAACATAGTTTTAAATCAATAAAATAAATACTACAATACAAAAAATCTCCACAACAGTTCCTGGAATACAAGGAAATTAAATATGCTTCTTGTAAATAGCTCCTTCTCTTGTGGATCCAAATTATAAATAAATAAATAAGAAAAGCATAAATACACGTCAAAATACAGCAATTATTAAGAAGAAATATTAATAATCTCCACCTCCATCCTCATACTGCTCAAAGCTATTAATTAATAAATTGAATACTACTTCTACAATGCAACTTCCTCAACAAGCAAAACTCTTGCTGCCCTGGACTGTGTTTGGGTACTTTTTGGGCCATGTTAACTACAAGAACAGGTACCACAAATGTTCACTCTCTTAATTACACCTAATTCAGTAAATGGACTTTTCCCAGTGTCTGTCCATCAACCTTATTTTTCCTTGGTTTAGGAGATGAGACCAAAAAAATGGAAGCAGTGATTGGTATTCTCCCAACTCTTTGAATGTATGCACTGCTATGCAGGGGAGCAGTCCCACTGAATTTACTAGGCTTACCTATGTGTGCAAAAATACATATATGGGTGGCTGGCAGGAGTTCTGTGGGCTGAGGAGGGGGCTGAAGTGGTTAGTGATACTTCTAAAAAGTGTTTCAGGAAACTCTTGACCATGGCTCCAGCTTGGCTCAGTCATAGAGGCCCTGATGTTGGCAGGGTCAGGATGCTCAGACTTTTGCACAGGATGAGCGTGCCAGGCTCTAATTGGAAGGTGGGGTGGACCCCTGTCTCACAGGGACCTGTTCAGGTGAGCAGCCTTCAGTGGGTGTCAGCATTGCTCTCCCATGCCAGGGCACAGAACACATGGCCAGCACTGGGTCACAAGGACCTGTGTTCCTTCTTTGCCAGGAGCAAGAAATAAAAGCTGGAGAGCAGATCATCCCTGTCTTGGGCTGCTGGGCCAGAGAAGGACTTTCACCTTTGGTAATGAGGAGGGAGAGTCTATGTGGTTTTGAGGTGCAAAGTTTTCCTCTGGCCAGCTGAGCAGCTCTGCTGGAGGAGCCTGTGATGGGAGCCGTGACAGAGAGCTGAGCAGGAGGGCTAGCAGAGGGATTTCATGAAGGTCTCTCTCCTTGGCACACTCTGGACTGACTTGGCTTTAGCAATGTGAGAAGCCACAGTACCTGTTTAAGTAAGAACTTCCATCCCCCATCCGACTACCACTTCCACCATGTCCAGCCCTCAGTAGGTTTTTGCTGTTGCCCTCCCTGCAGCCATCAGGACCATATGCTCTGTGAAGCTACTGGCCTGCTCCATTTGTTTTCCCATTCCATGAACTTTGGTTGCTCAGGCTGTCAAGCTGTGTGCCACAAGTCCTGGCTGTCCTTTCCTCCCACTCAGGTGGTCCCTTGGTACTCCTGAGGTGGTGACCCTGACCAGGGCCAGCTGTCCCTCACTACCATGGCATTGTCTGTGATGGATCTCAGTGCCTTTCACTGCACTGGCTGCAGGCAGGCAAGGTGCACCTGGGAGCTCCTTCCCCCTGCTGCTGTCACAGAGCCAGACCTTTATTTTTAATTTACGCCTCGGTGCATGGGCGGTTAGATCAGAGGTGATCATTACTACAAACAACAGGAGATACGCCTCCTCTGACTTTAAATATAAAGTTCTGTATTTAGGGAAACCAGTGGTTTTTTATAATAACTAGGAGAGCACTCACAGAAGGCAAGTACTGCTCATGGCTAATATGATATTGTCCATAACAGTGGTGAAAACTTTTTTTATAAAACTGTTTTGTTCTTTTTTGAGAGAAAAACTAAAGAGGACCTGACCAGCAATTTCTAAATTGAAAAAAAAAAAAGAGAGAGAGAAAATTTTTTAAAGCAAATCCCATTAAATCCATCTATTCATATGCACAGGTCTCTTACATGCAAATATCTTATGCTTAGTCACTTAGTTGCATGATTTACATATTTTCCTTCCTCCTAGTATTTTGTGCACTTATTAATGAAATATCCTTTACCACATGGGTGGAGGGTAAATTGCTGACTACCATTTCACTTATAAGCAGGTTCTATGGCAAAAAGTATCCCTTGAGCGTATCCTGTTGCTCATAGTTTGATCTGGCAGGACAACTTGAAACACAAATAATTCGTCACATAGCAAAGTTTGGTACATATGTTTGCAAACTTGCTCAGTTCTGGCCCATTGTTTTAGAATTTTTGCATCTTTTACTCCTGCCTTGAAACATCAAAACTGAAGGAAAAGAGATGTTTAGGATGTGTCATTCAGCCAAGCATATCGCAAGATGAGGTTTTTATCTCATGATATGAGAGGAGAAGGACGACAGGCAGTGGTGCACGAGCAGATCCTGGGATTTAATGGCACTCTGTAATCAGTCTGCTGCCTTGCAGGAATTCACAAACCTCTTTGTAGGCTTCTCTTGTTGCAAGTCCAAGCTCATTCAGACAGGGCATGGGAAATGGTGAGTGGGTCAGCAGTAGTCTCAGCATTGAGTCAAGAGGTAAATCTAGCGGGATAGCTGGGATTTTAGTGTAATACAACAAGGGAAGGCCATTGAGTTGCATCATATTCACCATTTTTACCTTTGTTAGCCTTTCTCCCACTGTTCTGAGGCAATGGCATCAAGTAATAGAAAAGGATATAATTTTCCTGGATGAGCTGTTCTGTGTCTGTTCCCTCATTGATCCTAAAGCACCTTGTCCTGCTAAAGGACCTTCTGCCTTTCCAAGGGATGCTGAGCCTTATCAGTCCGCCTCAAAGGCACTGTTTGTTGCCCCCAGGTACTCTGACTTCTTCTTGTGCTTCATCCACATCTTCCTCAGGAGGCTGGGTGTCCCACACAGGTTGCCTCCTGTCAGTGGCAGGGATGCTTCTGCTCCTGGTGGCAGGGACAGGTCATACTCTGTTGTCTTCCTCCAGCGCTGCCTGTGGCTAACAAATAAAACACAAAGTGTGTGCAGAGTGCTTCTCCCTGGCCCTCCCTCCCTGCTTATGGCAACCAGCCCCTCAGAACCAAGGGCTCCTGGCTGAAAAGGTGTGCCCGTGTGTAGGGGAATCGAATATAGGTAAATAAAGGTAGTATAGAAAGTAATCTTATCCCCTTAAGAGTTGCAGCTGGGTTCATTATTAAAGATTAGAAGCAGGCCTGATTTTAACAGGCGACAACTGTAACCAATCAGAAGAGTGTTACAAAAGAGTGGATTGGGGGGTTGAGAGGGAACTGGAGTCAATCGGCTGCTGTGAGGACATGGAAGAGTCAGCGCCTAGAGGAGCTGCCTACAAGAAACGTCAAGGAGATATGAAACTCTAGCAATATAACGACAATACTCTAGCAATATAATGAAACTCTTGCAATGTAATGACAATAGAACTCTTGCACTATAATGACAGCACCCGTACCTGGCTGAAATGTGTGTCCATTCCTGGCCCACCCCTGGGACCGGCAGGTCTGGAATGAGCAGGGACTCTGTGGGTCAGGGGGCTGGGATGCTGCAGCTGCCACACTCAGCTTGGTGTCCTTGTTCCCTCACTGTCAGAGGGGACACTGACACAAGGGGACAGGCTACAAGTGGGACCAATCCAAGTGCATCCCCTCTAGCAGCTGCCACCCAAAAAGGAGCGGGGGGATTGCCCAAGGAGAGAGCTGGGCCCTTCCACCAAAGCCCAGGGACCACATGGCAGTGATGAGCTCCATGAGAACTTCCATCTCTGTGTATGGAGTGTGAGGACACTGTGACCATGAGCTAGTTACTGTCCCTCAGGTGACAATGGTGGCATCTCAAATCCCACCCAGACCCACGTCTGGGTTAACTGCCTGGCGATGAGTGCATCATGGTCAAGCTGTTCCTTAATTAGACTTTAAGACATAGTTTTTTTCTTCGATTAATTACATTTTCTAATCACATTTTAGGGCAAGTATTACAGACTTCTTAGGGAGAAAATACTTTTATTTTGAATTACGATGATTTTTTCCCCAGTGATAAAGCAGAGCCGTAATGGGCACAGAGATAGCTGTATAAATGGCCATGGATGATAATAAAATCAGCATAACCTTTAGCAATCTGTCCCTGCCTTGGGGAAGCAAGAGGCATGTCTGGAGGGTGGGAAGTGAGAGGAATGGCAGATTTGTCTTCACAAACAAGCTGTGGATTTGCTGGTAGATAAAACTAGCACTGGGAGATAAAAGAAACAATGGGAAAGATTCCACTGATTGATGAATGGAAAAAGATATTAGCTTTTACAAATGAACTTTGGGTTTGCTGATAAACAAAATTAGACATTGAAAGATGAAAGAAACAATGGGAGAAGAAAACCCCCTAAATTCCTTAAGAATTAAAAATTAAAAGGTAGGGTTGTGCATCAGAGGGAAATCTTTGGGATTAGGCGTATTGGGAGGTCTGTACCTCTCAAGTACCTCAGCCAATGGGGAAAGAGAGGAGGGAAACGGGGCCAGGAAATTGGGATAAAAAGGCAGGCTGCGTCCTCCAAAAATTGGAGAGATCCCAGGGGAATGCCCCATGGCCTCTCCCTTTATTAGAATAAAGTAAAAGGACTCGTCTGTCTCCTTTCTGGCCATAAACCTCTGGTGTTTGTGGATTAATTTTCCCAGCAGAAGGCACTTACTCTTCCGTAGAAGCGCGATTGCGTGTGGGCGAGCCCGTAACAGCCACAGCTTTCACCGTGATATGGGCAACTGGAGATGGAGGGATCTGGGGGAGGACAGAGCACATCATTAGGAAATGCCACTGATGAGTGGGGACAGCAGTTCATATGAGGAAAGAGGCTGTTTTAAGAAAACCAGTAAATGCTGTAAGTCTCTTAACAAGAGAAAGCAGGTTAGGGATTTGACGGCCCAACTCTAACCCACACAATCGCCAGTTGCTCACGTGAATTTTTCTCACTGAGCTCAGCACAGGATTTGAGTGAGCCACAGTTACACCTCTCACCAAAGAAGGGACACTTGCAGGACTTTTTATTGCCTAGTTTTTGTGTTTAGCTTCCCGAGGCAGTGAGGTGCTGTGCAGAGTGAGCAGCCTGCCTCTTGCTGCTCCCGCCTCCAGGGCTGCCTGGGAAGCAGATGCCCCAGCCATCACAGCTCCTTCAGCATTCAGAGGAGTTTCCCTGTTTGTTGTGTGCTGCTCTGTGGTGTGGGGGCACCCTGGTTATGCTCCAGTTCTGCCATGGCCCCACAAGTGCCCAATCATCCACTTCCTCCTTGTCTTATTTGATCATAAATTGCCCACCAGAGCTGAGTCACATTTCCCCATAAACAGGTCTCTGAGAACAGCACATCCTCCAAGATGGTAAGTTTAGGTGTGAGTTGCCCAGAAACAGGAAAAAAAATGTCAAAAATTGTGAGGTGAACTCATTATTTCAGGCAATAAGCACACTTATTGATTTTACTGGCAATTCTGAAAAAAAAATGTTCATATTATTGTCACTACCATAACTGCTCTTAAGCTTTCTAGGGCTATTACTCCTAGGATTAATCTGAGACTGGGTATACATTTAGGTGTGTTTTTCAAGTATCCTAAGATCTAGAAATGTTTGAAATCACTTTTGCAAACATCCTTTGAAATTTAACTAAGTTAATTATTAGAAGGTTCAATTAGATTCATTACAGTGAATAACATTAGTTTTAACCATCCTTAAATATTGTACTGTATTTTTCATAAGTGTAGCCCAGCTATGAGCTAGCAAGCATGCTTCAACCATCCGAAAGGGCCTCTAAAACCACAAAGTTTCAACAGCATGGTCTGGTGTTGGCCAGAAACTATTAAAAAACTTTTTTTTCTTTGAAAAAGTTAGTTTTTATTAAATGTAGAGACTATGAAAATTAGGGGGGCACTGTAAGACAAAGAAGTGAGGGAGAACATTTTAGTAAAGGTGAGTCATTTTTAACCAAAATATTTTTTTCGTCTGTTAGAGAACACATTTTGGGGGTTTGTATGATAATTTTCCCATCAACTCTTTATTTATGTTCCTGACTTTGGAGATTATTGTGTCAGGATGGCATTCTGGAGAAAACAAATTATTTGATGCTTGTTCCACTTGAGAAATTATTTTTTTCTCAATTTGTGCAATTCCCTGAGAGACAAGAGGCTAATTTCTCCCAGCTCTTGCAGGTGGTTGAGCATCCAGAGCAGGAGCCTGCCTGTTTCCATTCCACCACTCTTCCTGGTTCCTGAGGGGCAGTTCTCTGTCCTGTGCCAGTCTCTGCTCCCAGCTAAGGGATCCTCTGGCATAAATCCTGTTTCAAGCTTGAACAAGGGCTGTGGAATCTGCAGGTTCTGCAGCAGACTGACGTGCTGTTACTGTGGGACATGCTGATGGGTACAAGGTTTTAAGATGCATTGGTAGCTGGTCTTGCTCTATTTGCTTACCAAAGATTTTCCATCCAACAGGTGATTATAGGACTTGGATGACTCTTGTTCAGTAATTCCCACTGTAAAGCATAAGAAACATGATATTAGTTGCAATCATCCCATTGGCACAGCTTGTATGAAAAACCTCCTTCTGTGCAGTGAAACCCAGATATGGACAGAGACCAGATACAGGTTACAGTCCCATCAGATTTGATTATAGCCAAAAGAGCAGAGTGACCATCTATTGTGATGTCAAAATAAGTGATTGTGGAGCTGCTTAAGTCATTCTGGAAAGTCTCTCAGCTTACTCCTGGACTTTTCAAATGAGATGACAAGCTGCCCTTAGCAGGCCAAGCTAAGTGGGAGCCCTTTCCCCCTCTGTAAACACTCATGTATTTCTACAAGCAAAGAGCCCAAACGCTGCTTCTCAGCCCCCACTGCAGGTTCGTCCTGCCTGGCAGATCATTCTCTCCTTTCTGTATTGCTCTGGGGAGTTGTTTTAACCTGGACAGAGATGTGTGCTACGTCAACCCTGTCACAGGGAGGGATTTCCACCTTTCTGCCTGTGGCTGAGTGACATCTCTCTCTCTGCTGTCCTCAGCCCTGAAGGTTACCCTTCAGTTTCAAGTAATTGCTCATCCAATAGTTTATCCATGGATAAATGCTCACTGACATTCCTGCCCACTGTGCCAAGGAAATATATGAGTGAGGGATACCAGATTTTTTCATGTGGCCAAATCCTTCTATTTGGCTGTGGGAATGTGGACCTCTCTACTGCTTTGACCAATGGAATATAAATAACGACAGCAAATTTGGAAATAGCCAGGGTGCTGCTTACAGTGCTGTCTCCAGCATGACTTAGCAACTGGAACTATCTCCTCCTTCTGGGGGCAATATTTGACTGGGATAAATATCCTAACCAGCTTCCTTCTTCCTGCTCCACCCCCCTCCAGTAATTCCATTAGGTACCTTACTGTATCCCTCACGTCAAAGTTAATGCAATTACCTCCTCTCATTGTGCATGTTGGGTACTGACAGTATCCAGCAAGTGGATCAGCAGTGTTTCAGCTCATGCCCATATTTTTTCATTTTATTTGGTTTTGTTTTCTCTTACTTTGTCTGATTCTTCCCTTCAGCCCATCCCCCTTATTAGATATAGAAAATGCTCTTACAAACTTTTAGCAATTTATCTAAGCAAAAGAAAGTCCTCATGGCTTCATGGCTTCAAGGTTTGTAGTTGCTCCCCTCAGGGCAGTGGTGGCTGGATGCAGTGTGAATTCCACTTCCAGAATGCTGGAATGGACTGTCCTGCTTTGCTGTTTGAGCAGGATTTCTGATGGGAGCAATAAACACGCTAATGGCCTCATCTGTGTTCTTTTGTTTGTTTATCGTTGGTTCTAATTTAAACTTAATTTCTGAGTTCTGCCTACTCATTTCCCTTTCTCCCTCTATGAGACCTGTTTCCTCCCTTTCTGCTCTTCTTTTTAGAGTCCTACAGCTTTTCTCTTGTTTGCATTTATCTGTCATCCTTTACTCTCATCTCCCCTAACAGCAGAGACCTGCACTCCCTCCTTTCTGCCTCTCTGCCATCCTTTACCCTGAGCCAGCCCCAGCTACTCCTTCTCCTGTCCCTGCTCCAGCCCTGAAGCTCCTGCTCTTTTTTCAGCCACGTCTTGGCTCTGGTCCTGGGATCTTTTTGAGATCTTTTCCTATGGTCCCAGGCTCAGTTTCTTCCTTTCCAGTTTCCCAGGCGCCACTCTTGTCTGGTTTGTTTCTTAATGGGATGGCTGATGTGCAGTGTGGTTGCAGACCAATGATGTGAGGAACATGCACCTTCATGGACCTGCTTTAGAGATGTAGCACCTTTTAACATCCAGATGTCAAATTTATCTTGGAAAAACATGCCATGTGGGATATCTTTAAAGATATACAACTTGACTGCATCTGGGTGGTTTTTCACAGGAGGGCAAAAGATGTGTTTTTGGTTAGAAGGCCATCCCATGTGAAACTGCACAGCCCTGCTCCAAGTCAGTCTTCCAAACATAACACACCAGTGTTGGAGGAGCTGAATGGCCACTCTGTTTGTGTTTACTCATCTCCTTGGTTTTATATTGGCAAGATCTATTTTTCCTTCACGGCTTCTCACAAATATGCTGAACATGATTTGGTTGCCAAAAATCAGGTTTGTGGCTGACATCCAGCATCTGAAAATCCATCCCTGATGATTATCTTCTAGCTGATCCTAAGCAACTGAACAGGGATCTTATATAATAAGATGACTCAGGCAAACTCAGTAATTTACAATTTATCATCTCCAAAATATTGTCAGGGAGTGTTTATGACTCTGAATAAATTGAGCAATGCCATGGTCATTATCTCATTAATTCCACTGGATATTTTAGGTGTGAAAAATGTGTATTTTATGGTTGGCTTTTTGCAAATATTAAAATGAATATTATATATGTTATGTTAGAAAGTTATACTGTATTAATTTTCTTAAGTAGTGTGTTAAATATACTTTTAGGTTATAACATAATGTTAAAATAGAAACTATGCTATGTAAGATACTTTCTTTAAAGAGAGAACTCACATTGAGATAGCAGCCACAGGACACGTAAATCTTTCTGAGAAAATGAATTTATTGCTCCATTATCAGAAGAAATGAACTTCTCCCCACCTTGCTCAGCCATGAAGATGCCATTAGGATTCAGAGGAAGTTGACACTGACCAGACAGAATCCTTTGTTTGAATGGCATTTATGCATCATGTATGAGGTCTATGAATATGCAACAGGCTACTGCTTTTAAGGGTTAATCCTCTGTTAATGTGTGTCCTTTTTTGGGCTTATTTTGCCCAGAAAGAGATACCCAGACTGCCCATAACTCTTTGTTTTTATTGTCTCATGTTGTTCTAAATCCTAATAGTACAAATGTATATTACTCTAATTATTTTCCTATCTTCATAACCATTTTATTACTATTCAACTTTTAAAATTTTAAAAACGAGTGACTGGTGTTTTTCACATCAGCACGGACTCATCCTCCAGGTCCACGATAAAGAGGATATCGCAGTCAGCTGTTTTGGATATCTCAGTCTGCTGCTTCTCTGCACAAGCGGCAGACTGCGGTATCCAAAAACATTCTGGAGCCAGGGAGGAATGAAGGGCTTTGGTTCTGGTTCTGGCCAGATCTAAGAGTCCATGTCTGGATGGGCTGTTTGGGTCCAGTCCGGCTAGCTATGAAATCCAGCCCACACAATCTTACATGGACAAAGGCAAAAGACCAGAAGGGCTCTTCTCCACGTGGGGACCAACGTCCCACGTTTATTTCCAAGGTGGGAAGGAGACCATTCCCTTCTTGTGGGGGACTTTTATACCCAGGGAGTAGGGGGGTGGAGGAAGAGGACCACATCCAATGGGATCCAGGTGAGACAGGGTGAGGGGAGAGACTGACCAGGGGAGAGAACAACACTAGGGGTACTGGGGTTGTAGGGGGATAGAATATAAGAAGATAGAGGTAGTGTAGAAAGAAAGTAACTTTAAGGAGTTGCAGCTGGGCCAGTTATCAAAGATTTGGAGCAGGCCTGACTTTAACAGGCCACAGCTGTAGCCAATGAGAAGAAGAGGGCTATAAAAGGGTGGGGTGGCTGGTTGCAAGGGGAATTGGAGTCAGTTGGCTGCTTTGTGAAGAAGAAAGGGGCAGTGCTCTGAGGAGCTGCCCATGAGAAACACCAAGAAGGTGTTTTGAAATAAGGAGATAACAGTATGGAACCCCTCTGATAAGATGACAACAGGGAGTGAGGGAAAAACCATGCAATGGGAGAGGGGAATAACAAACCATGTGATGTAACATAAACTATTCAATGTGATATAAAGACTGCTCAGTGCAAATCTCCAATCACACAGTGCAAAACAACAACTAGATAAACTATTTAGTGCCATACAGCAGTTGTGGACTCACCAGGGTGCTGGGCAGTGCCTTTGCTGGGGCTGGCTCTGCGCTGCCCCGGGCTGCCCCGTGCCTCCTCCTCGTACAGCACTCGCAGGAGATGGTCCTGGTGGGACCGGTGCTCTGGTATGGCCACCACCTGCAGGGGACAGGCAAACACCCCGTCACACCTGGCATCAGGTGTGACAGGAATGGCAGATTTGGCTTTACAAACAAGCTGTGGGTCTGCTGGTGGATAAAACTAGCACTGGGAGATAAAAGAAACAATGAGAAGGATTCCACTGATTGATGAATGGAAAAAGATATTTGCTTTTTACAAACGAACTTTAGGTTTGCTGATAAATGAAATTAGACGTTGAGAGATGAAAGAAACAATGGGAGAAGAAAACCCCCTAAATTCCATATGAATTAAAAATTAAAAGGGAGGGTTATACAGTAGAAGGAAATCTCTGGTATGAGGCGTATTGGGGAGTCTGTACCTCTCAAGTACCTCAGCCAATGGGGAAAGAGAGAAGGGAAACAAGGCTGGGAAATTGGGATAAAAAGGCAGGCTGTGTCCTCCAAAAATTGGAGAGATCCCAGGGGAATGCCCCATGGCCTCTCCCTTTATTTGAATGAAGCCAGAAAGGACTCTTCTGTCTCCTTTTTTGGCCATAAACCTCTGGTGTTTGTGGATTAATTTTCCTAACAGGTGCTCTATCGAGGTCATGGGGGAGCTGAAAGGCTGCTTGTTCTTCCTGCTGCTTTGCTGTCATCCAAAGGGGATTTTGTCAGGTGGGGACTGTGGGATTTGTGGGATTTTGTTTGGCTCCAGCTTCTGTGCTGTGTACAGAAGTATGGGAGAATCCTGCTGGGTCTTTCTGGGACCCAGCTACTTAGCTGCACCTTTCTATACTTTCCTCAGGAGACTGAAATGTGCTCTTCTCCAAGCTCTGCTGAATAGGATTTGCCTCTGATAGAGCCCAGATTTATTATTGCATCACATCTTGGGCAACCAGTTAAACTTATGCAATGCAAACTACAAATGCTGTTTCCTTATGGTCTCTCCTGTCTTTTGAACTTACTTACATATTGTACCTGATAAAAAACTACAGAGACTATGAGGCAGAGAGGACTTGTTCTCCTAGAGATTAATTTTCACAACACTGGCTCACACAGGCAAGACTGACTGACAGCTGTAACTTTGAGCATCACCCCCGCCCCCTCCATCTCCCACAGTCCCTGAAAACAAGCATGAACAAAATCAAGCTCTTTTCTAACCAATTACTACTAAGCCGTGGCACTCACTGTCCTGCCAAAGGCAGCTGGGGATGCCAGAGCTAATGTGAGTTTGGAAAAACAGGGATACACCTCAAAGAAGTGGATTGGTCAGGACTGCTCTCCAGGATGGTCTGGAAAGAGTTTTCTCAAGAAGATCAAAGTTCCGACAGCAGGGACAGAGTGTTTCATACTTTGTTGGTTTTTTTTATTCTTCCCTAAAGACTTGCTGGTGTCATAGAGAGCCACTTAAACAGCGTGAAGATCCAAACCAGCCAGGAAACAAGACATGTGGCAACTATTCAGACTATTTCCTATTAGACTAACTTATGTTGGAAGGCTATGAGAAAAGCAGTTAGTTGCATCTTGCTGATGACTGGCAGCTGCTGTCTATGTGTTTTAGATATAAATATAGTTATTTTGCCTCAAGACTAAGACCAAAAACTGGCCAGCTCACTATTGCCATAGAAATAGACTTAATTCTGTCTATTGCTCTGCCTTTTAACACACACCCAAGATAAAAACAAGAACCTATTCAAGCATGTCCCCTCACACCAAATTGTCCATTTCCTCTAATTATGTTTTAATTCAATTTGCCAATAATCTGCAATGTTCTGTGTATATGATTTTTTACACAGACATAACAACATATGCAAACCCATGTTTTCCAAAACAGGAAAGAATAAAAATCCCAACCTAACCACTTTTCATTCTTTTGTCTCCATGTACCCTCAGGAGTCTGGACAAGCCTACATTACTTAAATCCTACTGACTAGTAGGATGAGGAGCAGAAACTGCCCAACAACTGGCAAAAATACTTGTGGAAAAGGCAGGTAAGGCAACCAAAGCCTAATCCACAGCTGGATAGCGGTTTCCCCTATTTCTGCAGATTTTGACACACAGCCTATCATGCTCCATGTGCTGTAAACTACCTAAAGACATGCCCAGTGTTCAGTTAAAGGGACTACTGGTGTCCTTGAAGGCAAGCACATGCCAAAGGAGGCTGCAGCGGGCTCCCAGCTCCACTGATCACAAATTTGGAGCTGCCAACAGAGCCCCAGCATTGCTCCAATGTCTCAGAATGACGGTGATGCTGGTTGTGAGAGGCCTCCTGTTGCTGCTTAAGCTGCTGGCACTGGCTCCCTCCCTCGCTGCTGCTCCTGGAGCAGCTCCAGCACCTCCCCATCCCTCTGCAGCAGCTCCTGCAGGCTCCTGTGTCCACACACACCCTGGCCACACAAACCTTACAAGCTGCTCACCAGGGCGTCACCCCCTGCACCATGGGGACACCAGTGGAGACTCCCATCCTCAGGACTGATATGATGGACTGTGGCTGGCAGGGGTCTCTAATGACAGCCCTTGGATTCTGCCTCGTGTGAACCGAGCTCTTCCAGCTTTCAAGGAAAGCCACAAAACTCAGCTTTTCCCTCCATCTCTGGAAAAATGTCCGGTGCTCTTGGTCACACTTAGTCTTTGCAGGTGTGTGACAGAAAATGTCATCGACCCTCTGCTCCTGAGACAGCCGTGGTCACTTATTTTGCATTGTCATGGAAAGAGCATTTTTGGTAAGTAGGATGCTGGCTGCAGTCACCTCTAATCCTGAAAGTGACTTACTTGATCAGTGTAAACCACCATGGACTTGAAACTTAACATTCTGCCTATGTGTTGCACAGTTTGGGGAAAAGAAGAAGGTTTTTATCTTGATTAATAGCAAGAATTATTTAGACACATTGTCTGTGTTTTTTTAATTCCTTGTTACATATGATATCAGTAATGCCAAAATGTCTTCAAGCAGCAGAACCTGTATAAATAAGTTACAGTGCCATTTTCCATTACAGCTGGAGACAACAGTGCAATGTCTATAACATACTTTCAGCAGAATTTTTTTTTTTCCAGCATTTGGTTGTAGCACATTTTGGGAGTTCCTTATCTTCTAATTCAAGATTTCACAGTGACTTTGGCTACTCCCCCATTACTGTAATATGTAAAGACTTATCTAGGTCAGGAAACTAAACCTGCTGTAGCTTGGTTTTGATCTAAAGTGGAGCTGACATTTCTCTAGGGTACCTAGGGTAAAGCAGAAGGATCAACTTGGAGTCACTTTTCTTTTCTAGACATACCAGGAAATTTAAATCTGTGCAAATGGCAGAGTCAGCCAAACTATGCAGAATTACCAAACTGCTCTCTAAAATCCTACTGTTTTTAGAACCTGTAAATCCTTTGGCCAACCCAGTCTGTTTGCAGGATTGACTCTGAAATCAGAGCCCAGCAAACTCTCTTTTTCTGGACTTTGCCATGCAGATGAGAGCACTGAGGCCTGCCATACCCACTTTTGGAATTAGCTGTGCTCAGGGGGAAGGGGCACAGAGGATACAGGGCAGTCACAGAGAGGCTCTTCCAACCATCCTGAGCTTGGACTTAAAATCCCACTGCCAACCAACAACCATCCAGAAAAGGTGACAGTTAAATACCTGGCTTTGGATAAAACTTTGAAAGTTAGAGTCTGAACAACAATGTCCTTGTTAGTGGAGAAAACTCCAGATTTGTAGAGTTAAGTTATTTTGATGGCCTAATGCTGAGCTGATTTTTAAGGTGGCAGCTCTAGCATGCACAGGGGTATTTTCTGCTTTCTTGCAAAGTAGACAGGTACTGGTGTCCAGAGAGTTATATCCAGGGGATTTTGGGGCTAGAAGAGAAGGGAAGGATCTACTACCACTGGAAATAACTCTTAATAGGGCAATAGGAACTGCAAATGTTCATATTGGTGAAACAGCTGGAAAAAAAAGGGGCTTCCTCCTTTCTGTCACCCTTCCACAGTCATTATCATGCTTTTGGGATGAGTTCTTGTATGTGATGGAAGCTACCCCCCACAGTCAGTAATTTGAATGTTAAATCACTTAATGCTACACTGCTTGAGTATTTCTGCTGTGAAAAAAAAGGTCTGGCAGATGTCCACGTTGGTTGCTATTTTCGTCCTTGCTGAGGATTAAAGCTGTGCATCCACTGCAATCACCAGAGCAGAAGATTTCATGTTAGCTGAGGCATTTCTACAGCTCTGACTGCAGGTGCAGATGTAAAAGTGAAAAATAAACAATCATTCTGCGACTTTTCTGTGGGTCCAGAAATTGGCAATCATGGCTTCCTCACAGGCACGTCTATTCCAGTACGTGCAATTTCCTTCAGTGCTTGCTCACCAGCTGCAAGCAGCTGCATCCCAGTGAGGAAGGGGAATGTCTAAGAGTTGGCTGTGCTCAGTCAAACACTTTGGTTTGAGAGCCATCCTTGTTTGTGTAGCTGGAGCTGCAGACCATTCCTCAGGCTTGGTGCTGCCACTGCTAATGTGATGCTGCCTGCATCATGACTAAGAGCCAATCAAAGGACATCCTTAATTGGGGTCAGGAAAGCCCCAAAGGGAAAAAACCCCAATCCTCTTAAAATATAGCAAAAAAACAGGGACTTTCTTATCTTATTTTCTTAGGCTTTTATGAGTACAGTGCTGCCACAGCAGCTGATCCAATCCAAATTAAATATTAGGTGCCTCCATTTAGTAAAAGCAACTATCTTATGAGATTTGGGACAAGATAACAGACACAGAATTTCCTTTGATTTTGATGTAAACCAGCTGAATTTTTTTCAGCTGAATAGTTCTATGAGAAATATTGTCCAAAAAAAAAAAAAAGTAAATTATCTAAGTATTTTATTTAATCAATTCAGAATTGTTCATGTTGGTTTGGACTTATCTGTTTTTATATTGCATGGAAAACAAAATACACCAAAGGTTTAACAAATGAAAGTGGAGTATCTCAAAATGGCTTATTTGGAGTAACACTCCAGCAGTCTGACTCATCTTTCTTTTGGAATGAAGAGTAATTTTGAAACCTCAGCCTGAGCTATGGGACAAGACCAACCAAACCAAGACTGTCACAATTTGGGAAAATATACACATGCAGAGCTTCTACCCAGAAAATGCCAGACATGTTTCTGACTCTTCCTGGGGACCACTCCAGGTGTCCTGTGATGCACTGGGATCCTGTGATCTGCTTTAATAACCAAAAGAGAGGGTGGGAGTGAATGTGAGGGTTTTTTCCGGTGCACAGGTAAGTGTGGTAAGCAGGAGGACCTACAGTTCTGTGAGGAGATCCGGGAATCAGGAATACAAAGAAAAGGCTCTTGGAAAATGAGGATGGATCTGGGAAGCAGGAAAGGGCATGGAAAAAGGGAAGGTCGTGGAGCAAAATACTTCAGCAAAGTGCTAGATAAGAGACAGGTCTGTGGTGAGAAAAAATGCTTTGGCAGAAGAGTCTCAGACTTGTAAGAAGTGCTTTGATATGCAGAAGAGACTGTCAGATCAGCTAAAAGGATTGTGCAAGGGGTTCTGAACAGTTCAAGTGGATTTCAGGAGGGAAAACTGTCTCTGAAGACAAGAAACCTCACACCCATGTGTGAAAGCAGCTGAACTTGCAAGACATTTACTCAGAGCATGAAAAATGCTCAGTTAATTTAATCTGGGGGGTTCCTCTGTGCCCTCTGCACCGAGGCTGAGGCAAGGGCAGGCAAGAACTGCTGGGACCAGGGGACAAACATGAATATTATTATTATTACTACTTGATTAACACTGATGTGATTTGGTGTGATTTGCTTACTTTTCACTCCTGCAGGTGTCTCTGGGCTTACCGTGAAGGCTCTATGGACAATAATGAAGTCTGTGATTCCCTCAGATGGCCAGTGTTGGTAAGCACTATGTTCATTTTGACTGGCTCTGCATGGCAAGGCCTTTTTTGGGCTTTTTTTTTGTTTGGTTTTTGTTGTTTTTGTTTGTTTGTTTTTTGGTACTTTTTTTTCAAAGCCCTTCTGTAAATAAACTGCAGCTGTACAGGAGCTTCTCCTTCTGTTTCCCACCCCACTCCCAGCACCAGACATGGATGCCCTTCTTTACCCTGGAAGATCTGCTTCCCATTTACCCACAGCACTTTTGAGGGTATGCGTAGCCAACTAGAACATGAAAAAATAAAATAGGGAGAGGAAAGGAGATTTTTCTTACACTCTTTGCAAGGATGTGCTGTGAAGCTTTGGCTCGTCTTCGGGCAGGACTACATGCTGCAAAGAGAAGAACAGAACACGGTCAGGATGCTGTGGAGATGGACATGCGCCCCCCAAAGTCCTCTGTAAGAATTCACTGGGGGCATGGTGGGAAGAGGGGGGAGAAGAAAGGGTTTAAGGAAGATTCCAGCTGAAACAATCCAAAGTCCCTTTTGATGAGATCTCAGAGAGCATGCTCTGGCTGCACAATACAGAAATCTGTGGCCAGAGGACCACAGCCCATCCCGAGTTTCTGCTCCTCTCCCACAGGCTTCCAGGAGGAGCAATCCTCCTCCTTCCTCAGTTTTGATCTGGCCTCCCACCTGCCAGAACTTCAGGAGGAAATGAGTAGTATATACATTAACTTGGAGACTATTATGATTTTATCTAGTTAGAGACTTTATCAATAAGCTCAAGCTCCCACATGACATTGTTTCACTTTCACTGCATGATGTCCAAAGCACAACATTTGCACTAAGCCTAATATTTTCTTTTTCAATTCTCCAAATTACCTCTTCTGTTCTTTGGCTTGGGACATTTTCCTTAAAGTCTTTGTCTCACTTTTTATTTCTTAGACTCACAAAGACACCAAAAGCATAGAACCACTAGCTAATAGACACACAGGGTGCCAGGGCCACAAGCCAAGCTTTTGTCTGGGCTGAAGCAACTGGTTTTGGGTGATGGTTTTACTGGACTAAGTGAAGGCTCTTTAAACTGTTGTTGTTTGAGTTAGGCTTGAAACTGGCCTGAATGTGATACTCCCAGGTCTCCCCCTCATCATGTCTACCCTGCCTTGTGCTCAGGCTACCAGAGCTACAGGATTTAGCCACCAGTGACAGAAACAGGCTTGCAGAAAGCTGCCAAATGTGGAGAATTAACTCCAATTCTAAAGGCTGACCCAGGGGGCAAGGCACATGAATGGGGGTTTCCTATTCAGGCTGTGTGTATAATCCCAAGGCTTCGAGGAGCCAGGAAGGTTTGTCACAGGATGATGGGTGACTCCTACTCCCCAGGTGAGCTTTCCTTGGCGTTGTTGGCATACATTTCACTTGCAGTGCTTATTACTGCTGTGTATTACTGTGTGCAGAGTTTTGGAGCTGTGGAAGCAGCTGGAGGTCATCCAAGGCTGCTCCTTGCTGGAGCCAAACTCCTCTCCTCAGATGGCAGCAGTAACAAGTGCCTGGCCTTTCCAGGGCTGCGGTACAAGCAAGCAGAGCTGGCACTGAGACCAAAGTCACTCTTCCTAGACAGCTTGTGAGTGTCTAACAGCCATCCCTCCACTCCCCAGTGAGGATGTAAGTCCTGAGCATGGGGAGCACACTGGAGAGGAAATTCTGGCCTGTGCTGCAGTGAAACAGGACAGGAAAATGGGAGGGTCCCTGTGAGCTGTGAGCAGCCCCTTGCAGCACAGGGCACTTCCACACTGAGCTTGTCACAAGGAAGTTGTCTGCCTGCCTGGAGTGCGCTAAGCTGTCAGTGTGATTACAGCCTGCTCTGCACAGTGTGATATCCTCAGGGATCCTCACTGCCTTCTCCTGCAGGACATGTTTTATATTTTAAACCATGTTGAGTGTGGGATGAAAGCCAGACAAACATAATGAAGGTGGTTTGGGTTTTTTTAAACCTAGGAATAAGCTGTAAGTTGTTTTTGAAGCTGCTTCCATCACCTTTAGTTCTGGAATGTCACTGTGTGATGACAAAACAAATTGCTTCTAAGCAAAAAACTCAAGTGCAGAAAAGTTTAGTAATGCAAGGAATTATCTTTTTGTCTCTCTGGCACTTTAGGTATTTTACAACATAGTGTAAGGAGTACAGCTTTTTAGAGATTTCTACCAGAAGCAAGTGCTCTCATGCTGTTATAGCTGCTGCCCAGGCTAGTGCAAAAGGAAAAACACATAAATGTGCCTAACAGTAATAAATTTGCCTACTTTCTGAATACATATGATCCACAGTCCCTCATCCCCTGTTGTCTGCCAGAATGAGTGGCAAAAGGTTTATAGGGCTGAAGAAAGGCAAGGCATGAAAGGGAAATCACAGCACCAGCAAACATGCAATTACTTGAATAGGCATTGAAAGAAGGGTGAATCACAGAAGTAGCCAGAATTGACCCACTTGGGTGGGAATACAATGGCAGCAATGCCAACAGTGGGGCTGCGAGGCTGTCCTTGCAAACACCAATTTCTGCAGAGCTGGAGAAGGGAGAGAAGAACGAATCCTTGCAGGTGATGTATGTGGATTTGCCTGCTAAAGGATGTTTGTACGTATAGCCCAGATTTCGGGCAGCAAATACAATTACAGTGATGGTTCACTTTGTCATTTCCACTTATATTCCAAAATTAAGCAGCTGAGAGCTCATGCTTGCAGCTTGCAAGTAAAGATCTGATCTGGCCCCACAATTTGTTTTCCCTGCTTTTCCCTGCTTTCTTGTTGCTGAAATATGCAGCCATTGAGTTTAAACTAATTTGTTCAATCAAATGCAGGCTGGGCTTTGTCCGGTTCTTACTCTTCATTAGAAGCAATTAATGTTAATCATGCATTCATTTCCAGGGCATGGCTTTGGAAATGTTCCACTTATTGAGCCAGCAGACTTAAATTCAACATTCATGCACTTCACCCACTTCTAACTGCTCGCAGAACTTCATTCTCTTTTCTATTACACAGAAAAGCCACACAGTTGCAAGCTGTCACTTTAGCAGTTACCTCATAGGTACAGCAACACCGATTCCAGAGCTCCCAATTTTGCCAGAGTAAAGATTTTACAGAGCCACAATATTGAAGCACCTGCAGGGATTAGGTCGAGAAAGCAGCAGCGAGGGCTGGGCTGCAGGCAGAGCACGGCACACAGAACAGATGAGCTGCTCCCTTCAAATATTTCCCCGCTGCTAAACATCCCACCCCTCTAAAAGACAACACCACAGCCGTTGTTAGATTTTGATGTACTCACATTTGGAAGAAATCACAGTGAAAACTTCTAAATTTTCATCGCTGCAGCTGTAAATCTGGTGCATTTTCCACCTCTCCCTACTGACTGCCTTTCAGCTTCATGCAACCGCTCTGAACTTCTGGTAAATAGGTTTCACTAATCCAATCTGGCTCTGTGATCATTGTCCAGATCTACAAAGGACAGACTGATGCTGTGATCTCATCTCATTCCATATTCTTCATTGCAACATTTTCTGCTCCCATCTGCCTTTCTATGAATAATATTAACACAAAGATTTAATTTAGCTCTTGCTTAAGCCTGTACTCAGATAGGAGCATTTTATTTTACATTTGCTTTTACCAGTGTGGAGAATCCTCTGCAATAAATAGCTAATAATTAAACTCTGATCTATTGGCAAATGTTCACAGAAGTGCTGCAAAGATATTTGTAATAAGTTGGGTTAAATGTGTACTTTAACACATTCACCATAAAATCTTGCTCCTTACACATAATGAAGAGATGACTAAATATATTAAGAAAAATATTTTGTGCTTTACCTTTTCATTTCATACACAAATACTGGAATCCTGGGTTTTTCAAAGCAAAATTTCAAAAGCAGACACCTAAGAAAAGCAAATGCCTAAGAAAGGCAGATGTGCATAGATCTCCATGCCCCCTACACATCTGTGGTTGCAAGGGGAGGAAAGGTGGCTCAGTCATGGATGGGTTCCTGACTTGATGGCTCTGGGGTCTAATCCCATATTTATGCACTTCAATAAAGGGTTTTCTTGCCAAAGCTTTTAATTTCTTAATACTCCCATCAGAAATTGTTCCTTTCCACCTCTATGAATATCCACCCCCTCAACTTCTAGTGACTCAATGCTGCCATGGACACCCAAGACAGAAAATTTTGGCTTGCAGGCTCCAACAACTGATGTAGTTGGAGCACTTTCAAGTGTGAATAATGATATTAAATTATATCAGTCTAATGAATAGCCTTCATTACTACCACGTGTGTGTCTAATTAGCACAAAAACAAGTGCTGTCTTCTCCTATAGATGTCTGCCACCAACAGTCCCAGATGGAAAGTGCCAGTGAACATGGGCTGTCACTGTCATATTGATGAACGTTTCTTATTGGAAATAATAAATATTGGTCAGATAGACATCCTGAGCCTGGAAGCATTTTGGTTGAGTGGAAGGTGTCGCTGTTTCAAGAGAAGCTGCTGTCACATGTCACCTCCAAGGGCAGGCTCCTGCTGTCCAGGGCTGGGGGCATTGTCCCAGGAAACCGTGCTCGAAGCAGGCAGTGGGACGGCAATATAATCAACCAAAAGTTCAATTAGTTTTTGATTTATTGCGCCACATGTTCTGCTTGTATGACTGATGTCATTAACATCAGGCTGGGCTGGCGCATTCATCTGTGCCCGCCCGGCTGCCTCTGAAGGCGCAGGCACTCAACAGATGGGGAGCTGCACGGGTGCGAGGCAATTGTTTACCCCCCTATTGTCCCCGTGTCAAGCAATCAACCCAAATCCATTACCCACCGAGAAAAAGATCAGCGCACCGTCCATTCAGCACTGAATGGGGCAGAGGCGGTTATGCAGGAGGCTCTAAAAGCTTTCAAAAGGATAAAAAAAAAAAAATAATGAAGACCAACACTGAATAGTCCATTAAAAAAAAAAGCTATAACAAATCTAACCCACCCTTTATTTCACCTTCAGATAGTCAGAGTCAGATGAGAAGACGGGCACTTTTGGACCTAAGTCATTGTTTTCCAAATTCTAGGTATGACCTACAGATATTTTGAAATCATAGATGGGGTTTAACATTAGAACAAGAATTGAGTTCTTCATCCTTTGAGGGTTGGTGGGATGTGGAGACTGAAGTGAGACTCTAGAGCTGGTCACCAGCTGGCATTCACTGCATTACAAGGCAGGTAGGCTTTGGACACACCTTTACTGGGCACAGGATGGGGAAAAATCACTGTACAGAGAGCTGCTGAAAGGCACTCACATCACTTTCAGACAGAAAAATAGGGCTCAGGAGGACAGATAGAATATGTCTCGTCTGGGATCCTCATCTGGGAATGAATTGTCCCCATCCATGAAAAAGAGTTTCCTTCATTTTACCCACATCTTGCAGAGTAGTTGAGCACTATGAATGCTCAGGGTTTTGCATGAAATCCTAATGTGGCTTCAAGAGAAGACCTGCACATGTTGGGCTACTTTTTTCTACGTCTCTGGGAGATATTTTGGGCAAATGTCCAATGTTGGAATTAGCTATGAAATAAGTGTAATTATATCTGCAGGAAGTGTAGTGCAAAAGCTCTACTGCATGCTACCTGATAAAGAAGTGTAGGCAGTAATTTTAGACTTGGAGGAGAAGCTCTCCACAATGTCCAACCCAGCAACTGCAGAGCCACATCAGACAATCTCACATGGTATCTCCTTCCAGCTCCCTACTCACCTAGCAAGACCCCACTCTGTGCTGGGAGGAGAAAACCAAACAGTTTTTGAGTCTATGAATCTTTTTTTGTTTTGTTCCCCAAACTACACAAAATGCCTGGAGACCAGGCTCAAATTTCTTCTTCTCTACTAAAGTGAGGACTAAGCTATTAACTTAGTTCACATGGTGCCACTGCAGCCATGAGAAGACCCTAAGGCCCTGGGGTAGATCTTTGACCTAAGACTCCCAAGTGAACATGTTGAATCCAAATTCTTCCCTGTGGGCTGTGATACAGCAGTTTGCCAAATACCCACTCTCAATGTTGATTGTAAAGGATCAAAACATTTCCTGGTGCCAGAACAAAGTTACCAAAGGTGAACAGGGACAACTGAGAAGGAGGAGGAGGAGGTGGAGAAGGAGGAGAACTCCAGACACAAGAACTGAC
This sequence comes from Zonotrichia leucophrys gambelii, assembly GCF_028769735.1. Classification (NCBI taxonomy): domain Eukaryota; kingdom Metazoa; phylum Chordata; class Aves; order Passeriformes; family Passerellidae; genus Zonotrichia; species Zonotrichia leucophrys. Next base: position 118,667,308 of record NC_088171.1, on the reverse strand, counting down.
ACCTGCTGTCTGACAAAACACACATCTGACCTTATCTGCAGGACTGGGACAGGGAAAGTACTTGATTCTTGGGAATGGAGGTAGAAAGGAGGGAAAGGCAGAGAAGAAAGAATGCTTGTTGAGGCTGAAAGGAAAAAAATATCCTTCAAAACAGCAGAAGACACAACAATCCTTGTAAAAATGGCAGAAAAATTCAATAAACTGGTGAGATATCCCTCTGGGCAGTTGGCAAGGGTGCTTTTTCCAAAGCCTGAATCTGTTAGGACATATTTTGAAGAAACAAATGTAGATGCTTGTCCTGTTTACCAAGTATGCCAGAGCTGGTAAACTTGAAAGGAGTCCAATTTTCAAAATATGGTTACAAAAACTGTAATTAAAAGTTTCAGTTATTTAAGATGAGAATCAGAAACCTCTAGACCTTATTTATCCTGGCCTCTGTGAACAAAGTGTAGATTTCTTCTAGTAAAGTTGCTGGGAAGCAACCTGATACTCCCGACATGTGCAAGGGGTATTGCCAAGGGATTCCCTGGCCCACAGGGGACAAAGCTCTTCCCAAGGCAGGTCTATGGCTTCTCACTGGATCTTGCACCTTGTTGCATAAGAGGTAAATCTACTCTGTACTGAGCCACTTGAGCCTATTTCTTACTGTTAGCTGGGCAATATGATAAGGATAAACCCCAGGTATTTTTGGAATAGGATTGTGGAACAGAGGGATGCACAGATAACCATTTAAAAATAAGATGGGATAAAACTGCACATGCATACTGCAGGCATCTACTCTAAACCACTTCTGCATGATGCAATGCCAGCAGCCTTTTTTGTGGAAGGAAAATCACTTTGTTTTGGTTTAGGGCCACAGAATTACAGCTGCAAATAACTGAAAAGGAAAACCAACGAAGAAAGCAAACTATACAGTGAGTTTCTCATATATAGTCTCTTGTTTTTCTCTGAATGAAAGGAATAGAGAGACAGATACACTATCAGTAACTTCATCTCACACTTGTTGCAGACAGCAAAACTAGTTTAAAATTGAAGTAGCACAGCATGGCTTAAAGGTGAATTTTCAAAAGTGACATGTGAATTTGCATCTGTCTAGAAGCTACTGTAACAGATTTTTCCTTAATGGGAATAAGATTGAGGCATTCAAAAAACATTTTGAACTTTAAATTATCTACAGGGAGCCAGAAGAAAGAGATGCAACAGCTCTGCAGTTTGAAAAGATGAGTGCACAGGCTTCTCTGCTAATTGTGAAAGGAAATACCAGCCAGACCTGGAAGCCAGGCTGAAACCATCCCCCCTCTAGTTACAGAAAGATAATGCAGAATTCTGAAAAAAAGAAGAGAAAGACAAAAAAAGGGGAAAAACCCCCAAAACAACAACTTGGGGGTTTTTCCCCTTTATCTATATGTAACTTATCTATATGTAACTTATAAAAGTTTTCCCCTATTATCTATATGTAACTTATAAAAGTTACATATAGATAATTGGGCATTCACAAATTTGCCCTAAGCTTGTAAAACACACTTGAGTAGGTCCATATGATGATTAGGTAGAAACACAATGCCCAGCACCACAAGGTTCCAGTCCCACAGAGCTTGTGCCAGCAGCAGGGATTGCACTAAGCCAGTATTAAAGCTAGGGCCAGGTTGAGCACGTGGAGGCTTAACAAGCTTTCATATACTGGTCGTGTACTGGTAATCCACAGAAAGCATTAAAAATGTCAACAAAGGAGCGATATGTCCAAACCAGGCTGTGACAACAATAGCTCATTAGGATGCTAATCTGAAACTACATTTGTTCTGGATTTATTAATTTTTCAAGCTAATTGATCACTGAGGTCTTTATTCCCCTGATAAGCCACAATGATTTTTAGATAGGGTTTTTTCACTCCCAATTTTTTCCTTTAAAACATTTTAAGATTATCTCGAGTATTGGCTCCTGCTAAAAACATAATCATTTTTGGGCAAACAAACACATTAATCAAAGCTTGTCCTGTGGTTCCTGGATTTAGGCAGTGGTAGCCCTCTTGCTGCAACTGTATCCTGAGTCTTGCACTATGTGCATTACCATTTACTTTTGGGTAACCAGGCACAAAATACTCAGGATTTCTCCAGTGGATAAGTCTAGAGAGTAAGGCAGCCTGAACTGTCACCTTACATATCTCGTGTGTCCCCACACAGCCATCAAGCTCCTTTTGCCACATGCAATACATGTGCTCCAGTGGGGATGAAAGGTCTTTGGAGGGTATCAGATGGCATTGCCTCCTCTGGCTTAAGCTCTGTGTGAAAATGAGATTAAATTTAAAACAAGGACCATCGTTATTTGGGCTAGAGACCATAGGACTAGCAACTTAGAAAATAGGAAGTAGAAGGTGCACTAAAGGCTCAAAAGCAGATCAGATTTATGAGTCCCCTTTTGATCCAGACTCAGGTTATCTGAGTGAAGTAAGGTAGCACAGGAGTTGGCACTGTGACAGAGGAGGCTTCAGAGTTGCTGTGCCTTTGAAATTTGATTATTTTGAGGTATCTTTTGTTCAACCAGTACATCAAATGACCATGGAGCACACAGGTAAGAGCCTGGAGGTGGGGAACTCTGATGCCAATTATCCTGAAACAGTTTTTGCTGAGATGAGGTGACTGATCTGATCTCCCTGCTGGTTTGGTCTTTGTCCTCTCCACTGACGCTGCAGTAGGGGTGTCAAAGATCTTCTGCTGTAAGCACTTGACTTGTTTGTAGGAATCTGATTAAAGTAGATCACCTCAGATAACAAGAGGAATTAATGCTGCAAATACATAGGAGAGGATTTTCAAGCTTATAAGCTACAGAGAGGTCAGCACTTTTAAAGTCACGCAGCAGCCTCTGAGTTCTTTCATTTTCGCAGAACTCATGATCTTTACATGTCCTTTTCCTTTATCCTGTTAGCCTTTACACTTAAGCACTTCCCTTTATTACTTCAGTTTTATCTGTAATCTATTCATTTGCTCTGTCCACTGCTAGGAAAGTACAGTACAGAGCTAACCCCAGGAGAAAAACAATCCAAAAGGGAACAGGGAAGAGTTTTTGTGGGCCTTGCTATGGACATGGCACCTAAGAACTACAAAAGTCTAGATTCCTCATCCTTCAGGTTTTTACAATATTTTTAAAATGCATATTCTTGTCTTAGATGTCCCCCTGAAGTCTGATCCTCTCAATTCCTAGACTCCTAGATCCTAGCACTCCAGCTTTTTCTCTCTGTAATGTGTGACCACGTTATGTACTCAGGCTCAACATCTCAGCTGTGAACAACTGTACTCACATGTCTGCCAGATTTTCCCAAAGCCTGCCTTGCTGTGTGCATGCTGAAGGACACACTCAGACCTTTAGTGCCTGTCAGCCAACTCCCTGCTGCCTTTGTTGGGCACCTTGGTGTTTTTAGCTCATCTCTGCTGGGTAGGCCCCTGAATGGGGCTTTAGGGTTGGTGACATTATAATTTCTGATATGAGAAGTCACAAAGAGTTACTTTACAATCAGAACCTGCCTGCCAGCTCTCTGCTCAGTTTTACTAACTGAGGAGTCCTAACCTCAGGTCTTCCATTTAAAATACAAGTACAGTAGGTATGAAGTACATCAGCTTGACCACACCAAGAACTAAACCTGGGAGATGACTACAGGAAAGCTGTGGGACGTGACATTCCAGGACGTCCTAAATGCAAGTGGTGACACTGTGAGTGTGCCTGAATGAGACCTGTGTGCTCCAGAGGCTGCAGCCCTCCAGAAGGGAACACGGAGGTGCCACCACTCACAGAACAGCACCAGCACAGCTCAGCCCCTCCTGGAGAGAGCTTGATCCCCTGAAACACAGAGGTTCTGGGATTTTAGCAGTGCAAGGCAAATGAAATGCAGACTGTGGATGTTAATTCCCATTTTTCGCTGCTTGGATAAGCACACAGTGACAGCTTTCACAAGGTAGGGACTTGGCCATTGGAAAATGGATTATGACCACCAACTCCTGCCCATGAACTACTGAGCAATCATTCGGTGGCCACTGGTGAGACACCATAGGTCTGTGCTGGTGACCTAGGGGTGAAATTACTTTCTTTGTCTGTCTGAATCCCCGAAGCTTTCAGACCCTGATCAGGGGGGATGTTCTGATCTAAACCACCATTAATCTTCCTTAAGGTGAAAAGGTCAGAAGAGCAAGTTATTCAATGTTAACTGTTGGCTTTTTTTTTTTTTATGCCAGCAAAAGGGCTTTTTTATTCCCAATGCTCTCTTAAAACATACAGCAACACTTAAACATCCAAATTTTCACAGTCATTTTCTGAAAGTGATGTCAGCTTTTAGATAAATGACAAAGACCATACACAGTGTCAGCCCCCCACAGCTGTGTCCAAAGCCATAACAACAATGCCACACAATGTTGTCCTTAAATCCCATAAAAGGAAGAAACAATGCCAGAGAATGAAGCCATAGCGTATTGGAGCTGCTGACAATCAGTCTTTAACATGTGTTATCCATTTGACTGCAGGTGTAAATCAGCATTTCAATGTCAACTTGCTAATTTAAGGCTGTATGGTCAAACACCCAGAAAAAGCACAAGTGCACTGTTAAAGTAGGTCAAAGTCACTGCAAGTCAGGGAACACAGAGGAAAGGTTCCCCTTCAAGAAACCATTCTGGGCTATGAGATATATATTTCATGATGAAGTAATGTTAGATTAAATGAAACATTTAATGGGAGCTCAGACTACAGTGTCAGCACACCCCATATTCCTTGGCTGCTCAGTTGACCTTGGTGGTCTGTGTGCTGCCAATGTTTGTGGCTGAGGAACCAAGCTGTGTGGCTCTACAGGGCGACACAAATTAACACGTGAATTACCTCCGGAGGACAGAAGTCTCATTTCCTCTGCCTTCACTTAACTATGCCACCACATGGATGTAAATTAATTTTCCCCTTTAGCTCCCATGTTCAGAGAAATAAGGAAAATATCTGCTGCCATTTGTTGTACTTAGGAGTTCTCTGAAAATTAGGTACATGTAATTTTTCAATAGAAACCAAAGTCTGAAAGTATTTTTTTCATCCTCCTCACTATTACTAGGAAAGCAGTTAATTTAAGAACCTGATTAACATTCTATTGAGCTGTGTCAAATGGTTCTTCCTCTTTTTTTTTTGGCTGGACAGCATTTTCTACCCACTCACTTGTGGCAGCTGTTCCAGTACTTTGGGGAAAAAAAGAAACTGAATGACATTTTAGTGGGTTAATGGAAGACTGGATCTGGCAAAGTATAAAACTGCATTCAGAAATGTTGCATCTAAGGGAACTGTAGCCTTCCTAATGATGACCCAGGTGTGGAGCTTTTCTTCGGTCTCACTTTCTTTGAGATATTCAGAGCAAAAAGTAGAAGCTTCTGCTTATTCTCATGGACCACTACACTTAAAAATTCTGCACTAAGCATTTTTTGACCCACTGACCCTGTGTGGTTTCTCATACATACAGTGCAGGTAAACAGGCTGAAAAATAGACATGTGCAAAGAGAGCTGAGACCTCTGCAAATTGGTCACTGACAGTCTCTGAACACCCCTGTTCAGGGAATCTCTGCTCCTCCAGGTGGCCAGGTGGTGTGCCAGAGATTAACTCAGATCTCCAGGCAGGATTAGCAGAGATGGCTAGGTGTGGGAGACCCTCACCTCACTGCAGCAGACAAGCAGCTTGTGCAGCACTGTGTGAGCCAGGGCTGCTGGAGACATCAGGAAAATGGTGGCACCACTTTCTGCATTCACGAACTGGTGCTTGGATTTAAATCAAGTTCATTTTTATTTAGGAAGCACACAGGGATGGTTTGAGGAAAACTGGAGACCCTACCTTTAGGTCCTCTGCACAGAGATGTTTAATGTGGCAATGGATTTATTTGGTTGGAGCTGTGGAATCCCAGCACACTGCACGTGTCCTGGAGCACAGTGATGCCTAAGCAGATTTACTCAGGGCTTATGGAAAGGGCCTAGACAGAGCTTGGCTGTGTCCCTTAACCATTGCTCTTCTCATCCATTTTTTCAGGTCTCAGGGAGATGGAAAGCCAACCACAAGACAGAAGATGACAGCCATGGCACAAAACAGTGCAACAGGAATGATCATGCAGCCTAACCTACGTGTAGTTTCTTCCAAGTTTATTCACAAAGGATGATGGTGAGAGTTTTTGAAGATTTAGGCATTTAAAGTACATATTTTTTGCTTTATTCTCTTTTTAACTGCTGAGAAAATCAGCACTGGTATGGAAAGAAACAAGGTAGATGGGGGGATGGAACAACTACTGTACCTACTATAAATCCCAAGCAGCAATCCTGCAGGCTCTGCTTGTGAAGTGAGTGAGTTTTTTATTTGGTACTCCAGATAAAACTACACCTGCTGGTAAACTGTTTTCACCAGCACTACATATGCACTTGTTCACTTGCTCCCCAAAGCTAATCTAATAAATGCAAATGGACAGAGTGAGTGATCACAAGAGCCAGGTTTTGGGTTGTGTTTACCTACACAGAGCTCAGAGAATACAGAGTTAAATGCTGCTCTCAAACAAGCTTTATTTTTGTTATTTGCATTTCAGCACAATCTAAACGAACAGATCCACCACAGAGGGTTTGAGTAGCACAGCAGTAACAGGAGCCACAAGAACAAGCCTCCCAGATTTCACACACATGCCCAACCACCACTGGGCACTCACAATTACAGTGTCACCCCACAGAAATACCAACACAGAGTAATTTAGTGAGATAATACATGAGAAACCCCATGTAGCTCTTCAGCTGTGAATAAAACTACCACTGCCCAGGAGCCAGGATGTGACACCCTGTCACATCATCACTCACATCCAGCATTCTGGGGCAACTTGAGCTCTCTTAATTTTTCCTCAGAAAATCCCTACTAGTAACCAATAATTGGTGGTAGAGACTGATGCCCATGAGGCAGATTTTCACATGTAGCTGATGTCTGTGGGAGAGATTTCACAACCAATTTAAGGCAGTTGAAGACCTTGATGCAGCCAAAGAGGTGAGGAAAACAGAAATGTCCCTTCTTACAGCACCATCTGCTTATGTTAGGTACAACATAAACCTCTTTGTCTCATGTGTAAAATATGGGTATCAAAGGGAGTATGAGGTTTATTATATAAACCATCAGGCACTGCAGGTTACGTGGTATAGGAAGTTAAGTGTGAGGTTCTGTCTGTTGACAAAACTGCAGCCTGCCATTAACTGCCATACTGGCATAAAAGGCAGATAAGAAGTGTCCTAGAAGAAGTTATCCTACTTCCCAAAGCACTCCCATCAAAGTGCTCTGCTGCAGTGATGAAATCACATGCTGCTGAGTTCCCCAGACAGTATATTCCCCCCAAACACAGTAGGACTGCCATGAATTAGGCTCCTGGACAAAAAGATTGTCTCTTCATGAATCTGTACTGCTATCACAGACTGGAGAAAGACAGGAGTGGAAAGACAAAACAGGCCGAAAGTTTATACAGAACCATAGAATGGTTTGGGCTGGAAGAGATCTTAAAGATCCAGTTCTAACCTCCCTGCCATGGGCAGGAACATCTTTCACTAGGCAGGGTTCAGAGCCTCATCCAGCTTGACATTGAGAAACAGGGTTGGACAAAGGGTTTTGACAAATTTTGTTTTCTAAATATGTCAGCTTTGCACAATATAATGAAACGAATCCCCTGCTATTACATCAGCCTTCATGACAGAAGTACTTGTGGGCAATTTCAGCAGAGGGGAGGGTTCAGAAGGACATGGAAATCACATGTGTATCACACAGTGGCAGTGCAGTCCTATGGCCACCAAACCCATTTTGATGCTAAAAACAATCAGTATCCATCCAGCTGCTTTAACAGCCCTGGAATGGATCCAGTGTCAATATCCAGTGCACATCTGTGCTCAGATGCTAGGACAGCACTGGCTTGATCAGACAAATACACAAATGCAAAGGTGCAAGCATAGAGCCTTCTACTTCAACAGGGTGACTGAAAAGTGCTCCCTCCCCAGCAGAAAGAAATATGCACCCCAGAAGTCACGGGGCTCTTCCCTCATTTGTCTTGTTCTGTGGTAGCAGCATGAATCAGATGCTCAGAGTCCAACATGAAGCAGAATCTGATTTAAGCAAACTGTACACACAACCACGTGGACTTTTTAAATACAGGAAAATAATATTAAAATGTTGTTTCCTTTCTCCCTGCCCCACTTCCCTTTCTCAGTTGACAGCTGGTTAACTGCTCGGAAGGTGCACGCTCCTTCCCACCCTTACCCAGTGCTCCCCGTGGGGCTCTGTGCAGCCAAATGCTTCACCACCTCTTTTTAATACTGAACCACAGCACACAGCCACTTCCTCAAGCTGGTGGCTGCACTCTCAGGGACAGCACCTGCAGCAGCTCAGCAGGAGCAATCGATGCTCAGCAGAAGCAATTGATTCACAGCAAAGCAAGATACAGTTGAGAGCTTCCTTCCACAGAACTCAGCAGGAAAGGGGGATGTTGCCTTCAGACAGACAGAATGACCATGATGGGTGCTGTCTTGCTGTTATATGGTTCCTGTTGAGTGTGTGACCATGCTTTACTTTGGTTTTGCTCCTCATACAGAGCACCTCATATAGAGCATAAAAGGAAAGATAAATATATGACAATTATAGAGATTGTAAGAGGAAAGATAAATATCTGTCAGAATTTTGACCCAAACCAAATTTCCAAGCAGTCTTTTACAGACAGCTATGAAGTGTGCAGATTTTTCTCAATCACACAATGAAAAAGCACCCCAGTTCAACAGCCTTCTTAGCAAAGCCAGATGGTAAAAAGATGATAAAGCAGAACAGAATACAGTAAGCTGACATTTTCTGCAGGGGACTTCCCCTCCCTAATTAAAAATGACCTTCATTATTTCTTAGCTAGCATGACTTTTTAAAACAAAATATGGATAATTTAAATAGAAGCATGATTTGCAAAATGGTTGGAAATATCCCTTAGAACATTTTTCCACCTTTGACCACCTCTGTAGCACAAAAAAGCCTTCAGTAATGCAAGAAATCTGCTCCAACTTTTATGCAAGTCAATGTCACTGACAACTGAGCAAGAAAGAAACCACAGTCAAGTCTTCACTTCAAAGCAGTGTTTAGTTAAAGATGAATTACGTGACCTTTTGGCAGTGTACAATGGAACAGAAGTCAAAGTTACCCAAATTCTTCCATGCTCTAAACAAATTCAGTCCCGTATCTATGAGAAACTACCTCTGTGTTAGAATAGACCACACTTTCCAGAACATGTTTAAGCTAATAAAGTTTCATGGAAGCCTCAAAGAGAGCAGATAAGTCTTCTTCTGTTTGGGGACGTGGTGATAGTTTAGTCACTCTCTCCTGCAAGATGAAAGAAAAACTGGATTATAAATGGATACCAATAAAATTAATCAAACAGTAGGTGAACTACATGTCTCTGTATTCCTTCACAGAGAATAACGAAGTTTTGCAAAATAAGTAATCAAGTAATTAAATTGAAGCATCATCAACTGTACAGTACTTTCAAGAACACATAAGCTAAAATTCCCTGTAATTAAATACACAGAAGCAAGATCAGAATGCTGTTCAGTTTCTGAGTCAAGCACAGCAAACATGGGCCTTCTCCATCACAGATGTCACTACACTGGAGGACATTATCCTGAGAATATAGTCCATTTTAAAATTAATTTTTCGGCACTGAACTAGGAGTTGGAGTTTTAGGGACCAAGACTCTCAAAACACTACACCTCCCAAGGCCCAGGAGCTGCTGTAAATGGGGAGAATAAACAGCACCTGTAAGTCAGACTGAAAAAGAGACATAGCAAAGGAAAAGTATCTTAATAAACAGCCCCACACCTCAGAGTCAGAATACAAAGGAATTGTGGTTGGTCTTCATTTGGACACTGATTCAACAGAATGTGCAGTTGCTAAAGCCCCAATGACTGCAATGAAACTCAGGTATGAGCTTTAGGGCTCTGCTTGACAAAATAAGCACCAAGGCAGGGGCTGCAATTCAGAAAAGCCCTGTGCTAGTGAGGATGAGGAGCTGCATTAGTGTAGGTACCCACTTATTGCAGGAACATCCAGCTGAAAGGGCCCAACATCAGTGTACTCATACAGGTCATGATTAGAACTTCCATGTTTTCAACAACCAATGATTTTAACTTTTACTGAAATACTGGAGAGAGTTAGAGATGTCTGCAAAGACAGAATCCATGCCCACACTAGGAACACATTATCTTTAGATGAAATGTGTTTTAGCAAGAGAATTTCCTCTGCTGCAACCTGTTTCAACATCTCCCTTGTGGAAGATGCTGCCCTCCAGCTTTAAAGTTCCCCCTTTTTTCACATGTGGACAGTGGATATCATTTGCTGAGGTCCTTGCCTGAGGCAGGGAGTGGGATGCAGGGGAAGGGGCTCCCCAGTGCCTTGCCTGGGCAGGAGGCTCAGCTGAGCCCCCTGGAAGCAGGGTGATGCCACAGCACAGGGCTGCAGCCATGCGCTTCCCCTGGCCCGTGGGATGCCACTGTGGCAGGCTGGATGTGGTCACACAGCAAGCCAGGCCACCACACTGCCAAATCAACGTGAAACAGTGGTGAGAAGTCAGCTGGGAGGTATTCACAGCTCATAATCATGGTTAGCATGGCTTGTGAGGAGTCTGAGAAGTGCAGCTCTGTGTGCATAATTTTACCTACAGAAGATTCACAAATGGCAATAAAATGGTGGTACCTCTCTCCCCACTGCTGACACCAGTGCTGCTACTCACAGAGATCCAGCCAAAGAGAAGACTGAGATTCTTCTATGCAGTTTTGAAACCAAATGGAAAATTCAAACAGCACTAGGGCAATAGTGTGTTGTTTTTTTCAGACTCATAATATGCAAAATATAACAACAAGGTGCTCAAGTATTCATAAATTCAACATATTAGGACTGTCTGGGCCAAAGTCAGTTCTGCAGCTCTGTGCACTGAGATGTCCAGATTTATCTGTAAAATCACACTGGGTGACAGGAGACAGCCAGCCTGACAGCCTGACAGACTGGAGCATTTCCCAGCTCTGGCAACAGAAGGCTGCAAATGGTGCTCCTCCCGTGTGCCTGGACACAGAGGCACCATCACTACCTCTGCACAAGCTTGCTGATCTTTGCTGGTGCCCAGAGAGAGAGGCCCTGGCTCCCTCAGTCTGACTCAGTGCATCCTGGTCCTGTGCCAAACCCAGCAGCTCCGGACTCATCACTGCCTCAGCCCCACTGGAGCTGCCTCTGGGATGTCTGCAGGGGGTGGGAGGACAGAGAACAGCCCTTCCACAATCTCTTGTTTTCAGTGCCCCCATCTCCTCTCAAACACCACCACTCAGCCACCTTGAACTTTGAGACAGAATCCTCTTTACTAGAATAACTGCTGTCTGTAAACAAGATCAATTTCAACAGCCTCACTTAGGAAGGGAAGTAAAATTTTGTTTTAACTTCCAAGTCTGTCCCAACAGAGCTTCCACCCCAAATCTCAACATTCAAATTACATTTTTCCCTGCAGCCTGCACTTCATGGCATGTAATATACTTGGCAAACTTTTTAGTGCTATCACCAATGCACCACATTGCTCTCCTGATGTGAATGGGCCATTGCTGTATTACAAAGCAAAACTACTGCAAGATGAAAAGCAAAAGAATTATACGAAAAAATAAACTATGGATTAACCCATGGGTACTAACAGATTGTTAAGGAACACTGATACATTTGCATCATGTTACATCTCATACCAAAAAATAAGGGCTGAGAAACTAGTAGGTCATCTCATTTTACACAGTACAATGAATCACCAATGCCATAAGAAGACAGAAAAAACCCTTCAACATCTTTTGGTTAAGAACCCTTCTCCAGCTAGGCAAAACTTGCATTCAATGTTTGTTTGAAATAAATATGTTTATCACAACAAACCCTCCAAATGTCCCATAACAATGCACAGGCATAACCTACTTCATGGGGGCTCAAGAGACCTTAGTTTTCTTCCTGGCTTTGCCACTGCTGTTGTGTGTGATCCTCAATAGTTGCACCTTTGTGTCACTTTCTCAGGTGTAAAATAGGAATATTAATATTTACTGTTAATGTAACTGTTCTAAGGTGCTCTGAGATTTATGAGTGAGAAGAACTATACAGGATCCACTGTAAAAAGTGAATAACCTTTTGGCCTAAAAATTTTTCACTTTCTCCATAGTAATATTTCCCTTGCAACTTGGTGGGAACAAATACTAGGTCCATAACATCTGAATCAAACTGTTTTTTTACAAGGAAGACTCTGGATTTTGCTTTAAGAGTGGTGTGTTGCTTTTTGCAGTGTCTTTGTGGGCACTGAAACAATAAAGGGTATTACAAGTTTAATCTATATCATCCCAGGGGACCTTATTTCAAATTCTGATGGGGGTCAATGGAACAAAAAAGCCATCTGCGAAGAAAAATGCAACTTCTCAATATGGAAAGTTTAATGCAAAGTGAGTTTGATCATTCTCACCAGATAGCACTTGGTATTAAGGCTTTATCTATAGACCACCTGCACACATAATTAAAGAGAGGTAGTTATGAAAAAAGCAGTATCTACTACAAAGATCACAGGCCTATGAAAAACATCCTCTTTTTAAAAACTGTAACATTAAAAAAAACCCCAAACTAAACACTTAGCCCTTTCTTTCTGTATCCATGTGAAAACTGCAGCATGCACTCCAGCCCATTGAAAAGAAAAACCTAAGCTGTGGAGTGAAACAATATACAGTTGACTATCCATAATTTTCTCCATTCAAATAGTTTTCATGCACAAATAGAAATAAAACTTTCTGGAAAAGAAGACTTCTGGGTTTTTTTTCCCCAAATCTGTCCTATTTTATTTGACAAGAAAAATTGTTTTGCTCTCTGTCTTACCTGAGGCAGAGTGCCTTTGACTAATGCAGGGATGTCTGCTTTGGAATAACCAATTGCAGCCAAGCCATCATCAACATTCAGATCAAATAGGAATTTCCGGAGTGTGTCTGCCAAAATAAGCCCAGCATCTTTGATTCTGGCAGTGCGGATGTCAGCTCCTAAAATAAGACATAATGCCTTGACTGTAGGGTGGAGAGAGCAGAGGAAGCCTGTCCTGGACTTAATTTAATCATAATATCAGCTGAATACATATCCATACATAACAGCCACTGCCCTAAAAGCAACATGAAGTAAAAAGAGGAATCAGTCCTTATTTTACAGTTGGAATTGTTTGTGAAAGGTGGAATAAAACAAGATCAGAGGCACGTTAACTGCTGCCAGAAAGACTAACTGCCACATGAGGTTAACTTCCTTTCCCTCTGTGCTCACAGGGAGAAGCACTTTTTAGTCTGACTAACTGCTGGGAGGAAAGCAGCTAATGCATGAACATCAGTGGTATTTATTTGTATGGACAGTGTGCCAAATGCTAACTTCATTTTAAGGCCTTGAGTTTGCTGACATCTAGAGGACTGTTCTGTTCAATTACACATTGACAGAGAGGACTGCAGCATGCGGGCTGAAAAAAGCAGGAGACAGCAGGGCAGTGTTCAGCACGCTGAGTAAATTCTAAATTTATTGCTATTTGAATATGTGCTGACTTGTGTAGGGTACTGTAGAACTCAAGAGGAGGAACTGCTCTCTTTGAAACAACTACTGAACAGTAATGAAAACACCAATACAAAATGAAAGATTAGAAATATTTCTTACAGAATAGCTCGTGTTCCCTTCTTCAATGAATGTTCAGGACTTAGTTAAAAGTAATAATAAAAGTATGTCCAAACAGGAGACCCAAGTTCCTCCATATGATTTCTTTCAAAGTAACCTGAGCTAAATTGGTTCTCTGTGTGACCTCAGTGATGTTACAGCAGAACTATGTTAGGTCCAAGTGCCACACTGAGAGATGAGTAAGAGCAACACATAGCTACAGGAAAAATATCTTCTGTGATCTTCACACAGCTCAGTGTAAGATTCAAAGGGAGTTAACTGAACAGGAGACTTGCAAGCTCACTTGAAGAGCTCAGATATTCAGGCAGTAAGGCTGGCACTAATGTAATAAATAATGTCAGGGAAAAGCTTATAAATAAGATATGAGAGAGTCTTGTACAAACTCTTGTACTATTGGGGCTGTGTCATGAAGTCTAAGTTTATCCTGGGTTTTGCTGTGGAGGGGTAACTAAGACATAAATCCACTATCTTCAGATGGTAAAGTAAAAGGAAAAGGGAGGACTGCGGTGGTGTTCACAGGGGTCCCAGGAAGAGGGAAGAGACGAGGACCTGACTCCATGTTTCAGAAGGCTAATTTATTATTTTATGATATATATTATATTAAAATGATATATTAAAACTATACTAAAAGAATAGAAGAAAGGATTTCATCAAAAGGCTAGCAAGCAAGAAAAATAATGAAATGATAACAAAAGCTCCTGACTCTCAGAGAGTCTGAGCCAACTGACTGTAATTGGCCATTAATTAGAAACAGCCAACATGGACCAATCAAAGATGCACCTGTTGCATTCCACAGCAGAAGATAATCGTTGTTTACATTTTGTTCCTGAGGCCTCTCAGCTTCTCAGGAGAAAAATCCTAGCAAAGGGATTTTTCAGAAAATATCATGGCTACAGAGAAGGATAAAATATGACAGTAAATGTGACTGTTAGTTGTAAAATATTACTATAGTTCTAGTACTTTCTTTTTGCTCAGCTTAAAAGATTCATCAGTCTTTAATTGCTCTTAGAAAATCTCTGGCCACATGCACACCTATTTCAACTGTCTAAGAATCCATCCAGGGAGGTATTAGGCTTTTTCTGGCTGTACCCAAATTCACAGCTGTACATACACACAACATAACTATTTAGTAATCTGCTTCATGTCATAAAATACCTTCTTAGTCATTGCATTTGGCAACATGACAGATTTGAATCAGCTACTGTAGTCAGTTGGACTCTGGAGTGGACTCAGAAGTAAACACCCCAGATGGGAATTAATAAATTCAATCCCATGTGACATGTTTTCAGCAGAATCCCTTTCCAGCAAGGCACACAATGACGTAGTTAAAATTTCTACTGACAAAATTAACACAAATTCTAGAGACAGAATTTATGGCAGAAGTTAATACCACAAAACCTAAGGGAATTGCTTTTCAGTCACTTGTTCTAAAATCAAGAGCCAGAGCTGAAAATTTGTGATATGCTGTGCTGACCAGTTATCCAGACACATTTTGTTCAATTAATTTTAGTTGTGTGTAATTGCTGTAGGAACACAGATATTTATTAGCTCAGTATATGACTCCAGCTAAGTTTGTGGGTTTTTTTGAACATAGGCAGGACAGCATACATTAGAGGAAGCCTGAACAACCTCACAGACTGTTTATGAGATAAACAGAACTTTTGCCCAGTGTAGTTTTTCTGACCATGTTGTTTGACACCCTCTATAAAATACTATAAATATAGAAAATGCCATAAAATAATATAGCATATATAATTATACTATATATAAAATACTATAAAATATCTATATTAAAGTCCCATTCTTCTTGAGATCCTCACTGCTTTGAGATTACTTACACAAGCAAGTCATACATGTGACTAGACTGCTGTGACTTGCATACAGAAGGCTGACCATACAAGGGACTGAACACAAATTTTCCAAATACCAGGAGAGTTGACCTAACCACTTTTTCTCCACTGCCTGCACTGCTGTGCATGTGGCTGTGCCTGCTCCTTGGCCAGCATGTGTTTTAGCAGCAGTGTAGCCACAACACAAAACCTAGTGCAGGCAAAGCCCCTGACCTTAGACAAATAAATGAGCTCAGTGCAGAGCCATGCTGTCACAGCTAGACTGCTCACAGCTCTGAGACTACATCACTGGAAGCTGGTTTATTACACACAGTCATGCTGGAGGTATAATAAAGGACTATGCTTTCTCTTAGGACACCCTTTGGTATAACGAGGCACTGTATGACAAAATAACCTTTAAATGAGCTGTCAGCTTGCAGCATTTACTTTTATTCTGCTAAAAAGCAGAAAAGGCCATTTTGTTCATTAATCTCTTTTTAGCCATTACATATGTGTTCACAGAAGAGCAACTCCAGGAAAAGCTTTCCCTTGGCATCAGCCACTGAGAAATTCCAACACCTACAAACAAGCTTAGGCCTACATTAGAAAGACCAAAACCCACAGCTGTGTGCCATGGAAAAAAGAGCAGGAGTGATTCAAAATATCACTGTTCTAATTCACTGCAACAGCAGGGAATTTGTTAGGGAAAATACTTCCTTTTAGCCAAAAAATGCCCCTGAGTACTGGTTCACTTTGTAGTTACTACTCTTCATAAGTGACAAGAGTTGTGCCAATCACAGTTACTCTTGTTTGATTTGCAACAGACCTCCAGTTAATTTCAGCTGTCCACTTTTCTGGCCAAGTATCAGATTTCTCCAGCTTGCTCCTCTAATCACATCATTCAATATCAAAATTCAGCATTATTCTATCTAATTTGCATGATATCTAGTTCCACAGTCTTGTTTTCTAAACTTAAACCCCTCCCAACAACCAATGACAATTGCTTGCACCCAGTTTTTTTCAATCCCAAAATGTCATTTTGGAAAGATTTCCATTTGTACACAAGAAGTGTACCCACAGACGTTCCTACCTAGAATCTCTGCAGCTTCTAAGTGACGTTCAGGATGTATCTGTGCTGTGAAAGCAAACACTGCTGGGGATGTCAGCACCACAGAAAGGCCATGAGGCTGGGGAAAAAAAGAAAAAAGAAAGAAAGAATAAAACACATCAACAGGACATGTACTTTTAACTTCAATGGACTTTAATGCTCATTAATGACAGATAACAGATATTTGAAATGTAGATTAAGAACCCAAAAATAAACAAGTTTTACCACTAAAGAGTGATCCACATTATAATCCTTTGGTTTGTAAGTTTTCACCAAACCAGAAATAGGGTAAGACATTCCATGGCTGGAACAGAGAGCAGAGAGAGAGTGGTTAGGGCAGCTCTCCTGGTATTTGGAAAATTTGTGTTCAGTCCCTTCTGTGGTCAGTTTTCAGTATGCAAGTCTCTTCAGTACAGATTCTCAGAAGGCATTGACAGGTATGATGTGGATGTTAGGTAAAGACAACCTTCATCCCTCTGCACCTCAGGGACCTAGCTAGAAAAAACAGTACCTCCTTACTTTGTGAGGGTGAAGTTATATTACTTCACTGACTGAACTGAAAGATCTTCAGTTCCTAAAGTAATGTAAATATGCCAAAAATATCATAGTCTGCATACCTATGTGTTCACACTGCCTGAAAAAAAGAAACTTTAATTTTAAGATATAATTATAAAAGTAGACTTGCTCAAAGAAAAGGAATGAAGGGAAGGTCTCTGAAGAGAACGACTGCTAATAACTTCTGTACACGATTCACTTCTAGGCTTTGCTTCTTTGAGATTTTCATCCAAATGAAACTATATTGCCTTGCAATATTAATTACAGCTCATTTCAGACTGCTGATTGCCTGTCCCACAGACAAACTTGCAGATAATTGCATCAGTTCAGGAAAAACTCAAGATGACATCATTGCTGTCTCACTGCAGAACAGCTGGCATGGAATCTTACGTTTTAAATGTCATTGACTTTTTTACTCTTGTTTTTGCTACCAAGGAAGGTAAAAAAGCCTGTGTTTTGTAATTTTCACATGACTGGCTCTGAGTATCACAGCCCAAGAATACACAATCCTTATACTCATAAATGACAGGAGCCCATCAGTTTGTCACAACACTCAGGTCCTTCAGCATCACAGGCCAGGCTACAATCCCTTACTCTACATTCAGCAACAAGGGCAGCAACATCTTTGACAATCTGAAACAAACACTAGCTGTAAGCTGACCTCAGATGGGGTTGCTATTTCTCTGTACTCACCAGAGATGAACACCAGCATTGCCAAAGCCAATCCCAGCAAAAGCACTTGCCAGGTGCATGTTGGCTCTTGCTTCGCGGTCTTCAGGGTTTCTGATGGCTCTGTGCACCATGGAGGCAAATGGTACCAATGAATTCACAAACAGATTGGTGATTCAGGAGGGAGAAGGGAGAGAGGGCTTCTTTATGGGCAGATACACAAAAAATCTAAAAGATAAGCTGAGATTAAAATGGTGGAAATGGAATCAAGTCATGCTTCGGTAAAAGAACAATCCTGCGTCTGGATCACTTAGCTGGATCATACCGGTTCACTGAAGGGCAAGCTTTCTTTCACTTTTCCAAAAAAGAAGTAAATAGAGTGAATTTAACCATATACAATTCTGTGGTGAATCAAAAAATTCTAGTTAGAATCTATGGTAATTCTGTGTATGGCTCCAGGATCACTCCAGTTTTCTCACCATCTCATTAGGTGGTGCTCTAGACTCCACCACCTGTGGAAGAAGACAGGATTCCCTGGCTTCCTGTGTCTCAGGATCCTTGTGCAGTTTGACAGTAAGGAGAAAATGTCTCATTAATAGATTCCAAAGGAACAAAACCCAACTATTTTGACTCACTAGGTACTGTAAAAAGATTTTTCAAAAAAAGCCTACATTGATTTTTAATAGAAGTGCACATGGGATGCAAAAGCTGTAAAGGGGCTGAAACTTTATTGACAGGGATCAACACCAACTCCCAGTTAAGGCAATACCTATTCTAAACTGAAGGTCTTCTAAGAATGAGCAGGCTTGCAATAAATGCATAATTTTGCACATTCATAACTGCATGTCATTACCTTCTTGATGGGTGTGCAAGTATCTTAATTTACACTGAAGGCCACAGAAATAACATCAGCAGTATTTTATTCAGTTTGTTACATAGTCCCCTTATACTGTCATAGAAAGGAGATTCTGGCAAAAAAATTCTGCTCCCATATTAACTGAACAGCTTGAAATACCTTTAACTGAGGACTTCAAGAATAGATTCACATAGGCATTAAAAAGCTACCTCCTCAAGATGAACTACTAATCCCAATTTTATCTGAAATTCTGAATTTTATCTGAAAAATATTTTGCTTTATTTAAGAAAAATCCAGGGTAGAAAACAAAAGCTTAATGTTGCAGCCTGCCTCATCCTAGCTCAAAATTCCCATGCTTGCAGGCCTGCCCTTTGGGGCACTGTGTGCTGAGCACCCTGCAGGGGGGATGGCTGTTACGTGTGTTACCTTTTCAGGTACTTGGCGACAATTCTCAGAGCGTGCAGAGCCCAGACGTCGCTGACGGGGTTGCTGCCTTGGTAGGCTGGGCGCTCGATGGGGTTGGAGGGGCAGGGGCTGCGCTGGTGGTAAGGGAGAGCAGTGTACGACTCCAGGGCATGGCTGACAGAAAGATGGAGAAATCAATTACTTAAGGGAGAGAGCTCCCTGTCACTGCCCTGCTGTCCTTTGAATGCAGGCTCTTTTTTATTTCTGGTGTCCAATGGTTGCTGAAACAAGAAATACAATCTCACAGACAGTGGGAGAACGCTGGGCCAGCACCTCCAGAGCACCTCCTCTCCCACACACACACACAGAAGGCAATCTAAACACGGTCCCTTTCTATCAGCTCACACCTGCTAAAAGCCTGCTTGGGTGCACCAGCACCTGTAGTGTTTTTCACTGAAGAGGGCTGTGCATGTGCAATGAGTGCTTTTCCTTTTTGTAGGACAGGAACCATAAGAGACTTTAGCACTGGAAACTTCATAGGGTACTTTTCTTTTAGAAGTACTGACCTTGAAAAAAGATGGGTATGATATTTAAGCTAAGTGAAACTGCCAATAGTCTCATCTCCCAGACACTCATGAGTCTGACCACATAAAAAAGGGGCACTGCCTACATGGCTCCATTAAGATGAACAAAACTACAGACAAACCATTTTCATTGATGAAAAAAGGCCTTTTTTCCATTATAGACATTGCAGGCCAGGGTCCTTCACCACGCTTAAGAAGTCACAGTTTCATTACATATCTATTACTCTAATATCCATAGCACCCAGAAGAAAAGTAAGCTCTGGCTCTCCAAAAATAAATGTCAATGTATTTTTTGTAGTTAAGGTGATGGTCTAAGATGAATAAAATTTTGTGTCAAGTGAAAAGCAAACTATGAGATTGGTTCCCAGATGACCATAGCTGGGTGAAGACCTGCTAGTACCTCACAAGCTTTTATGAATTTTTATTGACACATCATGGCTTTTGTTAGAAATTGTTATTCTCTATTTCCTGCCATGTCTGTGATTTATGATAAATGCTATTACAATTGTTATTCATCATCTATCTCCATGATCCCCTAAAAAGGGACACTTGGACTCTCTTCCCTGACAAAGCTATTCTGGAAGCAAAGAGTTTCTCCAGTGCACTGCAAAAGCATTCAAATTTCTGCAAATGCAGGTTTTGTTTCCATACATTCTGAGGGAGGCAGTGAAACTAAGGAAGAGGAAAGTCTGACACCTTAACAAGAACAGCAAACAGAAAAAAAGATCATCCTCTTGTGCTCTCAAAATACATTTTTTCTACAATCATCACAGTAAAAATACAAAATTTAAATAAATTCAAGTAGCAGCCTTGCAGAAACTCACCAAAGCACATCAAAGCCACTGTTGGCCACTATTCGTTCAGGCATAGACAGTGTGTGTAAAGGGTCAATGATGCCCAACGTGGGCTTAATGGCTCTTGAAGCAATACCTGCAATGTGCAAAGGGAGGAAAATCAGTTAAAGATGTTTTGCAACAAAATAGCACAAGATGAGCTTAATGTTCAAAACATCACAATAAGGAGGGAAAAATATTTGAAACTATGAACATGAAAGCAAAGAGTGAGACGGGAGGATAGGGAGTATTTATGAATGTAAACTGATGATGAAGTCTCTCTAAAAGAGTTACATGATTTGAGACTTTTGCCTGAAGCGGATTTTACCAGACAACATTCTCTCTCTGTTTGCAACCCTCCCTGAACAGCCTTGCAAGATGTCTGTGGCATCTGCAGTATTCTTAGATTTCTGTCTTCTGTGGACAGGCAGAAGGCAAAACTGGTTTGTACAACCAATTGTTGCAATCAATTGTTATTGCCAATTGCTGTCTTCAGCATCTGTAATAACCATGCCCTTGTATTTGGGTTAAGGGCACAAAGATGTAGCTCTGAGACAGACAGACAGACAGACAGACAGACAGACAGATTAACTACGTATAGACTAGAAAACTCTTGAGCTATTGTCTCCTTAGCACACCCATCTGGGTCCCGAGTTCTGCAGACTGTGTGGTGTATAAAATCCACATGTTTAGAAGCAAAACCTTAAGCAGCTGTGAAGCTCAAGATGACATTTTAGCCTTAATCTTTATTTGCCAGGGATGAAAAGGCCAAAGGAAGACAGTGTCCCTCACTTGCACAGCATCCCAGGCCTGAGGTTTCCAAAGTCAGGAAAAGGAACATTTGGTTGCAATTACACAACAAAGAAACAGAAGTCTTAAAAGTAGAAAGAAAAATACAGAGGAAATAAGGAACAGTTGGTTGACCCTGAATATAAGTAGAAATTTCCTTTGCAATTAACATTTTCTGCCATTTAAGGACTTGAAAGATTTTAGTTTCCTGTTTTGCCTTCAAACTATAATCCACTGTATTACATAGGTATTTCATTATGTTAATATGATATAAATTTAATTCAAGGAGGAAACCTTTAAGCTTTTAAAATTTGCCTGTGGCTGTTGAATCAAACAAAATGACACCTGAGATGACATGCAGCATCCTCTCCTTTCAAGGCAGGGAAATAACAAAGACATGGGAAAAGCAATTGTCTTGAATAACACACAAAAACCTCCACAAAACAAACAAAAAAAACCCAAAACAAAGCACCAAAACCTCACCGGTTTTAACTTTTAGTTCTTTGAAGTCAAAAATGGCAACACCAGTGGTTTCACTTCCAGTGCCAGACGTCGTAGGAACTTAAAAGCAAGAATGGAGATAACAACAAATAAAAAGAAATATATAAAACTGCAATTTAAATAATAAAACCACAATAGTAACACCACCCAAAATACAGGGCCCAGGAAATCTTGGAGGTATCCCTGATCCAAAGCCAAGAGATCAAAGGGAAACTGCTACTTTGATCTCTTTTCTCAGTAAAGGAGTCTAGCTGAGCTAAACAAGACAAAGTAAGTATAAAACCTCTGACTTTACCTCCACTGAATTAAACAGCAAAATGGCTGCTGAATACAACTAGAGGAGAAGTTAGCCCAAAGGAAGCTGAAACAGCCACAGTAAACTGATTTCAGTAGAAATATCAGGGAGTGTAGAATGCCTCACCTTCTCCTGGCCCCAACTCTCCAAACACTCTCCTCGTGCTTTACCTGCAATGAGTGGCTTGAGGGGCACAGTGACCGGCTTCCCTTTCCCAATAGGAGCATTGACATAATCCAGGAATTCTGCTGAAGGGCTGGCTGCATACAGGTTGGCAGCTTTGCAGGTGTCCATCACAGAGCCACCTCCAACAGCAACATAGGCATCAAACTCTCCCTTTTTAGCAAATTGGATGGCATCCAGGAAACTTAGGACACAAGAAAGATTTTCCAATTAGTCAGGGTAAAACCAGTACACAGGGAAACTAACTATTAATACCAGCATGCAGGCCACAAGGAGGGGTTTAAAAAGCCATATGAAGTCCTGTAAAGGCCTAGGCACTACTTGGAGGAATGCACTGTCAAAAGTAAATTGTACCTTTGGTCTGTTGGCTCCACACGGACATTATCATATATTTGAAAGTTTATACCATATTTTGTCAAGGAGTTCAATACTGCATTTACAGGAGGGAGTTTGGAGAGGTTTTTATCTGTCATCAAACAAACTCTTCTAGCACCAAGACTCTGCAGGTCCTACAATAATGAATAAAAAAACCAAACAATGAGTATAAAATCATACACATCACTATTTAAACACTAATCCAAATCAACTGAACCATTTGATAACAATAAACCCCTGACTTAAAAAATAGTTGGTTATTGCAAAATTTTTAAAACCATATCAGCTGAAGAAAAAGAGTATTAACCACACACATGTAGAATAGAGAAAGCAGAATAAAATTTAAAGCTGCCAGATTTATATCGTTGAAGTCTTAAGACAGAAGAAAACTAAAGTTGTTGAACCACATGGAACTACTTTATACTATAGTAAAATACAAAACATTTTTAAAAATATTTTTTTCCTAAGTTCCTGTGAGAATAAAAAAGGCCTTTTCAGAGACTGTCTCCATTAACTGCCTACCAAAGCACAGCATTAAAATATTGAAAATGTAATACTGGATACTTATTTATTGATGAAAAACCAAAATGAGGCAAAAAGAAGAAAAACAACACTACATCCTAACGTTTGCTAAGTTGTCACAATAGCTATACAATATGTATAAATTATTGTAGTGCTGTTTAAAGATAGGTTCTGTCTAATTTCATTTACTGTCTGACTATAATCTTACTTCACAAATTTTCAAATAAAAAAGAGATCTATTAATGCTAGAAATGCCAAAAATGAGAAAAAATGATTAATGAAAAAAGGCAGTGATAAAAGCACACCGGAACAATGTATTTAGGTGAACCATCTTCCACTGCTGAAACAAAAATTCTACACTTACACAGGGCAAGCTGAGAGCTGAATGAATATCTAGCTAATTTAATAGAAAGTCTCTGATTGAGTTAATGAGAGCTAGAAAGATGAAAGCGATCTTGAGAAAATCCTGGTGAGTCAGCAGGATTTAATTTCTGAATTAAATTCCTGGTCAGAGAAAAACATTGCTGCCTATTTGTAGCAAAGTATCAATGACCCTATTTTCCCCTGAGCTGCATTTCATACACCACAGCCCCACAGATGCACCAGGCTTCTGTTCTTCAACCAACAGTATGCTCCAACCTTTGTGCACTGATACATTGGACCACACCATATATAAGCTTTCCTTTATTAAGTGGATTGATAGCACTGGCAGCC
The DNA here is from genome assembly GCF_028769735.1 of Zonotrichia leucophrys gambelii. NCBI lineage: Eukaryota > Metazoa > Chordata > Aves > Passeriformes > Passerellidae > Zonotrichia > Zonotrichia leucophrys. Next base: position 118,643,346 of record NC_088171.1, on the reverse strand, counting down.
CTTCAGAAAATAACTTTTTACCAGGGATGGACTCACACCATAGCAGCTTACCATGCCAATCTCTTTTGTGACTCCTTCTCCGTATCGGATGTTTGAAATGGCCATCTATAAAAAAAAGAACATTTCTTTCTCTCAACAAAAATGGCATCTGGCCCTACTCATTCAAAGTAAAATATAAATATTTGATTATGCAAATATTTTTTAAGTGCCATATTTGTCAAGAAGTATTGTTTGTACAGCTTTTAAATGAAATATATTTTATTATTAAATCTACCTCAAATGCATAGTCTGTACTCCCCAGGGTGGGCCGTTCAGGAACTGGAATGGGAATAAAACAGTGCAATTAGGAAAAAATAACTTATTTCATTCTGTTTCTCAGCTCTAGAGTTGACAGATTCCCTTGATTTTAGAATCACTAACATATTTCCACAGGTCATCTCAACTTGTCTGGATAACAGTTACCCATTTCACCCCTTGCTGTTCATGAGATTAAATGATCCAAGTACTTGATCTGAGTCATATAATTCAACAAAACAAGTGAGGTTTTCAAGTTTTTTCAAGAATTAAGTATTTTTTATAAAAACTGAATAAATTAGCAGGAAGGTTGCATGAGAGTTTGTTTGCAGTCTACAAAGAGCAGAACAGCACATAAAAAAGTAGAACTGTGTATGTGTAGAGCATTCAGGCTGCTACATACAAGCTGAGAGGTGCTAGAAATGCTTAGGGGCTACATGGTAACCTTTGGAACAAAGGCAAATTCATGAGACATCATCTTTATGCACCTGGATAGAGAACACCTTATGTATGCATGGGAGCAATACTAACAGGTGTTTACACTTCTTTTTACTTCTGCCTAGTCCTGAATGTGCAGGTGAAACAGAATTATTTGCTAGAAAATTACCGCGTGCACTGCCAATAATAAATAAGAGTCAGTGTGTTAATATTAATTTTAATTAGAAGATATTTATAAGGACAGTATTTCAGTCATAGCTTCTCTCTGCCATGTCATTTTTGCATGGAATATCACAAAACTGGATTTCTGGTGTATTCTGATTTTGCCATAGAGTGAAGCAAACTGCATCAACTGAAACTGCCCATTCTTGTCCAAGAAAACACCAAGCAAGGCACTCTGCTCTTCCTGCTGCAGGCATGCCTTATGTCTGCTATATTAATTGAAAATGTACAATTTGGATTCCGATCCAATGAGTGACACCATGATAATGAGGCTTGCAGACACGCTGGGGTGCACTGAAGCACTGACCCACAACAGCAACAGATAGATGTATTAAAGCCCTTTATGTACTTTCTATTCAAGCACAGGCCAGCTGCTATCAGCTCTTTCATTGCCACCTCTTGCCAGGCTGTACATGTTTGACCTCTCGTGGAGCTGGAGTCTGCTGTACTTTCAGCCATTAATTTGACAGGCTAAGGACATGTCCAAACCATTTACTCTCTTGCTTTCTGATAGTACAATAGACACCCTGCTGTTACATTCTTGAAACAAACTTAACTTTCAGGGTGAATTTTACTGAGTTCAAAAATTGTACTATTTCCTTGAACACTGCCGAGAAACCCAAAGAAGTCTGGGTTTTTTCAGCTATAGTCACTGTTCAATCATTTTCCACAACTTAGAGATTTACTGAATTGATATCATCTTGCTACGCTATAGACTCTATTGCTGCCTAAAACTTTCAGAGAGGGTTATTAACTCAGGCTTCAGTTTAGCAAGAGCTTAGTTTGAATTGACTGAGTAGGTCATCAAGCAGACAAGCAAATGAACGAAATTCTATTTCTCAGCTGCACTATTATCTTGCTGTATGGATCGTCTTGGGCAAAACAAGTATCTGAATATATCAATAGCTTTTCCATATGCAAAATGACAATGTCAATTCTTTAGGAAGTGTTCTAAGCATGTGAAACCATGTTACTTAGAGTTACACATTACCAAAATTATGGCTCAAACCACTAATCTCAAGTGGATCTGGAGACTAACAAACAATCTGGAGACTGGCAGATAATTAATCTCCTAGCCTCCCTACAGCCCATGCAAACAGAAGCTCCTCCTAGGGTGACTGGGGTAAGCCAGCACAGCTCCCCTGCTCACAGTCCACAATCCCGGCCTAAGTGAGCTGCCTTCTTGGGGCTGACTGTATAAAAAGCCTGTGGAGATTTTATTCCCCAGGCCAACACACACCTTTGTGAAAGGCTACTTTTTATCCATATCTTCCTGTTTCTTTTCTGGTTCAACACGTGTGTATCCAAAAGCAGATCGAAAGTTGAGATGGTTCAGGTGATGACAGCCTGAGCAAAGTTCAGATCAAAGAACGGGCCCCATGGTATGGGGAGGGAGGGGACAGGAGGCAGTAACTGTGGTTTATGTGTGTGAAAAATGCATATTTTATGATTGGCTTTTCGGAAACATTAAAGTGAATATTATATGTGTTGTGTTAGAAAGTAATGCTGTATTAATTCTCTTATGTACTGTGTTAAATATAGTTTTAGTTTATAAAAAATGTTAAAATAGAAACTATGCTATGTAGGATACTTTTTTTTAAGAAAGACTTGCAGTGAGATAGCAGCCATAGGACACCTAAATCTTTCAGAGAAAAAGAATTTATTGCCCTCTTATCAGAAGAAATGAACTTCTTCCTGCCTCGAAGGCGCTGTTAGGATTCAGAGGAAGAAGCTGATGATGACCAGACAGAATCCTGTATTTGAATGGAATTTATGCATCATGTATGAAGTGTATGAATATGCAACAGGCTATTGTTTTTAAGGGTTAATCCTTTGTTAACAGGGATCCTTTTTCGGGCTCGTGCTGCCCAGAAAAAGGTACCCGGACATCCATAACTCTTTGTCTCTCTTGTCTCATATTGTCCTAATTCAATTTGTCCAGATTATTATTGATCTAATTGTATTACTATTTTTATAACCATTTTATTACTATTAAACTTTTAAAATTTTAAAAACAAGTGATTGGCGTTTTTTACATGTGGGAGCAGTGACTCTCTGCAACAATAACCACTAGCACTGTACAGCTGCAAAATAACAGGTTGTTTACCTTCTCCTTCAGATTGTTCTTTCCCAGCTGTTACCTGCACCCTCTGCCCACGTTGCAGAGATACATACAGCCCTCTGCAAGGCCACGGCCTCCTACAGAATTATTTTGGAGAAACAAATTAAGTCTTACCTTGGGAATAAGTGTGGCCATGGCTCGGGCACCGACAACTAGTTAAAATGTTAAAAAAAAGGAATGGTTAAAAGGGGGAAAACTAAAGCATTAAACTAAAGCTTTACGTCCTAAAAGCCTCGTGTAGGCGCCCCTTCCACGGGCCTGCAGCTGAGCCCGCCGGTTCAGCGGGAGGGTCCGCAGGGGCGGAGCGGCCGCCGCTTTTCGCGTCCCAGCCGCGGGCCCGGCCCCGGGAGCGACCCCCGGGAGGGACACCGTGAGGGATCCCGTGAAGGACCCCCGGCAGGGACCCCGGCGCCCCGTCCCGCCGCACTCACGCCGCCCGCTCCAGCTGCCGCAGCAGGCGGGACACCCGCTCCCGCCCCGCCGCCATCGCCCGGATCTGGGGACGGCCGGGAACGGGGCCCGGGACGGGGCCGGGGCCGGGCCGGCGGCAGCGCCTCCTCCCGGGACAGCCCGGGACAGTCCCTGGCACAGGGACTTGCTGGATCAGGCGACAAGTGTCCCATTCAGCACCCCCAGCTCACGGCCCTAAGGTCAGCGTTGTCAACACCCAACTCAGGCCTGTTCTAAGGCAAGCAAAATCCGCTTGCTAAACCAGCACAGAATGCCAGTGAAGAGCGACTAAAATCTAATTAGGACTGAGTGCTTGCTGTGTATTTGTCACAGAAAAATGTTGAAAGTTATGGAATTGCAAAGTGAATATAATAAAAAAAACCTCCATGGTCCTGAAATTAAGTGAAATACTTTTCTGACTCTTCAGTTGTGCCCAGTGACAGGACAAGGAGGAATGGTCTAAACTAAAACACAAGAAGCTTCACCTCAGCATGAGGGATTTCTTCACACTGAGGGCAGCAGAGCACTGGAGCAGGCTGCCCAGGGAGGTTGTGGAGCCTCCTGTCACCCTGTTCTTGTAAGTTCTTTTAAGCCTTCTGATATTTACATTGTTGTAATGGAGTTTCTCATGCACTTTTCATGTAAATAATGATTATTTGGCATTCCTTTCTGGAAGAGGAGAGAATTGATGGACTGTGGGTTTGACCAGTGTGGCTGGAGAGGTGGCAATTTCATCCTCCAATCCATGGTCACTTTTGAAGTTCCATAAACATCGAAGTTTGGAAATAAACTGCCCCTTTTTTGCCTTGGACATCTCAGAGTGTAAGTGTCGTTCATTTCGTGTCATTGTGATAGTCTCCCTCTCTGGAGACATTCAAAATCCACATAGACCTGTTCCTGTGTCATCTGCTCTAGGTGACCCTGCCTTGGCAGGGGCCTTGGACAAGATATGTCCAGAGATCCCTTCCAACCATGACAATTCTGTAATTCTGTGTAATCATAGTAAATTACAGTGCAGGATGGATCAAAATTTTGTAACCAAATTTTCAAGCTGTAAGCTATGCTGCTTAGCTGCCAGCACAGTAGTATACCAGTACTGAGCAAAGGAAACATTGGATTCTGACAAAAAAGGCATAATTTTTCTAATGTAACAGATATAAATGCTTTGCCTTTGCATACTCTTTGTGTCTTACTAGATGATCTTTAAGGTCCCTTCCATCCCACATCATTCAATAATTTCTATGAGCAGATCAGATGAGCCTATATCTCAGGATTTTGCAAGGTGCTGAGCTTGGGAAAGCAGGTTAGTGTACATGGAGCTGCAAAACCTTTATTCACTTGTGAGAGCCAGAAAGTGGGAAGACCACATAAGCACCTGCACCTCTGCTCAGGTGACCACTTTGCTGCTGGAGATGAACACACTTCATGGGATTTTGGTGGAGAAAATTGACCTTTTGAGCAGCACAGAACTCTCATCAAGTATTTGTATGGGAAAAGAGCCCTTCTCCCTGGCTGAGCATGTACAAGGTGTGCCCTATGGAAATGCCTGGAAGATCAGAGGTCCGGAATGTCACTCTGTTGATAACAAAGGGTTGTTCCCACAAGACCATTCCTGCCACTGACAGGTCCAAAGCAGCCTGCAGTGCTGCAGACAGCTCAGCACATGGGCAAGAAGCACTAGAGAGGCAAAGAACACACCGTGTGCAAGGCCCATAGGCTGGGCAGTGGTCAGTCCATCAGTGCTATCCAAGCTCCAAGGTGTACAAACCCCTTCTGCCCTCAGCAGCTCCCCTACACAAAGAGTTTGCTTTCTGATGCTTTTTACTGAAGCTGCCATCCTAACTGAAGTGCTACAGAACAAGAAAACTGCTTAGGTGACCCAGCTTTTTCAAAAACTGGCAGTGAGGCATTACAATATCATTAACCACTAAAAACCTCAAAGTTTGAAAACCCAATTTAATTGAGATTACTGAAACTTGTTTTACTAACTTTCTTACCAAGGAACAGCATCTTCCCTGTAGCTAAGCCACACACTGAGCCAGCAGAATTTTTTTCTGTTTCAAGTGCATATGACACTATAAAGTTCAAGAGTAATGAGAAGAAGTCTGAGAGAATTTCTACTACCTGCTCTCAAATTGCTAGGTAAACAAGATTATTTCTATAAAATGATGGATTGCCGTTACTACAGGGAGAAATTTAGGTTTTAACTTGTACAATACAAACATTTTTCTGCTAAACTCAATGGCTGGCCGGCAGCTTTGACTTCCTTTTTTCATCAACAAAATGCTGTAGAAAATCTGTACAATTTCTTAGGCCTTGCAATAAATCTTACAGTGAGTTTGCATGCTCCTTGTGTAACTGAACCTGCAAACCACAGAGCTGAGCGGCAGAAGATGACTTATAGAACAAGAGCCCCACCATCAGGCCACTTGCCCAGGGCAGAGAGCAGCAGCCACATCCTTAAATGCACCTGTGGCTGCTACTCATCAGAACTCCAGGTCACATCTGCAGTCCCGTCCCAGCTGCCTGAAAACAGCTTTGCTCAGCTTTTGTCCTGGCAGAAATGCTGCAATTGTGAAGCAACATTACCTGTGAAACAACTCACTGTGACACCCCCAGTCTGGGGGTGTCACCGGGGCACCCTTCTCCCTTCACAAGACACCAATTTCCCTTGGATGGAGAACACAGCCCTCCTTCTCTACCAGCTAAGAGCCAAACGCAGGATGTTTTAGAAATGTCAGTACGCATTTATTGACAGATAGGTGTGTGAACAGAGCACCGGGCAGGAGGCTGGCAGCGACAGTCCCTTCCCACGCCTCGGTGGGCATCCCCAGCCCGTGCCGCACACTGTCCCTCACGCCTTCTTTCTCCTGCCCCCGCCGGTGCCCCCGCCCGTAGGCTTCTGCTGCTGCGGCTGCCGCCGGGCCCCGCTCTTCTTGCCGCTGCGCCCGGGCCGCTGCTGCCGCCGGCCGCGCTTGCCGCGCTTCGACTGCTTCTTGCCCTTGTTGGCAGCGGCCGCCTCGGCTTCCTCCTGCCGCAGCTGCTTGTTGACGGCGCGGGTGATGTCGAGCACCGGCTTCTTGCTGCCCATGTCCCGCAGCAGCTCCAGCTGCCGGCTGCGCTCGGCCGCCAGGTTGCCCAGCAGCGGCTGGAAGCGGCGCTTCTTGCCGCCGCTGCGGGAGGGCGGCTCCGCCGGCTCCTTGGGCAGGCGCGGCTGGAAGCGGCCGAGCGAGGCGGTGGAGACGCGGGCCACGCGGGCCACCCGCCGCAGCTCGTCGCGGTCCTGGTGCCCGGTGGGGTGCAGGGGCGCGGCGGGCACGGCGCTGCCGGCGCGGTGGGCCCGGGCCAGGTTGCGCAGCCGGTTCAGCTCGTTCCGAGCCACCCGCTCCCGCTTCTCCCGCCGCAGCCGGGCGAACTGGTCCTCCTCGGGGTCGGCGCCCGCGGGCACCTCCGCCAGCCAGGCGCGGGACGGGTCTCCGCCCGCCCGCTTGTAGCCCCAGCGCCGCCGCCACTCCTTGGCCTGCTCGTCCCACACCAGCGAGGTTTTCTTCTTGCGGCGGATGCCCTTCAGCCGCGCGAACTGCTCCCAGCGCGTCGGCGGCCGCGGCTTGGGCGCCGGCTTCTCCCGCGGCAGGCGGAACGTGGGCTCGGGCAGCTGCGCCACCAGCGGGCCCCCGGCGCCGCCGGCGCGCTCGGCCGGCAGCTCCCAGAGCCGGGACACGAGCAACTGCGTGTTGTCGCGGGCCAGCGCCCGCAGCAGCGCCTCCCGCCGCGGGCCGGCCCCGCGCAGAGCCGCCGCCGGAGGGGGGTTGCGGTCCACGGCCAACAAATTGCCCAGGTCGTACTCCAGCTCCAGCTCCTTTTCCACCGTGATGCTCCGCCGCTTCTCCGCCTCCTGCTCCTCGGCGGCCGCCAGCACCGCCTCCACTCGCACGGCCGCCATCGCAGCGGCTCCACGTGCGAGCGGCGCCGCCGCTGCCCCGGAGCGCAGCAAAGCTCCGCCGGGTCAGCGCGCCGGAACCGCCGCGCCCCGGGGGC